>NW_027266308.1:52655731-57455731 GCF_022045235.1 Haliotis cracherodii | reverse complement strand
GTTAGCAGTATTACAGTTATATTGCAGCATGTCAGCTTAATGTGGGAGGAAAGCCTGAAGTGATGCAGGTCTCAGATGTTTACCACCTCGGTGAAACCCACGTGCACGGGTATGGTGCTGACAAACCTAGAAACATAATCGGGGTGAACCGGGATTCGAACCCACAATCAAAGGTTTCTGGCATGCCCAAGGGATGCAACTCTGCACAGCGAATCATGGCGCCTTAAACGACTGGGCCACCCGAAAAACAGCAATAAGTCAGAAACAGGTTAGTCAGTGCTAGGGCATGATGTTACACCCTCAACTCAGCAACAATCCTGCTATAGGATGGGCCTGTAAAAAATTTAGACCGGACCAGACACTCCAGTCATTGGTATTACCCATTATGAGAGGATCATTCACTTGAATATGTCCGATAATTTTGATAACATTTCAAAGTTTTAAAGTTTGATCATTACCAGCCCGCAAATGAGGGACCTTATCATAAAGCCTACCTCTAATACATCACATACTAACCCAACAGCACACAAAAATCACCATTCTCTGTGAATTGTATCTGACATACAAACTGAAATATTGAGAGAAATAACAGACATTTATAAACGGAGTAATCTCACCTCTCTCCCGCTCCAACTGCTCTCGGATTCTCTGTCGCCTCACATCGAGCGACATCCTCCTCATCATCGGCACAAACTCCTCCTCCTCCACAGTGTCTTTCTGTGAGTACTGATACCATGACAACAACGCCATGAACGACAGGAACATAAAGTTTCCCCCGATGCCACTCACAGCGCTCAGCTTGGGCCAGTAGAACATGTAATACCTGGTAAAAACACATCAAAGCTAGGATCAAAACACACCCAGGGAGGATTTCTGTTGTCAATGGAAACTTGAATGATTCTAGTTCTGGCATACATGCTTTAGTAGGTGTTGCACTGCAGAAAATTACTTTGGTACTACGGTTTACTGAAAGAAACATAAATTGAATATCATATTGAGATGCCAAGAGATGGGTAATATATAGTACTCCAAAGAAGTTAAGGACCACTCAAATCTTAACATATCAACAGTGAGTGAGTTAGTATGGTTTTACGCTGCTTTTAGCAATATTCTAGCAATATCACGGCAGGAGACACCAGAATTGGGCTTCACACATTGTACCCATGTCGGGAATCGAACCCGGGTCTTCGGCGTGACGAGCGAACGCTTTAACCACTAGGCTACGTCGGGCAGCCTAGTGGTTAAAGCGTTCGCTCGTCATGCCTAACCCCTAACATATTAACAATAGTAATATGAAAGAAGTGGATTGTCCTTAACTTACTTTTGAGTAGTATATATCACCTTACTTCATGTATAGATATTTGCTTTTGTTTTGAATGGATTTGTTATCAGACTTGGTCACATCATGGTACATGTATGCGTAAATGCTTAAACGAAAGTAGTCAAAATAGTGTTTCTCAGTAAAGCTTATTGATAATAAACAGTGAAGTATTTGCCTTGTAGCGGAAGGAACCAATTTCAAAGTAAATGCTGAGCCTTCAACCCTTGTTTGACTATCACATACAAATTAATTTTCAAGAAAAGTTTACCTCAAACCAGTAAAATCTGCAAAGATCTTGATTTTGGAGGAGTATATATCTATCTTCTTGGTCTGTATCTGAATGACAGCTCCAACAGCGGAGTCAACCAGATCGTCCACGTAGTGGTTGAACAGTTCAATGTCAACCACCTGCTTCTGTTCATCAAGTCCGGCCAGGAAGAAGGGGGCGAAGATGACTGTGTACATCGTCCTCAGCAGCACTGACCGGTAGTGCAGGATAGCCTGGATAGAATGAAGCCAAAACAGTGAACCTCAGTAGTCAACACCCTGGTAATCTGGAACCCCAGTATTCCAGGCAATTACTGGTACGAACATCTATATATATCTGAATGGACATAAATATAGAATACTAAACGAGCTCCCGTGTAATACCAATTTTTTTTAAATGAGTGAATAGTTGTGATATCTGACGAGCGATTAATTATACTGTTGAGTATGAATAGGCTGACACCTACACGATCCACGGCATAGACCAATTGAGTTTAACAGACGAATACTGCAAACACGTCAAAAGTTGAAACGTAGGAATTTAATACCATACAACGGTCCACCTTTAGAATTCACAAAATTATCGTAGGGCTAAGACTATCGCAACTCACATACTTTAACTTAGACTAACGACTGTAGTTGTGCTACAATACGATCGCCTTATGGAACGGGCCTTGCACCTCAAAGTTTCCAATAACGTCACAATACCCGATGACGTTATTTGTGGGATTTTGTTGCAAGATCCATCGGCGAAACAATGCCATGTGACGTCAGCCTAGCAACAAGGTTGCTGGGGTCATCGAGTGTGCATTAGATCCTCTCAGTGATCTGTCAACACCACACGCAATGTCGTTGAATAAGCCAAGGGATGTTGAGAGCTTTAAATATTTGTTTGTGAAACGTGTTCTGAGAGTACATAAGCACGCGTTTTGGTATTACACAATGTGTAATACAGCTGTATGTTTATTAAACGGATGATCTCTTCACAGGCAAGTAATAATAAGCCGTAATAAATTAATCATTAGATTTTCATCCCTGCCTTTCTCAATACTAAACACCCAGCAGGGATTTATCCAGGGTCTAAACTAAGTGCACCTGGCAAGTGAATTTGGAAAAAAATTGTCATTTTTGTTAAAAATTGGGACTTCTCTAAGTAAATATTTTAGATATTCAGAGGTATTTTAACATTGTATTTTGAGATCGTATTCAAAATCAGTAATAAACTAAGCATTAAAATCTCTTGCTATTTGTTGGTCCTATCATCTGTGAATTATCTCTACACTGCCATAACATGTATTTATTAGTTACACTGCATATATTTTAACTGAAATTTTTAATTCCAGTTTGGGAAGTTTTAATGACACCAGCTGCACACTTTGGGCGAAATATCTGCCTCTGATCAGGTCTAGATAAATCCCTGCCCTCACATCAATTTGTTGTCCCCATGTTCCTACAGATGAAGAGAATCGTTCCGTCTATTCCCTTCTTTCTCTACTTGATTAAGAATGCCATAGGCGTAGTCCTACGAAACATTCATGCATCCTACGAATCACATGTCAACAGTTAATGTACACAGATGCCTTGAATAGTTTGTTACAAAATCATAATGATAGTTTCAAAATACTATGCATGTAATAATTTGGATGAAAACCTAATAAAATATTTATTGTGGCCTAAAGATGGTTTGATGAGTATCATGCACATCTACTCACAGATCTGTCTGACTGCTGGATCACTTTCCCCGTCTTGTCATACATCTGCAGCTGCACCATGAACATACCTGTGGACAGTGAGTTTAACCAACAATCACATGCCTGTGGACAGTGAGTTTAACTAACAATGACATACCTGTGGACAGTGAGTTTAACTAACAATGACATGCCTGTGGACAGTGAGTTTAACTAACAATGACATACCTGTGGACAGTGAGTTTAACTAACAATGACATACCTGTGGACAGTGAGTTTAACTAACAATGACATGCCTGTGGACAGTGAGTTTAACTAACAATGACATACCTGTGGACAGTGAGTTTAACTAACAATGACATACCTGTGGACAGTGAGTTTAACTAACAATGACATACCTGTGGACAGTGAGTTTAACCAACAATGACATACCTGTGGACAGTGAGTTTAACCAACAATGACATACCTGTGGACAGTGAGTTTAACTAACAATGACATACCTGTGGACAGTGAGTTAACCAACAATGACATACCTGTGGACAGTGAGTTAACCAACAATGACATACCTGTGGACAGTGAGTTGAACCAACAATGACATACCTGTGAACAGTGAGTTAACCAACAATCACATACCTGTGGACAGTGAGTTTAACCAACAATGACATACCTGTGGACAGTGAGTTTAACTAACAATGACATACCTGTGGACAGTCAGTTTAACCAACAATAACACACCTGTGGACAGTGAGTTTAACTAACAATGACATACCTGTGGACAGTGAGTTGAACCAACAATGACATACCTGTGGACAGTGAGTTGAACCAACAATGACATACCTGTGGACAGTGAGTTTAACCAACAATGACATACCTGTGGACAGTCAGTTTAACCAACAATGACATACCTGTGGACAGTCAGTTTAACCAACAATGACATACCTGTGGACAGTGAGTTTAACCAACAATGACATACCTGTGGACAGTCAGTTTAACCAACAATGACATACCTGTGGACAGTCAGTTTAACCAACAATGACATACCTGTGGACAGTAAGTTTAACCAACAATGACATACCTGTGGACAGTCAGTTTAACCAACAATGACAAACATAAGCATTTCATCCAATTCCTCTTTTCCATGCAAACTATTTAGATGCACAAAAACGGTCTACCATTGTAAACTGATTGAACCTCCATTATCGTCTGGTTCAATCAACCGAATCCCATATTTTAGTTTGAATGTATAGATTCCACTTTTTCTCGCCGAGTCAGAGTTACATGTGCAGTAGAACTTCCATTATAGGCTAGGGAACTTGGTCATGGGATATTGGCTGCAGGATAATAGTTCTGATAGAGAACTACTGGATCCCTTGGCCCAGCTGCATACAAGGTTGAACTCTGGTGCCATGCAGATAAGAGGAGATGAGTTTTACCTGTACCTCGGTTGGTTGGGGATTCCGGCATCTCAAGCTCCAGGTATATCCTGTATGCCTGGCCCTTGTGGAGGATCTGGGAGAGAGCAATAGTACATCGTTCTTAGTATCTGTTGTCTTGTTCTCGACACCCTGAAACCACTTGCACAAAAAGACATTAGCACTACAGCTATTGTAAGTCTTTGTTAAAATATAGGTGTTACAATAGTCTTAAAGCATCTTCCTGTGTAATTGGTCCTTTCTTTTCTACTATCCTTGACTCATTTACTATCATCATGATCAAAGTATTGTTTTCAGTGGTTTGAATGACACAATACTAAAACTAACCATCCAGTCCATCCTCTATATCTCCAGGACTCGCATTTTGGTAAACCTACACTCAATCTCATTAAAATCAGATCTAAGTTCTCGCTGCCACTAAACAAAGATCTGAGGACATCCCATTACGTGTCACGTCTGACCGACCTTGCGCAAACTTTGACCGACCGATGGAATGACTGATCAGAAGGCAGCTTTCTCGTGCTTTACGGCACTAATTTCAAATTGGCGACTACCCTTCAAAACATACTTTGACTAATCCTTGATTAAAAATTTGAAACCTGAACAAAAGAACTTTCTGGATTCGTATGGATTCAGTTTTTAAACCCGTAACTATCTTTCGGAATACCCCGAGTTAAAGTTTTCGAGGATGCATGATTTAAAATCACATTCCGACTGTCACTTTCATGATCTGGTAAGCGACGCTCTGATTGGTCGGATGAAAGGTCGTTCTGACCTTTTTAATGAGATTGACCTACACTAACCCCTGGATCCAAACTCAAATTACCAACCCTTGATTTTCATTAACATTTTACCGACCAATCAAATTTCAAGACAAGGAAAAAGGAAAGGGAAGGACTTGCCTACACCTATTAATGGACAGGAAAATATCCTTTCTGTCAGAAATATTGTGAGGGTTTTCTTTTGCACGTCAGCCAGTTTTTCATGTTGAATTTTTCGCATACTCTATCGTAATCAATGTGACTGGCCACTAAGTTGTTGTTATCGCCAACCCAACATTGAGGCTGGTTTGCACCTCGCATTCTGATTGGTCCAAATGGTTGGAATAAGTAGCAAATCAAATTGGCTAATTGGAGAGTAGGTCAAGGGGTTAGTGTAGGTTAACTGAAATGCGAGCCCTGGAGATATAGAGGATGCATCCAATGTGGATGAAACAAGCGTCAGTAGTCACCTTGTTGCAACCCATCTCAAAACCAAATGCGAATGTTTTGCCTCATAAGTACATCCCTCCCCTGTTTTTATACACATTAAACCTTTGTTCCAGCTAAATGTTCATTAATAGCCTCCTGAGGGTTGCCTTCTGAGGGCACTATTTTGGTCCCCAAACCAGAACAAATATTTTTTCCTTCTTACGTAAGTTGTCGAATAAAAAACGGTCCACGCATGCGCAGTTGGTTATAAATGGTCGAAGCGAGAAGTTATTGAGGCCGCCATTTTTCTCCTGAACGCTATCTGTAGATCAATATATTTTCTTTCCAGGGGCTGTAACCCCCCTTGTCGCCATTTATAGTAGAAAATGGTGGATAAAGAGGGTGGAACACAGGAGGGAATAGGATACGATGTGGTGTTTTATAGTTACAAGTCCATATGAGGAATGTCCCATGATCAGGTATGTGATAGACATGATCAGATGCATGATAGCATGTGCACATTTATATACAAGCAAAGCTGCCTTTGGCAGCTTCCGTACTGAAAATGTCGAAGGCAGCGTTTCCCTTAATGAAACTGACAAAGTGGTGAACCCCCATTACCTATACTACTTGGTGACCCAAATGCTGCAGTTGGGTACTCACCTTCTGATTTGATTGATAATATTGAGAGCTAGTTCATACGAGGCTGCATATTTTGAATGTAGATCTATAACTTGCATTCAGACAACGCTGTTGAAGTGATGGGAAAAAAAGAAAAAAAAGAAAAGAAAAAAGGTTGTTGAAGTTGATGAACAAGAGAAAGTCTATGCTCTGTCAGTGATGAAGAGAATGAGATGGAGATGAAGCTATGGCGGTGAATGGAGATATACTACACTGGATACTGGAGGACATCACTGCAAGGAACGTCAAGAAAAGGCTTCACAAATAGTACTTGGACCATCAATGAGCACAATAAGTCAGGTAACAAGTAATGACTACCAGACCCTCGTTTCCATCACCTTTTACAACTATCACGGGGGACTGGAGACAAGCCTCTGAAACCCAAGGGGTCAAAGATCACAGCTGATGATACAGGTGACCAGCGGTCCTGAACTAAAACAGACTGATGTAACTTACTTCTTCTCGTCCATCTTGCCCAAATGTTAGGTTAGCTTGTGGGAATGTACACATCCCAGCTCCCTCTGGGCACACACTGAAGCACAAGATATACGTCATACATGAAGAGTATACTACAGTGTTTCACAACAAATGGGACTAAGTTTTGTTTTCAAGTTGCTTTTGACATGACAAGTTATGTCTGTAAAGTTAGTAAGTCATGGGAGGGCACGGGTGGCCCAGTCATCTAAGGAGCCACGGTTTCCTGTGCAGAGATGCGTCCCTTAGACTCGCCAGAAACCTATGACTGTGGGTTCGAATCCTGGTTCACTCCTAGGTTTCCAGGTTTGTCAGCACCATACCCGTGCTCGTGGGTTTCACCGATGTGGTAAACGTCTAAGACCTGCAACACTTCGGGTTTTCCTCCCACCTTAAGCTGACACGCTGTGAAATAACTGGAATACTGTTAAAAGCAGCATTAAACCCAACTCACTCACTTGTAAGTCATGTGGTGTTTAATGTCATAGCAAGGAGGCTAACAGCTAACACAGATATCCAACAAAGTACAATCGCACATGGAACACACAAACCTGTGGCTGAATTTGTGAGCATGGAGTCACACTGACTGCAAACACACAGCCATCCAGATTACAGCTAGTTGTTGTGGCAATGTCATATTGGGTTGTTGTGGTCAAGTCAAACAAAATATGACCAACTGACAAAAAAATCAGACCAGACATTCCAGTGATTGAGATCATGAGCATTGATCCACACAATAGGGATATAATGACATGCATCAAACAAGGTTGCTGAAGACCCAGATCTCCATGGGTCCCGTATGCTGGTGTATTTTTGGTTGTAATTGCTCATAACAAAAACAGATGACCAGTTTAATCAACTACACTGACAAATAAGAAAAACTGTTATCAATATTAATAACAACATATCAGCCCAAAGATCTAAGGATTCAGAAGCTGCTTGGCTCCTCCAAAAAAGGCACCTTTTCCAGTCTGAACCTTACAGTACATAATAAAACTTGTGTATGTGACTGACTTTGGTTCAATGCCGATTTGAACAGTAGCTTAGTTATATGACGACGGGTCAGCTTTATGCGGGAGGAAAGCCAGGAATAATGCAGGTTTTACATATTATCCACTTTGAGGAAACTCATGAGTATGCGTATGTTGCTGACAAACCTAGAAATAAATTCAGGGAGGACCTGGATTCCAAACCAGGATCGTACATGTCTTGCACCCATTAGGGACACAATTCTGCACAGTTAATTGCATTGCCTTAGAAGACTGGGCCACCTGTACCCCAAATAAAAAATGAGTTTTTGTTTGTTGTTTGTTGTTTAATGCTGCACTCCAGCAATATTCCAGCTATATGCCAGCAGTCTGTAAATAAGAGCCTGGACAAGACAATCCAGTGATTGACATCACAAGCATTGGGATACGAAGACATGCATCAACCAAGTCAGCAAGCCTGACCACCAGATCCTGTTAGTAGTCTCTTACGACAAGCATCGTTGCCTCTTACGGCAAGCATGGGTTGGTGAAGACCTATTCTTTACCCGGATCTTCACGGGTATAAAAAATGAACTGACAAAACAAACAAGAAGTACTATGAGTAAAGTGGTAAGAGTAAAATGATTGCTTCGCACTGCTTGACATTCCATGATATATGGAAGAACGTTTCAGCCCGTTTTACTTGACTGTTCACTGATCATAATCTCATAGATAAGGAAAGCATTCCTGTTTCGTATCTTTAATTTGTCATTTCACTGTTCTGGCAGTTTTCTTTGACCGATTCAGACTTCATAAGACATGATCCTAACTTTACAATTGACAGTGTCACATTTTCAATGTTAAAATTAATGAGAAAGCACAACTGATCGGCATCCTTTTATCAGTCCCTGAAGCAGCTAACTCAACAAAATATTTTGGAAAACAGTACAGATGGCAAAAGATTAACATAAGAAATTTTGATAAGAAGGCCTACACATCTTTGGCAAGGTCAAGAGTTTGTCTCTTGCTCAATGTCGCAGTCAGCAATATTCCATCTATACAACAGCAAGCTGTAAATAATCAAGTCTGGACTTGACAATCCAGTGATTGACTTCAATCCACTCAATTGGAATCAATTTCCATGCCATCAATCAAGTCAGCAAGCTCAGGCTCACCCGAGCCATTTAATCGCCTGTTTCGACGAGCAGAGCAATGATTGATATTGGCCTCATTTGAGTCTGTCAAGTGTTTCCTCATCTAAATCATTGTTGTCTTCATCTAAATGTATGTAATGGACATCCTCGACCGGATTCGACTCATACATGAACAGCTGACTCATGAGGCACCTGCTCAATCACACGAGTTGACAGAGCCAAAACGAAACAGTCAGATGCCATATTTATTTATGTTATAGTATGCAGATTAACTATGACAACAATGGCAACATTGATAATGGCCTGTCGTTTTCCGTAAAAACATAGCACTACATTTCTATGACTTAGCTACAGCTAAGGTTGCTGTGGACCTATATACTTACCTGGAATTAAATAGGAGTTCAATAAGTAAGAAATCATAATAATAAAAACTCACCTCAAACATGACAGAAAATAATGGCATTGGCTGTTGCATGACAAATATGAACATAAACTTTTAAGTATGAAATACTTACTCGAATTTGAAGTAAACAGGTCTGATGTGGGATGCACTTGGCATGTAGAGCCAGTAAAAACTGGCATAGAAGAATATTGACAACCATAGTATAGTTATTAAAATACCGATTAGAATAAACAAACGGATAGCAGTGGTCTTTAGTTTAGAGAAAGCAACTTGCAAAAAGATGCCTCCCCAGTCGATAATGTTTCCAAATAGGTCGATAACCATTGTGGATCAGATGACTGAGCATTGTTGTGTGTACGAAATAAATATAACCTCGGCAACCTTTAACCTAGCCCCTTACACCATCAAACAAAATACACGATGTGGCTTTTGAAATATTATGAAACATAATATTTGACTATTATTTATTGTAAACGTAATAAGTATACTTATGTAATACACTCAATCTATTACTAGCATTGTTTTAGCCCAGCGATCTTCTTGGAAATGGTATAAGCGATTTCAACTTGCGGAAACCGCGATGCAATATGGGAAACAAAGATACCGCCATATTTGTTAGTCACATTGCTAAATAGACATTTACCCTCAAAATCACTTTAACCAAGTGTTTACTCTACGAATGGGCAGTTGATACCTTGGTAAAGGAGGGCTATCAGGTAAACAATATAACGAATAAAGTCATAGAACACACATCGCATTTGACTAACGCATCAGTTGTATTTCCTTGAAGTTCCTATTTTGATTCTTGGAAAATTTTGCTAAGTTTGATGTGAGCTATGAGACAGTAACTGTATTGTGGACTTGCACGTGACAAAAGGAAAATTGCCCCGAGAAAACTAGTGCTCGCCCCAATTTTAGCACTATTTCCTTATGCGCAATTCTTATCGGACAGTCTAAAATAGCCCGTGTCCGTCGTCCAATCTGTCGCGTTACAGTTTTACACATCCAAAGCGTTCCAAGTCGAACGCTTCCTAAACAGTCCGAACCATATGTTGAAATATGAACCACAGACTTAAAGCTGATTGATTTTGGGAGTACCCTTTCGGATTCCAATTAACATTTCCATCTTAAATCTAGGCAAGGCTAATGACAACACTCACGTTATTATGGATGCTAGCACACACTTTATTTCCGGTTTTTAAGTGATTAGCACTAATAAATAGCGTTATGCACACGCAGACACATGTCAATTTTCACTGTTATGCTGTAGTTACACTCTATCCTTTTGAATATTATGAGTAATGTTGACAACTGATGTTTCAGCATGGCCCAGGGAAGCAGTGGGCAGAATCCCTACCCTGGGGTCACCTCCCCAATTAGCCTGGCTGAACCAAAAGCTTTTGACTTAGAGCTTTCTCTGAAGTTGGAGGAAACTCTTAGGCCTTTTGGGGTCTTCGAGAGCGAAGAGGAGCTGGCACATCGGTAGGAAAAACATCTTGTGACTTTTTGTTGTCTCATGTTAAGCTAATTTATTTTCACATTCAGGCCATTTTACCATTATGCTATACACTGCTTAAAGGGAAACAACCCTCCTACTTTAAATGCTGGGATTTTCTTTGTGGATTCAAAAGTTGCTTATTATGGACTATAATTTTGACCGGTTTGACTTTTGCATTTATGCTCTTCTCTCTTCACTGTGCAAAGCAACGGCTATTAGAGGATTGAAGAATGAGAAACCCATATCATAACAAGGATAAAAAATAAAGAGAGGCAGCCAAACTGACATATGTTTTTCTTGTTGATTAGTGTATAAACGACTTGAAAGGGTGACATTATTGGTCAACATTTATATATTTTGCAAGTAAGAAACTACATCATATCTCTTCCGCAAATTCAGGTTTTTTTGGTAATGATGGGTGATAACAGATTTGGTCATTAAGTTTCTTGTCACGCTCAGTTGCGTTAGCCAGCCAACTGACTCACGACAGCTTATAAGTAAAAGACAGCTGGGTAGAAGCCAGAGTTAGTCATTTAGTCAGTAATATCATTTTGACAACAAGAAATGTAACAATGTAATAAGATAACAGCTTTAAAAATTGGCACTAGTCCTTTAGCATGTTTAGCCCTCGCTAAACTGTCCAGAGGTAAGTTATGATAAGGACTGGTAGAAATTTGACATATTTAAGGGTTTTGCTATTTGTTATCATTATAAGGACTAGTGGGCTTAAACTGTTAGTTTCTACCGCTGAGATAACACTTCCATTTTGCTCTTAATAATTGATTTTCGCTGTACAAATGTGAGGAGCATAATGTTTTCACTCCCCGCTATTCTGCAAATCTCTTATCAATCATGTGTATTGAAATACAGTTCAGTGAGAATAATCAATTGTGTTGTATTGGAAAACATTATGATGGTTGCTTAACCTTCAAACTTGCTTTTTACAGCATGGAAGTTCTACTGAAAATCAATAACTTGGTTCGAGAATGGATCAAAGATGTTAGTAGGCAAAAGGTAAGATGCTTTATTTACCTGATCAATAAGTTTTTGTTCAACAAGTTTCAGTCACCCAGTTATGTTTAATAGTTACATTAACATATAATTAAAAAATGTCAATTTGACAGTCTCATTTAAAATCATATCTCTTACTCCAATATGATACCCCTCGACATGAAGATCTGAGGACACTATCATAAAAAATGCTGTCGAGTCAATCCTTAATGAACTTTGACAACTATTCTCTTGAGCCAATCAAATGTCAGCTTTCTAAAATGATTCTTCATTTCTTTACCACCTCAATTCAGAATACTCAAACTAATCCTTCGATGGTACACCCTTTTGGGTGTAGATGTCATGGTGATCCAAATGACAGGGGACCCGTGAAGAATCCGGGTAGAATAGGTCTTCAGCAACCCATACTTGCCGTAAAAGGCGACTATGCTTGTCGTAAAAAGTGACTAATGGGATCGGGTGGTCAGGCTCGCTGACTTGGTTGATACATGTCATCGATCCCAATTGCGTGGATCGATGCTCATGCTGTCAATCACTGGATTGTCTGGTCCAGGCTCAATTATTTACAGACAGCCGCCATATAGCTGGAATATTGCTGACTGCAGCGTTAAACAACAAAAAAACAAACAAATGACAGGGTGTATTAAATATCCACATTATCATGGTGCAGCCTTGTTTATCTACATTCAAAACTTGTTCCTATTCGGGATACAGAAATTAGAATTGCAAGTTGCTCATACCAGCAATTTCAAAGCCTTGATACTGATTAGCCTATTTGAAAGTTGACCCAACACACCCTTTTATGGAGTTTTCCTCAGATCTTCTTGTAGAGAGGTACTGTATCGGACTTAAAGATGTGATGGAATAAAATTAGCACACTTGTATCAATTTATAAGGATTATTGTTAAAGAAAATTCATATGAACATTGGATGTCTTAATGCATGATTTACATCTTTTAACATTAAGATTGTTATTGTTTATGATAGTCATGACTCCGATATAAATCATGACAATGGCTTATTAGGATTGACCCAATGTTTCATTTCAGAATAATATTCCGGAAAACAAAATTGACACTTTTGGCGGAAAAGTGTTTACATTTGGATCTTACAGATTAGGGGTTCATACAAAAGGTAATCCTTTTAACAGGTTTAACAACAACTTGAATGCATGTGTTCATTGACTTTTGTATGGAAAAAACATAGGTATTGTATTCGCTTTTAATGTAAATTTATATGCGTTATCTTGACATACTATTTTGTGCCTCATTTACTCATCATGCTTGTTGAATTAACATTAGTCTAGGATTCCAAGGTAAGTGCCCTTGACAGACAAATTGGGAATAAATGTTATCTTGTTTGAAATAAGCATTTGTTAGGAGCTATTATTTTCTTAATTTGGGAGGTATTCTGACATAAGATTGCATTCAGTGCAATAATGTGAAAATAAGAGTGCACCTGCATTATACCGGATACCTGTTGGCCATATCTGTTTGATGGCCTAAATATAGGGACATGCTGCAGAGAGTAAATTTGGAAAATTGGGGGATAAAGATGCAAGTAAGCAGAAAAATATGTCCCTGCATGCATTTGTATGGTTTAATATGATTAAACCACGAAATTGAGTATCAAAGCAATTAATAAACATTGAAAATCGGACGTCACAATCGAAAAATTACTCAAAAATAGAAGTTCCGCAAATGGAATATGGCAGCCTCATCAGTTGCATGCATCAGGACCATATTTCAACACACTTATGTTTTATTCATTTTAATGACATTTACTTACAAAAAAATTTATTACAAAGATGTGTAGGGGGCAAGCCCCCAAAAGCCCCTGGTGATTTAACGAGATAGCTAAAAATAGCAGCTGAAATACTAAGAAACCGTTATTTAGGAAGGAACTTGGCCAAACCCCTTCCAAAATGGCACCAGGTATCAGATATACTGCAATCTATCCAAAATAAGCATTAAGCCAGCTTATTCTATTGGTCATGTTTTCAGTGAAATACAAATCACCTCGTCCAAGCCATCACATTATTATAGTCTGGAAGGTAATTTAAGGTACCGACGTTTACTACAATATCTGAAAAACTATTGGACCTACTCCAGTCAAAGTTGGTATGAGATTATTAAACAGTCATACATAACTGGAAATTACATTTAAAGACAATCGGTGCATGAATAAAAAATCTGTCTATTTAGCAATCACTATATTTCATCAACAACCAGACCTGTTCGTCATGGGTGGAACGAGCATTCATTGAAACAGCCATCTGCATAATGCTACCCCTGCGTCACAGGGCCATATGACACAGTTGAACCAATCAACTCAACTCGAAAGGGTGCACAGGAATCGCTCACGTTGAGACGCCCAACGCTTACAACGTATTTGTGCATGCGTGATTCCCGTGCACCCTTTCGAGTTGAGTTGATTGGTTCAACTGTGTACGGAAACAATGTTCATCTGAATGGCATTGATAAAGGAAAGTTTTGAAATGAGAAATTGGCTTTTCATCACCTTTAATGGACTACCAGGGTTTAACACAAGGCAAAAATGTGCCTCCAGCGCACACAAATGTCTAGCATGGGCACAGAAAAAAAATATTGTGTCCCTCGGGATGCACAGTAATATTCATGGTTCCAAGGTCCTTGACAAGAAATATGAAGGTCCTTAACAAGAAATATAAAGGTCCTGTAATTAAAGTAATCATCACATGTTACAGTGCACTACATTATACTACACCATTTTATTACTTTACAGGACCCTTGTATTTCCAGTAAGGACCCTTGAAATTAGTTATTGGGGGGTCCCCTGGACCCCTAGCTTAGAAAGTCAAGGAAAAACCCTGAACTCAACATTGAACTGAGTGTAACTGATTACTGTGGTGTTGTGCAGGTGCTGATATAGACACACTGTGTGTGGCCCCCAGACATGTGGAGAGATCAGACTTCTTCGCCTCCTTCTATGAGCTAGTCAAACAGCAGGTCGAGGTCAAGGATCTAAGGGTGAGAATAATTTATACAAGAATCATTGCATATCATAAACCCATGCAGAATCTGGAAGAGATTGGTCCTCAGTAACCTATGCGTGTTGTGAGAGTGACTTAAATTGATTGGGTGGTCAGTATTGATGACTTAATTGGTTGCATGCCATTGTACACTGATTGGATGGGACATTGCTTATTATATCAACTGAGTTTCTGGTCAAGGTGTAAAAGGCGACTATGCTTGTCGTAAAAGGTGACTAACGGGATCGGGTGGTCAGGCTCGCTGACTTGGTTGATGCATGTCATCAATCCCAATTGCGTGGATCGATGCTCATGATGTCAATCACTGGATTGTTTGGTCCAGACTCCATTATTTACAGACAGCCGTCATATAGCTGGGATATTGCTGAGTGCGGCGTAAAACGACAAACAAACAAAACAAAACAAATCTGGTCAAGGTCTATCTAGAATTCTTTAGCAGCTGTCATGATACTGTGGAATATTTCTGCCCGGTGTAAATCAACATTCGCTCACTCATGGTTTGTAGTCAGGGTTGAGTCTTTGCTGTTGAACGAGGCTTTCAAAGAAATTCACTTGTTCTCATAACTTTTAATGCATTTTCGTATGAAACATCTGACATATTTAAAAAAACATTTTTTGCGTGCCTGCTCTCATGTTGGTTGAGGTTGGAGATGAGAAACACATAAAAAATTTGGATGGCCTTCTCATTATTACCGAGTTTCTCCATCTTTTTGGACCGATAATCATTTTTCTACATATTTCTTGCAGGCTGTAGAGGAAGCATTTGTACCTGTAATCAAAATGACGTTTGATGGGATTGAGGTAAGTGTTGCATCAACATGATAATCCTGATGCCATAATGGCATACCTTCAACATGCGTAAACATTCTCAGAAAATTAGTAATTGTTGCTCATCTCTGGGGAAATTTCATTTACCTTTCTTTCTGTTTGATTCATATGCTAGTGTTACTAACAGCAATAGATTAAGACTTTAGACGTGTTGGTTCATTTCTCTGTCTTTTTTCAGTTGGATATGTTGTTTGCCCGCCTTGCTCTCCCAACAATTCCAGAGGACATTGATCTTAGGGAAGAAAACTTATTAAAGAATCTGGATGAGAAGAGTGTTCGTAGTCTCAATGGTAAGTCAAATGCTCCTAAACTTTGCAGGGATCTTAATACAGAATAAGTTATCAAAGGAAAACAATATAAATCTCTCTTGGCTAATGACTTGTTTACCTGTGGGGACCCAGGTTAGAATCGGTTTCTAGTGGGCCAAGGCCCATTCCCCCGAGGCCAAGTCCCCCATGCCAATTGCCTGCCAGCTCAATTTCCTCCCCCAATACCCAATTTCCCCGTCAATCACCCCCCTTCAGGCCTGGTACCATTTCTAGCACCCAAGTGTCTTAACCTTTAGCCTGCTGAATTATTTTCACACTTCTTACCCCTGCCTGCTGGATTAATTTAGCATAAGGCGCTCTGAAGAGGGTGGGTGATTTCAAACATTCGGTGCTTCAATATACAAGGGCCAATTGAAGAAATATTTTGCACATTTATTCCTGATAGAAAACTACACAATACTATATAAAAATATCCCGATGTTTTCAATCATACCAAGGTTATTACCAAAGCGAACACAAAATTTGTAAATTTTCTTGAACTTACCTGAATTGCGTTATTGAAGGTGGTTTGCATTTCATGCTAGGAACCTTTTAATATCGTAACATTTGTGCAAATTGATTTCAATAATCATATCTCTGATATCTTAATTTTAATTGAGTAAAAATTCTTTTTTTTTTTATCGGCATATAACAGCGCGGTGGTAAATTATGAACCATTTCAGTAAATTTATTATCTAAACATTAAACAGCAAAATAACTTAATTTTCGAGGTCATCATGTCGGTTGCAGAAATACGAATATTCTGGTTAATCTGACGTGTCATGTTATAAAATTTGCAGGAAACAATAAATGACTTATAAATATTCACTAATCCTAATTTCAAGCGTTTTGGTTGAATATTTACGATATACAAAAATAAACTACCCGTGTCATGATGCTAGCAGACGTCCTAAAATCTAACATGGCGCGCTTCTCCGACCTCCTATTCTAATATCAACAAAGTTTACATTGCCTTTATAAATATAACTTGGCGAAACTTGACGATCTTCTCAATCGAAGAATGTTTTATTCGTCATATTCCGATTAATATGACGAGAGAAAAACGAAAATAAAGATCATGAATTCTGACAGCACTATTTCAATAAGTGCAAAGGTCACCGGATGTGATGTCACAGACAGGGGTAGTCTGCTGATAATCTTTCGTAACAAAACAATTACAGTAAATTTTGAAATAGTTCACCTATCACATACAGCTAAAATATAAGTTGATACACAGTATCAGTAATCACCACTAACATGAAATAAAAATGTGACTTTGAAGATATAATTCGCGTATTAGTTAATCCGTTTGACCTTGCATGCTACCGTGACCCGGAAACGGTAGACGATAAATCAACATGCCACATGCAAGTTTCTCGGTATCTTTTATTTGAACTTCTGTTGATATTTAAGAATCACCTTTCAATGTTACGGTGAATATAAATGGGACATGATTCATATTTCTGCGATGTACACGCTGATAAGTTTCACTACAACAAGTGTATCCCTCGTAATACGTCTATGGATATCGTCGATCAGCAGGATCACCCTCTACAACAGGTGCGCGAAAATGGGCTTGACAAAACGTGTTTCAAAATAACATCCCCGCGTTGCTGAATATGATAGGGTATAAATAAGCAATAAAATGCTACATACATATTTTCGGTGTTAGTTCCACATTACATTTGGGATAGTTTTCCTTTCGGGAATACATTCATAGATTCTAGCATGATTTTAGAACAGTTTCACGAAGGATTTCTAAATTTATTCCAAAAATATGAAGACCACCATGATTGCGTATTGATGATAGATTTGTAATTGTTTAATTATTTGCAGTTGTTTACAGGTTTTAAAATTTTAAGTTATATTTAGTAGTTATTTTTTTCCACAATGATTGTGTGTGTGGACAGTAAGTATTAGTCTTTGCATCAGCACAGAGTAACTGATCAAACTTCAATTATTATCTTTAGTTTAAACATACTTTTTCAACAATTTTCAACAATTATTATCTTTCACTCTCATCATTTTAATTTTAGTATTCCATAAATAATGAATAAATCAGATCCTTAACATACACATACTAAACTCATATGGACATTAATCTTGTGCATTATGTGGTTTGCTTCCAAATAAAACAATTCTGAAATATGATTTAATAGGAATATGATACATTAATTACAGTAACAGTACTTGTAACAGTACATGACATTTTGTTTGTTTAATCACATGAACCATGGTGGCACATAAGCTGGTAAGTTAGCCATATGTTTCTCAGAAAATGCTATCTCAGTCTTCTGGTTGTAATGAAAAGAAATGTGCCTGTGTACATGTTTACCCTTGCCAGATGTATTTTTTGCAGTCAACCAATCCATTACTTTTGTTCACCTTATGTGGTCTATTTTATACATACAGGTACTGCTTCCAACCTATTTTTCCTTTGTCTGCAATATCAGTATCACAACTTCCTCAGCTGGTGTGTATAAAAGTTCCCCTGTCATCATGAAAAAGAATTTTAAAGGAAAGTCATATTTTCATTCAAAAACATATCTGTCTTTCTTTGAATACTCTTTGTCTAAGTGCCAGAAATGTCAGTGTCATAAAAAAATTTAAAAAAAAGATTTTCATAAGGTCTTTTCTTAGATAGACCTAAGTCAAACCAACTTTATAAGCCCTCATTTCTGAGGTGTCCATAATTTTTCACATTTTTATATATTTTTAGGACAAAACGTGATCCGTGTAGATCTGCCTGTTTTGTTATGTAAAACAAATTCTTTTCTTAAAATGAGAAAAGGAACCAAGTTAACTAGCCTCTTCTTCAGTGACAAGACGTCAATTTTCTCTCAAAACTAAACAATCAATTTCAAGGATCAGTCATATTCATATTATGAACTTGATGAAATATTTTATTATGTGTTCTGTTCATCTACATGAAAACATAAATATAATTATAGATCTATTGTCTTATTTTCTTAGGTATAGATTCACAAAGTATTTTGGGTACAATTTCATTTGTTTTTGGTACAAAATCACATATAGGAGCCTAGAATATATTAGATCTATATATTTACACTACCTCGTCGTGTACCAAAATTTTAATCGGTTCAGAGGACGGGTGGTTGTCAGAAAGTTTTCAACATCTTTAATATTTTAAATTGTTCTTTTTGTAATGTTAGACCAATAACAATATCATGTTGTTATTATTATGGCACATCAATGCGTTATATCGCTCTCATTGCTTTCGTTTTCAGAAAATATTTTAAAATTAAAATCATCGAGCGTGAAATCCATTACAGTTTCGGATTTAGACTTACACATTTGATGGCGACAATCACGAAGAAATATGAAACAAATAGGAGTGAAGACTGCTCTCCAGATCAATAAATAGTAAATAGTTGACGAAAAATAGTAAATTATGTATTTTCTATTGAATTTGAATCTATTTCGGAATTTCTTTACGATAGCTTACCAATTAACTTTTGCATATTTTGCTTCCATGTGTCACATGCGGTACGTGCTTCCAGTTTCAGAAATGATAGCTAAAATTGCAAGTTATTTGATTATTTCTCGTAAACTGCATTATTTTGCTGTTAAATGGTTTACCTAGAATGTATATCAGTTCAGATTTTGCGTATCATCCAATATTTGTCCTTTTTCGCAGTGTTTGTTGACTTTGTTCAACTCAACAAATCGCGAGTTAGGCCAAGCCCAAACGTATCACTGACGTTTGTCGGCTTGTCAATGTGTCCAAAAGTTTATCAAACGAAATCATTTGCAAGCTCTATAAAACTGATTCTTTTTTTACAAAGATTTATACATACGTGTCAATAATTCTAGAAAATTAAGTTAGATGTACCAAAATGATTGTAATAGTCTAACCGGATAACTATGCATGTGGAGTTGTTTGTTTACCGCCGTTGCCAGGATCGTACAAGTTCCATCCAATCAATGATGTTACGATTCAGATTGTTTTTGTTTACAATTAGTTACACCGAAATTTGCTAATTTTTAGAAATTAAGGAACATGAGTGTTTTCCTTTCGTCAGCAAACAAAAATTTATGATCGAATAGGAAAAATGATGAAATTATAAAGAAAATATCTGACTGCATGCCGCTCAATGTGAAGTGCCTAAAGTCAACAATGGCCGTTTCTGGTAGTGGTGTGCCGAGAAGTTTGGCCGAAACTTTTTTAACTCGCGATATTTTCTTTTTGAGGTAAATAAATGACTGAACGTTTTTATATTGAGCAAGCTGAGCATTTATGCATGTCATACGTAATTTAAATGTTACGCAAAGCCTTCTTGGTAAATAGATATGGCGAGTTTTATTTTGGGTTGTCGTTATGCTATTTGCCTTTCGAATGGGTTCGACATCAGATGCACAGGAATGGACACCTCTGTCGAATGGGTTCGATGTTAGCTTGCAGAGCTTTAAGAGACTAAATTGAATTTGATAGCTAGATTTGTTGACTTAGTTGATTGGGTGTCATTGTACCATTCAGTTATTTACAGGACACGTCAAGAAGCTTGAATATTGTTGGAGTTAAACAACACTTACACTCACTCACTCACTCTCACTCACGCACGCACTCACTCACTCACACACTCACTCACTCACTCACTCACTCACTCACTCACTCACTATGGCCTGTTTGATATTGCATTATGATGTCTCAATATCAATATCCAATGTGACTGATAGCATGAGAGTAAGTACTCATTGGCTCAAAATTTATCTAGAGCCCTGGTTTCTGAAATGCTATACACTGTTATCATGGTTGCCTTTGCTTCAGGTTGCAGAGTCACTGATGAGATCCTGTATCTTGTGTCAAACAAGGAAAACTTCAGAATGACACTCCGTGCGATAAAACTTTGGGCTAAAAGTAAGTTCTCTTTTTCTGCCTTGTAAGACATTTAATGGGAATTGTCAGTTTACTCACAAAAGCTTTTGAGAAATGTAGAGAAATTTTGAAAAAACTTAAAGGGAGACTAGACAGTCTGATTTTCAGTGTTGGTCTAGACATTTAGATGTTGCTATGTAATCAGTGTTGTCATTTCCTGGTAGATATTACAAAACATGACTTGAGTCTTAAAGTAATACATTTAAAGAAACTTGATATAAATTAAAGTACTGTTTGTATGCTGAAACTTACAAAAAATGTGTTATATGGGTGCCGACAATATTAAGTGACATAGATTCAATCAAGATACGGAAAAGGTGGAATTTGTTTTCCATTTTTTATGACATTTTAGTGTTATATTTGCTCTGTTTTGTGTTTGGTTAATACTTTTGATGATAAATGGTGGTTGGTTCTGTTATTGCAGAGAAAGGTATCTACTCCAATGTCCTTGGTTATCTGGGTGGAGTGTCGTGGGCCATGCTGGTAGCCCGGGTGTGTCAGCTTTACCCCAAGGCAGCACCTGCCACTCTTGTACATAAGTTTTTCCTTGTGTTCTCCAAATGGTATGTGTGCATGTGCCTGTGTCACAGATATCTACATCTCATGGGTTAATGGTACACTTATTACTATATTTATGCTGCATCTTGTTTACAATACTACTCTGAAATGGCTAAACAGTTTATGTTGATTAAGCAACCCTATTCACAAATGTGTCTTTGCACTTTACAAGAGTCTTTTCTCTTAGAATGTGTTTTGAAAATGAGTCACCTCAATCATTTCTGTGGCCCATTTTGAGTTCTTTCATTATGGGCAGAGTTTTAATCAACCCTGTTTCCCATCTGTCGATACCATGAATGGCTTATTGATTTGTTCCATTTAAATGGCAATGGAATTCAAATAATGTTTGCCTTACTTTTGCAGGGACTGGCCAAATCCTGTACTTCTGAAGCCTCTTGATACTGAAAACAAACTGGGTTTTCCAATTTGGGATCCTCGAGTATGTTCACCTTTCTTTATGATTTGGTGAATTGAACCATTTAAGAGGTAGAAGAATGATTTAGAGTGATTTAGGAAAAGGTTTCATGCAAACAAGGAAGCAGTCTCATTATATATTTTTGAGTCCACTTTTAGCTGACAATTATCAAGAAATGATACAAGTTAGTTATTTGATTGTGGGGGCAGTGGGGTAGCCTGGTGGTTAAGTGTTTGTTTCCAACATTGGTACAATATGTGAAACTGAGATTCCCCTGCTGTGATATTGCTAGAAGAATGCTAAAAGCAGTGTAAAACCATGCTCTCACTTACACGCTGTTTGAACGTTGCTTTATGATATACTATCAGTCACAGGACCTGATTATTATCAGGCAACCGTCATATACATAATATTGCTGGAATATTGCTGAGTGGGGGGTTAAACGATGAACAAATCAAGAGACTTGATTATTATGTGAAAAGAGACTTGACACCTGTTCTTGTATGTGCAGGTGAACCCATCGGACCGGTTCCATCTGTTTCCCATCATCACCCCAGCCTACCCCCAACAGAACTCCACCTACAACGTGACCAACTCCACACGAGCCATCATGAATGATGAGTTCCATGAGGGTAGGTACCACTGAGCCTGTTTAATATTAACTAGTAAGTCAAGAATATGTTCGGGAATGCCACACAAGTTGTATAAGCATGTTGGAACAACAACTTCTGCAGCCAGGACTTCCCACAGCTCCGTCTTTCTAGTCAGAAAATAGAAGTAAAAGCATTAAGGTAGTAATGCAGGATAAGTATCCAAATGTAAAAAATATTAAGATTTTACTAATTATTTAAGTGGTACCTACATTCAAATACAGAAGTGATGGTATGCATAAACTCAACTGTATCTGAAATAACTACTACAGGTCTGGCAGTTGTTACAAAGATCTATGAGGGAAAGGCAGACTGGTCAGAGCTCTTTACACCCTCAAACTTCTTCCAGAAATACAAGTAAGTGCTTCTCTTTGTCATACATGTATTGTAATTATGTGATAAATATCCCATTGTATGTCTTCCCCTTCCCGTTATGACTTTATAGGCCCTCCTTTCTATTTGAATGAAAAGAAGCACTATCAGAATTAATGTAAGCAATATCGTGTGTACAGCTACCAAGTGCAAAGGAATACTTTCAAATACGATATAAATGCAGTAACTTTTGTCATAAGATTGGTTCTCATTGGAATCACCCACAGTCGCTACTGGAACCGACAGCATCAACAACCGAACACATTCGGTCATATCTGTTTAATTTCGCAATCGTTGCATGATTTAACTCTAATTTAGAAGTTAGTGTGCACTGAACTTAAATTATTATTCCCCTTTGATACAGATTACACATTTTCAGTCATAATGTATTTTGTTGGCATTATCGATATATTTTGACGGGAGTCAAATGAAAAGGTGAACAGTCATAGAGCTAGATAAATTACTTCACCCGTAACTCAATTTTCTGTATACGTCTGAGAGCTAGGTATAGTATTTGCCCAATAACTTGATATAACAGGGCTAATAAACAATTTTGTCAATCAATGTCAGCAGTAAGGACTTCATCTGCGGCTGATTGGCACTTAAACAATTATATTAATTTATGTGTTTAATTAACATATGTCATTAATGATCTCGATGTGTGTGTTTTGGTAACCACACAGTTGTCCAGATTGCTGGAATCTGGTGGGCGGATGGCCCAGATGTCAGACATCTGCAGCGTGTTCGACGACCATACCGACTACTGCCCACTATTTGCAATAACTGGTACAAGAAAACACATTTCCAAATTTAGATAACAAATTCTGATACATTTGAATACCAGTTGCTCAAAGCCATATGTTTTATGCTTTGAGTCAGACTAACCAAAAGAAATTACTTTGAAGTCACTTATTGCTGCCATTTCTAGCACCCTTTTTTCTGGAAAAGATGTCAATTAACTATGATCGGCTGATTAACTTTTGACTGGTAGAGCTGAAGTTATTCCGCTAGATTGAACCTGAGCTTTCCAAAGCGGCTGTGCACATATTCTGCTACAGACCACTGTCAAATCCGATAATGTTTCTTTTCGTTTGAATAATAAATGCATTTGGTTCCAATAAGGAAGCTATGCTACCAATACGCCTTCTTTTTAAACCCAATTAACACTTTTTATTCAAATAGATATAATAGGAGTGCCTGACATTGCTTGAGAAGTGATGTACTTAATGTTTCTGTTGCAGACACTATATTGTACTGGTTGCAAGGGCTGAGGAAGAGGAACACTATCTAGAATGGTGAGTCCTCACTGACCCTCATTTCAAGGACTGTGTTGTGGACCACGATTCGAACAGGTCCCCAGCACTTTCTTGTCATAAGAGGTGCCTGAATGGTATTGATTGCTTGTCATAAGAGGTGTAATAATTGTATTGCTTGCTTTTCATAAGGGGTGTTATAATTGTATTGGTTTCTTGTCATAAGGGGTGTTATAATTGTATTGCTTGCTGGTCATAAGGGGTGTAATAATTGCATTGGTTGCTTGTCATATGGGGTGTAAAATTGTATTGGTTTCTTGTCATAAGGGATGTAATGATAATATTGGTTGCTTGTCATAAGGGGTGTAATAATTGCATTGGTTGCTTTTCATAAGGTGTGTAATAATTGTATTGGTTGCTTGTCATAAGGGGTGTAATAATTGTATTGCTTGTCATAAGGGGTGTAAAATTGTATTGGTTTCTTGTCATAAGGGATGTAATAATAATATTGGTTGCTTGTCATAAGGGGTGTAATAATTGCATTGGTTGCTTTTCATAAGGGGTGTAATAATTGTATTGGTTGCTTGTCATAAGGGGTGTAATAATTGTATGGCTTGCTTGTCATAAGGGGTGTAAAATTGTATTGGTTTCTTGTCATAAGGGATGTAATAATAATATTGGTTGCTTGTCATAAAGAGTGTAATAATTGTATTGGGTGCTTTTCATAAGGGGTATAATAATTGTATTGGGAGATCAGACTCTGTGACTCTGTGCTTGATCTCGTTCCATGATGACAGGGATGTTTCTCATGTTATTGGGGGCAATGAAGGTGGTCTAGTGGTTAAAGCATTTGCTTGTAAGGTCAAAGGCCCGGGTTCGTTCCCCACATTGATACAATGTGTGAAGCACCCACCCTGAATAAATACCTGAATGTCCTTGAACTTCACATACATGAAGACATCATAAGGTTTAATAGTTGCAAATAGTTTTAAATTGTGTCCCAAGTTAACCTGTATATGTGTTGATTGTAAAATAAATTCTGTATGTTTTTCCACAAGGCATGGCTATGTGGAGTCAAAGATCCGTTTACTTGTCGGGAACCTGGAAAGAAACCCGTTCATCAAGCTTGCTCATATCATGCCAGAGTCATTTGGCCCACTCAATGAAACGTGAGTTACTTACAACATGTACAAGCGAAAAACTAAAGAATAATTTCAAGCAATAATTGTAGTTTATCACTGTTCATCACCCCAAATGTCACCAGTGCGTGGCCTGTATGTGACCTAACAGAATTTGATTGTTTAATCCTCTTAACAACATACTGTATTATTTGATTTTAGAGATAACCATCAGAGATAATTTGTCTGTCAGTTGCCTCTTGCAATTGCTCCCAGTTTGTCTCCCCGTCAGTGTAAGCTTATCCAGCCAGACTATTGTCTTTGATTGAGAGATGCTGAAATTACATGTCTGTCTTTTACAGAGAAGGAAAGTTCATGTGCAAGTGGTTCATCGGCCTGGTATTCAACAACACTCCATCAGCCAATATTGACCTCACATTTGATATACAGTCCTTCTCTGATGTTGGTAAGTATGTCAGAGTGTCAATGCTCTATTCGGTCATGGCATGTCATCAATATACAAATGGCGGAGTCAAGATATATTCTTTTACCATCTCAATTGTGAATAAGTGGCAGGTTTCAAGATTCATGTCTAGTGGATAGAGCATCTGCCTGGAGAGTGGAAGGTTGGTGGTTGGATCCACGGACGCGTCATACCAAAAGATGTTGAAAGATGATACTTTTTGTTTCCTGCCTGGCTACCGGCATTAAGGGGTTACAACAAGGACTGGTTGGCTCAGCGTCAGTATAATGTCCCTGAGTGGTATATCCATGTGAAACTGTGGCATGCTACCTCAGTGTAATACTGGCATTAGTCTAGAAAAGTAAAAGCACACAAACATGCATGCATGCACACACTCACACATGGTTATGTAAGTGCAGTAAGCTTGGAACATGACGTTACACCTCACCACACCTCATGATTCATGGACCCGTGAAGATCCGGGGTGGAAAAGGTCTTCAGCAACACATGCTTTCAGTAAAAGGGGACTGTGCTTGTCGTAAGAGGATCAGGGCCCCGTTCCACAAAGCGATCGTAGCGCTACAACTGTTGTAAGTCTATGTTAAAGTATAGGAGTTTAGGTCGCCTTAGCGCTACGTTCGCTTTGTGGAACGGGGCCCAGGTGGTCAGGCTTGCTGACATTGCTAATGCATGTCATCGTATACCAATTATGTGGATGTTCGATGCTCATGATGTCAATCACTGGATTGTCTGGTTCAAACTTGATTATTTACAGGCCGCCTTCAACTAGCTGGAATATTGCTGAGTGCGGCGTTAAACAACAAACAAACAAACAAATCATGATTCATGACTTATTTCAATGCTTTCCCGACTGATACATCAATACATGAGATGTCATGGTTTCAGTTCACAAGCAAGCCATCCATCTGAAGTTGTTCAAGGATGACATGAAGCTGGAGGTCACATACGTGAAAAGGTCAGTTATCGTTTTAATGATGGGATGTGTTAATTCCATTCAGTATGGTACACTTGGAGTAGCCACAAAGTCGTGGCTGCCCGATACCTTGATTCTTCTTCTCCTTTGGAAACCTGATGCCATTAAAACAACTGCTGAGTGCAACAGAAAAGCCAAAAAAACTCACGGTAAAGGATTGAATTGTTAAATTTATATTTTAATTAAATTAATAATCATGGCAGCTCCTCAAGGCGGCTCCTCAAGGCGGCTCCTCAAGGCGGCTCCTCAGTGCCTAATCAGACTACTGTTTCAGTTCCTAATTTGATGGTTTACAGAAAACAACTGGAGCAGTATGTTGCAAGGGAGATAATAGAAAGAGCAGGCAAGATTGCGCGGAAGGAAAAAAAGGTATGTTTGTAGCTTACGATTGACTCGACTAAGAGTTTCATATTGGCTGACGTTTTTCATGGAAGAGTCTATCCATGTTCTAGAGAAGGTTTCTGATACCCTGTTGGAAAATGAAGCCATGAATGCCTCATGCCTTACCCAGTGTATATTATTTTTAGTCTATTACCAAGGAATGAGAATTTTCCACAGATTTTGTTACATCAAGGATCACATTTGTGATTACAATAGACTCATTAATCACAGACCCCCAAGATCCTCGTGTGATTTTCAGTGGTTTGTGAAAAACCACATTCTCATCCCTGATTACCCTAAATACACTGGACTCACTTTCCACATGTGTCGTCCCCATCTCATTCTTGCCTAACACAAACTTGATGCAGAAATTCGCTTGAAATCAACAACCAAAGAGAATGATAACTTTTCTAAATCTGAAAGAGTTTGTTATGAATCTGCATTCAAATTTGTGGCCTCTAACAAATAAGCCCTCTATATTCTTTAACAAGTTCTTCAATGAATCAGAAGAATGTTCTTGGCTATTCATTTTGTTGGAAGAAATGTTTTCCTCATTAAGAAGGAAATTTTTATGATACATGTATTCCCAGTTGTATTGAGCAGTAAGAAGAAGAAATATCATTATGGAATATCATTATTCGTATCTGTATAGCAGTATTTATCATTATACTCTGTATAGGACCCAACAAGGGGCAGCAGCACAAGCAACCTTAGACGGTCAAGCACTGAGAAGACAAGTGGGTTAGCCACCAGCAAGTCTGACACAGATCTCCTCAAGCAGGCATCAGTAACGACAGATGATGACACGTCCCAGGAGTCCCAAACACCATCATCATTAACACCGCAAAAGGCTGAGGGGGAGAACATGCAGTGTGAAACCACACCTGCCACACCCAAGGTTGATGGGGAGAAGGTAGGACTGCCTGGGACAATGGAGTACAATGAATACAACATTGCAGTTATTGCTAAGATGTTGGGTTGCCTCATTCTCATTAGCCATGTCTGTTATAACAAGCACAAAAACAATCTAATACTTTGATAGTCCTAACAGTAAGTAAAAGGCAAAGTAACATTCAGCAACTGTAAATAAAAGGCAAAGTAACATTCAACAGCAGTAAGTGAAAGGCAAGGTAACATTCAGCAGCGTTAAGTAAAAAGCAAAGTAACATTCAGCAGCGGTAAGTGAAAGGCAAAGTAACATTCAGCAGCAGTAAGTAAAGGGCAAAGTAACATTCAGAAGCAGGTATTATGACCTTCATTTAAAATCAGGGAACAGTATGTGATACAGCTCTCGGGAGCAGTGATTCCAGCTTCATAAAGTGTAACAGTGTGTTGCTCTGATGGTAGGAGAGTAACTCCACAGTTGAGGGTGAGGACCTGGAGGCTGGAGGTGAAGGCCGAGCCAAGAGGCCGGCCTCGCCCATCGAACAGACTACACCGAAGAGAAGTAAAATTGAGGAAGATGGGGTGAGTGATGAGTTGATGGGTGATGATTGATGAGTTGGTCTCCAAGCATTCTTTCACTCAAACTGAAAAAATCTTTGCCAGTTTTAATTTGTTTATGCAGTTGTTATAAATTATTCTGCATCATGTATTTTCAAAAGTAATTAACTTGTTGATAACACTGGATGCAACAACAGTCCAAGGAAAACTCTGGGCATGGTACTGAGACTGCTGTTGTCTTGAAAGAATAAACCTCCCTGTATATGTCATCTAGATAAATCATTTTTTGGTTCGGATGGCCAGGACCTACATTACAAGTCTTCATTTGTAGAATCCTTTACTTTTCCAGAGAGAAGAAGCACCTAAGCAGGTTGATGACAAAGTTACCACAGACAAAGTAGCCAGTGTAAATAAGGTAGGCAAATTTTGGAATGTATGTTACATCATATGTGCATAGCCATAGCCATGGTACACGAGATAGTCTGTAGTTTAAATGTATACAAGTTCTTTACACTTGAGAGAGATAGAGGGAAACCATTTGTTAGTTGAGATATTGTGTGTTACCAAACTGCCCAAGATCTAGTGCTTTCATACCAACAAGTCTACGCTATTATAAATAAAACAAAGATGTTAGGGGTCGTCTCAAAAATGAAACTGGTATGTAAAAGGATGTAAAAGGATATATGGGTAATTATGGCATAAAGTGTACAAGACCGTACCCCCCTGAATTGAAGAATTCGGGAGGAAACTAAAGACAAATTTAGTCTGCCCGGTGGTCGATGGAAAACATTCCATCCTGTTTATGGGGTCACATTATCTCTGCACCATTCACCCTGCAGTCAGGGCTTCCAGATCTTTACCTTGATGAAACCTGGGTGAATAAGAATCATTCCACAGACTACATGTGGCTACTGTCAGAAAGAAGAAAAGTCCAATGGTACCATCAGGTAAAGGATATCGTGTCACTGTTTTCCATGCCAAAACCCGTGATCTGGGGCTTATTGATGGATTTGAGCTAGCTTCCGAGGCAAAAAGAAAACTGATTATCAAAATGAAATGAATTGTGATGTCCTCACAGATTGGGCAGTAGCTGAAGTTCCACCCAATCTAAAGAACCCCAGTGTCATTGTCATGGATAACGCCAGTTATCATAACGTCCCGGGAACCAGATACTCGTGTGACAACCATTACTAGTCTGAAGACAGCCATGCTGGAATATTTGATATCTTGCAATGTCAACTTCAGATGTCTTACATACACCAGTCAGACTTGTGAGCTCATCCCCATTGAGCTTATCTGGGCTAACTGTAAAGGGTTCATGGCAAGACTTAACACATTATTCAAACTCACACATGTCAGGATTGAGCGACAGCCTTTGCTAGAATCACACCAGAGGTATAGCCAAAGTAAAGCATATTCCAGTGAAGTACAATACTTTGAGACCAACCCCAACTCAGGTGAGATTTGCACCTGTGAGAATGCACTGGCGGTGTTAGGTAATTACCTCAGGCTATAGGCTGTTTCATAGATGCATGACAACACACAAATAAGTTGTCATTTTACCTGTAAAAGTACCTTTTTATGCTAATCCTAGTACCAGTTGGTACAGGCTAGATTAGGTAGACTTGCGTTATTTTGAAATATACTATTTCCCCAGCCCTATGATTTGTATTTATTAAATGTAGCCAGAAAAGCATTTTTCTTGCATTTCCGACAGTATTTAGTTGATGAGACATCCCTCCATGAGGCTCTCATATCATTGCAATGATCTCCCTTGTCTTGCAGCATGTGAATAGACTGCCCAGCAACGATCTGCCCGACATCACCAGCCCACAGCCCATGTCTCAAGGTGTACCGTTCCAGCTCATAAAAAATTCAATAAAGTTAAAACTAAAATGAACATAGGCGTATCATTGTATCAGCGTATAGTGCTAACAATCACCCAAGGCTGGTTAAGAGCCACTATTCTCTTTACCAGACCAGCCAATCAGGAGAAACAATACACGTTACCAGGGGAGACAACTCTCGACAGCATGTCGGGGGGCGACAACTCCTGGTAGCATGGGTAACCTAGATATGGAGATGCTGTTTAGGTGTATGATCTAATAGATGATGAATGTTTGTGTCTGTACTGGTGTATGCTGGAAGTGATGGTAGTCGGAGCTGAGGTGTTGTGACATGCATGTACGAGTGTCTTGGGTTGGTGAAGCAATAATATCTACGTGATGTTTCTGGATTTCAGAAGATTTTAAGTAAGTTTGTGATGATTTTATATAAGAGAGCATATTTTCATGTGAGATGAACAGGCTACATTATGGAAAGAAACGAGAATGATGTTGAGCTGGCTTTTAAATTTTCTGAAATTCAGAACTTGCTTTTATGTTTTCTAAGTGTTGTACGATTCAGTGGGAAAAGGGTGAATATATCGGTGTTTTCATTTAAACAAAAATATGTTCAACATCTTAAGAATTAAACATGGAGACTGTGATTTGGCTTTAGATAATTAAGATGCTGTATTTTGATTGGGGTTAATTATGTTATGTTAGTTCGATCTTTTGAAATTCCAACTGGGGCAGCAAGAGATTATTATTTTCATTAAACATCAAGGCATTATATGTATATTTGTTGTAATATAGGACAGATGTGAGCAATGCAGTTTGTCAGCTGACAGAGGCTCAATGTTTATATGGATATCCCTTATTGTAACGGTAATGCTATTTTTCAGGGCATTATCATTTGCAGAAGCCTGAAGACCGAGGGCTTCTGCAAATGATAATGCCATGAAAAATAGCGTTACCGTAATTATAGCTAATATGGATGGAATTTTTTATCAAATAAAAAGAAACAACAATATCGGGTTTGAAACATTTACTGCAATCAACACGAATGTCACTGACCCACTTTTACAAATATGGAAACGTCATAGAACAAACCAGATGACGTTAATATTGAATGTGACGTCACCTAAAATATCCTATGACGTCACCTAACAACGGGCATGATAATGGCCCGTCGTCAAGCAATATGAGGGCATTATCAAGTTACAGTGGCCCGCTCATTTCTGATAACATGCGGGCAGTTTATTGATAATTCTATCCATTTTAGCTATACAGCTCATTAACAGGTTACTGCAGGTACCAGCTGTGTGTGTTGAAACATACTGAACACTCATTATTGTGTTGTGTTTTTTTGTGTGAAATGTTTAATTTTCAAAAGTAATTAAAGGATGGTAGTTTGATTTTACACCAGTAAGCAGGAATATGAATTTATCAAACTGATGTAGGATTACTGATTGTCACTGGTTTTAAATGCTTCTTTATAGCCATGTTGGTCACATCCCTGACTACTGTAAAGATGGAAATAAGTGATTGTTAGGCTGCTTGGGAGGTGGAAATGGTTATTGTTGAGCTTGTAAATCACTCACACTAGTACACAGAGTAGTTTCAGATTTGACTCTTATTGTAGATACCTATAAACATAGTCTGGAATTTCTCTTATGTTTGCGAAGAAATGTCATTGATTTTCTGCTATACATGCAGGTTTGATTTGTTAACATTGCTGATCATTATTTCTGTTCATGATGTGTTCCATGTAAGAATTCCTCAATACATACATGGTCAAAACCATTCACTGACAAACACAGCTGTCAATGTCCCATCTTGTGTATAAGTATCAATTAATGTTGGTGTTTACAAGAATGAAAGGAATCCTTCTGATCAAAGAAATTGTTGTTGATTGCAATGTTCATGTAAACATTTTAAGACACTGGTGGTTGTTTCAGTTTCTGTGTGTATATATATGTTGGGAGATGTGTGTGAAGCCGCTCGGCTACACAGCTATGCCATTCATGCTGCTGTACATGGGCAGTTCATTTTGGATGGAATCACGCAAATCATTCTTACATTGTATAAACCATCTCACTCTGTAGTCCTGTGGTATTTATCATGTATCATCTGTAAATAAAATTTGAGTTATCTTTACAAAATATTGTGCTTTTTCTGTTTTGTTAAAAGGATGTTGTTTTCTGTTGCTCAACTGGTGTACTCTAAGAGCTGCATCACTTCGGTATTCCTCCCACATGAAGAGGGGCAGTTGTCTAGGCACTGCAATTCGCTGTGGATAGTAGTGTCTTTTGGGCATGCCGGATACCTACCATCATGGGTTTGAAACCCGGTTCAACCCAATTATGTTTCTAGATTTGTCAGCACCATACCTTTGCTCATGTTTTTCACTGAAGTAGTAAACGTCTGGGACCTGCTTTCCTCCCACATTAAGATGACCCATGAAGATCCATGGCAGAATAGGACTTCAGCAACCCATGCTTCCTATGAAAGGCCGTAAGAGGTGACTAACGGGATCGGGTGGTCAGACTTGCTGACTTGGTTGATGCATGTCATCGTATCCCAATTGTGTGGATCGATGATGTCAATCACTGGATTGTCTGGTCCAGACTTGACTATTTACAGACCGCCCTCATATAGCTGGAATATTGCTGAGTGCAGCATTAAACAACAAACAAACAAAACCATTAAGATGACCCTCAGCTGAACTGCTTGAACTGGGATACTGTTGAAAACAGTGCTAAACCCAAGACAATCAACCACACGTTGATCAAGCTGACTCTGAAATACTGTTAAAAGTGGCACTGATTCAAACTCACTCACGACATATTTTGGAAATGAGAGTTCAACTCAAGTTCCTGCTGGGTTTCTTGTGTTGAGATTGCAGTTGGTGACCTGAAGTTGAAAGTGTTGCCTGTTGTAATGAAGCAGTCATTTATCCTTGAGCAGTTATCTTTAAGAACAAGTAATCACTTGATAAAGATGTTAGAATCTAACATGTCAGTGTCTCAATTGTAATGAAGTTCCTTAAATCTACGACTAGCCATCACCCAGAGAAGTGAAATACATGTAGATGGAATAGGCGTTCAGTACTGAGTCGTTGGTCTTAAAAAACAATTAAAACTTAAGTAACACAACTACTAGTATTTCACGGTAGCTTTCAAAATGGATTTTCCTCTGGAAGATCTATTTGATCATTGTCTTGTTTGGTGCACAGGACCTTGTGATAAGATAATGTTTTCATATTTTGGGCCTATTCTGCGCACCAGGGGCGGTCGGGTAGCCTAGTGGTTAAAGCGTTCGCTCGTCACGCAGAAGACCCGGGTTCGAATCCCGACATGGGTACAATGTGTGAAGCCGATTTCTGGTGTCCCCCGCCTTGATATTGCTGGAATATTGCTAAAAGCGGCGTAAAACCATACTCACTCACTCACTATTCTGCGCACCAATAGTGAAGACCGGTTTAACGCCGCTTTGAACAGTATTTCAGTCACATGAGCGAGAGTCCGCTTGATGAGAGAAAAAAACCCAAATGATATAGGTCTTATATGTCCCGCATGTTTACCACTTTGTTGAAACCCACGTACGGGTATGGTGATGACAAACCTAGAAACCTAATCAGATCGAAAATTGGATTCAACCTCGCAATCAATGGTTTCTGGTGTCCCCAAAGGACGCAAATATTGCCGTGATATTGTTAGAAGCGGCGTAAAACATCACTCACTCACTCCCCCATATTATGTTAACGCGCCATGATAAAACTGAAGTACTGTTCAAGTTAGTCTTTTCCGCAAACCACATACCTACGAAATTTTAAGTCTGTCATCGCAGACATAAATATACATCAAAACAAAATGGTTTATTTCGTGTTTTCATACAAAACGTTTTATTATGTACACCACAAATAATATTGTATGAATATAAAAAAAAAAGAATAGAAAAGGAGCACAGAATTGTATGGCAATGGCAAACGTTAAAATAATGTCAGTGTCTGAAATCACCCATCTTCCCGAGGCTAGGGGTTAACTGACGATTAAAGTCCCGTTTCCACTCTTTCCGAACGAGGCTTGAATTTCGGAGTTATATTTTGGCTGGACCAACGAGTCTATGAACAGTCGAATCAAAATCGCGTAACGAAATAGACATTCGGTTCTCAAATAATATGGTGACTGCAGTGCGGATTTCGGTCGACTGCAGGATTTGTGTACCGTCAACTGGGTGTCGACAGATATTTTCCAAATCTTTTCATGTTTTTAATCAAGGTTCTCAAGTGATTTGATACACTTCAAGAGATAAGACTCGTTTTATTACAAAAAGATCTTGATTATGATCATATCGTCTTGACTGGTCGCTACCATTTTGTGGTGCAAGTGGTGTGAGAGGTGGAATTCAGTTAATAGGAGGGACAAAGAGGGGACATAACTCGTAATAGCCACTGTTGGCGCTATTATGATCGAGACACGAAATTCTAGCCAAGTTCGGCAAGGGTAGAAATTTTACTTTTATAGTCAGTTAACTAAGATGGAAATCACTGAGTCTTTCATATCTGTTAAAATATAAACTCTTCACTTAAACACAGGGTTAAACATAACATTACAAGGATTACGAATTTCCTTAGTAGTTGAATTCATCAAAAGTCCGTAGTGGTCGTCGTCACCAGCGGGTGTGTGCATGTCAACAACGTGTTCAGTATCAGCAGCACCCCGACAAGAGGAATTTACTTTCAAAGTGTCACAGTCGGAAGTACCTCTTGAAGCGTCATCTTCATCCTTGTAAGCCCCAATTGTATTGTACGTATCGTTATCGACGCCGTCCTGATTGACGCTGACAGACTCCGTGTGATCTCTCATTTCTTTGATAGAAGCGTAATTATTGTCTTTATCCTCTTCAAGCTCCTCAATGTCCAGTTCCTTTTCACTGAAGGTCATTTTGATGTCATCAGTCACCATGGAACTGGGCTCAAGGAGAGATCTACCCATGCAGCATCCTCTCATTAAGTCGAAGACCCTCTTAGTACAAACGAAGGAGACGAAAATATAAACACCTTTAACCACGCATAAAATGACGAAAATGTACTTATAGACCTCCGAGTCCACAAGAACAGACACAAGCGCAAAGAACCAGGTTATTCCTGTCAGAATGGAGAGCTGTGCATATAGACTGATGCTGGACTTCTTGCTCTTCAGCTCTTGTTGTTCCTTGGCCAGTTTCCTCATGGTAAGAGCTGTTGTTACGAAAAGACCGCCGTTGATAGCCATGATGATAGCAACAGGGACCCCGACTGCTAGAAGCACAGAGAGGAAGTTGGACACATAGCAAATGCTGGTCCCATACCCAGTGTCCAGACCATCACTCAGACTGTGGTTGACTGCTACCGTTCCAGCAACGATGGCGCCAGGGATGACGATGCTGATGAAGACGTAGAGGACGTACCTCTTTCTGTTGCTGTAACCGGCATGCCGTGATAGGAGGAGGTTCTTGAAGGCGACGTACGTGTGGATTGTACAGATGGACATCCAGGTGAAGGAACTCAGTAGGAAGAAATGTGTGACCATTCCAGTCACTCGGCACATCATGGGCTGTTCAACTCTTGCACTGCCTAACGTGTATAGCAAGAGGGCTACTAGCAGTGTGAAGACGAGTCCCATTGTATTCTTACCGGACAGAGTCCTCAGTGGTTTGTAGATGCAGTAGACAAGGAACGTCAGAAGGAGGCAGATGAGGGTTAGAGTCAGGCAGACCATCGAGACGTAGAAGAGAGTCCCCGAGGACATACTTGTTGAGGAGAGGGTGACAGTCTCCCCGCAAGTTGTACCATTGTCAAATATTGCTGAATAGCAGACAAAACCAGAGTTATTAGTGTAAGGCTCAAATTGACTGATATCAATAGTTTGATTGGAGCCAGTACGTTGCATGGTGTTAGTGACCTCATCATATGTGTAGTCGACATCTTGGAAGACCTTCACTCTTGGGCACTGTAGAGTGGCTGCGACGTAGAGAGCGTTGTTGGTCTTTGTGAAGTCTATGATCTTAATGATGTCAAGTGTGTAGATGCTTGTAGTCTCATCTAAGGTTTCTGTGGTAAGCTTTGGGTACGTGTTGTTGTTATCGGGATCTGTCCACACTGGCTCAGCCGTGAATGTGACATTGGAGACGCCAAGTGTCACTGACCAAACTGACTCACGTAGTTCCAGAAGTGTGGATTCCATGTCGCCTATCTCGCTCTCCCAATTGATCAGGAATTTTGTGTGGAGGGAAATGTACTGAACTGTGCTGGCAGAATTTCCCGACTCTCTTTTGACATGAGCCCTGAACCGAAAAAGTCCAATAGCGAATGAATCAATGTCTAGCACAGCTTTGAGGTGGTCCTTGAGTTGGTCTGCAGTGGTGGTTAGCCATGTCTCGATGTTGTCCTGAACCACGAGGCTGGTAGTGGGTCTAAGAAGTACCTCTGAGTAGTACACCATACCTTTAGCCGACCTGATGACCGAGAAGCATGTTTCATCTCGGAGGATGCGGTCCCCAGTGCACTGTATCTGGCGGCACTCCTCCTGCAATACAATATACACATCGTATATTGAGTCAAGTTATCTTTACATTTTTGTGTTTCGTGGTGGCGAATTATTAAGTGGAAACTTTTGTCCGGAAGTTTGGAGAAAATGAAATGAAAATATATATTTGTGTAAAAGTCTGAATATGTTGTCAGATATTAAACGTTCTTTTAACTGGTATGGCAGTTGTTTAATATATTAATGTATTCATTTTAGTCAACCGCCCAGGTTAATTAAAAAACCCATCGTCCTTGTTTCTGTGCATTAACTTTGTAGCCAACTACACTGTCCATTTCTATTAAAGGAGAGAAATACTTATCTGATCATATTTTGTAGACAATATTGATATTTATTTGGTTTCTCAGATATGTTAGAGAGATTAAAACCCCATCTTGCATGCCTTTCCTGGTAATTCGAAGTGGTTCCTTTTCAAACGGCCAGTTTTTCATGGTGCAGTCAAGAATGTGTGCACATTTCTATGAATTCAATAAAGACGTGCAGAATTAGTCGGCAATTATTAGGTTTCGTTCGGATTTCTATGTTCACCAAAGTGGTTAACGTCTAAACCTGCATCACTTTGGGACTCACCCAACACCAAGCTTGCACGCCATGAAATAACAGAAATTCTGCTCAAAGCGGCGTTTAAGTAATATATATTATCACGTGAACGTGATTATGGTGTCTACTCACTGTGTTGTTGTCATATATGGTTCCCGCTGGACATTCGCAGGACAGAGCAGTCGTTTGCTGTACCATCTTGATGGCCTCGGGATCCATCACTACGGAGAACGGGTAGGGCATGTCGAACGGACAACTGGGCATTGGTAGGAAAGTATCGTCCAGGTCGCCATGGTTACACATATAGCAGAAGACATTCCGGTAGGTATCCCCGAAAAGATGAATCGGGGCGGAATAGCCAAGGCAGCTTTTTTCTGTTGTGTCATTGTATTCCTGCCATTTGCCTGTGATGTTACACGAAGAAGTGATCTCAATGGGCGTGTAACACTGCCTCATGTTCGAGTCTTTTGGCGGCTGAAGGAAGATGGCACAACCGATATCGTCTATGAAAGTTTGTATGATCTGAAGTGAGGTCATTCCAGGCCTCAACCAGACAAGCTGGGTACACTGGGCTTTGATTGCCCAGAGTCGGAAGTCAGTATCACCGTTACACTCCGCACAGAACTGATTCCGATACAGCTCCGTCGCTGTCTCAGCAGGAACAGCTAGAGTGATGTTGCTTGGGTCTGGGCTTTCGCAAAGCTTCACCAGCTCCTCATCAGTTCGTATTGAACATTTTTGGATTGAATGGAAAGCAAACCCTGCTTTCTTGTCATAGATGAGTTTGAAGGCGTTGCTACTGCACCGATATCGGGATGGGTGAAAATTTGGAGTTCCCAAATGTTCCAAAGCTTTGTCAGCACAACAGTCGCCATATTTGTCGCACTGGTCATCACAATGGCAACCTGGACATATGCGACAAGAACCAATATTTGTTACGCTGGATTTCGAACACATGCGGTCCTGTCCGCAGAATTTCTCATGTATATATTCAATATAGTTCTTCTCGGTTTCTGTGAATGATATGTCGTCTGCTACAGCCATCATTACTAAGGCGGTGATGCAGACGATGTGTGGGGTGATGATACGGATCATGGTCGGCGAGGACGCTGGTCGCTGTCAACTGAAATATACGACATGTTTCGATACAGTTGCCTTTATAGAAGATGTTCCTAGAAGTGTTTTATGTGGTCGTGATTCAGGGGGTCGTGGATGAATGAAGTAAAATCATTTAGTAATGAAACAAATTCAACAGAATGACTCGAAGCAAAACTGCATAATATTTACTTTGAATTTTAAGTCTATAACGCCATTTATGTCAACAGAAAAATACACAATTATTCCCAAAATTGAAAGTGGATCAGTTACATATGTTGTTAAGAAGTATATAAAATGACATATTATAAGGATTTACTGAGAAAACATAAATCCTTCGCCAATTTTGAAGAGTGTAACATTTTAGCGACAAGCAAAGCAAATTGTTAGAGCTTTAAAAATCTCTTCTGAAAAGTCAGAAGTATTCATGCTTCCATTATCTAATACTGACCAGTTTTGTAAAATGTTGTTACTTTCAGTCTTCTGAGGAGCTTCTTCGAAAAGTAGGCACACGTCTTGACACTTCGCACGTGTAACGATAAATGAGAGAAATCACTTTCAGAATACCTTTATGCTGGTTGCCATGTTTGTGCCCCGGGGCTGACGACGTGCGGGACGTCAGTGATGCGAGTCAGGACGCGCTAGATATGCGGTCATGACGTGAGAGGTAGTGATTCGTATTAGTTGTGCAATTTGCGTACAGGGACGAACAGAAACAATTACCATCGTTCAGTTTCGGTAAATGAGTTCAGATTTAACGTCCCATTGACAGTACTGCAGCCACATATCGTTAGCCTCTAATATCTGTGGGTTCGAATCCCGGTTCGACCCGATTATGTTTCTAGATTTGTCAGCATCATACCCGTGCTCGTGGGTTTCACCGAAGTGGTAAACGCCTGAGACCTGCATCACTTCGGGCTTTCCTCCCACATTTAGCTGACACGCCGCGATATAACTGAAATACTGTTAAAAGCGGCGTTAAACCCAACTCTCTCACTCACTAACCTCTAATATCACGTTGAAACAAATAAGTTTTGTTTGTAAACTAATGTAGGACAGTCTCTCGAGCGTAAGTACTTCGGCGTATACTCGTATCAGAATGGGCCGTATGATCCATGGCGTGTAATAGTGTCAGCATGGACCGTATGATCCATGGCGTATACTCGTGTCAGCATGGGCCGTATGATCCATGGCGTATACTCGTGTCAGCATGGGCCGTATGATCCATGGTGTATACTCGTGTCAGCATGGGCCGTATGATCCATGGCGTGTAATAGTGTCAGCATGGACCGTATGATCCATGGCGTATACTCGTGTCAGCATGGGCCGTATGATCCATGGCGTGTAATAGTGTCAGCATGGACCGTATGATCCATGGCGTATACTCGTGTCAGCATGGGCCGTATGATCCAAGGCGTATACTCGTGACAGCATGGGCCGTATGATCCATGGCGTATACTCGTGTCAGCATGGGCCTTATGATCAATGGCGTATACTCGTATCAGCATGGGCCGTATGATCCATGGCGTATACTCGTGTCAGCATGGGCCTTATGATCAATGGCGTATACTCGTGTCAGCATGGGCTGTATGATCCATGGCGTACACTCGTGTCAGCATGGGCCGTATGATCCATGGCGTGTAATAGTGTCAGCATGGACCGTATGATCCATGGTGTATACTCGTGTCAGCATGGGCCGTATGATCCATGGCGTGTAATAGTGTCAGCATGGGCCGTATGATCCATGGTGTATACTCGTGTCAGCATGGGCCGTATGATCCATGGCGTGTAATAGTGTCAGCATGGGCCGTATGATCCATGGCGTACACTCGTGTCAGCATGGGCCGTATGATCCATGGCGTGTAATAGTGTCAGCATGGGCCGTATGATCCATGGTGTATACTCGTGTCAGCATTGGCCGTATGATCCATGGCGTGTAATAGTGTCAGCATTGGCCGTATGATCCATGGCGTGTAATAGTGTCAGCGTGGACCGTATGATATTGACGTTAAAATGTGTCAGCGTGGACCGTATCATATTGACGTTAAAATGTGTCAGCATGGGCCGTATGATCCATGGCGTGTAATAGTGTCAGCGTGGACCGTATGATATTGACGTTAAAATGTGTCAGCATGGGCCGTTGGTTTTAGAAATTAAATAGTCTCAACATAGAGCTGATGATCTAGACATTCAATATTGTCAGCATGGAGCTGATCCACAATGTTTATGTCAGTTCAGCAGTATCGACCGTAGGATCCACGGCGTTTATAGTTTCCCAAATTTGTGTTGATTTGTGATGAGTAAATCGATAATTCCTAGTTGATAAGCGTGGAGCCTTGGTAACTGGTTCTACCCAGAGGAAAAAGGAAATGTGCCTATAATTCAATGTAGCTGTGTTGTAGCGATATATCTCACACTATCGCCGTAGACTAGCCAAGAGTCGAGAACGGATAACATTATTCCCTAATTTGTGTAAATTCCCGGGGAAAAGTAAATATACACCCATAAAAATGAATCAGACAAATAAATAAAGCGACAAAACACTTTTCCATATCCAATGGAAATCTCTGCATAAAGCAGAGTCGATTGTGCGATTCCGACTATATCATGAGCATGATTTTATGAATCACTATCAAATAGCAATGATACCAGGTGTTCGCGAAAAAGGTGAGCGTATCCTGCCCCACCGATGGCACCCGTCACAAACACATGCAAAGGCAAGTCAATTGTTCACCTGAAACATCACGGGAACATATGGACTACGAGTCAAAGTAGTGAATTGCATCGGACATCATTTTTGTCATTTTCGTCAAATTTGGAATTGTCCTCCACATTGTCCTACTGAGGCCTTGAACGTTTCAACCTTATAATGTTAAATGTTGTAAGAAATAGTTATTCCACGGTGATGAACATGTATTTGCTAAGGGTATCATAGTTGTGATTTGGACTTTACGTTTGCAGTGTTTTGGCGACTGTTTTTCAACCTCGTAACGTTTTGATGACGTTTTGTTATATTTTGGTCAAATCCAGTTTTCAAGTGTATACTTACCCTTACTCGTCAGTTCATGCCGTATGTCTGTACTGCATAAACAATAAACAACCCTATTCAGAAGTAGGTGTCAGTTTGACAGTCTTTTAGTATCCATTATACATCACTGATGAATGTATCATGGATAAAATCAGCTTTAAAATGCGACTTAGCTTTGCGCAGTACTGTAGTTGAACTGACCGTCCCTGTCAATTAGTAGATCCCTGGTGATCAATTACTAGTCATGGCTGCACGGATCTCGTAAACACATCCATATCAATCAGTGGTCCCTGTGTCAGACCTATTAATTAGTCACGTGGCCAGCCAATGGTATTAGTTGTTTGTGACTCTCACACTTGTTTACGTTTTTTTCACAAATTCTTTACATGTTGTACCGTACAAATCTAATAAGGATTGTCTGTTTTCTTGCACCGTTGACCCACTGACTTATATAGTTGTACGTACCACGTGGAAGACATGAAGGAAACGTTAGAAGATTGAACTAATTTAATAAACTATTACAATTGCAATATATTTTTTCTTCTGTGAGTCCACTTTTGGAAAGGAACAAAACGGTTCAAATAACACATTGATACGGGAATATTTTTTTCTTGGAAAATATATTTTACTTCCTATAATTTCCCTTCACTGTAAAGTGAGTGAGTGAGTGAGTGAGTGAGTATGGCTTTACGGCGCTTTTAGCAATATTCCAGCAATATCACGGCGGGGGACACCAGAAATGGGCTTCACACTTTGTACCCATGTCGGGAATCGAACCCGGGTCTTCGGCGTGACGAGCGAACGCTTTAACCACTAGGCTACCCGACCGCCCCTCACTGTAAAGAAATACAGACAATGTTGTACAAATATACAGCTGCGTTATATATAAATGTTCCGTGCATTCACAAAGTTGTTGTTCTTGAACAAAACTACACATGTAATACTCACTGAGTGAGTGGGTGAGTGAGTATGGTTTTACGCCGCTTTTAGCAATATCCCAGCAATATCACGGCGAGGGACACTAGAAATTGGCTTCACACATAATACCCATGTCGGGAATCGAACCCGGGTCTTCGGCGTGACTAGCGAACGCATTAACCACTAGGCTACCCGACCGCCCCTAATACTCATTGAGAATGGGCTCAAAGTCAAAACCTTCTTTTGAGGACGAATTCCCATGAGTTTTCTCCTGGTCTGTAAAACGTATCCAGAAATACTAAACAATAATCGCGAATGATTCAAGTGCTTATATCAAAACAGTTGTCATGGATTCATCACAACAAAGCGTTAATTTTGATAGGTAAACATGATGCGAAAACATGCTTAGAACTTAATGTATCTTGCATCGTCTGACAGGCTTACACTAAAAGCACGAGAACGCTCCTGTGTGAGAGCTTTCGCCACATCGACGAGTTTTCAGTGTATAATCATACAGTCTTGTTACTGCTCCGCGGTAATAGGTATTTGACTACCCTCTTAAGTTTTTCCCCTTGATTCTTTGTATTACGATATGACCCCATGCTTGTGACATACGGTGTTCAGGTTTTGGTGGTATCTTGGATATTTAGCGAAAGGGGATCAATGACATGTATAGACCAATTTGAGGACTGCCGAAGGAGTGTTTGTATCCTCCCCAGTCACAAGGGGATGTTGCAGAGGGCGGCAGCAAACTCTTCTCACTCACTCATCAACACACGATATGTGTACGTCTAGTGGGGTTTGTATGTGCACATGCAGTAAACTACGGTTATAACGAACTCAAAGGGACCACTTATTTTAGTTCGTAATAGCCGTAGTTCGTTATAAGCATATATACGACATATACACAACAAACGGCCGGGACTAAAAAACTAAGTTCGTTATATCGATCAGTTCGTTATAAGCGTGTTCGTTATAAACGAAGTTTACTGTACGTGTAAGCAGACGGGTTAAATGAAATTATACCTCTCAGCTGATTTTATCATATGCTTGATTTTCAAATCCAAATAATGAACTGCACTGGCACTTCGTCAGCACTTAAAGAATACTTTTACATTTAAAAAACCCTTTAAAGCACAACAAATGTTTCGCATAATACACAACCGCTTAGGGCATCTTAGAATCTTATCTTTGACAACCAACAGTGTTTCTTGTTTGTTTACTGGTATATGCAGCAGCTAACGTTAGCACAATATACACAGCCCCGTGCCTCAAAGCGACATCCGTAAGTCAATGATGTTGCACAGGAGTTACCATCGTCTTCAGAAGCTAAGAAACCTTTATGGAACGGGGTCTAGATAACAGAGCATAACACAGGTGTGAAGAATTCGATCCGTTACTTCTCGCCATCACTCACAGTAATTATACACCATTTCTTGCGAACGAGGCTTTTCCCCGATGAATTGCATTTGTTATGTGGTGCTTTGCAGATTTCCGTCGCTTGACATAAGAGCAAAATGTCTACGTGAGGCTTCAGGCTAAATATACTCAACAACACATGTTCCTGTGACACCAATATTTTAGTGTATTTTTCAAACAAGTAAAGTTTGGTTTTCAGTATTGTAGTACATGTATGGAATCAAATCACAAAACGCAACTGCTACAGACAAGCATGCATTCCATGCAAAAGTTGACTTTTATGCAAGCCCCATGCATTTCACTACCCAAGAATGGGTATAAAAACATGTGCGTTAACGGGATTCCTTATGCATTGTTTACCATCGTGCTGACAACAACCACTCAGAAAAACAACAAAATAACGCAATTATTCAACATTATAAAATGCCACGCCTGTCCGAAAATGAGCGTCTGCGAGCCATTGGTATGCTTGAAGCAGGATCGAGTCAACGTGATGTTGCAAGACAATTTAACGTCCACAGAAACACCATTTGGTGTTTATGGCAACGTTGGCAACAGACAAATGCAGTCAGAGACTATCCTCGGAGTGGCAGGCCACGCGTAACCAATATTCGACAAGACAACTGGATTCGAACAACACACCTACAAAATCGATTCCAGCCAGCAACAGTGACTGCAAGAAGCATCCCTGGCCTTCGACGAATATCTTCACAAAGCGTACATCGTCGCCTCAGATGTGCAGGGAAACCACCGTCAAGCACGTCTACAGTGGTGCAGACAGCGTCTACGCTGGCCGGCCATGCAGTGGGGACAAGTTCTATTCACTGACGAGTCTCGTTTTCACCTCAGCCACAGCGATGGACGGATTCGAGTGTACCGACGTCGAGGTGAAAGTTACGTCAATCATTGTGTCATGGAAGAAGATCGATTCGGGGGCGGCAGCGTTATGGTATGAGGTGGTATTACAGCAAGACAGAGAACCCGTTTGATGGTGGTAGAGGGAAATCTCAATGGACAGCGCTACCGCGACGAGATCATCGGCCCTGTTGTTCTACCGTTTTTGCGTCGTCATGGCCCAGGCATTACCTTTCAACATGACAACGCCCGGCCTCATATTGCTCTACTTGTTTAGAATTCTCTTCAATAAAACAACGTGAATGTCATCCCCTTGGCCGGCTCGCTCCCCTGATCTCTTGCCAATCGAGCACATGTGGGATGAGATGGATCGGCGCCTTCGACGTCAACCATGTGTTCCACAGACACTCCAGGAACTTCGAAACATGCTCCAGCAGATATGGAACGATATCCCGCAGGACTTTGTGCGACGCCTGGTCCATTCCATGAGACGTAGATGTGTTGCTTGTATCGCAACCAGAAGTGGACAAACACGCTATTGATTTGTAAATTGGCATGTTCATGTGTTTTTTTTAATGAAATCACGCATTTTCTGAAGTCAGTATGGCAAATTAAACCATTTGAACTCTTACAGGAGTCTTTTATCTTTAGCAAACCGAAAATGTTGGTAAAAAACATAACTTTCTATTAAATCTTGTTCAGTGTCACAGGAACTTTTGTTGTTCAGTATACGTTTCTCTTATAACTCGCTTATTGTTAAAAGTCGCTATGTGGAGATCCGGTGGCGTCCAGTACTGCTTATCGACATGTTGAGATTGTTCATGTTTACGTTATTGTTTGAATGTATGCATTATTAATGAATGCATAATTTGTTAAGATGGAATTTAAATCCACCAATTAGTTGCGTGTTTGGCTGAACACCTCCTCACTAGCCAGTATCTGATGAACAGATGACAAATACAAATATAATCAGTAAAACATAAAGTTCCAGCCACTCCCCTGCAGTAGTTGTTGAGCTCTGGAACATCGATCACCTTTGCCCATCTCCACCCCTCCCTCCTCACCAAACACACCGTTCATGTCCCCATATTTTAACACAAACACGCACGCACGCACTCACATGCATACATGCATTTGTTATCATATGATCATGATATCATATATTACACACTATATATTAATACAGTCCTATTAAAATCAGATCATAGCCCTTGCTAACGCTGCACAAAGATCTGAGGACCTCCCATTATTAATCGGCCAGAACGACCTTTCGCGACATTAGCCAGAAAGCAGTTTTCTCGAGCTTTACGGCACAAGTTTCTTACTGGCGACTTCCATTCCAGGCCACTCTTTGAAAAATATTTTGACAAAGTTCTCGATTCAAAATACGAAACCGAACAAATGAAAATTCTCGAATGTCTAATAGGTGACTGAGATTGTATGGAAGCCTGTGCCAAGGGCTGTGAATAACCTCTTCCGTTTCCAATGTTTATCCCATTGAAGCGAGAGACAGGCGATGTTTGTGACAGAATCAGTCGTGCAGCCGGTAAATTTCGTTCGGAATGCCTCGTGTTGACCTTTTCGAGGTTGCAGGATTAGAAAACACATTCGGATTTTTACTTTCGCGATCTCGTAAGCGACGCTCTGATTGGTAGGATGAAAGGTTTTGCCGGCACGAGCTGTAATTGGATGTCTTCAGATCTATGTGTAGTGGCAGCGAGCAATATGTTCTGATTTTAATGAGATTGTACTTTAATGATGACATTCAGGACAGCTTGAGTGTGTACATCCACGTCGTGTAGAAATGAAATCAATTTCGCGGGAAGAAAATTATATTTGATCATAGGAAAATGATATTTCTAGAGAACAACATATTAATTCATAGAAAATAATCGAAGTAAAGAGAAGAAACCCCGAAATTTCAAAAATCAATAATTAATTGAAATAACGAGAAAATAATTGAAATTGCAAGAATAAACTCGAAATTTCGAGAAAATAATGAGAAACGAATAACAAGAAAAATACTTGAAATTTCGACTTAAAAATATTATTATGCTACAAAAGTGGCAACAATAGGCATTCGTAATTACGACTATGATATTTTTCCTAACCTGCCTTCATTGAAATAGATCTTCAGCAACCCATGCTCATCGAAGGTGATTATGCTTGTCGTAAGAGGCGACTAACGGGATCGGGTGGTCAGGCTCACTGACTTGGTTGATGCATGCCATCGTATACCATTTGCGTGGATCGATGCTCATGATGTCAATCACTGGATTGTGTGGCCCAGACTCGATTATTTACAGACCACCGTCACAAAGCTGGAATATTGCTAAATGCAGCGTTAAACATCAAACAAACAAACATTGCAATAGACACCGTTTGGCTGGTCAATGGTATAACTCTTATGAGTGGTATTTGCAGAGAAGACTAATGCGAAGCGGATTGCAATCAGTGAACAATACCACTATGCAAGGCATCGATACTTATCCCTAGAGCACATGGCACAAAAGCAAGCGTAATGATTGGTAAATAAGTGGAAGGAAGTTGAAAACAGCATCAAACAAACAACATGATCTCTTTGTGGGTTTAACGCGGCAGAGCTTCGTGTGCTAACGTTTTAGCTCCGATAGATGTGAACTTTCGAACGAGGTGATTCCTGTCTCTTTGGTCTTCCCTATAGAACATCACCTACTGGAACTTGGCAAGTATTAAAGACTGGGATATATGAAGACGGCGTTTGAGAGTTTTGTGGGATGCAGGAGTCTATAGCTGTATATCCCTGCTCAATCATATCTTATAGTCAGACATAGGCATATCGCCACGAACATATTCCCAGGGACCTAGTGGTGGAGCTGGAGCTAGGGCGAGACGCTTGTAGGATGAATGGAAATTGATAAACGCGTTCGTCATGTTAATCTGTTTGATGCAATGGTGTCCAACTGTCACCAGAGTTAGTGAGTGAGTGAGTATGGTTTTACGCCGCTTTAGCAATATTACAGCAATATCACGGCGGGGGATACCAGAAATGGGCTTCACACATTGTACCCATGTCGGGAATCGAACCCGGGTCTTCTGCGTGACGAGCGAACGCTTTAACCACTAGCCTACCCGACCGCCCCCTAGAGTTAGTGAGTGTGTTGGCTTGATGTAGGCGGAAAGCCGGAAGTGATGCAAGCCGAAACGCTTACCACTCTGACGAAACCCACGAGGAGGGCTATGGTGCTGTAACGAACCTAGACGCATAATCGGGGCCATCCGGGATTCGAATCCACGATCAAAGATTTCTGGCGCATGAAAAGCAGTGGTATTGCATGACTGTTTTGAATAACATGCTTAGGGAACAGTTTCTTTCTTACGAAAGCTTCTGTTTTTGGAACTTATTTTCTAAAACGAGAAACTGCGAGTGTATTATACTGAATCAACACCTTATTACAAATGAACCATTTTTCCATTACATTGTCGACGAACAATTAACTGTATATTAAGGTTCACAGCTAAGAAACCCGAGGTGATTCTGGGTTAGAATGTGTCCCAAGTAACATCTAGATCGGTGGTCATGTTCGGTGATGGCTTGGGTCGTTGCTCACAATATCGATCACTGGGTTGTCCGGCCCAGACTCAGTTATTTACAGGCCGCCGTCAGATAGCTGGAATATTGCTGAGTACGGCATTCGACAACATACAAACATATTAACACAGCTAATAAACATACAACATTCACGTATCACCACAACGAAATGAGCGTTTGTACCTCTGTTCACAATACCGCGGAGGTGGACACCAAAAGTGACCTTCACACTTTGTCCCAATGTAGTGAATTGAACCCGTGTCTTCAGCGTGCCGAGCGAACGCGAACTATAGGCAACCCCACCACCCCTCCATTTAATAAAATTTCATTCCCTGAAATGTTTCATTGCCCCGACACACCTGTCGCTATGGTGGTATTGCTCCCACTCTCACTACCACGTGGAAACAACTCGACTTTGAGTAAAACAAATATTGCTTTACGAAATAATATCTGGAGGGAACGAAATAATTTTTTACTTTATTGTCATTCTCATAGATGGGATCCGCAGCGACGGGCTGAGGTCAAACAGTTGGAATTGTCTTACATTCGTCGTGTAGACCTAGCCGGGGTGTTTTTGTCCCAACATGTGGGAAGCCATTTTCAATGAGTACGAGTAGTGACTGTCCAAGCAATTCGTCACCACATCTCACTTACAATTCAACTGTCAATGACCCAATCAGGCCTGAAACATTTGTTCATGTAGATAGAACACACACATGCCTGATTACCTACAACTCGAACGAGTTTGAATGAACCGGAAACAGCCGATTCTGTAGGGGCGCGTTGCAAGCCACCAATCGCTTAGAGAAAGCAACTTACTCGCTCACCCAGGGGTCTGCAACAGTTCGAAGCGCTTGCGCACTCTTCCAAAATGGCGGCGCAACCACCGCTTGGTTGCCTTGACGTAATGAAGAACGTAATAGAAGAGGCTCGATGACGAGCTGATCAAATCTATGACTCCTTTGAAGATGTGGATCCGACCGAGGATGATGGGGCGTCAGCTGCCTTCGCTCATTTCCTCGTTGATCCAGTCAAGAATTTCTTCTTCCGCTGTCAAAGTCAGCCGCCATTTTGGTTTGACAACGAAGCGACTTCAGCCAGCAATTGTTTCACTTGCAAGCGGCGTAAAGTTAGCGCACTGTTGTAAGGCGAATCGCTGTACATCGCTTGCAAGCGATTGGCGCTTTGCAACGCACCCTAGATGTGATACCTTCCTGATTCCTGATGTTTGGCGCTGTCTTTTCAGCAACTCAACAACATGGACAGTTGACTCGCTTTGCATGGCGGCGTCAGCAAAATATGCTACAGTCCAAAGACCAATCTTACAAGATTACAATTCTGAAAAACATTTAGAAAAGGGGCGATTTGAAGTTAAATTGCTGAAGAAAAATATTATCAGGTTATTTATGCACATAATTATTTTTTAAATGTTGACTGCGTACCAAATATTAGGCTAAGTACTGCAAACTGGCATATAACATACCTATCTTAAAAAACAAACACATTTCAGTGCATGATGTACAAAAACTCTGATGTCAGTAAATCCAGCTCTTACAAGTCTTTTTTCCCCTCCTGAAAAGGATAACGACGTTTTCACCTGTAAGCATTATAATACTTTACATTAACTCTCTATATAATGAACAAGTGTTCAGAGTTCAGATACCGAATCAGAATACAGCATTAACTGTATTCCAATCTAAGCTACTTCCTTCGAAAGTTTGGATCATGGAAAACGAGAATTATGTGTTTCTTGAATATGTGTCTGTGTATGAGTTGGTTTAACGCCGCTTTTAACAGTCTTCTAGTTATATCACAGCGTGTCAGATTAATGTGAGAGGAAAGCCCAAAGTGATGCAGGTGTCAGACGTTTACCACTTCGGTGAAACCCACGAGCAGGGGTATGGTGCTGACACCAATGAAGAAACATGTAATTAGACAGTGTCCGAGAATATGTCCTCCATGATTAATTGAAAGAGAAAATATATTCTCTTATCAAGAGGGGTTCGGTAATATGATTTTATCACATGTACGTGAAATTCCCTTCGTTTCTCAGTTGATTACGTGTTCCAGAGCATGTACATTTGGTTCTAATTTCATGAAAAGACTCGTTGTGTTTGTGACCAAGCCTTCCAATGAAGGTCTCACCATGAAAGGCCTGGCTAAGTTATTCGCGAAATTTTAGGGAAGACATTCAGGGGAATGTACTAATATGCCACGTTTCTTGTCACATACAATGGATGCTATCCCTTCACATGGAGATATCACGTTTACTTTCTACCTTTCACTTGAGTAGCGTGTGCCACCTGTAGAGCAGGTAATACTTACCCTTTCAACGAACACTTGGTGTCACCACTGATATTCAGTGACGCATTCATATTATTTTTGTCACTAATTTGCATTTGAAGCCCCATGGAATCTGTTTTGGCAGATACTCGAGATATTACTAGTATTCTCCGGTGTTTACATGTTGAGTATACCGGATTGTATCTTGTAGTGTTACATATATCTCAATCAATACTTTATTCAAAATAAAGGCCACAGGCCCATATACACATAAAAATTTACAAGTCAATATACATGATTTTAAATAGTGTTTAACAAATACTTTCTTCTACCATAAACATGATAAATAAACAAACATAAAGCTTTTAATTTTCAGTGTGGTATTTTTAAATGTATGCATATTTACATTAGTGACAGGCTTTTTTACTTCTAATAGCATCAAAGGTAGCACAAGTTAAAGATGATATAAATATATAGTTCATGTACATCAATCATTGGATTGTCTGGTTCAGATTCGATTATTTACAGACCGCCATCATATTGCTGGAATAGCGAGGCGTAGAACACCAAACAAACAAAAACAAAAAATGTACATGGATTCTGAATGGAATTCCTTATATGGCTATGTTCTGAATATCAAACTCTGATGACCTCAAGCGAGGTCATAAACAGGTCAATCAGGTCGAACAATTTTGGCATGTTGACGTAAACAGGTGAAGGCTAGGTAAAATGTCAACAGGATATCCGTGCTTGCGTTCACTGATGCATTGAATTTCTGACAGTGTGTATTTAAAAATGGGATTGACTTTAACTCAATAGTCTCGTTTTGAGCTGCGTCATTTTTGTCCGCAGTTGCTTAGATTGATTTTTATCTTCGGGCGTTGTTAAGGGAACATATGATTTTTGGCATTATCATTATATTTAGTTATATGTTTTCATGCGAAATTTCTTTTTACCGCTTTGAACCTATATACACACCGATAACATACATTCTTTCTATCACCATCCATTCAGTATGAACAAAAGTTATTGTGCTGAGCACTATCTACCAATACTGGACCTCCTCTGTGGTCTAGTGGTAGAGCGTCCGCCCGGGGAGTGGAGGTTCGATCCCTGGGCGCGTCATACCATAAGCCGTTAAAATATGGTACTTGTTGTTATCCTGCCTGGCGCGCGGTGAGTATACTGTGTCTTAGTTAGAGATATCTTAACGACAAGCTGGTATAGCGAAGATGTCGGATCATATATTGTGCGATGCAGAGAGGGTGCATGTTGTCGATGATCTGGTATAGCGATGATGTCGGATCATATATCGTGCGATGTAGAGAGGGTGCATGTTGTCGATGATCTTGTATAGCGATGATGTCGGATCATATATCGTGCGATGTAGAGAGGGTGCATGTTGTCGATGATCTGGTATAGCGATGATGTCGGATCATATATCGTGCGATGTAGAGAGGGTGCATGTTGTCGATGATCTGGTATAGCGATGATGTCGGATCATATATCGTGCGATGTAGAGAGGGTGCATGTTGTCGATGATCTTGTATAGCGATGATGTCGGATCATATATTGTGCGATGTAAAGAGGGTGCATCTTGTCGATTATCTAGTATAGCGATGGTGTTGGATTATAAATTGTACGATGGAGAGAGAGTGCAACGTCTTAAGCTGATATTTGAAAGAGGAAATAGTGGGAGCTGATTTCCGATTTTACGACTGAATGTAAGAGTTCACTGACGTAGGCAGGTGCAAGGTTGTTACAACTCTTGTAGGCATCACTGAGGATCTAACAGTTGAGTCGTGCAGCAGCTGGCAACCGGCGGAGCTCCATTAGTTGGGAGACAGGATCAAACTTGAAAGATCTGAATATAACCCAAGCAGCTGTATTGTTTATTCACAAGTCACCACCGACGGGGGCACAAGAGCATATGTTTATAACAATAACAAAACAATAAACAACATGATCGAAATAGCACTTACCTTTTAACATTTAGTTCAATTAGTACGATGCACAATTGCATTAAATTTATACATTTTTAAAACATGGAAAGATGTAGATGTAGAGAAGGTGCGGTCTTATTTATGTAGGCTGTTAAAGGAACAGTCATTGATTACTATTTTTTAAAATATATTTTTATTTTCTTTAGTTCGGTTGGTGTTTATATTCATTGCAATAGTTACAGGCTGGGAAATAGTATGGGTTCACTCAACAGATTCAAGGTTTTATGGATGGACAAACATCATCATGTGGCAATGTACAAGAATATTGTGAAACAGATTGACCGTCCTCATTAAGAATTGTAGTGACATAATACATATACAGTAGCCTTTTCAAGACATGGAAACATTTGCGTCACCTGTCAAATTCCTCTTCTTTACAAAAAACTTCATTGAACTATTCTTTCTTGCCCTGTTTATATTTCAATTTTGAATACGCCACTGACAGTTTTTATAGACTTTTTATAGTCGAAAGACAAGCTATATTTATTGATGCTTGAAACATGAATATAATTTTTTTTTCAGAAGAAAATGTGATTCAAAAGAAAATTGATGGTTATTGAAACAAAAACATCTCTCATGAAGTGTTCTCTTAAAGGAAATTCTACTTGTTAAAAGTTTACAAAAGTTTCACATTTAACCCATAGTTTCAAAGACATAATTTTATCATAGAATAATCTAGACCCTTTTGCTGATGACAGCCAGTCCGGCGGGGTTGAGTTTATGGTTTGGCTAGTGATGGTATTGTAAATTGTCACTTTCCATTGTTTTGGAATACTCAGTAGCATCTGATTATATTTAAGTATTGTTCCTGTAATGTGATAAGATTACTTTATCCCACTGAATAATTTAAATCCTCAATTGGCTTCACATATGTCCTTTACAGAATGTATTTCATTCTTAAACCAATTTTTGATCATTTAATTAGGGTTTCTGAATTGATGATTAAGCCAAATAGGTTCGGATAATATTTCATTTGTGAACGGCAAGTCTGTTTTGTGGTACCTACAGTATACTCCCAAGGTAGTCAATATATTCTTCCAGTAAAGATTGTTATTTCTAATAACATTAATAACATAATAATATTTCAATATTTGCCCCGAGAAGGAATAGTGAATTTATTGGGAAGTTATAATAAACTTGTTATTGGGAAGTTGCTAGAGTTGTAATTAACTTGTTTTTGTACATATTTTCTTGAACATGATAGCTTCACTGAGTCAATCACGTTTTTTAACTCAGTCAATCTAGGCCTGCCTCAGTCACTGATTATTGGTGATCACTTATTATTGGTGATCTCATGTAGGGATGGTGTGTCGTGTTAATCTTTCTGAAAGTTCTGTGTTATGTAAAATATCTCATGTAAATAATGTAGTCATCAAACTGTGACAAAATAATGAGGTCACCGCTCTCACCTATACAGTGTAGGACAGTTAAGAGACGAAAGGAATGTCGCCGAGTTGTTAACTCTGTGAAGAGTTTACGTTCCCGTGTACCGATAAATGATCACTGTTGCCTGTAGGGGTCGCACTTGGGTCGCCGTCTGAAGCTTGACCCCAATGACGTAAACTGACAACTCTTCCAGGAAGAGAGATCTGTCTTCATCCTCGGCAACACGTCACCTGCTCAACATTGAAATGTAGATAGTTTCACTTATTTGCCATTTGTTTGTGTTTGCAAATTATGTTTTTGTCTTGAGTTCATTTTGTGTTCATTTTCAGAAAAACGATAAGCATCTACATTTTCCACTTTTTCACATTCTTCCATATTACACGAGGATGAAGACAAGGTGATCCCCTTTCTCCATACAGTTTCTTCTGTATGCAGAATTTCTTGCCCATATGTAACGTGAAATTGGACAAGTGAAATGAATAAAATGCTTGATATTGAACATATCGTAACACAATTTGCAGATGATACAAAAAATATATTAGACGGATAAAAAAAATGTTTCCAAACGACTATGAACATATTTGACACTTACGCATCTTTTTCGGGACTCAACACGAACACAGAAAAAACTAAAATGACATTGACTCAAAACAGTTTTGAAGCACACAGTATAGATTGTTCACTTATTCTACTAGGTTTTCAATTTCAACATAACAAGGCAGAAATTGTGGAAAGAAACTACAAAGATGAACTAAGAAAATGGATAAAATCATGATGTAGTGGCCTCGTCGAGACCTGATGCCATTTAGAAGAATAACAGTATTAAACAGTTTCATTTTACCCATGTTAACCCATCTTTTTACAACGCTTCCTAATCCTAAAACAAGTATAATAACTAATCGTCAACACAAGTGTTTCTCTTTTACTTAGAAGGGTGAAGGTCCAATAGAAATATACTGATTAAAGAATACTAAGATGGTGGGCTTAGTGTACCATTGTTCTTAGAAATGATTCTAGAACACAAAATATCATGGATAAGACGAACATCTCAAATATTTAATTGAAATATTTATTCCAAATGATTCCTTGCACCCAACAGTGATGGGATCATATTATTAACATTTTACATACAATCAGAAATCCCTTATTGGGAAGATGTTTATGAATCGTTGTCAAAATTAGTTACTTATCCAAACAAAATGTAGATAGATTCGCACACAACACATATTGTCAAATGATAATATCCAAGAAGAAATTAAGTCAATTCCTATACAAGCACTATTTGAAAGCAAATGTTAAAATTGTCATCGATTTGGTGGTGCGTCTTTTAGTTATTTTGAATTTACTGAATCGTATCAACAACAAAACATTTTTTTTCTAGAATATGCAGGATTGTTTAAGCAATAATGGCTACCAAATCGATACATTTTTAAAAGAAGCATATATAATTACATAAGGCACATAAAGGATGCAAGATATTATATTCAAATTTAGTGATCAATTTAAAGGTAAAGGAAAACGTTCCCAGTGAAACAAAATGTGGACTCTGAAATAACGGATGATTTATGGAAAACATATAACTGTTTCGGGCAACCGATAGCACCAAACTAAAATGGTTCCAATACCGTGAAGTCCATAGCAGTCTCACAACTAATAAAGATTTATACATTAATACAATTTAGCCTTCATCATTACGTTCTTTTTACAATGTTGAAGTTGTTTAACCCACTGTGGAACATCTTAATGAAATGGATAGAAAATAATACTGGCATAAAACTGGATATAATGAAACCAAATGTCATATCTGGATAAAAGAAAAATCAAAATGAAGTACTCATCTTGATTTATATTCTACCTAAATTAAACATCTACAAAAACAAATATTCGAATCGCTTACCGAAATTTTTTATTAACAAATTCGTATCATTTCAATATTTTCAATGCATATTCAGAATGGAAATATGGAAATTTCAAGTCACAACCTATTAACATAGTAAACAATGTCCAATGTTTACACAGCAATATTAACATGATGTACCCCACGTCACTAAATTGACATCAAATTGTCTCTTTTAAATGTGTCAATACCCACAGATTGTGCCTGTAGAAATAGAGTGAAAACAAATATAAAAGACGATTAATCAACAATTCCATATACAACATATTACACTGCAACATACGTCCAAAAACAGACGATTGTTGGGTTAGAGGTTTAAGCGTTGTTCAAGTAATGCTTAAGTCAAAGACTAAAATTACTGACTAAACTGATCCATGTATTTTCCCATCGATTAAAAAAAAATAACTTACGTCACAGCGTCTTATAACGACAATAACTCTTGGGATTAATATGGTTTTCTTCAATTATTTGTTATATATCATTGATTAATCTCCTTTTTCCTGTCCTATGCGGAAAATGCTAAAACGGCAATACTTCTTTCAGTTTAGTAATACAGTAACTCTGTAATATCTGTTTTATTCCGTCTGCACTGAATAGAATGGTAAACTTCGGTGCAGCTTTTATTGTCGTTTGTTAAGATTTCATCCAAGCTAAATAGTTTGACATGTTCTGTTTAGCAGGATCATTAAAGAACCCATTAACCAATTAGACTCATGTACCGGACATGTTCTTGACAATAGAGGAGGTTTCAGGCCATATTAACATTATGGGGTCACCTTATTATTGTTCGAAAGTGGAAGCATATATTCCAGCGTTCGGGACCATGTCAGCCAGGAACAGCCCGAGACGTTGTCCTCCACTTGGTCTTCCGTCCAAAGAAAATATCATAAAGACCGGTCGGTGTGGCCATCTCAAACAATCCATTTAGTCGTAGGATTCCTGCACACCTAAGGGACGCAACTCTCCACGGCGAATAACGCCGTCTTATACGACCGTGTCCTTTTATACGGTGATTAACAAATGTGGTAAAATAAGCGAAGAGTCAACCTGGGATGAGGTGGTCATTTTGGCTCACAGCAAAAGACCATCTACAATTGTCACTGTGTTCTTGCTTATAAACGGTAGCCTAGTGGTTAAAGCCTTCCGTCTTCCTGCCAAGGCCCTGAGTTTGATTTCTCACGAGCTCAGCAGTGACTGAAGCCAGTTTTTGTGTTCTCTGTCCCTTTCCTTATAGCTTGTTTGATGGCGAACACGGTATTATCATTTCTGTGTGTCATCGACGTTACAGCTCTTTAAGACACGCCAAAGTAATCGTAAGGGACAAAGGGACAAAAAGTTCAAACATAGTGCAAGCAAACACTCAAGAGTCTACTTTCACGGGTAACTGTAATTGTTAAAGCGAACGGGAGTATGTGCTGCAATATGATTGGTTAAAAAAATACTGCGCATGAATACTTTTTTTCATCAATATCTAAAATTAAAAACAACAACATGCCATTCGGTTTGGCCAAATGGATACAACGTTCTTCACATTTTAAGTTCGATCAATATTTATCAGAGCTACTACAGATTTAGTCATTCCCCCAGATTCTGCTAACCAGGCGGGTTCATTTATCAATGCTTCAAAAAATAGAGTTTGCATATTACAATCTTGATAAACATTACGTGTTTTCACATTAGCGCTGTTTATGGAGTATTCGATGCCGGGGAACTTTACCAGATCTTTGGTCTGTCAGTACCATACCGGATCTATGGATCTATGCTCTGTCAGTACCATACAGGATCTATGGTTCTATTGTCTGTCAGTACCATACCGGATCTATGGATCTATGCTCTGTCAGTACCATACCGGATCTATGGATCTATGGTCTGTCAGTATTATACCGGATCTATGGATATTTGGTCTGTCAGTACCATACCGGATCTATGGATATTTGGTCTGTCAGTACCATACCGGATCTATGGATCTATGGTGTCAGTATTACACCGGATCTATGGATATTTGGTCTGTCAGTACCATACCGGATCTATGGATCTATGGTCTGTCAGTATCATACCGGATCTTTGGATCTATGGTCTGTCAGTACCATACCGGATCTATTGATCTATGGTCTGTCAGCACCATACCGGATCTATGGATCTATGGTCTATCAGCACCATACCGGACCTATGGAACTATGCTCTGTCAGTACTATACCGTGCTCGTGGATTTTCTTACAGGGTTTCACAGCTTCGACCTGCCTTCTCATCCAATATCAAGCTGACGCGTGGTGATCTAAACGTAAGAACGGAATATTACAGTGATGTTTCAACGATGTCTTGTGTCAATGTCGCACATCAGCACTCTGGTCCAGATTAACGTCTAACGGATCTTCCCCTACCAACCTACCTAACTTTTCATAGAGCCCACTGGTAGCCGCCATTTTGAACGAAGTCTCGCACTCGCGCGATCTCGTTAGTTGTGGACTAATTTAGTAAAAGTGGCCTAAAATGTTAATTTCGTTTAACATGTCAGGCAACCAAGAAATATTACTCATTTCAAGCTGCCCATATGTTCTATGTACATAAACCAAAATGTTCTTAAATTATCTCCCTTAATCGTAAGTGTCTGGCCCGTACACAAACTGTTGACTTCCTTTTCATGTTAGTTCCACATTGACAAGTCAAAATAATGACAGATGGTCATTTGTGGAGTTTATATCGCTTCTTGTCTTTGTTATTCTCTTGAGAATGTTTCGTTATAAACTGTAAATTTTAACTCGTCAATCGAGACTGTTCGTTTCGCAAAGCCAAAGTTTGTTACTTGACCAGCGTATATTCCTTCACTTCCAACAGCGGCCTCGTAGCTTTCAAGAATACTTTAAAAAAAGGTGATTTAATATATCATATCCAAATGCATGATAAAGAATTGTAGTGACCTGCAATATTTTTTCTTACCTTTATATTTTTATATTTTGCAAACTCGGAACTACTTTTTAAGTCGCAACTACAAGGAATGGTGAATCTACGTTTCAAGGTTTTACATTTGTAATGAAAAAATGAAGACAATTTCCGTTCGACAACTACACAAAAAATATATAACAAATAGGATATTCCATGTCTCGTGAAATGTCTCGGTTTCTCTCAACTGGTGACGGGTGAAAGAAGATATTTTCACTCGTGGCAAATAAATCTAAAAAATAATCTACTACTTATACTCAGATATCAGATGTTCTCTTCAAAATCTATCACGACTATAAATCAAATGAAAGTCAGTTACATGTTTTTAATGAATATTTGAATTATTTTTTTGACGGAGTTATCTCCCTTTGCTAAATATTTAACAAAAAAATTCTACTAGTGTTTGGTGCATATTACTACATGAAATAAATTTCTATTTGAGAATTCATTGAAGGCGTGTAGGACATTAACTATGAATTTAGATGAGGTATTTTACAGATCATTTGTTTCAGACAGCGACATATCATATCAAAGACCTTTGCAAGGAACATAGCTTCTTGAAACACCCACTGTACAGCTTGTTACAATTTGTGGATGAGCTGCCAACAGTGTGCCTGTCTGAATAATTAAGTCTCCAGCTGTGATCTAAAGGATTTTAGTGAGATCAACATCTTTCATCTCCCCGAGGCAAGGGAGTTAACTGACTGTAAAAGATGTTCTTGGCTCGATCGTAGCGCCACCAGGGGCTATTACGAGTTATGTCCCTTCTATGTCCCGCCTTTTGACCAATCAGACTCAATTTCTCATATCACTTGCATTTACTTCAGTTCCATCAGTGGTCATCTGTTTTATTGACCTTTTCTTGGCTGCATCAATTTTGTTTGTTGTTTGTTTGGACGGTCAGTGTATCTCATATAACGCTTTCCGTGATAGCCCATGTGGGGATGCAAGTAAGAATGTTCCGTGGTTTCAGAGACAAGGGTTTGGCAGTTGCTGTGAAATTTCATTTTCCTTCCCATGAAGTTTGAGCAAAGAATGCGCGGATTCCTTAGTTTTGGAGAAACTTGCCGGAGAAAAGTGTAGAAGTGGATCATCTTTCCCAGATGCCACATGAAAGCAGCATTCCATGGAGGCAGACATATTGGAGTGTCATGGCATAAAACATACGCCGTGATTGGTCAGTATATGTTTCAATAAATAAAGCGAAAAAACCCTTTCCATATTCAATAGAAATATTTACATAAAGCAGAGTCAATTGTACAATTCTGACTACTAGTATATCATGAGCATGTGTTTATGAATCAATATTAATTAATAATGATACCTGGGGTTCGCGAAGATGTCACAAACACATGCAAAGGAAAGTAAATTGTTCACCGGAAAAAAAAACCATGGGAACATATAAATTCCGATTCATATGCATAATGAAACAGATTCGCAAGAAGGTGGGGCACAATTGGCACCCATGGGGATGTCTACTGCTTGCCTAAATGTCTTAGCCCCTAATTTTACGTCGATTTTATTGATGAGGTTCAGCATTTCGCATATTGTTTTCTCAGTAAATTTCAGATGATACTTGCTTCTGAACCTCTGAATATAGATACGTAACTTTCTACCAAGGAATTTCATTGGAACAGGTTGGAATTACAAAATGGTAAATTAAAATGGAATCTGCATAACTTTGACACTAATTGCAAGTTAATGTGCAACTTCTGAGTCAGGATCATTTTGTTCTTTGTTCAACATCATTTCAACTTAATTGTCTTGCAGAAAGTTCGTGGTTCCATGAATTGTTGAACGAAGAGTCCTGATTTGGGACATTGGTACGTGGCCTTTGATAGATTTATAAAGATAACTAAAATATTGTTCGAAGCGGCGTTAAATCCCAACACACTCACTCTTCGCATGATACAAAGCGGCGTTAAATCCCAACACACTCGCTCTTCGCATGATACAAAGCGGCTGTAAAATTCCCGAAGATAGTCCTGTCTAAGCAAGATGCACAGGGATGCTCGCTCACAACCTCAACCTGGCCATGTTGTATATGGTGTCACTTCAACACGCATGTGATTGGACGTTGATTGAACAAACTACATGAATGGCTTCCCCAACAGTGGAACGAGCGAGAACTGAATGATTACTGACAGAAACGCAATTCTCTATTTTCCTCTGTTGACTTGGAGGAAGTGTATGGGACATAGCAGCAGACAGAATGTCGCTGATTGATTGACCCCTCAGAATAGAGGACATGGAATCTGGGGATTATTTCCCCGTTAATTCATTAAAGTTACCAGCTGAAGGAAATGTTGGATCTATTATAACTGAATGGTTAAGATTGCCGACGGGAGATTATCATTTGATAATTCTCCATACTCGTTAACCAATGAAAATGTGTCTACAACGTAACTGATGACACACATCTGTTAAAACATTACAGATAAAAACATTAAAATGGACACTTCTCGCTTTTTTATTTTTTGTTTTCTTGTACAATATCCGTTAGGTGTCATTTTATCTTTAAGAAAGGTACAAGACATTTTTCTTTGTTCGTGTTTTTTTTATTTCAACAAGGATATCGCGTGACGTTCTTACGTTTTTTTTCATTTCTGTAAAAGACGTTAGCCTGGCCGACTTGTGGCGTTTTCATAGCGAATAGCAGAAATATAGATATGATTTTTTTTCATTACAACAACGGTCCGGAGCCCTTGTATAAGCTTAAAATACGGAGTATATCGTCATGAACCATTCATGTACAAACTTGATAATTACCAAAGCTCGAATCCTCATAGCTGAAGAGTTTGGTCATTTCTAAAGAGTGTTAGAATAGATTTCCTGCAATATATATATAAATAAATTGTAAAGGTCACAAGAATTCGACTTTCCAGTTTCCTATGGACCAATCAGAGTCCACCTCTCGTATCACTTGCGTTTGCTTCACATAAAATGGTGGCGCCCAGTCAAAACGATCTGATCGATAATCAAGATCTATGTTGTGATAAAACGGGTCTTTCATCGCGAAATCACGTGAGCATCTTGATTAAAAACATGAAAAGATTTGGAAAGTATCTGCTGACAACGAGTTGGCGGTGCACATGCTTTGCAAATCCTGCAATCGACCGAAATCTGCACGACAGTTTACGAACCGGATTTCGATTTCGGTGCCCGAATTTGATTGGACTAAGCACTGACTCGTTAGTCCAGTCAAAATTTAACACCATTATACCAGCCTAGTTCGGCAAGGGTGGAAACTGGACTTTTATAGTCAGTTAACTCTCTTGCCTCGGGAAGATGGGAAATAATGATCACCCTCGCCTCCCCAACCCTCTGAAGATAACAATTACCTGAACCCACCAATGACATCTGTAGATACCCGACCACCAAAACCAACCTGGAAGATAGCCAGCCACCTCAACTTAGGTGTGTAGTTACCCTAACGCCCCTGTCCATCAGGAAGACACCCTTCCACCTCAAACAACCCAGAAGACACATGTCTAGCTACCATTCCACCCCATTGCATCAAGAAGACACCCTACCACCTCAAGCCACCCAGAAGACACGTGTGCAGCTACCATTCCACCCCATTTTATCAGGAAGACACCCTACCACCTCAAGCCGTCCAGAAGACACGTGTGTAGTTACCTTTCCACCCCATTCTATCAGGCAGACATCCTTCCACCTCAAGCCACCCAGAAGACACGTGTGTAGTTACCCTACTGTCCCAGTCCATCAGGAAGACATCCTACCACCTGAAGTTACCTGGAAGACGCGTGTGTAGTTACCCCACCGCCCCAGTTCGTGAGGAACACACCATACCCCCACCCCCCCACCCACTCCCAAGCCACCCAGAAGACACATGTGTAGTTACCCTTCTGTCCCAGTCCATCAGAAAGACATCCTACCGACCCAAGCCACCCAGTAAACACATGTGTAGTTACCCTACTACCCCATTATATCAGGATGTCATCCTACCACTACAAGCTACCGAGAAGACACGTATGTAGTTATCCCAACATCACCTAACAGATTGGTTCTTATATCACTGAAAAAAAAGGAAACTGCAGTGCAAAAGTAATCCCCTATGCTTTGAGAGATGTTCAGATGTCAGTGGATAATGTCATGCAACATCCTCATGTTGCATTTGTCTGGCAGCCTTGGACGCATCTACTCGATGATAAACAACTGTGTAGGAGAGTTACCTATACAGAAATTAACATAACATAACAAACAAGCAATGATGACACCCAGAAAACACATGTGTAGCTACCCTACTACCCAATTTATCCCTAGGAAGACATCCTACCACCCTCAGCTACCCAGGAGGCACATGTGTAGTGAACCTACTACCCATATCACCAGGAAGATACCCTACCACCCTCAGCCAAACAGAAGACACACGTGTAGTTACCCTACTACCCCATATTATCAGGAAGACACCCTACCATCCTCAGCTACCCAGAAAGCACATGTGTAGTGAACCTACTACCCCATATCATCAGGAAGACACCCTACCACCTCAAGCCGCCCAGAAGACACACATGTAGTTACCATACTACCTCAACCAATATGATCATAATAATAACCCCATAATAACATCACCTAACATATTGGTACTTGTATCGCTGAAAAAAAGGAATTTCCTAAGCATTGAGAGATGTTCAGATGTCAGTCGATAATGTCATTCAACATCCTCATGTTGCATTTGTCTGGCAGCCCTGGACGCATCTACTCGATGACATGCATAAAACATAGTACTTGGAAACTAGGTATTATCTCACGCTGTTCCGCTCTTGTTATCATTATTTAAATTGATAAAACTATCCTGTCTTCAGATCCATAAAGCCTACGGTTAATGTACTCTCAATGAAGTGAACACTACAATTTGTACAGTTTTATTCACGACAGAAATATATTCATCTCAAAGGCAAAACCGACAGACCGCGCTGAAAGACGTAATTAAAGCGCAAAACTCTCAGTCGCTTCATCTTGAAGTGGCATTTTAGAGCTATGGTAATAATGAAGACAGAGTTGGGTCGTGGATTTCAACTCCTTTATAATTCAGCGCGACGTCTCAGTGCAGATGCTCATACAACAAGTGATGCACAACTGTGTAGGAGGGTTACCTATACAGAGATTAACAAAACAAACAAACAAACAAACAAACAAACAATTGTGACCAAGTGACGATTGTGTCAAACACTGCCGACAGTAGCACTGCATTGATAGCAGTCTCTAAGCCGGATATGTCTCATGAAAATGTTGATATTTCATGTTTATATTACGATTTAGTATTGAGGTAGTTAAAAACTATTCACGAAGTTAATACCCTATGGTATGGATAATTTGTATACATTTATAAACGACATCTAGGATGTTATAAATATACGAATTTTAAAGTATTTTGAGGATTTCGTGCCCTTCATATTCGATTATAATCCGATATTGTTTTGATATATTATTAAAAATCCAAAAAACCCATGATAAACAATTGTGCACTTTGCATTGAAATGTAAAACATAAAAAAACGTATATTTCCCTTAAAAGATAATTCATAGATGACATAGATAACAATCATTAGTGCCATATTGATCAACATGCTTCCTTCCACATGAAGCTGTTGCTGTTCAAAGCGGCGTTGAACCGAATCACTCACTCACTTTGTCATTAACGAGACGGCTTGTACATAACAGTAACGGATGTCTAACTGTATGGGAGGGTTTCAGTACTGTTTCTCCGTTTGTCGTTTACCAGATCAATTTATCTGCTCAACATCAGCGAGGAAGCGACCTTCACAAATAATAGAGAAAGAACTGACAGAGGACCGATTTTTGTGACATCAATAATTGACGTTGATATGAGTGACTTTATCCCTACGTTTGTCATCGCTTTGAGGTGAGTGACAATTACCCTACGTGTGTCATCACTTTGAGATAAGTGATGTTATCCTACGTGTGTCATCAATTTGAGATGAGTGAGGTTGCCCTACGTGTCATCACCTTGAGATGAGTGACGTTACCCTACGTGTGTCATCACTTTGAGATGACTGACGTTACCCTACGTGTGTCATCACTTTGAGATGAGTGAGGTTACCCTACAAGTCATCACTTTGAGATGAGTGACTTTATCATACGTGTCATCACTTTGAGATGACTGACGTTACCCTACGTGTCATCACTTTGAGATGAGTGAGGTTACCCTACAAGTCATCACTTTGAGATGAGTGACTTTATCATACGTGTAATCACTTTGAGATGAGTGATGTTACCCTACGTGTCATCACTTTGAGATGAGTGACGTTACCCTACGTTTGTCATCACTTTGAGATGAGTGATGTTACCCTACATTTGTCATCACTTTGAGATGAGTGACGTTACCCTACGTTTGTCATCACTTTGAGATGAGTGATGTTACCCTATGTGTGTCATCACTTCGAGATGAGTGACGTTATCCTACGTGTCATCGTTTTGAGGTGAGTGAGGTAACCCTACGTGTGTCATCACTTTGAGATGAGTGATGTTACCCTACGTGTATCATCAATTTGAGATTAGTGACGTTACCCTACATGTGTCATTACTTAGAGATAAGTGATGTTACCCTACGTGTGTCATCAATTTGAGATGAGTGAGGTTGCCCTACGTGTCATCACTTTGAGATGAGTGACGTTACCCTACGTGTGTCATCACTTTGAGATGACTGACGTTACCCTACGTGTCATCACTTTGAGATGAGTGAGGTTACCCAACAAGTCATCACCTTGAGATGAGTGACGTTACCCTACGTGTGTCATCACTTTGAGATGAGTGATGTTACCCTACGTGTCACATTCGCTTTATACAGTTGCGTCTCTTCGTTATTCTCCACCTTCCTCGTGCTCATTGTTTTCACGTAAGTCTAGGGCCTGCATCACTCACACGAAGCGCAACTCGTTCTTTGAAATTAAATTTTCAACATTAGTATAGCATTAGGGACTATACTTTAGTTCAACACACTCAAACGAGTCTTGCACCAAGTGTCCGTTAAACAGGAAGTCACGATTGGCTAAATTGTTTTCGGTGCCACAAATTTGATTTGTCCTCCCACGCCGTGATTAAACCAACACACCGCCCACAGCGACGTCGTTCACGCACTCAGCGCTGCCACAAGATTCCTAAGTGATGCTGACTGTGTGATCCTAATGTAATGCATAAACTAGTATTTAATCTGACTCAACAGAATGTATTTCATATCTCTACTGGCTTGGCTGTATGCTATATGCCATCCAACACGCACGCATGCACGCACACACGCTGTCTCGTCAGTGCGTGGAGTGACAAGGTATCTACAATTCATCGTCCTATGAATACAAAGTAACTTTTATGTTGGGCATTCAATCCCATATTTCGCAAATATATCTTTGTTGGACCTTTCAATACAAATCGTAGGGTTAACCGTCCTAATATACGGTTTCAGATTTCATTCGTTGTGCACTGAAAACATCGCAACTTGCTTTCCTTCTCTAAATATATATATATATATATATATATATATATATATATATATATATATATATATATATATATTGCAAATCTTCCCGGAAATTATTTTCCAACCATATAAAAACATAACCATAATCTATATATACTGAACAAGAAAAGTTAGGGATAATTAATATTTAAGGGTATATTTGTTTGCAGTGAAGGACAAATTTTTATAAAAGTATCCCCAGAAATATTCATGATCCCTAGTTAGTTTGTTCAGTATATGTCATGCAAATGATCATTTTGCAGTTTCAGTAATATCCTTGATCTGCAGATCCACTTTGGTAAAAATACACATGAAGTGAGTTATGTACAGAGTACGACCGTCAGCACAACACGAATGAGATATCAATGACTGCATTCAAAGAAAAGAATATGAATAACCTGATCTACTCAGTTCACACAGCTTGGATAAATTAAGTGGAAATGGTATCCGTTCTCGGTACATAGGGGGCAAAATCCTTTCATGTACCGATTCGATTCAAAGCTCAAGAAGAATGGGTCACAATAATGTTTAGAATACAAGGAATTATAAACTAGGAACTTTGGTTCAAGTTCTTTATAGAAGTCATTCATTGCAAGGTCTGTAATTGTTTCTCAATTCATCAGAGCGCCAACCAAAGTTGGGAAGAAATGTAATCTTTGAATCATTATCTGAACATACTGACACGGCGCTGGTCTATTCTGGTTGTCCGTTTTAATGATTGGAAATGCCATTTTGATTTATCGAAAAATGATTGTGCTCCAATGATGATTATTTATAGGATTAATGATAGGATATTTGTTATACTCAATTCGATCTAATTTTACAAGTCTTTCCTGAGACGGTGGGATAGCCTAGTATTTACAGCGTTCGCTCGTCACGCCAGAGATCCGGGTTCTACTCTCACATGGGTACAATGTATGAAGCCCATTTCTGATGTACCCCTGTTGTCATATTGTTGAAATATTGCTAAAAGCTGGGTAAAATCATTCTTACTTACACTTAGAGCAATCCTAACTGTTTTCGGATGTAAATGGATGACAGATGGAAGGAATTGGGCACACTAAATGTATTATTGATGCAAAAGATGTTGCCACTTTTCTCCGGACATAAAAGTTGATAAAACCGACCTGCCTTGATTTACAGGTGAGTGTGTGTTCAGTGGCGCAACCAGGCTATTTTTATGTGTTAGCAAAACCAAAACCAAGTGCGGTTGGTGGGCATGCTTACCAAAAACATTTTACATTAGATACTCTCAAACGCTAATTTGGGGCCGTGTATGTTAGATTTTATCTGTAACAAATACTGGTAATTTTTTAAATATTTTTTTTATCATAGAAACATCTATGATGACCAATGAAATGTAGTTTCACCCTTGTGTTTGCTTGTACTAGTCCGTACTAATCCTGGTTTTAATTTGTGAGACCATTGTGATACCATACCGCAGTTTAACTTAAATACACCACTATGTATATAAATCCCTGTTCTGTTCCGTTTATGCCGAACTCCAGGCAGGAAAACAACAAGTACCACCTCTTAGCGTCTTTCAGAAGACGTCGCTACATAACTGCAATAATCTTTGACGCGACGTTAAACACCATTTCACCTCAATGCACCTGTGATCAATATATGGGAGTTTAGTCCACGCTTATTTGTTGAATGCTGTTGTCATCCTATCACTTCTTCGACCGCTGTGCAAACCAAAACTACTTTAAACATTGATGTTCGTGCATGCAAAGGGATTTTCTTATCAACAAAGACCCGACAGCTGTACGAGACAGACATAGATCACAGTATATCGTTTCACATGTTCAGATTCATCTGTGCTTAACGGATTTTAAAAGGAATAATTCATCAGATGGAGAAAGAAATAGACTTCCTTCCCACGTAGAGCTTTGGGATGAGTGATGTTACCCTACGTGTCATCACTTTGAGGTGAGTGACGTTACACTACGTGTGTCATCACTTTGAGATGAGTGATGTTACCCTACGTGTCGTCATTTTGAGATGAGTGACGTTATCCTACTTGTCATCACTTTGAGATGAGTGACGTTACCCTACGTGTGTCATCACTTTGAGATGAGTGACGTTATCCTACGTGTCATCACTTTGGGATGAATGACGTTACCCTACGTGTGTCACCACTTTGAGATGATTGACGTTATCCTACATGTCATCACTTTGAGATGAGTGTTGACTTCCTGCCCACGTAGAGCTTGATCTGCAATGTTATCATCTGCGTCTCCAAAGACAAAACACTCGCAGATATTATCTGTTAACATTACTACTTGAACAAACAATTACAAAAACATGCGGAACGATTATCACATGCTTTATCAGACGTAATCTTTTCTGATTCTCTTCTTTTCGAACATGGATTGACTTAAATGTGATTCTTTGGCAGGACAACAAGTTATTCTTGGTGTCGTTAAGTTTGTCTTAATAAAATAGAATAAAAAGTTGATCAGCGTGGAGTCACACATGAAGAAATGAAGTAGGGGAGTCAGATAATCTAGTTGACACCGTTGGTACATCACGGCCGTTTGTAACTGATCGAGTCTGGATTAGACAAACCAGTGGTTATCAAGTTGTTCGGGTCAGATATAGTTCCTGATACATAAACAACTGTTTAAAGGCTTTTCATTTCATTTACCTAACGCAGGAGTACAACTCTCCCTCAAACTCACGTGTAATATATCGCCACGCGCATCGCTGCTCTCGGTTTGGTAGCTCTGGGAGGACAATTGAAGGACAATTCAGGAGGGAAGTTTAAGATCACAGCAGCCAGATGTATATTCAGTTTTGAACATGGTCGAAAGGGACACACTGATAATCACGTGACAGGATCCATGCCGGCACCAAGTGGCAGCTAGTAATCTAACTGCGGAGACACGTTCTGCTAACTGCATGCAAGCAGTTTGACAAAGACTCATTAAATAGTCTCTTGGTGTTGCCGTAGCCATCGCCACGATGGGACTTCCGCGCTTTCCTGTTAATGATGTGGAGCCGTCTCCTTGTCTGACCACGTCGGGCAAGTTTCGTTGGGAGATTTATTACGTAAAGGTCAGTGACCTACATACAAGTTGCGGTGACAGACAATGCCATTCTTTAAAATTATACACGTTTTCGTTGAATACATTAAAATAAACAATCTGGAAAAATTATAATTTCGTGAACTTCGTGCATTTTATGAAAACATTTTTTTTTACATAAAACTGTATTGACGACAGTACATGTAAATCAGCAAGTTGATACCAGTATAAAATAGACATGTGTTATGGCTACTAACTCCTGGCAGTAGCTGACATCAAATTGCCAATAGAGAAGCAACGCGATGATGAGGATTGATTAAGGTTTTTCAATAAGAAAAACAACCGGTGAAGATCTTCGTTAGAATTGGTTCTTCAGCAACCCATGCTTGTCTTAAGAGGCGACCAGTCTTGTCGTAAGAGGCGACTAACGGGATCGGGTGGTCAGGCTCGCTGACTTGGTTGATGCATGTCATCGATCCCAATTGCGTGGATCGATGCTCATGATACCAATCACTGGATTGTCTGTCCCAGACTTTTATTCACAGACCGCCGTCATATAGCTGGAATATTGCTGAGAGCGGCGTTAAACAACGGGTAAAGAATACATTAATGTCATATTGGCAATAGCTCCATCACTACCATATAGCCATTTGGCAACTCTTGACGTTCAGGGGAATGCGTTGACGTGACCCTGGAATCAACTGATCAAAATCGTTGAATCAACCGAATTACACCTGGTGCCAATATCCTATTGCTATGAAAGGACACACTCATATGCGAAAAAAACAAGCTGAATATGCTCTCGTCAGTAAAGAGATCTCTTTGCATGTTGCCAGTGGCGCAGCTCAGTCCTTTCTAACGATCTTTCTGCTTCCACGTTATCACCCGAAGAGGAAGTCGGCCCTTATGCCTGTAGCATGTAGCATGTAGCGATGTCCCAATACCCTTACTGCCCTTGTTGTCACCGTCGGGAACTTGTTGCTAAGAGGCAATGTGTGCACATACATGTTGCAGCTTTCATTGGAGGTGGTCAAAAGGCTGTCAGCTCTGAGCCAGAAAACGTTGAACATTCTGAATATCGTCAACTGACTGCCGTTAAACAAACATAACAACAACAAAATAAGAATAGGATTATCACCCATTGCATTCTGTCAAGGGTAAATAGAACAAGCAGAAACCTAATGGTTCCGACTACCAGTAATGTTTTACGCGGCGAGGCTTGTTTTCAAAGATGTTTCTGTTAGGTTTTTGCAATATGGTAACCGGTATTTGAACCCTCATTCATTGGTTTCTCGCGTGCCCAAGGGACGCAATTCTGTACGGCGCATTAGGGAACTGGTGCCCCCAGTTAAGAAAGAGAGATACTTTCGATTATTACCTCTTTAGGTTTGCAGCGTGTTGACATCAAGACCAATTCAACGAACCACAACGTGACAGAACGTTTAAACCCAACCAGTGTGAGGTACGTCAAACCTCAAACCACATTTAATGTTTTAACGAAAATAATAATGTACAACCCGTTTGTACTGAGATTTCAACAGTTGGTCAAGGCAACTAATGTTTCTGTACTTCAGAAGCTTTTTAGCTTCGTGAAGTGATGATTAAAATTGTATTATAAATTCCCATCATTACATTTGCAACCAAATAATGACAGTTCTTTGACGTCAGTCGTCTTGTTTATGCGTAGCCTCGAGAGGAAATATATAGTGTGGTTTTTCTGATATTTCGAACAAAATATTGGCATATGGATGTAATTAAAGGTTATTTTTGCTCAGATCGTACAAAAACAGGTTTCAGTCTATGTGCACCGAAACTGATAGTGTTGTTAATCTATCTCAGCGGGGCAGGATACGTTCACCTTTTCCCGAACACGTGGTTTCATCACCATTGATAGAGATTCCTTCCTTCTCATGATGTAGTTGGAATGGTACTCTCGACTCTACTTATGGCGCAGATTTCTTATGAACATGGAAAAGATTTTGTCAGTTTCTAACTAAACAAACAATGTGATCAATTATGAGTCACACATCGCATGAACAGCATATTACTAATGTCCCGAGTTTTCAGTCATTGTTATGCGTAAAAGGAAGTATATTGGACGAGTCTAGCAGAAGGCTGCACTAATCATTAATCTGGTCAAATTCGTGCCAGTGTCAGATTATATACAATTAATTTCTTTGGGGAATAGAAAGGTATTTTGCATCTATAAAACACCATAAGCCCATCTCATTAAACATAGGGTACAAAACAGCAGCAGTATATCAGATTTCTGTATCTCGAAAACGAACGTAAACGTACAGTTCTGAATGGAGAATAATAGTGTATATTTCACACTCTGTCGTGTCGGAGTACCATGACATCTACACTTCTATCAAGGAACACTTTTGTTTTGTGTTTTGCTTTCTTGTTCAATAGAATTTCCGTATAGGGAAAAGAAATGACGCTAAATCGTTTCAGAAAATTGACTTCTAGCTGGTTGGCTCAAACCCAACAAACTTCACAAATCCTATTTAATTGGGCAGTCAAAGTCCGTTAAGGTCCAACCTGCCGTAACCACCTCTGAGTAAGGTATGATTGTAAATTCTACACAAAAATCAGCTTTCTTATGATTATGGAAATGGTTTTGTTGCATTTATTTGTCTCTTCTGTCGGACATTATTTCGAATATTTTATGTTAAATGGATATTTAATTCTTTAACTTAAATGTATTATTAATGTAATGTGATCAATATTATTAACATTCTCAAAGGCCATTCGCCTTCGTGTATACATGTATGTTGATGATATCACCGTCTGCTGATACTCGTCTGTGAGTATACATTCAGTTAAACTGAGGGTTGCTGAATGCTGCAACCACGACACGAGACTGGGATGTATACCGCAGGATTGAAAAATGACACGGATGCTGACTGGGAAAAAAACATTGATTCTAACAAGGCCACTGTGTGAGCAAGGGCTGTTTCAATAACATGGGAGATCCTTCACCACTTACTTCTTGATTTATAAAGAGGATGAAAGACGCAATTATTTCCACTACGGCTCGAGTGTAATGTCAAAGAGGAAAGAGAAATTGCATATTGCATCCGGGGACTTGTCAAAGATCTGGGTGCCGTTGTTCAAAACAACCTCAGCGATACGGCTGTTGTAAGTCTATGTTGGATACGTGCGGGCCAGTCGTTCAAGGCGCCGCGATTCGCTGTGCAGAGTTGCGTCCCTTGGGCACACCAGAAATATATGATTGTGGGTTCGAATCCCGGTTTGCCCCGATTATGTTTCTAGGTTTGTCAGCACAATACCCGTGCTCGTGGGTTTCACCGAAGTTATAAACGTCTGAGACCTCAATCACTTCTGGCTTTCATCCCACATTAAGCTGACACGCCGTGATATAACTGCAATAATATTAAAAGCGGCGTTGAACGCAACTCACTCATTATAAGTCTATGTTAAGGTATGGGAGTAACGATCGCTTTAGCGCTAAGATCGCTTTGAAGAACGGCACCAATGTTTCTGTGGTCGATAGAAAGTATAAACATTCAGAATATGCGGAACTAGTGGCCAGAGCGAAATTGAAGTTTGCTATAAAGAACTATCACGAGGAAAGTATTTTGTGCCTGGAGTCATCACAGCTGGCTTGTTATGACAGCCCGATGACTTGAGGTTGTTCAACTGTGGTGTGTTGAGAGCATTCTTTGTCCCTTTGGGTTCTATCTCCAGCTCTCCAAGGCAGAACATAGCTGTAAGGAGAAATGAATCGAAGGTTGTTTTAAGCTGAAAGGCATCATGTTTTCTAATGTTTCGGTGCTCTTCGATGCCATGGTAAAACCAAATCTGGGGTTTTGAAAATTGTAAACAAATTGAACCTGTTCACCCTAACTTTCTACGTAAATTACTTCCCATTAAGATAAGTACACCTGTATACATGTTGTATGGAGAACTTGGAATAGTACCTTTAAGTAATTCTATCAAATGCCGAATGGTATGTTTCTGGGCTAAGGTCTTATCTGGCAAAGAACCAAAGTTATCAAGAATTCTATATCAAATATTATACAATGAAGTCTGTACCAACAATAGCTGTAAAAATGGAAAAAAATGTTTGGAAAGTATTTTCATTGAAACGGGCTTCAGTTTCTATTGGTTAAGCCAACAAGCAATTCCTGCTAATGTCCTTAAGTCTATCATGTCGTTAAGATTATTTGACATGGAATGCAGAGATTACACATTCTTCGAAAGGTATCACATATCGCGTATTTAAAACTCAACTCGTCCTTTAAAAGTATTTATTAGTTATCCCTTTCTCGTTGGCTGTAAAATTCCTTCTGTTTAGAACCGCATGCCACCATTTACCTACTGAACGAGGTAGGTGGCACAAAATCCCTGTCAATGAACGAACGTGTAAATTCTGGACATGAGCGATGTTGGTGATGAATTTCATTATATTTTTGTTTGTCCTTTTTTCAAAACCCAACGGAAAATATATGTCCCAATTTCATATGCTAAAACCCCAACCATGTTTAAATTCAAAGAACTTTTTAATTGTAAAAAAATAAATGTAATTAAGAAACTCTGTACATTCTGTAATGTCATTATGAAAACTGTAAAATCTTCCATGTAAACCATCCCGCCATCTTATGTATTTACTGTTTGCAAATTTGTACCTCTTATTCCGAGGATCCCGGCCTGAGCGTAAATATAGTTCTGTTCTGTTCTGGCGGTATTTATTTACAGGTTAAAGGTTATGGAATGTACCTCGACTATTTTGGGTGAAAGATGTACCCATGGTTTGCTTTGTCAGCAAAGGGAAATAAATCTTACCTTCATTCTGTACATACTTGTCCTTTCATCGATGAAAACGTTCACAGTCACAAAATACAACGTTAAAATACTAGTTCAGTCAACAATAAACTTCAATTAAAGATTATGAAGAATTATAACAACCAGATAAATCATGCCATGTAAGATTATGAATCTGACCTGACCGAATATACATCGTTGTAGGTGCCCCTAGCCCACAAAGGCGCGATAGGGCGAGCACATTTAAACCACACATCTTTCCACTCATTCATAAAGATTACTCTGCAATGAATATGACATGAATTTGTGATTATGGATGGAAGTTTTCAAATAAATCTTGAAAATGTGACCGCATGGAACAGTGCGGCGCTAACATACCTATACTGAACAACAAACGTTCATGTGACATTGAATAAGATTTAATGCAAAGTTATGGTTTTTCCAAATCTGAAACAATTTCGGTTTGCAACATATAAAAGACTCCTGTAAGTGTCCAAATGGATTAATTTGCCATACTGGCTTCAGAAAATGCGTGATTTCATAAAAAAACATGAATATGCCAAAATGTCAATTTACAAATCAATAGCGGGTATGTCCACCTCTGGTTGCGATGCAAGCAACATATTTTCGTCTCATGGAATGGACCAGCATGTGCTCGATTGGTGAGAGATCAGGTGAGCGAGCCGGCCAGGGGATGACATTCACGTTGTTTTGTTGAAGAATCCTGAACCAGTCGAGCAATATGAGGCCGGGCGTTGTCATGTTGAAAGGTAATGCCTGGGCCATGACGACGCAAAAACGGTAGAACAACAGGACAGATGATCTCGTCGCGGTAGCGCTGTCCATTGAGATTTCCCTCTACCACTATCAAACGGGTTCTCTGTCTTGCTGTAATCTTACCCCATACCATAACGCTGCCGCCCCCGAACCGATCTTCTTCCATGACACAATGATTGACGTAACGTTCACCTCGACGTCGGTACACTCGAATCCGTCCATCGATGTGGCTGAGGTGAAATAGAACTTGTCCCCACTGCAAAGCCGTCCAGCGTAGACGCTGTCTGCACCACTGTAGACGTGCTTGACGGTGGTTTCCTGTCAAATTAAAAATGTGACGTCTGGCAGGTCTTCTGGCGACAATCCCTGCACATCTGAGGCGACGACGTACGCTTTGTGAAGATATTCGTCGAATTTGTAGGTGTGTTGTTCGAATCCATTTGTCTTGTCGATTATTGGCTTGCCACTCCGAGGATGGTCTCTGACTGCATTCGTCTGTTGCCAACGTTGCCATAAACACAAAATGGTGTTTCTGTGGACGTTAAATTATCTTGCAACATCACGTTGACTCGATCCTGCTTCAAGCATACCAATGGCTCGCAGACGCTCATTTTCGGACAGGCGTGGCATTTTATAATGTTGAATAATTGCGTTATTTTGTTGTTTTTCTGAGTGGTTGTTGTCAGCACGATGCTAAACAATGCATATGGAATCCCGTTAACGCACGTGTTTGTATACCCATTCTTGGGTAGTGAAATGCATGGGGCTTGCATAAAAGTCAACTTTTGCATGGAATGCATGCTTGTCTGTAGCAGTTGCGTTTTTGTGACTTGATTCCATACATGCACTACAATATTGAAAATCAAACTTCACTTGTTTGAAAAATACACTAAAATATTGGTGTCACAGGAACTTTTGTTGTTGAGTATATCTATGTGTAGAAGCATCATGAACAGCTATCCACACAATCGGGATACAATGACATGCATCAACCAAGTCAGCTACCCTGACCACACAATCCCACATAGTCGCCTTTCAAGGCAAGCATGGGTTTCTGAAGACAAATTCTACCCCGGATCTTCAAAGAAACAAACAAACGAACATGTATTTGGCCGTCATATCATGTATAAGCGAATGTTTCAAACAATGCTTCATTCTCCTCTTAAAAAAGCGTGGGTCGCTGAAGACCAATTCTACCCCGGTCCATATATTTCATTTAGTGCCTCCATTTCCTCCTAAAATGTAGAGTCGTTCAGTACTGAACCCCGAGAGCTGGAAGTGACCTTGATAAACAAGTCGTTTGTTGACGAGTAAGTGACTTCATATCTGTCGCAACACACCACGACCTTTTTGGTAATGGAGGCTTGTCAATCAGCTGAAACATATGTGAACCGAGTTGACAATTGTTTTAGGTATGCCCGTTTGCTCTTAGACGGAACCCAGTCGCAAAAATGGCCACGAGAGGGGCACGAGTCGCTATTCGGCTTGTCCCGGAATAACACGAGTTGATCACGAATGATCTGTCGCTACACACCAAGACCTGTTTGGTAATGGAGGCTTGTCAATCAGCTGATTCTGGCGATTCAATAGCAACAAGTATATTTCTCCTCATAAGGACATTTGACGTGGATCATTATATTTGCTTTCTGTCTAACGAGGTTACCTTACCAATGAAAGCGTTGTGAAGACTGTGTAATGGGAATACATATGACACGAGAAAAGACTGAAGTGATTCAGGTAACCTAAGAGTGGGCTACGGCATATAGAATAACAACACTATCAGTTACGGGACACGTAGACTGAAACCCGTTCTCTTTACGATCTGACGACAAATGACCTTTAATTACATCCGCATGCCAATATGTTATTCAAATTGTCAGGAAACACATTATTTAATCACGATGCTTTTCTTGGAAAAGACGATTGACGTCACAGAAAAGTAATTATTTGGTGACAAAAGTGATAACAAGAAATAGATGTTAATCATGACATTTAGAATAACAACAATATCCGGGGCACGTAGACACTATATTTACCCGCGAGGCCACACACAGAACAGACGATTGCTGTGACACAAAAATGTAATTACTTGGTGGCAAAAGTGATGATAAGAATTATGTTAATTTTGTTTTTACAAAGTTTTGCAAGTTTCTGAAGAACAAAAACATAACTTGACTTGAAAAAAACTGTTGCAATTTCAGTGCAAGGGGTTTGTGTATTATTATTTTTGTAAATACATTAAATGTGGTTTGACGTATCTTACATTTGCTGGGTGTAAATGTTCTGTCACGTTGTCAGTGCCTTGTTGAATTGGTCGTTGATGTCAACGTGCTGTAAATCGAAAGAGGTGTTATATACCAAGTTTGAAAGCATCTCTCTTTCTACACTGGGGGCACGGGAGGCCCGGTCGTTTAAGGCTCCGCGATTCGCAGTGCAGAATTGCGTTCCTTGGACACACCATAAACCTTTGATCGTGGGTTGGAATCCCAGTTTTCTCTGATTATGTTTCTAGGTTTGCCTGAACCATACCCTTGCTCGTGAGTGAGTATGGTTTACACCGCTTTTAGCAATAATCCAGCAATATCACGGCCGGGGATATTGGCAAATGGGCTTCACACATTGTTCACATGGGGGGAATCGAACTCTGGTCTTCGGCGTGACGAGCTGACGCTTTGACAAATAGGCTACCCTTCCGCCTTTTCACAGAAGTGCTAAACGCCTGTGACCAGCATAACTCCTGGATTTCCGTCTTCATTAAGCTGACACGCCGTGACAAAACTGAAATTCTGTTGAAGCGGCGTTCAACTCTGTTCTATTCACTCAGTCATTCTTTGATGGCTTTATATGCTTTCAAGAGCTTTGCATATTTCAGATATAATTCTGTAAATCATTCTTCACCACAACATTTATGGATTCTTGTAAACCGGATGGGATCACTGTGAAATCGTCTGGATTCACGAATCACGCCACTTACATGTATATCGTTACAATATTTATATGATTATAGACATCATAAGTAGTAATAGCCAAGAAGGCCGATGAGGGTGTGGGGATCGAGGGTGTGGGTGGAGAATGGTATTTGCTTTGACCACGAGGTCAGTGGAGCGTATCATTGTCTTCTTGCTTTGAACAGTTTTGGGATTAGAAACCTTTATCATATAATGAGGTTTCTCGGTAAGATACAGCCAACGGGTGAAAACGTCGCGGTCACATGCGGATAAATGCACAAATGTGAAAGGTCAGCTGATAATACATTCAGAATGACACCGTCCTTGTCTATCGCTAATCGAGCCAGAAGTAACCATCGGGGATCCGGACTGTGATAATTTCAAATTTGACGTATCACTGACCCAAGTGATGTCCGATACAATACCCTACTTTGACTTGTACCCTATATTCCCGTGTTACATCATTCATTGCCTCAGGGAAGCTTCCAAAGGGTTTTATTGTCGACACTTGAAGGGCATTTCCAAAAATGATGTCTGAAGCAATTTCCGATTTATACCACATGTTTTTCCCCAGATGATTTGACTTTCTTTTTCGTGTGTTTCCACCGATGGAGCAGGGTACGCTCATTTTTCACGAACACCTGGTTTCATCACTATTTGATAGTGTTTTATATACACCTACTCATGGTAAAATCGGATCAGTAAACTCGACCCTGCTTTAAGCATAGTTTAATTCGTTGAAACGTATAAGAGCAAACACATTTATTTATTTATTTTATATAAAAAAAACACCATCATATATGCCGAATCCCTCTTTCATTTTACTATACAATACTTTCCCACACAAAAACATTATTGTCCTCGAAGCCGGTTTGATGTTATCGGACGTAAACCTCATGTGAGGTCTCAGTTCACAATGGATTGTGGAGTGACTTAGGTATTTAATCACCTGGGTTCGATTCTTCACATTAATGGTATAATTAATTATTTGTGTTTACCGCCGTGACATTTGTGGAATATAAAACTACTCATACTCATTTGCTCGTTAACTGAGATTAGTCTGGGAATAAGCCAATCTCATTAAACTGAGATCTCTGAGGCCGATTCGATACCTCTTTGCATGATGATCAGACAAATCATCAATAGAAAGTCACGCCAAGTGGCCCTTCCAATCTCAGGTCAGCGTAGATACTTCTTGAGTCGTGGCACAAGAGAACAAAGCAGCAGTATATCAGATTTCTGTATCTCGAAAACGAACGTTAACGTACAGTTCTGAATGGAGAATAATAGTGTATATTTCACACTCTGTCGTGTCGGAGTACCATGGCATCTACACTTCTATCAAGGAACATTTTTGTTTTGCGTTTTGCTTTATTGTTCAATAGAATTTCCGGATAGGAAAAAGAAATGAAGCTAAATCGTTTTAGAAAATTGACAAACCCCACATATTTTACAAATCCTATTTAATTGGGCAGTCAAAGTCCGCTAAGGTACAACCTGCCGTAACCACCTCTGAGTAAGGTCTGATTGTAAATTCTACACAAAAATCAGCTTTCTTATGATTATGGAAATGGTTTTGTTGCATTTATTTGTCTCTTCTGTCGCACATGATTTCGAATATTTTATGTTAAATGGATATTTAATTCTTTAACTTAAATGTATTATTAATGTGATCAATATTATTAACATTCTCAAAGACCATTCGCCTTCGAAGATCCATTTCTTTCGTCGTTGAGTATACATACAGTTAAACTGGAAGTTGCTGAATGTTGTAACCACAAACCGAGGCTGGAATAATTTCCGCAGGATTGAGAATACGGATGTTGACTGAAAAAAACCCCATTGATTCTAACAATGCGACTGTGGAAGCAAGGGCTGTTTCAATAACATGGGAGATCCTTCACCACTTACTTCTTGATCAATCAAGAGGATGAATGACGCAGTTATTTCCAAAACGGCTCTTGCGTACAGTCAAAAAGGAAAGAGGAATGACAAGCGGCAGTTCGTGTCATTATATTACATCCGGGGACTCATCACAGTTGTCAAAGATCAGGTTCCTATGTTAAACAGAAAGTACAGACAGTCAGAACATGCGGAACTAGTGGCCAGAACGAAACTGAAGTTTGCTATTAAGAAAGGTCACGAGGAAAGTATTTTGTGCCCGGAGTCATCACAGCTGGCTTGTTATGACAGCCCGATGACTTGAGGTTGTTCAACTGTGGTGTGTTGAGATCTTTCTTTGTCCCGTTCAGTTCTATCTCAAGCTCTTCACGGCAGAACGTAGCTGTCAGGAGAAATGAATCGAAGATCGCTTTAAGCTGAAAGGCAGCATGTTTTCTACTTTTTCGGTGGTATATATTTACAGGTTATAGGTTATGGAATGTACGTCGACTATTTTGAGTGAAGATGTTGTACCCATGGATTGCTTCGTTAGCAAAGGAAAATACATTTTACCTTCTTTCTATACATACTTGTCCTTACATCGATGAAAACGTTCAGTCACAAAATACAACGTTAAAATACTAGTTCAGTCAACAATAAACTTCAATTAAAGATTATGAAGAATTAAAAACAACAAGATAGATCATGCCATGTAAGATTATGAATCTGATTTGACCGAATATAGGTACCCCTAGCTCACAACGGCACGATAGGGCGAGCACATTTAAACCACACATCTTTCCACTCATTCATAAAGATTACTGTGCAATAAATACTAAATGAATTTGTGATTATGGATGGGAGTTTTCAAATAAATCATGAAAATGTGACCACAAACGTATTGTAACAACTCCGCTAAACATGATTCCTGTCTCATTACTATTCATGAGCTGCATCCTCAGTTGGACAATGTCATCACACTTCTCATTGGTTGGCGTTGTCGGACTTTCATTTTTGTGGAAGCCTCGGTGGCTGAGTGGGTTAGATCGCTGACTTTGTGTGCTGGCGATTAGGTGCCTTAATCTGGCAGTGTGGGTTGGAATCCCGGATAGGACTCAACCCCAAAAAGTACTGGAATCTCTACTTTACTGAAAAAGTGGTATCCCCAATATAACATTTGTTATACACATGGTTTTCATCGTTAGCAAACGGAGATAAATTTTACCTTCATTCTATACATTCTTGTCCTTATTTCGATGAAAACGATCACAATTTATTGGCTTTTGGTTTGAGAAAGATACATGGGGATTAGTTATAGTTGGAAAGGTGTATATACAATCTGAAAGAAACTTTATCTTTGTCTCACATGTGTATAATGCTATGCGTACATACGGAATGTTTAAACAATTTTGAAAATAGTTTTAAAAACATCCCTAACTGTAAATTATTACACTAAACATGTTTGTGTGTTTTGGCACAATCATAAGAGGGAGTCACGCTCTGTCGTAGACTGGTTTACCTGCCCAAGAGCGCTTACGCTCCTCGCCTGCAGTGTTTATGAGGCTAAAGGCAGAGTACCAGTCTACCTCTTTTCGACCTATGTCCTCATGCAGCATATCGCTGTGGAGGAAACGTTGGCCCATTTCCGTGCAGTTAAGACTGCCTGTCGAGAGGGTCGGGGACAGGTCTACAGCATATCACTATGCGGGACAGCTGACCCAGTTTCCGTGTAGCGAGGTATTAGCATCTTTGGACACTGTAAGTACCTGACGTGTCAGACTACAGGAGTAAACATATCAGCATTACGGAGTTATGGTTCATGGTTGATAAAAACCGGCACTCACACCGTTGTGGATTTCAATTTTAACAATATCTGCATGTCTCCACTGATCTACTTCATTATAAAACAATATCAAAACAAAGTAGCTATTACTTTGAAGAGATTGATTAGGAAGAAATGGTAATAAATATATAAATGTCAACAGTTTCGGAAAGTTATTTATTTCTTTATTTCCGTACTGAGTAGGCCACATGCCTATAGTCCATTTATAATTAGTACATTCAGAGCAGTAAAGTAATATTATTACCCATTGCATGATATTTGTACATAGATATTTTGTCATAGTAAGCAATTTGAATTGTTTAACAGACATGTAAATTTAGAGAAAATGGGATTGACATAGTAATATTCTGGGATATACGTAGTCCTTATTATTGAATAAAATGGACATATGAAAAGAAAGTGATATTCCTCTTGAATGTCATTCAGGGCGCACACTTGACAAATGCGTTTTTCTCATTTGATACAAATGTAGCGACCAGCTTCAATAAATAGATCATGTGAAATCTTGCTCAGGAAACATGGAATTTTTAAACATTAAAACAAGATAAATACTGTTCTGGTTATAAATATTCTTTTACCATTTTGCAATAAAAACAGTTGTTTGATTCACAACATATTGGAACGAAATTTTGCAAATACATATCTTTTGATCTTTGAGTCAAAGATCTAATGAAATAAGATAGACATTGAAAATTTTGTTCACATCATACGTAGCCATATGCAACGGAATACAGCAAGTCTTCAACATATGTTACCACATTTTGTTTTCTATTTTTATCAAAGAGTACCATCATATTATAACATTTTCTTCAGGAACCTATAAAATGGCATATTCAGTTATCTTAACCAATATTTAATTACCTTTCTGTGTGGATATATACACATTATAATTTCAACAAATACCATATACCATAACATTAGGTGTTCAACCTTAACACCGAGGAATTAATAGGATTAAATGTTCTATGCTTTTTTTCAAGCTTACTGAATCCCCAGATCTCTGCTCCATATAGTAGTATCGGACTCATCTATAAATCAAACATCTTGAAGAACGATTTTGTAAGTAATATTTCCGAGAGTATAACGTTGTTTTAACACACCAATTAGTGCCTTTTGGGCTTGTTTTGCACGCATAGACCAAGTAAGATGATTGGTAAAATATACACCTAAATACTTGTAGAAAGAGGTAGTCTGTAGGCGTTCCCCGTCGTAGGACCATTTCCCCTTTTGAGCAAGCACCACCATTTTCTCAAAACAACGACCTTCTTTTAACTGTGTTTACAGTTAATTTCCATTCATCAAAATAGTGTTCTTATTCGTTAATTTATTTCAGTAAAACCGCCAATAGTACTTGAGAATAATATAATATCATCCGCAATTAATAGTAAAAACAACTGCGTTATGCATTCCATTTTGTGTTGCTAATTCATTAATGAAAAATGAGAACAGAAAAGGACTTAGTGTATGGCCTTGTCTCCGTCCAAGTTTACTATCAAACATTTCCGTCAATTCCCGGCTATTTCTGACACACAACTTTACATTTTCATAAATAGTACATGGAAGTTGGCACATTTTACAACTGAGACCATGGGAATACAGAAGTGACCATAACGAGTCAAATGCCTTTGCAAAGTACACAAATATAGAATATAACTTTCCACCTTTTGTACTTAAATAATTTCATACGATTGTTTGTAGTATAAACACATTATCAATAATTGTATAACCTTATCTAAATCAAGCTTTCGCTTCACTTCTTTTATCCATAGTATTACCCCAGAACACTCATCTCTTATTAATGATTGGTGTAAATATCTCACTGAATATGGTTAAAGATCGACCATGAATTTGGAAAATGCTCGTTTTCTAATATAAATTAAATATTAATTCTAACTATAGAAGTAGTAAATCTACCTTGTCACATTTAAGATGATATATGCTATTTAAAATAAAAAAATATCTCTCGTTATTGGAGAATCAAGAATATCCTTGGAAACATTTAGGTTTGTATCATATCGAGCGGATGCATTTGGTACTGTAGTCTGCATCAGCCTGGTCTTCAATGTTGTGGGATGACAAAATATTTCTAAAGTGTTCGTACCAGCCATTGGTAGTAATGTCATGTCCAGTGTCATGTTTTCCATTTAAACTTTTGTAGACAGACCAGAATGTTTTAACACCACATATACTATTTTCCAAACACTGTTGTTTTTGTTGATAAAATGTATATCTCTTTTGCCTACAGGTAGCACTATACTTATTTCTAATGCAACTGTACTTATCTAGCGAATTCGTGTCTTCATGTTTTCTAAACCTATTTGGAAGTTTGCATCTTTCCCTATTCAGTGGCATGTATAGCGCTATGATTGTGTCAATGTAATACCCCTTGTTCCTTGAAAACAATAACAAATGTTTTAGGAAGTCATTGTTGTGTAAACATATTACCTTTTTGTTTTCGTAGTATATTATGTGTGATTTCTACTTTGATCTTACATAAATATTTAAACTGAAATGTGTCATATTCGTATTCCTGATTCTGAAAGTACCACATGCAAATTACAATTTGTTTTACCTCAGGGTTACACATGTGCGCTTTATGACAGTATGGGAATTTGCATCAATAGGTAGGTATGCTACAAACCATTTTCGCGACGTCTTGATCTTCTGGATCAAAGTATTCTTGTCTGTAAGACATCTAGGTTTCTAATGTTTCGGTGGTAATATATTTACAGGTTAACGACTATGGAATGTACCTGGTGTATTTTGGGTGAAAGATTTTAGTACATACAAGCATGCACATCTGCATAATTCAAAATTATCTTATCGATCTTATTATTTTCAACAAAATCAGTAAATGCACTATCATGTTACTGGATTTTGTAAGGTTCATTGATCCCTTGATTGTTTGGTTCGTTTACAGGCCACAATAGCATGGTAGGGGTTCTACTGTGCGGCGTCAGCCAATCAATACTTACTTTTTTATGCGGCTGGTGCTACCGGTAGGACAGGGCATGCTTACCTTTTTCGCGAACACCTGGCCTCATCACTGATTTTTAGTGGCCCATTAATATATTTTTCACAGCTATTTTGTCCTCTTTGTTGGTGTTATAGTGCTTTTAAAAACCATAACGGGGGTCGTGCCAACAACTGACAGGTGGTATTGGCGTATAACCACCGACGACCAGTGGATCCTGGCATGGCTAAGGAAGTAGAACTGAATGTATTGTAACACTCTAATGTTTACCGCCCGCCGTAATATTGCTGTAATATTGCTGAGCGCGGCGTTAAACTACAAAGAAAGAAAGAAACAAACATGTGTTTAGCCATCATGTCATGTACAAGCGAATGTTTCAAACAATGCTTCATTCTCCTCTTAAAATAGCATGGGTTGCTGAAGACCAGTTCTACCCCGGATTTTCACGGATCCATATGCTTCAAACAGTGCCTCCATTTCCTCATAAAATATATAGTCGTTCACCACTGGCCTCCGGGAGAAGGCGGTGACCGTGATAAACACGTCGTTTGTTGCCTTGTAAGTGGCTTCATATCAGTCCCGATATACCATAACCCTATTGGTAATGGAGGCTTGTCAATCAGCTGATTCTGGCGATTCAATAGCAGCAAGTATATTTCTCCTTACAAGGACATTTGACGTGGATCTTTATATTTGCTTTCTGTCAAAGCGTTGTGAAGACTGCGTAATGGGAAAAAATATGACATGAAAAAATATTGATGTGATTCAGGTAACCTAAGAGTGGGCTACGGCATATAGAATAACAACACTATCAGTTACGGGACACGTAGGCTGAAACCCGTTCTCCTTACGATCTAACGACAAATGACCTTTAATTACATCCACATGCCAATATGTTATTCAAAATGTCAGGAAACACTATATTTACTCACGAGGCTTGACTTGGAAAAGACGATTGATGTCACAGAAAAGTAATTAATTGGTGGCAAAAGTGATAATAAGAAGTTATAATACATGTTAAGTATGACATATAGAATAACAACAATATCAGTTACTGAAACCTGTTCTTTTTACGATCTGCGGAGCTGACAAATGACCTTTAATTACATCCATATACCAATATGTTGATCGAAGTATCAGAAAAACACTATATATTTCCGCTCGAGGCAACGCAAAATGACGATTGACGTCACGGAAATGTAATTATTTGGTGGCAAAAGTAATGATAGGAATTTATAATACGATGTTAATCATCACTTCACAAAGTCTAGGGGGATTCTAAAGAACAGAAACATTATTTGACTTGAATAATTGCTGCAATTTCAGTGCAAAGGGCTTGTATGTTATTATTTTCGTAAATACATAAAATGTGGTATGAGGCTTGACGTACCTCCCATTTGCTGGGTGTAAATATTCTGTCACGTTGTGGGTGCCTTGTTGAACTGGTCGATGATGTCAACAGAGGGTGGGCGGGGGAGTCGGGTTAATGAGGTCCAAATTAGCAGGGCTACTCTGTTAAGGACTGATTTAGCTAAACACTAGTGTTCCCTGTTTGGGTAATGATATCCAGGGCAGACAGGTGATGAGTGGTTTATAACAGTTGATGACAGGTCGATTTCCCTGTTGTAACATCAGTTAACTCCCTTTGTGAAGTGACATTCACCAGCTACTGCATAGAAGAACTACATCTCGGAAGGGACAATCGTCTGTCTTAATTATCTTATTAATCTACTACTTTGGTTTCACATGTCAGACCACCACTAATCACTACACAGTAGGGACACATCAGCGATACCGGACAGATTCTTGAAAACATGGACTTTCTGTATGTACGAGTCCTCGATATGCGCTAATAGCTTGTGCGAAAACTGGTACATGCTATGGCCACGAGGTCAGTGGAGCGTACCATTATCTCCTAATTGTTGACTATACTTTGGAAGAGATATCTGATAAATATGGAAAGGGTTTTGCCGGGTTTTCTTCACTTCAGCGAAGCATACATATTTAAAAGAATGTTTTGTTAATGTATGTGGAAGCTACGTTTTTAAGCCACATTTTAAAACAATTATCAGTTAACATTATTGGAATATAATAAACATGCTCTCGCACTACAAACAGTTCTTACTATGGAGGTGTTTTTTTGGTATTTTGGTATCCTGCTTAATGCCAACCACGGGGACATAAATGGGTGTATTTTGTGTAGGCACACTTCTCTATTTGTATTTCTACTTCCAGGGCATTGCTTTGATGAACATTTCGTTAAGGTTGAGAACACTACTGTTTTGTCAATAATTGGGCTACTGTTTGAGATTCCATTCTAAACAACTTAACAAAACACATACCTTCAAATCAGTAACGCGCACTTAATTTTATTTTAAAGAGGACTAAATATTGGTTGTTTTTATATCTTTTCCAACATTTATCAACTTTTCATTATATACAACAAGGATTTCAAAAAGCTCGATAAAGATCCATCATGTTTATCCAAGTATCGCATGCCAAAGGTCGGGGGTTCGATCCCCGACCGAGTCATACCAAAAGACATTAATAGATGGTACTTGTTGTTACCCTGTCTGGCGCTCGGCATTAACGGGATAAAACAAGGACTGCTCGGCTCGAAGTAAGTTTATTGTGTCTGAGTGAGGTATTTATGTTAAACCACACACGCACGCACGCACGCACGCACGCACGCACGCACGCACGCACGCACGCACGCACGCACGCACACACACTCACACACGTGCAAGTGCGTCGCTATATAAGTGCAATAATCCTGTACGTGACGTTAAACCCAATTTCACCTCACAACCTCTGATTGAAAAGCTTTTAAATATTAGGATGAAAAAGATCGGGCATTTTCAAATGCTGTTTTTTTCTTTAATATACGAGTTGTAAGTTTCGACTTCTGACATGGTCAAATACATTAGCATGGCTAAAATAAACGTACAAAGTCGGTTGAAGATTTCCAGATCATTCAACATTTTTTTCTAGCTGAGAACTGACAGACGCGTGACCACCTAAAAGATGTCAGTTACATGCATCCATATATCTACGCAACAGGTTCCTGACGGGAACAATATTAGCAATGGCACTGGGCCGGCGTATCGAAGAACTATGTGCTACAGGCATAGGGGCACACTTCCTCTTCGCGGGATATCGTCGAAGCAGAAACATCGTTGGAAATGATTGAGCTGCGCCGCTGGCAACCTGAAAAAAGATCTCTTTTTCTGACGAGAGCACATTCAACTTGTTGCATGCTGATAGGTGTGTCCTTGTATTGCAGCATGATATTGGCACAGGTGCAATTCAAGAGATTCGCTGATTTGGAGCAGTTGGTTCCATAATAGTTGAATAATCTGCCAAGATTCCATGGACACATGTCCCTGGTAGCAGCGTGATCAAGAACTGGAATATAATTGGTAAAGCAAACCCCTGAACGTCATCAGTCGTCAAAGGGCATGTATGCTAGGGAGAGTACTACTGACAACATGCCATGAATGTATTCTTTACCTATTGTTTAATGCCACACTCAGCATGATTCCAGCCATAACCGAGTCTGGACCAGCCAAACCAGTGACTGATTATAAGCAACGATCCACAAGTCACCAAACCTGACCACTCGATCCATTGAGTAGCCTCATACAACAAGCATACGTTGCCGGAGACCAAGTTTAACCCGGAATTCCCACGGGGATGAACTGAGACATAACTTGTATGACAAATAGGTTATAGATACATGTAGGCAGCTGCAGGTGATATAACTTGTCTTACCATATGGATAAAGCGTTTGATTTAAGTTTGTCAGCTATTTGTGTTCACCGTCGTGACCTTTATGGAATATTTCCCAAACCATAAAACTGGCTCGCCGAGATTAGTCTGTCAATAAGCCAAACTCCTTAAACTCTCCGAGGCCGATGCTTCTTTGCATGATTGTTTGATAAATCCTACTCAGGAAGCCACGCAAGGTGGACTTTCTAATCTCCAATCAGCGTACAGGCTTCTTAATTCTCGGTACAAGAGAGGAAAGCATTCGCAGCAACATAATTTATTTGATTTCCGTCTCTCCAATTCGACCGTAAACGTACAGCTCGAATGGAGAGTAATAATGTATGTTACACACCCTGTCGTGTCAAATGTCAAGCGAGCATTTGTGTTTTGTTCTAATGTTCAGTCAAGAATTTCCGGATAAGGGAAAATTAACGAAGCCGGATCGTTTTCGAAAATTGACATCTAGCTGGTTGGCTCACACCCCACATACTTTACAAATCCTGTTTAATTGGGTAGTCAAAGTCAGCAAAGGGTCCACCTGACGTGACCCAAACCACAAAAATCAGCCTTCTTTGAATCCCCGGGGAAATGGTTCTGTTGCTTTTATTTTGCACATCTGTCGGACATGATTTCGATTTTTGACAGACCTGTGGCTTTGATAGGAAAATATTAAATTTGTATAGTTGAGAGATTACTGGTGTGACATAAACAACCGTTCAAATAAATATACTCTGAATCACAGAAGGAGAAAAGCCCAAGTTGTGGATTGACGAGGTGGGCACAATGCATAAAGGGAGATAACTCCCGTGGTGTTAGTATAATGCAGATTGCAAATAAATCAGCTCTAATCAGCCGAGATAACCACTCTCTCTGCTGGACCCTGAGCAGACAAAGTAAACCAATCTACCCGCTGTTCTGCAGGCTGGATAAATGGATCCCCATAGTGAGTAGGCAACAAGCATAAAAGTGCTACCATTGTGGTTTTTGCCTGATGATATGAATAGCTCCCGCCCAAACCACGCCACCTGCGCTAGTATGGCGCCCCCATCCACAACATAGGTTGGTCTCCCCTTTGGCAATAACTTTGGGCCCGCCCTGTGCTCAAATTATACACTACCTGCATTACTATGTATAAACTTGGGTGATATTTCTTGAGAAGATGGTCTGTGTGCTTGCACTAAGGTGCACATGGTCTCTGAGGTACATACTATCAGCATGTGGATCAACGTGGTCGTGCCTGACCACTAGGCCTTTGAGCTCTTTAATGTGATTGGCTATCGGACGTTCTTTCTTGCTGTTTCGACCTTGCACACGTTGTTGGCCCCTCTCCATACCCTGCGTGGAAGCATACAGGACTATATCAGTGTGGAGTGTGAGAGGCGAAGACGAGTGTATAATAGGTCCCTCAGAATATCGTCTAACAGATGGTGTCCAGCTTTGACACACAGGCCGTTGGAGCCTTGGTCAGCCTTCTTGGATACTGCTTGGTGCTGTTGAAGAGAGTGTCGAGAGCAGATCGGTATTTGCTCTAACGCCAACCACCTTTTACCTTCCAACTAGAAGGACCATGATCTGTAAGGGCTGTGGGAAGCTCCTTCATGGCTCGTGTTAGGTAGCTGTCATCTATCACCCATGTCCCTGAAGTAAGCATAAGTAAAATTAGAATCGGACATAATTCTGATAGCACGAGGATTGCCATCTGCTGGAGCTGTTGCTGATCAACCCAATTCATTGCTGTCGACGTATAAGGTGCCAATTCGAAAGGAATGAGATGTATACTGGGAGGAGTCAAACCCTAGAAAAGAAGAAATGGCTTTTCTAAGAAGGGACTGAAATTAATATCTGGTTAAAACACTACCATCGAAATGGCTAAACAGGTGCTGACATCCAGGAGGTCGAACCAACAAGTAGCGAGACATTGCATTTACTGGACACACTGGTTAGACTGGAATGGATGATAGATAGATACCTTTTCCTGGCTGATCGGTCTTCGAATTCCGCAGAAGAATAACTGCTTGTCGCCCAGTATCAGATATGGCAAAATCTATTTTAAGGCTCAATCACTGTCATGCTGCGTGGTGTGTGAAACTATTTCACTCACCGGAAAGAATGCAAAGAATGCCACAGTAAAACAGCCCTGAACAGTGTTGCTTCGTATGACGGGTAGCAGATGTGATCTAAAACCCTTAGGACTTTATCCAAAAGTGGTGATGTGACAGGTCTACTGACGTCCTGCGTTCGCTGTGACTTAGACATACCTGAGAGAGATTTTTATATAAGAAAATGGGTGGTACAATCGAACAGATTATTCAACTTGTGCCATGTTGATACTGCTGAAACGTGCAGTACAATGTGACCTACCTTCAAGTGACAAAGCTGCAATATACCACATGAGATGGTCCAAAGGGGCGGGCCAGATTGGGGACAAATGACTACACACCCAGAACTGGTTGAAAGACTGCATAGTATTGTTGTATGTGCGCCATGTGTTGCTCGACAAGGAAAGATTGATTAACCTATCTGACTGTTGGCTTAAAACATCCAAATATCTGTTGGTGGTGCGTCGCCTGGGTGTCCGCGTTTGGTGCTATCTGCCGAAATCTGTGCGACTGAAATCTCGAAATGGCATCAACTATCACTATAGGTGCTAATGTGCCGGTCACAAAGATAATGTTATTGTGTAAACAAATTCTTACAAGACATCTGACCAATGACAGTATTTGATTATTCTTAGAAGACTTTTGATTGATGACGCATACGACTGCCTGGACCATGTGTATAAACGTTTGGGAATGAATTGATATTGCTATCTGGGGGTATTGTATCCCGTGGGTCGATATGAACCGAACCAATACTAATCATATTCATACCTTATACATCGTCTTGAGCTCGAACGGCGTCTGCTATGTTGATGTTGAGTCCCTCAGTAGTTGAGTCGGTCCGTGTTGATCGGGTAGTCGTTTTTTAGAAGCGCTCCTTCGTCCGCGAGTACTTAGACTCAGTCTCATTAAAATCAGATCTTAGTTCTCGCTATCACTAAGTAAAGATCTGAGGACATCCCATTACGGGTCACGTCAACGACCTTTCATCCAACCAATCAGAGGGTCGCTTACCAGATCATGAAAGTGACAGTCGGAATGTGTTTTCTAATCATGTAACCTCGAAATATTTAACAGAGGGTATTCCAAACGACAGTTACGGATATGATGATTATATCCACACAATCTAGGTAATCTATAAACCATTCCAGAATGATCTTATTATCAGTTTTACAATTTTTAATCGAGAATACGTCAAAATATGTTTCGAAGCGTAGTCGTAAAGCTCGAGAAAGCTGTCTTCTGATTGGCTTGTGTCGATTTCTTGTCAGTCATTTCATTGGTCAAAGTTCGCGAAAGGTCTGTGACGTGGTGGTGAAGTCACAAGCGCGTGGCGGTTGGCGGGGTTAGAATCGGAACATGGACATGTGGCAGAATAAATATTCTAGTTGAACAATTGGTGTTGACATATGAATAACCGCATTTAGCTGTTTATGGCTAAATGCAAATATTTTAAGTTAAAAGGATATTTAATTCTTTAACTTGAATGTATTATTATGTGATCATTATTATTAACATTATCAAAGGCTATTCGTTTTTAGTATACATGTATGTTAATGAGATCACATTATTTCGTCTACATTATATACGTGATATTCGTCATACATTTAGTTAAACTGAGAGTTGCTGAATGTTGTAACCACAAAATAGGATTGAAAAATGATACGGATGTTGACTGGGGAAAGATAAACCAGGCAACTGGATCAGCAAGGGCTGTTTCAATAACATTAAGGATAATTAACCACTTATTTCTTGATTAATTAAGAGGATGAAAGACGCAGTTATTTCCACTACGGCTTCTGCGTACTGTCAAAAGGAAAGAGGAATGACAAGCGGCAGTTCGTGTCATCATATTACATCCGGGAATATATCACAGATGTCAAAGATCAGGTTTCTATGCTTAACAGAAAGTACAGACAGTCAGAATATGCGGAACTAGTGGCCAGAGCGAAATTGAAGTTTCCTATTCAGAACAGTCACGAGAAATGTATTTTCGTGCCCGGAGTCCTCACGGCGTGATGTCTTGAGGTTGTTCAACTGGGGAGTGTTGAGAGTATCCTTTGTCCCGCTCTCCAGCTCTCTAGGGCAGAACAAAGCTACCAGGAGAAATGAATCGAAGGCTGCTTTTAGCTATATGTTTCGGTGGTTGGAAATCGAACATGTACAGGTCGAACTAAAGGTGTTGCTATATTTATAAGTATTAGTGTGTAAATTAAAACTTCAAAGAGCTGCTTCCTGCTCTTGCTCAAAAGTTGTTTGATCAGAGCTAGGATTGCAACATTCGGTACAGCTTTCAAAAAGTTTAATTACAGTAATGTGGAGGACATTTCCAAATCTGACACATCAGTGACAAACAGGATGTCCGATGTAATTATCTATTTTGAATAGAATGCTCCCGTGTTTTAGCAGGTAAATAATTTACTTGTCTTTACAAGTGTTTGTAGCGGGTGCCATCGGTGGGATAGGATGCGCTCACCTTTTCGCGAACACATGATATCTCGAATATTAGATAGTGATTCATAAACACAATAATACTCAGTTTTGATCGTACAGTGATAATGGAAATGTTTAGAGGTATACCACTTTGGCATAACCTACAGGCACAGGCATTGTTTTTGACAGACCAAGAATCATCAATAGGGAATTCAAATATCCGACCAGCAGATCCTGGCATGGGTAAGGGACATAACTCTGCAAAGCGATTTGCAGCGCCCTCGACAACCCGTGCCCCTTAACATTTAGTAAGTGATGAGCCTGTAGTGATTTAAATATATAACATCCAAAGACAGAGAAGAACCAGTCTCGATTATCCCACGAAAAATATTTGACCGGGCGTAAAAGGCAAAATAGCGGTGAAAATTAAAATAATTGACCACTCAAAATCTGTGATGAAACTCGGTGTTCGTGAAATGAGAAAGCATGTCGTGCCCTATCGGTAGCAACCGCCACTCACACAATTCGCATTCAAAAGTAATACCCCCATTCCACAAGACGGCGATCCCTAATAAACAAACTATTTGCACATCTGATAGATAATCTAGAGAGCAGCCTTGAAAAATCTTTATCGGAACGTTTCGCTTCCTTATAAACCTATCACCGTATTACCCCATATTGCATTGGGTTCCTGACAACATCGACCCGTGAAGATTCCGGGGTAGAATAGGTCTTCAGCAACCCACGCTTGCTGTAAAAGGCGACTATACATGTCGTGAAAGGCGACTAACGGGATCGGGTGGTCAGGCTCGCTGACTTGGTTGATACATGTCATCGATCCCCATTGCGTGGATCGATGCTCATGATATTAATCAGACTCGATTATTAACAGACCGCCGTCATATAGCTGGAATATTGCTGAGTGCGGCGTTAAACAACAAACCAACCAACCAACCTGACAACCTCGGGTAAACCTGGTAACCAGCTCATCTTCCAAACCCAGGTTTTGAAGCGGTTCTCTCATTCTCTCAAACCTAGGTTTTGAAATAGGTCACTTCTAAACCTGCTTTGGGATTTTACATTTCCATTGTAATGCCTAGGTTTTACAAACAACGTTTTATAAGCTTGCCTCTTGATGTGAATACAATTCTGTTTGATGATTGGTTAAAAGTAACATTTGTTTTTTACATGAAAATTCCATGACGTTAATTGAAACTGCAACCTCACATAGGGTATTAAGTTTTGTAACCCAATGATTTCCTAGGCTACCGAGGCAGGTGATGAGAAGTTGTTCAGTTTTTCATGTCATGACTCCAGCTAGCGTGTTTTTTGGTCTCGCACGCTTTGAGCGAATTCCTTTTATAATATCAGGCGTGTCGATGTTTTCTCATTTTTCTGGTATTTCTTGCATTTAGACGGTTGATAAGTTGGATAAAACACACATCCTCGGTTTTAGTAGAAAATGTAACTCTGAGCTCGGAAAAAGCCCGAGGACCTGAATTGACAGGTTTAAAGAAGAAACCGACGCTGTTCGATTGGAATTCAAATCCAGAACGACAGATGTTGAACATGAACTATCAACGCTACAAAAGAGCTACGCTGGTATGGTTTCAAGGAAACCTGGTGATGGTCAGGATTGTCGTGTTGTGACAAATATCACGAGGACGAAGGAAAAGACCTTACAATTACACGAAATAAAGTGACTTAACTCGTGCGTGACGGACTTGAGATCGCCGTTGTAACGGTTGTGACTGCTGAAGGAAGGAAATCGCGGGACGTGGACCCCGGTGTTATAATTGCAACACCAGGCTGTGTTGAGCAAAAAAAAAAAATATAAAGTCTTCTTTTATTACATTCGTCGATCTCAAAAAGGCATTTGATACTGTAAATAGACATTGTTTATGAACAAATAATGTAATCTTGGCGTCCGTGGAAAGATATTAACTTTAACAGTCTTTATATGTGGATGCTCACTGTGCAGTTAGGGTTAACAACTCTCCCACAGAACATTTTAATGTTACCCTTGGTGTAATTGCACCAGATAAAGCGACAAAACCCTATCCATATCCCATAGAATTCACCGCATAAAGTCAGTAGTACGATTCTGACTATATCATGAGAGGGGCGGTCGGGTAGCCCAGTGGTTAAAGCGTTCGCCCGTCACGTCGAAGACCCGGGTTCGATTCCCGACATGGGTACAATGTGTGAAGCCCATTTCTGGTGTCCCCCGCCGTGATATTGCCGGAATATTGCTAAAAGCGGCGTAAAATCAAACTCACTCACTCACTCACTATATCATGAGCATGTGTTTATGAATCACTATCAAAAAGTGATGATCCCAGTTGTTTTCGCGAAAACATTTTTTTGATTTTGATTTAAACATATTTTATTGCGGAATACCAAATGGATTAGGCACAAGCGACACACTTACGAGGCCTTCTCCTAAAAGGTGAGCGTATCCTGCCCATCCGTTACAAACACAAGAAAAGTCAAAATAGGGAATAGGGAACTGATGCGTCAAATTTAGATATGTGGGCCACATGTCTACCATTAAACTTTTTGAAAGCTTTACTGAGGCCTAGAATGTTGTAACCTTGATCAAACAACTTCTGAGCAAGAGTCGTATGACGCTCTTTGAAATCTTGGTAGAAAAGCACGCCCGATTGTATCCTACTATTTGCCTAAATGTCTTACGTAGATGTTATCAGTTGGGAAGTCCAGGATTTCACATAATGTTTCCTCAGTAAACTTCAGATGGCATTTGCTTTCATCTTTTACAAATTGTCCTGAAGCTCGGACTATAGATACGTAACTATGTCTGTGTTCGCCACGTTCACCACGTACCACAACGATGCAAAGTATCACCACATCGTTTTCTGTATATATTAATGACCTGTCTGAAGCTATTCATAATTTGAAATGTGGTGTACAAGTTGATGACTCTATTATTTCTATTTTAATGTACACAGACGATATTGCTTTAATTGCACCAGATGAAGCCTGGCTACAGTCTATGCTAACGGTACTTAGTGACTGGTGTAACAGATGGCTGTTGACACTGAATAAGAAGAAAACGAAAGAAGTCCATGTTAGAAACCCCCACCCAATACTGATCGCAGATTAATTTTAAGTATAACAGTTTTACAGTTGATTATACTGAATCTTATAGATACCTTGGTTGAATGAGAATCTGGACATGAAGAAGACTGTTAGAGAATTGTAAATCTGTGAGTGGCGACCTATCATCTTTAATCACAAAATGTAATGTAGCTGGAAGCATGTCATATTCTGTTTTTAAGAAACTATATGAAAACTTTGTTGAACCCGTTGATTTAAATGGAAGGGGAATCTGGGGTATAAATATTTATTAAGAAAAAAAACAAAACAAAACTTATAAATATTTCCTTGGCGTCACTGAGCGCTCCTCTAAGGAGTGAGTGAGTGAGTGAGTGAGTGAGTAAGTGAATGAGTTGGGTTTAACGCCGCTTTTAACAGTATTCCAGTTATATCGTGGCGTGTCAGCTTAATGTGGGAGGAAAGCCCGAAGTGATGCAGGTCTCAGACGTTTACCACTTCGGTGAAACCCACGAGCACGGGTATGGTTCTGACAAACCTAGAAACATAATCAGGGCGAACCGGGATTCGAACCCACAATCATAGGTTTCTGGCGTGCACAAGGGATGCAAGTCTGCACAGCGAATATCTTCTAATGTAGCTTCGAACGGAGATATAGTTATAGTATTTCACCAGTTGTTAAACTACATATACATTTATATTTTAAGACTAGTTAAATCTTAGTGATGATACTGATAGCCATTATGATTTGAACAAAAATATAATTGAAATGTCAAAAAGTTATAAATAATTCGTGGAGAAATAGAATTGTAAACATTGCCTGTAAATATAGCCTTAATGACATTTTAACCTCGCAAGAAATTAAAAATAATATATCAAAATATCAAAGATAACTTTGACATTGAAAGATAAGATTGAGTGGATGACCGAAAAAAAGGAAAAGGCAATAAACTTAGAACATACAGAAAATGTTACTGAATCTTATATTTTAAATGTTAAATATAGGGACCAGCGTCGAGTTTAAGTGATATTTAGATGTGGATCCTTACCAGTTGCCATAAAAAGTTTGCATTTGAACAAACCACCAACCAAACGTTTAGATAGGATCTCTCCAAATGTTTGAAACAGTTAATTTAAGAATTATTGAAGATGAATTACATTGTTTAAATATCAGTCAGTCGGCTAAGGCGCAGCAATTCGCTGTGCAGAGTTCCGTGCCTTTGGAACCTATGATCCAGGGTTCGATGAACGGTTCGCCCCGATTCCGATTATGTTTCTAGGTTTGTCAGCACCATACTACCTGTTTGTGGGTTTCACCAAAGTGATAAATGTTTGACACCTGCATAAATTCGGGCTGTCCTCCCAAATCAAGCTGACATATAACTGGTACTTTCTTAACCCGAAGTCACTTAATCAATCTATTTAAATAATGGTTACTCACATAACAAACATGTCCAGGATTATGTCACAAGGGCTTTCTGTAGTTCCATTCACTCATTAAATCATCACCATCTTAGCCCATAGAACCCATGAAAGCATTAACCTTGGACATGATGTCCAGCACCTCACAGAGCAGCCGTTGGTCAGCAGGATTGCATCTGTTGGGATGCAGCCTCAAATTACCGCCCCTTTCAGTATTCCTCCAACATACCTTTTGATTTGCGAAATAGCAGAAACCGTAATTTTGTCCGGTTGAAGTAGAAACCAATTTCCGTCAGTGCTCAAGCCTCAAACAAATCGCATTACACCGAACTTGCTTCAAGTCAGGTCAACGCTGTTTAACCTATCTAACTGACCAGGTGATTAGGGCTTAAGTGAAGCATAAGATGGTGATTAGATTAGGGGCTTCAGGGGCGTAGTAGTCTATGGTTTTAGTGGGGATTATGGTGGTGAGGAACTGTGTAGTGTTGCAATGCTTTTCCTTAAAACCCAATAAGACACATTTATCTCTCACCAGCGTGGAGATACAGGGTTGATATTAATTCACTGGAAGCAGCATGCCTTGCAGAGAGTACACACATCAACCACTTAAGGGATAACGGGGGCAACAGCCTATTGTTATTGTATCTTTCGCCCGTAACTCTGAACTGATATGATGTGTGGAGCCCATTCCTGCTACCCTCGCCGTGATATCTAGCATACTGCTCAAACAAATTCATTCACTCATTGACTTCAAGGCGATGTGAAACATATTTTTTTGCGTGCTATGTATGTGCAAGCGCATCACTTTGGAAACGCGTGGCTAGTTTTCCCATTCATAATTAGTTACGCTATTCATCGGTAAGTAGCAAATCGTCATTAATCAACCCTTTTCACAAATCTATAACGGATTTGGACCATTATCTTTGATGCAAGTTGTTTAACAGAATAACCTCACAGGCGGTTTTACTTGAAAAAAAAGTATCATCAGGTTATATTTTGTAAAGGTATACCCCCCTCTGAGGCCATGGAGGTTTCACCTACCCGACCTATGCTACCTCAGGTTTTACAATACCCGATTCTCTGAGTTTTATCTCATACACTCGAAACCCGTTGTATCGAACCCATGGGGGACCAGACAAAATAGTTCGACTTATCTGGGGTTCGACACATCCGACATTACCGTCTGACTATTGGGAGTATAGCTTGAGATCGAGACAACATGCAATTCGACATATCTAGTTCCACTCATCCAGGTTGAAATAGTGGTAAATGGAGGACGAGTTTGCCGACATCGGACTGTGAGTTCGACACACCCGCATATTCGACACACATCCGAACTCGAGACGACGGAATTTGTCTATACATCGTATAAATTGCCGATCTCTTGACATTACTTTTTCAATTGATATGATGGGAGCGCGGTTGTTTGAGGTTGGGATACGTTGTTTGTATTTTTTACAAATTGTTCCAGAAATGAAGAAAGCACACACCCCCCCCCCCCCCCTCTAGTAAAAATTCGCTGGGAATTCTAGGTGTGGCGAATGTGTTGTGTTATATCAATATTGTTTTGCACCTTTCAGATTTGTGTATGTATTTAAACAGTGACCGAAAAGTATTTTTTCCTTACGTAAAAGGCCTTGTGTTGTGTTTTTGAGACAGACACAAAAGCTGTGATACTCAGATACTGTAGGGATATACAACTGATTTCACACCGCATGATTTCTCGATAAAATCCAAAGCAGCGAAAGAAACAACCTTGAGAGTTGGATAGCAATGGCCAGGTGGCTTGTTATTTGTGGACACCAAATAGCTTCAAGATCAGCTTTAGTGTGTTCTTGCGTTACAAAACACTGTTAACTGCAATAATTGGTTGTATTTGCGCGATACTTCAAGATGTTTGAGAGCAGAAAGTTAGTTCCACTGTGACGTATTAAGGCCACGTGGTACTTTATGCCCTCGTGCATTTTGGCGGAACTCGCCCTCTCACCTCATTAGGGGCGGTCGGGTAGCCTAGTGGTTAAAGCGTTTGCTTGTCATGCCTAAGACCTGGGTTCCATACCCCACATGGGTACAAAGTGTGAAGCCCATTTTCCGGTGTCCCCCGCCGTGATATTGCTGGAATATTGCTAAAAGCTGCGTAAAACCATACTCACTCACTCCAACCTCATTACCTGGGCTTTATGAAATGTCGCATATAAGGATAATTAAATGCATTTCAGAGCTTGTATCAGGCACCACACGATTGATAAGGTATTTAAATTTCCAAAGTAAAAAAATCATCTTTGTAACGTCTTGTCAAGTCCTTGCAAGCTCCACTGTCGTGTAGTGAACTCATGCCTTTTCTAGTTGCTTTCGGGAAAACTGAAATACGTCACACAGAATGAGCACATTTAGCGTTTTCTCCGTGAATCCGTTGCTATGACACTTGCCAATTATCCTTACTCGTAACATCAATCCATACTTGCCGTAAAGGGCGACTATGCTTGTCGTAAAAGACGGGATCGGGTGGTCAGACTCGCTGACTTGGTTGATGCATGTCATCGTATCCCAATTGCGTAGATCGATGCTCATGATGTCAATCAATGGATTGTCTGGTCCAGACTCGATTATTTACAGACCGCCATCATATAGCTGGAATATTGCTGTGTGCGGCGTAAAACAACAAACAATCAAACTAGGGATTACGCTAGACAACGACCCCTCGTTATTTCGATATATAGCATCCAATATACGCCCAACTCGCAAGGTGCAATATCACTGCCTGTTCTAATAAGAAACAGAATTACGCAAATGTGTTGCCTGGGTGATAGTGACGTGCACGTTACAACAAGTCTCTTTGTGATGAGAGCAACAACCAGAAAGGAAGCTTTAGCAACACTGTTTGCATTAATTTATTACCAGGGATAGTGCCTTTACTCGTCAGTGATATTCCTGGTGAATTTAAAGATGTACTGGTGAAACCTGTGAAAGTACCGGTGAGATTTGGGATAGTACACCTGTGTTAAAATAGTAAAATATGTGGTACTGTGTAATGTATGATGGTACAAGTGAAATTTAAGAAACACTGGTGAAATCTGTGAAAGTACCAGTGAAATTTTGGATAGTACATCTGTGTTAAAGTAGTAAAATATGTGGTACTGTGTAATGTATGATGGTACAAGTGAAATTTAAGATACACTGGTGAAACCTGTGAAAGTACCAGTGAAATTTTGGATAGTACTGATAACACCTGTGTTAAAGTAGTAAAATATGTGGTACTGTGTAATGTATGATGGTACAAGTGAAATTTAAGATACACTGGTGAAACCTGTGAAAGTACCAGTGAAATTTGGGATAGTACTGATAACACCTGTGTTAAAGTAGTAAAATATGTGGTACTGTGTAATGTATGATGGTACAAGTGAAATTTAAGATACACTGGTGAAACCTGTGAAAGTACCAGTGAAATTTGGGATAGTACTGATAACACCTGTGTTAAAGTAGTAAAATATGTGGTACTGTGTAATGTATGATGGTACAAGTGAAATTTAAGATACACTGGTGAAACCTGTGAAAGTACCAGTGAAATTTGGGATAGTACATCTGTGTTAAAGTAGTAAAATATGTGGTACTGTGTAATGTATGATGGTACAAGTGAAATTTAAGATACACTGGTGAAATCTGTGAAAGTACCAGTGAAATTTGGGATAGTACTGATAACACCTGTGTTAAAGTAGTAAACTATGTGGTACTGTGTAATGTGTGATGGTACCAGTGACATTTAGGATGCACTGGTGAAACCTGTGAAAGTACCAGTGAAATTTAGGATGCACTGGTGAAACTTGTGATAGTACCAGTGAAAATTAGGATGCACTGGTGAAACTTGTGATAGTATTTGTGAAATCTGTGAAAGCAAGAGCAAAATACGGGCGCAGCCGTGAGTCTTATATTAACACAGATATCAACTCACTCAAACAAACACCCAAACTGTCTCTGAGTGATGTTAAACTGAAGGGGGTAACTGATCAGTTTACACTAAAGGGACAATTCATCGCCAGAATATTTTTTGTTGATACTGTTACTAGTCTGTTTAGCAGGGATGCCTCAACCAAGATGGGATATATACAGCGACTACACACTGTAAGTGAAGTACAGACGAATGATGACATTTTTAGTGAAATGCTCCTGAGAAACGGAGACCCAGTACAAATCAAGCTCACGAATGGAGCCGGACCATATACTGTCAGCACAGACGACACATTCCGATTCCGCTTATGCCACTGAAACGAATAGAACAGAATGGAGTGATTGCAAAAAAAACTGAGGCGACTGAATGGTGTGCTCCGATAGTTGTCGTACCTCGAGAGAACTCTAAAATTAGAATTTGCGTGGATCCAAATCAGTGAGACATTTGTGTTACCTACACTAGATGACATTACGGCAAATATTTTTGGAGCAAAAGTATTTTCGAAATTGGATTTTTTTATATTGGTTTTGGCAATTTCAACTAGAACCGGAATGCGCCAAGCTGACTACGTTAATAACGCCATTTTGGAAGTTTCTACTTCAAACGCCTGCCTGCGAGATCTGCCAACGAAAAATGAAAGAACTGTGTGGTGATATGTCTGGAATAGACGTGTCTACAGACGACATCATAGTGTGGGGGCGTACTGTAGCGGAACATGACAAGAGACTGTCTCGGGTTCTGGAAAGAGTTCGTTCATCCAGAATGAAATAGAACAAATAAAAATGCCTGTTCAGTCAAGACAAGATGGAGTTCCAAGGAAACATTATTTCATAAAATGGCACCACAGCTTATCCAAAGAAAGTTTCAGCCATTGTCGAAATGAAGCCTCCCAAAATGTTTCCGAACACCGACAATAACTAGGAATGGTGAATTATCTGGGTCGATACATTCCTAACCTGTCAGACACTCTTCAACCTTTGAACTTTGAACTGAAATTTGGCACAGTTTGGAGTTTGGTCTCCAAGCCAAAAGTAGGCATTTAAAGAATCGAAACAAAAGATTTTATCGTCTCAGTGCCTTGCATTCTACGATGCAAGGAAACCAGTGGTTGTGAGTGCTGGCGCAAGTAGTTACGTTCTTGAACTTGCCAGACTTCTTTCGAGAGATAAGTCAACTGAGCGGGTGTAATGGATTGGTGACATGAGGCTAACCATGCTGACAAATCTACATGAAGAACACCAAGGAGTGAACAAGTGTAGGTCAAGAGCCATGCAGACTGTACGGTGGCCCTGTATCGGCAGAAATATCAAGAATAAGGTTGATAACTGTGAATAACTGCAGAATCCACAGACCCTCTCAGAGAAGAAAACCACTGATTCCAACTCAACTTCCACACGGTCCTTGGAAGAGAGTATTTCAAGAAGATGGCAAGCAATACCTCATAATAGTCGACTATTTCTCTTGGTATATAGAGATCCTAAACCTGCCAACCACATCATGGGTCATATTGAAACTTAAATCTGTGTTCGAAAGGTTCGGAATCCCAATAACCGCTATCAGCGCTAACGGACCTCAATTGTCTTCCTTCGAGTTCAGACCATTCGGCAAAGAATATGGATTTATCCCTACTACTTCTTGTCCCCACTATCCACACACGAACGGGGAAGCCGAAAGAGCAGTTCAAACAGCAAAGCGTATCCAGTAACAAGCAGATCCTGCCGTAGTTCTGTTGAACCACCGCTCTACACCAATAGTCGCCACAGGACAAAGTCCAGTAAAACTTCTCATTGGTCAAGAAGTCAGGACCAAAGTTCCTGCGTTGCCAAGACATCTCATTCCAAAACAAGTAGACCGCGAACAAGTGTCTGAATTAGACGTGAATGCCAAACAGACATTGTTCCAGCAATCTACCTGAGCTAAACCCTGGAAATCACATCCGCCTCAAACTCGAAAACGAAAAAGGGTGGAGTCCTCGATCATATATATATTGTGAGAACACCTTATCGTACGTTCAGGCGGAACAGAGATCATCTTTAAAGTGTTCCAAACGGAACAACGGCAGATCACGACGATATTGACAACGACACCGTCAATCCAGTTGAGCCAAGAAATGAAGAACAAGCACAACTGTCACCACCAGATCTTATCAACAAAAGTGTGAATTCACCCTGTGATGACCTGTTCTGGAAGACTGACAAAAAGATATAAATAAACCTTTGATATCACAATATTAAATTGTTTCATATTTCAGGTTATTTCAAAAGACTGAAAGTGTGAAGATGATGAGAATATTTAATGTGTTCAGAGCAAGTTAAGTTACAAACACTTATATTCATGGATATTGACGAATGAGTATTTGATGTTAATGTTATATTCGAAAGTTGAAAGATCAACAAACAATTATTCGTAATTTAAACAATAACTGTATTATTACATGTTATATTCAGACAGTTATTTAATTCAAAATAGACTCAATATATTATCAATAGTCACAAAAGGAGGGAAGGTGTCATGATATTATATTATTGTTTACATGCTCATATAACATGCGCACTGCATGTCATTAAGTGATGACGTCACTTGTGATATATACGTCACTTTCGTGGGCTAGAGAACGCGCCACGTGAAAAATCATGGAATAAAAAGACATCGTAACAAGCCAGTGTCACCCTGAATCTTGTCCCAAACATACAGTACACAGGATTACGTTTGGTGTCGTGAAACATATCACGTTGAATGTTTTAATAACACTGCTATTATTCATCACGACGCAAAGTATTTGGAATAGAAGCGCAGAACTAATCTGTGAGTGTTGGCGGACTGGAATAAAAACAACAATCGTGGACATTCCATTGTAACATATTATGAAGATGTGAAGATCCAAAGAAACCAAAGACCTACACGTTTGCTGAAAATTCTTGGAATTGTATGATAGGTATTTAATACCATTAAAAACGGAAGATCCGGGATAGAATACGTCTTCAGCAAACCATGCTTGCTGTAAAAGGCGACTATGCTTGTCGTAAGAGGCGACTAACGGGATCGGGTGGTTAGGCACGCTGACTTGGTAGATGCATGATGCAATGGAATATTGCTGAGTGCGGCGTTAAACAACAAACAAACATTTTACCATTATAACTTAAGTCTTTGTTGTCAAACGGCCCACACGTGTTGGTGTTTACATGTCGTCACCCGTTTACGCATTAACCACTGAAATGTTTATGTTATCATGACGTCATATTGACATGTCAGATCACTCGTATAAGCTCCGCCCACCGGGTGTGCGGTAGTTCCTACCGCAAATGCCATTTTTTAAATGAAGGTAAAGTCCTAAATAATTCGCATTACACCGAACTTCAGGGCAACGCTGTCACATCTAGACAACTGACCAGGTGATTAGGGCTAAAGATGAAGTTTAAGATGGTGAATAGATTGGGGGCTCCAGAGGTGGGTTCTATAGGAAACGATGTAGTGTTGAAATGCTTATCCTTGAGGCCCAATAAAAGCCATCACCGTCGACTACCATGGAGATACAGTTTAATAGGCTGATGTTAATCCATTGGAGCAGCATGCCTTACAGATTGTAAAAACATCAACCACTTAAAGGGACAGCGGGGTATCAGTGACATCCTCGGTGGCATTACTGATATTGCGCCACGCCCTTGTTCGTGGGTTTCACCAAAGTGGTAATTTTTTTAGACCTGCATCACTTCGGGCTTTCCTCCCACATTAAGCTGCCACGCCTAGATATAACTATAATACTGCTGAAAGCGGCGTTAAACCCAACTAACTCACTCACAGGCGTAAATAGATCTCATATTCTCACTCATCTTCGTAAAGAGGAATTCCAGATAGAATTGGATTGGAAACGGACAGAAACCAATCCCTGGAAAGTTAAAGTCACACAATGTAGCCCTGTCGTTAAAATACACGGTATATATGTACCTCGTCACTCCTGTTTTCGTGATGGTCATTACTCGTAGTTGAGTGATGCTGTTAACTACATGTATTGTGAACGAAGCATCAAGCATTTCCCCTAATAATACATCAATTGGAAAACAACTTCCCTCGTTATATTGCTTGTTAGTGTAGAATGTATGTGCTCTGCGTGACTGAACCAGTGAAAATATAGCTTATGCTCATCATAAGAGTTGTCCCCAATGCGTAGGTGTACATATGATGGGTTATGTCCGTGGTGACACGGACAGGGTATTGTATGAGAAATGACAGTGGAACCAATGGATTAAGACCAAGGGTATCGATTCGTTTTGAAATAATTACTCTTTTGGGTCTGTAATTTTGAGCGTTACTTTTTTTAATTGCCATTTCTGTTTTGTTCAGCGGCTTGTGTCCTGGATACATAGACATGCTGGCTACATGATTGATGTAGTAAGTCATCGGAAATTTCTGTCTGCCCCTCTCATTACGCCATCATGGAGTTCTGCTTAATGTTTTAATATTCCACGGAAAAGTCTTGAACACAGTCGGTAACAGTACGCCGATACAAAAATCAAGACTGCTTGTACTGAGTATTCAAGCAAAGTTTGACAAGAAAATATACAATATAGTGATAATAATTAATTGATTACTCCGTTGTTTATAGATTGAAGTTGTTTAAAAAAATGCTGAAAATGGTTCTGTGTTACTTCTTTTCAGTGACGTACATTCGCAAATATTGATGCAGATATACTTATGAAAGATTCAAGTCAATGGCCTAAGAATCGATAAAAGATGCCGCTTGTGTTATCGTAATACTGGTGACCCTAGGTGCAATGTATAACATCAAATTCTAGTTCATAATGTTGGTATTTTATATGTTGAAATATCCATGCTCGACCAAACAAGTACAGGGCAATAATAAATCATCACCGCACTTAACTACGATCTAGAAATTACATGGATGGCAAACTACTGTCCACAGAGGTTCTTCGAAAGCTATCCTTTTGGGTGAATTAAAACATGTTTTCAAATCTTATTGGTGCCCATACGAATTGATCGGTGAAATAATGTTTTTTGCATTCTAGCATTTAAATAAAACTGAAAACTTCTAAGTGTACTATGGCCGCATTGTGGGGAATAATATTACATAGCGCGATAATCCAACTTGTCTTAGTTCACAGATTTGTTAATGGTACGTCTTTTCAATAACACATAGACTTCATATGTATGTATGTCGGTTGTGTTATATGTATGAGACATGGGTTCGCCACGATTATATTTGTTGATTTGTCAGGATCATTCCCGTGCTCGTGGGTTTCACCAAAGTGTTAAATGTCCATGACCTGCATCTCTTCGGGCTGTCCTCCCACATCAAGCTGACATATAGCTGGTACTCTATTCAAAAGGACGTTAAACCAAAGTCACTCAATCATTCTATTTAAATGATGGTTACTCACATACTCACATAACAAACGTGTCCAATATAATGTCACAAGGGCCTTCTGCGCGTTCTTTTCACTCATTAAATCGCCACCAACCTAGCCCTTATACCTCAGGTTTCACTATATCAGACCAAAATTTCAGTTGCATCGAACTCATTAGGACCACAAAAGTAGGTCGAATTATCCGGAGTTCGACACATCCGACATTATCGCCCGATCACATCGTGCATTTTATGTTTTAAGATTTATAACTTTTGGGACTATAGATTGAGTTCCAAACAACAGTGAATTCGAAATGTTTAGTTCGACAAATCCGTGTTGTAATAGAGATAAATCATATTACTAGTGAAATTAAAGACGAACATGGATGACAATATACTGTCTGCAGAGGTTGTTCTCAAGCTATGCTTTTGGATGAGTTTACACTTTTCATATTGTATTGGTACACATACGAATCGATCGCTGAAATAATGTTTTTGCAACTTAGCATTTAGTAAAAGCGGATAACGCGACCATTATCCGACGTCCCAAATACCATTAATCGTACGTTCTGTTAATGACATGTAGACTTATATATGTTGGCCGTATTATATGTTCAGACCTTTGTGTGAGTCGTTTGAGGCAGCGCAATTCCCTGTACTGTGTTACACCAGAAACCTATGGTCATGGGTTCAAATCCTGCGGTTCGCCACGATTATGTTTCTAAGTTTGTCATCACCATGTCCGTGCGTGTGCGTTTCACCAATAAAGTAAACGTCTAAGACCTACACCACTTCGTGCTCACTCGTTGTTTAACCCTGCACTCGGTAATATTCCAACTGTATGACGACGGCCTGTAAAACATTCAAGTCTGGATCAGACAATCCAATCTTAGACAAGCAAAGATTGGTGAGAACCAATTCTAACCAGTATTCCCAAAGTAGTAAGGGATCAGTATCGTAATATTTCAAGTCCAAAGTACACACTATTATTATGACGTTATGCGTGGGTCTCGGGAGAGCGATTACATTCCTGCATATAAAGGGGATTGATATCGTCACAGACAGCCACTGATAGCCCCTGATCTCCAAAGCCTTGTTCCATTCAGACAGAGCTATCTGTAACCTAATTACCCAACGTATATCCCATTTCATTCAACAAGAGGTCGAGATTTGTCAAAATTACTACGGTGGTATACAAGACTTTGACCCTATACGGCTTCTCCTGACTGTGCATGGATTGGAATCCGCCTTCTCAGATCTACAGTTACGCGTTGTCCAGTTGGATACATGCATTTACACTATTTAATAAGGAGGTGAGGTGAAATGTGGTTTGACGTCGCATCCAAGATTATTGCGACGTATGTTTGTGTGTGTATGTGTGCTTGTGTGTGTGTGTGTGTATGTGTGCGTGTGTGTGTGCGTGTGAGTGGGTGCGCGCGTGTATCTGCTTGTACAAGTCTAATGCCGATTCTATAGTGCTAGCCAACTGATATAGGAACGTGCCTTTTTCCTTCACAATTAGCATAAAGAATATAATTATTGACACGCCCAATACAATAAGGACATGGCTAATGTCTTAAAGATCATTTTTTTCAGAAATGGAGAAGTGATGTTAATTCTAGTTCTAAAGGCTAATATTATACACATGTAAAGGACACTCCGGTTCTCGATAAATATCTTCTATTGACTAAACAGATATCAATTCCAATACTACGATTTGGAACCTCTAATCATAATTTACCTAATGAGAGTGGCCGATGGAAAAAATTTCCAAAGGAAAATAGAACCTGTAATTTATGTAATTCTCCATCTATTGCTGATGAATTTCACTACTTATTCAGATGTATTTTTTTAAAAGAGAGAGGCAAACATTTCTATCATCATGTCATACTGAAGGGCCAAATATTATAAAATTTGCAAAACTCTCATCAACAACAAACACACAGGATCTCAAGAATTTACTGAGATTTATTGTAAAAATGTCCATTAGTATTAAAAATGCTAGGTAATCACATGTTGTTATTAACTGCCACCTTGTCTACTTTTTGTACAAATACATAATTTTTTAATGTAATATGCTCTTGTACCACCTTTTGTGGTTTTTGAGAATAAACTGATTCTGATTCTGCTAATGGCGAAGGTTGGCAGCGCAGGAGAAATAAGAATAGAGTATTTTAGGTTTGGCGGGATTTGAGGGTTGCCCTAAGGTATAATTAGCAATGTAAACAGCTTAGGAGTTACAATAGCCAACCATGTTGCCTTAAGCAGCAGCGGCAGCAGCAGTAATGAACAAAAATGCCCAGTGAGAAGCAGAGGGATAGAACGGATTGAAACTGAAGAACTGTGACCTGACCACAAGAACCAGGTCCACCTATTACAAGGTGAAGGCTGAAAAGTAGAGAATTAATGAGTGAAATGGATATGGTCGCTTTGAAAATTATTTCACTTATAGCGACGTGCATACACGCGCGGGCGTGGCTGCTTGTACTAGTCCGGACTAATGCTGTTTTTATCCCTCTGAGATAGCATGCGCAGTTTACTACGGATACCCCTCAGACAGTATACTGACTCCGAGCCCTCCAGGCCTTGTTTTCTACCCTTTATGTCGAGCACAAGGCAGTGAAACAGCACTTTAACCTCTGTGGGTGAAATGGATAGGGAAATAATCAGGTGAGGTGAAATGGGGTTTAACGTCGCGTCCAAGATTATTGCACTTATATAGCGACGTGCATGCACGTGTGTGAGTGGCTGCTTGTACTAGTCCGGACTGATGCCGATTTATAGTGCTAGCTTACTGAGATACCATGCAGTTTAACATGAATACCCCACTCAGACACAGTACACTGACCCCGAGCCGACCAGTCCTTGTTTTAGCCCCTTAATGCCGAGCGCCAGACAGGGTAGCAACAAGTACCATCTTTTAACGTGTTTTTGTATGACGCGGCCGGGGATTGAACCCCGGACCTTCCGCTCTCCGGTCGGACGCTCTACCAAGGAGGCGGTCAGGGAAATAATGAACGGAAAGTAATGGATGAAGATGGTGAAGAGATGGAAAGAATGATCACGCAATAGGAAGTAGAATTACGACGTTATAGCGATAGTGAAAAAAGGAAATGAGGTAAGTGAAGTAAACAAAGACTTGCATTATGGTTACAATAAAAGCATTCAGCTTGAAGCTTGAAATTATGTTTGCTTCAGTAACTGTGCAACCATCTTTCACAGAGATACTTTGACAAAGGTTGGTAGGGAAGCAACACTATTGATTTATGATATTCAAAGGGAACCAGACCCAACAAATTCGTTTCATTTGTTTTTCTTGTGATGTATGTATCAAGTTAGCAGTTACTGATTGAGAGACAAAGGTTCTAGTTACAAAGAGATCTAGACTGGATAAAAAAAGGAGTATACATAGCAATTCAAAGAGCATAATAAGGGACAAATGCATTTTGAACTTTTTGGTTTAAGCTAATTGTATTTCTACAATTTGCAAACAGATTACGTCGAAATCGAAACCTTTCAGATGAGTATTGGTGTAGTAAGTCCCGTGGCTGCTACTGCATTAATATGTTTCACAATCAATTACTCACCCAACTGTATGTTTTTTGTCATAAATCTTCGATATACGGTTTCCAAAGCTATAGAAAGATAATATGTCATGAAAGGTATTCCTCAAAATCAAGCTATTCCTGTCGTAAACTGTCGTAAGGGACTACTTCCTGGTACACAGTATACACATTTACGTACTGGGAAGGGAAAGTGTTTCATCCCCTTGCGGACCCTTTAAGTAAATACAAAGTTCTTGTCTTAAAAAAAGAACATGTTTGTCCCCATGTGAGCCGTCACTGAGATTACAAATTTAAAAGGAGTGACATTTTGTACTGAGGATACAAAATATCAGCAATACATCTAAAATGGACTTTCTAAATGATCGTTTTCTAGTGATCACGAAAATGACCAGAAATAACTTCTAATATAACAACAGACGTGACTTCTCTCTTGTTAAATAGTTGACTGAGAGTTGTGTTCCAGTTTTCTGATCATATGGTATGTTGCCATTTACCGTCGAACATCAAGGTATATGATGGTAAAGCACTACAGTCAGGCCAGTTAGTGTCACTGGTATTTATTCATGTCAGTGCCAAAGGAACAGAATCGAAATATGACACTATCAGGGGTAATTGAGATGTTCTGAGCCACAGATAGAAAGACTTGACTTAAAGACATCAAAATAATTTGTTTTTCAACACAATCGCCTTCCACACTGACACAGTTTTGTCAACGATACTGGGGGGATTTTATCCCAGTTTCGTAGAAGTCCTGTCTGAAACCTTCTCTACAGCTGATGTGAAGTCATCATTCTAGTCGAACTGGGTCACGGCTAGATCATTTTTCGTGTTTGGGAACAGATGGAAGTCTGACGAAGCCAGATCAACAGAATAAGGTGTGTGCTAAAGAAGTGGATTTTTGCCATGACAATGCCTGATTTGTGAACTGGGGCATTGTCTTTGTGGGAGAGCACATCTTTTCTCAGCTGCTCACGTCTCTTAGTGGTAACTGTAATTACAAAGTACATAAGTACAGTATAATAAGCTCCATTTTTTGTCTGGATTTTTGGAAGATAGTCCACCATGATAATCCCATGGCATCCCAGACCATGGAGGCCACACCACCACACTGAGTGACACTATTTCCCAAATTTATGCATGTAAGAAAATGAACGTGGCCAAAGTTTAAAACATGTATGTATCATTCGGCCGCCAAATTTGCATTTATTACATAGTCATGAAAAAAAGAGCATTCAACTGACTATGAACATATATGATAGAGGTGTGTAGATATTGTCATTATTTTCATGTCTGAGCGGAGAGGTAGCCAAATGCCGAGCTGTAATTTCCCCTTTCTCTTCTTCATGACAAAGTCTGAATTTATGGTGACGAATTCGTATGGACAAATAAAGAACTTTCATGCCATTTAAGACGAATTGTTGCTTTCGGATTTATATCTATGGAAGTCCTTCCAAACAAGCATGGCGGCGGTCGGGTAGCCTAGTGGTTAAAGCGCTCGGTCGTCACGCCGAAGGCCCGGGTTCTGTTATCATGAGTACAATGTCTGAAGCCCATTTCTACGTCGTAATATTGCCGGAATATTGCTAAAAGCGGGGCAAAACCCAACTTATTCACTCACTAACGTGTGACGTAATCGTAAATAATGTTCATAGATGACAGATTTAATTGCCCTTCAAACTGTGGATGACAAGGTTTAGATTTATCCTGTTTCGTACGTTCCCAAATGGTCGGTCATAGGTTTATTGACGATTACCATATTGACCAAAATTAGCATTTATTTCAATGGTTTGATAATATTGGATTGGCTCGTTCGTCTGCATCAACCACATTAGTGACGCAATGAGGATATTAGTAACATGTGGTATGGTGTATTTGTCTATGAGTATTTGTGAATCCAGACTTCGTCGACGCACTGCATTGAATCGCCATCAGGTTTAAATTTAACAATGGCTATAGGGGGTATTGTGTGAAGCTTGTGAATATGAAGGAATCCTCAAAGCACTAATCCACAGTTAATGGCTAGGGGTTATGTTTTGAATCTTTTCATATGTGCTGATGATATACTCTTATACAAATATGTTTGTTTTCATGAAATGATTCACAGAAGTATGTTTCCATAAACATACAAATAATCCTCGCCCCGACATCCGCCACCTTCGGAATATCAAATATCAAATCGTTTGTTTTAGACCTAGTTTGTGTTTACAAAGTGAATTCACAATCTTACACAATCTGTTGGAGTTGAAAAGTCGTTGTGAACGATGCAATAATATTTTATTTTTTAAAGGTTGGGTGATGTTCAGGATAAATGTAGTTGAATATGACAATGCTATTGTTTACATTCTACTACTTCAGTTTTCATTCTAGTTTCTGGGGCGGTCGGTTAGCCTAGTGGTTAAAGCGTTCGCTCGTCACGCCGAAGACCCGGGTTCGATTCCCGACATGGGTATAATGTGTGAAGCCCATTTCTGGTGTCCCCCGCCGTGATATTGCTGGGGTATTGCTAAAAGCGGCGTAAAACCATACTCACACACTCACTCATTCTAGTTTCTGGATAATAACAGCCTGTTTTAGCTTTCTGACAATAAGTACAAATCTGAAGTGAGTGAGTATGGTTTTACGCCGCCTTTGGCAATATTCCAGCAATATCACGGTGGGGGACACACCTTGTACCCATGTCGGGAATCGAACCTGGGTCTTCGGCGTGACGAGCGAACGCTTTAACCACTTGGCTACCCGACCGACCTACAAACCTGAAACACACGTGTATCCTAATATCCGAGGGAAGGACATTTATTCTTAAAAGAAGAATATTTCCTTGTAAGTGAAATTGTAACACTAACCTCATCACAACAATATCACACGTCTTGTTTTAATCTCTGCCTCTAGATCACAATTACAAGCGTGCAATTGTCTTTCCCAGTCCACCTTCAAACTTATGTCTGTCGAATATAAGGATACTATTCAACAGAGTGAAGGCGAACGCATCAGTCTAGGCACATGCTTTTATTCAAGTTCCTATCCCATCTTGTTTTCTCATTCTTGTTGATTCCTGCTTCACTCATCAAAGAAACGTGTTTCTCTTATCCTTCAATGCATCTACATCTTGTGTTGGAATAACGATAATTACTTTTCAATGTCTGTGAAATATCCCCAAAAGATACTTTGATACTGAAAAAGCATATATTGAGTACCTAAATATTTTACAACGACAAGCATTTCAAGAAAGAATAAAACATAACGTGTCAGTTAAAACATTATTTCTGTTTACTTTAGGACTTATCCATAAATCCTAAGAACCTGTTTTATACCGTGACACATTTTTACAGTGTATAACTAGGATAATATCTGACGGTCACGACCCTTAACAACTCAATATTGCAGCAGATAGTAGACGAAAATACAACGTATAATATAACATGCTAGATTTGAGGGTCATAGGAATAATTATACAGTTAATTTGAATCTGATGGGTATTTCATCCCAGTGGTTTCTGTGATTCTGTTCATACGTGCACATGTACATGTAGAACGCAAAAAAACAGAGAATATTGATAGAGGGAACATGTACCTTTCAACTTAATATATACAAACACTTGGGAGGGTAATACATATAATAAAACCATTTAAATTTAGAACGAGGGAAGCCAAGACTAAAACTTGTCATAACAGGGACGAAAATGAACTCTGGTCATAATAATAATCCATTATATGAAAGACGTATACAGCCGGCATTTTTCCGTACGAGTACAAGGAATACAAGGAGCTCTACTAAACCGTTCACTGAAGCTACTGATTGTCACCGTGTCTCGAATCTACCCTTGACACGGTCTTGTGATTGCTCCGGTCTATCGCCTTATTTCCGACACTGTTCGGCAAAGTCCGGCGGTCGTCGTTGTACAGTTTGTTTGTAGTTTAACGCCGCACACAGCAATATTCCAGCTATATGGCGGCGGTCTGTAAATAAACGAGTCTGCACCAGACAATCCAGTGATTGACATCATAAGCTTCGCTCCGCGTCCGCGCAATTGGGATCGATGACATGCATGAACCAAGTCAGCGAGCCTGACCACCCGATATCCGTCGTTGTACAGTGCCAGTGCTTTCCAAGTCAGAGATTGAGTTTCCCGACTATTTAATTCTATTGTGATTTAATGACGCCCACATACCAGGTATTGACTTCATGTTTGTTATCTCCTATATGTTCCCTACCGTGGATAACCAATCTTCCCGTGATTGTTTAGCTTTTGGGGAAGCCGAGGTTATTCACTCATAAGAGCATTGAGTTAATTGACTCGGGTATTAATTGGTCTCAGCCGACTTAATTGGCTGTCGTCTCATCTGGTCGGTATCTTGTCATAGCGTTGTTTCAGCTACTTCCATTTTATTGCAGTAATACAGTTCGTTTAGCTTAGCTAAGCCGCTTTTGATTTGCTCTGATTTAATTAGTCAGTGGGATTTGTCAGCGCAGATTGAATGTATTCCATCCTTCTATTGCTATATATTGGTTCAATTAGCTGTTATTTTAAACCTGTGAACCTTTTACCACGTTTTCATTATTACTGCAATGAAGTTATGCAACGCCCGAACATATGCTAATATGCTGAGTTAAAACCTAAAACTGCATAGAAGTGCAATTATTTTCAAAAACGTCCATTCAAAGGTTTACGAAACCTAACAGACCGGAAGAGGTTTCCACCCACAGTCACAAATCGTGAAAGAACCATGTTGGGTCAGTTATAAACAGAGCTAGATTGCGCCTGGTGCGTTTTTTAACAGATGTCAGCTAACGTTTTAAACACCGGACCGTCCGACCGCCCCTCTCTCCTCGGATATGCTTACTGAACTAGAACATGATGCATTCGCCGGTCGGCTACCATCATTTCCGGTGTCACTGACGTGACAGACCTTCCAGCATGCGGTCGTCTTCATGGCTTTCCCCGGCGTGTCCCTGCCAAGCTTAAACTCTGTTGCCCACCTCTTTATGTTGGCATGGTGTTGTAATCAAATCTTGATAGCTTATGGTGTCAAGCCCTTTTTCTGCAAGTACACTGCACGTTCAAGTTTGTCCATTGTTCAAAGGTCACCGCTGCTTATTTCACTGACTTGTCACAGCGAAACAAATTGTTCGGTTTTTGTGGATATACCTTTATGACATCATGTAACACGGACAACAAAATAGTAACGCAAAAAGATCAACCATCATAGCTAATATACTGCTGGGGTCTTTATATAGAAACAACAAATAATCAGGTTTATCAGGTTTATAAGTGGTAACTCAGGCAATCTAAATGTGACCATACCATAAACAGACAGAATAAACATATTGCTCCTCTGTTTATTACATAGAAATTACATGTTGACAGCTAGAAACCAAGTGCTATATATTTCATATACAATTGTCTTAACGTAAAATACCTCATAAGGCTAATTTATTTTTACTAGTGTTTTGTAGCAATGACGACATAGTCCAATTTTATTTTCATTTGATACACTTTGAAATCAACCGGAATTTCTAATCAGTTCATCGTGACAGGTGTTAAATAGACTAGTGAAACCGCCTCATCTGTTTCATATTTACTTATTTAGATATCTTTGCATAAAGATTATGTGACAAAAATTATCCACTCTATGACACGATTTGACTTTAACTTTCCGATAGGGAACTTTCTCTTTATACCAGCTGCTCCAGCCTTGGTGTCAACACTTCACAACTTTAGAGATACAATTGACCATGCACTTTCCACGAAGATAACAAATAACATCATACCAGCCTTGCCCAGAAGTTGTTTGATTCGGTTTACAGCATTCAAGGCCTAAGTCCAGCTTTCTGAATATATTGTAGTAATTTTGACTTATTGAATTATTTGACTTATCCGATGCAATTTCATATTATAAGTTGCGAACACTTTGCATGTGTTTGTGACGTGTGCCACCAGTCGGAAAGTATACTGTCGCCTTTTTGCGAACACTTGGTATCATTGTTATTTGACAGTTCACAAACACATTCTTATTAACCCTTACACCTGATAACCCGTACACCCGATAAACTAAGAATGTGGTGTAAAACTTTTCTGGTTGCCGTGTATCGTTAATCTGAATACTGTTGTTGAATTTTGCTTAGGGCTGTGACACTCAGCCTATATCTTACAATTGTCTCGGAAAAAGAACACAAGAACAGAAACGTCCCATCATTCATTATTAGCAAACATATTGCCAGTCTTTCCAAGACTCCAGTGTGTTCTTAAAAGTCTCCTGGCATTCATCGGGTGTCATTCCAAGTCTAGCCAACATGCTTAATGGACACACACAAGGCCCGACTGAAAGCGTGATCAGTGACTGTCTTGCAGGGGGAAAGTGTCTCTCAGTGAATAACAGGCTGGCATTTGTCAACGCAACAGTACGTGGCTCATTAATATGGGCCTTTGTGTTTCTGATACACGCCCCAGTAAGTCATCTCGAGACGTTAATGTTCTGAAATACTGAAATAAGGTAAGGTTCTTCTTCTAACCTTGGTGAATATATGAACAATGTTTGTATATCTTGCTTCCCTACTGTAGCAGGGCGTGGAGTCATCCCACAGATGACATCCTTAACTTGTCAGCTTGCTGACGGGGTTAACCTTTTTGGTCATGTGGACAAGGCGTCCGACCTCGGTCAGAAGGTCCGTGGTTCTAATCCCATCACGGGACTCGGAAATTTTATGGCCGCAACATTGGCGCCCAACGTGGGGCAAAGAGTGCTGTAAGTCAAAAGCATGCAGTGTGACAATTAGTGGAAGTTAGACAGAGAGAAAGATTACTTAATGTTACAGAGCTATGGAATGAATGTTTAAGATATAACATACTAAGGTATAAACATAACTAATATTATAACTAATAATATATTCTTATAATATAGATATCGTAATAAACTAATTAGTTAAAATGGTAACAGGGCCATATAACCTTACTACTAATAAATCTTAACTAAAAGTTGTAACATGAGCCTGCCACACTACCATCGTGTGCTTTATAACCAAGGGGTATTTCACATCCACATTGACATCCACTTCTACATTCACATCAACGTCAGTACCAACACCAAATCCACATCCGCATCCACAACCACAACTATAACCAAACGTACCCACGCAAACGCATCAATAACTACAACAGTGGAGAAGGAATCATCCCGCAGCTTCCTGATTCTTGAATGCACTATGACCAACCATTCTGTTTGAATTGGCGCTCATGAACCAATTGTCTGTGTGAGAGCGCTTAATATAATCCCTCATTTCACCAAAGCATACTATGACATGACAGTTTCTGAGGACTTGGATATTTTAACTGGTTCATTTGTCATTACCCTCGCCGAACATCTGTTATTTCGAACAAGCACATTCGTAATAGGATTATATTCACTGCAGTTGTGTCTTGACAAATACAGGGCAGAGGTTGGTTGAGAGACATGTTGAATTTCGCTTCAACCGAGTTGATCTCCCCGGACTCTTCATCCTGCGGAGGAGCGTGATTATACCGAACGCTCTTCGTGACATTCTCTGTACAAAAGACGAGAGACGAATCAGTGAAGACATGTTTTACTTTGTATTTCGAGTCATCGTGAATTTCGTGAATTGTTTGATTTGTATACACGTACAGCTGTAATTGATTCTGTGAAATCTCACTGATGACGAATTAGGTAACATATCTCCCCCGACTGTCATTCAACAGGGTGCTCCTGGAATACTGTACAATGAGATTAATCACTTGTCGATTTTACTTGACTGTTAAGTACTAGTATTATTCAAAGCACGAATTATCCCTTTCACACTGACCGGAAGTGTTCATGCACACTTCACCACCCCTCACCTTTCGTTATATAGTTTTTCATGCAAAGTAAAAATACGATCACAGTTTCATATAACTAGATATTTATAAGATAATCTGCCGTGAAATTGGAATCCTTTTGCGACATATTGTACATGTGAGCCAAGAACCAATGACTGAAAGTCAGATCAATATATGACATTATATATACGTATCTTGCATCCTAATTTCAGACCTGTGAAGATCCGGGGTAGAATTGGTGTTCAGCAACCCATGCTTGCCCTAACAGGCCACTATGCTTGTCGCAAGAGGTGAATGACAGGAACCGGTGGTCAGGCTCGCTGACTTGGTTGATGCATGTCATCGATCCCAATTGCGTTGCTCATGATATCAATCACTGGGTTGTCTGGTCCAGATCGATTATTTACAGAAGGCGTCATACAGCTGGAATATTGCTGAGTGCGGAGTAAAACAACAAACCAAACCAAACCTATAATTTCAGGACGAGTAATACCCGACCTCTACGACACATGACAGAGCGTTGGAAAATTAACTATTAAACACTTACAAATAATTGTATAACCCTTAAAAGCTCTGTGATAATATGTATAATGTTATAACAACCCTTTGACGAAATGAACTGTGACACAGGAGAATCATATGTCTCTTTTCGGGGCATTATACTTCCTATTACGTGGGAATTTATTTAGGTTTAAGGTTAAGAAAGGAGGGATGTGTCATCACTGATTTTCATTGGTCCATTCATACGTGTTCAGATCTATATTGCCCTTTACGCCAAATGGAATCTGTTTCGACGGATAATCAAGACTCGGTATTCTATTGTTATGATGTTTTATATTAAATTTAGAAAACCCTCTTTGCTGTCGACTTATGAATAAGACAGACATACAGTCACTCGTATTTTCTCCTTAACTGAATTCACAATAACTCCCTTTTTTAGATGTAAAATTGAATAAGAAAATGTAGTTTAAAATAAATACCTATATTAGAAAAAAAGTTAATGACTGAATCCAGACCAGCGGCGATCTCATTAATAGATAATGTCTGTTGTATACGTTAGACAGTTTTCCATCTACTCACCATTACTGTAAAGGTCTAGTCAGCATGCTTAGATCAATACTTGGATGAGCAAATATGCCCACTTAGTAAAACGCAAGGGAGAAAGAGATACTGGTGATTGCCTTAGCACTGATAGAAGTCTCTCAATGAGCAACGAGATGTCATTTTTATAAGCTAATATTAGACAAGAATGCCCCATTCGTGTGGAAAACGACGGACAGAAATTTATAAATGTGGTGACACAATTATATACGTCCCTGGTGTTATTCGGTTATGGCGAACCGACCCAAAGTACTATTGGAAGTTAATAAAAGTGACAAAACCCTGTCCATATTTATCAGAAATGCCGAAAACAGAGCTGACTGTACGATAACGACTATGTTTATGAATCACTATCAAATAGTGATGGTGCCAGGTGTCCGTGACAAGGTGAGCGTAACCTGCCCCACAAATGGCACCCACAAATGGCACCCGTCACAAACACATGCAAAGGCATGTCAATTGTTCACGTAAAAACACACACGGAAACGTATGGTACAAGTCAAAATACGTATTTATTCAATCTTTCGCAGCTACTTACTAATTGTTTTGTGTCGTCAAAGAGGACAGTCTTTTTGCAAAGACTTTGTTTGTAAAAATACGTAGTTCCGGAAACAAATTTTCCTCAAACTTTACCAAACAAGCAGAACTTTGTTCACTGGACATGTCAAAAATATGTGCTGTGAAAATATTTATTGTTCGCCTTGTCCTTTCGCAAAAGAAGCAGTGCTTTGCTTTGTTTATATGCTCGTTGTTTAACGCCGCACTTAGCAAAATATTCAAGCCATGTGCACACTATAACATTGCTAACTGCAGATCTTTTCTATAAAAAAATCAATCATAAAATCAACTGACGGGTATAGTTGCTTTTGATCCTCTGTTTATATGACGGCGATTTGTAAACATGGAGCTCGGACCAGACAATCAAGTGATTGACATCATAAACTTCGATCTACGCAAATGGGATACGATTACATACATCAAGCAAGTAAGCAAACCTGACAAACCGATCCCCTTTGTCTCCTCTAACGACAAACATGGATTGCAGGAGACCAGTTCAAATATGAGCTATGCTAGACTTCAGTGTATAACAGTGTTGGCTTGGGTATTGTTTAACGCCGCACTCAAGAATATTCTGGAAGTCTAAAAGATTCAATTCATCTCGATAAACAAATAGTGACTGGGCTTTGTCATAATAATCAACAAACGATCATAATATAGTATCCCGATCAGATTTCCAAAATGATAAAAATAAACAGACCACACGTTGATGCAAATGTTGCATGACGAAAGTATAGTGGTAATTATTTGGTAAGATATAAACTCTGATAGATATACTATTGACCATCAAGTATCACCATCACATATCCCACACAGCACTGGAGAGTAAAATGGGTGATTTCACTGATTACTCTCTGGACGACCCGTGTTTTAACACGATCGTTACTGTTACTGATTTGATTTCAAAGAGTTTGTTTGGCGTCTAATCACGTCATAAGGAATTGTCTTCAAGTTTTTCTCTTACAGTGCTTGTACCATCTGATTTCTGTTCAGTGGATGATTGGAACGGCGTCGGACGTTCTGGTAAAGAATGTTCCATGGGTGCCATGTCTCGTGAAGGGTCTGTCCATGGATAACACGGACGTTTGAGGCCAGAAACTATTGTTCAACACGAGTTGCGTGAGGTCTTCCATTGTCCTGTTGAAACAAGATCCTGGGGTTGCGCTACAAGATCGGTAACACGATGAGACGTACCACGAGGTCAATGTAACATGGGCATTGATATTTCAATTCGTGACAACCAGTTCTGTACTCTTTCAGTCACATAACACTTCCACCGCCAAACGGTGAATTCTCCTGGGTACAACAAGGACCCGTTCTTCCCCCCACACCTCAGTAGATCCGTGTTCTCCCATCAGCTCAAAACAGCTGCAACTGACTCCCAAAATAACAAAGGTGCCAGTTACTACATTGCGAACGCTGAACTTGGCGTGCCCAACCTTTATGCAAGGGCTGATATTGCCTCGTCAACGTAAGTCTCTCGAAGTCGGCGACGTATGGTTTGACAACGGATGACACGTCCATGGCAGTCAGAACAGATAGCGTGACAATGAGGAATCTGTTACGAGGTGCAAGGTGCGGAGATAGCGGGCTTCAATGACGGTTGTGAGGCGAGGTCTTCCGCCTGTCTGCCAGCTATCCTGAAACGCTGCATCAACTTGGTGATCGTCGCTTTCGTACAGTGCAGGATTATTGCGACGTGCTTGCACTTGCCCCCAACTGCACCATACAATTTGATCTCTCTCGTTTTTCAGCAGTTACCCTTGCAATGGTTTCGAGTATTTTACTGTTCAGTTATAACATTGGTTTCCCTTGCCAATTATGTTTCCTTCGTTTGACGTATGAATAAGAAGGAAATTGTTTTCTCCTAGCGGCGTGCATCTGTAATCAAGGGATTGTGTGCCCCGCTAGGTGGCGTTGTTTAGGGTATATAAATGGTAGGTGAATTTGAATTCTTCTCCGCTAATTTTACCGTTTTTTCTTTTTTGCTTTTTGTATTCATGTTTTGACATTCTGTTGAGCTGACAAGCCGTTATAATACTGTAATTCATTTTCTGGAATGAATATTGGTTGAAATGTCGCTATCATTGATTTGATAGGTAGCGATTCTTGTCCCTTGCTGAAGAGCTGTTATAATACTTGCAGTTTGTGCTAATTGTGTCCAATTTTTCAACTCCATATCTATTTATGCTGTAAACCCAGCGGTATTATCGCTGTTGCATTCGTTGAGGGAACACGGTTCCAGAGCTTTTCATGACTGAATGATCACACCTATTTTATTCTATGCCTTTGAAGATTGGGGATATCAAGATGTAACATGTAATGAAAGGGTACAGTTATATTTTTGTAAAAGAATCTTTTCTTGTAGCAATGCTGCTGTCAGGAATGTACCCATAATAGTTTTTGTATGTTATGAAATGTATATTTTACTGGATTAAACTGTTGTCCATGTCAGAGGTACCTCAGAATTTGTTGTACATAAAATGTGTCATACAATGCGGGAAGGTCTACATGGGCGGATTTGTTAGAATTATGTTGTTTGTACATGGGCATGGATTCGTTTGATTGAATAGGGAGGTTGGAAACACTGACATATGTTTAGTTTTTTTTGTTTAACGATTGAAAGTGAAAATTGGCTGCCGAATCAAAATGGAAATGTAATATAAAGATTTTCTCGACAGTGTCCATCTGTGTTACAACCAGAACAGTACCTAGTGAATATTTTAATAATCTGTTTGAGAACTGCTTAAGTAAATTCCGTTTTGGAAACCATACTGAATATCTATGGGAAATATTTTGAACGAAGAACGATTATGACCATTGTTGATATTGCGAAATATGTTGGTTTTATAGAAAGTTATTGCAGATGAAAAAGAAATCTGTTCATTTCCCTTATAAGTTTTAGGAGTCAATATCTCAGCGTTGTGAAAGAACATTTTGATATGACAATTTGTAATAACCATCATGCTTGAAAACGTTTATACCTAATAATATGACCCGTGAAGATCCGGGGTAGAATAGGTCTTCAGCAACCCATGCTTGCCGTAAAAGGCGACTATGCTTTTCGTATGAGGCGACTAACGGGATTGGGTGGTCAGGCTCGCTGACTTGGTTGATGCATGTCATCGATCCCAAATGCGGGGATTAATGCTCATGATGTCAATCACTGGATTGTCTGGTCCAGACTCGATTATTTACAGACCGCCGTCATATAGCTGGAATATTGCTGAGTGCGGCGTTAAACAACAAACAAACAAACATTATACAGTTATTATATCCAGGTTGTTCAATTATAGAAATGTTTTGCAGAACGTTGACTTGGCAGCTCATTCCATCACTTGCGGTTCTCACGACTTATCATACTGCTTCCAACCTGACGGAAATACAATCACAGGTGACGTCGCCACTGTTAACAATAACAGCCTCCGTCAGTTATTAAAATATTGACCAACATATCGTCAGCAGCCTCCCATCAATTGGCATCACAACTTTAAAATAATTATGGATGTTGTCAGAGCATATTCCAAAAGGGAAGAGGAACCTGCTGAATGTCTTTCAGTGTGGATGATGTTGGTCAGCGGTCATGTTGTCATTGACAGAATGCACAAGAAAAAAGGAAACAGAATTGGTATAAACCCATTCTGTCCCAGCGAGTTGTTCCCACCGAACTGACTTAGCCACAATTGGACAGCCAGCCAGACAATGTTGGTTCAGTATTCAACAAAAGTACACAAAGGTTTACGTGATAAATGTCATGCACACAAAGCCTTATTATTTTCTAGGGACATCTTGATGAATGGTACTTGAAACGTTATTAGAATCACGGATTTTGTAAACATTTGGTAGAAATAAGCCAATACATTTAAGAGTTCTTATGCAATCAGTGGACACAGTCATAAGTAACATAACCATTGTATGTGAGCATCACTACATGGTTTGAGCATATCGATTAATGCCACATATAAGGCAAGCATGTTTTACTATAATGTGCCCAAACCATGCACAATCAAGTTTTGACTTGATTCTAAAACCTGAAGGACCGCCTCCATGATCAAATGATAGAGCGTCGAGGGTTCGATCCCCGGTCGCGTCATACTACAAGACGTTAGCAGATGGTACTTGTTGTTACACTGCCCGGCACGGGGCATTAAGTGCCTGAAACAAGGACTTGTCGGCTCAGAGTTAGTAAACTGTGTGTAAGTGAGTTATTCTTGGTGGACTGTGGGTAATGGCATCTCAGTTTTCTAGCACTATTAATCTTGAACACGACGTTAAACAATATTTAACCTCACCTTACCCTAAACCTTAAGACATGTCTGTTATATGGCAGTGTAAGGTGTTTAGATTCAGGAAAAGTTCATTGCATTGTATTTGGACAATGATTACAATGCTATGTCGGGTGAGAATGTGAAGCCGGAAATTTGTATTAAGTATACTTGGCGTGATAACTTTGGTGATCGGTTAAGAGAAAATGTCTGTGATGAAATTAAGCATTTGTTTGATGATTGTATTACGTTAGCATTAACAGACATAAATGCAGCAATTAATAAATTTACGGACGCTTTGTTGAAGGCAGCAGATTTTACTAAGCGTAAACCTTTTTCTCTCATGATACGATAGAAGATGGTGTAGATTATTCTTTTGATAATGACACATGTTCTATCCTTGACAGCCGTATAACTGAAGACGAAGTGTTGCAAGCTATCAATCAATTAAAAAACTGTAAGTCGCCAGGAAATGATTCTCTTATTTCTGAATTTTTCAAATCATCAAGTGATTTAATAGTACCATACCTAACAACCTTGTTTAACATTTTATTTGAAAATGGTTCTTTTCCTGAGTCGTGGTGTACTGGTGTTATCATACCTCTGCAGAAGAAGGGCGATTACTCAAACCCCAATAACTACCGTGGTATCTCCTTGCTCAGAACATTTGTAAACTTTATGTATCTGTTCTTAATTCAAGACTTACGTTCTGGTCTGATGCGTATGATAAAAATTGTGACTCTCAAGCTGGCTTTCGATTTTGAAAATAGGTCTAAACTATGGCTAGTTCTTAAATCCAGAGGTGTGTCCCCAAAAATGTTAAATGCATTAGAATCCATCTATTTCTGTGTTAAAATCAGAAATTGTTTTACAGAATGTTTTGATTGCCCTCTAGGACTTCGGCAAGGCTGCGTAATGAGTCCATTTATATTTTCTATTTTCATAAACGACTTAGCTTTGTATATAGAATCAACATGCACTCCAGGTGTACAGCTACACCATGACCCTGTACATATTTTTCTATTGTTGTTTGCTGATGATGTTGCATTTATTGCTGATACTATGTATGGCCTTCAAAAACGCATAAAAGCTCTGGAAAGTTTTTGTGGTAACTATCATCTAACAGTCAACTTGGATAAAACTAAGGTAGTGGTATTTAAAAATGGGGGTATTTTATCAAAATATGGAATGTGGTATTACAAGGGTAAATAACTTCAGTGTGTAAGTTCTTATAAATATCTTGGTACCATTCTTTCAAAAACTCTCTCCCCTTGTCTTGGCATGTTAATAGTGCTGCTTGACAAGCTAAATAGGTCCTATTTGGTGTCATCAAATCTCTAAAAATGCTTCAACCTCTTCCTTATGACTTGTTTTTCAAAATTTTTGATTCTAAAATATCTCCAATTCTTTATACGGTGCCGAGATTTGGGGTGTAGATACTTACAAAGAATTAGAGCAAATTCAGGTACTAGCATGTAAACGCTTTCTTGGGGTTAAACAATCTTGATCAGATCATGTGGTTAGGGGGGGGGGGGGGGGGAATGCGGAAGGTATCCTATGTACATATGTGCTTATAAGCGTGTAGTTACTTTTTGGTACAGAATTTTACATTTGCCTGAAAATAGATTAGTTAAGAAATGTTATAGATTATTATTACTTGATGTTAATAATGGTAAGATCAACTGGGTCTCTAAAATCAAACTCATTCTCTATGCGTTTGTTTTTGGCTACATATGGGAGATGTAATTTAGTAATAATAGTAGAAGTTTTATTTCCGAATTTGTAAACCGTTTAAAAGCCTCATCTGAGCAAGATTGGCATGCAGCTGTTTCATCTAGCACTAAATCCCAAAGTTACTCTCTTAGAAAGAAGAAAGCTATGGCATAGAAAGCTATATCAATGTAGCAAATGTTTCAAAATTCAGAGCTGCAATTGCTCAGTTGAGATCAGCTGCGAATTGAGACCGATCGATATATTAAGGAAATTAGAGAACAGAGACTGTGTTTGATTTGTAACCAGAATTTTATTGAGGACGAATATCATTTTATGCTTATATGCAATGCTTATAGTGATTTAAGAGCTGAATACATTCCTCCTAAATATTTTACAACCCCTTCTAAAAATAAATTTAATGCTCTTATGTCATCCACTGACTTTACAATCATACGAAATCTAGCAGTCTACGTTTTCAAAGCTTTTCGACTTCGTTCATTGCAAACAGTCTTAATATTTATTTGTATATATGCACGTGTATGTGTATGAATGTGTATGGACATGGATATATATGTAAAATAGTGGTAATTCTTTTTTCCCCCTCTCTCTGTAAATAGTTCTGTGTAATAGGCCTACGTCCTAACACTCTTTGTGAATAAACAATTTTTATACCGGTCAGGAATGTAGTACTATTTAATGTAAGCAGTGGTGGGAAGTTATTCATTCGGATGCTCGAATTATCTGTAAACGTCCGGAATAGCATGGGTGGATGTCAACCGTTATAGAAAGATGTGAAATATTCTGTGATGTTCTAGTGACTCTGGGTTGATCATCTGACATTATATAAAGGATAGATTTCGTGTGAACATCACTTTTCCAATATCGGAAGCTTGACCACTGTTGCGGATAGGTGAATATTATTATCAATGAACTTTTTGATATCACCACTGCCATCATATTTTGTATTTGATACTATATTGAATATTGTACTACCAGTCTATTGTTATTTGTATTGTAATTTGTATTGACTTATAAACCTAGTCAACTGTGTAATTGTTGATATCTTACCATTTGTTGTTTGTTTGTTGGTTTCACTCTAAGTTCTTTTTCCGTACAGATTTCTGCGTTAACATATCGTTTCAATCTGGGAATCCACTTGTAACAAAGTCCATTCCTCTTTTGTACTAGTTACTTCACCTGGACGGGTGGAAGGATGGGCCCAGTCCTATCAATCGGCTGGTCATGCCGATCCATGTGCGTTATCTTGACCCAGTATAGGTTTCATTTGGCAAATTTTGCTTCTGCTTAAATTGTCTTCAAACCAAATATTTATACACAACTATACTACAATGGCTGCTCAAAACCCCCAACATAAAAACTTGTCATACAGATGACACTGATGATGAGAAAGATATAACCACATTTTGAATGTGACACCTGGCCTTGATTCATCGTTGCTGCATCTAGTGAAAAACAGTTGACTTCTTGTTTCCCTCTTTTTATTAGAAAAAGCAATTCAGGGTATTGCTGTAACTGTGAAGAATGTCACCAAAACTAGATCTGATGCAATTCTTATGGAATGTGTCAAAAGCCAAACGTTTTGCTAATATTCCAATACCATGTTATCCACACAAGTCCTTGAATCTTCAGCAAAGGCATTATCCGAGACAGAGTCGTGTTGATCTATCTGCTGATGACATTGTAAGTCAGTTACGGGTATAGTTGAGGTAAAGCGTTTCACCTATAAGAAGGATGGAATCTTTTCACCATCAAACACCTACCTGCTTACATTTGATGTCCCAAAGCTACCTCAATCAATTAAAGTAGGATGCTTCTTTATGAGAATTGATATGTATATTCCTAATCCTCTCAGGGTGGCACGGGTGGCCAACTCGTCTAAAGCGCCGCGATTCGCTGTGCAGTGTTGCGTCCCTTGGGCACGCCAGAAACCTATGATTTTGGGTTTGAATCCCTGTTCGCCCGAATTATGTTTCTAGGTTTGTCAGCACCATACCCGTGTTCGTTGGTTTCACCGAAGTGGTAAACGTCTGAGACCTGCATCACTTCAGGCTTTCCTCCCACATTAAGCTGACACGCCGTTATATAACTGGAATACTGTTAAAAGCGGCGTTAAACCCAACTCATTCACTCACTCACTAATCCTCTCAGATGTTTTAAGTGCTAGAAGTTTGGCCATGGACAGAAAACATGTACAAAACATGCCGCTTGTGAATGTGAATTCAAATGTGTTAATTGCTTCGGTCCTCACATGTCCTGCTCTAAAGAGTGTCCAGTTTGGAATTTTGAAATGACCACTAAGCGCATAAAAACTAAGAAGAACATAAGTTTTTCAGATGCAAGGAAGTTGGCAGCTTCAACTTCACCTTCCAGCAATATTTCCTTGAGAGGCAAATCAAGCTACACTGAGGTCTCGAAACCATACACAACATCTATTGACTATCAAACTGACTTTACTTGGCTAAATACTGAAGCACCGGTGAGTCTTCATGAACTCAAGACTTCACCATCACTACAATCTTCCTTACAAATTACATCAAAATTATCTGAAACTCAGACACCATCTTAACAACTCCAGAAAAAGAAAAATGTCAATGTGATTATTTAAATAAAATATATCCAGTGATCATATTCCAAAAGGACACTGAGATCCTGTGTCCATTTTCAAGAGGTTTGGTGTTTTAGATGACATGGAAGTGTCACCCAATGAGAGCACCCGCTCTAGGAGCCATTCTCCTAAGAAAAAGGTCGGAAGCAATCTCCCATAACACATCCACAATGGATACTACACTAATACAATGGAATTGTCGAGAACTAAACCCGTGGCAAACATTTCTAAGGATGATTATTAACTTAATTTGCACCAGTATGATGCCTATAGCTCCTTTGCGAGAATGACCAATGGTAAGGCCTCTGGGGACACAAGTATACTTGTTAAACAGTGAACACTACATAGCCCCATTGCACTGAATACTAACTTACTAGGTGTTGCAGTGCGTCTAACTTTACATGTTGCAATAACTCTGTGCTCATTATATATACCCCCACCATTTACCAACTTCCCAAAACTTAAATTATGTGAGACTTAAATGGTCACAATTCCTTATGGGGTTCGTCTGATCACAATGACATAGGAAAGCTACTAGAAGAAATGCTTCATAAGCATAGTCTATGTCTTCTTAATGATGGAAGTATAACACATACCTCCATCCAGCAAAAGATACATACTCTGCACTGGATTTGTCCATTTCTGATCCATTACTCTTTAATGACTTTTCTTGGTCTGTTCATGATGATTTGTGCGGTGGTGATCACAATCCCACCGTCCTTCAAACTATCTCTCCCTGTGTGGATAGCTCCATTTCCAAATGGCAATTGTCCAAGACTGACTTTTAGTACTTTGTGCAGTACTCAATTGAAAGCTGATTATTTCATAAATGATCATGACCAACTTCAATTGTTTTCTGATACCTTACTAATCATTGCCACCAAAACCATCTCTCAAACCTCGACAACTCCACGTGTTAGTACACCGTGGTACAATGAAGATGTGAACAGTGAAAAGGCTGAAAGAGATTTCAATAAAACTCCGACTCAAGACTACTTAAAACACTTAAGGATATCAATAGCAAAAGCTCGTAGAACCATCAAGCAAAATAAACGTAGCAGCCGTAGACATTTTGTTTCCAAACTGACTACACGTAATCCACACAATAAAGTATGGAATATGGTTCGAAGGATACTTAAAAAGCTGATACTGAGACATTAACTTCCCCAAAAGACATCGCTAATAAGCTGGCAGAGACAATAAGTAAACATTCATCGTCTGCCAACTATGATCCTAAATTTCAAAGGTATCAAAGTAAGCAGGAAAAGGAGATTCATAATTTCAAATCCGATAATTCTGAAGACTACAATGATTTTATTTCCTTAAGTGAACTGCAAGAGGCTCTAAACAAAGCTCATGAGACAGCATCTGGGCCAGATGATATCCATTATCAATTATTGAAACATCTACCTGAGTCATCTCTTTTAACCCTCTTGCTCATTTTCAATAATATTTGAGAATTGGGTAATTTTCCTTCTTCTTGGCATGATGCTACTATCATTCCTGTGTCAAAACAAAGGAAGGATCACACGAATCCTAGTAATTACCGTCCAATAGCATTAACAAGTTGCATTTGTAAAACCATGAGACGAATGATCAACAGGCGTCTTGTCTTGTATTTGGAATTTAATAACCTGATAACTGATATTCAGTCCGATTTCAGGTATCAGAGGAGCATCATTGATCATCTTGTTAGATTAGAGTCATTTGTACGCAATGGTTTTATTAATAAACAACATGTCGTATCAATCTATTTTTATTTAGAGAAGGCATACGATACAACATGGAAATGTGGTATCTTAAAAGATCTCCATAAAATTGGTCTTCGTGGCCGTATGCCTGATGTTATCCCACGTTTTTTAGAAGGTAGAAAATTTAAAGTTTGAGTGGGATCCACAAGTGGGTCCCCCAAGGCCGTATTTTATCAGTGACACTTTTTTAGCATAAAATCAACAGTCTTGCTAAAGTCTTAAATGAAAATATTGATGGTTTGTTATTTGTTGATGATTTTAATATATCATGCCTTGGTGTCAATATGAATACCATTGAAAGACAGTTACAACTCCTTATCTAAATAAAATACATAAATGGTCTCAAGAAAACTGTTTTAAGTTTTCGTTTATACCTCGTATTAAAACTCGTAAAGCTAGATGTTTGAAAGCACTTGATATTCTTAAAGTGGTATCAAATGCTAACAGGGGTGGAGATAGAGAAACAGTTTTGCACATCTATAGAACCTTGATAAGATCCAAACTTGACTATGGTTGTTTCATTTACAGTTCAGCTTGTAAATCATATATCTGAGAACTCGAAACCATTCACCATCAAGGACTTCGATTGTGCCTTGGAGCATTTAGGACATCGCCCATTGACAGTTTGTATGGGGAGGCAAATGAACCCTGTCTTGATTTTAGACGCATAAAACTGGCATTACAATATAGCACTAAACTTCGCTCCAATCCATCTAATCCTACCTTAAATAATGTATTCTCCCATCCATAGAAGCATTTGTATGACAGAAAACCAAACGCAATTCCACCACTTGGCATTCGCATGCAATCCCAGGTCAAAGATGCTCATTTATATCATTCTGCTATTGCCGAATATAAAGCACAGCAATGCCTCAGTGGCAATCTATACAATCTGAAGTTAATTTTGAACTGGCAAAACTAAAGAAATCTGAAACTAATGAAGAAGAATTTCATGAACTGAAAAATCACTACCCCTCTCATACCAGTATTTACACAGATGGGTCAAAAGATGATGAGAAGGTATCAGCTGCACCCGCACTCTGCCAACACGACTAACCAATGGAAGCTCGACTTTTACGGCAGAAGCTTAGGCTATACTATTAGCTTTGCAACATGTTGAAAAGTCCTCCAAAAAATATTTTTATCATATTTTCCGATAGTCTGTCCTGCTACAGGCAATCAAAAACCGAAAAGTGGATCTTACATTTAAGGTGTCATCTCAATTTATCCCTAGCTGAAAAAGATATAATTTTTTGTTTGCTGGCCAGTCATTCTGGCATCCGTGGCAACTGTAAAGCAGACGCATCGGCAAAAGCTGCTCTTAATTAATCAACTTCAAACACAAATAACCGATATTCTGATCTAAAACCTACCATCAGAGAAAATGTTAATGATCACTAGAGGTTGGAACACCAAGACCCTGAATAAACTCCATGTCATTGAACCACTGATTGGAGTTCACTCATTCTGGTTTATATCATCATGATGAAGTTGTTTCACAGCGGTGCCACATTGGCCACAGTTATAATACACAGTTCATCATGACAGATGTTTTACAACGGAGCTAGAAAATATAAAAAAGCTTCCAGGTTTCTTATTTAGATCTATGCACATAGATTTAGAGTGACAGAAACTCTCCACAACACTGTATGACAAGAGGGGTGACTTCAACTTTCGAACAGTCAAATTTCTATTTTTTTCAAGCTATATTTCAGCAGCGCCAACCTTTGGTGTCTACATTTCACAGTTATTGACTTACAATCATGCTCTTTCTACATAGATTTCTAACGTGTCATACAACTCTGGCTAACAGGTTGTTTGATTAAGGTTACAACATTCAAGAACTGAGCAAAGCCAAAGCTTTCAATTGTTTTATGATAGAGGATATTTCCACGTTTGAGGCATCATATGACAAATTCCAATTTCGACCTGTATCATATGTTCCCGTGTTTTCCATGTCAACCATTGACTTGCCTTTGCATGTGTTTGTGGCGGATATCATCACTATTTGGCAGTGATTCATAAACACATTCGTATGTGATGCACAGAGCCTAAACATGAACACTTGTAGTCTGGGGGTTACCTGGCAATATGTCGGCTCGGTCCTAGCCCCAAAGAGGGTACATATAAAAATCGTACTCTACTCATGATAAACCTACATTTTGCTTTCTATTGTGTTGTATGATCTACATTACAAAATATAAAAAAAGTATGTACATTAACTGCACCATATTTTGTAACTACATTTTAAAATGACATACATGCTTGTTAAAAGGGATATCGTATATATATGATGTGCTATACATGGGGAAGATGTAGGGTTAAACAAGACCCCACCCCTCTCTATTTTTGCGTGCACCATTCTTAATAAGTGGGGAAGACAGACCGTCGAGAAGCAACGACCTCATCGGGTTCTTTTTATTAAGGAGAGTAGTCGTTTGTTGATCCTATGAACCAAAGAGTAGGTTTATCTTCAGTCAATTACAGGCCTCAGTAATATATTAATAATATCCATTCTTTGAAGGGGATGTTTAAAGGTGATCTTTGATGTGGATAATTGTCAATAACCCTTGTCAGTGAAACTGTTTGATGTGTAAAATCTCATCTGACGTCTTTGATGTCAGTTGATATTGTTCGAAATGATGGACAGTGAACTGAGATGTAAACTGTATATACATTTCATCCCGTCTTATTATTCGATATATTTGACATAAGAAGAATTCAGATATCACTGTTTTTGTTGCTTTGCTGTGGAGATGTTCATCCACTGTCTGTGCCTGCAAATGCAGGTGTTAACATTACTCACATAAATGTCTTTGTGACACAAATGATGCAGTTCATATGGAATTACATAAAATATAATAAAAATCCTAGACAAGGCTGTACCTCTATATTCATAATATGGAGTTCACGCTCAAGGTTTTCATCCGCCATTACGTACGCGTGAGCATGACAATGGCCAACGGTGTTATCTAATGTTAAATGAAAGCGACAAAACCTAATACAGATCATCGAAGTAAAGGATGGTTCCGCATTGTGAAGCATTATTTGAAACAAAGGGAGTATGTTTTTCTGACAAAGAAACAAGATGTGTATATGACGATGGTACTGATAATGTTTGTATACTGAAAAATTGCTTGGTTGGTAGGGAAACTGTTAATAGTCCTGATTGTGAAACAGTTATATATGATGTTTTTGAAATATACTCTTGATAAAAGGAAACGCAAAACCAGATTTCTATGAGGTAGGAATATACATTTATACGAGGACCCGTACAAGGTATTGAGCCAAAATGTTGTGGAGAGAACACTTGGTGATTATAGTCATCTCAGTTATCGGTACATAGGAAAAGGTCCCGTCTTCCACCCCCTTCTAACGGCCTCAAACAAGCTTCACGTGCGAAAATAATCGCGAGATTTCGTACATTCTCCTCTACTTAAATATACCAGAACGCTTTTGTATACTGTATCAGTCGCCTTCTGCCGCTGCACGTGTTATACGTGCACTAAACTCCGTCGCGAGCTGATATTGACAATGTATAGTTCCGTGGTGTCCTAAACTAGTATTTTGTCAATCGCTTGCACCTTCTGACGGGGATCGTAACACAACATCATATACATATTATTGTTTTGGCTTTTAGGATTATGAAATATTTGAAAATATTTAACAGTTAATTTCACACCGTACTTGAATGTAGCTGAGGTTGACAATTGAACATCCTCAAATCAAACGATGCGGGTTTGAACCCCGCTGGCGACACACATTTTCTGACAAAATTTGAGATCATTCACGTGTCAAAATATAGCAAAATATTTCCGTGTGTTCCAAGTGTAAATTAATTCTAATGTTGGTTCACGATAATATATAATGGACAAGCAAGTCTCCATTCCAGGAAAATAATGGAGCGTTGAAAACTAGAATGACGTCACAGGTTTACTTTAACAGATGTGTGTTTTCTATTAATTGTTCTTAAATAAAACGCCTGAATATCTAAGAGGTTTAATTCCAACAAATGTATCTCGCTTTACCACATTCCAAGCTCGATTCTATATCTGACGTTCAGAATTGTATAGATTTCTTTCTTTTTCATTTGTATTGGATTGGAATGTGTTGTATGATACACTGCGGTGTACAGAATTGCATTTAAAACTAAATCAGATACAAAAGTGCAAAACATGTGGAACAAGATTAACCAGATTATTCATTGTATACTTTATTCATGTTGTAGTGACGTTGGGTCATACATGAGATCGTTTTATTCGTGAAGTTTCAAATTGTAGTTGTGGTTATTACAAAGAATATGTCTTTATTATTCATTCCTGTTTTCAAATTAAGAGAGGCTGCTGAAAAATCCCGAGCTGAAAATTTATGGACTGCGTTGATGGAGTTGGTTGGTAATTATTTTTCAACATACTTCTTTCAGAGGTGCACACACTTCTGCCAACGATGCTGAAGTGCGTGGATCCCACTGGTGTAGAAGATACCCCTTCAACGCCATTGACGTCATCGGTATTTGCAAAATTCTTGCAAGATAGTCAGTCCATTCTTCAAGTTTGGATGCCGTGATATAACTGGAATATGTTCAAGGCGGTGTTAACCCAACTCACTCACTTTTTCAAGTTAGGGAAGAGGTGGGAATCTGACAATGCCAACTCTGGTAAATACGGAGGATGTTCATCGAGATCAAAGCCACAGTGACACAACAGACTTGTGCTCATGCGCATGGTCTTGCTGAAACAACGCACCTTTGATGAGTTTTCCACGACGTTTAGCTTTGATATTCTCACGAAGTTGCCCAAGCAGAATAGCAGAATATTGGCAAGTAATGGTCTGACCTTTCAGGAGGTACTCCACCAGGAGGACCCAAGGCATCACCTAGCGAGGTATTGGTACATGCTTTGTTTTCCTCTTCGGAGGAGACGCTTTCACTTTGACTTGTTTTAATTTGGAAGATTAGGAAGATTTTAAAGATTTGTTGCCCTGTCCTCCAGGAATCATTGGGACTGCACAAAGTAAGTAAGTAAGTAACAAAAACGGTACTCTGTGTCATTGTTGCGGTGTCCCCCGCCGTGATATATTTAGAATAATGCCAAAAGCGGCGTAAAAGCATACCCACTCACTCACTGTGTCATTGAAAAGAATTGAACGACTTCAGCAACTTTTGCTGATGTTTTACATGCAGTAAGAGCCGTCAATATCGACTAGAGAATACTACCTTGATATTGCTTTGAAACTCCACTAAATCAGACAAAGAACACATGTTCTTCAATTTGAAATTTGCAAACAAGGGAATTGATGGCTTAAATTTTAGTACCAATCTCAGATAACAATAAGTTTCCCAAAGTGTGCCACAATATTTCAAATTTCAGGAACCACCTACAATTATATTTTCCTATACTAACACCACTTTATCCAGGGTGTTCATTTACAGGAAAAGGTATTGCAGAACGTGGACTTGTGGCTGCATAGACTCATCAAACTGCTACCAACCTGTAGGTCATATGATCACAGGTGATTTCTCTATTATTGACATCGTGAGCAGTTGCCTACCAAATGGGATCACACCTTTAAAATCATTATGGATGCTCTTGAAGCATGTGCAAACAAGTGCAAAAGTGAGCGTGGCTCACTAAAACCTCCGACCCGCCTAGTGTGTCAGTGGTTACAAATTAAATAGCTAGGTTAGGGTTAGGCAGGGTTCCCCCTAGACTCCAATATCTGAGAGTCACCTTGACTCAGCCTATGAATTTTTGGGAGTCCAAAATATCTTTTGAGAGTCAAATGTTTTATTGTATGATTAATGAAATTTAAAGTGTTCACTGTTAATGTTACACTTAAAGTTAAGTATCTTTTAAATATAATATGTCTTTAGTTTAAGTTAACAAGTGCTAATTAATGTTCTAAGCTGATTGTACTACAGAGAAATAAAGGATATATGAATGAAAAACAAAGTTTGTTGGTTTTATCTTTAATTACTTCACAGCTCATGAAACAATTTACAGTGACAGTAATACAGGATGAATAAATAACATCAGTCTCAATTGTGAGACATCATTTTTAATCATGGATGGATATTAAAATACATTTCATGTCAGATTAAAATTTAATACCACTAACTCATTTACATGTTTTATCTAGTTATCGTGTATTATCTATCAACAGTGAAGTTGAACTGAAGAATTGTGAACACTCGTAATATTTTCTGGTTGAATACAGTGAATACGCCCAAAGCTTTACATTTCGTATATACCATATTTATTCGTGTATAATACGCACCCTTAATTATGGGCAATTAAATCCTGAAAAAAATATCTCTCGTGTATAATACGCACAGACTTTTCTTCAATCTCATTTCAGGCTGTCATGATCCGTCATCGGAAATAGCATAACAAATCCGAATTGAATTACGCAAGTTAATCCTGTTGTTACACTATCTGGTAATAAAAATGTGTTCTCTGTATATCTGATCTTATGTTTGTCATCTATTTTATTAATTTTATTTAAAATTTCGTTCAATAATGTTTACCTAAATTTCGGCAAAAACATGTGTCCCTCCGATACTTACAACTTCCGTTTACCCCGTCCCATAGGTTCCGCTTAACCACATACTGTGACCGCGCCAAATCACACTATTCACCGCAACAATGATAATATTTTCTTCTGTTTCATTTTTTACGAGTCTACACATCTAGATAAACATATGTCATGGTTAACCTTTAGTGAGAAAATATGCCGAAACGTGAAAAACCTTGTCCATTTGCGGAGTTTTCCTTTGTTTACATCACGTGCTGTCATCGAAGCCACACGGAGTGTGAGAGTTACGTTCACCTATATATATTTTGTCGTGTACCTCACAGTCGCACAGTTTTAGTAGCATATCTATATAATTATGTAAAACAATAGGTAAAGCCACCAGCTGTTCTGATTTTAGCATTTGTTTTAAAACGAGAGAAAAGTCTGGTCATGTGACAGGCTATGCAAATTAGCCCATGGCAGTTGTGTTATGCGAAGTTATGTTACTTCTAAAAACGACAATTAATTAAAAACTAGACGTAAATTTTAAGATGTTTGCATATATTGTCTTCAGAAAATGTTTAAAAATTAAGTTCAGGTGAGAAGTTGTAATATTTTCATTCCAAAGCTGGTAAACAACATAGATATTTTGAAATTGCGTCAGTCATGAAGCAGTCATTTATTTCTGGACGTATTTTCCTTAATTGAGAGTCATATACGCAAGAATTCTGCGTCAGGGGAAAGAAACCCTGATTAGGGTTTGAAAAAATCATAAAAAATGGAAATTTAATAAAAACATTGTTTTTCTTTTGACTGCACCCCTCCATATGACACAGATTATATGTACTAAGTTTGAGATTAATCCACTGAATAGTTTAAGAGAAATCGCGGGGACAAAGTCTTCAGACGGGCGTTTGGGTTTGAAAAATTCATAAAAAAATGGAAAATTAATAAAAACATTTTTTTTCTTTTGACTGCATCCCTCCGTATGACACAGATTATATGTACTAAGTTTGAGATGAATCCACCGAATAGTTTAAGAGAAATCGCGCGGACAAAGTTTTCGGAAGGACGTTAGGGTTTGAAAAATTCATAAAAAAATGGAAAATTAATATAAACAATTTATTTTTTTCTTTTGACTGCACCCCTCCATATGACACAGATTATATGTACTAAGTTTGAGATGAATCCACTGAACAGTTTAAGAGAAATCGCGGGGACAAAGTTTTCGGACGGACGGACGGACGGAATCTTAGTATAACTATATACCCCCGACATATTGTCGGGGGTATAATTAATGCCAAGACCCGATGAATGCCTTTCAGAGTGGGTTAAATCAGTGCGTAATGTTGTCATTGGTTGAATGCACAAACTGAACAGGAGAAAGCAGGAATGGAACAAACCCATTCTGTCCCCGCTAGCTGCCATTCATGAAAAGTTTGTAGTCGTTCCCACTGCCTCAGTTAACAAAACCATTATTTGTAAGTATCACCGCATGAATTGTTTGATCAAAGCGTATAAATGTATATAAAGCAAAACCCTTTCCATATCCAATAGAAATCTCTTTGATGCAGAGTCGATTGTATAATTTCCGACTATATCATGAGCGTGTGTTTATGAATCATGCTAGATCAAATAATGTCAGATATATGGACAGTATATTAATCTAGGAAGAACACTTTTGACGACTCTAAAACCTAAAGACATGTCCATTCCTCTTTTGTACTGGATTCGCAAGTTCAAGGTCATAACATCTTATGCCTTCGTAAGGATTTTCAAAATGTTTTATGGTAAACTCGTGGAGGACATATCCAAATTTGACAAAAAAATATGTCCAATGCAATTCCCCATTTTCACTTGTACGACATGTCCCCGTCTTTTTAAATGACTTGCCTTTGCATGTGTTTGTGACAGGTGCAACCGGTTAGGCAGGATACGTTCACCTTTTCGCAGACATCCGGTATCATCACTATTTGATAGTGATTCATAAACACATGCTCATGATATAATCGGAATATACAAGCGAGTCAGAGGCAGAGATTTCTGATGAATATGGAAAGGATGTTTATCACTTTTATTTATTTAGTCTCTGGCTGATAGTGCGAATTCAAGACGCATCCAAGCTTACTAATCGCTCAAGAAAATCATTTCGGTCTGCTTCAAAACGATATAAATCTCACTAAAGATGATGCAACTGAACCTAGAGCGTTCTACTCAGGATTTCGAAGCCTTAGAACCCAGCGTACTGAAACCTTTGTCAATCCCAATTAATTTCTCAGAAATGAATATTCTCAACTGTTTTTCATAACAGATTTCTTAAATGAGATTATGCAAAAAATTGGGCCAAAAGAGAAGAGGAACCTGAATGTCTTTCCGAGTGAGTAAGTCAGTACGTAATGTTGTCATTAGTAGCATGCGCGAACTTAAAAAGAGGAAACGAAGTTGGAATACACCCATTCTGTCCGAGCCAGCTGTCATCCAAAGTTTGGCTTTCTACATCAAAAGTTTGCAGTCGTGCCCACTGACAAGGCTTCAAATAACATATAGCAAATAATGCTACATATAAGACCAGTGTGTTAACTGAGGAAGATATCTGCCAAAGCCATAAATCAGTACTGTCAACTTTTGACATGTCCATTCCTGTTTTGTGCTGGATCCATACAAAGAGGGATATATTGCTGGGTCCAGTAAATATACCACCAAATCCCTGTCTCAAACACGAACCACCATCAAGGAAGGACTTTCTTTATATTCACAGAAGGTATTTGGGACAAGTGGAATTAATGCCATGAGAATTCTCAAAAACCCAAAGAATTTGCTTACCTTTTTGCAACCTCAGAGAAGAACCAAGTTCCATTCTGTCAAAATTTTGATTTGATTTTTCAACTTTGTACACCACTATCCCACATATCCCCCCAAAATTAATTCCTTGATCCATGGGTCTTTTGTTACAAAACGTGATTAACACAGATACAGTTACGTATCTATATTCAAAGGTTTAGGACAATTTACGAAAAATGAAAGCAAATGCCATCTGAAGTTTACTGAGAAGACAATATGTGCAATGCATGACTTCCTCTATGATAACACCAATGGTTAATTTGGGGGTAAGACATTGAGGCAAGAAGTAGGCATCTCCATGGGCAGCAATTGTGCTAACTTTCTTGCGGATCTGTTTCCTTATGCATATGAATCGGAATTTCTGTTCGGATTGGCAAAGTCAAAACAAGGTAATTTCGCCAAGAAGTTTAACTTAAGCTTAAGGGATACATGTATCGATGATCTGATACCGTTCAAAAAGCAAATTCTCTTTCACTGATATTTATCCACCTGAACTGAAAATAAAGGAGACCAGTGAGACCACATCATCTGTTTCATATTTAGATCTATGCATAAAGATTTAGAGTGACAAAACACTCTCCAGAAGACTCTATGATAAGAGGGATGACTTCAACTTTACATTAGTCAACTTTCCTTTCATGTGGAACAATATTCCAGCAGCTTCAGCCTTTGGTGTTTACATTTCGCAACGTTTGAGATTCAGCCGATCATGCTCTTTCTACCACGATTTCAAAGAGCGTCATACGACTTTTCCTCAGAAGTTGTTTGGTTGACATGTGGAGGACATTTCCAAATTGGACGCATCGGTGACAACAATGATGTCCGATGCAATTCCCTATTTTGACTTGTACCGCGTATTTCCATGTTTTTTTAGGTGAACAACTGATTTGTACCACGTGTTCCCATGAATTTTTTACGTGAAATATTGACTTGACTTTTCATGTGTTTGTGGCGGGTGCCATCGGTGGGACAGGATACGCTCACGTTTTCGCGCGAACGACTGGTATCATTACTATTTGATAGTGATTCATAAACACATGCTCATGATATTGTCAGTAATGTACAATCAACTCTACTTTATGCAGAGATTTCTATTGGATATGGAAAGGGTTTAGTCGCGTTATTGCCTGTTGACTATGTGACGTGTGGTTAGTCGTCGATCATCCATAAACGTATCTTGTTTTCTATTAACATGTTCCTTTGTTGTGGCAACTGGAGGTCTTCCTGATCTTGGATGCTCTTCGAGGCTCTACCTTCGACTCTTGAACTCCTCTGCCTACTTCTTACCAGTGAGGAGGGAGCACCATCACTAAGTTGACACCATGGCAGCGTTGGATAGCTTCTGGTGTTAGCCCTTTCAGTAGGAGATACATAATGGCTGCGACAAAGGCAATTTTGACCAATTTCATCAACAGAGAATATACAGTAAGCTACGGTAAAACGAACTCAAAGGGACCACTTAGTTTAGTTCGTTATAACCGTAGATCGTGTTCAACTGGAGAAGTTGCTTGTGTCACAGTTTTGAACAACACTTTCAATCTGTGTAACCTAGCTGGTTTATATCTGTATCATCGCATCGATTTGCGAATATGTCATTTCACGTGGAATTAGTTTCCCACAATAGTAGCTGATAGTGAACAGAACCTTGCTGCGCCACTTATTTTGTAACATCTGCCATATGTGACCTGAACGCTTTAGAGTACTATAACTGCATCGCGTTGACCAATACTCTTGTTATAGTTATCGGAAGTACAGTACAAAGTAGTCGTGATATATATAGAATGCTAAACTCGCTCCCGTGTAATATCAATTTTCGCTCGTCAAATACCAGAACTATTCACGAGTTTTATAAAATTTGTAGTAAACGTGACCGAGTTTAGTAGTTTATTTATTACTTGCCATATATAATTTTGTTTAGAATTCCACTGTCGTGTATGAATAAGCAGGACACCTACACGATCCACAATTTAATCCAATTGAGTGTAACAGAATAACACTTCAAACACGTCAAACGTTGACACATATTTATGTAATACCATACAACGGCCCATCTTTAGATTTCAGGCGTCCGTTCCACAAAGTTATCCTAGCGAACCCAAGAAAAACAAATCTTTTCATACAATCAAAACAGGGTTTCAAATTATTTGTTCAAAGGTTTTCCAGGAATTGATACATCGCAATTAAGCCATTAAGAAAGGGGACTTATTCGTGCAGAATAAATCCCATTAATACTGATCGGTACAAACAGCCCCTGGCACCACGTGGCTTACCACAACGAGGCTGGTTTTGTTTGAAGTTGAACAGCATGTATCAGAAAGTTGATTGCATATATCTGATCAAATTGGATAACACACCACCCAGGGCACAACTAAAGAGGCATTTCCTAAATATGCATTTTCATTGCTTTTATATTGATATAAGCATCATCGAATAAAGAAAAGGTATAAATAATTTGTAAGATTTATACATAATGCAGTATCGATTTGACAGCTGAGGTCATGAAAGAGGCAGAAGGTTTGTCATTTTTGACCGACAATGATAGACCATGTTGAATTCCATATGACATTTTGAAAGGAAATATTGATATATGAAGAACATGAAGACATCTGATACAATAACGATGCAATACTTAGTGGAGCTAACCCCCACGCCCCCTACGCCCCTCGCGATACTTAGGAGATGAACATGCAGTATTTGCGATGTACATGTACATATAATTTTAAACGGGCTGAATTGAATTTAGAACCGCAAGCGCAGCAAGATTTGGAAGTATAGTTTTGTGTCGCTCCTATCACGACGTCACACGCACATTGTGACGCAGAGATATGACGGCACAATCGCTTACAGAGTAGCTACAAATTTGAAATACCCTCTCTGTCGATTTCTGTTGTGTTTTCTGTTGTTGCAGTCAGGGGAGGTTATTGTGATTTGAAACCTCTGACTGACCAATCAGAATTGAGAATTATAAAAATTCATTGTTAAATTAACATCTCCTAATATGTACGCCTGCTACGCATAATCACCATTGTACCTCAGAACCCGGAGAAAGATTTCCAGCATTTTTTGAACAGATCATATTTGCACACCCATTCCCTACCCCTCCCAACCCTACTACCACTCCACCGAAAAAATATCGAAGAGGTCGGCCACATCACTGAACATAATCGACTAAAAAAATAAATGCTATTTTGCTCGTTCATTCATGTGATACTCATATAAAGTTTATCCATCTAAATACCATTTCATTGATATTGTTTTTTGGCTAGACTGTTTTGACAGCTGCCGGTGCCCGGGTATTTTTCTTGTCGTTTAATTGGGCTCCATAAGTGTAACCTGTTGTACCAAGTGACAAATACACCCATACCAATAATCGACGGAAACACCGTTGTTAAAACGTTTGAAATAAGAGATTCGTGGCAGTGAAACTGTTTTAAGTTCCCCCAAATAAACGACTAAACTCTATTTTGATCTTTTCACAGGTGATAACCCTGGGCGATCATTCGCTATTGTCGCTAAATCACTCTCATATGCAGCCTGAGGTCTTATGTATAGAGTCAGTTAATAAGAGAGGACAGTAGCGGAAATCCTTTCATTGTCAACGAACCTTCTGATGTGAAGTACTAATTAGACGATGCGGCGGAGGCAGGTGAGATTTTGATGGCGCGTCGTAGAATCCACAGAGACAAGTTTAATTTGGATACGTACATATGAAAACAATCAAGCACCGTGACTTTTTTTTTACATATTCAAAGCTTTCATGTAAAATCGCGAAGATAATTCATGTAAGAAATCACCCGATATCTCATGAAAAGTTTGTATAAGAACATTACATGCTACTCCAGATGTTCGAAAGGACAGGGTAACGACATATTATACCAATACACAGAGAAATCAGTTGAAAATATAGTCAAAATCCCACGAAATAATACAATATGTGCCATTACATAATCCATTTCAGTTTCTGTTTTTAAAATACAGGTATGTCACTTGACAAACAATAGCAACGAAGGTTTCGTCAGAATAGAATGAAGGATGCGATTTAAAAAAAACAACAATGTTATTTTATATGGACATATATGGATGGAGGAGGTTAGTTCTGTCCAGGTGTGTCTGTCTCTTGTAACAGAGCTGCGTGTGATATGGCTATCTGCTTTCAAGTATCTGCTAGGTAGTTTCGTTAGTTCTGTGTGTCACTTCATTTTGCAACACTCGATCTTGCTTTACATATCATTGTGAAGCAATGGGGTTAATTTCGTTTACCAGTGGGCCATTGTAAACGATCGAATGTTTTGTTTGATAAGTATCATTATGCAAGTGATTTAGGTTAACAAGAAAAACCGTTTGAAATCTGTTTCGGGGTCTTAAACATGTTTTAAAGTGGTGTCTGATCATGAGAGTATATTTTCAGACCATTTTTAATGCCAGCAGTTAACATGACCCTTTACCTCTTTTCAAGACAAGTGGCCACAATGTGCTGTACCAGGTATGGATTTGAATGTGATTATACTACAGAACACCCAAACATACATCTAGACCATAATCAAGGCTCTTCAGACAAACATCCAATCTGTCCTTAGCGATCTGCAGACACTGTCCAGGTGATGCTAATCGCTGCATATGGCGTCTGTAACACCATCCGACTTCTAAGGTATTGAAACCTAATTCGAAAATACTTGGTCCGGCAGAAGAAAAGTCCAAGCACATCGTCTACCAAGGCCTTTGTCATTTGATTATGCAAGAAGAATGCATACAGAAGGAGTGAAGTTTGAATTCCTTAATATTCAAACTGTCAGATGGGTTTAACGCCAGTTTGAAGATCATTTCAGTTATATCATGGCCAGTAAGCTGGACGTGAGAGTAAAGTATGATGTGAGGTGAAATGGGATGCGTTCAAGATTATTGCACTCATAAAGCGACGTGCATTTGTGTGTGGCTGCCGAACTGATGCCGATTTTATAGTGCTCCCTCATTGAGATACCATGCCGCAGTTTAACATGAATACCGCACTCAGACACAGTATACTGACGCCGAGCCGACCATTCTTTGTTTTGCCGAGAGCCATCTCGTAACCACAAGTGCCTTTTAGTATGACGCGTCGGGGGATCGAACGCCCGCCCTTCCGCTCTCCAGGCAGACGCTCTACCACTAGACCACAGAGGCAGTCAGAAAAGCAATGATACATCTAAGACATCTACCACTTTGGTTTAATTATCGAAGACGGGTATGGTGCTGATTAACCCAGAAACATTATCAGGGGAAAACGATCATAGAACTGAAGGTAAGAATGAATAAATAAGAAGGCCTTTAGCACACCAACACCAAATATTGCCCATACTCGGATGGTGCTGATAGTGCATCTTGATAGGCATCTGGGTTTGAAACACAACGGTACTAAACCCGGAAATGAATGTCTGGAATCATTCAAACATCTAGATAAAACCAACACTTTATCATACAGTGAGAGCTTCGAGGTACATTAAAATGTTTTGAAATATTCAGCAAAAGGCTTAAAACGGTATTCAATTCCAGAAAATATAATTTTGGTCATGAGGTTTGAAGGTCTATGCGCTGGCCTCAAATCTATGGCATAAAAACCAGAACATGCGCTATTTCCTGAAAGAGTAAATCTTTGTCGACATATAAGGACAATGATCATGACATTTTAGAAAATAATATTCATGATAGTGGTGAACATTTCAGTGGGTTGAGATCTGGGCAAGGGATGGTCGAGGTGACCATCTGCTTGACGAACTATTACCTGTCGAGATCGGCATGAGGTCGCTTTGTCGTCAATATAGACGGGTATGTGAGCCAGAGTGTGGCCTTCAAATGTGGCACATGATCGGATCCGGGCGGTTGGGTAACCTAGTGGTTCAAGCGTTGGCTCGTCATGCCGAAGACCCGGGTACAATGGCCAAAGCCCATTTTCCGGTGTCCCCCGCTGTGATATTGCTGGAATATTGCTAAAAGCGGCATTCTACCGTACTCACTCTCATGATCGGATCCAGGACTTGACGCCTGTACCTGTAACCCGTCAGATTCCCTTGCAAAATGACCATGTCAAGGTTTTAGTCATGGAACAGGCAACCCCACATCATGACTGATCGGGGCGGTCGGGTAGCCTAGTGGTTGAAGCGTTTGCTCGTCACACCGAAGACCCGGGTTCGATTCCCGACATGGGTACAATGTGTGAAGCCCATTTCTGGTTTCCCCCGCCGTGATATTGCTGGAATATTGCTAAAAGCGGCGTAAAACCATACTCAATCAATCAATCATGACTGATCCTCCATCAAAGGAAACTGTGGGCTGAATGGTCCTAGGAGCGCATGTCGTGTTTCTTACCCAATGTCCGCGATGACAATTGTCGTCGGGCATCCAGTTCTCCTTCAGGCTCTTGTCGGTTGTCACATAGCAAAGCGGAGCAGATAGCGTTATTGTGTGCTGACGGTCACACGAGACCGTCCAGGCCTTGGGCGGTTCTTTACCTTATTACTTTGCCGATGTTTCTGTGCCAATCTGCTTATAATCAAATGGTGGTAGCCTAGCTGATGACAGCTTTGTGGGACATTCCTCAATTAATCATGCCTATCATTCGCCACGTTTCGCCGGCAGATAATCTCATATTACGAAGGTGAACAAAAATTAAAACTACAGTTCAGAATAATTTCAAATTGTGAAGTGGTGGTCTTTTTACACGTCCAGCATGCTCTTTTTTACGCCCAACGTTTACGTTTCGTCGGATACTGGTAATCAATGTTGGTTATTCTCTGGTGTTAACGTTTTATATTTAGTCATCGCCAAATTGATTTTACCAATTACATTTGCGATCGCGCGACAGGTTTCAACTTTTGCAGGGTGCATATAACAATAATGTAATCAAGACTGAACAAATCCATTCCTCACATGCCAGCTTTTCAACGTGCGGTTATGTTGATAAATGAAAAATTTGGATATATCTCTTATGTGTAATGTTTTAAAGAACTTTTAACCCGTCAACACTTCCTTGTGGATTCATCGCCAATTAAGTGTTCAAGATCCACTAGCGGGCTTAAGGGAATTTCTAATGTTTCCTTCTTTCTGTGTAACGCCAAGGCTTGTCCAAACAATTTACAATCAAGATTCAAACATTGGAGAAATATCAATAACTCAGCATCCATTCTTCTTATCTTAGATAGTGGAACCTAAACCTTTCTCATGGAAATTGAGAAAGACTTCGTTAGACGGGACATGTTGAAATGATATCGCAATAAATGTTATTTTATCCGACCAATCCGAGTAAACCCAAGCCAAAGCAAAGGAAATAATTCTTTAAATATCCCCGCCTGACCTCGGAAAGACTACTGATCTGTAAAAAACAAGCCTGTTGGTTGTTTAACGCCTCACACAGCAATATTCAAGCTATATGACGGCGGTCTGTATATTACCGATTCTGGACGAGATCATCCAGGGACGGACATTATGAGCATGAACCTAAGCAGGTGGGATATGATGACTTTGGCCAATCATGTCAGCGAGCCTCGCCGACCGATCCCGTTAGTTGTCCCTTACGACAAGCATGGGTGGCTGAAGACAATTCTAACAAGAAAAAACAGGACTTTAGACTTAGAATAGATAGATGGACGGATATTGTGTATGAAAAGTCCATAACTTAACATCAATTTATTTGAAAGCCAAAAAAGCAAAACTCGGTGACAGACTACTGAGGTGCTACAGAAAAATCATTTAAGAATTGAACCTCAGTTTGGATGGGTTCATTGAAGTGTGAACGACCTTAAAACGCTGGTTAAATTTTCGTGTGAACCTCCTCGCAAGCTCGCAAGCTCGGAGGTTCACACAGTTTAATTCTTATAATTTCATACTTTGTAGATTACTTGTCTCGCCGAATAATATCGTATCAATGTTTGCTTAAATTTGAAGTCATCTGGTTTCGCCGAAAAACATTGCAACAATGTTATTTTGTCGGCATTTGCCGGCTCTCGGTCACATACTTTTCTCCACTCATACTCAGTTACGCAAAGAAAAATACTTCTTTGAATATAAACAACATAATCTAGAAATATGTCAACATAATTTGATTCTCTGAACAAATTAAGAAACAATATTTTGGATTAATCAATTCTTAAAAATAGGTTACAGGAAAGTGAACAAAAATATAAACATGACCTCGACGCACCTTCAAGCGCGAATTTATATATGACGTCACATAAGTTTGTAAAGAAGTGCATTTCGAGTCAAACGGGAGCATGAGGATACTTACTGCTGTTGAAAATGAAGTTTATGAAACACCCCGACGCGTGAAACCTCTCATGGCCCTAGCAAATTAGGAATATCACCGATGTATGACTATATTGCTTGTACTTGGATAATCGCAAACCAATTCGCGGACGATGTGGAACGGACTGGTGGGGATTGAACTGAGTGCTCTGACATTTGTATGTTTTGTGTTAATTTCCAACGTCAGGGTGTGTTATATTTGGTGTTTTGGATTTGTCGTGTGTGCTGTAATACTTTGCTTAGCTGGTGTTTCTTGTCACCTGAGATGGACCTACTGTATAACCTGATGCCAGCTTCATTTCTGTGCCCCGTCACTCCTCATGTGCCGCCGCTTCTCGGCCTAGAATGCACGGAGAAGGTCGGCCAACTCAGAAACCGGAATAGTAGATTTATAATTCCGTCTATGGATATTTTCTCGTCTCCGATGACCAATCGGTGAAACAGGTAGGCAAGGCCTTTTAGGGTTTTTAAATTTAAGTTTCTTTTCTTACCTTTTTATGTTTTATGGTTTCTCAAAATCTTAGATATTTTCCCGATACAGTTGTGAATCGGGTTTTAGTTTGGGATTGATCAGGAGCAGTCGCTTTCATCTATGTCAGCGGCCACATCTGGTACAACATTGTTTTCATTGGTGCTAGATTCCTGTCATTTTCGCTAACAGGGCGTCAAAGTCAAAATCGCTCACCTCAGTAATTTTACAGAATTCATTTTCTTCACGTGCGTTATTAGCATTGAAAGATCGCCATTCCATATCCACATCGCCGTAAGGACAATCCATTTTGTTTCATCTAGCAGCTAGACAACATTAAACACCAGAACCAAAGTATTTATTTATTTTTAAGTCAGATGAAATAATACAAGACAAGGCAAAAATACTAAATTAATTATATTCTTGATAAATGCACGGATTAAAAAGAAAATAGAAAAACGAGTTGATTGTAAACACCGATCGAGAATTCGGGGAAACCCCGGAAAGCAGTTCCGGCAAAAGTTCACACGATCAATTTCACAAAATATTGTTCACATCGTGTGAACGTTTTAGTTTGTTCACAGGAGTGTGAACTCCAAATATCAAATCACGTGACTACCCATTCAGCCAATCAGCATAAAAGAAACAGTGTAAACTTTAAAGTATAAAATTATTACAAATGAGACATGTTGACATGGTTATGTGTATTTACGTTGCCTTTCTATGTTCGTGTACCTCGTAGTTTCACAGAACCCATTTTACTGCCACAATAATTTGAAAGTATTGAGTTAACTAGATGCTCAGAGTCCAAACATACACACATTATCGTTGGCAATATGGCGGAAGACAGACGCTTGCCATCTCGATCTCCGTGTGTTTAAAAATTGGGATGAAAAGCATGGCGGTAAGAAAAAGTCGTATATTCTTCGGGGACAGTGGTTTGATGTATCATCTGTGTGCTCGTGTACACATAAAACCGTATTGTCTTCGTCATAAGCCTACAGCTTAGGTCAGGCTACCACACTTCGGTGGTGGTGGAAGTACTTTGTATCATGACAGAACACAATAACCCTCAACTCTAGATAATATTTCATATTATTTACAAGGAATACAGAATCAGAATATAGTATTAACTGTATTCCAATCTGAGCTACTTCTTTCGAAAGGTTGGATCATGGAAAACGAGAATTATGTGTTTCTTGATTATGTGTGTTTAACGCCGCTTTTAACAGTATTCCAGTTATATCACGGCGTGTCAGCTTAATGTGGGAGGAAAGCCCGAAGTGGTGCGGGTCTGAAACGTTTACCACTTCGGCGAAACCCACGAGTACGGGTAATGTTCTCACAAACCTAGAAACATAATCGTGGCGAAGCGGGATTCGAACCAACAATCATAGGTTTCTGGTGTGCCCAAGGGACGCTACTTTGCAAAGCGAATTGCGGCGCCTCCGGCGACTGGGCCACCCGTGCCACCTTTGATTTTGATATTTTATGAAAAGTAAGATATGCTTAATAAACAAACAATGTTATGAAATCTTTTGATAGAGCACCCTTTCAGTAAATCATCAAAATACGAAATACAAAATACGAAATACATCCCCAACGAATGGAGTTAGATACAGAGAATGATAAAATCAATACCAATCAGGATCACGTTTAGTACAAACGGCTGCTTGTACTGGTCCGGACTAATGCCGATTTATAGTGCTAGTTCACTGAGATACCATGCCGCAGTTTAACATGAATACCCCACTCAGACACAGTATACTGACTCCGAGCGGACCAATCCTTTATCTATCCTCTTAATGCCGGGGTCATCTGGCAAGGTAACAATAAATACCATTATTTATCGAGCGCCAGACAGGGTAACAACAAGTACCATCTTTTAACGCCTTTTGGTATGACGCGGCCAGGGATCAAACCCCGGACTTTCCGCCGGGTGGACGCTCTACCACAGAACCACGGAGTCGGTTCCTTATTAAAAGGCAGTTAAAACCGTGAGCTCAATGTTCCAACAGACCAACAAAGGAAAAGATGTGGGCTGTACAATGGAGGTGCTTTCAGAAATTCCAAATATGTAGAAAGATGTGTGCTTTGTTGCTCTTTTGAGCTCTCAAGGGAATACCGTCCAGCACATTGTCAGTGGATGCCCAACTTTGGCACAAACACAGTATCTTAACGACATGATGAGTGGCTCGATCCTTTTATTAACGTCTTCGCAATGTTTGTGTTTTTGACACAGAGGTCCATCCATAGTACGACCCGGAATATGTAGAGGGCGACATGGAAAATGATAAATACAAAATACTTTGGAATAGGCTCGCATACAGCCTCCGACGTATCCCGACCAACAAACCTGATCCTTTCCGTTTTATGAATCCAATGAAATAATTTATAGTATTGAATTTTCTGTCCCCTTTTACACTAATGTGATGGACAAGATTGAGGAAAATTATGGCAAAAATGTGGACCTCGCTTTCGAAATGTCACACTTGCATCCAAAGTACCAAGTTGTCCGACTCCCCACTCGGTGCCTTAGGTGTGGTACCTCCCAATCTGTTGACTGCCATTGGGAGAGGACCCGGGCTTGCTACCAGGAAAACAGCCCTTCTGATTATCTGGGTAATGCAAAAGGCTGCAGTGTTGGGGAGTCTTCACATTCTCCGAAAAGTTCAGGGTGGGTTTGACTAGTCAGCGCATCCTGGGAGAAGTCCCATTCGCTGTCTGGGCTGCATGTAGATGGGTCACGGGCCCTGAGCTGATGATGAGCCTAACCAGCCTGACTCAAAATGACACCTCGCTGCTTTGTCTATTCACTGCATCAATAGATCCTCCCCTGAATGGTCTACCAGTGCATAATCTAGCCTAGACCATATTAATGATGTATATGCAGAAGAAAAAAAAGGTACACTGAAATACATCCCCAACGAATTGAGTTAGATACATAGAATGATAAAAACAAAACCAAACAGGATCACATTTAGTCAAAAAAAATTCTCTTTTCCTGAGGACGAGTTGATCAGGACAACTGTAGTCCATCTGTGTGTTTCATAATCTGTTTTGCCATGTCCAGGATATATGTTATGTAAACGCGGAAACAGATTCATAATATGAAGACAAGACAGTTGAGGAAAGCTACTTTTGACGGGGACATGGCCCCAGAACATAAGAACTCTGTCTATGTTGTACGGTTCATTGTTCAAGTTGTTCATGTTTCATTGTAACCAATTTGTTTAAATAATGTTTTATCATGAAAATTACTATTTCAACAGCTCAAATTACACACATGATAGTCTCATGTGTTTTAAAGTGCCATGATTAGATTTTGTGATGCAAAAAAACCATACTTTTCCGCTTGTGTAGCGCGTCCTCTCTGCACAAGCAGTACACTCATTTCTTTGTCACTGTGATTTAATGAAACTCATTGTTTGTTATTTTTGCAAATAGCTATCAATTTAAGTACATTTAATACTGTTCCTTCCCGACTTTATGGAAATCATATGACTTTGCTTTTTATGTAATTAAAATTTTGCAAGTCTTTGAGTGAAAATACTTTTTCGTGATTTAATATACCCATCTTCCTTAAAAAAGTATTTCAGTCACGAAATAACACCAGAATCTTGTCCAGAACCATAAATTGTACTTAACTAAAACGACAACCCTTTCCCATAGCCATAAGAAATCTATGCTAAAAGCAAACCTTATTGTACGATTCCGACTATGTCATGAGCAGGTGTTTATGAATGTCTATCAAATAGAAATGATACAGGGTATTCGCGAAAAGCTTGAGCTGCTGGAATATTGTTCGACATATAGGGACTGTTGACTATTGAAAATATTAGGAATCATCCCTATTGTCGTAAGAGGCGACTAACAGGATCGGGTGGTCAGGCTGGTGACTTGGTTGATGCATGTCATAAGATCGATGCTAAAGATGTCAAATGCTGAGTGCGGAATTCAAATGCGGGGTCAGGCGGCAGGAACGTACTTGTTTGTGCATTTGTACAGGTTGGATGGGTAGGATGCCGGGTGTGATTGCTGTTTTTGTGATCTATTGGTTTTTCGTAGCTGTCTTGCTTGTTGCGCCAAGTGCTATCTGTTTCGGCGGTTAATCGAGACTGGTTATTCTCTGTCTTTGGCGTTTTGTGTTTCCGAAATCATACCAATGTCCCAGTATAACTAATGTGTGATAATTTGAGTATAAGAGCCTGCGAAAGCCATACTTGTCAAGATTTATGCTCGTTCAGTTGCAGGGCTCTGGCCTAAGTATGAATACACACGCCCTTCTGTACTGCTTGTGTGTTGCTATGATTGACGACACTCGTTAACAGAGGAAGCCTTATAGATTTCATTACATCAGAGAGAAGAACTTGAACATAAGCCTGTATAGGCGCATGTTCCCCTGGGATCTACAAGGATCTTGACAGGATATAAGTTTCAACAGTCCATGTCGTGTGTGAAATGATCTTCTTGGTGGCTAAATTGAATATAGGGAAAGGCTTGGACTATTATGATTTCCTGGGAATTCAGTTAATGAAAAACTGTAGAAGAAAGAATATATATAAACAAATCATCTATACGGGTTTCCTGCAATGATGCATTTGTAAATGTTGTTCTGTTACGTTGGGAGAACACGTTATAGAGATAACCTTCAACGTGTATGCTCTTACCTAAGTGTGACTACTCGTGATGGTTGCGAACGCATAATACATGTATCAACAGCCATTACTGTTTAACTGTTTTGGGGCATTGATACAAAAGGCGGAACAATTCTCTATCCGGCATTAGCTCCACTGATTGTGGGGTCGAATTTAAGATTATTATAGTTCTTGCTTTGTCAGTACCTCAATCAGCTTTTATTCTGCAAAGAACTACCCACGGTGGCTAAATAGCAAATTTTACATATCACATGGTATAAAATACTTGGCAAGATGGTATCACGGTAGACATGCAGAACTATTTCGTATTTAACAGCAGTAAATAATAATTTAAAAATTAAGACCTTTAATTTTAGTGAGCATAAAAGTTGACCAAAAAAGTGAAAATGATTAAATCAAAATAAAATATATTTCATCAAGTTAACGTTGCATTTAAACAGAAAAATGAAATCAGTCACTTTCCTCAAAGCTGGTGAATTGGAGAGATGACATGTTCCATACATAGTCGTGTTTGCTGGTTTTGAACAACGTGGTAAACACCTACAACCTGGTCAGTAGTCTTCACCGGCTTAGTATTGGTCTTTCGCAACCCATGCTTGTCGTAAGAGGCGACTACCGGTATGGTCAGGCTCGTTGACTTTGTTGATGCATGTCATTGCTTAGATCGATGCTCATGATGTCAACCACTGGAATGACTGGTCCAGAATCGATTATTTAAATACTGCCGTCAGATAGCTGGAATATTATTTTTGGATTAAACTCACGCATAAAGCTGACATGCCGTGATAGAACTTAGAAAGGTGCGTTAATAACAGTGTTCTAATAGATTATTAATACGACCGCCTTGATTATTCCCGGCTGCATTAATGTCCTGGACAACCAGATTGGTCACTCTACCAACGTCACGGTCAATTATTACCTGCATATATCCTAATTACCTAAAAGGGAAAATCTGGAAAATCCTTTTTCATAAATCTACATGACAATATTCATTTTTGCCTGACGCAACATGACTTAGCAAAATGTCTTCATATCAGTCCATTGTCAAACATAATTGACGCCCATTAAAGCGTTTATGTTTTTTGTACCGCACTCAGCAGTATTCCAGCTTTTCAACATCCACTTATTGAAATTTTGAGCATGATCTACGCCGTTGGGAAACCAGGCGAGTCTGTCGACCCGGTAAGGTGAGACGCCTTTCGGGACAAGCATGGGTTGCTGGAGACCAGCTGGGTCTGTCACATAGTGACAATGATTGCGAGTCATTGTCCCACGACGGCACGGATTTGGCGTCTATGTTATCAACCACTGTCTCAGACATTTAACACACAGCATTCATTTGGACACTAGCAATTAATGTTGACTCAAACAGAAGAAATCATATCAGTGAAGGAGTATTCCAATTAATTTCCGCCAATACCAATGTATACGTAACATAACACTATAGAATTTCATATAACTGCCGTCTAAAGTTAAGGTTAATGTGTGTGGTCGTTTGATATTTTCTTGTGAGAAAATGATAAACTATATTAGCTTTATCAACATCGATTTTGTTTGCTTCATGGTTGGAGGACATTGCAAACGCTCAGCCTTCAAATTATGGGTGTTTTTAAACTTGTTGGGAGTTGCATACGTGCGAATCACACTGAGGTTAGTCAGAGATACGTCAAGATGATTCAACGACAAATGGTGTTAGGTTTCCAAAATACATACAAAGCACGAATATATTATGGTTAGAATCGAATTTGAAATATGACTAAAAGTTTGTGCTCATTAGGATCTGGCAGTTTTGAGCTTTTGTTTTTACTTATTGTTATATAAACTACATCCACACATTTAACGCCGACTAGACTGATACAAGGAACTCATTATTCCTGTATATCAAATGCCACCTAGAGATATTGAGCTACAAAACAAAGTTAGAGGATATGTGGCTTTTCTCGCGAAGTAGCATGGCATCAGGTGACCTGACAAATTTATTGCTGTGGCTTAACCCATCACAGAATTTGTATGGGCCCTGTAGTGCCTTATTATATTCAACCTCCTCCGTGATAGATCGTCCGTCCGAAACGTTGGTGGTTCGATCTTCTGTTACCGTTATACTAAAACAACGATAAATAATGGTATTTATTGTTACCTTGCCAGCTGACCCCGGCATTAAGAGGATAGATAAAGGACTGGTCGGCTCGGATACAGTATAATAAGTGTGAGGTGGGTTATTTATGTTAACTGCGGCATGGTATCTCAGTGGGCTAGCACTATAAAACGGGGATTAGTCCGGACTAGTACAAGCAGCCACACAAACTATGGATGTCCACATATAAGTGAAATAAACTTGCACGCGACGTTAAACCTAATTTCACCTCATTTATTTTTTATTCGTTTACAAAAATCTTCATGAAAGCATCTGTCCCATGATACAAGTACATTACTTTCTCACAAACATGTTTGATTTAAACATGCCAGCTCACCAAAAAGGCATAATGTATAAATGTTGATTGACGCTTTTACAGGTCGGTATTTTTTAAAAAGACTTACAAATAGGTTATGTTTTATGGTAGACATTTTGAGGACTTACAATTCCTTATATTGACCATATGTTTCTCATGTTTTTATCAGGTGAGCACTTGCGTTGGTATTGCATGTGTTTGTAACATGTGCCACCGGTTGGGCAGGATACACTCACCTTTTCCGCGAAAGTCTGGTATCATTACTGTTTCATAAACACATGCTATTATATAATCGGAATTGTACAAAGGACTCTGCTATTTGTAGTGATTTCTATGTATTTATTGCTTTTTTATTAAATGTTTTTTATTCGTATTTTACTGAATGAGTGAGTGAGTGAGGTTTTACGCCACTTTTGGTAATATTTCAGCAATATCACGGCGGGGACACCACAAATCGTATTTTACTGTCTCTTATATGATATACTCGTATAATGTATAATATATTCACATATACAGAAAGTATGAATGCGTTTAAGATAAGATGATTATAGTTTCTGTGTTACGCGTTATCGTCTTATGCCATTTATACATTTTTATACAATTTTCTTCCTTTGCCAATTATCATAAAGAAATCGATATCACCTATGGAAATAATTTTCGCCTGCCAGTTTCAAATGACACAACTTGTTTGGTCATACGAAAAGAGCAAACTCCACTGTACCCTCAAGGCCAAATGCTTGCGTGTTAACTTAATCATCTGCGGTAAGATGGACGCGTGTACTCTGATAATAGTAATTGGTTCATACAAAACCATGTGAATTTGTTTTTATGGCATGAAGAAGGGATATTTATTATATTTTGATTGATTATAAGATGTCGGAAAAATCAGAACACATAATTATGTTATAAGGTCTTTAATGTGCTACCAGTGCCTTGAAAACAATTTGGGGTTAATAACTGTCAAATGGGCATTGCTCTTTCTAGTTAATATGATAATGCACGACTTGTGTCGGATAGACTAACATGTTTGACAAAAATACGGTAATACAACCGACAAATCCATTTGCATAATAATACGACAGCTATGCAAAAAGCATTGTCCATTGTTCGTGTCCGGCTGTATCATGACCATGTTTTAATGAATCACTATCAATTTCTGATGATACCATGTGTTCATAGTCTGGCACGGAGACGTATAAATACATAGCTGAATAATAAATAATCAAAGGAAGATATAGTGCGGTGTTGGGTACTTTAATACAGACGTTTCTGTTGTGATGTGTAAAATAGATATGCCTTTCAAAAGTGTGTCGAAATATTGTTGCCATAACGTTTCGCGGAATATGATATTTAGCGTTCGTGATGTCACAGAAAACGAAGGCATATTGCACTAAATGATATGGATAGTACACCTTGATAGTACACCTTAATGTCGGATAACAACGGGAGTGATGACACTATTTCAAGCGGGAGGGATTATATGTAATTTCCCTTACCTAGTAATTGATTGCTTGAAAGGTAAATTTTTGGGATTTCCGTACCTGTTGCTTCTACATGTACGTCCCGTGAAGAATCCGGGTTAGAATTGATCTTCAGCAACGCATGCCTGTCATAAGAGGCGACTAACGGCATCAGGTGGTCAGGCTCGCTGACTTGGTTAATACATGTCATCGTATCCCAATTGTGTCGATCGATGTTCATGATGTCAATCACTGGATAGTCTGGTGCAGACTCGATTATTTACTGACTGCCGTCATAAAGCTGGAATATTGCTGAGTGCAGCGTTAAACAACAAATAAACAAAGATAGAGTAAACTCCTACTGTCGTTCTCAACCAAATATTTAATGCATAATTTGACTGAAGATGGACCACATAAGCATTCTAAATATGTGTAAATGTTTAAAACTAAAATTGGAACAAGTTTAAAGTGCAATTTCTTACTTACAGTTACAATTTGTGTGTCTTTGAGCATGCTTTTGGAAAATATCCGTTTGCACCCGTTTGAAAGGAGGTTTAACTAAATAGGAATCAAATCGGTTTTAAATTACCCATCTGAACCTTCATAAGAGGTTGACAACTGATCACTCTATAAAGCCATGTAGTCAAATAAACATAATTATCGTTAATGGTCACTGATAATAATTCTGACATTTATTTGAACATTTGAAAATCTTAAAATTTGACAGGCTCATCAAGGGATCTAATACACCTGATGAGATATTTGTTACAAAAAAGTATAAATGCAAATTTGACGTCCAGTGAAATTCCGGGGTTGTGTTTGTAGCAAGCTGTTGAGGAAATCGTTAGATGTCACTGCGCGGAAAACATTGATCGCAATTAACTGCAACAAAGACGTTGGCAGCAGGTTGAACGTTTCATGAACACCCGGTGCCATACTGTCACTGCGGTCATTTATGTGGGATATGATTTGAATATTGTGACTCTTGTCACATTTTACTCGCATGAATAATCCCCCCTCTCTCAGAACGTCAAATGTTTTGATCCCATATTTTGAACTTTTTTTATTCATGCGTTTACTTGTGGCAGGAGTACTTCTGGATGCGGCGTTAAGCAACAAATCCTTACTGGTTTGTTGTGGAAATTGTGACAGAGGCGGGGGCTACCGGTTGCACAGGACATGCTTATCAGAATTGTCTTCCTTAAAATAACTTGTTGATACCACTACTTCGATTAAGGCTGATATAGGAAACTTTAATAGTTGATTTCGTTTCTAGGTTTGTCAGCACCATACCCGTGCTCGTGGGTTTCACCGAAGTGGTAAACGTCTGAGACCTGCATCAGTTCGGGCTTTCCTCCCACATTAAGCTGACACGCCGTGATATAACTGGAATAATGTTAACAGCGGCGTTAAACTTAACTCACTCACTCTTCATTCTTCGTTTGCCGTGGGTTGCGTACCTGTGTCGGTGGAGGTCGGCTTGTCATGTCATGCCCTGGCTTGGTTAATACCTTATATACCTTATAAATGCATGGCTGTAACATTGCCTAGAGTCAAACGCTTGTAGGCGGTGGCTCATGGGCCAATCTGGCATAACTGACCTCCGTGTTCTATTTGTCTTTAGAAAATTGTCAAGGGCGAAACAAGTCTGACTATTATTCTGTTTGACATACACAGCTACCTGTGTCCTTCTTGCTGGAGTATGGCATCCCCGTAACCCTGGTGTTTGTAGTCGGCTTCCACTACAACATCGTCCTTGGTGGGTGGGGAGCCGGGATGTTGAATCACGTTTCTCTATCATGGCTACTCAACAATACACTGGTTCTCGTACGAAAAATAAGAGACGACATTTAGACACAGTTACAATTTCATCCTCTGATGATGAGAGTACATCACAGACAAATGTTGACTCCTGGCCCCGGTTTCTTGTGGTCGATGGTGTTGATGGAGCTCCTCTTAAGATCAACCCTTTCATAGTATCAAAAGCTCTCCGTGAAGATTCCGGGGTAGAATAGGTCTTCAGCAACCCATGCTTGCCGTAAAAGGTGACTATGCTTGTCGTAAAAGGCTCTCTGACTTGATTGATGCATGTCATCGATCCCAATTGCGTGGATCGATGTTCATGATATCAATCACTGGATTGTCTGGTCCAGACTCGATTATTTACAGACCGCCGTCATATAGCTGGAATATTGCTGAGTGCGGCGTTAACAACAAACCAACCAAATCCTGTGGCAGGTCCCCGGTATGCTCCCGTTGCAGTAAAAGTTACGATAGTGCTGACTGCACAGATGATATCCAATGTTCAAACTGCAGCGGTGAGCACTTATCTTCTACAAAATCCTGTCCATTCTATCAAAGCAATCTCAGCTTCTCAAGATAAACTAAACTAATAACATTTCCTTTTCAGATGCTATTAAACTCTTGCCTAAACAAACTCCGATCACACCTTCCTCCATGTCGTATTCTGACAGTTGACAGTCGCAAAGTTGACAGTGCATTTCAGACAGACATCTGCTGTGTCTCTGACAAGCAGACAGTCTTAACTCTAATTTCTCGAGACATCAAAGATTTATCGTCGTCTGCATCTCAGACTGAGATTCAGCTTGAGCCTGAACCTTTGACAGTACCTGTGTCTGTACCTAAACCTGAGACAGTGAACGAAGTACCAAAAACTAAACATCTAACAAACAAGAAAAGAAACAATTGATAAAGAAAGAATTACGGGTCCTCAAACAAGTAGAGGTGCCATCTGATTTGAAAATCCCTGTAGAGGCTCATAACCCTTTTGAACATCTAGCTATGGAGATCACTCTATCGCTGCCATTACGGATCTTCCCCCAGAAGAGGATCTTCCCCCAGATCAAGATCGCTAAGTGAACCCCGATGAGTTACTGCACACTTAATACATTGGAATTGTCGATGACTTCGGAACATTTTTAATGGCCTTCAGCTATTAATTCAAGATTTAAAACCATCTGCATTTCTTTTACAAGAAATTTTCCATAACACTACTGATAAATATTATTTAAGACAAAACGATTCATACAATTGCTTTTCCCCTCCAGGTGATAAGGCAACTGGGGGATCTTCTGTTATGGTGAGGCAGGGCGTCATTCACAGTCCTGTTCCTCACAATACCCCTCTTCAGGCTGTTGCAGTACGTGTAACATTGGATATTGTTTTACTTTGTGTTCGGTACCACCATCGTACTCCATCTTCAGGCACTGTGTGATCAACTCCCCAAGCCCTGTGTTATCATGAGAAATTTAGATGGCCATAACCAACTTTGGGGTAATAATGACAGCAAGGAGTTTTTCTTAATTAACGACTTATGTATTTTCAATGATGGTTCTGAGAAACATCTTTATCCTGCAACTTGAACATACTCTTGTCTGGACTTGTCAGTTGTAGATTCTAATTTACTGAGTGAATTTGAATGGTCAGTACACGATGACCTTTGTGGAAGTGACCATTGTCCAACCGTTTTAAAATCTGTCACCTCCGTCATCGAGATGGAATTTTACTGAGACCAACTGGACTTCATATAAAATCCTTTGTAGCAGCATACTAAAACCTGATGCTTTTCTTAATGTTCGCGACCCTATACAACTTTTCTCTGACAAACTGAATAAAATAGCTGATGAAAGTATTCCGAAGTCATCCGCAAATCCTCACATTCGTAAACCATGGTTTTAACAACGCCTGCTAGGAGGGCGAGGAAAAAGGCTGAAAAGTATTTCCGACGCCATCCAATGGTCCATAATCTAAATAAATTCAAAATTGGAAAAGCTAAAACCAGGGGTACTTTTAAACAAAACAAACGCCAATCTTGGCAAAATTATGTGTCAATCAATTCACGTACGCCGATGTCCAAGGTATGGAACAGGATTCAGAAAATTAAAGGTAAGGATAATAAATCAAGCATAAATCATCATTAAAATGAAGATGCGTTATCGCAAATAAGGGATATCGCAAATAAACTGGGTGAAACGTTAGAAACATTCTTCTTCCTCAAATTATGTCCCTAAGTTCCAACAATTTCAAAAGCAGCAGGATAAGAAGAAAACTATTATTATTATTATTATTAATTTTATTTCCGATTATAATGAAGTCTATCCATTCATGAGCCCCATACTGCCCTTGGGCAAGCTCATGCCACTGCTACAGGGTCTGATAATAAACATTATCATATAATGGGTAGGTTTCTCGGCAGGATAAAGCCAACGGATAAAAACGATATCCGTTGGGGTCATATGCGGATAGAGTTACAAATATCAAAGGTCAAGTAGGGACTACTTTCAGTGTTTATAAACAAACATGGCGTCGCACTTGTCATTCGGCATGCGAGTCAGAATTAACCATCGGGAATCCGGATAAACTACAGCCTAAGGGATAATTGCTACAATTATAAAAAAAATAATAATATAAGTCTTATATACTGAAAATCAGTGTCGAACTGCGACGTAACTAAGGTATTTTATAAGTTTTGGCAACTTTGGAGATATAAATTTCGTTACAATTTTGCGAGGGCACTAGGGCACTAGGCCTAGCCAAGAGGGATCAGTAGCCATATCTGTGCTGTTCCACAAATAAAAATAGTTGGATTGGGGCGAAATATGTATGAATTGTTACCTTGTTTCGTTTAGGCGCTGTGTGTACATCTGTCTGAACTTCTTAACGTTATGACAGAACAGGCCGAGCGTCAACAACGTTTGACCGTGACATCTCATAGACTGGTGTTAGAGTAGCTTCCCTTTGACGAAGGGCAGTTACTCTAACGGACAGACCGATGGATTGCCACGAAAGTCAAGTGAAAACAATTGTTGTTTTGCGTATATGTTGCTTCCCCACTGTATAAGAAGCAGATTTCAGTTGGAACTATATTGGCTACTATCACTGTCCGACTGACACATCACTTACCCTGTGACGTAATAAATATTAATGCGCGCATTCCAGGAAAACTCGCAATGTTTAGGTAATGTTTGTGAGTGAGGGGAAGCGATTTTCAAGCACAGAATTGAAGAATGACATTATATGATAAAGGGATGTATTAGGAATAAACACTATGTATTTAGCTCGCCAAGGCTCGCTAAATACAATGTTTATTCCTAATGCAGGATATTTACATTGGATATTGTTTTACTTTGTGTTCGGTACCACCATCGTACTCCATCTTCAGGCACTGTGTGATCAACTCCCCAAGCCCTGTGTTATCATGAGAAATTTAGATGGCCATAACCAACTTTGGGGTAATAATGACAGCAAGGAGTTTTTCTTAATTAACGACTTATGTATTTTCAAGTGGAAACAATTGTTGTTTGGCGTATATGTTGCTTCGCCACTGTATAAGAAGCAGATTTCAGTTGGAACTATATTGGCTACTATCACTGTCCGACTGACACATCACTTACCCTGTGACGTAATAAATATTAATGCGCGCATTCCAGGAAAACTCGCAATGTTTAGGTAATGTTTGTGAGTGAGGGGAAGCGATTTTCAAGCACAGAATTGAAGAATGACATTATATGATAAAGGGATGTATTAGGAATAAACACTATGTATTTAGCTCGCCAAGGCTCGCTAAATACAATGTTTATTCCTAATGCAGGATATTTACCATCCCCTAAACACACTCGCGTGATAACCTCTATTTATCAGCGTTTAAAACATTTACCAGAATCATCTTTAGAAACACTTCTGTTAATATTTGATGATATTTGGACATCCAGTAAATTTCCTTCTTCATGCCCCCTTCTTCATGGCGTGATGCCATTGTTGTTCCCATACCGAAATCTGGACGGGATCATACCGATCCATCAGACCAATTTCACTGACCATCTGCGTTTGCAAAACCATGGTCAATAATCGATTAACATGGTACTTAGAATCTCATCATTTAATCAGAAATATTCAATGTGAAATCCGTAAAAATTGCTGTACCATTGACCATTTAGTTAGATTGGAGTCATTTGTTTAGAATGCCATTGTAAACAAACAACATGCAGTGTCTATAATCTAGAATAAGCATATGACACTACATGGAAGGGCGGTATTTTAAATGAGTTGCGAGGTCGTTTGCCTCAATTATTATCCCAATTTTTATCACACAGACAATTTCAAGTTCACGTGGGTTCAACACTGTATGATTATTATAATCAGGATCAGGGCGTCCCACAGGGCAGTATGTTATCTGTTTCATTATTCAGCATAAAAATTAATAATCTTTCTAAAGTGTCAATTCATGGATCATTTTTTGTGGATGATTTTAACATATCATGTCGTGGAAAAAACATGCATACAATTGAAAGACAATTACAACTCTGTCTAGAAAGATAAATAAATTGTCGTTGGAAAATGGTTTAAAATTTTCAAAATCCAAAACAAATTGTATACATTTTTGTAGGAAATTCAATCCTCATAAAGACCCTGATTTAGTTTTAGGTAGCACTCCGATTAAAGTTGTAAAAGAGGCCAAGATCTTAGGTATTATTTTTTATCACCATTTAACCTTTTTACCATACATAAAATATTTGAATGCCTGAAGGGGCTTGCCCTTCTGAGAGTCGTCTCAAGTTGAAAGTGGGGAGGGGATGAGAAAACCCTCCTCCTCTTTATCCGCTCTAAACTGGATAATGGCTCAATCATATATGGTTGAGCCTGTAAAAGTAATTTAAAAGTATTAGATAGTATTCATCATCAAGGACTGAGGCTTTGCCTTGGAACCTTCCGAACTTCCTCGATACAAAGTCTGTATTCCACCACTTGGTATAAAACTACAATCTTCTATTTCTGCAGCTAAAATAATATAGCCCTCACCCAACTTTTGACCTCCCCACCTTGACAGTTAGTACACCCAAAGGTGGATCTTACCTTAACTAAATAAAAGAAATCTGAAACCAATCAACTTATTTATCAACAGGAATATAATCAACTACGAAACAAATATGATACTTACAAATCTATATTTTATAGATGAATCCAAGGATTGTGAAGCAGTTGCTAGTGCCACCATCTTTGGATCCAGGACTACATCATCCAGAATACCAGATAACTGTTCCATCTTTACTGCAGAATCAAAGGCCATATTAACAGCACTAGAATACATTAGTAAACAATCAAAACATAAATAATATATAATCTTTTCTGACTCACGTTCCTGTCCTCGGGCAATTACAAATCAGTTCACCAAACATCCACTTTTAATGGAAATTCTTGAATTATATAATGAGCGTTGCTACTGCCCAATAAGACATCGTTTTATGTTGGTTACCCATCCATGTTTGAATTACTGGGAACACAATGGCTGCTGCTGCTGCTGCTAAAGCAGCGCTCAACAAATCTGTTACACCACTTCTTATTCCATACACTGATTATAAGCTAGTGGTTGGATCATATATCCGAGATCTGAAGCAGAAGAAGAGTCACCCAAGTAGGTGTTAATAAATTATATGAAATTAAACCGAATATCGGTTACAGCTACTTTGGTTGTCAGTCCAGATTTGAAGAGGTCATTATGCGACGATGTCGTATTGGCCATTCTCGTTACACCTATGAATATTTGTTGAAACGTGAGGATCCTCGGTTTTGTATCCCTTGTTATGAGAGAATCACGGTCAAGCATGTCCTGCTTGACTGTATTGATTTTTACGTCACAAGGGATAACTATTTCAAATCATCATCTCTTAAGGATCTTTTTAAAGGTATAAGTTCTCATTTATTAATTGGCTATTTAAAAGAAATTAAATTATTAATAAATTTTGATGCACATAGTTGTCTCTTATATTGGTAGTGACTAACTGTGAACTGAGATTGTTATTGGCTGTGCCCTTGACGGGGGTTAAAGTACTGTTTGGTTTGTTGTTTTACGCCGCACTCAGCAATATTCCAGCTATATGACGGCGGTCAGGAAATAACCGAGTCTGGACCAGACAATCGAGTGATTTACCAAGTTACCATCAGCCTGACGACCCGATCCCGTTAGTCACATTTTACGACAAGCCACCTTTTACGTCAAGAATGGGTTGCTGAAGACCTACCCCGGATATTCACGGGTATAAAGTACTGTATAATTATTGTCCCCATGAGAGGATATAGAAAGTCCATATCATTCAAAGTACGTTATTCCTATCATAGTTTTAATCGTAGAATGTGTGTTCTTTTAAATTTCGGCTAATTTCCTAATCGTCCTCAACACCTGACAGGATGATGTAAATCCTGCTGGGGTCTATGCAGGTAGCAAAGGTAGTAAGGTACTATAAGTCCCCATGGACCCTATCATGGTGATCTACCTTCACCTGCTCGCGAACTATAGCCCTTTTTAATAATGTATTGTCACCTATAGTGTTATTTCTTTTATGGTTGTATGCTAGTTTTAAATATTACTGTGATATTCTAGTTATTTTGCTGTCCATCGATGACATGTTTTTATTTAGTCTAATTATATGTATTCTAAATTTAAAACTTCTCGTCACGATATGGCTGAAATATTTCTGATTTGACGTTGAATATTAACTCACTCACTCACTCACAACGTGGGTTCTAGCAGTCAGTATAATTAACCAGCGTCACCAGTGGTAACATAATACTTGCACTTTGACTGATGTCCACGTGTGTTGCTGCCAATGACCTTCGGTGGACTGACATTAAAGTACAGATCTCTACACAACAATAATAATAGGCGCTTTACTGAGGCACAGTTGGCAACATTAATCTGGAAGTACTGTACCATTAAATAGGACTAAATAGAAATATGAACCCTTCGTCTGAGTTGCATTCAAAGAGCTGTCAAGTGCATTTTACCAAAACAGTGTCTATGTTACTCTTGGGACTCTGGGCATGCTTTGAGTCTCCACTGAGGAAATACGAGTGTTTTCTGCACGGACAAATTGCAGACGCACTCTATCGGGGGAACAGTATAGATTTCAGAGACAAAGTATACTTCATTAGGAATTCAGTAGTAATGCAAGAGAAGTAGCTGGCTAGATAACTTGATCACAAAATGTTTTTTTAGACGAAACCAATGAAACAGATAAAGGAAGTTATATTGATATTGATGTTTAAGGTAAATGATACTGACATATCAGTGACAACCATAGATAGTCCCAGCAATGATGAGCCTTAATTCTGTCAACATAAAAACACACACGCTGGAATCGAAATATAAATCATTTGTGGACATTGTTATTAATCTTGTTCAAAATCTGGACTATAACAATCGTAATCGAATACACATATAACGTCAACGCAAGATAATAACCTAGACAAGAAATATTCGATGAAACAGTCTACATTGCACATAAAGGTAATATAGAGGAGAAAATTATGTGAATGGATCACTGAACATCCGTGATGGGATGAGGTGTTCGCCAAAAAGGTCCTACAGATAGATTGACCCGTGAAGATTCGGGGTAGAATAGGTCTTCAGACACCCATGCATGCCGTAAAAGACGACTATGCTTGTCGTAAGAGGCGACTAACGGGATCGGGTGGTCAGGCTCGCTTACTTGGTTGATGCATGTCATGGATCCCAATTGCGTGTGTAGCGGCCATACAATTTCCGAGTCCCGTGATGGGATTCGAACCACGGACCTTCTGATCAGAGGTCGGACGCCTTGTCCACATGACCAAAGAGGTAAACCCCGTCAGCAGACTGACAATGTAAGGATGTCATCTGTAGGATGACTCCACCCCCTGCTACATACTCCCCCGTCAACAGAAGGCACGCCCCGGGCCGCATAGTAGGGTACTGAGGCTTATTTTGCTCAAATTAATATGAACGTGCTCAGCCCCACGTTGGGCGCCAATGTAGCGGCCATAAAATTTCCGAGTCCCGTGATGGGATTGGAACCACGGACCTTCTGATCAGAGGTCGGACGCCTTGTCCACATGACCAAAGAGGTTAACCCCGTCAGCAGGCTGACAAGGTAAGGATGTCATCTGTAGGATGACTCCACGCCCTGCTACACGTGGATCGATGCACATGATATCAATCACTGGATTGTCTGGTCCTGACTCGCTTATTAACATACCGCTGTCATATAGCTAGAATAGTGAGTGAGTGAGTTAAGATTTAACGTCACATGTGCAGTAATTCAGCCATATCGTGACAAGAAGTACATTAATAATACACATATTCAGACTAAATAAAAACCTGTCAACGATGGACAGTAAAATAACCAGATTTATCACAGATCATATCTTAAACTAGTAGTTAGCCATAGAAATAACACCATACTTAACAATACAAGATAAAAACGAGCTATAGATCGCCAGCTCCTGAAAAGAGATCACCATGCTAGGGTCCAAGGTATAGCTGGAATATTGCTGAGTGCGGCGTTTAGCAACAAACAAACAAACCTACAGATAGCACCCAACTTGGAAAAAAAGTGTTATCTGACTCCGCACATCAATCGTCTTGCCATGAGAACAAACAAATGAGTAAACAAACCATACAATCAAGTGATGGGCCACAAAATCCATTGATAAATACTCCTTTAATCATTAAATGAAAAACGTAGTTTGATTGTTGATATGGATGCACCGCTGATATGGATGCACCGCTGTTGTCCGTACAAGCTATAGGTCAGGTCATTCTAACATGACATCTCTAACTGGCAAATCTGGAAAAAGACAAAATATTTACGAAATCCAATAATAGTTTATTACTGGATCGCAAATACGTAAAACTGATAAAAGAATTACGTTTCAACAACACAGCACATAATCAAACACACAGGTAAGAAATATTTAAATAAATGACCAACTACTACTACTACTAAACATGAATTAATGCCATACAATTTTCGCGGAGAAACAACAAGATTCTCTTTTATAAAGAATTCAAAGGATAAACGAGATACTGATTATTCAAGACAAAACAATTATCTTTCATTTGATTCAGACAAAGAATCTAAAATTAACTACAAAACAAGTAAGTTGCCACTTTTTTTACTAGACTTCTCGTAAATTCACCCGATGCCTTCAACCTTTGTGAAATTTATTTGTCGATCCTAGTTTTCAAACCCGGGCTATACCGGATGCAATATCTTGCGTCCTATATACGCATAAAAGATGAAAATGAACGTAGGTTATTTGCACCACGAGTCATGACATGTGAGAAAAATGTTTCATTAAACAATAATCAATATTATATATATTAAGGAAGAGAATATATGGATGTCAACTTCTTTATTATGAGGAACACAACGTTTCGGAGTATATGCTTATTCCTTCATTTACTTGATGTGAAGGAGTAAGCATATACTCCGAAACGTTGTGTTCCTCATAATAAAGAGGTTTACATCCATATATTCTCTTCCTTATGTGTATCACTTCTAAATGCCTTTCAAAGACCCCAATATTATATATATTCCCCCCAAAAAGTAGGCAATAAGGAAATATAAATGTTATCATCGGTCGTCAGAAGACATTTCAGGTTTGAAAAATGACAACCAGAGATATAACTGTTCGGACCAAAGCCTAACACACCCGAGACATTGCACATGTGGACCATACCCGTGAAGATCCGGGGTAGAATAGGTCTTCAGCAACCCATGCTTGCCGTAAAAGGCGACTAACGAGATCGGGTGGTCAGGCTCGCTGACTTGGTTTATGCATATCATCGATCCACGTAATTGGGATGATATCATGATATTAATCACTGGATTGTCTGGTCCAGACTCGATTATTTACAGACCGCCGTCGTAAAGCTGAAAAATTGCTGAGTGCGGCGTTAAACAACAAACCAACCAACAACCAACAACATGTGGACCATGCACGTCCTCCATGCACGCGGGGGCAGTCTTGTGGTTAAAGCGTTTGCTCGTCACACCATACTCACTCACTAATTCTTGATTTTGACACTTCAGTGAAACGTCCTCAAATCGAATTGCATTAGTTTTGTTTATGTACATTATCCACAGTAACACGTAAGCTCTTCACTCTTGCTTCAATGCAGTATTTGTGAACAAATCCCAAATGCGTCGTCTACCAATTAGCTTTATTGGTTTGCTTCAAACTGGTAGAGGACAGCCACTGTGTTCAATGTGTCCATGTCTGTGATGTTGAAGGTTTTGGAACAGGACTCTGCAAGCACAAAATGTTTATGATCTGTCAAAGTCAAGGAAATCAAGCCTAAAAAGTAAATCAAATCGCTGTTAACGTGCGACAGGCCACTGAAGTTCAAGTTACAGCTGCCAGACAATTAGAAATCCTCTGTGTGTTCGGCGACCACGTGTTAACAAATTGACACATTCAAGCCAGACACCAGTCGCGTAGAGCGTAGAAACTGGGGGGAATCGCCGATAGACTCGTGCAAAGTCTTCAGATGAGTCAAGATTCACTCTGAATTTCCTGGGTAGGTATGGGCGGTTTAACATACTTCATGGGAACATCAATGTAAGTTAACATGACAGATTTGGAGGTGGGTCTGTAATGATATTGGGCGGGCTCATTATGATTGCCAGAACATGCTAGTCCCATCGTCCACGTATCGCAACCGACTACGTCAGGCAGCAAAACATCACCAGACTGCAATGAGTCAAAGAACACACCTGGGACGTAACCGGAAGACGTGTACCCCGACGCCACCTGTTATGTTATCCGAACCGGGCAAGGCGCTGCAAGAGAAGTGGAAAAGACTCCTCCAAACGGTATTTGAAAGATGCGGGCCATGTCACGCCGTATGAACGAATCATGTCTGAATGATTGCCATTTTACACCTAGTCCTTTTTTCTCATAACCATAGCTCGAGGTCTGGTAAAAAAGTTCTAAGCCTGACTAACTCTCATCTATGAGATGAGTACTCATGAAATTCTTGACCGCATGTCGCAAGTATATGGGGATAAGTGCCCTAGCTATTGTACTGTTAAACGTTGGACAGCCATGTTCAGGGCTGGGAGAACAAGCATGATGACCCTAGGTCTGGACGTCCCTCGATTTCCATCAATGAAGATTCAGTCAAGGAGATAGAAAGACTTCTACTGTCAGATAGACGTATTACCATTGCTGAAATTGGGACATGGGTCTAAGCCTTGAATCCATTGAAACTATTAAACATTGCCATAGAAACTTTATAGCTAATTGAAGTGGATTTCGTCAGATTCAAAAAGAGATTAGTGACGGGTGGTGAAATATGGGTCTACCTCTATGATCCAAGGAATCCATGGAATCGCACCATTCCACTTCTCCGGCGCCAAAGAAATTTAAGTCTTCAAGATCAGAGAAGAAAGTTATGGCCACTGTATTGGATGCTAAAGGTGAGATCCTTGTTGATTACGTAGAAAGTCAAAAGAAGATTACCGCTGCCTACTGTGATGATTTGTTTCATCTCCTGAGAGAATCTATCAAAGAAAAGCGGCTGACTCTTTTCACACCTCTAGACTCGTAAAGGCTGCTGTGCGACAGTGTGCGTTCGAAGAGCTTCCTCACCCTTCATACTCGCCAGACGTCGCACCAACTGATTTCCACCTTTTACCTCAACTGAAAGAACACCTTCGTGTAAATCGCTATGACGACAACGATGACCTCAAAACTGCCGTGAATGGTTTTTTTCAGGGCTGCTTCAGTAAACCTCTTCCTGACTTGAAATGAAAAGCTTCACTATCGACATGAGAAGAGTATTGAAAAGCAAAGAGATTATGTTGAAAAATAAAATTAAAAACACTTTCACAACTGTTGGTTTTGTTTGTTAGGCTAAGAACGTTTTCCTCTTTGTGTTGCTGTAACCATCTGTTACTTTCGAATATCCCGAATCGATATGGATGCATATCCTTGCAGGGAATTTCATCTAGGTTCTCAAAGATACAGGTACAGAAAACCAATCCTCTAACACAAGCCGGATTGGATAATTATTTTCTTTGGTCAAGTTAAATTTACACCGCTGTTGTCCGTACAAGCTATAGGTCAGGTCATTCTAACATGACATCTCTAACTGGCAAATCTGGAAAAAGACAAAATATTTTCGAAATCCAATAATAGTGTATTACTGGATCGCAAATACGTAAAACTGATAAAAGAATTACGTTTCAACAACACAGCACATAATCAAACACACAGGTAAGAAATATTTAAATAAATGACCAACTACTACTACTAAACATGAATTAATGCCATACAATTTTCGCGGAGAAACAACAAGATTCTCTTTTATAAAGAATTCAAAGGATAAACGAGATACTGATTATTCAAGACAAAACAATTATCCTTCATTTGATTCAGACCAAGAATCTAAAATTAACTACAAAACAAGTAAGTTGCCACTTTTTTTACTAGACTTCTCGTAAATTCACCCGATGCCTTCAACCTTTGTGAAATTTATTTGTCGATCCTAGTTTTCGAACCCGGGCTATACCGGATGCAATATCTTGCGTCCTATATACGCATAAAAGATGAAAATGAACGTAGGTTATTTGCACCACGAGTCATGACATGTGAGAAAAATGTTTCATTAAACAATAATCAATATTATATATATTAAGGAAGAGAATATATGGATGTCAACTTCTTTATTATGAGGAACACAACGTTTCGGAGTATATGCTTATTCCTTCATTTACTTGATGTGAAGGAGTAAGCATATACTCCGAAACGTTGTGTTCCTCATAATAAAGAGGTTTACATCCATATATTCTCTTCCTTATGTGTATCACTTCTAAATGCCTTTCAAAGACCCCAATATTATATATATTCCCCCCAAAAAGTAGGCAATAAGGAAATATAAATGTTATCATCGGTCGTCAGAAGACATTTCAGGTTTGAAAAATGACAACCAGAGATATAACTGTTCGGACCAAAGCCTAACACACCCGAGACATTGCACATGTGGACCATACCCGTGAAGATCCGGGGTAGAATAGGTCTTCAGCAACCCATGCTTGCCGTAAAAGGCGACTAACGAGATCGGGTGGTCAGGCTCGCTGACTTGGTTTATGCATATCATCGATCCACGTAATTGGGATGATATCATGATATTAATCACTGGATTGTCTGGTCCAGACTCGATTATTTACAGACCGCCGTCGTAAAGCTGAAAAATTGCTGAGTGCGGCGTTAAACAACAAACCAACCAACAACCAACAACATGTGGACCATGCACGTCCTCCATGCACGCGGGGGCAGTCTTGTGGTTAAAGCGTTTGCTCGTCACACCATACTCACTCACTAATTCTTGATTTTGACACTTCAGTGAAACGTCCTCAAATCGAATTGCATTAGTTTTGTTTATGTACATTATCCACAGTAACACGTAAGCTCTTCACTCTTGCTTCAATGCAGTATTTGTGAACAAATCCCAAATGCGTCGTCTACCAATTAGCTTTATTGGTTTGCTTCAAACTGGTAGAGGACAGCCACTGTGTTCAATGTGTCCATGTCTGTGATGTTGAAGGTTTTGGAACAGGACTCTGCAAGCACAAAATGTTTATGATCTGTCAAAGTCAAGGAAATCAAGCCTAAAAAGTAAATCAAATCGCTGTTAACGTGCGACAGGCCACTGAAGTTCAAGTTACAGCTGCCAGACAATTAGAAATCCTCTGTGTGTTCGGCGACCACGTGTTAACAAATTGACACATTCAAGCCAGACACCAGTCGCGTAGAGCGTAGAAACTGGGGGGAATCGCCGATAGACTCGTGCAAAGTCTTCAGATGAGTCAAGATTCACTCTGAATTTCCTGGGTAGGTATGGGCGGTTTAACATACTTCATGGGAACATCAATGTAAGTTAACATGACAGATTTGGAGGTGGGTCTGTAATGATATTGGGCGGGCTCATTATGATTGCCAGAACATGCTAGTCCCATCGTCCACGTATCGCAACCGACTACGTCAGGCAGCAAAACATCACCAGACTGCAATGAGTCAAAGAACACACCTGGGACGTAACCGGAAGACGTGTACCCCGACGCCACCTGTTATGTTATCCGAACCGGGCAAGGCGCTGCAAGAGAAGTGGAAAAGACTCCTCCAAACGGTATTTGAAAGATGCGGGCCATGTCACGCCGTATGAACGAATCATGTCTGAATGATTGCCATTTTACACCTAGTCCTTTTTTCTCATAACCATAGCTCGAGGTCTGGTAAAAAAGTTCTAAGCCTGACTAACTCTCATCTATGAGATGAGTACTCATGAAATTCTTGACCGCATGTCGCAAGTATATGGGGATAAGTGCCCTAGCTATTGTACTGTTAAACGTTGGACAGCCATGTTCAGGGCTGGGAGAACAAGCATGATGACCCTAGGTCTGGACGTCCCTCGATTTCCATCAATGAAGATTCAGTCAAGGAGATAGAAAGACTTCTACTGTCAGATAGACGTATTACCATTGCTGAAATTGGGACATGGGTCTAAGCCTTGAATCCATTGAAACTATTAAACATTGCCATAGAAACTTTATAGCTAATTGAAGTGGATTTCGTCAGATTCAAAAAGAGATTAGTGACGGGTGGTGAAATATGGGTCTACCTCTATGATCCAAGGAATCCATGGAATCGCACCATTCCACTTCTCCGGCGCCAAAGAAATGTAAGTCTTCAAGATCAGAGAAGAAAGTTATGGCCACTGTATTGGATGCTAAAGGTGAGATCCTTGTTGATTACGTAGAAAGTCAAAAGAAGATTACCGCTGCCTACTGTGATGATTTGTTTCATCTCCTGAGAGAATCTATCAAAGAAAAGCGGCTGACTCTTTTCACACCTCTAGACTCGTAAAGGCTGCTGTGCGACAGTGTGCGTTCGAAGAGCTTCCTCACCCTTCATACTCGCCAGACGTCGCACCAACTGATTTCCACCTTTTACCTCAACTGAAAGAACACCTTCGTGTAAATCGCTATGACGACAACGATGACCTCAAAACTGCCGTGAATGGTTTTTTTCAGGGCTGCTTCAGTAAACCTCTTCCTGACTTGAAATGAAAAGCTTCACTATCGACATGAGAAGAGTATTGAAAAGCAAAGAGATTATGTTGAAAAATAAAATTAAAAACACTTTCACAACTGTTGGTTTTGTTTGTTAGGCTAAGAACGTTTTCCTCTTTGTGTTGCTGTAACCATCTGTTACTTTCGAATATCCCGAATCGTTTTGGAGAGTGTATTTAGCCAAATATGTGGATGAAAAATAGACTGAACTGTCGGAAAAGGAGGAATAAGGTATTATGTATAATAGCCTTGACGCCACTCGTGACCTCTGGCGGTGTGGTTTCGAATCCCGGACGGGACTCAACCCAAAAAGGTACCGGAATCTGTACTTTACTCAGAAAGTGTTATCCCAAATATAACATTTCTTATATTTATTTAGGATGGGCAATTACCACAGCGTCAATGCCTGCATTCATTCGTCACTGATTAGAACGTATTCCCTTTGTGAGTAATATATCGTACTTAATTGAATAAAGAAAGGAATGCATTTGCTGATGTCCTCAGCAATCACACTACAGCATATGTGTTGTGATCCCAGAGCAGTGCAACAGTTATTGGTTGTTCAACCACAAGGACTACGGGAATACAATGGGATTTAATGAAAGTAAGGAACAATACAGTGGCTATGGGGTCTGATACAAAGCACATGGCATATATTCCCATGGTGATCTGAACCCCGTAGGCCAAGGACATCTGCTGTTGTTTTCTTTATGGACAGGAAGCTATTGGCCTCATGCAGTGTAAGTCCATGTCTGTATTGCCACTCCACATCGTTTCCATGGCAATATTTACCCGCTACTAGCTCCTTGAGTTGAGACGGCGGTCAATTCAGTCTGACCAGCAGGTCGAAGTGTAACAGCTAATTAATTAGGTCCAGGTCATCTGGCTTGTAATGCGGTTAGCTTTGAATTGGTATTAATCTGACAATTGATAACCTTCGTCTTAAGAGAGTGAGTGATAAAAAGTCTATTACAATTGTGCGCATGTTTAAGAGTTCATCTTTCTGTACGTTTTATATGTTGAGCGGACATTACAACAGGACAGTCGACGCTACCGACCATTAAATCCTTCGAATCCAGTGTATTCGTTTTGCATTTTTTCAGACACCAAATACATGACCAAAGTCCGATGCCTACCTTAATCCGAACTTGACACTTAAGTTTGCATACCAGATCACAGTCAACAGACCATAAGCAAAAATAGGTTACAAATATCTTTTTATCATGACCTTGTTTACGGAAGATGGGAAGTGTCCACTACAGATGTAAGGAATCGCAGTTTGGTTTTTATAAAAATACACGTATATATTTGGCATTTGAACATAATAATTATAATAATGACGTTAAGTCTGGGTAACTGACATGGAAACCGAAGGGTCGGTAAAAGGACGATGACTTCATTCAGGTCGATATGACTGTGTTGTATGATACTGAGAAACAGTTGGTTCACGTGTAAGTGGTTGGTCAGCAGCGCGTCCGCCCTGCGGACATAATGAAAAACATGTATTAATATATAATGAAGCTTCTTTTTGCAGATTGTTGTGAGTGGTTTTACTGGAACTTCTAGATGTACGATCGTCTTCTGGGTACTTCTGGGCGGTGAGGTAGCCTAGTGGTTAAAGCGTTCGCTCGTCACGCCCAAGACTCGGGATCGATTCCCTACATGGGTACAATGTGACTACTGGGTTGTGCATGGTCTGTTTTCAGTAAGTCATAATGTTTGTTCCAGTCAATTTAAAGAGTTACCGGAATTCTTTTTCTTGTTTGAGTAATACAGGTTTTATACTAACAATACCATCCGTTGGTATATTGTTACCATGTAAGATTAAGGAAAGTATATTTTATGTTTTGCTTTTACGCCTAATGGAATGCGTTTCGGCGGATAATTCTCTCGCGCTGACGGTTTATTTTACATGAGGCTGTTGTTGATATTCGTAAGTCCCCATCCCTACGTTTTATATATATATGCATATGGCAGTTTTTAAAATAATCGTTTATATTTTGTGAATATTTTATGTAATCATTATATTAGGCTACGGGGTGAGCTTACAATAATCGCTTTGAGAATTGGTTTTGTTTTGAATAGTTTCGTTTTTCACTTTCTTTCTAAGTGCAGCGGATGTTTCTGTGTGAATCCACCACCGTATTAACCACTCTTGTTGCTTTTCACGCCTTCTGCGACAACACGTCACAACACAACTTAACGTGGTGCAATCATAATCTAACTCGAATCATTATACAAAAAAAATAGCTTCGTGTTTGATGATATCTCTTGCATGACAAATCAATGTTAGTTACAGTTACAAATTCTATAGCTTTTGCAAAGGGACATTTCTTTTCTCTATCGGTCTCAAATAATGATATTTTTTTCCGAATTCTTATTTTGGTAGTTTATTATAATGATATTAGCAATCCGATAGTTCTCGGCCAGAAGGAAGTGTCATACAGTTGGTTTCAGTAATTAACATTTTTATTGCATTTTGAAGAAAGCGCCAAGAACCCTGCGAGAAAATTGGAAGGGCTTGTAATAGACTTAGTGGTTTAATATCCATCCTATAACACTAGTCCTGAATGCATAGAAGCCGGAAAATAGAAAACAAGATTTAACCAGGTGATTTTCAAGCGAACCTATGTATAAGGAAGAGAATATATGGATGTCAACTTTTTTATTATTAGGAACATATGCTTAAACTCATCATTTGAATATGCATATACTCCGAAACGTTGTGTTCCTCATAATAAAGAAGTTGACATCCATATATTCTCTTCCCTATGTGAATCACTTCTAAATGCCTTTCAAAGACCTGAATCTATGTATAGCTGAGTACCATACAGTTTAAAATTGAGGCTCGAAGTGTTGTTATTGTCCTGGCTTCGAACTCCAACCGGAACCTGTTTTATTCCATTCTATTTAATTATTTTGGCAGCGCAATCACTGCAGATGCAGATTTCTGATCAAGACTAGATAAAAACGACAAAAACAATTCCATAATTATAGAAATATTTTTTAAAAGCAAAGTCCATGATTCCGACTTTATCATACGCGTGTGCTTGTCAATCACTGTCAGGGTGCCGTGCAGGTAGCAAAAGTAATGTAAGTCCCCACGGTCCCTAGTGAGGTGGCTTTGGTTGTTGGTGATCTATAGCCCATTTTTATATTGTATTGTTGATTGAAAATGTATTCTTTTAACTGTTCTCAACTAGTTTTAAAATCGAAACTGTGATACTCTAGTTATCTTACTGTCCATCGTTGAGAGCTTTTTAATTAATTCAAAATATAATTATTATAACTGTTTCGTCACGATATGGTTGAAATATTGCCGATGTGACGTTAAATTTCACTCACTCACTCACTCACTAATCACTGTCAGCATAGGATGACACCGGGTGTTCGCGTAAAAGAGCGTATCCTGCTCCACTGGTGGCGCTCGGCATAAACACATGCAAAAGCTTGTCAGGTGTTCATCTGATAAAAATGGGAACGTGTTACAAGTCAAAATAGCGAATTTCTTCGGACATCATTTTTGTCATTGATGCATCAAATTTGGAAATGTCCTCCACACGTTTATATGAACCTTTTGACAGCTTTACTCAATGTTGTAACCCTCATCAAACAACTCTTTTAAAGTATTTGTAGATTTAGAATAGAATAATTTTACCTCACAAGTTGTGACTTGGTACCTAGTATGGTGACCTTACCTTTGTTACTGGCGATCTTTTACCCCATTTTTCTATCATTTCGTTACCTTATAGTCAGATACTTTTAATGTACTACAACCAGTTTTATGTCTGTCTGATATATTGCTAGGTATTATACTGACCTTCGATGAAGGTTTTTTAAAAGGTATAGTATAAGTATAGCCACAATATGGCTGGAATATTGCCGACGTGACTTAAATTACTCTCACTCACTCACTCACTCACTCACGCACTAACTCACTCACTCACTCACTCACTCATTCACTCACTCACTCACTCACTCACTCACGCACTCACTCACTCACTCACTCACTCACTCACTCACTCACGCACTTACTCACTCACTCATTCACTTACTCAAAAGCTGTCAAATGTAGACAACAAAGACACCAAAGACTAGAGCTTGCTCGACACCAATAGATATGTCATTCATGGTTCCTTCTTGCTGAATGGAAGTCATATGAGTTTCATGCCATGGTGGATATCAAACCATGTTCGCAATGTGAAGAAACGATATTCTAATCTTTGAATTCATCTGTATTCATAATGTAATTAATGCACCTATTGAATCTGAATAATACTATTTCACAACTGTATTAAATGAAGCATCTAACGTGTAAACCATATTTCCATTATTGCAATCACAGCATGCTAATAGCCTGAAATGATGTTACATGTCGAGAGGTTTTATCAAGGCCAACTGACAATGAGCATCTGGGCGGTAATTGCACATGACATCGCATCACGACGCAGACAGTGCTCGCAAAGCAACCGCGGAGAAGCGCTGAGCGCACAATGGGGTGGAGCGCGCCGGTGTTAATGGACATTAAATACAGGTCAGTTGACAATGTTCGAACGGCATGGCGTGTCACCGTAAGCTGGTCAACCCACTGGTCCGTTGTCCGAGGTGAAGAGTTCAGGGTAAGTATGTGGTTAAGAGGCTGCTTCAGTCATGCTCTTGATGATTCCATATCGCGGAAAAGAAAAACAAGAGATGAAAATGATATGAATGGATCACTGAAAATCAGTGATGACACCAGTTTTCGCGAAAATTGGATTAATAATTGAAACCGTGATGGCATTACGTCTCTCCCTTTACACACGTGAGTTCATTGCAGCAACAGATACACTTAGTTCAAATACACAGAAACGTTCGGCTACGTGAATGACACGGGAATTCGAACTGCAACCCAGGATGCTCAATCGACGCTTGAGTGTGGTTGCACCAAACTATCAGCTACAATACCGTGCCATGTAAATGATCGAGTCTCCCATCAAACCAACGGTTGACAGCATGAGTAAGGATCCATCGGGGCACGATGACACACAATCAGTCCGGTCACACTTTGTAACCAGCTGTTCCTTGTTAATCGGCTCTGAAGACATTGGTGGATATCACGGGTCCTCTCCTTCCAGGGAGTCCGCAGTTAGCGGCTATGCAGGGTGTCTAACATCTTCCCGAGGCAAGAGAGTTAACTGACTTTAAAAGTCCAGTTTCCACCCTTGCCGAACTAGGCTGGAATTACTGGGCTATTACCAGTTATGTCCCTTCTTAGCCTCTCCCATGGACCAATCAGATTCCACCTCTCGTATCACTTGCGTTTGCTTCGCACAAAAAGGTGGCGCCCAGTCAGGATGATCTGATCGATAATCAAGATCTATATTGTGAAAAAACGGGTCTTACAACGCGAAATGCATCAAATCACGTGAGCACCTTGATTAAAAACATGGAAAGATTTGGAAAATATCTGCTGACAACGAGTTGGCGGTGCACATGCTTTGCAAATCCTGCAATAGATCGAAATCTGCACAACAGTTTACGAACCGGATTTCGATTTCGGTGCGCGATTTTGATATCCATAGACTCGTTAGTCCAGCCAACATGTAACTCAATAATACCAGCCTAGTTCGGCAAGGGTGGAAATTGGACTTTTATAGTCAGTTTCTTGCCTCGGGAAGATGGATGTCTAACAAAGGACTTTCGCTACAAGCCAAGACGTCAATAATGTGTTTGTTGTATCCGATGGAGTTTTATGTTCAGATAAGAAGCTATCTCTCTCACTTACTTGTGTAATCTTGATTCTTAAGTCTTTATATGCATCAAAAGATCGTTTAAAGGTCGTACAGCCTTCAAATAAAATCTGGGACTCTAGCCACTGATATCCAAAGCTGTTTCAAGCTCCCCAGCATGTACTCTGTGACTGCTTCCAAATCCATAAGGCACAGGGATAAAAGTGTGTTTCTTTTGCCATGAATACATACATGTCAAAGAAGCCTGAGACTGACTGGTCTTGAAAGGCTTCGCTTGAGACGTCTTCACAGCCCCAAGCTACTGTTTTTGGTCAGATAAGAAATACAAAAGCCATAGCAATGAAAATATCGTCATGATTATAATTGATATAGTAATTAACAATTATAAAGTTTGTAATCCATATTGCAATGCGATTGTCGAAGTTGGCTGCAATGAACAGCGGCTTAATGTTAGCATTTCTGCTGTTTGTTTACGGATTTTACGGAAATAATGTGATCGGTAGGTCGAAAGAAAATTGATAGTGACAGTAAATTTATTTTATTGACTACTGCTTTTCTATTGACCTCGTTGTTCAACCGTCTCCGAGGCCCAATGGATGGAGTATCAATCAAGAAAGCGGAAGGTCGGTGGTTCGATCCCCAGTAGCGTCATGCCAAAAGTCGTTGAGAGATGGTACTTCTTGTTACCCTGCCTATCGCTCGGCATTAAAGTGATAAAACAAGGACTTGTCGGTTCGGAGTCAGTATAGTGTGTCTGTTAAACTGCGGCATGCCATCTCAGTGAGCTAGCACTACCAACCCCCCAACCCCACCCCCCACCCCACACATACACGTGCATGCACATCCCTATATTAGTGCTACAATCTTGAACTCGAAGTCATACCTCACCTCACTTCACATCACTGTACATATGGCCAAGACGTCAAGGTCGTCTTTGCCTTGGCCTTGATACACTAGTTATTATATGTTTGGTAAGCCTGAGTGGGTGATAAAGTTTGCTTCAACAGAAAGTCAGTTATCTCACAGCTTGTTTTTCCCTTTGGTAAATATAAGTGACAAAGCCCTTTCCATATTCATAAGAAATCACTGCCAAAAGCATTTACGATTCTACTATATCATGAGCAAGTGTTTATGAATCACTATCACATAGTCAGGATACCAGGTGCTCGTGATGTGAGCTTATCCTGCCACATCGATGGCACCCGTCATAAACACATGCAAAGGCAAGTCATTTGTTCACCTAAAAAACACGGGAAGATAATATTCTTCTACAAGGCAAAATTTGGACATCAATTCTTGTTGCTAATGCGTCAAATTGGGACGTTACTTAGACCATGAACGCTGTACTATTGATCAAACCACTTTTTGAACAATAGCCGTATGAGGTTCTTTGAAATCTTTGTAGAAAGAGCATGCTCGAATGTACCTCAAAAGTTGCGAAATGTAGGCACCAAGGGCTGGAGCTGCAGATATAGTGCTCGACATAAAAGGATAGTTGACTGTTTGAAAGAAGAATGCATCCCTCTTGTCATACAGTTTTGTTGAGATTGTTTTTTCACTCATAATACAGGTATAACACTGACAAACAAAATACAAATACTGACAAATCAATCATAATATTCACGGTAAACTGGGAATACGATCATCGGATTCTGGCAAGACGAAAAGGGGGGTAACTCTGCACAGCTCATTACGACGACTGGGCTGCCTGTCCTGACAAACGAGACATGATACGAAGCAACATCCCCAGCAATGTCTCCATAACCAGTTAACAAAGCGTAAGGGTAGCGGGGTGTTTAGTGCTGATATACGCCAAAGGCTCGGGTTCCATTTGGCATGAAGCCCAATGTTAGTGCCCAAGCCGTGATATCATATACAGTAAACTACGGTTAAAACGAACACGAAGGGACTGCTAATTTTAGTTCGTTATAACCGTAGTTCGTTATAAGCATATATACAGCATATAATCATCAATGGCCGGGACCCAAAAATAAATTCGTTATATCCGTCAGTTCGTTATAAGCGTGTTCGTTATAGCCGTAGTTTACTGTATACTGATATAGAGAGGGCGTAAAACCATGTTCTCACACACAGAACGTTTTTTTTCATAATAATATTTCCACACACTCCCACAGATATCTGTAAGCATCCCACTCTAGCTCTATTAAGAGCTCTAACGTGGCGACAAGGGGCTGTAACTATCAATCAATACGTCCTGCAGTGTATATGAAACAAACCACATAAACACCCTGATTAAGTCTTCGTTGTAAGTTAAGCTGACACGCAATGTCGCCTGGTATTGCAGTACTGGAGTAGCCTGCCCACACTCGCAGTGTCCTTGACATGTATCATTACGGGTAATAAGAGTCGCTGCGAGTTCCGCTTTTGGAAGTAACAGTGAAAAGTTATTGAAAGGGTGACCTTTCAGTTTGTGACCGGCTGATACATCTTCTCCCAATTTCCGCCGAAATCGTGCACAGTTCTACCACAGCTTTAAAACATTCACATCAGCGGGAAGATAGATCGATACACAAGCAGTAATTGCTATGTACAATGGTGTTCAGAGGAACATTTTACACTGAAATTCCAGCCATTAAGCAACAATCACAAAATGTAAGGAGTGGAACCCTTAAGCCCGACACCGCGACACTGTCCCCCGTTATCTTCAGATCTCGAATAGCGTCGAAGACCTTTCTCCGAAAACTGTCATGTGTGCTTAAACAGACATATAGAAAAGATCTGCTTTCATCTCAACGACACAACGACACTGGTGAACATTTACGAGAGAGACAGTTTCACCTGATTAAAGCTCATTATTGCATACTCCTTATTTATTGCATTATCTTGCACAAGCAACCACTCTGTGCACACGGGGAATGATAATGTTATTAACCAACATTTTGGATTTGGCTTGGAATTTTGTTGTATGATAATAGAGAACCTTGAAATCCTAACCATTATTTTGCCCATTATTGTGTGCGGGAGCACCTCAGTTGAACTGATATTTAATGACCGAATGGCACATTAATCCAGATTTCTCCTACTAATCTAAACAAAAACTCATGGTGTTCATTATTCATCTATAGCATTACCTTTGAATCAAATATATTAATGCATAGGTAATTATAACTATATGTAGCTTTGACTACCTTCCAAGGACCACCACGAAACCTTAAGCTCGAAAAAATAACACAATAGCATGTGCCATATCAGAACGCACCAGTTTTTAGTAGGGCGGTTGGGTAGCCTAGTGGTTAAAGGGTTCGCTCGTCACGCCTAAGACCCGTGTTCGAATCCCGACATGGGTACAATGTGTGAAGCCCATTTTTGGTGTCCCCCGCCGTGATATTGCTGGAATATTGCTAAAAGCGGCGTAAAACCAAACTCACTCACTCACTGTTTTTAGTATAATGGGGATCTGTAATATAGCTAGATAGTAGTCGTACTACTAAGAATTCATATTTCAAAGACAATGATTATGCCAGTGCACTGAAACTAACGAATTGAGCCTCCCACATTTAACCAAAAATCAGTTTGATCTTAAACTATTAAAATGTAGGAATTATCGTAGGATTTAAAGCGGGTTGAGGAGACAGATGGTGAGATCACACGTGTGTCGGACAAGGTTGACCTCGTTCGTTTTATTCGTTTTGATTGGATAACCGTGACCTCGCTAAGCTCACACATTAAGGTCACGTCGCAGATCTACTACAAATATTATATAATCGAGCAGTGTGCATTTGCCATGCACCCCTGCAGATATTTCGGGCCCACTTTCGCGACTTTTCAATTTGATTTAACGCAGAATGTTCAGCGTAGGGAAATGAAGCCAGTTTAAAATATTTGAACCGGTATCAGGAATAACGTTGGGTGCACCGGCTCTGCTATCAGTGTGCCCTTCGTTGTTTGTTTGTTGTTTAACGTCGCACTCAGTAATATTCCTGCTATATGACGGTGGTCTGTAAATAAACGAGCCCAGTGATTAACACCATGAGCCTCGATCTACGCAACTGGCATACGATGACATGCATGAACCAAGTCAGTGAGTGTGATCACCCAATCCCGTCTGTCGCCTGTTACGACAAGCATGAGTTGCTGAAGACCAATTCTAACCAGTATATGCTCTCAGTATGCATGGATTGAACTCAATTGTTAGATGTACCAATATCAACATGAATGAGTAGATCGATACGAATGCAAAGAAATTGCACAGTCAATTCAAACTTCACTTATTTAAGGGACAACGGGGTAGCCTAGTGGTTAAAGCGCCCACTTTTCACGCCAAAGGCCCTGGTTCTTATCCCCACATTGGTTCAAAGTTTAAAGCCCATTGTTCCGCCGTTCTATTTATGGAATTGCTTGGTTATGATGTTCTGTGACTACGAGACAAAGCCGTTCAATCTTTCCATCTCGAAAACTCCATGCCATGACGCCAGGTTCCCATACACGCCGCTAGCGTTATCCGTAGCAGAAGGTCAGCTGCATAGTGTCATCGATGATGCCATGACACCCAGCTGTGTGTCAGTTATCGCGCCAGATGACGTCAAAAATAAAGTAAAAAATATCAAGTGTTGTAAATAAAAACTATACCGTTTTGTTCCGGAAGCCCTTCGGTGCATGATATAAGTTCGATTTAGTTCAAACTGTTAAAAGGGCTAAATTCTACGGTGAAAACACCTGTTTTAATGTCCAGCGAGTAAATGGTAGTTGCAACCTACCAATTTCCGTTTTTTATGGGCTGCTCATCCCCCCCTAAGCTAAAATACATGACATTTGTCAGAAGGTTTTCTGCAATAATGAGTTGGTGGCTCCTAACTTGTGGTATGTGGTATTATGCTTATGACCTAGGTGAGGTGAGGTGAAATTGGGTTTAACGTCGCGTCCAAGATTATTACACTAGCGATTATTATATAGCGACGTGCATACACGCGTGTGTGTGTGTGTGGCTGCTTGTACTAGTCCGGGCTGATGCCGATTTATAGTGCTAGCCCACTGAGATACCATGCCGCAGTTTAACATGAATACCCCACTCAGACACAGTATTCTGACTCCGAGCCGACCAGTCCTTGTTTTAGCCCCTTAATTCCGAGCGCCAGACAGGGTAACAACAAGTACCATCTTTTTACGTCTTTTGGTATGACGCGGCCGGGGATCGAACCCCGGACCTTCCGCTCTCCGGGCGGACGCTCTACCACTAGACCACGGAGGCGGTCACTTATGACCTAGGAACGTTTTCTGTAGGTTTTTGTGTCGGGTGTCATTCCGGGACAAGACGTGCTCCTCTCGAAGGTTTCCACATTAGCATATGAACACGAGTCTTGGTCAGGTTCGGTAAATCGGTTGATTGTGTGTGATCGTACCCCGAGGGCGAGGATTGCTGCCTACAGTTTATTTACTGGTTTGCCTGGTCAAGTCTCGAGTTTGTACTCAGCAAAGACATCTAGATGAATACAATATATATACTGGATATTAGATACAACTGCTTTGGTATAGTTGGTATTTAACTGAAGATATTGTGTTGGAATAACATAGTCCCTTACAACTTTAATACGCCAGAATATATATACTACACCTATGTTTAAACCCCCATTATATTTATTACATTAAGTTTTAATTGTAATGTCTGTAAGTATTTAACATTAATATTTATACGACGGCGTCCTTTTAGTAGTATACTGTAAGCTAGAGCGAGGGTTTACATTACAAATTTTGAAAAGTAACGTTTGAATATCTCCATTAAATATTTTGGGGAAATTATTTTTTTGTAAATATAATTTGCCACCGTGTTGACGCATCGCATCAAAAGTTTTCTTGTAACCTAGGTAACCCCCTGGCAACAGTAGGTCCCCAGTACATTGAGGTCTTTGTAAGAGCCAACTGGACCACCAGACAGTAGTTGACCATGATGGATTAGCTCTCATTCGTTGGTATTGTATCATGAGTACATTGACATTTCACTGACTGGTTTCTCGTGTTGTGCGGCGACCCCGTGTGTTATCAACAAGATGAAGGGACACTAAATATACTGGCGATCCTTGTTCACGTTCGATGCAGAGGCAAGTAAAAAGACAGAATTCTGATGAAGGAAAATAAACTTTTCTTGGAAATAATTACAAAATGTAGGCGGGATCGGATTGGTAAAGTTGACGAAGCCAGTTCTTATCCATTCTACGACTTTTTTTTCACCCTTTTGGCTTGCAACACAATCCAATGATTCCACTTTGGCACTTTATATCATATGGCCGTTCCGCCACAATCGCCTTAGCCAGCATTCGACTCACGGTAGCAGATGAGCCGTAGCGTAATAATGTCAGACAGTGGTGTAGAAGCTAGAAGCTAGTGTTCCTTTAAATACCAATATGATGTTAATGATGTATACATATGATTTGACTGATTGTGTGGAATATTAGCCCGCCGTCGTCCATGTTGGGATAACCCAGCAGTTATTTTGAAAAATCGTTTGATCGTCAGTCAAGCTGTAGACCCGGTTCGATTCCCCATTAGTTTGGAATCCATTTCCCACTCACTCAGATTCTATCATTAGACGCTGGTTAACTGACCCACACTCTATTAATTACAGACTACAGGAACATTTGTGTTGCAGTAGTTTCTCTACAGAAAGCAGTTTCACTACAAAAACAGGCCGAATGTTGCTTTAACACCACGTTGTGAAGGAACTCCCCTAATGCACATCTATTTGCTTGGAGTTCCAAAATGCTTATGTTTTATTTAATATTACGCTAACAAAAAAATCTGCTTCATGCTTCACAATTTTTTGTATCACTTTCATTTCTGTAGGACTATTGATATATATGGCAGAGAGATGAATTAGAAAAATGAATGCGACTAGATTTATAGATTGTAAGCATTGTTGCCATCTTCCAGCAGGTGTCACTAGCCTATGGTCACACTACTGACAGTTGCTATTGAAGGTTGCTATAGCCACGATATCAGGGCACGTTGCATCTGCCGAGTCCAAAGGACATGCCGATATAATTGGAAAAGGACTCGACAGGGAGAAACTGTTTTCTTAGTGTGGATCCTCCATCGGCAATAAGTTCAAGGTCATTCATGTAAAAGAGGTGAGTATGGGCTGTTGGAGATCTGTGCTGAGGAGGTCCAGGTACCATTCCTCTTTGCCAAGTCAAAAGCTTAAAGGATTTAGTGACAAACAGAAAAACAAAGGACTGAAAGAATCGCCCTGAAAACTCATTGAGAGGTTACGGTGGTAAGTTAGGCTTCTTCAAGGATCAGTTTCTGAACCAGCAATTGACCTTACCAACATCCATTTCTGGCCCCTTTCTGCTCCTAATAGATAATGTCATTCGAAGCGCAGTACGATGACACGAGATCTGTGAGACACCCTGTAAATATTTTATACCGTCGGTCCATACAAGTAAAAGGAAGTGTTTAGGGGAGTCAGATCACCTTTGGGAGAAGTATTGTTCGCCCTTTGCACATCCAAGGCGAAACATCCTCTGAATCCACAAGAGAATTAAGACATAGAGAATACTGCACTTTCTCGTTAGATACCATAGAAAGTTCACGAGTTTCGTAAAAATGGTATCTAACGAGACTGAGTGTGGTATTTTATTTATTACCCACGTTAAATCTATATTTGAGTGTAAATACATAACAACTTTCGTTCGTTGACAGACCATACTGAAACCGGTTGCAAAATCTGGTTGCGCATGAATATTGATATATGCCCAAATATGGGCATTGATGACATTTCTATGCATACGCATTAACAACATACGCCTGCAGTTGTGTTTGCAAACAAAACAGCAGCGACGCTCAAGATCCTTTCGGAAGAAATTCTTCAACTTATGGTAATTCAAACGCCATGTTGTTAATAAGCAGGACACCTATAAGAAAATTTGAAATGTCACATTAGCGCCGCGGAATATCGGACCAACAGTTGGGTCCCCTCTGTACAATCAAAAGGGTTCGGTTTCCTTGATGTATCAGCTGAATATATATCAAGTCCGCACCATTTTGAAAGAGGGAAATCAGAGTGTTCGACATTCATGTTAACTCTACCACCCTATACTGGAGACTCAAGTCTGCTTGCATGTCAGTGACAGCATCGAACGATCGAAGGGCAAGGTCACCACCGGAATAAGAAAAGACAACCGTGATCTACTCGCAGCGTTTTACGCTAGAGACAGGGAATGTTATTATTCACATTTGGGATGTTTTGGGCCACAAAATAAGAAGTCAGGCACACTTCCACGGAGTTTTTGAATGATTTGTATCGGAACTGTTTACTTTTAGTGATCTGGTCGTGCAGTCGTGTACGTTCATTCATGAACGACGCCTTCCGAAACAGCGCCACAAAATACGCTTCGAAGGGGACACTGATGGCACAACCGGATCATCCCAAGTAAGTCTCGATAGTTTAAACAGACTTCATCTCACCACGCTTATCCTTTTTAGTTAAATCAAATTGAATGTTGCGAAAGTAGTCGGGTGCGTCACGCTCATGGGGGACCCTCGCTCTATTGATCGGTAGTCGTCCATTGTAAATGGATATAGCTCGATTATATATAATGTCTGTAGAAGCACTATGCATTACCTATATAGAATGCAAACCGAATTTGATGCGTGTGACTATCTTGTTTGGTTTAATAAAGTGTTTGTTAATATTTCTCGTTCTCATGAATTTCTTCAGTTCCGCCTTGTAGTTGGAAAATGAATGACGTCTCGCGATTTTTTATGTAGGAAAAAAGTAGTCCGGGTGAGACAGAGGTCACGGTTATTCAATCAAGACGAATAAAACAAGGTCCACCTTTTACGACACACGTGTGACGCACGGATTTAGTATCTTACCACCTGTATCTTCACCACCTGGGTAATACAGTTCAGTAATGGCGTTTGGACACATGGGAACAGTTTCAAATACCGGTTTCGAATATCATCAGACCCTGGCGTCGTATTGGATTTGGATTTTTTAATTGCATTTTTCAGGCAATCATGTGTAACGAAACACAACAATGGTGACCTTATTTTTTCGTTTACGCTATCATATTAATCCTCTGGCCATTGTTCCTCGTGGTTACAGTAACGGGGTATAGACCACAACTGTTTCCAAAACCTTTCACTGGAATCCATGGTGGGTCTTTTCTCATCACTGCCATTGCTTGCATTTAATTGCCTGTAAAACGGTTTTACATTTGATTTGAACAATTTAATTTGATTTATGAAATTACTTTTCCTATCCTACTTTCTTTTTCTTTCTGTCCAAACCTTTACCTTTGCCTACGGAGAATCAAGACTTTGATTGAAAATTTTCTCCTTTGTTGATTTGTGATTTTAAAAAAATAAATCAAATTGATCTCTGGCCTTTTGACATAGATTGTCCTAAAGAAAGCAATTTTTATGCAAATTTCTATCCAGGACACATCTTTCCTTGTTTTATTTAGTTTAATTTGAAACCGGTTTTTATTTTGATGATTTTGTAAATTACACTCTTGTGGTTCATTTTCTTTGGAAACTGTATGAAGTTCCTCCAGTGTTCGAGCAGAAACATACACGAAGCAGTTAATGTCATGCAAAGAACAGTCCGCATTGAGAGTTACAGAAATAATTTCATATAATTTATTCAGTTGATTCTGATTGGTTAATTTGTTTTATTGGCCTCAGTTTCTCAATCGGTAAATCACAGATTTCATTATAAAATCAATGGATCATCACAATGGATCATCAGAAAAATCATTGACAGAAGAGGGAGAACATTAGGGATTTCATTTGATGAGACCTTGAACGGGGCATCAGTGAAAACTGCATCGGGTACTTTAAAGTGAACAATGCGAACGTTCATTTGCAATTTCGGGTCTGCTGCTGCTGGGGCTGGGGATTCAAGGCCCCTGACGGGTGTTTGCAGTTAGCTCACCAGTCTTACAGCGTAACTTCAGTCGTCGAAGCTGGTCGCGAATATTCTGCTCATTTGCATTTGCATGGCTTTGTCCCTATGTTGCTTCAATGATTTACCATTTATATGTGGTCGTCCTGTTGCTTTCGCCACTCAGGAAGTGTGGACTTGAGTTTGTAAATCACCCTAACTGGGTGATGTACGTTTAGTTCAGGGGAATAAATCCTCCCTATCTAGAACCACCACGAAGAGGCGTACACATCCGGCCCGTATTATTATTAATATTATTCTTATTCTTATTATAATGTACAGATTAAAATTTTAAAAAAGGAGCAAAGAGAGTTTGGGTGATCCTGGCACAGACAGGCTGGTTAGGCTCATCATCAGCTCAGGGCCCTTGTCTCCTCTACAAGCAGCCCAGACAGCCAGTGGGACTTCTCCAAGGAAGCGCTGCCTAGTCAAAGCCACCCAGAACTTTTTGGCGAATGTGAAGACTACCCAACACAGCAGCCTTCTGCATTACACAGATTGTCAGAAGGGCTGTATTCATGGTACTTTCCCAATGCCAATCAACAGATTGGGAGGTACAAAACCTAAGGCACCAAGAACAATGGGGAGTCGGACAACTTGTTATTTGGGATGCAAGCGTGACATTTCGAAAGCGAGGTCCGCATATTTGCCATGTTTTTCCTCAATCTTGTCAATCACATTAGTGTCAAAGGGGACAGAAAATTAAATGACATAAATGATTTCATTTGATTTATCAAAAAGGACAAGATCAGGTTTGTTGGCCTGGATACGTCTGAGGCTGTAAATGGGCCTATTCCAAAGAAATTTGTATTTATCATTTTCCATTACGCACCCTACATAATCCGGGTCGTACCATGGATGGACCTCTGTGTCAAAACCACAAGCATGGCGAAGACGGTAATAAAAGGATCGAGCTACACCATGATGTCGTTTAAGATACTGTGTTTGTGCCAAAGCTGGGCATCCACTGACAATGTGTTGGACAGTCTCATTAAAATCATTACATATTAATCTACATTTCATATTTACATTTTGATGCAAAGTCACACGTTTACGGCTTCGAGTGTGAAGTGACTGGTCCTGAGCAGCAAACAGAAAGCCTTCTGTTTCACTTTTCAGGCCACACGACTTCATCCAAGCAAATGACTCTGCAGGGTTGCTGAGCTTCTCAACACACTGCACATAAACTCAGATGCAGTGGTCGTTCAGATAGCCTCTCCTTTAAAAACTGAGTCTGGGCCGATTTGATATGGCACTTCGCTTGGTTGACACTCATTTCTGTACCGTTCAGCAGTACAGAACAATCAACAAAATCAACATTGACATTGAGATTATGCACCACATCCTTGGCTCGTTTTAGAATACTGTGGAATGCCTTGTTTTCATCATGAGTCTTGCCATGCTTAACAAGAAGATCATCAGAAAAATAAATGTGTGCAAAAGTGCACAAAACAATTCTATCACGAAGAGCCCTCACGTTAATCAAACCCTGTCATAATGATTGGTAAATATAAGCGATTGAGGGAAGAGCGAGGGTGGTGGGATCTATTGTCTGACATGATTTTTCGATTGAAGGTGTCAGTACCCTGAATTTCTTGTTTCGTCCAATCAACAACGCCAAAAGAATATGAAAGGACGGGCACAGCTTACGTATTTGTGCCTTTTATTTTATTGTGAGCGTTCAGCTCTGAACTCCAGATTTTCTTTGGTCTACATATGTACTCTGTAATCTGCATTCCTAAGTACGTATTGGCCTGGCCTTCCAGAAGATGTTCAATAACTCCTCCTCCAAGTGAACTAACTGATCCTCCCTCTTCTACCTTACAATGTTTCAAATGAAGAATGTTGCATTTGTCGAGTTCAAAGGACATGCCGATACCATTAGAAAAGGGCTCGACAAGCAGAATTTGTTTTATGAGTGTAGATCCTCCATCGGCAATAAGTTCAAGGTCATCCATGTAAAGGGGGTGAGTAAGGGGTGTAGAGGATCTTTGCTTAGGAGGTCCCGGGGGATAACCTTCCTCTTTGCTAAACAAAAAGCTAAAAGGATTTAGTGACAAACAGAAAAACAAGGGGTTAAAAGGATTATTATTATTATTAATAATAATAATAATAATTATTAGTATTATTAGTATAATAATTATAACAATCTTTTCATTCGAAAATATACAAATGAAACACTGTCATAGAAATCATTTCCGTACAGCGCCAGCGTATGGCGAGCACAGGAAGAGTCAATGGTACCGACAGAGAGGCTTAAGAACAAACAGCGGAATTATTGATGTTTCCTCGTTATTTGTGAAGAGGCCGAAGCAGGAGAGCATTCGGACAGCCACAGCACTGTGAGCCGGGTGCTCCCATATACAAGCTCATTCAATACCTCGGCTTATAAACATGGGATTATAAGAGGCGCTCTCGGAGCTAATATCAATATGGTGTCCGTACATTTGAGATTAGCGAAGCTTGTTCCAGATGTTGATTCTTGGATTTAAGACTTTGGAGAACATTTAGCTACAGGATATGTACACATCTTGACGTGATTCTGTGGCAAGGTATGTGCGTCAATACTTTGTTTCTTGTTACGCTTTTATGTGTTGTGAAAATATACTTTATGTTTCAATCGTGGAATGTTACCAAAATGCACATGGAGGCGTTCGATCTTCACCTGCTTCTAATAACATTTATTCTTGTACATTCGAAACACAGAGAGCTTCACCAGACAGGTTTTAGTGACGTGACGATGCCGTCTTTACGCATAAAGATTCAGGATTATCTATAACATAGGTGAAGTTTCATAAAAGAGATTTGTATACTGAACTTAAAAGGTAAGGGGTCATGAAATATTTTTGTATAGTGTGCATATATAAAGAAACTCAGACTTCACTACAAATAGAATATTGCCCAAATATTCAAGATCAACTTTTTTGTTAAGTATATAATCTCCCACAATATCATATATAATAATATAATATAATATATAATAATATATATATTATTGAAACATTATTATATATGATATTGTGGGAGATTATATACTGAACAAAAAAGTTGATTGAATATCATATATAATAATGTTTCAGTAATATATATATATATATATATATATATATATATATATATATATATATATATATATATATATATATATATATATATATATTATTGAAACATTATTATATATGATATTGTTGGAGATTATATACAATATATTATTGAAACATTATTTAATTATTATATGGAATATCGCTGAGTGCGGCGTTAAACAACAAACAAAAAAACAACCATGAAGATTCTATGACAATGGTGATGTTAATATCGTAGGTTCGAATCCCGGTTCGCCCCGATTTTGTTTCTAGGTTTGTCCTCACAATACCCGTGCTCGTGGTTTTAACTCAATGGTTAACGTCTTAGACCTGCATCACGTTGGTCTTTCCTCCCACAGTCAGCTGACACACTGTGATATAACTGGAATACTGTTCAAAGCGGCGTTATACTCACGCAATCACTCATTCACTTAATATGTAACTATTCATATCGTTTCAATCTGTATGTTTTGCAAGAACGCAAAGATATGTGTATGTTAGTGTTGCTTAACGCCGCACTTAACGTCGAAATATTCCAGCCAGATGTTCGGCGTGTAAATAATCGAGTCTGGACCAGACAATCAAGTTATGGTACAACCGATCTGAGTGCGATGACACTCAGTCACCGAGCCTGACCACCCGATCAATTTGATCGGTTGCCGGGGACAGTTCTAACCCGGATTCCCCCAGGGAAGGCAAAGATAACGGTACTGACGTGTCTGTTGCAAGTCCATTCCAAGGACATTAAAAAAATATGTTTAGCTTTATGGCAATGTAGATGTGTGCTCCAATGGATAACATGGTATCCATTGGATGGTATGGTTTTTCATTGGGCGAGCAATTGTCAGGAATAGTACAAGCAGCTACACACAAACACACTCTAGAGTGAGTAACTGAGTTGGGTTCAATGTCGCTTTGAACAATATCCTAGTTTCAACACGTTGTGTCAACGATACTTGTTAAAACGCCGTAAAACACAACTCACTTATACAAATGAGCTTAGTCGAATAACGTGACGCCATGGTAACTCACCATTACTGCCATACTTGTTTATTGTGTCACCAAATAACAATGGAGTGAGTGAGGTTGGCATTACGCCCCTAATAATAATTATTATTAATAATAATAATAATAATATCCTAATAATCCTTGAAGAGGCTAAAACTTACCACCGTAATCTCTCAATGTGATGGATAGACTACAGAAAATCTTATGATTACGTACCTCACGAATGGATTTTGAAGTCACTGAAATGTATGGACCTCCCCGAGCGACTACATGTTTTACTCAAGTCTTTAATGAATTGCTGGTCAACTCAACAGGGGCAGGTGGTGACTTCGGAACCCATTTCTATGAGAAGAGGAATATTTCAGGGCGATTCTTTCAGTCCTTTGCTTTTCTGTTTGTTACTAATACCACATACTCACCTCCTTTACATGGATGATCTTGAACTTATTGCCAATGGATGACCCACACTTAGAAACAGATTCTCCTTGTCGAGTCCTTTTCTAATGATATCGGCATGCCCTTTGGACTCGACAAATGCAACATTCTTCATCTGAAACGTGGCAAGGTAGAAGTAGGAGGATCAGTCAGTTTACTTGGAGGAGGAGTTATTGACCATCTCGTGGAAGTTCAGACCAATACATACTTGATGCAGATTAGGGACCAACTCCAGAATGCCCATATCAAGGACAAACTTCGGGCAGAGTACAAATGTAGACTTAAATCTGGAGTTCAGAGCTGAACGCTCACAAAAAAAGTTAAAGCCACAAATACTTATGATGTACCCGTCCTTTCATATTCTTTTGGTGTTGTGTGATTGAACGAAGCAAGAAATTCAGGGTATTGACACCCTCACTCGAAGAATCACGTCAGACAATAGATCCCACCACCCTCGCTCTTCCATCAATCGCTTATATTTACCAATCATAATGGGAGGGCGTGGTTTGATTAACGTTGGGGCTCTTGTTTTGTGCACCTTTGCACACATTAAATTTCATTTGTCTGATGATCCTCTTATGAAGCATGTCAAGACCCATGATGAAACAAAACATTCCACAGTTTTCGTAAACGAGCCAAGGATGTGGGACATAATCTCAATGCCAGTGTTTTGTTGATGGTTCTGTACTGCTGGACGGTACAGAAATGAGTGTCAACTAAGCGAAGTGCCATATCAAGTCGGCCAAAACTCAGTTTTTAAAGGAGAGGCTATCTGAACGACCACTGCATCTGAGTTTATGTGCAGTGTGTTGAGAAGCTCAGCAACCCTGCATAGTCCTTCGCTTGGATGAGGTCGGCTGGCCAGAAAAGTGAAACAGAAGGCTTTCTGTTTGCTGCCCAGAACCAATCACTTCCCACTCGAAACCGTCAATGTGTGATTTTGCTTCAAAATGTAAATATGAAATGTAGATTATGTAATGATTTTAATGAGACTGTCCAACACATTGTCAGTGGATGCCAAGCTTTGGCACAAACACAGTATCTTAAACGACATCATGGTGTAGCTCGATCCTTGAGTTTTATCACCGTCTTCGCCATGCTTGTGGTTTTGACACAGAGATCCATCCACTGTACGACCCGGAATATGTAGAGGGTGTCATTGAAAATGATAAATACAATATTCTTTGGAATAGGTCCTTATACAGCCTCAGACGTATCCAGGCCAACAAACCTGATCTTGATAAATCTGATGAAATCATTTCATTTGCTGTCCCTTTCGACTCTAATGTGATTCAGGAAAAAACATGGCAAATATGCAAACCTCGCTTTCGAAATGTCACACTTGCATCCCAAGTACCAAGTTGTCAGACTCCCCATTGTTCTCGGTGTCTTAGGTTGGTTACCTCCCAAATTGTTGACTGACATTTGGAGAGTACCCGGGTTTGTTGCCAGGAATACAACCCTTCTGACAATCTGTGTAATGCAGAAGGCTGCAGTAACTCTGGTGGAACAGGTTGCTATTTGGATTCAGTGGTGTGTAACATGATCATTGCTTTCGTGGACCTAACAGATACATTTTGGACATGTTTTCCCGAATTCAAAGACTTAGTAAATAGAATACCTAGGTATTTATATTCATCTGCAAGACCAAATGGCTTTTTTTTGTAAAACCAGTTTTCGGAGTTGTCTTACTTTCCTAAACACAACCACATTTGTTTTATCTACGTTTACTGTAAGTTTCCATTCAACTGTAAACGTTTCTGAGAGACTGAGCTGGTTTCGAAGCCCCATGACAGTATCTGATGCAAGTATGACATCATCAGCAAACAATAGCGTGAATAACTTAAGTTTTAAATATCTGGGAACACCTGAAAGCCGTGTTTACCCTCTCTAACAATATCGTACGTTAACTCGGTAATGAAAAATGAGAATAACCAATCGAAGAAGTATGTTAACTGACCATCAAATCGTATACATGCCCTTACATTTGTGAAATACTTTTTATCATCTATGCCATTCTACCCTATATATTCTGCACCATGCCCATCATTTGGTCTTGCTTGACATGTTGTTACATGTATCCATAAATTTGTAAAATGACGTTCCCAATTTCTGTAGTGGACATTTCCTTTCTACCGTTACCAAGGAAATGATAAGAAGTATTTGTTTAAATGCAAAATATGATATTTATAACCTAGTCCTGGATGACAGAGTTTGTCCATGTACTAAACTGATTTGTAGTCCGTAAATGGCTTAAAATTTTGAAGTGTCGTGAAAACTAATTTCCTTTCCTAGTGAAATGTTTGACAATACAATTATTGTATTAGATTAAGTGCAAGAGCAAGGAAAACATCACTTTGTGTTTTTAACGCAATTAAAAAACGCCCACAAGTTATCTTGTCTTCTCAAATTAGTTTTACTTAAAATATTTCCACCAACCACTTAAAACGTTTCATGCTGTTGGATGATCGATATCATATATACAGTTTGGAGCCTATATTGTCTGTACATATTCACACATACAGGAACCCAGGCTAATAGAGAGTACAACATAGTATTGAGCATTGTCACGACAGCGTAACTGTCATCTTCAAAGCGTCTGCGACATCAACGACCGTGAGTTTCGCACTCAGCTTATTGTTAGCGCCAGAGTCACTTTTTTCGCCAGAACACGCAGTATGAGGTCACCTGGATATGCCAACATTCGCCAGTTTCCATCGTTACCAGTAAACATATACTGCCATGTACTAAATATATAATATAACATTACATTGTGACGCCAGATAATATCCAGTCTGAACTATCCGGCGAAACTGTTTCCTTTCCGCGTAAAAGGCAAAATATTAGTGAACATTATATAAAAGGAAAGTGTGTGTGTGTGTGTGTGTGTGTGTGTGTGTGTGTGTGTGTGTGTGTGTGTGTGTGTGTGTGTGTGTGTGCGTGGTATATATAAACGCATTAAAGTATTAGTCCCTGAAGATATCCATGTTTGGACGAAATAACTCAAGCACCAGAACCCATCACTATCAGCATTTAATCACAAATGAAGCTTTTGAAATTTGTCCCTTGCCAGTTTGTTCATCTTTCCATCGAATAAACCTTCCTTTGTCAATACAACAGCTGTTTAAGTCAGCTTGCACACCAGGGGGTTGTTTCAATGAAATTGAGGGTGACTGGTTGGGTTGGGTTGTACAAATTCATTATTGATTCTGGGGTTAATTTCGAAGGTATACAGATTATTATTCTTCCACAAGTGAATCAAAATTTGTCTTTTATTCATACATACATGGTTGAATTCACACCGTCAGAAATAAGTCGATCTTGCAATCTTTTAAATTCTTCATCTCCTGCCAATATCAGATATTCAGTGGCTTCATAATGACAACTTCTGTGTTCCCAATCCCGCGTCAAACAGTCTATCTATCTCTGTTTATCATCCAAAACTGGCTCCCACGGGAGATATTGCTTTAGTGAGATCCAGCGATATCTACATTGTATATATCCCTATATGAAATTGCATCACAATGCTTTGCAGACCATTGTGACACCATTGGTTACCATGACGTCACAATCAAATGACATCACTAATGGCTCTGCTACTGAAGCTGTTAACAGTACTTTTTACACTTAGACACTGCTTATTACTGTCTTCATACTGAAAAAGTTGGAAGAATGATGTTTGATGATAAATAAAATCTGACCATCGTGTCTTTTGATTACAAATATGTCAACACTCGGCAAGCCTCGGAGTTTTCCCACTTTTATCACTTCATGTTAAACCAACGAACAGAGGTTTGGTGCTGACAAACCATAAAAAAACATAATTAAGGTGAATCTGGGATTCGATCCCACGATTATAGGTTTGTGAGACGCATAACGGACGCAATTCTGCACAGCGAGAGCCGAGGTCTGAGATGACCTCCACCTACCATGTCCCATTGTGTTCGAGCATGGTGTTTGTGATCTATGAGGTGTTATACCAACACGCAGAAAATAGAGAGAAAACTCATCTTCTCGTGCGATTGTGGAACAGCGGTTGGTTAATTATTAACACATTACAGGAGTATGTACTGGGAACGGCAGTGTCTGTTCATAAACATTGGCAATTAACAGACCATTTACCACTGGTAGTCGAGGTACGAGGTCAGACTCAGGTGAAGGTTGTGTTCTGAAATATACGCCGTATCTTTTTGATATTTCGACACCATTCCGCAATACAAACAGTCCTTTTACAATTATTCGAGTAAGGAGTATAAGATGTTATTATCATATCGGTCGATGGAAGAGTCGCTATCTCGTAGGACATAAGCATGTTCATTGCTCTGTATGTTTTGCTAACTCGTCTACCCTGGCGGTAAACACAGTTAACTTGACGTCACATGGAGTGAGTGAGTGAGTGAGTGAGTGAGTGTGTGAGTTGGGTTTAACGCCGCTTTTAACAATATTCCAGTTATATCACGGCGTGTCAGCTTCATGTGGGAGGAAAGCCCGAAGTGATGCAGGTCTCAAACGTTTACCACTTCGGTGAAACCCACGACCACGGGTATGGTGCTGACAAACCTAGAAACATCGGGGCGACCCGGGATTGGAACCCACGATCATAGGTTTCTTGCGCGTCCAGCGAATGGCGGCGCCTTAGACGACTGGGCCACCCGTGCCCCCGACTTCAGCTGTATATAATCTGGGTCGGTCTGCGAAACCGGTTTCTGTGATATGCAGACAGATGACCCGCATGTTGTGATTATCATGTGTTTGTGATTTAATGTACCGGCTATAGTTAATATGAAATAACCCACAATATATACATGTATACATATATACATCAATACAAATTCTTTTAATTCATTTTTTCATTCTTCAATTCATTAAGACCAGTACCCAGTTAGATGTGAGACGGCATCAAGGTACTCCCCAGCAAGAAATTGTCTTTTGTCACGGCCAAGAGCATGTTCAAGTTGGCGTATACCATCTTGAACAGGTTAGTTGTGTAACCGGCGATTTGGATGAATAGGGCAGTTGTCGTAGATGGTCACGAAGTTGTTCAGGGTGTTGTTTGTGGAATGGCATGATCTCAGACAACAGTGCCAGTGGATTCTCTCTCCGTTTCTTGACTTATTATTAAAGTTATTTGTTTGTTGTTTAACGCCGCACACCGCAATATCCAAGCTATATGATGGCGGTCTGTAGATAATCGAGTCTGGACCAGACAATCCAGTGATTGACATCATGAGCATCGATCTACGCAGTTGGGACACGATAACATGTATTAACCAACAAAGCCATTAGTCGCCTCTTACGACAAACATTGGTTGCTGAAGATCAATTCTAACCCGGATCTTCACGGGTTGTAGCCGAAGTACACCAATTCAAGTACTCTCCTCCAAGATTGTTTGGAATATAGTGAGTGAGTGAGTGAGTGAGTGAGTTGGGTTTAACGCCGCTTTTAACAATATTCCAGTTATATCGCGGCGTGTCAGCCTAATGTGAGAGGAAAGCCCGAAGTGATGCAGGTCTTCGGTGAAACCCACGAGCACGGGTATGGTGCTGACAAACCTAGAAACGTAATAAGGGCGAACCGGGATTCGAACCCACAATCATAGGTTTCTGGCGTGCCTAAGGGACGCAACTTTGAGCCACCCGTGCCCCCGTTTGGAATATAGCGAGGCACTTGTGCGTTTGCCATATTGTTATACTATGCAATAGTCTATGACTCCCTTCTACTTATACTCAAATTGAATAAATTCGCTCACTAAAAGGGGCGGTTGGGTAGCCTAGTGGTTAAAGCGTTCGCTCGTCACGCCGAAGACCCGGGTTCGATTCCCGACATGGGTACAATGTGTGAAGCCCATTCCTGGTGTCCCCCGCCGTGATATTGCTGGAATATTGCTAAAAGCGGCGTAAAACCATACTCAGTCAGTCGCTCACTAAAAAATGCATTAATCCAATGTATATCCAATTAATATAATGTGTCAGCTGATCAGTGACAGTCATTGATAACCGTTTGAGTTTCACCAGGGCCTCTTTCACAAGAAGAAACTATAGTCGGCCAACTACCCATGCGCTACCGTTAATCAGCGTAACTTCGGATTTCTCGACCGGCTACGTTGAACCAACCCTGCTGTACCTGTAATTCAAATGACGACTTCTGCCTGCCGGTTGTATACGAGCGTTCTTGCTTTGGTTAAAGTGATTAGCCGTGACGCATTTACAACGTAATGGTTTAAGTGACGCTAATTGTCTACAGAATGGTTCGCTCTTGTGTCACTTTCTGAAGATCAAAGCGTGTAACAGAGCACATCCAAAAAGGCATATTAGAAATCAGGTTTTATTTACGTGGTTTAGAATTCCTGATACTAGTAGCCACAAGGCTTGGTCGGGTAGCCTCGTGGTTAAAGCGTTCGCTTGTCACACTGAAGACCTGAGTTCGATTCCCGACGTAGGTGTGTGAAGCCCATTTCTGGTGTACCCCGCCTTGATATTGTGGGAATATTGCTACAAGCGGCGTAACACCATACTCACTGACTAGTCGCCTTAAATACACATGAACAGGATACAAGATGCTGTAGATGCACATATATATAACATATTAGATACATACCACATCAGCTACATCGCGTGTTTACATGTACATCTATTTTGAAGTCCACAAGTCATCAACATCAACTACATATCACCAATGTTAATATATATATATCTGTGTGCGTGCGTGAGCACCTATTTACACTTCCTTGGAAAACCCAGCTTCCCATCGTGTGTATAGTGTCTTATGATATATTTATCTGATATGCAGCACTCTTTGTAAATTAAAGCGACAAAACCCTTTCCATATTCATAAGAAATATCTACCCAAAGCAGTGTCGATTGTACAATTCCGACTATATCATGAGCATGTGTTTATGAATCACTATGATATAGTGATGATACCAGGTGTTCCCAAAAAGGTGAACGTATCCTGCCCCAGTGGTGGCACCCGTCCCAAACACACGAAAAGGCAAGTCAAATGTTCACCTGAAAAAAAACACGGGAGGATATGGTACAAATCAAAATAGGGACTTGTACCGGATATCATTTTTGTCATTAATGCTTCACATTTGGAAATGTCCACATGTCTGCCATAAAACCTTTTGAAAGCTTTACTGGGGCCTTGAGTGTTGTAACCTTGATCAAACAGCTTCTGAACCAGAGTCGTATGGCGCTCCTTGAAATCTTGGTAGAAAGAGCATGCTCGATTGTACCTAAACAATTGTGAAATTTCGACACCAAGGACTGGTGTTGCAGGACCATATATATTTCCTTTTTTTAGCCATGTACCGTTTTGAGCAGCATTAAGGAATGAACCAATGATTGATTGATTGATTGATTGGAATAGACACGTGCTGTCAGAGTTTAAATAAAGATGTTTAACTAAATTTGGCAGGAACCATTTTATAGATAATTTAGAGACCAATGTGCTGTGACACAGTCACATAAAGGCCATTTCCCGAGTTGGTCAAACATCAAAATTACATATGGACCATTGGTTCTCATTCCCCTTTTAATCTTGGCACAGATAACTGTATACTTCCAGCGTAAGTGTATAATATGCAGGAAGAGCATCTCCAGTAGAGACATATCAATAATCACACTGGGGACACTTCGTCAAAGATATTTGCCGAGACAGGGAACACACCTATTCAATTAACGCAGTTAGGTACAAAGGCACGTGATTGTGTTGAATTGTCTCGGGGCTTGTTCCTTACCACATCGGGGACGTTAATGCCTGATTCAGCAGCTCATGCATGTTATTGAACTGACCTATACATCAGTAATGATCAGTCTGTCCGAGTGTGATAATTAATGTCGTAACTGGCACTTCGAAATATTGATTCATCAAATAGCCATTCTGGAGATGTTGGTCTGTGTCCATCCAAAATAAGCTAGGATCAGGCCTCTGTAAATTGTGTGTGATAAGATTGGTTCGTATCTGTTGTATTTTGACGGTGTTTCTTTTGTAAGGGGTCTGTCTAACTTGGACACACCGTGGTCAATTTCCTTCTGAAACAGCACAAGACACCTTTGCATACAGCAGTAACATATCGTGTTGCTCTCAAGGGACGTACATTTTGTGCTAGATCAGTATGAAAGAAAATAGAACCGGTTGCCATTATTTTTCCATGAATACAATAGTCCCATCGCTGTCTGAACTGATGATGAGCCTGAACATTCTGACTGTGTCATGATCACCCAACCCCTCTTTGCTGCACTGATTTATTTTAATCTGTAAATAATGATAATAATAATAATAATAATGGCTTGAACTGATATTGTGTGTAAGTGTCCATATCCACAAGGGAACTCACGATATATAGTTTAAACACGATATATTGTCTAAAGCATACATACTATCAATCAAAATTAAATTGAAATTGTTGAAATCAAAATAGTTCAGCCATTTGGTGACGACAATTGGGTTAATTGTGCATTTGCTTTAAAAACATGAAAGTTGCGCATGGATAGCTTTTGCTTTACATGCTATCTATGGATATGTCTCTGGTTAACTGTTTTTCCAATAAGGCCACCAACATATGATAATAATAAATATAAAATAACTATTGGAAAACAAGTTTCATAAAGGAATATTTCAACAATTGCTTACCTTTTTTAATGAAATCTCTTTGAAAATGTATGTAGTGTGTCTGACAACATCACTCATGAGAGCCCAGTCCGGATTAATCTTTTGTGATGTAAATAATAGCGACAACACAGGACGATTGAAAAATTGAGAATGTCCACATTGTAGAATATAACTAGTGTGACCGTGATTCTGTTATCGATTAGAAAGAGTAGCTTCTCGTGGTATTTATGGTGTCCTAAATATTAAACTGTGTTTTTTAAAGGTAATGTTAACGTGTTTGGTAACATTTAATGCTATTGTAAAAATGGTGACCCGCAAGGGACCATCTAATATTCTTGTGTGGCTGTGGCTGTTGTTGTGCGGCTATGGAAGTGGATGTGGATGTGGAGTGGCTGTGGCTGTGGCTGTGGCTGTGGCTGTGGCTTTTGGAGTGGATGTGGATGTGGCTGTGGATCTGGATGTGGGTGTGGATGTGGTTGTAAATGTTTTGTGGGTAAACCCTGAAGCACGTGTTGGTGTTTTCAGAGTGGATTAAGACTAATGGTCCCAGCGTTTCTAAGAAATTAGAAAAATAAGTTTTTTAGATGTGGTGTGGAATTTTGTATGTTAAAATATTTATTTTATAATTCATTCTAACTGTACAGGATATCAGGATTTATTCCGATATTCTTCTTTTTGTCAGTGGTCCTATTACTTTCAAATACCATCCTGGGAACGGCTGTTTGCAACGGCTGGTATTGTAGTGAGACAGTTGTGTGACCCTCGCCAGCTATAGCAATAAGATCAGTATGAATGTAACGCGTTGAAAACATTTAGTTACGTGCGGCTTTGTCTTATCAGAATTCGATATGTCAGGGAGACTATATAAAGATATCCGAGTGAGTGAGTGAGTGAGTGAGTGAGTGAGTATGGTTTTACACCGCATTTAGTAAAAATCCAGCTATATCACGGTCGGAGACACCAGAAATGGGCTTTGCACATTTTACCCATGTGGGGATTCGAACCAGGGTTTTCGACGTAACGAGCAAACGCTTTAACCACTAGGCTACCCCATCGCCCTAGTAACCTCTGAGCCTCATATAGAAGGAACCGAGTACGAGTGCAATCTTGTGTTGTGGACATTACATTATATCAAAGAGGTACATAAAAACTAACACATTTGAGCAAAGTGTTTCGCTGTTTCAAGTCAGTAAAATAAGAAGGAATGTGTGACCCTTGGAAAATGGACAAATTTGAGGATCGTGCAGTGATCAAGTTCTTGCAAAAAAGGGGCTTTTTACACAAAAAGACACCCATGAAGATATGAGTACAACATTAGGGGCGGATGCCCATTCCCATGCAACCGTAAAGAGGTGGACAGCAGATGTGAAAATGGCAGGAGAGACTTGAAGACGTCCCCCCGTACTGGAAGGCCTGTCAAGTCAGCAACAATAGAAATTATCCAGAGAATCCTCGATATGGTGATGACATTCCGGCGAATGACTGAGCGTCATATTACTTTAGTTCAGGAGTCATTTCCCAGCAGAAAGCACATTCCATTATCACAGACACGTTGGCATTGAAGAAAGTAGCAGCTTGTTGTGTTCCAATCCGTCTGACATCTGATAAAAAACGCACCAGGCAAAAAGTGTAATTATCTAGCTGTATTTGAAGCTGACCCAGAGGGATTCTCACAACGAAATGTGACATTAGATGAAACATGGGATTCCCACTTTCAAACAACAATCAAAATAGTGCAAGTATCTGACATCCCCACCACAAAAGATGGCACATACTGCCCCATCACCTGGAAAGTTTAAGACCTCAGTGTATTGGGATAGCGAGGGTGTCATCATCGTGGACTGCCTTCCATAAGGCCAGACACTGGAAGACGTGGGAAGCTGCGAAGAGGTGTGTTACTCTTCCACCGGGACAATATACCCGCGCTAGACTGACATTTAGTTCCAGAAATAGAGGAAATTTCATGTGTCGAGTGAAGTAGCATGTTTCTCTCATCGAGTGACGGGGAGATATTTTCGATAGTGGCGTTGCTGAGTGCGGCGTTAAACAACAAACAAACAACGAACAGCCGCAGTATTCCAGCTATATGACGGTGGTCTGCTAATAATCGAATCTGGACAAGACAATCCATTGATTGACATCATGAGCATCAAATTGGGATACGATGACATGTATCAACCAGGTCAGCTAGCCTGACCACCGAAACCCGTTAGTCGCCTCTTACGACAAGCATCGGTTGCTGAAGATCAATTCTAACCCGGATCTTCACGGGTCTTACCGAACATGTCTTATCCCCTGGCTACATTTTGATGTTTTATGTGCGTGAATACGATGCATACTCTGCATCCCACATAAGTTAAAGGGCGGTCCAAATCTTATTTGTCATGACAACCGTGTCGCGTCCGCGTCCGTGTCCGCCACACACTACGGACATGCTTCGGGTTGCTCTCGGGACAGACGAATGTGACTACACCGGTACTATCATATATGGCATGAAAGCTGAGACACTGGGTTTTCCAACAATGACAACCACGTTGCTCCGTAGCAATGTACGAAAAACGAAAGCGACGTGATTGTGGTCAGCGACGAATTCGATGCGTCACGACGTCGTCCCTGTGACACACAGGTCAGTACTGATAACACATCACATAGAAGCTCAGAATTTCAGGGGCGGTCGGGTAGCCTAGTTGTTAAAGCGTTCGCTCGTCACGCCCAAGACCCGGGTTCGATTCCCGACATAGGTACAATGTGTGAAGCCCATTACTGGTGTCCCCCGCCGTGATATTGCTGGAATATTGCTAAAAGCGGTGTAAAATCATACTCACTCACTCACTCAGTGTCACTTCATGTGCAGACAGCAACCCCAGTTCCTGACCTGTGTATGTATTCAAGCATGTAAATGGTATTCTAGCTTGCTACACGTATCATACATATCTCAAATGCATTGTTATTTTCATGTGTCGAATGTGTTTAATAAAACTGTCAAAATGATAACCACAATATATATGCAGCTGTTGCATCACTGTCGAGCCCCGTTCAATTTCCAACAACTGTAGCTAGCCCATTGTTTAGACGACAAACTGGCGTGAACAATGAGGTTCCATATCTGATCGCGGACACGTTGTAGCTCACCTGTCGGAAAGGCCCTGTGAGCTTATGTCGTCGCATGTCGTCTCTCGTTCCCCGACTTCTTTTTCTGAAATGGTTTGACGTACTTATCTAAAGATATGTCTGGTTGTTTATTACTATACTGTGGTGCTATTTTCCTGTGCTACGATTTGACTTTACGAATTTTACAAGGAAGTCGATTACAGTTATTCATGTAATAATAACGCGATATGACTGGAATAATGTTAAAAGCGGCGTTAAACCCAACTCACTCACTCACTCATGTAATAATAACAATTAAAAAATACACTAGATGACTGCCTGATTGTCGCTTGACTATCAGTTCCATTGAATAGATAATAAAAAAACAACATTTATTGAATTATAGAAATAGATTTTACTTAAACAATAAGCGTAAGTAAAATATTTCGATAAATCAAGAAATGCTGTTTTTTATAATTGAAATTGAATAAAATCAAAGATGCGGTGTTATATATAAATACATATAAATATAAACATGAGAATAAGTACGATACTTGACTTATTCGTGTTCTGACTTTTCACAATGTTATATATTCATGAAAAAAGTAAGCAAACTGGTGTAACTCACTATGTATACTGAGATGAAAAACAAACAGCACCTGCTGCATCTATTCAATTAAAACAGATTTAACTGGTGGAACTATATGTGCTCTACACTTTGTGCGCCTACTTCGAACATGGCGCGTCAGTGACAGATGTACGAGATATATTTTGTATTTCGTCAATTCAAGGACCACTGTAAGTATTAACAAGTTATCACACATATATCAATCTTCACGTCTACATGACTCCTTTTGTTTCTTGGAATGTCGGCCGATTGTCATTTTGGTCATTTAACGGTTTAACGTTGGTTGATTTATCTTTTTAAATACAATGAAAAATCACGAAATATGAAGATGAATTCGAAAACCACTGATCCATATATCCATTGGTTACATGTTATCAAAGATCAATTCATTTCGCATTTTATACAAATAAGTCATCCTCCGTATCCGTTACTTGGCTCAAGAATAACAAGGAGAACTGCAAAACAAACTTGGGCTAAAACACCGTATTTGAGGACAGTAGGTTCTCCACGTGCAACCGGAGAATCCATTTCACCTAAACAGGGTGCAGTGGAGTTCGTTCATCGAACGGCAGTCAGTTGGCAGATAGCGAACACACAACCGTTAAGTCCACGCAAAAACCTTCCACCCCTGCTGTTGTCATCGACTGCACGGATTATACAGATTCGCAGGATCAGATGTCATTTTTCTGAAATTTGTTCAGCAGTAGATCACAGCTGCTCTCGCATTAATCCTATATTTTCACCGTGATGAAGATATTCAGCTTCACATGTGAGTACATTCACGTTTTATGAAAAAAATAGAGTCAATTATTCTTGACACACACAACTGTTGACACAATAGTATACGTTTGCATTGATTGTATTGAAATAATCCCCTTACAAGAATAACTTAAACATCTGTCTTTTTTAAACTGTCAACTGAACCAATGTGACCACAGTATTGATTATCAAATCAAATACACACCAGTACTTTTATTTGTTGTGCAGTAAGGAAGAAAGTCACGTCAGCCTGTATTAGTCGGCCATATTTCTGAGGTTACATGTCTTCTATATTTTATCCTTTCAGAGGAAACAGATCTACAAAATATATGACCCCAAGTAGTCTGTTTTGTAGTATGTAGAGTTATTTGTTGGAGAAGAGCTTCACATCTTAAAAGATAGTGAAATTCATCTCCTACTGAAAAGCGAAATCACGGAATTGACATAATCTATCTTCTCTCTTGTGTATCTGCCATCGGCGAGTCTCAAAAGTTTTGATATAAGCTTGTACTCGTTTGGGGGGGAATTACAGATAATTTTCTAAATTTGGTTGTTGCTTATGGTGTTTAGAGTATAAGCTTATCGATTCCATTCTTTCCCCCCAATTTTATATAAACAGGTCCTTAAGTATCTGTTTGACTGTTGAGGCTAGCCAATTTGTGGAGCATATATATTTGGTTTATCAATAATTTCACTTAGTCCAATATCATGTAGTATTTTCTGAACACACACAATTCCTGGAAAATTAGTTGTGTATGTGATAGGTTACTTGGGCCATTTTGGCAAGTAATTTTGTGCCAATAAGTTATTATACGTTTAAATAGTATATATATATGCATGTATGTATGTGTGTGTGTGTGTGTGTGTGTGTGTGTGTGTGTGTGTGTGTGTGTGTGTGTGTGTGTGTGTGTGTGTGTGTGCTTTTGACACTGTGGTTGCTCCAATCAATGTACAACGTGCAGATAAAAGTAAGAAATAATAGAACACATACATTTAGAATTATATTGAAACTTGCAGCCTAAGAAATTCAACGCCAAAGTATATGGTATATATAATTTATTTATTGGTTCCCTATCAAGACCACTTATACCATATGCTTTAAGTAAAATATCTTTCTATAAATTAAGAAATGTTTTGTTTTTTTATAATTGAAATTGAATAAAAACAATAATACGGTGTTATATATAAAAATATATAAATATAAACATGAGAATAAGTACGTTAATTGGACGTTAATCGTGAAAAACAAATAGCACCTGCTGCATCTTTTCTGTTTATATATAAATATATATATATATATAAATATATATATAAATATATATATAAATATATAAAAATATATATATATATATATATATATATATATATATATATATATATATATATATATATATATATATATATATATATATATATATATATATTGTTGCTTCCCTAACAAGACCACTTATACAATATACTTTGGCGTTGAATTTCGTAATCCGGCTGCAAGCTGCAAGCTGCAAGTTTCAATAATTTTAAATGTATGTTTTCTATTATATCTAACTTTTATGTGAACATTGTAAATTGATTGGAGCAACCACAGTGTCAAAAGCAGTAAGAAGAGTGGTAGGTTTACATTTCAAGCAAACGAGACTTAAATTCATACTGTGCTGGATTGCAGAGCTTGTCATTAAAAAACAATAGGTTTGGCATACTTGGATGTTTGTAGGGCTATCCCAAAACACATTTTGAATTTCCTTTGCAATTTTACAAGATGAATGTACATATGGTCTGTTGTCAGGAGTACATTGTTGGTATGATATTTACGGGTACCCGAAAAAAAGCGTTAAGTGATTTTTCACTGCTGCACATGCATTTTGCAAACCATCGGGTTGTGTTTTCGACCTTCAGTTTGCAGTGATTCGACGACTGTTTGCAGCCTAGGAACGTTTTGATAATGTCTGTAATTTTGTTGTTGGCAATATCAAATCCATTTTTCAAGTATATACTGTATTCTGCATGGCAGTTTATATGTTAAGTGGGTGTAAAATATGCAGCAAAGTGGATCTAAGTAGATCGTGGGTTGTTTATATGTTTGTACCATTACGTCTTTTATTAACGTGAGAAGGTACGCTTGACAAAACCCCGCGAATACACGGGTAAGAATTGGTCTTCAGCAACACATGTTTGTCGTACCAGGCGATTAACAGGATTGGGTGTTCAGACTTGCTGACTTGGTTGATGCATGTCATCGTATCCGATTTGCGCAGATCGATGCTCATGATGCCAATTATTTGATTGTTTGATCCAGACTCGATTATCTACAGACCTCAATTATATAACAGGAATATTGCTGAGTGTGGCGTTAAAAAGCTAATATAAGATATACACTTAATAAGCCCGAACAGATAAATTGTTGTTCAGATAATATGTTAGAACACAGTCAGTTTCCACCAGGCAATTCACAATCAAAAGCGCGTGTTAAGTGACTGACACTTTCAATCACATACATACTCACGACGGAGGATATCATGAAAGGGTTTTACACATTGTACCAAGTGGGGGAAATGAGCCCGTTTGTACCACTAGGCTGTCATATTAAAACAGAATGTCAGTTCCTAAAACCTAAATAGGCATTATATTAACCTTTAAGGAACACTATTCCTTATTACGACTCAGCGGTGCACACTCTAGTCCCAGTGAAGCCATAAAGGAAGTAATTGTTCCCTGACTAAAACATTTGCACTGATAGTCAGAACAGTTTTTACGTTTTAAAGAGTAAGATGCCAAGAGATTAATGGAGATGAAACCACAATAATTTGACGCTTCGTCTTTGTCTTCTGTCTAATAGAATGAAAGGATGGATGATAATTGACCTTTCTGCTTCGCAAGTGTTCTTACATGACATGAAGAGACATGTGACATTTTGACGCATTGCACGCGTTAGGTTATAACCGTTTTCCAAATTAGAACTTGATTTTCTTGAACTTTAGCTAGAGACTTTTAGGTCTGTTCTGAAAAGCTGACAGTAACGTAGCTGTTTCACTTGAACCCTCTTACAAGATAATTACTTATAGCACTGCTGCCTGAATTAAGATTGAAAGGACATATGTAACTGTTGCAAAATAAGGACAAACACCTTAGAAAATAACCCCATTCATATAATCACGAAATGATAGCCTTCTCAAGATCAAGGAATAAACTACTTCCGGAGATCAGGGAATAAACTACTTCCCAAGATCAGAGAATAACCCACTTCCCAAGATCAGGGAATAGACTACTTTACAAGATCAGGGAATAAACTACTCCACAAGATCAGGGAATAAACTACTTCACAAGATCAGGGAATAACCTACGTCACATGATCAGGGAAAAACCTACGTCACATGATCAGGGAAAAACCGACGTCACATGATCAGTGAATAACCAACTTCCAAAGGTCAGGGAATAAACTTCTTTACATGATCAGAAATAACTTACTTTACAAGAACAGGGAATAACCTACTTGACAAGATCAGGGAATAACCTACTTAACAATCACAAGATCAGGGAATAACCTACTTCACAAGATCAGGGAATAACCTACTTAACAATCACAAGATCAGGGAATTAGAAGACAGGACCAGAAACCAGTGATTGATATTTTTAGCACCCATCCACGTTGTCGGGGTCGATGACAGGCAATCAACCAAGTAACCGAGCTGACCACCGTTTATGATCAGCACAGGCTGCTGGGGACCTATTCTAACCCCGAATCCCCACGGGGTTGAGAGGGGACTAAGCCTTGGTTTAGGTTTTGCGTTGTGTTGGATAAGGAGCACCCACTGGTGTAAGTGCATGTAGACGAGGGCCTCCATCTGTGGCGGCGCTGAATCCATATCACCCATGACCTGGTCCCTTACGCATACATAACCTAGTTCACAAGATCAGGGATACCTCATAATGGCCATGCTCTATAATACTGCTGGACCAAACCATGGCGGATCCTTTGTGTGATGGATAATCTCTCGCGAGTTTCTTATGTAATCCGAACAAACGTACAGTCTAACGCCCAACTCCGCCCAACGTTTAAATAAACACCCTTCATCTTGCAATATTACCAAACATATATTCAGATAACCGCATACTTAAATTGTTTTTGTATGTTATTGTTTGAAATATTCATGTGAGTATTTGACTTTCAGAAGGCTTATTCTTTCGAAAGAGAAAAAAATCAATACCCATTCACGTTAAACGAGTATCAAAATACGCGACGAATGTCTGATATAAAAACCCGTTTGTTTTCATCGAGGAGTACATAAACCCTGGCTTGTTTCAACAAACATCATCAGGTTACATTAATATATGAAGAGGCGGGAGTAGAAACTGATTTTGTGTCCACTAGGTGTTGTTTTATGGGAAACAGACCTAGTGAACATGGAAGAAAATCGAATCTGAACAGACTCAAACGCTGGTGTCACAAGAGGTCCCAAGTTCCTAGTGATTGTAATAGTGTACATTTAAATGAGGTTTTCTTGGTTTTCCTGATTGAACCTCGATGCCGTGTTATATCCACCATGCTTTGCTCGTCTCGATTATCTACATGCCTGTGTAGTATGGCTGGTATAAGGCTGACAGTGTCAGGTCATCACAGACTGTCATACAGAAGCCATCACAGACTGTCATACAGAGGCCACCATAGATTGTCATACAGAAGCCATCATAGACTGTCATACAGAAGCCATCACAGACTGTCATACAGAGGCCACCATAGACTGTCATACAGAGGCCACCATAGACTGTCATACAGACGCCATCACAGACTGTCATACAGAGGCCACCATAGACTGTCATACAGAATCCACCATAGACTGTCATCCACAATCCACCATAGACTGTCATACAGAAGCCATCATAGACTGTCATAGAGAAGCCATCACAGACTGTCATACAGAAGCCATCACAGACTGTCATACAGAAGCCATCATAGACTGTCATACAGAAACCATCACAGACTGTCATACAGAGGCCACCATAGACTGTCATACAAAAGCCATCACAGACTGTCATACAAAAGCAATCACAGACTGTCATACAGAAGCCATCACAGACTGTCATACAAAAGCCATCACAGACTGTCATACAGAAACCACCATAGACTGTCATACAGAATCCACCATAGACTGTCATACAGAAGCCATCACAGACTGTCATACAAAAGCCATCATAGACTGTCATACAGAAGCCATCACAGACTGTCATATAGAGGCCACCATAGACTGTCATACAAAAGCCATCACAGACTGTCATACAAAAGCCATCACAGACTGTCATACAGAATCCACCATAGACTGTCATACAGAATCCACCATAGACTGTCATACAGAAACCATCACAGACTGTCATACAGAATCCACCACAGACTGTCATACAGAAACCATCATAGACTGTCATACAGAAACCATCACAGACTGTCATACAGAGGCCACCATAGACTGTCATACAGAAGCCATCATAGACTGTCATACAGAAGCCATCATAGACTGTCATACAGCAGCCATCACAGACTGTCATACAGAATCCACCACAGACTGTCATACAGAAACCATCACAGACTGTCATACAGAGGCCACCATAGACTGTCATACAGAAGCCATCATAGACTGTCATACAGAGGCCACCATAGACTGTCATACAGAAGCCATCATAGACTGTCATACAGAAGCCATCATAGACTGTCATACAGCAGCCACCACAGACTGTCATACAGAGGCCACCATAGACTGTCATACAGAATCCACCATAGACTGTCATACAGAAGCCATCACAGACTGTCATACAGAAGCCATCACAGACTGTCATACAGGAGCCATCATAGACTGCCATACAGAAGCCATCACAGACTGTCATACAGAAGTCAGGATAGACTGCCATACAGACGTCATAATGTCAACTGTGTTTCTGTACTTTCTTTATGTAGTAGTAAAGACTTTATTAGTTACACACCGAGTAATTACACATTCGTCAACCTGGGAAACAAACAGTACAATGACAATTTGAGCGCCATGAAATTTCGCTAATACCGTTGACAGAATTTTATATAATGTAACATGTATTAAACAGGTAAGGCTCTTTCTGAATATCTTATCAATAATTTTCCCCTGGACCTGAAAGGGAGACCTGATTGATATGAGATCACACTGTCATCAAGTAATATATTCATCACACACAAACATGTTGTTCATTCCGACTTTCAGAGATTGAACAAAATGACAATCGCAAATAGTCTATATGTAACTCCATACACACAAGTACAAACACAGACAATAAAAAAACTGCTCGAAAAGTATAACTGAGCTGCTAAAGGATTGATTGATTCTACCACAAGTGTTTTTTTCTCTTTATGAAACCTGAAGTTTTGAACACGATGAGTTGAATATTACGTGTATTTATAAATGTTATATAGGGCATATGTCTGACAAGGGAATATGTCTAATCAGGGAATATGTCTAATCAAGGAATATGTCTTATTAGGGAATATGTCTAAAAAAGAAATGACGGAATATGTCTTATCAAAGAATATGTCTAATCAGGGAATATGTCTAATCAGGGGATATATGTAATCAGGGAATATGTCTTATAAGGAAATATGTCTAATCAGAGAATATGTGTAATCAGAGGACATGTCTAATCAGGGAATATGTCTAAAAAGGAAATTAGGTAATATGTCTAATCAGGGAATATATCTAAAAAGAAATCAGAGAATATGTCTAATCAGGGAATACGTCTAATCAGGGAATATGTCTAAAAAGAAATCAAGGAATATGTCTAATCAGAGAATATGTCTAATCGGGGAATACGTCTAATCAGGGAATATGTCTAATCGGGGAATACGTCTAATCAGGAATATGTCTAATCAGGAATATGTCTAATCAGGGAATACGTCTTATCAGGGAGTACGTATACTCTCTCGAATTTTCAGGGAATGTATAAATTTAATCATTTCTTTGAGAGGCATTTAGAAGTTGGAGTACTAAGAAAGTATAAGAAATAAGGATAACAAACTTCTTTTTTACAATTAGGTGCAGTAAAACCGTTATGAAGCAAGTGAAGTACAGAGTAAGGATGACATACAAGCATGGGGTAGAGTTTATACGTTTGAATAAATTCGGTTCGGGTGTGTTAACAGTAAAGTGTAGAAGCCTGTTTTGTGCACAAAACAGGTGAAATAAGGTATAGAAAAGGTCCATTAGGTGTAGCCAGCAATACAAACAAGAGGATAACGACTGATTGGAAACTTTGATGAGTTGACGGAAAGCAGGAGGCATGTAATAGCCTCAATCAACATAGTGTTGTTTTCAAGGAGTAACAGTATTTAACACAACATAAATTCCAGAAACAACTGCTGTCATCACAGCGTCATCAAGTGTTCCACTTTGATGCAGGTTGAGAAACCGATAGGAACGTTGGTTTGACATGCGCAATTCTGCCTTACGAGGTTATCAGTCAGCATCAGCGGGAAGATGGCCTTCTGGAACTACTACAACGACTAAAGAATCCCGTGAGCCGCCTGACGTGCCAAATGAGTCACCTCTAGAATAAAGTGAGTCACCTATCGTGCCTAGTGAGTCATCTTCATACTTAGGTGAGCCACCTGTCGTGTCAAGTAAGTCATCTACAGAATCAAGTGGTATAGAAGAATCCGTCAACATTCATCACGCCCTGACAAATCACGTCAAGAAGCCACCACACTTATGATTAACGAAGCACAGGTGCAGCAAGTGGAACGAATGGTGAAGTGCAGTAAACGTGTTCTATTATCAGTGCAAGGTGGTGACAGTGTTACTGTGCCAATAGCACAGGACTAACGGAGCCGTTCTGGCCCCCGAAAATTAGGCGTTGTGAATGAATGTAGCGACAATGTCTGGTACACAATGGCTGTGAAAGGTGGCGTACTGTATAACCTTGTGAAGTGAGTTAGTCTCTGATAGTGTGATTAGTTTGATTATGCCCAGTCTTGTGAAGAGGTTCACTTCATGGTCTTGTGAATTTAAGAGGTTCATTCACTCGTATTCTAGAGTGAATTATTACTTTATCTTGTGAAGAGGGCTTGCTATTCCCTGGTCATGTGAAGGAGGTTGTGCCCTGGTCTTGTGAATGGAGTTATTTCGTTGTCTGGTGAAATGGGTTATTCTCTGGGCTTGTGAAGGGGGTTATGTCCTGGTCTTGTGAAGGGACGCATTCCACATTCCGCATTGTGAACGAATTCCCTGGTCTTGTAAAGGTTATTTCTCCTGGTCCTGCTACCCGTGTCGCCAGCACCCCATTTCTGGTCTTTAGAGGCGACCAAATTAGGCAACCTGGGTTGGGGCCCTTTGTCAGTGGATTCTGGTAGTTGAGAGCACAAGTTCCAGAAATAGTGTTCACGTGTCCAATAACCACTCCGACCCTTATTTCACCATGGCGGGTGGCAGGACGGGCCAGGTCCTATCAATCGTCCGGTCATTTCAAGCCATGTGCATCAAAATTATATTGCACAAGTTTGTCAAACTGTTACGATGATTTGACTAAAGTTTCAAATGATTTGTTTTGAACTTGGTCAAATGTTATATTAGTTAAATTTCAAATGTATAATATACAAATATGTACTTTGCCTACACTCGCATGCCCACAATGATTAATTGTTTAATTCTTCTCTGCTTGAATGTATCATCCAATTATCCTTGGTGCTGCAAGTCGGACACCCACTTGTTTCTAGCACTGTCTTTATGACACTTCATGGTGTGTGGGACCTTGGATGATGAAACTTTGTACACACCAACACATCTTCATCTACGTCCCAAACAAGTTGAATACTGTCCAAGATATCTTCTAATTGAATTGAATCACTTATACTAATTTCAAAAGGAGAGTATGGTATAGCAGGTGATGTTAAGGCTTTCAAACGCATGAAGTCTGGATCACTTCTAATAGAATGTGCCAAAAGACAGCAAGCAACTAACCTGCTATCAACTGATACATTGACTGGACTTCCAGTTTCAGTAACTGTCCATTGGTCCCTCAATTCAAACAAAGGCATTATTAGATGTCGGGATACCTTTCGGGGGATGTAACCAATCCTTGCCACCTCCCTCCTCCCTTGGTATCCCTCCTCTCCCACGTGTGACACCAAAACTGTTGTTTTCCTTGTTTTTTTACAGCTTTGTGTATGTAAATGATGCAATTTCAGATGTTGGTGACTTTCCACTTCCAGTTGCTGAACAAAAATAACACGTTTTTTTCGTTTCAAGTAAAAATAACTGTGAATGTTTAATGCCGGGATGCTTCCTCTTCATAAAGCCAAAACCAAAAATAGTGTGTGATTGGGGTCTCCCGCAGCTGGCACTCATTAAGTTTAGACAAGGGAGGGAGGGTAAGGAGGTATCAGTGGGGGTCCCCCACATCAGCTGTAAACACCTGGGATCTCAGGCAATCTAGACTTGAGTTGGATCCTTTTAAAAAAATTCGTTTTGGCGACAGACTAGTTCTTTATATCCACATGCTATTAACTGGTTCTCACCGCGAATAGCTGGTGCCGCGTAAAGTAATATTTATTCATTCTTGCGAGGGGAGGTATTCCTGTCTTGTGAGGTGGGTTATTGAATGGTATCGTGATGTGGGTTATTCCCTGGTATTGTGATGTCGGTTATCTCCAGTCTTGTGATGTGGGTTATTCCCTGGTATTGTGATGTCGGTTATCTCCAGTCTTGTGATGTTGGTTATTCCCTGGAATTGTGATGTGGGTTATTCCCTGGTATTGTGATGCGGGTTATCTCCAGTCTTGTGATGTGGGTTATTGACTGGTGGGGCATGGTGGCTCAGTCGTCTAAGGCGCCGCGATTCGCTGTGCAGAGTTGCGTCCCTCGGGCACGCCAGAAACCTATGATTGTGGGTTTGAATCCCGGTTCGCCCCAATTATGTTTCTAGGTTTGTTAGAAGCAACACGTGCTCGTGGGTTTCACCGAAGTGGTTAACGTCTGAGACCTGCATCACTTCGGGCTTTCCTCACACATTAAGCTGACACGCCGCGATGTAACGGTTAAAGACTGTTAAAGCGGCGTTAAACCCAACTCACTTAATCACTCACTCTCATGAGATAACGGAAATCTGTTCAGCGTTCAGAAATTCAGCTTTACGTCATATCGTTCGACAAGCAGCTGTACGGCTACACCAAGGTACATGTATTCTCTGAGCAATACTAAGAGTGAAGAAATAAAGGTAACACGTTTACGAGAAGGGGTTTATGAGCTGTTATTTCTTCATCTTCTACTTTCCAAAGTTATTTTCCTCAGTTTTTATTCCTACCTATTTAAAGCTGCAGTGAAATGATTCCGATATTTTGTATCTATTTTCATACTGATAAAGGGAGAAAAACATATGTGCTATATGAACAATTGGACAGTTGCCGAAAATAATCTGAATGGAATATCATTGAAGATATTTTGTATTGGTTGATAGTGATGCATCCATTGTGTGATAATATGAATATCACTATATCGACCTTAAGTGTATCTGACTGGAATATTTTTTCCGAATAAACACGTTTTCACAAAAAAATATTGTTTAAACGTTTTAAAAGTGCTGTCATATTCCAAATGGCCAAAACTTGAAGAAGATGATTGAGATACTGTTGTCATGGAAATATAAACCTTTATCATATATCATAGACTGTGAGGTGTAATCTATCGGACATAACTCCCATTAGCAAACAACCCAGGCATCACTTTTGCTGCAAAGCATTTCAATACGTTTCTTTGAAACTTCATTCATTTAACATACCTATTTATTTCAATATGTTTCCAAAGTGCACCGAAATTGTTACGTATGTACATGTATATGGGTCACTGACTTTGCACCACGTTACATAATTCCTCTGTCTTTAAAACCTGACTGGCATGGTCAATCAGGGAGACGGGCTCAGATCATCTACAGAGACAGATGGATTGTACGGCTAGTCGTGGCGTCGGCCAATGCCGTCGCTTCACAAACGACGATGAAAACATCGCCGTCCTACTTCCTGCCTATGTCTAAGTGACAGAGAGGGTCCCCGCATCGGAAACCATGGCCACTCGGTCCCGGCGTGCGTTCTGTCACGTTATTATCAACCTTTACCCTTTCGACTTATTTCAACCCATCATCAATAAACATAGCTGCTGTCGTCTTAAGTTCTCCCCTGAGTTTTGTCTTCCGTTATCACCCTCAGCTACCATCTGAGGGCGAATCATTAGCTCTTGGACACTTTGTAAAGACAACTGAAAGGCAATTGTGTCAATGTGCAGGTACCAAATGAAAGTTGCATAAACAAACTGAACAAAACACTATCGTTCCAACACTTAACAACCTACCTGAATATTAAACTTTGTTCTTTCCACATGTTCGTCATATTTAAATTGTGATTATATACTGAGGAACCCAAATGAATGCAATGCCAAGCAAGCGATATCTAGACACAGTTGGAAAGAATGTCATGGTCTCAGTGGTCGCTCCACATACTGAAGTTCTCGGGTGTACCAGGATTCTATGCCAGTGGGTTCGAATGACAGATTCACTTGATTATGCCACTAGGTTTGTCAGTACCAACCTGTAGCAAAATTGGAAACGTCTAAATAGAAGTGACTAGAATCTCCAATATACGATTCGGACTATATCATATACATGTGTTTATGAATAATTATCAAACAATGTCCGCGAAAAGGTAAGCGTATCTTGTCACACAGGTGGGAACGTCACAAACACATGCAAAGGCCAGTCAACTGTTCACCTGACAAAACACGGAAACATATGGTACAAGTTAAAATATATAGGAAATTGCATCAGGCATTTCTCCCATGTCCTCCACATGTTTTCCACAAAACTATTTGAAATCTGTGCTCAGGCCTTGCATGTTGTACCTGATAAACAACCTTTGAGCAAGAGTCATGTGCCGTTTTTAACGAAGATTTTAATGAAATGTTCGTTGAAAAGCATCCTCCCTCATAAAGCTGACATAACTGATACAACTGAAAAACTGTTCATAGCGGTGCTACACCAAACTCACCCCCAAGAAGGGCTATCTGCGACAAACATTTAGTACTTTTATGTTTACTTCCATCATATGATCGTGTGGCTTATGCATTTAGTCGCCTCTTACAACTATCAAAGGTTCATTTGGACCCCCACAAATCCCCATAGGGTCTATTGTATGAACTCTTATGGTCATTTGAAATTGTCACATTTCAATCGACACCGGATTATTACACAATGTCATAAAATACAGGAGTATCCATTATAAAAGAACCCATGTCCAATTACCTCACATTTGATGCGTCTGTTATTACCTATTCAAACAGGGGCTGCGAATACTGAATATATTGGTACTGGAACCATTGTTCTTTCCTTTCTGAGTTCCGCGTTCTGACAAACAATCTCGCGTTTGAGTCACGAGTCTGGTAATAACTTTCCTTATTGTCTGTTATCTGACGATAACAAGCAACACACAGGGTCATAGCTACCTATGTACATCATTATTTCAAAGTGTCGTATTTCGTGATATATGCTTTTGTTTTCTGTTGCTGAGAGATTTGCAGTAGACACCAATTAAAATGATCTGGAGAAGGTAATCGAAACCGTTCAACTTGGCAAAAGAAAGTAAGCACCCACGGCTGATAGTGGCAAAAAATGAAACAAACAAGAAATAGTTATTCGATGGTGATGTATTTGATACCGGTATCATAGTTGGGTATTGAACCTTAAGTTTACATTGTTTCGGCGACAGTTTTCAGCCGAGTAACGTTTCCATGACGTTTGAAATAATTGTTTGGTCAAATGCAATTTTCAAGTGTATACTTTCTTATACCCGGCAGTCTAGTACTTTGCCGATTACTGCTTTAGTCTAGACTGATTATTCTCTTGCACTGACAATTTATATTCACTAAAGAGTATCATTAAAGTCTGCATATCCTTGTTGGAATGACTTTTTATAGAAGCTCTGTTTACTATCAGGAAATACAAAGTGTAAGAAAAGGTCGATGTACTATTGAAGATGTCGAGGCAATTGTTCGTTATGTAATGTCACTGAACATATTATTTTCCATTGTCCATCATATGAAGAATTACGGACTCCTGACATAATAATATTACGTAATAAGGCTGTGTCCTGTTTGAAGTAATAATTTGTAACTGAAAATACTGGCAGATTATTCATGTGAGGAAAATATTTATAGAACGTCTTGTTGCTGTAAATGCGCATGTGGTACAAATTGACATTGATATACTTGAGTGCTATGTGATCACATTGCTCTGACACAATATTGTAAAGAAGTGTCATAGTACTAGGGTAGTTGGGAAGCGACCTGATCAAGTTCCATTTGGCCATATTGCAATTGTGTTTGTTGTTTAACCCGGCACTCAAAAATATTCCAGTTTTATGATGGCAGCCTGTAAAACAATCGAGTATGCACCAAACAAACTAGTGATTGATATCATGATTAACATTCCACGCCGTCACCGACCCGATTTAATCACCTCTTTCAACTAGCATATGTTAATCGCAACCCCAATGGAGCCTATTGTTTGGTCTCTTATGAAAATGTGAAATCGTCATAATCCTATCGATACCATATCTCTTATTAGCTTAAGCATCGTTTAGCATGGTTCATGCTGAAACAGGGGCTTGTAGGGTAGCCTAGTGGTTAAAGCGTTCGCTCGTCACGCCGAAGACCCGGGTTCGATTCCCCACAAGGGTAAATTGTATGAAGCCCATTTCTGGTGTCCCCGCCGTGATACTGCTAGAATATTGCTAAAAGCGGGGTAAACCCCTACTCACTCACTCATGTTGAAATAACGCTCCCTATCAGATATTGCGTGCCATGAACAAAATCGTGTTCGTTGTTCATTTCCATCCGATACATTTGATCATGTTCACACCGATGTTATCCAGTAATTTATGTGACCATGCATCAAATGTTTTCGATACGAATCATGTAACATGAATTTCGTTCTTTATATTAATCAACATTACTTGGATTTCATTTGTATTTTACCTAAAATGCCCGAGTGATAATGAAGATTTAACAATCCCCTAAACACCATGGAGGTTCCACGTCAGAGCAGCACCAATGGTAAGAGTCGATTGAGATTGAGGATTGTCTCAACACAATGACATGGCAGAATGAGTTTTATCGTACCCGACATCCTGGACCGTTGCTCATGCCATCAAACATTGGTTTGCCAGGTCCAGTTCCAAACCTCAATTTCCAAGTTCCAAACCTTAATTTACATGAAATGATTTTGCTTTTTCAATTAAATGATCTAATATTTCTGCGATCTGACCTTACGCTTGCAGCGTCATGCTATGTCTGAAAGGCACATTAACTGTGATAATATGACTTTATTGATAACTTAATAAGTTGATAAGAATTATGGTAATATGGACCAGATGTCTAAGGACTGTACATAACTAACCACAAAGGCGCACAGAGATGGCTTTGTGCCAATTTCATTCATATTGTGGTCGACTTTATATCAAATGTAGTCACGTTAGAAAGCATATATCGTCCACCCTAATAAATATAAGCGACAAAATCCTTTCCATAATCATATGAAATCTCTGCGAAAAGCAGAATCTATTGTACGATTTAGACTATATCATTAGCACGTGTTTATGAATCACTATCAAATAGTATTGATACCAGGGATTCGTGAAAAGGTGAGCGTATCCTGAACCAACGGTGACACCCGTCACAAACACCAGCAAAGGCCAATCATTTGATCCCTTGAAAAGGCCTCATATTTCGCGAAACATCCGTGAACATATCTTTACCCAGAGAAAATTGACCTCACTTGCTACGTAGTTTAAAAATAACAGAACGCCCCCTCTGGCCTTCAGTGAAACCACTGCAAACCAGACCTTCACTCTGACCCACACATATTGCTTTCCTGAAATATGTGCCAGACACATCTAACTAACTGCCTAATCAGCCGGGGATAGAGGGTTAGTTACAGCAGAATACCAAAAGAAAGTGTAATCTAACAGCCGATACCTGTAATGGCGTGTAAGTACGTGGCCAGACACATCTCGAGTTATGAGACGTTGGAACAACTTGTAAATGGACGTGATGGAAGGGTAATGACACAAAATTCGATTACGGGGGCAGTTCCCGGAAGTGGCTGTGCTCCGGCCAGTTTTCATCAACGTCTGACAATTTTTGTTGGGTCTTTTGTATTCGTGGCTATCGCCTTAGTCCTTAGTTCGAGACCCGTGAAGATTCCGGGGTAGAATAGGTCTTCAGCAACAGATGCTTGCCATAAAAGGCGACTATGCTTGTCGTATAAGGCGACTAAAGGGATCGTTTGGTCAGGCTCGCTGACTTGGTTGATGCATGTCATCGTATCCCAATTGCGTGGATCAATGCTCATGATGTCAATCACTTGATTGTCTGGTCCAGACTCGATTATATACAGACCGCCGTCATATAGCTGGAATATTGCTGAGTGCGGCGTTAAACAACAAACCAACCAACCAAACCTTAGTTCGAATTATTTTGGTAAATTGTATCATTGTTGTGGAAGCTCAAATGCTCCTGTGAATTTCAAATACAGTAGACATTAACACATAACGAGTTTGATTCCAAATGCTGGTTCAAAAGTTGGAAGCCTATTTTGGGCATCCTCTATTTAATTGTGACAATACCATCGCCATAAGAGGCATAAAACACTTACTTAACCCTCGACTGATGTTGCCAGGTCTATACTGTGTGCCATTACATCTACTTATCTGGTTTACACATCCTAAAAAACAAGCTCCTGTTTTTCTCAGGCCCCTTAATCAATCGCGACCCAACTTAATTCCTGACAGGAGAACTTACTGTTTCCGGGTGTTTCCAGCTCTGGTTGTCTCGAGCATTTACCTTTCTACGTAGTTTTCAAATTACGTAAAAGTTACTTGACCAGGTTACAGTATTAAAGGCCTCGGTAAAATATCAAAGAAGGGTTTTTGTAGACATGTAGAGGACATTTCCAAATTTGACGCATCACTGACAATGCTTCAAGATGCAATTGCCTTTGTTTATGACGGTGGCTCATCCACCTGTTATCATCACTAGTTATCGTGATTCATAAACACATGATGATGATAGAGTGGGAATCGTACAGTGCACTCACGTGTGTTTCCCATATAGTGACATATATGTGTGTCTCATATAGTGACAGACAGTTGTGTCTCATACAGTGACAGATAGATATGTCGCAAATAGTGACAGATAGTTGCGTCTCATATAGTGACAGATATGTGTGTCTCATATAGTGACAGACAGTTGTGTCTCATATTGTGACGGACAGTTGTGTCTCATACAGTGACATAGCTGTGTCTCATAAAGTGACAGTTAACTGTGTCTGATATAGTGACAGATAACTATGTCTCATATAGTGACAGATAGGTGTGTCTCATATAGTGACAGATAGGTGTGTCACATATCGTGACAGACAGTTGTGTTTCATATTGTGACAGACAGTTGTGTCTCATATAGTGACATAGCTGTGTCTCATAAAGTGACAGTTAACTGTGTCTGATAAAGTGACAGATAGCTGTGTCTCATATAGTGACAGATAGGTGTGTCTCATATAGTGACAGACAGTTGTGTCTCATATTGTGACGGACAGTTGTGTCTCATATAGTGACATAGCTGTGTCTCATAAAGTGACAGTTAACTGTGTCTGATATAGTGACAGATAGATATGTCGCAAATAGTGACAGATAGTTGCGTCTCATAAAGTGACAGATAGGTGTGTCTCATATAGTGACAGACAGTTGTGTCTCATATTGTGACGGACAGTTGTGTCTCATATAGTGACATAGCTGTGTCTCATAAAGTGACAGTTAACCGTGTCTGATATAGTGACAGATAACTGTGTCTCATATAGTGACAGATAGGTGTGTCTCATATAGTGACAGATATGTGTGTCACATATTGTGACAGACAGTTGTGTCTCATATTGTGACGGACAGTTGTGTCTCATATAGTGACATAGCTGTGTCTCATAAAGTGACAGTTAACTGTGTCTGATATAGTGACAGATAGATATGTCGCAAATAGTGACAGATAGTTGCGTCTCATAAAGTGACAGATAGGTGTGTCTCATATAGTGACAGACAGTTGTGTCTCATACTGTGACGGACAGTTGTGTCTCATATAGTGACATAGCTGTGTCTCATAAAGTGACAGTTAACCGTGTCTGATATAGTGACAGATAACTGTGTCTCATATAGTGACAGATAGGTTTGTCTCATATAGTGACAGATAGGTGTGTCACATATTGTGACAGACAGTTGTGTCTCATATTGTGACAGATAGGTGTGTCTCACATAGTGACATAGCTGTGTCTCATAAAGTGACAGTTAACTGTGTCTGATATAGTGACAGATAGCTGTGTCTCATATAGTGACATAGCTCTGTCTCATAAAGTGATAGTTAACTGTGTCTCATATAGTGACAGATAGCTGTGTCTCATATAGTGACATAGCTGTGTCTCATAAAGTGATAGTTAACTGTGTCTCATATAGTGACGGATAGCTGTGTCTCATATAGTGACATAGCTGTGTCTCATAAAGTGACAGTTAACTGTGTCTCATAAAGTGACAGTTAACTGTGTCTCATATAGTGACAGATAGCTGTGTCTCATATAGTGACATAGCTGTGTCTCATATAGTGACATAGCTGTGTCTCATATAGTGACATAGCTGTGTCTCATAAAGTGACAGTTAACTGTGTCTCATATAGTGACAGATACATATATATTAGGTATGACACCGTATATGGCAACTAAAGACACAATAACTAATGATATACGTGTGTGTCATATAGTGACATATATGTGTGTCTCATTTAGTGACATATATGTGTGTCTCATTTAGTGACATATAGCTGTGTCTCATATAGTGACAGAGAAATGTATCAAATGGTGACAGAAAACGTGTGATGTGACAGTGTCACGCCACACCTGTCTGAGGTGTAAACACGGGGGGTCAAGAGATATCATGGTTGATATATTGCCTCATGTCGTCTTTGTCGCAAATAGTGACAGATAGTTGCTTCTCATATAGTGACAGATAGGTGTGTCACATATTGTGACAGACAGTTGTGTCTCATATAGTGACATAGCTGTGTCTCATAAAGTGACAGTTAACTGTGTCTGATATTGTGACAGATAGGTGTGTCTGATATAGTGACAGATAGGTGTGTCTCATATTGTGACAGATAGGTCTGTCTCATATAGTGACAGATAGGTGTGTCACATATTGTGACAGACAGTTGTGTCTCATATTGTGACAGATAGGTGTGTCTCACATAGTGACATAGCTGTGTCTCATAAAGTGACAGTTAACTGTGTCTGATATAGTGACAGATAGCTGTGTCTCATATAGTGACATAGCTCTGTCTCATAAAGTGATAGTTAACTGTGTCTCATATAGTGACAGATAGCTGTGTCTCATATAGTGACATAGCTGTGTCTCATAAAGTGATAGTTAACTGTGTCTCATATAGTGACGGATAGCTGTGTCTCATATAGTGACATAGCTGTGTCTCATAAAGTGACAGTTAACTGTGTCTCATAAAGTGACAGTTAACTGTGTCTCATAAAGTGACAGTTAACTGTGTCTCATATAGTGACAGATAGCTGTGTCTCATATAGTGACATAGCTGTGTCTCATATAGTGACATAGCTGTGTCTCATATAGTGACATAGCTGTGTCTCATAAAGTGACAGTTAACTGTGTCTCATATAGTGACAGATACATATATATTAGGTATGACACCGTATATGGCAACTAAAGACACAATAACTAATGATATACGTGTGTGTCATATAGTGACATATATGTGTGTCTCATTTAGTGACATATATGTGTGTCTCATTTAGTGACATATAGCTGTGTCTCATATAGTGACAGAGAAATGTATCAAATGGTGACAGAAAACGTGTGATGTGACAGTGTCACGCCACACCTGTCTGAGGTGTAAACACGGGGGGTCAAGAGATATCATGGTTGATATATTGCCTCATGTCGTCTTTGTCGCAAATAGTGACAGATAGTTGCTTCTCATATAGTGACAGATAGGTGTGTCACATATTGTGACAGACAGTTGTGTCTCATATTGTGACGGACAGTTGTGTCTCATATAGTGACATAGCTGTGTCTCATAAAGTGACAGTTAACTGTGTCTGATATTGTGACAGATAGGTGTGTCTGATATAGTGACAGATAGGTGTGTCTCATATTGTGACAGATAGGTCTGTCTCATATAGTGACAGATAGGTGTGTCACATATTGTGACAGACAGTTGTGTCTCATATTGTGACAGATAGGTGTGTCTCACATAGTGACATAGCTGTGTCTCATAAAGTGACAGTTAACTGTGTCTGATATAGTGACAGATAGCTGTGTCTCATATAGTGACATAGCTCTGTCTCATAAAGTGATAGTTAACTGTGTCTCATATAGTGACAGATAGCTGTGTCTCATATAGTGACATAGCTGTGTCTCATAAAGTGATAGTTAACTGTGTCTCATATAGTGACAGGTAGCTGTGTCTCATATAGTGACATAGCTGTGTCACTATATGAGACACAGAGATATCATGGTTGATATATTGCCTTATGTCGTCTTTTTATATGTTCGTGTTGTGCTCCAGTTTATCATGGACGGTTGCCACAGGAGAATCCATAACGAAGTCACATTGTATTGATATTTTTTTTTATTAATGCTTGATATTTTTGGTTTAAATTAGTTTATGGTCGATGACAGTTTGTAATATACATGCCACAGTTTGGCAGTTTCTCATATCCGCGGCACAAGTGGAGCAAATGGCAGAATTTCAATAACACATGAGTTGACTGTAACAAGTGCAGCAAGACACACGTCAGCATAGCTTCAGCAGTGCGCTCAAACGGTCTTGGAATCCCACGCGTTGTCGATGCTGCAGTTGATCATTCAGTTTTGCGTTTTCCATGTCTATGTGATTGATCTTCAATACTCGCATCCTGTAGAATATGGGCGAGTCGAAGAAGCAGCAATTAACAGGCCGTCACGTAGACCAGGTATGACTAATTGGAAATACAACGTATGAACCCACTGAGGGTAAGGCGAGTTTATATTCTATAATGATATTGAAGGATGATCTGATTTAATTAGTTAATTTTAAATTTTGAAATTGTTATTGAGCAATAACCTCTTCTGACCGTATCACCGCACTGTATTCTGTACTTAAAAAGAGTCCCTTTGTTACAAGGCATTTAGTCATGGTACAATGGAGATAAATCTATTCTGTTCTTAACTTTTAAGGTGGTTCATCGTTAATTGATCACCTGAAAACCTTCGGTTTTACATGACGCTCGCTTTCAAATGACATTTAGTGGTGTTTAACCAACGTTGAATTGGTATACCTGAAGCTTACGTTTAACTTCTAGGCCAGATTCCCTTGTTTTGATTTTGCCAATTCCAGCAGAAATTCTTGCTCACTGGCATAAAGAAGCAGGTCAACAAAGTGGGGAACACAATTAGTGCATAAATGGATGCTTTCGTCTTGCCACAATGTCATATCTCCACATGTTGTATAGGTCTTATCACATTGTTTTCCCAGTAATCTTCAGATGACATTTATATAATTACTTTCATTTTTTACAAATGTTTCTGAAGCTTTGAAGGAAGAGATGGAATTATATGTATGGATACCACGTTTAGTGGATCAAGGAATGAAATTATGCCTTAGGTCTGCCGTCTGGGACAGTGGTCTACAAAGTTGAAAAAAAATTGTTGTGACATAATTGAACTTGGTTCTTTTCTGAGCTGGTACATCTTCAAGCAAATCCTTTGAAATTTTGTAAGTCCACAGAGTATTATTTCCTTTATCTGAAATATCCTCCAGATGTTGGTTTGGTGAACAATAAAGGGTATATGATATCCAGCATTTCCCCACAACAGCATGTACGATAGATATACTGCTATAAATAAACTTTGCTCTTGGCTACTGTTTTTAAACCAGAAACGTTAAAACCACACAAGAAACAAGATATTGCGAGATCACAAAAGAAACGAAAGACCCTGAGACAACGGAGTCTACTTAAAAAATCCATAATTGACGTGAACATTGTGAACTAGTCATGATGAGGACATCTCGGCAGCGATGCTGTTCAATTAGTACCGCAGCAGCCGTATACTTTCAGGAGATGCATTTCATGAGCAGGATCTGGCAAATGTCGTCTTAGGCTATCCACATGTACTATGCCAGGAATGAAGATATTTTGTTGTGGCGTTGACGTCTTGTTTTTGTGTAATACTTGCGTTGTACATGGAGGGGGCATGTCAAACAGCAAAAAGGCAAATTACTTTATTATTGACTTAAAAATATATACATACACATGTATGCACACACACACACACACACACACACACACACACACACACACACACACACACACACACACACACACACACACACACACACACACACACACACACACACACACACACACACACGATGACAACAAAACAGATAGGTGACCAGTTGCTTTTCCCAAATGCTTACTTAAGTCTATTTTGACGTTTGTTTGTTATTTGTTGCTGCATCGGCTTCTCTCCCCTTTCACAAGTACTAATTCTCGATCGGACTGTTCCTCAGACTTTTCTACAGTAAAGTCACGATCAACAGTCTACCAGGAACTTTTACTTTAAATTCATCACTGATTGCTGTTTTTGAACGTTAGGTTGACATCAACCCCATTCAATGTTTCACAAGTCATTTCCACCAATAGATCCATATGTGAATCTTTGTGAGTGCACAGATCATACCTGTTCCGTAACTTCAGTCAATGCGTGCGGCCGGAATACCAACCTCGCTAGCCCTAGGCGATGATAATACAGCTACATGATTGGCTGAAAAGATGGACGATGATGCTTAGTTCAAGTTTTAATCAAACGTAGGAATGACTAACATCGTCTACCGTTAAATAGGCCGTAATGTTACACTATCATCCACAGGATTTAAAAAAGGGGCGCGGCAAACACTATATTTAAACCATTATTAATAATCTTACTGTTACAACCAAATTAACATGTTACCATGGTAGGGAATGTACATACAAAATGTCATCAGATGTAAAAAGGGTGGAATGGCCACCCCCAGAACCTAAACCCTTCATATTCGAGTTTTACAGTAATTATGCTTTTGTCTGCATACCCGACTGTCCATTTCTATTGGTAACCATGACATAACCTTTTTTCGCAAAATGCTGTTTATGGAAATTTAACTGTATAAAACTAAAATCCGAATAATGTATGTGGTGGGGATGGTTTTGGACTGGGGGTGTAATTCTACTTGTTACCTACGTTTTCAAACTCGGGTACAAAGCACGTAACATGGTTAAACGAAATTAAAGGTAATTTATCACTTTTAATAATAATGTACTTAAAACCCGCATCCCCCGGCGAAGGAGGATCAGGTCACTCCCCATACCTTAATTAATGTCTTATTCAAACCTTTAAATTGGATAATTATGTATATACAATTAAATACTTAATTTATACGCCACGATTTAATACAAAGAAATGAAATCTCGCTTACATACTATGCGTGGCGAAATAAGCATTGGACGCTATATTTTAATAGAAGGTAATAATCAAAATTCCTTGAAAGAATGGACATATTATATAAGACCTTGGCATGTTGTATAATACATATACTGATACGTTCAACTTGTATATTCTAAGTGGCGAATATGTAAAAACAATGGATTTAAGGGATGGATGAATTAAAATGTTGAATGAAATAAAGTAAAAGAGGGTATCAAGCATCTTGAGTCATTTCTTTTGTCTATAATAAGACAAGTCCATTTTCATGATAGGGGTTAATTACCTGATTAACATGTGCAACCAGGTATGACATTTTTGTTTTAAGGTGTCTCACAACTGGGCTGTGTTACTCATGGGAGAAGACCGTTTTATGTATTAAATATATACTAGTGATCAATAAAACATGGCTCAATCAAATTTGTCAGTCGTTTAGAGTGACAATATGGCGATAGCTTGGTATACTTTTTATCAATGGTCACTACTGCGAACTGTTTTTCCAAATATATTATCCAAGAACATATGTATATTTTTTATATTAAGATTCAATGCTATCAGAGTTAAGTGTAATACCTGTTACTCACTACTGCTTATAATATTACACAATGTACGGTAAATAAAAAGAGCCCCCAACTCTCTCAATATGATCCTGGGATGAATAAAGGTTATCCCCATCCCCCCCCCCCCCCCCACACACACACACACACACACGAAGTGGGGCGGGTGTGTAGGAACGGAGTTCGTCCGTCCGTCTTTCCATTCGTCCGTCCGCTTCTCAAAGGGACACATTTTCTCAAAAACTATTTAAGTTAGAGAAGTAAAATTTTACACACTGATATTACTGGTCATGATCTTAAATGAGTTAGAAAATTGTTGTCTTAAATTATTTATATACAGTTATTGCCCTTGCTCCGTGCTTTTCAACTTAATGCATAGTGTCTGCAATGGCTACACGTTTTCTAAAGTTACGTAAACGACAATTAGCATGCTTATCCGAGTAATACTTGTTAAGACTAAGTTCGAAAATTGTTGCCGTAAATTATTTTTTGTACAGAGTTATGGCCCCTGTTCCATGATTTTCAACTTAATGCATCGTGTCTGCAATTGGGACTACATAGAACTACTGACGTTACAGGAAAGAAACTTTGCATGCCTATCTATGAGATGCTTGTCAAGACTATGTTCGAAAATTGGTGCAGTAAATTATTTTTTCCTTGCTACATGGTGTTTAGATTTTGAGCATACACAGTTACGGCCCTTCATCCATGTTTTCTCGGAAACTACTGAAGTTCAACTAAAAGATTCTGCGTTAGAGAATTGGTGCAAATTAGTATTTTTTCCTGACTGACTTACTGACTGAGTGTCTTAAATTTGGTGAATACATCTTGCTTCAAGGAGTAATATAGAACAATGGCAAAATTAACATATACCCATGTCGCAACGCGGAGTAATATAAAACCTGTCAACAAAAGACAACTACAAAACTAGCATAGTTTCACAGAATTAATTAAAGGCTAGTTGTAACATTCCGCCATTCAAATATGCAGGACTGTTATTTATTGTCTATTACGTGTATAACTGTAGACTATTATTTTGAAAGCGGAGTGCTACTGTGATAACAGCAAAATACTTAATACTCTTTTTTTTGTCCCGGCAATTTTCTGTATATATACTGTATAGATGTTTATTACGAACTACGGTTATAACGAACTAGATTTAGAGCTCACTTTGAGTTCGTTATATCCGTTGTTTACTGTATATAAAGTTATCTATAACTGATAATTTTACTATAGAATGTGTCAGTCCTGGGATCGGGTCACTCATGAATGATTCTAGCCTAGGACAGAATAACCCCAGAGTAAAATGTAAGGGAAGTGATTTAACCCTAAAACATCAGCACCAATTAAATACCAGAAAGACTCTCATGACAAGTGAGGCATAGACTGGAACGTCTAGTCATCAATAATTCAATGAGTTGTTTTCTTTATTACCACGATATAAGTGGGTCGTGGTCACAGTTCAACAAACGCCATAGTGATACATCTGAAGGACATCATCATACTTTTTATAGTTATTATCAGCAAAATCGAAGTCAGTCGCATGACCAAACATGACCATAATGTATTCAGTCGGCGTCGCACGTTTGATCAACTGCGTGTTAAGGTTAAATATTGATTATATTAGATAGTTCACACTGATAATACATGTTGTTATTGATGAACAGTGCCAACTGAGTTGCGCTGTTTTTTCCAGAAAGAAGCTACACGTGGTACATCAGTACCTGCTTCAGCGGGCCAGGAAAATAAAAATCTAAGACTGGAAGAGTTGGAAACTGTATTTTTAAAAAGAAAATGGGTTGATGTATCGATCAAGTTTCAAAATGCTTATATTCTATTTAATAACAAAACGATCTGCTTCATGCCTGACCATTTTTTTATTACTTTCATTTCCGTGGGACTATTGATAAATAGCAGAGACATGGATCTATAGATTTATAGATTGTAAGCATTGTGGCCACACACCAAGCTATCTTCCAGCAAGGGGGCGGTCGGGTAGCCTGGTGGTTAAAGCGTTCGCTCGTCACGCCGAAGACCCGGGTTCGAATCCCGACATAGGTACAATGTGTGAAGCCCATTTCTGGTGTCCCCCGCCGTGATATTGCTGGAATATTGCTAAAAGCGGCGTAAAACCAAACTCACTCACTCACTCACACTCTTCCAGCAGGTGTCACTAACCTATGGTTGGTTGGTTTGTTGTTCAACACCGCACTCAGCAATATTCCAGCTATATGACGGCGGTCAAATAATCGAGTCTGACCAGACGATCCAGTGATTGATATCATGCGCATCGATCTACACAATCGAGATACGATGACATGACCACACGATCCCGTTAGTCGCCTCTTACGACAATCAGAGTCACTTTTTACCTCAAGCATGAGTTGCTGAAGACCCGTTCTACACAGGATCTTCACAGTGTTGATCTATAGAACTAACATTCAATATCATGAGCTCACTTTGATGTTGGTTGGCGAACGATAGACTGAATACAACAGCTAGTGTTAGCATTTTATAACCTGTTATCTATAAAGGCCATCCCAAATCAGTGGTACTTTGGGTTATGTTTGCCTTTAACAACTACCATTAACTGACAATCAATCACGTGCACCTCGTGGGTATTGGGAGTAAGAATTGGTCCTCAGTAGCCTCTGCTGGTCGCACGAGGCGACTCACTGGATCGGGTGGCCAGGCGCGACGACGGCGTGGATCGTTGCTCATAATATCAATCACTGAATTGTCTGACACAGACTTATATTTATGGAAAGCAACACGCACGCACGCACGCACTGACAATCGATTTGGGTGAAGAAATATACAGCTGGCACCTCTATACACCTCGCTGATAGATCCGTTTTGTATCAACACGACATAATTTCGCTTTCACTAGACAATAAAAGCCTCTCACGAACTTAACGGGAAATGTGACCGCACCGTGAACTGTGCTCATGTACGTACGCTCTGATGATGTGTTCGATATGAATCAGTTACATTTTCACCATAGCGGGAAACTCAACTTCTGTTTAAAGCGGTATTTAACCGCAAAAGTCATTAACCGATTTTATCATACTGTTCCACAAATCGTTGGTTTTAGACGTCACCTATTGTTGATTTTCCAGCTGCTGTCATCGTACGAGCTATTATTGACACCTGTTTGTTTTTTCTCGTCACATGAAATATCAGAAACATCAGGAGTAACACCGGTACCTTGCCCTTCACAATGGAAATCTCCGGTTGTCTGCCGGTGAAGGACTACGGGTAGGTGTCGTCGTATTCAGTTATAACTTGCACTATGTACATATCTGCCTACCTTCCTGTATATCTAAATGTGTGACGGTAGTTTCTCTATTTACACATAGTAGTTTGTAGAAATCCTATGTCAACTACTCTGCAATGTGGTCGATTTGAAAGACATGAATCTCTGGTTAGTAACATTGCTGCCATTTTGGATCCATTTCGTATCCAGGTTTCGATTTCAATCATTACAAATTCAAGTCAATTGACTTAAATTAATCCATAAGTAACCTTTGACACATAATGAAGCATATGCGGGATAAACATCTGATAATCGTCAGGAGCTGAGTGTTCTATTTACACTGTATAAAAACAGTAAATTTAGAAAGGCATTACTTTTGTCAAGAAGCTATTTTTGCTATCCAGGAATACAAACTGATTGAAAAGGCCTGAGTGGTATTGAAGATATCGAAGCAAATTGTTCATTGAAGATGAAAAATATATATCCTTTCATTTCCCTTTGGGACCCAGTCGTCTAAGGCGCCGCGATTCGCTGTGCAGAGTTGCGTCCCTTGGGCACACCAGAAACCTATGATTGTGGGTTAGAATCCCGGTTCGCCCCGATTATGTTTCTAGGTTTGTCAGCACCATACCCGTGCTCGTGGGTTTCACCGAAGTGGTAAACGTCTGAGACCTGCATCACTTCGGGCTTTCCTGCCACATTAAGCTGACACGCAGCGATGTAACTGGAATATTGTTAAAAGCGGCGTTAAACCTAACTCACTCACTCATTTTCCTTTACATGACGAATTACGAACTCCTGACATGAGAACATTACAAAGTCTGATCCTGTCAGCGTCAATGGGCATCTGAGAAAAAAATCCCTTTTCAATGGTGAAGGCCCTCGCTGCCTGTTAAACTGATACCAATAAATAAATTCGACTTTGCAAATAAAGAAAGTAGCATTTGAAATACTTGGATCAGACTTGCTGGAATTGTCAATGAATCCAAGTATATATGTAGTGCCCCTTTAATAGTTAACTCGATACTCGCAGTGAGGACATTATCCATGATACCTTATTTTATCAGATGAAGGAAGGTGTAAAATTAGGTGTTGTGCTATCGAAATATTAAATACTGTTATAATATCTTACTTACATATAATACTGAATTTAAGAATATATTCTTTTACTTTTAAACTGCATTCAAATCCTAGAAGAATAAAATGATTTGTATCTATATCTTTTGACGTTGAAATAAGTTCATTCATCCTGTGCCATGAGGGTCCTCGCTACCTACTTAACGGACATAACTAAATAAATTTGGCAAACAAAGTGTGGTTTGAAGCTTTTGAATCAGACTTGCCAGAAGTGTAAAATCACATGTAGAGTTTTAAGTCACTTTTAGTACATCTAAAGGTGTAGCCCATTCTTGGTGTTCCCCATCGTAAGGCTGAACAGTTAGCGTTGTAAAACTATATTCACTTATCTAAGAACAGTGAGAAGGGCGGATGTCAACAACGGGGAAATGTACAAGTAAATCATTTCGTCATAGTATTTAAGGTTTCATAAACATTAAGACATACAGAAACCTAAATACATTACGATGGACAATAGAAAATGGGTTGATGAAACGCCTGTAACGTGCTTACACATTGCATAACTACTACTACTACTACTACTACTTCTAGCTTGGATGACGTCGGCTGGACTGAAAAGTGAAACAGAAGGCTTTCTGTTTGCTGCTCAGGACCAGTCCCTTCCCACTCGAAACCGTCAATGACAATCTGGGTAATGCAAAAGGCTGCAGTGTTTGTGGGTCTTCACTTTCTCCGAAAAGTTCTAGGCGGGTTTAACTTGGCAGCGCTTCCTGGAAGAAGTCCCATTCGCTGGGATTTCCAAAGAACTGCGACAAATATATTATTAGCAATGTATATCCTTTATTTCAATGATATGGTACAGGAAAAACAAATCATCCACTGTAGAATGACACAAAACTGCACTGACCTGAATGGACATAAGATTGGCCGTTTTGTTGTTACTGATCCTGATCTGTACGATTTATTTCATTGTAAAAATATACGGATATAAGGTCAAATTGTTTCTTTTTTTTGAAAATATAACTCTGTAATCTGAAATAAATATTAGACTAATCATTGAATCTGTTCATGCATATTTTACGTACCTTTAAAGTATGTTGGACATTTTTGTACATATATATATATTTGATGTTCAACCTTGTGTCATCTACTGTGTTTGTGATATATTATATTAACATTTTATCGGAGAGGTATTTGAATAGGCATTGCGCCTGTTTACCACTCCATTTTGAAGAAAATAAGATATTGTTTAAAACACACAAGTGTCAAGCACAGCAAACAAACTGTAGGTTTCTATTTTCCAGAAACCTTCTGGATACCTTCCCACTTTGGATCCGGATTTATGTGTTTTGGATTTATGTGTTTCAAACTTAATTGAACAAAAGCCAGCTCCCAAATTTTGACATTTTGGGGGGAAGGTATCCGGAAGGTTTGCGGAAAACGGAAACCTACACTTTTGTTGCTGTGAAGATTATGTTATCGGGAGCGGTATTGATATAAGCATTGTTGCTTGTTACTTAATCCCCATTTCATGTTGCATGTAAGCGATGAAAACAAATATGTTTAAAACTAGTTTAATGTTAAAGGCTCCAATGTCATAATGAAAAACTGTACTAAGAGGCGATAGACCAACGCACTAACTCACTCTAATGCCATGAATTTTTCTGCAATAATATTTCCATGTGTTATTTCCATCACACTTTGACACGTTTGTAATAGCAACTAAAAATAATTGCCCCAACGTGTCTACGAGAAAATTTAAATAGTAAAACAAAATTATCTTTAATTGGAATATTCAAATTTCAAACAAACGGAAGGTAATTGAAACGGTCAGCAGGCATGTGTTTTCAGTCATATACAGAAAAAATATATGAACATATTAATAGCATTCATATTTACGCGAGGAATACATTTAAAAACCAATTAAGTAGCCTTATAAAGAATAGCAAGAGATTACACATTCCCAGCACATCACAAATGGCCTAATGTTTTATCAAGGGAAATGCTGAGTGTAGCGATCGCACATTTTTACACAAAAGGATCTCAGAATATGAATAGAAATACCGCCATTGTTGTCCAAAACGTGTTGACTAATCTTTTTTCTGTGCCCTTGTGGACAGTATGCCATCCACTGAAAGATAATACCCGCAGCGTCGTGGCATGTATCGCATCACTCGTCGGTACATGTAGGATCCCTACAAGGACAAAACCCTTCTGGATGCACAACGCTGATGAGACAAGTTGCTTTCAGAACACGCTGTAGTCTTTATAGATGGGTGTTGAGATGGGAACAGTAAACATGGTTCCTAAAGTACAATACTTGGGGACATGATGTGAAAAACTGTTTTGTGGTAAATGGTTGTTAAAATGGCTCTGCGCTGTTTAAACGCCCCTGCGCACATTAACGCGCGTGAGCGTGAGTAGGATGGGGTGGGATGGGGTTTTAAATCGATAGTCTTGTGTCCATTTCTTTTTTTTTTAATAATTATTCAGAATTCCTTAAGCGTTTGTATGAATGCATCTGAGAATTGATGGAACCTCCGTAATCGATGAACGTTGATAGCTTACCCTTTCTGTGGCGAGATTAAAATTAATTCCAGTCATCGGACATAATTATAGAACTACCTCGATGTCTTTCGGGGGCGAAGAGGCACCCATGGTTTCGTCACACAAAACGATTTTAGCGGTACGAGTTATGTAAGCCTGTGTTGTAGCATAGCGCTTTTACCCACTTGCACAAAGAAATATCGGTGATAAGACTTATGTCTGTCTACGTTGTGTCAAAGGATGTCACTGACGATAGCCTAAGTACTAAGTTGTGGAAGTGGGCCGCACATAAGGCCGCCTCGTTCAACGGACACCTTGGCCCGCTATCAGAAAACGATCTTGGCGTTGAGGCTCAAAATGTAAATATGGAACCTCAACCCCAGAGCATACCCGGTCTCGACACTCAGAGGATTTGCTCGAAATCTTGCAATCTCAGAAAAGAACCAATTTCAATTATATCAAAACATTTTATATTTGAACTTTATACAACACTATCACACGTACATAGTGATGATATCATGATACAATTTGGGGGTAAGACATTTTGGCAAGAAGTAGGCACCCCTATGGGCGCCGAGGTGCTCCCCTTCTTGCTGATCTGTGTCTCTGTGTATATGAATCGGAATTGGCAAAGTCAAAATGAGGCAATTTGACCAAGGCTTTTAACTTCAGCTTCATGTATATCGATGAACTGATATCGTTCAATAACCGTCAAATAGCCAACTCACTTTCACTGATATATATGCTTTTATTCCTCCATAGGAACTAGAAATGAATTAGACCAGTGCGACCGCCTCATCTGTTTCATATTTAGATTTATACGTTCATAATCAGAGTGACATGAAAAAAACTCTCCACACAAGTTTCTGACAAGAGGGATGCCTTGAATTTTCCAATAGTCAATGTTCGAGCAATATTCCATTTCCAGCTTTTTGTGTTTACATTTCACAACCTTTGAGGTACAATCGAGCATGCCCTTTCTACAAGAATTATAAAGAGCGTCAGACGAATCTCGACCAAAAGCTGTTTGATTACAACATTCAATGCCTCAGTAATGCTGTCAAAAGACTTTACCGTAGAAATGTAGAGGACATTTCCTACATTGACGCATCAGTTACAAAAAGCTATGTCCGATGCAATTCCCTATTTGTGACGGTGCCTCCGGTAAAGCGGTAAACTCCTGGTAGCATCAGTATTTGATGGAGTCGGAATCGAAAGGGTTTTGTCTTTTTTATCTACATCGCTTTTTATGCAGTATATTCCTGCATTATCTCAGGGAAATGACATCCACACACTTACTCATGTGAGGAATCGATCACAGGCCATCGGCAGGGCGAGCGAACCATTTAACCGCTAGGCTACCCAAACGCTCCCCTTGTTAATATGTATTTAGAATTATCAGCTTGGTGAGATTGGGTGGGTTACTCGGATTATACATAGTAATTTGGATGTTATCTGTTAATCGGGGTCTCCTCATTTGTTAATCTAGGTGATGCCGTCATGCTTGCTGACTGGGAGAACAATAACAATCGATATCTCCTCATTTGTTAATCTAGGTGATGCCGTCATGCTTGCTGACTGGGAGAACAATAGCAATAGGGATCTCCTCATTTGTTAATCTAGGTGATGCCGTCATGCTTGCTGACTAGGAGAACAATAGCAATAGGGATCTCCTCATTGGTTAATCTAGGTGATGCCGTCATGCTTGCTGACTGGGAGAACAATAGCAATCGGGATCTCCTCATTTGTTAATCTAGGTGATGCCGTCATGCTTGCTGACTGGGAGAACAATAGCAATAGGGATCTCCTCATTTGTTAATCTAGGTGATGCCGTCATGCTTGCTGACTAGGAGAACAATAGCAATCGGGGTCTCCCCATTGGTTAATCTAGGTGATGCCGTCATGCTTGCTGACTGGGAGAACAATAGCAATCGGGATCTCCTCATTGGTTAATCTAGGTGATGCCGTCATGCTTGCTGACTGGGAGAACAATAGCAATAGGGATCTCCTCATTGGTTAATCTAGGTGATGCCGTCATGCTTGCTGACTAGGAGAACAATAGCAATAGGGATCTCCTCATTGGTTGATCTAGGTGATGCCGTCATGCTTGCTGACTAGGAGAACAATAGCAATCGGGATCTCCCCATTGGTTAATCTAGGTGATGCCGTCATGCTTGCTGACTGGGAGAACAATAGCAATAGGGATCTCCTCATTGGTTGATCTAGGTGATGCCGTCATGCTTGCTGACTAGGAGAACAATAGCAATCGGGGTTTCCTCATTTGTTAATCTAGGTGATGCCGTCATGCTTGCTGACTGGGAGAACAATAGCAATAGGGATCTCCTCATTGGTTAATCTAGGTGATGCCGTCATGCTTGCTGACTGGGAGAACAATAGCAATAGGGATCTCCTCATTTGTTAATCTAGGTGATGCCGTCATGCTTGCTGACACGGAGAACAATAGCAATCGGGGTTTCCTCATTTGTTAATCTAGGTGATGCCGTCATGCTTGCTGACTAGGAGAACAATAGCAATCGGGGTTTCCTCATTTGTTAATCTAGGTGATGCCGTCATGCTTGCTGACACGGAGAACAATAGCAGATACGACAGATGTCTTAATTAGGTAATTAAGTATTCAACTTAAGATTCACATGATAGTTTTCATAGATTTTGACAGAATGACAGCGTTCACATGATCGTGGATACTCATTAACCGTGAGTTGTGTCCACTGCGAGCGCTTTGGGCATGGACCTTGAGCTTGCATAAACACAGAAACTGTTAATCCCCTGTAGGATGGTGGCAAAATGAGGTTAAACCCTTTAATCACAACGTGAAGCATATGACGTTTACTTGATAGCCATATACCCATAGAACAATCTCCCTTGGTTACTTAATACCAATGGTCATCCATCTTCTGCCCCGGCCAAGACAGTAATCACATCAGCACATATTACTTACACGTACATGACACGATTCCGATCACAATTACGCTGTCGGTAGTATTTATTTCTTCGTGTGTGTAAATAATATGCAAGGATGCAGGTGATAGTTGATCTCCGTATTTATCTGTATCTATGGTAACATTTAAGCCATTATGTGATCGTATTTGTAATAGGGCGCGATGGAGTAGCCTAGTGGTTAAAGCGTTCGCTCGTTACGCCGGGTTCGAGTCCCCACATTGGTAAAATGTGTGAATCCCGTTTTTGTTGTGCTCGCCGTGATATTTCTGGATATTGCTGAAAGAAGAACGTATTTTTAATTGTTTTTGTTTTTTTATAAAATGTATAATCAACTTGTACCTGAATATCTTTGGGCGCTAATACCTGGAACAGTGGCTGTAATTAGTAGTTACAATCTCAGGAAATGTAATAATTTTTAAAACATTAATTGCAGAACATATAACCATTCTAAATCCTTTTTACCCGACACGATCAAAATTTGGAATTCGCTACCAGAGGAATACAAAAAATGCTCGTTCTCTAAATGAATTTAAGACTTTGATATCATACCCAATAGTTTTCGACATTCAATTCAATCTGAATCTTGGTACTCGGATGTGCCAAGTTATTCATTGTCACCCCAGACTTCGATGCAGTGATTTAAACGCTGACAGTGTTAATAGGCAAATATCAGATAGATCAGATTGTTCATGTGGTCACCATATAGAAGATGCTACTCACTATCTGTTCACGTGTGCAAAGGTATGCAAATATCAGGCACGATATGTATTTTTACTATCATGGATATAATTCGCAAACAGTTCTTTATGATAACCCAAATCTGAATAAGTTGACTAACAATAACATCATTGAAGATTCGAACTCGGTTTGCCATTTATACAGTGTTCTATAACATTGCGTGTGTTAACTGCAAAAGTGTTTAATTAGGTAATCCTTTACTTAGTCTATAATCGTAATGCTAACTATATTTGTGGTACATGAGGTGTACATTAATTATACCTTTCTATTATATCATTACATGATATGTGTATTTTTTATATATATTTCTGATTTATGTATAGAAACTGCCAATGTATATACATTAACTTACGGTTATAACGAACTCAAAGGTACCAGTACTTTTAGTTCGTAATAACCGTAGTTCGTTATAAGCATATAAACACCATATATACATAAAATGGCCGGGACTAAAAAATAAGTTCGTTATATCCGTCAGTTCGTTATAAGCGTGTTCGTTATAAACGTAGTTTACTTTAATGTAATCAAAGGGAGCGGTGTTAATATAAGCACTGTTGCTTGTTTGCCAATCCCAATTTCATTCTGCACGTATGTGATGAAAGAAAAATATGTCCCCCACCTCAAAAAAAAAAAAAAAAAAAAAAAAAAATGAGCTTCACTCAGTCCTGGTAATAGGCGTACCGTAATGTAATTTAATGCTTCCCATGATTCTCCCTTTTTGTCTTTTGTCACAAAGTATACTTGTTTGTGACAGCCTTCTGCCGCGTTGCCTAGATACACTTCAACACCTTCCAAATATAAACTGCCGGGCAGAAGAAAGCATGCAAAGTTGGATTTGAGAAGAACACTCACCTGTTGTGAGATACTCATTGGTATGAGGTTTGTAATATCGCCTATTATCATATACCTATCAATGATATGAGGCATTTTGCATATGCATTAGAGCCAACATAGAGACGGTCATATCACAGAGGTCTTACATCCCCTCCTGGAAAGACATGGTTTGTCAATGCATTTTGAATGGGCGATCGATATAAGCCCAGATGGTAAGAAATTGGAGTTGCGTCCTCAGTGCGTCGTCTGCCCGGCTAGCTTTCCCGTGACAATTTCTTCGAAACAAGGTGAAAATGTTTTGCAGATAGATATATTTCACAATTTGATGTTATGGTATATGATAAAAAGATTATTATATAGCAGGTTTTATATCATAGCACATATCATCCCATTTCAAGGGTTAGTTTCTTGTTTAACGCCGCATTCCGCAATATTCCAGCTAAGTGACGTCGGTCTGTAAATAATCGAGTCTGGACCTGACAATCGAGTGATTGATACCATGAACAACGTTCCACGGAATTGGGATACGATGACATGCATCAACCAAGTCAGCGACCCTGACCACCCGATACCGATCCCGTTAGTCGCCTCTTACGACAAGAAAAATCGATTTTAAGACAAGCTTGGGTTACTGAAGACCTACTAAATTTCATATAAATCAGGACAAAGACAAGATTGAACATTCTAGATGTAAGAATGTACCCATCTCAGATCTTAACTTTGCGTGTGGTGATACCATGCTGGAATACACAAGATCTTATAAATACCTAGGACTAGTACTATGATTCCATATAGTTTAAAAAAAAGAGTTGCAAGTAGAAACTTATGTACGAACTATTATATCTCGACAAAAGTTTAATTTTAACCCGATTTCGTTGCGGATCAATCCCACAGAACCAAGAAAACATACAGCAAACCGCCCACACCTGTTGATTTAAGAAGTTGCCGATTTTGTGATAATGTTGAAACTGAGCTACATTTTGTAACTGTGTGTTATTTTTATGAAGATCTTAATTTTCAATTACTCAACAAATTCTATTCAACTTTTGACAAAAAATTATAAATGACAAAACATTTTATTCATACATTTAATGAATTTTAATAATTCACATTTTGTTCAACATTTGGCATGTGTTTTATCAAATATAAGTTATAGACGTATGTTGTATATATGATATATGCACATTGAATTAATATACATGTTATATTTTAAACATGTGGTTAAGCGTTTATGTGTCTTATAAGCTATCATATGGCTGGATGTCAGTTTTGTACTTTTTACTGCAACTCTTGGTTGATGCATGTCATCGTATCCCAATTACGTAGATCGATGCTCATGAAGTCAATCACTGGATTGTCTGGTCCTGACTCGATTATTAACTGACCGCCGTCATATAGCTGGAATATTTGCAGACTGCGGCGTTAAGCAACAAACAAACCTATTGTGCAATATTGGAACTGGCATGTGACGCTGAAATAAACTATTTCTGTCTATCTGTCCTGTTCTAACCCGGATCGTCACGGGTGGTTACACATTGAGTAATTAGGCAAGCAGCTCAGTCCCCTTAGGATTGACAGACAAACCATGTACCCCAAAACGAATCAAGCATCATATAATTTTCTATAGAAACAGATGATTATTGTATAGAACATTATATGATGCTTGATTAGTTTGGGGGAAGATGGTTTGTCTAGTCACCCCTTATAGAAACAGAGGAATATTGTACCCGTGAAGATCCGGGGTAGAATAGGTCTTCAGCATCATATGCTTGCCGTAAAAGGCGACTATGCTTATCGTAAAAGGCGACTAAAGGGATCGGGTCGTCAGGCTCACTGACTTGGGTGATGCATGTCATCGATCCCAATTGCGTGGATCGATGCTCATTATATCAACCACTGAATTGTCTGGTCCACACTCGATTATTTACAGACTGCCGTCATATAGCTGGAATATTGCTGAGTGCGGCGTTAAACAACAAAACAACCAACCAGATGATAATTGAATGTATATCTGCAGATTTAGTACATGTGGAAATCATTTCAACCATATTCACCTACTTTACCCTCTCCACTGTGAACAGTGAAAACCATGTACATGCTTTTTTAAATTCTTTTCACGATGCATAATGTATGTGTTTATTATCTCTGGCGTTATATATGCATTGGCTGAAACAGAAGTCACGTAGTGCGAACACTGGTGAAGGGTAACTAAATATCACGACTGATTACTTAATGCAGGAAAGATAATGTGAATGTGTCGAATGCAGTTTGTTTTTTTAAGTTAGATTATCGCTGGAGGTAAGTGAAATAAACCATTTTGCTCGCATTTGATTGGATGTTGTGGAAATTACGGCTTTTAGAAGTATTTGGAAGCATTAAGTTGCGTCACAACGTTCCGCAGGTTTTTACCATCCCATAATGATGTTGCTAAGCACTAAATGATGTTAAGAGCAACTTATGTTTCTTATAGTCATTATGGTATCATTTAGCACTTTAAGACTTATGAAAGCTTGCACCGGTCGACATGATTCTCAATAATTTAAACGTTCTTGTGAAGTAGAAACGGCCAAAATTGAAAGCCATTATTTCTTTTTATCATAAAAATGTTTTGTTATTTTTTATTACTTACCATAGGGCTACATACACGCACACACAAGAGCGCACAAAGGGCATTTTTAAAATAAAATTTACTTGTTCGGTTTAAATGCTCATTTAATTCAGTGTTTTTAACTGAGTCCCTTCGAGGTAAAAAGACCTTCCATTTTTATCCATTAAGTTGTTCTGGAGAAGTTCTCACCTCACCGTGACCATGGGACCACTAAGGCTTAAATATACCACACTTTGGGTCCAAATGATTGGTCTAATTTTGTATCATAGCAACATGCGAATGATACAGACGAAAATCATCCATGATATAGTTTGCATTTTCTCTGACTTCAGCATGTAAGGTTGTGTGTTTTACCCGGCGTCCATGGTAATTCTCTATTTTCACAGATGCACGTGATCTGTGGGTACCAAGCCTAAATAACAAGCACACCTTACATAAATGTGGGGGCACGGGTGGCCCAGTCGTCTCAGACGTCGCAATTTGCGTCCCTTGGGCACGCCGGAAACCTATGATCGTGGGTTCGAATCCCGGTTCCCCCCGATTATGTTTCTAAGTTTGTCAGAAACATATCCGTGCTCGTGGGTTTCACCGAAGTGGTAACTGTCTGAGACCTGCATCACTTCGGGCTTTCCTCCCACATTTAGCTGACACGCCGTGATATAACTGTAATACCGTTCAAAACGGCGTTAACCCTAATTCACTCACTCACTTGGAGCAAACTGATAACTGTATACATATAAGCATTAAGTTACTAAAGTGTTCTCGCGAGAAGATGACACGTGAAACTTGAGAAATGAGTAAAACGAATCAATATTATGTCAGTGAATCTATTATTATATCAGATATGCCTCAAACAATGATGTCAATTCAGATGCAGATAGCGAGATCATTGATACACCTGATATGCCATTCCCTTCAGTACCAGCAGTCTGGGCAATGAAATTTACCTACGCCTTGAAATCTAGGATTGCGTCCGGACGCTGTAATAATCTCTCATAACATGATGTTTGACTCTCGAAAATTCGCTTTGTTGGTTGTCTCGAACCCCGGATACTATGAACTTTTGCCAGGTCCCCACGAGTTCGACACAACGAGGTTCGACAGTAAGTGCAAAAGTCCTCAACGCGACGTTAAACCACAATTCACCTTACCTTATATAGTTTAAATTTGGTATAAGGAAGGCGCTGGTTCTACAAACATGTTCACAAATACATGTTTTTAAATCCACAAAAAAACATTTCATCTGATTCTGAAACAAAGAAAACAGTTTGTAACAGGTGTCATTACCGCCGCCAAACTGGTATCATGTATCGGACGTAGTGCCGTTGCGACGAGCAACCGTCAGTCAATCTTCCGCTGACCGTCATCACACGTCACGAAGCCCGCTCAGCAGCTTTGATTGAGATTTATTTAGGGCATCAGTGAACACAGAGTGCATGTTGCCCAAGAACGTGTGTCCAGAGATTCAAGCAAAACAGTTTACACAGGTTCGTTCGTTATCACTTGTTTTACCAATATTACCCTCTGATCATTGTTGATTTGTGTACACAGATACGCCATAGAGGGACAACGCAAATAAGATGCTTATATTTAGTTCAGTTGTTAATTACAATGCTATGATGGTTTATAATTATTTAAATCACAAACCCATGTTGTTAATTTCTATTTTAGGATGATTAAAAGGTTTCATCAATGGTTCATATTAATTGTCCATTTTTGTCAAGATGGATATTTTCGGAATGTAAATTGCACATGTAAGTGTTTACCAATGTCCAAACTAAGAGATGACAAACCGTTTTCAATGTGACTATAGTCGAAATATATATTGCAATGCGGTCAATACAGATGTTATCGTACTAGTCGTTGATGCATACATCCTGGCGTGACGCATCTTCATGCATGAATATTGTTCCTGAATACGCAGAGTCTGATAAAACGATATCAAACGTCAATGTGTGACAACCATCCAGAAAGGTGTTTTACATTTCGGTGGAGAAATCATTATGTCGACAGAATGTAAGTGTCCAATTATTGACACTGTCATTTTGTGTCATTACTTCCAGACACGTGTTTCATAAACAGCTTTGGGCGGGGATGACAGGCATCAAAGACGCCGCAAATTGTCACCGAGTAGCGTCCCTTGTCTGCCTGCGTCCTGTGGTCGGAAATTCGAATCAGAGATTTATTCCATTATAATTATGATCTTTGATATATGGTTTCCAAAATGGTAAACGTTTCGACCTGTGTTACTTTGAAAGTTGTTTTCACATGAGGCTGGTGCGCTGTGATATAACCCCAAACCGGTTTGGCGGTGTTTGAGCAAACCCTTGCTCTTTGCCAAGTAGATATGTACCTTGACTTAGAAACCGTTTCACGATAAAAGAAATTCAACATAAATAGATGTATTTCAAGAGTGCTTTTAAAATTTGAAAACAAGGTTTCAAACCTTCTTATTATTTGAATATTCACATCATACGTTTGCAAGCAATGATCGCCTGTCGCTCCGTTTGTTGTGTTACCACAGTGTACAATCATATTGCAGGATACATTGAGAGACAAATGAATGCTGTCAGTAGGTTACTTTCCAGAAATATTCACGTGAACACTGAAAAAAGTTAGATCGAAAATTATACACTAGTATCCATTTTCCGAAATACGGCATTGACACTTTCACGAAGTTTTATTACATCACCTGTCATCTTCTAAATGCAATCGTTGCAGCCGATATCTCTGATGGAGGTGCTATTATATAGTGAACATAACGCATGTCCCGAATGAATCGATCTGCACAGATGTCTCTTAACCGCAACCTTATAGTTTTTATGTCATTTCATTGACAATCGACACTTATATCTTACCCATATTGTGCTGTTCTGGTAAGAAAGGTTATTACTAACACATTGATATGAAATTATACAGTAACCTATACAATCTACATATGTCCACCTGCAGCATCCATTACGTTTGGATATCGATTTCCGTCCTCATCCCTCCTGTACAATTTATAATCCTACAAGTTGTAACATCATTTGTTCGCTTGAGCCGTTGTCATTATTTGGATAGTCTACCGGGGCCTCTACCAAAGCAGCCTTTTCCGAGACGTAAATGTCAAGACCTATTGATTATATTTGCTTGTTTTACGTGATCTAATTGGTGTGAACCTTACAGAAATCCCATTTCGTCATCGCGCCTATCACATTAGGATGCTGTTCCCGATTCTTTTGTTGCCGCAATAAAAACCCTCTTAGGCCAGGTTCACACAGTGCCGATTAGGGCTCCCGTTTGAGATCAGACAGCGCTACGACACGAAAAGAGAAAAAAATGGATTACTCTCCTCAATTATTGGGAATGTCCTATCATTGTCTGAACGCTGTCGTATACGTTCGTAACAGAGTCCTACAGATCGGGAAAGGTCCACAGAGGTCGGCCAAGCACTCCGGACATCATGATGCGTCCCGTAACATTCGGCAAACTCAGCCGATTTTGTCTAGTCGGATTAGAATCGTGACTATGTCGTGACAGATTCTGCTGTATTGGATCAAAATCGTAACAATTTCCTGTGTTATCTGGACGGTGTCCTGTGGGTCGGGACGCTGTCATGATGAACGGGCATGAATTGTTCATTGCCGTTTCTTGTCGATTGAGTCCAGGTTGCGTCCAGATCTTGCTGAATGCGAACCGTCTTTGTCGGTTCACTGTCCGGTCACTGTCTGATCTCTGTCGGGTCGCATTCGGGAGAATTGGGACGCTGTCGGGACAGATTTGGTCGTATTTTACGATGCGGCAGATACAAATCGGATCAGATTCGAACTGAGAACGGGAGAATCGGGACGAATTCGGCTTGAAACGGCTGAACCGGGACGCTTCCTGAACAATTTCTGAGTGTTTGTGAATTCCCCGCCACGAATCACAGGATCTTGATCAGACTTTTGAAAAATAATAATCGGGAATGGATCTATCAAGGACGGCAGTAAAAATCATGAATGTGTGACTGAGCCCTTACCTGTACACTTTAGAGCGCTAGCAGTGATCGCTTAACACAATATTTAATGTGTTGGCGGACAATATTCGACCTCTTGGTGGCAGTTGTGGACAAAACACTGAGTAAAAAAGGAAGGAAACAAAGTGCTCCGGATCCCAGTGGAAGGGTCATGGATAAAATGATTTAGACGCGAATTGTAATAAGGATTCTGATAAAGATAATTTAAAAACGACATTTTATTAGGAAATTGACACTGAATGACACAGGTGTATCCGAAGGGGTACTTTTCAACCAGGAAATGTCAAGCGTTCATGTCGGACGATGTTATAGTCGTTGAAACTGTTTTGAAAAGGTAAAACTATTTCTCTGTCATTAAAATCACACTTGGGTACATGAGATTTATACCATAATCATGTCATGTAGCACGCCAGTCTAAAAGAAGCTTGAACACGAGCCTAAGTGAAGGCAGCTTGGTGCAGATTTTGGCTTCTACCAAGTTTACCTCTGTAAAACCATACTCAAAATGGCATCTGTTCACGTTGTCAGTGAGTGAGTGAGTGAGTGAGTGAGTGAGTGAGTGAGTGAGTGAGTGAGAGGGGATTTATGCTGTCTTGAGCAACATCCCAGCAATATCAATTGAATCAGCGTTCATAGCAGAGTAATTTCAGAAAATGTGAAATTGGAATTGAATAGATATCGGGTCAAACGTCATTTGACCATATCGTAAAGATTTCTGTGATGATAATCAAACAAACTGCTCTTCATCTTTCATAAGTAACCAACCAAAACAACGAAGCCAAGAATTAACACTATTTCAACTGAATTACTTCCTCATGTAAGTACCGTTAAAGCTCTGACTAAGGTTGTCCAATGAGAGATGGTTATTTGATTTCACGGGGGCTTTTCAAACGTTGCAGTAAATGAGCTAGTCAGTGAGTGAGTATGGTTTTACGTCGCTTTTCTCCAATTTTCAGATAATAACCACTAAGCTATCCTACTGCAGTCTAATGTCACTGTACAGTCAGCGAACAAAACGTATTCAATGAATGTATGCTGCACGTTCGTTCCATGCAAAATTTTATTTTATGTGGTGCTTCAAGTATTTGGTGTACTTGTAAATTACATTATTGGGATAAAAAATGAACTGGCAACTGAATACAACGTTCGGCACCGGCTTCGGTCCAAGTACCCTATCCGCTACATACAATGCATGCATACAGTATATACAATGCATCAGAGTGGATCATGCATACATGTATTCATGATGGCCATGATGTTTGGTTCTTAACAGACATGATGCCATCAAGGAGGAACTGCGTTTTAAAGCGATCTTTTTGTGCCTAGTGTAGAAAAACAGATCAATAGATATGCAGTTAATGGACTTTATATACCATCTGGTACACAAAGATGATATCAATTTTCCTACAGAGCATGCAAATAATGCATGAATATTCTATGAACATGTTTACTGCGGATCTTTCATTTCGAGACAGTAGTGTTTTGGCGACATGGAAATATTCTTAGTCATTGAAAAATACAGCTACTTCCGTAGTGCACATTAGTTGAATTATTAAATCTCTGTATGAAGCATTATTTGTCTCGAAGACTTTGGTTCCGTAATGGAGAAACCATCAGAACGTGTTGGTTCTGAAAGCAGAACCGACGAGTATCGACGGGTTGAGTTGATTTTATTTCCTGAATCAACAGATTCGAATGATTGCTCCTATTTAAACCATATTATGACTGATTTTGCATAATGACCTATGGTTGTGTTTGTTTTATTTGTTAAAATGCAGGTTCAGAATGGCAAATTAATTCCTGTCTCAGAATCAGCTGCAGCAACATTAGCTTGACGTATTCATAATGGTTTCAATTTAACTATGAAGACGTTCCAAAAAATCTAAACTTTCTGGAAGAATGGGTTTTCGGATTAACGGGGTCCAGAATAAAGAATGGTCCAGACTCGATTATTTACAGACCGCCGTCATATAGCTGGAATATTGCTGAGTGCGGCGTTAAACATCAAACAAACCAAGCCAAACCAGAGTAAAGAAGTTTCACTGTATGTACATTCCTAAAGATAATTGTCTGGAAGGCGGGGTTTACTTACATGTTAACTTACAGCTGAGCATTTCAATTAAGGCTTCATCTTCAAAGGAGTGGTCAAGTTATTCCAGAAGTTGTATGGTAGACATTCAGAGGAATTTACAAAACACGACACTTTGCTTGTTGACTCGATTATTTACAGAACGCCGTGATATAGATGGAATATTGCTGTGTGCGGCGTTAAACAAGACCCCCCCCCCCCCCCCAATTTTTTATAATAATAATAATAATAATAATAATAATAATAATAATAATAATAATAATAATAAAAATTAATTAATTATTAATTAATTAAATGATAATAATAAATATAAAAAAATATAGAAATATAAAATACTATAAAATAAATAAATAAATATAATATAAAAGAAAAAAAGACTTTTCGGAACATGGTTAAGCATTGTTCTGGGCTCCATTTGGAATAAATTATATATTTTATAGATATATTTGTTTTCTCTATTTCTGGGTTTAAATGTTAGTCTAACTGGGGCGCTGCTTTCATAATTATGAAGTGAATGTTACTAGATCTAGAGTGTTGCGTTAAACAACAAAACAAACAACCAATCCTAGTCACGTAAGTAAGTGTTTGTTTGTTTTTTGTTTAACGCCGCACTCAACAATATTCCAGCTATATGACGGCGGTCTGTAAATAATCGAGTCTGGCCAAGACAATCCAGTGGTTGATATCATGAGCATCGATTCACGCAATTGGGATCGATGACATGCATCAATCAAGCCTTTTACGATAAGCATAGTCCCCTTTTACGGCAAGCATATGTTGCTGAAGACCTATTCTACCCCGGATCTTCACGGGTACAATATTCCTCTGTTTCTATAAGGGATGACTAGACAAACCATCTTCCCCCAAACTAATCAAGCATCATATAATGTTCTATACAATAATCATCTGTTTCTATAGAAAATTATATTGGACCAGATCCATGAACATCAGTCTACGCAGCTTGGATACGATGACATGCATCAACCAAGTCAGTGAGCCTGAACATCCCATCACGTTACCGCCTCTTACGACAAGCATAATTCTTAGTCGCCTCTTATGGCAAGCATGGGTTGCTGAAGACCTATTCTAAGCCGAACCTTCACAGGTCCACTGTAAGTGAGTTCGGTTTAACATCATACTAAATAGCATTGCAGTTATTTCCCCCAGCGGGTCCAGACACGGCAAAGGGAGGCAACTGTGAGCGCTGCGTCCTCTTCAATTGGTCACCTTGTGTGCACATTGTGGGGCATTGTTATGGCTGTGGCTGCTGAAGCAGTTTTGTTTTCAGTCGTTACAACCATATACTCTTTACAGTGTGCGTGGGTTAAACAACACTTTGGGTTTTAAAAAAACCCTGGCACATCAGCTTACTGGGTAGGAAAGCCCGGAGTGATGCAGGTCTCAGATGTCTACCACTTTGGTAAAAAAAAACCTCCGAGCAAGGGTATGGTGCTGACAAACCAAGGATCGTAAGACTGCCAAAAATTACTGGATCCGGGTACGCATAAGGGACGCAACTCTGCACTTATTTCACGTATAGAGTTGTGGTTGTTTTTTTCAAATGAGGTCATTTGTATGTATCTCTTACTCAACAACAAAAGTTCCCGTGACACCAATATTTTAGTGTATTTTTCAAACAAGTAAAGTTTGGTTTTCATTCTTGTAGTACATGTATCGAATCAAGTCACAAAACCGCAACTGCTACAGACAAGCATGCATTCCATGCAAAAGTTGACTTTTATGCAAGCCCCATGCATTTCACTGCCCATGAATGGGTATAAAAACATATACGGTAACGGGATTCCTTATGCATTGTATAGCATCGTGCTGACAACAACCACTCAGAAAAACAACAAAATTACGCAGTTATTCAACATTACAAAACCCCACGCCTGTCCGAAAATGAGCGTCTGCGAGCCATTGGTATGTTGAAGCAGGATCGAGTCAACGTGATGTTGCAAGACAATTTAACGCCCACAGAAACATCATTTGGTGTTTATGGCAACGTTGGCAACAGACGAATGCAGTCAGAGACCATCCTCGGAGTGGCAGGCCACGCGTAACCAATAATCGACAAGACAACTGGATTCGAACAACACACCTACGAAATCGATTCCAGCCAGCAGCAGTGACTGCAAGAAGCATCCCTGGCCTTCGACGAATATCTTCACAAACCGTACGTCGTCGCCTCAGATGGGCAGAAGACCCGCCAGACGTCCCATTTTGACAGGAAACCACCACCAAGCACGTCTACAGTGGTGCAGAAAGCGTCTACGCTGGACGGCCATGCAGTGGGGACAAGTTCTATTCACTGACGAGTCTCGTTTTCACCCCAGCCACAGCGATAGGCGGATTCGAGTGTCAACGATACGTCAATCATTGTGTCATGGAAGAAGATGAAATCACGCATTTTCTGAAGTCACTATGGCAAATTAAACCATTTGAACACTTACTGGAGTCTTTTATCTGTTGGAAACCGACTTTTTTCAGATTTGGTAAAAAACATAACTTTGCATTAAATCTTATTCAATGTCACAGGAACTTTTGTTGTTCAGTATATAAGTACAGTCTAAGGTATTTCACATTCGTAACATACATTTTACCCCAGTGTCTCATTTCGTTGTACAAGACATTTACTTTTCCAATAACCTTTTGAACACTGCGGGCAATAAAAAAATGGATTTGACCAAAACATTACAAACGTTATCCAAACGTTACTAGGTTGAAAACAGACGTCGAAACACTGTAAGCACCAAAACGCAACCATGATATCGGTAACAAGTACATCAACATAAACTTGTTTCATTCTTGTTACCATCAAATATGGATGTGTACTTTCATTGCCCGGCATTTTATGTTGTTCCCAGAAATGGTTTATTACACCGTGACACCTTGTTTCTGATTTCGATGGCTTCCCGTAGCACTTCATCCACGCGGTCAATATTAAGCCTCCGAATCCTTATAAACATTCAATATCAGAGTTACATTGTATTGCATTGAATAATAATTTACCACCCACGGATCTCCTTGAACTGACCCACAGTTAGAGTGAAGGTTCATTAACATGGGGGGAGGGGAAGTGCACATTACGCCATGCTGTGACGATAGAAATTTCTTGTTTCACGCATCACTTCATCTTTACATCGGCCGGATTAGGCTCCTGGTGATTAATGGACATCTCTGAATGGTAATAAGACTCTGTGTGTGTGGACTAATCAAACACGATTGTCCAAAAATAACCTTCTCCTTCGTAACGCAACGTCACAGTATTAGTATGTTACTGTGGCGGACTTCCGTATGTTGACAGTTCCGATGAAACTTTGAGTCAATAATGAATCAGTGAGTTTGATTTTAAACTGCTTTCAACAATATTTCAATATCACAAGAAATGCGCTTCACACATTGTATCGATCCCCGGGATTAGGCGTGACGAGCGAACGTTTCAACAACGAGGCTTCCCACCGCCCTGTTTGGAATGACAAGGACAGAGAAGCACTTGGGTACGTGTACATCAGCGTCAACATACGATACAGACACTTGCACAACTGACCAACACGTTGTAGGAAGAATGGAGGAGAATTCCACAGGACAGACTCCATAGGCTTATTCAGTCTATGTCAGGGAGGTGTAGAAAAGTGATAACAGTATACGGTGGTCACCCCGGGTCGCATACGGTGTTCACCCCGGGTAGCATACGGTGGTCACCCCGGGTAGCATACGGTGGTCACCCTGGGTACTGATCGGAACGCCTCCCTCGTGGACGAACGTGTCTTGTGACAGGACAGTCAGCATTGTCATAATGTCTACAGAACATGTTACTATCACTATGCTAAAAGTTCATCCTTGTATCAATCAAATGAAATAAAATATACACTTTTAAATGAACAAAGTAAAAACTTTCAAAGTTCGCCTATGCGTTTATATTTTTTTGAAGAGTGTTTAGTGGGAAAAGACACAAACTCAAAGCGATATGTCAAACAATGTAAAGATGAAAACGCCTTATTATTTGTGAATCCAATGTTAATCACTGGCTTGTCTTGTCCAGACTCGATTTTTACAGACCGTTGTCAAATAGCTTGAATATTGCTGAGGGCGGCGTTAAACAACAAACGAACACATTGTCAGCATCTACTTGCAACTGTACACAAAACAGCACAGGGGACACAAGGCGATACATGTCACATTGTTTATCACCACGAAACAAAACAGGTTTGCACTAATTTGGATCAATAAGTATATAAAGCATGTTGCCAAACTCGAATTTATATTTTGTAGAAATTTTGATTCACGTAAATTAAAAATTTACAGTATGATAAAGTAGGACTACCATACGTTTCAATTACATTTGTCTTTCAGTGTACAAGTGAGTGAGTGAGTGAGTGAGTATTGTTTTACGCTGCTTTTAGCAATATCACGGCGGTGGACACAAGAAATGGGCTTCACACATTGTATCCATTGAACCTGGGCCTTTGGCGTGACGAGCGAACGCTTTAACCACCAGGCTACCCCAGAAGCTAATAGAAGTGATTGAATAATATAAGTTGCTAGCTTCACAAACTGAACTTCAACTATTGATCTAACTTCAAAAGCAGAAACTTCCAAATAACGCACACTGAAATGAGATTTTACAGGTTCGAAATGTTGGTGAAAAGCACAGTTTGTAACTATTTATTATGTAATTGGGAGATGAATGAACAAATCGTATGCAGTCATCTTGAATCAAGTCGATAATGTTGGTGTGATAAAAAGTTAATATGTTCAAAGGCTCCTTTGTTGAAGTACGAGAATATATTAGGCCATGTAATGACGACGTCAGTTTAGGTGATATAATTTTAATTAAGATAGTATTATGGTTTGACACTTTCGTATCCAAACCGTCACAATATCAAGGAATAGCCTTGGGGAATTGGCTCGGGATCGGGCACCACCTTCAAAGAAGCAAAACAAAGTGTCTATGGCCAGCTCCTTTACTGGGGATTTCTCGACAGTCATCAATTCACATTTAAAATAAGAAATATTTTTACATAAAAAGTACAAAGTCATTTAGAACATTTACAGTTTTCATGAAAGAAGCAGTGATAACAACAGTGTGTGATATTAAATAATGATAATATATATACGAGTGTAAGTTTTAAGATATACAAATGTATCATGACCTAAGTGATACAACCAATCACAAAAAAACATTTGAGTCAGTTTACAAAGATACCTATGAACAAAGCTTACATAATCTTACATATCTTATTTTCAGCCACTTCTTATTATGATAACGCCTTTCTAAATGTCACTTCCATACAAAAATAACTGAGTCACACTAAAATATAAATTTGCAGATAAAATACACAGCCTGCTACCAGGACACCCGATTGTTAACAACCTTATTTTCCGACTACACGGAACATGTTTGATATTCAATGTATGCTATACCGTGGAGTTAATACTAAAACGATAATTTTGTCTAAACCTAACGCACATAGATCTGACAGATAAGTCCGTTAATTAAATACAACCTACTTAATATTTGCCCTTATACATAAGATTAAATACCTTTACAGTTGATAATATTGCTTCATATACGATACTAATCATAAAACAATTTGAATTATAAATTTAAAGAAATAGGTAAGTGAAAATGACTAACCTTCAAAGAAACCAAGGGCAGTCGGGTAGCCAAGTGGTTAAAGCGTTCGCTCGTCACGCCGAAGACCGGGTTCGATTCCCGACATGGGTACAATGTGTGAAGCCCATTTCTGATGTCCACCGGTGTGATATTGTTGGAATATTGCTAAAAGCGGCGTAAAACCATACTCACTCACTCACACACAGAAACCAAACAAAGTGTCTATGGCCAGGTCCTTGGGGATTTCTCGACAGTGAGGTACCCCCGGGGCTAGCCAGTATATATACTCTAGACACCTTGAATGGTCACGAATTTACTGCATGTTCAATTATCATGAAAATTGGAGTTCGTGCGCTGAGAATAAGGATTAAGGCTTTCCTGAGAAGGTTGACCAAGTGATGTCCACATAAGTTGAATAATAATTGATGAGTAGTCCGAAAATATTGATATGAGTTGGACGTGTACGCAGAAGCTGAGACCCGTACAGATAGATAATACTGACCATGCTCCAAGGATGTTATATAATTGACAGCTGCGACCTTAACATGTGATACTGACTGTACACAACACTTTACGTTTACCTAACTATAACACAATAAAGACTATAACCACAACTAACTTTTATATAAATATTGAGGACAAAATGAGCAATTTTACCAATATGACAATAGTATTATCATATTTTCGGATTATTACAACAGTTTGAATTTTATTTCATAATAAACATAGATAGATGTTTGGAGATTAATTGTAACATTGGCATTGTTAATACAATTCTTAATTATTTAGGATATTACAACATGTACAAATTTGAATTTAATTTGTGTTATCAAATTTGTACTATCTTGGAATTGTTACAGAGACTTGATATAGTAATATGATGTATAGTCCCTATGCTTATAACTTAAAGTTCAATTGTTTTTCAATGCATGTCAGAATAGTGTGTCGTCTGCTAGCCTAGGTGGAACCACCTGGTCACAATTTATCACCAGCGACAGGCTATGTACTGTGGTACTTCAGAGAAAACCAGCTTGTTCACTGATAACAATAGTTTTACCCTGTTCCATAATGTATGTACTGAAATGGAACAATTATATGAAAACGTGTTTGGATATTATCCGATACACTGGCACGTGTTTAAATGATGTATGTTATACACATAACTTGTTTAGATAAACTGGTACTGGTTTGTCGATATTATCTAATATACTGGTATAGATTCATATCTGATATTTTTTATGGTAAGTATTTGGATGCTATCTGATATATTTATACCGTCTTTCCATATTATCTAATGGCGTTTGGATCTCATGTATTGGTACATTGTTGGGTACACTGATATCTGTTTGGATATTGTCTTACATATTTTGATAGTGTTTAGTTATTACCTGACATGCTGGTACCGTGGATAATAACCGACTTCAAACATAATTGGAGACAAAACATATTTATGCTTCTGTACCATTTATGATTTCGACAGAGTTGCGTCCCTTGGTCACGCCAGAAACCTATCATATACTAGTAACTGTAGACTAACATCTAGTCTCTGAAATGAACATATCGCGATCGTACAGAAAAAAACAGTTGTTCGGTTATCTTAATAAAAATAGCATAAAAGGGAGCCCAGTGACTCTCTTACTGCAGTAATCTAGACTTGGTAAACATTATAGACTTGCATGGGCTGTATTTGATATATATTTGTATCAGGGTCTGTAAGACAGACTATAGTAACTGGAAAACTATTAAAAGCGGCGTTAAACCCAACTAACTCACACACTATGTTTTCGATTATATCAAATGTACACGGAAATGAAATCATATGTTAAAATGAAGCCACGACCTGGACAGTATGTAAGAATGTCTTTGGGTGTGCATGGTTGTTTTCAACCAGCGGTGCTATCCAGTGAAAAACTCGAAACTAGATTGCGTTCTCAGGCTCCATGATAGCTCTACATAGAAATTACCGTTGTAAAACTCCATTAGAAACATTTGTTTATAATTCGTTGCATTAGACAGGTAAATTATTGACGTCAAGTGAACAGCCTCAAATACTTTACATTAAGTCCCATGAAGCCAGTGAGTGGTTTATATTCATAATTCAGCATGTGTCCACTGTCAAAGTAGAAAATGAATTCTCTGTATAACCGTATCAACAATTCATGAAGTGATGTTTTTGTACTGAAAATCCTTATGCCATGGATAATTCCACTCAAAGTTAAGCAAACGGAACAGTACATTTTGAAATTGATAAAAAACACATATAAAGTATTTATACTGTCTTTATATGTAACTGATGGAAGTTCAAAACAGACTTTGGTGCTAATGGTACTGGTCCATTACAGATTCGAGGCGGACAATTGAATGCTTAACTATGGAGTCCGATCCTAGTTATGCCTCACGGTTGTGATACAATGTGTGTCTACTTTCAGAATACTTCAATGATAGCAGTGGAAACTACTGAGGGCTTTGTCTGATGGACTTACTGTCGCCCAATAGTCCTTTCGGCAAAGACCTCTCGTGGATAGTTCAGTGCCACCACCAAACAGTAACCTATCTGATGTTTGAAGTGATTGGCAAGAAGTGATTCATATAGGAACAGGAGTTACATTACCGAGCATGGAGAGCATGCTTCCGCGTCATGCTGTCTTCTGGGTTCAAACGCTGACGGTTGCGTTTATATGTTTAGATTATGTATCCTCTTTGCAGACACTGCTACACGATAAGGAAGTTACGGTTGAGTTTAAAGATACTGGAAATTTTTCTCTCTTACAAAAAAATGCCCAATATTGGGAGGTGTTGAAGAAGCCGGATACTTGGCTGTCTTATGAGAAAGAGATAAAAGTGAACACATGCGTTGTGCAAGCGTCGTTTAAGTTTGCGTTGGATATATCTGACAAATTCCTGGAAGAGATATACCTCAGTGTGTCGTGCATCAATATTCAAGACTGGATGTTACAAACGTCGAATGTGAATTCAAGAACAGGGAGCTTACAGATGTGCGGGAGGAGAAGGACAAATCCAGATGCAGAGTACTGTATAATCGCCATGGTAGTGACGCCTCATCCGAGATGTGTTAAAGATGCTGGATCATATCCAGTCACTGATCATTTTACTCATTCTCGGAAGGTCTATGATGGAATAACAGTTTGTGATGATGGTGTGTCCTCGTCAGTGTCCGTCATGGGACATGTCAGGGATTACCTGTCGTGTGGGAATACTGCAGGGACGTATACTGTGACCATAGATATTCTACTTGCTCGTGTAGGTGTTGTTGAAGCGCGTTGTCTACCTGACCCCAAACAACGGGAAAATATCGCAGAGAAGAGCCCCCCAAGTCGGAGGAATATGGCAGAGATATCGACACGGTTGACAGGTAAGATTATCTAATTTTGAAAAAGTCGTCCGGTCGACTGATCACTACTTGTAAACGTTATCTAAGCTGTAATAGTAAACCGATACATTTAATCTGAAGAGCGAATTAGCGAACTCACAAGACGTCTGACACACACACACGCACACGCACACGCACACGCACACGCACACAGAGGCAATACTGCTGGAACCAAACAGCCACAGGAGTCTGAGATTTAAAACGCCATTTACAATATTTTCTACTTAGCACTGAGTGAGTTAGGTTTAACGCCGCTTTTAACAGCATTCCAGTTATATCACGGCGTGTCAGCTTAATGAGGACTTAAAGTGATGCAGGTCTCAGACGTTTGACACTTCGGTGAAACCAACGAGCACGGGTATGGTGCTGACAATCCTAGAAACATAATCGGGGCGAACCGGGATTCGAACCCACAATCATAGGTTTCTGGCGTGCCCAAGTGACGCAACTCTGCACAGCGAATCGCGGCGCCTTAGACGACTGGGTCACCCCTGCCCCCACTTAGCACTGAGTGATACTAATCATGATAAATGTTACATATCCAGTCCAATTAGCCTTCACACGCATAAGGTTGACGGAGGACCCAGTCGTTTTAGGCGGCGCTATTGGGTGTGCATCATTCATTTACGTCCAGAATCATGGGCTCGTGGATCAACCAGGTGAACGATGTGATTCTAGGTTTGTCAGCACTGGTGCTCGTGGGTTTCGGCAAAGGGATATCTAAAGTCATGCATGTATTTTTCTGAAACAAATTACTTTCTTTCCTAATATGTGGGCAGTATGCTGTAGATAATCAGTAACGTGACGTGCTATTTATTCGGTAAATTATATTGATTTAATGCTTTATTGTTTCCATGCTACCCGTTGTATGGACGGAAATTATGTGTTATCATCATTAATCATCGTTATATCACGGTGTATCCACTTACTGTAGAGGGTATCCCAAGGCGACGTACGTACGTACCAGACGTGTACCTACCTATTGAGCGTTAGTACAAAGTTAACAGTACCGACGACTAACGGGTACTCGCAGCTAAAGGAGGAATGAACCCTTCTAGTTTAAAGGCTTGAGTGGACATGTCTAGGTCTTAATGGTATATCATCGATATTCTACTGGAGCGTCAAGACTGTGTTGTAACAAACCTCTTATGAATGTCATTTACGCGCGATAATGGTGATGAAATTATTTAAAAGTCCCTACTGATTATTAAAAACAGGCTTGTTCGTAGAAAAATGTTGTGAATGAAATTGTGTATTTTTTTCATTTCTGACAAGAATTGATCCCCGTGAAGACCAGGGTTAGAATTGGTCTTCAGCAACCCATGCTTGTCGTAAGGGGTGACTAACGGGATCAGGTGAGGCTCGCTGGCCTGGTTGATGCATGTCGTCGTATCCCAATTGCGTAGATCGATGTTAATCATGTCAATCAATGGGTTGCCTTGTCCAAATTGATTATTTACAGACCGTCGCCATACAGCGGGGACATTGCGGCGTTAAACAAGAAACAAACAAACAAACAAACAAACAAACAAACCTGTCTGTAACATTGATCTTTATAGACAGCTATCTGTGTACCAGATATTGTGCATGTGGTTAGATTAAGTGTCACGCAACACTGAGACAATAAGTGAATCAGTGAGAGACGAACAATAATTACCCCGGTCACACCACGCGCTTTTTAATAATGGTCAGCATTATGATCACAATCGAAACTTTCATTTACAATACATTAACCTCAGGTTATTTAAAGATGGCGGGGTAGTTCCCAGTTTGCTGCGTTCGCTATCACACCGAAGACCGAGGTCAATTCCCAACAATGTGTCCAACGCACGAAACAACCTGTGGCCCCGATTCGGAGTAATGACCACATCCCAATATTGTGTAAACACAGCGATCTGTAGAGCGTTCAGCTGTAAAGCTTAAACAAGTTGTGTGGTAGACATGTGGGTGTCATTTCTAATTTGACGCATTAGTCATCAGAAAGATGTCCGATATAATATTTTGACTTGTACCATATGTTCCCGTTATTGGTCAGGTGAACAATTGACTTGCCTTTGTATGTGTTTGTGATGAGTGCCTTTGGTGCGGCAGGATACCTCACCTTTTCTCGAACACCTGGTATCATTACTTAGTCTATATTATAGTGATTCATTAACACATGCTTATGACATAGTCGGAATCGTACAGTAGACAGTAGACTGATTGGCAGAGTTTCGTTATGATTAAAAAAAACGGTTTTGTTGCTTTTAGTTGTTTGTTTGTTTGTTTGTTGTTTAACGCCACACTCAGCGATATTCCAGATCGCTTTTAGTTAGGTCGGATAATAGTGAAAGACGCATCACATACTCAGCGGTAAAGCATCAGTTAGAAATCTCAGCATCCTGACAGATCGCTTAACTGCACACATCGGTAGCATTCCCTGTAGAGAAAAAACACGACGCTCAGTGTCGGAGAGGAGTCAGCTGTCACGAGAGAGCCTGCCCTACACGATACAGATAGATACAAATTTCATCAGTGATTTAGTAGTCGCTACATTGGGGAATGAGGGAATGTGTATACTTTTGAATGAAGAAAAGAACAATTCCAGATATTAAATCGACATATGGAATTTTGCTAGGTGCTAATACCCTTATCAAGCGAGTGATCAACATCTCTTATCGAGTTGACGATTACTTGCTGGATGAAGGCAATCATTTACTCCGATACGATACTTCTACGCTGAGATTGACAATCCAACAAAAGGTGGTGTGTGTGTGTGTGTGTGTGTGTGTGTGTGTGTGCGTGTGTGTGGAAACTGGACTTTTATAGTCAGTTAACTCCCTTGCCTCGGGAAGATGATAAATTGAGGCCTCGCAGACATCTGCGTTTTCAAAAGATGCAACTTTTCATCTCTAAAGGAAGCTATAGACTCGGGTTAGCGCTTATTGGTAGTCCTGTAAAGTTTCATTCAGTTTGAACCCACTGTTTTCGTTTGCCAACTCATACCATAATATGTGTAACAATATCTGCTATCCCTATAACTACACAGATACATTTACGTCTTTTTCACAAGGGGCACTAATTTCAACGTCACAACCTATAGACCCGATGTGGGCAACATATTATCCTCATCTGATGGTAGATGACAAGATGGAGGAAACACAAATACGTTCATACACCCGAAACACAACTTTCAAAACGTGTTGTTTCACCTAGGCAAAGTGACTTAGTCTCTGTTTACCAAGCAGGGAGTGGGAACCTGATCCAGCGTCAGTAGGCAGCTTGGGGCATATACTTCCCAGGGAGTTGAGAATGATAACTGGAATGCATACGGATCCACTGGTCGGGGAGCAAATAAACCGCATTTGAGCCGATAGTATAGTATCTGGATAAGTGTTGTGTATATATGTAAAACATACAATATAATATAATATCAAAGAGCACAATCCCTAGCCGGATAACTTAGCCTCCCTGTCCCCCGTTTGATCCCGAGGACACTATATTGAGTAAACAGGAAAATATCAAAGAACATGTGGGACATTATTTGATAGAATAGAAAATATTTGATGACAGCAATTAATAGCGCGAGTCATTGGTCATAGAAAGAATAATGAAAGTATACAAAATATTTGGTAACAATACTTTAAAACCATTTCATAAAAGTCAAGAATTGACCTTCACTTTGTGTGAGTTCATTGGAGTATGAACCTTCATAGAGTGAGGGCCAAACTGTATGAACGTCAGAGCTTGCGACGACGTTCATACAATGTTTGGCCCTCACTCTATGGAGGTTCATACTCCAATGACCTCACACAAAGTGAAAGTCAATTCTTATAATTTTTTATCACAATTTCTTACCTCAAAGAATGTAAGCCAAGATCTAAACACAATTTTATTTAGTACGTGTGACTTCATGTTTACACTGACAGCCAAACAACAACCAGCTATGTCGCAGAATAAAATAGTTCCCCAAAAAGAGAGGTGACATGAGCGTATGGATGCAGAACTTGCTCTTCAGAAACATCTTACGCAACACATGTGTTCATATAATATCCCCATTAGATGAGAAAGGTCTGTAATGAACTACCTCAGTAAGTCAATAATTACCCCGGTCACACGTCGTAATACATTTACATCAAGTACAAGACGTCAAAATGTCCGACACGATAAACGTGATGGGAGGATTTCCGAAGTTGTTAATGAACTTGTAGCGGTTACATGTGTTAGTCATCATTGATCAACTGACCGATTACTGAAAGGTGATTAAAGATGCGTCAAACAGACACCAAGGTAAATTCGTAGATTGCTGGAGACGGTCACTGTCAGCCTAGACACAGATCGAGTCGATACTGACGATAGTTTGGATGCTCATTTTTTCGTTTGTTCATTAGGATGGGCCGTAGAGAGGAAATTCGTGAACAATCATGCAGTCAAGCTCTCTTACGTTTCTCAATGTATACTGAAATGCTGAGACCAAGATTAAAGGTTCTAAATGATCAAAAATAATGTTTATGTATGTTTTCGTGCTAGGGAATTCCAAGGGGTTTCGCCAGGAATGTGGAAGTAGTCCGTCAGTGTTTACGTCATTTCAAGAACACGGTCTCGTGAAAAACGTATGAACGTCAAATTGTGTCGTTCATACACTTATGAACGTCAATTTCGCGGTCATGTGACCGACCTCTCGTCCAATGGAAAAGCCGTATATCGTGTAAACGTCAAATTAAAAAATTATGTTAAAAAACGCAATGGTCAATAAAAGCAGTATTTCCAATTGTTGTGTAATAACAACCAATGTTTCGCAAACATCTCCATATTGCGGATTCATACAGCTTGCACATCGGTTTTTCGATTCAGACCTCAATGAACCGAAAGAAAATTAAATACACAGTGAGCCCTTAAATCACCACATCTGCGCACATAGACAAAGTTGTATCAATGTTTCAACAAAGTAGAAAAGGGTCAAATTAATAAAATATTGATATAGCTGCAGTTCACACATGGTCGATTTCAGCGCTAAAGTGTGTTCATTGTTATACTGTTGAACAGTATGTTAGTCCTGACGTGTTTCCATGGAAATGCCCCCCAAAAAGGAAAACAGTAAAACGAATGGGAGTGTAATCTGATTAGTAGAAAAACACTGTTAAATGGGATTTGGAGGTGGTTATCTTCTAAACAGTCAACAAACTGCAAAAGGCGCCAGTTCACCACTTGGGTGATGTGTGTATGTGTGTATGTGTGCACATTGTCATGAAGGAATAGGAAACAGTGTTTAGGATTTAGGTTCTGCTATTTGAAGTGAGTGAGTGAGTGAGTGAGTGAGTTTTTAACAGTATACCAGTTATATCACGGCGTGTCAGCTTGGTGTGGGGGAAAAGCTCCAAATGATGCTTCTATTTAATGAAACCCACAGTCAAAGTCCCATTTTTTCCATTGAAATAACTAAACATAACAAACGATAAACATTCCTAAACAGCAAAAAGGCAGAAGTGAATGGCACTTGGGAGCTCGAGTTTATCTATTTTATACATGTTTAGGTCTAGTGTCAACGTTACAGTCCTCGTGTAAGTGCAATGTTATACACACATAAATGAAATCAGTGATACCTAAACCGAAAGGTTCGTGGCGTCATAGATATTGATTTGTGTAATATGAGGTTTAAACAGGTGTATGAAGAATACAATCTCTTGGAACACAAAACACCATGTTACACCATGCATCTGTTATCGAGAAATCAACTGGAGAATTAGACATGGGTGGTAGAAAAGCGAATATGGAGAAAACTGAGAAACAAACTGTTTAAATACTAACTGGTACATGCAAAAATGTGGATGTCACCATAGGATGTGTTTGTTTGTTTGTTTGTTTTTTGTTTAACGCCGCACTCAGCAATATCCCAGCTGTATGACGGCGGTCTGTAAATAATCGAGTCTTGACGAGATAATCCAGTGAATCTGATTAAATTCATGAGCATCGATCCACGCAATTGGGATACGATGACATACAGCAAGTCAGCGAGCCTGAGAACCCTATCCCGTTAGTCGCGTCTTGGGACAGGCATAGTCGCCTTTTACGACAAACATTGGTTGCTGAAGACCTATTCTTTCCTGGATTTTCCCGGATCTCAGGGAGACAGTAAGTCTGACTAACATTATCTCCTGCAAAGCACAGTCGCCTTTTACGGCAAGCACGGGTTGCTGAAGACCTATTCTAACCCAAATCAATTCTAGTCACCAAAGGAAGTGCGCAAATATATGATGACTGTCCTTCGTAATGAACTGTTAAGAAGTAGATCAGAAGTAGCACAGAAGATGACCCAAGGTCTGGTAGTCCTGACGCCACGTCTGGAACTTAAGTGGAGGCTGTCCACCTCATGATTATGGCTGACCGGAGTGTTACAATTCAGAATATTGCTGACACGAGTGGGTCAGTACAGTCCACCTTGACTGCCACACTCCACCTCAGCAGTCCACAGTCGGTTCCCATAACGTTTACACCAGGTTAGAAGCTGACTCGACTAAATTTGCAGGGTTGGTTTGGTCGGTTGGTTTGTTGTTTAACGCAACACTCAGCAATATTCAAGCTATATGACGGCGGTCTGTAAATAATCGAGTCTAGACCAGACAATCCAGTGATTGGTATCATGAGCATCGATCCCCGCAATTGGGATCGATGACCGTGCATCAACCAAGTCAGCGAGCCTGACCACCCGATCCCGTTAGTCGCCTTTTACGACGAGCATAGTCGCCTTTAACGGGAAGCATGGGTTGCTGAAGACCTATTCTATCCCGGATCTTCACGGGTCATATGCAGGGACCTTTTGACTGGTGAATCAGAGGAGTTCTGTCTTATTGTAACCCAGGATGAGACCTTGGTCATCACTTTAAACAGAGGCAAAACTTCAGTGGAAACATTAGAAACAGCAAACATTTACAAGCGCATCGCAACAGTTGGCAAAGTCATGGCTTCCGTTTTCAGACTACTGCCCTCTTTACATTACCCAGAAAAGCATATAGTAATGGGTTGTTGGTTGGTTTGTTGTTTAACGCTGCAACCGGCAATATTCAAGCTATATGACGGCGGTCTGTAAATAATCGAGGGATTGTTATCGATCCACACAATTATAGGATCGATGACATGCATCAGCCAAATCAGCGAGCCTGACCACCCGATGCCGTTAGTCGCCTCTTACGACAAACATAGTCGCCTTTTACGGCAAGCATGGGTTGCTGAAGACCTGTTCTACCCCGGATCTTCACGGGCCAATAATAGGGACAAGTGCCACAGCGTCAAAGATCTAAAGCGACGTTTCCATTTATTTCTACTGAGCACCGACTGAAACTGATCACGACGCACGTCTTATGTCAAATTCGATTAGATCTACATGTATTTCTTTCACATGAAAGTCGCTGCAATAACCTGTGCGGAAAAAGGCATACCAGAATTCTAATGGATGCACCGTGGGCTTGTATCCAAGATTCGCCCAGATGATGTATCTTCGTTTGCCAGCATCCGTTTGCGATCCGAAGCATGGACACTATTATGTAGAGAGGCTTAGTGAAGATATATCAATATACGAATCTGGCTCCACCACTGACTGGCAGACAAGTAAATAGGTTTGGGGATAAGTGTGTACTCTTAAGTCCTCTTCGCTGTATTCTAATGTACTGTTTCAAGACCTGAACCCCTATCCATCATTTGTATCCCAACGACGTCCATGATATTACAATGAAGGAAAATATTTTTTGAAAAGATTCATGTACACATGAACTTCAAATCAGATATCTAAGACAGATTTTACAGCCACTTCCATCAGTAAACTGATTCGACTTTAATTTCGTACTTTGATCAGTGACTTAAGTTTTCCCTTCATTTCAAAGGAATTTGTGCCAGGGATCTGGTGAGTACACATAATGGTTTACTGATCATGAGAATGGGTAAGAGTTTTAAGTTCCACATGGCCGGTTCCATGGCCCATCATGCACGTGTTGGGAGGAAGGAGCTCAAGGAATGGTCATATTCAGGGACCTTCAATCACCCCCTTATGCAGCTTGGAGCTCAAGGAATGGTACAAACAATTCGTGTTTATCAATAACATATTTGTCAGAACCTGGACATAGGACAAATATTCGTTGCTAAAAACTGAGGACAATTTTTTTTTTAAAAAGAGCATTTTCTGGAACAGATTACATGAAAAAAATCCCATCTTAAATATCTTAAAATCTAACCTATTGTTTGTGGTGAATTTGGGACATCCTAACGCGTGCAACCAACAATGTGCTGTCGGGGCGGCCACTGAATGGACCAATTAGAGGTTAGGTACTGTTACCCCTTTGAAAAAAATGGCACAGTCCAAATAGCAATTTGGGATCAGACCATTTGCGTGTAGCATGATTCACACGGATGTGACATCACGTGCAAGGGTCAGACTTTGAGTCTGTTGGAATCTCGTGGATATATATCTGTTGGGATGAATTTATCATTCCAGCAAAGGTAAGCTTACAGCATACTTTATTATCAGTAACCCATTGCCGGTTGTATTTTGAACCCTTAAATGCTTGATTTACGGACAGCATTTGGCTGTGGTCGGCTTTACAAATATGTTAAATTTCGCGTTTCAGACCTTGATATAAAGTACAATGAGCAAGTGGGACCATCACAACAGACTGTCAAAGGACATTTTATGAACGCTTTTTTCACCAAGAGCCTGACACACAAAAATACTCCCATTTTTATATTTCTTTTTTTAAGATTTTAATTTTCCCCAAACCACCATCATGATAGTCGAATTAAGATCAAAAGAAGATTGCAAAATATGTTTTTGAGTGTGACCTCTTAAAATAATGTGTGTAATTTTGAATAAATAACATACATGTAATATATGTAGGACTATAGTAGGTATTTAAAACCATTTTTATAGAAATAAATATGTCAACAAAAATGGTTCCCTCAGTTTGTTTTATTAAAATGTTAGAAGGAAATTACAGATGAATCTGAGCAGAAAATCTTGCTGATATGATTCATATTCAGGGACCTTCAATCACCCCCTTGGGCAGCTTGAGGCTCCTTCAAAACCAAAGTAGCCTGAGAGTATATCACCTATATAAACACATGTAAAACAACAACTTTATAACCACAATTATGTTCTTCCTATATTTGATACATTGTCTTCACTTACAATCAATTATTTCAATTTTCAGTATTTTAAGATGTGAAAAGAAAATTGTGTGGTAGGTTTTACCAAACTTTCTGGTCTCATCAGAATAAAGCGTTGTTGATGTTTGTCCAGGTGTTACTTCAGAGAGTTGAAGCTGAGTGACACCAGCTTGGATGGGAGTGAATTTGTCCATTGTGGATCTCGATGGTAATCTGTCGGGAAGCTTACCCGCCAGGCTAAGTACAATTTTAATAACAGGTCCCAAACTCAAACTAGCAAACGTTTTCAGAATTCAAATCAAATACACATTTGTTGGTCTCATCACTGAAACGCTGCCTATTTGTATCAAATAGGTTAATTTTGCTGTCATCCCGAAGCAAAGTTTCAGTATGGTCTGATGATTCCTATTGTGTTCGTTTCCCTCTGTAGCATCTGTTGTAGATTCTGATTTTGTTTCCATGTGCGATATTGTCAATTTGAATTGTGAATTCAAAATACTCAGTTCTTTAGCTTCTTTCTCCAAGTCGGGGCGGTCGGGTAGCCTAGTGGTTAAAGAGTTCGCTCGTCACGGCGAAGACCCGGGTTCGATTCCCGACATGGGTACAATGCGTGAAGCCCATTTCTGGTGTCCCCTGCCGTGATATTGCTGGAATATTGCTAAAAGCGGCGTTAAATGTCACTCACTCACTCACTCTTTCTCCAAGTCATGAATAGTTTTTCCATGTTTATTTTTTTCTTCCTTCAAATAATCCACCTTACTATCACGTCTTTCAAGTTTCCTTTTCAATTGTTTCTTATCTTCTCTCAGGTGTGCAATCTTAGAGCTGTTCAGTAGGGTCTTCTTTTACAGAAGGGGGCACAGGTGGCCCAGTCGTCTAAGGCGCCACGAGTTGCATCCCTTGGGCACACCAGAAACCTATGAGTGGGTTCGAATCCCGGTTCGCCCTGATTATGTTTCTAGGTTTGTCAGCACCATACCCATGCTCGTGGGTTTCACCGAAGTGGTAAACGTCTGAGACCTGCATCACTTCAGGCTTTCCTCCCACATTAAGCTGACACGGTGTGATATAACTGTAATACTGTTAAAAACGGTGTAAAACCCAACTCACTCACTCACTCTTTCACAGAAGTAGATGAAATACACTGAACAGGTACTGAAAATATTTTCTCGAGATAGTCTTCTTTTGTAGAATCTGTCAAAGAATAATCTGTCATATTTAGACATTACACCTTAGTATTCACTTCCCTAATGTCAGTGTGAGTTAATCTAGCAATGAACTCAGTGAATTGATTTCTTTCTAAATGTGGTTGTATTCAATCTCTGTAGCTAAACAAAGATCTGAGGACATCCCATTACGGGTCACGTCAGAACAAGCTTTCATCTGACCAATCAAAGCGTCGCTTACCAGATCATGAAAGTAACAGTCGAAATGTGTTTTCTTATCATGCAACCTCGAAAATGTTAACACGTTGTATCCCGAACGACAGTTACGGGCTGTACGACTGATTCTGTTAAAATTATCGTCTATCGCCCGTTTCCATGGGATAAACATTTGAACGGAGGAGGTGTTGCACAGTACGTTGGATTCACTGCCATACAATCTCAATCAATGAGACATTCCAGAATATTCGTTTGTTCAGTTTTCCAAATTTTAATTGCAGATTCCAAAAGTAAGTGTAATCTTAGGAACAGTTTTTGACACATCCAGTAAATCATCGAAGTTAATGTTCTTGCTCAGTAATCTGTCCAGGGTGATATCAATATTTGCTTTATTCCAGATATAGATTTTGAGTGCTTATGAGAAAATCCATAGTAACAACTGTTTGTATTGTCTTCATAAGTCACTTCAGGTGTTGTACCCTGCTGAAGTAGCGTTCAATTCTTTGAGCATGATCATCTTGCAGGGTTGTTTCTTCATCTGGATTGTACTGTACCTCGTCTCCTCTTCAATAGGAATGAGATACTCCTCTTGGTCTTTAGATGCAGACACGTCAGATTTGTTGTTACTGCATCTTCCCTGAAGTCACACTCAGGTGGTTGTCAGACAGACAAATCTTCAATTTCAAGCAATTTTACAAATATATATTGCTTTAAGTTGCAATATTACAAATATATTGCTATAAATTGCAATATTACAAATATTTTGCTTTAGTTGCAATATTACAAATATATTGCTATAAATTGCAATATTACAAATATATTGCTTTGATTGCAATATTACAAATATATTGCTTTTAAATTGCAATATTACAAATATATTGCTATAATTTGCAATTTTACAAATATATTGCTTTCGATTGCAATATTAAAGATATATTGTCTTAGATTGCAATATTAAAAATATATTGCTTTTGAATTGCAATATTACAAATATATTGCTTTAAATTGCAATATTACAAATGTATTGCTTTCGATTGCAATATTACAATTATATTGCTTTAGATTGCAATACACATGTATTACAAATATATTGCTTTAAATTGCATATATTGCTTTGAATTGCAAATTGCATCCTAAAATATTCGGCAGGCTAATCTGGAAAAAATGTCAAATACATTACATTACATTGTTACCATATATCTTAGTGTTTGATTAGTTTTTAGTACAAATCAGACATTAATTATTAACGATGTGTTACTGTACACAGTTTAACACCTTCCAAATTAGAACATTAAAACTAGGGAATATGAAATATATTCCCTCACTAAACGTATCATATTTCATAATTTCTCTTTTACCTTTAATCTGCATATATATGTTTCATTGCTTTTATATAAGAATGTTTGTTTCCAATTGATGGTTCACTTACTTCTAATGTTGTAATATGTACATAGTGTGCATTGTGGTACATTTGAAACATAATAAATGTACTTATTTACTTTACTTAAGAAGTAAATGTAAAACCTGAAAACATTAAGATCCAGGAGTTTTCTTTTTGGTAAGCACAGTACATGGAAGTTCACCATCTTCTAATTTCGTGAGTTAATTGCAAACAATATGAGGAATATAATACTATGAAGATAACAATTTTAAGTGTTGTCATACGTTCTCGATAAAATATTACCTCTTTAATTCTTTGTCAAAAGCGATCGATCTGCCAGCAAACCTCTCACGTCAAATGTACCTCTTCGTGTCCTCAAACGTGTGGAAAATTCCATTGCCAAACCCATGGTTATAAAAAATTCCAGGAAACAAACGTAACTAAGCAGTAAATTATTTTGGAAACGGGGTTGAAAACCTTATAATAAGCCTTATTTCGTGTCACAAATATAGTAGGGACAGAGCTAGCTCCCTGACATCTTCACATCGCTAACTATAGATATTTTCCTTGATAAATAATGGCTTCATCTATCGCACAAGAGTCGCTGGGAACTCTGGTGTCACAACAACAAAAGCTTCTGAAGTCTTTTTGCAGATGTTCTGTGAAGATCCAGGATAGAATAGGTCTTCAGCAACCCATGCTTGTTGTAAGAGGTGACTAATGGGATTGGGTGGTCAGGCTCGCTGACTTAGTTGATGTATGTCATCGTATCCCAATTGTGTGGATTGATGCTCATGATGTAAATCACTGGATTGTCTGGTCCAGACTTGATTATCTACAGACTGTGTCATTTAGCTGGAATATTGCTGAGCGCGGCGTTAAACAACAAACAAACAAACAGCCTGAACCATATTATTTACCCTTCTGTCCTAATCTAAATGAAACAAGTCAAATTTTCCTTCTCACTGGGGTCCCTTTTCAATTTAAATCTGTTTTAATCTTTTGTCTTGAGATGATGTTTTCTTGGAATTTTCTGAATAATTTAAAATTTTCAATAACAATGTTCAGTTTGTTAATATAATGTTTTGTTAATCTATGTTTCATTTAATTTGAATTTAATAAACTGCTAAAGTTTTGTTTTATTTTTTGCTGAGCATGTGCAGTGGCTAATTGTCCCTGACTGTTGAAATGTTGACTGCAACAGGGAGACAACTCTGTCGTCCATGAGTACAGTAAGACTCGCTTCTACAAGTCTGTATACACAGGGCATTGTACACAAAATGGTATAGCAATGTGTTAGCTGCTCTGTTCTCACGGCATGGACTCGCTCAGTAACTTGAACTTAGATGGCCTAGTGCAACTGAACAGTGATTTGATTGGCTGTTTGGGCTCAATTCCTTATAATCTGGTTTGTTATTAATCGATCCTGGACTTGTGTTGTTGACCCGAAGGGCATCCTTTTCGGGGCTCATCATCAACATTTTCTGCAGATACCTGTTCCAAAGTCTGCAAATCACAGACTGAGACACATTGAACGTATTGAGTTCTACCAGTTGTAGCAGGCCCTTAGGCGTTCATCACGTTGTTGACGACACATGCCCTATCTGATCACAAATACTGCATTAAAGCAGCAAAAGAGATCTTCCGTGGATAATGAAAATCAACAGTGGTAATGGCTCAGAGTGATCTGACATCCTTTCACTGATGGGTCAGTATCAAGAATGACCCCTATGCACATACACAGGGAAATTGCATGGTACATATGAAATGTTTTCGGTCAGTGAGAGTGTTTGAACGTTTTCCGAACAAAACCGGCAGTCTTTTTGCAAAGCTGACCTTTTTCTGACGAGAGGTCATAACATTTGTGTTTCATTATTCCCTACTTTTTCGGGGGCGGTCGGGTAGCCTAGTGGTTAAAGCGTTCGCTCGTCACGCCGAAGACCCGGGTTTGATTCCTGACATGGGTACAATGTGTGAAGCCCGTTTCTGGTTTCCCCCGCCGTGGTATTGCTGTAATATTGCTAAATGTGGCGTAAAACCATACTTACTCACTCACCCTACTTTTTCGAGTGGTGTACATACAGTAGGACCCCACCGCTTATCCGTACTTGAGAAGAGACATCATAACCACACACTCAAGATGCATATGGATGAATTGGATTGTATATGTATTATTAATTATGTACATAAAATATCTCACCAGCAATTGCTCAAAAGTGTAATGCATTCAAACAGACATTTTGAAAAATGTGTGATTCATTCAATGCCCTTAGCATAATCCATTCAAGAGGATCACAGGGTTGCTGACTTTCGATGTCCCTCCTTTCAACGTTAAGGATAATCTAGATAAAAGAATTAGTTAAATCAGTGCTGTGAATGAAGAATGCTTGTCAATAAAGTAAAATGACTGGGATATTATCAAAACAACAGCTTTTTTACATTATCGTATTAAACAACACAGTGAATTGTCGGTATTATCAGTCGTATGTGAACAGATTTTGGTGTGGTGGTACATTGCGCACATATGTATCTCGTGTGCACATTTCAATTGGTTAATTCTGCCTTTATGTTACTAAAACAATATAATTTTCTTTTGAAGTGCGCATGTTGGCTTCTTTTCTGGTGTAATGGAGGGTGTAAATCAGATCTGTGTAGATCAACGATTCCATACCATGGTTCTACAAACTGTTGACTGTAACAGGGAGACAACTCTGCCACCCATGTCTTCAGTTTGATTCGCTTCACTACACGCCTGAGTGTATACACATCCCTAAAGATAGGGCATTGACAGGAAACTGGTACATTTATATAAACATGATGAAAAGGAACACATACAGAAGCACTGAAGTTAATTTTGAATATATATACGTCCGTGAAAATATGTCATACAATGTGCTGGACGCAAAGCTGAATACAATGGACAGACTGGGGATATCCTAAAAGCGAGAGTGAGAGTGTCTTGCCAGTGTATCCCACTCAGTCACCAAATTGATCAATGTGCCGGAAATAAAACACCAAATTTTGTGATATTCCCATTTTACAAATGATGTACCGAGAAAGATAAAAGAAAGTTATTTTATAAATTCTTTAAAACCAAAATTAAATGGCCTCAAATAATTGAACTATTTTGTACAATTATTGTACATTTTCCTGCCACTCCCAATACTTATTTCTGTGTGTGTCGTACGCCTGCCCACACAATGTTATGCATCTTATTGTGATGTCACAATTTAGATTGCACTATGACGTCATACTGTGTTAGACTGCACTGTGATGGCAAAACAGCGTAACAGTATTAATGTACTCTTGAAAATCACATTCGTGAAAAAGGTTGAGGAAATTATACAGCTGATCTTTGCTAATATATCTTTCCTTGATAACGTTGCTTTATTGAATCATACATGATTATGTTGTCACAGTCCCGTCTTCCAGAAGGATGTAAAGTTCAACCCCACTCCCACCTTTAAAAAATCCTGGATTTACCTCTGCTGCAGTGACATAAAGTTCACTTTATTATCCCTGCAATGCTATCATAAACAGATGTTATGATTTTAAGCATCAAATATTCAGTAAAAGGATGTTTATATTTATCAAGAATAATTGGAAATAAATTAATTGATTTCTTGTCTTCTGGCAAGTGAAATGTCAAATTTACAAAGTGTTATCTGTTTCAGCAATTCCTTCCATAAATTCCTATAATCAGATGTTTTGCATTCTGTTGGAAGGACATGTATTCTTTCAAATATCGTAGTTATATTATTGTTTCCAGCCAGCTATTTACCTCCTTGCAAGCAAAATGAAATATAAAAGTTATCTTTTTTCCTAATTCAAGCATTGGAATAATATTTTCTGTACCTCTGATGATGGAAAAAACATCGTAACAGCTGTGAGCGCCAGAACCTTGACCTTTCATATTGACATTTGAAACCCTAGCTTGTCTTTTCAATATGAATAGATTGTGAGTGATTATGGAACATTTTATTGACTAACCAAGCAATAATTTTTGCATTTATGTTTCCATAAACCAAAAAACTCCAGACTCCAACCTGGGTCAGTTCTATCTCTTTCTGGACCATTTCTTCTCCACTGTGGTCCAACCTTTTGCATGATTTATGCAAAGCTGACATGCCATAGTATTACTTTCTGAGTTATGCTGTAACCGAAGCCAGGCTCATTGACAATTTCTACCTTTCTTAGTCTGTCATTGTCAGGTGCTCAAGGCGAAACTTTGTATTTTGCTAACGTTACCAGTGGTTGGCGATTCTGCGACACTGTGGTCAATCAAGCAGAAACATCTTTGACATTATTTGAAGATGGTATAGGCTGTGTGGAGGACGATGAAAAAAAGTTAAAATTGATCTATCTCTGAACATTTTTCCAACTATCTGCTCTCAAATTTTGCTGTTCGACTGGGGGATTATTAGTTACAGTAAAGAACCAACATAAATAATCCATATGACTACTATATTTGCACAAATGTGTGATCTTCATTCTGATTGGAGCATTTGGGACTTTCAGCCAATGAAAGGTGCAGATAGCAAAATGAGACACGAATAAGAGGAAGTTTAAATTCAAAAATTGAAACAGCTGTGAGAGTGATGTAAAATGTATTTGGAGACAGTCAGCGGGCCCCATGATTATATAACATAAATTTGGCTGCATGGATATTCATATACATTATGATATCACATATGTAGATGAAAGTATCTTCTATGTAGATTAAAGGATCATCCACGAAGATGTAAGTATCCCCTACATAGATTAAGTACCATCTACATAGATCTTCGGTAGATAATAAAGTTGTATTAAGACTGTGGTACTAATATGCTTCCATACAAACTTATATTGGCATGGGGAAACTTTTTTCAAGGCCAAGTCTCACCCCTTTAGGAACACCATATTTTATATATTTCTCATATTTTGAGAAACTTTATATTCATCTTCAAATATTATAGATAGTGTTCCACAATATTGAAAGGTTTCTATTTAAATAATTGTAGAATATGAGGTTGTTTCCGTTATTTTTTTTTGTTATTCTTTCTTGGTACTATTATATGATGGTTTAATTGAAATAAAAATGGAAGTAAGATGCAACTCAAAGTTAAGGATCTTACAAAATGCACATGATTGTAGCATTTTTTAACGAAGGAATAATACCGCTAAATAGATCATGAAATAATAAGATTCTCAACAAATCAAATGCAAGTCAACACCAGATTTTATATCAAGTCTCCTTGTATCTTCCTGAATTACCAGATCACTATTAAGTCAAAATAGATATATGGAAGACGAGACTGTTGTGATAAAAAGTGTTACCTTTAAACATGTCAGTTGCCTGGAAATATGATTTAACACTTATAATACTGCAAGTATCTAAGTATTAAATGTGATGATTACAGAGCAGTGCTCATGCTATTGTTTTCATTGACTAAAGAACTCAGACATTTGTTTTATCAGCATGTATGTTATATGAAAGCACAATCTCATTAAAGCCAGATCTTAGTTCTCGCTATCGCTGAACAAAGATCTGAGGACATCCCATTTTTTCATCCAAAACTGGCTCCCACAGGAGATATGCTTGGATGAGATCAAGCGATATCTACACTGTAGATATCGCTGCAATGAAATTACACCACAATGCTTTGCAGACCATTGTGACATCACTGGTTACCATGACGTCACAATCAAATGACATCACTAATGGCTCTGCTACTGAAGCTGTTTGCAGTACTTTTTACACTGAAGACACTGCTAATTACTGTCTACAGTTGAAAGAGTGATGTTGGATGATAAATCAAATCTCACCCTCGTGTCTTTTGATATCAAATATATCAACACTCGTTGATAAAAGTGTCAAAAATCCTTGGCAAGCCTCGGAATTTTTCCACTTTTATCAACTCGTGGTGATATATTTGATATCAAAAGACATTCGGGTGAGATTCTCTATATAGGTCACGTCAGGACGACCTTTCATCCATCCAATCAGAGTGTCACTTACCAGATCATGAAAGTGACAGACGGAATGTGTTTTCTAATCATGCAACCTCGAAATATTTAACAGAGGGTATTCTGAACGACAGTTACAGGATTTATAATTATATCCACACAATCTAGGCCATCTGTAAGCAATTCCAGAATGTTCTTTTGAACAGTTTTATTTTTTTTAATCAAGAATATGTTAAAATATGTTTTGAAGCGTAGTCGCCAGTTTGAAAAGAGCGGCGTAAAGCTCGAGAAAGCTGCCTTCTGATTGGCTAATGTCGATTTCTTGTCAGTCATTTCATTGATCGGTCAAAGTTCGCGAAAGGTCGTTCTGACGTGAACCGTAATGGGATGTCCTGAGATCTTTGTTTAGCGGTAGTGAGAACTGAGATCTGATTTTAATTAGATTGATAAAAGCAGTATGTTATATGCTACACGCATGCATGTACTTCTGTCACTTGAGCCAAATATGGTATCTGGCATCTCAAGATGAAACCTATAGGGTGAGATTCCCACCATATGTACTATGTATATAATGTTATTAATGGGAAGTTTTAGCCTAGTTAATAAACAACATTTGTAAAAGATCTGACTTAGGCGGAACCTTATCTTCCTGATAATAGGGCTGCAATGATACAGGAAGGCAACGATACGTATCTCGATATTCTGGTCACGATACGATATGTACCTCGATACGCAAGGATAAAAAAAGAGTACTCCAGTACTCCAGCATACCCAGGTATATTATATTTCAATGCCTCTTGCATGTCAGGATTGGACCTTTCATGATTTTGGAACAGTCAAAATTATTTTATAATAACAAGACTACTTGTCAAGCTTCTAAGTGGAACTTTCTCTCACCCTCTGTCAAACCTAGCCAGATATAACAGCAACCACCTGCACAAGCGTTTTCTCCCAATCTACCGGTGATTCAGTTAAAAAGTACCCAGTGATATAACTTCAAAGAATTTGAACGCAATGGTCGGAAGAAATTGTATCTGAAATTATAGTTTTATCAGGAGTAACATATTTCAATATCGTGTTACTTTATATGCAACTTTATATATATTTAAAATTATAAGAAGCATAAGCGTAGCAGTTTGTTTGGTACAGGTGATTGCTATTGCAGACTATTTTTACGTATGGTACAGTTTGACCAGTCACCGTAGAGAATTCCCGCACTACATGTATTTCGACTGCGAAAACGTCATGTTGACATACAATTGTCAAGTTGCCACAAATATGTTATTTGAAGAGTCAGAATATGTCATTTATAATATATGTATCCATTCACTGGCAGCTGCAGTTCGTTGCACCCTGCAATCTGACTGTGGATGCTTTAAATAATGGTGAGTCGTGTAATCTACTGATCACTTCACATAAGATTTCGCCGAAATTAATGTAAACAATATTGAATGAAATTTTGAATAAAATATATTACAAACATGAGTCCAGATATACAATGAACACGTTTTTATAACCAGATAGTATAATGATAGTATAATGATAGTATTGAATTGTGTACTTGAGTTCGGATTTATTGACTGGTATTTCCGGTGTTCTGTCATAGCGACTGATTTACGACACCCACTGTCTGAAGAACATTGAATTGCAAAGGCTCATTACCCTGGAGCCATGTCATCTATATGCCTTGAAACACTTAATTGCTGTTATTTATGAGAAGCTGATCCTAATTGTTAATCCCCATTTTTGTGTACATCGACCGTCTACCATCCTGCTGATGAATTACTGTTTACATTTATATTTATTACTTACTAAATGTCAGGTGGTCTTGGCTATATAAGCCTTGGTCCAGAGAGATTGGGAGAAAAAGAAAGGTCTTACCCTTATCCTAGCTAGGGTTAGGCTGGGTGCTCCGGGGCACCTAGACAACAACCACTACCACTATGTGCTGACCTGGCACTTAGTGTCTTTTGTATGTATATGTCTACATGTATAAAGTAAAACTGTATATACCGCAAGCCATCATCTCCAAGTTGTCACTTCCTACTGAGAACCATACGTCAGCCCCTTGCATATACAAGTATGCAAATTATTCATTAATCAACGTCAGACCAACGCGTTGTTAGTTCCCTGCTCATGCTAATAAAGTGTTTTATATTATTGGCAAAAACATCCTGTCAGTGAAGAAACTTGAGCTTATTAAAATATAAGTTTTGGGAGCCATGCGTTACCGCGCTCTATAACAGAGTTAGCGCTATATTGAAGGGTGCAATAGCCAGGGAACATTGTACTAAGATGTGCATTCCGTATCGTGGCGTATCGTTAAATAGACCCACGTGTAACATGTATCCTATCGTTGGTCAAGTATTGCGATGCATCGGAATATCGGCGTATCGTTTCACCCTAACCTGATATAATAGTTTAGTTCCAGATCATTACATTGTTATATCGCTTCCTTTATTTGAAATTTAATTTAGTAATATGGTTATTTTCCCACCATTGTACATTTGAATATATGGCGTTATAATCTTGTAGGTGAAAGATTGGCATGGTAGGTGAAAGAATCTGGCCTGGGATATTCCTTCTCTGGGGAAGGTTTAGCTTTGTTTATTTTGTCCCCAGTGAAGAACTGTCCTAGGCCAAACAATCCTTGTGAAGGAACTGGCCAGAAGTAGGTTTAACCTTGTAACCGGTGTGCACACTTTTCATAAATCCGCTACGCAGATTAACACAGTATGCACACTGTTTTTGTACATTTATACCTCTGTAACTGCCAAAAATATTGAATTCAGTTCTAAAATGAATTAGTGTAGCCAAGTCTCACTTGTCGGGCTCTTTCAATACCACTGTCAACACCACTCTCTCATGTCAATGCCAATATCATAAATGCTACTATATGTTCCACACAATTATCTTAGACACAACTCTGTTTCAATATAGTGATACTGCAATCACCATGGTAACACTTACAATGTATAGATAGCATGGGTTTTCCATTTACATCTTTACAATTCCAAAATATTTCTTCTCAAAACTAAATCTAGTTAAACATAAAACTTCTTCTGTCTCCTATTAGCTTGAATCAATAAGAATAGAGTCGCTAGACATGACCACTACAGCATTCTCTGGTGCCGGTGCTGTTGTTGGTTAACCGTTATTGATATCAACTGCATTGCTTTGAAAGCATGTGGTCTAATAGTTAAAAATTGATAGCCCCGAGGACTTGATTAATGGACAATTCCTCAACTATTGTTAATTCTTATGGACAAGTTGTCTCATATTCTGAAAATTGCAATACCATCTATGGTTTTATAACGTCACTGGTGTATTGTTATCTGATGTTAACATAATTGTTGTTATCTGAAGTTAGAAAAAATTAACATGTGTATCAAAATATTTTAGAGTGAGAGGTTATAATTTTCTCATTCAATTTATGGACCATACCGAGGAAATGGATTGCTGGAAACACTGTACAATAACTACAGTGTGTTTTCCTGTTGAATACAACTTGTGTCATATAATACCACTAAAGCAGTATTTGTTTATTGATAAATAATTTTACCTTAGTGTAATTACAAATAAATATTTCAAAAAAAGATTTCATTTAACAGGTTGTTTGCATACATAATGGTATAACAGACATATTTCAATTTGGTTAAAGGAAATGTGCTTACAAACATCTCATTGATTTTCCTAGAGTTGGAGCATTGCTCCAGTCTGAAAGCATTCCTTCAAAATACAGTTAGGTGTATATCTGATGGTGTGTAACTGCATGTTAAATCTTAGAGTTTAAGATAACAAAGTTTATAAAAATTGTATGTGTACTGGTGCAAATGTCACTTCATGCACACCAGTGTTTTGTTTAAGTCATCCGGAGGACATTGTTGACTTCATTCGAGTCGTATTGTGATGTAATGTCAGAATGAAGTCGCAATAGAGAGAATGTCATGGCTGAAAAATGTTCAACATCATTTGACAATTGTATCAGTGCAGAAATAATGTGTAATACAGAAATTATTAAACACGAATGTGTGTCCTACTGATTTTATGTAATGTGTCAGAATTCATGTATTAGCCCACTCTCACTCAAGAAAAAGAAGAATTTTGACAATCGTTTTGTAAAATCAGCATGACACACATGCTCATATAAGGTGAGGTGAAATGGGGTTTAACTTCGCGTCCAAGATTATTGCACTTATATAGCGACGTGCATGTACGTGTGTGTGTTTGTGTGGCTGCTTGTACTGGTCCGGACTGATGCCGATTTATAGTGCTAGCTCACTGAGATCCCATGCCGCAGTTTAACATAAATATCCCACTCAGACACAGTATACTGACTCCGAGCCGACCAGTCCTTGTTTTAGCCCCTTAATGCCGAGTGCCAGACAGGGTAACAACAAGTACCATCTTTTAACGTCTTTTGGTATGACGCGGTCGGGGATGGAACCCCGGACCTTCCGCTCTCCGGGTGGGCGCTCTACCACTAGACCACGGAGGTGGTCACATGCTCATATAATCATGTCTCTGTCTGTTGCCACTTGCTTGTGAGATATTTCACAGGAAATTATGTTGTTACTTGCTGAGAAGATATTTCATGTGAAATCGTGTTTCAACTTGTTGATAGATATTTCATGTGAAATCATTTGGCCACTTGCTGATGAAGATGTTTCATGTGAAATCATGTTGCAACTTGTGATAATATTTCGCATGTGAAATCATGAGGCCATTTCCTGGTGACATATTGCATGGGAAATCATGTCGTCACTTGCTGATGAAAATGTTTCATATGAAATTGTGTTGCCTCTTGCTGGTGAAATATTTCATGTGAAATCGTGTGGCCACTTCCTGGTGAGATATTTTATGTGAAATCATGTGGCCACTTCCTGGTCAGCTCAAAAGGAATAAAAACTAATGTGTAGTAAAGAAATGATTAAACTCGCATGTGTGTTGTACTGATTTTACGAAAGAAGTGTATCATATCTTGTTTCATTCAAATTCAGTGTGTTTGACACATCATTCAACACAAGGCATTACTCTCTTTTACCGTGACTGTCATAGTAGACACAATTTATGGATAACAACTTCTTTAATACTGTAAAGGCAGTGTTTCAGTATAGTCTGTATACCATTGTCAAGCAAGACTGAATGAGGAACATTGTACAGAATATATACTGTAGGTGGAGGATTATTAGAAGAGGATTAACACTGATAACAAAATCCTCTACAACAACCTCCATGATTTCACTAAAAGAAAACTAACAGAAGCGGTCCACATATGCCGCCACTAACTATCATTTAACGGAGATCAAGGCTATTTCATCCCATCCGCCTACTATGAACTCATTAAGCACACCACACCTAAGGAAACTTATCCTGTTTATTTGGCTTCCATGGGTTCTCTGTCCATGTTGTGACAGTATAATCCTTCTGTTGTCATTACTTACCCATGTTATTCCACTCACGTACGCAGTTGTTCTTTCTGTTAATCCTCCACCTACTATATTTATTCTGTACAATGTTCCTCATTCAGTCTTGCTTGACAACAGCATATGGATCTATACCAAAACGTTGCCTTTACAGTATTAAAGAAGTTGTTATCCATAGATTGTGTCTACTTTGTCATGTGTCTACTTTGTCATCCGTCAACAAGGAAGTAATGCCTATCAAACAATTCAAAATGTGACTGTCATATTCCCTGTAGACTTTACCAACTTGTAAATACTACAGTGTAACAGTATTAACCTGTTCTTGATGTTGACAGGGGATGGTATTATTCATCTCAAGGAATGTACCACTCGGGGCTTAGTGTCATGAAGAATGAAATGTTTTGCCAGACACCGTACTCACTGACATTTGTGGAAATAGAATTCATGTTGGAGGTGCCGTGAGGGAGGCAGTAGGCTGTGTATGTTGCAATTACATTCATGTATTTATGAACAAGTGAGATATTGTTAGGCCCAAATGTGAAATATTTGTGTGTTTCTGATAAGATGGTCTTTATATGAATCAGTGAGACAGTTAGGCCCAAATGTGACATTTAGTTTGTGTTTTTTATGACATGCCTTTAATATGGATCACTGAGGTATTGCAAGGCCCAAATATGAAACTTCTTTTGTGTTTCTGATAGCTTATGCTCTAAACACATAAAAACATTTACAATTTTAAATATTATGAGTTTTCATGAGGTCATTTTGGTGATTTGAGTTGCAAAAAGACCCAACCTCTTGATCAGTGAGGACCGCCTCCGTGGTCCAGTGGTAGAGCGTTCGCCCGGAGAGCGGAAGGTCTGGGGTTCGATTCCCGACCGCGTCATACCTAAAGATGTTAAAAGATGTTACTTGTTGTTACCCTGTCTGGCGCTCGGCATTAAGGGGCTAAAACAAGGACTGGTCGGCTCGGAGTCAGTATACTGTGTCTGAGTGGGGTATTCATGTTAAACTGCGGCATGGTATCTCAGTGAGCTAGCACTATAAATCGGCATCAGTCCGGACCAGTACAAGCAGCCACACAAACACACACATGTACATACACGTCGCTATATAAGTGGAATAATCTTGGACGCGACGTTAAACCCCATTTCACCTCACCTCACCTTGATCAGTGAGCTGTGAGCACTGATCACCAGGACCAACCAAGGAATCAATACCATCTGACATCATTGGAACTGGATTATTATGATTGCTGACCCTGTCACACAGTCTACACTGCAGGCAATTGCTTTGCCCTGTTTTTGTTTGTAACAATCACCCAATAACACAGTGGTTTGTTTTGGTATTCTCAGAGGAAGATAATTAATCCAAGGGCTATGGCAAGAATTGGTAAAAATTCCAAAAATATAATGAAAAGGTTCCAAACATTCAAATAATAATAATGTTTTTGTAATGAAAGTTGACTTGTCATTCATCGGGACCAAAAGTGGGGGAAGATCATTAATATTTGGTTTTAAATTATTGCACTGATGTAAAATACCTCTACATAAAAAACAAATTAAAAATAAATTGAAGCTTGTGTAATATCAGTTCCATACAGTGTTGCAGCTGGTGCTTATCCTTCTTCTGCTTACCAAGGCCACGTGTGGCAAAGTGATCTAGGGCATTATTCTCTGTTTAGAGATGGGCCCCTTAGGCATATCAGAAACGTATGATTATGGGTTCGATTTGTTTGTCTGTTTGTTGTTACTAGCTACGGGACGGTAGCCTGTAAATAATTGAGTCTGGACCAAACAATCATAAGTGATTGATAATGTGAACAACGATCAACACCATCGGGGTATGAAGGCATGCTATGAATCAATTCTCCAGCCTGACACGCTATGAACCAAGTCTCCAGCCTGACACGCTATGAACCAAGTCTCCAGCCTGACACGCTATGAACCAAGTCTCCAGTCTGACACGCTATGAACCAAGTCTCCAGTCTGACACGCTATGAACCAAGTCTCTAGCCTGACATGCTATGAACCAAGTCTCCAGCCTGACACGCTATGAACCAAGTCTCCAGCCTGACACGCTATGAACCAATTCTCCAGCCTGACACGCTATGAACCAAGTCACCAGCCTGACACGCTATGAACCAAGTCACCAGCCTGACACGCTATGAACCAAGTCTCCAGTCTGACACGCTATGAACCAAGTCTCCAGCCTGACACGCTATGAACCAAGTCACCAGTCTGACACGCAATGAACCAAGTCACCAGCCTGACACGCTATGAACCAAGTCTCCAGCCTGACACGCTATGAACCAAGTCACCAGCCTGACACGCTATGAACCAAGTCTCTAGCCTGACACGCTATGAACCAAGTCTCCAGCCTGACACGCTATGAACCAAGTCTCCATCCTGACACGCTATGAACCAAGTCACCAGCCTGACACGCTATGAACCAAGTCACCAGCCTGACACGCTATGAACCAAGTCTCCAGCCTGACACGCTATGAACCAAGTCACCAGCCTGACACGCTATGAACCAAGTCTCCAGCCTGACACGCTATGAACCAAGTCTCCAGCCTGACACGCTATGAACCAAGTCTCCAGCCTGACACGCTATGAACCAAGTCTCCAGCCTGACACGCTATGAACCAAGTCTCCAGCCTGACACGCTATGAACCAAGTCACCAGCCTGACACGCTATGAACCAAGTCTCCAGCCTGACACGCTATGAACCAAGTCTCCAGCCTGACACGCTATGAACCAAGTCACCAGCCTGACACGCTATGAACCAAGTCACCAGCCTGACACGCTATGAACCAAGTCTCCAGCCTGACACGCTATGAACCAAGTCTACAGCCTGACACGCTATGAATCAATTCTCCAGCCTGACACGCTATGAACCAAGTCTCCAGCCTGACACGCTATGAACCAAGTCTCCAGCCTGACACGCTATGAACCAAGTCTCCAGTCTGACACGCTATGAACCAAGTCTCCAGCCTGACACGCTATGAACCAAGTCACCAGCCTGACACGCTATGAACCAAGTCTCCAGCCTGACACGCTATGAACCAAGTCTCCAGCCTGACACGCTATGAACCAAGTCTCCAGTCTGACACGCTATGAACCAAGTCACCAGCCTGACACGCTATGAACCAAGTCTCCAGCCTGACACGCTATGAACCAAGTCTCCAGTCTGACAAGCTATGAACCAAGTCACCAGCCTGACACGCTATGAACCAAGTCTCCAGCCTGACACGCTATGAACCAAGTCACCAGCCTGACACGCTATGAACCAAGTCTACAGTCTGACACGCTATGAACCAAGTCTCCAGCCTGACACGCTATGAACCTAGTCTCAATTGGGCTGACACGCTATGAACCAAGTCACCAGCCTGACACGCTATGAACAAAGTCTCCAGCCTGACACGCTATGAACCTAGTCTCAATCGGGCTGACACGCTATGAACCAAGTCACCAGCCTGACACGCTATGAACCAAGTCTCCAGCCTGACACGCTATGAACCAAGTCACCAGCCTGACACGCTATGAACCAAGTCTCCAGCCTGACACGCTATGAACCAAGTCACCAGCCTGACACGCTATGAACCAAGTCTCCAGTCTGACACGCTATGAACCAAGTCACCAGCCTGACACACTATGAACCAAGTCACCAGCCTGACACACTATGAACCAAGTCTCCAGCCTGACACGCTATGAACCAAGTCACCAGCCTGACACGCTATGAACCAAGTCTCCAGTCTGACACACTATGAACCAAGTCACCAGCCTGACACGCTATGAACCAAGTCTCTAGCTTGACCACCCAATCCATTTGGTTGCCTCTTATGACCAGTAAAGGTTGCTGCCGAAATATTCTAATCGGACTCACAGTCACAGATTAGCTCTGATTATGTATTTGGGTTTTGTCAGCTCTTGGGTTCAAACTGAATTAATAATTAAACCAAATCATTCTGATTACCATGACACCCTGTTGGAAACGTCACAACAGTTACTGTCAAAAATGCCTTTATTTAGTAATATTGACAAATGTGCTCAATAATAGTTCTGAACCATGAAATATATATCATGTATATCCTAATCGAATCGCGGTTATAGACAGTTATATTGGAACAAAGAACTATTGCAGAGCTGGAGTCTGTGAAGGCGTGCCTAATTATTTGGAGAATGTCTTAGCCATTTCACAAATGTGACCCCTGCTGGGATTTCATTATGGAATTGCGCCAGTTTTATTTGTGCTTTTCTTTCCTGTGATTATTGCACAATATTAGCCTTGGGCTTCACCATTTTAATCATGCAGTATATCTACCATGTATCTAAAACCAAAGATTCACTCCTACACGCCATATCCTCCAGAGGAGTTTGAATGTTAAACAGCTCATAAACATGTAGTGTTAATTCCTTTAATATCCCCAAAATGGACTCAGAGAAAGTATTAAGTCCCATTTCTCATTCAAATGTACACACTGACTGACAGTTGCATAAAGCAAGGAACATGTGTTTATCTGCTAGTGGAGACACTTTTGCGTATTTATTTTAAAGGTTTTATTTAAGTTATAAATGCCAAAATAGAACAATAGTGGTGTAACAATACGGGGTGGGGGGGTCCACGGGTGGCCCAGTCGTCTAAGGCCCCGTGATTCGCTGTGCAGAGTTGCGTCCCTTGGGCACGCCAGAAACCTATGATTGTGGGTTCGAATCCAGGTTCGCCCCGATTATGTTTCTAGGTTTGTCAGCACCATACCCATGCTCTTGGGTTTCACAGAAGTAAATGTCTGAGACCTGCATCACTTCGGGCTTTCCTCCCACATTAAGCTGACTCGCCGCGATATAACTGGAATACTGTTAAAAGCGGCGTTTAATCCAACTCACTCACTCACTAACAATACGGCAATACAGTATTGAATTGCGATAAGAGGACCATGATACATGTATAGTGATGCATACGATACATTTCTTTGAATGTTACATTGGTGTAAAAACATGTGAATAATAACAGAAACTGTTCACCAACAGCTTATGCAGATTCTCTAGTATTTCACGGCTGGATATGAAAAGCATAATATTCACAGTGCCCTTCAGCCAATGTATTTCTGCCCTACTATATACCATTTTTTATCTTTGAAATTTAATTACAAATGTTTCAGGATAGTGATTCACCTGCAAAAAATTGTATCGCATCCATAGTATCCGGGTACGTATCGTAACACGACCACACTGTAACGTTACACCTATAATAAACTAAACTTGTTTTTTAGTATCTTAGTTAATTCATACATTTATTTTTATAAGGCTCAATTTCACTCCAACCATCCTTGTTCTAACCGACTAAAGTAAAAACAAATATGTATACCAGCGGGAAAAAGTAACTGTGCTTCATATGCAGTTCAATGAAAATAAATTTATTCTGCAATTACATAATAAGAATTAGGCGTAATAAATAATAATCTTTCAATACCTATTCATGAAGACATATTCTCATCTTCAAGGTCGTGATTCGCAGTTTCAAATGCATGTGCATCTTCATGCACGGAGCACAGTTTGGATGTTTGCGTGTTTGTTTGGAACATCATACTCAGATGTGTATTTTGTGTGAACAGCACTCAATGATTGTTTAGCTATAAGGTGCTCTTAAAAACACTTTTGTTTAACTGAAATAATGCTTACTCAATGGCAAGGATTGTTGAAAATCTTCACGCTGTGGGTATGCTGCAAACAGGAATGGTGCAAAACAAAGTTGTTCAATGTTCATTAAAACACAACATCATCTCTTTGGAGACAGGGCCGGGCAACAGTCATGACTTTCCACGGGCTGGTCGTCCACGTGGGAGTCACATCAACAAGAAAACCATCTACAGAATCGATGCCAAACTACCACATTAACAGCTTGTACAATTTGTGGGTTGAGACCAATTAATGGCAGAACCCATTGAAGGAACTCACCATCCGTTGTCTAGCAATACCCCAACTTTGCTTCCATGTCACCTGGCTTGGTGAAGACAATATCTCATGTTCAGAAGACAAGACGGGGACAGTATACTGTTCATGGATGAGTGGCATCACAACTCATAGGGGGCGGTCGGGTAGCCTAGTGGTTAAAACGTTCGCTCGTCACACCGAAGACCCTGGTTCGATTCCCGACATGGGTACAATGCAAATGGTTGTCATACCCGATATTGACATTGTTAAGTGAGTTGTTACACAACCCCTCTGTTAGGGCATGGTGCTCGTTCTCCTGTTAACAGGTATAGGTTTTGGCAACAAATTTGTTGTGATATAACAAAAATGACAAATGAAAAAGTTGTTATTTTCAATAACATTACATTTACAGCACTTTATATAAAGCACAGTTACTTTTCTCCTTTAGTATATTCATTTTGACAATCAAACAATCAGTTTTTGTTATACCTTTTATCAGTGAAATGTATTATGCATCTGGCATTTATCATTTAATGATTAAAGCCTTTTCTGTAATGACTACATGCAGGAAAATGTTTTCACATGAAGAATAGTTCTTAAAACTATTCAATAATTCACACAAATGAGGGTTTGAAATTCGGTCAGGGTTAGTCAGCTATCACATATATCATGGCTTATTGAGCTCACATTGTTCATAGACCCATTTGTGAATATGTCATTACCTGTTGTCATTCGTCATTGTCAACATCTCCCCATCAAAATCTGGACCGATGAAGCTATAATGAACGAGTGTTCTATTTCTGTGTTCAAATTAAATGTTTATACAACTTAATTCCTTTTCCATTTTTTTAAATTCTGCTCTTTCTATTAAAGGTTATAAAACTCTGCATTGAAGTGTTTCATGAAAATGATGTGAAAAAATAATCAGGTTAAGAAAGTTTTTTACTTTAGCTTGAAAATAACATAAAACCTAAGAAATTACAGTACCCAGGAAGATGAAACTTTTTAGTGGATGATAATAACATGATGTAGTTTAACGATTGTTGAAGGCTTCAATGCACCAGTTTCGAATGCTTTTACTGGTTTCACTGAAGAGTAGACATTCATGACCTTCATCACATTGGGCTTTCCTCCCACGTGACATGCAGTACAGTGATATGTTTGAAGCAGTGTTTTCCTCCCACGTGAGCCTGACATGCAGTACAGTGATATGTTTGAAGCAGTGTCTTCCTCCCACGTGAGGCTGACGTGGAGTGATATTACTTAAAATGTTTCAATCCATGAAGATCCGGGTTAGAATAGGTCTTCAGAAACCCATGCTTGCTGTAAAAAGCAACTGTGCTTGTCGTAAGAGGCAACTGACGAGTTTAGATGGTCAGGCTCGCTGACTTGTTTGATGCATGTCATTGTATCCCAATTGTGTGGATCGATGCTTATGATATTAATCACTGGATTGTCTGGTCCAGACTCGATTATTTACAGAGCGCCATCATATAGCTGGAATATTGCTGAGTATGGCTTAAAACAATAAACAAAAAACTTAAATGTTTCACCCACTCACTGGATGGTGAGCTACACTTACCTGATGTTAAAGGAATGCCAGCAGTTCTCATGCAAGTTTCCTTCACTCACTGACCGACATAAGGTATAAAAGGTACATGGATGTTATACATTCGTGTACAATATGGACACACATATAGAATATGTTTTTCAGTAGGTCCTGCAGATATAATTAGAAGAATGCATTGGTTATGAATGGGTTGAATGGGAATTTAAATTTCTCAGTATTAAAGTGCACATTTTTAGTGTTTTCACATTTTTCGTGCTTTCTTAAAATCGTGACTTTCTGTGCTGAATAGGCAACACATTTTAAGCATTCTTTGATTTTCGTAATCATATTTCTGGTGAGAGTAGTGATGCCATTCGGGTTCAAATACTGGGCACATGAAGAAATTATGGAATTAATTTTCTGTCTTTGTTTTTGTTGAGATTACAGATTTAATTATAATGTGTTATTATAGACCAATGATCCATGCTACAGACTCATTGAAGTAAACCGTCACTGGTTCCAGAGCCTGATTACACTCTCCCAGGCGGGCACACAGCTAAACATTATCCGCATCAAGACTGCAAACATCACTCAGCGAGGCTATCAGTGCTGTTCCACAGTCAATGACTAGATAGGATTGTTACTGGTGTTGATTTCAATATCCACAATCGTATAAGGCTCAAGTGATGTTGAACAGATCAAATGGTATCAAAATACGATGCGATTCCCTTATATGCAGACACCAATGCAGAATGCAAACTGTTTTAGTGGCAAAACTGCACCTACAGACTAGAAGCGTGAAGCTGTTTAATTGTCCAGTCATGACCAATTTGTTTGATTGTGCTGTCATGATTAACCTTGATTAATTGTGCTGTTGTGATTAACTTGGTTTGATGGTCCTGTCATGATTCACCTGTTTTGATGATCCTGTCATGATTCATCCTGTTGGATGATCCTGTCATGATTCACCCTGTTTGATGATCCTGTCATCATTCCCCTTATTTGATGATCCTGTCATTATTCACCTTGTTTGATGATCCTGTCATGATTCACCCTGTTTGATGATCCTGTCATCATTCCCCTTATTTGATGATCCTGTCATTATTCACCTTGTTTGATGATCCTGTCATGATTCACCCTGTTTGATGATCCTGTCATCATTCCCCTTATTTGATGATCCTGTCATTATTCACCCTGTTTGATGATCCTGTCATGATTCACCCTGTTTGATGATCCTGTCATGATTCACCTTGTTTGATGATCCTGTCATGATTCCCCTTGTTTGATGATCCTGTCATGATTCACCTTATTTGATGATCCTGTCATTATTCACCTTATTTGATGATCCTGTCATGATTCACCCTGTTTGATGATCCTATCATTATTCACCTTGTTTGATGATCCTGTCATGATTCATCTTGTTTGATGATCCTGTCATTATTCACCTTATTTGATGATCCTGTCATGATTCACCCTGTTTGATTATCCTGTCATGATTCACCCTGTTTGATGATCCTATCATTATTCACCCTGTTTGATGATCCTGTCATGATTCACCCTGTTTGATGATCCTGTCATCATTCCCCTTATTTGATGATCCTGTCATTATTCACCTTGTTTGATGATCCTGTCATGATTCACCTTGTTTGATGATTCTGTTATGATTCCCCTTGTTTGATGATCCTGTCATGATTCCCCTTATTTGATGATTCTGTTATGATTCCCCTTGTTTGATGATCCTGTCATGATTCCCCTTATTTGATGATTCTGTTATGATTCCCCTTGTTTGATGATCCTGTCATCATTCCCCTTATTTGATGATCCTATCATTATTCATCTTGTTTGATGATCCTGTCATGATTCCCCTTATTTGATGATCCTGTCATTATTCATCTTGTTTGATGATCCTGTCATTATTCACCCTGTTTGATGATCCTGTCATTATTCACCTTATTTGATGATCCTGTCATGATTCACCCTGTTTGATGATCCTGTCATGATTCACCCTGTTTGATGATCCTGTCATTATTCATCTTGTTTGATGATCCTGTCATGATTCACCTTATTTGATGATCCTGTCATTATTCACCCTGTTTGATGATCCTGTCATTATTCATCTTGTTTGATGATCCTGTCATGATTCCCCTTATTTGATGATCCTGTCATTATTCATCTTGTTTGATGATCCTGTCATTATTCACCCTGTTTGATGATCCTATCATTATTCACCTTATTTGATGATCCTGTCATGATTCACCCTGTTTGATTATCCTGTCATGATTCACCCTGTTTGATGATCCTATCATTATTCACCTTGTTTGATGATCCTGTCATGATTCATCTTGTTTGATGATCCTGTCATCATTCCCCTTATTTGATGATCCTGTCATTATTCACCTTGCTTGATGATCCTGTCATGATTCCCCTTATTTGATGATTCTGTTATGATTCCCCTTGTTTGATGATCCTATCATTATTCCCCTTATTTGATGATCCTGTCATGATTCCCCTTATTTGATGATCCTGTCATTATTCATCTTGTTTGATGATCCTGTCATTATTCACCCTGTTTGATGATCCTGTCATTATTTACCCTGTTTGATGATCCTGTCATTATTCACCTTGTTTGATGATCCTGTCATGATTCATCTTGTTTGATGATCCTGTCATGATTCATCTTGTTTGATGATCCTGTCATTATTCACCTTGTTTGATGATCCTGTCATGATTCATCTTGTTTGATGATCCTGTCATTATTCACCCTGTTTGATGATCCTGTCATTATTCACCCTGTTTGATGATCCTGTCATTATTCACCTTGTTTGATGATCCTGTCATGATTCACCCTGTTTGATGATCCTGTCATTATTTACCTTGTTTGATGATCCTGTCATTATTCACCTTGTTTGATGATCCTGTCATTATTCACCCTGTTTGATGATCCTGTCATGATTCACCCTGTTTGATGATCCTATCATGATTCACCCTGTTTGTTGATCCCGTCATTATTTACCTTGTTTGATGATCCTATCATTATTCACCCTGTTTGATGATCCTGTCATCATTCACCCTGTTTGATGATCCTATCATTATTCACCTTGTTTGATGATCCTGTCATGATTCATCTTGTTTGATGATCCTGTCATCATTCCCCTTATTTGATGATCCTGTCATTATTCACCCTGTTTGATGATCCTGTCATGATTCATCTTGTTTGATGATCCTGTCATCATTCCCCTTATTTGATGATCCTGTCATTATTCACCTTGTTTGATGATCCTGTCATTTTTCACCTTGTTTGATGACTGCTTCTGGTAGATATAGAATGTCTACCAGGGGAGCGCAAGGTCGGTGGTTCAACCCTCAGTCACGCCACACCACACCAACAGATGTTAAAAGATTGTAGTTATAAGGTGATAAAACAAGGACTGATGACTGATCTCGGAGTCAGTGTACTGTGTCTGAATGGGATATCCATGTTACAACTGAGGCATCTCAGTCGGCTAGCACTATGAAACCAACATTAGTCCAAACCAGTACAGGCAGTCTCTTTCACGTCATTTTATTTGTACAATAATCTTGAATCTGACATGAAACCCCATTTCACCTCACCTCTACTCAGAAACCTTCCCTTTAGTCACTTCAGCAACAACAGTGTGCAGAATATCCCATGTTGTATTTGCAGACAGCTGCCCTAACAACCTGACCTGCAGGGACAAGACATGCTTCAGAGATGCAGAGAAGTGCAATTTTCAGTCGGAGTGTTCAGGAGGAGAGGATGAGGCTGACTGTTGGTGTGGTAGGCATACTACTTCTATACCTATGTGACTGGGGGGATTCTGCGACAGTATGTCACATGGATGTTACCCCAGTGAGACGATAATGAATAATTCATGAATTGTTCATGAAATTATTCATGACCTTTTGAGCATGCATGCTCTTATTATGGGACGCTTTCATGAACTTTTTAAATTCATGAATGTTCATAATCTTTAAAATTAATGAATATTCATGAAATGGTATGGTTCATGGTGTGGTATGGTATGGACTGGTCTGGTTGAAAAAAGCGTCCTATTTTAGGTTCATGAATATATGAGATTTTAATGCACTAAAAATAAATTAATTTCAGTTGAAATATGTTACATGTTCATTTTGCATTTGAAAAACTTCAGAGAAACATCTTTCACATTTCATGAACACTCATGAATTGTATGCTGTCAAAAAGTGTTCATAAATTTGAAAATAACTTATGAATATCCTTAAGATAGTATGGTGCATGAATATTCATGAACTGTATGCTTGAAAACACTTCATTTTCTGGAAAGAGAACTCTCTTTTTTTAGCATTGTCAACAGAAATGAAAAAGTAATTACAATAATATTTATGTGTTTCTGTTCCTTGTCAACTTGGAGGAATTATGTGCGAGTACAATTATAGATTGTTGGCATGCGGGTGACGACAATCTGCAGTTATAAAATTTCTAGGTCATCATCACTCTTCATGAATCAGTCTCTTCATGAATAGCGATTAACTTTCATGACTTCTAGATTGATTCCTAATTATTTGTGGAAATTCATGAATGATTTTTAATTAACAATCATGAAATTTCATCAATCCAGATTTATTCATGAATTGCTTTTTCATGAATTATCATAAACTTGCTTGAATTACGTTCCTGATATTCATGAACATTCATGAACCATACATGAACTTTCATGAATTCGTGAATAGGTCCGGAAACCTTGGATTGTTGTTCATGCAGTGAAGCATGGTGTGTCTGACTGCATTTATTTACAGTCTGCTATGATATATCTACAATATGTAAACAACTGGCAGTTGCATTAAACAACAATCAATCAGGGATTCGACACATCCGATATTAAAGTAGTGATAAATATAGTAAGAGTTTGCCATGACTGGACTGTGAGTGCGAGAAAATCGGGGATTTGACACGTTCAGTTTGACACATCCAGGTAGAAATAGTGATAAGTGAGAGTTTGCCTTATCTGGACTGTGCGTTTGACACAGTTGGGGAAACAACACATCCAGTTCAAGACAACAGAGTTCAACTGTAGCATATACATGTGAATATATAACCAAGTGAGTTACAGAACCTTATGCAAGTCCCTATGTTCACTTCTCTCCTCTTCACATTTTCACATTGACAACCAGTAATAACCTTTAAGTTTGTCCTTACGTATTACAATAGAACTTGAACAAAATACCTGCGAGGCGATAAAATAAAGTACCATATGATGCCATGTTTGACTACAACTTTATTTGTTTCAGATAAAACAATAACCAGTCAAGACAAAAACAAACTTGGATCAAACACTTTTGCACAAAATGGTATGATTTATGTTTTTTTAATCTTTTCTTCAGTAGTCATTTGTGATTGCTTATTCAGCTTCCTCAGTATGATTGAATGTCCAGGAAGCCAGGATGATTTCATGTCAATCCTTACAGTATTTAGATTTAAACTCACAATGGGTGGATAGCAAGGATTGATGTTCATGTTATCAACCACTGGTTTGCATTGCCTTGCCTGGAGCCAGTCCCCATACAAGCACCTGTACATGTGCTATTACTGAAAGATGACAACAGAGCTGGAAGAACATACAGAACAACTGTAGCAATATTTATTACAATTATTGAAATATATTATTTGCCTTCATAGATTTGACAATCATAGCAAAACAGCAGATAAAATGCTTGTGCTATCTTAAGTTTAAATTCACTTACTCAATTTTCAATCTGGTACTTTAAGTTGGCTTTCTCTCCAAAGTCACTGGAAGGTATTCAGTTACAAATTGAAAACTCTGGGTGAGCTTGCCTTCAATAGATGATATATACCCTGCATGGTGGGAGATGTCAGTCTTATAAAGGAAAATGGCATATTTAGCACATTATCAGCTAAAATTGGATAAAATGGGAGTAGATTACAAAAGGATGGGTCTGACCCGATAATTTTAAATTATAGCTTCAGAAAGCGTTATCAGTGTTTTAATGAGTAAAGGATGCAATGCGAAGGGTACAGACAATGTGTTAATCAAACTTCCTGATAAGCTGCATATTTGCATCAAATAGACTGGACGCAAGGGAGTTAAAATATATTGAATACCCAATTGTGAATGGTAACTTGTGAGTAAAGAGTCAATGGCTGAACCAGTTATCTGCACTCATGACTAATCATAGATGAAGATATATACCACTGTGTGGGGCTTGGGGAGTTGACACAAAAGCTGATGCAGACTACAGTATTTATACAAACAGTCACGTAGAGTGCAGTGTTCAGAAGAAACAGTGACGCGGAGTTCAGTGAGCACACGGAACAGTGACGCGGAGTTCAGTGTGCACACGAAACAGTGGCGTGGAGTTCAGTGTGCACATGAAACTGATGTGGAGTTCAGTGTGCACATGAAACTGATTTGGAGTTCAGTGTACACACGAAACAGTGGCGTGGAGTTCAGTGTACACACGAAACAGTCGCTTGGTGTTCAATGTGCACACGAAACTGATGTGGAGTTCAGTGTGCACATGAAACTGATGTGGAGTTCAGTGTACACACGAAACAGTCGCTTGGTGTTCAATGTGCACACAAAACTGATGTGGAGTTCAATGTGCACACGAAACGGGGACGTGGACTTCAATGTGCTCACGAAACAATCGTGCGGAGTTCAATGTGCACACAAAACAGTCGCGTGGAGTTCAATGTGCACATGAAACAGTGAAGCAGAGTTCAGTAAGCACGAAAAAAACTATGAACCATTAGGCAAGATGTGCGAATAAGAGTGTGTTATGTAAGGATCACGTTCTACATGCCACAATAGAGCAAATAACTCGCTGAGATCAAACCATGATCAACCATCACACTAAGGACATTAACACTTATAAATAATTTTTCCTCATAAAATATACTTCAAATCATGAATTAAAATCATAATGTTTCATTTACTTACCTTGTTTATCCTTAAGTGCCTGACGAGTCAACAGATTAATTGACTTTCACATGGCAGTGAACATTAGCAGCATGTGTTTCTTCTTAGAACCAGAGAGCATGTGGTTGTCAAGGGAAGCATTTACATTTTGGCTTTAATTAATACCCAAACCGTTTCCAGACATTCTGATTGCAGAATGACGTTATAGCTATCTTTGGGAAAACAAAGTAACAAAATTTCAAAATATGTTGTTAAATGCCGCATTAACTCAGCAATGTTCCAGCTTTATGACAGCGGTCTGTAAATAATCAAATCTGGATCAGACAATCCAGTGATTGATCCATGCAATTGGGATACAAATTTACAATGACATGCATCGACCAGCCAATCCTGTTAGTCGCCTCTTACAACAAGCATGGTTTGCTGAAGACCTATTCTAGCCCGAATCTTCACGGGTCCATAGTAACATATATTATATCTAGTAGATGACATCAACACTTTCACTGCCTTGCACAAACTTTGGTTTGCTGACAGAGAAGAGAGACACCTCTCATGATTAATGAATCTCAGTTGAAAAAGTTTATATTTAATATCTTAGAAGATAATGTGTGAGTAGCTGTAACGTAACTTACAACCTCAACACATCTCTTCTGGGTTTCTCAGATACTGGTAGCCCTGGGACGCCATTTGCATTTTGTACCATGCCACTTATTTCTATTTATATCTCTGAAGTTTTGATCTTTAAATAAAGGCACAGTTCTTTCCATATGTGTACAAACTACCTATGTTATGGTTTTAAAGCCTTGTTACGTAGATTACACGGGATCCAGCAACATTTTTCAAAGTGTTCTTACCTGTTTGTTTGATGAAATATTTCCATCAAATTTGGAATAGTAATAGATTAAAGTTTACATGTGCAATTGGAAACCAAGTTGACAATCTCTGCCTTATGCATTGTATTTAAGGAAAGTATTTATTGTGTATAGTTCAAAAACAACACCGAAAAATAAGCCATTTTGCCCCTAAAAAAGACTGTTATATTAACTTTGGATTGCATCCTGTTGTTATATACTGAATCATATGAACACATATTCATATAATCTAAATTAACTCAAATACTATTCCCGTAGCATATGGGGACACGATTCGCTGTGCAGAGTTGCGTCCCTTGGGCACACCAGAAACCTATGATTGTGGGTTTGAATCCCGGTTCACCCCAATTATGTTTCTACGTTTGTCAGCACCATACCCATGCTCGTGGGTTTCACTGAAGTGGTAAACGTCTGAGACCTGCATCACTTCGGGCTTTCCTCCCACATTAAACTGACATGCCGTGATATAACTGTAATAATGTTAAAAGCGGTGTTAAACCCAACTCACTCCCTCACTCCTGTAGCATATTTTGTAGACATATGTGGTGATGACATATGCTAGAGTCTGCATGTATGGTGAGAAAGTGTTCTTCATACCCTGTGAACAGGGTCCGTTACACCCTTTGTCAATTCAGTTTGATAATTTCCTGTTTTTAATTTAACATCAAACAACTTCGTAAGTACAGGGATCAGCACCCGTTCACTGTGATGCCATTAAAGCCAGCATACTTGTTGACTTAAAATTCATAATAGCTTTATTTGCCTCCGTATCCAATATCCGTATGCAATTATTTTACACATCTGAACAACGGTTCTTATTTTTCTCCTCTATAGCATCCTCGGTCAGTAAGGGAATAGAAATCCTTCTGTAGACCAAACACCATCTTATCAAGATGGAAAATCATCATATCTTCAGTGTCTCCGTCAAGCTTGCTAACACCATGAGAAATATTAACAGACTAAGCTACCAGTCCCCCCGAACGATGTTTTGCTTCCCTTTTCCTCTTCATATACTACATATAGTGTTTGTATCCTTCTAAATCTACCTAATATTTTCATTACCCCAGGTGTAAAAAAAAAATGCAGTTTTGTTTTCCCTCAAAATTTTAACAAAATTGTCAGTTTCTAGTTTTCATTGACCCAGTTGAGTCTTCTGTTGCTTGGGTGTTAATGTTAGATAGTTGAATTTCACTCAGAATTAGTCTGGTTGGGTAAGCTATAGTTGCTCGCTTGCCTTGTTTCCTGACCTCCTTGTGGTTCCCTAGTAACTGATCTCTACCTTGTTGGGACCGCCTCCGTGGTCTAGTGGTAGAGCGTCCGCCCGGAGAGCGAAAGGTCCGGGGTTCGATCCCCGACCGTGTCATACCTAAAGATGTTAAAAGATGGTACTTGTTGTTACCCTGTCTGGCGCTCGGCATTAAGGGGCTAAAACAAGGACTGGTCGGCTCGGAGTCAGTATACTGTGTCTGAGTGGGGTATTCATGTTAAACTGCGGCATGGTATCTCAGTGAGCTAGCACTATAAATCGGCATCAGTCCAGACTAGTACAAGCAGCCACACACACACACATACACGTGCATGCACGTCGCTATATAAGTGCAATAATCTTGGACGTGACGTTAAACCCCATTTCACCTCACCTCTACCTTGTTGGACCCCTTGAGGGAGGTCATCACTTACCCTGCAGAATTTACCTTTTAGTGCTTTACCCAACTTCTTTACCATATCTTTGTCCTTCAATATGGTATGGCACACAAATCAGTGTTTTTCACCCTCAAGGAGGAGTCTTCTTTTCCAAGACTGTGTGCATGAGCAATCTTCATGTCACTTACAATTCTCTCAGGGATTTGCATATCACAGGTTATGAAATTTTTGATTTCAGTCCATAAAAGATGAGATTACTTCCCGGGTTCTGCTTTCCAGCTGTTTAATTCTATTTCAGAGAGGCTCTGTTGTTATATTCATCTCAGTCTTGACCACTTCAATAGTAGAATTAACTTGTCAACTTTAGTGGTAGTTGCATTCAACTTTGAATGGAGTTTATCAGCCGCTCGATATGTTTTTAAAGGCTTTTTTCAATGTTAATTATTGACACATTAGTTTCACTTAATGTGTTGTTCAGTAAAAGTAATGACGAATTCGCTTGAGACTGACTGATTGAATTTCTTGTACAACGGTGCGCCATCTTGTCAATCCACATCCACCAGTGATTCGGGTGGGGACCCCTTGTGTTTTCTCTTGCCAGGCTGTAGCTTATGCTTATGATCACCAATCAAGGACCATTCACCTGCTCCGCTTATCGCATCTTCTACCTCTGGTGACCTGGGTCCTTGGGCTCTCAGTCCTGGGGTCCTCAGTAGTGCCACGTTCTTCAGACGTTCAGTGCCGGGATCCATCTTCCATTCCTGTTTAGCAACACCAGTCTAATGTCTCCCCTGATCGTCACCACACTGCTCGTCACGACCCAGGAGGGTACCTGCCTCCGCCAGTCTGCCTTCAGACTTTTTGGAGGAATTGGCAGTTACTACAGGACCCATACATCACTTGGATACTCCACCACAGCTTCGGCATTCAGTTCCATGCCATTCCTTCTCTCACCTCCAGGCCCTTTGAACCTTGTTAGCAGTCTCTAGATCTTCAGGCTCTGCAAGCCAAGTTCGACATTCTGCTCACCAGTAATGCAGCGGAAGCCCTGGAAGTCAACAACATTACTTGTCTTCCTGGTTCCCAAGAAAGGTTCCTCGATGGTGCGGGTGATTCACAACCTTGCTCTCTTCAGTCAAATCCCGGCTGTTGCAAAGTTTTAGCAGACTCCCTGTCCTGGCCCGTTCATGCTTTGCCCACAGAACGGATGCTTCATCGGGTGGCCCTCTGACTTTTGTGTGACCACCTGGGCTCGCCCAACGTCGATATCATCTCCAAGGTGAGCAACTACCAACTGGTTGTGTATGCCTGTTCACCTGTTCTGGACCCAGCAGCCAGTGTAATGGACGGCCTCTCAAATCTCCTGGGTCAGCCAATGTGCGTACTTTTTTACATCCCAGGTCATTCAGAAGGCATCCCAGACCAGGCCTCTGAGTCTGCTTTTGGTCGCTCCTTACTGGCCAGCAAGAGTATGGTTTCCCAGTCATCTCCAACTTGCCAGAGGACCCGCCCTGCATCTACCACCTTGGCCAAGTCTGCTTCTCAACCCCGAAATCAGACAGCTTTATCCAGACCCCAAAGACGACAATCTTCATTCGTCTTCAAAGGTCCCAGGGGCTAAGGGTCATGGCCTGTGCCACCAAAGCTGTTTCCAAGGCTCATAGCTCCACCACTGGCTCCCTTTATAATGACAAGTGGTGATCTTTTCACGCTTTTTGCTCGTCAGGGCACTTTGTTCCGGTGGACACCCCCATCCCTCAGGTGGCTGATTTCCTGTTATTTCTGCATCATTTGCATCACCTTGCTGGCTCAACTATTGCCACTCACCCCACAGCTGTTAAGATTGCCCAAGGTACCCTGTCTTGCCTCAGTGTCTGTTCTCTTCAGTGTGGGCTATTGAGCATGACGTAAAGTGCCTTATGAACTGTTGACGTCCGCCTCTTACCCTCAAGATTTGCTTTCTCCTAGACCTTGCCAAGGTGGCCAGAGTTAGTGAGCTTCATGCCCTTGATATCTCCCGGGTCAGGTTTGATTAGCTCCAGGGATTTTGTTCTTAAAACCAAGTTCTGAGTTAACCTGATTGCCATTCCCACGTCTCAGATCGTCGGTCCAGATGATGCCCTCTGCCCTATTCAGGCCCCTCCCTGATAACTTCCAGTGCCCATGCAACGCCTTCGGCATGGTCAGCCCCTATTCTTCATGTCTCCAACCATGCCACGATGGAGGTGACCCAAAACACCGTCTCCCTTTGGCAGAGATTGGCTCAATCTCACTAAAATCTGATCTAAGTTCTCGCTGCTGCTAAACAAAGATCTGAGGACATCCCATTATGGGTCACGTCAGAACGACCTTTCTCGAACTTTGACCGACCACTGAAACGAAGAACAAGAAGTCGACATCAGCCAATTAGAAAGCAGCTTTCTCAAGCTTTACGGCACTCATTTCAACCTGGCGACTTCCATTTCAGACTACGCTTGAAAAATATGTTGACACAGTTCTCGATTATAATTTTGAAAACTGAACAAAAGAACAATCCGGAATGTCTAATATATGGTTACGATTGTATTGCAGTGCTTCCCACGTACTGTGCAATGCCTCCTCCATTCAAATGTTTATCCTATGGAAGCGAGAGACAGACAATAATTTTGACGGAATCAGTCGTACGGGCCGTAACTGTCATTCGGAATACCCCGTTTTAACGTTTTTGAGGTTGAAGAAAACACCGACTGTCACTTTCATGATCTGGTAAGCGTTGCTTTGATTGGTCAGATGAAAGGTCGTTCTGACGTAACCCGTAATGGGATGTCCTTAGATCTTTGTTTAGCGATAGCGAGAACCAAGATCTGATTTTAATGCGATTGAGATCAGCTAATCTGCATGTGTATCGTCATTCTGATCTGCTGTCTTCAGCCCACAACCCTCATGAGATAGGATCCCAGTTGTCAAAGATGGCCCTCAACTGCTTGCTTATGAGCGTGACTTTTAAAGCTTGCTCATGAGATGTGTTAGAACTTGCCCCCAAGAGGCTTCAAAGGGACAGCATTTAAAGGGGCACTGATCTAACGCAATTCCCCGGGACTGGTTGTTGTCTTTGTTATTGTTTTTTCCCAGTGAGTACCCGGATGTATAGCAGAAATCTAGACTAGTTCGCGACCTCTGCTGTGCCTTTCGTAAGCGCATTAGTCACGTTTATGGATACCGGTAGTAATAAGGACGTATGGTCACATTGATCAACAAAATGAAATACAGTTTTCAAGATAATAAGGAAATGTAGGTATCTTTGGGGGTAGCATCGGTAATGGTGACGAAGTTTTGATAAGTCACTTGCTTGGTAATTTTGCGTTTTTCGTTTACACTATTTTTACTTGCAACACGAAGTAAATATTTCACCTAAGCATTGCTTTTTTATAGTGTGTATATTTTTTTACTGTCAAAATGTGTAACATATTTATTAAACGTCTAAATATTTTACAAAGTGACTGAAAAACATTTCGTTGAAAAGTACATGTCTATCTTGTTTGGCTTCTAATCCTACATACTAATCTGTTGTGATGTTTGTAGGCCCTTTTGTTCGTCTTAATCAATCTGGATAGATTTCTTAGTCAAAATGGCTGAAATATTTACACATTTTATAAATTGCCTGAGAGAATCAAATTTTACAAATTGACGGTAATATATACACGCTTACAAAGGAAAAGACCGGAGAAAACAACGTCTATCGCGCATTGAAGAATTTCCCAACCAAGACATAGAGAAACAAGAACGAATCGGTTCAAATGAAGGAAAACAAAATGCAAATACCATAATTACAACCCACCAAATTTATGTGTATAAATTTTAGGCAGCTTCCTTGTTCGAGGAATGTATCCGTGAATATCCACACAAAGGAACAATATCCCACTCGTCTGCAGCTGTACAAAGAAACTTATTCGATGTCACTTGTCTCTGTAACAATCAAATATTTTAAAAAACATATATCGTTTCGGGATATTATAACCGTGTTCGTTTCTCAACTGATCACTTGGATTGTTTCAGGTGTTTCACATAAGTCTTCAAGGGTCGGCTGAGAAAGCCCACGTGACAACTATTTTCATAACGTCCACGGTTCCATTGAGTGACAGATAACAATGATCAATCAATCAACATATTATCAGTTATCCCTTTGAACAAAGCATGTTGTTTTAACATCGGCACTTCACACCATGATATGAGTGTATTCCCTTTGTTTTAGTAAACCTAGACATGTAAACACTCACTTTTGACATATCCACTGTGCAAGATAACAGTGATTAATCAATCAACGAATTTTCTGTTAATCCTTTGATGACCAGGAACGATCCGTTGATATACAAAAAAAGTAAATGAACTGATCATTCATCTCTTGCTTGGCTGCCACGTGCATATTACATAACACACATTTCACCTCACTTCAAACCTGGATTTAGATTGAATAATTACCCCAGACACAATAAATGCCAAATGGGAACCTTTGTCAGGTAATCTAAGTGGTGCTACCAGTAATTGTACCTGTAATAAATTCATTAACTGAGCATCAAGGGAATGATGACAAATACACAAGTGTAGGGTTAGACGAGAAAACGTGGATGACAACAAGGGAGTAGTAATCGTATTATCGACGCAATCCAAAACCCGAAAATTCTTTCACTGCATGGATACTTTTTTTAGTATTAAACTATGACCATCTGGGGTATTTCCAAATGACGACATCCGATGAGCTCCGCCGTTCTTTTTGTCTCTTTGATTAGGCCGAAGAAATTAATTAATTAACATGCGCCCTTTGTCGAAATCTCTATAGATCACAGTTAACCAGTCAGTGTTTATGCAAAAATGCGTAAAACAAATATTGCCTCCAGCCGCCAAGTTCATTTAGCTGTCCTTGCAGACGGTAGCCCAGTCTCTGGTCACGCTCAGTTGCGTTGCGTATCATCCGGGTACTCACGGGGAAAAAAACAATAACAAAGGCAGCAACCAGTCCGGGGAATTGCGTTAGATCAGTGCCCCTTTAAAATATTTAGCTCATGAGATGTGTTAGAACTTGCCCCTAAGAGGCATCAAATGGGACAGCATTTAAAATATTTAGCTCATGAGATGTGTTAGAACTTGCCTCCAAGAGGCATCAAATGGAACAGCATTTAAAATATTTAGCTCATGAGATGTTTGAACTTGCCCCCAAGAGGCATCAAATGGGACAGCATTTAAAATATTTAGCTCATGAGATGTTTGCAATTGCCTCCAAGAGGCATTAAATGGAACAGCATTTAAAATATTTAGCTCATGAGATGTTTGAACTTGCCCCCAAGAGGCATCAAATGGGACAGCATTTAAAATATTTAGCTCATGAGATGTTTGAACTTGCCTCCAAGAGGCATCATATGGGACAGCATTTAAAATATTTAGCTCATGTGATGTGTTAGAACTTGCCCCCAAGAGGCATCAAATGGGACAGCATTTAAAATATTTAGCTCATGAGATGTGTTTGAACTTGCCTCCAAGAGACATCAAATGGAACAGCATTTAAAATATTTAGCTCATGAGATGTTTGCAATTGCCTCCAAGAGGCATTAAATGGAACAGCATTTAAAATATTTAGCTCATGAGATGTGTTTGAACTTGCCTCCAAGAGGCATCAAATGGAACAGCATTTAAAATATTTAGCTCATGAGATGTGTTAGAACTTGCCTCCAAGAGGCATCAAATGGGACAGCATTAAAAATATTTAGCTCATGAGATGTTTGCAATTGCCTCCAAGAGGCATTAAATGGAACAGCATTTAAAATATTTAGCTCATGAGATGTGTTTGAACTTGCCTCCAAGAGGCATTAAATGGAACAGCATTTAAAATATTTAGCTCATGAGATGTGTTTGAACTTGCCTCCAAGAGGTATCAAATGGGACAGCATTGGAAATAATATTTTTTGCAAGAAAGACTTAAATCATAACATAACCCACAATCCTCATAGGATTGACACGGACAGTACGTATCAGCCATCAAACACGACACCGCAGTAATTTCTCATGTAACTGAATCATGGTGGGATGATGGATAGCCTCTACTTGTACGCCATGCATCACAACATCATCCTTGTTGCACAGTATCTAATTCCAGCCGATTGAAATATTCTTCATCAATTGCCTTTGATTATTATTTCTGAGAACTCATTAATTTTATAAAAATAAAATTCTCAAGGGTGGTGTGATGTGTCGTGCAATTGCCAACTTCATTCAAGGGTATCCCTTTACCTTCAATAATTAAGAACAAAATTGCTTCACTGTTTAGGAGGCTTGGGAGTACAGCTGGGGATGAAGCCTCCATCACGCAGAGAGTTCCCTGCATATCCCAGTACAGCTGATCATGTTACTTTTTGTGATTGAAATATCATGGTGATGAAATCATATTGTCTTTCTTCCCTAATTGCTGGGCGTATTATAAGCTGAACATATTGTATAATATTTGATGCATATTGATTTATCTTCTTATATGAGGGGCGGTTGGGTAGCCTAGTGGTTAAAGGGTTGGCCTGTCACGCCAAAGACCTGGGTTCGATTCCCGACATGGGTACAATGTGTGAAGCCCATTTCTGGTGTCCCCTGCCGTGATATTGCTGGAATATTGCTAAAAGCGGCGTAAAATCAACCTCGCGCACTCTTCTCATATGAATTCATAATTATATTATTGTCAGTTATTACCAGAACATAAACAAGTATTTGTTTCAAATATCAAACAATGGTTATTATTGTTAATAATTTTAAGAATACTACCTCTATTACATCTCTGCCATAAATTCTGTATTTTGACTTTAGTCACACTAATTAAAATTTTCAAATTTTCAACAGACGTCCTCCTCACTGTCAATTACTCACAATTAGTTGTTCCCAAGTAGCTTCGTAAGCACCCAAGCTATGACATTTGCAATGGTGGGAACCTCACTTTTTCCCCACATCTAACCACAAGAGGTAAATGAAGTAATACCTCTGAAGTAATAGAGGTAGTATTCTTAGAATTATTAACAATAACTATTGTTCGATAATTCTTACGAAATCTCTACCTCTATTTTCCATCTCTGCCAGAATAAACCAGAGGGACCCGGTGGGATCTGCCTCTAGTAAATCCTGGTGTAATTGACAGTAATCCTCTTCTGGAAACCATTATTTACTGATTCTCGAGATAATTTGTTGAGTGTTGAGATATATCATGTTTGACCAATGAGATGTCCACTCGGACAGGGATTTTATCAAGAAAACTAAATTGGCCCAGAAAATTCTTTGAAAAAATTATTATGCTTCAGACTGTGAAAACATGGTCCATAGTACAGAATACAGGTCACAAATCAGGTCAAGTTAAGCAGTGTTGGTTGTGGAGTGGAGGTGCCCTTTAATACCATTAAGTGGTTGGTTGTACGTGCTACTGTGTACAGCACACAGGTGACTAATCAGGTCAAGTAATGCAGTGTTGGTTGTGAAGTGGAGGTGGGTGGCCATCATACAGCATGACTCCTGAGGGTTTCTAGTGCCATACACTGAAATACTGGTTACTTATGCATGTGGTCTCCTCAGGAAACCTTTGAAATTCATGCTAGTCCACTAGCCCGAGATCAGTAAATTGTGGACCTGTGAAGATTGGGTGTAGAATAGGTCTTCAGCAACCCATGCTTGCCATAAAAGGTGACTATGCTTGTCGTAAGAGGCAACTAAGGGGATCAAGTGGTCACGTACACTGACTTGGTTCATGCATGTCATCGATCCCAATTGCGCGGATCGATGCTCATGATATCAATCACTGGATTGTCTGGTCCAGACTCGTGTATTTACAGACTGCCATCATATAGCTGGAATATTGCTGAGACGAGTAAAATTCCAGAGATGGTTGTCTACATTGTTATAATTCTGAACCAGTTCTCAATGTCTTATGGAGGGCATGGGTGACCCAGTCGTCTAAGGCGCTGCAATTCGCTGTGCAGAGTTGTGTCCCTTGGGCCACGCCAGAAACCTATGATTGTGGGTTCGAATCCCGGTTCGCCACGATTATGTTTCTAGGTTTGTCAGCATCATTCCCGTGCTCGTGGGTTACATGTAGACCACTTGACAAAGGAACTTGGACAACATATATGGTGAATTATTGTGAAAACACAATTTAAAAGTGGCAGCATACTTTATCACAGTGCATGGTGGTAACATGAAATAAAACTGGAACTGAAAAAGATTTCTTTCATGTGCGGAAAATGACTCAATTCATTCACTCTCCAACTCACTGTCTTGGAGTTACACTGGACTTGTTGTTTACTGATCATGCCAGTGCTGTAGCATTCCAGACTCCAGTCTACCACTCAGATCATCAGATGATTTGGTGCTGTACTTCTCAGTACACCTCATGGCTACCCCTTACTCTCTGATTATTGTTTAAGTAATAACACAACTCATTACAAATACAGTTACGCATTCAATCACAAACTGCAGGAAAACAACACCAGTAATAACTTTTTTTAGTGCTGCAATTAGGCCATTTAAAAAAAGGCCCAGTGAACATAGTTCACAGGAGCTAATACATTGCACACAACCGGACATGTCAAATTGGCGGGGGATATGAGTATTTCACGCTTGTTGTTATTAAAAAGTGGTATCTGCAACAAGCGAGTAATAAATAAAGGTTATAAAACAGAAGACACAAGGTCTTGTCAGATGTGAACTTTACACCCCAAGAAACTAAGGTTGTATTCTCTTTGTACTACATCTTCATTGAAGGATAAGTCTGGGGTTATCCGTTTATCTTCGTAGAAAGATAGTAATGATGAACATGTAAAAGTATCACATTTCGTCATTATCACAATAAGGCATTCCAATAGATGTAACAGTGTCAGTTTGTCATTGAAAAGTACTTTTTCAGTGTCACATTTTCAGAATGTATAGGCTGTTAGCTATTCTGGTCTTGTAGCCTCTTTGTTCTATTCCTGATCAATGGGAGCTTGGAAGCAACACTTCAACTGACTTTAATGATTATCCATCTTGGAATCAAATTCCCCATCCTGCAGAGGCATGATATACAGATCATTATAGACCGACCATTTGATATTCCAGGGAGGCTGGGGCTGGGGTTTTGTATGGGGACTAGATCATCATTCAGCTACATTTGCAAAACCAGATATTTTTCAACTAAAATTATCATTAAGAAACCTTCTTGCAACATTGTATTTCTCTCTTTTTGTTCTTTATTTTTCAATAATAATATTTTTTGGATAAGAACCCTGTCTTCGCCCGCCCCCAGCATATCAAGTGGTATTTCCCTCTTCGGCTCAGTAGTCAGAGCCTGTATTGATTGTAACGGGTGTTGACAGTTCAGTTATACAAGGTTGCACAGTGAATGACCAGTGTTAAATATCTTTGACAGATGGATCATGTTTGTAAGGGTAATGACAGGTCTATTATTAGCCTCGAAGCATCATGTTTTCCGTTCATTATTGTACTATAGATGGAAACCACCGATGCCTGCTTTCTGTAACATGTTTTTTAATTAATTGTCAAGTACAAAATATATTGGAATCAATGCAGACTTATTTAGATTTATTTTTATGTGTAGCGTGGACTCTCATTCCAGTGTACCATAATTCCAAAGGAGGCTACATCTTTAATGTCCTCTGTCCCTGATGCTACTGTACAGAACTTGGCTTTTTACTCCATTTAGAAGGGGCGGTGGGGTAGCCTAGTGGTAAAGACCCAGGTTCGATCCCCCACATGGGTACAACAGGTAAAGTGTTCCTGGTTGTGATACTGCAACATAAAGCCTCACTCACTCACTCACTCACTCACTCATCTTGCTGTGTGCTGACAGTTGGTAGAGTCTGTGACTTGGCTGATTGTATGTGTCATCCTAGTAACTCGATTGTATTTTCACCTACTGGTTTGTATTGTCTATTAGTGACACAATCATGTGGAAATACACAAACCAACATCTATTATCTAAGGACATGTTTTGTAACTGTTCCATGGCAATAATTATTTGATTATCCTTCCCATTGCTTCCCCTGCTCTGATATGTGTCAGTTCCTGAGACAGTATGGACTTTTCAGTAGGTATATCAGTGGTATCTTGTACATTTTTCCAAACGGGGCACGGGTGGCCCAGTCGTCTTAAGGCACCCCAATTCGCTGTGCATGGTTGAGTCCCTTGGGCACGCCAGAAACCTATGATTGTGTCACTCACTCACTCACTCACTCAGATTTTGAAAGATAACAAACCCTTGTGTTAATTGTTTTATGTCCTTTGATCTGCTGTGATGCAATTTCAAGATGCTGATGAAACAGCATTTGACATTCTTATGAAATGATGAGATGAATTTTTTTGGAGAAAATACAACTTACCTGTAGAGTATTATAGAGCAGCTTTGTGTATATACTTAAACATCAGACCCCAGTGACACATCATAAAGCAAACAGTCACTATGCACCACAACGACTACCTCGGTGTGTCATAGTCACATGATGCTTTGTTTATACATGTAGTTGAAGGGTCATTGTTTTTATAATCTAAAGCTGTAGAGGTGCACAGAGAGTCAAGAATATGTATGTAGGATATCATAGTGTGGAACTTTAGACATCACATGTGACTGCCTCATTGGTAGAGTGTCTGCCCGGAGAGTGGAAGGTTGGGGTTTGATCCCCAGATGCATCATACCAAAATTAAAGACGTTAAAGGATCGTACTTGTTGTTACCCGGTCTGGCGCCTGGCATGTATTAATCTCATTGGTTGACTGATACTGTTGTATGCAAATAAGATTGCTGATCTGGGCCTTTCTGACCTGGACATGTATTTATCTCATTGGTTGAGTGATCCGGGCTCCGAGCAAATCATTAGCCAATCAACTAGCATAAAATAATAACATGAAATATTTTCGCGAAATTTGACAAAATTCAGTGTGTTGATATTTCTGTGCAGACGAGTCACGATGTCAGCTAAAAGGCAAATTAAGATGAGTTTCACCTGAACCTTGATTTTGAAACACTGAGGAAACTTGTTTTTTCAACTACCAATCAACCAATCATGCATAGTGTTGTTTCTGGAGATGGCGCTTGCTGGTCATATTTTATTTTCATTCCCTAGAGTTTAATGGCATAAGGTTGAGGTATATTGACGTTTTGAAATAGTTTCCGATAAAACTGATTTCAAATAAAGTCATGTATAAGTGGGCAGGTCCTATATATCTATGTTAATTTAATTATCCAGGAATAAACACAGTAAGAACACAAAGTGATAAGTACTTGGCTGATTATTCATTTCAAGTTCACCTTTCAGGCACCTGTTAAGGTGATCCAATTTGTCTTTACAGATAACATTGTTAAATCGTTCACCCTATGGACTTACTTTACTTACAAGTTTACTGCCAGACAAAGACCCATCGTATCAAACGGGCCTCCCGGTGGGTGACCGTGATGAGGATCGCCAATCAAGGAGCTTCCTGGACAGATCTGGATGCCGTAGTACAAAGCGATCTTAGCGCTAAGGTGATCGTAACTCCCATACCTTAACATAGACTTACGACTGTCGTAGCGCTAAGGTTGTTTTGTACAACAACACCCTGGAAGCATCACATGTAGGTACAGTAAACTACAGTTATAACGAACTCAAAGGGACTACTAATTTTAGTTCGTTATAACCTTAATTCATTATAAGCATATACACAGCATAACTTCAGCATTTAGTCGGGACTAAAAAGTTAGTTCGTTATATCCATTTGTTCGTTATAACCGTGTTCGTTATAACCGTAGTTTACTGTAGTTGTGTTCAAGTAACTCAGCTCAGCCAAATCACTCCAAACTCCAAAGCGTTTTGTTTGATAAACAGTGGGTTTCATCTCAAGTCTCCATTGGTTATTGGATACCAAACATGTGCTACAAGGTACTCTTAAATGGCACTTGACAGGTAATGTAGAATTTTTAAGTCTTTGGCGCCTATGGTAAAAAATGTCCTGATTATTAAATTGATTAAAAACGTAAGGAAACAACATGTTGTAGCGTTTTGATCCTGGCAACTTCCATGAAACTGTGCCAGCTCTTCCATATGCAACATTCAAAACTAAATTTGAACATTGTGGTAGTGGCTTGGCTTCATGAATTTTCAACATTATTGATTATGTCAAAAGATGTCATAAATGAAAACTTGCACAAGCTGTTTTGGACAATATTTTTTTTGTTAAAAGGTAGCTGGTTCTTTGGACTGGAGTTTGGAAGTGAATATTCTGTTTCATGCAACAAGCCTATATTTGTATCTCTACAATAACAGATGTAGTTCCTGCAATGGGGGCTGAAAATTAAAATTAGAGGCTAAGGTAACAAAGTAAAACATATATTTTTGTCAATTGGAATAAATGAAAATAAGGACCAACTGCTTTTAACTTTTGTTTTAGTCCAACCTTGCTTTTTGATTAAATGTTACATATTAATACCAGGCCCTTAAGGGGTTAAAGAAGACTGTAAATAAATCATTTAAAAAAAATCAAATTAATTACTTTCCTCTTTTCTTAAAAGGAATATGGAGCAGGTTGATCTGTGATTTCTGGGTTGGCCTCTGGATCAGGCAACTGGACTGAGCAGCGACCTATTGTTTTTGGCTCATTTCCCGTTGGCGTTGGCGTTCCCATCCTATTCCAAGGCACAACTTGAAAATGATTTGATGATATAGAATGGAACTTGCCATATGCTCTGCTCATCAACTTAACTTGTCTCTTTTGTTATTTTGAATATTTTCAAAATGTTATTTTTTCATGTTTCCATGGAAACAATTTTAACTTTGTCTCAGTCGATGGTAGGGCTCAATTTCGAGCCATAACTTGAAGACCATTTGACATTTTTCAATGCAATTTCACATATACATTGCTCATAAGTTTAACTGTGCCTTTTGTTATTTTGAATTTAGAATTTTTTGAAAATGTTATTGTTTAACGAGGGGAGAGTTTGTTTCCAGGCCATCACTTGAAAAGCTTTCAACATTTTTCAACAAAATGTTGCATATGCATATGTCAGTGCATGAGACTCAGTTTATCAGTGTATGAGAGTGTCAGTATGTCAGTGAATGACTCTCAGTTTATCAGTGCATGAGAGTGTCAGTTTGTCAGTGAATGAGACTCAGTTTATCAGTGCATGAGAGTGTCAGTTTGTCAGTGAATGAGACTCAGTTTATCAGTGCATGAGAGTGTCAGTTTGTCAGTGAATGAGACTCAGTTTATCAGTGCATGAGAGTGTCAGTTTGTCAGTGAATGATACTCAGTTTATCAGTGCATGAGAGTGTCAGCTTGTCAGTGAATGAGACTCAGTTTATCAGTGCATGAGAGTGTCAGTGAATGAGACTCAGTTTATCAGTGCATGAGAGTGTCAGTTTGTCAGTGAATGAGACTCAGTTTATCAGTGCATGAGAGTGTCAGTTTGTCAGTGAATGAGACTCAGTTTATCAGTGCATGAGAGTGTCAGCTTGTCAGTGAATGAGACTCAGTTTATCAGTGTATGAGAGTGTCAGTTTGTCAGTGAAAGAGACTCAGTTTATCAGTGCATGAGAGTGTCAGTGAATGAGACTCAGTTTATCAGTGCATGAGAGTGTCAGTGAATGAGACTCAGTTTATCAGTGCATGAGAGTGTCAGTGAATGAGACTCAGTTTATCAGTGCATGAGAGTGTCAGTTTGTCAGTGAATGAGACTCAGTTTATCAGTGCATGAGAGTGTCAGTTTGTCAGTGAATGAGACTCAGTTTATCAGTGCATGAGAGTGTCAGTTTGTCAGTGAATGAGACTCAGTTTATCAGTGCATGAGAGTGTCAGTGAAAGAGACTCAGTTTATCAGTGCATGAGAGTGTCAGTGAATGAGACTCAGTTTATCAGTGCATGAGAGTGTCAGTTTGTCAGTGATTGAGACTCAGTTTATCAGTGCATGAGAGTGTCAGTTTGTCAGTGAATGAGACTCAGTTTATCAGTGCATGAGAGTGTCAGTTTGTCAGTGAATGAGACTCAGTTTATCAGTGCATGAGAGTGTCAGTTTATCAGTGCATGAGAGTGTCAGTTTGTCAGTGAATGAGACTCAGTTTATCAGTGCATGAGAGTGTCAGTGAATGAGACTCAGTTTATCAGTGCATGAGAGTGTCAGTTTGTCAGTGAACGAGACTCAGTTTGTCAGTGCATGAGAGTGTCAGTTTGTCAGTGAAAGAGACTCATTTTATCAATGCATGAATGTGTCAGTTTGTCAGTGAATGAGACTCAGTTTATCAGTGCATGAGAGTGTCAGTTTGTCAGTGCATGAGAGTGTCAGTTTGTCAGTGAATGAGACTCAGTTTATCAGTGCATGAGAGTGTCAGTGAATGAGACTCAGTTTATCAGTGCATGAGAGTGTCAGTTTGTCAGTGAATGAGACTCAGTTTATCAGTGCATGAGAGTGTCAGTTTGTCAGTGAATGAGACTCAGTTTATCAGTGCATGAGAGTGTCAGTATGTCAGTGAATGAGACTCAGTTTATCAGTGCATGAGAGTGTCAGTGAATGAGACTCAGTTTATCAGTGCATGAGAGTGTCAGTTTGTCAGTGAATGACTCAGTTTATCAGTGCATGAGAGTGTCAGTTTGTCAGTGAATGAGACTCAGTTTATCAGTGCATGAGAATGTCAGTGAATGAGACTCAGTTTATCAGTGCATGAGAGTGTCAGTTTGTCAGTGAATGAGACTCAGTTTATCAGTGCATGAGAGTGTCAGTGAATGAGACTCAGTTTATCAGTGCATGAGAGTGTCAGTTTGTCAGTGAATGAGACTCAGTTTATCAGTGCATGAGAGTGTCAGTGAATGAGACTCAGTTTATCAGTGCATGAGAGTGTCAGTTTGTCAGTGAATGAGACTCAGTTTATCAGTGCATGAGAGTGTCAGTGAATGAGACTCAGTTTATCAGTGCATGAGAGTCAGTTTGTCAGTGAATGAGACTCAGTTTATCAGTGCATGAGAGTGTCAGTGAATGAGACTCAGTTTATCAGTGCATGAGAGTGTCAGTTTGTCAGTGAATGAGAGTGTCAGTTTGTCAGTGAATGAGACTCAGTTTATCAGTGCATGAGAGTGTCAGTTTGTCAGTGAATGAGACTCAGTTTATCAGTGCATGAGAGTGTCAGTTAATGAGACTCAGTTTATCAGTGCATGAGAGTGTCAGTTTGTCAGTGAAAGAGACTCAGTTTATCAGTGCATGAGAGTGTCAGTTTGTCAGTGAATGAGACTCAGTTTATCAGTGAATGAGAGTGTCAGTATGTCAGTGAATGAGACTCAGTTTATCAGTGAATGAGAGTGTCAGTATGTCAGTGAATGAGAGTGTCAGTATGTCAGTGAATGAGACTCAGTTTATCAGTGCATGAGAGTGTCAGTTTGTCAGTGAATGAGACTCAGTTTATCAGTGCATGAGAGTGTCAGTATGTCAGTGAATGAGACTCAGTTTATCAGTGCATGAGAGTGTCAGTTTGTCAGTGAATGAGACTCAGTTTATCAGTGCATGAGAGTGCTGGTATGTCAGTGAATGAGACTCAGTTTATCAGTGCATGAGTATGTCAGTGAATGAGACTCAGTTTATCAGTGCATGAGAGTGCTGGTATGTCAGTGAATGAGACTCAGTTTATCAGTGCATGAGAGTGCTGGTATGTCAGTGAATGAGACTCAGTTTATCAGTGCATGAGAGTGTCAGTATGTCAGTGAATGAGACTCAGTTTATCAGTGCATGAGAGTGCTGGTATGTCAGTGAATGAGACTCAGTTTATCAGTGCATGAGAGTGTCAGTATGTCAGTGAATGAGACTCAGTTTATCAGTGCATGAGAGTGTCAGTTTATCAGTGAATGAGAGTGTCAGTATGTCAGTGCATGAGAGTGCTGGTATGTCAGTGAATGAGACTCAGTTTATTAGTGCATGAGAGTGTCAGTATGTCAGTGAATGAGACTCAGTTTATCAGTGCATGAGAGTGTCAGTTTGTCAGTGAATGAGAGTAATGGAGGAGAGGAAGGAAGAAGAGTGAGGGAATAAAAGTTTGTGACATACTTGCTATCAAGTATATAGCGTTGATTTGCAATATTGATTCAAAGTAGTCCTCTGAACTTGTCAGAAATAATCATCAAGAGATATTGGTCATATCTCAAATACAAAATGCTGCATAACCAGAACCTATAGCTTTATATGTGCAAAATGCCTAAACTCAAGATCTTTTACAAATTTTGATAAGGTATATATAAACATAAACCATCATAAATGGAGGTGAAGGTCAAGTTCAAGGTCCAAATACAGTCTACACCAGATATGATTGTCTGAAAGAAGGAAATAGTTTTTGTGCAAGTTATCTGATTATGACTACATTTTCAGAGTTCGGCAAATCATAAGATTTACTGCCAAAATATCATGGCAGCATAACCTTGGCATATGAAACGTACTGTAAATGTTGGTTCAAAGTTGGCCTGTCTGTTACTGCCTGCAATTACTCTATCCCATCCCAGCACACGCTTGGCCGAGAGAGCAATCAGCCATAGTCCATGCCTAATTATCTTGTGTACACACAGTAGAAAGAGGCTGCATCCTAACCACACCACATCTTATGATAAATGTCTTAAGCAAATTCTGTCTGATAGCTATGGATTGCAGCAAATGACCCACAAGTTGTGCTCAAGCAGATATCAGGACAAGCGATCAGGAAACCTAAACACAGACTTACACGGAGACATGACCTGGGACATTGGGAAAACATTGGAGTCGTTGTCGTAATGGGGCAATCCTGTAGCCACCAGTGGGACATTCAAAATCCCTGTGTTTAGATTAGGTGGGGAATCTTGGATGAGTCCCTGCCATGTTGTTGGATATGATTATAGACTTTCATGCATGTCAATATTGAATCTTGCACAAAAACTACATGAATAGCCTTCTGTTTTGCTTGTTCAGATCAGTGCTAATTTTTCCATGTTTGGGGGATGAAATAACAAACACTGTCTGTTTACACCAGGCAAGAGAACATGTGTACCACCCTACTTCCAACATCCCTGCATGCTTGAATGAAAAGATTGTTATTTTTTAGAAAAAAATGTAACTTTGATCTCAAAGATCAAAGATCTTTATCTCTGGTGCTAACCACTAAACACTGAAATCAATATGCAAACTACCAATAGTACCACTTATCAGTTTAAGCTGAGATGTATCGAAAGTATTTAACATCTTTGGATAAATTCAGCAATTGACAAGAAAACATTTTAATTGGTGAAATAGTTTGAGAAAATTGATGAAAACCTTGTTCCCAAGGCAAGGGAGTTTACTGACTATACAAGACCAGTTACCACCTTTGCCAAATCAGGCTGGGATTTTGTGTCTTGGTCTTAGCACCACTATTGGCTAGTACGAGTTATGTCCCTTCTATGTTTTTCATATTGACCACTCAGATTCCACATCTCATATCACTTCGAATTTGCTTCAAACAAAATGTTGGCACCAGTGAAGAAGACAGGATCAAGTTTACCAAAGAAAAGTTACAAATTCCTGCCTCTCAGAAACTCAGTGCCAATCAGTCAGAACTTGTACAGGGTGGAAAAGGCATTTTCATTTCCACAAGGACAGGTACTGGGGAAGCCTTGTTTAACAAATGTGTGCCAGTTGTGTGTGAAGGATATGCATTTTCGTAATCGCACCACTGACCTCCATCATGGTAGAACAGTGCCAGGAGCTAAACTGCCTGTGGATTTTAGCAATTAAGCAAGCTGATGATAAACATGAAAAGATTTGGAAAATATCTGTCAACACCTAGTTGACAGTAAACATGCTTTGAAAATCAGACAATCAACCAAAATCTGCATGGCAGTCACCATGTTTTTTATGAACTTGATGTCGATTTCTATACATGATTTTTGATTGAACAATGCATAGATGTGTTAGGCCAGCCGAAATATAACTTCCAGCCTAGTTTGTCAATGCCAGAAACTGTACATGTATAGTCAGTTAACTCCCCCACTCATTGATAAACTCAAACCCTCACTCCTTCACTCATTGTTAAATTCACACCCGCACCAACTGATAAACTCACACCCTCACTCCCTCACTCACTGATAAACTCACACCCTCACTCACTGATAAATTCACACCCTCACTCCCCCACTCACTGATAAATTCACGCCCTCACTCCCTCACTCACTGATAAACTCACACCCTCACTCACTGATAAATTCACACCCTCACTCCCCCACTCACTGATAAATTCACACCCTCACCAACTGATAAACTCACTCCTCACTCACTTATAAACTCACATCCTTGCTCACTCACCTTCTGATAAACTCACACCCTCACTCCCCCACTCACTGATAAATTCACACCCTCACTCCCCCACTCACTGATAAATTCACACCCTCACCTACTGATAAACTCAATCCTCACTCACTTATAAACTCACATCCTCGCTCACTCACCTTCTGATAAACTCACACCCTCACACCCCTACTCACTGATAAACTCACACCTCATACAGATCGATGACCCTCTCACTCACACTGATGAGATGACCAAGGCCTCGGGGAATATTGTTTTGCTCTTACAGGGTCAGCCATAGCCTTACCCTGATTAATCAAATCCAAAGAGCCAGAGGACTGTCTTAATATTTGTGGGAAATCTTACTCTTCTTGCTTACGGAGGTGTATTACAAACAAACATTGGTATAAAAATATTTGTTTTGAGAACAAAAATTAATTTCCTTGCCATATTCATTCCTTTTTCCAGAAATGATTTTCATTGAAATGTAACTGTATGCCAAATGATTTGCATATTGGCGAGGAGTCCCCAGGTTAATTGGTCAGTTAGCAGGCAGGACATACAGATAACCCATCTGACCTGAGAGACTGTCTCCTGCAAACAACATTCTCATAAGTGTTTAAAACAGTTAAGGCTTTTTGTTGTCTGTTCATGGACTTTGATAGTTAAACATGTGGTTGGTGTGTTGACATAAACATTCCAAAATATAATGATTGTAAAGTGTTTTTTAAACATCTCGAAGTTTGACTTGGATCTTAGTTGATGAAATAAAAAACACCTTTTGGCCTTGTTTTGGCCCTTGTAAATGTTACAAATCTAAAATCTGCTTCAGTCATATAAAAATCCCTTGTATCAGTTAAATTGTCAATTGATTTTTACAGTCAGCGGTATAAAAACCATTGTTTTTCTGATTTATTTTCTTCTGAATTTTGTATTTGTAATGTCAGTAAATTCATGGAACATACAAAACAAACTGTAAGGCCTGATGGGCATTCACATCTGTATATCTAGAGCCTTCTTACACTATTTGTGTCAGCTGATTGGCTTGTGTGTGCTTTGTGGCTACAGGTGTTGAAATGAACATTTGGTCCATATGGACAGCACATGTGCAACCAACTAATTGTTCAGGCGACATTATAATTTCTGTAGTAGAAAATTCAAACATCATTCTGAGTTTGTCCCCAGTGACCTGTCATAAGAGGAAATAGAATATACAGAATCACATAACCTTCAGGTACACACACTCCCCCACTTCCCCACCAAGTACACACAATCACCCACCCACCAGGAACACACAATCACCCGCGTTCCCACCCACCCACCAGGTACACACAATCATCCACCCACCAGGTACACACAATCACCCACCCACCAGGTACACACAATCACCCACCCACCAGGTACACACAATCACCCACCCACCAGGTACACACAATCACCCACCCACCCACCAGGTACACACAATCACCCACACACCAGGTACACACAATCACCCACCCACACACCCACCAGGTACACACAATCACCCACCCACACACCCACCAGGTACACACAATCACCCACCCACACACCCACCAGGTACACACAATCACCCACACACCAGGTACACAGAATCACCCCACCCACCAGGTACACACAATCACCCCACCCACCAGGTACACACAATCACCCACCCACACACCAGGTACACACAATCACCCACCCACCAGGTACACACAATCACCCATCTGATACAGCTGACACTTGCAGTAATGACACAGAACATCGGAGATATTGTTTGCAGTAATCACAGCTGCTCTTTGAAATAAAGCTAATCAACATGTCTTAGATCAGGAAAGAGAGGGTGCGTGAAAGGTCAGTATTAATCAGCAACAGAGATGAAATAAAAACCCTTTTATGGAAACACAAAGGGAAGTGATACTTTTAAATTTGCAAGGAGAAAAAGGTTTTAATTACCTTATAGTCAGACAATTCATTGTACACATGATGAAAGTGATATCAAAATTTAATTGAGGAACATAATTGAAAACTATCGGTTTCTTTCCTCCCACTTTCGATATCTTGATTTCCCGATGGCTGTGCATTCACACTGCGGAGAAGTAGAGAATTTACTGTGATGATCTACGCAATTAGTGTTTTTTTTGTCTGTTCTATGTCGCAATCACAAAGCTTGGCACGCTGTCCTTTCAGCATGCCACTTAGGTTTCCATGTCTACTCATCAATGTTCTGTTTCATGGGTTACTCTATAATCAGCGGAAACTTTTTGTCTAAAGTCAGAAGTATTTGTAATGTGGCTCAAAATATCCCAAGATCATTTGTGATTATTATAAAGGCAGTAAAGTGGGAGGTAATTGTAGTGTGGTATGATTGGCACCAGGGAGTTGTCATTTGATATTGGTGGGGGTGTGGAGAGTTGTGGGTGCTGAGAGTTGTTGGTGCAGCAGAGAGTTGTTGGCTCACTCACTCACTCACTCACTCACTCACCTACATCTGTTTGAAATATTAATGTACTTTGGATAAGTGTTATAATTTTTTTAGGATACTGATAAATAAACCTAACCTGACTATCCATTCATATGAGAAATTACCCAAGTTGAATAATTGGTTTATTTGTTTTTGCTATGGATATTCAGGATGATGAGAAATTACAAAATCGGGCCCAGTGAAACACTGGCTATTATGAAGACAAATTATAGCTGTATTAAGACAGGCAACTGCATTTCCCTACTCTCACAACATCAGTGATATTTAATATTAGATACATTTGAATAATAATAACAGTTTCTTTCATCATGAAATAATGACCCTGCTCTTTTGAACAAGTAATGATCTTGCAAACTATTTTTTTACAACTATCCTGTAACGCAAACAATTCTCCTTAAAGCCTTATTCTCACTGTTATGTGTTGGTGACTGAATACACACTCCCACAGCAAAACTAATTACACCCATGGATTTAGGGACGTGATATGTTTTTCGCCGTGCAGATTTAAGGATTAAAATGGCAGTCGGCCCATTATGTTTCACGGCCTACCATTTACGATTACAGATGCAAGAAGACCAATCTGGTGGAGGAGTTTCAAATTTTAAGAACGTATTATCACTTTTCACGCATCAGTGTGTACTTCTTTAATCTCTTTAGGCACAGGAGAAGGAATGATTTTTCAATTTGTTTTTTTGTAAGAGGTATTGATTAACATCCCACATACAATTTAAGATGATGTTTGCAAAACTTTATATTTTGTTGTATATTTTGCTCACAATGTTATTTCATTAAATTTGTGTAGATATTACACAGTTTGAAATAAAATCAAATCAAATCTGAATGTCATCTGCAGTGTATAATTAATTTGACATCATATGTGAAAGTTAACAAAGAATGATAAAAAACTTGACATTTACTTTTCCCATTGATTAAAACTTTTAAATTTATGGCGTGATTTATGGATTCTTTAGGTTCCAAAATTAAGATTGTTTGCAAAACTACAATTTGATTTGAACATATAGAGTGGTGTTACCAAACCAAACTTTATTTTTGTATGTATGTTTGTTCAAATTGCTGATTGTGACAGCTATTTCTATGCAAATGTCTTGAAAGAAAAACTTCCTCTTCCAGGGGACTGATTGTCCGCTTTGAAAATGTAAATTAAATTAAATGTAAAAGAAAACAGAGGAAAAGACAAACAGACATTGCAACCTTCCTTGTAATGTGTATATGGGCAATAAAAGGGCTTAGTGAACAAGTCTGGCCAAAAACTGGGATACACCTTTCTGAAAATACCATCATGTCTATTTTAGTACATTACGCAATTCTAAACCATAATGGAAGGTTTTGTTGGCCATATATGGACTGTGCAGTCCAATCAACACAAATACTTCACAAGTCCCCCAGTTGATCTGTATCCAAAAGGGGGGCCACAGGTGGCCCAAGTCGTCTAGGACACCGCAATACGCTGTGCAGAGTTGCGTCCCTTGGGCTCGCCAGAAACCTATGATTGTGGGTTCGAATCCTGGTTCGCCCCAATTATGTTTCTAGGTTTGTCAGCACCATACCTGTGCTCGTGGGTTTCACCGAAGTGGTAAACGTCAGAAGCCTGCATCACTTCGGGCTTTCCTCCCACATTAAGCTGACATGCCGTGATATAACTGGACTGGAAAAATGGCGTTAAACGCAATTGGATATATTTGTGCACAAACACTGATAATTTTATTCATTTATGTGGTTTATTAACTATCCAAAGAAACACAAAACATGATATGCCGTGTCTCTAGTCGATAATCCTAGATGTCAGATCCTAATTAGAATCACAGAAATGACTTAATATCAATATATGATAGAACAAGGGTTCCACATGAACATCCCGATGTATACGGGCCACCTCCGCAGTCTAGTGGTAGAGCGTCCACCCGGAGAGCCGAAGGTCCGGCCGTGTCATACAAAAAGACGTTAAAAGATGGTACTTGTTGTTACCCTGTCTGGCGCTCAGCATTAAGGGGCTAAAACAAGGACTGGTCGGCTCGGAGTCAGTATACTGTGTCTGAGTGGGGTATTCATGTTAAACTGCGGCATGGTATCTCAGTGGACTAGCACTATAAATCGGCATCAGTCCGGACTAGTACAAGCAACCACACACACACACACATACAAGTGCATGCACGTTGCTATATAAGTGCAATAATCTTGGATGCGACGTTAAACCCAATTTCACCTCACCTCACCCGATGTATACACTACTCTAATAACACTGCAGGGTACCATTATAATAACATGCACGAACCTTTTTAAAACAACAGCATTGTTTGATTGTTATCTGTATTGGCCATGTTGAAATAAGTTATTCCATGAGCAATTACCTGCCCTCGCAAATTGGTCTTCCATGAAATAACGCTTCATCAAAAAACATACACATTTTTATTGTAGTTTAAGTAATATTTTAGCACATGGGAACACAATTGTATGAATGTACTTATAAGCCTCCAGTGACATCATCTAATTGTTCTCCAGTCAGGTTAAATCTCATAAATAATATACGATATTCGACGTAATAAGCGAACAGGGTGCTCTCAAAATTAGGAATAGGGGGCTCTTATTAGAATATTATTTTGGTGAGCGAAACAGAGTTGAAAGATAAATTTCGTGGTTTATGCTGAGAGCCTGAAATGTTTATGTACGACAGATATATTTTTCCAGAATTAAATTTCCCATAATTAAGAGCGCATATAACTCACGAGTGTGTATTATACGCGAATAAATAAAGCTTGTATACATTGATTAATTGGAAGGGGTGCTAATATATTAGCAAATATCGCTGTGGGCGCTTATTAGAGCAGGGCGCTTATTACGTCGAATACAGTATTCCAATATTGAGTTATTTTAGCTTTACTATTTATATTTAAAATAATAACCACGGACAACTGATTGCTATTACCGAATATGTTTTATGTATGGAACTATTTGATCAGTAAACCCTGAGGCCTCCCACGTTCTTACTTCAACAAATGAATGACAACAAAATATGAATATTGTAATTACAACCGACAAAAGTTATATATATAATATCAGGCAGGTACCTTGTTCGCAGTATGTATCTGTCAATATCCCCAAGAAGGAAAAAATACCACATACATCTGAAGTTGTACAAAGAAACTTATTCGATGTCACCTGTCTTTGTAGCAATCTGATATTATTAAATATTTATAGCGTTTACGGATATTATAACCCATGTTTGTCTCTCAACTGATCACATAAGTTTGTTTCCGGTGTTCACAAAGGTGTCATGTCTCATTGGTCAGCTGAGATAACACATTAGACAATGATATTCATGATATCCGAGATTCTTTAAAAAGAATTTGTTAGTTAGATAACAGTGAGCAATCAATCAGTGTATCATCGGCTAGTCCTTTGAATAAAGTATGTTATTTTTACATAGGCACTTCAAGCCCAGATATGGGTGAATTATGTGTGTCTAGACCAGACAATCCAGTGATTGACATTATGAGCATTGATCCACACAATTGGGATACGATGACAAGCATCAACCAAGTCAGTGAGCCTGACCACCTGATCCCATTAGTTGCCTCTTACGACAAGCATATAGTCACCTTTTATGGCAAGCGTGCGTTGCTGAAGACCTTTTCTTCCCCGAATCTTCATGGGGCCGGAGTCGGGTGAATGTTGAGTTATTTTGCATAGTCTTTGTCAGGTAGTCTGAGTGGTTCTAGCACAACTTATACTTGTAATAAAGTCAATAACTGGGCATCAAGTGACTAGACAAATAGAGGTGTAGGGTTTATGCCATGAAACATGGATGACAAAAAGGGAGTAGTAATTGTTGTATTTATATGCAGTTTGCCTGAAAAATAAGGGTCGTTGCTGTTTTGAGCATATGAATTGAACGTCCTTGTTGCAAACCTAATATGTACAGGTATTTGTTGTATACTTAACTTCATAACTGTACATACACATTTGCACATGGAGACGAATTGCAAGGTGAAAGGTTATAGTGAGCACCATGCAGTCAAATGCAATAGGGGACTCCCTATTGCTGTCAACAAGGTCCTCCCGCGATCGCGGATCCAAAGCCATGTTTGTCGGGTCGGTGAAGCTAATTGGCATCTGGTGATTACGGGGAAGATTAAAACTGTGCTGGCTAGAGGACTGAGTGTTGTAGTGTTGTTTTCCTTCATTGTTGCTTAATGAAATGGAACACGGCAGAAATTAGGTGGGATATAGTGTTGGCTGTTCGGTAATACCCGACTCCCTCTTTATAGATACTAAACAATTTGATCTAAAAAATAATCTCAAGTCAGTATTAAATGTATTATGTATCAACACAATGTTTTTCGGCGTTTCACATTTGAGGATAGGATCATTTAAGGAACGGCATTAATGGGTGATGATTCAGTTGCTTAATGTATCCTGATGGTAGGGTGAATGACTGTTTGATAGCTTTAGACAGTGCTAATACTGTGCATTATCCTACACTAATCGTTTATATGTCTGAGTGACCAAGATCCTGGCTCGTTCATCTTACCTTCTCTTTTTGTAATTGATGAACAGATGACTAATTTATCAGAACAGCAGAAACACGTTGGGCAACATACCGTATTCGACGTAATAAGCGCCCCGCTCTGATAAGAGCCCACGGCGATATTTGCTAATATATTGGCAAGTGAACAATCCCAATTAGCACTCCTTCCGATTGATCAATGTACACAAGACTTATTTATTCATGTATAATACGCACGCGTGTGTTATATACACCCTTAATTATGGGCAATTAAATTCTGGAAAAATATATCTGTCATATATAAACAGTCAGGCCTACAGCATAAACCACGAAATTTATCTTTCAACACTGTTTTTCCAAGAAAATAATATTCTAATAAGAGCCCCCTAATTCTAATTTTGAGAGCGCCCTGGGCGCTTATTACGTCGAATACGGTACCCCATTTGATAGTGAATTTCATTTCTAACGAATAGTGCAAAGACACTGTAGCTCACCAGGATATGTAGTAAACACAGCTTAAAATGTAAACAACACAGACACTTAACAAAAGTTGCGATCAGTGATGATATTCAAATATTTTCTGCATTATTGTGAAAAAGGAGAAACATGCATGACAAAGTTCATCTCCCTCAGCCTGGCGATATCAGGGAAGTAGTTTGTCATGTTTACAGAGCTAAATATGCATTTTTAAAGCATGGTCAAAACAAGGTCATAAATGTGTTTTTAATAAGTGAAACGTGTTCAATCCCACAACCATTTGAAGAAATACCATATTTCATAACATAAAAATCAGATTCCAACCTTTTGTGGGAACATGCATGTGAAGTTACATCTTCATTGGTAATGTTTTGAGTACTTGGTCAAAGTGCAAAGGTCAAAATTTAAAATATTGTCAGAAACGGAACATGTTTTGAGCCCCACTCCAGAAAAGGCCGAGTGATGACCATATAAAGTTTCAGTTTTCAATATGGTCAAAGTGAAAAGGTCAAATCCAGAGCAAATTAATAACATTTTCACAGAAAAAGCCAAGTGGTGGCCATATAAAGTTTCAGTTTTCAATATGGTCAAAGTGAAAAGGTCAAATCAAGGTCAAATTAATTATATTTTAAAAGAATGGAACATTTACAATAGCCCCAAAACAATTAAGCTACACATTAGCAAGTAATAGTGATCAATATATTTTTGATAAGCCTGTCATGGTATGAACCACTTCAACAAGTTGGGGCGTCATCATCAGAAAATCTCTTAGGCTGCCTGGTGTAACACTAAAATCTTCACATTTCAACACTTCAAGCTTCACTTTAATTGAGGCTTTTGATCCCAGTCGGCAATTCTGCAAATAGAAAATAAAAACTGATTTCTAAAACAAGGTTTCTGAAAACAGTATTAACAACATAAGCTTATGGGCTGCCAGATGCTTGTCAGAATAATAGGTTGTTATGAGGGGGATAAAATGAACAGAATGACTGTGGCTGTATGACCACCAGAGGAGACTTGTGTGAGGTTCTAAAACAATGAGGATCAGTGTCCAACAGATAGTGCACGATATCGATGAAGGCCTGAATAAACTGGCAAGGTAAGTGGTGAAGCAAGGCGTCAAGTGGTGAAGCAAGGCGGCAGCAAATGGTGAAGCAATGTGGCAAGTATTGAAGCAAGGCGGCAAGTGGTGAAGCAAGGCGGCAAGTGATGAAGCAATGTGGCAAATGGTGAAGCAATGTGGCAAGTGGTGAAGCAAGGCATGAAGCAAGGCGGCAAGTGGTGAAGCAAGGCGGCAGCAAGTGGTGAAGCAAGGCGGCAGCAAGTGGTGAAGCAAGGCGGCAGCAAATGGTGAAGCAAGGCGGCAAATGGTGAAGCAAGGCGGCGGCAAGTGGTGAAGCAAGGCGGCAAGTGGTGAAGCAAGGCGGCAAGTGGTGAAGCAAAGTGGCGGCAAGTGGTGAAGCAAAGCGGCAGCAAGTGGTGAAGCAATGTGGCAAGTGGTGAAGCAATGTGGCAAATGGTGAAGCAGTGTGGCAAGTGGTGAAGCAAGGCATGAAGCAAGGCGGCAAGTGGTGAAGCAAGGCGGCAGCAAGTGGTGAAGCAAGGCGGCAAATGGTGAAGCAAGGCGGCGGCAAGTGGTGCAATGTGGCAAGTGGTGAAGCAAGGCGGCGGCAAGTGGTGAAGCAAGGCGGCAAGTGGTGAAGCAAGGCATGAAGCAAGGCGGCAAGTGGTGAAGCAAGGCGGCAGCAAGTGGTGAAGCAAGGCGGCAAGTGGTGAAGCAAGGCATGAAGCAAGGCGGCAAGTGGTGAAGCAAGGCGGCAGCAAATGGTGAAGCAAGGCGGCAGCAAATGGTGAAGCAAGGCGGCAAGTGGTGAAGCAAGGCGGCAAGTGGTGAAGCAAGGCGGCGGCAAGTGGTGAAGCAATGTGGCAAGTGGTGTGAAGCAAGGCGGCAAGTCGTGTGAAGCAAGGCGGCAAGTGGTGAAGCAATGTGGCAAGTGGTGAAGCAAGGCAGCGGCAAGTGGTGAAGCAAGGCGGCAAGTGGTGTGAAGCAAGGCGGCAAGTGGTGAAGCAAGGCGGCAAGTGGTGTGAAGCAAGGCGGCAGCAAGTGGTGAAGCAAGGCGGCAGCAAATGGTGAAGCAAGGCGGCAAATGGTGAAGCAAGGCGGCGGCAAGTGGTGAAGCAAGGCGGCGGCAAGTGGTGAAGCAAGGCGGCGGCAAGTGGTGAAGCAATGTGGCAAGTGGTGTGAAGCAAGGCGGCAAGTCGTGTGAAGCAAGGCGGCAAGTGGTGAAGCAATGTGGCAAGTGGTGAAGCAATGTGGCAAATGGTGAAGCAATGTGGCAAGTGGTGAAGCAAGGCATGAAGCAAGGCGGCAAGTGGTGAAGCAAGGCGGCAGCAAGTGGTGAAGCAAGGCGGCAGCAAATGGTGAAGCAAGGCGGCAAATGGTGAAGCAAGGCGGCGGCAAGTGGTGAAGCAATGCAGCAAGTGGTGAAGCAAGGCGGCAAGTGGTGTGAAGCAAGGCGGCAAGTGGTGAAGCAAGGCGACAAGTGGTGAAGCAAGGCGACAAGTGGTTTGAAGCAAGGCGGCAAGTGGTGAAGCCAGGCGGCAAGTGGTGAGGCAAGGCATGTGGTAAAGCAAGGCGGCAAGTGGTGAAGCAAGGCGACAAGTAAAGAAGAGCAGTAAGTTAGGAGGCCCTCATGTTGATGGCCATGGAGTGAAACCCAATTTACTCACTTGTCGGCATCACCAGTAGCACAGTCATTGAAGGCAACACGTTTCAGTGTGCAGGTTTCATGAAAGTGGTAAACATCACATTCTGGGGTTTCTCATGCATGAATCTGAAACAATGTAATTTAAATGAATTATTGTTCAAAGCATCATTAAACCCAGCTCACTCACCAAGGTCCTGACTTGTGAGCCTGCAAGTGTAGATACCAAGGCCAGTGCCTATCCTTTGAACAAAAACCCATTTACATAAGCTGTTGGTCATAATTTCACCTTATTTCTCAGCTTTCCTTAAGTCATGATAAAAACATAGCAAGCTGTTTTTAGAGCTGTAGTATTACCTCAATAGTTACAAACACACCAGTTAAGATGTTAAGCACATCCTTAATCATAGCAGCATTGATCACAAGGGACACGGGCAATAGGCCTTGGTATTAAAGCTACTGAGATGGGTAATCGGATAGATTGATTTGCTCATGTATTTAGGTGATTTCTATTGATCAACAACATTGCATCAATGCAAGGGTAAGCTGTTGTGACCCTAGACCCACATTTCCATACTTTTCTCATTCTGACAATGAGGCCATCGGAAACCAGAGAGGATAAGACAAACTGTATGCGGTGTGTGTCATTGCCTGTTCAATTTGCTGGCTCTGTTTAACAGTTTTTGTAGTTACTGGTGCACGTGGACTTGTAAATTCATTCTAAATATCACTGGTTGTGTAAATAAATTTCTTTTTGATATTTGATTTATAGAATATTCATAAACAACCCGTTACAATTGAACAGTTTTATAATGTTTGGGTTTTTAACAAAAAAAAAGAGTGACAAAAATAATATCCATAGCAGACAAAATTGTGGATATTTACTTTGCTTTGTAGGATTTTCATGGTGTGCAATTACTGAATCATACTAAAGCAAGGGGAACTGTAGAATGCCACAGACAGCTCATATGCACCTTCAGTTCAGCTAAGTACCTTGCTGGTATTTTTTGCTGTCAACCTTTTCCATAGATGGGCTGTAAAATGCTTACGTATTGAAAGTGAGTTTTATTTTCATTTAGTTCTGTACCCGTGAAGATCCTGGGTAGGATAGGTCTTCAGCAACCCATGCTTGCCGTAAGAGGGAACTTTGCTTGTCGTAAGACAGGTGGTCAGGCTCGCTGACTTGGTTGATGCATGTCATCGTTTCCCAATTGCGTGGATCGATGCTGATGATGTTAATCACTGTATTGTCTGGTCCAGACTCGATTATATACAGACAGCCATCATATCGCTTGAATATTGCTTGAATATTGCTGAGTGTGACGTTACACAAACAAACATTTAGTTCTGAACTGGTATTCTAGTGTATGCACCTTCATGCAAAGCTGTGGTGCTGTTAGCCAACCAGGCCCAAGGCTATATGAACACATTTAAACCAAAGTGAATTGTCTTTTGTCTTCATAAACAAATTTCCTTTTTCAGCTTGAAATATTTGCAGAGTTTGCAATTCACTGTGCAGAGTTGTGTCCCTTGGGCATGCCAAAAACCTATGATTGTGGGTTCGAATCCCAGTCCCACCTGATTATGTTTCTAGGTTTGTCAGCACTATACCCGTGCTCGTGGGTTTCACCGAAGTGGTAAACGTCTGAGACCTGCATCACTTCCGGGCTTTCCTCCCACATTAAGCTGACACGCTGCGATATAACTGGAATACTGTTAAAGGCGGCGTTAAACCAAACTCACTCACTCACTATTCAGGCCCCAGCTGAGCTACCTGAGACTCGAGTTGATAATGTTATCTTTTTTCATTTCACTGCTCAGCAAAACAACCAATTTATCTCATTTAGTCCAATAACATTGTGTCTGACAGGTGATTATTTCAACAGTTCACCATGCATTGGCAACTGAGGTATTAGATTAATCCCAATTACCTTCCGTCATAAATCTGTTCAAAACTGTGAAAGTCTGGCACTAATTCAGATTCAGGCTTTGTATGGTGTGAGGCTTCAGTAACATTACTGGCTTCAGAATGGTCTTCAGCGACCCATGCTTGTCATGAGAGGCGACTGAAGGGATCGGGTGGTCAGATTCGCTGACAAAGTTGATTCATGTCATCGTATCCCAATTGGAAATAGATGCTCGTGATATAGCTGGATTGTCTGACTATTGCCCTATGCCTGAAATAATTCCTTCAAATTCCATACCTCTATTACATCATAGGCATAAATCCCATATTTTGGCTGTAATCACACTATAACATTACATCATCAGAATAATCGGCTGCCTTCTGTAAAGTTTCTCTGTAGATTTGACACTTCATGCTGGGTTTTTTCTTCTTTTTTTACTTAAAATGTCAGTGAGTAATATACAAATTAACACTCTTGAAACTCAGAAGTTCAGATTTTCTGTCCCTCATGAATAATGCTGTAAGAGCCTTGTCAAACACTCAGGATTAACAGAATTCTTTCACTTAGGACAGATAATGTATAATTCCTCACAGCGCATTGATTATTTTAAATAGTAAGTATCACAAAAGTATGTTTAGCATATTGCAATTGTCATTGTAATTGTCGTTGATTGTCTATGAATGATAACAGCTGGTAGAACTATAGAGTTCTGTAAGATGACACTATTGTGCATACCTTCTTTGCACATTACATATGCTGCAAGTCATTTATCATTTTCATTAATTTATACTTGCTTTATAGTCTAATCTTAGGATCAATATCTCATTCAACGTTGTTGATATATTTTGTGTAAGGAAATCAATACAGTGTAGCTGATGCTACTCAATATTTATAGATTTAGTGAATGGTTTGTCAACCAAACTTTTGGGACACTGTTTTGCTCAATTATCTTCAAATTAATTCAAATTCATGTAATCATATTTACACACCTTGAAATGTTTGCCCGTGCCTTGATAGAAATAAGTTTTTAAAACTTTCATGAACACTTGTGAAAAAGATTACCTGGATAACTATGTTTAAAATTTGTTTTGATAACAACTTTCAGGGTGTAGTAGCAACTGGTGGAATGTCTAACAGGTCAAGTAAGCAAGTGATTTTCGTCCATAACCTGAGGTCACACTCTTAGTTGGGGGCACGGGTGGCCCAGTCGTCTAAGGCACCGCTGTGCACGCCAGAAACCTATGATTGTGGGTTTGAATCCCGGTTAGCCCCGATTACATTTCTAGGTTTGTCAAAAACATTTGTCCAACCTTAAATGAAACCTGTGCGAACATACCCTGCCTGATAGCATTCAGATGTTGGCCCAACAGTGGCAATTGTTGGCAATGTCGCGGTCAGATTTCATATGTTGGCCCAACGTTGTTACCTCGTCAGGTAGCATTTCGGAAATTATGTTCAAAGGAGGCTACTCTAAATTGACAGCTTCTCATAGAGGGCGCTGTTTTTTTGCGCCTCTCCTCGAGCAGACGATGCGACACAAGCACAAGCTCAGACATCGGTGTCATGGTTTCCTCGAATATATAGAAGTAAGTGTTTCATTAATTTCTTATTATGTTCAGACAGTACCCAAGAGAAAAACAACCATTGTTCATTCAGAAATATCAGCATGGGTAATTATTTTCCACAAATTGAAAACACCATGTTCACTAACTTCATGACCGAAGCCGATTAATATGTCATTCTGATTGCTTGCAAAATATGGTACAGTAGCAACATAACTAAAACTGTTTTCGTCAGTATCTGTTGGTATGTCGTGATCGTGAGGACAAGATCGTGAGTGCAAAGAAATGTGCATCGTATCGTATGAGGTGCAGTGCCGATCTTAGTTCTAACAGTTGGTGGTCACTGGACCGCGAGCAACCACATGACTATCTAAAAAATACTGACTCTGGTATTTGTAAATGAACACAGGTTGTTTCTATTCTCACGTGTGGTTGAAAATAAAATGCAAACTCTACTGTAAAGGTTAACTTTGTTTTTGCTTGTGGCAATTTTACAGTAAAAATGATAGCCTCAGACCACAGTTACCCCAAAAGTTTTACCATGAACCGGAAGGAAAATGAGAGAATATATTGCCCTGTATAAATGGGCTGTTCAGTTTGTGCCATTTTTTTAGAGTGACTTGTGACAGCTTAAATGAAAGATTAGACATTGTACTTTGTTGCACATTTTGTGTTAGCCACAATCTGTGCAAGGTATTGATTCCAGTTTCCCATGACTTGACCCCAAGTTTGAAAGCCACTGTGTGTGTTTCGGCTCGAAACATCCGGTGAACATTGTTGACAGTGGTTACTGCGAAATCCAGCTGGTGGATCCAAGCCTATACTTTGCTGTTTAAGTGACAAGTGGCAGGTTGGTCAGCATGCAACAGGAGAACGGCCTACGACCAATATTACTTATGGTGGGCTGTCATGTCACTGTAGATATCAAAGAAGGAAAATAATTGTTGTCTGAGGCCAGATCAACCAAACTGAACAATTCAGAACTAGGCTTTCTAAAACTCTACGCATTCTGTGCACATGATAAAATAATAGTATGCAGACTCCTACGAATTTCCATTGACTGATAAAACTATTTCCCAATACTGACACCAGTGACATCATATACTGTTGGTAAAGGAGATTTATGGACATTGGTTTATTTGAGAATGTGATACTTTGTGGTTTCTGTTTTTCTTTCAAGTGAAGATAAGTCTTGTGGAACCTCATTTCCTTAAAGTACATCACTGACAGAAAGTATGTATGATGTAATAATATGCAAACATCATCAAGAATTATACCCCCGATCTAAAAGGCTGAGGGTATAAAGTTACACCAAGGAAATATGTCCCTCCTTCTGAGGGTGTTTAGTTGTGAGAGTACAGTGCAAAGTTTGATTTAGATATGTGGATTTTTTAGGGAAATATGATTTTCTTACATGTTTCGAACTTAAAATGTTTTTATTCACTTTAACATTTGTGCGACCTATAAATTGAGAAATATTACATGGATTCTTTTCCAACTGGGAATCCAGTATTTGTACCAATAGGAGAGGTGCAGTGCAAAGTTTGATTTTGATTAGTGGATTTTCTGCGAAAATATTGCTTTTTTTTACGTTTTGAACTTAGAAATACCGGTATGTTGAAGTAGAGGGCGCTGTTATTAACAGTTTAATAACCATTGGGGGTTGGGAGCACTGCTAAAACTATATTTTTTAGAACATCAAATTATTATTTTCTGTAAGAGTAAGGTGAACCTTTTTTTTTTGTTTATGTTAAAAATATATCCCTTGCCTTGTCATTACATTTCATTTGTGTCATTGTTTTATTCAGTAGCCAAGGCTCATGGATACAGTTGAAGATCATCCCGTGATTAGTTCTTCTGACGGGGGCACAGGTGGCCCAGTTGTCTAAGGCGCCGCGATTCGCTGTGCAGAGTTGCGTCCCTTGGGCACACCAGAAACCTATGATTGTGGGTTTGAATCCAGGTTCGCCCCGATTATGTTTCTAGGTTTGTCAGCACCATACCCATGCTCGTGGGTTTCACCGAAGTGGTGAACATCTGAGACCTGCATCACTTCAGGCTTTCCTCCCACATTAAGCTGACACGCCACGATATAACTGTAATACTGTTAAAAGCGGCGTTAAAACCCAGCTCACTCACTAGTTCTTCTGACTCTTCATTTGAGGACTGTTTAAAAGGGATCCTCAGCCACTCAGCCTGTCAGTTCCGATTTGTCATTTAACAAATAAATAAATTTCACCTCAACCAGAATTCAATTGTCATTTTCTTGCTGTCATATTTTTTAATGGATCAAGGAAATGGATCTTAGGACATTCGATGCATTGACTTTTATGCTTGTCTCAGTGTTGTTCTTAATGCTGAATGTATGGGGTAAAGACAGGCTGCTCATTTACAGGCTGCTCATTTTCAGGCCACCTTATTTACAGTTTTTTACTACAGAAAGTAGCCACAATTTACATGTAGCCCCTTCATCCCCATGTGATCCATATACTTTCAGAGTGTTTAAGAAATGTTTGTTAATATTGTCTAGCTTGCATTATCTGGTGGAGTGTCATGCTAGGTATGAGTGGTAAACAGTGAGACACCACTGAGACATGATCGTTGTATTATGTAACATAACATAGCTAAGTGATATATCATGAAGAACGATGTGTGGAATATCTCACGATAAAACATTGTTCTATCATGACATTATTTCTGGAGATTCGAACATGTTCTTGCAACTTGATGACATCGTATATTGGACGATGTTACTTTAGAGAAGGGAGTGTCAAGTGAGTTTTCCCCCTTAGATGTAGCTGGGCAACGCAGTTAAACATGATGACCAAACGATCACATCCAAAGGTGAGAGATATGACAATCAGTATTGGGAGAAAAGGTACAGGTTATCGATGTGAGGATTGTGAGAATATGGGGGAGATACCCACTTGTACACAAAATGGACTTGTCCGACAAGAGATGGACTTGCTCTGGTCGGATTCTTTGAGGGACTCATCATTATTTAAATACGGGTGTATATTTTTAAAGCTTGTACATTTTATCATCATGCTTAAAGAGGCTGTACACAATGTTGATATATCATATAAGAATTAAACGACTCGTGGTCATTGTTTATTGTACAATAAAACACTGCAGGGAAAATAAACCACTCAGGGCTGCACAGGAATTTTTTGTACAAAAAAGAACTCCAACTTGTTGTTTATTTCCTAATTAAATGGAAACAGTGATCATAAGAATTGACAATATATGCATTGATTTGATGCTAATATTGTGTGATTTTACGGTATGTAAGAAACACTACTTCTTGTCAAATACCATTTATCTCACAACTTGTTTCAAAACACATCTAACTCTTTTTTGCTCAGTAGATACGTTTTGAAACAACTTGTAAGCTATAGATGGTATCTGACAGGCACTTGTTTAGTATCTCCATCTGCAGCATAACACCATCTTCCCAAGGCAAGGGAAGTTAACTGACTAAAAAAGTCCAGTTTCCACCCTTGCCGAACTAGGCTGGTATTATGGAGTTACATTTTGGCTGGACAAACGAGTTTATGCATAGTCCAATCAAAATCGTGCCTTGAAATTGAAATCCAGTTCGTAAACTGTCCTGCAGATTATGGTTGATTGCAGGATTTGCAAAGCATGTGCACCGCCAACTCGTCAACAAATATTTTCCAAATCATTTCATGTTTTTAATCAAGGTGCTCATGCATTGCGCAATGTAAGACCCGTTTTATCACAACATAAACCTTGATTATCGATCAGATCATCTTGACTGGGCGCCACTGTTTTGTTTCAAGCAAATGCAAGTGATAAGAGAGGTGGAATCTGATTGGTCTAAAGGAGAGGCTCAGAAGGGACATAGCTCGTAATAGCCACTGGTGGCACTACGATAGAGCCCAGAAATTCCAGCCTAGTTCGGCAAGGGTGGAAACTGGACTTTTAAAGTCAGTTAACTCTCTTGCCTCGGGAAGATGCATAACACAAGAAACAAACGCACAAGCATTGCTTCCTCATGTGTGTGCTCATAGGGGAGGAACTTACATAAGATTGTCATATATTCTTTAAAATGGCATGGTGGTGAAGCAGCCTTGTGGTTAAAGTGTTTCCTTGTCACGTCAAAGACCCTCATTCAATTCCCTAGATGGGTACATGTGAATTAAGCCCATGTCTGGTGTCTCTCATGATGATTTGTCTGGAATATTGGTAAAAGCTCTGTAAAACTACTTCCTTGCACACTCATTCTCACACAAATGGTGTCATAAGGGACCAGTTCAATAGTTTGATGGAGGATAAAAGAGTTATTTCCTAAGATTGAAACATCCCTAGTGGATGTATTTAATGACAACTGCTAACAGCATATGAATGAAAACATGATCGGTTTCATTTAGTTACTATATCAAACGTTGAGAAATTAGATCAGTTTTATTTCGTCAGATGGAAAACTTGCAGGGACATTTACGCCTCCCTCCCCCCCCCCAAACTTGAGGAATTAAGATTTTTATCCAACATTATACTTTTGAACTGTTGAGTATATTTTCGTGCTCTTGATGTAGACACACAACTCAGAGACAAAGCTTATGTAAAACATAGTGCATTCAAAGTTTCATGGGATATTGTGTATTGTGTTGCCTTGCGTTCTCTTGAGACATATGTTTATGCACAATATGTTACAAATTGACACCCATGCCTACTAATGATGATGATGTGAACAGCCTCCGATTTCCATTTCATTCCATTGCTTTTTGTCAAATTGACTCCTTTGGTTCAGGTTTTGCATCCCAATGTGTATTAAAGTAATTATTTGAAAAGTTTATGTCAGAATGGTTCAGTGCCAAAACAATGAAATGTGCAATGTGTGATGGATGCATTTTGATTAGTAATACTGTTAAGAAGATAGCAAAGTTATCAATAGAAACTTTTATTAAAGTTTGCTTTATATCATTTTGAAAATCAAATGCAATAAGCATTCTGAAGTATTTTAGAGTAAGTAAATACCATTATTATTATTATTATTGTTATTGTTATATCATCAGTGATTCAGGTTCTATATTAGAAAAGCGTAGCAATTAATTCACTGAATAAACAATTAAACTTTGTAAATGATAGCCATCCCTTTCGTGTTTTCAAAATAGGAAATTGGTATTGATTTAGTCTACTTTTTGACCGTTCGAGGAGCAACAATTGATGAAAGCTAAGTGTCATTAAGCATTCGAGGAGTGGCTTCTCATTGGACAACTTTTATCAGTAGTGTATAGCACAAGGCTTCTCACTGGGCTCTTAAACCAGAAGTTAGAGATTAGAGTTGGTGATGTGAACAGTTCTGAATCCTGGGCAACAGTTTTGAATCTCACATTGATAAAACCTGCATGAGGTGACACAGCTTCAGAGCGCGGTATTTGTTTCTGCCAGTACCTCTGGGGACACTCAAATGACAAGAATTGGACTTGATAAATAGGCTGTAATTTGGTTTGTGATCTCACACCAAGTCACCGGTATGGGGAAGTTGGAAAGTCTGTCACAGGGTTGCACCATCCTTGTATTTATGTGTTAGCAATAAATGGGGATGTGGCCGATGATTGGAGGAGTGATTCAGTGTTTAAGCTGTTAACGTGGGCTGTTGAGGGCTGTGTCAATCAGTGGGCTCCACGGCATATATAGCTGTGCAGTGCCTACCTGATAGAGGGGCCACTGATACATGAACATTCGTGTGGAGGAATGAGATGAATACATGTTTGACGTGGATACGTTCAAAGGATGAGGAGAATCTTTTATTGAGTTTATGTGCAAATGTTTTGGTGAGGCATTTGTCGACAGTCCTTCACACTGAAATCAATGAAATATGGAGTTTCAACATAGATGTGATTTGAATGGAAGAAGAAATCAATTAATTAATTCTTCAAGCTTCAAGAAATGCAATGACAATTTACTTATTTTGGATGTCCTGAAGAATAACCTGTTCAAAAGTTCCTCTGAATGACACTGTTCTTATCCATTTAGGAATAGAGGACTTAGGACAATCATAGGGTAAGGGCTAGTCTCTGCCAGATGATGGAGGAATCCAGTGTCAGCGGTGTTCAGATGTTTCTTGGGATGGATGACACTTGGCAAAGGAAGTCCACTTTTGCAGTCAAGATAATTGTATGCATGGTACTGATGAACATTTTACCTTGTGCAGGTTTCTACTGTGATTTTGAAATCCACCAAAAGAGCTTATTTGATTGTGGATGTCCCTGGACGTCCAAGGGATTTAAGTCTATTACACCAGAGGAGCACCGCTACGAATCTCGATGGTATCCTAGAAGAGATCAAACTCAAAATTCCACTCAAGGTAAGTTATTTCAAGTTTTAATTATTGTTAAGAAACATTTACATCTATTTTTCTGTACTAAATGCACTGTTATTTATCTTTAATTAAATCATGTATACAGTAATTCTTTTGTTCAATATTTAGAAAGTGTTTCCTTCCCATATGGATACCTTATCCTTTAGTCTTAGATATATCGCTTGATACATAAGCGTTCGCTCGTCATTTGATACATAATGGTAATAATGTTGATGTAAAGTATTGATCATTCATACATACATACATACATACATACATACATACATACATACATACATACATACATACATACATACATACATACATACATACATACATACATACATACATACATACATGAACTAAAATATGGTCCATCTTTTGAAGCACAGTATTATTTATGATGCTCTCCAGCCATGTGAAAGTGGTGCGAGAATGTTGTTGATTATTTTCCCAATAGTTCACAACACAACATGCAACACCTTTGCAGTCCTGTGAAAATTTATTCATAAGTTTGCCATCTGTACACAGATGATAGTTTGTTTGTCTGACAGTTTCACATATTCTATGCAGATGTTTTTTGTGGTGAATATGTAAGTTTGTAGAATGTGGAATACAGAAATAGTGTTTTTTCGAAAAAAATAATTTCCTTCAATTTTCTTTTATTTGAGGGTTGTGGAGTCTCACACAATTGTCTAAAAGCAATATTAAATTAATAAATGAATTTCTGAGAATTGAAATAGCACAGCAAATCTGATGAATACCAACATCATCAAATGTTGGCTGTTAATAGAATCATGATAAAAGACATCTTTCTCTCTACACCATAAATGAAAAACACAAATACTGCTGAAGACCCGGGTTCGATTCCCGACATGGGTACAATGTGTGAAGCCCATTTCTCTTGTCCCCTACCATGATATTGCTGGAATATTGCTTAAAAATGGCATAAAACCATATTCACTCACTCACTTGCTTAATCGCTTAGCTCCAGGTAATATATACAGTGATTCCTCGATATACTGCTAGCCTGGAAGCAGTATGGGGTAACCCCTGGCTCCCAAGAATTCAGGAAGAATTTCCCTTAAAAGCGTGTTAAAACAAATAAACTGTATAAAACAGTTAAGTTCATGATACATTGTATCCGTCTGCATGTGATTGTAACCAAAGACGTACATACATATATCATTATACTTCTTTGTCGTAACCATTCTGCCTTTTGCTCCAGTTGTGAAAAACATAACATATACAGATCTGGCATTATGTTCACATAAAATCGAATCACAGAAACAAGAAACTTAAGCCTCATTGTTTGATCTAATACTCATCTCAGCTTGTCATTGGTAAGATAACATATGAAGTGTCTTTGAACTTCAAACCAACCACGTGTAATGAGACCCATGAAGATGCGGGGTATAATAGGTCTTTAGCAACCCATGCTTGCTGTAAAAGGTGACTATGCTTGTCATAAGAGGCGAGTAACGGGATCGGCTGGTCAGGCTCGCTGACTTGGTTGATGCATGTCATCATATCCCAATTGTGTGGATCGATGCTCATGGTATTAATCACTGGATTGTCTGGTCTGGTACAGAGCGCCATCATATAGCTGGAATATTGATGAGTGCGGCGTAAAACAACAAACCAACAACAACGTGTAATGAAATAACAACAGAAACTAAAGCTTCCAGTATTTAATCCAGACTTGAGTAACCGTGAGAGACCTAAATATACCCATTGAAACTTCATTGTTTAGACAGTGTAATTACGGAGGGTATAGAATAGATCTTAATTTGATAGTCTTTACCGTTTCAATGATGGCAACCACTGCAAGTAAATCTGAAAGACATATATCTTTCATCCACTGAAATCTGTGTTTGTTTCATTTTTATGAATTGCTCGAATAACTGTAATAATGTACACGTAATGTACATGTATATAAGGTGCATACAGAGTGCCGGCTGTGTCCAGGTTTTTCATAACTTTGAAACATTGTCACATGTGAACCAATCACAGACTTGGTCTCACATTCATTTGGCTATAAGGCTTGTCGATCAATAATATGAGCATGTCGGCAAACAAACCATGTTTCTTCCAAGAAACCAGGATATAACATCCAGTCATAAAATAATACTAGCATTCATTTACACTAGTTGTTATTTGTCTAATTTTTGCATACATTTTGAATCATCATCTACGATCATAGTTACATAGATCTACATCTGTGTCACATGTCACTGTGAAATAATTAATTTCCATTCAATACCATCACCACATAATGTGTTCATCATCAGCAGTGAATATCTGAATAACGATCTCAGAACGCTGGGTCGGGATCTTAGACTCCGATGGAGCACATATCAATGAATCACTGTACTTTTATCATTGAAGGGCGGTCGGGTAGTGGTTAAAGCGTTCGCTCGTCACGCCGAAGACCCGGGTTCAATTCCCGACATGGGTACAATGTGTGAAGCCCATTTCTGGTGTCCCCCTGCCGTGATATTGCTGGAATATTGCTAAAAGCGGCATAAAACCATACTCACTCACTCACTCACTCATTTATCATTGAAAGTGAAATTTGAATAAGGATTCCAGAATGAAAATGAAAAATAATTTCAGATTTTTTCAAACCAAAATGATCTGTTACACAAATGAAAGTACATACGGTTTTTATTAATGTCGGTAATAATTAAAATTACGGTAGATAGAATTTTTATGAAACTCATGAACTTTCCAAGAACATTGGTAATAAAACATAGATTTGTAAATGTAGACTCACCGCCAAAAGAAACGCAAACCACTGAAACATATAGAACTGTGTACATGAAGAAGAGATGTTTCTAATGTGTACAGCTTAATGACAAAACTAACAATCGGTCAAGTGTTACCACATGTGTCCATATTCTTACCACGATATGCAGCAGGTAATTTCCAATCTTTACATGCTGATCCTGCACGAGACAAATGGTGCATTTCGAGTCATGGATCTATGACGTCACATGTGATGCGTTCATGGGCATCGGTTCAAACAAAATAACAGTATGTTCGTTTGTGCATCGAACCAATCTAAAATCTCTTAAAAAATGGAAATTCTTCATATATTAACCAACATGTATTGTATGCACGTTTCTTTTGTCGCTGAGTATATATTGATGTAGTCAGAGAGCTCTTGAATTTAGAGGCAAACATGGCAAGTAAACTATTTTTGAAGTCATTTTCATTAAAATCTAATTTTTTACTCTGATAGGAGACCTCTCCACATGAAGATAGGATTTTGATGAGATTGGTTTGGAAGTTAGTCATCTTGTGTTTGCACAAAGACATATATATATATAGAGATGTCAATATACATCTCTGCCTCTTTGATAGGCATTTAGAAGTTGGAGTACTAAGTAAGGATAGGATTTATAGATTTATGAACAACTTCTTTATTAGAATTAAAAGCGACGTTTCAGTGTCGGTTCTAACACCATTACTTACTTACGTATATTGGAGATTTAACGGGCGCTTTCCGACTGCAAACGTATGTCGCACACGGGCCCGGCCAGGCCATTTAATGTGTTTCCGTAAAGGGGAAAAGTGAGTTTGTGCAACCCAGGAGGGGGGCTTTAGGGGTTGCTAACACAGTTGTCAAGCTTGTTTTATATACGCCTTTGGTTTACACAGTCATTTACACTATTTCTGAAATGTGGATCTTTCATTCCATGCTTTGAATATGTCCAACAGTGAGGTGGGGATTAATGAGGACAATACCCATAGCTGTAATGGAACAGTCCTTACACTCAGAGGAGTGTACTGTCAGCAAGTTGACTTGCTGTTCACCTAACCATAAATGTGCTGTCTTAAGCTGTCTAACCAATGGGCATCCAACGTATCGGAGGCTGACATTAATCTATGTGCTACATAATTTGTTTGTTGATAAGAACAGTGAGTTGCATGTTTGAAAAGTCAATCTGGATTAGGAGCTGTCAATCACATGATAGATTTGCCCTTTGTCCAAAAATTTCAGTCCAGAATCCGGAGAGAAGGAAGTCCAGATTAGGCATATTAACTTGATAAATTATAGGGGTCTCCTCGATTTGCCACCATCTATTGTTTCAATTAGGGAGTGCAGTGAGGGGTACTGATTGGATAGACAATAGAAGGTGGTGTTGGTCATCTCAAATCTTTTATTTCCATTGTACATTTGGACATATCATATTTTTTTAATTGTCATATAGACAATTATATTTGTTAACTTTTTGTACATCTTTTAGACGTATCATTTTACATCCATAGAATTCTGCACAATACATCATAAATCATGCATATATTCAAAACAAAAACACATAACGGTCCAACAAGATGTGGAATACTCAGCATACTGGATGGCAGTCATCAGGTGTTCCTTTTCCTGGTGTCGCTATATAAGTGCAATAATCTTGGACGCGATGTAAAACCCCATTTCACCTCACCTCACCTCACCTCACCTCACCTCACCTCACATCACCTCACATCACCTCACCTCACCTCACCTCACCTCACCTCACCTCACCCCACCCCCGGTTCAGGCTGTCTTCAAGAAGCCTATTCTTCTTCCTAGGAAGTTGCTTGCCACCCAGTACAAGTTGGCTGATCACACATTCGCTATGCATCTGCTCTTCTTTCAACATGTCAATAAACCTAAATAAGTTTGGGTGAGAATGTCCAATTTTGTTCAACCTTGTGTGCCACCCTTCAACGTGGCTTGTGGTTTGAGGGCCACACATTTCTTCCAGGCCTATCAAGTCACTGCTGTGACTCTTCACGTTATCCTTCACACAAACCAGGAACTGGTCCACTAGTACTTGGTTCGGAAGGTGGTTGTGGGTCTATCTGTATGTGGTGATGAGGCTATGCGAGGTGTTGATGGTGGCTGGACAAGTAGAAACACAACATTCCAATGTATATTTGTGTCTCGTCTTCTCTTACCTTGGAACTGGTGTGCAATGTTTTGGCTGTTGTGTTTGTCACCAACAAACTGAATATCGGCTTGTGCATTTGCCATGTTGCAATGATGATCCGTGACATTGTACCAGCTTTATGCCACTAACATGTTACTAAACACACATAGCGGTGAAGACATCATTTTTCCATTTAATTCAATGATTAGCATGATCGATGTTCACCTTATCAATTATACGAAGTCAGGCTGAGTTAAGTTCATGTGCACCTTCATGACAGTCCCAAAGCTGGATGTGGACTGGGTTGACCCCTATGCATGTAAAACACAACTACTGTTAATCCCTTACAGTGAGGTGACAACTGAGGGTAAACCAATTAAAGGTAGTAAATTGTTACTGTTACTTGTGTCAATTATTTTTTACTTCGAGATTAGGGCTGCTACTAATGAATGAAAAGCAAACAAGCTTTTGGACCGATACCGAAAGATAATTTTAACAGATTGTATTTTTCATCATTTCTTGTGAACAGTGATGATAAAATCTTGTGGGTTTTTTCATTTCACCTAATTGTAAAATAGTTGCATAGTTCACGCTTCACCGTATTCTGATGGTGTGGGATGTCACTCATATTTAACAATCATTTGATTGTCCCAGACTCATTATTTTCAGACTGCCATGATAGCAGGAATATTGCTGGCTTGTGCATTAAACAATAACAAATAAACAGTTTTGTACAAGCGGAACGTCTAAAGAAAAAGTATCAAGATATATATGTTTTCCAAAGCATCACTTAGTGGATAAGAGCCATAAAACAGTGTCAGTATTCAATAAGGAAGAGAATTTATGGATGTCAACTTCTTTATTATGAGGAACACAACATTTCAGAGTATATCCTTACTCCTTCTACAGGGGAATAACTGCTATGAGGCAGAGAACATATATATGTACCTGAATATGACATCCATAACTTTTCTTATTTATTTATTATATGCATCCCTTCTAAATGCCTTTCAAAGACTTGATGTATTCAGTAGGCTTACATCTCAATTGTCTCTATTTTCAGGACGCTATGTTCTGGCCATGAAGAACAGGACCGTCCCGTCCGTCCCGTCCGTCCTCACAAGCCACTGTCTGGGATCCACTGGACCCATGTGTACTCTCCGATTCCATGCCGTGGTATATGTTGCCACTGAGGACGAGGGCCTCGAAATTGTCATGATAAACTCCTGCAGTGACCAGATCCACGATGAGAGTATATTTATTCCGAAACGCTTTATCCAAAGTGGAAATGGCCTGAAGTGAGTGGTCTAGCATTCAAGATTGATAATTGGTTACAAAAAGAAATCGATGATCATTGATGGTATAGTAAAGAATAGAAACCTCTTGCATTAAGAACAGCGTGAATTGTGGTGACAGGGGATTCCCAGTAGGGCTGTTATAGATAAGATATATATATCAAAGTAATGTTGAGGTGATGCTCAAAGGAGATGTGATATATAACAAACATCACACAAGGTGTAACAAATATAATGCAAGGTGATAATAGGGATGTTTTTTTAGGATAAGATAAAATGTCAAATCAGAAGAAGATGCTCAGTGGAGATGTGATGAATAACAAATATAATGCAAGGTGATAAGAGGGATGTTTTTTTAGGATAAGATAAAATGTCAAATCAGAAGAAGATGCTCAGTGGAGATGTGATGAATAACAAATATAATGCTAGGTGATATGAGGGATGTTTTTTAGGATAAGATAAAATGTGAAATCAGAAGAAGATGCTCAGTGGAGATGTGATGTATAACAAATATAATGCAGGGTCGTGAGGGGATGATACTTCACGATACGATAAAGTAACAAATCAGTATATAGGGAAGATGATCAATGGGTGAGTGAGTATGGCTTTACTTTTAGCGATATTCAAACAATACATGTATCAATACACAATGCCTTGAATACACAATACCGTTTAGAAAGTGGTCAAATGTAACAAATGTTATGTTTGGAATAACCCTTTCTTTGTAAAGTACAGATTCTTGTACTTTTTTGGTTGATTCCCGTCCAGGATTCAAACCCACACTTAAATACATGTATGCTGGCAGGAACACCAGAAATGGGCTTCACACATTGTACACATAGGGTGAACAAGCTCATTTGGGATGTGATATACATGTATAGCAAACGTCATGCACGGTGATAAGGGGCATGTTCTATGACCATACAAGCTACAGGAATAAACTTGAACAAAGAATCTTTTGTAATTTGTTGCGTTAGTCAATGAACACCTTGTCTGAACTTAACGATGGTTAGTAAATGAATTTAACCTTTTTTACACTAATTTCACTCCTCGCAGGCTTTCAGGGCATTCTCATAAATTCTGTGTAGTCCATCTCTGGCATGTTTATTCAGAATAGATCCACAATTGCATCTGCTACACACAGAAAACAGCGGATTATTGGAGATAAAAGACAGGGCTAATATGGGGTAGTGGGCCATTACAGGCCATACACTCATGTGTACCTACTAGACTTGGCTATTGATTTTCCTATTCGCATTACCAAAGACTGTGCCTATGCATCTTTGCCCCTTGCTGATCAAATACCTTCATCATTTGGCCGAAGTTGACTTTAAACTCAGACTTCTTTGTGCTGGCATTACGAAGCTCTCAAGACAGAATCTGACATTTTAGTGACGATCAAAGTATTATGGATCTTTTACAGAAATCATGGGACATCAGAACAAATCTGTTGCTGAAAGCTTAGGAACCTGGCTCACTCAGTAATGACCATTTGGGTAGAAATGTGTGAGTGAGGGAGTGAAGTTTAGCAACATTAGTGTTGGGACACCAAGAATCGCTTTCTCATTTTGTATTTATGTTGGGAATCCTACCCCCCGGTGTTAGTTTTTCAGTATGATCCACTAGGGGACCATGTTCCACCTAACCTTTGTATGCTTATACTGTTTGTTCATTCTTAACGCCTACTCCAATATTCCAGCTACATGACAGTGGTCTGTAAATAACTGAGTTTGGACAAGATGATCCAGTGAACTTTCATCCACACAATTGGGACATGATGACATGCAGACAACCAAGTCATAGAGTCTGATCACCAGATCCATTTAGTCACCTTTAGCATAGGTTGCTGGGGACCAATATTCTTACCTGGAATCCCCATGGGTTTTTTACCCATATAAGGAAATATGTGAGCTTCACATTTACAATAATAACAATAAGCATTCATGATAATCATGACATCATGGATCCCATTAGCAATAAGTAGTCAGAAGTCAGACTTATTGTTCTGGGATCTTGTTCTTCTATTGTCATTGAATAAAAGATGCAAGATTTAAAGATGGTAATCTATTTCCCAACTACTTTAAAACAGATGAGACTGCACCTCTTGTGACTGATCCTCTATGTAGCCATGAGATAAACATGTTGCTTAATTTGATAAGCTATTTATTTTATTTACAAATGTTAAGAATTATTTGCAATGAAAGTTTTGATACAACTACAGTAAGAGGTGTTATAGCGTATATATGAATGTTTCAAGAGGGTATACCATGAGGTTAGGGCTGGGATGAGTCCAAATTTACGTTACTACCTGGTACCCGATCCCCTATTAACCGACCCTACCCAGGTACCTTCTGTAGATCTCAAGAAGTGGGAACAACATGTCTGATTTAGAATTGTTGTACAGCAGCCCTGGCAAGAACTATTTCGATACATGTAGCAACAATCAGATCATGGGTACACTGAAGTTGATAAAGTTTTATCTTTACTCAAACATACACAAGTCAAAGGGAATGTGTGCATTGTCAGAAAGAAATGGGCATTAGCATTTGCATTGTAAGAAGCATCAGCGACTTGTTGTGTAACCACTGATCTATAGTGAGTTTTTGTCATTAAACAATATATCACGTGACTAACCACAGGTCCGGGTAGTACTGTGGGTACAAAGGCCCTACTCAGGACCCACCCGACACGAGTACCCGAGTTACCCGTCCAAGCCCAACATGAGGTGCACATTGGAGAGAATATATGAATTAACTCTTCTGTGTTAGAGATCGATATGTTTCAATTGGGCATGCCATGAGGTGCACATCAGAGAGAAGATATAAATTAATTCTTCTGTGTTAGAGATCGATATGTTTCAGTTTGACATGCCATGAGGTGCACATTGGAGAGACGATCTCTTCTGTGTAATAGATGGATATGTTTCAATGTTTCAGTTGGGCATACCATGAGGAGCACATTGGAGAGAAGCAACTCCCTTTTCGAATTGGAATAATTGCCAAGCTTCTAATTTCTTCTTCCTTTGTGGCCATTGATGGACTGGAGCTGCACAACTGTGGTCCAGGTAGGTTTCACAATAGTCGTTATGCAGCTGCTGCATACCTTTGTGAGAGACTGTGGCATGGCGGGGCGGTCGGGTAGCCTAGTGGTTAAAGTGTTCGCTTGTCACGCCGAAGACCCGGGTTCGAATCCTGACATAGGTACAATGTGTGAAGCCCATTTCTGGTGTCCCCCGCCGTGATATTGCTGGAATGTTGCTAAAAGCGGCGTAAAACCAAACTCACTCACTCACTCACTGTGGCATGGCATCTGAGTGAGTTAGCACTGTAAAATCTGGATTAGTACAAGCAGCCATGTGCATGTGTGAGTGATGAATAAGTCCTAATAATTTGTATGTAGAAAATGGTCCAGGAAAAGAAATACAGTCCTCATCCCGGGTATTTTGTTCCACAGGAACCAATACTCCTGGTATATCGATTACCCAAGAACAAATGTTCAGGGGGAACATATTTGCTCATACACATGCACATCCCTATCTTGACACCCCAAAATTTCGACTACTGCTGACATGAAGACTACTGCTGCAAGGCCAATATCTGTGGCAATTGGTTGTGCAACAGGAGCTATTTAATGATTCCACGGCTGAAAAGTCGGGAAAGACAAGGTTCCCACTGAGAAGCTGGCAACCCCGGAAAGGTTCCCGCTGAAAAGCAGGCATCCTTAAACGCAAGTATTAATTTGGAATCAAGTTAATTCATTACTATCTGGGTTGCCCACAAGAACCATGCTTTTTTTGCTGAGGTTGATGTCCTGTCTGATGCCAGAATCTGGGGATGTGGCACTATTGTTCCACCAAGCTCCTTCACATGGTTGGCAAGCCTGCCGTTAATGTTGTTCCACATCCCCTCGATCTTGATTGGATCCTTGGCATCGTGCCAGTAGCACCTGGACAGCATTGTGGATATGATGGTCCTGGTGTCAGGAAGTTGGAGTCATATCCGAAGGATTGAAGCCACCATGTCAAGGTAGAGTTGGCTGCCCTTGACCAAGCACAGGTCTTTGGCGACCAGGTGTATGATGTGGGCTCTGGGGCTGTGCTGTGTCGCCTTGACCTGTGCTTTTAAGATGGCATCCAACTCCATCCAGCTCATTCCACCTCACGCAAGCCATATAGCATACTCAGTTGGTCCAGACTGGTGCCCTTCAGAAGCAAGTACTGCCATGCTCTGGCCATGTAGCTGGAGCCCACCATCCAAACTGTAAACAATAAGAAGTCCTGTAAATACCATGTTCAGAATGTTGAAATTAGTTGTGTAACATTAAATTTGTCGGTAACCGTATATAGCTACTGTAAAAGTCTGACTTCCACGTGCAATATTGTTGTATGAGGTGTTCGGGCACCCTGTTCATGGCAGCGGATGTGGCCACTCCAATGCGGAAGGAGGGAGAAGAATAGCAAGCAGTATTTATGTGGCTGTGTGCTAAAGTCTTTTAAGGCAGTGTCTGGAATTGGTACCTAGTAATGGGGGAATGATCGAAATGAACGAATGCCTGTTGCGGGACAGAGGCATGCACATCAAGGTAGTGCTTCTTGCTTCAGATCAGCCGTACGTTGCACAGGATAATTTGGGGTTCTGGTCCTGGAGTATGTTTGAGTTGAAACCTTGAGAGAGCATCGGCAATAGTGATAGCTTTGGTACAAACATACTTTGCCTGAAACAGAATATTATACCAGAGGCACTGCAGGATTAGGTGGCGGAGTAGGCTCATCACTCTGGGGGCCTTGGTAGACTGGTTGTTGATTATTGCCACCACGGCTTGGATGTTGAAGAGGACCTCTTAGTTCATTCACTAGTTGCTTGCACCAAAACTGGATGGCCAGTGTGATGGAAAACAGCTCCAGTAGTGTCAAGTTGCATGTAGTTCCATCCGTAACCCATTGGTTTGGCCATCTGCCGCTAAACCATTTGCCCTGCAGGTAGGCCTATGGGGAACTGAAGGACTCTCGGATTCTGATCAGCAATGCATTGGTGTAGATATCCAACCCTAAGAATGTCGGTTGTGTAGTGGGGCCGACAATCTTGTCTCGTGGGCAATAGGGATCCCAAACTGTTCCAGTGTATGTACTCATATGTTGAGGTTGTCTAAGCAGTGGCATGATCTGGCACATTGGGAGGTGGGATTGTATGCACCAATGCAAGAAGGTAATAATTGTTTCAAATATGGCACAAGATGTGGAGCAGCCGAATGGTAAGTATTTATCAAATAGAAAACACCTTCAAATCTTTTGCCTAGTAGCTCGAAATCGGATGGATGGACTGGTATAATTCTAAAGGCCAACTTAATTTTGCAAGTAATGCTCCCTTTCCCAGTTGTTGAACCTTATGAATAGCTTCATCTTCACCACGGAGCAGGCCTCTATGTCCATAAAGACATTTATAGATTTGCCCTTGGGATAAGATAAATGGTGAATTAGACGGAAATCATCAGCATGCTTAACTGAATGTTGAACGTGGCCTGGCTGCTTCTTTGGCACCAGACCTATTGGAGATACTTGGAGGTACAATGAGTGATGAAATTTTGATGAGTGCAGTTGTGAACAAAGCAAAACGAACAAAGCGAAAGTGATCAGATACGTCAAAACACGTGTGTAGTTGAAGAGAGCCGGTGTGCGAATGGCAGACTATAGCTGATGGAAAAAAGGAGGGATGACACTTGTGGCCCCCCAGCGCAAGATCTAGTGCCCCAGGCACGTTGCATGTCTTGACCCGGGGGTGATGTAGTTACAGGGCTGTAATGGAGTAATTAGGCTATGATTTGGATATTAGCGATAAACACCTGAACAGATACTAATCACCCTAAAGCTGTTTACATTGCAAGATGATAAATCCATATTCAAAAGAAAAGTTTCTTTTAAGTTCTTGCACTTCGAAAACATTTTTTATATTATTGGCAAACTGTAATGGTTTGTATGTTATCAGTGGAATTATTCATAACATCATCAAAACAACTAAAGGTCATTTAATCCACTGTTCCTCCAGGGGCAAATTCTGAGCTGTTCCATAATATGAACCTGACAACTTATCTGAATCCTGCCTGCAGATGTTCAATATGTTGGACACAGACTTAGATTCTCCTCCAGTGTCTCAGCTTGAAATAGAAACCCATTAACTACTTTACATAAGTAATAAGACATATTCCCCCGAGGAAACAAAAATATGAATCCACTGATTTGTTTGTGCTTCATATTTGTTATTTTGACCATTTTACATAATACATTGGAGAATGTGCAGTTTGTTTTGAAAATATGTTTTTGTCCAAGAACTTAGAGGCCACAGTGTTAAAACAAAAAGAATTGACATAATGTGACATTCAACCAGTTAAAAGTTAATCAGTCAGTCAGTTATCACATGACATGAGGTTTGAAATGGACCTTGCATACAGACCAATGATATTGATTGACCTGTGAATTGCAAATAAAGATGTCCTTTTCAATCTCTTACGTTTTCCATATCTCCTCTGAAACCACATAGCAACCTCTATGCCAGGTGTTGAAACATTGAATGGTGTCTTGCAGAAGTACCGACAGCAATCTGATTCTTCTATTTGTTGGTCATGTGGCAGCCCTATGAATGTCAATTTGCTATTTATACTACCGTTTACGAAGTAAAGCGTTCCGCCCATAACTTTTTAACCGTGTACCCTAGCTTCACCAAACTTGCTACACACATTTACCACAATGAGTACTTGTGCCTTTTGCTAGTTTGAAGATTCTGAATTTTTTTAATTTATGCCGTTTCCATGGAACCACGGTGAAACATAAATTTTGGGTAGAGTTTTTGTACGATCCATGTTTACAATATTATGTATCCTAGCTTCAGCTAACTTGCTACATTAACCACTATGATTGTTTTTATCTTTTATAAGATTCTGAAAGTTCTCTCTTTTGCTGTTTTCATGGAAACATGATGGAATTTCGAAATTTTGATGATGGTTTTGTATATCTAATATATTTTCCAAAATTGTTTCCACACTTATAGATCATCATAAGTATCTGTGCTTTGTGTTTGAATTTATGAATTCTTTACCATATCTGTTAAGGTTAGATGGAAATTATTAATTTATTGATTTTCTTATATGATATTGTTCCATTTTTTATGTGTTTTTTATATCAACAATTTTTGGTCCTTTTGATCATTCTTCTTATGTAACTCCTCAATCAAATTTTTGTTCAAAGGTGTTCATGGTGATCTACTTCCTCGTAGTGAACACTGGTAACATGGGAGATTTGGGTGTGGGGGGGTGTCAATTGTCACTGGAACTCAATCTTAGTTTTTAAAACATTGAAGTTAAAATCAGTTAGAAATATGTAAAATATCATTAATTAACAAACTATTTACTATTTGTTATTGACCAGCGGGGATAACGGGGGTATGTGAGCTTTGCTCACTTCTTTCTTGTTATTAATTTATAAATGCAATCATATACAGTGTCTAAGCCAGATGTGTGTGGTGCCTAAAGTTTAGTCCGGTGAAGACAGAGGTCTAGATTAGTATGAATTTAGCAACAGTTTCTTCACTCACTGTCATGATATGAAGACACACATTCAAAGACACTACTATTTTAACATTATAGTAGAGTCTGTTTCCGAGTCAATCATGTCACACAATAACTGAAATACAATCCTGTGATAATCCATTCCTTTCAACTTATGTATTGTGAACATATATGTTTTCATTTCAGATGCAAATGAGACTAAGACTTGTCAGCCAGATGAATTCCAATGTGAAAGTTCCAGATGTATCAAACGGGACTGGTTGTGCAACTTGAAGAATGACTGTGAATGCCGTGAAGATGAGACCCATGCATTGTGTGGTGAGTATATATGTCAGCGATGAAGTCCTAGGTATAAATATAGAAATTTCATGTGTGGACATTGACCAAAGGAAGGAAATACACTCCTCTTCCCCGAGGATATTGTTCCACAGGAAGCAATACTCCTGGCGCCATGTGGTCCTGTGCACAGCGCACGGGGTCAGGATAGATGGGAGGAAGTGTGATCTGTGAGGTCATGGATACAGTTGGGGATATGTGGGAGGAAGTGTGATCTGTGAGGTCATGGATACAGTTGGGGATATGTGGGAGGAAGTGTGATCTGTGAGATCATGGATACAGTTGGGGACATGTGGGAGGAAGTGTGAGGTCATGGATACAGTTGGTGAAATGTGGGAGGAAGTGTGATCTGTGAGGTCATGGATATAGTTGGGGATATGTGGGAGGAAGTGTGATCTGTGAGATCATGGATATAGTTGGGGATATGTGGGAGGAAGTGTGATCTGTGAGGTCATGGATACAGTTGGTGAAATGTGGGAGGAAGTGTGATCTGTGAGGTCATGGATATAGTTGGGGATATGTGGGAGGAAGTGTGATCTGTGAGGTCATGGATATAGTTGGGGATATGTGGGAGGAAGTGTGATCTGTGAGGTCATGGATACAGTTGGGGACATGTGGGAGGAAGTGTGATCTGTGAGGTCATGGATACAGTTGGGGATATGTGGGATGAAGTGTGATCTGTGAGGTCATGGATACAGTTGGTGATATGTGGGAGGAAGTGTGATCTGTGAGGTCATGGATACAGTTGGGGATATGTGGGAGGAAGTGTGATCTGTGAGGTCATGGATACAGTTGGTGATATGTGGGAGGAAGTGTGATCTGTGAGGTCATGGATACAGTTGGGGATATGTGGGATGAAGTGTGATCTGTGAGGTCATGGATACAGTTGGTGATATGTGGGAGGAAGTGTGATCTGTGAGGTCATGGATACAGTTGGGGACATGTGGGATGAAGTGTGATCTGTGAGGTCATGGATACAGTTGGTGATATGTGGGAGGAAGTGTGATCTGTGAGGTCATGGATACAGTTGGTGATATGTGGGAGGAAGTGTGATCTGTGAGGTCTGTGAGGTCATGGATACATTTGGGGATATGTGGGATGAAGTGAGGTCTGTGAGGTCATGGATACAGTTGGGGATATGTGGGATGAAGTGTGATCTGTGAGGTCATGGATACAGTTGGGGACATGTGGGATGAAGTGAGGTCTGTGAGGTCATGGATACAGTTGGGAATATGTGGGAGGATGTGTAGGATTGTTCTATGCCTCAAACGTTGTAACTGACATGACTATTGAGAGTTCAAATTCTCTTGAATCTGTTTGGTAATCAGATTTATTATCAAGTTGTCTTCTTTTCATGCTTTTTCAACTTCTTCTGTTGATTCATCAACAGTAATCGATAGTTCACAGAACATTCCCATTGTTGTGAGTGTTCTCCTCGATAAGAGCTAATCCTGATAAAAACAGGATATTAATAACATCAAAAGAGAAGTTCCAGTCTTGGCTGGTCCGTGAACGAGGAATATATGAAAGTGTTTGTAATGGGATACTTTTTATTAACAAAGATTTAGGTTCAGTGTGTTCTTACATGAACATTATCTTTTGAACATAAATAAGAAAAGTTGTATATTAATAAGCGATGCCACATTTGCTGAGGACGAGCAGTGTTTTGCCTGTTATTGTTAGATTATTTGACAGCATCCAGAAGATCTTTGCAGCCATTAGATATGGTTGACACCTGGCAAAACTTGTTTGATCCTCTTGTATAAACCAGCCACCACCAGGTCAGACACAGTGCTCAATGATAAACACTCAATCTAGTACTATATTAAATTGTTTAATGTTATGACAATGATCTCAAAATGTCCATATTATATGCTTCATTTTATTGATGCAAGCATGGGACACTAGCATTCTTCACATTACATTTTTGATTTTCTGTGGAACTATTCCCAAGAGGATTCTCCAGAAGCCAGGTCTTTCACGGACAAATAAGGTCTTGGCTAGCAGGTTTTCACTTCCCTACTGCTCAAACTATTTATCTTTACATTGCCATTAAAAATTATCTCACATTTATTTGCAAATTATTCTGTAAACATATATTTTGCACCAACTATCACTCACCCTTCAAGGCAGTCATGTGACATCATGTTCATCACGAAAGATCCAGGGTTGAATAGGTCTTCAGTAACCCATGCTTGCCATAAAAGGTGACTATGCTTGTCGTAAGAAGCAACCAACTGGATTGGGTGGTCAGGCATGCTGACTATGTGAGATACAAATGGTTGCTTGTCAATCTATATGAGATACACATGTTTGCTCGTGGATCTATGTGAGATACAAATGTTCGTTGATGGATCTATGTGAGATACAAATGTTTGTTCGTGGAGCTAAGTGAGATACAAGTGTTTGCTTGTGGATCTAAGTGAGATACAAATGTTTGCTCGTGGATCTATGTTAGATACAAATGTTTGCTCGTGAATCTATGTGAGATACAAATGTTTATTGATGGATCTATGTGAGATATAAATGTTTGCTTGTGGATCTATGTGAGGTACAAATGGTTGCTGGTCGACCTGTGTGAGATACAAATGTTTGCTCGTGGATCTAAGTGAGATACAAATATTTTTTGATGGATCTATGTGAGATACAAATGTTTGCTCGTTGATCTAAGTGAGATACAAATGTTTGCTCGTGGAACTAAGTGAGATACAAATGTTTGCTCGTGGATCTGTGTGAGATACAAATGTTTGCTCCTGGATCTATGTGAGATATAAATGTTTGCTCGTGGATCTATGTGAGATACAAATGTTTGCTCGTGGATCTGTGTGTGATAAGAATTCCTATTCATTTCAGATAACACTCCTCATTATGCAAAGAGTTCCTTTGAAAACTGCAACTTTAAGAATGGCAGCTGCTGGTGGTACACTGTCGACAGTGGCAACGGCTTCAACTGGAACATGCAAACACTCAATGATGGTCAGTAGCTTGTTTGTTAAAAGTGGCCAGTTAATGTTGTATACATTAGTAGTTCATAGATCATAGATTGGAGTCTCTGAATTTCGATTTATCAGCCTGATTCACCCATTATGTATTATATTTGCTGTCTCAAAGAGCATATGATGTCATGTTTTCATTGTGTGTTGTAATCTATTGTCACACGCCCTGGCCAAAGATGATAATTAATTGAGATTATTCTGCGAAATACAGAAGTAGGCATCAATATCGTCGATGTAAACCTGAGAGAGCGAGATCGTCTCTCAGCTGTGGTGTGTAGAAAGTCTAGAAAATACAAATACTAAGAATACAACATAGATGTATGAATATATTGACAAGATACAGTATTCTAACACTGTTACTTCATAAATTGTAATTGTTCGAAAATGTTGCCTCTTACTTTGCATTGATGTAACAAGGAAGACTATTGACATCTCCACATTAAAAAGTAACATGTTGTTTATGTGACATACTTTTAATACCGTTGTGTTTTCCGAAATCTCACCAAATAGCTAATAGCTTGCATGTTCAAGTGGAGTTATATAAATTGCAAGCCTGTTGTGGGATGGTAAATATCCTGTATTAGGAATAAACACTGTTTGTATGTAACAAACAAAATACAGCATTTATTCCTAATACAGGATAATTTTTGCGAATCCCCTACCTGTATTACATCATTGCCATAATCCTATAATCAGATTTTCAATAGAAGTCCTGTTCACTGTCAACTACGCACAACTAGTTGTCACGCAATAGCTAGAGTAGCCTAACAGCTCTTCTGTGCACAAAGGTGGGAAAAACATTACTTCTTACCTGTGTGTGCTAGAGACAACACCTATGGTTTAGCTTACTCTCACTCTTAGTTATGTTACCACACTGTGTAACTAGTATCTTATCTGTACTTAGTATTAGTGTTGGACCGCCTCCGTGGTCTAAAGGTAGAGCATCCGCCCGGAGAGGGGAAGGTCCGGGGTTCGATCCCCAGCCGCGTCATAGATGGTTCTTGTTGTTACCCTGGCGTTCGGCATAAAGGGGCTAAAACAAGGACTGGTCGGCTCGGAGCCATTATACTGTGTCTGAGTGGGGTATTCATGTTAAACTGCGGCATCGTATCTCAGTGTGCTAGCACTATAAATCGGCATCAGTCCGGACTAGTACAAGCAGCCACACACACACATACACGTGCATGCACGTCGCTATATAAGTGCAATAATCTTGGCTGCGACGTAAAACCCCATTTCACTTCATCTAGTATTAGTGTTAAAAGAAAGTTTTATATATGTTTATACTGGTTGGATCCAGCTTCTGGTTTTTCAATTGTGACGTTGGAAAAACTTTTTGCACATCAAAAGGCGTCCATGGAAGTCTTACTTAACTCCTATCTATCATCAGAGGTCGTTCAGTTAAAGATGGCTCAGGCCTTACCAGCTTAGAAGAATCCCAAGGCCAGGAGACCACATGGGGGAATGTTTCCAGTTGAGCCCCAACCATCTTTGTGTGCCAGCGCCTCGGTCGCATGACCTCCGGACGACCAGCTGGGTATTGGCGACCATGCCTTACCCTGTTCCGCCCAGCCAGCCATCTGAATATCCCGTTAGATCCACAGAGAACTGAGGTTGAACCTAAGGGCATGGGTTCATCAGAGGTCCAATATGGCTCCCGCACTGACCGCTTTGGTCACCAGTCTTCTGCCGGTATGGAGTGAAACCGACTGCCGCAAGGTTCTCATACAGGTTCCCTGGAATCGTCTAGAACCATACAGTTACTGAACGGACTCATGCGGATTTTGATTATATCACAAATTAGTAAAGAACCCTAATATGAAATTCACCATCCCTTCCAGTCGTGTCAAGGATTTATCAAGATAACAGATACTCCATGGATGTGGGCTCATATCTCAACTGGTTTGTTGCTAGGATTCACCATGCTGTGCCTCCATTGTCACCCTCCTACAATGATGTCCTGGAAGCATGATACATTCCCTGCAGGCTGAACATACTAGCAGACAGTTTGTCCCACAGTGGAAGGATCGTAGCCACGGAGTGGACTCTGCATCCAGACATCTTCACCTGGATCACTTAGCTTTGGGACACTGTGCATCTGGATCTCTTTACGACATGTCTCAATCATCATCAGCTTACAGTTTACGTGAGCCCAGTACCCGACGGCTCTCCAGATCGACATGCTATCAATAAATTCCCTTCATGGTCTTTCCTAGACAAACTGCTTCAGCTTGACAACGGTATAAGGATCTTTACCAAAACATCGCCTTTACAGTAAATAAAGAAGTTGTTATCCATAAATTATCTCTACTTTGTCATTGGTCAACTTCAAAATAATGCCTATCAAAGAATACTGCATGCAATTTTGCGATAGTAAGGGTTTCTGCTCAGGAACCATATTTATTTACAATTGTCAATTGTGACTTGATCCCTGATAGACAGGATGATGTCATGCTTGTTTAGAAACACTGCAAGATGTGCCTACCTGGTATGTGGCATGTTATCTCAATAGTCTAGCAATAGTCAATAACAGTGTATGTCCAGAGCCACAAGCAGCCACACACCTGCATGCAACTCACTATATATGTGCAATGATCTTGAATGTGACATTATACCGCAATTTCACCCCACCTCCTAGGTTTAGATGCTGTTCAGGAGTAATGACTTTGTGAAATTGCAGACCACTTCATAAACATTGATGCAAGCAAGGGTCCTCAGGGAGAGTCTGCTATCCTGGAGAGTGTCACATTTGCTCGGCCACCAGTAAAAAGCAAGGAGACTTGTCAGGTAACCTAGACTTTATACAACAGTAACACTTAGCATCATCTGACATTGTTCACTCATACTGTTATCACAAAAAAACATGCAGATCGTCAGTATGATTTTTTGCAATATAATGTCTTTCTCTCCAGAGTCTGTTTATTGCCAGTCAGCCTATATGTGATACTTTTATGTGGTCAGTGTATGGATTAATTTTGTTTGAATTGGTCCAGGGATTCTCTAATCCAAGGGAGGTTACTCAAACAAGAAGTCAAATCAGTTAGCCCTGACATATTCCTTCAGCTCATTTATTGAAGCACTTGTAAAATCAGCACAGTTGTCCCATATAAACACAAAGTTATATCTATCATATTGTTTGGTGTTTTTAGGCTTTGGAATGGCATGAAGATAAATATTAGAATGAGTGAGTTGGGTTAATGCCGCTTTTAACAATACTCCAATCATATAACGGCAATGTCAGCTTAGTGTGGGAGGAAAGCCTGAAGTGATGCAGGTCTCAAACGTTTACCACTTTGGTGAAACCCACGAGCACAGTTCTGGTGCTGACAAACCCAGAAACATAATCGGGTCCACTATGGATTCGTACCTGCAATTACAGGTTTCTGGCGTGCCCAACTAACTGAGTTGTCTCAACACATTTACACCCAATATATCTACACCCAATACCTCTACAGCCATCACCCCTACACCCAATACCCCTACACTCAACACCCCTACACCCAATACTCCTACACCCAATACCCCACTCAATACCTCTACACCCAATACCCCTACACTCAATACCCCTACACTCAATACCCCACTCAATACCCTACACCCAATACCTCTACACCCAATACCCCTACACCCAACACCCCTACACCCAATACCTCTACACTCAATACCCCTACACCCAATACCCCTACACTCAATACCCCTACACCCAACACCCCTACACCCAATACTCTTACACCCAATACCCCTACACCCAATACCCCACTCAATACCTCTACACCCAAAACCTCTACACCCAATACCTTTGCACTCAATACCCCACTCAATACCTCTACACTCAATACCCCACTCAATACCTCTACACCCAATACCCCTACACTCAATACCTTTTTCGCAGATTATAACCAGTCATCGAAAACATGAAGTAAAATCATATCTTAAAAACTGATAATTTATTAAGTAACTGGAATGAGATGTCGAGATGGACAAGTCAGCATGACAAACTATATTGCTCATCCTGATATTTTTTGGTTTTCCTTGCTGATAAATTCTATCTTTTCATGCTCAGTGGATTATGTCTAATACCGTTGCTAAGACTGTTATGTGTTGTCATGCATATGTTGGGGGCATGGTGGGCCCAGTCATCTCAGTTGCTGCAATTTGCTGTACAGAGTTGTGTCCCCTGATCGTGGGTTCCTAATTAAGATTTATCCTGGTTTTGTTTCTATGCTTGTCAGCACCATACCCATGGGTTAACTCTTCAAAGTAAAGATACTCACTGACACTGTTTTCAGTTGACAAGTTTGCATTGTGGATCTCATTTGTATTGTGAAGAAATTGTGTATTGATTTTTTAAATCCATAATTCTCCTTCATGCATAAAATATTTGAATTTCAATGGTAAGTGGCTGTCTTTGTTAACATTTTAAACTGTTGACTACATATCCAGGGGAACTACAGTGTTAAATCTATAGAATTTAGTGTTAGTTGTTAGTCCTCCATGTTTTATTCATTATATGGGGGGCACGGGTGGCCCAGTTGTCTAAGGTGCCGCCTTTCGCTGTGCAGAGTTGCGTCCCTTGGGCATGCCAGAAACCTATGATTGTGGGTTCAAATCCCGGTTGGCCCCAATTATGTTTCTAGATTTGTCAGCACCATACCCGTGCTCGTGGGTTTCACCGAAGTGATAAACATCTGAAACCTGCATAACTTCAGGCTTTCCTCCCACATTAAGCTGACACGCCGTGATATAACTGGAATACTGTTGAAAGCGGCGTTAACCCCAACTCACTCACTCACTCACTCACTTTTCATTATATGTTGTGTTGGAAGTATTCTACAGAGTTGCTTGTTGGCAGGTGCGATTCTTCATGTACAACTATGGCCGTGACGTGTACAGACTGGACGTGCTGGTCAAGGAGGAGGGGCTGGTCAGCAGGAGGATCTGGACTCATAAGTTTGATAACTTTGAATGGAAATCTTACAACTATGAAGTAGTCGACATCATTAATGTCACCAGACGGTATGGGACTGACTTTTTCATAATCTGAAAGTTGGCTTTTGAGGGGTTTTTCAAACAATTGTTCGCTTTACATGTGTGGAAAAAAATGTGTTGTGAAAAATTAATTGGTCTGATTTCAGAGGAACAGATTGTTTTCGTTCTTCAAGTTGGGATCAAAAACATACTATTACCCTTAAGGGTAGAATGATCATGTGGCATAACTTTCTGATATTTGCACATGTGCATTTAGCGATTGGCAATGCAGATTGGTCAATTGAGGCCATGTGACGTCACAGAGCTTCATTGTGGAGAAAAATATGACGTCATCCATTGTTCATGACATCACAGATTGATTAGATAACGTCACCTGAACGTTAGGCTGCCTTCTGTAGGGTTGACATTTCATAGTTTTTTTTCATTTTCTCTCATTAATATCAATGAGAAATTACCGATATAATAACCTACTCGAAATTGGAATTTCACCATTCATGCACTCGGGACAGATAATCTGTTATTCCTAATTCTGTGTCTAACAAAACTCCCTGCCTCACCCTGTAGAAGAGTAAATGGTCAAGTGTTTCAGCAGATATGACAAGGATATAAATGACTTCCCATGATAGTGGCAATGCATGCTCGTATCGACATTCATGCAAAGTTTGTCGTGAGGAGGATATCAAGAGACAAAGCATTAAGCACTCAGCCACTTGACCAAAGGGTCTATTAGAAACCCCAAATCAAATCAACTGACTTGTCTCCCAGACGACTCTTCAACTCCAGCGCATGTAGTCAAAATAGGACATAACAGATGATGTTATTTGAAAGAATATTAAGAAAATCCTTCTTATCATCATGATCTTGAGAGATTCACAATCATAGACCACTTAAGTTAAGTCTTTGAAAGGCATTTAGAAGTGATACACATAAGGAAGGATGTTTATGGATGTCAACTTCTTTATTTTGAAGAACGCAGCGTTCCTGAGTATGTGCTTACTCACCTAAAGAAGTAAGCATATACTCCGAAACGTTGTTCCTCATAATAAAGAAGTTGACATCCATAAACTCTCTTCCTCACTTGAGTTTAGACCAACATTTATTTTTCCTTATTGATCAAATTTATTGTAAATAATTTCCATCGCAATGGTGAAATTTACACTGCTAAATATGTTATGAATATTGTTGTAAAGAATGTAGTCAAGATTTTTGTGAGATAAACTGTCACAATCAGGGAAATGCATTTGTATGTAATATTTTCAGGCTACCCAGCATGGCTAATGGTAATAAACATTCCTTAGAACAAAAGGGTGCAGATCAGTAATAAACTGTAAACATGATAAATTAAAAACTAAAATTAAAATATTATTGTGTTGAGGAGCAAATGGATGTATCGGGACGAAAATGGTGTGACTTTGTATTTTCCACTTTTGTTTTGTGTTTGTAAGAATACTAATTATAGCCGGATATTGAAAACTGATATAGACTGCCCTTTTGTCTGACTGTATTTGTTACTCGTCAATGTAAAGATGAAGCATGGCCTGATGGGAGAAATTGAATCCTAACTTGGAATCTATATATACATATACTTGACATCATAACACGAATACATTCATGTTACCAAAATGTTACCCTTTTGCCTGACTGTATTTGTTACTCGTCAATGTTAAGATGAAGCATGGCCTGATGGGAGAAATTGAATCCTAACTTGGAATCTATATATACATATACTTGACATCATAACACGAATACATTCATGTTACCAAAATCTGGCTTGGCGTCTGTTGCCGCCCCAGGGGTCCGGCTCAAAAGGGACTTTGGGTCCTAATTACTTAAAAGATTGTCAAAATCCCCATCGTATATACCACTGCTCATTAGAACTGATATTTTCCCCACCCTATACTAAACAGATACATTGTATACATTTGTTTGTTATGAGTGCAGCTTAAAACAGAACACAACACAACAACTACATATGTGACAAGTTCCACCTGGTGTCACACGATGGATTTTAATATTCATAGTATTAAAGTTTGTCAAATTGTAAATAAAACTGTAAAATAAATTATTTATATATTCAACGTTAGGGAACACTTAATTTTACTGTATCTGATCACACTCGTGTCAAACAAGGCACTAAGTATCATCTGAACTAGGCTGTATTAGGTGCCAGATTCAGTAGCCCAGTCTTCCCTAAAGGGTAAGATTTAATTGTGTCTGATAGGGGAGACCTTCAGGGATAGTTTGACTGTTTATTCATGCTGATATTCATTACAGATTCAAGCTCCAGTTCAAGGCCTATGTTGGTATGCGTCCTGAGGGAAACATTTCTCTGGATGACATCACGCTGAACCAACACTGCTTCAACACTTCCGGTGAGTCCTGCAGCCTTGTTTTACCTTCCAACACTGCTTCAACAGTTCCGGTGAGTCCTGCAGCCTTGTTTTACCTTCCAACACTGCTTCAACACTTCCGGTGAGTCCTGCAGTCTTGTTTTTACCTTCCAACACTGTTTCAACGCTTCCGGTGAGTCATGCAGTCTTGTTTTTACCTTCCAACACTGCTTCAACACCTCCAGTTAGTCCTGTAGTCTTGTTTTTACCTTCCAACACTGCTTCAACACTTCCGGTGAGTTCTGCAGTCTTGTTTTTACCTTCCAACACTCCTTCAACACTTCTGGTGAGTTCTGCAGTCTTATTTTTACCTTCCAACACTGTTTCAACACTTCCGTGAGTCATGCAGTCTTGTTTTTCCCTTCCACCTTACAGCTGTCCTTGTTATTTTATGTTTGTCTTAATTTTGATGATTGCAGAGGTAAAAACTTTGCCCCTGTGGATAGTCCCGGGCCCTTTTTTATGAAGCAAACTTATTGCTTCTACTGTCGTAAGTCTATGTTAAACTTTTGGAATCATGACATTTGTAGCATTACTATTGCTTTGTTAAATGAGAACCTGGTCAGAATAGGTTCACAGTACCTTGTGCTTGTCGGAAGGTTTAGTTACTCAAGCTGCTGATCACGGGTTTGCCTGGCCGAGGCTTGAATATTTATAGCCTGCCATAATATAGCTGGGTGCCATTGTACAAAACAACCTTAGCGCTACGACTGTCGTAAGTCTATATTAAGGTATGGGAGTTACAATCGCCTTTGCGCTACTATCATGTTGTACAACGGCACCCAGGACTATTGTTGACTGTGACATAAAGCAAGAAACAAAGAAACCATTGCAGAACTCTGGAGTACAGTTATTGTTTTTCACATCAGACTGACCAGTTTGAAATGTGACTTGAGCGTCATATCGTCAAATTTTGTAGACGTAGTTTTCTGTCCAGAACATCCATTACGAGAATATGAGATGTATGTTGAGATTTCCATCCCTTTCCTGTCACAGGGAGACCTTGGAGACAAAATTCAGTAATCATCTTGTTTGTGTTGCATTGTTACAACCCATCAACAGTTGGGAAACTGCGAGAGGAGACTAAGAGCATGAGGCTTTGACATGTGGAGTAAAAGATATCTGAATGCCAGATAACAAATAACTAAAATGTGCTCGTTCAGTCATTCACCTGATGAGGACCTGTGAGGATCCAGATGAAATAGATCTCAACAACCCATGCTTGCCGTAAAAGGCAACTATGTTTGTCATAAGAGGCAACTAACGGGATTGGGTCGTCAGGCCCGTTGACATGGTTGATGCATGTTATCATAATATCCCTGTTGCATGGGATGTGTGGTCCAGACTCAGTTTTTTTACATACTGTCGTCATATAGCTGGAATATTGCTGAGTGTGGCGTTAAACAACAAACAAAAACCTGATGAATGGGCAAGAAGTAGCCCTTAATTTGTTGGGGGGTTTGTGGGAATGAGAAACATTGTTTTGGCCTAGACCTTGAAACAGCCCCCCCAAAAAACATATGAACATATGTCTCTTGGATTGTAAGCAGCAGAATCTCTGCACTTTTATGCAGCAGAAGTAACAAACTGTATTTAGTTTCAATGATATCAGTAAATGTGCAAACATATCACTGGATTGTCAGGTCCAGACTTGATTGTTTACAGGTCACCATTGTATGTTAGGAGTAAAACTGTGTGCGGCATTAGGCAACAAACAAACAAACACTTACTTTTTATGCAAATTGTGTCAGTATTGCGTGCTCCCAGAGCAGGATCTGCTCACCCTTTTCACCAACACCTGTTGTCATCAACATTTTGAGTGATTCATTCATATACCGGGTAATTACAACGAAGTGGGGTGGTGATATAGGAACAGAGTTCGTTCATCCGTCCTTCCGTCCCCTGCCTCTCAATGTGGACAAATTTTCTCAAAAGCTATTCAAGTTAGAGAAATGAAATTTAAAGCTCTGATGTTACTAGTCACGATCTCAAATTGGTGTTGTAGTTGTACAGTTGTACATTCATTTTTGTACAGTTATGGCCATTGCTCCATGCTTTTCAGCTTAGTGCATACTGTGTGAAATTGTAGACAAGTTTTCTCTGCAACTACTGAAATTACATGAAGGAAGCTTTGGAAGCTTATCTAAGAGATACTTGTAAAGACTGAGTTCAAACATTTGTCCCTTCAAGTATTGTTTTACAGAGTTGTGGCCCTTGCTCCATGCTTTTCAACCAAGTGCATAGTGTGTGCAATGGGTCAGATTTTCACAGAAACTGCTGAAGTAATTTGAATGAAAGTTTGGATGCTTATCTAAGAGATATTTGTCAAGACTGAGTTCGAAAATTGGGCCTTCAAATTATTTGTTTACAGAGTTACGGCCCTTCATCCATGTCATTTAACTTATTGCATACTGCATGCCATGGGGACAAGTTTTCTCAGAAACTACTGAAGTTAGCTTATCTAGGACATAGTTATCAATACTGAATTATTTTTCTTTCCAGAGAGGGGCCTTTTGTTGTCTTAATTTCACATTTAATCAATCTGATGATATGAATCAGCCTATTCGACTGTCTCTTTTTAAGGTTTGTTTTCGCTTATGTGTGATAGTTAGCAGCTATACATATACTGCTTCTGCTATTTCTGTTAATCCTACAAGAATAACAACATTGTATACACTGTTGAATGTGTGAATAATTAAGACAACAATTAACAATCTGCATTGTTATAATTGTTAACTGGTTTCTGGTTGGCAAGAAGTTGTCGCGTCTGCTTCTCATAGGCATGGTCAAGGTTCCGAAACTTCTTCTTGGGGGATATCAAACTAACTGGCTTGTTATCACAGTACTATCAAGCTCAACCTGCAGTATCTCAATAAATTGTACAGACTTGGATGCCACCCCTCGAAATGTTTTGTTGGCATCGGCCCACTTCTGAGTGACTGATATTGTGCTTCGTGACAATGTCATCTTTGGTGTTTTAATTGTGGTCGGGCTTCCTCTACTAGAATATTTCCAATTAATGGAAGTTTGAAGTCCGGTCTTAATCGTGAATATGTATCCGGCAAAAGCCAAGTACCGACCCCTGTTAAACTTGGGAAGAAACTGTATATCAACTTGTGCATTTGCCACAGTGGAAAACTGTTTCTTGTCTATAACTAGTTTTATAGCCCTAATCATACTATTAAACAATTAATATGTTCAGTCACACATTGATACATATTTTAAAAGTTGTCACTCAGTAAAGTGTATGTGAGTATAGTTCATCAATTAGTTGTGTTCTTATACTTTGTGAGATATTCACCAATCAGTTGTGTCAAGTGTGATATGCCCCCCTTAATCCCCTATTGTCTTACCAATCACCATGCTCACGTGAATTTGTACCTATCGAATCCCCTCCATGGAGGAAAATTTTGTTTAGGGGATGATTTTTCCTGTTTTACATTATTTCTGCTTTTAAAATTTAATTTTGGTCAAGTATTTGTGAACAGGTATGTCCTTAAGTACTAATATCTGCATATATATTTTAACGTAAACCATGGTACCAGATTCTGTCAGATAATCCATTTTCACCTCACACTCGGTTGTAGCGAACGCATCATGCTCTTGAGGCTATCCCTTTGAAGATATACTGCATTATTTTTTCACATGCCCTAATTAAATACATTATTAGAAACAATTCGTTTTTCTTTTTGAAAGATTACCGTTAAAATTCAGTTCTTGATGGGAATGAAAATGAAACAAAATCTGTCAATTTAGATATTTTGAATTCGGTCCATATGTTCATCCTACACTGTTAGATTTGCACTGATGTATTAACTTAGATTTAATTCGTACTTTAATATAAGTACTAAGTATTAAATAGTTGATGACTTGCTTTTCTTAATATTTGAACACCTTTCCATGAACTGCACCAAACTGTTGACCACTTGTTTTTGTTCTGTTTTAATGTATATATATCAATTTTACTTAAAATATGTTTTTAATTATTTTGTACTGGAGTGGTATTAACATAAGTCATTTGACTTGTTTACCAATCCAGATTCATTTATTGAATAAAATGTTTAATAATATGTTTAAATCAATATCTGCAAAGTTGTTATGTTGACATGCCCTTTAAGAACTGATTTTCGCTTGGTGTGAGCAAAGACGTATATATGTATATACGTGTATATGTTACAGGAAACAAGTATAATCAGTGATTAAGTCTAATTCCTGAAAATTTCAGTGATTATGTCTAATAACTGATTCACTCGGTGGTTATGTCTAATTACTGAAATCTTGGCCTTAAAACATTTGCAGCGATTGGTCTCACACCGTTTAGTTCCAACACAATTACACCTTACAAAGCCTTGACCACCACAGACTGAGTCAAGTTGAACCGCTTGATGCAAAGAGAGTGTTCGATCGGTATTGAAATCGTCAGCATTATACAGTTTGGTGACACATACATGAAACTGGTTACGGGAATATTTCCTATTTAGCACACCACCCTCGACTGCAATTGTGAACATGTCATTGTCACTACACTCAATAACTACACCAATTATGTTCCGTGGATCACCTCTTCCTCTGTCGACATGGGGGATAGGAACAGTTACATTGTCTCCAACACTTACAGGCCCCAAAACACGTTTGCTGCGTTTCACCATGCACTGGGCTTGTTCTTCTTGTGCTTCTCTGGCTCTTTTTCTGTTCTGCATGATGCTGTTAAGTTGTGCTGTTACTTGATCTTCCTGGGAGGCAGGCGGTGTTTGAGTAGATACTTCTGACGCGTCACTGGATGATGGAATGGGCTCTTCTAATGACTTGTCAGCATTGGAAACAGGAGATTCAATGACCGAAAGTAGATCATCTTCTGATGCAGTCGCTGAAGAACTTCCTGTGGGAGGGTTGAAGATGCAAGGCCAGTCCGAGCATCAGATCCGAAGAGAGCTGCAAATGGTGAGGTTTTGATACCACCGTGGAGACTTGAATTCTTCTGAAACTGGACGAACTTAAGTCCTACATTCCAATCACTGGTGTCATTGTCTCCAAGCCATGCAACTAGAATGTCTTTTATGTCACAGTTCGCCCTCTCTACAGAACCTTGGCTTTGGGGATGTCGAGGCTTTCCGTGCACGATCACCAATGAGGGCCACATAAGTTTCAATTCAGTTACAACCTGTGCTGTAAATTCAGATGAAGCCTTCTCACAAGTTATTATAAAAAGGCAGGGATATGCTTTCAGTAAACAAGTATCAAATCCCTTGGTTCATTTCAGTGATTATGTCTAATTACTGAAGATTTCAGTAATTAGACATAACCACCGAGTGAATCATTTTTTAGACATAATCACTGAAATTTCCAGTTATTAGACTTAATCACTGATTATACTTGTTTCCTGTAACATATATATGTCTTTGGTGTGAGTTAATGTGACTTTGAACTTGCATTGAGTGAGGGCCAAACGATGGAGCCTGCGATGATGTTGATGCAATATTTTGTCAGATGAATTTGTTTTCCTTTATATTTTTTTCCAAACTTTTGGAGAACATATCATATTTATTTTGAAAATATTCATGCCTGCCCCGAAAGATATTGACTGAAGGACTTTTCGAATGAATTCTTGCTGACTGAAACAGAAAACAAACAACATTCAGTGACTCTTAGTGTAACGCGTGACCTCGATGGAGTATCAGCATGCAATCACACAAGTGCAGCTTGAATCACTGCCACTCCCCATACATGTCACACATTGCAGCAAGCTGACACAATGTTATGTGGAGATAAGTACTACAAAACCCTTTCCCTCATACAATTACAGTGTAGAAATAATTTATTTTGTGAATACTTTTTTAGAAAGTTGTTTGTTTGTTTCTTTTGTTTTTTAATTCTTTATTACCAGAATATAAGTTGTACAGCTTAAATAATATGGTAAATAGATAAATAATTCTGGGTTTTTATGTGTTTAATTCATTCACTCACACTGTCATATTCGTCATATGACAGCTTCAGCTAATGGTTTCACAAGTAAAAGCTCCTACATATCAAGTTCCTAATTTCAGCTACAAACTGGACAATGTGCACATTACATTTATTAAACTTGTAAAGAGAACTTGTCATGATGGATTAGTATCTGTCTGTATGTGCAGGTACAGCAACAGCCGTGAAAAGCTTATGACATTACTCTGCAATGCAGCAACATCGTCACACAATTTCTGTTACCCCGAGAGATTTGCTTTATGACAACACTGAACAGTTAAGCAGACCACCATCCTGAACAAAGTGAACATGTGTAAGTTTGTTGTTGAACACCACACAGTAATATTCAAGCTTTATGATGGAAGCATGTAAATAATGGAGCCTGGACCAGACAAACTGAACAAATATTAAATATTTCTGTTGAATAGTCCTTAAATGAAGAAAAATATTTCAGGTAAAGATGATATACATACAGTGGTCCCTCGCTACAACGCTACCAATGGGGTCCAAATAATTGGTGGGCGTTATAGACGATGAGCCGTTTAACCGAGGCCGAGGCGGGGGAGCGCGCTCGGCAAATCTCAAATCATCAATATGTGTTTATCTCATGTCACGTCAAAATAGTATATATTTTTATGGACCTAGATCTACCTGTAATATCATTCATTTATTAAATCTGTCACATTTCACAATGTCTGAAATACATATTCCATTTCAATTAATCATTTTTTATCTATAAATTAAAAAATTATTCACTATTTCCCGCGATGTTATTGAAATTAAAATTCTCAGACACACATTTCGACAACAGTTCTGCATCAAACATGTCAAAGAGCAAAATAAAGACGTTTTAAGCAAATCTTTAAATATATAATACAAACTGATAAATAAAATCAACAAAAATATATCTAAAAGTAATCAAACTTACATCTAAGTTATTATTTCCATCGTTTTGTGCGATCGCGTGTAATGTAAGTCAAATGACATCTCGGCTTTCGTCGCCTTGAATTCTCGGCTCGGACACAACGTTTAATGTATATGTATTGTTTTAAAGAATGTTATCTGATATAAGTATCGTCTTTTAACAATAAAAGAAAGAATTATTCAAAGATTTGTAAGGCTACAAATGACATTTAACAGTACATTTTGATCAATCAGATTTTGAGATCAAATAACATTTTTCCCAATATGATGTGTTTGTATTATACACAAACAAATATGGTGCATGTTTTTGCTTCAAATGATGCTTCTGACTCATTGCTGATGGGAAACAGAGCTATTATATATTCATAAAACTCTAGTTTTCAAAAATATGTTTCTTGTCAAAGTGACTTGGGTGACAGGATGTTTATGACACACGATGGGTCGGTCGGTTTTCCTTGTAGAAGGAATCTGAAGGTAGTGATGGTTATACTGTCACATATGTTTCATTGTAAGGTTTTATTCACCTAATGGTCTTTTAGAACACTACAAGGAATATTGTACTAGTATGATATATATTAATTATTTCAGAATATTTTATTATCACATGATTTAAACAGAATTTTGTAGTGCACATTTATCCCTTACGGTTATGCTTCAGCTAACACTATTTCTAAATAACATTTTCAGGCATAAAATACCGAACAAGAGATGTAAATCTGCAAACGCCTATTGTAATTGTGTGACTGGAGTAAACTTCAGAAGCAGTCAAACCAATTAACAATAGCCAGATAGTAGCTGACCTGCCATGACAAACATTAGTCTGATACAGGTTTCCAGATGAATTGGTTCTCATAAAAGGAGTTATATTAGGTCAAGTTTGGTCAATATCAGTCACTACCAAAGTGATCAAAGGTCATATGAACAGGTTGAAACTGGGAAAATGGCCTGTGGATTGTAACTGAATCAGATATTGATTGGTGCAGACCAGTTCAGCTTGTAGACATGTTCACTAAATAAATTCTGTGAACAGCAAATTGTCACTATGAAGGAAATTAGAATAAATATAAGCGCAAAACCCTTTCCGTATTCATAACAAATCTCTGCCAAAAGAGTGTATGATTCCAACTATATCATGAGCATGTGTTTATGAATTACTATGAAATAGTGATGATACCAGGTGTTTGCTAAAAACCTGACAGACCGGTGGCACCCATAGAAACACAAGCAAAGGCAAGTCAATTGTTCACCTGAGGAAATCAGAAGTAAAACAGCTACAACACCCACCTACAGTAGAGCTAAGATTCAAAGGGGTTTCTACATGCTCATTCATAATGTGTCTAAAATGGGATTGAGTTACCTGTGTGTTGGGGATTGCTTGACGGTTATGCATAATTTCACAGGTAAAATCAATTATGCTATTACCCTTAGTGGTTCCTTGTTCTTGGTTCAGGGAGTCAAAAGCATTTACTTAATGCCAAAATTATACTGTTAAAATGAATTAATCTTACCGACTTGTCTTCATCTGCCATTGTAAAAGAATTAAAACAAATTCAATATGGATAGAAACAGCTGTTCGATTGAGCTGAGGTTAACTTGTGCTATTTCTCTGAAAAAGCGTGCAGCTTTATGCTTTGAACCAGGGATTAAGGGATTTATTCTCAAGCTCAGAGGTCCATGTGCAGCCTGTCTTCTTCATGACAGGGTATAAAGGATTTATTCTCCTGCTCTGGCGGGATACGTAGTATTTTATCAAGATCACATGAAACAATCAGATCTCATCCTTCTGACATGGAGGTACCCGGTATGATGATATGTTTTATGCCCCACTCAGGTAAGGTAGCCCAGTGGTTAAAGTGTTGACTGTACCAGCAACATGTTTATTGACCACTTAAGTTAGGTAGCCCAGTTCAATAGTTCAGTGTAGGATAAAAACTTTATTCTTTAAGTTTTGAGACATAACCCCACGCAACCAAAAAAAATATTTAATTTTGAAAATATTTAAAATCCTGGTAATACAAAACACACTGTAATGAAGATGACATTGGCAAAACCCTATCTGGGTACAAGACCGGATGTATTTACTGATACCTCCCAACTGCATATACCTCGTGAATCCCATGGATTTTCTGTATACAGTAAACTACTTTATATTGAACACGCTTATAGCGAACTGACCGATATAACAAACTTAATTGTTAATCCCGGCCATTTGTTGTATATATGCTGTATATAACGAACTATGGTTAGTCCCTATGAAGTCATTATAACCGTAGATTACTGTACATTGCCAGTGGTGCGAAGAGTTTGTGGGCTGAATTAAATGCTTTTTTTCTCAACTCGCCCTGACAGCAATAATGATCTCATGGTAAAAATAGGATCGGTAAAATAGGATCAGAGTTTTTGCTTAGTTTCGTTGCTATGTTAAAACCTTGGGAAATCAGGTAAGTTTTTGTAGGATGGAAAACTTGCAGGGCCATTAACCCGGAGATGCCAATCCTAATCGAAGCTTTGGAGTAATCAGTGGGCTGAAAAAGAGTTAAAAATATGTTAACTTCTTTTTAATTGGCATCACCTTTGATGATCTCTGATGTGGGTTTTCGTTTCGACATTTTTGTAGGTGAAACACATGGTAATAGCTCCACACATTCATCAAATTCACTAATACATGATTTTCAGAAAGATAATGTGTTTGACAACACTATGGCATCATTTATGTGATGAAGTTCAATCACCCAGATATTTCAGACATTCAGATTGGGTTGCCACCAATAAGATGAATTGGCATCAATCACATTTATATCAACAATTGTGATCCACCAGGAGATAAGGAGCCTTATTGGGGGGGGGGGGGGGGGGAGGGGGTAGGGGAATCACATGAGGACTTCTCATAATATTTTAAAACTTCAGTATCTTGGGACCATAAAAGTACAAATGAAAAGCTTCAATTCATATTTATTACAGAGACACATGGCATCATCATTTGGATTTATTTTCCGTAAAGTCCCAATTTCAGACTTACACTCTTCAAAAAACAAATGGTAGCAAATGTAGTATGTAGTTCATTGAACCTGACTACACAAAAACTATGGTATATAAATTGGATATATGTTATTGGAAAATGTTGGTGGCCTGATATTCAACAAACGGTGCGTCAAAACTCAGCCAGTGTCGATTTGCAATGTCTTAAACGGCATTGTTTTCACACTTGTTAAAAAAAACAGTAAAGCAAAATGCATGTGCAAGTTATGGCAATCGCAACTCGTGGTGGCTATAAAAAGGCAAGCATGAGCCAATAATTTGTCATTCAATTGTCAACATTTTTCAAGTTTGAAAAAATGCCACAGGGACTGCAGACACATTCCTGGTTTGAGGAGGATATCAGACCAGACTGTCAGGAACCATCTTTCGCGAGCTGAGATTCTGACCAAGAAGACCAGTTATCGTTCCTGTTTTGCAACAAATTGTGTTGGTGCCATACCTTACAGCCTTGAAATTTGAGAAACTTGAGACGAGTGTGGTTTAGCGATGAATCACGATTTCTTCTTCACTGGCGAGATGGAAAGACAACGTGTTTATCATCATCGAAATGAGAGTTTTGCCTCAATTTGTGTACGTGAATTCAACAATGGGCCATATCCTACAGCACAAGATCTGACTTGGTTGTGGTTCAGGGAAATTTGACAGCAAATCGATCGATGTGTACTTCAACGTCAGAACACACCACAGACACTCCCACAACTGTCCAACACGTTACAAGCAGAATTCCGCAGGACAGAATTTGTACACTTATCCAGTCAGTGCCGAGGAGATGCAGAGCCAAGATACTGAGTTCAGCGCAACCTTGTGGCCTTATGTGACATGACAATGAACAGTTTTCAATGACTTTGTACAACGACAACATGTGAGTATTGAGCTCCAAAATCTCATATTTGTATCTATGATATTAAATTAAATATATCGACTTTATTAGGTACAATAAATTTACTAAAAATCTACCTGTGCATTTCTTTTTTTGAAGAATGTATGACTGTTTATGAAATAATTGCAGTTTCTAGATATAATGTCTGATCAGGTGAAAGTAGACAAGTATGCTAAAATGCTTTGAAATAATGTTTTTTATTACAATACGAACTATGGAGAGAAAAATACGATATATTTTTTACTGTCCTCACACATGTCGATTTCTAGGGAAATAAGTTGACGTCAAACATCTTTCTTCATGACGTCACAGCACAATTGAATCCTAGGACCCATAAGGTCCCTTTTGTCCTGGCAGGTCACAGTTATCATATTTGAATAGTGGAATGAATAAACATGACGAAAAAAACTGATAATTTTTGTCTGTATGCAAATACAATATGCAAATAATCAATTGTGTGAGTACATAAGAAAATACACAAAGAGCTTGCCAGATGTGACTACTAAACATTAGAACTTGTTTTTCACAACAGTTGCACACAGGACAGATTCGTACTGCTAAGACACTACATTAAAGAACCACCACGGCCACCTCTACAACTACGGCAATACCAGGATTGCGTAGAATATCAGCCCTGACAGTGAGGAACCATTTACGCACTGAAGGTATTAGTGCAAGACAAGCAGTTCGAGGTGTCATGTTGATGGACCTGCATTATTGGCAGCGACATCAAGGTCATCGCCACAACTGCAATGGAGACAAGTTTGGTTTAGTAACGAATCATGTTTTTGCTTCGCAGTGTGGATGGTAGACTCTGTGTTTACAGATGTCGAAGTGAAAGTTATGCACGAAACTTCATACAGGAAGTGGACAGATTTGATGGTGGTATTGTGATGATATGGGCAGCCATCTCTGGCACATGTAGAACAGAAATGGTGCAAATTTTGGGAAATTGCACAGTTAAGATTCTTTAGCAACACATCCTTCCCATCATGCAACAAGCGAATTGCATTTTCAAACAAGACAACACCCGACCTCACACAGCAAGACTGATAACAGCCTTTTTCAGGAATCACAAATTCCAAGTCCTGCCATGGCCCTCTAGACCTCAGATTTAAACCCCATCTACTATTTATGGGACACACTGGATCAACGAAAATAAGCACTTCAGGAACAACCACAGAACCTCAGACAGTTGGCACAGGCACTGCAGGCATAGTGGGTGAACATTCCCCACGCCACAATTCGGGATCTGATTGCGCTCATGGGACAACGATGCCACTCAGTTTTGGACTCTAATGGTGGTCATACTAGATATTGAGATCAGGTGACCTTCATCTTGAAAATGTACTGTTCCCTGTGTGCCTTATGGAACCTGGGTCAATGACAATGATGTGTGTAAATTTTGAACAATCGTTTACCAGCTGTATTTATATGATACATAAAATTTGCATCTAAAATCACTTTTGCATTTATTTGTTTGCAGAGTATATACTTAACAATTATCATATATTTGAGGTCAATATGGACCCAGTCAGTATTGCTTTTAATAATGTAAATGGGACATGATAAAAGGTTCTTACCTCATATAAACTTTTTAATTACCGGTATACAAAAAAATTAAGAAAATCCAAAAAGGTCAATATGCAAAAACAAGGACACGAGGAGCTGTGCCCTGAGGTGGTCTGACTGGAACGAGGCCGCAGCACAGTTCCAGTCAGCCTGCCGAAGTGGTAGGGTCTGAGGGTCCTTGTTTTTTCTTATTGCCTTCATCAAAAGTAATCATTCATTTTGTTAAACCAAAATTCACTTTTAAGTTAATGAAGTCTTTAAACCCTAACTTAACTGCGAACCGTAAAATCTTCATTCCAGACGCCATCTAATTTCTAGAAGACAACTCAATATTGATCATGTGACAGATCAATATTGATCATGTGATGAGTCAATAATTGAGGTCAGTGTCAGTCACATGATTTCGGGTCTACATTTAAATGTATTGTTTCATCACATACAGATTAACCAATGGAATTGCAAGGTTCTTCATAGAGGCATAACAATGTATATTGTCAAAATAATCTCAAAATATAGCAAATATTAAGCTATATTAAATAATGTCAATCTCATTATAATTTAATCATTTAAAGAATGTACATTTAAAGAATGTACTATGTAATGAACAAGCTCTTTCACAGAAGATTAAATACCTGAAAACATACAAGCTGTGATATAAAAGCATGTATTGATTTTTATAGCCACCAAATAGATGTGCTGCTGATGAACGAACTCTCAGTGTGGATGTTAACGCGGTAAACTGCAGCAGCAGTAGTGAGACAAACTGAGAATCAGCTGGATGTAACATTGGCCAGCAACAGAAAGGATCTGTGCTTACTGAGATGTGAATTCTGAACGGAATATTTTGATTTTGAAAATCATCATGGTGTTTTTCTATATATGGGTTTTGTTGATGTCGCTCACGGGAATGTCTAGCAGCGTGCTAGCAGCTGTCATGGAAAGTGGAAAGGGTATGTTTGTTAAATTTCCAGTTTTTCTTTCCTTTTCTCATCCTGTTTCTTTAAGAAAATACTGATACTTTATGAAATAAACGACACTGTTTTGGCTGTCTCATGATGCGTTAGTCCTTATCCACAGTGGAAGCATCAGGAGCTCACACGACCTTGTGATGTTGTGTAGCCTGCCTTAAACACACGTACAGGTTTTCAACTGTTCTTTAAAATAGCTTCTGATATGTTACATGGATTGATGATTTTAAGAGTAGAATAAAGATTGAAAATTGAACTTTCTAAATAACTTTGAAAAGTAAAGATGAAACTAATTCAATGTTTTCATGAATCTGTTGCTGATGAAGTGATAGTTAAGTTGCTTTTTGTAGCAGAAACTCAAATAGGCTAATACTGCACATGATTGTTAACATATGTGGGTTGAAGGGAATATAAACTAATAATATCATCGAGGTATTGTCAAAAAAAGTTGTTAATTCCTTTGTTTGGTTTCATTGTTACTGTGCCTGTCATGAAGTAAACATAATATTAGGACAAGACTGGTCAGCTGGTTAAAACCGCAGCATGCCAATTCCAATGTATCAGATGGATGTAATATCAGAGATGTATTTAACAGCTATTCAATCTGTATTTTTATGTAGGTGTCTAATGAAGTTCAGATGTGGTATTCATGCCCTTAATGTACAGTTATACTGACATTTTAAAGATAATATTTTCACATTGATGTGTCCTTACTGATATTACCAAGACAATGATTGCCATGTGTTATTAATATGTCTATATTAATATAATTAGGTTGTTTCCCTTTGTTTTCATGTGGATCAAAGATAGGATGTTTACCTCTATGAACATGTGGATAAAAATAGGATGTTAACCTTTGTGAACAGGAGGATAAAAAATATGTTTACCTTTGTGAACATGTGGATGAAAAATATGTTTACCATTGTGAACAGGTGGATAAAAAAATAGGATGTTTACCTTTGTATTCATGTGGATTAAAGATATGATGTTTACCTTTGTGAACATGTAGATTAAAAATAAGATGTTTACATGTCAAGTTTGATGCAGAAATTCTGCACATACAATAGGAAACCAGATTAACACCTCTGTGGCTCTATGGCGCCTCAAGCGTCACCAAGCAATTTGTTGGTGTGAGTTATTTCTGAGGTAGGCCTCGAGATTCATATTGCTATAGTTTATTGTTCTTTAGAAATGCTATGTACCAGTGGGGGCACGGGTGGCCCAGTTGTCTAAGGCGCTGGAATTCGCTGTGCAGAGTTGCGTCCCTTGGTCACGCCAGAAACCTTTGATTGTGGGTTTGAATCCCGGTTGGCCCCCGATTATGTTTCTAGGTTTGTCAGCACCATACCTGTGCTCGTGGGTTTCACCGAAGTGGTAAACATCTGAGACCTGCATAACTTCAGGCTTTCCTCCCACATTAACCTGACATGCCGTGATATAACTGGAATACTGTTAAAAGCGGCGTTAAACCCAACTCACTCACTCACTCACTATGTACTAGCTTTAAAAACAGCTTTGAAATTTACTGAAATTCACAGTGGACACATCCTTTAAAAGTTGTACAGTAAGCTTATTTACCATGACGACATTGGTTAAACAAGTACATGTTTGTTTCATATGTTGTTATCTGAAAGGTACAACTGAAATACCATGCAAAGTGGTGTTTCATTTCTCTCATTCCATTCCCCACCTGCCCATCCATCAGTCAATCCATCCATCAGTCAATCAATCCATCCATCAGTCAATCAATCCATCCATCAGTCAATCCATCCATCAGTCAATCCATCCAAACATCACCATCACCCCATAAACAGAAGTCAGTCAATTTGAAGAGGTAGATACAATCTGTGATCTTGGGATTTTTGGGGGATTTTTTTATTACTACCATGTGTTTTCTGTTTTGATTGAAACCTGTTTCAACTTCTCTTGGCATATCCTCATAATCTTAACATCATTCAATTCGAGGTCCTTTTGTCTTCTTAAAAAAATGTTACTATGAGAAATGTATGTGTGTGTGTGTGTATATATATATATATATATATATATATCCACTATGAATATGAGATGTGAATATGTATATATATATATATAATCATATATTGATAAATCATTGAAGCATTCATTGAGGATTTAGCTATTGTCATTGTCACTATTGTACATGGTTTGATATTGACTTTAAGCTCTGGTAGTAATTGTCCAACAGCTGACAAAAATATCTCATACTATCATGTGGATGTTTAACTCATTAGATCATTTTTGAACTAGTAACTTGTTTCATATTTGTCAATATGCCCGATTTAATGCTCATGTCAAGTCATCTTTTTTTATGTCTAAAAATGTTGACTTCATATCCAGATGAGCTACAGTGCACATTTCCCTTCAACACTTTCACTCATACTAACTGCCTCTATAGTTGTGGACACTGGGAATAATAACATGGACTTGTCATTGATGTTGTTTTTGTTTACGATCATTCGGCTTAGTACTGTTTTTCTAGTTGGTTTACATAATTTTGGGCCTAACATTCAATTCATTTGGTCAAGGTAAAAATACAAAAATTATTTCAACTTCCAGATTAGTACTCCTACTAATGAATAAAAAAAATCATAAGTCACACCATCACAGAAGTACAATTGCTTTTTGTAAGAAAAGAAGATATAAATTAATATTTTGATAAAATCTTTTTTTGTTTTTGTTCATTTCACCAAATTTTCAAAAGCAGGGGTAAAACCCCACTTCACCTCGCCTCAGCACTTATGTGTAAAACAGTGTCAGTCAAAAGAACTTGTAAGCATATGTAATTTAAGCATCTATTTTCAGGGTTTTGTTTGGTAAATTGGTCTTGTAAGCCAACTAAAATGAATATAAAGCCTCACATAGTCAAGTCCTGACTTTGAAACACATGTACGAAACATAGTTGATGCAGACTTTTGAACTTGACTCCTATATTGTAATCAGATACAAGGAGATAACATATGACGTTATGAAACTCCAGTCACTTCTATGGGCGAGATGTATCGCTTTCTGAATAAAAATGTATATTTGTGATGGCATTTAACCAATATCTGACATGTTTATGAGTGGTGTAACAGATGTTGAATATTAGCAGTCCAATAATAATCTGTCTGCATTCATCATCAACAAAGATTAGATTTATGGCTACTCACTAGAGATAATCAGTGAATGTTCTGCATAGAAGTGTTTGTGAAACTGTGTTATAGGTTGTTCAAGAAGGGAGGTTAATCTGCTTACCTGGTCAAAGAAACTAAACACTCTTGTTACAGGCAATATGTAATGTTTCCCCAAGCTATATTATGAACTACAGTTTTGTCAATATGAAGTGGATCGTTCCTCATGATATCAATTACAGGACTGCCTAGTCTAGACTCGATTATCTAAACAACGAACAAACATGTGTGAATACATGTGCACACCACACCATGCACTGCATGCAAAAGAATACAAATGTGTCCCACTTGTATGTATTCGGCAGGATAAAAAAAATGCTTTTCAAGTTATTAGTTGTTGTTTTTCTCACTTTTTCACTTTAAAAATACAGTAAACTACGGTTATAACGAACTCAAAGAGACCACTAATTTTAGTTCATTATAACTGTAGTTCATTATAAGCATATATATATAGAGAATATATACAGCAAATGGCCGCGACCAAGAAATAAGTTTGATATAAACATATTTTACTGTAAATGTAAAAAGTTTTGGTTCTTTTGCTATGGAGATAATCCCAAATAAGAAAGCTCCACTGCAGCAATAGGTGTTACTTTGGTCATATCCCATTTTCACAGGGGCGGTTGGGTAGCCTAGTGGTTAAAGCATTCGCTCGTCACGCTGAAGACCCGGGTTCAATTCCCGACATGGGTACAATGTGTGAAGCCCATTTCTGGTGTCCCCCGCTGTGATATTGCTGGAATATTGCTAAAAGCGGCATAAAACCATACTCACTCACTCACTCATACTCACCCATTTTCACAACTGGGTGTCTGATTCCTGGCAGGTCTGGCTAATGCAGCCACAATGATTGTTGCTGAAGATGTGAATGCATAGAGTGAAGCATGGGCATTGGTTTCACAGGTAGTGCTCTCCCCACTAGGTATATTGCCACTCAAACATGTAATCTGGGATCTCTTCACCGTCACTGGTTTCACAGGCAATGCTCTCCTCACTAGGTATATTGCCACTCAAACATGTAATCTGGGATCTCTTCACCTTCACTGGTTTCACAGGCAATGCTCCCCCCACTAGTTATATTGCCACTCAGACATGTAATCTGGGATCTCTTCACCATCACTGGTTTCACGGGCAGTGCTCCCCCCACTAGTTATATTGCCACTCAGACATGTAATCTGGGATCTCTTCACCATCACTGGTTTCACGGGCAGTGCTCCCCCCACTAGTTATATTGCCACTCAGACATGTAATCTGGGATCTCTTCACCATCACTGGTTTCACGGGCAGTGCTCCCCCCACTAGTTATATTGCCACTCAGACATGTAATCTGGGATCTCTTCACCTTCACTGGTGAGACCCCTTTGAGTTCATAATACCCATAGTTTACTGTATGTAAATACTATACCACAATGTTTACAGGCAAACTGTATAAATATACTGTCCCATATAAAATAACAAAATTGTGTACAAACAAAAGATGTTATGGTTTCTCGTAGGACAGGGACGAATCCAAATTTACTACCCAGGTACCCAACACCCTATTAACTGGCCCTACCCGGATACCTGCCATAGGTCTCAAGATTTGGGTACAAAATGTCCGAATGGGAATTGTTTTACCGCAGCCCTGGCAAAAACTATTAAGATACATGTATAAAACGATCTGATCATGTATATTCTGTAGTTGATAGACGCTCTATCCTCGAACATATAAAAGTCAGAACGAATGCCTGCATAGTGAGAAAGAAATGTGTACATTAGCTATACTCGTAGTGTAACCATTGAGTTTTATTGTTTGACGTTTCCATCATTTTGTGAATTAATTTCGTAGAAAAACATTGTTTCTGAATTAATTTTTGTGTAGATTTTAGGTTTAATGCATACAAAATAACAAAACTTGCAATTTGTATCATTTGAAAAGCATACTGCAGTATACCAGTGATACAGTGTAGTCCTTTTCTTTGTAGTTGCAACTCCATCTGATTTTCTTTGGTCCAGCAGACACTAATCATGGTCACAGTTAATTTTCTCAAGAGGTTTGAATAAGACCATTTTTATCATGACGTAATCCCAGAGCTTGCAAAATATCATTTAAAGTAAAAAATATTGTTGTGAAATATTCCAGCTTTTCACTTGTTTGTGTGGCGATGAGGGTCATGATGCAATTGTGGATTGACGGTGTGCGTTTTGCATCATTCTTCATGTCACATCTTCTCTTCAGAAACCACTGAATGAAGCTGAAATGAAGCTGAAACTTCTTCCCACTAAAGTACTCATGGAAATGAAAAAAAAACTGTTTTGCTGGATTTAATAATCGACACAAAGCATTGCGTAGATGTAAATACGAAATAACAAAACAACAACAAAAGTACTAGTCTGGATTTGCTAGTTTTATCTCAGTGCTCAATACAAAATGTACTTTAAAGGAGGTAATTTGGTAACATTCAAAAATAAAACTACAGTAAACTACGGTTATAACGAACTCAAAGGGACTTCTAATTTTAGTTCGTTATAACCGTAGTTCGTTATAAGTATATATACAGCATGACTACAGGAAGTAGTCGGGACCAAAAAGTATGTTTGTTATATCCGTCAGTTCGTTATAAGCGTGTTCGTTATAACCGTAGTTTACTGTAAGTCCAAATTGACATGGCAGAAACAGGCTATAGGCATTCTGCAAATTAGCCAGGAAAAAATTTATCAAAACAACAATAAAAATAACAGCTATGTTTATGTACATAATAATAATGACATGTAAGTTGTTGTTTGAGAAGGAATATGTTACTTTTACGTTCTGATATTTTGACGATGATTCACTATCCCACAATGCCACTCACAAATCACTAACCACTGACAAATCACATGCATGTGGGTTTCAAGCATCTGTTTTCACCTGTCGTCAAGGTGTCATAGGTCATGGACATTCACCTTGATCTACTAACACCTGGTTATGCTCAGTTTCACAATGTCTGTTGTGTTCATATTTTTACACACTTTTACGTGTAAAAAGACAGAAAAACCTTTGATACGCTATATTTGTGCCAAGGCCCAATTAGTACTAATTGAGTTGTTTGAATATTTATATATTTTGTATATTAACTGCATTTATTTAAAATCTGAGATAAAAAAACCAGGGTTTTTTTCATTTCCGTGAGTACTTTAATGATGACGTCCCAATTTAGTCTTTTTAACAAATGAAATAATGTAGATCGGCATAATAAATAAAACAATCTAATATTTGTCACATGATTGTCAAATCTTTTCAGAATGCAGAATGGTTACCATCTTCACAGTAATAAGTAAGAATGGTTACCGTCTTCGCAGTAATAAGTAAGAATGGCTACCATCTTCACAGTAATAAGTAAGAACGGTTACCATCTTCACTGTAATAAGTAAGAATGGTTACCGTCTTCACTGTAATAAGTAAGAATGGTTACCATCTTCACAGTAATAAGTAAGAATGATTACTGTCTTCACAGTAATAAGTAAGAACGGTTACCATCTTCACAGTAATAAGTAAGAACGGTTACCATCTTCACTGTAATAAGTAAGAATGGTTACCATCTTCACTGTAATAAGTAAGAACGGTTACCGTCTTCACAGTAATAAGTAAGAATGGTTACCATCTTCACAGTAATAAGTAAGAATGGTTACCATCTTCACTGTAATAAGTAAGAATGGTTACCATCTTCACTGTAATAAGTAAGAATGGTTACTGTCTTCACAGTAATAACTAAGAATGGTTACCATCTTCACAGTAATAAGTAAGAATGGTTACCATCTTCACTGTAATAAGTAAGAATGGTTACCATCTTCACTGTAATAAGTAAGAATGATTACTGTCTTCACAGTAATAAGTAAGAATGGTTACCATCTTCACAGTAATAAGTAAGAACGGTTACCATCTTCACTGTAATAAGTAAGAATGGTTACCATCTTCACAGTAATAAGTAAGAATGGTTTGTGGTAACGAAAACAAATAATGGTAGCTTTTTATGCAGGCTACAGTTTAATCCTTGATGTACTCTAATCCTTAAAAGAGCAGAGCCAGAGCAAGTAAAAATAAATTTAGATTTAATCATATGTTTTATAACTGATTGTTTCAGCTACTAAATCCAAAAACGGAAAAATTGAAAGGATGTTGCCCTTTATCATGCCTTGTATTAACATTGTTACAATGGAGATGTTCATTCTTGTACCATTGTTACATTCAACAAACAAATGTACTCACTCCAGGTGGTTTGAACATTAGTCTGCATGCCTAGCCAACTAACCAGTGAGAATTCTTAAAACAGTGCTCATCAATACCAAGCATACTAGCTGGGGCGGTGGAAGATTGATGACACTCTATTTGTTATGGATGAGATCATTAGGGACATCACAAGAGAGACAGCGCCATTCTCTATATCCTTCTTGCAAACTGGACAAGATCTTATGACATGTACTGTTTGGCTTACAAGAAAGATAGACCACAACCCAAATTTCCTTGAACAGGAAGTTGTGGTCATCTACATGCAGCTCTAGGAGAAGACATACCTACAAATCATGTATATACTCATATTAAGATCATAATTACTTTGTAATGGCTTCACATTGTTAAGTCGAAACCGGAAAGCCGTCGGCCAAATATAGCCTGACTATTAATGTTTTTAATGATGATAGGAGTTGTAGGATAAGAAGAGGCTCGGTATTGGTACATGTATTATGAGAGGGGCTGAAAGGTTGTAAGCCTGACTATGATGGACTGCATCAATGGAATTTGCTGCTAATTTGTTTGTTTTTTCCAACTTTATCATCTTTGAGGACTACACACTTCTGCCAATTATGCTACTGAACTCTGCTACACACATTGATGCCATATGTCCACATGGATGGCTGTCAGAGTAAGCCCTTTTAGTTGGTAGCCAGTTTTGTCCATTTTCATCAAGAGAGAATACCTAGTTAATTTAAAACATTTTCATTGCACGATTCCGACTTTATCAAAAAAGAGCTACACAGCCCTTTTCATAATCATGGGAAATATCTACTAAAAGCAGACACCCTTGTATAATTCTAACTATGTCCTGGGCAAGTGTTAGTAAATCACTTAAAATAGTGATGATATTTGCAAAAAGGTGAGCATATCACCAATCTCATTAAAATCAGATCTTAGTTTTCGCCATCGCTGAACAATGATCTAAGGACATCCCATTACAGGTCACGTCAGACCGACTTTGCGCGAATTTTGACTGACCTTGCGCGAATTTTGACCGACCAATGAAATGACCGACAAGAAATCGACATTAGCCAATCAGAGGGCAGCTTTCTCGAGCTTTAAGACACTAGTTTCAAACTGGCGTCTACGCTTCGAAACATATTTTGAAGTTTTCTTGATTAAAAAAATTAAAACTGTTAAGAAGAATATTCTGGAATGGCTTATAGATGGCCGAGATTGTATGGATATAATCATAAAACCCATAACTGTCGTTCGGAATACCCCGTGTTAAATATTTCGTGGTTGCATGATTAGAAAACACATTCCGACTGTCACTTTCATGATCTGGTAAGCGATGCTTTGATTAGTTGGATGAAAGGTCGTCCTGGGATGTCCTCAGATCTTTGTTTAGCGACAGCAAGAACTAAGATCTGATTTTAATGAGATTGGCGTATCACAGGTACGGAATTCAGTGGAAGGGAATTGGCTTTTTGACCATTATTTAATGATATCGGATCACTGATATACCTGAAGCCTAAGTTCAACGTCTTGGCCAAATTCCCATGTTTTGATATTGCAAATCCGAGAAAAACGTCAGGCTCATAAGCACAAAGATACAGGTCAGCAGGGTGATGAAGTAAAAAAGGGGAATTGCATCAATTTTGCCACTGATGCGCCTGTTTGGAAATGTTTTTCACATGTCTACCATTAAATGTTTTGAAAACTTTACCAAGGACTTTAATCTTGTAATGATGATGTTGAGTGCTAAGCAAAGAAATTGTGGTGGGGAGGATCGAGATGAAGATCTATTTTATGGCAGACACTATACAGACTTGTGTTGTTCTAGATAGGAGGTGGAACATTACCTCGTTATATTTGTGTGGATTGTCAAGTACAACTCATTAAATGCTGTCAGAGAAAATGGAAAGGGTTGGTTTTTCATTAACTCTTGTCACACAAAGATATTGATGGAGGATACATCAGTTGTGAGTGTCTTGTGTTTTATGTTGGTGCCAGTCAATTATTCTCTAGGCCTGTTATTGAAGATGGAAATATTTTCTTTTCCTCTTTCATTTGGAGATCTGTGATATATCAAATATGTTATCCAGAGATGCCAACCACTACGCTTTGGGGCCTAAATTACACTAATCCTCCCCAAATCATGAATTTTAGCTCACCGGGCCCGAGGGACCAAGGTGAGCTTATGCCATACCACGGCGTCTGTCCTTCGTCCATCATCCGTACGTCAACAATTTATTTAAATGACTTCTTCTTCTGAACCACTAACTTGAAATTAAGAAAATTTGTCTGAAAGCATCCCTAGGTGGTGGGGATTCATGCAACAGCAGCTATATCTGAATGTGTCCATAAAACAGTTAGGTTTGAATGTCCTGAAAGTAACTTGATATTCTCTGTTAGTTATGAATAAAAAAAATTGACATGGATGAATAAAGATTTGAACATGAAACAAATTACACTGATATCTTTTATAATTAAAATACAAACAAAGCAGAAGGGAAATGTAGCTGTTATATCATCAATTAAATGTTCCATGAATAAACGTTAGGTTGAGTAGTGAACTTAATAGCAGCATCAGTCATAGTTTTACCATCTTTATTTAGAAAGCAAATCAAAATAAGCAGGCTTATCTGTCATTCGTTTATGCGTTTATTGCTTATTCAGTCTTTTCGTTCAGTGTTGTTACAAAAATAAAAGTGCCCGAAGAACACCATCAATTTGAAAGCATAAGTTGTTTCCTAAATATGTTATAGAGTACAGGGTTGCAGTCTGGAAAAAACACTGATAATTCCCCAAAATTTTGTCTAACTGGTTCAGTTAGTATAGTACAATATCATTAGAATTTGGGTCGGTGAGGTAGCCTAGAGGTTAAAGGGTTCGCTCCTCACACTGAAGACTTGGTTTCGAGTCCATTATGATGTGTACATTATAATGAGTATAATGTGTGAAGCCAATTCCTGATGTACCCCACTGTTATGTTGTTTGAATATTGCTAGAAGCTGCATGAACTATACTCACTCATTAGAATTTCATAGTGTCTGTGCTTTGTAATGCACTTTGATGCCAATATTAATTGGGTCATCTGATAGCTGTGTACCTTTTAAATCATCTTTTATTCTGTACATAAAAGAATCAAAAACATATCCATAATGATTTAAGTATTTTATTGTAACTTTTTTTCTGCATTAGCATCATATTTGAATACTTAACGGTACATAGTGAAGCCTAATTTCAAACAGATGATACCCCATTCTCGTGCAAACTAAATTGGATGAAACTGTTTAATGACTTACTTGTGTCAATGTCTATAAACATGTATATGCAGGGCTGTTTTCAGCATGACATTTCATATTTTTCAGCTGTCGTCCATTTGGCTGACGTTAGATGCTTATAATAATTTTATCCAGGTGAATTACAGTATCATGCCACCTTTTTCAATAAAGTGATTTTAAAGTTTCTGAGAGCTGTGAAACTTCCATCTGATTATCGTTCATAATGGATGAGGATTAGCTATTGTGAGTTCAATAACTACATCAAGTTCCTGGCAGTTTGATCATAAATGTATAAAGTGCACTCACCCTAAACTGTGAAAATTAGTTTTACTTGGGCAAAATTTGGGTAAGGGATGTGCAGATGCCATTTCTCAGCCGCCTCGCTAAAGTAACAGGGGGTTGGGGGACTTACACCCCATAAGATGACTTGAAACAAAGGCTTTATAAGTATATATGTAATGTTAAATGCCAAAGCTAATGAAAAAGACACAGACGTTCTACCACTAGACCATGGAAGCGGTTGTGTGATCTATGAAAATTATAAAGCAAATATAAAAATATGCGAGGTGTCAGAATGACTGAGTTCCCCCTACACTTCATTCGTCACGATATGGCTGAAATATTGCCGATGTGACGTAAAGCATTAACTCACTCACTCACCCTACACTTCTGGTTGTACCAAAAATATAGTACAAGTGAGAAATCATGTTATCAAATGTCAATGTCATATTATTCTTGGGGTGTATTGTTTTATTAAATGTGAATCAAAAAGAGAAACACCTTTGATATCTCTTCGTTGTTTAACATTGCATGCAACTAGCATACCTCGATTGACTTTATTCCAAATTATCTGCCCTGATAAGCATTAAAAATCTGCAGATGATGAACAAAAGGGGCCATCCCAAATTCCAAGAAGAAAGAAAAGCTTTGACAAGCGGGTATTGAAAGATGTCATTCCACCTATCGTTGATTTTCCGAGCACTGTCCATGTGATGTACTACTCAGAAGGTCATTTAATCAACAATTCTAGTATAATATTACGTTTTCATAAACTTAGGTAGTTAAAATCATTATTTAATTCAAAACTCATTTTAAGGTATGTGTATTTGTGTATTTACACGTCTTTGAGACATTCCCTCATTATCAGGCTAGATATTAAGGTGACACAGGGCCATGCATGCAGCAAGCATGTTTGACACACATTGCCATTGTTGTGAGACTTTAAATTGTCTGTTCTTACACCTACTCAAGGTCATGTTGAAGGTCACAACATTAAATGACAAAAATAAAGAAAATAGTTGGGTCAATTATTATTATTCACAAATAACCAACTTTGGTTGAGTGATTGTGTGTTATAATTGTGAACGACGGGGTGACAAAATGATGGTTTACAGACTCTAGCATGACTTACAGTTGGGATATCTATCACAGGCAGGTAGCTAAACACCACAACAGTGTCCAATGTATGCGAAACTCAAGAGAACAAGATTAAACAGTAAAAGGGACAATCAGCTTTTCTTCTCTTTTAAAATCCAATATATAACGACATTTTTTAGGATATACAGTCAAGTGTCGTTAATCCGACCATCGGGTTTATCCGACAATCAGCTTTATCCGACAATCGGCTTTATCCGACACAAATGATGGGAACCGATTTAATCAGTGCTATTTAGAACCGTTAATCCGACAATCTTGCACTCCTACTCCGACACACCTAATTTGCAGTCTGTAACAGTAGTTTTGTGTTAAACTGTGGTGGTTGCATGATTAGAAAACATATTCCACTGACAATGTAACACAACAATATGAATATTATATTTTTCCTTTTCCTACATGTTCGTATCGTTATCTTTCGTGTAGTTGTCCAATTTTCGATCACGAACGTTCATACTACCTTATTTCGTTTATCCGACATACTCTGTAATCCGACATTATCATATGCAACCAACAATGTCGGATTAACAGGACTTTACTGTACATGGCCAAGCCTAAATCAAGAATATTAGCACACAGCTGCAGAAGCAAACAATTAGAAACATATCACTTTTCATGAAGTTATTTATGTGATGTGGTACAATACATGATGTCACTAAATTGTATCATTAATGTGCATGTGTTATTTATACTTGATTTAAAACTTTCATATTATGATGGAACATAGCAAACATTTTCATTATAAAATTGGTTCATGAATTTAGATTGAATTTTTTCACAAAGCCATCCATATCATACCGGTAAGCTATGATAAATCAACAGTCGATAAAAGTGTACTTTAGTTCACTTTCTATAAACTAACATTGTGATCCTATCAAACACTATTTACTCCATCAACCTCGCATACATTACCACAGAATTAGGATCATGGATTGAATTACTCACACACTGACAACTGAAAATATATAATTTGAATCTTATATCAATAATCATTTAGTAATTGTCACTGTTGACTTGCGGAGAAGTCAGTTCAAACATGTCATCTATTGTCCTCTGTGTGGTACACTTACGGATTCTCAAGGACTTTACATTGGGTTTTTTCATGATAAAAGTGTACTAAAAACCAAACATGTCTTTTTTTATCAGGTGCTCATACAGTTTGCATATACTATAGTATGGTTGTGCCACAAAATACTAGCCGGAGGTAATTGCAAGCATCACGTATGATTACATCCTTAAAAAAGTAAAATAATCACTTTAAAAAATGTACTTTAACCACCTAGAACCTAGATGGTGTACACATTTCAGTGATATCACTATGTTCAACAACTAGAGGGCAACCGTTGACAGAACCTGAACAATGCAATCTTACCAACCTAGTATGGCAAGAAATATAGGAAATACCTTACTTCTGACAGAACCTTGGAAACTTTGGCAAGGGATTGTTCCATTTGGTTTTAATATATCATGAATCAGGAGGCGGTGGAGAAATAAGAATCCTGCAATTCTTTTAGCAAAATATTGAATTCATTCTAATCTTTTTGTTATCAAGCTGTTCTTTCTGATCTCAACTGTGTCTTAAGTGGGTGACCATTATTTTTAACACTGCCTGCATTTAACTGGGGATGTCAGTGCAAAATTCAGGCTAATAGATCGGGAATTTCATCTGACAGATATGCAGCTGAACTTTCAGTGTTGTTAGCACTGGATCACTCTGCTGAATGCTTCTTGCATTTGACCCAGTGGTAGAACTGCACGCAGTGAAAGTCATGATCATCACATCCCTAATCCTCCCCCATCATCAAAGTGCTGATCAAATGCCACTGCTATTTTAGGCTAGATCTCTACTCATCATGCCAATTTTCAAGAAACCACCGTCTCGACGACAATGTGATATCTGTCTCTGCAGTTAAAGATCAATGTACATATACTGAACCGTAAAAGAAACGTCACCCCAAGTAACATTGCATGAAAAGTTGTCATTTCAATATCTGGGTATTTTTTGTCAAAGTTTCTAAAATTTAACATTACTCTGGAAAAATGAAATTTGATGATAAAAAGACAAAGCAGATCACAATAAAACCGATCGCCCAAACGCATCACAGCAACGGCCATGGTAACCCAATGCAAGTGAGTTCCGTGCAAATTGAAATGCACATGTGTTCCCCCATAGCCCTATAAAAATAAACCCAGATCAGATAACATTCATTCGTTATTGAATTGCTACCAAATGCCAAGATTGACAAGAAAGCGACACCAAGCCCTTGGACGATTGCAAGCTGGATAAACCGCCGGCAAGTAGCCAATGCATTTCAAGTCCACGTAATAACCATATACAGGCTCCAGCAACGGTACCAGACCACCAACATTACAGATGACCGACCATGTAGTGGAAGACTAAGGGTCACCACCCGCCATCAGGATCGGCAGATTGTGCGACAGCATCTTCAAGATCGCTTTTTTACTGCTGCGGAAACTGCTCGACAGACCATGGACACATTATTGCGGACACCGTGCTTGATGATTGACGAGCAGACACCTCCACTGTCACAGGCAACACCGAGGACCCATTCTGACACCACATCATTGCAGGGATGGTCTTCAGTGGGCAACACAGCACCAGAATTGGCGCCTGCCCTTAGTCCCTATTTAAATCCCATTGAGCACCTGTGGGACGAGATTCAATGATGTCTGAACAAGACCGACAACTGCAGCTGAACTGCGTGAGGCGTTCCTCAGAGTGTGGGGCTCAAGTGCCTATGGTCTTCATCAACCGCCCCTTCCATTCCATGTATCGACGTTGCACGGCAGTCATCAATGCACATGGCAGACACACGAGATACTGACTTGCGGTGCCATTTTCTCAGAGACTGGTGTTGTCTCACTTTAAGAACATTTGACACTTTAATTTCAATCTTGATCAGTTTTGCCAAGTTCATCTTTTTAATATGTCTCAAAGTATGTTTACAGTGTTTGGACAAATAAGGTTTCTCATATATATATGCATGGTGATGTTTCTTTTGCAGTTCAGTTCAGTGTATTTAACAAGTCAAGTCTGTGATGAGTGTTTGTGATACCCAGTACCCTTCTATTCATGACAGGCTGGTGGGGTAGCCTAGTGGTAAAGTTGTTGGCTTGTCACGTCAAAGTCCTTAGTTTGACTGCCCACATGAGTGAGCTGAAGTGTCATAAAAAAAATCACACACTCTGGCTCTCACACTCACTCATTTATTTATTCACCTTCATGTACACTATTAACTCTTAAATGATCTCACACATTAACTTGATATTCCCTTTAATAACATTGTTACTGTGATTAATGTTTCCGAGTGATATTGGATCAGATGATAAATCATGCCATCATTTCTCTTGATACCAAATATATTGACACTGGAACCTTGAGGTATGCCTCTGAGATTTTCTACTTTAGTTGACTTGTGGTGATGTCTTGCGTATCAAACGACACTGTTGGATTCTCTATATCTTTCTAAAGTGCAAATGTTATAACAACTAAACAGACTGCTTCAGAACGAATGGTTTCCAAGGAAACAAATTATACACTGTTATAGCTCTACCATTGGAGGCAAGGATGTCTTGTTGTGCTGACTGTTCCCACTGATGACTCCGAGTCCATTCCACGTTTCTTCACTGTGGTATATAGCTGAGAAATGGGACAAGAGAAACACAGCTACTCTCTCACTTCTACCCTGGGTGCATTGTATGTCCAGATTACTATGTGACTTGGTTGATTACTATGTGACTTGGTTGATTAGTCAGTGACTTGGTTGATTACTTGGTGACTTGGTTGATTATCTGATGACTTGGTTGATTACTCAGCAACTTGGTTAATTACTATGTGACTTGATTGATTACTCGACGATTTGGTTGATTACTCGATGATTTGGTTGATTACTCGACGATTTGGTTGATTACTCGACGATTTGGTTGATTACTCAGCGACTTGGTTGATCTCTCAGAGACATGATTGATTACTATGTGACTTGATTGATTACTTGGTGATATGATTGATTTCTATATGACTTGGTTGATTACCTTGTGACTTGGTTGATTACCATTTGACTTGGTTGATTAGTCAGTGACTTGGTTGATTATTTGGTGACTTGGTTGATTATCTGATGACTTGGTTGATTACTCAGCAACTTGGTTAATTACTATGTGACTTGATTGATTACTCTACGATTTGGTTGATTACTCGACGATTTGGTTGATTACTCAGCGACTTGGTTCATCTCTCAGAGACATGATTGATTACTACCGTATATCGCTGTGTATAAGGCGAGTTTTTCGTACCTAAAATGAGGGGGCTAAGAAGGGGGGTCGTCTTATACACGGAGTCGAAGATCTCACATTTTTTTCCACTGGCGATGTCAACCGGCGTCCGATAGCCAGCAAAAGCATTTGACAATAAAACTTCGCATTTCGTCCTAAATAACTGTTTCAATAACTATTTCCATACATAAACATGATTTGTATCTCTTTTCCTTGAATAAAGTTTAATAATTTCTGCAAATAAAGTTGAAATGACCCTCGCCTCGATGCAGATTGTCAAACCACCTGACACGGTAAAACAATCAACATCCGTGAGTAGAGAGCCGGAAGTACTGGTAATTTGCATATTGCACATGTGACCTAACATGTGATAACCGGTGAAGCTGAAATCAATTCCCGCTGTTTTTACAGTTGTATTAACAAGTGTTGGAGACGGTGTGTACAAGTGATTGTGGAATAAACACGCTGAATGTGAAGCAAACATAAGCCTAGTTAGTTACAACAAAGTTAATTGGCGATTAATTGCTTACCATTGTCTCTTATATGTTATTACTTCATAAATGAATTTTATTTTACGGGCACCAATTTGGTGTTGTACCGTGTAAACACAAAATGGCGACGTGTGCTGGAGTTACACACGCGACCTATCATTGTAGAAAAAAAACAACGCAAGATAAATATATTTTTATTGCATATATAAGGTTTGTGTGTGCACTTGTGATGTGTGCGAAATATGCATCAGTCGGAAAGCGCATGTTAAATCTCCAAAGTAACTAACTAACTTGTGATGTCCGTGTGCGAAATACGCTACAGTCGGCAAGCGCACGTTAAATCTTCTACTGGTATATCAGTCAGACTTGTGATGTGTTTCATTCCCGGTCGCCTTATACACGGAGTATAGGATTTTGGGTTGATTTTTAAGGCGTGTACAGGGGGGTCGTCTTATACGTGGGGTCGCCTTATACACAGCGATATACGGTATGTGACTTGATTGATTACTTGGTGATATGATTGATTTCTATGTGACTTGGTTGATTACCTTGTGACTTGGTTGATTACCATGTGACTTGGTTGATTACCATGTGACTTGGTTGATTACCATTTGACTTGGTTGATTACCATTTGACTTGGTTGATTACTACATATATGTGACTTGGTTGATTACCATTTGACTTGGTTCTTTACTATGTGACTTAGTTGATTACTATGTGACTTGATTGATTACTTGATGACTAGGTTGATTACTATGTGACTTTGTTGATTACTCGGCGACTTGTTTGATTTCATTATACCCTGATGCTCTCATCATCAATCACTGGATTGTCTCATCCAGATTATTTAACGGCCATTGTCATGTAGCTTAAATATATTCCTGAGTGCAGCGTTAAATTCTTTTCCATGAGAGGGATCATGACTTCAGATGGCTGCATAGTGGAAAACATCAATATTTTATTATACATATACTTGTTAACTTGAATTCATGGGTAACTGCAGACATTTTTTTGGTGTTTACTTTCTCTTGATATGACACAAAGTAATATAAACAATAATCTTTTTCAAACTCGAACAAGCATAGACGATATGTCCCTTACACTCTCCATTCATTCCCTCTACTTGGCAGCTCACTAATACTTCCTGCTGGGTTGTATACACTGAGTATTCTTGACATAGAGCCTCGGTGAAACGTGCACAGTCATACAGGAAGTGGGACCTGTTGATGGACAGTGTAGCAGTTTTTTAATCAGGAGATCCATCACCGTGTGCTGTTGTTTTGCTTCTGTGGAGCTGCATCATCCGTGATGTATTCTTGGACAATTACAAGTTTCCAGCCTGCTAGTTGATTCTTGTGTCAGTCAGGCTTGCTTGTTCACACACTCTCGACTCCTTTGAGGATCTGATTTTGATAAAATCAAAAGATTGTAGCATTTAAAGAGTAATGTATTATGAATCATAAGTTATATGAATATACTATATTAATGTATATTTTGTTTTAATATTTGACTTACTTATTCAGTGGTGATAGTTTTTTATAAAATGGTCATCACCACACCATGGATTCTTAAACACATCAAACAATGAAGGAGTATTGTGCACTAGACATAGAGGAGAAAGGGATTGGGTGTAAACTAACAGTTGCAGATAAATTCATACTGAGATTGTATTTCCATATATAAGATATCTACGCGATAAATCAATTAAAGATTGTTCTATTATGACGTCATTTCTGGAGATTCGAACATGCCCTTGATGACGTAAATTGGACGATGTTTTTTTTTGGAGAGGGAAGTATCTGGTGAGTTGTTTCCCCATAGATGTAGCTGGGCAATACAGATGAATGCAATGGCTGAACGATCACATCCCAAATATGGAAGTGATATCACAATCAGTATTGGGAGAAAGGTGCAGATAATTGAGAGAATACCAACCTTAACCACCCTGTACATAAAATGGATTTGTCAGGGAGTCCTCTTTATTTAAATACGGGTACATGTTTTTAAAGCTTGAACATTTTATTGACATCCTTGAAAAGGCTGTACAAAATATTGATATCTCATATGAGAAATAAACGGCTCGTGGCCGTTGTTTTTCGTACTTTAAAACACTGCAAGGACAATAAGCAACTCAGGGCGACCTCCTCATGGTTTATTATTCTGCAGTGTTTTATTCTTTGATAAACAGCTTTGTCATTTATTTCTTAAATAATTGCAGGTTTTTACTTGAAAATTGACATAACAGATGGATATAGCAGTGTGTAAATATTCTGCAATCGACTGAAATGTGCACGACAGTTCACAAACCGGATTTCAATTTCATTGCGCGAGTTTGAAATCAAGCCTAGTTCGGCAAAGGTGGAAACTGGATTTTTATAGTCAGTTAACTCCCTTGCCTCAGGAAGATGCAGCTGGAGATGGAACCACTGACCTTCCACAGAGCATAGAGGCGGTCTCACTTCGGGACTAATGACATTACAGTAATGGTTGTGGTCATAGTGAAAATGAACTGAAGCACCTGTGGACAGTAATTTATTGTCTCCCAGAATAATTAGCATGGAAGGTCTTAAGCAAGAAGGACATACTCCCTGATAAATGAATTGGGCACTTCTGTATTCAACTGAAATTCATTGCCTTGTGATGGATGTCATGACAACAGTGTCTGCATGTCATAAACATTAATGGAAGTAGTTGACATGATGAAGCACAGTGGGACATCAAGTTGTGGTGTAATTCCATGTGTTTTTCTGTTAATTCAACCCTCATGGTGCTGGTTGTCAGCTGGCTTTGCATACCGCTCAGTGCTGCACTGTGATGACATCGTGGTTTCAAAAATGTATACATGGTATCAAAAGTGTTCCAACGTTCTTATTTCTTCACACGGTTAAACCAAATCGTATCACATGCAACTGGAGTTGATTGTCTTTCCAACAGTATCTTAAGTCAACAAATCCAAAAGATCTATGCACGGCCTTGCCAGTTATAAAAGTGCTAGTATTGTAAGCTTCCTGCTTTTCTTCATTAATCGTAATATAAAAACACCTGAATGTGGCAAGTAAAGTCAAGTAAGTGCCCTTGTTTTAACCTTTTGACCGTCTTAATCATTTTAAGTCAGACTGTTAAATAAATGGACAGATTTTTCAGAGAAAATGACTGTAATATTTAGACATTATATAAATTGCCTGTAATATATACATGCTTACAAAGGAAAAGACTTGTGAAAACAACATCTATAGCGCATCGAAGCACTTCCCAACTGAGACAAAGAGGAATAAGAATGAATCTGTTCTATGCTACAGCAAATGAAGGAAAACAAAATCCCATACGTCAGCAACTGTACAGCAACTGTACAAAGAAACTTATTCAATGTCACATGTCTCTGTAACAATTAAATATTTTAAGATATATATATCGTTTCGGGATGTTTTAACCCGTGTTTCGTTTCTCAGCTGATCACTTAGTTTGTTTCAGGTGTTTCACATAGGTGTCAAGTCTCAAAGGTCAGCTGAGAAAGTCCACGTGACAACTATTTTCATAATGTCCATTGTTCTTAAAAAAATCCATTGAGTTAGTACGTTGATTGATTGCTCATTGTTATCTATCAGTTAACCCTTTGAACAAAGTATCTTGTTTTTACATCAGCACTTCACGCCATGATATGAGTGTATTCCGTCTGCTTTAGTAAACCTAAACATGTAAACACTCACTTTTGACATATCCACTGTGCAAGATAACAGTGATTAATCAACCAACGTATTTTCTGTTAATCCTTCGATGGCTAGAAAGGGTCCGTTGATTACAAAAAAGTAAAACAACTGATCATTCATCCCTTTGCTGGGCTGCCATGTGCATATCACATAACACACATTTCACCTCACTTCAAACCTGGATTTAGATGGAATAATTACCCCAGACACTATAAATGCCAAATGGGAACCTTTATCAGGTATTCTGAGTGGTGCTACCACTTATTATACCTGTAATAAATTCATTAACTGAGCATCAAGTGAAAGTGAATGACGACAAATACACAAGTGTAGGGTTATTCCAGAATACATGGATGACAACAAGGGAGTAGTAATTGTATTATCAACACAATCGGAAATCGGAAATTGCTTTCACTGCAGGGATACTTTTTTTCATTATTTAACTATAACCATCAGGGGTATTTCCAAATGACGACATCCGATGAACTTCCGTCGTTCTTTTTGTCTGTTAGTTTAGGCTGAAGAAATTAATTAGCATGCACCCTTTGTTGAAATCTTTATAGATATAGGTCTTTACAGACGGTAGCCACGTCTCTTGTTGCTCTCAGTTGCGTTAGTGGGAGTGTCAGACAGCTGAGAAGAAGCCAGAGATTAGTGTCCCTTTAACTATCATAGCTGCCTTTCAATATCTTAAATTTTAGTATTTTGTGTAAATCAGCATCATAAACAGAATGACAATCTGCACTGTCGTTTTGTCTCTAGTGCCATGCTAAATCGCCATGACACACAGTCAATAAAAATATGCAATACTTGAACAAAATACGTCCATTGTGGATTTAAACGTCAGTAGTCTTACACCAATAACTGTAGAGTGGGGAAAAGTAAATCTCTCTGACTAGTCCATTTCTTTTTCAAATTGGCTGTCTTATATTATGATAATTATGTGTATATGACATGGGTGCATAATCACAATTTCCTGTCATTTGCTTGAAGTTCAAATACGGCAGGAAACCGTTACATTGCCGATACTCTCTTGCCACAATCTTACCCCTCGACCGTAACATTGGAGTTGTGCTTTTACCTTCACATACAGTATTCGACGTAATAAGCGCCCACGGCAATTTTTGCTAATATATTGGCTAGTGAACAATCCCAATTAGCACCCCTTCCGATTGATCAATGTACAGAAGACCTTTTTATTCGCATCTAATACGCACTCGTGTGTTATATGCACCCTTAATTATTGGGAATTAAATTCTGGAAAATTATATCTGTCTTACATAAACATTTCTGGCTGTCCGCATAAACCACGAAATTTTTCTTTCAACTCTGTTATTTTCACCAAAATAATATTATAATAAGCGCCCCCTATTTCTAATTTTGAAAGCGCCCAGGGCGCTTATTACGTCGAATACGGTAATTATAGTGTCGTAAAAAATATTGAGTGGTTATGAAGAACCTAGTCAGGATGTGTACCCTAACCCACATTGGAACAAAACCAACTTTCTTCCGTGGAAATGCAAAAAGTAGAAGTTTAAATGGTCTTGAATGGCAAAAGGCAAAAGGTCAGCACAACCTGAAGAATATGCCAATTGTCGTGAATAAATATTGAACAGTTTCAGATCCAGACAGATGAAGCCCATTTCTTTTACAACACTTCAAACTTCTTTTAGGCTTAAAAGGATAACAGACAGCGTGAATAGCATTATCATTTCCATACAAACTGCTGAAGACAGTGATGTGTTACAGTACATGGCTTCCCATGTATCGTCCATGTCGCATATTGTGATGGATTGCTTGTTGTTCAAGGTGTCATCATCCTCTGGTTTCATTACAAGGCTTCTGTACTGACAGACTACTTTTACATAGCTGCAGGATTGAAGAGCAAAATAACTCTTCTGTTTTATGCAAAGTATTATTAAAATCGTAGTTTCTTTGATTTTCTGTTCAGCACATATGCACCAAGCAATTATAGAGAAGTGACAAGGATTCATGTCAAACAGAGAACTGGTTGTTTTATGAATCATGTGTTTGCTGTCTGTGACTAGTATTTTGTATTTTATGAGTTCATACGAGGGGTGTTTATTAAAGATTTCCCCTAAACCACTTAGGGTTATCATATTTGGTTGAAATTTCACATGTGTTATGATACATGTATCTATGGGTTATGTCTGAATTTGCAGCACCGAACTATTAATCTTACCACTTTTACAGGTGTTATGATCAAGTAGGGTGTGACAATGGAGCCAGTAGAATACCGAGCAGTGATTAGGTTTTCATATTTGAAAGGTCGCACACCAAAAGAAACTTTTGATGAAATGAAAGCAACTTATGGGGAAGATGCCCCATCATATGACGTTGTTAAACACTGGCATCGCCAGTTCAAGTGTGGTCGGACATCTGTGGAAACAGCTGCCATTTCTGGTCGCCCCCATTCAGCCATTGATGAGGAAACTATCCATCAAGTGGAGACCGCCATTTTGGCAGACTGACGTACCGGTATAACTGTTCGCCAGTTAGCACAAGATGTGTGTAGGGTCTGTGGAAAAAATCATCCTTGACAATTTGAACATGCATAAGGTTGCTCACACCTTTCCATCGGAAGTGGGTCAGGGGAAATCTTTAATTAACACCCCTGGTACTTTGAACAATCGACAGTTTGTGTGTTGGGATTTTGTAAGGGACTGATCATTTATTATAGCAAGGTGAGGTGAGATTTGTCTTAGAACTGTATATTCTTGACATTCTTCACTTCCTTATTAGCAAATAGGAGCTTATTCATCTCGATTTCAGAAACATAGCTAATGATCACAGAGCAGTGCATATGTTGTATAGTACATGATCAATCATCACGGTTATTTCTCTGTGGCAGTATAAATCAAATCTTGGGAAGACATTGGATCCCTTGACAAGAACTGTTATTACATAGCTAGCTCCAGACATCAGCCTGTCTTCACTTGTTAGTGTTCTTACAGGATCTATTTTTGTGAAGGGGGGACAGGAATAGAAATGTTTTCATAGGTCTCAGGGCACTAAATAGGATGGGTTGTTAATTCAAGTGTGCAAACAAGAAGTTGTTTACGGTCTTGCAATCAGTTTTGTGCTACATTCAATGTAAATCACTTGTCTGTAGGTAATATGGAATTGCAGGTGTTATTAATACCATTTCCATAAGATGGGTCCTCCTAAAATCTTGCAGAATGCCATTTCACAATGAACCCCGGTGGGGATTGCAGGTTACAGTATTGTGGTCTTAATCTCAACCAATGGATCTGGTTGATGTTTTATTGACAAATTAACTCACAACAGAAGAGATAGTTAGGAGCACCCTCATAGTTAGAATATTGTCTCAATCATCATGTCAAGGACCCAGGTTTGATTGCCCACATGGGTTCCATGTGTGAGTTAGGGTACTGTCTCAATCATCACTGCAAAGATTGTATTTCAGTGGGCTAGCACTATGTAATCAGCATTAGTCTGGACAGGAACTGGAGACAACGGTCACTGGATAATTTGAGGAAACGGCAACTGCATAAGAGAAAACAGCTTATAGGGTTAGTGAAAACTGGCACCATTAAGGGAAACTACGTCCACCACAAATGGAGAAAGGGGCCTCTTTAATAATAATGTTTTGATAATAGAGCACTTTAAAAAAGTAATCCTTTGTGTTTTCATGTTGTGACTGTAGAAGGCAAGAAGACATGTTAAACTTGTTACACATCTTTAAGAATCTACAGTGAAATGGTTTCTGTATAACTTTAACAAACTGATCCATTGTATGAACTTTATCTTGAATGAGAAACTCTCATTTCAATGTTTTGTTTGTAGAATGCAGTTATCTATTATCACCAAACACACAAGTGCATGCACACAGCTATCTCACCCCTGATCTCCGACAATGTCCTACCTACGAGTACTCTGCTTTTAGAACATTGATCAAGATCTGTCTCTTCCGCCAAGGGGGGCACAGGTGGCCCAGTCGTCTAAGGCGCCGCGATTCGCTGTGCAGAATTGCGTCCCTTGGCCATGCCAGAAACCTATGATTGTGGGTTCGAATCCCGGTTCGCCCCGATTATGTTTCTAGGTTTGTCAGCACCATACCCGTGCTCGTGGGTTTCACGGAAGTGGTAAACATCTAAGACCTGCATCACTTCGGGCTTTCCTCCCACATTAATCTGACATGCTGTGATATAACTGGTAACTGGAATACTGTTAAAAGCGGCATTAAACCCAACTCACTCACTCACTCACTCAGTCACTCTTCCGCCAAGCTCTCTCCTGAACTGCCTTCTCTTGTCTGCTCATTGAGCATAATATTTGAGTATGGCAACATGTGCATTATAAATTAACTACTATACTACTATATACAAGCACAATAGTCTTGAACATGACATTGCTCCCCATTTCACCTCACCTCACCTCACCTCACCTCACCTCACCTCACCATTATAAAAAGACATTGTGACATATTGTCTTGAGTATAGTGCGCATCCGAGTATAGTGCGCCCCCCATCTCCCACCCCCCAATGGTATAACTTTACAAGATTTTAATGCAAGGATCGTATTGTATCTGAAGTTTTTTTGTTCCAATATCTCGTTATTTTAGTTGCAGCTTTTACTAAATATATTTCAAATGATTATAACCCTAAGCAAAGCAGCTGATCGCTATTGACGGTTATTATTTTCACATGAAACCAGTTTGGCCAGTCACCGAGAACTATGTGTTGACATAGAATCGTCAAACCATAACAAATATGGCTTTTAACGAGTAAAGTAAAGTATGGCATTTATGATATATGTATCCATTCTCTGTCAACTAAAGTTTGTTTCAAGACGTCAATAGTGGTAATCTGACTGTGGTTGCTGTTAATAACAGTGAGTTGTGCGATCTTGCGATCGCTTCACACACAATTTTGCCGAAATTAATTAAAACAATATTAAAAGGAATTTTTAATAAAATTAATGAAATAAGTTACAAACATAAGTCCAGATATGCAAACAACACTTTTTATAGCCAGACTGTGCAATTAAATGATTAATTTGTGTACTTCAGTATGGTTTTGTTGATATGGTATTTCCGATGTTACGTGCTCACGGTAATGTCTTTCCGTTGGGGGAAAAAACATGAATCTTTATTGCATGTATAATGCGCACACCCTTCTACACAGTTGTGTATTTTGGAAAAAAGTATGCACTATACTCAAGAAAATACGGTATTCTCATTGAATAGTAGCTTTAATAACTTTTAGCTAATCGATCAATGCCCATGACATCAAAGAATCTTGCTGTGTGATACAAGAACAATGTTGGTGTCGAAAGTTTTATGAGAGATATCTTCTGGCATGAATGTTACACTCACTGCTATTATTCTGTGGATTTAAACGTCCAACATCCAGTTTGCTGGGACAGTAAGGAGCTGTTATAGGAGGCTATGAAATGGATGATGGATAGTGTGTTGGTTGATGATGGCAGATAGTGTATAGATCTACAACATATGTATTTTTAAATATTTCAAACTGTTGTGTTCAGTTGCTGTTAGTATCTCCGACATCTGCAAGCTTTTCATCTATTTAATGACTGCACAACTGTATCGGCATTAAATTTCAATGATGCACTTAGTATCTCAAAAACTATTGCATACGACATGTATGTTTTGTTATAAGTCAGTCCTGTTTTAAATGAGAGCTCTTATTATCCCCAGCCCAACAATGTTTTCTTTCCGGAGCATAACTCTGCTCAATATTTTTTCATGAAATTTTGCAGGTCTGTCAAGCACATGCTGAACTAGTGCCTTTTGCTAATTAGAAATTTTAGAAATTTTTATTTTTTACGTTTCTATGGCAACAAGATGGACTTGTGACTTGTTCTGTGAGGGTAGGGCTCATTTCCGGAGCATAACTCATAAACCATTCAATATTTTTTCATCAAACTTTACAGGTCTGTCAGGTACATGCTGAACTGGTGCCTTTTGCTATTTAAATTTTTTAGAAATTTTAGAAATTTTTATTATTTACATTTTCATGGCAACAAGATGGACTTAGGTTCCAAACTCTTCTGTTTTTAAAAATTTCTATGACAAGTTCCACCTCAGTTAAAAAAGGTTAGGGTTTGTTTAGATTTAATTATGTCATAAATTCTGCAACAGGAGCGAGGGATATAGCTACATTTGTGGCGAACTCTTGTTTGATTTCTGTACATTGTGCTTGCAAAATATTTCCAATCATCAGCACTAAGCACAACAATATTTACATTGTACAGAATATGGTAAAGCCCCTGTTGACACATCATGTCAGGCATCTTGGAGCCATTTTGCAATTTCATGATTGTAATATGGTGTTACGTTTCAGTGACAATATTTCATGCTTGGATGCCAGTTTAATATGACATTTATGCTTAAATAAGAAACATCCAAAAGATTCAACAAATTCTATCTGGACATTGTTAAAATATCAAAACTGAAGAAAAATGTCACAATATCAAATCCAAAAGAACAATATTTCCATTCTGTAGCATGCCTATGCCATCTGTTGACATGTCATGCTTTGTGAAGATACACAGTGCTCATGGACTTGTTTATTGCTAATACCTGTTGTATATGCTGATGGAACTGCATATACGAAGACCTACATTGGGTCGTATGTATGCAGCTGAAGAGATTTAATATCTCCAATCTGGTTTTCAGATAGTTTTAGCTGTAGGCTGTAACCTATATATACATGATGTAGCAGGTGGGTTCTCCATTTTAGAACTAGGAAAGGGGCGGTCAGGTAGCCTAGTGGTTGAAGCGTTTGCTCATCACGCTGAAGACCCGGGTACGAGTCCCGACATTGGTACAATGTGTGAAGCCCATTTCTGGTGTCCCCCGCCATGATGTTGCTGGAATATTGCTAAAAGCAGCGTAAAACCATACTCACTCACTCACTACAACTAGGAAGTGATGTCGAGATATGTTCCTGAGCCAAGAAAATACTAAACCTGAGATGCAAGTTTTGAAAACAAATATCATTTGTTAAGTGTGAAATATACAGCCGAAATTACAAAGTAGGATGTATTTACTCATTTTTCACCTGTTTTTATGCTTTCTGATTTAATCGTTCTGTAATTGGTTGTAGCCGTACATACACAGATACAGACCTTAACTGGAGCACTGGTTTAAGTGAGTGAGGGTGGGATTATGGTTGTGTATTCCAGCGATATTATGTCAAGGGACACCAGAAATTATCTTCACACATTGCACCTATCTAGGAAACAAACCCGGGTCTTTGGCATGACGAGCAAACACCAAGCCCTAGACTACACCAGCACCCCGCACTTCTATAAATCTTATCCTTACTTAGAACTCCAACTTCTAAATGCCTCTCAAAGAAGTAACTTGTATCTATTTATGTGCTGCTCGAAGGGAGTTACATCTATGTCCCTCTGATGGGCGAATGATATTCCACCCTCACATCACCTGCATTTGCTTCAAACAAAATGTTGGCGCCAGTCAAGATTAACTGACCTGAATTGTAATAAAACAGTCTTACCCCCACAAAGTGCATCAATCACTTGAGCACCTTGTTTAAAAACATGAAAAGATTTGGAAAATATCCGTCGACACCCAGTTGACCATGCTTTGTAGATCCTGCAATCAACTGTAATTTGAGTGGCAGTTGCCATGTTGTTTACAAACCAGAAGTTGGTTTTGTAACGCAATTCTGACTCAACTATGTGTAGACTTGTTAGTCCAATCAAATTCAAAATTCCAGCCTAGTTCAGCACAATCTCATTAAAAACAGATCTTAGTTCTCGCTATTGCTTAACAAAGATCTGAGGACATCCCATTACGGGTCACATCAGAATGACCTTTCATCTGACCAATCAAAGCGACGCTTACCAGATCATGAAAGTGACAGATGGAATGTGTTTTCTAATCATGCAGCCTCAAAAACATTAACACGGGGTATTACGAATGACAGTGACGGCCCGTACGACTGATTCCGTCAAAATTATCGTCTTTCTGGACGGAGGAGGCGTTGCACAGTATGCCATACAATCTCAACCATATATTAGACAATCTGTCTACAAAATCTGTCATGAGTATTTGGAGGCAAGCAAATCAAAAGTTTTGGTTATGGTGATTTAGTTTGCATATTTTGTTCAAATACGCAGCTTATCGGGAGCTCTGAACAGCATGCAACTAGGATGATTGATTTTAAGCAAGTGTGATGTATAAAATGTGACAGTTGATACATTAGTGTAATAGTAGCGTAGAGTGGAGCTCCATGGCCCATCATTATAATGTTTAATAGTTTCTTGGTGCAGCATCTGTATGTGATAAATGATCAAAATGAATCAGATCTATCGTTCATGGGGTTATAAATTCTGTCAACAGATGGAAAAAACTTGTAATTGGTAGATAAATGATATCCCTGAAAGGTGACTCACTGACTTCCATCATGTGGTGTTTTGTAAGCGCTAGATTATGTGTTGGATGACAGGTCCAGATGTACTGCATTAGTGTTGTATTATATGCTCTTTAAAATAAGTAAGGGATCATGAAATACCATTAATCTGACATGGTTGGTTGCATATGATTATGTCGTATTAACGAATGTGTCGGATAAATGAAATTAAGTAGTATCACTGTTTGTGATCAAAATTCGGACAACTACACAAAAAATAGTGATTCAAACATGTTATTAAAAGATGAAATATTCATATTGTTATGTTACATTGTTTGCAGAATATGCTTTCTAATCATGCAACCTCTAAAGCTTAACACAAAACTACTGTTACGGGCTGTATGACTGACTCAAAATACTTTAGAAGCGTAGTCTGGAATGGAAGTCGCCAGTTTGAAACTAGTGCCGCAAAGCTCAAGAAAGCTGCTTTCTTAGTGGCTAATGTCGACTTCCTGTTAGTCATTTCATTGATCGGTCAAAGTTTGCGAAAGGGATGTCCTCAGCGGTATCGAGAACTTGTATCTGATTTTAATGAGATGGAGGTAATCTAAGCATGTGATTTATCCTGTTTTGTTTATTTAAAGCATAAATTGTTTATGGTTAAGCAAGTTTTTCTCTGCAGCTGTTAATATGCAGCTACTAGCCGACTAGTCTCGCATCAAATCACGGGGCTGTGTACTCGCGGGCAGATGACCTCAGACTGAACGCTGATCACTGTGTGGAATTAACAAGACTGATTTATGGGTGATTTCGGTAATTCGTTGCAAACTGAGTGTGACAGTGCGAGAATGGTGGATTAACGGGTCTATATACCACTGAATTAGTTGGTTCCCATCATTAGTGTCAGATAAAGCCGATTGTACATCCTATGAAAGAATGTTTATGTCTGTAAAACTTTACACCAAAACACATTCAACTAAGGGTAGGGTGTCATTCCTGATTTTGACACCTTTAAGGAAGGTTTATTAATCTCTGTGGACCATTATTTTGGTCAATGTTATTGATTGACTTCATTCATTGTTTGTGTTTGAACTAGTGATGCAGCATCTGCAACGATAGACAGCCATTACTCGGCCATTGGCATTCTGGAAACTGGCTGAAGTGAGAATTCATACCCAATATCTTCAATGTTTACAGATAGCAACAAGTCCAAAATGTTGACGATGACCCCATTCAGGGTATTTCTTGTCAATGACAAGAGTACCGGATTGATAGATCCGACAACAGGCGCTGGGTCAGATGATTTGAAATCATCTAGATGCAGCTCTACTCCATGCTCGATGGCCACATGTTGTGCCCCCTTACAAATTATCATATTGGCAACAATCAATGTCAAGGATGTATGCAATATCAAAACTGGAGTAATTGTGGCTGGTCACGTGTCAGGTTTTCAAATGAGTCCCGATTTACTTTGCCCTTCCTTGATAGGCATGGTTGCGTCTGGCGATGTTGTGATGAATGTCAAGCCAATGTCAACCTGAGACATGTCAGTTGATCAGTTATGGTGTAGGGTGGCATCACTTAAGGACATTGTGTGCAAGAAAGGGACTATACAATGACACTCATTGTTGTCCTGTTTGTAAGGCATGTGGAATGACATTTTGTCTTTCAGGATGACATTCCCCGTACACTCATCGTCAAATGCTCACCTCCAGCAGCACAACATCCATAGACCAGCAATGACACCAGCTTTTTCCCCACTGAACATGTCTGGGACATGATAGGGAGATGTGTGTGTCAACGTCATAGGCCGCCTACCACTGAACTTGGCCAAGCACTGCAAGAGGAGTGCATCAGAGTGGGACAGATTGCCATTGGGAGACTCATATGCAGTATGCCTCGTCGAGTCAATGAATGTTTGACAAATCATGGCGGTATTACGCACAACTGATCCAAAACGTCAACTTTGAAATTTCCCATCTTATCCCTATCGTCCTTCAAGACTATTGGCGGTAGACTTGGTTGACATTGGGCGTCATTCCGAGATGACACAAATCATTCATTGCTCATGTTACTGGATTGCCTGGTCGAGACTCGACTGTTTACATGCTGCTATTGTATGGCAGAAGTAATGCTGGGTTTGTCATTAGGAAACCAACCCTTACTTGTTTATGCAGATTATGTGGTGGCAGGTGCTGCTAGGATTATATCCTACCTAAATATTATCCCGGGGGAAGTTTTACTCTAGAATATAGTACCTTAGTGCACTTACACTGCTAGGTGAGCAGGCTGACACATCATGATATATCTGAACCCAACTCAATCACTCTCTGATGCAGGTTTTTAGATGGTGACAGCTACAGTGCCTACCAGAAGCTGAGGACAAATCTGAGAAGATTTCTGATTTTTAAATTTATTCATATTTCAAATGTGTTCCTGATACCAAAACTGTGTTTGTCAGTTAATGTCCTTGTCATCCCCACTATATATTCATCAGCAATCGAGAAAATTGGAATATTAGAAAGCTGTCACAATCATCAACTCAAAAAGGTGTTCAGGCAATTATTCATACATACATGGTAATTACCATATTGAGAATGATTACAGCTCGTTTATGTGATACGATAAGGGTTTATGGAAGATCATATTCCAAATTCTTTCCATGCATGTTCAAGTAGGTTTCACTTAATATACAGACAGGTGTAATGCTCCATTTCAGTCATACTAGGCCACAATGTTTGTGTACTACTTAGATCACATACATGTACTTGTTTAGATGACACCAAAAAGCTTATTTCAAATCGATTGCTGGAAAAAAGTAATGAAACAAACAGCATGTCTTCAAGCACAGACCTAATTTTTATTCCAGTTATGTTACTCTGTAGTTACCATACCTGATTTTGGGTGATCTGGAAAGAACCTTCTCATTTAGTGAGCGACCTGTGAAGATCTGGGGTAGAAAAGGTCTTCAGCAACCCATGCTGGCCATAAGAGACGACTATGCTTGTCGTAAGAGGCCTAGGAGACTGACAGGATCAGGTGTCAGGCGCACTGACTTGGTTGATGCATGTCATTACCCAATTGTGTAGATAGATGCTCATGATGTCACAGGATTGTCTGGTCAAGGCTTGAATATTTAAAGACCACCATCATATTGCTGAGTGTGGCGTTCAACAACATACAAACAACCTGTTGGTTTACCAAAGTGGGTACACATCTAAGACCATCATTGTTTGAGGAGTTCCTGGACATGCATAATGACTGAAACACTGTTCTAAATGTCATGAAAGACCTGTGAAGATCCAAGGTAGAATAGGTCTTTTCAGCAACCCATGCTTGCCGTGAAAAGCAACTATACATGTCATAAGAAGCGACTAATGGGATCAGGTGGTCAGGCCTGCTGACTTGGTTGATGCATGTCGTTGTATCCCAATTGCGTGGATCAATGCTCATGATGTCAATCACTGGATTGTCTGGTCTAGACTTGATTATTTACAGACCGCCTTCATATGGCTGGAATATTGCTGAGTGCGGTGTTAAACAACAAATAAACAAACAAACAATAAAATGTCATGATCAACCATTGAAGTCTTAACAAAATCGGGCAGTGGCATAGCCAAATATTTGCTTATCACACCAATGGCCTGCTAAAAGCAGAATCCATAGTACGCTTATGACTATATCTTGAGCATGTGTTTACGAATCACTATCAAATAGTGATGATACCAGGTTTGTTGTAAAAAGGTGAGCAAATCCTGCCTCATCAATGCTACCTGTCACAAACACATGCAAAGGCAAGTCAATAGTTCACCTGAAAAACGCCCAGGAACATATGGCACAAGTCAAAATAGCAAAACAAAGTCTTGATGTCTCACACCAAGGACATTGGAAAAAGCATTGTTCAAGTGTACTTGTACTCAATACTCACATATGCATAACCTTGTGGATGACCTTGTGGATAACCATCAATAATATGTCAACGTCTTATTGGGATGGATATTTACTGCCATGCTCCGTTTCTTTCCAATAACCTACAATCTTAGGTAGCATAACAATCCAGCCATTTTATGAACACAAATTGGATGATTTGAATCAATACCATCTTCAAAAAGAATTCAAAGTAAACAGTTCAACAAAGAAATATGGAACCTTTTTTAGTGTTGTAAGTCCACTATTTCTCATAGTGTTTGAGGGGCGGTCGGGTAGCTTAGTGGTTAAAGCGTTCACTCGTCACGCCGAAGACCTGGGTTCGATTCCCGACATGGGTACAATGTGTGAAGCCCATTTCTGGTGTCCCCCGCTGTGATATTGCTGGAGTATTGCTAAAAGTGGTGTAAAACCTCACTCACTCACTCACTCACTCACTCACTCACTCACTCATAGTGTTCGAGGAACTGTGATATTTGTGACAACCAAGCTAGAACAATTTAATTCGCAGATTTCTAAAGGATGATCCCAGCTGTTGTAGTAACCAATGTTAACCAGTGTAGTAACATTGTTATCATCACTGTATATAGACAGTCTTTTGTCCAGTGTATTTGGAGATGAATCCATGTGTGCTTCAGTTGATGTTGTTACATTGTAACACATGTAAATATTGAGTTCATACCAAATGGCAAATGCACCGAGCTTCTGATTTCGGTTAATGAATACATTCGTCAAACTGTAAAATCATAATGGATTTAAGCAATTTATTTTTCATTCTTTCCTACCTTTTGATCTGACTTTTGCAATTTGTTGTCATCATCCAGGGATATATAAAAATGTTGGAAAGGTACAAAGTTTTGCCTAGAAATTTTCATGTGAAGAAAATATGTTTAAAATTCAACAATTATGACAGCAAAGTAGGGATAATTTATGGATAACAACTTCTTTATTTACTGTAAAGGCGACGTTTCGGTATATATCTTCATACCATTGTCAAATAAAGTAAATAAAGAAGTTGTTATCCATAAATTATCCCTACTTCGTCATGCGTCAACTTCTAAGTAATGCCTATCAGTCAATTCAGTTATGACAGCCATGGTGACATCTTGGGATAGAGAGGGACAGTTGTAATCTTCTTAATCCATTCATTCGCATCCCAAATTGGATGACCAGGCATTAGGTACCTAATGAAGAGAGTCATAGCTGGCAGCACCAAGCTGTGCTCGCTTCATTTAAAATTGCAACACTTGATGCTGGGGATGAGACCCTCTTCATCATATTTTCATAGGCAGAAATGTTCTTTGCTCTTATCTTTGACTATAGTGTGTAGGGGGCGGTCGGGTAGCCTAGTGGTTAAAGTGTTCGCTCGTCACACCGAAGACCCGGGTTCAATTCCCGACATGGGTACAATGTGTGAAGTCCATTTCTGGTGTCCCCCGCTGTGATATTGCTGGAATATTGCTAAAAGCGGTGTAAAACCTCACTCACTCACTCACTCACTCACTCATAGTGTTCGAGAAACTGTGATATTTGTGACAACCAAGCTAGAACAATTTAATTCGCAGATTTCTAAAGGATGATCCCAGCTGTTGTAGTAACCAATGTTAACCAGTGTAGTAACATTGTTATCATCACTGTATATAGACAGTCTTTTGTCCAGTGTATTTGGAGATGAATCCATGTGTGCTTCAGTTGATGTTGTTACATTGTAACACATGTAAATATTGAGTTCATACCAAATGGCAAATGCACCGAGCTTCTGATTTCGGTTAATGAATACATTCGTCAAACTGTAAAATCATAATGGATTTAAGCAATTTATTTTTCATTCTTTCCTACCTTTTGATCTGTGACTTTTGCAAATTGTTGTCATCATCCAGGGATATATAAAAATGTTGGAAAGGTACAAAGTTTTGCCTAGAAATTTTCATGTGAAGAAAATATGTTTAAAATTCAACAATTATGACAGCAAAGTAGGGATAATTTATGGATAACAACTTCTTTATTTACTGTAAAGGCGACGTTTCGGTATAGATCCTCATACCATTGTCAAATAAAGTAAATAAAGAAGTTGTTATCCATAAATTATCCCTACTTCGTCATGCGTCAACTTCTAAGTAATGCCTATCAGTCAATTCAGTTATGACAGCCATGGTGACATCTTGGGATAGAGAGGGACAGTTGTAATCTTCTTAATCCATTCATTCGCATCCCAAATTGGATGACCAAGCATTAGGTACCTAATGAAGAGAGTCATAGCTGGCAGCACCAAGCTGTGCTCGCTTCATTTAACATTGCAACACTTGATGCTGGGGATGAGACCCTCTTCATCATATTTTCATAGGCAGAAATGTTCTTTGCTCTTATCTTTGACTATAGTGTGTAGGGGGCGGTCGGGTAGCCTAGTGGTTAAAGCGTTTTCTCGTCACACCGAAGACCCGGGTTTGAATCCAGACATGGGTACAATGTGTGAAGCCCATTTCTGGTGTCCCTCGCCGTGATATTGCTGGAATTTTGCTAAAAGCGGCGTAAAACCACTCACTCACTCACTCACTCACTCACTCACTATAGCGTGTAGAGTTTCCAGTGTTATCAGTTGTTGTTTCATATTCTCTCCATAACAGAATTTAATAATGTTCTGTATTGTTTTTGAAGGTGAGGAGTTAAGTGTTCATGACCACATTGCTGTTTTATGTTGTTTAGGGTTCCAGATGTGGAACTCTTCATATCCAGGTAGCATTACTTAAATTCTCACGATGGCATTTGACTGTAATTTTATGGATTATATAGGACTTCAGAAACGGTGGCTCAGTTTAATGTATGTCAAGGCAATAGTGTGATTGTCAGAAGTATTGTGTGTACAGGTTGTGAGTTTAATCGGACATATGACTGTTGTGTATGGATTTATGGTTGAGGGTTTGTGGGTTAATGAGTAACCTGAATGACAGTCCTACATCATTGTCAGTGTGAAGGATAAATATTGGAGAGTGGAGTCATCCTGAGTAGCTGAATGTGCTGACATTATCACTTGTTGGGGGACTGGTCATTTGCTATTTGAAGTGGATGGGGATTGGTTTTTTTTAAATTAGTTTGTTCTAAGAAGTACTAAAGTGTAGTGATGAATTTAGACTCAAGTTTTACACACGATCAAAAATACTCTGGGTGTCATGAACAAAATGCATTTAGCTGCACGTTTATGGGAAAAACATTCCATATCTTGATCAAAAAAAAATAATTCGATAGCAAAAATATCATGCACCTCAGAATATCAAATGCTTGGACTCAGATCTTGCTGTCTCTTGAGACCCCAGTAGGTGGGTGAGGTTAGAAATCGGTCAAGGCCAAGTATCTAAGAGCATTTTTGTTAAGATATTAGCAAGTGATCATTTTATTGTAATTGTATTTGTGGAGCCAATTACCAGACATGGTGCACTGTGGTCTGTGAACCATGATGAACCATGGTTATTCCATGCTCATTTCACCCATATCACCTATATCACCTGGCAAGCATGTCAGATGTGGGATATATGTTGGCAATGACAAGATATAGTTCCTGCAATGTTTCTGTATCACAACATGAAGGAAAACAACATGTTTTAGTTTGCAGGTTACAAGGTCAACAAAATAGCTGTGTAAGCTTTTTCGAGCATGAACATCTGAATGTTGTTTTTGCAGGTTATGAGTTTAACAGTTGTGGAGGGACAGGATCCAAGGCACCAACACAGAATAGGTGTAATTTGTCTTATCGGGGAGAGAAGACAGTCGAGGTGCTCCAGGGGGAGTATGCTGGAGCTCAGAAGTGGGAGGTGCCAAACACTGCCACCTATAGGTAAGTCAGGGGATATAACTCATGCTGAAAAACATGACTACAAATCTCATAAAAATCAGATCTTAGTTCTCGCTATCACTAAACAAAGATCTGTGGACATCCCATTACAGGTCACATCAGAACAACCTTTCATCCAACCAATCAAAACGTTGCTTACCAGATCAGAAAAATGAGTCGGAATGTGTTTTCTTATCATTTAAGCTTCAAAGAGGTTAACAGGGGGTATTCCAAATGACAGTTACGGGCTATACAACTGACTCCATCAAAATCATTATCTAACTCTCACCGTAATGGGATAAACATTTGAAATCGGAAGAGACATTTGATAGTCAGTAGGACGTATTACTGCACATTCTTGACCATACCAGAATGTTCTTATGTTCATTTTTCAAATTTTGATTTGATAACCTTGTCAAGATATTTTTCAAAGCATAATCAGGACTGTATGTCGTCAGTTTGAAACTAGTGGAGTAAAGCCTGAGAAAGCTACTTTCTGATAATATCGACTTCTTATTAGTCATGTTATGGTTGGTCAAAGTTTGCGGTAGCCATCAGTAAGATCTGATTTTAATGAGATTGCATGACTACCAGTGTCTATTGGACATATATAGACCTCCTAGTGGTCCCTGGTACAATCACTGAATATTTTAATGTACTTCACAGTAGACTTTTAGGTCTTTAATATTGTATCAGTTTGTTTACAAAGTTGTTCGCCTAAAATTCAATTGAACATTAGTGACTTTACCATCTGAAGTGAATGTTGTTTTACAACACAGTTGTTTCAGCTATTTCGTAGTGTGGCCTTAGTTATTAAGGTCAAACTGTGGTTGACGGAATGAGCAATGATCACACTGTGTGCTCAGCATTAAGGTGATAAAACAAGGACTGGTCTGCTCGGAGTCAGTATCTGTGTCTATCGTCCTTGCCACTTGATGATTAATCAATGAAGATAGATGCATAAGGGCTGATACTTATGACGGGAAAATGAACCATTCCCCTGAAAAGGAATATTTAATTACTTGCAGTAATGACAAAAAATTGCAAAGTGCACTTTTCAAGATATGTGAGAGAGAAAAATTGAGAAACAGATTAAGAGTACAAAATGGATTCAATGCATATTGAATGCTACTAATACATGAATAAATTATTGAAAATAGTATAACATGAAACATGTATTTTATTATGTGTTACCAGGTAACATAAAACCAAAGATGACTAGATTACATTTAAACTCTACTTTTGGAGATTCACTTTGTCTTTAACCTTGGATACCTTGAACTATTTTGAAGATATCTATAAGTAGAACACAGTAAGATTCAACAGTAGATGTAATTAATTACTATTTGATATGAATAATTTGTTTTTAGATGAGTTTAAGTAGATTTGGTAACCTCACTGAACAATCAGAATTGACAAAGATATAATTATTGTTTTCAGAAGATGCATGTGATTATCTTTCTGCAATAACAGGTTATTAAAACTATGGCCTTTCACTCTTAAGAATTTTATGAATTATTTCATGAATGTTATGAATTATTTTCTGTCACAGTATTTCAGCTTTAGGAGGGAGTGGTGGTCTTGGAGCGGACAGTACAGGAGATGCGCCATATGGTGATCTTGTTCAGGCTAAGTTCAATTTGTCAAGGGGAGACTACCTTTACTTCTTCATCGGACAAGAAGGAGAACATGCTTGCAAGCAACAGGTACTTGTATAATGCCCACCATATGAGAGATCCAAGTTAAGAAGATCAGTATCTTATCTTTGACATTGTGAAGGAAATAATGAGTAAATTCATGGAAATTAAGATCTTATGCTGTTGTCAACAGTTTTCCTGCTATATGACATCAGGCTTTAATTTTTTTTAATCTGGGCCAGGCAATCAGGTGACTGACTAACAGGATGACAGACATTCAGGGAACATTGATCCAGGACTGGAACCTGAACAGGAGATACATACCTGGGACTTATTCAGTTCTTGTTACTTCCTGCAGTAATTAGAGAGGGAAAGTGATGCGACTGATCATGGATTAAAACCCCAGCAAAGAACCTTCTCATTTAGTAAGCAACCCGTCTTCTGCAACCCATGCTTGTCATTAAAGACGACTATGCTTGTCGTAAGAGGAGACTGACAGGATCAGGTGTCAGGCTCGCTGACTTGGTTGATGCATGTCATTATATCCCAATTGCGTGGATCGATGCTCATGATGTCAATCACTGGATTGTCTGGTCTAGACTTGGTTATTTACAGACCGCCATCATATAGCTGGAATATTGATGCGTGCAGCATTAAACAACAAATAAACAAACAAATATTTAGTAGGCCTAGGTGAACTAAAAATCTGTGACAAGGATTTACTGGATAATACCAGATTAAGTTACTTTCTTAAGAAGCACCATACCAATGTTTGTAGACAGCACCATGCCAGTGTTTGTAGACAGCGCCATGCCAATGTTTGTAGACAGCACCATGCCAATCTTTGTAGACAGCACCATGCAAATCTTTGTAGACGGCACCATACCAGTGTTTGTAGACGGCACCATACCAGTGTTTGTAGACAGCGCCATGCCAATGTTTGTAGACAGCACCATGCCAATCTTTGTAGACAGCACCATGCAAATCTTTGTAGACGGCACCATACCAGTGTTTGTAGACGGCACCATACCAGTGTTTGTAGACGGCACCTTAACCAATCTTTGAAGATAGCACTATACCAATATTTGTAGATGTTGGAGTCCCCTGCATTATGATGGCCTTTCAGTGACATCACTCATACTCTTAATTTTGTTTCAGAAGGAATATGACCTTGGTCATGCCTGTAACCCCAGGTCCACCGTGAAAAAGAGGGACAGCTCCCTGCAGGGTGGGGGAGGGGGAGGGGGTGGAGGGACATTTGTCTTCAAGGTAACTATTTTTGAGACTATGCATGCTTAGCCCAGCCACTCACTCAGACAAAAATCACATTTTAACTTACAGACACAGGAAACACTATAATAAACACCTGAAGATTTGTAAACGCCAGGAAGGACAAGGCAGGGTAGTGGAAATGTCAAGTAATTAAGTTGCTGAAAACTTTATACATACTTTAGTATTGGTATGAAAATTGTACAAATGGCTCTCATCCATTCTTTATACTTCATTACACATGCAAGTTTTGGACATGATAAAACACATTTTTTAAATATGTCTAAGACCAATTATACAAACTTCACAGACCTGAGATAAGCATGGGTTTGATTTTGATTGGGTATCCACAATTTTTACTGGGTAATAAAATCTTTTTTGATGTGATTTGCCGATCATATCATACACGATTCCGCCGGAATGAATTAAATGAATGAATGAATGAAATCTTGGAGAAAAGTAATATAATGGATAACAAACTTTAAGTCCAGATACACAATGAACACTTTCATAGCCAGACAGTGTAATTATAAGTGAAACTTCCAAACTTCAGTACAGATTTGTTGACATGCTTCTTCTGGTGTAGTGTTCCCACAATGATGTTTTCACATTATGAATTAAAACCAAAGCTCGTTGTATGCATGTATTATGCACACGGTCCAACAGTTGTCAAATATTCATCAAGGAATACATTTATTTAGGGAGGCCCTTTTCCCAGGTTAATTCTACACAACTGTTTATTTTGTTACATACTAGTTTGAACAACAACAACAAAAATAAAAGGCTGTCTACCCGCACTATATTTTCAAAAGCTATTTGCCTGAGAACAAATTATTTTTTCTTACCTCTGCCCTTTACAATTCTAAGAGTATGGTATATAAAAGTAGACTGTCTTTCCTGATGTTCAGAACATGAGTGATGTCATTACTGAGAGGAAACTGAATTACATCTTTCAAAGAGGTCGATGCCTTACTTTGAAAATAGAACTATCAGCTAATGGGTCCAGTAATCCTTATACTTGTTTGGTATCAAATATATACAGCCAAAGTTAATCAAAAGAGATTTTAGATCTATTTCTCATTTCCTGAGCCTTAGGAAAAAGCTTATGTTGGTGGCTTGTAAAATGTCGTAGGGATGGCATATTAGGCCAGCGTGATTGATTTGTCAGTGATTGACCCAGGAGGGATACAGTTCTCCAAAGCCAGGACATCACCCCAGTCATTCAGTGATGTAGGTTAAAAACAACCAAACCCTTTCAGTAATCATAAGAAATCTCTACTAAAAGCAGAGTCCATTGTATGATTTCACATATATCATAAGCATGTGTTTATGGATCTGTGGTAACCTGGGATCGGAATCCTATATGTTTCATAAGAAATAACACAGACTTATCTTGTAGTCCCACATAATTGTTTTCTTCAGAGCGTTGATACAAACATCCACCATAACAATCGTCTGACAACATTACCCAACATGCATGCAGGTCCTGTTGCACAAGATTGCAGGGGACCAGTAATTTACAATGATGATTTAGATATGAGGTTACAACAGTATCACTATCAAATAGTGATACTAGGTGTTCACGAAAAGGTGAGTGTATCCTGCCCTACTGGAGGCATCCATCACAGACACATGCAAAGGCATGTCAAGTTTTCACCTGAAAAAAAACCCCATTGGAACATATGGTGCAAGTCAAAATAGGGAATTGCGTGAGACATCTTGTTTTTGTGTCAAACTTGAAAATGTCCTAAACATGTTTACCATAAAACTATTTGAAAACTTTACCGAGGTTTTGAATGTTGCTACCTTGATTAAAGAAATTTTGAGCAGGAGTCGTATGACACTCTAAAAATCTTTGTAGAAAGAGCTCGCTTAATTGTACCTCAAACGTTGTGAAATGTAAACACCAAAATCTGGAGTGGCTGGAATATTGCAAGACATAAAAGGAAAGTAGACTATTGGAAAGGTTTAAGTCATCCCTCTGGTCATATAGTCTTGCTGATAGATATTTGTCACTCTGATTCTTTGTGCGTAGATCTAAATATGAAACACATAAGGCACTGGTCTCTTTTACTCCTAGCACAGATAGGTACATTAGTAGAAGGGAATTGGTTATGTGACCATTATTGAATAGAACAACTAGGATGAAATGGGAATCGTACTGGACAATGAAACAATTGTTCCTGAAATTAACCATATTGTGGGTCATTTAGGGAAAATGAATTATTTTGGAATTACCATGCAATAACTCAGCAATTGGTTGCTGTAGCAGTCAATGGATCATACCTGTGCTCGTTGATTTCATCAGTGTGGTAAACATCTGAGACCTACATTACTTCAGACTACAATATTAAACACTTCATTTAATAAAGCATAGTTTGTCCTGCTGCTCTACAAATTATCATCCAATAACTGTAAAACTTTGGTTTTGCAGCCGTAGATTCAGTTAGTTTTCAACAATGCCTCAACACTTTATATGTAAAAGTTTGAATCCCAGTTCGTCCCGCTTATGTTTCAATGGTTTGTCAGCACCATGCTTGTGCTCGTGGAATTCGTCAATGTGGTTAACATCTGAGACCTACATCACTTCAGTCTTTCCTCCCACATTAAGCTGAAACACCGTGATATAACTGGAATACTGTTCAAAGTGATGTTAAACTCAACTCACTCACTCACTCACTTATTTGTAAGAGAATAGCTAGGATTACATGTACATGTGTATAAATCAATTCAGACCTAGTTAATACTTTCTAAAGACCATTAGTAAACCAGTTAACAGTTACCTTATTGGTTGGCACAGTGGTGCAAGTCAGTGATTAACTCACTGATTATCGGTAGCTATGTCTTATACTGCATAGAAGGCCTTCCTCCAATGGCCACATGCACGTTTTATCCTGCTTTGCTTTGCCTAGATTTAAATAATTAGAGGCTGATGTGATATAGATGGAACCCACTGGTGTATTCCATGATCATCTTCTGTGACAGAAACACCAAAGTTCTGGAAAGGTGCAGCTTCTGATGGTTGCTGGAGGCGGAGGTGGCCTTGGAGCAAGGTCCTTTATCAGCCATGATGCTGAGGTGAAGCAGACATCTCAACCTGGGGATGGACACGCTGGGCTGTCTCCACAAGATGGATCTGGTAATGTCACACTACAATAGTATACCGACAAACCTATGCTCATGATTGAGTAGACCCTGGAAAAAGACTAACCCCTGCCTATTCTACATTTTCAAATGTTCTGATCTTACAAGAATAGTTTGGAAAGGTTATAGTGGTCTTATTATGTCTGAGATACCACTGATGCCTGCTGAAAGGTTAATAACAGGACATTATATGTTCCTTCAGAAGACTGCACATTTTTGTTTTGTTTGCACTCAGCAATACTCCAACCATATGATGGCGGTCTATTAATAATCGAGTCTGGACCAGACAATCCAGTGATTGACATCATGCGCATCGATCCACGTAATTGGGATATGATGACATGCATCAACCAAGTCAGAGAGCCTGACCACCATCCTGTTAGTCGCCTTTTACGACAAGCGTAGTTGCCTTTTATGGCAAGCATGTGTTGCTGAAGACTTATGTTCTACACCGGATCTTGATTGCATGTACTTTGTATTTGGCCACAACAGTTTATGAAGCAATTGAAAGGGTAGTTGCCTTGGAAAAGCTATGAACCATTTTATTTATTTCAACTCAAAATATGAGTGTTTCATCAAAAGAAAAGTAGTGCTTTACCTGTTCTTGATATTTATGACACTTACATATCTTCAAAGATCAAAGGTTAATGACAATTTTGCCGAAGCTTGTGCAAGTACTATGGCCTGCAGTCAGGATCACAGTATACATTTGATCCTTGGCTAAGTCTGAGACATTTCCGGGATACAGCTGTACTATTTCTGACTGCTTAGCTATAATATAGCTGTGGATGTCATGATGTAGTTCTGTTATATTTGGTTAAACCACAGTCCATGAAACAGTCACCTTTTGCCATTTGTTGCATTATCCCAGACTCCATAAGGACACAAGAGAAAACTACATCCCACTATATCCCACTATACCATGGTTGTTATTAGGGCTAACTAATTAGTATCAGGTGGCAACAATGTGTGACCTGTATTGGGACAAGTTCACTCACTCACTCACTCACTAACTCACTCACTCACTCACTCACTCACACACACAGAGGTACATATCTACCTTCATATACACCACGAGGGGGGAAATGGATGCCCACCCACCCCCGCACTCACTCACCCACTCATGCACAGGTACATAATGACTTCCTTCCTATACATCACGAGGGGGAGAAATGGATCTGCACGCATGCACGCACGCATGCACGCACAGGTACATAATGACTTCCTTCCTATACACCAGGAGGGGAGGAAATGTATGCGCATGCACGCACAGGTACATAATGTCTTCCTTCCTATACACCAGGAGGGGAGGAAATGGATGCCCATGCACGCACTCACGCACGCATGCACAGGTACATAATGTCTTCCTTCCTCTACACCTGGAGGGGAGGAAGTGGATGCCCATGCATGCACTCACGCACGCATGCACAGGTACATAATGTCTTCCTTCCTATACACCAGGAGGGGAGGAAATGGATGCCCATGCACGCACTCACGCACGCATGCACAGGTACATAATGTCTTCCTTCCTATACACCTGGAGGGGAGGAAGTGGATGCCCATGCACGCACTCACGCACGCATGCACAGGTACATAATGTCTTCCTTCCTATACACCTGGAGGGGAGGAAGTGGATGCCCATGCACGCACTCACGCACGCATGCACAGGTACATAATGTCTTCCTTCCTATACACCACGAGGGGGGGAAATGGATCTGCAGGCACCCATGCACCCGAGCACGCACTCACGCACGGGTACATAATGTCTTCCTTCCTATACACCACGAGGGGGGGAAATGGATCTGCACGCATGCATGCACAGGTACATAATGTCTTCCTTCCTATACACCAGGAGGTGAGGAAATGGATGCCCACGCACACACTCACGCACGCACTCACGCACGCACTCACTCACGCCCTCACGCACGCACAGGTACATAATGTCTTCCTTCCTATACACCAGGAGGGGGAAGTGGATGGCAACCACGGCCAGGGATGACACTTGCACAGAGCATGGCTGGAGGAAGGCCGTGTCAGATGTCTGTGGACGCTGGCTTTGCCGCCGCAGGGGGATTTGGTGGAGGGGGAGGAGCGTGTTCATCAGGGGGTGGAGGCGGAGGATATACTGGTAGGTAACACTTGTCACTATTTCATCTTGGTCACGTGGATTTTCTTAGAGAAATTAATCAAGTTTAATCGTATCATACTGCGCAAAAAGTCATTCTTAGTTTGTTGTTTAATGACACACTCGGCAATATTCCAGTGATAAATTTCACAGCAGTATGTAAATAAAGGAGTCTGGACCAATCTAGTGATTGCCATTACAAGCATATACCAGGTATATGAGGACAATTAAGATATGAAAAAATCCATGAACCATATTAGTGAATCTGACCACCCGATCCCATTTGTCTCCCCTTAATACAAGCATGAGTTGACCAATCTTGCTAAAATCCAATCTTAGTTAGTAAACTGTTAGATGAAAACTAGGTTTAGGTTTGAGATGTGTGATAGCAGAACATAATTTGTTCGTCTTGCAAAGACTCAGAAAGCTGTAAGTGGTAATAAGAGGAAGGTGTATATTTCATTTATTTTTAAAGAATGTTTTGAAATTAGGACTGGTAAAAGTATTGACAGTCTTCAAAAAGTCACTGGTTTAAAGCCACATTGAAAACTTGTTCTGTTATTATTTCTGCATATTATAATGCATGCATGCATTTCCTATATTAATATGTAGCAAACGCAGATAAAAGAAGACTAGATTTACAATCTTCATCTCCCCTTTTTACCCCGACATGAATCATCCCCAATAATTCAAAACTCGGTTTTATAGGAACCCTACTTCTCAAGTAGGAGCAAGTACGACTGTGCTAAAAGACATGCCCTAAATAGTCGAGAGACATCTTCAGGACATCAGATGCTTTGTTTTGTAAACAAGGAACATTGCAAACTTCCAAGTGGCTCTATTTGTATGTTGTCTAATGCTGCGCTCAGAAATATTCCTGCCGTATGAAGGCAGCTTGTACATATCCATTGATCAATCCAGTGTGTAATGATCCACTCTGTTGGGATACGATGACACGCTATCAACCAAGTCACCAAATCCATTTGGTCGCCTCTTACAACCTGCATAGGTTTCTGGGGACCTCTTCTCACCCAGCATCCACACGAGGGTAGTGGCTTGTTTACAGAGGAATCAGGATTTCAGCAACCAAATCAACAATCCTGTGATATTTGTGTCTCTGTTGGAGAAACTTCCTCTCGGGGACCTGTCAAGAGTGACAAATTGTTTTGGTTTTCGCACCAGACTATAAGTTTCTTTTCACTCATTCACTTGACACTACTGTAGATCACTGACCTTAATGAGGAATCAAGACGAGTCAATCTCCAACCTTGGTGTACAACATGGACTACTAAGAAACAGACTGATGCTTGTATTGATTTTTTTAGGAGAATAAGGCAACCTAACAGGGTGAAAATGGTCAGTCTACTTCATGCTCTGAAACTCACAAAACGGACGAAACTTTCGGGTTTTCAGATAAAAAATATTCATTGCTGAATAATCTTTGTCATTATCAGTGTCTTTAATGGGACAGATTCTTTAAATGTTTAGAAATTAGGACTGGTAAAAGTATTGACAGTCTTCAAAAAGTCACTGGTTTAAAGCCACATTGAAAACTTGTTCTGTTATTATTTCTGCATATTATAATGCATGCATGCATTTCCTATTTAATATGTAGCAAACGCAGATAAAAGAAGACTAGATTTTCAATCTTCATGTCCGTCATGGACCAGATCAAGTCTGAACCAGACAAACAAATGATTGATCCCACGAGGTATGATGACTGATTGATTGCATGTCATCATACCTCGTGGGATCAATCATTTGTTTGTCTGGTCCAGACTTGATATTGACTAGCTGCCATTCTATAGCATGAATTTTTCTCAGTGTGGCATCAAAGAATGAACAAACAAACCCAACATGGCTATGGTGGCATATGGGTTCAGGTTATTGTCCCCCACCGCGTGAAAGCGCGAAGCAGGGGATATAGTATTCACGACCGTCCGTACGTCCGTCCGTACGTCCCAGCTGTTTGTTGCCGCGATATATCTCAAAAACTAAACACTGGATTGTCTTCATATTTGGAACTATGGTGTATATACGTCTCCGCAGACACCAGTCGGTTTTGGTGACCTTGACCCTATTTTCAAGGTCACAGCACGCAAATCTGCTTTTGGAGTTGGAAAACGGTGTTGCCGCGATATCTCAAGAACTAATCGCTGGATTGTTTTCATATTTGGAACTATGGTGTATATACAGACTCCGCAGACACCAGTCGGTTTTGGTGACCTTGACCTCATTTTCAAGGTCACAGCACGCAAATCTGCTTTTGGAGTTGGAAAACGGTGTTGCTGCGATATCTCAAGAACTAATCGCTGGATTGTCTTCATATGTGGTACTATGGTGTATAAACAGGCGGGGGACATTTCGTCACTTTGTGACAAATACTTGTTTGTCCTATTCTAATGGAGATACACTGGATCATAGAGGATGAGTCAGAACATTGGGAAACTCTCTGGCTTTTCTGGGTTCTAAACTTAAAATAATACCAGATATTAGGGCCTAAGCCGTTCTCGTGATTTCGTTAACTGCATAAGAACTTGAGGCTTACCTTGCATGTTTCTAAAACAAGTAAAATTCAACTTAATGTAGTTGACATAACAAGTGCCAACAACGATATTTGCTAATATTGTGAACAGTATAGTTATTAGCAATTCTATACCCCTGCTGTTTTCTGCAAAACAATCTGTAATATATTCAAGAAATTATTGACTGTCATGTAAATTTGGGTCTGAGTAAGGAGAGTTTAATATGATTACTTACTTCCAGAATGGTCAAGAAGATGGTGTGGGGACATTTATTGGAGCGCTCAATTTTGGTATATCAGTCAGTCTTTATAACTGACAGAATCAAGTTTTATGTCCCAAATTGAACCATCGAACTTCTCCCAGTTGCGCTATTATTCAATGACATTTTAGTTTTGATGCATGTATAATTTTGTTTTGCCAGGTGGTGATGCCTGTGTTGAAGACAAGGAGGACTGCAATGGCAAGGCTGGCACCTCATATATACATCCCTCCGCACAAGATGTCCGCCACGAACTAGGTAGGCATCAGTGAGTGGATTGAGTTTATGTCCCAGTCAGCAATAGTCCTCCTATATCATGGTAGTTGGTACATAATTGAGTCTGGGCAAGTCACAGCAATGGTTGATGAACAATGTCCATCCATCAGGGTAGGATGTTATGCCTTTGTGGAAATTAAGCCAGTCATTGTTTCTTGGATCACAGGTCCATGAGACCAATTCTTGAAAATTTCGAAAAACAATTATAATTTCTGCTGAGTTAATAACCAGGTTCCACTTGCACAAAGCGATCATAGCGCTAAGATGATCTGAACTCCCATGCTTTAACATAGGCTTACAATAGTTGTAGCGCTAAGATCGCTTTGTGCAAGTGGGCCTTGATCTGTCCAACCCACATATTAATTTCACTGTAATGTTACTTTCAAGTCTTGTCAACCCATTTAGAGATAAGAGACAAAAGAAATGTGAAGAAGGTTGTGACTGAAGGAATAATGTCCGTGTCATTTCTTCACTTTTATTTTTGTCCGGTAAAAAACAAAATCTGTTGATCTCCAGCTGTATATAGGGAGTACAATAAGGCTGTGAGTCAAGTATTGATTATATATATGCTGGCATGGTTGAAACATTGTTGGTTGTCAATAGTGAATCAGTGCCTGCATCAGATTGAGGTGGAGTGAGGTGAAGTGGAGTTAAAGTGGAGTTAAAAGATTAACTGCACTTATTGCACGCTCACAGCAATATGCGTGTGTGCGTATGGCTGCTTGTGCTAGTTTTATAGTGTTCGTCCACTGAGACTCTATGGTGCGGTTTAACATGGATACTCCACTCAGTCTTACTCTTCACTTTAAATAGGGATATTTTTATCTTCAAGCTCTGATGTTCATACAATTTGGTCCTTGCTCTATGAAGGTTCATACTCCAGTGAACTCACACGAAACGAAAGTCAATTCTTAATTGTTAAGAAGCAAATATTTATGAAGCATTTGGTGACTTCATTCTACTGAGCTCTGTTTTGAGTGTAATTGGAAACTTTTGAGATTGAAGAAAAGTGAAAACTTGTGTTTTTAGAAGTCTTCGTTTATACATGATGTGTCATTTCCCCTGTTCCTCTGCGTATCAGTTCTGATAAGAAAACACAGTTACAATGATAGCATGTTTGTTATGATCATGGATCTATTCTCCACATGCTTCTGAAACAGAATGCATTTTTGTCATTTGAGCTTTCAGCATCAAAGTTAAACACTAACATTGAAGTTTAAAATACAACCATGTCGTCACTGTATTGACTTTTCATTAGGAATGTTCTTGCTACAATGATCAAATCACAGGGGCTAAATGCAGCATGGATTTCAAAGCATGAAGTTATTTCTGGAAACATATTTCTTGTCATCCCGTGGAGATCAGGGTTAGAATAGATCTTCAGCAAACCATGCTTGCCATAAAAGGCGACTATGGTTGTCATAAGAGGCAACTAATGGGATCGGGTGGTCAGGTTCGATGACTTGGTTGATGCATGTGATCGTATCCCAATAGCATGGATCGATGCTTATGATATTAATCACTGGATTGTCTGGTTCAGACTCAATTATTTACAGAACCCGGTCACATAGCTGGAATATTGCTGAGAGCGGCATTAAACAACAAATAAACATATTACTAATCATAAGCCCTAAGGACAGATAACTAACTTACCAAATTTGGGAGTTGATTCAAATGTATGTTGATATCATTTTAGAATAAAAGTTTTCTTCGGTTTGAAAGATTTTCTGATAACAGTTTGTGTTAAAGGTCCTGTATGTTGACTGTTGTGAATCATTGTTTGCAAACAATAGCCCATAACCCCCAAGCTTATTCCGCGAGAGAGGTTTCTGATCCAGTGACCACACCACAGGTGTAGACTTATCACATGAACAGACCTTTCTCTTTTTTGTAAACATGAACTTATTTTGAAATCAGAAGAGACAGGCTTAATGTAAGCCTTTCAATGCACTTTTCATGTTGTTTTGCCTAATTAAATAGATATGCTAGTACAGCTGCGACAGTGAGGTGCATGACGATATAGCTTTACACATCAAAGTGACCATATTGCTAGCCCTCTGTAGGACTTCAGTGACAGCACTGGAGCCATAAAACTTTGATGACAGCCCTTGAGCCATAAACAAAACAAAGGATGAATATGCAAATGGAAATAGTTTTTCATGTCTTGATTATTTTCTCAATGAAAGCTGGAAATAGTTTTACTTTTGATTATTTTCTCAATGAAAGTTGGAAATAGTTTTACATGTCTTGATTATTTTCTCAATGAAAGTTGGAAATAGTTTTTCATGTCTTGATTATTTTCTCAATGAAAGTTTAACATTTCATGACATTTGTTCATCTAAATGTGAAGACTTGCTACGGCCTGAATGGATGGTGTAAGTTTTGACTGTGTGGTATGCAAGGAACTCTGGGTAGGAGAGCGTTCTACATCGTGACTGGGTTCATACAACTGTAGCATTTCTATTGTAATCTTGGGTTTGATAATCACAAATTTCTAATCCAATTAGTATTTTGTAACTCATCCCTGTATGCTTGTCGTGAGAGGCAACTAACGGGATCGGGTAGTCAGGTTCACTGACTTGAATGATTGGTTGATGCATGTCATCGTATCCCAATTACGTGGATCATTGCTCATTATGTCAGTCACTGGATTGTCCGGCCAAGACCTGATTATTTACAGACCACTGTCATATAGCAGGAACATTGCTGAGTGGGGCGTTAAACAACATACAAACAAACAAACAAAACGGACTCATCCTTGATGATCTTGTGTCCAGTTCGAAATGTCTACATGTGTCAAACTGCAACATTGTTTCTGCGTCATCATGGTAATCCTTAACTGTTAGATTGATGGGCAAATCAAATCTTTTAGACAGCAGATGAAACAACATGTTTTGAATGACTTGAAATAAGGGCAGTTACTTGGCCCGAGCTTAATTTCCCCTTAAATACTGTAATTTAAGGTTGTTCAAAATGTGCTCTCGGTATCATCTGGTAAGGTAATCCAAGTGATGATCAGCATGCCTCAGGATTGGTTGAGAATTGAATCATGCGTGAGATAAACCTGTGACTTCACACACGTCATGCTAGACTGTCAACATACTGGCCCTTTAACTTTTTATCAGCTTATTTTTCCTTGAGACCCAGCGGTCTTTAATGCTGCAATTTCACTGTGCAGAGCTGCATCCCTGAGGCAAGCACGAAACCTATAATCATGGCTTCAAAAATTCATCAGCACCATACCCGTGGTTATGGTTTTCACAAAAGTGATAAACATCAAAGCCTTAGTCACTTCTTGCTTTCCTCCTACATAAAGCTCTTATGACATGATGAAATTGAAAGACTTTCAGGCTTCATTGTACCAAACTCAGGAACTCACCTTGTGAAGAGGCTTTCGTGAGCTGTGAGCTTTATGAAGGAATCACCGTTACAATCAACAAAACATTATGTTTGTTCATTCAATTATTAGCTTTATCATGGATCCAGCCCAAATGCCTGACAATGCAAGAGCAATTATATTAACAAACATCCCCCTGAGGTGTCTAATGTGAGTGTAGTTCATCCATATTGATCTGGGGAAGGACTGACAAAATTGTGATGAAAAGTGATAAGTAAGGTTGTTGGTGTAATGAAATGGTGTCAAGCTATGTGTGTGTGGCTGCTTGAACTTGTCTGGACTGATGGCAGTTTATAGTGCTAGTCACTGAGATACCATGCCACAGCTTAGCATAAATACCCCACTCAGACACAGTATACTGGATCCGAGCCAATATACTGGATCCTTGTTTTAGCCCTTAATGCCAAGCGCCAGACAGGGTAACAACAAGTACCATCTTTTAACAATGGTATGAAACTATACATGTGCAATGACCATATGCTCAATTAGTGCCTTTTCATATATTTAAAGTTTTTAATTTGTTGTATTTCCATGGAAACAATTTGGACTAAGTCTCAAACAAGTACAGTTAATGACTATTTCTGCAAAAAAACATTATATTTCTTTGCCAAATTTGTTATCATTGTTTTTTGGATTTGTAAACATGTTTACAGTAACAACTTGAACTAAAGTATAAAAAAAGCAGTGGGGAGACATATATTATTTAGTAAAAACACAGATAAGATTACCCCTATCAAAAATGTAGTGGTATATATTTTTCCATCATTTTCGGGTCGACTGAATCAGGAAACCAACTTTAAAAAGTTTCCCGAAGTTTTTGAATTTGCTGCTCTTTGTTTTGACCTTATGTACTGGTTAATTTCCTTGGAACATGTCCTTTCAGGTAGAGAAGGCAATGGGTTTGTGGATGTCCTGCAGATGAGGAACTGCCCCTGTAGTTACTACTGTATCTGGGAGGACCAAGATGCTACTAAGTACAAGTGTCTGTGTCCTTCCAAAAAAGTCCTAGCTGAGGACGGAGTCACATGTACCACCAATGGTAGGTTGAATGTGTTGGACATGTTCTGGTGTACTTTTTCTCCTATACAAGCAGGGGCGGTCGGGTAGCCTAGTGGTTAAAGCGTTGGCCTGTCACGCCGAAGACCCAGGTTCGATTCCCAACATGGGTACAATGTGTGAAGCCCATTTCTGGTGTCCCCCGCTGTGATATTGCTGGAACATTGCTAAAAGTGGCGTAAAACCATACTCTCTCTCTCTCTCACTCACTCACTCACTCACTCACTCCTATATAAGCAACAAGACAAAAATGTATTATTATAATTAGATTAACTTTGCTGAAAATTCAAAATGTCAATGCCAGAGTATTATCAGTCTTGGGTATCTGCCAAAACAGATTCCATAGGGCCTAAAAAGCAAAATGGTGATGATAAAATTAAGTGAATGAGTCTTGTAGTAAGTGGGATTTGATGGTCTATTTAGCCTCATGTAAGGATAACTGAAAACCAGTTATCACATCAGGTGTTGGAATCTTCTGTGTAAAGGTCATATCGTGACTTGTTGTCAAGTTACTGTATTCGATGTAATAAGCGCCTTGCTCTAATAAGCGCCCACGGCGATATTTGGTAATGTAATGGCTAGTGAACAATCCCAGTCAGCACCCCTTCCGATTGATCAATGTACACAAGACTTGTATCATTCAGACTGTCAGCATAAACCTCGAAATTTACGATCTTTCAACTCTCTTTTTTTTCTCACCAAAATTATATTCTGATAATAGTCCCTATTTCTAATTTTGAGAGCGGCCTGGGCACTTATTATGTCAGATACGGTATGTGTCTTACTCAGTAAATTCATCTGAATGGCTATCATACAATTTATGGAATGACTGAATCAGGCCTTTGATAGTGAAACCTATAAACATACTTTAAGTGGTATCAAACATTTAAGTGTGTTTCCATGAACTTGAATGACATGTACATGCTCTTCAAGCACCTAAGCAACTGAGAAATGTAGAATGGGTGAGTGAGTGAGTTTGATTGTACGCCGCTTTTAGCAATATTCGGCAATATCACGGCTAGGGACACCAGAAATGGGTTTCACACATTGTACCCATGTAGGGAATCAAACCCGGGCCTTAAGCATGACGAGCAAACGCTTTAACCACAAGGCTACCCCATCGCCCCTAGAGAGAAATGTAAAAACCATTAGCATCTAATGGTATATGGCTTGAAATGTATGGGAAGTTCCGAATTAGACAGTTCATCCCTCTTGTCATACAGCTTGATACTGAGGTCTCCATCATTTTGAATTTCTATGCACATGTCCAGATAGGACAATGTGGTTGTTTCTTTCATTTCCAACTCGGGTGGATAGATGAGGTGAAGATACGCATTTAACTTGGCATTGTTAAAGAAAGGCTGTCCCGTATATAACCGAAACTGAGATTGAATCTTTTTCTCAGGAAACCCTTTCTCTTTTATGCCTTCACAGGCTGTTTGGGTTGTATACTCCCCAGGGAGATGAGAACAAAAATTGAGTCACACTGATGATGATCCATTGACTGGGGTAATAATAATGTGGTGCTTCAAGCATACATTGTGTGGGGAGTTATGGGCTTTACAAGTGTATTATTATTATTACTATTATTATTATTATTACTATTATTATTATTATTCATTGAAATCAACAAATCCTTAATCCAAGGCTGTTTTCTGATTATTTATTATACAGCCTTTTATGTAATGAACTGTTTCAGTGGGAAATAAAAGCGTCGACATCGTGACGCCACCGACCCAGGCTGGTGCCAAAGGCATGAACATTGGTTTCATCATTGCTATCGCTGCAGCGTGCTCCATCTTCTTTGTCATGATTGGAACAACATGTTTCTGTGTCTGTGAGTCTCAGTACAGCATCTGTATTGTTATAGCAACCTAAAAGAAATTTATTAGAAATCACACGATGCAGATCACTGAAAGTCTTTGGAGATTTTGCTCCCTGCTTCTTCTGATTCTTTACGTCACATATGGACTTCAGGCCGTCTAGAGAAACATACAACTGGAAACACGACCACATACATGTGTTGGTGGTATCTTAGACATTTATCAAAAGTCATATCTAGATGTTTTCTGAGTCAAATATATCAGGTTTTTCTAAACTTGAAAAAAACACTTTTTATAAGTGTCTAAAAATGTTCATCTCAGAGGGGGCACGGGTGGCCCAGTCGTCTAAGGCGCCGCGATTCGCTGTGCAGAGTTGCGTCCCTTGGGCACGCCAGAAACCTATGATTGTGGGTTCGAACCCCGGTTCGCCCCAATTATGTTTCTAGGTTTGTCAGCACCATACCCGTGCTCGTGGGTTTCACCGAAGTGGTAAACGTCTGAGACCTGCATCACTTCGGGCTTTCCTCCCACATTAAGCTGACACGCCGTGATATAACTGTAATACTGTTAAAAGCAGCGTTAAACCAAACTCGCTCACTCACTTCATCTCAGAAATCAAAATGGCATGAAGGCTGAAGTGCAGAATCCTAAGTAATGTCACAACATCATCACAACTATATATAACTATAGCATGCTATCTTTGAACAGATACTGACAATTCTGATAAATGTGGTTACATCACCATGAAACAGTCCTTTTATCCCAGACGCCATGGGGTCCCCAGAGCAGAATAGATCCCTCTTTGCCATGGCTGTTATTGGGGCTGTCTAATTAATATTTGTCACTCCCAATATTAGCACAAGTACACTCACTCACTCATTCACTTAAACACTCGCTCACTGAAACACACTCCTTGCTCAAACACCAAGTAACTCACTCACTCAAATACTTCTCACTCACTCCCACCAACTCACTTACTTAAACACTCACTCACCCAAACACACACTCACTTGCTCAAACACCCACCAACTCACTCACTCAAACACTCACTCACTTGCTCAAACACCCACCAACTCACTCACTCAAACACTCACTCACTCAAACCCACACTCGCTTGCTCAAACACCAACTCACTCACTCACTCACTCAAACACACGCACACACTCACTCACTTGCTCAAACACCAACTCACTCATTCACTCAAACACACACTCACTCAAACACCCACCAACTCACTCACTCACTCACTCACTCACTCACTCACTCACTCACTCACTCACTCACTCACACATCGACTCCATGCTACATTTTACAGTATGTTTGTCTCACATAGGTGGACGTGGAACATTCTCCAAGGAGTGTCATGGTGGGGGAATTAGATTTGAGAGGATCATGTCTTACTGCAAACTGAAGAAACTACGCACTCAACGTGTCCGTCAGACTATACAACGCCCGACAGCAGTAATGGAGTTTAACCCCAACTACGATTTCATTGGCGCAAAACACCCACAACAACTGCCAGAGATTAACAGAAGACATATTCAGCTTGTCAGGTAGGTGGCAGACATTGGTAGGAAGTAATGTTATGTTATGTTTTGAATGACTTGAATCGAGGGAAGTTACTTGGCCCGAGCTTAATTTCCCTTTAAATACTGTAATTTAAGGTTGTTCAAAATGTGCTCTCGGTATCATCTGGTAAGGTAATCCAAGTGACGATCAGCATGCCTGCTATCTAGCTGAAGTTCAATCTGGCAATAATATGTTAGCATTATAGAATGAATGTCTTCACACAGGACCATGAACGTGCATCAAGTATCCATTCTTTAGCTGGGATTCTTTTAGCAAGGAAATGGTGGCCAACTTAATGATAAATTCATCAAGAATTCTTTCCTTGTTGATGCAAATAGGTTATGAAGGATTTAAATTTCTTTTTTATTACATCAACACAATGTTTTAGTACATATGGTTGGTTGTCGCCCACAGGATTGACTTTGGTGCAGATTCTAGTACCATCATCAAGCATCTAAAACTGAAATCTGGCCATGAGCAAAGACAACAAAAAAAAACTGTCTGTCTTGTCTTGAAGACTGTTGAATAATGCATATCTATGAATAGACTAAAGGGTTAATAGACTTCAGCTTGTTTTGGCTTCATTAGATTGATATTAATTTTATCCCCTAGGGTAATTTTCTATTTTGATATGCATTTGATTCTCATCACAAAACTCTCTCCAGGCACAAGAACTAGAAGTTGCTGAAATTGTTGTGATAATTACAATGTCTCAGCATTATTTCCGCTTGGGCAGCCTGTGTTGAAGTGTGTTCTTCATGATATTAAATACACTGATATGGAGGACATTTCAAAATTTGGTGCATCAGTGGCAAAGATGATATCCATACATTGACTTGTATCATATGTTCCTGTGTTTTTTTCAGGTGAACTATTGACTTGCCTTTGCATGTGTTTGTGATGTGTACTCTGGTAGGGCAATATACACTCACTTTTTCATGAACAACTGGTATCATCACAATTTGAAAGTGTTCTTAAATACGGGGTACATGCTTTATGATATAGTCAGAATTGTGCAATGGACTCTGTTTTAGCTAAGATTTCTTGTGGATATATAAAGAATTTTATTGCTTTTAATTAGTACTGATTATTGAAAGGGACCTGTCTCTTTTATTTAGTATAGAAATGTTAAATTTGTTCTCAGCTGTAAAAGCTTGAAAGGAGATTTCAGAGAAACAGTGACAAATGTTATATCATTTATCAGGATATCATATACACACTTACATCATTTTAATGAATAATTTAAAATGTGTTTAAAATATTCGATAAAATTCTAGTCAGAAAGGTGGACTGGTAAGTTGAATAGATTTCCAGTCTGATGTAAGAGTTGCATCAGAATGTTCAATTACCAACATGTGGCATACCCTATTCAAAATTCAAGTCAAAGCTTGTGATGAGAATAATTGAGTACAAACTGAGCCAATCCACTATGAGTTTAATAGCCGAAGTCCATAACACTGACAAGTATCATCAGTCATCATCCATTATCATTAGGTCATTATATCATCATAAGTATATTATCATAAGTTCATATTCTATTTTTTATTTATTAAATATACAAAGAAAATCTAACACTGCCTATATGCACATAGTGATCTTAACGCTATGATGACCATAACTCCCATACTTTAATATAAGCTTAGTCGTAGAGCTAATATCACTTTATGCATGTGAGCCCAGACCATCAGATGTGAATGTTTTAAAATTTGACTCTCCAAGACTGAAGCATCCTGTCTGGGACAGTCAGACAGGTCGATATTTTAAACACGTCTTAGCACTCTCCATCATTCAGCCCCATGTCTGCAAGCATCTGTTGAAACTCCCCAGTTTAAATACAAAAAATTGTTATAAGTTAGCTTTTCAATGATTTTTGTGATTACAGGCACATAAAGAGGAAAAAGAGCTTTATCTCCAGTTTTGCATTATCACTTTACATGCTATGTTGAATTACCGTTGTTTGAATGCAATGAGATTCTATTTCTCTAACTTTATCTTCATAAATACCCGCAATCCCCATGTAGACTGTACCATACTGTACCATACCGTATTAATTGTGTGATGCCTAGATGTTAATTCTATGATGCCTTGATATTAACTCTGTGATGCCTAGATCCTAATTCTATGATGCCTAGATCTTAATTGTGGGATGCCTTGATGTTAGTTCTATGATGCCTTGAAATTAACTCTGTGATGCCTTGATATTAACTCTGTGATGCCTACTAGATGTTAGCTCTGTGATGCCTAGATGTTAGCTCTGTGATGCCTAGATGTTAATTCTGTGATGCCTAGATGTTAATTCTGTGATGCCTAGATGTTAATTCTGTGATGCCTAGATGTTAATTCTGTGATGCCTAGATGTTAGCTCTTTGATGCCTAGATGTTAGTTCTGTGATGCCTAGATGTCAGCTCTGTGATGGCTAGATGTTGATTCTGTGATGCCTAGATGTGAGGTCTGTGATGCCTACTAGATGTTAATTCTGTGATGCCTAGATGTAAGCTCTGTGATGCCTAGATGTAAGCTCTGTGATGCCTAGATGTTAGCTCTGTGATGCCTAGATGTTAGCTCTGTGATGCCTTGATGTTAATTCTGTGATGCCTAGATGTTAATTCTGTGATGCCTAGATGTTAGTTCTGTGATGCCTAGATGTTAGTTCTGTGATGCCTAGATGTGAGCTCTGTGATGCCTAGACGTTACCTCTGTGACTTGTATCTCCAGGCCCCTGGGACAAGGAGCATTTGGTGAGGTGTACAAGGGCCTGATGTCTCACGTGCCCAGAGTTGAGGGGATGCTGCAAGTAGCAGTCAAGGTCAGTCTTAGTTTTTAAGATCATGCAGATTTAAAGGTTACCAAACATTGTCATTCCATGACTTCTTTACAGGGCAAGACCGCCTCCGTGGTCAAGTGGTAGAGCGTCCGCCCGGAGACCAGAAGGTCTGGAGTTCGATCCCCAATCGCGTCATACCAAAAGACGTTAAAAGATGGTACTTATTGTTACCCTGTCTGGCGCTTGGCATTAAGGGGCTAAAACAAGGACTGGTCGGCTCGGAGTCAGTATACTGTGTCTGAGTGGGGTATTCATGTTAAACTGCGGCATGGTATCTCAGTGAGCTAGCACTATAAATCGGCATCAGTCCGGACCAGTACAAGCAGCCACACAAACACACACAGTTGGCCAGAAGACACAGACATGAGGGTGTACAGCTGGCCAGGAGACACATACAAGAGGGTGTACAGTTGGCCAGGAGACACAGACAAGAGGGTGTACAGTTGGCCAGGAGACACATACAAGAGGGTGTACAGTTGGCCAGGAAACACAGACAAGAGGGTGTACAGTTGGCCAGGAGACAGACAAGGTGTACAGTTGGCCAGGAGACAGACTAGAAGGTGTACAGTTGGCCAGGAGACACAGACAAGAGGGTGTACAGTTGGCCAGGAGACAGACTAGAAGGTGTACAGTTGGCCAGGAGACACAGACAAGAGGGTGTACAGTTGGCCAGGAGACAGACAAGAAGGTGTACAGTTGGCCAGGAGACAGACTAGAAGGTGTACAGTTGGTCAGGAGACACATACAAGAAGGTGTACAGTTGGCCAGGAGACACAGACATAAGGGTGTACAGTTGGCCAGGAGACAGACAAGAGGGTGTACAGTTGGCCAGGAAACAGACAAGAGGGTGTACAGTTGGCCAGGAAACAGACAAGAGGGTGTACAGTTGGTCAGGAGACACAGACAAGACGGTGTACAGTTGGCCAGGAGACAGACAAGAGGGTGTACAGTTGGCCAGGAAACAGACAAGAGGGTGTACAGTTGGCCAGGAGACAGGCAGGAGGGTGTACAGTTGGCCAGGAGACAGACAAGAGGGTGTACAGTTGGCCCTGTAGTGTTGTACATCCTAGTGTACACTTGTCAGGCAAAGGTCATCGGTTCCCAATTATGACACTCCATGGAAAGTGATATGGCTTAGTTAGCATGCCCAACACCAAACTACACAAAATAGACTAATGCATCATTGCTTGTTCATTCAGTCAAAGCTAAATTTGGTTTGTAGTTGAGATAAACAAAAAGAAGAATACTTTCATTTTAAATCAGTGTTTCAATAAACAATTATATGTTGTTGTTTTTCAGGCACCCTTTGATATTTTGTTCCAATCCCGGATTTGTGTTCATGTGGCATATGTGACTGTTAGGTTGGAAATGGCAACTACCTTCTGAGACCGATTTGGTATCCAGGAGGTATTCATTTCAAAAGGATTATTTTGAACAATCCCCAAAAAAACTTTAAAGAACCAATATCTTTCAAAGATGCTGAATTATCTGAGATGCCCATATTGAGAAATAGAAAGAACAGTTTCTATATAGGGGATGAGACTCAATTGAGCACACTAGGGACTTTCATATTGCTTTCCTTGGTCTTCCTGAAGTTCCCTAATTCTCTAATACCCTTAGGCAAATCCAATTTTGCAACTGAAATATTTAATATCCTATTTGTGTTCGTTTGTGGTTATTAAATATGTGATCTTTCATTTTTCATTGATGTAGCATTTATCTTTAAAAATAATTTGATTGGAGAGTAATCACATAAAAATATCTTCTCAGTTGTTATCATAACAATTGGAACTAGTCAGGCTCAACATAGAAAAGAATTGTTCAGGTATCGGTGCAGTAATGAAAGCGCCTGGGCCAAAATAGGGACGTCTTGATACAACAGGGAACAGACTTCTATTGGAAGTCACGGACATCAAGCCCAAATCATCATGTGGGAATGAGGGTGCTTAAGAAATGCATGAGTTTGCATCTTCTTTTCTTTGTGTAGTATTGTCAGCGGGAAGTTGTACTGATTGGTGTAGTTTGGTAGAAACTTTGATGACAATCAGTGACAAAGAAAGAGTTCTTATCAGTTCTGCTTTGGATGACTTCCTTTCTTAATGTGGGACAATTTCCTAAACCTGACAGGAGAGATTTATTGGTTGTTTTTAGTCAGGCATTTAATTGATCTTATTCCCTGACTGGTAATATATTAATTAAGTTACTTGAAGCAAAAACTGGAAAACAATAATTTCCAATTAGAAAACAATGAAGTAAGATCAAAACTTGATTTGCTTTCCATGTGACCTGTTCAGGGCTGTGAAAAGATAACTTGAAAGTTTGGCCTTTTAAGACCGTTTTATTGTTGTCTTTCTTTTTGTTAAAACACCTTAAAACAATGAAAAAAGCAATGCAGAAAATGACACCATTTCTGTTCTTATCTTTGAAAAAAAGACAGCTGGAAAACAGCCGTCTAGAAAATACAATTTTGTCCATAAAGAATAGTTGTAACAATCCAATGGAATTATCATAAACATTTGCAGCAGCCTTGTTTGTCATTAGGAACAAGAATGTACCTTCATTTATGTTAAAAGTGGTGTGAGTATACTTTCTCCCCTCTCTGTACTTTATACATATCATGGAGGTACACAAAACTACTCTCATGATACAAACACTATATGATGTAACTGTAATACTGTGTCATGTGAACCCTGTGGAAATCCTTCTAAATGAAGAATGTGTCAGTTCCTGAGCCAATCAGATGTCAGTTTTCTAAAACGATTCAGCTTCATTCTTTATCACCACACTTTGGAGATTTCGACCTCAGCGACAACAACACACACAACACACACAAATACAGTTAACAGTAAATCCTTTTGGGTGTAGATGCCATGGGGCTCAGAAATAACAGGATGTATAGAATTTCCACAATTTTTCTTCATTAGGAGATAACGAGTATATTACTTTTCGAGATTCAGAAATCAGATATGCTTGTCTGAATGTTTTGCTCATTTGTCCTGAGAATCTAGAAGTCTTGAGGCTGATTGGCTGGTTATAAAGTTCCCCTGGCATGAGATTAACTATTGTAAACAAAGAATTGAATGAAAATAACAAATAGGTATGCAAAAAATTCATTAAGAACAATGTACGTGACCTCATAAGCCAAACCCAAACTGCTGATTGGCATTTACATAAGTTCTCAGGAACCTTTATGCCTTTATAAGACAGGAATCAAATCTTTTTAAATGCATTCTCTGATTCAGACATTGCCAGCACTAAGCACAGAACAGACAGAGCTGGACTTTCAAATGGAGGCCATTATTGTCAGGTATTGTCTTTAGTATTTTGGCTTACTTTTATTCAAACAGATTTCACAATGGATTTTAATGCTCATGAGTGGCTATGTTTATGTAATCTGTATATTGGTAAGTCATTGAAGGTTATTTCTCAGACGTTGAATAGATTCAGATGTTCAGTTACTATAGAAGTGGTTTAATGTAAGACCTTTTCCATTACTTTTCATACAATAATTTGTCTGTCTTGCTGGTAAATAGTCTTGTCCTGGAATCTGGTCAGTCTGATGCAATAGATCAAAATTAACTCATCTTTAGCTTTGTGATGAAGCGCTGTAGATTTCCTTTTGGTAAGGTTAGTGTCATTTGGGATCATTCCCCCGCCACATATGTATCAATTTATGTCTCTTGTTAATATCAAGTAAGTATGAAGTATTTATTTTCGAATACCGGCAGATACGCCAAGATAATAGTTGCCCCACTGTTTTGGTCCTTTCTGAAACCACAAGGCTTTGAACTTGTATGCATGTAATTCAAGAAGAATGTCTTTTATTCTGTTCTGATTTTAGACATAGTCTCCATGTCAAATAATAACATCATGGCTCATCTTTTGGCATTAGGTAGTAAGTGGTAGCCACATCCAATTTGTGTCAAAAAAGATGAGATTGTTTTGTTCGATTTAATTTTACATAACTTTGATGATCTTCACCGTCACACGTTGTGGTGATACATTAAAAAAAATTGATGTATCATGTCGGAATTGGGTTTTTTATGTCCTCAGAATGGATATGGTGTTGTATGGCTCACTAAATTATCGATTACAGTGGCAGCCAAATTGAAAACATCATGTTGGCACAATCAGAACTCAACATTTTATGGATGGTTCTGTGTTCAATAAATAATGTTTGCAATATATATGAGGTCAACAGATGTTATTCATTCTAATACTCTGTCGTTGATCAATTCTGTTTCTTGTTTTACGGGGGGCGGTCGGGTAGCCTAGTGGTTAAAGCGTTCGCTCGTCATGCCGAAGACCCGGGTTTGATTCCCGACATGGGTACAATGTGTGAAGCCCATTTCTGTTGTCCCCCGCCATGTTATTGCTGGAATATTGCTAAAAGCGGCGTAAAACCATACTCACTCACTCTTGTTTTACGGATAAGCTTGTCTTGAATATAAGTAAAACAGAACAAAGAAAAATTAGAGGTTGTGTTTGATGGGACAGGTCATGTATTGTTGGTGGGAGGTGGGGTCAGTGACAGAATGACAGGAGAAATTTATCACAGGGACACGGCATATTTCATCCGCTATCCAATGAGTGCAAAGGTCGTCTTATTGTACATAGTCATTTTTTGGAGACATAAATGCGAAGTTTTGTTAATACGAGCATAGACCACTTGTATTTTTCGCTCACGTTAATTTCAAGATATACAGTATAACTAAAGTTTAACCTTTTTATTTCAGTAAGTTCAACCACCCAAACATTGTGAAGTTCTTGGGAGTATGTTTCGATGGTCGGCCACGCTTCATAGTCCTGGAGCTTCTAGAAGGAGGGGATCTCAAATCCTTTCTGCGGGATTCAAGACCAAAGCCAGTATGTACACCTAATGTTCACACATAATTTTGTGTGTTATTTCACTGAGGACTTTGTGATCTTATTTTATCACACAATCAGTTTACCATACTAAACATTGATTGATCAATTAAGTATATAATCCCTTTGAAGGGAGTTTTTTTACCTGTGGGTTTGACTTTTATTGGAACAATCCACAAATTTGAGTGGGTATTCAAATTTTGTTGCCTATATGTTTCTTAATATTTGGGTATTTCAACTTGAAAACCTGTTTTGTAACAATCCAAGTAAATCACTTAAAACCAAATGAATAGTAGTATACACATGTTTTACCAAATGTAGCAATTAGATTTGTCTGCAATTTTCAGTTTCTTTAGTGCATATATTACACAAATATGCAGCTTATCTACAGCTCTGGGTAGATATCTACGACACAGCCCACAAATTGATGTAGTCATTTATGTAACATTATTACATTGTGAGTCACATGTTAGCCTAAACGATATATGCCCTTCTTTGTAATATCTGATTATTGTGTTGCTCATCAACAACTATTAAGGGGAATACTGTGTTTATACTATGCATTTTTATCGAGATTTATCTGTCATAAGCAGAGAAATTGAAGAGGTTTACAGATATAAAAGTGTGGTTTGCTATAATGAAGTATTTGTGTTCAGAGTGAACCATCAAATTTGACTGTCATGGACCTATTGAGACTGGCAGTTGATATCTCCCAGGGATGCCAGCACCTGGAAGAAAAACACTTCATTCACAGGTAGGACATCCTTTGATTCAAAATGGAGATGTAGTGGATAGAGTGTCGGTGATTAGATCCCCTGGCAGTGTCGGATAGTACTTGTTGTTACTCTGCCTTTTGCTTGGCATGAAGGGGATAAAACAAGGACAGGCCAGCTCTGTGTCGGTATACCGTGTCTGAGTGGGGTATCCATGTAAACTCCAGCATGGTTTCTCATTGGGCTTATATTAGCACTATAAAACTGACATTAGTCTAGACATGCATGCATGTCTCTTTACTTAGGTTCACGCACTCACTCACTCACTCTAAAGGGGCTGTCGGGTAGCTTTGTGGTTAAAGCGTTCGCTCATCACGCCGAAGACCCGGATTCGATTCCCGACATGGGTACAATGTGTGAAGCCTATTTGTGGTGTCCCCCGCCGTGATATTGCTGGAATATTGCTAAAAGCGGCGTAAAACCATACTCACTCACTCACTCTAGTCATGATGGAGAAATGGGTTTTATTATAACTGGCCAAATTTAGAAATATTTGTACTAAGAATAACAGCAATGTATTTAATTATGTTTGTTTCAAATACCAGTGTGGGCATAGTCTCAACCTGCATCAAATTGTCAAACGCTTTCAAAGTCTAGGAAGGCTACAGTAGCCAGGATCTCTCTCTTGACATGCCGTCTTAGCTGCATTGGACTTTGATTTCTCTCCCTTGTCTGGTGTATTAGCAGAACTTCCCTTCTCCTCCCTCTGTCTCTATCCTCAGGGTTGTCAGAAATGTTTAGTATAAGATATCTCCTCCCTCTCTCCCTATGCTCAGGGTTGTCAGAAATGTACAGTATACGATATCTCCTCCCTCTCTCCCTATGCTCAGGGATGTCAGAAATGTTCAGTATACGATATCTCCTCCCTCTCTCCCTATGCTCAGGGTTGTCAGAAATGTTCAGTATAAGATATCTCCTCCCTCTGTTCGTATCCTGAGGGTTCACAAAGTTTCAGTTCTATTCAAAGCTCGCTGACATGGTTGATTGTGTGTCATTGTACTCAGGTGGCATCTGGTGATGTGTAATACCAGGACAAATTTTAAAACAAAATCTGAAACTAAGCAATGAATATGGAGAGACATTTCCATGTCTTTGAGACAATACATATTTCACAAATGAGGCAATCTCTCACCGCTTCAGGTTACTCAAATCTCAGTATTGTATGAAGAAGATATTACTGGTATACTGTTATTTGTTCTTGACAAATTTCCTGTTTTAGTAATTCACATCTGAGATAATCTATGTTATTCAAGTGATGCATTGTCAAATTATCTCATGTAGGTAGAGATACTCCTGAGTGGATGTTTTTCAATTTGTATCACTGCTACCTTTGAAGCATCCAGTGGAGCCAACATGACAGATTGTGACAAGTCTTTGATACAGATCAAAGAGTGTCTGCATCGAGATTGCTTTTAGCGGTATTCCATGAATATCACAAAGAAAGGAAGAATAGACACTCACACTTTTTACCCCTGTCAGAATTTCATACCAAGGCTTGTGTTGATGTTTTTCTGAAAAAGGATTTGTTTACATTGTGATAGCTTAGTCCTACTGTTTGAATAATGAAATCAATAAATCTCTGTATTTTGTTGTACTAGAGGCATTTATTAAGCACTGAGCCAAATCCACATGTTACTACATACATATGGGAAGCACTGGGTCACATGTTTGATAAGTATCATTGCAATACTAACATATCTTTACAAGTATTTATATGCCTTAAATATGTTCACTTTTACCATGATCAGCCATTTACATCCTTGGTGTAGCTTTTTGATTTGTATCAAAAGGCATGATGTGTCACAACCTGGCTTTTAGGGAACTTCAAGACATAGTCTGAGAAAAGGTTACAAAATAAAAAAAGATCAGATCAAGATAATTCCTTCATCTGAAAAAATGCATTACCATTTTAGGGAGACAAGGGAACACATTTCCATAGTGTCAAGTAGTATTTCACTTCCTTCTTTAAAAGATTATTTTCATCAGAATAATGGAACAATGGGGTGTCCAGTTGCTGCAAATGGGCTTCACATACTGAATCCATGCAGGGAATGAAACAGTTGCCTTGTGCATAACCAACAACCAAACTTACCACTCTTCACCATCTTGCTTCATTTGGTAGGGTGTTGGTGGCCCAGCCATCTAAGGTGCCACAAATGTGCAGATCTGTGTCCCTTAGGTGTGCCTGAGACCTTTGATCATTGGTTCGAATCCCACTATGGCCTGATTATGTTTCTAGGTTTGTCAGCACTGTATCCTTGCTCATGGGTTTCCCCAAAGTTGTAAACAGTGAAAGCATGCATCCCTTTTGGCTTTTCTCACAATCAAGCTTTCTTTGTCCTGATATAACTGAAATACTGTTTAAAGCAGCATTAAACCAACTCACTCACTCACTCACTCACTCACTCACTCACTCACTCAGGGGTGTCACGATAAATGGAAATATTGATATATTGCTGTTGGTAAGCATTTAAAGTCAATAAATCAATTGTTAAATCAGTTTCCGATCAATAGTATTTATTTCAGTTAGGAATATTGATAGTTTCGATTGTATTTACCGTATCAATAAAGTACATGCAATGCTGTTCAAACTTGTTCTTTTGATCATGAGTGGTATTAATTTACACATGGTAGTAATTTACACATGGTAGTGTGGAAGTTTCTTTTTTTTAGATTATTAGGGTAAAGAAAAAACAAATCAGTCATATCTCGAACTTTACTTTTTATTTGTTATGGTTATCACATTCAAAGGAAACTTCAGTTCCAAAGTTTAATTCAACACTAAAATCCAACTAAAATGATACACTGAAAACTATCGATATTTATCACAATAGTGTTTGCAATATCAATAATTATCGCAATAGTTTCTTTCAACATCAATAGTTATGGCAATAGTGATTTCCAGACCAATAGTCACCCCTACTCATTCACTCTGGATTTCCTCCCACATCAAACTGACATGCTGTGATATAACTGAAATATGGATCAAGGAGGTGATAAAGAAACAAAATTGATGAGAATTCTTTTTTTATTTCCAGAGACATTGCTGCAAGAAACTGCCTCTTAACAACAAAAGGTTCTGAAAGAAAGGCAAAGATTGCAGATTTTGGAATGGCTCGAGACATATACAGGTAGGTGATTGGCATCTCGGAGATACCTACCGATAGCTAGGACAGATGGAAAATGTTGTCTTGAATAATATTTGTGATTCCCGTTGAGCCAAGGGTGTATCCCTAATTACATGTTTTGGGCAGTGGGCACCTGGTACCTTTTGTTATATTTGAAATTAAATTTTGCCAGTTCCAAGCAAACAATTTGGAATTGGGTTTATGTGATTTGCGGGTTTGTTTCTGGAGAATTCAAAGGCAACAGGTTCCAAAGTAGACACAATTCATGAAACCAACTTCTTTAAATACTGTAAAGGCGACGTTTTGGTATAGATCCTTATACCATTGTCAAGCAAGACTGAATGAAGAACATGGGACAGAACATATATAGTAGGTGGAGGATTAACAGTAACAATAATTGCATACATGAGTGGGGTAACATTAGTAGGTAAAGTCACAAGGATAATACTACAGCAACATGATGGACAGAACACATGAGGTGGAAGCCAATGAGACATGAAGCCAGTTAAACAGGAATCATATATTGGATTGATATATCATTGACAGTTGGTTCTGCCAGGGTCCATCAAAATGCAGCCTCATTAAATCAGATCTATTACTCTGATACAATACCTCTCTGCATGAAGATCTTAGGACACTTCTACAGGTCATGTCAGGTGACCTCTGAGTGACCTTTGACCACCCAATCTAGATGAAGTATGCTTGTGTTCTTGAGCCATGTCACCAATGACATGACAGATGTCACGTCACCAATGACATGACAGATGTCACCTTTCTAAAATGATTTGGTTTCAATTCTGAATACATTTCCTTTTCGAGAAAAAGTTTTAACAAAAGAAAATCCATGCATGACAAATATTCCTTTGCTGGTACTCCCTCTGGGGTGTAGGTGCCATGTGGTGCTGATACAATTGGGTGTACAAACCATCCACAAAAACACAATGGTGCAGTCTTCATGAAGTACAGAGAGGTATTGTATCAGTGAGTGAGTGAGTGAGTATGGTTTTACGCCGCTTTTAGCAATATTCCAGCAATATCACGGCGGGGGACACCAGAAATGATATAACAAATAGTGTAGGGTGTCATCAATAAAAGAAACAAGTTAGGGTTGGAATGGATGTTGGACAACTTTGATTAAGGTTGATTATGTGTACAGTGTAATAATTGTATGACCAGAAGATGCCACTGACCTGTAGTAGGATTAAATTAAGGACACAATAAATGTTCCCAGACTACATTAATCATCACTCTTCATGTCATGGGAACTAAGTACATTGCACATGGTGATGATAGAGCAGTTTTTGCGATCACATGATTTATGTTTTTTCTGTCAGTGGTTCCAATTCATTTACCTTGGTAAATAAAAAACATCCCACTGACTACATGTGGCTACTATAAGATGGACAAATGCGCCATGGTACCATCATTGTAAGGGTACTTACCATTATTGTCTTGTATGCCTGATCCTGTGAAATGGGACTTATTAATGGATGTGACCTTTGAGGTGAAAAAGATTGGATGTAACATCAGCTGCTGCCTAATCGCAATTACCCCAGTGTCATTGTTATGGAGAACGATAGTCAGGGGCAAAACTACCGTTGTAGCAGAACACCAATTGCTAACACCTTGGAAAAAAATCATAATTTGTTTACACCTAAAAAAGAAACATTTTTTTTAGAAAAAATCCTTAATTTACCAGCTATCCAGTAAATTATTAATTCAAACACTAAGTGGTTGAACATGATATTAATTGTCTAACTTGAAAAGCGGAATCTTTACGCACTTTAGGATTTTAGTGGTAAATGGTTTGTGACACTCTCACAATTATTTTCCTTATAATGATGATAGGCTCACTATAAAATATGAAAATATTGATAACCACCACATACTACAAATGAAAACATGTAAAAACACATAAAAGTAATAGTATTGATTTGTTTTAATGTTCAAATTTCATTTGTCATCACAGATGTTTCTTGAATAAAAGTCGTAAATGTGTTGAAACCTAAACACACATATATATATATATATATGTATGTATATATATATATATATATATATATATATATATATATATATATATATATATATATATATATATATATATATATATATATATACACACACACTACTACTACAAAATTATAATAAATAAATGACTAATATTTGTTACAAATAAAATCTAAAATAAAATTAAGAGCATCTAATTTTTTTTAAAAACTGGGGCATGCCCCCAAACCCGGCTGTTTTGCGCCATTGGTTTTGCTTACACTTAGAATTAGCCTAGTTGCACTGTTACAGCTTACAACCCTTAGTGTAAAAATTACTCTTAATGTAAAACATTTTACATTAAGGGTTACGTGTTGACTCTTAATCTAAAAAAAAATTACATTCAGAGTAACAACCCGCAACCCTTAATGTAAAAACTATCTTTTTTACATTAAGGAGCAATATGTACGATATTAACCCTTAATGTAAAAAAAATAAACAAAGTTTGATTGGAAATATAGGATAGTTTTAATTATTTTCACATTTTGTTAATTGTTTTTGCTCGGTTTCTTGCAATTATTAATAATAAGCGACAGCGTGAGAAACTGACTTTGGTCAGACCTGAGAACAAAGAAGGGCTATTATAAGAATGGCAGGCTCGTTTAGAGGCCAAGCCAGCTTCTACTCTGGAAGGTGATGAGCATCAGTTGTCGGCTCCAGTCGCAGATGGCAACTCAAGTGGAACATCGTCAACTGTGGATCAGGAGGGGTGCTGCCGTCGAGGTCGAAGGTTATGCTAAAGCATATCTTACATTGCAAGGAATATAGAAGATCAACCATCAAGATTAACCATCAAACTGTCTGACATTGGCTTTGTTTCTTTTGTACCTGGACATGACATTGTTGCTTTATATGAAACATAGTCAATAGAAAATTACCAGCCACAAAAAGGTTCAAGTTCGGAAGGTATTCGGGAGGTATACTTTTGATAAAATATTCACTGGTAAGATATGTTATTGATGTTCGATACAGAGAACATGCTATTACTATTCTGTTTGATAAAAGTATGTTTGGTTTCAGTAGAGCTACATTATGTGTGTTTACATATATGCAGCCAGAGAAATCGACCTGGTGTGACAACAAAGATAGACAAAATGGGGTAGAGCTTTTGCTGTATTTTTATTGAGTACACTGGAAGAGTACCCAGCTGTTTCTCTCAGCTATATGAATAAATCCAGCTGTAAATAATCGACTCTGGACCAGACAATCCAGTTGTCGACATCATGAGCGAGTCTGACCACCTGATCCCGTTAGTTGCCTCTTACGACAAGCATAGTCGCCTTTTACGGCAAGAATGCAAGAATGGGTTGCTGAAGACCCCGGATCTTAACGGGTCCATTGTACATGAACAGTAGAACCGGTGTGATGAGGGACTATGTGGAGAACATTGTTTTTCACCATGTTGATAGTAATGTTTACTTAGTAGAGTTTTTTACACAATTTGAGATGGAAAGATAGGCTTGTGATGAATTACTAAATAGCTTTGGAAAAACTCTTTTGGAAATATGTTCAAATTTGAACATACATATTGTGAATGGAAGATTTGGAACTGACTATCAAATCGGTGACTGTACATTTATTGGGCATTTAGTGAGTGAGTGAGTTGGGTTTAACTCCGCTTTTAACAGTATTCCAGTTATATCACAGCGTGTCAGTCTAATGTGGGAGGAAAGCCCGAAGTGATGTAGGATGGTGTTAAATAGCTCACTTTCTGTAAAAAATAGGTGATGCACAAATAGGAAATATTAAACATGTAATATATTGCTATCCAAATAATTTTCAAATGTATATGTAAGAAGCATTAATACATACAGTACAAGACTTCACTAGTCATTACAAGAGTGCAATTATTATACCAACAACATAAGTAGTAAAACATTGTAAAGCCTTATTCTACCATTTCATGAACCACAATATCATACCCCAGCATTTTAAAGCCTTATTCTACCATTTCATGAACCACAATAACATACCCAAACATTTTAAAGCCTTATGCTACCATTTCATGAACCACAATAACATACCCAAACATTTTAAAGCCTCATGCTACCATTTCATGAACCACAATAACATAGTAAAACATTTTCTGCAATCACGTACCTGAATACACTCATCAAGTACAACAAAGGGTGTATTTTGAGATGATACTCTCTTTTTGACTGTTTTGAACAATATCTGATCATCAATATATGTGAGTTAAGTTTAAACGCTGCTTTGAACAGTATCCCAGTTATATCACAGCATGTCAGATTAATGTGGGAGGAAAGCCCAAAGTGATGCAGGTCTCGGACGTTTACCACTTCTGTGAAACCCACCAGCATAGGTATGGTGCTGACAAACCTAGAAACATATTCAGGGCGTACACAGATTCAAACCCACAATCATAGGTTTCAGGCGTGTCCAAGAGATACATCTCTGCACAGCCAATTGTGGCACTTCAGACATCTGGGCAACATGTACCCCCTCAATATACCTGAAGCTTCACTTAAACTTCTACTTCTTAAGTAAACTAAGCTGAGGTTGAAATTCCCTTCAGATGACAGTTGCTTTCACTTTTGGCAAATTGTCCTGAACCTTTGAAGAAAGAGATGTAATCATATCTTTGGTCACCATGTTTAGTGACAAATGCCCCATGTAAGTTTGACATGTGGGATATGGTGTACAAAGCGGAATAATCAAATGGTGTTGTTTTTTTTTAGAGAATTGGTCTTCATTCCTTTCTGAGATTACAAAATTCAAGCAAATCCTTTGCAATTTCTGACATATTTTACCATATTACAAGGTTGAATTTCTTGCAGTTTAATGAAAGAGAATGTGAAACCCGAATTATTCTCTAAAAATGGTACTTCTCAAGTTACAAAAGTACCCAAGGAAGATAAAGAAGTGTAATCAATACACTAGAAAGACATATTTAGAATATATATTCACATTAAAGTGGTACCGGTAGTTTATCCCTTTACATGGTGGTGTAAATGTGACTTCTGTTTCAAAGAGAGTTACTTAGACTTTTAACTCAATCCCATTTACATTTTAGAATAGCAAAAATAGCTTTGGTTGTGAGAGCTAATCAGATGAAAAAAACGTTCAGTTTGGTTTTTGCCCATTTTAAATTTTCAGGGGAAAAAAGACCTTTTTTAACATTCAGCCATGTTACTTCAAAGCTTGCCGGTAATGAATCTATATGCAGTTACTTTAACGTCTCTTTCTCCGAAATCCAATCATATTGCCATTTTATTAATCAAAGATGAAATAACTGTGCTGTATATTGTACATGGTTGGTAGCTTATTACCTGAAATGGTTATTATTGGTATAAAAGTTGTGACTGATTCAGGAGAAAGTTAATTTCCCTCTCATATAAGGATGCAATTTTATTATTTTGATGCTTCTGTTTTCCCTTAAGTTTGAATAAGTGTCTTGGGAAGTCGTTCAACCCAGAAGATGGATCTTCATCAAGGATCTCATTAATGGGGTTGGAATTCTTTGTGGAAACAGGTATTGAAATATCTCAAGGTTACTTTTATCCACTTCTTTTCCTAACTTCCATCATCTGAAATCAAATACTATGTTTGGGGAGTCATTAGAGAGGCAGCTCTTACAGATACTGCTGATGTCTGGGCTGGTGAAGGATTACTGTGGCCAGCTAAGTGCCACACTGATCACATGTAGTTACAGGCTGCTGCCCACACAAATTGGTAGTGGTGAATGTGTTGTCCTGTAGACTTGTGGAGCCCTTGATGAATGCACGGGGCAATCCTTGTTTTAAGATTATCTTGGTAATATCCATATTCCTCTTTACCCTGGCTATGAGAACCAGATATCCATGCATTATGTCTAACATGATGATATTTCATAGATGTTAGTGATGATGTTGTGTCAGATGAAAAGGATAAGCATGATGATGATGGAAATGTTTCTATATAAGTGCTGTTTACACAGGAGGAGTTATTACAATCAGCGATTTTCCAAACTGTAGGTCCATCATGAGTAAATAGGTGGTGGACCAAAAAATAAGTTAATCACAGATAAGTGCAGGGTTTCATTGCCCTGTTTTATATTCGTTCATTCATTATTTTGTTTTCATTTGTCTGACTATGTCATTTAACAAAAATATGTATTTATCATACAAAGGACACTGTGGCAGATGGCTTTGAGGCCACAACTTTCTTGCTTTCTTCCTATATATACTGCCCCCTCCCCAGCCCTTAAAACAATATGAGTATGTGGTTTTTAAGAAATTCATTCTGTAACTTCTACAATATAGAATACCTTGTGGAATGGCAGCCCCTTTTTAGCTCACCGGGTCCGCAGGACCACAAATTGGAAATTAACGAAATTTGACTGGAAGCATCCCTAGGTGGTGGGGATTCAAAATTGTACAAATGATGGGGCTGACCCCTCCAAGGGCTGAGAGGCGGGGCCAAATAGGGGTAATGTGGCTATATTGCTTTAAGCATCTTCTTCTCTGGAACTAAGAGATAGATATCAAGCATATTTGGTTGGAAGCATTCTCTGGTAATGAGGATGAAAAGTTGTACAAATGGTGGGGCTGACCCCTCAAGGGACTGAGGGGCGGGGCCAAATAAGGATAATTTGGCTATATAGCTTTAAATGACTTCTTCTCTGGAACTAAGAGATAGATATCAACCATATTTGGTTGGAAGCATCCCTGGGTACCTTGACCATAACATGCAAACTGATATTATCCCCACCCTATAATAAACAGATACATTGTATACATTTGTTTGTTATATTGTTTGAACATTTCTTGTTCCTGAAAAGTTTGGCATAATTGTTTTCAATTCTGGTTGATGTAAACATCTGTCTGGTTCATCCCACAGATGCTCACTTGGGTTTAGATCTGGCGTCCATCTGGCCAAAGCAGTATGTTAATGTATGAGCACTCAGGATTCAGTCCCGACTCATGTTGTGTGGGGATGAGCATTGTCATACTGAAAAATGGCATCTAGTGCTTTCAGAGCAGGGACAGCACGATGGACATGTAAGATCTCATCACAAGGGTGTACAGCTGTTGAGTTGACCTGGATATAAAAAGATAATTCTGTCTCTGATACACCCGTGTGCGAAATACGCTACAGTGGGAAAGCGCACGTTAAATCTCCTATATTAGTCAGTCAGTCTGATACACACACATCGGCCCATCTCTTCTTCAAAGAAGTAAACAGGATTCATCACTACCTGGTGACAATGTTGGAGAAGCCACTGTTGATAAAATTGACACCACTGCACCTGCTGAGGTCAATTATGTTGACATAAAATAATGCCATTGTAGGGCATTCATGTTTGGGTTACGGACAGTCTTAGCAGACAGGGGACAGGAATTAGTGTCCTGGACTCTGATGCTGTTATCCTGGACTACTGTGGTGGTGCAGGGTCGACCTGATCTTGGATGACCTTGAGTGGTGCCATATTGCCAATGTCAAAGTCAGGACATTGTTTTCTGGGCAAAGTTGAAATCCCTTGCCACAGATGATTGTGATTCACCAGCTTCATGTCTTCAATTAGATTTATTTCTGGCATAGTCATTGAATCTTGGAATGACAAAAGAATTTCAAAATTCATGTGGATGATTGTTGAAAACAACATGTGCCATAAACTTTCTCTAAGAAACATGTGAATGATTCCATGACATGCATGTGAAAAATGCTTTTCAATTTCCCAAAAAATCAAATCACCCTAATATCAAAGGTCATCAATATGAACTCTATCAAAGACACTAAAAAAGAACATGTAGCTTGTAACATTGTTTCTGTTTTTATGAATATCTTACAAAATGAAACCAAAATGCTGTTTTGTATAGGTTCAAGCCTTCTCTATGGGCGTATGGTATAAATATAGCATAGAGTGTATTTAAAAATATTAAAAGTGCTGTTAAAAATATTCTTTTCAACTTCTTTTGTTTAACATTTTGATTTTCAAGTTTAAGATAATCATAAAACTATATTTCTCATGCCTCTTGGGATATTGAATAAGAATATGTAAAAGAGAAAGAATGAAACTAGTCTGGTCTACTCTGAGATATTATATGTACCATCAGTACCATCAGTCATTTTGTTACCATTTTCTTAACAACATTAATAATATCGAAGGTTGTGTTGGCAAATGTCTCCTGCTTATTGAAAGCCTTTCTGCCTTAGGCTGTTTTTTGTCTGTGATGTAGATCAGGCAATGACTTTTCATAATGCACCACAGTAAAGACTTGTATGTTCAGTTTTGTGGTGTTTCAGTATGTGACAATTGATGATGAAGATCATTCCAGCAGCAGAGCCATGGATAGTCTGTCCCAAAAACCTTTGAGATTACTAGTCCCAACATGGCTGTTAGAATTATTTTCAGTAGAATATGGTGTTAGTATGGATTATTATCAGCTGAGTTAACTAGACTCAACAGAATTTTACTAGACTTGGGCTTTGGACTAGTGGTTCAAGTCGCAGACAGCATGAAAGGCCAGTCAGCTTTCACTCTGGTCAAAGACATGGTAGCTGCTACCTGAAGCTGAAGACAAAACTTTGACAAGTTAAGAAATGAATGTAGCAGTTATTAAATCAATCGCTATTTTTTCATTCATTGGGAAAAGCTGAGGCAAACTAACACATCCAATATTCCTTCAGACATGTATTTGCTACCTTTCTGTTTTGTCGAAGATTGCAGGTTAGAATTAATATAGCAGTGCAAAACCTGCCTCTGTTAGGTTCCATAAAGAGAATAATGTCAACATTTATGAAAAAAAGGCACATATCAGAACCAGATAATGAAACGAATAGGCTTAACCGGAAATCAACTGTCTCTGTTTACAAGGTTGGGTCTCTCACATACAGTGTCAGAGGGGGGGTGGTCTGGTAGCCTAGTGGTTAAAGCGTTCGCTCGTCACACATGTTCAATTCCCGACATGGGTACAATGTGTGAAGCCCATTTCTGGTGTCCCCCGCTGTGATATTGCTGGAATATTGCTAAAAGCGGCGTAAAACCAAACTCACTCACTCAATGTCAAAGGAACATTTCCAGCATGATGCTGGTTTGAGCAAACAGTATACCATGTAAATATGACTTTCTTTTACGGATAATAACTTCTATAATCTTTGTAATGAGCAACTATGCTTGTCGTTAGCGCCGACTAACAGGATTGCATGGTAAGGCCCGCTGACTTCGTTTATGCATGTCATTATATTGCGTGGATTGATGCTCATGATGTCAATCACTGGATTGTCTGTTCCAGACTTGGTTATTTACAGATCGCTGTCATATCGCTGGAATAGTGCTGAGTGTGGTGTTAAACAACAAACAATCAAACTTTGTCATGACATTTCAGGAATACTTCTCACCCCTTCATTAGGTATACAGAGAATAAAAAAGTTGCTATCCATAAATATGTATCATCTATTCATGTTTTCCACCTTCTGAATGTCTATCAAAGACTCACATGATGCTGGTTTGAAGAAAGAGTAAACCATGTTATTATGATATTTCACAAGGACCATTACCGTGTGACTAAATATTTTACACAGCTTGGAGAGTCACCTAAAAGTGTTTGAAAATAGAGTCAATGTCATGAAAAATGATGGTAGTTTTTTTGGAGTGGACTTTGGAGGAGGACAATGACTCCACTTCAGACAGTGTTTTGTATGTCTAATCTTGTACATGTTATCTACTTGATGGAGCTTATGGTTGCTTTTCTATGCAGCAGTTCAACACTAATTCCAATACCTATTCCAATCCAGCCATTGCTTTGTTAAATCTTGTCAGGGAACAGCTTAACAGACAAACACTAGGGTATCAATTCCTTGTAAATTGAGGCAATAATGAAATAGATGTCTTAGCAGAATTTCAGCAGTCATTCAACAAAATGTTTTGCAAGAAACACATTAATGCTATCTATCCACTCACAAATACCCTTTCTGGGGAATCTGTTAGGCGTTTTCACTTTGAAACTGATATAGGACTTCTAATAAAAAGTTGATTTCTTGGGAGCAATAACTGACAGCTGTTGAAGGGTTCTTTCGATTTGGTAATCCCCACATGTGTGAATATCTCCTACAAGATGGACTGCTGACACACGTTACTTATTCACTTCCGTCACTTATCCAACATTTAGCTCTCGGTGGAAGTGTAATGAATGCTGAAATATCACAGAATAGCAGCTTGATGTCACTCATATGTTAGTATTTTTAACCACTGCACCTTACCGATTATTTGACAAATCTTTATGTGTTGTTCCGTCTACCAAATGGTGAATGCAATTTTGTTTTGCTCTTAACAGCCAAAACAATCATTAATCCTTTACTCTTTCAGATCTGATTATTACAAAAAGGCTGGCAATGCCTTGCTGCCAGTCAAGTGGATGCCCCCCGAGGCTTTTCTGGATGGAATATTCACCACAAAGACAGATGTATGGTAAGACTCATCTGTGCAGAATAATACACGCAGAAGCCTTTAACTACTCATGACAGTGTCCTTTGGGGAATTAATGTACTGATGATGTAAGAAAGTTTGTGGGAATTGCAGTAATGAGGCAACTGTTTTGTGATCATTATCCCCTAATGGGACATCTAATTCTGGGTTTTTTAGATTGGATCACCAAACCCTAAGGGAGCAACCGTTTGATTTTCAGGGAAGGAGGGATGGGATTTTTGTTTGAGACCAGCATTTTTTTCAAATGTTTATTAGCTCAATTTTTTTTCAAACATAAACAGGTGCTCACTTATTATTATTTTTTAATAAAAAGCTAATGAACTGTATTCTTTGAACACATTTGTCTGCAAGAAAAGGACACATTACGTGAGGTGCATGTGAAAAGATTCAGAGGCTTGATTTCGTTTTTGTTTTTAGAAAAATCTACCTCCTCCTCCCTGAAATCAAATGGTTGCTTCCTAAGCAGTCATTATTCTTTCTTTTTTCTCTCTCACCTGCCAACCAGGATGTTCCAAAAAACAATCATTAACTAGATATCTGGCCTGGTTATGACATGCTGAAATCCTTTGCTGAGAGATCAGATATGACTTGATTTAAAAAAAATAATCAACCTTCCTGAGGAAGTAGGCCTTTTAGGGGCATTGTACTTCCATCACAATTGACAATTTTCACATCTGGAATTGGTATTAAGCTGGACCATAGGTTACTAAACATTAAAACAGGTCCTTTTTTAATCCTCTTATGATCGATTTGTAGATATTCTATTATTCGCCGACACCAATGAGGAAGTTACCATGGAAACTTTGACCTTGTCTGAGATGGTAATGTTCCAAAGCTGGAGGGAAACATGGCGCTAAGAACAAAGTTTCATATTTCGTTCCCGTCAAACATGTCTTTCTCACAGCAACTTGCAGCAGAAATATGGGATTAAATTAAACATTTTTTCAAATAAATGTCCATCTGATACGACTGTCACTGGGTTTGTTTCAGGTCATTTGGGATATTGTTGTGGGAGATATTCTCCCTTGGGTACATGCCCTACCCCGGCTGCTCCAATGAGGAGGTGATGCACTACGTCACCGTTGGCGGGAGGCTGGATGCCCCAGACAGCTGTCCTTCATCTGTGTACGTGATGCTGGGTGTTTGTGCCATGTTTATGGGTTTCATTTTCAGTACCATCTAGTGCAACTCCAAATCTAGAATCATTCTCAGTGAAGTAATTATTATATGAACACGACAAAAAGCCATCATTTCATATGGAAGTAGGTTCTCTATGAAATGAAGTTTTTGTATTCTATTTAATCTGACTGCATCTTAGAACATGATTTTATTAGGATATGAATACTATTTTCAAGTTCATTGAGTAAAATACATCTTTGATTTTCTAATGTGCTTAAAGATTGACGTTAAATCTTATAAAATATGTGTTCAGCTGCAGCAAATTCCTTCTGCCAATTAATGATGGGGTTTTAGAAATGGATGGGCTTATATGAATGGGGACCATGTTTTTGTTTAGTCTCTTACGTTTCACTGTTATAGTTCATTAGTAATATGCAATGAGCTCCAGCTTAAGGTCGTTATATTTTCCAGTTTTTTAGGTACTTAAGAGCATTAACACGTTATTAAAATTTCATTGTAAAACACATTTTGCTTACAGCTAAGCTGTTCAATCAAGGTTTCACCATCAAAGGCTTGATTATAGTTGACATTCAGAGGAATTCACTAAATATGGCATGTCGCTTGTCAACTTGATACTATAACCTTTACATGGAGTTTGTCAGCACTTTACTCCCGGCGATACAATTGATCAGGAGGTCAAGCTTGGTGACTTGGTTAATAGCATGATTCTGTACCCTGATGGCATGCATCATTGCTTGTCGTAGGAGGCGACTAACGGGATCAGCTGGTCAGGCTCGCTGACTTGGTTGATGCATGTCTTCGATCCCAATTGCGTGGATCGATGCTCATGATGTCATCCACTGGATTGTCTGGTCCAGACTCGATTATTTACAGATAGCTGGAATATTGCTGAGAGCAGAGTTAAACAACAAACAAACAAACAAACTTGAAAATCAGAGAATATGGGTTACCAAACAACCATACTTCATAGACCTGTTTAATGCAATAGAAACATGGAAAACTTTATTGCCCCCTGAAATCTTTCCAGGTATGACATAATGGCTTCATGTTGGAGTGGCCTTGCAGAGGAGCGGCCACCATTTTCACTCATCTACACTAGTCTAGAGAAATGTTTACAGGTGAGAACTATGAATGATGTTGCAACAGGAATGACAGAATATTATTACATGAACTGACGCTGAGATCCACTATAAGCCCCGGTGAGCTACCTGTCTGCAGCTGCCTTCATTGTCATCATCAGTGTCGTCGCAATGTCATCATCCTGAGAGGCGGTCGGGTAGCCTAGTGGTTGAATTTTTTGCTCGTCATGCCGAAGATCCGGGTTCGATTCCCGACATGGGTACAATGTGTGAAACCCATTTCTGGTGTCCCCCACCATCATATTGCTGGAATATTGCTAAGAGATGCTTGAAACCATACTCACTTACTTATCATCCTGAATGAGGGCATGGGTGGCCCAGTTCTCAAAGGTGCTGCAATTGGGCATGGGAGAAACCTGTGATATGGGTTCGAATCCCTGTTCACTCGGATTATGTTTCCAGGTTTGTCTGCTCATGGGTTTCATCAAAGTGGTAATTGCCTGAGACCTGCATCACTTTGGCTTTCCTCCCACATTAAGCTGACACACTGTGATATAAGTGGAATGCTGTTCAAAGCGGCATTAAACCTAACTCACTCTGTCACTCTTCATCATGGAGAAACAATCATGTAGATTGTGTGTATAAGTCTTTCTATTTTATGATGTTGAAGTAAATTAATGCTACATACAGGCTAGCTAGTTAATTTTATCTCTATTATCAGCTTTACAATAAAAACATCTGTGTATATTTGACATTTGATATTATCAATATATACTACTAAAATAAGTTACAATTTTCACGAATTCCTTTGACAATGCAAATACTACTAGCTAAACTTCATTGTGATAACAAATTTGCTTGCTTTTAGGACGAGGATGTGACCTCAAGAGGACTTCCTATATTATACCTACCAAAATTATCCTTTGCACGGGGCTTCAAATTGCCAATGCCTTTAAAAACAATGGGCCCGAATGGTGGAGATCGTAGCACTGGTCCATCAGAAGGCTATCTGGAGCCTCTCCTGCCCACCTGGATCACAGAGGGGCTTGCTGATCCCAGACTCACGGACGATGTTGATATGTCAGATGAGGAGACGCAAGTCAAGTCCAAGCCTACCAGTGATAACACAAACAGTCCAAGGACAAAAAGTAATCAGAATTTAGACCCTGGGACATGCAGGATTCCAAGTTCGGAGATTCCTTTATTGTCTGTTGAAGACTTTCAGGTTCTGTTTGATGATGACACCTCACATGCTCATGATGCCAGGATGTGAATGGTAAAGGACATGTGTGAGGAATTCCAGGACATGTGTGAGGAATTCCAGGACATGTGTGAATACTTTGTGTGTGTGCGTGTCTGTGTGTCTGTGTCTGTGAACATGTGGGTTGTCCTGGGGATGGATTTGTTTGAACCTGAAGATTAGGACACAGGTTCTGTCATTCTTGAATTTGGATGACAGAGATGAATATCTCCTTATTACTACTCTGCCATTCATCTGCTTTTCAATTTTGGCAGCTTTCTTGGAATTGTTGAAATGTGGATTGGATATGAAGCTTATGATGGCTATTGTGATATAACAAGTTCAAATGAATCCCAAGGAGATGTTGAACTCTGACTGAGAGTGAATACATGTATTTCACTGAAAGACATGAATCTTTGGATTGTGTTAGTGATCGACCCAGTGAATGTATATTTCATTTGTGACGCTCTGATGAAGCATATCAGAATGGTGATTTAAACGTGTCCTCAATGCTACTGTCCTATCTCCTTTCCTTCAGCAAAGACTTACGAAAGACACAGTCATAGAATGTTTTATGGAAGAAGAATCTGGTGCCTGTTGCTTACAGACACCTGATATTTCAACCTGTAAGAATACATGTGAAGAAAAAGTATTGATTACCATAAGTGTACAGGTATCAATTAAGTCGGTGTTACTAGGGTCTGATGCCTTCAAAAACAGTGTGTAAGTGTAAGTTACCATGGTTACAGCCAAGTATAGTTCCATCTTGATGCCATCCATGCAAATCACATGATTCTCAGAAGTCATCAGTGCCATACAGGAAGCAATGTGACGGTTATTTTATCATGTGTATGTGCCTGTTTGTTGTTGGTCTTGTGTCCAGCAAGATGTCACCTGCTGATATAATCATTCAATTTTGAATTGTTTAAGAACTATTTTTCCACTTTTTTTAAAACCATTTTTTTTTTTTTTTTTCAGTTCATTTAGGTAATAATATTTCATGTCAAGCACATCATTTATTTGTTATGTTTCTTATAAAATGTTAGTATTCTTCAACAAAAGATTGTCTGGCACCCTCAAATGTTTAAGGGTTACTTTGTAAGTAAATAACTGTTTATGGTAATTACTAGTAGTTAAAATTTGAATACAGTGTATGTGATAATAATATGAAAATAAGTGTCATATACCCGTAAAATATTATTGAACAGCTGATTTGTGCGACTTTACAAGCTCACATTTATCAATATTTACAGAGGGTTATTCTTCCATTAAGTAAGTAAAGATATATATTTTGTAATGTCAAGTGTAGTGATAAAGGTCTTTATGTATTGTGTATTATATCAAAGGCCACGTTTCTCAGTGAATTGGCATTCGGTGAATCGTTTTACCCTTAGATCCAAACCCAGCAAGTTGCATAATATACTGAAGGAACTGAAAAAGGGAACACGTACTTGTAGACACAGTTAAGTGATATACTATCATGAGTTCCCAGCCTTGTCTACTAAATACGTGTTGGAAGCAATGCACATAAAACTCATGTCAACATTTGATTCTGACATCTGTTGAATTTGTATGCTCGTTATTTCAAATGTACTGACAGTAAGCTTATTTCACTATATGTTTCATTGTTCCCGTATTTGTTTCCATCAGTATATATGAAATACAGAATAAAACTTGACTTGAGAGCTTAGATCATCGGTCACCAGTAGACTGGGAGGAAACGTGTGCACAGCTGATTGCTATTTCCGGCTTAGTTTACGTGAAAATACACACTGTGATCTTAATCTCTGCATATAAAACAATGCCAATACATTTTAAATGGTAAAATCATCATGTCTAGTGATGTTTTATATCAAATTTGATACTTTTATTGACCACGTTTGTTATGCCTGTTTATTCCCCTGGAGTCGCTGAAGGGATACGATAACGCTCATCAATTATTTGGACCCCGAAGGTAGCGTTGTTTGTGTTTTAAAATGTCCAGACAGAAAAATTTAGATGTCCGGTAAGCAATATTTTAAACCGGAAATTTGAAGTTCCCAATCGAACATGTCCGGTGCATATGACCGTTTCCGGACCCCTGCTTAGATGACACTGCACACAAATAATAAAGGTAGGAACAATTGCCAGCAAATGTTTAATATTTATAATGAAACCAATAAAATATAAAATCATTGGTAAACAGACAGAAGTGAGAATGGCTTTGAAAAACTCCATACAGTGTACAGGTGGTATGCAGACCTCGTTTATTGAGAGTGCATGTCTCTTATCCTTGTTCCAATAAGTTTCATTCGCACGAGTGGTCACAATTTGGTACACATAAATATCCATGTCCCGGTTCATTAGTGTAAAGTTCTTGTCAACATGACGGAAAACATCAACAAGGACAGTTTTCAATAAACCTGTACAACACTGCATGAAGCATGAAAATTGTTATCTTAAACTTGACTTTTTCTCACCCTGTAACCCTCATATGATGATAAATTGAAGCAACTATCCACTTGTGGTTTTCTTTTTTTATAAAACATTTTTGTATTAACTGATACAAGACAATTGTGGTTTTTTTCATTGTTTTTTCATCATATGTCCATCTTAGTGTTTGAAATAAAAAGAATTGCAAGGCTACCATCAGGACCCGCAGACTTAGGAGGCCCTGACTAAACTCCTTAGGCCCTCATTTAAAAAAACTGCAGCTTATTGTGACAAATAACTTTCCTACAGGCTGTAAGGACCCATCCAAATTTGACACTGTGGGCCCGACACAAGGGGCTACTGACAGGCGCTCAGTTTCTCTCTGTAGACATACTACCCCTATCACTCATGTGTGACTGGAGACCAAATCTGTTTCTCTCAGTAGACATACTACCCCTATCACTCATGTGTGACTGGAGACCAAATCAGTGTCTCTCAGTAGACATACTACCCCTATCACTCATGTGTGACTGGAGACCAAATCAGTTTCTTTCTGTAGGGATCCTACCCCTATCACTCATGTGTGACTGGAGACCAAATCAGTTTCTCTCTGTAGACATACTACCCCTATCACTCATGTGTGACTGGAGACCAAATCAGTTTCTCTCAGTAGACATACTACCCCTATCACTCATGTGTGACTGGAGACCAAATCAGTGTCTCTCAGTAGACATACTACCCCTATCACTCATGTGTGACTGGAGACCAAATCAGTTTCTCTCTGTAGGGATCCTACCCCTATCACTCATGTGTGACTGGAGACCAAATCTGTTTCTCTCAGTAGACATACTACCCCTATCACTCATGTGTGACTGGAGACCAAATCAGTTTCTCTCAGTAGACATACTACCCCTATCACTCATGTGTGACTGGAGACCTAATCAGTTTCTCTCTGTAGGGATCCTACCCCTATCACTCACGTGTGACTGGAGACCAAATCAGTGTCTCTCAGTAGACATACTACCCCTATCACTCATGTGTGACTGGAGACCAAATCAGTTTCTTTCTGTAGGGATCCTACCCCTATCACTCATGTGTGACTGGAGACCAAATCAGTTTCTCTCTGTAGACATACTACCCCTATCACTCATGTGTGACTGGAGACCAAATCAGTTTCTCTCAGTAGACATACTACCCCTATCACTCATGTGTGACTGGAGACCAAATCAGTGTCTCTCAGTAGACATACTACCCCTATCACTCATGTGTGACTGGAGACCAAATCAGTTTCTCTCTGTAGGGATCCTACCCCTATCACTCATGTGTGACTGGAGACCAAATCAGTGTCTCTCAGTAGACATACTACCCCTATCACTCATGTGTTACTGGAGACCAAATCAGTTTCTCTCAGTAGACATACTACCCCAATCACTCATGTGTGACTGGAGACCAAATCAGTTTCTCTCAGTAGACATACTACCCCTATCACTCATGTGTGACTGGAAACCAAATCAGTGTCTCTCTGTAGACATACTACCCCTATCACTCATGTGTGACTGAAGACCAAATCAGTTTCTCTCAGTAGACATACTACCCCTATCACTCATGTGTGACTGGAGACCAAATCAGTGTCTCTCAGTAGACATACTACCCCTATCACTCATGTGTGACTGGAGACCAAATCAGTTTCTTTCTGTAGGGATCCTACCCCTATCACTCATGTGTGACTGGAAACCAAATCAGTTTCTCTCAGTAGACATACTACCCCTATCACTCATGTGTGACTGAAGACCAAATCAGTTTCTCTCAGTAGACATACTACCCCTATCACTCATGTGTGACTGGAGACCAAATCAGTGTCTCTCAGTAGACATACTACCCCTATCACTCATGTGTGACTGGAGACCAAATCAGTTTCTTTCTGTAGGGATCCTACCTCTATCACTCGTGTGACTGGAGACCAAATCAGTTTCTCTCTGTAGACATACTACCCCTATCACTCATGTGTGACTGAAAACCAAATCAGTTTCCCTCAGTAGACATACTACCCCTATTACTCATGTGTGACTGGAGACCAAATCAGTTTCTCTCAGTAGACATACTACCCCTATCACTCATGTGTGACTGGAGACCAAATCAGTTTCTCTCAGTAGACATACTACCCCTATCACTCATGTGTGACTGAAGACCAAATCAGTGTCTCTCAGTAGACATACTACCCCTATCACTCATGTGTGACTGGAGACCAAATCAGTTTCTCTCTGTAGACATACTACCCCTATCACTCATGTGTGACTGAAAACCAAATCAGTGTCTCTCAGTAGACATACTACCCCTATCACTCATGTGTGACTGGAGACCAAATCAGTGTCTCTCAGTAGACATACTACCCCTATCACTCATGTGTGACTGAAGACCAAATCAGTGTCTCAGTAGACATACTACCCCTATCACTCATGTGTGACTGAAGACCAAATCAGTTTCTCTCAGTAGACATACTACCCCTATCACTCATGTGTGACTGGAGACCAAATCAGTTTCTCTCAGTAGACATACTACCCCTATCACTCATGTGTGACTGGAGACCAAATCAGTTTCTCTCTGTAGACATACGACCCCTATCACTCATGTGTGACTGGAGACCAAATCAGTGTCTCTCAGTAGACATACTACCCCTATCACTCATGTGTGACTGGAGACCAAATCAGTTTCTCTCTGTAGACATACTACCCCTATCATTCATGTGTGACTGGAGACCAAATCAGTGTCTCTCAGTAGACATACTACCCCTATCACTCATGTGTGACTGGAGACCAAATCAGTTTCTCTCAGTAGACATACTACCCCTATCACTCATGTGTGACTGGAGACCAAATCAGTTTCTCTCAGTAGACATACTACCCCTATCACTCATGTGTGACTGGAGACCAAATCAGTTTCTTTCTGTAGGGATCCTACCCCTATCACTCACGTGTGACTGGAGACCAAATCAGTGTCTCTCAGTAGACATACTACCCCTATCACTCATGTGTGACTGGAGACCAAATCAGTTTCTCTCAGTAGACATACTACCCCTATCACTCATGTGTGACTGGAGACCATATCAGTGTCTCTCTGTAGGGATCCTACCCCTATCACTCATGTGTGACTGGAGACCAAATCAGTTTCTCTCAGTAGACATACTACCCCTATCACTCATGTGTGACTGGAGACCAAATCAGTTTCTCTCAGTAGACATACTACCCCTATCACTCATGTGTGACTGGAGACCAAATCAGTGTCTCTCTGTAGGGATCCTACCCCTATCACTCATGTGTGACTGGAGACCAAATCAGTTTCTCTCTGTAGACATACTACCCCTATCACTCATGTGTGACTGGAGACCAAATCAGTTTCTCTCTGTAGGGATCCTACCCCTATCACTCATGTGTGACTGGAGACCAAATCAGTTTCTCTCAATAGACATGCTACACCCCACACTCCACACCCCACACCCCACCCCTGCCCACACTATATTTTCAAAAGTCAATTCCTGAGAACCAATTCTTTTATTATTTTAAGCCTTAAAAATTATTTCCTGTGGCTTGTGAATAGTCAAATCTTGTCATAGGGATGTGATGACACACAATCAGCCAGGTTTGTACACATTGTGACCACCCAGGCCTCATTGTTGTCAGCTCTAAAATAATCCACTGGGTTCTGGAAACAATCTGCCCAAAGTTCCCACGGATGGACGACTAAACTGAAGGCCTGCTGCTATTCTAGTATATCTTTAATGCAAGGCATTTACAGTTCTAGTTACGAAATTTGTCTAACATCACTAGCAATTGATGAAATTATTGATCTTAATTCCAAACGCATTGATGTGGGGCTCATATTGTCAGTTAGTAAATGCGAGTATTAATTTGACATTGCAACATTCTTATAATGTATAAAGGTACAATAGTATTGTTCTGTATTTTTTCAGTGATTAATTATTAGTAGAATAACTTTATCCTCATCACAAGAGTTACACGCTGCATTAGCATAATTAACTGGATATTATCCCTGGAAAGTTGGTGGGCTAGCCAGCTCATTTGCATGGTATAGTGTATCAACAATTTTCATATTTTGGAGAAACAACATTGTTTTCTCTGGTATTTTATTGCCCTTTCTCAACAATTTAAGTTTAAGAGTGATGTCAAATCTGCACTTGATAAGTCAGAAAGGACTTTTAATTTTGCTCAGCCAACACACAAGCTGCACAGATGTGCGTTGCATCATGTATACATGCTCAGTTTATGAGTTCATTTGTAGGAAAGCAGTTTAGAGTTACTTCCCCTTGCCGAAAATAAATAAGCCTGATGTGGGAGATGAAAATGTGCGGTCGGAGACCAGAAACTTGATACTTTGAGTTGTTTTTTTGCCTGATGAGAGATATTGACATTAATCATAACAGATTAACAGTGGGGTGACTGGTGTTCTTGTTTTGTCAAACATGATATGTATCTTCATACCAGTATATTAACACAGCATTTTCTGGACGTTTACCTCTTTTTCTTTTCATGATAGCATGGTCCATTGACCCAATATATTTTGAAAACTGAAAATATTTAAATGGTTTGTTTCCTTCCACCTACTGCTTTGTTTTTAATTCTGATATTTTTTATAATGTGACAAGTAACAGAATTCTGGACCAAATCAGTCTTCGAAAACATTATGTTTGAAAACTATAATCCAAACCTGCTTCTGACTATGTGGAATAATATTGGCCTCTAAGTGAGAAGACTACATTTGGCACAATGCTTTGTGTGTTCAATTTATGAAAGGTGATTAAGTGTGTTAGTAATATTATTGATTACTTTGTGATTCTTGTATAATATGCTGAAAAGTGCTCAACAATATATAATATTATTGTGATTGGTTTTTTTTAAAAAGCGGTTAACTGCTGTTTAGTTGTCTGCAGATGGCTTTCAATGTCAGATTGTTGTGTCAATACTTTTCATTTTGAATGTGATATATTTATTGTTAATGTTTTTTGTCATGCACGGTTTTGTTGTGTTGTATATTTTGGGGCTGAAAATAATGGCATCTATTGTGTTGATTGATTATGTTGATATTACAAAAAATAGACATGCATAAGAGTGACAAACTGGGCAAAAGACAAATTTTCAACTGAAGGTTTGGAAAATATTAAAAATCGATAGAAATTTGATCAGTAAGTGTGGTCGTAGTCAGCTGGGCCAACTGAAGTTTTAATGGGGACGAGTTTGCTGAAGAACTAGTTTAAGTATTAAACTAAACGATTCTTATTGGTTAGAGGACAAAAAATGTTTATTTAATGTTTTACAAAGTTGTGGACCTGTTTTTTTTACAATCATATTTTTCTGTGGTTAATTTTCAGGACATTCCATCAATTATTTTTTTTCCAAATCAGTTAACATTAATTTCTACGGTAAATCATAGAACCTAAAATGATTTTTTAGTCATTTGAATAATGTTGATAGAATGTAGCAGAATATTTCATGTGTGATTGTTTGAATTGTATCAATTAAAGTGATTTTTGGTCTCATCTGCCCTGTTTTTCCTCAAAATTGCCCAAAATGGTGATGGTTAATTTCACGGAATTATTCTTTTGATTTTGAAAAGGTGAACATGGCTGTTTTTACAGCTGTTTGTATAATTATTCATCTCTGAAATTGAATAGTGTGGGCTAAGAATAACACTTTACAAGATTAATGAAGGGTGATATTTGTTTATTCCATTTCAGGAGCAATTTATGGTAATATCATATTCGGTGTATTAAGCACTCTGCCCCAGTGACCCTGAGTTTCTTTCTAGCATTGTGCTCAATAGTATAGATGACAGTCCATATTTTCTTCTTTATGTTACACAGTTTGTACAATAAGTACAGATGTGTTGACAGCAATAATATTATACATGCAGACATTGAGTTATTTATTTTATTTCTGCCGCAAAATCATCACTGCTGGCATGTCAACACCTGGTATAGCATGTCCACAAAAATGTTTTCAGGTATGTCATTAACAGTAATTAAACAGTGTGGACTACACACATTTCATGTGATCTAATGTAACATTTGGCATTTTACATTTACCTGAAGTAATGTGTAAAGATGTTTTCTATTGATTCCTTGATAACATTCCTTTGAACGTTCTTGCTTTATTCTCAATTACAAAGTAAGAAATCCACGATGTTTGGCAAATTCATATGAATATTATATCATTATGTACATAATTACATTAAAGTGCTACTTTTGCTGATGATATTGTGCATTTTCAAGTGCTGTTAAATTACCGGTACATTTCTTATTTACAATGTTGATAACATTATATGTTTATAAATATGTGGGTGTAACTTCAAATAAACAGCCATCAAATACTCAATAACACGCTCAATATATCAAACGCAAAGTGTTTATCTCATCATGTATTGTACCTCTGATTGTTTAGGCTCTGCCTAAGTTTCTATCAGTATTGAAAGAAAGGTATGCATCAAGGTGATATGAAGAATTTGGTTATCCTCTTTCAAAGATATTTTTTACATGTGACTCATTTCCAGATTAACAGGTAAACTCAATTCCAAACTGTTAACTTCTAGGGAGTGTGTAAACCTGTATGACAAAGGCTGAATATTTGGTGGAGTTGTAGACAGAAGCAGTAGTTATTACTTGTTATAGCTGGAGGTATGCTGCTATGGGGATTGTGCCTTAAATACCAGGTCTACCACAGAAACTTTATGTTTATTGATTATGTGCAAAATTTCAACAATATTTTTTTACACAGTATTATAAACAACAAAATGAAATAAAGTGTCTTTATCTGTAGACTTTGAACACATGGTGTACTATTTTCATAAGATAAAAGACATGCTTGCAGAAATACGTGAGTGAGAAACTTCTTACAATTAACGCCATTTTTATACAATGTATGTACAAGTATAGCTATCTGTATGGCAGCTAGTCATCATGACGTCTGACTGGTCTGTAGTTCAAAATGATTTCCTTTATGAGATAGAGTGAGTGAGTGAGTTTGGTTTAACGCCGCTTTTAACAGTATTCCAGTTATATCGCAGCGTGTCAGCTTAATGTGAGAGGAAAGCCCGAAGTGATGCAGGTCTCAGACTTTTACCACTTCGGTGAAACCCACGAGCACGGGTATGGTGCTGACAAAACCTAGAAACATAATCGGTGCGAACCGGGATTCGAACCCACAATCATAGGTTTCTAGCGTGCCCAAGGGACGCAAATCTGCACAGCGAATCGCGTCGCCTTAGACGACTGGGCCACCCGTGCCCCCTTTTTGAGATAGATACCCATCTGGTGTTTAAGTGGCAGAGTGATCTATTTTGCCTTCTTTTAACACAAATGCACCTAAACTTTTCTTTACTTCACATATTTCGGAGAGCATGATTATTTTGTATTTGAGACATTCGTATGGAAACTTTACAGGAAGTTAATTTATTAGCCATTTTGTTGTTGCAAAGAAGTAACTTACTTTGTGGATATTTCAGTCTTTTGTGATCAATACACAAAATTTCTTTGGTAGGCCTGAACTTACAAAACGGGTCTGTAAAGTCTCAAAGTTGCCGATACACTGTAACCCTAGTAATCTGGACACTACAGTTTCACATTGGAACCTAGTAATCTAGACACTATGCTTTCACAGTGAAACTCCAGTAATCTCGTCACTACAATTTCACTTTAAAACCCCTTGTAATTTGGACATTAAGGTATCACAGTGAAACCTCAGTACTCCAGACATAACAGTGTTATATTGAGACACCAGTAATCCAGTCACTACAATTTCTTATTAAAACCCCAGTAATTCAGACGGTACTGTAACACAGTACAACCTCAATACTCCAGACATAACAGTGTCAAATTGAGACACGTCATCCAGACACTAGTTAAAGTGAAACCCCAGAAATCCAGACACAACAGTTACACAGCGAAACCCCAGAAATCCAGACACTACAGTTACAAAGTGAAGCCCCAGATATCCAGACACTACAGTTACACAGTGAAACCCCAGAAATAAAGAGACTACAGTTACACAGTGAAGCCCCAGAAATCCAGACACTACAGTTACAGTGAAACCCCAGAAATCCAGACACTACAGTTACACAGTGAAACCCCAGAAATCCAGAGACTACAGTTACACAGTGAAAACCCAGAAATCCAGCCACTACAGTTACAAAAAGAAACCCCAGAAGTCCAGACACTACAGTTACAGTGAAACCCCAGAAATCCAGACACTACAGTTACAAAGTGATACCCCAGAAATCCAGACACTACAGTTACACAGTGAAACCCCAGAAATCCAGACACTACAGTTACACAGTGAAACCCCAGAAATAAAGAGACTACAGTTACACAGTGAAACCCCAGAAATCCAGACACTACAGTTACACAGTGAAACCCCAGAAATCCAGAGACTACAGTTACACAGTGAAACCCCAGAAATCCAGACACTACAGTTACAAAGTGAAACCCCAGAAATCCAGACACTACAGTTACAAAGTGAAACCCCAGAAATCCAGACACTACAGTTACAAAGTGAAACCCCAGAAATCCAGACACTACAGTTACACAGTGAAACCCCAGAAATCCAGACACTACAATTACACAGTGAAACCCCAGAAATAAAGAGACTACAGTTACACAGTGAAACCCCAGAAATCCAGACACTACAGTTACAAAGTGAAACCCCAGAAATCCAGACACTACAGTTACACAGTGAAACCCCAGAAATCCAGACACTACAGTTACACAGTGAAACCCCAGAAATAAAGAGACAACAGTTACACAGTGAAACCCCAGAAATCCAGACACTACAGTTACACAGTGAAACCCCAGAAATAAAGAGACAACAGTTACACAGTGAAACCCCAGAAATCCAGACACTACAGTTACACAGTGAAACCCCAGAAATAAAGAGACTACAGTTACACAGCGAAACCCCAGAAATCCAGACACTACAGTTACAAAGTGAAGCCCCAGAAAGCCAGACACTACAGTTACACAGTGAAACCCCAGAAATAAAGAGACTACAGTTACACAGTGAAACCCCAGAAATCCAGACACTACAGTTACACAGTGAAGCCCCAGAAATCCAGACACTACAGTTACAGTGAAACCCCAGAAATCCAGAGACTACAGTTACACAGTGAAACCCCAGAAATCCAGACACTACAGTTACAAAGTGAAACCCCAGAAATCCAGACACTACAGTTACAAAGTGAAACCCCAGAAATCCAGACACTACAGTTACAAAGTGAAACCCCAGAAATCCAGACACTACAGTTACACAGTGAAACCCCAGAAATCCAGACACTACAATTACACAGTGAAACCCCAGAAATAAAGAGACTACAGTTACACAGTGAAACCCCAGAAATCCAGACACTACAGTTACAAAGTGAAACCCCAGAAATCCAGACACTACAGTTACACAGTGAAACCCCAGAAATCCAGACACTACAGTTACACAGTGAAACCCCAGAAATAAAGAGACAACAGTTACACAGTGAAACCCCAGAAATCCAGACACTACAGTTACAAAGTGAAACCCCAGAAATCCAGACACTGCAGTTACACAGTGAAACCCCAGAAATCCAGACACTACAGTTACACAGTGAAACCCCAGAAATAAAGAGACTACAGTTACACAGCGAAACCCCAGAAATCCAGACACTACAGTTACAAAGTGAAGCCCCAGAAAGCCAGACACTACAGTTACACAGTGAAACCCCAGAAATAAAGAGACTACAGTTACACAGTGAAGCCCCAGAAATCCAGACACTACAGTTACACAGTGAAGCCCCAGAAATCCAGACACTACAGTTACAGTGAAACCCCAGAAATCCAGAGACTACAGTTACACAGTGAAACCCCAGAAATCCAGACACTACAGTTACAAAGTGAAACCCCAGAAATCCAGACACTACAGTTACAAAGTGAAACCCCAGAAATCCAGACACTATAGTTACACAGTGAAACCCCAGAAATCCAGACACTACAATTTCACAGTCAAATTGTCCAGATTACGTGATCATGGGGACAGTTCTTTCAACACTACTGTCATCCAAATATTGTCCAGATTGCAGGGGATCCCAGATTAGCAGGGTTTCCCTGTACCCCTAAAATAGTACCTATGTACCTCTGGTCATTGTTATTCAAAGAGTTGCATTGTGTAGATAAAACATTGAATTGTTTAATTGGAGATTTCTTTCCAGTTTTAATGTTGTAAAATCTCTCTTCTTCCATATATGCACCTGCTACATAAGAATCAATGAATAAGTGTGACCAGCGCAGGAAGAACCCTTGGTGGCAATGTCCACTCACATACTGATCCTCTCTGAATGAGAGACAGCCAGTCATCCATTGATGTTGCTTTTCAGTGCTCGTGAATATATTTTTGTGCTAAGGTTCGATGACTACTGTATTACAATTATCAAAATATGAAAGCTTTTTACCATTTACTTCATCAGGATTTCAGAATAGCATTATTTTTGAAATGACCTCCACTCCAAAATCACAGTTGTATGCTTTCAGTCTGACCTTTTCTTTACGAAATTTGACATTTTAGCTGTCAGAAAAATTCCCATATGTATGGAAAGTGAGATATGACAATTCTTAACCATGAAACACTGCCTCAAGGAAGGCATGCAGTGTCTCCAATCAGCTGGTCTTGAAGGCTTGTCCAATCTCTTTTCTGTGGAAGATAGGCCATCCCAAATATGTCAGGGCCATTGCCAGAAGCAATGCTATTAATGTTTTTATTATATTCTTTTCCTGGTACATGTATTCATCTTTTGCAGTACTGTCATTCTGTATTTCAAATTTTAATAAGCACATGTCAGAAACAGTACACAACTTTAAGGTACAATAAAGCCATTTCCGTATTATGAACAGCAAAACTGCATGTGATTTCCATGTGATTTCCTGATGTTTGAGGTCAGGTGAGGTGAAATGGAGTTTCACGCTGAGCGCCAGGCTTGGTAGCAACAACTTCCATCTTTTAACGTCTTTTGGTATGACACGACCGGGAATAGAACCCCGACTTTCCACTCTCCAGGCAGACACTCTACCACTAGACCATGAAGGAGATCCCTGCTTTTGGAAGAACACATAACAGCAGCCGATAACAAGTCATTGTTGTTTATATTTACTGAGAGGTCACGATGTAAACAAACAGTATTCCTACAGACACAGATCTCTTGTCCTCCTGTTCTTGTTTAACAGTTACATTTGGTGATACAACTTAATAGACATCGACTTCACAGGCTGTGAGTATTGGCGATGACACCTGAAGGGACAAATTATATGGTTTGGTATAGTTTTTATGGATATGATAAGTGTAGGCAACAAAATGAAATGGTGAATTTTGAGATACATGAAAGCACCATTGATGTGGCGTTTTGTGAACGAAGTCCAGAAAGTAATGAACATGTTAGGAAAGGTGAGTGGAGGGTACTGTGAACAAATATGCCACTGGTAAAATGTGGCATGTCCTTTTCATTAGATTACTATTCACATTATTCATGTATAACAGACTGTTTCCCGGTCTCATTTCCATGTTTCACACATATTTTGACAGTGAAATAAACTGTAAAATACGATGAGCAACTGTCTGTTTTGTATCACATCAACAAAAACATACAGGCAACAATGTTCAACATGACATGCTTGGCAATCAGTTAATTAATTAATAATTCAGTTAACAAACTAAGAGTTAGTTTATAGTTAATCCATTTTTTTAAAAAACCCAATAAATTTGGAGAAAGTATTATTCTCACAAAGTACAAGGCAGCTGAAGCTGTTGTAGATGTTGGAAAAAACCCATTATAGATGGTCTTCATATGGGGATCATTTTTGATAAACATTGGCATTAAATAATAATTACAATATGTGCTTTGTGTGTGTGTGTGTGTGGGGGGGGGGGAGGGGGGGGGAGTGTGTGACCTGTAAACTGTTGAAAGTAATTCACATTATACCCAAACCAATTTCTTGCACAGTGTTTTTTATATAATTATCAATTGCAGAGTAGGCTCAGGATCAGTTAACATGTAACACATCAACATTTTTTCAGACCTAGAGCAACATGACCACATTATGGAAATAAAGACAGGATAAAATGGAAACTAGTTCTCTATCACCTTGCATCAGCGGTCCATGCCTTCAGTTGTACTTTGTACAAAATAATTATGTCAGTTCAGGCCAATGTGCGACTTAACTATAGCCATGTATGATCTAACACCCTACAACATCCACTGGCAATAAGCTTATGATTACAAAAATACCATGTAGAATCCGGTTTGGGGGATGAGAGGAAAATGAGATGGTAACTAACAAATACATTTTCCTTTAATGAGAAAACATTTATTATTGTGAGGGCCCAAAGTTCTTTAGGCTTATATTCTATTTCAAATGTGAAGTTCAAAGTAAATAGCAAATAGATTTGGGTATTCAAACAGAAGATTTTAATGATACAAAAATGAAAGATCATAATGCAGTCATGTTTGTGCGAATATGCCCTTCAAAGAGGCATAGTGTTATAATGTTGTGGATAAGAAGAATTCCTTTAAAATAAGGCTCTTTGACTAAAAGGGTCTTTTTCAGATTTCATGGAGACTAATCACTGGTTTGGTTTCCCCCTTGTAAATACAGGGGGCAACATAGATGTGGTGGTGATAACTCATACACAATTCGGATACAGATTTGTGGCAAACGGGTGGCTGTGCCCAGTGTTTTGGAAAAAATGGTGGGTGCAGGAGGATTGGGGTTTGGATGGTGCACTAAAATGGCAGCTGATGGTGCACTAAAACACAATACCGGTTCCACATAAGCCAGGAAACCATTTGCGTTTGTCAGCCAAAATTTAGTCGGTTAATTGTGGCTTTTGCTTTGTTTAGCTATACGTTGCTGTTTGGTGATATGTTTACAATAGTATGCCGCGAAGAGGATGGGCGTGCACCCTTCAGGACAATGACACCACGCGACCACCACCTTACATCCATCATCTAAACTCACTCACTAAACATTACTTGGCCCCTACACAGTGATGGCACATATTGTCCACTAATATGCTTTATCGTTGGTCTTGGAAACCAATTACTGTTTCGTTTCTCAACATTGCCATGGTGGTGCTATCTCACACAAACTAGTCATGGTAGTGCTTTCTCACAAAACCAGTAGATAATACTTGATGAGACGACACAGTTTGCTCCATACGATCGTCTTCCATAAATCGTTGGTACGTCACCGTTGTCTTACAATTATCCTTTTCTTTTCGTTTCGTTTCTTTTCTTTTCTTTATCATCACTGGCAACCTATTTATCAGGTCGTCCAATCACGATTCACAGTACGATACCAGAGCTCAGACACTTGGCATTAACACATTTATGTGAGATTTGCTGTAAAGAACCTAGTGTGAAGATTACTGCGCTGTGACTAACTGCGTCATTGCCGCAACGTGTAACACCGCACCCCCAGATAATTCGATGAGATTTCGAATTTATTTAGGACGCTCGAAGCAACGTTTTTACGCAAAGGTTTGTGCTCATTGCATTGGAAAAGTCACTTGACGTTTGTGGTGAATTTCACTTTCCTTCAGAATAATCTCCTCCATCAAGAGGGATATGGGGGGCCCAGTCGTCTACGGCACTGCAATTCTCGGCCCTGAGATGTGCCATGATAAGGGGTTCGAATCCCGGTTCTCCCTAATTATGTTTCTAGATTTGTCAGCACCATAGCTGTGCTCGTGCTTTCCGCCCACATTGACCCGACACGCTGTGATATATACCGTATACTCTTCAAAGCAAGGTTCGAGCAAACTCGCTTCTCCGTCAATAGTACATATCAGTTAATATAAACATACCGTCAAATATACCAACTCTATTTCACGGCGTGGTGATTACCTGACGCCAGCTGCTATTTTAAGAAACATTCACTTTCATTTCATCATTCCATGCGCTTTACAGAAGTCTCTTATGATGCCTTTATACCACAAAGAAAGCGTTCAGTTCACTTGTCGTGAGAGACGAATATAATGAGTGCGCTGGCTTACCGGTTTAAGGCCGCATATAACAGTATATAAAGTTATACCAGCTACAGTGAGGAAATTTCAATGTGATTCGGATCTTAGAAATTTGGCATTTTGGTACAATTCACGAGCACTGGTACATGTTTGGTGCTGATAAACGAAGAACAATAATCATGGTGGGATTCGACACCTACTACAATCGGATCCTGGCACGCCAAAGGGACATAACTCGTCACAGCAAATGGCGGCGCCTCAGACGACAAGGCAATCCATGACCCCGAATGAGATGAGGATCGTGCAAGATATTTTAAGTGCGCATCGGGAGCTGTATCACTTTTTGTTTGCTTGTTTATTTGTTTGTGTGTATGTGAGCGCTATTTCCGTTTTTCTCTCAACTTGTAAGGTGCAGGTACATTCCGCTGTTGACATCATGCAGTGTGAAGACGCCACGCGGTTTATTGCGTGTCATCGTGCCAGGCGGCGTGAAACGTTGCCGTAATGTCAATCACTTGATTGTCTTGTCGATTTAAAAATCGTTGTTTTATGGTGTTGCAATATTGCAGAATACTGAGCTTTACCACTCTTTAACTCGACTCTCGCAAGCACAGAATGACGGAGACATGTTAACCCGAATCCCCACCGGGCGTAGTCGCTTGAAGTTCAGCTGCTGATATTCTGAATAAGTTCTGTTTCTCAACACATTGTTCTGTTAATACTGTTGTTGGCTATTTTCGTGTCCACTCAGTGCCTCATAACAGATCTGTGTCCCCTCGTTTTAATACGATTTGTCTGATCTGTAAGTCGAGCTCGCCTCCTGTAGCAAGCAATTCCTGATATAGGAGTCGTGTGGCGGCTGTTTCTTGACTCCGTTTCGATCAGACCCAGCCTTATAATAATGTATCTGATTAATTTCACGAATCAAAGATCATGATAAATCCACATGGTCGTCAAAAGATATTAAAAACGCTGACGACAGAAATGATTGTTCGTTGTGTGTCTACATTTTGCTGTGTTTTGTTGAGCTATGAAGCTGCATATCTTTCCATATTGATCCATGTGTTTTATATTAAGATGAAAGATGGATTTTACTCATATTCTTGTGGTGTTCGGTGTTTTTTTTAATTTTAGGAATGAAGATGGGTTTGTTTGATATACCGTTTTCCAGGTCATCATTAATAGATGTACGCCATAACCATTTTTTGACCATTTCGTGTACTCAGATTTGCCCAAACTTCCCACAGCGATATCGCGTTACATGTGCCTTTGACGAGCTTCTCTCGATTCAACTACGTCGCTCTCGTATTAAAAAAATGTACGGAGAGGGAATTCGGTTAACGGAAAACGAGGGGCACCCATTTTTATATTAATCCTTGTTGCCATATAGCTAATTGCTGACAATGTGTGCATATATTTATTGGTAAATAAATTTGTTGTTTGTTGTTTAACGCTACCCTCAGCAATAGTCCAGTTATATGGCGGCGGTTTGTAAATAATCGAGTGTGGACCAAACAACCCAGTGATTGACATCATGAGCATCGATCTACGCATTTGGGATATGATGACATGCATCAACCATGTCAGCGAGCCTGACCACCCGATCCCGTTAGTCGCCTCTCACGACGTTGGTTGCTGAATACCTATTCTAACCCGGATCTTCACGATTTATTGCAAAATAAAGTTGTGGTCTGCAATTTTGATACTACTACTACTACTACTACTACTGCTACTACTGCTACTACTGCTACTACTGCAACTACTACTGCTACTACTGCTGCTACTGCTACTACTACTATAATGATAATAATTGTGGGTGAATGAGTGAGTGAGTTGGGTTTAACGCTGCTTTAACATTTTTCCAGTCATATCGCGGCGTGTCAGCTTAATGTTGGAGGAAAGCCTGATCTGATGCAGGTCTCAGACGTTTACCACTTTGGTGAAACCCACGAGCACAGGTGTGGTGATGACAAACCTGGAATAATATCATAAGTTCCTGGCTCCCCCAAGGGACGCAACTCTGCACAGCGATTCGCGGCGCCTTCGACTACTGGGCCACCGGTGCAAATTTGTCGAGATGTCCGAAGAAAGTCCCAACGACTGGTTGTATATACATGTACCATGATATGGCATCAACATCTAAGGAAAATAACATTTCGCGTTCATAACCGTGTAGTTAATTTTCTGTATTATTACATTGATAAACCCGTTGTCCGAAATCACATTACTGTGAATGAAAGAAGGGTTGGCGTGAGAAAGTATAACTGTCACACACGGTATTTGATCAGTTGACATCAAATTTGTTCAATGTCAGTTCTACACTTTAAGAATTTATTTGCTCTAATTTATTTCGGGGCGGTCGGGTAGCCTAGTGGTTAAAGTATTCGCTCGTCACGCCGAAAACCCGGGTTCGATTCCCGATATGGGTACAATGTGTGAAGCCCATTTCTGGTGTCCCCCGCCGTGATATTGCTGGAATATTGCTAAAAGCGGCGTAAAACCATACTCATTCACCCTTATTTATTTCTGCGTAATAAAAGTGTGAAAAACAGTCGCGACACCCAGTTTAAGGGTTAATACGCAATATTCACTTTCTGTGATGAGGAGGCAAGTATTCCTGGTATCTGCTTTCACAGAGTATCAGTTCCGTGATAGCCGTTATAGTCTATGTTTATGTTTGGTAATGATTGCCAGCTACTGATGCGAATAGATGATGGGCGTTTTAATGTGCCACATGACTCTTACACATTCCTCAAGATTATTAGTATGTACAGATTAAAATGATAAAATGCAGCAAAGAGGGTTTGGGTGATCTTGGCACAGTCATGCTGGTTAGGCTCATCATCAGCTCAGGGCCCTTGCCCCCTCTACACGCAGCCCAGACTGCAAATGGGACTTCTTCCAGGAAGAGCTGCCCAGTCAAACCCACCCAGAACCTTTCGGAGAATGTGAAGACTCCCCAACACTGCAGCCTTCTGCATTACCCAGATTGTCAGAAGGGCTATATTCCTGGTAGCAAACCGGGTCCTCTCCCAACTGATTTTGAGGTACCAAACCTAAGGCACCGAGAAAAATCGGGAGTTAAAGAAAACTGTGGAATGACTTGTTTTCATCATGAGTCTTGACCTTTACAAGCGGATCATCAGACAAATAAATGTGTGCAAAAGTGCACAAAACAATTCTTTCACGAAGAGCCTCCACATTAACCAAACCACGCCCTCCCATCATAATTGGTAAATATAAGCGGTTGAGAGAAGAGCGAGGGTGGTTGGATCTATTGTCTGCCATGATTCTTCGTGTGAGGGTGTCAATACCCTGAATTTCTTGTTTCGTCCAAAAAACAATTATTGTCTTCGGTGTCTTCGGTGTTTATATTTCAGTACAAATGTGCCATCTAATGTGTTACCAGACATTCACGCAGAGAGGCAGCGTATCAGACTAAAAGGTCTGGTCTGATCCGATCTGAATATGGGTGAACCCCAGTCTCAACAGAATTAGGTCCGATATGAACTACTAATCACGTGTAGGGGTTACGGGGGCACGGGTGGCCCAGTCGTCGAAGGCGCCGCTATTCGCTGTGCAGAGTTGCGTCCCTTGGGCACGCCAGAAACCTATGATTGTGTGTTCGAATCCCTGTTTGCCCCGATTATGTTTCTAGGTTTGTCAGCACCATACCCGTGCTCGTGGGTTTCACCGAAGTGGTAAACGTCTGAGACCTGCATCACTTTGGGCTTTCCTCCCACATTAAGCCCCGATTATGTTTCTAGGTTTGTCAGCACCATACCCGTGCTGGTGGGATTCACCGAAGTGGTAAACGTCTGAGACCTGCATCACTTCGGGCTTTCCTCCCACATTAAGCTGACACGCCGCGATATAACTGGAATACTGTTAAAAGCAGCGTTAAACACAACTCACTCACTGTAGGGGTTACAGCTTGTACCCCGGACATTGTAAGTACCGTGGGATGTAATTATACGCTATATGTAAACATTTGCTGCATGACACCCAAAAACAATTTGCTTTTAAATCAATCAGATATCTCATGAATTCTTTTAAAATATGTTCCACTTTTTTCTGAATCTCAAACTGTTCGAGGCATCAATTCAATTGTATTTCAGGAGGTTTGCAGCTTGTAAATAAAAACAACAAAAGCCCAAGGATCAGAGAATGTTTTGAGGGAAGTTGCAACATCACCTCAACACAGGAAATATTAATAAAGCACGCGATCTGCCTGGACGATTTCCTGGTCCAGATTATTGACATACCGCCGTCACATAGCTGGAACATTGTTGAGTGTGGCGTTTGATAACATAACAAAGATAACCTGGCGAAATATTGAAGTGTGACTGCACCCATATGTGTATGGTCGTAAGTATCTGCTAAAACAAAGCACGCTCAATAATACTGTTGATAGAAATATTTTCGGTCACACCTGCTACACAATATGCAGAAATGCTACAATAAAAGCACTGGATCCATGCACTATCTATTATGGTTAATCTTTCAGACATGGTGGTACATTTGCTGGACCTAGCAATATTTCTTTCTTTGTACGAATTGGTATCGACCTTTGGAATCCAGTACAGAAAAGGAATGGACTTATCATCAAGCTTTAGAGTCAAGTCCAAAATCGATAGTACTTATGCATGGTTGGGGCAGATATCTTCCTCAGTTACAGACTGGGCTCATATGTGGCATAATTTGAATGTTACTTACACCAAGTTCGTTGAGCACACAATTGATTTAGTGATGCCAATATATTCTTATGTTATTTGAGTTACTGTCAGTGGGAACAATTACTAACTATTTATATCGGGCAGCCAGGCTTTGATGACAGCTGGCTGGGGCAGAATGGGTTCATTCCAATTTTGTTTTCCCCTTTTCAGTTTGTGCATTCTACCAATGACCATATCTCGCAATTATCCCACTCAGAAAGTAAACTGTCATATTATTATGAGTTATTGATACAGAATTTGTAATATCAGGATAACAGCGTTCTCATAAATAGTTGAAAAGTTGTAAAAAGCCATCTGCCCAGACTGTATATATGTTAGTAATATGTTGTAAATGGTGAGGTGAAATTGGGTTTAACGTCGCGTCCAAGATTATTGCATTTATATAGCGACGTGCATGCACGTGTGTGTGTGGCTGATTGTACTAGTCCGGACTGATACCGATTTATAGTGCTAGCGCCCACTGAGATACCATGCCGCAGTTTAACATGAATACCCCACTCAGACACAGTATACTGACTCCGAGCCGACCAGTCCTTGTTTTAGCCCCTTATGCCGAGCGCCAGACAGGGTAACAACAAGTACCATCTTTTAACGTCTTCATCATATTATCATTGGTTGAGCTCAAAATATTAATCAATACAATGTAAAATAGTTTCAATTTTTTTTTAAAATGGGAAACAGGCTGCAGGATACGTTATCAATGCCATCTCTCAGGCAGGAAACGTCAAATATGAATACACGAATTGAAGACACATGGTTGTGGCCCTTGAGCACATGGTTGTATAAAAAACCCTTTGTGTTCCACAGAATATGCACGATTTCAAATTGAACAAAACGGTCAGTTTTAAGTCGTTTAGAATTTGTCAGATGTGTTCATACGAATGAGAATTTTAAACATTTCTTATCTTGCATGATTTGGGCTTTAACAACACTGGGTGTATAGATAGGGTAAACTGTGTCGAGATTACATCTTTTAGATTTTTTCAGAAAGTGTTTTTGCTTTTTAAAATGAGAATTGATTTTCTTTGTCAGTAAATAAAAGTGACAAATCCTTTCTTTAATCCTTAGAAATCTTTGCCAGAAGCAAGGTCCGTTGTACCATTCGGACTAGATAGTAAGCATGTGTTTATGAATCACTGTCAAAGGCCAGCGTACCCTGACCCATGGCTGGCACCCACCCCTGTCCAAACTTCACGGAGTTGCTCATTGTTCATACTTCATAATGTCATAGGTCCCCAAAATGATAGCTGCCAGTTATAAGTTTTCTATATAAGATTTCATGTGAGCGAAAAAGGGCCTTGTCAACACCCGTCCTTTGAATTTAAAAGCTAATTTAAAAAATATTGACAGCGGATAATTGTTAATTGATATCTTTTGAAAACAACTCTATGTGTTTACCGAAGACTAAAGTGATGACTATCATTGTACTTGCTTTGTTTGTTTGTTGTTTATCGCCGCACTCAGCAATATTCCAGCGACATGATGGCGGTCTGTAAATGATCAAGTCTGGACCAGACAATCAAGTGATTGACAACATGAGCATCGATCCACGCAATTGGGATACGATGACATGCATCAACCAAGTCAGCGAGCCTGACCACCCGATCCCGTTAGTCGCCTCTATGTGTACTTGCTTTGAAGAGTGTGAGCACTTTCAAGAGACACCATTGCTTAGATCATCTATCTCTGTGCACGTCGAACATGTAACATTTCAAGAACGGATGGACAGACAATGCGCAACGACATGTTCAAGTCTATATGTAGCCAGGTCAACTAAATATTTGAAAATGAAATTACCACTCATGATGTTACCATATTTTGACATACTCTTCAAAGTTTGCGGTTCATGTGTAGGAAAGAAGATATTTTACATGCGCATCCATAGGTTGATCGCATGTTGTTTACCTTGAATCAGCCAATATGTCCAAACGATTGGCACTGGGTAGATTGTGAGTGGGTTTCACGCCGCATCGGTAATACTTAGCGACTGTTAAAAGACATATATAGTCAGTGATGTCAGCCAGTGACTTTGTACTTTGTGGAGGTCATGTCACGGAGGTGTGCACCCGAGACCAGGTAGTCATTATATAAGATTTGTTTGTTTGTTGTTTAACGTCGCACTCAGCAATATTCAAGCTATATGACGGCGGTCTGTAAATAATCTAGTCCCGACCAGACAATCCAGTGATTGACATCATGAGCATCGATCCACGCAATTGGGATCGATGACATCCATCAGCCAAGTCAGCGAGTCTGGCCACCCGATCCCGTTACTCGCCTCTTACGACAAGCATAGTCGCCTTTCAGGGCAAGCATGTGTTGCTGAAGATCTATTCTACCCCAGATCTTCACGGGTCAATTAAATAAGAATAAAGAAATTATAACAAACGTGATAAAAAGTTCACAGTTTTATTATCAGCTACATGTAACTTTAGCGAGGTAATTGAAAGAATCAAGACCCCAAATGACACTGACAATGATTACTTATTAATAAACCATGAACAAATACACAAGCTGGTTAGCTGTCTTCCCATTGTGCCAAGACTCCCATTCTGCCTACAGTAAAATCATGAAATGACCCGGTCTCATGCTCAGAAAGCGATGCAAGAGTGAACATGAACTGTTACCTGTTTCCCCTGTGATATGAGATAAACTGGTTCATACTGAAACAACGAAACGGTGTAGACACAATGGGAAACACCTGTGAAATGAAATAAAACCTTAACACATAATAAAAGTGAGTGAGTGAGTGAGTTTGGTTTTACGCCGCTTTTAGCAATATTCCAGCAACATCACGGCGGGGTGACACCAGAAATGGGCTTCACACATTGTACCCATGACGGGAATCGAACCCGAGACTTCGGCGTGACGAGCGAACGTTTTAGCGACAAGGCTACCCGACCGCCCCCCTAATAAAAGTCACGGATATATTATATTAATAATAAAACACGGAAGATAAATATAACAATAGTTTTGGCAATACTTTCACTTTCAATCAATTAACCACGGGCAAATTACAGAAAGTTTTTGTCAAAATTTGATAAGGTGACCAGCGGCATCTAGGAACTGCACACTTCCGGTGTGTTGCAGCCTCTCATGTACAGCCGATAACGGTAACCTCCTCAGACTGCCTGTTAAGCTGGTTGTGACCAAATAACACAACCACACAAAGGTACTTGACCTAATGTAGTCAATCAGGAGGAAATTATTTATTCGAAAAAGGATGTAAAATATAATACCCAAGCCAATAAATGTAGCACCGGAGGTATGTCAATACAAGGCCAAAACTGCCCAGTATTTACATTCTAGAGATACGAAGGTCCCGCTGAGTAGCTTGGCAACCCGTGAAGGTCTAGCAATCCCTGGCGATGGTTACACCAAGTAGTACCGATGTTCTTTAACGAGACGCGCGGACTTCAGTGAAATGCATGATAAATATATGAGATTAAACTGTTTGAGAATAAAATTTACAGACAACAAATTCTCTCACAATACCCCAATGAGCCTAAAGACACCTAGCTGTGCCGAGCTGTGCCGAACGGCGCCGGGCAGCCATCTATAAGGTGAGGGTGGAGGGTGGGAGTATGGTTTTAGCCGCTTTTAGCAATATAATTTCCAGCAATATCACGGCGAGGGAGACCAGAATTGGGCTTCAGACATTGTACCCATGTCGGGAATCGAGACCGGGTCTTCGGCGTGACGAATGAACGCTATAACCAGTAGGCTACCCGATCGCCCCGCCATCTGCAAGGAGGCGAGACTGTCACTGGACCGTGACGAGGTTGGTTTTACAACCCGGGGTCAGGTCATGGCATGTTTTGAGTCTCTGTCTGCGGAACAAGCTTGGATTTTCCTTGGATTTATGTCGAGCAATATTCCAGCAGCTCCAGCCTTTGGTATTTACATTTCACAACATTTGAGATACAATCGAGCATGCTCTTTCTACCTAGTTTCAAAGACCGTCATACGAATCTTGCTCAGAAGTTTTTTGATCAAGGTTACAACATTCAAGGCCTCAGTAAAGTTTTCAAAAAGTTTTATGGTAGACATGTGGAGGACATTTCCAAATTTGACGCATCAGTGACAAAAATGATGTCCGATGCAATTCCCTATTTGGACCTGTGCCATATGTTCCCGTGTTTTATTTTCAGGTGAACAATTGACTTCACTGTGCATGTGCCATCAATGGGGCAGGGTACGCTCACCTTTTCCCTAACAGTATCACTACTAGTTGACAGTGATTCATGAACACGTGTTCATGATATGCAGAGATTTCTTCTGGATTTGGAAAGGGTTTTGTCGCTTTTATTTAGAGCAATGTTCAGACATTATGGATACCGTGACTAGGTTATCAGGACAAATTTCAGTGAAACGCCTTTTCAAGCCAAAGTATTGTTTATAATTGTTTTGTGTATGTATTTGTAACTGGGATCACTCATGCTTGAATAAGTGCATGTAGTATGAAAGGTATGTGTTTGGGTTCTTGTAGCTGCTCTATATTGTGTCAGTCAAGTCCATCTAATACCAACCTGGTTATAAGGCCCTATTTTCCAACGTACAAAAGATTGTGCTTTACATTTATTAAATAGTGTTTTAAAAGTGGATGGTTATCTAGAGCAACAGCTCAAACCCCTATGTACTCAGCCTAAGCTCGCAGGGGGTGGTCGGGTAGCCTCGTGGTTAAAGCGTTCGCTCGTCACGCCGAAGACCCAGGTTCGATTCCCGACATGGGTACAATGTGTGAAGCCCATTTCTGTTGTCCCCCTCCGTGGTATTGCTGAAATATTGCTAAAAGCGTCGTAAAACCATACTCACTCACTCACTATGCTTGCATCATTTAAATGCAGTGTTACAGAAGTTACATAGTTATTGTGTACTGATGGATAAACCATGTATGTTGTGATGTACCTACATTGATTGTGGATGATACCTACTTCATATCACATGCTTGAGAAGTCCAATAAAAACGACAAAACTCTTCCCATATTCATAAGAATTCTCTGTCAAAAGCACGGGACGATTCTGAATTTATCATGAGCTGAAAAAGTAGTAGCCGTCACAAACACATGCAAAGTTCAGTCAAAACCTGAAAAAACACAGGAACATACGGTGCAAGTCGAAATATGGAACTGCGTCTGAGTAGATATATTTTAAGAAGTATCCATCCACACATCCACATTTGATGATGGCACAAGAGCACCTAGTAACCTCACGTGACTGATGACGTCACATAACCTTGATGGGGGTGGGGTGTGTGTGTTGTGTTGACAATGTCATTGCCTCATTAATATGCAAGATAACTCATTAATATGTAAATGTATAAGGGATGTATCAGGTTAATTAGATGAATATAGGGTCAACTGACCAGATGCAATCATGCAATTAATTACTTGACCATTCGTTAACTGTAGAACACGGGATAGTAATGAATGTCCCCATATGGAAATGTTGCTACGACTGGGGTTTGGTTGGGTCTTGACTCACGCGGAATGTAATGTCATTGTGAGTACATTTTGGGGTGAGAACATTTGGTGAACATTTGAACCTTTTGCATTAAAGACATTTCTCTATGTGCATTCGGTGGCAGGCTATGTGTGGTATGATTTAAAAGCCCAGGAACAGGTTAATGTAGAAAGATCTCCCAATATTCAATTACGTTAATAAAGGGTCAACTGACCGTATGCAATCATGCAATTAATTACTTGACCATTCGTTAAACGTAGAACAACACGTGTCTAAAAACAAGATGGCGGACGTTGCTATGAACTCTTATGGGCATCACATGTCCTCACTCTGAATCTCACGCCTGACCTACAAGTCAGTCCTATGGGGCCCCGTTCCACATCTTAAGCTAAGTTGAACCGTAAGTGCAATAACTCATTAATAGTCAAATATATGCATGACGTCACAGGTCAGAAAGGGAAATGAGAGGTCTGTTGATCCAATGCACAAATGCAGTGTGTTAATGAGTCCTTAATTAAGTGAGAACAAAGCATAGTAATGAGTGTCCCTATATGGAAGTGGCTACTACGAGGTTCAAATGTGATTCATGGGGAAAGGAATGTCATTGTTAGACATATTCCTTTGATGTATTTCACGTAGTAATGACTGTCACATGTGGCAAAGAGGGGTGTGAGTTGAATTTCCATAGAAATCACATGTCCAGTTCTTAACTCTTCTGGTGTTACCTATTATAAGTTCCTTTTAACATTCAGTTGCCATGACAACTAAATAAAAAAAATAAGGGTTAACAGTCTTTACTCCAAGAGGTCAGCTCAGAGAAATATAGAGTCGGTATCGCGAAACCCGTGTGTTGAAGACTGTAATATATGCCAGTCTGGTATAAGACGTTTTAATACTGTAAAATTCTATTCTTTTTCTAAAAGATGTTTGAGTTCAAAATGTCAGTTCAGTTTCATATTTCAAAGGAAAAATACTCGTTTAACCCATACCAAGAATCATTTTCATGAGAAAAAATAGAGGGAAATAACGTAGTTTCAAGAAATTTTATACAATATCCTTTCACACCTAAACGTTTTTCAATGAAAAGAAATCATGTCTGACGTTAATTTCATCTAAAAAAAAAATGAAAGCGTGTTTCAGTTTTAATGCATAAAACTCTTGTTCTTAAACAATTTGGTGAATAGAAACAGCTGTTTCATCAGGGGGCGTGTTAGGAGTATTAGGTTGTAGCGGAAACGCCTGTTTACTAAGCAGAGAAATCACACGAGGACTGATATTTCAAACATTAACCTTGTCAACAACAAAATCTAACAATGTAGTAATGAAAGTCCTTATATGGTAAATTGTTTACTACGCCTGTGTTAGGCCTCTACTCTCTTGGAACAGAATGGTTGAGAAACGTTTAACACTTTTCAGATTTCAAGACTTTAGAGTGTTTTTTTTTGTGTATTGTAAATTTCTTTAATTACTTGAAACAAATTCAATAACTAACTTATAACTTTAAACCCACTTGTAACTCAACATCTTACTGATTTTCTTTTAAGTGAAACAGTTTTCTAATACAGACTATACCATAATTTCGAAGCGAGATTCCAACTTAGATAACCTGAAAAACACTGCACTTGGTCGCAAGACCCCCTTAGAGTCTGTTTCATTGTCCTACGCACTGTTTCACAAATGTATTGATTAAATTGACCACATACACACACACACACACACACACACACACACACACGTATAATATGCAAGATAACTCATCAATATGTAAATGTATAAGTGATGTATCAGGTTAATTAGATGAATACAGGGTCAACACCAGATGCAATCATCCACCTAATTACTGGACCATTCATTAACGAAGAACAATGGATAGTAATGAATATCCTTATATGGAAACTTGACATCGCGCGCGAAATGGAATGTTATTGTGACTGCATTTTGGCGCCTTTTTGCACCTTTTCTCCATGCGCATTGGGGGGCTGCGTCTGCCATGGAGAAACTTTTCTGTTGGAAACTGTCAATTTCGGACAGGAAGTAGATGAAAACATCCTTCACTTGACGAGATACATTAAAGCCTGAAATCTGACTCAGACCTTGAGGATCATTGCCAATTTGAAATCTGAAATTTCATGTAGTATCATCAAAAGATTAGTGTGAACGCCATGATTTGCAAATTCGCTCATTTGAATGAAACTTCCCTAAATCTTATTTAAAATATACGCAAAACGTATTATTATGCATGAGTCGAGAAGAGTGAGTGAGTGAGTGAGTGAGTTTGGTTTTACGCCGATTTGAGCAATATTCAGCAATATCACACCGGGGGACTCCAGAAATGGGCTTCACTCATGTCGGGATTCGAACCCGGGTCTTCGGCATGACGAGCGAATGCTTTAACCACTAGGCTACCCGACAGCCCCGAGTCGAGAAGAAATGCACCTTGTCGCCTCCCATCTCAAATATATGAGAAAGTGTACAGATGTAAAGTGTTGCTTGTCTCAAGTTCTAGGGATGTGGATAAAATGTCAAGATCCTTTCGACAGTAGGGAGTAGCAATTAGCTTCGAATTTGCAACATTTCGGAAAACACATCAGACGTTTATTTACATGAACAAATAAGTCTGAAACAGTATACCCAATATAGCAACAAAAAAACACAACAAAACGTATGGCAACGCTGCAGTGCTGTGTCTCCTGATATTCTTTACGGCTCTTGAAAGCTGCAGGCTTACCGTATGTCCTCTATTTTAAGCCGAACCGCTAATAGACTCATCTGACCAGCTGAAGAAAGAATAAAAGCCTATAACAACTATTACCTACAATAGAACTCGGTTCTCTAATACAGACCGGGTTCTGATAATGAGGAAATACGGTAGTTAGCAAATGTGAAACATGTAGTGTATACACATGTACATACAATAGGCGTGGGGCAGTCTGCACACTCATTACAGAGAGAGTATTAAATTTGTGATTTTAGGAACAGACTAAGGGCTTTGCTAAGCATTGCAAGAGTTGATTATTCACAAAGAAAGTATAATATAACAGTTTCACTTATTTATCCTGTGATATAATCATGACGTGTGTGTGTGTGTGTGTGTGCGTGCGTGCGTGCGTGCGTGCGTGTATGTGTGTGTGTGTGTGTGAAGACGTCCATCATAAATTGAACTTTCATTTCATGCAAATAGAGAGGTCACAGACATTTCAGCAAGAATGGTGTGTGTGTGTGTGTGTGGGGGGGGGGGGGGGTCTTCGATTTGACGAGCGAATGCTTTAACCACTAGGCTACCCAACTGCCCCCATCGCTGTGGCATTACAACAGGTGATCTATGTCCTTGTGGAAACGACACATATGGAGAGACATAATTAGTGTGGCCACATAGCTAACGTTGATATTAAATGCATTACTATGATTATCTACAACATATGTTAAATCAGCTATCATTGTAATCATTGTAATATTTTATGTATAGTATAGTTTAGTCAAAATGTATGTATGTATGTGTTTGTGTGTGTGTGTGTTTGTGTGTGTGTGTGTTTGTGTGTGTGTTTGTTTATGTGTGTGTGTTTGTGTGTTTGTGTGTGTGTGTGTGTGTGTGTGTGTGTGTGTGTGTGTGTGTGTGTGTGTGTGTGTGTGTGTGTGTGTGTACCACCATATTCATCCTCAGTTCAGAAACATTTCTTCGTGAACTTGCGAAAATATATTATAGACACTAACGAAGGATCCAATCGAATTATTGACCAAAATTCAAACAAACCTGTGGCAATTGTTCCTCCATTCAATGATATATATATTATTATTGTTTTTATATAGATATGCTACTGCACCTGCAACAGTGAGTTGCATTACAATATATATTTATCCATCAAAGTGACCGTATCCCTAGCTCTCCCTTGGCCTTCGATGACAGCATGTGAAGCCGTACAACCAATGTAAACAAAGGAAAACAACGCAAAAACAAGTCGATTGTCACGTATGAGGTTTCTTTCTTAATGAACCATAACCATGCTTTGACATTTGTTTATGAAAATGTGTAGACTTGTCAAACATGAAACGAATGAAAAGCATATGCAATATCTTGAATGGACTGTGAAAGATGTGACGAATCATCACATGGCGCTGGCCTGTGGCAGAGGTACTATGCTGAGTGGCTACGGGCCCCTGTGTCTTATGAGAGTCCAGTCTTTTATCAGCGCCGGGTCTCTCTAATAAGCAATTTGAACAGTGTTTGTGTCCGTTTAAATTAGATGCTGTTTCACAAAGCCGTCATAATGCTACGACAACATGATAAACTATGTCACTCGGCCAATGAATTCGGCTTACAAATACCAAACTTGTTTTTAACTGTGCACTTTTAAAATAAGAACAAGTTCGATTTTAGCATTTGTAAACCAGACCCATTGACCCAAAATATAATAATACGTCTTCATTACATTGGTGGGTGTCTCTAGTTGTCACCCTCACTATAAGACGCCTAGCATTAATTTCCGTGGTGTTAGCTGGAAACCTCGCCTCTGTGCGTTGTAACAAAATCAAGTGGGAAACATGATATTCGGTGGGAGAATACAATGTTTTGCACGAGAAATTAAAGTCAGAGAGAAGATGTCTTCCAAAGTATGTGTCTATTATGCCTGATTCAGAGTATTTGTAATTACAGGAGAAACCAATGAACGAATATTTCACGAGTTGAAATTCGAGCTTTTCACTTCAAACACTGCCCGAATGCATCTGACCCTTGACCGACTTACAGTATGAGTGTATATTCGTGTTAATTTGCAGTTATAAGAATAATTTTCATTAATTGTGTTAATGTCTAATATCTTCCAAAAAGTATGTAGAAGTCAGGAGATCATCTCAGCAACATGTACATGCTTTTCATATTAACATCCGTACATACTATTTGGTATTTTTTTTTTTTTTTTTTGGAATACTTTTTTTATTCAGGGTTCAGGATACATTGTACATGATATAGTGCATATTGATACATTGACTGTTTGCACATCATTTGTAATGTGAGATTGATATTACTAGTGATAATAAATGATTTAATACATAATATATATGTATCACATGATGGAGTCCCCTTTTTTTATCATAAAAACAACAGCCATTCACACTTCTCATACAAACAGCATTTACACGCTTTCACACAGGGACGCCACAAGCACTCTCATACACACACACACATGCATTATATTCTCAAAGAGAGATCTCAAATCTCAAGTCAGTGGTTCCAATTGAATGATACGAAAATGTAGACACTAACACATGGGCATACCATGAACACATACATATACATATCCTAAAATTCAAAAAGGTTATGGTACATCATCCAGTCTTTGTTAAATTCCAAACCTCTGTTTGTGGACAAAAAACGTCTTTTCTCTATCTTATAGCGAAGTTTGAGTTCATTCTTTAAAAACTGTATATTTGGTAGTATATTTTGAACTCTACATCTGTAGATAAAGTATTTTGTGAACAGGATGATAAAATCAAACACTTTATCAGTAATAAGATTTTTTTTAAAGCCAAAAATAATAAATTCTGCTGAAATATTTAGATTATGAATGTGTCCACATTTGTCATTTATCCAGCTCATAAACTGTTTCCAAAAATTCTGTACAATATCACACTCCCACAAGAGATGGACACTATTTGGGATTTAATAAATACATCCATTTCGATTTTGAACGAAAAGACTAATGCGAGTTCGTCTGCGGGTCGGAAAATTTAAAAAATCCATGCTAAGTGTTATACATTGTATTTTACCAAATCAAAATTTATTGATACCAAAATCAAAGTTTATTGATACCAATTATTGTATATTTTTTTCTATTATTTCACCTTGTCACACCACAGTGTTCATCACCTTTAACTCACAACCTCTTGCAGCGAATATCACAAGGTTTATTGACTGTTTTGTATCAGGTTTTGGTATATTTTAAAAAAGAAACAAAATGACAATACAAAATGACAAAATGACAGTTTTGAATACATGGATAAGTCGAAATCTTCTTCCTTTACCTCGACTTGGTGACAGATTCTTCCGTGTCATTGCTGTGGGTAACACAAAATCTCGACTGAAGGGTTGTAACAAGGTTACAAGGTTTTTATTCCTGCTCGCTCTGCTCCTCATCGCCATCGTCGGCAGCTGAGATAGATTTAGTGTCACTTTCTGCTTCCCGTATGTCTACCCGAGTCAGAATGTCTTTCATCACAGTTTTCGTGAAACGAGCAATCTTGTTTTTGATAATAGATTGATCAGTGCCAGGATACATATCACTCAGGTTGTCTAGGATGGGTTGAAATAGAGGCGACAGTCTAAAAAATTGGGCGAACTCTATGACACTTTTGAGGCTGTTGGTCAATTCGCTTTCCCACATCTGTTTCATTTTTTTGTCAATCCATTCTTCTGTTCGACCCCGTTGTCTGTACTTTTTCATCTTGAGTTTCATCGTGTCTTGCCTGATGTTGTACACACGATTCCAGATGCGTTGTAAACCAACATTTTGCTGCTCCTCCGCATCCACGTCGGTGTTTGGCGCCTTGCTGAGTTGATGTTTGTCAGCGAGACCTCCGCCTTTCTATTCAGGAAGTTGTTCCTCATCGTCGTCACTGTTGTCGTCACTCTCGTCTCTGAGATGTTTTCTTTTGCATTTCAAGTCGTCGTTTACTGGATACCACGATCTGATATGTCCCTGTAGATCATGCATATTGTCTATCAATACGCCACAGTCAGTACACGCAGTCGCCATGGTAAAAGGTCCTGTGTTGTCACTCGAGATGGATGCTGTTTCAACGTCGTCATCGTCAAAGCTAAGAGACTTCTTTGGAAGTCGAAGTGTGATCAGCATGAATGTCAGGAGCTGTCTGAACGTCTAATGCTAGAGAGACGTCTTTTACCCGTTGTTGTTGTTGTTGTTGTTGTTGTTGTTGTTGTTGTTGTGAAGCACTGTGATCAGGTTGATTGTCGTTGGTTGTCAAGACGTTGACATGTAATCTATTCCTCTCACTTGTACTGGGTTTGAGATCCACTGTGAGGTGTCCGTAAGGGGTTTCAACAGCCCTTTCATAAAGAGTCATAAATTTACCAATGTCTTCAGGAAATATTCTTCTGGCGAATTACTTCACCTGCTGTCTGTCCACTGGCGAATTGAAAAGTGTGACATAATGAGAATTTAGAGCAATGTCCATAGATTCCTTACCTCTGGGGAAGAGGTTTTGCAATAGCAAAATGATAATGACATTTTTGTGGTGGGAGGTTTGGGTAAACAGACAGGAAATCCGATTGTCATTCTTTGCTTCAGACAAAAAGTCATCCAACACCTTCATGTTCTGGTTACAGGCATCAAAGAAGTTTTCATCTTCGAGATTGTAAGGTATTCCTTTAGCAAACCGTACATGGGGTTAGGATTGAAGAATGCTATCGTAAAGAGGTTGCCACACAGTATAACACCAGACAATATAGTTGGGCAGGGGTTGAACGAATCTATGACGTAATAGGTTGAAGACAGACACTGACTTTCCGCATCCACTGGGTCCAACAATGATGTTATTTGAGGGTATAAGGAACTTGAATCGTACGTGTCGCTGGTGCTCCCGAGATGAAAGCAAACGCGGAGATATTTCCTGATGAGCAGGAGGAGGGTGTTTATCCAGAAGAGGATGAGGAGGAGTAAGGTGTTTATCCAGAGGAGGAAGAAGAGAAGTCGATTCTTGAGTTAACCTATGCACCTGCTTCTGATGTCTCTGTAGATTATCTTTCCGTGTAAAACTCTTGCCACATTCTGGACAGGTGGTAACATCTATAGTATCAAATACAAGTGCGCGGTTAGAGGGTCTGAACCATTCTTTTATTTCCTTCAGCCATGCGATGCTTCAAGGCAGGTCGGATTCGTTTGACAGTAGCCTTTACTTTTGACACGGGTTGTATTTCCAGTGTAGTAATTTTCCCCTTCTTGGTTGTCATCTTTTTCTTCTTAGATGCAACCAGTCTCTTCGGCGACCCCTTTGATGCTATTGATTTTCTTTGACATGTTTTTCTTGGCTTGGTCTTGCTATGCTTTGTGAAAATGACTGTAGGTCCAAATATGTCTTCTGAAACTCTCTTCATGTTGAAAACGGACGTCTGTCAGCAAGGTCAGAGTGAAAATGTCAGTCACTCAACACTTCCGTTGAGTTATACAACACATATTGACATAGATCATACATTTATTCCCTGGCTGATAATTTCAGCAGACGCAGTCCCAAATGCTCATGGAGAAAAGGTGCAAAAAGGCGCCAAATAACGACAAATTGCAGTCGCAATAACATTCCATTTCGGTCGCGATGTCAAGTTTCCATATAAGGATATTCATTACTATCCATTGTTCTTTGTTAATGAATGGTCCAGTAATTGTTAATGAATGGTCCAGTAATTAGTTGCATGGTTGCATCTGGTCAGTTGACCCTGTATTCATCTAATAAAACTGATACATCACTCATACATTTACATATTAATGAGTTATCTTGCATATTAATGAGGGATTGCTGACCTTAGTTTCCATATAAGGATATTTATTACTATCCATTGTTCTTTGTTAATAAATACTCAAGTAATTAGATGCATGATTGCATTTGGTCAGTTGACCCTGTATACGTATTCATTTAATTAACCTGACACATCACTTATACATTTACATATTAATGAGTTATCTTATCTCTTAAAAGTTATCTACTAAACTATGTTATTCACTCTATTTTTTTCTCATAAAAATGATTCTTGGTATGGGTTAAATGAGTATTTTTCCATTGAAATATAAAAATGAACCGACATTTTGAACTCAAACATCTTTTAGAAAAAGAATAGAATTTTACAGTATTAAAACGTCTTATACCAGACTGGCATACATTACAGTCTTCAACACACGGGTTTCGCGATACCGACTCTATATTTCTGTGAGCTGACCTTTATAGTTGTCATGGCAACTGAATGTTAAAAGGAACTTATAATAGGTAACACCAGAAGAGTTAAGAACTGGACATGTGGTTTCTATCGAAATTCAACTCGCACCCCTCTTTGCCACATGTGATAGTCATTACTACGTGTAATACATCAAAGGAATATGTCTTACAATGACATTCCTTTCCCCATGAATCACATTTGAACCTCGTAGTAGCCACTTCCATATAGGGACACTCATTACTACGCTTTGTTCTCACTTAATTAAGGACTCATTAACACACTGCATTCGTGTATTGGAACCACAGACCTCTCATTACCCTTTCTGACCTGTGACGTCATGCATATATTTGACTATTAATGAGTTATTGCACTTACTGATCAACTTAGCCTAAGATGTGGAACGGGGCCCCATAGAACTGACTTGTAGGTCAGGCGCGACATTCAGACCGAGGACACGTGACGACCATGAGCGTTCATGGCATCTTGTTTTTAGACACGTGGTGTTGTTCTACATTTAATGTATGGTCAAGTAATTAATTGCATGATTGCATACGGCCAGCTGACCCTTTATTAACGTAATTGAATATCGGGAGATCTTCATGTTTACATAAAGGCTTGAGAAAAATATCTATGAAATTGCTAAGACACTGAGTACAGCTCTCGGGTCCTCCCACAATTGCTCTAAATGGTAAGTCTTAGGGATTTTCAATAGAAATGACTTCATAATTTTTATCATTAATTTCCTTTTGAATACATTTACTTTTATGTACTTTGGGTAGGCCATAAAATTAGCGGTTTTAGGTTCAAAATTGGTAAGATTTCTTTGTCTAGAATTTCGTCATCATACTTATTTAACAATTTCTTAACCTTATACTGGACAGATTTTTCTTCTCTTTTACTAGAATTGCTATAATATTGATCATCATTTAAAATGGACATTATCTTTCTTTGATAAAATGATTTATTTATAATAACAATAGCACCCCCTTTATCGGCTTCTTTATTAACGATGTCTGTATTATTTTTAAGATTAGTAAGGCCTTTCAATTCACATTCAGATAGGTTTGGTTTTGTTTGTGTTACATGAATAGGAGCACTTTCAAGTTTATCACAAAAGTCTTCCAAATATGTTTCTCTCCCGCGTGGAGGTATAGAACTGGATTTATTTTTCACCAGACTTTCACCATATTTCCTATTGCCTGCATCATCATCCCATTTGACGTCTTTGTCCTCTTCAGGTTCAAAATATTCAGCCAGCCTCACTTTTCGAGTAAAGTTCTTTAAGTCTGTTTTGATAGCCTCCGGATTGGGCGTAGGTGTAGGTGTAAACTTTAAACCTTTTTTCAGTAAACTGACTTCATTTACACTGATGGGATGACAAGACAGGTGTATGATTTTAGGATCTTTTATGTGATTCCCTGCCTTTTCCACCTTGGGAGTCTTGGCTTTTCTTGGAAACTGCCTCTTCCTTAAAAATATTTCTTTATTGCATTGCCGATGTAGGTAACGTTGTCACCATCATACTTGTTTCCAAACGATTTGTTTTTTATGATCACGTCCTGGTCCGTTGGGACCCTGTTGTCGTCCATATGTTTTAATATTCTTTAGTTTATCCCCACCTTTTTATCTATTACTAATGCGCCTTCGTATCTCTTCTTGAGAAAGGGGTTGCTGTTGTGAATGAACTGGTTCAGAATTCCCATCTGTAACTGCATCGGCAAAGGTTTTCCCGCATTTAACAACCTTTGACTTGTTGTTATTTGTCTTAGGCATTTCTATCTGGGATGCTTGATTCCCCATCACAATGGGTTTATTAACAGATGCATGAGGGGTGTGATCTGCTTGCTTCTTATTTTTGAAAAAACTGTTCCCATAACTTTCTTGATATCTCAGCAACCAGTTTTCTTTTAGTTACCACTTTTCAAATGCGTTTTCTTTATCTTTGTTGCACTCATCTTTCCAGATTTTAAGAAGTTTATCAAGTACATGCCCTGAATCTCTTCTATATAGCAATTCCCGCATATGTTCATCTGTGTCATCAAACTTACGCCGATAATTATCCACGTTTATTTGCATCGTCTGAATGTTACTTTGAAATCTCTGAACCGCTAGCTTGATACGAATATCTTTTGCTTCATCACTCTCGCCTTCTATTGGTCGAATGCGATATTTCAGAGGCAGATAATGTGTTCTTCATCAACCACGTTTCATAAATGATGCAGTGGTTTCTCACATTTAGATAGTTCCAAAAAGCTTTACTCCGTGCATTTCGGATAGATTTCCATAGGTGTTCCATTAACTTCCTCTGTCTATATACTTCTCTTTCTACCGTAAGATTCTGTATTTCTGCAATGTACGGATTTTGAATGGGGTCACCTTAATTGTCTTGAGGATGTCCAACTGAATCCCGTGAATTCGGCGTTTCCATACGGGTGCCTATGTGTTCACCCTTCATTGTCACTGCTAAATCTGTGATTAGCTCACTTGTGATGTTTTGTTTCATCTGTGTTTCCTTTGCAACCGTCAATAAATCTTTCAACAGTTCGTTTGTTGTTTCAACTTTTCCAGAAAGCACAGTGATCTTCCCTTGGATTTCTTTCACTTCTTTAACGAGTCCGTCATAGTCATTTATATATATATAAAGGTACGAAAATAGGAACGTCTTGTTCTACAAGTTTTAAAATATTTTTTTATACCAAAATAAAGAACACACAAACAAGCAAGTCTTCTATTGTCGCTTTAAAACTAATATTAGATTGTGAATGTGTTGCTTATATTTGGATTCCGTTCCTTATGTGACTAGGGGGAATTTCCATCGAAAATGCCTTCATATTTTGGACCTGATGTGTTTATAAACAAGAAAAAAACCATTACACTGCGATTCATTGTTTACCTGCCCTATCTTTAAGTGGAATGCGTTACGGTGTAAATCATATGCAATCATGAAACAGTGACAAATAACTCGTTGCTATGCACAAATAATAGTGGCGGAACTACTGTTTGCTTCACGTTTAATTGATTATCGATTCCACTACTGAACAACTGAACTTTCATGTGCATAAATTGATTTTTCCACGAATGTACCATTTTTGCATATTAAACAATTTCGCAGTAAGGATAGCTATATCGATTCTATGATAGTAGGCTGCAGGTATTAAGTGGGCTCCAGCAACACAACATTATGTGACTAACTATACAGTGGCATGTGTAAACATGCGTTATCGTGTCTAGGCACTCGTAGCATTCTAATGTTACACGAGCTGTCAATATATCTTGAAGTACAATTTCAATGAGGACTGTGACAATACACATGTTCTATATAATCATATGCAGCTAGGTTCTGAACAAAGAGCAACAGCAAATCATGACGATTTCAACCCGACAGCTTTTGTAAATAACCTCAAACACTTATGTACACTTGAATACATTCTTGAGGGGAGTTATGCTTCAAAACGCTAAGCGTATTTTCGTAAGTCTTCTTTTTGAAATACTATATACACACCATAGAAGCTTTTTCGAGCACAGATTTAAAGAATGAAATTATGTAAAAAAGAGGTTATCACACTTGTGCCTTTGGGATGGTAAATATTCTGTATTAGGAATAAATACTATGTATGTACCTCACCAAGGCTCGCTAAATACAATGTTAATTCCTAATACTGGATATTATACCATCCCAAAACACACTCGCGTGATAACCTCTATATCACCCACTTGTGTGATTCACACAAGACCAAAACCATAAGTCAACAATATTATTTTTAAAGTTGATGTTACACGATTACATTGATCTGAACATTTACATAAAACATAGCAAGGCTTTGGATATCTGTCATGAGACATTGATAACAAGTTTAACAAACGTGCAATGCATATCTTGTGATAGTCAACACAAAAATATTTCTCCCATAATCACCATTTGAAACATGTATGTAATTCATGTAAACTAGTATATGATTTTATCGCTGGATTTTATCACAGTTTGATTAGTTTAACCTGGTCACACTGACGCGAGGTATTCCTCAAATGATTATGTTCATGTTCTTTACCTTAATGATCCTTTCAAAAGAACTAGTAGCCATCCTAGCATTGTGATAATCTGTTCACGGTATGACCAAGAAGGAGTTGCCTTTACACCTAATGATAATACATGACAGCGAATGCCTACTAAGAATATCAAAGAATATCCTAGGTTTTTTTTGTCCAGAGACATTAAGGGTACTGATCATACGTTATGTATACTAATCAAACATGCCAAATATTAAAAAAAGGAACGTCACTAAGCTGTGAGGTGTAAAATATAGGCTGACATGTCTTCAGGATTTCAGTGTTGATAAAAAAAATCTTACTATATAAGTGTCCAGCTGTGCATTCGTCATAAAGTCAAAATATCGAACAAGAAATACCCGTTTAAGTTCTTTGTAAATGTAATTTTTGTTTCACTCGATTGCGAAGTGAATTTGTGTTCACATTTAGTTTATCAGTCCACGTGAAAAACATCCTTTGATCATTGTGACCACTGTTTAATACTGTTTTGCATACTATACTGGCAACATTTTAATCATTTTATACAGTTAAAATGTATGTTCAAAGGAGAGTGTGGCCAGGCAAAAGACTAGCATTGTTCGCCTATAATAATCTCGGGGCAGGCCAATGACTTGTAACTAATAATAGACGGTGGCAAACGGAAGCTGCGCAATGGACAATCACGCAGACCTCGTGCTAACAAAAGCTGGCCAGGGAAAAAAGCCATGTAATCGGGGAAAAAGCCATGTAATCGGGGAAAAATCGGCGCAGATTACTCCCATCATACATTGTATGGTACCTGCAAGTAATTACAGTGAGTCAAGTCTGCCAGTAACATGGAATAGATCACATCTAATTATGTGTACCGTGTGTGTGGCGACAAAACACCACAAGGTATCGCCATCTTGAAAGCGTGTCATTACTATCACGTCATTACTGATATGATAAAAGCAAAATATTTTCAAAATATCGGAACTTATTATGTCAATACATGTCTTAATACAGTTCGAATCTTATCGGCAAAGGTAGAAGTTATATCTTAGCTTATCTAACGAATCACTCCTGCAGACTTTCGCTAGCCTTCACAAGCTCCGCCATAGTAGAAATGTTTTATATCCGCTAGGTCCGAAACGATAAAGCAATGTTTCCATTTTGGCAATTCCTAGACCCTGTCGTTGTTTTAATAATAATGGTAACATAAGACGAAAAGGGACATTCAATAAATAGATCTGACACGTCAGTCATATGGTAGACGCATTATAAACGTCTGGTCAAATTATTTGGAAGGTGTATGCTTTCATTTTCCAGGCAGATTTTAGAGTTTATATCAATACACAAAAATTGAAACATGAATACATGTTGAATGTTACACACCCAAATCATTTTGGATGAAAATGTATTTTGTCGAGCTTTTCCGTTGTCTGTATATTCCAAACATAGTGTGTATAACTGGGCATATTTACAGAAGGAGGTAATTACCTGGAGGTAATTCACCAAAGCAAGTGGGACATAACATAGAGTATGTTGACTTTGTATGCACATTTCTTCACTTAAATGATTTAACACCACAACTGTATGATTTTGCAAAAACAGCGACAAGGTATATGCTTTACAACGGTATTAATCAAAACAATTGTTTCTTTCAATATTGAGGTTAGATGATTATAGTAACAAACTGGATTATATTTAGATAAAATGACTTCATCAACAGTCTATCACTATATTAACTTTCCAATATTCGGTCATGGTCCATTCTATGGTAGTTACTATACAACTATCAAACAATTGTAACATAGCAATGTACATATCAGATAATTTTAATATGGAGAAATGTGTAAAGAAACATTTTGGTTTTTTTCACTTTTATGTGTTTTAGCCAACACGAGCGAGTTTTTGTCAGAGTTTCAAGAGCGTTGTAAAGAGAGTGACTACGAAATGTGGTTTGAGGATTTGTCAAAATATTCTAAATTGAAAATGAACCAGTCTGTTAAGACTGTCTTTAAATTTGAAGAATACCTATCACTTGTCATTGTACATCCTTATAGAAATGCTTTGATTAAGTTAAGAGAGAGAGAGAGAGAGAGAGAGAGAGAGAGAGAGAGAGAGAGAGAGATTCTTTATTTCCTCCCGAAGTTAATCCGAAGATTATACATAATTAATCAAACGTATTCACACAAACTCATATTACCTGGACATATATACAATACAAGACAGTAGCACCAGTGCCATGCCATTCACACAGTACAAAAGGTTAGATCAGATGACATAATCAAGGTAAGGCATTAACGTAAATACATAAGCAGAAAATATCAGTAAAACAGATTCCCATGTAACTATATCAATACATTGTGAGAAGTGAGTATCAGCACCAAAGAAAAAAAATGAGAACATAGCTTCTTCATCTTGTAATTCCAACTGGACATAGGTTTCAACATCTAGCAGATCAATGAAAGTTGAAAACAGTTCATTTGGTTCCTGCAGAAGAGCAACACCAATGTGATTGACAAGATTCAGGAAAAACATGGCAAATATGCAGACCTCGCTTTCGAAATGTCACACTTGCATCCCAAGTACCAAGTTGTCCGATTCCCCATTGTTTTCGGTGCCTTAGGTTTGGTACCTCCCAATCTGTTGACTGACATTAGGAGAGTACCCGGGTTTTCGACAAGGAATACAACCCTTCTGACAATTTGGGTAATGCAGAAGGCTGCAGTGTTGGTGAGACTTCACATTCTACGAAAAGTTCTGGATGGGTTTGACTAGGCAGTGCTTCCTGGGAGAAGTCCCATTCGCTGTCTAGGCTGCGTGTAGAGGCAAGGGCCCTGAGCTGATGATGAGCCTAACCAGCCTGACTGTGATAGGATCACCCAAACCCGCTTTGCTGCATTTTTTATTTTATTCTGTACATAATCATAATAATAACAACAATGCCAATTCTGATGATTACATTCTGCCTTGGAGCACTTTATGCATGTGGAAAGAGTATAATGAAGGATTTCGACTGTAGTGTAAACTGTTTTGTTTTAGATTTCTGACACCTTTCTGCTGTTTTGTTTTTAAATCGTAAAATTCTAACAACAAACAGTCTGATAATTCATAATTAGGCAGGTGATCAGGCCAATGATAGGTAAATATGACCCGAATATGCAATAAATAAAAAAGCATCCTCCCTTATGGTGTCTATGAATTTATTTTCAGTAATCATCAGATGAACAAAGCGACATTGACACGGCCATTTGCATGAGTAGGCCTGCTTTGTAGATGAGCATAGGTGATCGATTTCATTTCTGCAATCTAAAAGGTAAGTCACGCTTTACAGCTTTCCATTTTGACGTGACAGATATAATCATCTATTCCACCCGAATTCTATGTATAATCTGATCGTGCTAATACTTGTGTATTTTGCCAACAAACGAGAAACTGTCCTCAAATCAAATCTTAATTATATTTTCATTGTATCTTTCACACACGCTGAAACGAGTCCAAATGTCAAATGTTTTTGTAGTGAAAACTGAGTGCCCAATTGCATAAAAACATCCCTAAATTATGATAAATAAAAAAGTATTCCTCGATATTTCAACAACAATATTTTGAAGTTTAACAATTGTATGTACCGTGAATATAGATAGCAACTTGACTTCTTGAAATAAATATTCACTGTAATGTGTATACTAATTTATGTAATTCAAACATCACTGTCTTCATTGACAACTAAATCGTTCTTAATTGCCATCGTCATTTAGTCATGCCCATATATTTATTACGGTTTATTGGTTATACCAGGTTCTATAACTAAGCTTCCCTAATCATCCTCTCCCACCTACCTACCCATATTGTGTCTATCTTACCCTACCAAACGACTCATTTTACAACCATATTAAATATTTTACACATGTAGATATACCATGGTGCATAAATAGGACAGTATATTTTACAGCGTGATCAAAATCTGGTAGTGGTTTCTCCACAACCGATATTACTATTGATGTGATGTATAACCAGTTGACATCTATTCCATATGCCAACATCCTGAAACAATGTAGATTGGGTAAAATGTGCAATTTACAGTTTATAGAATACAAGTACCACTTTCTTTTCATGTGTTCATTTATCAAATTCTTCGTTGTACATATCTAGCTCCATTTTACTTTCAGTCTCCAAATATCTTAATTTAATGAAGTTTATGCATGTGGCTTAATGGAGGAGATGACCTGGAAACCATATTTCATTGCATCAATCCGCTTAACAGTAACACAAAGCACTGAATGTCAACACACCCTATATTAATCAATGGAACAATGATAATATAATCCTTTTAATCTTATGGGTCTGACTAAAACTAAACCTGTTTGAGTCCATTCATTTTAATTAACAATTTGTCATAACATAACCGAATTTTCAGGGTATTTCTTTAAACAAAGGGATATTTGAAAATAAGAGATGGTTAAAGAAATACAAAACGGTTTTGAGTTATGGTAATGGATGGATACGAAAAAGGAAGGTCTAGATGTAACATGACAGAACATATTGACGATGTATTGTACGTGTGCAAACAACCTAAGAAAGTTTATGAACCCCTGCTGTTTGGGGAGAGTATAGATTAGTTGTCTCATATTCCAGAACCGAAACCTGCACTTTTCGAAGAGCTAGGTGTAGCCTGTATAGCAGGTGGTTAGTATTGCATGCTGGCAGCATGGTCAGGAGGTGGCAGCACCACATTGAGACAGGTCTAGAGCTGCGTCCGGAATAGAAAGGTTGTATTTAAGTAGCTATGGCAAGTATGTGAAGTATTAGAACGGCATGGCCTGAACATTTACCAAGGTGCAGGTGACGCTCAGTTGTAAACACACCCCATATTCGTTTACAAACATTCTCCACCGAACATGAAGCTGACTTATTTTGCATTGAACAGGAAGTAACCATAATTTGACAAGGCAATATCAATGTCTCCAGAGACCGATGTGAGTAAATGTGTATGAACAGTAATTGATCTTTAGATGAAACCGATGGCTTACTCAAAAAGTCAAAATACATGACCAGCGCGTGTTACTTGATATTTGTCTCACACACATGAGATATACAGAGTTACTTGATATTTGTCTCACACACATGAGATATACAGAGTTACTTGATATTTGTCTCACACACATGAGATATACAGAGTTACTTGATATTTGTCTCACACACATGAGATATACAGAGTTACTTTATATTTGTCTCACACACATGAGATATACAGAGTTACTTGATATTTGTCTCACACACATGAGATATACAGAGTTACTTGATATTTGTCTCACACACATGAGATATACAGAGTTACTTGATATTTGTCTCACACACATGAGATATACAGAGTTACTTGATATTTGTCTCACACACATGAGATATACAGAGTTACTTGATATTTGTCTCACACACATGACATATACAGAGTTACTTGATATTTGTCTCACACACATGAGATATACAGAGTTACTTGATATTTGTCTCACACACATGAGATATACAGAGTTACTTGATATTTGTCTCACACACATGAGATATACAGAGTTACTTGATATTTGTCTCACACACATGAGATATACAGAGCTACTTGATATTTGCAGAGCTCCGTGCTCTAGTGGTAGAGTGTCTGCCCGCATGGCGGAAGGTTTGGGGTTCGAGCCCTGGCCGCGTCATACCAAAAGACGTTAAAAATCGGTCCTTGTTGTTACGCTGTCTGGGGCTCGGCGTTAACATGCTAAAACAAGGACTAGTCGGCTCGGAGTCAGTATGCTGTGTCTGAGTAGGGTCTTCATGTTAAACAGCGGCATGGTATGTCAGTAGGCTAGAACTATAAAATCTATATTAGTCCGGACTAGACACTACACTATCTGTAACTTGCGTTTGGTTATGCATGCAAAGAATTTATTGCAAAACATGACAAAATCTGAAAACGTAAGAAGAATGAATAATTATTTTCATAAGAAAAGAACTTACATCTTTGTGTGTTCCATTGTATTATCCATTTGAAATACACATCAAATTACTTATGGAGCATACACCGATATGAGTATCGCGTATCCCACTTCGTAGATTGTGAAAACATCACTAGCTCATGTAGTGCGCTCTCTGTGTAGACCAGGAAGTAACAGTCAATTCCTAGAATTGACAATTATTTGATAAATTTGTTGACATTTGTAAACAACGCCCTGTTGCTAGCGACGTACTGAAAGTAGTACTAAAAATAATGTTGCGGGTAAATAGATTGTTTACATTGTACATTGCAGCTTGATGGATAGTTTGTGTTTTCAGAAAGCTGATCGGTACAGTAATAAAATGTTTTGAGTAAATATATAGAGAGTTGCAATCTAAATGTAGCCGAGGGATGCTAAATTTTATTTCAGGAAGGATTTGACAGGGTTACACGCTTCCTCCTACGGAAATACATAAGCGATTTCTATGGCGACAATTACAATGTATAAAGTTATACCAGGAACTAGCTTTGTATCAACATGGATACTTATGATATACACGGGTCCTACCATGGAAAGGAATCTTATCGTTAAATATATACTGTATATATCTTTTTCCTTCGTATTTAGATGGTAAGAAAGATAACTTGATTTGTTTAGGTGGGGCGGCGGTAGGGGTCATAAAAGAAAGTATTAGTTGCACCCCATTCAACGTGAAAGGGGTATCCCGACTGCAAATGCGCCTGATCTAAATTGACAGCAATCATCAATGCCTTAGAATAGGGGCAGTCAAAACCCACAAATATTTTCTCTGTGTGGACATCCAGCATGACGTTAAGCATGACCTCCATGGGGAGACAGGGTTAGAAGGGAGGTCCCCAGCACCCAATGCTGGTCGTAAGAGGCGGCCAATTGGATCGTGTGGTCAGACACGCTGACATGGTTGACGGCGTGTCCTCCAATCTGACGGCGTCGATGGTTGCTGACAATATCAACCACTGGATTGTCTGGTCCTACTCGAATATTTACAGGCCGGATCATTTAGCTGGATTATTTCTGAGTGTGGCGTTAAACAATAAAAACAAACGAAACATCCAGCCTAAACAATTACTTTGTTTTGAAAGAAGAACATGTTCCATCACACATCCAAGTGGCTTCAAAATACACACTTCCACGAAGGAACTTGGTACCGTGTCAGTCAAGGCAAATGGTCCGTAGGCTGTGGGGTAGTACAGTGGTGAAAACTCTTCACTCATATACCCGGGTTCGATTTCACACATGGATACAATGTGCGAAGCCCATTTCTGGTGTCCCTAGCCGTTATATTATTTGAATATTGCTAAACAGCGGTTTAAAAATATATTCACATACTTACTCACTCGAGTGTTAACCCAATCAACATTATCATCATCATGACGTGCGATGATAGTGCTAATTTATCATATTGAATCGACCCCAGCTTAAGTTTCGACGTCTATATTTATAATGCGTCAGCATGTGATGACTAACAAAGCGTTTGACACTCGTTTTAATGGAAGGGTATGATTATTTGGGTGAATCATACATTTTGTGATTGACGCTTGAGCTACACAGGCCGAAGGACGCCGCGTTTGCACTTTTGTAAAGTACCATAGTGTCTGAAATGGATTTTTGTCGAAAGCTGAATATATTTAGATAAGAGACAACCTAGTTTGACTAACTTTGACTTCCGTCATCAAAGCTGGCTTGACCTACCCAGGCCTCATGACATTTAATATTACCCAATGTTATATTGCATACGCCGTCATATGCAGTAGACTCCCTAAAGCCTATGCCTATCTCAAACCAAATATTTGGTCCAAACATGTCTTTATACATAAGTAGCATATTAGTTTTGTAATAAATCTCAAACTTCGAGATTAACATTCACGGATATGTCGAACCTTGACTTAGGGTTCTATCACTACTATTTAGACATGAATGTCAACAGTTGGCTATTAATATAATCATATTGAATCTTCTAATTTGAAAATACCTAATGAAATGAATCCGCGCTTTGTTGTTGTTTTCAAAGGTCATATCAGGACCATGCAGCGTGGAATGGTAACGTAACACTTTCCCTCTCGTTTCCAGTCGATATCTTCATTGACATTTGGAACAGTTTCCATCCCTACCTGTGGTGATCTATCAACCTCTCAGGAAGGCATACTAAAGCAAATGCTTGGCATGTCAACATGTGCATTTAGCATGACGCAGAGAGAAGTTAAAAATATTGTATCTGAAAAGTGCATTTAATACTAAATTTATAGTATTCCAAGATGTTATTGAGAAGCGATGGGTTCATTCAGAAAACCACAAAATCTATAGTCTAACATGATCTTGCATCACCATATCGACTATTTCGATAGACCCTATGTTTTATAATAAGTGACAAGAATAAGCTCAAAACCTCTTAGAACTATATTTTATAATTCATTTAACACATATGTACCTCTTGTTTCCAAATACTTATAAGTATGTGTCTACAACTTTGTAATCACGACACTGTGCTTTTGTGCAGGCATTAAGGAGATCAATTTTATGCAGTGATATAAATGTTCTCCCTTGTTGAGTCAGATAGATGTGTTCAGTTATTACTCTATTCAAATGATTGTAGCTGCATGCTTTCTGAGGCAACGTGGAAAATAATAAATGACTCAAAGCAGTTATGCCCATTGGCATATTATAATGAGTAAACATAAATTTGGAATGGAAAAGAAATGAAATATGAATTAACACTTGCCAAAAACGAAATATGATTTACAATTTAATACTTTGATAACAAAACAAAAAACAAATATAATTTTGAACTAATAACTTAACAACCCTTACAAATTTGTATGTGTTGAAAATTTGAAAGCGTTCTACACTGTCCTACACTGTAGGAAATAACAATAAAATACGTCTTAGTGTGGACTCGACATTCATTCACACCACAAAGGCCACGCGTTTGCTACGATTGCTTCCAATGTACTTAGTAAAACAGTATACACTTTAAAAGGTGTTTATCTTCTAACGGATAGGCGACTTTGGTGTGAAGACATATGAAAAGCAAACTAAACAGCAAAAAAACATACGTGTAGAACCGTGCCCGCATCTTACACACGGCCTTTGAGAATGAAATCCGCAAAACACTCGCCTTTGCGTAGCAGCTGATGCCAAGTTGATATAATTTATTTCGTTACATAACGGTATATAAGCACCCAACTGTCATGCAAGCAATATCATACAGTGATTCCCTTATAGTGTTTACCTTATCCCAGTGTATCGCTATCTTTATCAAAATGAAATAACAACCAGGCTCCAACGTTATTGAAACAGGAAATGTGCGAATCACTATCAAATATATCTGAGGGTACTTATATCTATACCATTATCTACTATGAACACACGCCTTTATAAAAAAAACTGTGTCTCATAAGGATATCCTTTTGAATGTGGCTAGTAAGATTAAGACGGTATCTGTGAACTGCATATGTCTGGGAGAGAAACACCCCGTTGAAAATAAAAAATACATGCGAAAGAGAACGTGTTCTTAACTTTGCCTTCAAGACATACATATGTCACTTGAAATGGCATCAACAATGGGGTATGAAAATGGGGTTACCGGGTATAATTGTTCCAGATACACTCTTCAAAAATAGAAACGCACAGGTAGTATGTAAGTAAGGATAAGAATTTATGGATGAACAACTTCTTTATTACAATTAAGAGCGACGTTTCGGTGTAGGTTCTAACACCGTTATCAAGCAAGTGTTTTACAGAGTGACTGACAGACTGATATTGAAGATTTAACGTGCCCTTTCCGACTGTAGCGTATTTCGCACACGGGCCTGGCCAGACCATTTAGTGTATTCCGAAAAGGGTGAAAGTGGTGTGTGCAACCCAAGAGGGGGCTTTTAGGGGTTGCTTAATTATATTGAATTTTTGGAATTTTTAAATTTGGAATAAATGCCAAGGTGTGTGGAGGAGGGAACTAAGGGAGCCGGGTGAGGTGGGTGTTTGTATGTTTATTGGATTTTGGATGGGTAGATTAATTAGTTTTTAGATGCGCTTAATTAGGTCTGTTTTGATTAGGAATACGCCTAGGGCCTTGAAGTTTTCTAGTTTATTTTGAGGGTTTAGTATTTCATCTAGAGTAGGAACCTTATTTAGATTGAGGGTGGTTTGTAGTGTAGTTCTGTGTGTTTGGTAGTGGGTGCAGTGGATGAGTGCGTGTTCTGTGGTTTCGGGTTGTTTGCAGTGGGGTCAGTTGCCTGTGGTGTGCCTTTTAAGATTTTTTAGGTGGTTATTTCGGTTAGTGTGTCCTGTTTGGAGTTTTGTAATTAATCTGTCAATTTTTTTGGAGGGGTGTAGGATTTTAGGTTTGGCTAGTGGTTTTCTGAGCACTTTTTTGATTTGGCTATTTGAGTTTTGATATTGATTATGCCATTTTTTGGTTATCTTTTGTTTGTCTACACTTTTAATTTCTGATTTTGAGATGGGTAGGTTTAGGCTTATTTCTGGTATTTTGAGAGATAATTTAGCTGCTTTATCGGCGCTTTCGTTGCCGTAAATTCCTACGTGGGCGGGGATCCACAAGAAGGTTATTTGTTTGCCTGCTTTTGTTAGGTCGTTGGAGCTTTTAAGTATTTGATTATTAATTTAGGTCGTTTTTTTGGTATTTTTGTTTTGGAGGGCTTGTAGTCCACTAAGGGAGTCGGTGAGAATTAGGATTTTATTGTTGTTTTTAGATTGTTGGTTATGCAGGGCTGAGGCCATGCCCATAAGTTCGGCCGTGAATATAGATTGGTTGTTAGGGAGTCGGTAAGATTGTGTGGATATGTCACAGAGTGACTTAACTGCACTCTGGACAACGCAATGTTAAAGAATTGTAGCTTCTGAACAACAACCCTATTTGTACAGTATCGTTTAGGAAATCTGAACTATTTTAACATGATGTAATCCATGCGTAACGGCGGTCAGTTGAACCATTGTCTAACACAGCATTTCACATTATGACATTTATAGCCTTAATCCAATTTCCCCGTCAACACATGCGCGTTGACAACTGGTGGAGAATCCGGGTAGAGTAACTTTTGAGCTTACTCCTGATCCCGTAACCTTTCCACTTGCCTACCATCTACATACGTGTATATATCGAGGATGAATCCCCAAGTCCTGTGTCTACCCTATGAAATCGCTAGCGTCCTGATCAACATGGATCTCCAGCACCTTCATCTCGAATGGACCATCCAAGAAAGTATGGACAACCTTCAAGTGAACCTTAAATGGAGGAAACAGCCAGCAGCCACAGTGAGTAATGTCATGATAAAGTCGTCAACCATGAAGTCCCGGGCCAAAATGGAGCGAGATAGGAAACGCCATAACAGTTATATGAAGAGAAAATGTGCCCAACTCCATGCTGATGAATGTCCCTCGCTGAGCACCCCAAACGTAAATAGTGTCAGTACAGTTGCCATGTGTATCAACAAGAAGGCAACACCTACGTACAGTGATGCGTCATGTCAATCTGAGAAGTCCCCATCAGTTAACACTGGGACCATGACGAACCCGGTCCCGTTTGCCAGTGTTGGTTCTCAGACCTCAACTAAAATAGAAACTGCATCGTCAGTGCTGAAAACTAAAACAACTACACAGTCGCCTCCTAACCAACCCAGCTCTACCCGAATTACAGAAAGAGTTCTTAAGCAGCGAGTCAAGAACAACAAACCCGAATTTCTCATCAAATGGCAGAATCTACCCAACAACAAAAACACCTGGATCCCTGAGGCTAAGCCTGACAGTGTCGCCGTAGCATACCTGGACAATAATGAAAAATGTGTACCCGGGCCTAAACCATATGAAGAATCCCCATATGATGCCCACGTGGCCTACATGCAGGCACACCGGGCCAGAGTGCAACAGAACGTTCGCATTCGGGATAATTATGCTTTTTAATATTATGATAACTGACAATTTCACGTTTATATTTGAACATGTGAACAGCGACTTATCTCGACATGAGGACATGTCTTTCTCGAGAGGGCGGCAATTGTCACAGAGTGACTTAACTGCACTCTGGACAACGCAATGTTAAAGAATTGTAGCTTCTGAACAACAACCCTTTTTGTACAGTATCGTTTAGGAAATCTGAACTATTTTAACATGATGTAATCCATGCGTAACGGCGGTCAGTTGAACCATTGTCTAACACAGCATTTCACATTATGACATTTATAGCCTTAATCCAATTTCCCCGTCAACACATGCGCGTTGACAGATATAGCTGGTTGTGTGGTATGGACTCCGAAGCCTGTGTGGTTGGAGATCGGGTCTGAAGATCCGTCAGTGTATATGTGACACCAATTTGACCAATTTTCGTGTATGTATGCGAGTGTGGTGGTTTTAGCTATGTTTGGGTCGGTTTGTTTATTTATTTGGTTTGCTAGCGTTGTGTCTATTTTGGGTATTTTGAGTTTAGGGGTGAAGATATTTGATTTTTTGCAATTTTGTTTAAGATTTTGAGTTTAGTGTTCATTGAGGTAGTTAGTTATTCTTTTGGATATTGGGGTGAGTAAGGGGTGTTTGCGAGCTAGAGCTTGGTTTCTTTGGCTAATGTTTTGGTTAATTAAGTTTTGGATGAGAGGGTTTGTTTGGGACGCGGCCCAGAAATTAAGGCTTAGATGTTCCCTGCGTAGATTTAGTGGCATTTCCCCTGTAAGTGCCTGAAGTGAGGTGTAGGAGGTGCCATGTTGGGTGCGTGTAATTAGTTTAAGGGCTTGGTATTGTATTGAGTCAATTTTTTTTAGATAGAGAGTTGTTTAGGGTATTGTATATGGCGCAGCCGTAGTCTAGTTTTGATCTAATTAGTGCTGTATAGAGTGAGAGGAGGGTATCTTTGGAGGCTCCCCAGTTAGAGCCGGTGAGACATCTTCGTGTGTTAAGGTCTTTGCTGCATCTAGTTTTTAGGTTTTGGACGTGAGCCTCCCAGGTGAGGTGTTGATCGAAAATGAGTCCTAAGAATTTGGTTTGTTTTTGGAATTTGATTGTTTGGTTGTTTAGCTGCAGGATTGGGAAGGCAGGTTTCATGTTTTTATGTTTGAATACTACTCCTGTTGTTTTATCTGAGTTAAGGGAGAAGCCCCATTTGTCTACCCATTGTTGTATTTTATTTAGAGATTTTTGGATTAAGTTTTCTGCCATTTTAATGCTTTTAGTGCGGACCCATAGGGCTCCGTCATCCGCGAATTTTGAAGTGTTTAGTTTAGGGGATAAGCCCTCGAATAGATCGTTTATCATTATATTGAAGAGGGTTGGGCTGAGGATGCTGCCCTGGGGAGTGCCATTTTCTAAGGGACACTGGTCCGATAGCGCATGGTCTATACCCACGGTTATTTTGCGATTGTTTAGGAAATCTTGGATGAAGTTTATTATTTGGCCTTTTAGCCTTTAAGTTTTTGTATTAGCCCGTGGTGCCATACCATATCGAAAGCTTTAGAGAAGTCGAGGAATATGCCTATGGTGTATTGCTTGTTTAACTGTCCTGTTTTTATATCCTGTTCTAGTCGGGCGAGGTTATCGAGAGTTGATCGGCCAGGAGTGAAGCCGCTTTGGTCGGGGTTTATGATGTTGTTTTGGTCTAGGTAGTGCTGTTGCCTATTTTTAGTCATAAGTTCCATTATTTTGCAGAGATTTGAGGTTAGGGAGATGGGCCTATAGGAGTTAGCCTGGTCTGCTGGTTTATTTGGTTTAGGTATTGGTATTACTAGAGCTACCTTCCATGAGGATGGGACCTGTCCGTTTAGGTAGACTAGGTTGTATAGTTTAAGTAAAGTTTGGAGTAGTTTGGTAGGTAAGTGTTTGATTATTTGGTAAGAGGTGAGGTCTAGGCCAGGGGCTGTTCCTTTTTTTCTATTGTTTAGTACGTGATTTAGTTCTTCTAAGGTGTAAGGCTGGTTTATTTCTAGGTTGTCTTGTCTGTTTTCTTTGGAGAATTTGGTTAACTTTCTTTTTTTAGTTTATCTTGGAATTTTTTACTGAAGTTACTGTTGCTACTAACTTTAGAGAAGTGTTTGGCTAGGTTGTTGGCCTTTTGGGTGGGGTTAGTTGAGTTGTTTATATTGGGGCTTTTTGTGCCGTTTGATGCCTCTGATGGCGTGAATTTTGCGCCACACCTTCCTAGCGACGGTGTGGTGATTTAGCTCCTCACAGAATTGTTTCCAGTTTTTGGTTTTAGCAGTTTTAACTAGGTTTTGGACTTGGTGGTTAAGTTCATGGGCTGTTTTGAGATGAGAGGGGTCTCGTTTAGCTCTGTTGAAAGCCGATTTGCGTTTTAGTCTAGTTAGCTCTATTTCCTCATTCCACCAAGGGACAGTGGGTTTTCCTGGGTGGGATGATTTGAAGGGGATTGCGGATTTGGCTGCGTTGATAATGAAGTTAGTTAGGTTTTGACAGAATGTTTCGGGGTCTTTTGTTTCTAAATCGTTTAGATTAGCTTGGTTGCATAATTCTTGGAATTCGTCCCAGTTGGCGTTTTTGTACTGAAATTTAGGTTCCTGTTTAGGGGTTTGATTTGGTATTTTTAGATTTCCTAGGGTTATATTTATGGGAAAGTGGTCGCTGCCTAGAGGTACTGGGTGGACGTCCCACATCAGACTTTGTGCTAAGTCTGGCGTACATATTGTTAAATCGATAGCCGACATGGTGTGGTGGATTTTGTCGTATCTAGTTGGTTGGTTATTGTTTAATAGTATTAGGTCATTTTTTCCGATCCACTCTGATATCAGTTGTCCATGGTTGTCTGGTTTATCTGCAATGCCCCAGGTAGGATGATGGGCATTGAAGTCTTCTAGGAAGATGGTTGATTTTTTTCCTAATTGGTAAAGGATGTCTAGGTCTGTATCTTTAATTGGTTTTAGTGTTGAGTGATAGATGTTAATGATTTTTATTTTTTGGTTATTGATGGTGACTTGGATTCCATTAGCTTCTAGATTAGGAGTGTTTACTTTAACTTCCTCGTAGTTAATATCCTCTCTAACGTAGATGATTAGACCTCCTCCTGTTCTGCCTGGGATGGTTTTTGACCTGTCGGTTCTTACTGCGTTAAAATTTGGAAGGTTGAATTTAGTTTTATGTGAGAATTTGGTTTCTTGAATACATGCTACATGGGGACCTTTATCTATTTTGAATTTAGCTTTAAGTTCAGAACCATGGCCGGCGAGGCCATTGGCATTCCATTTGAAAAATGTTTAGGCCTTCCATTGGGAAACTGGGTTGATTTATGTTTGGTTTAGGCTTGGTTTAGGTATTTACTTTAGTAGGTCATTAAGGTTGCTGCTGAAACGGTCGAAAGGGGTGGTGACGAGTTTTAGTTTATGTGCTACACCAAAGAAGGCTTTGGAGCTGGCTTCTGGGTTAGACTGCTTTAACATGTAAGCTAGTAGGAGGACTAAGTTGTTTAGTTTTTTGCTTGCTACGTTTTGGTTGAGTTTTTTTCTATGGCTTTTGGTTTTGGGGGCTGACAAGGTTAGATCGTATATTTCTTCTGAGGATGTGTACTCGTCCTCTTCTGTTAAATTATCTTTAGTTTGGTCACTCTCTTCGGTGGTGGGTTGCATGCTGGGTTTGGGTGTGAGAGTCTGAGTGGTTTCTGTAGTTTCCCTGTTGACTGGATGTTCGGGGGGTGCCTGTAGGTGTTGGGGTGTTGTTGCCCTTGTGGCTGTGATGGCTTGTGTTGGTGCTGGTTGTGTGGTGGTCGTTGTGCGTTGGGTTTTGCTTGCGGGTGTAGATGTGGTAATTGTGGGGAGAGAGGTGGGGAGGGTGGGAGTGTGGGTTTGTGGGATGTGTGGGGTGTGTGGGGTGTGTGGGGTGTTTGTTTCGTTTGCGATGTATGCGTCTTGCTGATTTTGGTCCCAGTCGGAGCCTGGGTATACTGTTTTGCGTGCGTGAGTGTTGTTGTTTTGGGTGATTAGCGGTATGATTATATTGTAGGCAATTAGAACATTGCTTTACTTGCTTGATGTATGGTTTGACCTCTAAGTTATGGTTAGCGCCGAAAGTAAGTTACTTACTTACTTATATTGGAGATTTAACGTGCGCTTTCCGACTGCAAGCGTATGTCGCACACGGGCCCGGCCAGGCCATTTAATGTGTTTCCAAAAAGGGGAAAAGTGAGTTTGTGCAACCCAGGAGGGGGCTTTAGGGGTTACTTATATAGTAATTTTGAAATTTTGAGATTTGGAAAGAATGCCAAGAGTGGGTGGGGGACGAACTAAGGGAGCTGTGTGTGTTGGGTGGTTATCAAATAAGGTAGTTTTGGTTTTAATATTTTATTTGGGGTTTAAATGCGACTAATTAGTCCTGTTTTTATTAGGTATATGCCTAAGGCTTTGAATTTTTCTAATTTATTTTGTGGATTTAGGATTGATTCTAGTGTAAGTCCGGTTTTAAGATTTAGGGTGGTCTGTAGTGTTGTTCGGTGTGTTTGGTAGTGTGTGCAGTGAATGAGTACGTGTTCTGGTGTTTCTTGTTGTTTGCAATGTGGGCAGTTTCCTGTTGTGTGTAGTTTAGCTATTTTACGGTGATTATTTAGTTTGGTGTGGCCTGTTTGTAGTTTGGTAATTATTCTGTCGATTTTTTTGGATGGGTGTAGTATTTTGGGTTTATTTAGGGGTTTTTTGAGTACTTTCCTGATTTGGCTATTTGAGTTTTGGTATATATTTTGCCATTTTTTGTTAATTTTTTGTTTAGTGACACTTTTGATTTCTGATTTTGAGCTGGGTAAGTTTAAGCTTATTTCTGGGAGTTTAAGGGATAATTTTGCTGCTTTATCTGCCTTTTCATTTCCAAAGATTCCTACGTGGGCGGGGATCCAAATGAACTCTATTTGTTTACCTACCTTAGTTAAGTTGTTTGAGCTATTGAGTATTTGATTTATTAGTTTGGGGCGGTTTTTAGTGTTTTTATTTTTGAGGGCTTGTAGTCCACTGAGAGAGTCGGTTAGGATGAGGATTTTTTGGTGTTTTTTAGATTGCTGATTGTGTAGTGCTGAGGCCATGCCCATTAGTTCGGCCGTGAATATGGATTGGTTGTTTGGGAGTCGGTAAGATTGTGTGTCTTTGGTTGGTTGTGCGATGTGGACTCCGAAACCTGTGTGTTTTGAGATCGGATCTGAGGATCCGTCTGTGTATATGTGACACCAATTTGGCCAATGTTCATGTATGTATGCTAGTGTGGTGGTTTTAGCGATGTTAGGATCGGTCTGTTTATTTAGTGTATCGGCTAGTGTTGTGTCTGTTTTTGGTATTTTAAGTTTTGGAGTGAAGATATTGGATGATTTATTGTTTTGTTTAAGATTATTTATTTTGTGTTCGTTTAGGTAATTGGTTATTCTTTGGGAAATTGGAGTAAGTAGTGGATGTTTCCGGGCTAGGGCTTGGTTTCTAGGGCTAATATTTTGTTTTATTAAGTTTTCGATTAGTGGGTTTGATTGGGACGCGGCCCAGAAGTTTAGGGTAAGTTGTTCCCTACGTAGTTTATGTGGCATTTCTCCTGTTAAGGCCTGGAGTGAGGTGGAAGAGGTGCCATGTTGAGTTCGTGTGATTAGTTTTAGGGCCTGATACTGGATTGAGTCTAGTTTTTTAATGAGAGAGTTGTTTAAGGTGTCGTAAATGGCACTGCCATAGTCTAGTTTGGACCTAATTAGTGATATATAGAGTGAGAGGAGGGTGTTTTTAGAGGCCCCCCAGTTGGAGCCGGTTAGGCATCTTAACGTGTTTAGGTCTTTGCTGCATCTGGTTACAAGGTTTTTAATGTGAGCATCCCAGGTGAGATGTTCATCGAAGATTAATCCTAAGAATTTGGTTTGTTTTTGGAATTTGATTGGTTTGTTGTTTAGTTGGAGGTTTAGGGTGGCGGGTTGCATATTTTTGTGTTTAAATACTATTCCTGTGGTTTTTTCTGAGTTTAGGGAGAAGCCCCATTTGTCAGCCCATTTTTGTATTTTATTTAGAGATTTTTGTAGTAAGTTTTGGGCCATTTTAATGCTTTTAGTGCGGATCCAGAGGGCTCCATCATCCGCGAATTTTGATGTGTTTACTTTGGGGGATAGTCCCTCGAATAAATCGTTAATCATAATATTGAAGAGTGTTGGGCTTAGGATGCTGCCCTGGGGAGTGCCATTTTCTAGGGGACATTGGTCCGATAGCGTTTGGTCTATGCCCACGGTGATTTTGCAGTTTGTTAGGAAACTTTGGATGTAGTTAATTATTTGACCTTTAAGTCCTATTTTTTGTAGTTTTTGTATTAGCCCGTTATGCCAAACCATGTCGAATGCTTTGGAGAAGTCTAGAAAGATGCCTGTAGTATATTGTTTGTTAAGTTGGCCTGTTTTAATGTCCTGCTCTAGTCGGGCGAGGTTATCTAAGGTTGAGCGTCCAGGAGTGAAACCGCTTTGGTCTGGATTTATTATGTTGTTTTGTTCTAAGTAGTGTTGTAACCTGTTTTTGGCCATTGATTCCATTACTTTGCATAAGTTAGAAGTTAGGGAGATTGGTCTGTATGAATTAGCCTGGTCAGCTGGTTTATTGGGTTTGGGGATTGGTATGACCAGGGCTTGTTTCCAAGGTGATGGGACATGTCCGTTTAGATATATGAGGTTATAGAGTTTGAGAAGAGTTTGGAGTAGTTTGGGTGGTAGTTGTTTAATTATCTGGTATGAAGTAAGGTCTAAGCCTGGGGCTGTGCCCTTTTTCCTATTTTGTAGGACGTGGAGAAGTTCTTCCATTGTGAAATGGAGATTAATTTCTAGGTTATTATCTTTTGGCTCTTTGGTAAATTTGGTTTCTGCTTTTAGTTGTTCCTGGAATTTTTGGTTGAAGTTGCTATTGCTACTGACGGCCGAGAAGTGATTTGCTAGGTTATTAGCTTTTTCAGTGGGGTTTGTTGAATTGTTTACGTTGGGAGTTTTTTTATGACGTTTAATGCCCCTAATGGCGCGGATTTTGCGCCAAACTGTTCTGGCGTCTGTATGATGGTTAATTTCTTCGCAAATTTTTTTCCAGTCTCTTGTTTTAGCTGTTTTAACTAAGCTTTGTACTTTGTGATTTAGTTCGTGTGCTATCTTTAGGTGTTTGAAGTCACGTTTGGCTTTATTGAATGCGGATTTGCGTTTACGCCTCGTTTGTTCTATCTCCTCGTTCCACCAAGGAACCGAGGGTTTGCCTATGCTGGTTGTTTTGAAAGGAATGGAGTTTTTAGCTGCGTTTATTATATAGTCAGTGAGGTTTTTACAGTAGATTTCGGGGTCGTTACTTTCTAGGTCAGCTAGGTTAGCCTGGTTGCAAATGTCCTGAAATTTGTCCCAGTCGGCTTTGTTGTAGTGGACTTTAAGGTTCCTGGTTTGGGGCTGGTGATGGGATGTTTACGTCTCCTATAGTTATATTTATGGGGAAGTGGTCACTACCTAGTGGTACCCCGTGTACTTCCCATTGAATACTTTGGGCTAAATCTGGGGTGCATATGGTTAAGTCGATAGCCGACATTTTGTGGTGTATTTTGTCGTATCTAGTAGGTTGGTTGTTATTTAGTAGTATTAGGTCATTTTGTTCTATCCATTCTGAAATGAGTTTTCCGTGTTTATCTATTTTATCTTCTATACCCCAGGTAGGGTGGTGGGCATTAAAGTCTCCTAGGAAGATTGTAGATTTATTGCCTATTTGGAGGAGGGTGTTTAAATCCTCAGGTTTGACCTGTTTTTCTACCCAGTGGTATATATTTATGATATTAATTTTTTGGTTGTTATTTGTTATTTGGATACCGTTTGCTTCTAGGTTCGGTGTGTTTATTTTTAGTTCTTTGTAGCTTAAATCTTCCCTGACGTATATGATTAGGCCGCCTCCGGCTCTACCTGGGTTTGTTTTGGCTCGGTCAGTTCTTATTGAGTTATAGTTTGGTAGGGTGAATTTAGATCTGGTAGAGAATTTAGTTTCCTGTATACAGACTATGTGTGGACCTTTGTCTCGTTTGAATTTAGCTTTTAATTCCTGGCCGTGGGAGGCTAATCCGTTGGCGTTCCACTGAAATATATTTAGTCCTTCCATTTGGGGGGATGAGAGGTTATTAGTTTGTTTTGAGTTTTAGGTTTTGTTTAATTGGTAGCTTCCCTAAGTTGGGAGAGAAATAACTCAAAGGAGAGAGTTGTGAGTTTTAGTTTTTGTGCTACTGAGTGAAAAGCTTTAATACTAGCATTTGGTGAGTTTTGCTTATGCATGTAGGCTAGGAGTAGTGTGAGGTTATTAAGAGTTTTAGTGCTGGTTAATTGGGGATTTTTGCGCCTGAAGTTTTTGTTGGTTTTAGGAGCTGAGAAAGTGATTTCATTTATTTCCTCGGTGGAAGAATACTCGTCTTCGTCGGTTAGGTTGGTTTTTATTGTTTGAGTTTTCATTGGGGAGGCCTGTGGAGGTGTTTGTGGTGTGGGGTGTTGAGTTTGTGCTTGCGTGTTGGGGGTAGCTGTGGTTTCCTCAGTGTTTGAGTTTTTTTGTTGTGGTTGCTTGTGGGGAAGTGTTGTTGCCTTGTGGGCTGTAAAGTGTCTGGCTGAGGGTCGTTGTGTGTCTGTGGTTTTGCTGTTTGCTTTGCATGCGGGTGTTGATGTTATGGGGGAGTTGGTAGGTGGCTGTGTGAGGTGATGTGTGGAAGTGGTGGGTGCGGTTTCTATGTGGTTGCCCCAGATTGAATCCGAGAGTTTGTGTGTGGTGTTTGAGTGTGGTGTGGGGAGGAGAGGTTTGGATGTAGGTGGTGCATATTTTCTTGTTTGGATTTTGGCCGAATCTATGTTTATGTGTTTGTTGGCCTGTTGTGTTAGGGCATGTCTGTGCGGACACTGGTTTGAGAGTGATGTATGTTTTATGCATTTGCAATGGATGCACCAGGGAGAGCATGTACCTGGGCAATCGGTTTGGGCGCATTTTTTACATTTAGTTTTTTTGAATGTACATTGGGTGGCCGTGTGGTTATATCTAAGGCAGTTAGAACATTGTTTGACCTGTTTGATGTATGGTTTAACTTCTAGTTTAGTGTGGGCACCGAAAGAGATGTGATTAGGGGCTTCAGGAAATTTAGCAGTTTTTTTTTAAGTTTACAATAACGATTGATGTAGGGACCGTTTTGCCGTTTCTGTTTGTTGTTATCCTGCGGGTGCTTGTTATTTGGGGTTGAGGGTATTGATTTGTGTTTGCTTCTTGGGTGTAGAGTTCTAGGTCTTCGGCTGTTTCTCTAGGGTTTACTCTTATTACCCCTCGGGTGAATTGCTGCCAATTTGGAATTTGTTTTGTTACGGTTACGTGAAAAATTTGTACTATTTTTTTAGCTGCATTGAATGAATCTTGATTTGGGAATATTATTTGGTAACCTTTATTTGCTTTTTTGATGTTGCTGTAATGGATTTTTTCGCGTTTAAACCATAAACCTATCCTGTCTGCTGAGAGTTGTTTAGTTAAGATTGATGCTGAGCCTGCGGCGAAGAAGTATAGTGCGAAGGTGGTGATGAAGGAAGCCGGGGTGGGTGTGGGAGAAGGTGGTGGAGTGGATGAGTCGAGCTTACGTTTTTTGGGGTTTGTGTATTGTGGAGGTGAGTTGGCTGGTTTGGTGGGGGTGGTATGTTCCATGTCTGAGCCATACTCGTCCGGAACAATGTTTTCGACTGTCCTCCCGGAGGTGTTGTGCGCTTCCGCGGGTGTGGGTAAGTCAGGATCTGGGGTGTCTGCGTGTGAGATGATGCGTGTGTCTGTCATGTTTTGGGGTGTTTGGTTTGGGTGAGTTGAGATGTGTGGTGCCTGAACCCTAGAGATTTATTTTTTTGCTGGAAGGCTGGGGTTGGTGAGACAAGTGGAAAGCTGGGATTAGGAAATATTTAGTCGAAGGAGTGGAGTGATAGGTGAGTGGTGGGCGTGGGTGGTGAAGAGGAAAAAGCGTGCGTTGTGTTTAGGAGAAGGGGGGATTAGGTGTTTTTGGTTTTTAGGAGTTGGGTCAAAGGGTGCGTTTGAGTGGTGGGCGTGGGTAGTGAATAGAAATGAGAGCGTGCTGTGTTAAGGAGATGGGTGAGGGTAAGGTGTCGGTTTGAGACTAAAGGGTGTGTTTGAGTGTTGTTGTTGTTGTTTTTTTAAGGATTTAGGGGTTTTGTGATTAATTTGGTGAGAGTGATAAGAGTATGTGAGTAAGGATGAAAGGATAACGTGATGATAATTACCGATGGTGAAGTTTCCTTGGCTGGCTATCAGGCAATGCTCTGTGCTGGCTTGGGAAGTGTTGCTCGCTCGGAGTACAAACTGCAACTGATTGTCTGGCCAAGACTCGTTTATTTACAAACCGCTGTCCTGTAGCTTGAAGACTGCTAGGTTGGCGTTAAACAACAAACAAACAAACGGTGAGAGTGATTGTAAGAGTATGTGAATAAGGCTGAAAGGATGACGTGATAATTACCGATGTTGGAGTTCTCCTTGGCTGGCTATCAGGCAATGCTCTGTGCTGGCTTGGGAGGTGTTGCTCGCTTGCGAAAGTAAGTGCAGTAAGCAAGTATATATACACGTAGGAGGCAATGTTTATACAGTAGGGTAGATATTGTATACTGGAGTAGAGAAGCCTGATGTGTACACACAAGGGCAGTGATGATGACCATGGGTGAAGTCAGTGCCATGAACAAAGGATGAAGCCAGTAATGTAAACAACGGGATTATGGCTGATTGGGGTCTTTGATGAGTTGATGGTACGCCAGGGGTATGTAATAGCCTTGGTCACGGTTGATTGAGGGCTGAAGTCTTTTGATGTTGATGGCTTCTTGTAGTTTCCTGATCTTGAAGTCTTTGAGGCTGGTGGCGAGGGTTGTGACTCTCTCCCACTGGATGTTGTGGCTTGGGTTGTCACGGATGTGGTCTGATAGAGCTGATTTAGAGTCATCTTTGGAGACTAGGCTTTGATGTTCTTTAATTCGGGTTTTGAGGGGCCTAGATGTTTCTCCTATGTAAGCTTGTCCACAATTGTAGTTCACGGAACCTGACTACATAAACAATTCGGTATATGAATTGGATATATGTTATTGGAAAATGTTTGTGGCCTGATATTCGACAAATGGTGCGTCAAAACGTAGTCATTGTCGATTTGCAATGTCTTAAACGGCATTGTTTTCATACTTGTTAAAAATGTCATGGAGGAAAACAGTAAAGCAAAATGCACGTGCAAGTCATAGCATTCGTAACTCGTGGTAGTGGCTATAAAAAGGCAAGCATAAGCCAATAATTTGTCATTCAATTGTCAACATTTTTCAAGTTCGCCATTTGTCGCCTTTGGGGCCGATACACAGCTCAATTCCACTGCAGAACGTCCGAGAACCGGCCGACCAAGCGTTACCACCCCTGCACAGGATTGCTACATTCGACTGATCGAGATCAGACTTGGTTGTGGTTCAGAAAAATATGACAGCAAATCGCTACATTAATCAACTTCTTCAACCTCACTTTCTTCCTAACAATAACCGCTAGACGGAGCTCCACCGCACACAGCTCGTGTCACGGTAGACTACCTTCACAATGAATACCTTCATCAAAGGCTTGCCCTGGCCGTCGAGATCTACAGATCTCAACCCAACACCTCTGGGTCGAACTCGATCAACGTGTACGTCAACGTCAGAACACGCCGCAGATACTCCCACAACTGGCACAACGCGTTACATGCAATGCCCTTGTACAACGACAACATGTGACTATCGAGCTCCAATATTTCATATTTGTATCTATGCTATTAAATTAAATATCTAGGCTTTATTAGGTACAATAAATTTACTAAAAATCTACCTACCTGTTGAGTGTAGGTCAAACACGAGACGTGTAGCCATGCTATTTAACACCCATTTCAAATTCAAATTCATGAATTCACAAAATATGATATTGTTCATTTTACAATTGCAGACATTACCGTCGATGGCACAAGGTCAACAGTTACTAATTTACTAAATCCGACGATAACAATAGGGCTTCCAGCGATTCTGGCTTTGCGCCCTAACTATGCAGACTTAACATGAGAAAGGAATTGAAAGGAAAAAGGGGTCGCCATCCTGGAATTTCAGAGGCTAAGGTGTTTTTTGTCTGAATAGTTAATACTAATACACTGTTGATATTATCATTTGGGTGATTATACTTGTTTCCTATTCCACAAGTACAAAAGGAGTAACTTCCTTTGACCAAATAGTGTCAAAATGTATGACCGCTAACATTCAAGAGATTCTTTCCAGACAGTTTGGCTTAATCAATTTGCTACAATCAAATTGGTAGGGCAGAGGAATATTATAGATAAAGGATAGTTTTGATGAACATGGTTTACGGATTTACTTAAATTCGATTAATTAAAGACAAAATATATTATTATGGAGAAATACTTCGAAATGCTTCGGCTTTTGCACACTACACCCACAAATTGGAAGGATACTATCAACAGTAATTAAAACAATTGCACAAATAATAAATACAACATCATTACAATGAACATTGAGGATATACTTTTCCAGCCAGTTTGGCTTAATACTTACATAAATTTGATGAAATAAGAAAAAATATATAATTAAGATTTTAAATGACAGGTGGCTGGGACAGAATGAGTTTAGTCAAATTCTGTTTGTGCTTTCTACCAATGGCAACTTCCTGAACTGACTTATCCGAATCTGGATTTCAAATCAGTTAGTCTCTACTTTTGGAAACATTTTAGAGAAAACTAGGAGGCAAATCAACATCTTTTCCTCTTATTTAAAAACAAAAAAGAAAGAAGAAAGAAAACATTTAGTGGAAAAGGATATGCAAATAGATAAGGGACTTAGGGAACGAATTTTGAACATAAGGGATTCAGAGCTGTACGTCTTATCTAAATATAAGTATTTTTTGAAAACCTAAAAGAAGAAGAAGATGAATGAAGGGACATACAAATTAGAAACAGAATCCAGGTATGAGAAAGGAAGGAAAACATCATTATTGTTTTGCCATCTTAAAACAGGAACTTTATTAGTAAACTAATTAACAGTATTATTACCGATAAAGGGGAGTTAGTAACGATAGACAATTCATTATAACTGAACAAAGAATTTAATGAGAAATTATACTCTACACCTTGAGAAATAAGTTATGATAGGATAAATTGTTAACATAACACACCAAAACATAGTTAAATCACTGTTTGATAACTAAGTAAACATACTCAAAATGTTTGGCCAGTTTGACTTAATACTTTAATTAATTGGATGAAATAAGAAAAAATATAACATTAAGGGGAGATACTTGGATAACAATAGAAATATTTCCATAGATAATTACTAAAACATTATTAGGACAAACATTTAAGATATTCCTTTCCAGCCAGTTTGGCTTAATAATGTTGCTACAATCAAATTGGTAGGACCACAGATGCATAATCTACATAAAGAATATCTTCGATGAACACGGATTACTTAAACAGGATTAATTAAAGAAAAAATATTATATTTAGGGTAAACACTTAGATTATCTTCAACGTTTGCATGCATATCCACAAAATGAAAGGATGCTATTAACAGAAATAGAAATATTTGTTATCACAAACATTCAAGTTATTCTTTTCCATCCAGTTTGACTTAACAATGCTGCTACAACCAAATTGGTAGGACAGAGAGGCATAATAAGGATAATAAGGATGGTTTACTTAAATTCGGTGAATTAAAGACAAAATATAATATTATGGAGAAATACTTTGAAATGCTTTGGCTTTTGCACAGTATACTCACAAATTGGAAGGATACAGTCATTGAAATATTTGCACACATAATAAATACAACATCATTACCACGAATATTCAAGATATACTTTTCCAGCCAGTGTGGCTTAATACTTTCATAAATTCGATGAAATAAGAAAAAATATAATATTAAGGGGTGATACTTGAATACCAATAGAAATATTTGCATAGATAATTACTAAAACATTTTTATGACAAACATTCAAGATATTCCTTTCCAGCTAGTTTCACTTAATAATGTTGCTACAATCAAATTGGTAGGACCACAGAGGCATAATCTACATAAAGAATATCTTCGATGAACATGGTTTACTTAAACGTGATCAATAAAAGAAAAAATATAATATTTAGGGGAAACGCTCACATTATCTTCAGCTTTTCCATGCTATATCCACAAAATGGAAGGATACTATTAACTCAAATAGAAATATTTGCATATATTATTAATAAACCATTATTATTACAAATATTCAAGATATTCGTTTCCATCCAGTTTGGCTTCATAATGTTGCTACAATCAAATTGGATGGACAGAGGCATATTATGGATAAATGATATCTGTGATCAATTAAAGAAAAAATATAATATTTACGGGAAATGCTTAGATTATCTTCAGCTTTTGCATGCTATATCCACAAAATGGAAGGATACTATTAACAGTAACAGAAATATTTGTTATCACAAACATTCAAGTTATTCTTTTCCATCCAGTTTGGCTTCACAATGTTGCTATAATCAAATTGGTAGGACAGAGGCATAATAAGGATAAATGATATCTTTGATGAACATGGTTTACTTAAATTCAATGAATTAAAGACAGAATATATTATTATGGAGAAATACTTTTAAATGCTTCGGCTTTTGCACACTATACCCACAAATTGGAAGGATACTATCAACAATAATTGAAATATTTGAACACAAAATAAATACATCATCTGCACGAACATTCAGTATATACTTCTCTGGCAAGTTTGGACTAATACTTTCATAAATTTGATGAAAAAAGAAAACATACGATATGAAGATTTTAAATGACAGGTGGCTGGGACAGAATGAGTTTATTCAAATTCGGCTTGTGCTTCCTACCAATGGTAACCTCCTGGACTGACTTATCCCACTCTGGATTTCAAATCAGTTATTCGGACGTGGGTGAAACAAAAATGCAGAAATATATGGGTTATATGTGTGTTATCTGTATCTCAAATTATATTTCGAACCTGAAGGGTTGTAGTCCACTATAGCTGTAACATGTTTGATCACGTCATAGTATATCCTTAAACTGGTTGGGTCCACTGGTATGCGTTGGTTCAGACGGATTTCGCCTCAGTTAACATACTGCTATTATATGTGGCATTCTTGGGTATGTCACTTACACAAGGCGGTTTTTTTATGAAACAATTCATGTAGTGATGCTTACATATAATGGTTATGCTAACTGAGGCCTTGTCGGTGGGAACAACTACACACTTTCATGTAGGGCAGCCAGATTTTAAATGACAGGTGGCTGGGACAGAGTGAGTTTATTCAAATTCTGTTTGTGCTTTCTACCAATGGCAACTTCCTGAACTGACTTATCCCACTCTGGATATCAAATCAGTTATTTTCTACTTTTGGAAACATTTTAGAGAAAACTAGGAGGCAAATCAACATCTTTTCCACTTATTTAAAAACAAAAAAGAAAGAAGAAAGAAAACATTTAGTGGAAAAGGATATGCAAATAGATAAGGGACTTAGGGAACGAATTTTGAACATAAGGGATTCAAAGTTGTCCGTCTTATCTAAATATAAGTATTTTTTGAAAATCTAAAAGAAGAAGTAGAAGAATGAATGCACATACAAATTAGAAACAGAATCCAGGTACGAGAAAGGAAGGAAAACATCATTATTGTTTTGCCATCTTAAAACAGGAACTTTATTAGTAAACTAATTAACAGTATTATTACCGATAAAGGGGAGTTAATAATCGATAGACAATTCATTATAACTGAACAAAGAATTTGATAAGAAATTATACTCTACACCTAGAGAAATAAGTTATGATAGGATGAATTTTTAACATAACACACCAAAACATAGTTAAATCACTGTTTGATAACTAAGTAAACATACTCAAAATGTTTGGCCAGTTTGGCTTAATACTTTAATTAATTGGATGAAATAAGAAAAAATATAACATTAAGGGGACATACTTGGATAACAATAGAAATATTTCCATAGATAATTACTAAAACATTATTAGGACAAACATTTAAGATATTCCTTTCCAGCCAGTTTGGCTTAATAATGTTGCTACAATCAAATTGGTAGGACCACAGATGCATAATCTACATAAAGAATATCTTCGATGAACACGGATTACTTAAACAGGATTAATTAAAGAAAAAATATTATATTTAGGGTAAACACTTAGATTATCTTCAACGTTTGCATGCATATCCACAAAATGAAAGGATGCTATTAACAGAAATAGAAATATTTGTTATCACAAACATTCAAGTTATTCTTTTCCATCCAGTTTGACTTAACAATGCTGCTACAACCAAATTGGTAGGACAGAGAGGCATAATAAGGATAATAAGGATGGTTTACTTAAATTCGGTGAATTAAAGACAAAATATAATATTATGGAGAAATACTTTGAAATGCTTTGGCTTTTGCACAGTATACTCACAAATTGGAAGGATACAGTCATTGAAATATTTGCACACATAATAAATACAACATCATTACCACGAATATTCAAGATATACTTTTCCAGCCAGTGTGGCTTAATACTTTCATAAATTCGATGAAATAAGAAAAAATATAATATTAAGGGGTGATACTTGAATACCAATAGAAATATTTGCATAGATAATTACTAAAACATTTTTATGACAAACATTCAAGATATTCCTTTCCAGCTAGTTTCACTTAATAATGTTGCTACAATCAAATTGGTAGGACCACAGAGGCATAATCTACATAAAGAATATCTTCGATGAACATGGTTTACTTAAACGTGATCAATAAAAGAAAAAATATAATATTTAGGGGAAACGCTCACATTATCTTCAGCTTTTCCATGCTATATCCACAAAATGGAAGGATACTATTAACTCAAATAGAAATATTTGCATATATTATTAATAAACCATTATTATTACAAATATTCAAGATATTCGTTTCCATCCAGTTTGGCTTCATAATGTTGCTACAATCAAATTGGATGGACAGAGGCATATTATGGATAAATGATATCTGTGATCAATTAAAGAAAAAATATAATATTTACGGGAAATGCTTAGATTATCTTCAGCTTTTGCATGCTATATCCACAAAATGGAAGGATACTATTAACAGTAACAGAAATATTTGTTATCACAAACATTCAAGTTATTCTTTTCCATCCAGTTTGGCTTCACAATGTTGCTATAATCAAATTGGTAGGACAGAGGCATAATAAGGATAAATGATATCTTTGATGAACATGGTTTACTTAAATTCAATGAATTAAAGACAGAATATATTATTATGGAGAAATACTTTTAAATGCTTCGGCTTTTGCACACTATACCCACAAATTGGAAGGATACTATCAACAATAATTGAAATATTTGAACACAAAATAAATACATCATCTGCACGAACATTCAGTATATACTTCTCTGGCAAGTTTGGACTAATACTTTCATAAATTTGATGAAAAAAGAAAACATACGATATGAAGATTTTAAATGACAGGTGGCTGGGACAGAATGAGTTTATTCAAATTCGGCTTGTGCTTCCTACCAATGGTAACCTCCTGGACTGACTTATCCCACTCTGGATTTCAAATCAGTTATTCGGACGTGGGTGAAACAAAAATGCAGAAATATATGGGTTATATGTGTGTTATCTGTATCTCAAATTATATTTCGAACCTGAAGGGTTGTAGTCCACTATAGCTGTAACATGTTTGATCACGTCATAGTATATCCTTAAACTGGTTGGGTCCACTGGTATGCGTTGGTTCAGACGGATTTCGCCTCAGTTAACATACTGCTATTATATGTGGCATTCTTGGGTATGTCACTTACACAAGGCGGTTTTTTTATGAAACAATTCATGTAGTGATGCTTACATATAATGGTTATGCTAACTGAGGCCTTGTCGGTGGGAACAACTACACACTTTCATGTAGGGCAGCCAGATTTTAAATGACAGGTGGCTGGGACAGAGTGAGTTTAGTCAAATTCTGTTTGTGCTTTCTACCAATGGCAACTTCCTGAACTGACTTATCCCACTCTGGATATCAAATCAGTTATTTTCTACTTTTGGAAACATTTTAGAGAAAACTAGGAGGCAAATCAACATCTTTTCCACTTATTTAAAAACAAAAAAGAAAGAAGAAAGAAAACATTTAGTGGAAAAGGATATGCAAATAGATAAGGGACTTAGGGAACGAATTTTGAACATAAGGGATTCAAAGTTGTCCGTCTTATCTAAATATAAGTATTTTTTGAAAATCTAAAAGAAGAAGTAGAAGAATGAATGCACATACAAATTAGAAACAGAATCCAGGTACGAGAAAGGAAGGAAAACATCATTATTGTTTTGCCATCTTAAAACAGGAACTTTATTAGTAAACTAATTAACAGTATTATTACCGATAAAGGGGAGTTAATAATCGATAGACAATTCATTATAACTGAACAAAGAATTTGATAAGAAATTATACTCTACACCTAGAGAAATAAGTTATGATAGGATGAATTTTTAACATAACACACCAAAACATAGTTAAATCACTGTTTGATAACTAAGTAAACATACTCAAAATGTTTGGCCAGTTTGGCTTAATACTTTAATTAATTGGATGAAATAAGAAAAAATATAACATTAAGGGGACATACTTGGATAACAATAGAAATATTTCCATAGATAATTACTAAAACATTATTAGGACAAACATTTAAGATATTCCTTTCCAGCTAGTTTGGCTTAAAAATGTTGCTACAATCAAATTGGTAGGACCACAGATGCATAATCTACATAAAGAATATCTTCGATGAACACGGATTACTTAAACAGGATTAATTAAAGAAAAAATATTATATTTAGGGTAAACACTTAGATTATCTTCAACGTTTGCATGCATATCCACAAAATGAAAGGATGCTATTAACAGTAATAGAAATATTTGTTATCACAAACATTCAAGTTATTCTTTTCATCCAGTTTGACTTAACAATGCTGCTACAACCAAATTGGTAGGACAGAGAGGCATAATAAGGATAATAAGGATGGTTTACTTAAATTCGGTGAATTAAAGACAAAATATAATATTATGGAGAAATACTTTGAAATGCTTTGGCTTTTGCACACTATACTCACAAATTGGAAGGATACAGTCATTGAAATATTTGCATACATAATAAATACAACATCATTACCACGAATATTCAAGATATACTTTTCCAGCCAGTGTGGCTTAATACTTTCATAAATTCGATGAAATAAGAAAAAATATAATATTAAGGGGTGATACTTGGATACCAATAGAAATATTTGCATAGATAATTACTAAAACATTTTTATGACAAACATTCAAGATATTCCTTTCCAGCTAGTTTCACTTAATAATGTTGCTACAATCAAATTGGTAGGACCACAGAGGCATAATCTACATAAAGAATATCTTCGATGAACATGGTTTACTTAAACGTGATCAATAAAAGAAAAAATATAATATTTAGGGTAAACACTTAGATTATCTTCAGCTTTTCCATGCTATATCCACAAAATGGAAGGATACTATTAACTCAAATAGAAATATTTGCATATATTATTAATAAACTATTATTATTACAAATATTCAAGATATTCGTTTCCATCCAGTTTGGCTTCATAATGTTGCTACAGTCAAATTGGATGGACAGAGGCATATTATGGATAAATGATATCTGTGATCAATTAAAGAAAAAATATAATATTTACGGGAAATGCTTAGATTATCTTCAGCTTTTGCATGCTATATCCACAAAATGGAAGGATACTATTAACAGTAACAGAAATATTTGTTATCACAAACATTCAAGTTATTCTTTTCCATCCAGTTTGGCTTCACAATGTTGCTATAATCAAATTGGTAGGACAGAGGCATAATAAGGATAAATGATATCTTTGATGAACATGGTTTACTTAAATTCAATGAATTAAAGACAGAATATATTATTATGGAGAAATACTTTTAAATGCTTCGGCTTTTGCACACTATACCCACAAATTGGAAGGATACTATCAACAATAATTGAAATATTTGAACACAAAATAAATACATCATCTGCACGAACATTCAGTATATACTTCTCTGGCAAGTTTGGACTAATACTTTCATAAATTTGATGAAAAAAGAAAACATACGATATGAAGATTTTAAATGACAGGTGGCTGGGACAGAATGAGTTTATTCAAATTCGGCTTGTGCTTCCTACCAATGGTAACCTCCTGGACTGACTTATCCCACTCTGGATTTCAAATCAGTTATTCGGACGTGGGTGAAACAAAAATGCAGAAATATATGGGTTATATGTGTGTTATCTGTATCTCAAATTATATTTCGAACCTGAAGGGTTGTAGTCCACTATAGCTGTAACATGTTTGATCATGTCATAGTATATCCTTAAACTGGTTGGGTCCACTGGTATGCGTTGGTTCAGACGGATTTCGCCTCAGTTAACATACTGCTATTATATGTGGCATTCTTGGGTATGTCACTTACACAAGGCGGTTTTTTTATGAAACAATTCATGTAGTGATGCTTACATATAATGGTTATGCTAACTGAGGCCTTGTCGGTGGGAACAACTACACACTTTCATGTAGGGCAGCCAGATTTTAAATGACAGGTGGCTGGGACAGAGTGAGTTTAGTCAAATTCTGTTTGTGCTTTCTACCAATGGCAACTTCCTGAACTGACTTATCCCACTCTGGATATCAAATCAGTTATTTTCTACTTTTGGAAACATTTTAGAGAAAACTAGGAGGCAAATCAACATCTTTTCCACTTATTTAAAAACAAAAAAGAAAGAAGAAAGAAAACATTTAGTGGAAAAGGATATTCAAATAGATAAGGGACTTAGGGAACGAATTTTGAACATAAGGGATTCAAAGTTATCCGTCTTATCTAAATATAAGTATTTTTTGAAAATCTAAAAGAAGAAGTAGAAGAATGAATGCACATACAAATTAGAAACAGAATCCAGGTACGAGAAAGGAAGGAAAACATCATTATTGTTTTGCCATCTTAAAACAGGAACTTTATTAGTAAACTAATTAACAGTATTATTACCGATAAAGGGGAGTTAATAATCGATAGACAATTCATTATAACTGAACAAAGAATTTGATAAGAAATTATACTCTACACCTAGAGAAATAAGTTATGATAGGATGAATTTTTAACATAACACACCAAAACATAGTTAAATCACTGTTTGATAACTAAGTAAACATACTCAAAATGTTTGGCCAGTTTGGCTTAATACTTTAATTAATTGGATGAAATAAGAAAAAATATAACATTAAGGGGACAACCTTGGATAACAATAGAAATATTTCCATAGATAATTACTAAAACATTATTAGGACAAACATTTAAGATATTCCTTTCCAGCTAGTTTGGCTTAAAAATGTTGCTACAATCAAATTGGTAGGACCACAGATGCATAATCTACATAAAGAATATCTTCGATGAACACGGATTACTTAAATAGGATTAATTAAAGAAAAAATATTATATTTAGGGTAAACACTTAGATTATCTTCAACGTTTGCATGCATATCCACAAAATGAAAGGATGCTATTAACAGTAATAGAAATATTTGTTATCACAAACATTCAAGTTATTCTTTTCATCCAGTTTGACTTAACAATGCTGCTACAACCAAATTGGTAGGACAGAGAGGCATAATAAGGATAATAAGGATGGTTTACTTAAATTCGGTGAATTAAAGACAAAATATAATATTATGGAGAAATACTTTGAAATGCTTTGGCTTTTGCACACTATACTCACAAATTGGAAGGATACAGTCATTAAAATATTTGCACACATAATAAATACAACATCATTACCACGAATATTCAAGATGTTCTTTTCCAGCCAGTGTGGCTTAATACTTTCATAAATTCGATGAAATAAGAAAAAATATAATATTAAGGGGTGATACTTGGATAACAACAGAAATATTTGCATAGATAATTACTAAAACATTATAAGTACAACCATTCAAGATCGTTTGACTTAATAATGTTGCTACAATCAAATTGGTAGGACCACAGAGGCATAATCTACATAAAGAATATCTTCGATGAACATGGTTTACTTAAACGTGATCAATAAAAGAAAAAATATAATATTTAGGGTAAACACTTAGATTATCTTCAGCTTTTCCATGCTATATCCACAAAATGGAAGGATACTATTAACTCAAATAGAAATATTTGCATATATTATTAATAAACTATTATTATTACAAATATTCAAGATATTCGTTTCCATCCATTTTGGCTTCATAATGTTGCTACAATCAAATTGGATGGACAGAGGCATATTATGGATAAATGATATCTGTGATCAATTAAAGAAAAAATATAATATTTACGGGAAATGCTTAGATTATCTTCAGCTTTTGCATGCTATATCCACAAAATGGAAGGATACTATTAACAGTAACAGAAATATTTGTTATCACAAACATTCAAGTTATTCTTTTCCATCCAGTTTGGCTTCACAATGTTGCTATAATCAAATTGGTAGGACAGAGGCATAATAAGGATAAATGATATCTTTGATGAACATGGTTTACTTAAATTCAATGAATTAAAGACAGAATATATTATTATGGAGAAATACTTTTAAATGCTTTGGCTTTTGCACACTATACCCACAAATTGGAAGGATACTATCAACAATAATTGAAATATTTGAACACAAAATAAATACATCATCTGCACGAACATTCAGTATATACTTCTCTGGCAAGTTTGGACTAATACTTTCATAAATTTGATGAAAAAAGAAAACATACGATATGAAGATTTTAAATGACAGGTGGCTGGGACAGAATGAGTTTATTCAAATTCGGCTTGTGCTTCCTACCAATGGTAACCTCCTGGACTGACTTATCCCACTCTGGATTTCAAATCAGTTATTCGGACGTGGGTGAAACAAAAATGCAGAAATATATGGGTTATATGTGTGTTATCTGTATCTCAAATTATATTTCGAACCTGAAGGGTTGTAGTCCACTATAGCTGTAACATGTTTGATCACGTCATAATATATCCTTAAACTGGTTGGGTCCACTGGTATGCGTTGGTTCAGACGGATTTCGCCTCAGTTAACATACTGCTATTATATGTGGCATTCTTGGGTATGTCACTTACACAAGGCGGTTTTTTTATGAAACAATTCATGTAGTGATGCTTACATATAATGGTTATGCTAACTGAGGCCTTGTCGGTGGGAACAACTACACACTTTCATGTAGGGCAGCCAGATTTTAAATGACAGGTGGCTGGGACAGAGTGAGTTTAGTCAAATTCTGTTTGTGCTTTCTACCAATGGCAACTTCCTGAACTGACTTATCCCACTCTGGATATCAAATCAGTTATTCTCTACTTTTGGAAACATTTTAGAGAAAACTAGGAGGCAAATCAACATCTTTTCCACTTATTTAAAAACAAAAAAGAAAGAAGAAAGAAAACATTTAGTGGAAAAGGATATGCAAATAGATAAGGGACTTAGGGAACGAATTTTGAACATAAGGGATTCAAAGTTGTCCGTTTTATCTAAATATAAGTATTTTTTGAAAATCTAAAAGAAGAAGTAGAAGAATGAATGCACATACAAATTAGAAACGGAATCCAGGTACGAGAAAGGAAGGAAAACATCATTATTGTTTTGCCATCTTAAAACAGGAACTTTATTAGTAAACTAATTAACAGTATTATTACCGATAAAGGGGGGTTAATAATCGATAGACAATTCATTATAACTGAAAAAAGAATTTGATAAGAAATTATACTCTACACCTAGAGAAATAAGTTATGATAGGATGAATTTTTAACATAACACACCAAAACATAGTTAAATCACTGTTTGATAACTAAGTAAACATACTCAAAATGTTTGGCCAGTTTGGCTTAATACTTTAATTAATTGGATGAAATAAGAAAAAATATAACATTAAGGGGACATACTTGGATAACAATAGAAATATTTCCATAGATAATTACTAAAACATTATTAGGAGTAGTATAGGTAATAGGGGTTCTGGACCACTTCCACTGGAGCTGGATTCATATACCTATACTGCTACTACAGGGGGAATTTTTTATGCCAAAATGATTATGCGATTCAACGATAGTCATGAGATTAAACTAAATTGACTCCAGCTCACCAATACCTGGGTCCAATCATTGCTTTAGATGAGTCTAAATGGTAATAAAAATATTCTTCATTATTTTTATCTATAAAGCGATATTCAACATTTTTATTAAGTTCTTCGTTCATTTTACTAGGAGACCAGACTATATAACTACACTCTTTTTGTAAATTGATAAGAAACAATTGATTACCGTATTTGGTTGGTTTGACATCACTGATATAATAAAAACCTTGTGGTAATTCTCTCCATTTAATAGTTTTTTCCATTATTATATATTTATGTAAGCATTTGTCTAAATGTAATCACACGATAGTAAGCAATTTATTTTTAATCTCCAACCAGTTCTTTGGTTTTGGCACGGAATAATTGACGCGCTTGTTGCCTCCCTTGTTCTATGAACTTTTTTTTATCGTCTTCGCTAATACCATTGGTCTTACGAGAATTTGATCGAATCTCCTGCTTCATTTTATTGTATTTTGAGAGTTCCGACATCACTAAACGAAACTCCTCCTCGGATATCTTACAATCGACCATTGCTGTCGAAATATGATCCTCGATGCTGTTCAACTTTGCTTCGGCGAGTATCCGAATCTTATCATGTTTTAATGCTTTCTTTTGTAACCTACGAGAAATGAATTTATCGCTATTCCTGCCAGCCCCGAGACTCCGGCCGCTATTTCCATGCCGAGCACGATAGGCGCGGCGATTATAGTTGATAGTAAACCGACACCGGCTACACCGAGTCCCATGCCAGCTACTACAAGAGCGGTGTCAACTCCGTCCAGAGCATTAACGGCTCTGCGATACTTTTTATACAATCCAAGTCTCAACTCCCTATCCTTTTCTATTCGATGTTTTATGTCGCTTATTTGATGTAATCGAAATCCATCAACAGTTTCCATCATTTCATCGAGCGCTGGATATAAACTCATAGTGTATATTACGAATATATAATAGTCTTTAATTGGTCTTCCTTAAATGTTTTGAGAGTATACATCAACCTTATCAAATGTATATTATACGGCAAGAATATCTTAGAAAGGGAAATACTACCACTTTTAATAATTTGAACCCCCTCGAGGGATGTAACGGGTGATGCACCGACATGAATAATACTGCAACGTTGACGCTCGTGTTTCTTGAGCCATTTAATCGATAGACCTGGTAATATTTCGAAGGCATCTACCAGTGCATCACCGAACAAGACTTCAATAATAAGCGTAGAAATATTAGGTATTGCACTCAAGTTCTGTTTAATATCATCGAATTCTGTAACCAAATTTAAACTAACATTTTGGATTGCCGGACGACTATATAACATATGACCTGGTTTTTCTGGCAGGGGAGTGACTAACACACTTTTTCGTTTTGACGGGATATAGGCCGCGAGTACGATGCCACTATTTATTATCTTAGTTAAATTATGTCCCTTACCCATCATCGCATAAGGTGGGGTAATGACGATATTCAGTAGCCACTTGATGTTTGCTTCGACCATAGTCCATTTATTCTCACTGTTGTAAATAATATTGTACGGAGTGGTTTTAAGGAGTTTACTAACGTCGACATCGCTTAAATCTTCTAGATTACCCGTGAATGTGACTTCTTTCCGCTTGTATACATTATCGTGTAAGTGTAAAGCGTATAACTTACCATTGTAACCGGGTTTATCAAATCCTTCTGTGTCTCCGAGATCGGAAAGCGCAATTGTATTACATTGTCTTATCGTTCCAGGGCCTGATGCATCAACCATTATTTATAATATGGAGTGTTACACTTAAGTATCCTATATGTACAGGTCGGTGTTTTACATCTAATACAGAAATTTTGAGGTCTGAAATAATACCCCGCTTTAATTTTTTATATTGTAATGATGAGAAAGATTCCGTTCTACCACTATTATATTTTTCATTTTTCACTGGAACACTTCTGAGCAGAGTTGAAGGACTTTCTAGTTGAATATTATCCGTCGTGCTTATTTGATCAAGATGGATGAACAACTCTTTATAGGGAACTAAATCAGGTAATGTATTTCCATGTATTGTTTTGTTGGGGTTTATAGGTTTATCGAGGAGTGGAAATCCAAGTTTAAGTACTAAGTTCCTGTAAGGAATTAAACCTTTTTCTCCAGCGGCTAATTTCAGCATCCCAGTCGCCTCATTTTGTGTGAGACTAGCTCCATTAGGCTTAAAAATTTCATCATTGAGTGAGCATACGCTGTAATACCCATTAGGTATAGTAATGACATCATAAACATTACGTGAGAATATTGTGAAAATCACATTATTTTCTTTCGCAGCACTTATATTGATCCACCTCGGGTAATATGTTACATCGCATAGAGCGACTTCGAGTTGTCCATCCGAGTTATCGATAGTACGAAGCAGTTGAATAGACTTACCATTTGTTATTCCCAGGAGTGTAACATACATATCAAATATACAATGATACTATATCATAACTTAAATATGGCATCAACCATTATTTATAATATGGAGTGTTACACTTAAGTATCCTATATGTACAGGTTGGTGTTTTACATCTAATACAGAAATTTTGAGGCCTGAAATAATACCACGCTTCAATTTTTTATATTGTAATGACGAGAAAGATTCCGTTCTACCACTATTATATTTTTCATTTTTCACTGGAACACTTCTGAGCAAAGTTGAAGGACTTTCTTGTTGAATATTATCCGTTGTGCTGATTTGATCAAGATGGATGCACAGCTCTTTATAGGGAACTAAATCGGGTAATGTATTTCCCTCATTTGATGAATCGACTATTATAGTATAATTGGTTGCAAATCCAATTGTAATTCTTAAGTTCCTGTAAGGAATTACACCCATTCCTCCAGGGGATAATTTCAGTCTCCCAGTCGCCTCATTTTGTGTTAGACTAGCTCCATAAGGCTTAAAAAATTCATCATTGAGTGAGCTTACGCTGTAATACCCATCAGGTATAGTAATAATTCTATCTCTTTCATGTGTTATTATTATCTCATTATTTCCTCTCGTAGCACTTATATTGGTCCACCGTGGGTAATACGTTACATCGCATAGAGCTACTTCGAGTTGTCCATCCGAGTTATCGATTGTATGAAGCAGTTCAATAGACTGGCCATTTGTTATTCCCAGGAGTGTAACATACATATTAAATATACAATGATACCATATCATAACTTAAATATGAAATCAACTTACATTACTAATCAATCAATTATAGTAACTGCCTCTGGTGCTGAATTTTTAGTTAAATTCCCTGATATCTTTGAAAAGTACAGGGTCACGGCAACTAGCGATAAAATGGTGCACGATTGGTTTCACAATCCGATGCAATTTTGGCAGAATCAGTTAAACTTTGCCGTATGGTGTGCCACAACGGGATGTGGCGTATCTCTTTACGCTCCAGGATTTGAACTGAATAAGTCTGTTATGTCATTTCACGTGTATTATCAGATTAGACGTATACTTAAAGAAATTAGTGCTCCATTACCGCAGGATCGAGCGTGGAATTCCACAAATAATAATTATGATAGGTCCGCGTATGAGCGTATTTGTCAGGAATTTAATGTTTCTACGAGTAAAGATTGGCGTATTAAAGGAGCAAACCATGGTCTAGGTGTACCTTACACAGAGGAAAATAAATCCGTCAAAGAAGAAAGCGATTATGTATATAAAGTACTTAATAAACTTCCAGTTAATTTTGGTAAGTTGTATAGTACCAGCAAACTTTACGCAAGAATATATGATCATTGGCATAAAACCGGTGATTGGTATAAAGGCTGGGAACTTTATAGTAATGATTGGAGAGGGGATATTATGAGTTTTAAGAGTGGTTTAATTTACATTGTTAAAAAATTTATACAAATGAACGATACCGCAAACGCTTGGAATGAATTTCTTAATGATAAAACGGAAAATAATTTTACTAACCCAGGATTTGTAAGAGTTAATGAATCGATAAGAACTTATGTATGGGCAATTCTCGGTGCACAATCGCAAACACGAACGTCCATTATCGGTTCTGGGACGGCGCTCGATGCGCAAAAACAGTTTGTCGCAAACGTGGAGGACGCCATTAATTCACCAGTTGACATACCATCGTCTATAAAGCGTTTTCAAGATGCATTACAGTACGCTCAATCCAAAGTGGACTTTGTTTATGCGCCGGGACTATACATGTCTCCGAGTAATATGGAACTTAAGATCGGTCAAGTGATCGGTTATAATAATAAAATTGTTATCGCTACCGATCAACAAAAACCAGGTATAAATTCAGATATGAATGTCGAATTAATAACGCAAACGATCACGGGCGAAAAGGGAATAGTAAAGCCACAAACACCAACTATCGCGCAAACATCTACTGATGCGCAAGTGTCACCACATATTGCGGCTAAAAATCAACAACATATCGATGAAAAAACAGCGCTTGTAGTGGGTGGAGTCTCGGTTGGTTTACTCATAATTTGGTTAAATAGTTCTTAGCGAACACGTACAACAGCCCTGCAATTGCTACGATCAACCCCCACAAGTTTTGACTAAGCCAAGTGGTGGTCTTAGCTAATAAATTCAATAGCCAGGAAACAACACTCCCTATTATACCGGGAAGTGCGGCCGCGGCTTTCTCAGCTAGCTTTCCCAGTGCTGAACCTAATGCTTTTAAATGCTTTTTTATCCACTCTCTTATACCGTTTTTATCGTTAGGCGGTGTACTACCACCTGCACCACCACCTGTTAATGAGAGAGTCAAAGTCGATATAATAAATCCTAACGCGGTTAAAATACTAGCAATTGTTATTCCCTGTTCTCTGAACAATGTTTTAATTTTATCGGCCAGTGTAGTGTCATCGTTGAGGACTTGATCGATAGTTTCTCAAATACGACTGATTTGCGAACGAAGTGCCTTTCTATTACTGGAAGCTGCTTCGAGGCGGGCCAATCTTTCCTCTTCTAGGTTACGCAATCTTTCAGCAACGCGACGTCTACTGAATTCATCGCCCGCCTGTTCGAGTTTTGTTTTCTCTTGAGCTATATGTTTGTCGATTTCGGATAGCTTGGCTATATTATTGATGAGTTCTCCCCGCATAGTTTGCATTGCCTTGTCAAGACCTCGTAATTCCCTAATACTGAACTCTGAATGTGGTACCTGTAACGTGGAATTATCGTAATAGGTATCTAAGATTTCTCCGAGTCCGTTCGAGGCCACCATCGAGGCTGCTTCCAAATCATCTGTATTAACGAGTTCTTTCCTCATAGTCTGAAGAGCTTTAGTAGTCTTCGCGGGAAGTCGTCCGTATTCTACAAAACCTAATTTATCACGAACAAACTGGCGGCTATATCTGCCGGCTATAGTAGACAAGGCTAGGGGCTTACGAGTATTATAATGCATAAGATCAATATGCGGAGAGTCACGTACTCGCAATGTTCCTTTACTATCTAGCATAAACTTTGAATAGTCACGACCTATTGGGATAACATAATTTTTATCATCTTTTAATGCATCGTAATAATCATCAACGGCTGATTGTAAAAGTTCATCATTTACGGTTGGGATCATAAAGCTTGTTTCATCAATACCCTCTTCGATGGTACTAGTATCAGTTATGTTATCTAGATCAAAGTCATTATGTTCAAAATTAGTCATTTTTATATTAAACATAGGGTACATGTTTTCAATATAACAATGTCTTCGCAATACGGACGCAAGTTAAACCCACAACGCAGACTTCGGGATCCATTAGGGGTCAAAGCAATTCGTCAGTCTGTAACTATAACTAATAACCCTAGTACCATCGATCAGAATCAAACGCTTCTGGTTCGCTTTCCTAATCTCGGCGCACACGATGTGTTAGTTCCGGGAACTGTCCGACTAGCATTTACGATTGTTTTGAATTCTACCGACGTTAACAGGGAGCCGGTTCAGAACTTAGGTCGTGCTATCGTTAAGAAAATCGCGATTAAAATTAGCGGTAATGAGGTTTTGAGTATCGACGATAGCGATGTATACTATTGTTACATAGATCTCTGGAGAACGGATAAAGAGCGGGAAAACTTACAGTACCAAGGTATTTGTAATAAGAACACATTGAGACTGCGCGTAGATGCTTCTAGTGGTGATGGTACCATCGTAAAAGATCAGGCCGTTGCCGACGCATTAGGTAACCGATTCTATATTCCCCTAGACTTTGAATTATTAGATTCCCACATGCCTTTTTATCAAGCATCCCTAGGCGATAGGTTAGAATACGAACTCACTTTTAACGACTACAGTAGAGTAATCAGATCCGCTAATGTAGGTGCTAGCTATTCCATTGACAATATCTCGCTCGAGTACGATATGATAACGGATCCCGAATTAGCAAGACAAATTCGTAACCAGTATTGGGGAAGTTTAGCCATTTTGTACGATCGCGTGCTGCGGCATCGAAAGATCACGAGGGACAAAAAAGATACGTTGTGGAATATCAATCTAAACGTCCCCACGAGGTCGTTGAAGGGTATTTTAATGTTGTTCGAGGACCCCTCCGATGCGTTTAAAAGAAATACCGAGAAGTTCTACAATCCCAAGATTACGAAAGTAGAATTGACTATCGAGGGCGTTCCTAATCAACTATATAGCCAAGGAATGCTATCGTATCACCAGTGGGATGAGATTAAAAAACTTCCTTCTATAAAACGCTCTCCGGAAGTTAACGCGGTCGTGAAAGATCTGTCTCTCGGGAGTGTATCGATGGGTGAATACCTCACCTCGAAGTACGCGCTATGGCTCGACATGCGAACAACGGACGATGACCAATTACACGGCAGTGGGAGGAGAATAGAAAATGCTAGCGAGGGTGTCACCATACAGATATCGAAGCTCTTCGAAACCGATGGTAAATTAAACATATATTTGTACGTGATTATGGATGCACAACTTAATATACAAAATGGGAGATTCGTGCAAGCAATCTATTGATAATCTTTTACCTAAAGATCCGCACTGTGCTATCATATGCGGGCAAACGGGCTGCGGAAAAACAGCCTTTATTCTAGATATTTTAGAAAGTCATTATCGGGACGTTTTCGATCATATTATTATTCTGTGCCCGACTATAAGCGTTAATAAAACATACTTATCGAGAGATTGGGTAATGAATGACGACGGAATACACAGAGTCGATCCGGGCGATCGTTTACAAGACTGTCTCCGAGTATGTCACGAAAAATACAAAGGAGAATCAACCCTTTTCGTAATAGATGACTGCAGCGCGAGTAAAGAACTAACAAAAAAGAAAGATATGCTTTCGTATTTAGCATTCTCCGGTCGGCATACTCAACATAGCGTTTGGGTACTTACTCAAAAATACAACTCTGTCCTGAAAGATCTCAGAGAGCAGACCAAATGGTTAGCGCTGTTTCATTGCAAAGATCGAGATTCATTCGAGGAATGTTTACGCGAAAATGGTGTCATTTATACCAAGAATGAACGTGACAAAGTCAGAAAAGTGTTAGCAGCAACGAAGCACTGTAAACTCTTATTAAAAACCGATCAACCAGCTGCTTATGCAATTGCTTAGCAAAAATGTAGCAAAATTATAGCAAAATGTAGCAAAAATGTAGCAAAATGTAGCAAAATATAGCAAATTGAACATTAGCGGTTAATATTACATAAAATGTGGTTCGAAATCATCATTCTTTCGCAACAGTTCATTATTACGGGATGTATTGGATACGTCATATTATATTATGTTAGACTTAAATATCTCCTTAGGTATTACATTATGGAATGCGACGAACTCATCGAACAAATTCTCAAAGAATCTGATCCTGATGCAGATAAACATAGAGAAAGACTCGCGGCTTTGGTAGCCGGTGGAAAATGTTCCCAATATTTGGGAGAAAATTATACCATCGAAAAAATTGATAACATGACCGACGAAGAGATTAAAAAACTGTACGCGCGTTACGAGTCTAGACTGGGAGCTACCATGACTAAAACTATAGGGTCGTCTATATTACAACTATACACAGTCGTAGCTAGTACGTTTCTCCCCATCCCGGCAGAACATCGCATGTATTTATGCGAATCTCTAGAGAAAGACCCATTCATCGAACACGCTATAAGCTCAGTGAGCTGTGAGTTTTATCATAGATTCGGAATGTTCTTAGCTCCGCTCACCGCAGCTTTAATAACGGCTAGGTATTGTCAATTTAAACATACGTGCCCACTTAATAATATAAAGAACGAAGTTCAAATAAATAATGGAGACACAACAGATTGCGGAACCACAATCACAACAGATTGCGCAACCACAACAGATTGCGGAAACGCAACAACAGATTGCGGAACAAGTGAATGAGGAACCACCACAAGTAAATGAGAATTTGAATGCACCACAAATACAAAAACAAGCTAGAGTTACTAAGAACCCCAAAAAAATAGCCGCAGGAAGAAAGGGAGGGCTGGCGCGCAAAGCAAAATTAATAAATAATTCAAATCCGATTAAAACATGGGCACTAGTAGGAGTTGCTGGTATAGCGGCTGTATGGTTCTTTTATAAGACCGAAGAAGAGAAAACGTCACCCCCGCCGCAACAACAAGTTCAATTAGAGGTTAGTCCTCATATAATGCTATAAGAAGCATGACTACTTCAGTTACAGACGGTAAAATGTTGGTAAACGCGACGTATCATTCAGCGGTGGTCACCGGCTTGGCCATTGGCTATGCCCGTATGGCTAAAATGCTTACTAAAGCCACACCTCCCAAGCTAGATTTTAATGGATTTGATATAGGTATGATGATTCTGGATATTGGATTAGCAATGGCAACGAAGGATATGCTCATCAAACAAGGACTTATCCCGGAAGACATAATGAAGTAATTAAACATTTGAATATTTATATTCATATGGCATCAATTGCGATGATGGTCGGTGGAGCTGTTGTTAATGCTCTAGCTTTTTCGGGGAGTAATTATTTATTTTCCAGTATGAGGGAATCAAACGCTAAAGAAGTTGAAGAGGAGCGTAAACGACATAACAAAGCATTAGAACAATACCAAGCAGCCCAGTTACAATATACCCAGCGGAGAATGAAGAGATTAGACTTTATTCATGAAAAACTGATTAAGGAAGGACATTCAATTCAAACGTTTAAGGATGTCGAATCCGCCATGCACGAATACTACCTCGTTTATGGGAAAAAACTCGACCCAATACCGATACCAACAATGAGTCAGTTTTATACACCCTCAGAGGCTCAGAAAGACCGAGAGGTTGCATTTGTTATTATTGGGTTATCCGCAGTATTGATATTCAGCTATACACTAGTTTAGATGTAATTTGCATTTAGACAAGTGATATGATAGATGTATATACCATGAATAACTGCAAGTTTACACTCATGGGGAAGACGACTCTATGTAACCGCCGCTGTGTTGATGTTTACTGCGGTATACACAATTATTACATCAAGCGTGGACACATAAACTATAAGTGTTCTGAATGCGGGATAGGGGTCAAAGGTCATTATTGTTTATGTAAGAAACACGGTGCTGATAGGGTCAGGAACCAGATTATTTATGCTAGGAAGAGAGATTACATCAATGAGAGGAATAGGTTGGGGAGGATACGTATTTAGATATATGAAAACAACCAATTAGACAAATGAATCATTTTGCATATACCATTCAACCACAATGGTTTTTGTCAGAGAGTTAAAAGCTATGGCAAAGCAACGTGGTCTACGTGGATATTCTCGAATGAGAAAAGCTGAATTGATTACCTTACTCGGTTTGGAACCACCCCAGACTGTTAGAGAACTCAGAGTTCGAGCGAGAAACAGTGGGCTGAGAGGTTATTCTCGAATGAGAAGAGCTGAATTGATCGCTTTACTAGATAATAATCAACAAGACGAGGATGATATTCAACATAATGATAATGATAATGTTAATCAACAACAAGAATTAACATTTGTACCCACATCCGCCGGCGTTGGTAAATATCTAAGAGGTTGGAAGATGGAGATTAATTCCAACATGGATGTTAACGATATTAAGCCCATCATATCGAGTAAAATTAACGAGGAATTAGATGATTTACAAAGTATAAAATACCAGCTGACGATTAAAATGACATTGAGTAAAAGTAACGCAGACGATAGCGTCGAATATACCGAACCATATTTCCGTAGCAATCAAGAAGTTATAACCGAATCCGATACTATAAACGCATCATTAGATACATCAATTCAGAGGATACAGGAAATTTTAGAACGCTGGACTAATAGAGGTTCGGGTTGGGGTGTGGATAGAATCGATAGTTTATATTTAGATTTAGAATTATATGCCTTTCAAAGGTGGATCTTATATAGATTTACCCCCGTATTATAAGAAGAAAAAAGCTATAATTAACGTAAAAAATAAATCCGATGACTGTTTAAGAATGATGATAAGATCTGCATTGTTCCCCGTAGACAAGCATCCGGATAGACCTTCTAGCTATCCCCAAAACGATGGACTCAACTTCGATGGTATAGACGAACCTACACCAATATCGCAAATTGATAAGGTGGAAAAGCAAAATAATTTAGCTATAAATGTTTTCGGACATTCTAAAGGAATTGTTGTACACAGGATAAGCTCCGCTCCGGAACATATTCCCAGAATCAATTCATTTCTGATCGAAAAAGATGGTAAATATCATTATACGTGGATAAAGAGTTTAAACAGGGTGCTATACGATCAAACTAAATATAAGGGAAAGAAATATTTCTGCGAAAGATGCCTGCATGGGTACAGCAGACAAGATCTATTAGAATCGCATAAAGAAGACTGTAGAGGTGTTGGACAGACAGCTATCAGGATCGATATGCCTAAAGAGGGAAAAAATATATTAAAATTTGAACATTATTGTAATCAAATGCCAGTACCGTACATAATTTATGCCGACTTCGAAGCGCTTATCAAACCCATAGAAAATACCGAACGCAATACTGAGAGTAGTTTTACCTACAAAACTCAAGAACATATTCCTTGTGGGTTTGGATATATAGTTGTAAGGTATGATGGGAAAACAAACACTCCCGTGATTTACAGAGGTCCCGATGCAGCGGGAAAGTTCCTAGAATATTTACAAAATGAAGAGAGAATAATCAGGGAAGAATTATCGTGTAAGAAACCCATGCGTTTGACGATAGATGATTGGAGGGCCCACAAGAAGTCAACGAGTTGTCACGTTTGTAATAAACCTCTGGATGGGGATTCCGTAAGAGATCATTGTCACGTCACGGGTAATTATCGGGGAGCCGCGCATAATGAGTGTAACTTGAAACTAAAAATGAATGCTCAAACAATACCCATCCCCGTTGTGTTTCACAACCTTAGAGGATATGATTCACATCTCATTATGCAAGCTATCTCAAAGACCGACGGCGGTTTAACGTGCATTCCTAACAATATGGAAAAATACATTTCGTTCTCGTTGACTAAACCTATACATTATAGGGACAAGGATGGGAAATCTAGAATAAAGCAAAGTAATGGGCTTAGATTCATAGACTCCGTACAGTTTTTGTTATCTTCCCTGGACAATTTAGCTAAAGCGAACAATCCCGATGACTTCGCTATAACAAATCAATATACCGATAAGATAACTAGTCATTTGCTGCTGAGAAAAGGTGTATATCCTTACGAATATATGGATGATTGGTCTAGATTCGAAGAAACTGAATTACCACCCCTCGAATCATTCTATAGTAACTTAACGGAATCTAGAATAACAGATGCCGATTATGAACACGCTCTGACGGTCTGGGATAAATTAGGTTGTAAGAATTTAGGCGATTATCACGATCTGTACTTAAAAACCGATGTACTGTTACTCGCCGATATATTCGAGATATTTAGAAAGACGTGTTTAAAACAATACGGCTTGGACCCGGCATGGTACTATTCCAGTCCCGGACTATCGTGGGATGCATTGTTGAAGAAGACCGGCGTAGAACTAAAACTACTCACAGATTACGATATGCACTTGTTTATTGAGAAAGGATTAAGAGGTGGTATATCGATGGCGGCGAAAAGGTATTCTAAGGCTAATAATAAATTAGTGGAAGGATACGATCCGAGTAAACCCGACACGCACATATTATATCTCAACGCTAACAATTTGTACGGATGGGCTATGAGTCAACCTTTACCCACGGGTGGTTTTGAGTGGGTCAATGCGAATGATATCAATGTGAATGATGAGAATAAAGGGTACATACTAGAAGTTGACTTGGAATATCCGAGTTCGTTACATAAAGATCATAACAGTTATCCGCTAGCTCCCGAAAGATTAATGGTTAATAAAGACTGGATGTCGGAATATCAACGTTCATTGATGGGTAATAGTAGGTTAGCTAATGTAGAAAAACTCGTACCAAATTTGATGGATAAGACAAAATATATAGTTCACTACAGAAATCTCCAGTTGTATCTATCGTTAGGTATGAAACTAAAGAAAATACACAGAGTTCTAAAATTTGATCAAAGCCCTTGGATGGAGCCCTATATAAGGCTGAACACAGATTTAAGAAAGATAGCCACCAGCGATTTCGAAAAGAATCTATATAAGCTCATGAATAACTCGGTATTCGGTAAAACTATGGAGAATCTAAGGAAGCGTGTTGATGTTAAATTAGTCAGATCTAATGAGGAAGAAAGACTCAGGAAACTTATAGCCAGTCCGGCTTTTAACAGAAGCAAGATATTCGATAACGACTTAGCCGCGTTGCATATGCAAAAGAGTAATATAAAATTCAACAGACCGGTGTACGTCGGTATGAGTATTCTCGACTTGTCAAAACACTTAATGTATGACTTTTATTACAACGAACTTAAGAAGCAATACGGCGATAGATGCGAGGTGTTATATACCGACACAGATTCTTTGTTGATGGAAATACAAACCGAGGATGTGTATAAAGATATGGCAGAAAAAATAGATATGTACGACACGAGCGATTACCCTAAAGATAATCCACTGCACAGCGTAGTAAATAAAAAGGTGTTAGGTAAGATGAAGGATGAATGTGCTGGGACTCCTATAGCGGAGTATGTCGGATTAAGACCTAAGATGTATTCTATAAAAAAGTCCGATAATGGAGAGATAAGAAAGGCTAAGGGTGTTAAGAAGTATGTGGTAAAAAAGCATATCAAACATGAACAGTATAAAGAATCATTATTCAATGGTAGAACGTTCAAACACGAGATGAACTCTTTAAGAAGTTACGATCATAGGATATATGGATTAAGAATGAACAAGACATCATTATCCCCCTTAGATACAAAGAGATGGATTGATAATGATGGTGTAACTACCTATGCTTATGGTTATGGTGGTAATACCGTACCGTCGGGAACTATGAACAACTCTTCTCGTACAAATGCCCTACCCGGTCCATCTTGAAGATAATAAAGAATAGGCTCTCCTTCTTTCATAACCAATCGACTAATGTTATACGTCTTGAGGGACCATATGGGATCGGTTGCGCGACGTAGGCCTCCTTCGAGTTCACCGGGCTGGTATAAATATCTTACCCTTACTCTATCCGGAAGTTTTTGTTCTTTGCCTCTCCTCGGTGCTGAAGATTCGGAAGTCACGGATTTCATTTTAATCGCATCGGATGGTTTCTTCCCTATTAATCTCGTTACTTCATTATTCAGCGCTGATACAACGGCTGATAATCGTGTCACCCATTCGGTTGATCTCAATCGCTCGGATTTCATTTCAATCCCATACTGATAGCCAAACAAACGTTCCGCTAGAGTCCGGTTAAATCTTTCGACGATAGCTTGACTACGGTGGGCCTCTCTTTCACCACGGACGATTTTGACGTCGTGCTTTGTTAACAGTTTAGTTACCGATCCCATAAACTCTCGACCGGGATCTACTTGAAATAGCTTAGGCCATTTTAGCGGTCCGCGTTTATATATGCGGCTCAGTGCATTAGCTACTTCTGTTGATTCTTTCGATGTTAATGGCTCAGCCTCTTTGTATCGACTAGCCACATCCACTACTGTTAAAGCGTATTTATACGTTTTGCGTTTTACCTTATCGTGGGGAAGAAACAAGAGGTCAGCCTGATGAACTTCATTCGTCGTAGAAATATCAAACTTCTTCCTCGGTATATAACGCGGTGCCGGTAAATATATTTGCCACAACGCTTGTTTCTTTAACCAATCCTTGGCCACATCTTTAGATACCTTAGCCGCGGTGGCTAATTTTTTTATTGCTCCTACACCTTTCCAATATCCTCGTGGGCTATAGTAAATTTTATTCATTATTAATTAATATTGATGTTTCCTTTAATACAACTCATGACTATCGTTGAATCGCATAATCATTTTGGCATAAAAAATTCCCCCTGTAGTAGCAGTATAGGTATATGAATCCCGCTCCAGTGAAAGTGGTCCAGAACCCCCATTACCTATACTACTTTAGGACAAACATTTAAGATATTCCTTTCCAGCTAGTTTGCCTTAATAATGTTGCTACAATCAAATTGGTAGGACCACAGATGCATAATCTACATAAAGAATATCTTCGATGAACACGGATTACTTAAACAGGATTAATTAAAGAAAAAATATTATATTTAGGGTAAACACTTAGATTATCTTCAACGTTTGCATGCATATCCACAAAATGAAAGGATACTATTAACTCAAATAGAAATATTTGCATATATTATTATATAAACTATTATTATTACAAATATTCAAGATATTCGTTTCCATCCAGTTTGGCTTCATAATGTTGCTACAATCAAATTGGATGGACAGAGGCATATTATGGATAAATGATATCTGTGATCATTTAAAGAAAAAATATAATATTAAGGGGAAATGCTAAGATTATCGTCAGCTTTTGCATGCTATATCCACAAAATGGAAGGATACTATTAACAGTAATAGAAATATTTGTTATCACAAACATTCAAGTTATTCTTTTCCATCCAGTTTGACTTAACAATGTTGCTACAACCAAATTGGTAGGACAGAGAGGCATAATAAGGATAATAAGGATGGTTTACTTAAATTCGGTGAATTAAAGACAAAATATAATATTATGGAGAAATACTTTGAAATGTTTTGGCTTTTGCACAGTATACTCACAAATTGGAAGGATACAGTCATTGAAATATTTGCACACATAATAAATACAACATCATTACCACGAATAATCAAGATGTACTTTTCCAGCCAGTGTGGCTGAATACTTTCATAAATTCGATGAAATAAGAAAAAATATAATATTAAGGGGTGATACTTGGATAACAACAGAAATATTTGCATAGATAATTACTAAAACATTATAAGTACAACCATTCAAGATCGTTTGACTTAATAATGTTGCTACAATCAAATTGGTAGGACCACAGAGGCATAATCTACATAAAGAATATCTTCGATGAACATGGTTTACTTAAACGTGATCAATAAAAGAAAAAATATAATATTTAGGGTAAACACTTAGATTATCTTCAGCTTTTCCATGATATCCACAGAATGGAAGGATACTATTAACTCAAATAGAAATATTTGCATATATTATTAATAAACCATTATTATTACAAATATTCAAGATATTCGTTTCCATCCAGTTTGGCTTAATAATGTTGCTACAGTCAAATTGGTAGGACCACAGGGGCATAATCTACATAAAGGATTTCTTTGATGAACATGGTTCACTTAAACGTGATCAATTAAAGAAAAGTATAATATTTAGGGTAAACACTTAGATTGTCTTCAGCTTTTGCATGCTGTATCCACAAAATGGAAGGATACGATTAACACTAACAGTAACATTTATAAACACACACACACACACACACACACACACACACACACACACACACACACACACACACACACATTCAAGATATTCTTTTCCAGTTTGGCTAAATCAAGTTGCTGCAATTACATTTGTAGAACAGAGATATATTATGGAAAAATAATGTCTGTGATGAAATAAAGCAAAAATCTAATATTAAGGGGAGATCGATGAATTAAAGAAAATATATAATATCAATGGTAGATTCTTGGATTATTTTCATCTTTTGCACACTATACCATTTGCATATTTGCATGTATGATTTTGGAATCAGCAATGAAGCCCTTGGTTTACTTCGATACTGTAGGTGATATCGGTTATTTTATGAGAACATGATTTCAACTGGTACTCCCGGTTTCTGGCCAACCAAGTCGACCAACTAAGACCTACAACACTTGAACAATATACCAAACAAACATATTCATGTACTAATTTAATAACAACACCCAAACAGACAATAGTGAAACATTGCAATAATGCGAAATGGACTAACAATACTAAACTACTTCAACTTACTAATTTTTGCAATTTTGGTTTCAAGATGAGTGCATGTACTAATATTTATAGATTCGAACAATACATTGATGATGACAAATATAGATATTGTAAGTACTTGAAAAGGTGTAAATTACTCAAATTCTCCCGAATCAAGTAAATATATATATGTATATATATATAGGAGACAGCCTAACACTAAACTCTGACCAAAGTACATATTAGCATCTTATTTATATTTTTTAAATGTTTGTTTATACATCATATCAGTGATCGAAAAAAGATTTAATGATTGATTTAATTAAAATGCATGATAGAAAGTAAGTGATCTCAAGTCGAGTAAAATGTTCAGTTGTGCACATTAAAAACTAAATCGCATTTTCACTAAAATATATATCAAGAATCAGCAGCATATATAAATACGTAGATCGGAAGGGATTTTCCACCAGGGAAAACAAAGTTTACCGCTGTGCGCATGCCCACGTAATCCTATCTAGATCACATGGCTGTCTGCACCTGGCAGGTGAGTCACGTTCGTTTCCTCTTTTTACATTTGGCATGTTTGTTTATTGGACATAACTATGCTTATGGTAGTACACAAAATGATCAAGCAAATATAGGACATTCTTAAATATAAGTAGTAGATAATCGACATCCTATATTATATATATTATAAATAACAAGTGCCTACTCAGACCGTGGCAAGTTATCACAATGGCGGGATGGCCCTTGATTCATTTGGAATGGTCACGCAGCTAAGTGACGTAACACTAGTGATTTGAGGAAGTGTCATACCTAACCATTTCTTTACACCTCACAAACGCAATCGTAAACTGTCTGTAATATTGTTCACTTTGTCGTGATCTACCTGTCATATGTTACAATAAGACGTTGCTGACGATGCTATAGTCTGCCCGTGAGGTAGCTGAAAATGGTTGAATATGCTGTAATATACAGTAGACTGCTTCAATCTTGAATGTTATGTCTATCTCATGTCCCTATATAAACATCATTGAATTTATACATACGCCTCGAACTTCACATTCACTCGATATCTCGAACCTAGAATATAGGCTCTAGTCACTCATCCACCATATAACTTGTATTTTATTGTCCAACCTCAATTGATTTTTTTCAAAATACCCATGTGCACACCCATACATCGTAATAAAAACAATATAATATTGTCTTTCACGAATCGGTAAACTGTGGTCAAGCAGTAAAGATCGGTTTTAACAATGACCACAATATAATCTTGCCTTGAGAGATGTAACTACGATGCCACGATCAGTAATTGCTGGACTTGGGTGTAACACAAAGCAGAATTATATGGGTTATATGAGTGTTTTCTGTATCTCAAATTATATTTCGAACCTGAAGGGTTGGAGTCCACTATAGCTTAACATGTTTGACCACGTCATAGTATATCCTTAGAATGGGTTGGTCCACTTGTATGCGTTGGTTCAGACGGATTTCGCCTCAGTTAACATACTGCTATTATATGTGGCATTATTTTATATGTCACTTACACAAAGCATTTTTATGAAACAATTCATGTAGTGATGCTTACATATAATGGTTATGCTAACTGAGGCCTTGTCAGTTGGAACAGCTACACACTTTCATGTAGGGCAGCCAGATTTTAAATGTCAGGTGGCTGGGACAGAGTGAGTTTATTCAAATTCTGTTTGTGCTTCCTACCAATGGTAACTTCCTGAACTGACTTATCCCACTCTGGATATCAAATCAGTTATTCTCTACTTTTGGAAACATTTTAGAGAAAACCAAGAGGCAAATCAACACCTTTTCCAAAAATTTAAACAAAGAAGAAAGAAAACATTTAGTGGAAAGGATATGCAAATAGAAAAGGGACTTAGGGAAAGAATTTTGAACATAAGGGATTCAGAGCTGTCCGTCTTATCTAAATATAAGTATTTTTTGAAAACCTAAAAGAAGAAGAAGATGAATGAAGGGCAATACAAATTAGGAACAGAATCCAGATACGAGAAAGGAAGGAAAACATCATTAATGTTTTGCCATCTTAAATCAGGAACTATATTAGTAAACTAATTAACAGTATTATCACTGATAAAGGGGAGTTAATTATTGATAGACAAATCATTATAATTGTACAAAGAATTTAATAAGAAATTATACTCTACACCTAGAGAAATAAGTTGTTATAGGATGAATTTTTAACATAAAATACCCAAACATAGTTAAATCCCTGTTTGATACTTAAATAAACATACTCAAAATGACTGGCCAGTTTGACTTAATACTTTAATTACTTCGATGAAATAAGAAAACATATAATATTAAGGGGTGATGCTTGGATAACAACAGAAATATTTGCATAGATAATTACGAAAACATTATTAGGACAAACATTTAAGATATTTAAAATATTTGCACACATAATAAATACAACATCATTACCACGAATATTCAAGATATACTTTTCCAGCCAGTTTGGCTTAATACTTCCTTAAATTCGATGAAATAAGAAAATATATAATATTCAGGGGTAGTACTTGGATAACAAAAGAAGAATTTACACAGATAATTCTAATTAAAAGTCTAATCATCAACAGAGGCTCAATTGTATGTATACCCAAAGGCACTAAAGATAAACAACTACTCAAACATTGACGAATTACTCTTTTAAATTCATTACATAGAATTGTTCGTACATGTAGCAAACAGAATAAATAAAGACTCATAATGCACTTCTACACGGAAACCAAACTGGTTTTAGTCCTGGAAGATGTATCAGTGAAAACCTACGACAGGCTGTAACATCACATTATGTCAAGATCAGAACTTGAGTGGCACAGTGGGGACTTTGAAACATTAGGAATAAAACTTAATTCCAACAACAATAATAAACACACAATACAAAACCAAACATTTAATGTTTACTGACGTAGAATTACGTTTGTTAAAAGACAGGCCCTGTCAGCTCTAGTAAACATATTTTCTTCTCTTCTCAAAATATCACATTATGTTAAATAATCCACATTTAACCACAATTTGGCAGACATCCTTGTGACACCTGAAGACTCCAGATACTTTTATGATATGATTATGTGTGTGCAAAATGGGATAACATTCTTCGCTTACATACATCACGGAAATATGTTTTTTTTCAGTGGTAAGACATATACAAAAGTCAAATTGGTAGATTTCCAATACAAAATTATCTATCGCATCATCTATACAAATAAAGAACTATCAATTAATTTGTCTTTCTATTCAGTGTTTTAAGGATACAGCTTAAAATTCAATCATGCCTGCCACTTTCAACACCTGTTGACTTGGCTTGTGCACCTGTATCTTGACCTGCTTCCTATAATTACTTTTCTCATGTATGTAACCCACACTGATGAAGCATGTTCTGAATCCTGCTGCCTGACTACCTAAACTGTGTGACATGTGAGTCCATGTACACGTACACGTACACGTACAGTGAACAGTATACACTGCTAGTTATTAACTGCCCATTTAAAAATACATCCATGAAGACAGAGAGAGTAGGCTTTCCTTTAGTAAATATAAGTGCCATGCTGTACCGTTTCTCAATGTTACTTTACCTGTATTCATCAAAATCAACATAATCAAATACCTATGTTTTTCACAAGGGTGTATTCTTGTGTACGTCACTGTCACACATTTATCAAAATGATTTAGAAGCTATTTAGAGTCAGTCCGTTATGCACAGATACTTTATCAAATACGTATGACACCTACTTTTTGAATTAGAATATAGGATTTAGAATCATTTCCATTAAAAGACAACCTGATACTAAATTCTGACCAAAGTGCATGCCTGCTATAATTCATAACAAGGATAAATATAATAAAACAATAAAATATATCTGTACATACCATGTCTGTGAACGAACCCTGATCTTACTGATCTTAAATTCAGGAAATGCAAGTGTAGTGGACAACATTTCTTAGTGTGACGTGTGAGTTAGCTGCTTTTGTTCATTGTTATTAAAACCACGCCCGGCAGATGGTAACAGGTGGGCTTTATATATTCCATTTCCTTTGAGATTTAGCCAGATCGTTATGATCACATCGATGAAAAGTGATTGTTCATTTGTTATAATAGCAACATTTATTTATCAGAGGTAGGATGAAATTCTAAATCAGCTTTGTGGGTATGCCTACTTGGTAATTATTTATCTAGGTCACTAGACGTATCACTCGAATTCAGCTTTGATAGATCAAATGGACAGCCATATTGATACAGTCGTAATCGTACTCAGGAATCTGCATTTGATAGAGATTTCCTATGATTATTTAAAAAGGTTTGTCGCTTTCATTTAGGACAATTGACAATGGTTCGGAAAGTGTGTAAAAATATGTCAAGCGTTATGTGTAGTTGAGGGGTTGGTTATGCAGTGTTTCCTGGGAATTGATAAACCGTGTTGATTGAAAACAAATTGTATACAGAATGGCCTGAAAAATGCATTATCGTTTTTTAATTAAAATCAAGTGAATATGTAGTCAAGCTATGTATGGAGCTACATTACAGTGTATGTATTAAAAACAAATGATCAACCTTTATGTGAGCATGGTGTATACTAGTAACATCACTATGTGATGGTGATTCATAAACACATCGAGCAGTGGACTTTCTTATGATTATTTAAAGTGTTTTGTCGCTTTCATGTACAATAGTGCATTGGCCAACACTCATTGTATTTTGTAATTTGCTAAATAGTATTGGTATTTACTGTACAGCTCCAATGTGCTGTATGATCTATCTCATATCGTCAATATTGACAAATCCGATTATGTAATGAGCACGTGTTTATGAATCACAGTGAAATACCGATGACAACAGGTGTTCGCGAAAAGTTGAGAGTTACTCTGCCCCATCGTTGGCACCCATAATAAACACGTGCAAAGGGTAAACCAAGCGTTCACTTGAACATACATGTGAACATATGTCAAAACAGGGAAGAATTCCTTAGTTACTGATTTGTCAAATATTTGGAAATAACCTCCACATGACTACTGTACGACATTTTAAACGTTTTACAAAAGCCTTGAACATTGTTACCCTGATCAAACAACTTTTAAGCAAGAGTCGCATCACGTTCTTCGAGTCATCTATCTTGTCACACTGTCTTATGGATAGTTTTTGTCACACTGAATCCTCATGCCTAGATCTAAATATGGAACAGACGAGGCGGTCCCACTAGTGTCTCTTATGTCTTGCTCATGTGGGTAAATCAGTGGAAGGGAATTGCTATTTGACCATTATTGAATGATATCATACCATCGATATACCTGAAGCTTAAGCTAAACGTCTTGGTCAAATCCCCATGATCTAATTTGCCAATCCGTGCAGACATTCTGACCAGTAAGCATAAGGACACAGATCAACAAGAATGGGAGCCCAATTGGTGTCCAGGGGGATGCCAACTTCTCGCGTAAGTGTCATGTCCGAAAATTTCACAAAGAAGTCAAGTGTTTCACACAGCGTTTCTTCAGTCATCTTCGAATGACTTGCTTCCATTTTGGAAAAATTATCCTGAACCTTTGAAGATAAAGATGTAACCATATCTATTGAGACCACGTTTGGTGATAATTTCCCCAGGGATCAAAGAATGAAGATTTTCCTCACGTGTGTCCTCTGGGATAGTGGTGTACAAAGTTGAAAAATTAAATGTTTTGCCATAAGGAACTTCTTTTCTGAGATTGCATAATGATCACGCAAATCCTTTGATTTTAAAAAGGAATGTGGTTAATCTTTCAGGCAGCGATTTGGTGGTACATGCCCTGGGTCAGCAATATATCTCTTTTTGCACGGTGTTTTGGAATCCAGCACACAAAAATGGACTTATTTCCTTAGGTTTTAGAGTCAGGCCAAACATTGATAGTACTGCATGGGTTCATCAGATTTTTTCTCAGTTAACACATTGGTTTTATATGTGGCATTATTTATATGTCACTTACACCAAGTTCTTTGATTAAACAATTAATGTTGTGATGCTTTAATATCAATGGTTATGATATTGAAGTATTATCAAACTGCACACTTTTAACTTTCACTGTTCAATGACGAAGACTGTTGTTGTGAACAAGAGAGAAATTAACTCTTGAAAATAACGTAAAATGAATACTGCTGAGCTTACGTATATGGGCCTATGTTCTTCACGCCGATTAAAGGTATGTACATACAGTATGTCATATACGCATTTGAAAGAAAATAATGCTTAACAATCATACTTTTTTCTGATGTTTGTAATTGTGATCTATATAGATAATATTAAAATACTCCCTCCATCCATATTACCTTTTACAGATCTGGCCTGTTTATGTTTCTAGGTTGTCAGAACCATGCACGTGCTCATGTGTTTCACCAAAGTGGTGAACGTCCTAGAACAGCATCACTTCGTGCTTTTCTTCCGCATCAAGTTGACGCGTAGGGATATAACTGAAATACAGTCCAAGCGGAGCAGCATGTTGAAACAGTGAGATTTATAACATATTTTTTTCAAAATCTGGTTGACATGTGTATTGCCCAAGTCTGCCAATAAATAGTTTTTTGAAATAAAAGTCACAGCTAGATCGACACAGTTTACCAAATAAGAGCAGAGCTTGTTTATCAATGTATGCCTGAATTGTTATAAGATATAGATTATCCAATACAACCTCGCTTGATGTAAGTCTTGGTTGACCCTGTAGTTATTTTACTGAAGTAGCGCTGTGGTATTTCCAGCAATTCATACTCTCTACCAGTAAGTGTTTGCCCCTTACATAGCATCCATATAAGGCACATGGCAAGATAAGTCTTTGTAGTATTCGCACAGCTGCAATTGGGTTCAACCCACCGAAAATACAAACCATTGTTATGGTTAAAATTGATGTCTTTTCAGTTTTTCACATGTAATGCGCGAGCGTTCGAATGTTGAGATACTGTTACTAAGGTATACCCCAGCATACGTTACAAAATTCTTGTGACAAAGAGCTAGTAACAATGGTTGTATTGTCTGCTACCAGCTGTCGCGGAGGTAATCATCATTTCAAAGGATTAATTTGCTCTGTTTTGTTTAGATGCATTTTAACCTCATGACAGCATCGGAACATTGTAGCACCCTACAAAAAATGTAATGTCAAAAAGAGATCATGACGCTTACAATTGCGAAAGACGATCACTTTCGGCATACCATAACATTCCTGCAAACTAAATTTAGAGACGGCTGAATAGTTTGGGAATTCACAGAGTCCTCTTTGTCATATATACAAATCCCATATCGATTAAATGATTTTACGTGTAAAGGAAACAATTTGAAGTGCAATCGGAATGCGCAGTTTGGCAGACTGGCGTTGTTAACCCATGGTCACGTACGGACGATGTGAATGTTCACACGGAACACATGTTCACAGGTCCTACTACACCAAATCCGAACCAGCTTGGACAGTGCGGTTTCAGTGCCTTCAGTGCAGATCGAGAGATATCTGCAGGCTGTGATTGGAGGATATTCTGGAAGATTTTTATGTCTCTCAAATGTACATCTATCCAGTTATTAAAACTGACAATGTTTTCTATATTTAGTACTGTCTTTTTCAACATGATGACTTATGCTGAATGTGACCACAGCTATTTTCAAGTAGGTGCGAAACTGGGGGTGGTGTGCTTAGCTTCCGGTACTCGGAAAAGGAGCTGGCTAAGCCAGTCATTTTTATTTTTTTTATTGCTGCTCTAAGGCCAAACTGTGCACACACGTACAGGTAATAGCTCTTGAATGCTTAGTCATTTATTTTTTTTTATAACGTTACTATAGAAGTCTATGGGAAAACATTTGGTTGTGTGTAACCTGTAATGCAACGATTCAGCGTGTCGCATGAAAGAGCGAGGTTATTTGGTCAGCCCAGCTGTATGACTGGATTGTAATCGTCATACCATCTTCCCGAGGCCAGGCATCTGACCTGACTATTCCACGTGGCCGATCTAGGCTGGAATTCCGGAGCTGCATTTTGGCTTGACTAACGAGTCTGTGCATCGCGTAACTAGACATCCGGAATATTCCAGAATATGTCGCCATGCATTCTTGTGTATATGTTATACTGTGGGTAGCACGGCCTAAATATAATTGTGGTGGATGCGAAGGAGCATTAACCACCGGTTGGCCAACCGCGTTAAAGAGCTTGCTGGAACAGTGGTGCTGCCTGGTACGCCTCGGAGGGTGTCCACATCAGTGAAGGACTGTGTGCTCGTGCGGACTATTTGTTGCGTACCCTGCTATTTGCGTTACAGTAAGGCGAGTAGGGTGTCTCCAAAGGTCAGTTATTTTATCTATTTTAGGCAAATCGGATGGTTATGCTATCTCGGCGTGTCACTGGTATGGTCGGTCGATGCATGTGATGCTTTATGGCGTGGTTCTTGTTGGCTACCTGGGCTAGTAACAAACTAACTTACTTTCTAATTGCTACACGTGCTTAAGGCTATTTGCTTTTCAGCGGAACCTTTACAGGGTTACCTACATCTGAGTGGGAACCTGATCCTTGACAGCTGTTCAGCTGTGGAACCGTAAAAATACCTTACGTTGGGCAACCACGCGTATTGTCCCAGCAGCGGTTACTTTCTTTGGTCAGCATATGGTTAATGATGAACTCAAAAGTATCCATGTGTTTAACTAATATAATAATGACACTCTCTCCCAAAATTGGTGATCGGCTTCTCTCCCTAAACATCTTGGGATGTATCCTTCCAAAGTCCGAACGCGCAGTTACTCATATTCCCTGATATAACGGGTCTTTGAAATTGATACAACCGCAGTGTCATTTATTATTTTAATACATTAAATATGAAGTCTTTGAAAGGCATTTAGAAGTGACGTCCATATATTTTCTTCCTTAGTAAATATGAACGTTATATTTAAATACAGGCAAAAATGGGCATAAGCACATTCTGTTCATGGGAGACAACTCCCCTGGTGCTAGTAATCCCCAAGTTAAGCAACCGGCACACCGCTCATATCAACAGGTTTCGAAACAGACTATATGCAAGGGAGGAAACTCCTCTTTGCTTGAAATCACGCGAAGGCGCGGAATGCACGTTCATGAACATTACAACAATGCTGTTTTCGGTTATGTTTCAGATGCCTCATTGTTGATAACTCGTCAATCAAATCAAGTATTTACTGAGTGCACAAAAGCTGGATTGAACTTCACTTGTAACCTGTGAAGGTCAACAGTGAAGCGCGTAACTAAGCACGTGATTGTCTACAATTGATCGGCTGATAACTGTAGACAATCCCCTGCGTAGTGATTGGTTTATATTCGGGCGTGGACAGGCTTCATATCCATGCATATGTTCCTAGTCGATCGCATTTGGACGTCAGCGCCGGGTGTATTACACGTAGGTATGCCTTCATCAGTCAAATGTGGTGCTCATCGGAATTTCCACGGAATAGGCTTTAAATTGGGTATTCCTTTCAACTTACTGCATAACACTATCAGCCGCATATGAAGGTGATAGCAACAAGATGGATGTATGGATGGTACATTGCACATGGCCAATGTGTGTGTGCAGTAGCGTGTCGCGTATCAGGAGTTATGAATAATAACAATAATTCCTTTTGAATGACACTTGAGTGATTCAGTACGCTGTGGGTATTACGAGAGCAAGGCAGACATTTAATTAGGTCTTTGAAAGGCATTTAGAAGTGATTCACATAAGGAAGAGAATATTTAGATGTCAACTTCTTTATATGAGGAACACAATGTTTCGGGGTATATGCAGGAGTAAGCATATACTCCGAAACGTTGTGTTCTTCATATAGTTATTTTTATAGTTATTCATATAGAGGCCACTGGCCCCAAATACAGTACAAGTATCATGTCAAAGCGCTACAATTTATATTAGGGTATTAGGAGAAAGTATTTAAGGGTGCAATTGGGGTGTTATTAGGAGGACACATATTTAAACCCTTGCCTCGGCCAAGCTCACCTCGTTATCCATCATGGGGATTCCGGGGTAGAATTGGCCGCATAAGGTTACTAAAAGGATCGGCTTTCAAGCTAATACCTTTTATTCAAGTTACAAATACCATTGCTGCAAAAATCGAATAGGAAAGGAATTTCAACCGTAGTATGGCCTGGTTGAAGAATGTCTGGTTTTAACGGTAACATTTTTCGGAGAAATTAGAAGTAAATATAATCCTGAAATTGAATCACCCTATCGGCCGACTGGGTAACACTTCAGATTTAAACATTTCTGTTAACACCAGTAAAAGTTTCAAAAACACCATTGCATATGTGAAGTAATTGTTAAGACTGAAAACAAAATCCACCTATAATCTAATAAGTAATTATTGGTATAAACCTTATTTCATCACTGTCTTCAGATATGAGTGTAAGTTAGTTTATAAATCGAAGATCACCTTTAGAGAGACAATATATGTTATATTCAAAAGGCAATCTGAACATAAACAGCTGACCTAAAAAATAAATAATGAGTGAGTATGGTTTTACGCCGCTTTTAGCAATATTCCAGCAATATCACGGCGGGGGACACCAGAAAGAATAAATACCTAAGATTATCATGATACATTTATTTACGACATTACAAAAAAGATAAGTAGATATGAGGCTAGGAACACATGAGATATAAACAAGATTATTCACAAAAATACGTATAAAGAAGGATGCTTATGCGAATAACGACATGTACAATGAAAGTTGGACGACGGTACTGTTGCTCACCAAATACATACAGAATGAATTCAAAGTTATTGTATATATTACACACATATTTTATCAATATAATTAAAACATTTTAAATAATTCCATTTCTAAATTTGAATCCCACTGCATTTCATTTGAAAAAGTACATAAATACGGGTATACATCCTAAAATTTCAGGCTGAGTTTAGTCCGGTTCGTTGAGTCGAACGTTAACTGACAAACGTACGGACGACGATCAACGTGCCATATGCTCAGTTTGTGAGAACAAACAAATAGACAACACTTACATTGCTTGTGAATGTCCTTGTATATTATCCATTCGAAAAACAATATTGTAATGTTAGTTTTCGCCTCACGCGGATAACTTGTACATGTTAACACTGATATGTATTAGTATGTTTACATGTCACAGTCTGAATGTGCGTTCGTGTGTTTACATGTGTGATAAAAACCTTTCCTGGTAAGGATGTAAACAGTATCCTCAATTCGTGGAAACCTATCAGTGTCTTGTTTACATTACGTCAGGTGGTAGCAACGTCTGGTTGCAACGTGTTCTGACATGATCGATAATGCCCTACATGTACATACCAGCGTGACAGATAAACACTTCTATTGTGGGTATATAGTATTTCAAAAAGAAGACTTGCGTCCATACGCTTACCGTTTTGAAGCATAACTCCCCTCAAGAATATATTGTAGAGTACATAAGGGTGTTTGAGGTTATTTACAATAGCTGTCGGTTTGAAATCTTCATGTTTAAACTGTTGCTCTTAAATATATTGCAGGTCAACTTCACGTAACTGTATGACGTCCATTATGAATAAATATATTCATTATGATAATCAGGAGCGGAATGAGTTTATGGCAGGCACACACACACACACACACACACACACACACACACACACACACACACACACACACACACACAGATAATTAGGAGATATTCATCTCTGTCATCCAAATTCAAGAATGACAGAAAATGTGATCCTATCATCAGATTCTAACAAATCCATCCTCAGCACAACCCATATGTTCACACACACACACACTGACACACACACACACTGACACACACACACACACACACACACACGCGCGCGCGCGCTTTTGATATAGAGTTCGCGTCTCAGTTTGCCATGGTAGACTTTCGATAATCTTACTGTGTTTGTATTATTTTGTGCGATCTATGGTTAAATGATAACTTTAATTCAGTAAAAACTTTTGTTTTAAAATTCAATTGATAGGCATTTAATCAACAATGAAAAAAACAAATTAATTTATCTTACAATCAAAACCCACATTGTTTGTCTGCAAACTCCAATAGTATTAGTGTATAGTGTAGCAGTAAAAGACCACACGAGTTACACTAGTTACATTTTTGAAACACATGCCAGGAAATGGAGCATATAAAGTCCCCTTTTAAGTCAGCCAGCCAGGCAACACCTACTTTGATGATTGATTGCACCAAAATATATAGAAGAATAAGGACACTGAGATGAAATAACTGTTAGTTTTGTGTGTTGGGGGAAGCTGTTAAAAACGCTTTTCGTGTTAATGTCGAACTCTTTACTATAGTGAGTGAGTGAGTTGGGTTTAACGCCGCTTTTAAACTTAGTCTAGTTATATAACGGCGTGTCAGCTTAATGTGGGAGGAAAATCCGAAGTGATGCAGGCCTCAGACGTTTACCACTTCGGTGAAACCCACGAGCACGGGTATGGTTCTGACAAACCTAGAAACATACCCGGGTCGAACCGGGATTCCAACCCACAATCATAGGTTTCTGGCGTGCCCAAGGGACGCAACTCTGCACAGCGAATCGCGGCGCCTTAGACGACTGGGCCACCCGTGCCCCCTCTTTACTATAAGACAAAAACTGGTTATAAATGGTTATACAGAACATGTATGCTGTCGAAGTCGTTATCTAAATTGTACTTCAAAATGCATTCTAAAGTATATTCAAAACTGCATGTAACCTTGTAATGCTATGGGCGCCATGAGCACGATACCTGCACAAGCACTTGTTTTGTTAGCTACACAGAATTCTGTGTTATAGGAGCCTTCGTGATACCTTTTGTCTCCCATTATAGAATCAATAGATACCCTTACTGCGAAATACTTTACAATGCAGATATAGAACTTTCGTGGAAAAATCAATAATGTAAATGAATGTTTAGTGGCACGGAAATGAAATAGATAATCAATCAACACGTGAAGCAAAAGTTGTCCTACCCTCATTAGTTGTACCCTTGACGACCGAGTAATTTGTCGCTGTCACATGATTGCATACGACTTACACCGAAACGCATTCCACTTCAAGATAGGGCAGGTAAACAGTGTATCATCCTGTAACGTTATGTTACTGTTTACAAAGACGTCTTCTATCTTCAGGTCCAAAACGAAATGGTATTTTCAGTGGAAGTTCCCTATAGTCACATAAGGAACGGAATTCAAATAAAAACAACGCATTCACCATCCAATAATTAGTTTTCAAGTAACAATACAGCAAATTCATCGACCTCCTATATGGTAATATTATTTATAGAAAAATGTTTTTGTAGAAATATATATATATATATATATATATATATATATATATATATATATATATATATACATAATTTGTCGCTGTCACATGATTGCATACGGCTTACACCGAAACGCATTCCACTTCAAGATAGGGCAGGTAAACAGTGTATCATCCTGTAACGTTATGTTACTGTTTACAAAGATATCTTCTATCATCAGGTCCGAAACGAAATGGTATTTTAGTGGAAGTTCCCTATAGTCACATAAGGAACGGAATTCAAATAAAAACAACGCATTCACCATCCAATAATTAGTTTTCAAGCAACAATACAGCAAATTCATCGACCTCCTATTTGATAATATTATTTATAGAAAAATGTTTTTGTAGAAATATATATGTGGCATATATATATATATATTTGAAAGGTCAAGCAGAGCAGGAGACACTAGCATTTAATCATTACCCACCTGAACTAGAAATAAATTTGGGGTAAGACATTTAGACAAGACGTGGGCATTCCGATGAGCACGCATATACCCCTTCTTGTATGTGAATCGGAATTTCTTTTCGGATTATTGCACTCATGTAGCGACGTGCATGCATGTGTGTGGCCGTGTGTACTAGTATGGACTAATGCCGCAGTTTAACTTGGATACCCAACTCAGATACAGTATACCGACACTGAACCGGTCAGTCCTTGCTTTATCCCGGGGTAACATTTATACACTTTATTGTTTGTCAAAGGTGATCATATCCGTAAATTACCTCTTTCAATAGAAGTTGCATTTGCCCAGGTATTCATTTGCTTATTCATGCAAACACTTGAAACGTGAATGTTCATTCTTTTCTACCAGTGCAGTACATGCGGCCTTGGTCTGTCAGTAGCTCTTACGTCAGAAGCTATTGTGCTGAAATTCGCCTTCTTTACGAAGATAGTTCTCTATATGTTTCTATTGTTCGCGTTCTTTTGGCGGTGAGTATATATACGTCGCCTATACTAAAACTATGACTACTAATAATATTAATTATTATTTAATTTATTATTTACAATTAAAATAAAAAAATGCAGCAAAGAGGGTTTGGGTGATCCTGGCACAGTCAGGCTGGTTAGGCTCATCATCAGCTCAGGGCCCTTGCCCCCTCTACACGCAGCCCAGACAGCGAATGGGACTAGTCAAACCCACTCAGATTTTTTCGGAGAATGTGAAGACTCCCCAACACTGCAGCCTTCTGCATTACCCAGAAGGGCTGTATTCCTGGTAGCAAACGCGGGTACTCTCCCGATGTCAGTCAACAGATTGGGAGGTACCAAACCTAAGGCACCAAGAACAATGGGCAGTCGGACAACTTGTTACTTGGGATGCAAGCGTGACATTTCGAAAGCGAGGTCCGCATGTTTGCCATGTTTTTCCTCAATCTTGTCAATCACATTACTGTCAAAAGGGACAAAAAACTCAATGTCATGCACTTGCTAAATGTTTGCTAAGGATCAGGAGACAGAAATGTATATGAGACTCGTGTACAAGGAATGTATTGTATTTCAATTTTATGTGAGATCTGAACGACCTACTGCATTTCGCTTTGCACATACAGTCAAACACCGTTGTGTCGAAGTTGAAGGGACCTACATAAATACATCGCGTTATCCGAGTTTCGACACAACCGAAAAGGGTGAATAGAGAAGTAATACACAGGGACCAAGCTTTTACTTCGATACTACAGTAAGTTCGATACATAAAAGTTCGACACAACGGTGTTTGACTATGACTGGCTTCAGTTATTGATATTGATACGTCTGCTTGAACTTTCATTTGCTCCTAATTCATGACACAATTACCATTAAGTTCACATGAAACACATTTGCATATTCTGCCGTGTGTCCCCACGGTGATACAAGCATGGGATACCAGGGACCTATTGTGACTACCCACAACGCGTTACTGCTCTCGGTCTATAAATCATTTGAATCAGTTTCAGTTCTCGGGGAAACGGAAACAATCAACCCACGTTCCCCGAGAACTGTACGCCCCGCAGCGAGCGAACTGCAATTCACATATGTTGACGCAGAAACATAACTCCTGTTGTGTTCAGTTTCTCGCGATGATTGAGAACACCTGAATTGATTTGGCATAATTCCAAAATTTGCAGTATAAAATAAAGTCGGTCATGTTGTTCAGACCTTTGCGATTGACTTGAGAACACAGACACCTGTTAGTGTAAGTGCATTTGAACTTAACAACTATATACGCATTCATACCACAGATCTGTCACTTAAGCCGGTTAACATATGAAACATATCATAGTGAGTGAGTATGGTTTTACGCCGTTTTTGGCAATATTCCGGCTATGTCACACCAGAACAACAGAAATGGGTTTCACACATTGTAACCATGTCGGGACTCGAACCCGGGTTTTCGGTGAGACGAGTGAATGCTTTATCCACTAGGCTACCCGACCGCCCCCGAAATACTGCAAATCTTGAAATTAACGCGAGCGTGAATTAAATGCGAAAAATGCGAGTGGTCTTTGTTCGCATTATTTTTTAAACATCGCATTTACATCAACAATAAGACATTTGGATAGGAGAAATACCAACTTAGACATACGCTGAAAACAAACAGCTATGTATTCCACATCACTGATTTCTTTAGCAGCACTTGTAGTAAGTATATAAACATTGTCATTCAAACACTAATTACATCCTGTGAATTATCTCTGCTGGGTTCAAGACTAGAGTTCTACCCACTTACGTCATCACTGATCACACCTGCAAGTCCCTACAGACGCCACCCACGCAACACGGTGTCTTTGTTCTTTCCGACTGCGTCAAAGGCCGGCATGAGCCAGCGTGCATGTATTGTTTTAGTTGAAGTACTTTACTCAGCGCTAATAAGCGGTGCTATTTGGTGTGTGATTGGATTAATGTAAGGATGGATTACGGTGTGGATTCTTCTGTAAACCTGCCAGATGACATTTTATTTATACATAAATCCACTGATGCTTGAGAGGAGGTGGGTGTCGGATTCATATTGAGTTGATTGAATCTACTTCCGGAATGAACAGACTCGAGTGATTTATTAACCATGTTATCGTTTAATATATATGGAATACTAAACGAGCTCACATACTTTAACTTACACCAACGACTGTCGTTGTGCTACAGTACGATAGCCTTGTGGAACGGGGCCTTGCACCTCAAAGTTTACAATAACGTCACAATACCCGATGACGTAAATTGTGGAATTTTGTTGCAAGGTCCATCGGCGAAACAATGCCATGTGACGTCAGCCTAGCAACAAGGTTGCTGGGGTCATCGAGTGTGCATAACCTCCTCTCAGTGATCTATCAACTCCATACGCAATGTCGTTGAATAAGTTGAGAGCTTTCAATTAACCTTCACTTTGTGTGAGTTCATTGGAGTATAATTAAATTAAATTTTCGTTGTGTTCATTGAAATTCCTGTATTCTGATTAGCTGAATTGGTCACGTGTTATTGCATTCATTTCCCAATGAATGTAAAAAATTAAGCCACGCCCACCGAGGCGCACTATTTTTATTACTTCGGAATGTCGGGGAATCCCAATATTACAGTCGAGGGAATTCCCTTTCTGCTCACGTGTATCGTCATGCACAGGACATTTAGCGACTTTCATGCATATTCATTGCCCAAACAAACCTTTGAAACCGAAGGCCGAGAATGTATGAAACAGCAAACGTGCAGTCTCGATCGCCTGTTTTTTTTTTCTGCTCGCCTCGGTTCAACTTTCATGTCTTCGGCACTAGCATTTTTCCAACTGTGTTTTACCGTAATCAGGGAAGTAATGTTTGAATCTGGCGGTAACTGACCATGTAATTTGAAACAGCCGCCTTCTCCCGGACATATTTCTTCCAGTTCGTTACAGTCTGACTGTTGCAGTTCTTTTCGCAACTTGTCTTAACTGACATATATACAACTGTTTTTGGTTAAACTATTGTAGATAAAACATGTTTTATGCTGTCGAATTTAATTATAAGCATTGACTGTGTATTTTTTTCGGTTCATTGAGGTATGAATCTAAAAAAATACACAGTCAATCCTTAAATGAACCTTCATAGAGTGAGGGCCAAACTGTATGAACGTGAGAGCTTGCGACGACGTTCATACAATGTTTGGCCCTCACTCTTTGAAGGTTCATACTCCAATGAACTCACACAAAATGAAAGTCAATTCTTATAATTTTTTATCACAATTTCTTACCTCAAAGGATGTAGGCCAAGATCTAAACACAATTTTGTTTAGTACGTGTGACTTCATGTTTACACTGACAGCCATACAACAACCAGCTATATCGCGGAGTAAAATAGTTCCTCAAAAAGAGAGGTGACATGGGCATATGGATGCACAACTTGCACTTCAGAAACATCTTAAGCAGCACGTGTGTTCAAATCATATCCTCATGAGATGAGAAAGGTCTGTATAGAACTACTTCAGTAAGTCAGTCACAACGACAGCGCGTCGTAATACATTTACATCAAGTACAAGACGTCAAAATGGCCGACACGATAAACGTGACGGGAGAGATTTCCGAAGTTGTTAATGAACGTGTGGCGGTTGCATGTGTTAGTCATCATTGATCAACTGGCCGATCATTGAAAGGTGAATAACAATGCGTCAAACAGACACAAAGGTAAATTCATAGATTGCTGGAGACGGTCAATGTCAGCCTAGGCACGGATCGAGTCGATACTACGATAGTTTAGATGTGCATTTCTTCGTTTGTTCATTATGATGGGCCGTAGCGAGGATATTCGTGAACAATCATGCAGTCACGTTCTCTGACATTTCTCAATGTATACTGAAACGCTGAGACCAAGAATAAAGGTCCTAAATGATCAGAAAGAACGCTTATGTGTGTTTTCGTGCTAGGGAATTCCCAGGGGTTTCCCCAGGAATGTGGAATTAGTCCGTCAGTGTTTACGTCATTTCAAGAACACGGTCTCGTGAAAAACGTATGAACGTCAAATTGTGTCGTTCATACACTTATGAACGTCAATTTCGCGGTCATGTGACCGACCTCTCGTCCAATGGAAAAGCCGTATATCGTGTAAAAAATTAAGCCACGCCCACCGAGGCGCACTATTTTTATTACTTCGGAATGTCGGGGAATCCCAATATTACAGTCGAGGGAATTCCCTTTCTGCTCACGTGTATCGTCATGCACAGGACATTTAGCGACTTTCATGCATATTCATTGCCCAAACAAACCTTTGAAACCGAAGGCCGAGAATGTATGAAACAGCAAACGTGCAGTCTCGATCGCCTGTTTTTTTTTTCTGCTCGCCTCGGTTCAACTTTCATGTCTTCGGCACTAGCATTTTTCCAACTGTGTTTTACCGTAATCAGGGAAGTAATGTTTGAATCTGGCGGTAACTGACCATGTAATTTGAAACAGCCGCCTTCTCCCGGACATATTTCTTCCAGTTCGTTACAGTCTGACTGTTGCAGTTCTTTTCGCAACTTGTCTTAACTGACATATATACAACTGTTTTTGGTTAAACTATTGTAGATAAAACATGTTTTATGCTGTCGAATTTAATTATAAGCATTGACTGTGTATTTTTTTCGGTTCATTGAGGTATGAATCTAAAAAAATACACAGTCAATCCTTAAATGAACCTTCATAGAGTGAGGGCCAAACTGTATGAACGTGAGAGCTTGCGACGACGTTCATACAATGTTTGGCCCTCACTCTTTGAAGGTTCATACTCCAATGAACTCACACAAAATGAAAGTCAATTCTTATAATTTTTTATCACAATTTCTTACCTCAAAGGATGTAGGCCAAGATCTAAACACAATTTTGTTTAGTACGTGTGACTTCATGTTTACACTGACAGCCATACAACAACCAGCTATATCGCGGAGTAAAATAGTTCCTCAAAAAGAGAGGTGACATGGGCATATGGATGCACAACTTGCACTTCAGAAACATCTTAAGCAGCACGTGTGTTCAAATCATATCCTCATGAGATGAGAAAGGTCTGTATAGAACTACTTCAGTAAGTCAGTCACAACGACAGCGCGTCGTAATACATTTACATCAAGTACAAGACGTCAAAATGGCCGACACGATAAACGTGACGGGAGAGATTTCCGAAGTTGTTAATGAACGTGTGGCGGTTGCATGTGTTAGTCATCATTGATCAACTGGCCGATCATTGAAAGGTGAATAACAATGCGTCAAACAGACACAAAGGTAAATTCATAGATTGCTGGAGACGGTCAATGTCAGCCTAGGCACGGATCGAGTCGATACTACGATAGTTTAGATGTGCATTTCTTCGTTTGTTCATTATGATGGGCCGTAGCGAGGATATTCGTGAACAATCATGCAGTCACGTTCTCTGACATTTCTCAATGTATACTGAAACGCTGAGACCAAGAATAAAGGTCCTAAATGATCAGAAAGAACGCTTATGTGTGTTTTCGTGCTAGGGAATTCCCAGGGGTTTCCCCAGGAATGTGGAATTAGTCCGTCAGTGTTTACGTCATTTCAAGAACACGGTCTCGTGAAAAACGTATGAACGTCAAATTGTGTCGTTCATACACTTATGAACGTCAATTTCGCGGTCATGTGACCGACCTCTCGTCCAATGGAAAAGCCGTATATCGTGTAAACTTCAAATAATAAAATTATTATTTGTTCGTGAAACGTGTTCCGAGAGTACATAAGCACGCGTTTTGGTATTACACAATGTGTAATACAGCTGTATGTTTATTAAACGGGTGATCTCTTCACGGGCAAGTAATAAATATTAATTTCTCTATAATGACCTATAGCTCCGTCACTTTTACTTGTTTACATTTTGTTCAGAATGACCAGTGAATTCTTGACTCAGAATGAACTATAACAACAACAGCGTGACGTAATTATAATGTTTTAAAAGTCGAAGCATCAACGTCTGAAAGAACCAATGACTTTCAGGTTTTAATAGCAACTTTCACCTTTATTTACTTTTTTTACTAAGTCCATTTTGTTGTCATGAAAACCGGAAAAAATGAAACAATTTACAAATGTTAAAAATAACAAAGGCAAACCGCTTCATGGCAAGGATGATGTTTGTCCAAAGCTTGATCAAGAAACAATATACGGACAAACCCAACCCTTATTTGAACCTACATCTTGTCATCGAAATGGGAAAAATACAATGTACACGATCCCAAATCACCAAACGTCACACGTTTGGCATATGGTTTGTAATCAAATAGCACACAATTTCTGAGTAATGCTTTTAGTTTTTTTCAGCACCATACTCGTGCTCGTGGGTTTCACCGAAGTGGTAAACGTCTGAGACCTGCATCACTTCGGGCTTTTCTCCCACATTAAGCTGACACGGAGTGATAAAACTTGAATACTGTTAAAAGCGGCTCACTCACTCACTCACTCACTCACTCTGAGTAAAGCTCCGGAAGCAAGTATGGAAGGATGGACGGATAGAACCCATTACTATGTCCCCTTCCCATTTCCTGGCGGTTTTAAGTTTGATTTGTTTCATTATATACCGAGCATGTCATATCAATAGGGACGAACAGTATTCAAATGAAATGATTAAAATGTGTATCGCTTTACAACTAATTCAAAGACATTTAGATGCCTAAAAATATGTGTTCTTGCGTCACTGTAAATTATAGACTGCTCTCCATGTGAATATCCCGCGTAAACCCTCCGTGTGATAAAATGGAACGACATAAAACTTATATAAAATATGTCCTATACCTGAGGATCCATTTTGCTATGATTTAAAGCCAACGTGAGCATAAATATCAACGAGTCGATGGTCGACACAATTTATGAAAGCCGCATTTTTTTATAGGGCTTAAGAATGACCCCTTTAATGCACCGTCATATTCCATGGCTGATAACTATCGCCCATCGTAGGCACTGCTTCTAAGATGTAATGTGTATGACACCTATGGGCTTATTATCTTTCTATATTCAATCCACTATGTATTCGTACATGTAAACGTAGACGGGAACACTGAGTGTTAACATTAGAATTTAACAAATCACCACACACGCACGCACGCACAAACTGAACAGGATGGCGGGTGGCAGGATCATATTTCAATCAGCTTAGTACTTTAAACAGGTTACATTTCAAATATCAAATATTAGGTGCACATGGTGAATACTTTGTATTAACCAAAGACGCCCTATGAGTCATGTAGCAAGTTAGATAAGATTAGGTTTCTTTACAACGTCATGCAACAATTCCGGTGTATAGCGTGTGGCGAATCACACACAGCACGCTTTGACAGTACAATAACAACACGTTAAAGTTGTTGGCGGGCCTCGCGCGTGTTTAGATCTCTATTAGCTGATTTCTTAATTTAAGATAAGCATAACGATTAATTACATATTGAGATGGACATTGAATATTCAATATAATGATCTGCTGTATTACACGAGTTTTGTGTCTAGTTTGTCTAGCGATTTCTGTGTGATAAGGAAGAAATATATTTGGCATAGACATACTTCAATGTTGCCTGTTGATGTCTAGCTATTTATTACAAACAAGTAAAATGGTAGTTGCTTGCCGATAAAAGAAAGTTTAGCAAAATATCGGGGTTTATCCCCATGCCTCGGAGATATACATATATCCATATACCCATAGATAGTGTATCTCATAGTCATAACTACAACATTCTGTATTCGATTATTACACTGACTGTTTTCAAAGGATTTCACTTTTATAGGATGATAAATCCAAGAAAAGAGATCAACTGCATTTTAGAAGTATGACGTGTTTGAAAGAGCAATAATCATAACCTTTTGTCTAATCAAACACTGTACACATGTAGCCTACTACGTGGAGTTATGAGGCCCATAGACCCCCATAGACATAGACATCCGATCATGAATACATGTCATATTGTCACAAATTTGTTTTCCAATATGGCAGCCAAAGTCTTTAGGCCGCATGTGCCAAATTTCAGCTCCATACCCAGTAACAGGAGAATATGATGAAGTACAGATATCAGAGAACACGGCTAAAGTATAGACTAACATCTAGTCTCTGAAATGAACATATCGTACATAAAAAAACAGTTGTTCAGTTATCTTTATAAAAATATGATAAAAAGGAGCCAAGTGACTCTCTTCATTTTCAGATACTGCAGTGATCTAGACTTGCCAAACATTATAGACTTGCATGGGTTGTATTTGATATATATTTGTATCAGGGTCTGTAAGACAGACTAGGCTAAAGTACAAAGGGTAAATTAAATCAAATTTCAAAATACATCGTCAACGGAAAAGATATGTCGAGCCAAGCGACATTCGACCAATTTGATACTTCCCATACACGAGATTTCACGTAAAGGGCTCCAAACATCGCTGCCTAATGACCAGAAAACAGGGTTTCCAACGGGGCATGAAAACAATGTCCGAAATTGATCTAGCCATATTTGCTAGGTAGTTAGAATCAGATTTCAACAATCCTTTTCATGTTGTAGTTAAGTTTGTTGGGGTTTCAAGCCGGGTGTACTTTCATAGCATCGCTCCAGTGAGTCTATTATGACTCGAATGTTCAACAAAAACGTAAAGACGACATACCATGTGTCAACTGAGCGTAAATCACAGCGGGTGTGTCAATGCCATACACGTAGTCAGTAAAACATGAACGTCGCTGCATAACTGTAATAACCTTGAATACACCCTCTTTCCCCTCATTTGGTTAGTATATGTCACTTAAAGGCTTAACTAAAGAATATTCAGGGCAGGTTTTTTTTTATCTCCTACCAAAATTAAACCACTTTATGTCACGATCATTCTTAAGAGAGGAGTGAGTGAGTATGGTTTTACGCCGCTTTTAGCAATATTCCAGCAATATCACGGCGAGCGACAACAGAACTTAAGAGAGGAACAAGCGAAATACAAAAAAAAACATTCCGTAGAATTTTGGCCAGGTGTGCATGCATGCTGTTGTATCAAAACAGTAGCATTTGATGCAAAGAGATACGGCAGCTGTGAACGCATCAATTAATAATGTTTCATGCTTTTGTGCAGTTGGGAATGGATCCTTTCTTCAGAAAACAAGACAGACAGACAGACAGACAGACAGACAATTGTTTATTTACGTCTCACTTCTGTACAACATACTACATACATATATACATAGAACATAGATAAAAGTACAGAACCACTCAGTATGAGTTATGAGAGACGAGGTCACATAAAAATAAATACAAGGTAGAATTTATAAGTGGTAAAATATATCACGAAGGTAAATCATTATATAAAATATTCTTGCGTTTTTCGAGTAAAAGTTTGCAGGTTTTGGCCGTTAGAAACAACAAATCATCATTGGACATAATAAAAGAGAACTTATCAACATCAGATAAAACTTGAAAAGTAGCACAGAGATTCGCACATGTAGTTAAAAGGCTATCAGTAATGTTTTTATATAAAGGACAATGAAATAAAACATGGCTTTCATCCTCCCCGCATTCATGACAGTTAAAACACACCGGTTCATTCAATGGTATATTATTGTAGCGACCTGTCTCAACACGGAGCGGGGCCACACCACAGCGGAATAGAGCTATAGCACGGCGGTGAGACCGGGGTAGGGGAAACTGTAAATACCGTTCAACTTCAAAACTTGTCTTAAAATGTCGATAAAGTCGGAGCTTGTTCTTTCCTGTTCCATGTCTACTTTCCTCCTGTCTGACTGACTTACTCCATTCCTGTATGAAGTTCTGAAAGTATGAAACAAATTACTAGGCACGCGAGGTAATAGGCACAAATGATCATTATACATCGATTATGCATTAACATCGATTAAATGGTGTTGAAACATGTCGATTTTCTATTCTGTAGACACAAAAGAAACAGTATGAGTAATGGGGATGTGGAAAGAAATATAGCTGAATGTAATTACGTTACTGGCGTTGTTTCACCAATGAACCGTATGAAACCATCCGCCATTAGCTCTGTTTCCACCTGAATTGCCTTATTTCAAATTTAGGAAAAGTTTTGTAATTGTTAAACTATTTGAATGAATCCTGAAAATGAGTGATGACACCAGGTGTTCGCGATAAGGAAAGAATGACCTGCATATAAGACAAGACATTTCACCGACATTAACAACAGTTTTGATGTAACAGATGAAACTGAATAGAACGTAACGCATATGGGAATTGACTTTGATCGGAATCGTACAATGGAATCTGTTTTAATAGAGATGTCTTATGATCATGTAATTTTTTGTCGCTTTTATGACCATTTTGAGGAAATTGTAACAGAGTTTGTCCTTTTCACAACACTATCTACACCTGTTAATTAATTATTGACTTATCAATCTTACTCGTGTGTACGGATAAACAGGAAAATTCAACCATAAGGATCAACTTGATGATAATCTATGTGACATATCTACATCTTTCGAAAATTAGTCGACTTACTCTTCTTATGTCAGTGTAGGTACATGTTCAGGCAGTCTGCAATCACTTTGTTAGAAACAGTGGCTTCTTCCACATAACGATCTCTGTTGTGAAGACAGCATGGCTTGGTAGGGGGTTACACTGGAAAAAAGGGTTAAAACAAATCCATTAGTATGAATTGAAACGAAGTTGCAGTTGCAGTCCACCTTTTTTATTTAATCCTAAATTTCACAATTTGAAATGTGCAATAGACATATTTGTCTTGTAACTGCGTTCGATGATCCATACTTCTTAAATGGAAATAGAGACAAAGTAGACTACTAGAAAAATACTGAAATGGGTTCGAGTGGCTTCCATCACCATTCGAAGTAACGTGCAAGGAGAATCGTCGCCTATGGATAAATTTTATGAGCGAGATTACGAAAAAACATTTTTCCATTGAGTTTTATGACTGACGATCATTTTGGGTTTCCAAATTTAATTCAGTTGAATATCCAACTTAATATTTAATAAGAGGTGATAACTATCTTTCAGTAATTGAAATAGCCACCAGTTTAAAAAATATATTTTCAAATACAAATTATAAACTATAATATCAAATAGTGTGTTTATATTTAAGTTCATTGGCAATTTTGTACGAATATTGAAAGCTTAATTAAAAACCATGAGAAAACGTTGCCTGTTTCTTTTTCATTTCATTCATATTTTATTTAAAGTATTCATATTTTTCACAAGGGGTATTTCAGCTATGTTCATTTTAGACAACTAGGACATGACTCATGACTCTCAATTAACACTTCATTAAATTGTTTTATAAAAGTACTTTAAAGTATGAAATGATGATTTCATAGTTGAATCTAAACTTTCCAATTTTAAACATCTAGAAATTTGATGTAGTCCCACTGTAAATAGGATTATTATTATCATTATTATTATTATTATTATTATTATTATTATTATTATTATTATTATTTGGAACCGAGCGTATTTCTACCATGACGACAAGATCGCTTAGAAAACGGCGCTCTCTTGAACGCGTAATTACGCATGGGTAAAAATCCCCTATCGGGATGTTCTGAGATACTGGATTTGTACCCATCTCAGAACATCCCGAGACCCGTGAAGATCCGGGGTAGAATAGGTCTTCAGCAACCCATGCCTGTTGTAAAAGGTGACTATGCTTATCGTAAGAGGCGACTAACGGGATCGGGTGGTCAGGCTCGTTTGGTTGATGCATGTCATCGTATCCCAATTGCGTGGATCGATGCTTATGATGTCAATCACTGGATTGTCTGGTCCAGACTCGATTATTTACAGACCGCCGTCATATAGCTCGAATATTGCTGTGTGTGGCAATAAACATAAAACAAACAAACAAACAGAACATCCCGAAAAGGGGTAGTATTATATGTAACAAATATCATTCAATTTCAAGATTAAAATACTCATAGGCTTCAGTAATTAATTCTGTCAATTAATTGACAATCATGACAATCTGTTGCAAATTTGCACTGTTTGAACTCACCCAAGACATTCTTTGAAATTCGCGTCAATTCAGGTTTTAGAAATAGTGAAAAAAATGCGGAACGAATTTCTCCGACAAACTTTTTTAAATAACTGGATTTTAGTTATTTTGAAGTACTTGTGGGATCACCATGACATCAGATTAGGAAACGAACAGTTACAATTCGCATAATAAACAACTGTTGGTGGGTATCTTTTCCGGCACAGATATACAACATTATAAACATGGTAGGGGGTGGTTGCAAATTCATTTCTCACCCGTTGTCTTCATTGAACCAATTTAATTTGACTCAAACTTGTAGTCATCTGCTGCTAAAATACAACCAGGTCGAAGTTCTGGATGGAAAGGGGCGGTCGGGTAGCCTAGCGGTTAAAGCGTTCGCTCGTCACGCCGAAGACCCGGGTTCGAGTCCCGACATGGGTATAATGTGTGAAGCCCGTTTTTGGTGCCCCCCAAGAGAGCACCGTTTTCTAAGCGACCTTGTCGTCATGGTAGTAATATGCTCAGTTCCAAATAATAAGAGGTATCCTATCTGCAGTGGGACTACATCAAATTTCAAAACACTACCCGGGAGACCGAAACCTAGCCATAATGAACTCTAAAATCTCTTCGCTTTCGTGAAGCTACAGTAAGACTGGTCACGCTCCAGTAAACACAGGATATTGCTGTACCGGGACTCTCAAATTACAAGAAAAACACAGAAATGCGTATACCGTAATTACAGTAGTAATTTATTAGATGCTGAAGTATAGTATAGTTGCACAAAAGTACTTTACATTTAACAAATTTAATAACTCTAATACTTTAATATTTCATAGATGTACATTATAATTTCTACAAAAACAACAATAACTTATATCTTAAAATATAATCGTAAATAAATAAATACATTCTATAATAAATTTTCGGTTCCACTGGCATACACTTTGTGTTCAAGTCATTCACTCCAAGTGGATCAGGTCACCAACGTGATCTGTGTACTCAACGTCGCCGATGACGTTGTTGACGAGATTGTCTTTCAGAGCCTGAACAAGTGCTGACCACCTCGCACGGTATCAACCTTGTATCGAACTTGTGCGTTAGCCATTTTGGACATAGATAACTTACTTACTTACTTTGGAGATTTAACGTGCGCTTTCCGACTGATGCGTATTTCGCACACGGGCCCGGCCAGGCCATTTAATGTGTTTCCGAAAGGGGTGAAAGTGGTGTGTGCAACCCAAGAGGGGGCTTTAGGGGTTGCTTATATAGAATTTGGGAATTTTGAGATTTGGAATAGATGACGATGGGGTTGGAAAGTAGAACTAAGGGAGCTGGGTATGGTGGATGTTTGTTTGTTTATGTGATTTTGATTTGGTAGTTTATAGTGTTTTTAGATGCGTTTTATTAGTTCCGTTTTGATTAAGAATACGCCTAAGGCCTTGAAGTTTTCTAGTTTATTTTGTGGGTTTAGTATTGCTTCTAGAGTGAGAGCCTTGTTTAGATTGAGGGTGGTTTGTAATGCGGTTCAATGTGTTAGGTAGTGTGTGCAGTGGATGAGTGCGTGTTCTGGGGTTTCTAGTTGTTTGCATTCAGGGCAGGTACCTGTAGTATGTTTTTTATTTTTTTTTAGGTGGTTATTTAGGTTGGTGTGTCCTGTTTGGAGTTTAGTGATTACTCTGTCGATTTTTTTTGATGGATTGAGAATTTTTGGTTTGGTTAGTGGTTTGCTGAGTACTTTTTTGATTTGGCTATTTGAGTTTAGATATAGGTTATGCCATTTTTTGGTGATATTTTGTTTGTTTACGCTTTTAATTTCTGATTTTGAGATGGGTAAGTTTAAGCTTATTTCTGGGATTTTGAGGGATAGTTTAGCTGCCTTATCGGCGTTTTCATTACCGTATATTCCTACGTGGGCGGGTATCCACAAGAAGGTTATTTGTTTGCCTGCCTTAGTTAGGTCGTTGGAGCTTTTAAGTATTTGATTTATTAATTTAGGTCGGTTTTTGGTATTTTTGTTTTGGAGGGCTTGTAGTCCACTTAGGGAGTCGGTAAGTATTAGGATTTTTTTGTGGTTTTTAGATTCTTGATTATGGAGGGCTGAGGCCCATTAGTTCTGCCGTGAGTATTGATTGGTTGTTTGGGAGTCGGAAAGATTGTGTGGTTTTAGTTGGTTGTGTGGTATGGACTCCGAAACCTGTGTGTTTGGAGGTCGGATCTGAAGATCCATCCGTGTAAATGTGACACCAATTTGGCCAATTTTCGTGTATGTATGCTAGTGTGGTGGTTTTAGCTATGTTTGGGTCGGTTTGTTTATTTATTTGACTAGCTAGTGTTGTGTCTATTTTGGGTATTTTAAGTTTAGGGGTGAAGATATTTGATTGTTTGCAGTTTTGTTTAAGATTTTTAATTTGGTGTTCATTTAGGTAGTTTGTTATTCTTTGGGATATTGGGGTAAAAGTAAGGGGTGTTTACGAGCTAGAGCTTGGTTTTTGGGGCTGACATTTTGGTTTATTAAGTTTTGGATGAGAGGGTTTGATTGGGACGCGGCCCAGAAATTTAAGGTTAGCTGTTCCCTACGTAGACTTAGTGGCATTTCTCCTGTTAAGGCCTGAAGTGAAGTGTAGGAGGTGCCATGTTGGGTGCGTGTAATTAGTTTGAGAGCCTGATATTGTATTGAGTCAAGTTTTTTAGATAGAGAGTTGTTTAGGGTGTTGTATATGGCGCAGCCGTAGTCTAGTTTTGATCTAATTAGTGATATGTAGAGAGAGAGGAGGGTATCTTTGAGGCTCCCCAGTTAGGCATCTTAGGGTGTTTAGGTCTTTACTGCATTTAGTTGTTAGGTTTTGGATGTGAGCATCCCAGGTGAGATGTTCATCGAAAATAAGTCCTAAGAATTTGGTTTGTTTTTGAAATTTGATTGTTTGGTTGTTTAGCTGGAGGATTGGGGAGGCGGGTTTCATGTTTTTATGTTTGAATACTGTTCCTGTTGTTTTTTCTGAGTTAAGGGAGAAGCCCCATTTGTCAGCCCATTGTTGTATTTTATTAAGAGATTTTTGGAGTAAATTTTGGGCCATTTTAATGCTTTTAGTGCGGATCCAGAGGGCTCCATCATCCGCGAATTTTGATGTGTTTACTTTATGGGATATGCCCTCGAATAGATCGTTTATCATTATATTGAAGAGGGTGGGGCTGAGGATACTGCCCTGGGGAGTGCCATTTTCTAGGGGACATTGGTCCGATAGTGTTTGGTCTATACCCACGGTTATTTTACGATTGTTTAGGAAGTCCTGGATGTAGTTTATTATCTGACCTTTGAGTCCTATTTTTTGAAGTTTTTGTATTAGCCCGTCGTGCCATACCATGTCGAAAGCTTTAGAGAAGTCTAAGGAGATGCCTGTGGTATATACATAGATAAATAAGTCCTTGGCACGCAAAAAACCCATGATCGTTTGCTTTCCGGTTCGCCCCGATTGTTTCCAGGTTTGTTTGTCAGCACCAAACCTATGCTCGTGTGATTCACCAAAGTGGTAAGCGTCAGCATCACTTCAGGATTGCCTCCCAAATTAAGCTGACACGCCGTGATATAACTGGAATACTGTTCAAAGCGGCGTTAAACCCATCTCACTCACTCATCGTTTTGATACTTGTGGCTACATGCAATGTGACAAGTACATTCCGCTGACAGCCCCGTGGGCATTCCGAATTAGATTGGTTCACAGCAACCTATGCTGGTCGTTTGATGCGACTGAATGGGTCGGTGGTCAAGGACGCTGACTTCGCTGATAACCGCCGTTATATAGCTGTAATAATCCTGAGTGCGGCGTTAAACAACAAACTTATTTACCAATAAATGCGGTAAACATGGTAAGCAAGTAGATATATCATGGCAACAAGGATGAATAACAAAATTGGTTTTCCCTCGTATTACGTTTACATTAATAATTAAATAATATTGTTGAATGTGGAGTTAAACAGCAAGGAAACAAGCACATGACAAACTTAAGGCAAAAAAGTATTCTTTGATCCTTGCGGCATTTTCCTCTAAATGTGATGACTATAAACACCAAAGAAACAAACATTCAGCCCACATTCTCATTTTGAGGCACAACCAGTTATACATATTTGCATACATGTATATACTTGCCATAGGTTGAAAAGGGAAAAAAAGGATAACTGGCGGTCGCGAATTTATACTTTTGTCAACGAGGACTCAATTCAATAGCCAATTCAAATAGCAAATTCCCTTCCATTGATTTACAGACCTGAACTGGAAATAGAGGAGACAAGTTAGACCGATTCGTCTGTTTCATATTTAGCTCTACGCATAAAAACACAAGACTGTATGACAAAAGGGATGACTTCAACTTTCCAATAGTTAATGTTCCCTTTATGTCGAGCAATATTCCTGCAGCTCCAGCGCTTGGTGTTCACAGTTCACAAATTTGCGGTACAATCAAGCATGCTCTTTCCACCATTTCAATGAGCGTCATACAACTCTTGCTCCGAAGTTGTGTGAAAAAGGTTACAACATTCAAGCCAAGTAAAGCTTTCAAAAGGTTTTGTGGTAGACATATGGAGGGCATTTCACCTGTCTACTGTAAGCATTTTTGCAAGCATTACTAAGGCCTTGATTGTTGAAACCGGGATCAAACAACCTTTGTGCAAGGGTTGTATGACGTCCTTTGAAATCAGCAAAAAAGCATAAGGAAGAACACGCTGTACACTGACGTGCTGGATACATTTGGTCATGATTGAAACTGTACATTGATTCATGGACGTATATGATTTAAATAAAGATAACTACTTCGCTAGGTAAATGGTTACGATTGTGCAAACATATAGGACACATGGTGTTAACTCAGTAATACGTAACGGAAGGAACCCGTACACACACACACACACACACACACACACACACACACACACACACACACACACACACACATGCACGTCGCTATATAAGTGCAAAAATCTTGGACGGGACGTTAGACCCAATTTCACCTCACCTCACAGTTTGATTTGTCAGCTGTGTCTCCCTTACCAACTCGTTCTCTCGTTCCGCTCATCAGGCCTATGGTTGAAGGGTATAAGCTATCTGATCTGCTGATAAAGAAACGTTATCAGTTGTAAATGTACTTGTGTGAAATATTATGTTTATATATTACTTGTTGATAGCTATAACTCATTTATGTGTGTTTGTTTTGACAGTATGTTATAATAAATATGGTTTTGTCATTTTGGCGCACACAAAAAATGATAATAGTGCCTTTAGTGGGTTTCATTCTCTACGGAGATAATAAAGACACGTGGTCGGGGAAACCCGACACAAATTAGTCGCTGCATTTGTTAAGAACACCCTAATAACTCCTCTTTTCAGATGTGTAGATGGCGTCAACGTCTTCATGTGCAAATAGTCCATTTTCATCTCTGTCCGAGTGCAGCCTCACATTCTGTGTGGATGGTGATCCGGACTTCATTAATGTCGACGAAAGGTAAGTTTCGGTGTATCTATTAAGATCGTAATAATATATAAATACTGCAAGAATATACATTTTTAACATTTGTTTTACTCACTGCTTTTATTGGCATTTAGAAGTTGGCATGATGAACAGGTGATATAGTTCTATGGATATACAACTTCTTTATTTACAATGACAGCGACGTTTCGGTGTAGATACGTACACCGTTATCAAGCAGGTGAGAGAAATGTGAAGTATGGAGGTTATATACAAGTTGATAAGTGACCTCACCTATCAACTTGTATATTTCTATTCCCTATTCGCCTACATGTTTTCTGTAGGCAAAATGGGATGTAGGCGAAATGGGACTCAACCCTGTTTGTGTACATCGCTCAGGCTTTCATATTTAATCTTTTCGGTTGTGTAAACATTATCGTGGATAGGTTGAGTCCAATTTTGCCTACATCCCATTTTGCTTACAGAAAACATGTAGGCGAATAGGGAATAAAAAATGCACCCCTATTGAGAGAATGGACTTGACTTAATGGAATAAAGGAAGGTTAGTTTCATAATGTATGAGTAAAAAAATAAGTATATCATTGTCTTTAAAGGGAGTCACTTTATAATCAGTGTTTATATAAGCAATTGGCTTAAGCATTAAGGCTATGAAGATCAAAAGTAGCAGTGAAATACTTACAACAGTTTGTGATTATAAACAAATATCAATCCTTTTGTTGCACATGAGTGAAAGGGATTGTGTACATAGTTTCAATTAGCTTTTAATTTTAATTAAAAGATCAAACTTAAAACTAATTACTTTGTTTAAAATTGGGATAGGATGATCTCATACTGATGTATAAAATGGATCAACAAGGCGTGATGGATAATTGGAAGCCAGTACAAGTAGAGAGGGATATATTAAAATATATATAAATAAATAAAATAGACTATAGATAATGGAAATGAGATTAAGATTGTTGAGTGATGGGCTCATTGAAGGCCGTTGGAATGTAATACCCATGATGATGGCTGGTTGGATTTTTTTATGTGAAGGGCTTCTATGAGTTTCCTAATCTTTTCTGGTGAGCAATGTTAATGTTGCTCCAATGGATGTTGTGGTCTGGGTGGGCTGGGATATGGTCAGAGATGGCGGAGTCTTTCGTCTGTACTGATGTATTGTGTTCCTTATTTTTTACTGGAAGAGGCCTACATAAGAGTCACCACAATCATATATCATGTGGTGTACTGCACCGGTAGGATCATCTTTTGTTGTTGAAGATCTGTCATTGGCTTTGAGCATGTTCTGGATGGTCCTACCTCTCCGAAACACTACATTGATGTTGGCTTGGTGTTTGAGAGGTCGGCTGAATTGATAGCTGGGTGTACTTTTATTTGGCTGGCTGATGACAAATGAGGCTGTTTGGTGGCGCGGGGTCTTCTCTTTAGGGATGAGGGTGGTGTTGATGGTCTGGTCTACTAGTCTGATAGGGTAGTTTTTTAATTTTGTAAAGATGAGTCGGCATCAAGGTGTTCTGACGTGGAGCAGATGTTCTTGGCTCGTTGGGCAAGGGTGGCTATTATCTCTCTCTTGATTTGTGGTGATGGAGTTGATAAGTGGTGATGGTGCTGGTCAGTATGGGTGGGTTTTCGATACACGCTGGTCTGGTGTTTGTTGTCAACTTTCTGGACTCAAGGAAAGGAAGCTGGTTGTTCGTTTCTCCTTCCACGGTGAACTGCATGAGTGGGTGTTGGACATTAAGGTGGTTGAGGAGGATGTTTGGATCATCATCATCAGGGTTACGGATGACAAATGTGTCGTCGACTATTCTGTACTAGCAGATCGGGTTAAGGGTGATGTTTGGAGGGCTCAATCTTCTAGGTCTATCATGTGGATCTCTATGATTATTGGGGAGAGGGGAGATCCCATGGGGAGACCGTAGGTTTGTTGTAGGAACTTGTCTTGCCAGGTGAAGTAAGTTAACGTTGAGCTGATGAGGGTTTGATTAGACGGATGATGCTGTCTGTGGAGAGGTGGGCATCTGGGTAGCGTGGATCTCGTCTATACGTCTCGCTATATGACAACTCATGTTTTCCTACTCAGTTATGTGAATTGTGCAGTTCACTCACTCACATGTATTGTCGAGTCATTCTCTTGACTAGCGTACAGACAGGCAGACTTCTGATGTTAAAATCCACATTCTTTCTCATCTGTAGATTGAATATATTATGTGAACACCTATCCGTCCATACACCAGACTGCTATCTCATGTTACACTCGCATGTCTATTCCTCGCGAATGCATGTTACGCTGTATATCAACATGAAGTATCGAGCGGTAAATGTGACATTGATAAATTTAGTTCCTGGTTGGCAGTTCATAGTATAGTTGTGTTTGTCCTGTATTCTCTACACACTGTGTTAACGCCAAGTGCCGTTTCTCGGACGGAAATATCCATGTTGTTTGTCGTCCACATTTTGAAAGAGCAGGATGTGCCTGTATTGAAATGTGCGAAATTGGCTCGTTTGAGAGAGGTGAGGTGAATTGGGGTTTAAAGTAGCGTCCAAGATTATTGAACTTATATATCGACGTGCATGTACGTGTGTGTGTTTGTGTGGCTGCTTGTATTAGTCCGGACTGATGTCGATTTACAGTGCTAGCTCACTGAGATACCATGCCGCAGTTCAACATGAATATCCCACTCAGACACAGTATACTGACTCCGAGCCGACCAGTCCTTGTTTTAGCCCCTTAATGCCGAGCGCCAGACAGGGTAACAACAACGTATTTTAACGTCTTTTGGTATGACGCAGCCGGGGATCAAACCCTAGACCTTCCGCTCTCCGGGCGGATGCTCTACCACTAGACCACGGAGGCGGTCTCGTTTGAGAGAATATGGACATGTTTATAGTATTTAATATTCATTACTTTAAACCATCGAAATGTATTATACACCAAGTGCTTGGAGAAAAACTGTACCTTATATACGCATAAAATACAATTATAACTTTAACTATTAACCTTTATATAAGTATTATCCTTTCTCTCAGTCCAGTGCAGGGTGAAAACAAAGGGGTTTGAAAGTGGGACACTAACCAATATAGAGGACGCCTGGGTTTTCACTCTGATTGCGCACCAAGAAGTTGACCGACCCACTAAGTAAAACATGACATTAGAATAGGGCTTTAATGCTGATACTTGGCTTACGACTACATAAGTTTGCAGCCTGAAATGATAACTACAAGAAATAATTGCCTAGATAAGATGAAGTAGGGTCTTTTGAACTTAAAGATCACTTGTCAGAATAATACTGAGCATCAATGAAGTGAGGTACTCTGCTCTGGACTTCCAATCAGGTTTTGGGACAGCTGCTGACATCACATATTCACCACTGGTCATCCACTGTGGTTTAGTCCTGGAACGACTGGATGTCCTGGGTCATGGTACTGGTGGTGTGACCAATATCTCTTGAGGTACACTAACATCTTGTGTTATCTCTGGTTCTGAAGGTAAATTCAGAACTTCAAATGTTTCGTCCTCCTGTGATGTCTCCTGTGTCAGGTGTATCATTGTTGGAACTATCCACCACTGAAGATGCACCCACATCCTGCTCCGAATCCGCAGCAACTATCTCTGACCGGTCCTCTGCATCATTCACAGCAGTACTGTCTATATCTTCCTCTACCCCAGCTGGCATCTGCAGCTGAAACTGTTCTGATGAAAAGATGGGGACAAGTACAAAGTCATCATCTTCACTCTCTGCGGTGGTGTTTTGATCATTATTGATTGATGCTGTCTCTCTCATAGTAGGTTGCAGACGTGGGCTAGACCTCCTTTTCCGTGGTTTGGATACAGGAACAGATGTTTCTGGTCTAGGAAGAGAACCGATGGGCAGCAACAGATTCCTATGAAGAGTCTTCTTCCTGTCCCCTCCGTTTTCTTTTTCAACAACATACACTGGTATTGAAGATTTGGTTGGCTTGTGACAATGTAGATCATCTTCCCACTTGTCAGCTAGTTTGTGACGACCATCATCACCCACATCTAATACAGTTGCTCTTGCTCTCTGATAGTAGTAGGACTTCTGCTGGGATTGAGACTGTTTGGCTTGTCTGGTAGCTATCTCGTAGGCATTACGCAGTTTTTCCTGAAAGGTCTTGGTATACTTGAGAATTGATCTCGTGGTGACAGGTTCTATGTCTAGTCAAAAGGACAGATCTATAGGAAGTCTGGGGTGACGACCGAACATGAGATAGAAAGGAGAGTGTCCAGTTGATTCATGTCGTGTGCAGTTGTACGCATGCACTAGTGGTGCAACATGGGTCTTCCAATCCTTCTTGGCTTCAGGTTCAAGTGTTCCAAGCAAATTGCACAATGTCCTATTAAACCTCTCGAACATTCCATTAGCCATGCGATGATAAGGTGTTGTGGACGACTTGTCGATCTTTAGAAGCTGACAGAGCTCAGTCATCACCTTGCCCACACAGTTAGCTTCCTTATCCGAAGGAATCCTTTTGGGCAAACCATAGTGGACTACAAAGTTGTTGAAGAACAGCTCTGCTGTGGTTCTTGCCGAAGTGTTCTTTGATGGATATGCGAGTAAAATAATCAGTTATCACAAGAAGATATTGCTGACCCCCTGTAGAGGGTTCCAATGTCAAAACATCCATGCAAACTAGTTCAAGTGGCCGAGATGTTGTGACGAACTGAGGTGGAGGACTTGTGCTTCATGCATCTGCCACTAGATTCTATGTGAACCTCAACATCCTTGGTCGTACCAGGCCAGTAAACCCTTTCCTGGTGGAGAGAAACTGTCCTGTCTCTGCCTGGGTGTCCAATATTTTCGTGAAGACCAAGTAAAGTTGCTGCTCGACACCATAAAGGGAGAACAAGTCACTTCTGTTCAGTCCCATCCTGTTTGACAACACGGTAGAGAACATCCTTGTGGATTCTGAAGTGGTCATAGTTCTTAAACAATATTGTCATCTCTGAGTTGCCTATATATGACCTTCTGTCAGGCTTGATCCTGTTCTCCAGTCCCTCGATGATGGTTGTAAGACAAGGGTCTCTAGCTTGCGCACGTCTCCAATCACTGGCATTCATGTTACACTGATCTTCGTCAACATTGATTTCCTTCTCTCCTGTTACATCTGTGTACATACAGAGACTTTCTACCAAGCTGTTTACATTGATCATTCCACAGATAGCACGAATTGAATCTGCTGTGATTTGATCAACCTCGGTAGTGTCTTCTTTAGTGGGCTGCAGGGACAGAGTGTCTGCATCCAAGTTCTCTTTTCCTGGTCATGGAAAGTGTTGTGGTGTGTCGTTATTAGTATTAGTAAATAATTATAAAAATAACACAAAGAAGGGAAGTCTCAATGAGAGTCCCGACCCCTAAGTCCATCTGTTCTAAAACATGTACTTTCCTCTTGCTTCAACCAGCAATTCTGTATCGTTCGCTTCTCACTACAAGTTAACATTAAACAGAGATCACAGAGCTAAAAGTTTACAAAATACGTATTATGTTGTAATATGTGCTGCATAACGTCCGCTTCAGGAGGAAAACTCAATATACACGCAAAGGTGAAACAAAAAATACGTGTGACGTATTAACGTGGGGTCAAAAACTAAAATACTCAAGTAAATGTAGAATATGTTATTACTTACAACATACCGACTTAGTATAAAAACGTCCCATTATAGGTGCAAGAATTGCTTTACAATGCCGAAAAATGTTTTTTTCAAGATGGCTGATACTCGCAGGTCGTGCGATTGAACAATTAAAACAAACTTTTATTTTTCAATATAATCTTCATTCACTTCAATACGCTTATTCTACCCGTGAAGATTCCGAGGTAGAATAGGTCTTCAGCAACCCGTGCTTGTCGTAAAAGGCGACTAACTGGATCGGGTGGTCAGGCTCGCTGACTTGGTTGATGCATGTCATCGATCCCAATGTCGTGGATCGATGCTCATGATTTCAATCACTGGATTGTCTGGTCCAGACTCGATTATTTACTGACCGCAGTCATATAGCTGGAATATTGCCGAGTGCGGCGTTAAACAACCAACCGACCAATACGCTTATTCGATTTTCGCAGGAAATGGTCAGTCTGGGCTTTTGGGTGGGTGATTTAACCTGTACAGCCCAGAATTAGCCCCCAGTGACTATTTCCTGTTCCGGCAAATGAAATCTTCCCTACGTGGAAGAGGCTTCCAGGATGACAAGGACATAAAGGCTGCCACTGAGGCGTTGTTAGAGGGCCAATCTGCGGATTTCTAAAAAGTGGTATTAAAAGTGTATTGAGGTGAATGGAGATTATACTGAAAAATAAAAGTGCAAAAGATATTTCGCAATAGATATTAAAAATGGTAGAATGTTTTTATTTCTATGTGGATATAAGGAAATAAGGCATCGGTTGCAGTTTTGATAGCCATTAAGTCAAGTTGAACAGTCTGTGGTAGTGAACACATCTCCAAGTCAACAGAGACATATAACTGGAACAAAGGTGTGAATTTCTTAATTCCTTTATTAGGGCAAACTTCTGACACAAGAGAAGAAATTACACTATATACTAAAGAACATAATCAAAATATTAACTTATACATGTACATCTCTTAAGCAAATACCAATGTACAATGAGATAAACAAGCCCCGTACCATTACTAGTACTCTATGGTACTCTTTACATGGATAGTAAATACAACACTAAAATATAGCTGCAAGCAGCGATGTCGGGCTCCCGCTGGTTAGAATTGTAGAAGCGGATCCTGTTCTATTCATAGAAGTACTTTTGGAAAATTGCACTTTGGTTATACAGAGTACTAAAAACCATTGAAACTGAGTTCTTAATTAAACTAATTTGTTACCATTAATGCATTTTCTCCTGTTGATATATAAAAGCATTCAGATATGCGGAAGGATATGTGCTATAATGTTGTTATACATGAATTATGTATCATTTCTCTCTTATATGCTGCATGACTACAATACTCTACCAATACACACGAAATTTAGCCGAAATCGGACCAGTAGTTCCCGAGTAACAGGTGTCTAGTGTTGTGCTATTTGGCAAGTTGATGGACTGGGGCCAAAGAGTTCCATTTTCAAAAGACTGTAGTTTCGTTGTCCATTGAGCTACAGACAAACGGTTTTGTGTTCTGGAATGGTCAGGACAAGGGCTATCAGGAAAATATATCACATTTGACATAAATACATGTTTTCTTTGAAGTTGTTAGTATGGTACTTGGAGCCAAAGTCTGGAGAGTTTGGAAGCTTTTGAGCTGGTAGTTTGAGCTGAGGAGATTTTGGGAGGCAAGTACTGAGAAATCTGCTAAAAAACAGTGCAAAAACACTTAATCCGATCTGGAGGCCAAACGAAGCAATTTCGCTACATTGGACGTGTAGAGAATTTGTTGGCCATCTGATTCCGCACCAGCTCAAGAATTTTGGAAGTCTTTGGAGCTTTCGTGGCGGAGATTTGAGCTGTTGAAATTGCGATTTTTAAAGTTGTTTTGAGTTATCTGCCCTTAGTCTTTGAGTCTAGAGTCTTGAGATTTTTGTGGATATAACTTCAGTAGCTAAGCTATCTTTGTGCAAAATTTCAAGAGATTCTGAGCAGTAGTTTTGGAGTTCGGATTGGAACAAAAATCGGCGGAATAATAATAATAATAAAGAATAATAATAATAATAAATCGAACAATAACAAGAGGGCTCTTGCCAAGATGGCAGGGAGCCCTAATTAATCAAGAAACATTATAATCTTAGTAACATAAACAGTAGTGATAAAAACAGCTGGAATAGTCTAAATTAGGGGTGGGGATATGTTGCCTTCGCAAATCGTATTCCACTTTTAAGAGTGGTTATCTAGATCGATGTGCGGTTTAGTCATGGACACACAACTTCTGTACAGTGTAGAACGAAACAGAACAAATGTTCCAGTTAAAGTTATCTGAGGGCCACACTATTTATATACGTACATGTGTTCTGATCTTAAATCATTCCATGGGGACTATAGGTTTGAACACGTCCCAAGTAAAAGCTCCTCTACAAAATGGATCAGCTGGTTGGGCACTGTGAGGCAGACTATTGAGGTTTGAACACGTCCCAAGTGAGCTCCTCTACAAAATGGATCAGCTGGTTGGGCTCTGTGATCCGAGTTTCAAAGTACCCGACTGCATGGGACTTTGCTCCTGACATGAAGCACAAGTCTGACTCCACTACTTACAGGTTGCCACGATATATCCTAGCCTTAAACTCTCACACATGACTTAACTCCAACTGATAATTGACGAGTCATTGGAAAGATCCATAGACTGATCATAAAAATATCAGATGGTAATCGTCAGCATGGTAATAGTCCGATCTGTCAGCAGAAAAAAAGGTCACCAGAACACCTTTTTCTAATTGCAGCATTTAAACAATTTAAACTTTATTGATGGAATGGTGATTTCCTGATCAATAGTTTAGTCTTACATTAGCGGTCTGTGTTGTGCGTAACTAGAAAAAAAGGCCAACTAGGAGGCAGACTATTGAAGTCTGACAGAATAAAGAGATTGCTTTTCATGACAGATGCAAATCAAAGAGCAAGGATAACATGAATCAGATTTCAGTCACCCTCCTATACACCCTTCGGATCAATCACGCTGAGACTGTTGTTCCTTGGGGTGTCGGCTTACACTTAACATTGATGAACGTGGCATCAAATACTTCCGTTATCCAACTGGTGCCCCGGTGAATATTCAAGACATCATGCCAGATAACATGAGTAATCTGATCCTCTTTCCTAAAAGAGTGAGTTGAGTTTACCTTGCTGTCAACTGAACAGCTGCTACAATTGCCCATGGCCATCAGAAATTGCACTGGACCTGCTATGTTTTAACATTGGTGGCCTGTTCAGCCAGTCAATAGCCTACATTTATACACACAATTGTAAGTAATAGTTTAACTATATGCCAAATAGCAGTGAAATACAGATATGACGTCACTATTTTAGAACAGTTTACCGACCTAATTCTGTAATCTAAATTTTAAGCTCATGCATTTATTCTAAGAAAGTGAATTGCGAATATACGGGATATTCAAAGGCAGCATGGATATCGAAGAATGAAGTTAAAGATGTATTATGAATGTACTGAAAGAAATGTCCATGCAGCACATTTGTTTTGTATTTATTTTCATATATGTAGAACTTTCCGGCTGTATTTAAATACGCAGTTTTAACAGTGCAAAATGATATTTGTTTACATAGTAATTTTTCAGTTTCTTTTGGGGTTTCCAAAAAACAGCAGCTTGGCTAGCATAGTGTTTATTCTCACAAATGCAGTGATACAGCTATATCACCTATCACCAGAAAATATCCAGATTTCACTCTAACCGACATCTGCTCAATTGCGTTGCTGTAAATAATAAACATGCTTATATGGGGGTCGGAGACTATATAATCTTCAGGCCAGGCAGCAACAAATAAATGTCTACAGCTTTATAAATCTAAGGCAACACACAGGTCTCTTTCCTGGTTTATAAGACCTTTTGTCAAAGAAAAGATCTCCGGTAACTTGTTCGGTCAACATCATAGTCAAGTAAGTTATCTTTATGATGTCTTGGATAACTGTACAGATATAAGCATGATAAGCAGGCTCACAAATGTGATGGTAATTTAAATGTTGATAGAATGATTAAGAGTTGATATTATTCTCTTAGCTCCGGCATTAGGAAAAGGTCTGTTAATAAACTCAACATGCTGCTCGAGGAATTGTGCATGACAGCCCGGTTTGTTGACATCACAGTCAGAAGTATTCCAGCTATATTCTTGAGGTCTGTAAACAAACCAGTGCTTCCGATCATCAGGAAGCAACAACAGCCAAACTACAAAGGATTGCAAGTTTCAGTTAAGTTGCCACTTGTGACCACCTATACGGTGGTGGTGACAATTTCTAACCCTTGTCCCCACAGAGTACTTAGTTCTAGATCATAAAGACATTCAGTTATGTAGAAGATATATTTTGATTCCACATTTCAAGGATAGGATTCAGTCACAACCTCTCCTTGCTGTTGGTAAAAGCTTATTTGTTTTCCAATAGATTTGAAGGATACTTAGTTTGTGAAGTTGTGTGTCTGTGACCAACCGTAATATTAAGACCCTGCAGCCTGAATAGCTCCGGCATATATCTTGTACTCATCATCTCCAACAACATATTTTCAGACCTTATTATAGTTCTTGTTAGAAACCATCATTCAATGTACTTTCCATGAGCATTTACAAAGGCAACATAGCCCCATGTCAAGTCATCACTTAATTACATACCTGAAAAGGTATTTGACTAAGGACAAGAATTTTTGAATTTTTTTTTTTAAGTTTCTGTTTTGTTTGGTTTTTACTTTTTTTAATTATTTTTCATGTCTGTATGCTTTGTATTATATTACTCATTCGACATTAGTCCTTTTTTGTCTACACACTGAGTGACTGAGAGTGAGTTTGGTTTAACACAGCTTTTCACAGGAATCCAGTTATATCACACCATGTTGGCTTAATGTGTGAGGAAAGGTCTCAGATATTTACCCCTTTGATGGAAACCACAAACATGGGAATGGTGCTGACCAACCTAGAAACATAATTGGGGTGAACCCACAAGGTTTCTGGTGTGCTCAAAGGATGCAACACTGCAAAAAGAACTGCAGCACCTTACACAACTGGGGTATATGTGCCCCTCTGTCTATAAAGAAACATTTGTTGAGTAGTATATTATTGTCCCATGTCATTTGACTTGGACGAAGACATTTTCAGGTTTGTTTGTGTGTGTGTGTGTGCGTTATATTTTTTCTCTCTTTTATTCTTTTTATATTTTTTTGGTATTTTATTTGTCCTTAAATAGTCATTTGTCACTGTTTATCTTAAGGATGACTTAACAGTGGGCAAGTAGAGAATGGACTGTAACTTAAATTACAGTTCTAATGGCAAGCACTAGTAGTGCAACTCATGATGATCTCTATCTACAAACTTGTAGAAAGAGATTATCAAACAAAGACAATGACATACTCACCATGCTCACAGCAATAAAAGTATGTTATTATCTTTGATAGCCTCCCACAATGTCATCTTTGATCATTAGTGGGAGGCATGGGATGCTCCCTTACAGCAGAGGACTGGGGTCGCTGTTAGGGAGAATCCCTTCCCCCCCCCACCCATACCCCTACCCGCCCGCCCACCCAATATTTAGACTATTCTGAGATTAGCTGTTTCGACAGCGATCTTGATGAAGATTGTGTCATCTTTCAAGTAGTTGTTTGTCGGGTTCTCCAGGACAGAGTGGCTGACAAACAGAGGACATCCAGAAGCGATGTTCATCTCGGTCTGTGGCTTCCTGAAGCTGCTGCTGCTGGGATCTGGGTGGAAATGATCACTCAGATGACGCCGCTCTACTCCTTGGTCCAGCAGGTAGAGGGTGACCTTCTGCTGGAACGGCCAGGGCAGGAGAGAGTCATACTCTCCACGCATGATGACAAAGAACAACGACACGTGGGTTGTCTTGCCCATGCCGTCACCGTTCAGGTAGACACGAGCGCACATCTTGTATCCATACTTGCTTGTGTAGAAAGGCTGGCTGTAGAGAGACAAGGTTCTCCCACTTACAGCTTCCTGCTTGCGGCGTGTGTAGTCTCGGATCTTCCACAGCAGAACGCCATCATAGCTGGCAGTTTCCAAAATTTGAAATCTCAGATCCATTTCAGCAATTCGCACATCATGGATACCAATTTGTCTGTCATGCGCAGCAAGCTGGGTGGTGAAGGCATCTACAATGAGTAATGTCAAAAAGTGAAAAGTTACTCTAAAACATAATACATTCGTAATAATAATACATTAAAAATAATTTAGATGACACAATTATGTTGTGTAAAGTACTTTGTCTTCAAACAACCCATTTTGAGCATTACAGATTTCACTCATTCAGTGCTCAGAATGTTTCACTTTGAAAACAAATGTAAGAAGAACTCTGGTTTCTCTTCATAAATGACTAATGTAAACAGTCCATTATGATTATGTGATACAGCTAAATACAGTAAGTACAATTAAGCTATCTGTGACAATGTGTGAAATGTGCAAAACATGAAAAAGTATGGTCATTTCAAGTACCAGCACTTCTCCCAGTCTCGCAATGCAATGAGTAACTAGGTTTGGTTTTACACCGCTTTTAGGAATATTCCAGTAATGTCACAGCAGAGGACACCAGGAATGGGCTTTACACATTGTGCCCATGTGGGGAATCGAGCCCAGGTTTCAGCATGATGAGCGAACACTTGACCACTAGGCAACCCCACCACCCTTCTCATAATACAACTGAAAGAGAAGAAGCATAATAGTTAAGCATGCATTACCATTTATAGAATTAATCCATCAGCTCAAGGAACATATTTTGCGCCAAGATTTATTTTGTCAAAAATGGATTTTCTTTTCAAATCGAGTCAGCAGGTGGTAATTTTATTAAAAGTTCTTAAATGTGTTGTCTGAGGACTTCGATCCATGATCAATCAGCTGGTCCTGTAAGAAAGAATTTAAAAGAGTTTAAAGAATAGCCATTGTACAACAAGATTTGTGAGGTTAACTCCCTTTCACACATTAATAAACAAGTAGGTTGAAAGATATAATAATTATTGAAATTGTGACAATATTAAGTTGACATTTTGAGAGATCAAAAGATTTTTTGTTGTTGGATGACACGAATCATGCCCCATTTGTTTGGGTAAAGATGGTACACTACAAAGGAAACATCAATAAATGATCATTAAGAATAGAAACATTGATGTTGTTAGTCTTAATTGATATTCAATCTCTGCCATAACTGAATTCTTGATGAAAGTTAGATCATTCAAGAAATTCATTAATCACTTTGGATATGCCCAACAATCCTTGAAACCAAGGTGTATTGCATTCGGTCACCAATCAAGACGAACAAAAGGGTCTAGAGGCAGTCTCATTGTTATAGCGCTGGCCCAACATGCAAAAAAGACAGATTCTTGTGTAGGCCTGTTATTGGTTAAACCATCATAATACTGCTTGAATATGGATAAGTGACCAAAATTATGCCCAATTACCTATTTTGACTTGACTACATGTTCCCGTGTTCATGTGAAGAATTTACTTGCCTTTGCATGTGTTTGTAACAGGCGCCACCTTTGGGACAGGATACAATCACCTTTTCAGGAACACCTGGTATCATCACTATCTTATGGAGATTCATAGGCACAAGTTGAAGATATATTGGAATTGTACAATGGTGTTTTCCTCAGAATATTTCTCACAATTATGGCAAGTGTTTTATAACTTTTAATTATTGAGATAATGAGCTAACCGGCACATGCAAAGACTTCTATGTTACAATTTGATAAATTCTGGTCCACATTGTGATTTTTCAAACATACGTGTCCCACATGTATGACTTAAAGCCTTGCAGAAGTCGAAGAATGAAAAGCGTGAAGACCACAAGTGTTTCATTTTTGGGTTCATCACATTATAACCTCAGATGTTATCCACAATCAAATGTATGCTTTATTTTGTGCTGAAATGACCAAGCACATCTTTCACTGTAATTAATGTATATCTTAATGTACCGTTACATCAATTTGCAGCAATATATAAAGAATATTATGTCAGGGGATAACGAGAATGAGCTTCACACATTGTTGAACCAATTGTACAATCAAACCCCCGAATATTAAATATTCATAACTTTATTGATTCAAACAAACTTTCCCTGAAAGAAGACATTAAAGTGTTAATTAATATGAAGTCTTAAGAATACTGATGTTACACACAATGTTCTTGAGCAGAGCTGGAACATCCCAATGAGTCTTTGAGGATGGTTACAATATTTCTAGTAAAAAAAAAGTTCCACTGGATTTTTTCTTTTTACTAGAAAAAGAATTGTGTGAATTGTTTCATAGGGCAGTCTTCATGCTATCATCAATGATCACAGAATAGAGTTGTACGCAGGTTCACTGTTTAACAGGCTACTAACCTGCTATCACCAATTATCACAGAATAGAGTTGTACGCAGGTTCACTGTTTAACAGGCTACTAACCTGCTATCACCAATTATCACAGAATAGAGTTGTATGCAGGTTCACTGTTTAACAGGCTACTAACCTGCTATCACCAATTATCACAGAATAGAGTTGTACGCAGGTTCACTGTTTAACAGGCTACTAACCTGCTATCATCAATGATCACAGAATAGAGTTGTATGCAGGTTCACTGTTTAACAGGCTACTAACCTGCTATACATTTTTTACTGTCAATGATCAAGAGAATCGATTTGTCTGTTAGTCACTGTCAGGCTACAAACCTTCTACTGTGAAATGATCATAGAACAGTGGTTGTTTCCACACCAAATTGACAGGCTACAGACCTGCCATAGTGCTCAGACTTCCATAGCGAGCCACTGTCTGTCCGCCCTCCATCCCTGCGATCTGATCAGTCAGACTCTGTGACTGTTCACGTAGTGTTGTCAACTCCCGACTCTGCTGTTCCAGCTGTTCCTTGCGCGGTAGTTCCTCCACCCTCCTCTCAAGCTTAATCACCCTCTCAGTCTGGGAGACCATTTTCAACTGCGAAGAACCACATTACATGTCTGTAAGTTACACTGATAAACAGGCTGATAACCTGCTGTCATTAATGATCACAGAACTATGTGATCTGCACATTGACTGATTTACAGGCTACTGACCTGCTGTCATTAATGATCACAGAACTATGTGATCTGCACATTGACTGATTTACAGGCTACTGACCTGCTGTCATTAATGATCACAGAACTATGTGATCTGCACATTGACTGATTTACAGGCTACTGACCTGCTGTCATTAATGATCACTGAACTATGTGATCTGCACATTGACTGATTTACAGGCTACTGACCTGCTGTCATTAATGATCACAGAACTATGTGATCTGCACATTGACTGATTTACAGGCTACTGACCTGCAATCATTAATTACCGTATTTTCTTGTGTATAGTGCACACCTATGTATAATGCGCACCCCCCTCTAGCGGGTTCAATATTTTGGGAAAAATAATAATTGAATATTATGCGCAGAAAAACGAACGGGTGATGAGAAACTTTGTCAGTACAAATTTGAAATTTGAGATAAAAAAAAATCCCCAGACATGTTTATTTACTGTTTAAATAGTATTTATTGTTCTGCTAGGCATTGTTTTATATCTAGGGATTAAGATTGCCTTGTGTATTTTCTTGTAAACTAAGCCGGAAACAGCAATCAGCTGTAAATGTTTTCTTGGAATCGACAGGTGATTCGGTCAAGACACACCCAATGATATAACGTTTTTTTAATGCAAGGATCAACAACAATTGTATCTGAAACTATTTTTTTTATCAGAAATAATATATTCCATTATTTTCTTACTTATATGCAGCCTTTACTAAACACATTTAAAATAATAATAACCCTAAGCAAAGCAGCTGATCGCTATTCCCGGGTATTATTTTTTTTCAAGGAACCAGTCTGACCAGTCACTGTCAAGGCTCACGCGCACGTGATCGTGTGATCGCGAGAATTCCATGTTGACATAGAATCATCAAACAAAAACAAATATGACTTTTAACGAGTCAAAGTATGTAATTTATGATATATGTATCCATTCTCTGTCAACTAAAGTTCGTTTCAAGGCATCAATTGCGGTATTCTGACCGTGGTTGCTGTTAATAACGGTGAGTTGTGCAATCTTCCTATCGCTTCACACACGATTTCGCCAAAATTAATAAAAAAAATATTAAAAGGAATTTTGAATAAAATTAATGAAATAAGTTGCAAACATAAGTCCAGATAAACAAAGAACACTTTTTATAGCCAGACAGTGTAATTACATGATTAATTTGCGTACTTCAGTATGGATTCGTTGACATGGTGTTTCCGGTGTTTCGTGCTCACGGTAATGTCTTTCCATGGGGGAAAAAAACATCCAAACTCATAATTCGTGTATAATGCGCACCCCCTTCTACACAGCTGTGTTTTTTCGAAAAAAACTGTATCAAGAAAATACGGTATCAAGTACAATGTTATCTGTTTTGTTTGTTGTTTAACGCAGCATTCAGAAATATTCCAGCTATATGAGGGCAGATTATAAATAATCAAGTCTGGACCAGACACTCCATTGACAGACCTCATGACCATCCATCTACGCAACGGGGTACAACGACATCAATCAATCAAGTCACCGAGCCTGACCACCCGATACTGTTAGTCTCCTCTTACGACAATGTTGTCTGCAGAATAAGGCTACTAATGTGCTATCATTAATGATCCGAGAATAGTGTGATGTAACAATGGTAGAAACTAACATTTTTAGTCCACTAGTCCTTATAATGACAACATATAGCAAAACCATTATAAACGGCAAATTTCTGCTCATTCTTATGATACCTTAACTATGGGGAAATTTTGCAAGGATTACTGGACTAGTGCCAATTTCTAACGCTGTGTGATCTGCATGTTCACTGAATAACAGGCTACTAACCTGCTACCAACAATGATCACACAACAGTGTATTCTGGTGTGCACTGAATAACAGGCTACTAACCTGCTACCAACAATGATCACACAACAGTGTACTCTGCATGTTCACTGAATAACAGGCTACTTACCTGCTACCAACAATGATCACACAACAGTGTATTCTGCATGTTCACTGAATAACAGGCTACTAACCTGCTACCAACAATGATCACACAACAGTGTATTCTGCATGTTCACTGAATAACAGGCTACTAACCTGCTACCAACAATGATCACACAACAGTGTATTCTGCATGTTCACTGAATAACAGGCTACTAACCTGCTACCAACAATGATCACACAACAGTGTATTCTGCATGTTCACTGAATAACAGGCTACTAACCTGCTACCAACAATGATCACACAACAGTGTACTCTGCATGTTCACTGAATAACAGGCTACTAACCTGCTACCAACAATGATCACACAACAGTGTATTCTGCATGTTCACTGAATAACAGGCTACTAACCTGCTACCAACAACGATCACACAACAGTGTATTCTGCATGTTCACTGAATAACAGGCTACTAACCTGCTACCAACAATGATCACACAACAGTGTATTCTGCATGTTCACTGAATAACAGGCTACTAACCTGCTACCAACAATGATCACACAACAGTGTATTCTGCATGTTCACTGAATAACAGGCTACTAACCTGCTACCAACAATGATCACACAACACTGTATACTGCATGTTCACTGAATAACAGGCTACTAACCTGCTACCAACAATGATCACACAACAGTGTATTCTGCATGTTCACTGAATAACAGGCTACTTACCTGCTACCAACAATGATCACACAACAGTGTATTCTGCATGTTCACTGAATAACAGGCTACTTACCTGCTACCAACAATGATCACACAACAGTGTATACTGCATGTTCACTGAATAACAGGCTACTAACCTGCTACCAACAATGATCACACAACAGTGTATTCTGCATGTTCACTGAATAACAGGCTACTAACCTGCTACCTTGAGATGCATTTCAGTTGAAATTTGACCTGCAAAAGATCACTGGCAACACTGGGTCTACTATCTGTAATCACACAATTATTTGTAATATCCGCTTACCCTCATATCACGAAGCGTAGTCTCCAACTTTCCAACACTTTCCTTGAGTGATGCATTATCAGACAGCGTCTTTTCAAGTTGAACTTTTAGGTGATCTCTTTCTGTTGTGATGTTCTGTCAAATATGGGGGGGCAGTTGTTGAACATTCAGCTCACATCCTTCCTTACATCTCGTCAGAGATACCAAATGTTGCGATTCGGGCAGAAACAAAGTGATACTTTTGCCCTAATTTCGTCAACATGATGAAGTGATTTATTTATGATTCATTCAAAACATTTGAGTTTTTTTCTAGTTGACTACATATTGACTACGACACAAACATTGTCACATACACAACAATTATTAACCACTTGTTTTAGCTTGTGATGGGAAGGTGTACAGATTTTGAGTGACAAATTCAGTGATCTAACCCACACAGCCACAGAGGCTTCCACGTACTTTGTACACCCCTCTGACAAGTGTAAATTGGCATGGCTCCCATGGCTGATAGCTTATACTGGGGTACACAAAGCATGTGATCAAGACTACCAGTTTTGGGACTGTCATTTTTCACCACTTTCTAAATGGCATTGTATGTTCAATGAATATGTTGTGTTTGTAATTGTGAATTGTACATACCGGCTCTTACTATTCCTAGTATAAAGAGGAACACTTCAAACACATTATTCATTGTTTGGTCTTGTTACACTTGTAAAGAGAATACCTTCCCACCTAACTCGTAAATCGGTAATTTGTTGAGCAGGACGGATTAAAATAGCTAATCCCTCCTACCCTTACCCTTTACTGGGTTAATCTTACTGTGGACAATTCCATTAACTATGGAGATGTAAAAAACCAAATTCACGTGCATAGAAATTGTTGGCGATTTGAAGTGCAGGCGAAAAGCGTTGTAGGCAAAATGAGAACATGCAACATACATTTCTTGGGAAATCATTTTAAGATAACCGTTCTTCTTTCACTAATTTTGTGTATTTAAGACAGGAGGTCTTGATTATTACTAAATTACGAAGTGTTACCATGTACAAAAAGGCTACGCCATAACAGGGATTCTACTCTTATTTCTACGCTTCAAGCAAAAGCATTTCTTGCAGAAACATAAATGAGAAGTGTCCAAGTATTTGCAGGAGTATTGTAGGTGTCTGAGAAAGTAATACACTTACACCGAGTTCAGCTCTGATCTGCATGCTCTGCAAGTCCATGTTTCCAGTATACATCGTCACAAGCTCCAGATGCTGGGAGATATCACGCTTCTCATGTTCAGCAATGTCTTGCGCGCTGCCCTGAAAATACAAATTAAGAAGCTGATTACAATACCAGAACCTCAGAAGGAATTCCAGGACAGCATAGGTCCCTATTTACCCAATCTTTTCGCAAGAGCCAACTAAAATCAGGATCAGGTGATTACAGGTTGACTGTGTGCCAATACATCCTGGTGTTATTGCTTGCTCATGTTATCAACCTATGGTTCATGTCTGATTCAAGCTGCTGTAACATAGCTGTACTACTGCTGATAGCATCATAAACATAAATATCTGTACTGCATTACTTAATTCACATACCCCAATCTGTGGGTAGATGTGTTCCTGGATAACTTGAATCTTCTTGACAGTCAATATCAATACTGCTTCTGTTTGTGTGTTAGTTGATTAACACCGTACTTATCAATATTCCAGCTATATGACAGAAGTCTGAAAAAATAATTGAGTCTGGACCAGACAATCCAGTGACAGATGTCATGAGCTTCGAACCACACAATTGGGATACAATGACATGCATCAACTAAGTCAGCAAGCCTGACCACCCAATCCCATTAGTTGCCTCTTATGACAAGCAAAGTCGCCTCTTACGGCAAGCATGGGTTGCTGAAGACCTATTCAAACTAAGATCTTCACGGGTCTACACTGCTTCAGGGTTTGGGTCATTGACTCCTGCAAAACACATGACCCTCTATTTCAATGGCTTCAGAGAATTTGTTCCCACTGGTTATCAATTCCTTTTCACAATTTCATTACTTTTTTTTTTTGTAATTGTGTAAGGTATAATGTTTGTACTTACAGTGTGTATTTGGTTTGTAAATGCACAAATATAAGTTACAACTATATATCCAATTACTTACAGTATATGTACATCCGACAGACTTGAATTTGCAGTCTTGTGGTTTGTTCTTACAAACATTGAAATGGCGCTCCAGCTAAAATTCAAAACAGTAATTCTTTTTCATTGATATACTACTAAGTCAGCATATTCAGAATCTAGATCCACTCATAAGACAAAAGAAATGTTAATTTAATAGGAAATGAATAAACATTTATGATCATGAAATAGTACAGAAATGTTTTACTTGAAAATAGACAAGAGCATGATGTTTTGTGATGAATTATAATTTCCCAGACATATAAACTTGATATGTTGTTCCCCAATATGCTACTCACCAACTATTCTGCAAAATTGCCGATGCAACATTTTTCGATGTTTAAAGGGGCACTGATCTAACGCAATTCCCCGGACTGGTTGTTGCCTCTGTTATTGTTTTTTCCCCCTTGAGTACCCGGATGATACGCAACGCAACTGAGCGTGACCAGAGACTGGGCTACCGTCTGCAAGGACAGCTAAATAAACTTGGAGGCTGGAGGCAATATTTGCTTTACGAATTTTTGCATAAACACTGATTGGTTAACTGTGATCTATAAAGATTTTGACAAAGGGTGCATGTTAATTAATTTCTTCAGCCTAAACAAACAGACAAAAAGAACGGCGGAGTTCATCGGATGTCGTCATTTGGAAATACCCCAGATGGTTATAGTTTAATACTAAAAAAAGTATCTATGCAGTGAAAGCAATTTCGGATTTCGGCTTGCGTCGATAATACGATTACTACTCCCTTGTTGTCATCCACGTTTTCTCGTATAACCCTACACTTGTGTATTTGTCGTCATTCACTTGATGCTCAGTTAATTAATTTATTACAGGTACAATTAGTGGTAGCACCACTTAGATTACCTGACAAAGGTTCCCAATTGGCTTTTATTGCGTCTGGTGTAATTATTCAATCTAAATCCAGGTTTGAAGTGAGGTGAAATGAATTGAAATATGTGTTATGTAATATGCACATGGCAGACCAGCAAGAGGTGAATGATCAGTTGATTTACTATTTTTTGTAAATCAACGGATCGTTCCTAGTCATCAAAGGATTAACAGAAAATATGTTGATTAATTAATCACTGTTATCTTGCACAGTGGATATGTCAAAAGTGAGTGTTTACATGTCTAGGTTTACTAAAACAAAGGGAATACACTCATATCATGGCGTGAAGTGCCGATGTAAAAACAACATACTTTGTTCAAAGGGTTAACTGATAATACGTTGATTGATTGATCATTGTTATCTATCACTCAACGGATTTTTTTTGAACCGTGGACGTTATGAAAATAGTTGTCACGTGGGCTTTCTCAGCCGACCCTTGAGACTTGACACCTATGTGAAACACCTGAAACAATCCAAGTGATCAGTTGAGAAACGAACACGGGTTATAATATCCCGAAACGATATAAATCTTTTAAAACATTTGATTGTTACAGAGACACGTGACATTGAATAAGTTTCTTTGTACAGCTGCAGACGAGTGGGATATTGTTCCTTTGTGTGGATATTCACGGATACATTCCTCGAACAAGGAAGCTCCTAAAATTTATACACATAAATTTGGTAAGTTGCAATTATGGTATTTGCATTTTGTTTTCCTTCATTTGAACCGATTCGTTCTTCTTTCTCTACGTCTTGGTTGGGAAATTCTTCAATGTGCGATAGACGCTGTTTTCACAGGGCTTTTCCTTTGTAAGCGTGTATATAACACCGTCAATTTGTAAAATGTGATTCTCTCAGGCAATTTATAATATGTGTAAATATTTCAGTCATTTTGACTAAAACATCTGTCCAGATTGATTAAGATGATCAAAAGGGCCTACAAACATCACAACAGATTAGTATGTAGGATTAGAAGCCTAACAACATAGACATGTACTTTTCAAAATCGCAAAATTACCAAGCAAGTGACTTATCAAAACTTCGTCACCATTACCGGTGCTACCCACAAAGATACCTACATTTCCTTTTTATCTCGAAAACTGTATTTCATTTTGTTGATCAATGTGACCATACGCCCTTATTACTACCCATAAAAGTGACTGATGCGCTTACGAATTGCGCAGCAGAGGTCGCGAACTAGTCTGCTATACATCCGGGTACTCACTGGGAAAAAACAATAACAAAGGCAACAACCAGTCCCCGGGAATTGCGTTAGATAAGTGCCCCTTTAAAAATGCCCAAGCAATGTCATATACACCATAAACCATGAATCCGATTTGAGCTGTATGAACTCAGATAAAAAAAATACAGTCATATGTTTTTGAAGGTAAAAACACGGTAAAAATGTTTTAAGTTTACTAACTGGTGTATTCAAATCAAATGGTGGGAAATATAAAAAGGGAGAAAATAGATATGTTTCTATTAAAGAGGCTGAAACATGCTGGTCAACACACACTGTTTCAGCAGTCACACAGTAATTTAATACAACATGACCAGAGCTCAAAACTGAGCATTTTCAGAAATAGAGCATAATAAATTACATGTTGCAAATGGGCACTCATTATCTCTATGTGTGAGTTTATCCAATGTTAAAATAATCCTGCTTTATAGGAAGTTCCTTATATGTTATCACTGTTCAAGCTATTAATGTTTCCGGTCAAGTGGCATCCCTGCTATAGATACATACCTCCTTTCTCTTCATCTGAGGTGCACCACACTTGTAAGGGCATGCAACATTTGCTTCAGGGCAGTCTGACTCCTTGTGTTTCTGTTGATTAACCATTTAGAAATTTAAGTTTCAGTGTAGAATAATAGGTGGCCGTGCAGTCCAAAAATATATCAGTTGAAATAAATGTCAAAAGAAAGGAATAATAGTAGTAATAAATAGGTAATAAATCGATAATAAAATAGTAAAAAAAAACAAAAACAAATAGATGACATATGAAAGAAAGTACCATGTGTACTAAAGAATGTCAGTGCACACAAAAGAACACTGAACACTGAAGAACAATGAGGTACAACATTCCAGTTGAAATCGCCTTGTACTGCTGTGGTGTGTGTGGCAATGAGCAACACAACACTGAGGTACACAATGTGTAACATCATTCCTCTTGCATCCACTGCGTGACATCATATACTTGTTGCAAATGCAAAGTGCAACTTCATTGAAAATAAATAACTAATAGATATCAATTGGCCGAATAATTATATAAAAGATAGGGTGAACATACCCATTGTCCCATGTCATAAATGGCACTGATTCAAAATCTTCAAGATAGTCAAGTCAACAGACAAAAATCCCTCACTAAGCCATCTTGGATATTAGTACGTTAACTCATCCAAAGTCACAATTATGATGACATTCAGCCTCCAAGAAGTCACTATAAAGGGTGACACCTTCCCTGGACTTATAAAGTCCCATATTTCACAAAGACTTAACATCAGAAGACACTAAAAAAGAAAACCCAACCCTACTACAGTTAGTAGCTATCGCTAAAATTCAAACTTCCTGGAACAGCTGGGTCCATATATACACTGATTGATCCAAGAATACTATCAACAAAACTACTGGTTATGGGATCTACATCCATAGCCTCAAACCCATACAAAACTACTGGTTATGGGATCTACATCCATAGCCTCAAACCCATACAAAACTACTGGTTATGGGATCTACATCCATAGCCTCAAACCCATACAAAACTACTGGCTATGGGATCTACATCCATAGCTCAAACCCATTCAAAACTACTGGTTATGGGATCTACATCCATAGCCTCAAACCCATACAAAACTACTGGTTATGGGATCTACATCCATAGCCTAAAACTCATACAAAACTACTGGTTATGGGATCTACATCCATAGCATCAAACCCATACAAAACTACTGGTTATGGGATCTACATCCATAGCCTCAAACTCATACAAAACTACTGGTTATGGGATCAACATCCATAGCCTTAAACTCATACAAAACTACTGGTTATGGGATCTACACCCATAGCCTCAAACCCATACAAAACTACTGGTTATGGGATCTACATCCATAGCCTCAAACCCATACAAAACTACTGGTTATGGGATCTTCATCCATAGCTTCAAACCCATTCAAAACTACTGGTTATGGGATCTACATCCATAGCCTCAAACCCATTCAGTATTTACTCCTGAATTGTAGGCAATTCATCATGCACTCAAACTCATACCGGGAGGCAGAGGCAGTCATTTTATGAGACTCGCTAATTCATTACAAGCTATCAGCGGCAGAAACTCAAACTTGAGTCCAAACCCAGTCAATAATATTTTGCAAGATAGACACAATTTTTATGGATAACAACTTCTTTAATACTGTGAAAAGCGACGTTTCGGTATAGATCCTTATACCGTTGTCAAGCAAGACTGAATGGGGGACATAGTGCAGAATATATATAGTAGGTGGGGGACTAACAGTAGAGGATTAACAATAACAACAATAGTATACATGAGTCGAATAACATAGGTAGCTGTCACAACAAAGGGATGGTGCTGTCACAACATGATGGACAGAAAACACATAGCTGGAAGCCAATAGGGTCATGAAGCCAATAAACAGGATGAGTGATTATTGTTTGATGAGTTCATAGTAGGCGGGTGGGATGAAATAGCCTTGATCTCTGTTGATTGATGGCTTGTGGCGGCGAATGTGGACTGCTTCTGTTAGTTTTCTTTTGGTGAAATCATGGAGGTTGTTGGCGAGGATTTGGACGTTGTCCCAGTTGATGATGTGATTGGGTCAGTTGCTTATATGGTCCGAGATGGCTGATTTGCTGTCGGATTTGATGGTGGAGGTTTTATGCTCTTTGATTCTGGTGTTGATTGGGCGGGAAGTTTCACCTACGTAAGATTGTCCACAGTTGCAGTCAAGTTTGAAGACTACACCTTTAGGCTCTTGGGGTTTAGATGTGTTCCTGCCGTTGGCTCTTAGCAGGGTGTTGAGGGAGTTGGAGCTGGTGAAGTGGGTGTCGATGTTGGCTTGCTGTTTGAGGAGGCGGCTGATGATGTGGGAGGCTTTTCCTATGAACCGGAGGGCGATGCGGAAGGGCGCTGATTCGGGTTTGAGGGTCGCAGGTCTGGGTGTGGGATAGAGTACAGAGACGCTGACTTTGGCGACGAGATTGGCTGGATAATTGTTGAGGTGGGTGAAGACTTGGCGGAGGTGTTCGATCAAAGGTTTGGGGTCAGCAGAGGAAAGGTTGATGGCTCATTTGGTAAGGGTGGAGATGATGCCAGTCTTGGTTCTAAGAGGGTGGTTGGAGTTGAAGTGAAAAAAATAAAATATATTGTACTAATATACAAAACTATCGGACCAAGGGAAACAGGTGGAGTTGTGTTGGATGCTGCCTCACATAGATATTCATTGAAATAAAAAAGTAGGCCCACTGGCGAAGCCATTTCTACACAAAACAGAGATACAGCCTATTCCCTTCAGCAAACTAGAGATAAAAGCAAAATCAGAGCCATCATAGCCCCAAAATGGCAAGCCCAATGGGATGCAAGTAAGATCGGCAGATGGCTATACAAAATTCTACCCAAGATCCATCAAAACCCATACTCATACTCAAATGAAAGGAAAGTGACTCGGTCACAAAAAGCACAATGACAATGTGGGGTGTGCAATATAACTGGTATACTGATACATAGCAACAGTTGTCGGCAATACACATATTGCAATACAACCCTTGGGTATCTATATTTTCGCTACAGTTTGGAGTTAACTTTACATCCATGTGACATGTGAATTCAATAAGTGACATTTATTGCAGGTGTATACCTGTGCCATGGTGATGGGGATGGGCTGTCTGCACTGATCACAATGAACTTGGCGGTATTGACACTGCTTCACGTGGGCATCCAAGGTTTTCTGGGTGAGAAATTCATTACATCCATTGTGCCTGTTGGGGCATTCAACAGGCTTGAAGGTACAGTCAGTGGCATGTTTCTGAAAAATAACAAGGGCAATGGTTCAAATAGTTTTGAAAGAAGCAAGGAGTGTGAAATCCAGGTTGAATGCTTAGGATTCATATCTATGAAGGATTTCTTTTCTGTGGCAGAATTATTCAAATGTATACACGGGATTTCAATCCAACTACAGTCCGTTTGACTCCAAATGAGAACGATGAATTCCAGAAAAGTGTATGAAACATCAATACGGTACTTGACCATGAATACCCTGTACCCAACAAAATCTGAATTTTGTTAATTTTAAGACCCATGACGGATGAAGTTCTTTAAGAAACTATCATGTAATTTTGTATAGAAATGTGTACATGACACGTAGGGGGGACAAACCATGGAAGGAACAGCGCAAGCACAGTATGCACGTGCTACACAGTGACCGTGTTCATTCAATGCCAAGATGCGCTACTCAGCAGATGTTAAACAGTTGATGTTGAATGTGTATGATTTCTTTAGAAGTGAAGCAGAAAGAGCAAAGCCTTTTTATGCAAATAATAAATTCTTGAAACGAGCTTCAAAAGCTCTTGGTATGTCCCCTCAGAAACTTAAAAATGTTGTTAGTCGACGAGATACAAATAGCCAGGCCAAGGAGGTAGGGAACATGTCAAAACCACACAAGGTTGATACATTAGACAGTTTTCAGAGGGATCAAGTCAGACGTGCAATTGTTAAACTGCACTCAGAAAATAAGTACCTGTCCCTAAGAATTTTGAAGAAACACCTTGAAACTGACCATGATTTACCTGTTACAAAGTACAAACTATGGCAACTGTTGCATACATTTGGTTACAAATACAAAAAGATAACTGGAGAAAACAGGGCTGTGTTGTGTGAACGGTCTGACATTGTTCGTCTCCGAAATCATTACCTTCGTACCATCAAGCAGAAACGTGGAGAAGGATATGAGCCCATCTTTTTAGATGAGACATGGGTAAATGCATCACACACAGCCAGCAGTCAATGGGTACCCAGTGGTGACTGTAAGGAGTCTGGTAGAAAGTTACCAATGGGAAAGGGTGAAAGACTCATAGTTCTCGATGCTGGTTCTGCTAGTCAGGGTTTTCTCCCAGACTGTGACCTCGTCTTTAGAGCCAAGGCCAAAGACAACAGGGACTACCACACAGAAATGAACGGCAATGTATTTCTGGAGTGGGTGAAAGATAAATTAGTCCCTGCTGTGCCTACCAAGTCTCTCATTGTCATGGACAATGCACCGTATCATAGTGTGCAGGATCCAGAAAGCAAGACTCCAACCTCTAATAACCGTAAAGGAGACATGGTTACTTGGCTGCAACGGAGGAACATTACCTTTCCTTCTTGAGTGACGAAACCATAGCTCTATGAAATCATCAAAACTAAGAAACCTGATCCCGTGTATAGAGTAGACAGTTACATCAAGGGTCAGGGTCACGCTGTCTTACGACTGCCACCTTATCACTGCGACCTGAATCCAATCGAGTTGGTATGGGGCATCATCAAGGACGATCGAACACAACGTTCAAATTACGAGACGTTGAACAACTCGTAAAGGAATCCCTTGGTCGGGTAACAGTAGAAACATGGAGGCGTTGTGTGGCCAGTCATTGACGAGATAGAGCCACGTAATTGGTCACGAGATGCATGCGTGCTTGCGCTGTGCCTTCCATGGTTTGTCCCCTCTATGTGTCATGTACACATTTCTATACAAAATTACATGATAGTTTCTTAAAGAACTTCATCCGTCATGGGTCTTAAAATAAACAAAATTCAGATTTTGTTGGGTACAGGGTATTCATGGTCAAGTACCGTATTGATGTTTCATACACTTTTCTGGATTTCGGGTTATTTTGCAATTCAACGTTCTCATTTGGAGTCAAACCCACTGTATGTGGATGTAAGGTGTATGCAGATATGGAGCAGTAAACTTCAAGGCCTATTCAAGGTCCTCAACTGTCATTTTCTAGGCTTTTTAATTGGGTTACATTTTATTTATATTCATCAAACTATATATTAGCTGTAAGACCAAAACAGCATTATGAACAATCATGACAAAGTTTCCAACAAGATTAGTTTTTTAACAACCAACAAATAAAATAAATTAAGTCTGTCATAAATTTTAATACTTTTATTTACAAGTATATGCCATTCTGCCCAACTTAAAGGTTTTTCAAGCTATTTTGGTGATTTTCAAGGCTTTTCAAGGTTGATGCTATAAAATCAAGGCTTTTCAAGAAGGAATTAGGATATTAAAATAAAAGGCCTTTCCAAGGGATGCTATAGATAGTAACAGTTATTAACTTCTCAAATTGTATCCAACAATGTATGTCTTGAAAAGCGAATCTGTTGAAATAATAGAATATGGTAGGTGCATAAACAAAAACTGTGCCTCCATATTTCTCATCAGAATGGTGAACATCTATTCATGTAGAATGGTGAACATCTATTCATGTGCATGATACAACTGAAATAGTCATAATGATTCATACAGCCACATTCATTTTGCATTCCATATAATAAGCATCATATTCTCAGTTTTATGTGCATAGGACGCAATATTTTGCATCATGAAAACCCTGAGAAGTTGTTCAATTTCTTATGCCGAAACTCAAATTTATGACAGCTTCTTTGTGCAACAGAACTCATCCAATGTAAAAAATAAATTGACTCTCAAGCATTAGCCCTAACCAATTTTGATTGTGATTTAATAAACAGTCAAAAGGTCAGAGGACATCAGTGATTTGAAGTTTGATCTCTTACATTAAGATCTTTCCATGGCACATTTACTCCACATCCCAAGTTCTTGAATGGACAGTAGACAGGCAAGTTTCTTATTTCTCTTCTGGCACTTACATCAGGGTAGATCTGGAAAATAACAATCAAAGAAAGACTCCATCATGCAAAAACAAGGAGAATCAAGCATTTCTATGTCAGGAGATTTGGGGTGAAGTCAGTATTCCAAATGACTTCATAGGTTCTATTTACTCACTAAGTGAAAGGGAAAACAATAGTTCAAAATCTGATATTTTTAATGTTCTTATTTTTGTAAATTCTGAGGAATTTTTAATTATTTTTTTTTGCTGTAGATTTGGAGACTAATATCGGCCTCTGAGCAGGTCTGTATACATAGATAAGTTTAGGTGGAACCAACATGTATTTTATGTGAATATCAATTCTTTTAATCAAAAGGATATTGAAGATATTCCATGGTTCTTCAGCAACTTCAGCAGTGAATTTGCAATGCAGCCATCCTCATTTTCATAATCAAAAGTGTAACCCTAATTATTAGAGAGCTTGTTAGGCACATCTTTACAATTGCTTTAGCATTGGTATGGTATAATGAGCTCCTTATCTTCCCAATATGCAGGCTTCTACCCATTATTCAACATGAATACATAATCAATTCATTTTCTGGGACGTTGAAGGACTGTTTTCCAAAATGTCCTGAAGATTTTATTCAAATTGGGCAATGATATAGAAGAATGTCCTTTCAAAAGTTGATTAAGTCATGAGGCGTTCACAAAGAGATGAGACTTGAGCAAGTTCTCTTTCATATTCACAAAACATGACAAATAAGTTTGAAATTATGTTTAACACAATCCCACCAATTCTGTCAAGTATGCAGAGCTAATAATAAATCACAAATTACCGTAGTTCTAAGATCTACTAAATGAATATGTTATTCATTTTCATATCTCTGGTAAGCATGCGCTGCGATGATGACAAATGGTACACAGAGATACTGATGTAGGGTTTACAGAAAAGAGGAAAATGATATTACATCACTTCTCATGAGCTTTTCACAGTATTCATCAGCTTGTGGACAAGTTACTGGCTCGCCCTGCCGGAAAAGTTCTTCAACACATCCTTCACACAATCTGGAAATGACAAACAAAATTGAAAGTCTCGCTTACTCTACTTTTAACAGTATTTCAATATATAACAGTAAATTAGCTTGTTATAAACGTTTACCATCCGGGACACAAACAGTCCATCTCGGAAGGTTGGGCAGGCAGCTGTTTAAGCACTGATTCCAAGCACTTAGACTTAAAGTTAACAACGTAAAACAGTTAGCATGGTTAGTGTTACAAATAACGACTGATTCTTGATTTCCGCAGTAGTATTCCAGTCATATTAAGTTGGCCTGTAGATTAGAAAATCACGGACAGGCAAACCAGTGGTTCCTGGCCCAGAATCACCACTAGGTGTTCAATGTTTGTAGCATATCGACAGATAAAATGATTTCCACTGGTTATTCAAAGGATACAAGACATATGCAAAAGAAAATAACACATAAATAAATAAACTACTCAAAAGAAATTATAGAACACCCATTTTTTCTATCTAATTATAGTTAGGCTGTCATGGCTTAACCTTAACACGTTTGATTGGCACATATAACAAAAGCAATATATACTGAACAGCAATGAAAACGCACCACCATGAAAATGGATGTATCTTTATCCGGGCTTAAGTCACATTAAAATATATAAGTGAATGAGTAATATACACATACATATGAAGCATGAAGAAGAACAGCTCGTCAAAACAACACATCCCTAATTTTTTTGTGAGCGAAATCGCCAAAAACGCAACAATTTGCGTGCACATCATGGAAAATGTGTTTTGTTTCACGGGAAGCATGCAGAATAGGGCTATAAAAGACAGACTTTAAAAAGCCACATCACTTGTTGCTGCAGACGTAAAGGGTACTGACACAAGAAATGGCAAGATTAACAGCAGAGGAACGTGATCGTTCCTTGGGTATGCTTCAAGTTGGTACGTCAAGTAGAGTCGTTGCAAAATGGTTTCAATGCCATCATTCAGGCTACTGAGCAGATACCAGCAGACAAGAACCAGCAGACAAGAACCACCAGAGATCGACCACGCCCGAGTCAACGTCGTGTAACTACACCACGTCAGGATTGCCATATTGTTCGTCGGCATCTTCGTGATCGTACACTTCCGGCTACCAGGACTGCAGCAACTGTACAAGGCCAACGGAATTGATCAGTGCTGACACTGTACGTCGATGTCTCCGCTCAGCAGGGCTACGTGCTCGACGTCCATATGCTGGACCAATACTCGCTGATCGACATCGAAATGAACGTCTGCGTTGGGCTAAAAGGCATCATCATTGGAGATTGCGGCAGTGGCATGGTGTGCTGTTCTCTGATATGAGTCCTGTTTTCATTTACGGAATGCTGACGGTCGACTGCGAGTGTGGCGTCGACGTGGAGAACGTTACCACAATGACTGCGTTGTACAGACAGATCGCTGGGGGGGAGGGAGTGTCATGGTGTGGGGCGGCATCAATCATAACCATCGAACAGAGCTTCATGTTTGTCGTGGAAGAGTTAATGCCCTTTACTACAGGAATAACATATTGGCTAAAGGCATCATCCCATTCTTTCATCAGCACCAGGATATGCACACCTTCCAGCAAGATAATGTAAGAGCGCACACAGCATGTGTTTCAACACAGTACCTAGCGAACAATAATGTGCCTCTGCTTCCATGGCCAGCACTGTCACCCGATCTATCGCCAATTGAAAATCTATGGGATTACCTGGGTCAACGCCTCTCACGTCGTCCGCAAATACAGAACCTGAAAGAACTTGAAGATACACTACGTCAAGAGTGGAATGCCCCAGAACACTATTCGCAGACTTATTCTTGGCGGACATACCAGATATTGACTTTTCATTTTAACCCTATGTGTCGTCCTTACACTGATGATGTAATTGTAATTACTGTGTGGTATTCCTGTTTCCATTGTTGTCTTTCTTAATGATCCGTCTATGTCTGCTGTCCTAATCAAAATTGGTCATTGCTCAAGTTGTTTTTGTAATATTTCAAGATTTATTGCTGGTGCGTTTTCAATGCTGTTCAGTATATATGTATTTGTGAGAGTGTGTGTGTGTGTTTGTGTGTGTATTTCTTTACATACACACAAATATATATTGCTTTTGTTTCTGAAGACCATTTCCTCTCAGGATTGTTATTGGGCTATTGAATCAAAATTCAAGGTAACTTGCACACATTAATATCAATTTCAAATGCAAAAACTGAGCGAAAGAAAAATGAGGCTGCTGTTTATTACTTACCTGTGTCCACATTTTGTCTGAACAGGATTCTTTAAGACATTGTGACAGACAGCACATTTGTACCTGAAACAAAACAAATGAAACGGGATGATTAACTGTAATCCATGATTATGAGCTATTCACACAGATAAATGCACAATCCACTGGCCTACAATATATCTAGTGGACAGGAGACATGTAATTTGTAAAAAAATACTATCTTCAGTAAGAATGTTTGACAGGTATGAAGTACCAGGTATATACTAGTAGTCTAATGATATGTTCTTACATTTCAGGTTGGTTAAAAGAGTGAGTTGGGTTTAATGCCTCTTAGAACAGCATTCCAATTATATCACAATATGTCCGATTGATGTAGGAGGAAAGCCCGAAGTGACGCACGTCTCAGATGTCTACCACTTTAGTGAAACCCGCGAGCACAGTATGGTGCTGACAAATGTAGAAACATAATAGGGTCAAAGTTGTATTCGAACCCACAATCATAAGAGTTGTGACTGTTTACAGTTTCAACTCATATAGTATCATCTTTACATGTTAGCCTACAGTTATTTTTAGGTCTTTGTTTCAGGTATTATGGGTATAAGGGACGACAGGTTGTGTTGAAGTATTGTGTTACTGCCTGTGCTATCCTATGTGTCTTGTGCTGTTCCTTGTGTACTCTGGTTTGTTGACTGGCTTGTTAGCAGTTTTCAATCTAGGTATGGTCTTTGAGGGGCGGTCAGGTAGCCTGGTGATTAAAGCGTTCTCTCTTCGCGCCAAAGACCCAGGTTCGATTCTTGACATGGGTACAATGTGTGAAGCCCATTTCCCCCGCCATGATATTGCTGGGATATTGCTAAAAGAGGTGTAAAACCATATTCACTCACTCATTCAGTGACAAAAGGACTCCAGGTTTGAGCTCCGGTGACAATTCGGTTCACAGCCATGTGGTTGTTTTCAGGTAAATAAGTGTTCTTAGATTCTTCTCCCAGTAGATTGTATTAGATTAGTCTTTTGATTATGTTTGGTGTCTTTTATTGTGGAATTTGTTTACGTTGAACGGCCGTTTTGTTGTGAATTGAAGTTTTAATTATCTCACAAACAGCATTCTCAGCATTAGCAGCGTTATACTTTGCTTGTATTTTACCCATAACTGCGGATTCGGATGACTAACTTCTTTCAGTTTGACTTATGTTGCAGTTGATTGGCTTGGGTTTTTTAGACAGCAGTCATTGTACATCACCACAGAGCACACATTGGAGAAAACAACAAATCTTAAGGTTAGTAGTGTTTTGCAAAGGTATGACACTATTGAGCATTATTAAACATTATTCATAAGCTTTAAAGTTCTTGTTAAGCGCTAGTATCGGTGTGCTAATAGTTGAATGGATGGATGAATGAATGTGCATTTTGAATGTTCTTGATGTTCTTGGTTTATACTTACAGCAGCGCTATATTCCCCCTGAAGACTTGAGCTTCAGTGTCACCGACAGGGTATGGAACTTATTGTATAATGTATACTCTTTGAAAAGAGATTTCCGAAAAAAACAGGTGATCACAGAAATACATTAAGTGATGGTAATGGCTGGATAAGAAAAAGGAAGGACTAGATGCAAGATGAATCAACAGAACATGTTGGTGATGTATCTCTTCGGGTGCATACAACCAAGAAAGACGACAAGAGTGTGCAAAACATATATATTTGAAATGACCAGATCAATAATGTGTTATGACCCCACGACTGGTCACACACATTTCTTCATACTGAGTGGCATGACCCATTTGACAGCAAGACTACATATCTGATCATGTCTGAGACATGCTCTCCCGAGGGAAAAGGTCAGGGTCCATGGCTGTGATGATTGGCTGCTGGAGGTAGTCAGTTATGATATGTGCACTGTGTGCATGAGCATTATTGTCTTGAAAGACAAAACATGAACAGCATGGCATGCAAATGGCACAACTACTGGCACCAGAATGTTGCCTCGATAGTTCTGTCTAGTGACCATTTCATGGACTATGTGCAGTGGCATTCTTGCAGTCAGAGTTCCAGCCTCATATCATTACAGACCCATCCCCAAATCTGTCATGTTGCCTTACGTCAACGTTCACTTGATGTTTGTCAGGATGCCTTCAAACACTTTCACATCTATCCAGAAAGTCCAGAGTAAATCTGGAGTCACCTCAAAACATTACACAAGACTGTCGGCGATTCCCCCAGTTTCTATGCTCTAAACACAATAGACGTCTGGCTAGAATGTGTTCCATTTTTAACACAATTTCATTGGCTGTAAGGCCTCGATGAAATCTGGTTTCTGATTACTCAATCCTGGACTTGTGTTGCTGACCAAGGGTGCACTGTGCAGTGCCAAAAACATTTTGTCTCTACAGAAACCTGTTTCAAAGTCTTCAAATAAAAAAACAGACACACTGAACACATTGGCTACCTCTTTCCAAGTTCTACCATCTTGAAGCATGCCAATATCCCTTTGGCATTCATCATGTATTCCCAATGTGAGCACAAATGCTGCATTGAAGCAAGAGTAGAGAGCTAACTGTTACTGTGGATAATGAAAATCAACGATACTAACTGCTCTTAGTGCTTTGACAACCCGTCACCAACATGTAAAAATAAAAAAATGATTCCCTGCCCTCATGAACAGAGGTTTTGCATGGTCCATTTCGGGTGTGTTGGGTGTTCTATCTCTGGCAGTCATCTTTCTTCTGACGATTGATCATAACATTTATCATTCAGGATCTGCCACTATTTTGGAGAGTATATATTTCAATTATATTGGATACATAATTCTCCTTTTGTATACAGCATGTAGTTACAACGTATATTGCAACTTGTGTGTATTTGTATAGTGTTTGTACTGTCAAGAAGTAATGGTTCCCAGATGGTTACCTCAAGCCAAATGTATGACAATGTCATTATTTCTGTACCATACGGGTATCTTTTACTGTGAGAGCTGTCCTCGCTCTATGGATGAAATAATGCTGATGCAACATTAAATACTAACTCATTCACTCAGTATTGTGTATCTTTTCTGAGGATTACATTAGAATTACATGTTATGGGTCATTGACTGGTTGTATTTATTTAAATATGTGTATGTTTATCCTGAAACTTTTAGTTGTTCAGTATACATGTGTTTCAGTTTGTCTTTATACTAAAAGACAAAGAAATTGAATCTCACACCTGTAGCCTAGTCACAATCCTGGCTTTGAAATCAAATGGAAGCCCCAGTGGAGACTTTGAAGAATATCGATGACAGAGCTCCCACTAGCTGACAAGAAAGCATCTGCTGTAGTTGTGTCTGGATCTGGCAGCTTGATGAACTGGTCAGTGTACAGTTTTCTTTAGGAATGAAACTTGTAATGAGAATTGAATTTGTGCATCATTCGCCTGTGCTTATAGTGATATGTGACTCTATTGTACTCTGAATTAAATGTAAGGTACACCTGACCTTTATGAATCTGATACAATATTTCAGATTATGTGCTTAACTTCGCCTGTGCTTATAGTGATATGTGACTCTATTGTACTCTGAATTAAATGTAAGGTACACCTGACCTTTATGAATCTGATACAATATTTCAGATTATGTGCTTAACTTCACTTTGCTTCCTTGCAACAATAAAAACCTTTGTATTGCCATCCATCATTTACTACAGAGCAAAATATTGTGTTGGGGCTTTGCAGCAGTGAGTTTTGATTTCATTTCTTTAGTTAAGGGCAGTCATAGTTTGTGCGTGTTGTTCTCTTGATTACATTGGTTCTAACATCTTTGGTTAGTTTGTGGATCAACACTTTGTGATAATAGTTACCGCATTAGACGTAATAAGCGCCCTGCTCTAATAAGCGCTCACTGCGATATTTGCTAATATACTGACTGGTGAACAACCCCAATTAGCACCCGTTCCGATTGATCAGTGTACACAAGACTTATTTATTCGTGCATAATACTCACTCGTGTGTTATATGCACCATTAATTATGGGCATTTAAATTCTGGAAAATATATATGTCGTGTAAAATACACACTTCTCTTTTGTATCATATTAGGCTATCAGCATAAACCACAATGTTACCGATTTTTCAGCTCTGTATTTTTCTCACCCAAACTATATTCTAATAAGAGCCCCCCTTTTTCTAATTTTGAGAGCGCCCTGGGAGCTTATTATGTCGAATACGGTAACTCCAATTTTGGTATTATATTTGTAGAATCAGTATTGGGCAATTACTCTCTTTTTTCAGGTCAGCATGTAAGTGTGCGAGTGTAAACATTTTGTTTCAGGTTTTATTTATTACCTTTAGACTACTGGCAGATAAACTTAGATAAACTAGTTAATAAATGTTTTGTTAAGTCATAGTGACACTCCCATCTGCACTGCACTGGAGCTGCATGATTTACCAACTCTAATTGCCTTCCCTTCACACTTATTGTGCATCCTGTACAGGTACAGAATATTACAGTTGTCTAGGCTGGTGCCCCGTACACGAGATCACATTCTTGTTTCACATGGTCCTGTTGAACTCTAAGTTGTGTAAACTGTAGGTCTTACTCACAGATATTTGTATATTAGATCTGCTGGTACTGGTTACATTAGCTGTTGAGTTCTTGCACTGGTGTCATTGTTTGGAAAGTTTATTGAGGTGTCCTATAGTCTGGTATTATTATTTTTTAATTAACACAGTTATATAAGGATTTTCCTTTTCAATTTACAGTTTTATTTCATTTTTTCACTTAGTATCGCATTATCCATTGTCCCCTTATCTGCTTATAGGCAAGTTTGTACTTGATTGAAATGTTCACGATTTCTAACGTGCTAATAGTAATATTGCAGCCTATATGGCTTTGCTCTACTTTAGAGTAAAATAAGAAGAGTTAACAGAGGAGGTAAGACACAGAAAGGTATAACAAAAGGAGCAGGTGCTGGAATGCCAGCTCTACTGTCTTTCCAAATGGGCATTGTAAACACCAAAGACGATGTCTCTATCCATAATTATGTCCTTGTAAATTACCTTTCGTCCACATTAATGAAATTCGGTACACCATCTTCAGAGGATGTCAGGCTGCTCTCGGCCAGAGATGAATACGGGGAACTTGTACCTGAAGACGTTGACGCCATCTATACCAGCAAAAAAGAAACCGTTCTGAAAGGGGTTTCACGTCCACGTGCGTTCCAAATACAGCAACTCCTTAAGCAAAATGGCAAAATGGCAGCCAGCGAAAACTGCAACTAAAATACAAGCGAAACCGACACCAAATATTTTACAAGATATTTGTATCGCTCACCTGGATATTTACGCAGTCATGATAAAATAAACAGAACTGTTACCTTAATTCGTGGATCACGGTAATGGGGAGTGCCGCCGTACTTATCCGCCAAGGACGTGCGTGTACTAGTGGTCATACACTGTGACGGATCCGCCATAAGAATATTTAGCGCGAATTTCAAGTAGAGCCGTAGCCAAGTTTATGTGAACATGGCCAGCCAGTACCTGCTATGGTCCGTGCCAAAACTTAAATGTGCACTCTTTCAACGAAACGCTTCGACAGCTGGAAGGAAACTTGAACTGATCGAGAGGTATGTAACCCATTTTTTTAGTTATCAAGTATGCTTACATTCATAATCTGCGATATGCACCGCAATTTCTACTAGGCCCTTTTCTTGCCTGTCAAATAAGTGCCATCTCTGTCAGTGTAACTGTCAGGCCTACTGTGACTGACAAAATCAACTATCGATATATTTCAGTTGTTGCCTTCCATTAAACCATGACCTACTGTATAGTTACCCATAACCAAAGTACTAACTGTGGCTCCCGGTCTCAGATAATATAAATCCTCGATAAAAGGTTATCTGATGTTTGAGGGGGACAGGGTGCTGTCATGCAGTGTTCACATACGTGCATCTACTGATGTATACTTAAGTGGCATCGTCAGTGCATCTATGAAAAACAAGGTAAAATATTTACACACCATAAAATCAAAATAAAAAATAAAACCTTTTTAAATTATAATGAAATTTGTACTCAAAGATGAAGCTAATCCGAAATACATTCTTCACAAAACTGATTGAAAGTGAATTTATTAATGGGAAATTAAATTGCACATACATCACATTATATGCATGACTTCTATGCTTGGGTTAATGTGGGTAGCCTAGTGGTCCAAGTGTTTACTCATCTTGCTGAAGGCCAGGTTCAATTCCCTAAAAGGATTCAATGTGTGAAGCCCATTTCTGGTGTCTCTAGCTGTGAAAGAGCTGGAATATTGCTAAAAGTGGTGCATAACCATACATACTCACTCACTCTATCCTAGGTCACATACAACTACAAGCTGAAGGTAGAGAAGACCGGGAAGCCAGTCAACTCCCACTGCGAGTGTCCTGCAGGGAAAGGACCACATTCAACCTGTAAGCACATCGCTGCGGTGCTGTTGATATTGGAGCATTTCATCTCAACTGGCAGTGTGCAAGTTGGAAAGAGCTGTACCGAAAACTTGCAGTTGTTCCACAAGCCCCAAAAATCGTACAAAGGTAGGTCATATTACAGCCAAGGAAATATCATACCCAGGCCTCAACTACAATGTTATGATGAGGAAGAGAATGTATGGATGTCAACTTCTATATTATGAGGTTAAGGGTGTTTCCTCATTATACAGAAGTTGACATCCATATATTCTCTTCCTTATGTGCTTCTAAATGCCTTAGACACGTTATGATGGTTTATGATTTTGTATATAAAAGAGAAACTGTATATGACTAAATATTATGTGTTGGATATTGGAGTGGAAAAAGTTTTTAAATATTTGTATAAGTGTTGTTTTAAACAGGATTATTATGGCAATGTAGTATCAAAATATTGTATTCAGGATCACCCGTAACAGCTGCAGAACTGCTGTCAAAAAGAAAATGGTCACAGCATATGCTGGACAATCCAAGGCCACAAAAATACAGACACATGAGTGGCTACAATGATCATGTGCGCAACATGATGACAAACTACTGCTCAAAGTCATCTCATAATATCGCCCTAAGATATCTTCACCCAAAGGCTGATGTCCAGACAGCTGCTGAGGACCATCACTACCTTAAACAGCCATTTACAGAGTACATGGTTGACATGGCACTGAAGGTACACAACACTGGAAATTCTGTTGTATAATATATATAAAAATCTTTAAAACCTAAAGTCTTTCAGATTTTATCTTTGTAATACACAGTTAAAATCATAGCTTGTGAGGAAACAGCAACATCTGAATGTTTGGGGTTGTGAGTAATTTGTAAAATACAATTAACTAAGTTTGAAAATGCCTAATCATGATCAAGCAGATTAGTTCCCTTGTGAAAGAAATATAGACTTGTATATTAGGCATTTTTCAGATTACTGTCATGTAAAACAAACTATGTGAACAAATATTTTTTGGGTCATCTCTTTTATGTCTTGACTTTTGTTTTTCTTTACAGGTAACTGAGGAATCTGCGAAAGATATTGAGGCAGCAACGCAAGACCAGTCCCGGAGCCCAGTGTGGCACACAGAAAGAAAGTGGCGCCTCACAGCCTCAAGGTTTGGTGAATTGACCAAAATGACCAACCGAAGAAATAAGGAGAAGTTATGTAAATCAATTGTGTCCACAAAAAATTTATCATGTAAGCCTGTAATTCATGGAAAGCAGTATGAAAAAAGAGCACTTTCAAAATTTGAATCCATGTACAATATCATTGTTCTGAACCCTATCTGGGTGCTACGCCAGATGCCATTATTGATGCTGATATCTTGGTTGAGGTGAAATGTCCATATGCTGGAAGAAATGATCACATTAAACCTGGTAAACATTTTCCATATCTTCATTACAATGTAAACAATCAGATTTGTTTAAATCCCAGTAGTCACTACTACTATCAGGTACAGGGACAGATGTACTTAGCAAAGCGTCAATTTTGCTATTTTGTTTTTTACACTTTCTGTGACATGTTTGTAGAAAAGGTCAGTGTTGATAAAGATTTCTGTCAGTACTCATTAATTCCAAAACTTGAACTGTTCTATACCAAACATCTAAGACCATACATTGCTTCTACATTGTAAATCATGTTTTTTCCCTTGGATACATCATTAAGGCATTTATGAGTCCGAGCTTGTGTATGTACCAATGGTAATAACCGTATGTTTGATTCCCATTGGGAGTTTGTGTTTGTGTATTAAGCACAATCAGGTTGTCTTATTCCTGAAATTAACTCAAGATCTAAAAATGTCATACAGTTATATCCAGATCTAATAGAAATATTCCTTGGACTTTTTGTTGATGGTCTTTTCTCTTAGTAGGTAATTGGTCTCCAGCGTCAAATCAACATTTTGGAAACTTATTGTGACAAATGGTGACTGTTCGTCAGTCTTTTTAACTAAAGTATCATTTTATGCTTGGGTGTAGTAAACTCTGTATCACTTAAGAAAAAAAATATCCAAATAAGTTCACATATTTTCCAAATATCAATTTGTTTCACATGCTCATGTCAACATCAAGTGTTATATTAATACAAATTATTATATTGTGCATACATCATGCATATTCTGTGCCTTGATCTATATTTGCAATGAATAAGTAATTTGAATTGTAAATCATACACATGTCCAATATGATTTAGCTACCATTAAGACAGTTTAGTGTGAAGTTGAAGATTCCATTTGAAGAATATACACAGTACTCAACTAATGTTCCATATATACACAAGTATACAAGTCTACACATTTTCATAAACAAATGTCAAAGAATGTGTACGGTTCATTAAGAAAGTATCCTCATGCGTGAACATCTACTTGTTTTTGCGTAGTTATCCTCTGTTTACATTGGTTGTACGACTCCACGTGCTGTCATCGAAGCCCAACGGAGAGCTAGCGATACGGTCACTTTGATGTATAAGTATATATTGTCATGCAACTCACTGTCGCGGTTGTTGTCGCATATCTATATAATTATGCAAAACAACATGTAAAGCGCCCAAAATACTTGCTTTAGTCCGTTCTATACTGATTTCTGAAAAAGCGCGTTTGTTTACAAACAAGAGAAAAGTCCGGTCACGTGATATGCAAATTAGCCTGTGGCAGTGGTGTTATGCTGAGTCACCACTGCGCCGGAGTGTGATAACCACTAGTTCATTTGCGCCACCTAGCGAGCAAATTGGGGCAGTGTCTCCCATTATCGTGATATCTCATAAATGGGCGATCTTTTTGCAAGCTCCTCCCCAGCGGGTGACACCCTCGTTACACTCTCGGTAGAGCTCCGCGAACGGGCTATCGCTGTGAGGAGCTTGATCTTTTTGTTCCAAAGGGCAATAACTCTCCTTTTGAAATGATATAACATTCGTCACCACTCGCCCCTTTCCGTAACCTGCAAGTAGACTCGATGAATGTTATGTGCGAAAATACGATAAACAAATCAGAATGCACGTATGATTTCAAGTTCTTCGTCAAAGAATCCCTCTGAAACAATTTGTGATTTAACATATGTCTTACATCTAAAAATATACCCAAGACAAAGTTAAACGTGGTCAATCATACTGTATAATTCCGCATGTCCCGATTGTATCTAAAATTTATATAATATATGGGAAAATATATGTGAACCATTACGCAACGAGTTGACAATTGTTTTAGGTATGTCCGTTTGCGCTAAGACGGAACCCGGTCGCAAAATTGGCCATGAGAGGGGCACGAGTCGCTATTCATCGATAGGGGGACGAGTCTTCTTGCATGTTACGGAAAGGGGCGAGTGGTGACGAATGGTGCTGCCGTTTGCTAAAATTAAAAATCTATGGAAACATTTTCGGGCCATCTCGTATAGTTTTTTTTCCCATTTTCATAGGGTTCACCGACGCCTTCACGATAGGGATACAAAAGTTATTCGTCTTCAGCTTTGACTAATGCTTACTTAGAAGCCAAGAACAATTGCAGTTCACGAAGCGGCATTAAACTTCTCTGTACCCGAGCAAACACTGAGAGACAGGATAAAAGGCAAGATCGATGTTGACAGTCAAGTCAGGTGCGACTCCAATTTGTTTATGCGGAGCAAGAAACTAGCGTCACAGCCGGCGTGACCCGTGAAGATCCGGGGTAGAATAGGTCTTCAGCAACCCTTGCTTGCCACAATTTCAGTATATATATTCAGTTCCAGCTATATAACGTCGGTCTGTAAATAATCGAGTATGGACCAGACAGTCCAGTGATAGACATCATGAGCATCGATCCACGCAATTGGGATCGATGACATGCATCAACCAAGTCAGCGAACCGTTAGTAGCCTTTTACGTCAAGCATAGACACATTTTACGGCAAGCACGGGTTGCTGAAGACCTATTCTACCCCGGAATCTTCACGGGTCTGAGGGCAATGATGTAGCAGGATTCTTTAATGAAATCAAGAAAGCTGTGCCTGTTAAACAGAGAAACATTCTAAAGCTATCACCAAAGTCATCATTCCGAATAAAATTATTTCCCACCAGACTGTGAAATCGGCACCCCAAAAAAGAAAGCAAGCACCTCTTCCATGTAAATCTTCCATGAAACCTAATGCCATTCCGACGATTGCGAGTACTTCTGGAACTTCACGGACCAACGCGCATCAGGATGATAGTTTCCATTTTGATCACTTTCTCGATCTGGTAATTGCCGCTCAAATTGGCCGGATGGAAGCTGGTCCTGACATGCACATTACTGGAATGTCCTTGTATCTTTGTTTAGCGGTAGCGAGAACTAAGACCTGATTTTAATTAATTTGGTCTGTTCTTCTTCTTATTGCAAACTAACTTCAAAGCTTTTGATCATGATGTCTATATGTAGCATGACCACCCCATCTTGTACAACGAAAGGGGAAGTCTTCTTCATTCTTGCTCATTTACTTGTATAGTCACAGAAAGTCCAGTACCACAGACAAGATGTGTCTTCTGGTTGCTTTTTTCACATAATACGTCATGTTGAGATTTCCGATCTATCTTCCCGAGGCAAGAGTTAACTGACTATAGAAGTCTAGTTTCAACTCTTGCCGAACTATAGGCTTGGATTTCGTGGTTCGATTGTAGCTACACCAGTGGCCAATGTCCCTTCTATATCCCTCAAAGTAACCAATCGAAGATGATGATTTGAAGATTTTACGTGCCCTTTCCGACATTATGCGTATTTCGCACACGAGCCCGCCAGGCCATTTTAATACCGTGGTTTTCCATGGGAGGAAGGAGGGGTTAGTCCCAAAGGAGAGGCAACTTTAGTGAGTGGATGGGTTGGGTTTAACGCCGCTTTTAACAGTATTCCAGTTATATCGCGGCGTGTCAGCTTAATGTGGGAGGAAAGCCCGAAGTGATGCAGGTCTCAGACGTTTACCACTTCGGTGAAACCCACGAGAACGGGTATGGTGCTGACAAACCTAGAAACATAATCGGGGCGAACCGGGATTCGAACCCACAATCATAGGTTTCTGGCGTGCCCAAAGGACGCAACACTGCACAGCGAATCGCGACGCCTTAGACGACTGGGCCACCCATGCCCCCAGAGGCAACTTGAGGGGCTCTAGGACTGCTTGTTTAAATTATGAAGAATTTCGGGTTTTGCCGGAGGTGTATGGCTTGTTTTAGGTTTCTTATATTTGGTTAATTCTTTGTATGGGTAATTATATACGGCCCCGAAAGCTTTAATGGTTTGTGTATTATTTAGCTGGCTTAGGACAGTTTGTAGTGTAAGCTGTGTGGCGATGCCCAGTCTTCTCTGAGGCATCAGTTTTTGTTGTTTGTTTTGTTTTGTTTGTTGTTTAACGCGGCACCCAGCAATATTTTGAAACCACACGAACAACAGAACATGTCCTACTACATTGCACACACTACAAACAACACAGGACCAGTAAAGATCCGGGGTGGAAGAGGTCTTCAGCAACCCATGCTTGTCGTATGAGGCGACTAACGGGATCGGGTGGTCAGGCTCGCTGAATTGGTTGATGCATGTCATCGATCCCAATTGCTTGGATCGATGTTTATGATACAAATGTATTGATCAGTGGATTGTCTGGTCTAGACTCGTTTATTTACAGACCGCCGTCATACAGCTGGAATATTGCCGAGTGCAGCGTAACACAACAAATCAACCAACTGTAAACAAACGACTCTGGACCAGACAATCCAGTGATTGACATCATGGGCATCAATCAACGCAATTGGGATACGATGACATGCATCAACTTAGTCAGCGAGCCTGATAATCCGATCCTGTTTGCCGCCACTTACGGCAAACATGGGTTGCTGAAGACCTATTCTCTACCCAGATCTTTAAGGTACTCAGCCAACAAGGTAGGTATCTGGTTCAAGAAACAAAACTCCCCTATTCCAACATCAAACTCCAATCTTAAGGCTTTCAAATAATATTCTCAACCCATGCAGGAGGCATTTAATGCCGCCAAATCCATTAGGTTAATTTATAAACATAACGTCTCATGTGACATTCCCAACTGGCGGAATAATACGCATAAACACCCGGGACTCGGATGAGGACCTCGCGCTCTTTTACAAAGGGACAAACTAGGATCGCGACCTTGTTCAACAAACCCGAGAGTGTAAGTACTAAATGCACCACCACTACCCGAAACGGCAAAACCCATCCAAATGAAACTGTCATCATAATGTATAAACCAACGAAAAGTACCTCATTTTCCCAACCACAGTTTCATTTGGCGCCTTAACTAAATTTGAAGAAACCAGTTCAAGAATGCGACAAATGCTTAAAATACCACCAATGTAATTCTAAAATTACCAAAAGTAAAGGATGCGCATAACCAAACAGCTACGGCACATGCACCCCATGGTGCATACACTGCCAAAACATAACTCACGCATCACTCGCAAACCACTGTCCCCACAGACATACGCACACACAACAAGCAACCAAACGCATAAACATCGACACACCTAAACTCCAAACAAAGAAATCTGCACCGCCTACAACCAAACAACTACACACCAAACCCCAATCCTAAACATACACCTTTGGATAAATAAAGCCTGAGGACTTAAACACAAGCAGATAGGCAACAATTCCACCATCTACTTCGGGGATTTTAACGCCCACCGCCGCTCCTGGTGTGTGCAAGACAAGGAAGACCAACACAGTAAAATCATTACCGACAAAAAAAACCAATACTTTTAAATAACCACACCAACTAGGTACGATGAAAGGCACCAAAGGATGTCGGACATCGATCATTTCCCCATTCACATTACCGTAGGAAACATTAATATCACAACCCAAAATGATTCCAAAGAATCCGATTTAATCCACAACAATGCCGACTGGGGCAAATTCCGAGAGCTGTGTAGCCACCCAGGTAAACCCAGCGGAGCTTGAAAATAAAGGCCCCGAAATTTACTGCTTAAACCTAACAATCTGCATATTTAATACGGCAACAAAACCTATTTTCTTAATCAAAACGAAAACAGATAAACCCACTGTACCCTGGTAGACCGAGGAAATAAAAAGGGCCAGGAAAAAACGCAGAAGTTTACTTGACAAAGCCGAGATTAAAACGAGAGAAAACGAGATTACTCACACATACAGGTAGCTCATCATCAAATGCAAAACCTCGTTAAATCAGCAAAAACTAAAAACTGGCAGCAGTTCTGCGCGGAAATAAACCATCACACCAACGCTTAAAAGGTCTGGCGCAAAATACATGCCATCCAGGGAATAAAACAACACCTAACAAACCCCAAACAAAACGCAAATAACCTAGCCAATTATTTCTCATCCGTCGGTAGCAACAGCAATTTCAGCGAGGAGTTTAAAAAAGCAATATAAATTCTCCAAACTACCTATAGAAGACAACCTCCAAACCCCCGGGCACTATTTCACTTCATATAAAATAAACTTCATATCCCCCCAAAATTTCTAAAACCCCTACTAAATCTTTACAATCTGATTTTCCCCAACGGTCAGTCTCCTTCGTCATGGAAAGGGGCATTGGTCATCCCAATACCAAAGCCAAATAAACCGACCGACGAGGCAAATTCTAATAGACCTATCTGCACACATCCTAGCAAACACACTGATATCAATTTGGGCCAATGTTGGTTGACTGTTGGCATGCTGATATTGAGCCAACATTGTATATTAACTTCAATAATTTTACATTTTTATTTCATGTACAAATACTTTAATAAATTACAAACCACAAACCATGTAAGAGACTTATTTTCTTATTTCTTTCTTCAGAGAAAGCTATTGTCCAATAAAACCGATCGTCCAAACGCATCACGACAACGGCCATGGTAACCCGATGCACGTGAGTTCTGTGCAAATTTAAATGCACATGCGTTCCCCCATTTCTTGCCCTATAAAAATCCACTCAGATCGCATAACATTCATTCATTGTTGAATTGCTACCACATGCCAAGATTGATAAGAAATCAGAGACACCAAGCCCTTGGACGATTGCAAGTTGGACAAACCGCCCGGCAAGTATCCACTGCATTTCAAGTCCATGTAAGGACCATATACAGCAACGGTACCAGACTACCAACACTACAGATGACCGACCACGTAGTGGAAGACCAAGGGTCACTTCCCGACGTCAGGATCGTCAGATTGTGCGACAGCATCTTCAAGAACGCTTTGTTACTGCTGCAGAAACTGCTTGACAGACCATGGAGACACACCAACGACACATTAGTGCGGACAAAGTGCGTTGTCGATTGACGAGCAGACACCTCCACTGTCACAGGCCACACCGAGGACCCATTCTGACACCAAGTCATCGGCGGGACCGTCTTCAGTGGGCAACACATCACCAGCATTGGCGCCACAAGCAGTGGAGAAGGGTCCTCTTCCCAGACGAGAGCCGTTACTGTATCTCAACAGCAGATGGCAGAGAGAGGCGCCGTAGGGAACATTATTCGGATGCTTGTGTTGTTGAGACTCATGGGGTGGTCTTGCAAACTTTTGTAAAATTTACACTGCCTGTCTTGGGTAGAGTGCTATGTGATACTTTGAAGGAAAATCTTCACTGTAAGTGAATTATAGAACCGTAAACACATACACTGAACTGACATTCCTGGTCCTACTTAAGTAGGAAGAAAGTTTGTCATAGCAATTATGTCAATAATACTTTTACATACATTCCTGTTTTTAAGATATGAATTCAGTCCCAGATGAGTGATTTTGGGGTGACCTAATATAAACTAGGTGGAACATTTCTCAGTAGACCATTTATAAAATGATATGGCGAGAATAGATTATAGACAATACATATTAATTGATACAATGTCATTTAAAAATGCTTCATCGTATAAAAACGTATCAACTTATCATTAGTCCAAAGATATCAAATGATATCTATATCTGCAGTAGAAGTAGACAATCTCTGAACACTAAAACATATTGGAGGCCATCTTGGATTTTCGTCATCACAAGGGGGCGCTGCATACCAGATATGAATTATATAAAGCATTGCTGCAATTGATCCTGAAAAAAGATACTGTGATAAATTGAAGGAATTGACCAGATAATTATGACAAATGAGTATTGCCTAAAGTCATTAGAGATTTCAACCATGTCGGCGGCCATCTTGGACTTTCATCACCACCAGGGGGTGCTGCATACAAGGTTTGAATTATATACAGGGTTGTTGTGATTACTCCTAAATACATTACAATTATAATTTGTATAAATTGGGCAAATAACTATGAAGTGTTGAGTATAGATTGATATCATTAGAGATTGCATAAGGCCACTTGGTTTGTGGCCATTTTGACATTTTGTGTTCGTCTGGACTTTTGAGTTTTGAGGCCGTTTTGACTACAACCCTCTCATATCACTTGCCACAGACTGGTTCCCTGGGTATGCTGCGCTGGCGCTACACTGACCCAGGCAATGACTGCACAGTGGCCGCCTCCACGAGGCGAACAAACATATTGTATTTACAATAGAAAAACGCTCGGATGTCTGTTGAAATCCTTTGGAGTTACTGTAGATTGGTAAGTAGATACATGTTAAATTATTTTTTATTTGCTTGAAAGTTATGGTTATGTGTTACTTGCATGTCTGTTCCTTAGAATGCATCATTTGAATTTTGATAATAATTAATATGTATCATCAAAACTTGGTGACAACCCCACCTCCCCCAACCTAAATATCATGTTTATGACAGATGTGAAAATTATTCAATTTTAACCACTGAATAGCTTTTTACCAAATATGTCTTTGATAAACTACAGCCCTTGAAAGTGTGTGTTTCACACATTGATTCCTCTGGTTTTCTTGACAAAATCAGTGGCCACTTTCAGGACAACTGTTTGGGTGTTTGGATCTCAAACGTGGCATTGTTAAATAGTAGTATTTCATGGCATAGTGATTTTCCATATCAACTGGAAAACTTGCCAATGGTGTTATTTATGATAAGGTTTACTACAACCTCATGCTTAAGTGTCTTCAAGTGATTAAATGCCACACCATGACTACTGTTACATTTTTATTTTTTTCATCCTTTGTAAAAGAGAATACACATGGATGTGTATGCCACTGTACCAAATTAATTCAAAATACTGAACATATTCGTTATTATTATGCCATTCACACCCCACATTGTTACAAGCACGCACCTAGTTAAACAACACTAAATTGGAATTAATCAGTTATTTTTCCAAAATTATTAGATCTATTTTTGATTAATGTCATTGTGTAAGAAGAAAACAAATGCCAAATAAATTGCTTTTCATGTGAATAAAATCCAGAGGCCAAATATCAGAACCAATGACAGACCCCATCATTGAATACTATTATTACGGATCAAAATACCAGAACCAATGACGGACCCTATCATTAAATACCATTATAACAGATAAAAAGTGTTTGTTTTTTCTAGTTATTATACTGGGCGTTCAATAACTGCGCTTAACCCACCTCTTTACAATGGGAGAAAACGGGGCATAATCGGCATAGTTTTCTAAAATAAAGATGCTAACGGTATTTTATTGACGTGGTCGTTTAATTCCATGTATTATGTATACGATTTCATGACAACAGTGAGCTGACACGAAATTTTAACGCACATATCACTCTTGAAAATGGGGTGTGTGTCATTGTTGACATTTCACCGATGTGACGACCACTTTCGAGTCTCGAAACAGCTTAAATAATGTTTACCTTCACTAAAAGTAACAATGGACGTTATTCTCGTGAAATATACATGAAAATGCTAAGAAAAAAATTAACCATCCGTGCTAGCGTTTTTCTATAGTAAATACATGTCGTGTCCGCCATGTTTGTTAGTCTCGTGGAGGCGGCCATTGTGCAGTTATTGCCTGGGTCAGTGAAGCGCCAGCGCAGCATAACCAGGGAACCAGGCTGCACTTGCCACTTGCAAATTGGCGGCACCCAGTCAAGGCGATCTGATCGATTATCAAGATCTATATGGTAATAAAACGAGTTTTACCTCGCGAAGTTTATCATATCATTTGAGCACCTTGATTAAAAACATGAAAAGATTTGGTAAATAACTGTCAACGCCCAGTTGACGGTACACATACTTTGCAAATCCTGAAGTCGACCGAAACCTGGACGTTGAAATTCATGTTGGGCGGGGTATCGTTTTCGCTCGGTGCCGTTTTGCCAAGCTTCCTTATCCATTGAAAATAGGTGATTCCCCAAGTTACTATATTTAAACGGGGAAAACCCAGAGTTATTCCTGTCGACGCTAAAATTAAACAGCGATCCGAAAATTATTGACATGTCTAGAGAGTTAAATAGAGACATATGTTTTACCTTACCAACATGAAAAAACGTCTCAGTTTTGAGGATACACGAAGGTATGTATACGAAATATACTAATTATGTAGTTTGATATACTATATATTATGTAGTTACGTAATTATTTAATTAAAACAAAAATACATGTAGATTTGTATTTTCATCATAGTGAACACGTACGGTAACAATCGAGATTTACACCAATATATAACGTGTGTCTTTCAAACAGATTTTATTTGTCGTATAACTCACGCATCACTCGCAAACCACTGTCCCCACAGACATACGCTCACACAACAAGCAACCAAACGCATAAACATCGACACACCTAAACTCCAAACAAAGAAATCTGCACCGCCTACAACCAAACAACTACACACCAAACCCCAATCCTAAACATACACCTTTGGATAAATAAAGCCTGAGGACTTAAACACAAGCAGATAGGCAACAATTCCACCATCTACTTCGGGGATTTTAACGCCCACCGCCGCTCCTGGTGTGTGCAAGACAAGGAAGACCAACACAGTAAAATCATTACCGACAAAAAAAACCAATACTTTTAAATAACCACACCAACTAGGTACGATGAAAGGCACCAAAGGATGTCGGACATCGATCATTTCCCCATTCACATTACCGTAGGAAACATTAATATCACAACCCAAAATGATTCCAAAGAATCCGATTTATTCCACAACAATGCCGACTGGGGCAAATTCCGAGAGCTGTGTAGCCACCCAGGTAAACCCAGCGGAGCTTGAAAATAAAGGCCCCGAAATTTACTGCTTAAACCTAACAATCTGCATATTTAATACGGCAACAAAACCTATTTTCTTAATCAAAACGAAAACAGATAAACCCACTGTACCCTGGTAGACCGAGGAAATAAAAAGGGCCAGGAAAAAACGCAGAAGTTTACTTGACAAAGCCGAGATTAAAACGAGAGAAAACGAGATTACTCACACATACAGGTAGCTCATCATCAAATGCAAAACCTCGTTAAATCAGCAAAAACTAAAAACTGGCAGCAGTTCTGCGCGGAAATAAACCATCACACCAACGCTTAAAAGGTCTGGCGCAAAATACATGCCATCCAGGGAATAAAACAACACCTAACAAACCCCAAACAAAACGCAAATAACCTAGCCAATTATTTCTCATCCGTCGGTAGCAACAGCAATTTCAGCGAGGAGTTTAAAAAAGCAATATAAATTCTCCAAACTACCTATAGAAGACAACCTCCAAACCCCCGGGCACTATTTCACTTCATATAAAATAAACTTCATATCCCCCCAAAATTTCTAAAACCCCTACTAAATCTTTACAATCTGATTTTCCCCAACTAACGGTCAGTCTCCTTCGTCATGGAAAGGGGCATTGGTCATCCCAATACCAAAGCCAAATAAACCGACCGACGAGGCAAATTCTAATAGACCTATCTGCACACATCCTAGCAAACACACTGATATCAATTTGGGCCAATGTTGGTTGACTGTTGGCATGCTGATATTGAGCCAACATTGTATATTAACTTCAATAATTTTACATTTTTATTTCATATACAAATACTTTAATAAATTACAAACCACAAACCCCGTAAGAGACTTATGTTCTTATTTCTTTCTTCAGAGAAAGCTATTGTCAAATAAAACCGATCACCCAAACGCATCACGGCAACGGCAATGGTAACCCGATGCACGTGAGTTCCGTGCAAATTTAAATGCACATGCGTTCCCCCATTTCTTGCCCTATAAAAATCCACTCAGATCGGATAACATTCATTCATTATTGAATTGCTACCACATGCCAAGATTGATAAGAAATCAGAGACACCAAGCCCTTGGACGATTGCAAGTTGGACAAACCGCCCGGCAAGTATCCACTGCATTTCAAGTCCATGTAAGGACCATATACAGCAACGGTACCAGACTACCAACACTACAGATGACCGACCACGTAGTGGAAGACCAAGGGTCACTACCCGACGTCAGGATCGTCAGATTGTGCCACAGCATCTTCAAGAACGCTTTGTTACTGCTGCAGAAACTGCTTGACAGACCATGGAGACACACCAGCGACACATTAGTGTGGACAACGTGCGTCGTCGTTTGATGAGCAGACACCTCCACTGTCACAGGCCACACCGAGGACCCATTCTGACACCACGTCATCGGCGGGACCGTCTTCAGTGGGCAACACATCACCAGCATTGGCGCCACAAGCAGTAGAGAAGAGTCCTCTTCTCAGATGAGAGCCGTTACTGTATCTCAACAGCAGATGGCAGAGAGAGACGCCGTGGGGAACGTTATTCGGATGCTTGTGTTGTTGAGAGAGACTCATGGGGTGGTCCGAGCATTATGCAGTGGGGTGGAATTGGTCTTGCACAGAGGGTTGGCCCTGTGGTCTTCCAAAACATCGGTCCTGGGAAAGGCAATGGTGTCACAGCAGCTCGGTACTTGATCAAGTCTTGAGACCACACGCCATACCTCATTTGGCACGTCGCCGCATGGTAACGCCCATGCCCACACTGCGAGAGCAACAAGAGTCTTCCTCCAGCAGAATGGCATCAGAACCATGTAGTCCCATGCCCTCAGTCTCGATTTAAATCCCATTGAGCACCTGTGGGACGAGATTCAAAGACGGCTGAATGACGTCCCACCAAGGCAGACAACTGCAGGTGAACTGCGTCAGGCGTTCCTCAGTGTGGGCACAAGTGCCTATGTCCTTCATCAACCGCCCCGTCCATTCCATGTATCGACGTTGCACGGCAGTCATCGATACACAGGACAGACATACGAGATACTTGTGATGCCATTTTCCTTCTGTCTCATAAACAGTATGTACCTGCCTCTTTGTAAGCCCTAGTCAGTATGAAATTTGTAGGACCAGGTACGAAAAAACAATCTTCAAGCATTCCTGTAAACAGTAAACAGTAAACTACGGTTATAACGAACTCATTGGGACCAATAATTTTGTAACCGTAGTTCGTTATAAACATGTATACACCATAAATACAGCAAATGTCTTGGACCCAAAAAACAGTTCCGCCAGTTCATTATAAGAGTGTTCGTTATTAACGTAGTTTACTGTATCTCAGAACATCTTGTCTTCAAAGTGTGAAATCTCGGTGCACCAGCTCATCAACACAAAGACACCACTGAGACCTAAAAACACAAGTCCCAGTTTACTTGGTATTAAACAAGAAAACGTGATCTTGTTGACACATTTCAAAATATGGTGTATTTGAACAGATGTATCCCAGTTTGTAGTGTTTATGAAGACGAAGGTGTGGTATACCCACTAACATTCTCAAAAGGTAACATCTATCAGAATCCCTGCTCTACAACAGCAACATATCCACTTCATGGTACCATCTATTCACTATTGCAGCAGCGTTCAACAGCGGAAGAGGAAGGAACATCACATGTTGTTCTTTTGGCTGAAGAACGCACACAAACAAGGAAAACCATTTCCAAACAGCCAACAGTATATACTTATGTAACCCCATCCTGTTTTCGCAAGAAGGGTAATTATGTGCCTCAATTAAAAGGACCTTTCACCCAGGATGTAGATACAATGCCTGACCATGAGTAAAACTGGTCATATTACATGAAGGAAGTACTGGGGAAACAAGACAAACATAGTGATTTTTCATATCAACTAGAAAACTTGCCAATGGTGTAATTAAGATAAGGTTTACTACAACCTCATGCTTAAGTGTCTTCAGTTGATTAATTGCCACACCATGACTACTGTTACATTTTTATTTTTTTCATCCTTTGAAAAAGAGAATACACATGGATGTATGTGCATGCCACTGTACCAAATTAATTCAAAATACTGAACATATTCGTTATTATTATGCCATTCACACCCCACATTGTTACAAGCACGCACCTAGTTAAACAACACTCAATTGGAATTAATCAGTTATTTTTCCAAAATTATTAGATCTATTTATGATTAATTTCATTGTGTAATAATTAAATTTTCGTTGTGTTCATTGAAATTCCTGTGATCTGATTAGCTGAATTGGTCACGTGTTCTTGCATTCATTTCCCAATGAATGTAAAAAATTAAGCCACGCCCACCGAGGCTCACTACTTTTATTACTTGGGAATGTCGGGGAATCCCAATATTGCAGTCGAAGGAATTCCCTTTCTGCTCACCTGTATCTTCTTGAAGTTACCAGGCCTAGTAACATTTGCGTGTTATTTTGGGTATCAAACATATCAACAACAAAACACAAATCACATGATTCAAAGTCAATAATGAGTTTACTAACGAAATAAAGAGTTTACAGGTATGTACGTCTTGTCTGGTTTCGGTAGTTACAGTATATATCACGCGCAGTCCAGAAACAATCGTCTGCATCGTCTTGAGTACAAAGCAACAATATGGCCGACTTCAACTACGGAAGTTTTGATGTAGGAGATTCAGAGAGTGTATTTGGGTTTCAGTCTGGAGACAATGCCATATTTGGTCCCGGATTCGATGACTTAGATTTTCTGGATGATTTTAATCTGGAAGAAATAGAAAATTTGATAGAGATTACGGCTTCGACTACTCCGAAAACTGCAACCCAAGAAATGGAAATGGCTTTACAAGACAACAAAGGTCCAACGCTAGCACCGTCAAGATTCAAGAAATTATCAGATCGAGACTTGCTACAACTTGACGAAAGCCGGCAATCCACGTCAACAAAGAGAAATACAAAATGGGGTGTAAACATGTTTCAAGGTAGGCCCTATGTTCCCAAAATAAACGAAATAAATCACGGGGCTCATGGTAGTATTGCCTACAATCTATACATGGATAAAAAAAAATCGGGAGCCATATTTCGTTGTCTACGCTTAGAGATGCAACTGGATTTAATTATACGACATTTCCTTCTGAAATAATACAATAGATTCCTATTTCATATCTTGGCCTAATATTCCTCGTTATATAAGTCCCCCTCATGATATGTGATAGGAGTTTTTCGTAACTTTTTTTTTTGTGATTATAGATCTATGTCTGTATCTCGGCCAAATCAACATAGAAATAAAGTAATCAAGTTGGGCTATGTTATATCTTTTTAAGACTGGGCGACCGAAACTTGTGGGGCAACTATAGACCTTTCATCGATAAGCCCCAAAGACCTCGATAGTAAACTACGTAAGTTCTACGCCGAGGCCCAGCCAAAACATCAAGATCAGAGGGCCAACAAGATGCGGCAAGCCCAGGCTGCAGAATATCATTAGAACACGATGAAAAATGTTCGGTCTGCCTTAAAAAGACACTTGAATGACATTGGGAGGGATATTGATATTGTTCGGGATAAATAATTCAAATCGGCAAATGACATGCTCGAAGCTAAGTTGAAATACAATGTGCAACATGGTATATCAAGCCCTACACAGCACAAAGATATTATTGACACTGATGACCTAATGAAAATTAGTACTTATCTCCATTCTGCCTTCAATCTTGTCATCCTCCGGTACCGAGTATGGTACAACTTAGCCATCCATTTCGTCAGTCGTGGTCTTGAGTTTAATCAGTAGCTTACTCCCACATCCTTCCATTTTGACACAGATGAAAACAATGTTCAGTATGTAACACTGTCGCATGAAACAAAACAAAAAAATATCCAAGGTGGTCTGTGCAGCGATGAAGCGGCGTGCGACACGCGCATGCACGCTACAAAAGATGACAAATGTCCTGTCAATTCACTTCGCCAACTCCTTGAAAAAAGTGACCCAAGTGCACATTTTTTCCACTGTGTCTTCCAGTTCTCGGGAAAGTAATGTTTAAATCTGGCGGTTACTGACTATTAGTCATTCGAAACAGCCGCAGTATCCCTGACCTATTTGTTCTGATTCGTTACAGCTCCAGTTGTTCTTCCCGTCCCTTGCCTTGATTGACAGGTCCTATGAATTTTGTTTGACGTTGCTCTCCATTGATTGGCTTCTGACGTTGTGGGCGTGTCAAGTTGTGTACATAATTAGATAATCACCTGAATCATGACATGCCACTGCTTATATTCCTACGCCTGTCAATCTCGTTTGTCAATCTCGTCATTATTGTCAGATTTGATAGATATATAATGGTTTTTGATTAAACTATTGTAGATAACACACTTTTTTTTGTCGAATTTAATTATAAGGATTGACTGTGTATTATACGCAGATTCTTACAAAAGTTTGCATATCGGTTTTTCGATTCATACCTCAATGAACCGAAAAAAATACACAGTCAATCCTTAAATAAGAAAACAAATGCCAAATAAATTGCTTTTCATGTGAATAAAATCCAGAGGCCAAATATCAGAACCAATGACAGACCCTATCATTAAATACCATCATTACAGATAAAAAGTGTTTGTTTTTTCTAGTTACTATACTGGGCGTTCAATAACTCCGCTTAACCCACCTCTTTACATCTGAGAAAACGGGACATAATCGGCATAGTTTTCTAAAATAAAGATGCTAACGGTATTTTATTGACGTGGTCGTTTAATTCCATGTATTATGTATACGATTTCATGACAACAGTGAGCTGACACGAAATATTAACGCACATATCACTGTTGAAAATGGGGTGTGTGTCATTGTTGACATTTCACCGATGTGACGACCACTTTCGAGTCTCGAAACAGCTTAAATAATGTTTACCTTCACTAAAAGTAGCAATGGACGTTATTCTCGTGAAATATACATTGCAAAAGCATTCATGAAAATGCTAAAGGGGCCGTCACACCATGACGTTCTGGTCAACGTTCTCTGAACATTTCAATCGTTCAATTTTTGAGCGTTCTAGAATGAGGATGACACATCTGGCGTGTGATTAACGTGTGCCTAACGCATGACTAGCGTGTGTCTAACGCACGAGAAGCGTGTAACAGCGACCAAGTAAGATACCCCTGAAAAACAATTAGCGTGTGCTAACGTGCCACTGGCGCGCGACGAACGATTTGTCAACGTTAGACGAGCGTGTTGAGCGTGTGACTAATATGATTTAGCATTATTTAGCTAAATCGGTTTATGGTCAGCTCCGCATAAACAATACTAGTAACTTTTCCCATTTACCATGTTCCACCATTAGTTTACAAACATTCTCCTTTCACAAGACACGTCAATATACTCCCCATGGCAACATACGTCATTTCTCCCATGACGTCACTACACGTGGTCTCGTGACGTCACTTCTTTTACTCCCCAACCGTCAAGTCATTCTAACAACACAACACAACGCGTCCGGCGGTTAGCATTTCACCTCTTACGGTTTCACCTCTATAGCGTTTTCACCTCACCTCATTACTTCGTTCGGGATGCCTCCTAAAAGGAAAGCGGCGCTGACCCACCGACTGGTGAAGGGTCCGAAAGCCAGTAGGACGGGGGTTAGCAGAAATGTGGATAGAACGGACTTGGATGCGCCAATTGGCTCACGACTGATCAGCGGAGTACCACAGAACACTGCAGGTACGTTGGATAGTGATTTTGTTTTTATCAATTCGAGCAATATTATGCATAATGCAAACTCGGCTAACACAGTGCTTCCTACAAATACGGCAACGCTTGCTAACAGCACGCTCACAAACGGGGACACGCAGATGCCGACTGGGGATAGGTCTTCAAACAATGAAGGGCACATAAACATTAGTACATTAGCACGCGAAAACGCACATAACACGCATCCGTCCCAACAGCAAACACAAACACCCAATCCTTTCGCAACTATGAATATAAACGATCCAACCATGTTTGGCATACCCGCGACAATTACACCCTGTCTACAGTTAAACGTCAGAGCGGAACACATCGGATCACATGTTTCCCAACAACTACGGGAAAAAATACACAACGGCGAATTCATTGAGCTAAAACAACTAATATCGGCCCAAAATCAGACACCCCAAGAGATGTCGGCATTTACATTGGCGCTCGACGCCACAGGTCAGATTATTTTTAAATCCAAACAACAACAAACGCGTCCATTAGGCATTGGCGCATGGACATCGGCGTTTAACGTCTACATGAGCGTATACATAGAAAAACACCCGGATAAGATACAGGATCTGCTTACCTACAGCGAAACAATAAGGGGAGCTGCTATTAGGTTCGGCGGAGATTCATGGTTGCAATATGACCGTAGTTTCAGACAAAGGATGCAACGCGACCCGTCTCGATCCTGGTGGGCAGTAGATGGCCATTTATGGTTACAACATATGCTTCCAAATCAACAAGCAGCACACGCGCGCGTCACAAACACCACCACTACCACCAACCGCAGCAATCTCAACGCGGATAGCGCAAATACCGGTAGCACCCCAAAGTTTTGCTGGGATTTTAACAAATTCGGATGTACAAGGTCTTTCTGCCGATATGCACACAAATGCATCACATGTGACAGCACTGCACACGGCGCACACACATGCTTTCGTCAAAAAGGGGGCGTTACAACCCCCCGTACTCAAACAAAACCCAACGCAAACAATACCAACTCAAGGCCTAGCGCCAACACCCATTAGTATGCGTGTATTGTCACATTGGCTCAGTATTTACACCCCCTTCTACGCATCAGATGCTATGTTTTTATCGGAAGGTTTTTCTCGAGGTTTTCCACTACAGTACACGGGTCCACCGGGTCCTAGAATGGCATACAATTTAAAATCCGCACAACAACATCCTAACATGGTGGCAACAATGCTACAAAAAGAAGTTGATCTAGGAAGAATTGCAGGTCCATTTACAGCACCACCATTTCAAGATATGATAGTTTCTCCAATCGGTCTCGTTCCGAAGAAGTCAAATCACAATAATCAACAAGTTCAGCAAACGTTCAGACTTATTCACCATCTGTCATACCCTGAGGGAGAGTCTGTAAACGACTACATATCACACGAGGTGTCAACAGTCAAGTACACTAGCTTTGACCAGGTGCTATCCGCGATACAAGGATTAGGCAAGGGTGCATACATGGCAAAATTTGATATAAAGTCTGCATTTCGCCTCATACCTATACGACCAGATGACTTTAAATTTCTGGGCATACAATTCAAACATAATTTCTACTTTGACAAATGTCTTCCATTTGGCTGTTCCATATCATGTGCAACATTTGAAAAGTTTAGCACATTTTTGCAGTGGGTACTCAGGAAATACACCAAAAATGATAACATACAACATTATTTGGATGATTTTGCATTGGCAGCACTAGCCTCTAATAAGTGTCAACAAACTCTCCAGTCCTCCCTGGAGTTATTACAAAACATGGGCGTTCCCGTCGCAAAGGACAAAACGGTTCTACCTACAACAAACATGACGTTCCTGGGTATCACAATAGACACAGTCAAAGCGCAAATTAGCGTACCGAGGGATAAGGTAGTGCCGCTTACGCAGGAAATAGATACTCTTTTATCACCTTTTAAGAAGAAAACAACATTACACTACTTGCAGTCCTTGGTGGGGAAACTTAACTTTGTATGTAGGGCAATTCCGATTGGTCGCGCCTTTTTAAGACGCCTCATTGACGCACAGCGCGGAGGGTCAAAACCTCACCACAGAATAAGGATAACACAAGGCATACGCGAGGACCTCAATTTATGGCGGCAATTTCTTCAAAACCACAATGGCACTACTGAATTTATAGATTCAGAGTGGATCAATTCATCGGATACACATTTGTTTACCGACGCGTCAGGTAACCATGGTTTCGGAGCCTTTTTCATGGGCAGATGGGCCAATGGCAGATGGCCTAACGAGTGGGTGCAGAATGGATGGACTAACGTGTGAATAACGACAGAATAGCGTCTTGCTGGCGTGTTATTTTTACGGTGCGCTAGGCGACCGTTCAGCGGTCGTTGACAGGTCGCCAGTGAGTCGTTCAATGCAAAGCAAACGATTAGTAACAACCAAGTAACGCTAGAGTAACGACTGACTAACGATAGCCGAACGCGTGCAACGCTCGGCTAACGTTAGTAAAACGTTCCACGAACGTTCTTAAACGTTCTTCAGCGTTTAAAATTAAACGTTGAAGAACGCTGGTCTCAGTGAGAACTTTTGTGCATGTTAAAAACTTTTTTTCCGGACCAGCGTTCTCCGCCGATTCCCGGCGATCACCGACGTTCACTAGCGTTCACACAACGCTCTTCTGGCGCTATCCCAGCGACCATGGGCGACTACCAACGTTTCCTCAAACGTCATAGAACGCTGACCAGAACGTCATGGTGTGACGGCCCCATAAGAAAAAAATTAACCATCCGTTCTAGCGTTTTTCTATAGTAAATACATGGCGTGTCCGACATGTTTGTAAGTCTCGTGGAGGCGGCCATTGTGCAGTTATTGCCTGGGTCAGTGAACTGCCAGCGCAGCATAACCAGGGAACCAGGCTGCACTTGCCACTTTCAAATTGGCGGCACCCAGTCAAGGCGATCTGATCGATTATCAAGATCTATATGGTAATAAAACGAGTTTTACCTCGCGAAGTTTATCATATCATTTGAGCACCTTGATTAAAAACATGAAAAGATTTGGTAAATAACTGTCAACGCCCAGTTGACGGTACACATACTTTGCAAATCCTGAAGTCGACCGAAACCTGGACGTTGAAATTCAAGTTGGGCGGGGTGCCGTTTTCGCTCGGTGCCGTTTTGCCAAGCTTCCTTATCCATTGAAAATAGGTGATTCCCCAAGTTACTATATTTAAACGGGGAAAACCCAGAGTTATTCCTGTCGACGCTAAAATTAAACAGCGATCCGAAAATTATAGAAATATATAGAGAGTTAAAGAGAGACACATGTTTTACCTTACCAACATGGGAAAACGTCTCAGTTTTGAGGATACACGAAGGTATGTATACGAAATATACTAATTATGTAGTTTGATATACTATATATTATGTAGTTACGTAATTATTTAATTAAAACAAAAATACATGTAGATTTGTATTTTCATCATAGTGAACACGTACGGTAACAATCGAGATTTACACCAATATATAACGTGTGTCTTTCAAACAGATTTTATTTGTTGTATTATTAAATAGTTTAAACATTATGAACGGAAAATTATTTTGTGGTGTCCTGTATTAAGATCGTTCGATGTTTTTACGCATGCTCAGTAAGTATTTGCTAAATATAATTGCATGATGTGGCAAACGAAACGTTGACGTCGAACCTATAAATAGTACCAGTGGGTTTTCCAGCCCAGTTTATTAAGAAACCTCAATACAAATAGGTACATTGTGGATGGTTCATAGACCCGTGAAGATTCCGGGATAGAATAGGTCTTCAGCAACCCATGCTTGCCGTAAAAAGGTGACTATGCTTGTCGTTAAAGGCCGCTTACGGGATCGGGTGGTCAGGCTCGCGGACTTGGTTGATGCATATCATGGATCCCAATTGCGTGGATCGATGCCCATTATTTCAATCACTGGATTGTCTGGTCCAGACTCGATTATTTACAGACCGCCGTCATATAGCTGGAATATTGCTGAGTGCGGCGTTAAACAACAAACCAACCAAATTCATGGAAATACAGCCGTGTACATCCGGGGCACAACAGGTCCATGTTTGCCATACATGCTTGCCGTAAAAGGCGACTATGCTTGTCATAAGAGGCGACTAATGGGACCGGGTGGTCGCTGTCTTGGTTGAGAGGATGCTCATTATATCAATCACTGGATTGTCAGGTCCAGACTCGATTTTTACAGACAGCCGTCATATAGCTGGAATATTGTTGTGTGCGGCTTTGAACAACATCGCAATTCTATCAAAATATCGCACTGACCACCTCCACAACATGCGCGCAAAAATGGGCGTGACAAATTGTTTTAAATAACATTCAGGCTTTCCTGAAATAAATCACTGACATCTTCAGTATTCAGAATTGTCCTTCTTCGAATGATAGACCATTAACAATATTAGGTTGAGGTCACTACGCCCTCACGTGTCACTACGCTTGTCAGCAGCTTGTCAATGTCCGAAAGTTTATCAAACGAAATCATCTACAAACTCGATAAATATGCATGATGAATGATGAATGAACAATGTTCGTTCATCGCCAGGCACATTAAGGTACGTCAATCTGATTGGTTGATGAAGGAGTGACGTCACACTATAAAAAGCTCGTATAGTACATTCAAACTGGTTGAGAGCGTGTCATACAGCCAGTCGTCTGTCAGCTGTGTAAACAAATGCTTTTGAATAACACAGCGGTTTGCTTATCATTCCATGACCTCCTCGCTTTGTATAAAGGAAACATTTCACATTTCCGCGAGGTAATACACACATACAAGTGCGCTCTTGTGAATGAATATAACCCAGCTTCCATCTATATGAATGACAAATGGGGAATTAATATAAAATTTATGTATACTCTATGTATGTATCAGTTCACATGCAACCGGATGACGGTTGGAAAGATTATTTGTCTGATATTTATTTTAACTCAAAACATCCAGCCCCCCTTTCCGGACCCAATAAGCTGTATCACACTGTGAAAAGACAGGGGAAGTATGATATCAGCTCACATCATATTAAGACGTGGTTAGCTTCTCAAGATGCCTATTCAATGCAGCGACCTTTAAGGTACAGATTCAAGCGGAACGGAGTGGTAGCCTCCGGATTGAATGATCGCTTGGATATAGACTTGGCTGATGTCTCCAATATTGCTTCAAACAATGATGGCGTTAAATACCTGATGATAGTTAATAACGTTTACCAGGTATCTGTTGATCGAACTATGACCAATAAAACCTCTGACTCTGTTATTAATTCTTTACAAAAGATATTTTCTCATGCGACTCTGCCTAAGATCATACGATCAGACAAATGGCGCGAATTTGATAATAGGAAAGTGAAAGCTTTCTTACGAAAAGTAAAGTAAGTACCCATTATGTGATTCAGAATGAAACCAAAGCGTCTTATGCTGTGAGAGTCATACGGACCCTCAAGACAACTATGTACAGATATTTCACCTACAAACAAACGTATCATTATTTGGATATTTTACAAGATCTCGTCCACAGACCTCACAGATCATTGAATGAACGATCAACATAAACAACACTAATGAAGCTGTAGTATGGAAAGAACAATATATTGATACTCTGAAAAAACCCATGAAGCCATCAAGAAAGATAAGAAACCCAGGAAGAAATCGTTTACGTTGAAAGTTGAAGATCAAGAAAGACTATCCCATTTAAGCCATGCATTTCAACTTGACTATCAAGAGAAATGGACTGAAGAAACTTTTATTGTGAGAAGGCGTTATCATAGAGTCGGTATTCCTGTCTATGAATGGGATATCCCAAGTGAGTGAATGACCTGGGTTTAACACTGCTTTTAACATTATTCCAGTCATATCGCGGCGTGTCAGCTTAAAGTGGGAGGAAAGCCCGAAGTGATGCAGGTTTCAGACGTTTACCACTTCGGTGAAACCCACGAGCACGGGTATGGTACTGATAAACCTAGAAACATAATTGGTACTAACCAGGATTCGAACCCACAATTATAGGTTTCTAGCGTGCCCAAGGGACGCAACTCTGCACAGCGAATCGCGGCGCCTTAGATGACTGGGCCACCCGTGTCCCAAGAAGTTTAACAGCTGGACCCCAGAGTATATAAGGCTCATATTCCAGCATCAGTTGCACGCCAGTCATAGAGTCCACATCGTGTCTAGATTGTGTGAGAAATTGTTTTGTAGGAAAGATGCTATGGCCGAGACATAGAAGGAATAAGCATTCATCATCACCACCACCAACTGATTATGTTAGGGCAGTATGACCAATGATTAAATAGAAACCAAATGTAGATCTGCTGAATTGGCAAACTAGTTTATTCATAACATCTGGGTTTCTGTACCCATGAGTAAAGCATAAATACACAGTATAAAGTCAATTAAAGCTATGAAATGGTTTCTGCATCAGGTTGAACGAAACTGGATCTTATAGTGACCATGAGCTAAAGTATGGATCTCATCTAATGGACTCAAGCTTTATTAATTCCAACAGTGTAGAATTGATGATTTTGACCAAACAAAGCATCTTTGTACATGCTATGTCTCAATTGTTTTTTTATGACGGTTTTGCTGACTCCCTTGGCTGTTTGTTTTTCTTTTTCGTCATAAGAAAGTGAATAAAGTCTCCAACTTCATGTTTCATCATTCCAAGTACCTTGGCATTGGCCTTTGAAAATAGAGGATTGGAAGGGTCAAAATTGCTTGTGTCAAACAAGTTCTGATGTTCAGCCATATCGGCATAAAAGTCAGACGTTTCAATCAGATAACACAGGGAATCTTTGTCTGTGAAACAGCATTTGACCTTGTCACCATATTTCGCTAAAATTATAGTGAAAGTCATACATGACAATTTTAGACATGTCAAAAACAGAGAAACCAGCATACACTGGCTGATTCAGATACAGTGAATGTTTTGCAAATGTACATTCACGTTTTTCCTTACATTCATCATTGAGCGGACAAATACTGAATTGTTCGCCAATTTAAAGAATGTTTTATCTGCTTCGTTTTGGGCCAGTTTTCTCTTCTCATGATATTAAAGTCAATGTAAGGTTTTAGCCAGGCTGACAGGGTAAACTGAATAGCCCTATGAATTTTGGTCAGTTTAAAGCCCCGGCTGAGGTAAAACTTCAAATTACTAAAATGCAGAATATAATGATGTTTGTCATACAGATCGGGAACAAGTTTCTTAGAGGGCTGGCCTTAAATACACAACTCCTCTTTCAACTGTTGAGGATAAGGGGAAAGCATGTCGTCAGTAACCAACATGGCTTCTGGGGCTAGAGGATAATCACTGTGATTGTCAAGCAATTCTTAAGGATATTGCAAATCTGCTTCTAATATGTATCCAACATCTGCATCATCTGGGATATTTGTAACATCTAATTAGTTAACATCGTCAACCCACGGGAAATCTCGTTCAGGGAGACACTGAGACATGCTATGACCATAGGGGGCACGGCTGGCCCAGTCGTCTAAGGCGCTGCGATTCGCTGTGCAGAGTTGCGTCCCTTGGGCACGCCAGAAACCTATGATTGTTGGTTCGAATCCCGGTTCGCCCCGATTATGTTTCTAGGTTTGTCAGCACCGTACCCGTGCTCGTGGGTTTCACCGAAGTGGTAAACATCTGAGACCTGCATCACTTCGGGCTTTCCTCCCACATTAAGCTGACACGCCGTGATATGACTGGAATACTGTTAAAAGCGGCGTTAAACCCAACTCACTCACTCACTGCTATGACCATAGAGATTATTTGCATCCAGATAGATGAGATAGGAGCTAGGGTCATTAGGGTCATAGTCCTTGACATGTGGATTGTTAGCCTCCACATACCCCCTCTCAATCCCTTTCTATCATTAAATGCATGTCCAAATCTGTCAAGAGTTCCAACTCTACATTTCCCATTTTCAACATGGCATTCCAAGCCATACCAGGTAGTGATACATAGTGAGCTGGATCTATACCATAAAAGGTCAAAGCTGTATCCCTGAAGTTTTCAAAAACATCAGCTAACAACATAACATCAGTTTTCATATAGAGATCAGGATGGTCTCTCCTGGTTTTGAGATCAAAGGTAGACCATACATTCCGTGCATGCGCATAATCTACATCTGAGATAGAACAACCAGTTAAAGTATTGTAGAAGTGATCTTTGGTGGGAAGTTCACGCATGGCAAATTTTGATTCATGTGCTGTTCATCTGGAAATTCTTCCCTTAAGATCTTAACTTTTGCAGACCCTTCAGCCCTGAGATTGTCCACCAAGGTGTCCAAAGGTGTATTCAGAAACTGCATGGAGTCAATGAACCTGAGATTAACAATTGAGAAGGAAATGTATTTTTCAAGATTGTTAGCCAGACATTTGAGTTTTTGACTGACTGTTTTTTCTAATTCTTTCATGATTAAGTGGCTGTCATAAGGTTGTGAAAGATCACAGGGGTAAAGTATTCTTCCCATTTCTTTCCATCTCTACCTTTTGTCTTTTTAAATTGGTACTGGTGGGATTATGAATGAATCATCCTCACAGTAATAGACTCACCTTTACCATAACCCATGATATATTACAATTTACAAGACGATTCGTTTTCTTGTATTAAGAGACATAAGTGTATCAAGCACCTATTACCCATAAAACAATAACCGCGCAGACTTCGTACACAAAAGGTAATTTGAAGATATTAATAACCGCAAAAAGGAAAGTTATTAACACATTAGGTCATTATTTTCATATTTCTTAAACAATATAGATTTCCATTAATTTTGTTACATAACGATCGTGCATGTACGGACTGTTGCACAATTAGTGTAGGGGGGCACGGGTGGCCCAGTCGTCTAAGGCGCCGCAATTCGCTGTGCAGAGTTGCGTCCCTTGGGCACGCCAGAAACCTATGTGGGTTGGAATCCCGGTTCGCCCCGATTATGTTTCTAGGTTTGTCAGCACCATACCCGTGCTCGTGGGTTTCACAGAAGTGTTAAACGTCTGAAACCTGCAGCACGCCGGGCTTTCCTCCCACATTAAGCTGACACGCCGCGATATGACAGGAATAATGTTAAAAGCGGCGTTAAACCCAACTCACTCACTCACTCACTCAAAACAAATGGGGAGTCATTTGAACCTGGGGAGTTATCTGAGCCTATGACGGGGGAGTCGATTGGGCCTAAGGGGAGTCACCTCAGCCTTGTCTCAAATAACTCTAGAGTCATCTGAGCCTGTGGAGTCATTTGAGCCTCCTACACCGGTCCATCCAGGTCAGCACTTGTTAGAACTCTTTAACAAGACGTACTGAGACACGCTATAGTGACCTGGTTTGACGCCCCATTGTTTACACAGATGACTTATTTGTTACCACTGTGTACACTATGAATGAATGAATTAAGAAAAGGTGTGTTCCTTTCGGGGATGAATGTATTAAAACACTAGTTCATGTTTACATGGAGCTAAACTGTTGAGCTTTCTTTAGCGCGGGCTTTCCCGACTTTCACAATGCTGTACAATACGACGTCACTCCTTCATCAACCAATCAGATTGACGTTAATGTACATTGAACGAACATTGTCCATATGCAATTATTTTTACAAAGATTTATACATCTATGTAAGTATTTCCAAAAAATTAAGTTAGATATAACTAAAATTTTGTAATAGTATTTCGGGATCAAACTGCATGTGGAGTTTGTTTGTTTACCGCCACTGACATGATCGTGTCCGTTTCCATTTGATGATGTAACAATCCAGATTGTTTTTGTTTATTAATAATTAAAACGAACGTTGCAAATTTTTAGAAATTAATAACCCTGAGTGTTTTTATTTCACCCGAGAACAAAAGAATATGATAAAATGAAATCAATTACTACATTATTAAGGCAATATCGGACGACATGACGCTTGGTGTGAAGTGCCTCAAGTCAATAATGACCGTTACGGGTGGTTGTGTGCCCAGACATTTGACCGATACTTTTTTAATTTACGGGATTATCTTTTTGAGGTACATTAACAAGTTATGTTTTGCTCTCTGGAAAGCTGGGCATTTATGCATACCATACATGATTTAAATGATACGTAAAGCCAACTCGGAAAATAGTTATTGCGAGTTTTATTTGGGGTGTCGTTATGCTATTGGCCTGTCGAATAGGTTCGACAGTAACATTCAGAGATTACACACAGGGAACGTTAGTTGTTAGTCAATAATTTATTGAGCAATCAGAGTGAGTGAGTGAGTGAGTTTGGTTTAACGCCGCTTTTAACATTATTCCAGTTATATCGCGGCGTGTCAGGTTAATGTGGGAGGAAAGCCCGAGGTGATGCAGGTCTCAGACGTTTACCACTTCGGTGAAACCCACGAGCACGGGTATGGTGCTGACATACCTAGAAACATAATCGGGGCGAACCGGGATTCCAACCCACAATCATAGGTTTCTAGCGTGCCCAAGGGACGCAACTCTGCACAGCGAATCGCGTCGCCTTAGACGACTGGGCCACCAGTGACCCCTGAGCGATCAGACATGTAGGGAACATAAAGTAGTCCCTGCAAGGCGATCTTTATCCGACTGAATGATCGCATCGATAACCAGTTATAATTATATGTTATACAGGTTTTTGCGTTTGTGTGCGTTTCTTTAAATATTTGACAAGTCACGGTCTTGTACATAATTTGCCCTGGGTGTCCCGTATTTTGGATAACACGTATGTGTATGCATTCAGTTTAGGAGCCACATCATGCTTTACGTCCTGGTGACATGGCAAACGCTCTGAGCAGTAGTGACGGGACGACTCCAGTGATAGAGCCACTTCATGCTTTACGTCCTGGTGACATGGCAATCGCTCTGAGCAGTAGTGACGGGACGACTCCAGTGATAGAGCCACTTCATGCATACATCATTTGTATGTCAGCTTTGTGCTTGTGCATGTGATGTTACATGGCTAGCATGAGTGTTTTCGGTTCAGAACAGTAGTGATACCAAGGACAGAAACCATGGAAGTATACGTTGCAGTCTGACAGTTCTGATGTGCTGAAACGAATTTGCTCCATTTTGCAAACCTGCTGGTAACCACAACTGGACAAATACAACCTGGTATGGAGGCTTCCAACATTATCATAAGCGCAATCCTTACCTCTTGGTGAATACAACATAAATAATATGGTTGATGCAATATTTGCATGTTAGTAACATAGACAAGTATGACCCAACAACGAATAATGTAATATGGTCTCATTGAACTCATTAAAAGGGTGACTATGCTTGTCGAAAGAGGTGACAAACGGGATCGGGTGGACAGGCTCACGGACTCGGTTGATGCATGTCATCGTATCCCAATTGCGTGGATCGATGCTCATGATGTCAATCACTGGATTGTCTGATCCAGACTCGATTATTTACAGACCGCCGTCATAAAGTTTGAATATTGTTGAGTGCGGCGTTAAACAATTAACAAACAAACATTAAATTGGCGATTCCGGTTCAGTATAGGTCCCCAGCAAGCTATGCTGGTCGTATATGTAATAGTCGAGTGTAGTGTGAAACAACAATCAAACAAAAACAAAACGGTTTCATTTACGTTTGTTCTCGTGACAACTATTGATCTATTCAAATTATGTCTTAAAGAGGATTTTTTAATCCATTGATTGGCATAAGGTTGTAAACGGAAGTACTTGTATGACATAAATTCGATATATATAAATGTTTAGGCTACTAAAACTCACAACACGTTCTAGATAAAACGTAACACCTTCTATTTGACATCTTCACAAAGAATACAACATTTCCTTACGTATTGTATAGGTGACATGAACGCTACCACACAAGCTATTTGTCAGATCTATCATAGCAACAGCTCACTCTGATAGCTGCTGAAAATCAATACTTGTTCCTTCATGGGGATTCCCCAGTGCTGAAAGTCGACTTGAAACATGTCAGTCCGAAGGTTGACACGTTTGGACACAGACGCATATGCCAACTGCGCCGACAATTCGATTAGAAGACGGAGACCTACGAGAGTGACTTTATATTCAATGAATATTTTACCAAATTTGTAGACTTTCATTGGTTTTTTTTTAATTCAGACCGAAACGAATTGAGGAGGCTAACCATCAAAAGTTCGAGCACAAGGATACCAAGATCGCCGTCATAATTCTTGAACTCATTTCTGTCTGTGTGGATACTCGCGATCAGTAAGTTCATCAGCACATGGGGCAATTGACTATTAAATTGTTATACAAGAGCGGATCAGTGAACAAGGCAATCAGGCATGAAGATTCGTCCTGGTGGATATACCATACATGGTAATACGTGTATTTTGCCCTCGGTGAAAATCAAGTTGTTGTTTCGAAGCGCAATCTCGCTGTACAAAGGTAATACCGTAAAACCTTTCTCAAAGGATGTTACTCATGTGGCCAAAGAGCAACCATCAACGCCGGGTAAGTACAACCGATTTCTTTAAGAATGCTTTCAAGACGTGAACTCCTCGATGTATTTCACGTGTGTTACCACGTATTTTGGAAAGAACGATGCAGTATTCCTTGATCAGTTACCAATTATTTACACCTACCAAATATTTTGACATCGTCATAAACACAAGGCTAACAAGACAACTATTGACAATGATAAGTACTTCATACTCCAGAGCGTTGGGCAATGCTGCACAGAACATTTCAACGGCGTAACATGTGGCGTGTCGCGAAGGGAATGTTGTGTTAGTCAGCTTTATATACCATGGTATGTACGCAAATAGAATCACGTCACATGCTTCTATATATTAAGACACGTCATTGTGCCAGTTTACACTCGTGCTCATAGCCATAGTTGTAGTGACGGTGAATGAGACCACGCTTATATCACGTCATTTATGTTTTGTACCCGATACAAAGGAATTATGTTCATGGTCACTTGACAAATTGAATGTACCTGCAGCAGACATTTCCCTGGTATAAGCCATTTAAAAATAGAAAGTGCATAAACCTTATGCTCGAACTGGAGTGACGTATATGCGACTGAGCATTGTCTATTATTCTGTCTGCTTCAAGGCAGATAGTGAATGAGTTGGTTTTAACGCCGTTTTGACAAGTAGTCCAGTTATATCACGGCATGTTTGTTTGTTTGTTTGTTGTTTAACACCGCACTCAGTAATGTTACAGCTATATGACGGCGGTCTGTAAATAGTCTGGACCAAACAATCCAGTAATTGACATCATGAGCATCGATCCACGCAATTGGGATCGATGACATGCATCAACCAATTCAGCGAGTCTAACCACCCGATCCCGTTAGTCGCCTCTTACGCCTTTTACGCATGTATGGGTTGCTGAAGACATATTCTACCCCGGATCTTCTGATGGTTCATCACAGCGTGTCACCCTTGTAATGGAGAAAAGCCCGAAGTCCAGCAGGTCTCAGACTATCAGCGCCTGGAACCGACAGTCTAAGGGACGCAACTCTGCACATCGAATTGCGGCACCTAAGACGACTGGGCAACCCGTGCCCCCATAAACTCAGATGGCATAAACACGTCCCAACTACTTAGAAATATATCGCTGGCTGTAAGATTTGCTGAAGTTATTTGGCGATGTCTAAGTAAAACATTGCCAAACTTGGAGGGGGATCGAAGCGATCTTTCTCATCGTATGCCCGTCACGTTTCAATTCAGTTCAAGATGTCTTTTTACAGACAATTATGGTCCAAGTGGATATCTTGTGTAGTGTTGAACACATAATTAGGTACATTTTTAAATAAGCGGTACAGGAAAAATAGCAAAGAAATTCATATGTCCAAAAGAGCATATGAATTTCTTTTCTATTTCCTTACTATTCGAGGGAATGTCTGGCTACTGGTTCAGAACAATAAAGTTCAGTCGTATCTATTTCTTTTCACCATCAAATATCTTATATCTCGATTTCATGATATCGTTCACCAATGGTCAAATAGCCTATTCCCAAACACTTGAATGGAAAGAGAGAGAGAGAGACAAGTAGATTTCATATTTAGATCTGTGCAAAATGATTCAGAGTGATAAGTGTCTCAACAAGAATGTATTACTTCAACTTTTTAATAGTTATCATATTTCGATTCTTGCTCAAACATTTTTTGAGCAGGGTTACAACATTCAAGTAAAGCTTTCAAACAGTTTTATGGTAGACATTTCAAAATGTGACTTTTGGACTTGTACCATATGTTCCCGTGTTGCTTGGTACTCTTGACATGTATTTGTATGTGTTTGTAATGGGAGCCACTGATGGAGAGGAGTCCACGATCAACTGGTATCATGTAAATTTGATAATGAACAAAAAACACATACTTATGATAAGGCAACAAGAAGGGACTTATTTGGAAAATTTGTTGTCTCTCTTTCGGGAACCATTGGGACTGGATAAAGTAACGACCAGCAACTTTTGCTGATGGCGGGGTCTACAAACAGAAAGAACCCACAAAGTCGACTTGATAGTATAGTTCTTGATTTTGGTTTGAAAGGTTTGGCCAAACCAGGCAGGAGGGGAGGGGAGAGGTGCTGTTGTTGTTTTTTATTGAGATAACATATTTTTGCAGCTTCAGCTACAAAACCCAGATTTAAAAAAATACATAACATCATGAGCCAGATTGTATTTTAAGAAAAACACCTTGCACCTCAAGGACAATAATTGTTGATGATAAAATCCCAGGGGATTTCAATAATGGACAAAATATAAAAATATTGTGAGCATCTTCCCACCAATTGGGATCACAACTATAAAATTATTATACTGTCGAAATATATGCCAAAGATGGAAACTGTTAAATGTCTTTCAGAGTGGGTTTAGCTTGCATGACTAAAGCAAAGTTGACACTGAAAAGGTTGAAGTTGGGGGTATTGGTAAGCTCTGCTTACTTTTTCACTTTTTCAGTTATTTCACTGAAACTTGGTAATTCCAGGTGAGATACAGGGCCACGCGTGGCACTATTTTTAAGCTATTTAATTTAAAACTACTGACACACTAGGCGGGTCGGGGGTATTAGTGAGCCACCAATGTGTGATCGAGTTCTGTCTCTATGCTGAACTTTACTCTTTGACGTTGCTTGTTGAGATGATCCTGTAAGCTCTCCGGGTCCTGGTCATGATTTAAGCAGGTAAAATTGGATTGGATGCCATGGCGGCTTCTGCAAAGTTGTTTCATGAGGAGGAGTAGTATAGGTAATGATGGTTCTGGACCACTTCCACTGGAGCGGGATTCATATACCTATACTGCTACTACAGGTAGCATTTTTTATGTGTAAATGACTATGCAATTCAACGATGGTCATGAGATTCAGCTAAATTGACCACCACCTGGAGTCTATGATATAAATTTTTATAGGTAATGATGGTTCTGGACCACTTCCACTGGAGCTGGATTCATATACTTATACCACCACTACAGGAGGAATTTTTTATGCCAAAATGACTATGCGATTCAATGATAGTCATGAGATTAAGTTAAATTGACTCTAGCTCACCACCACCTGGGTCCAATCATTGCTTTAGATGAGTCTAATTGGTAATAAAAATATTCTTCATTATTTTTATCGATAAAGCGATATTCAACATTTTTATTAAGTTCTTCGTTCATTTTACTAGTAGACCAGACTATATAACTACACTCTTTTTGTAAATTGATAAGAAACAATTGATTACCGTATTTGGTTGGTTTGACATCACTGATATAATAAAAACCTTGTGGTAATTCTCTCCATTTAATAGTTTTTTCCATTATTATATATTTATGTAAGCATTTGTCTAAATGTAATCACACGATAGTAAGCAATTCATTTTTAATCTCCAACCAGTTCTTTGGTTTTGGCACGGAATAATTGACGCGCTTGTTGCCTCCCCTGTTCTATGAACTTTTTTTTATCGTCTTCGCTAATACCATTGGTCTTACAAGATTTTGATCGAATCTCCTGCTTCATTTCATTGTATTTGGTGAGTTCCGACAGCACTAAACGAAACTCATCCTCGGATATCTTACAATCGGCCACTGCTGTCGAAATATGATCCTCGATGCTGTTCAACTTTGCATCGGCGAGTATCCGAATACTATCGTGTTTTAATGCTTTCTTTTGCAACCTACGAGAAATGAATTTTATCGCTATTCCTGCCAGTCCCGAGACTCCGGCGGTTATTTCCATGCCGAGCACTATAGGCGCGGCCATTATAGTTGATAGTAAACCGACACCGGCTACACCGAGTCCCATGCCAGCTACTACAAGCGCGGTGTCAACTCCGTCCAGAGCATTCACGGCTCTGCGATACTTTTTATACAATCCAAGTCTCAACTCCCTATCCTTTTCTATTCAATGTTTTATGTCGCTTATTTGATGTAATCGAAATCCATCAACAGTTTCCATCATTTTATCGAGCGCTGGATATAAACTCATAGTGTATATTACGAATATATAATAGTCTTTAATTGGTCTTGCTTAAATGTTTTGAGAGTATACATCAACCTTATCAAATGTATATTATACGGCAAGAATATCTTAGAAAGAGAAATTCTGTCACTTTTAATAATTTGAACCCCCTCGAGGGTTGTAACGGGTGATGCTCCGACATGAATAATACTGCAACGTTGACGCTCGTGTTTCTTGAGCCATTTAATCGATAGACCTGGTAATATTTCGAAGGCATCTACCGGTGCATCTCCGAACAAGACTTCAATAATAAGTGTAGAAATATTAGGTATTGCACTCAAGTTCTGTTTAATATCATCAAATTCTGTAACCAAATTTAAACTAACATTTTGGATTGCAGGACGACTATATAACATATGACCTGGTTTTTCTGGCAGGGGAGTGACTAACACACTTTTTCGTTTTGACGGGATATAGGCCGCGAGTACGATGCCACTATTTATTATCTTAGTTAAATTATGTCCCTTACCCATCATCGCATAAGGTGGGGTAATGGCGATATTCAGTAGCCACTTGATGTTTGCTTCGACCATAGTCCATTTATTCTCACTGTTGTAAATAATATTGTACGGAGTGGTTTTAAGGAGTCTACTAATGTCGACATCGCTTAAATCTTCTAGATTACCCGCGAATGTGACTTCTTTCCGCTTGTATACATTATCGTGTAAGTGTAAAGCGTATAATTTACCATTGGTACCGGGTTTACCGAATCCTTCCGTGTCTCCGAGATCGGAAAGCGCAATTGTATTACATTGTCTTATCGTTCCAGGTCCTGATGCATCAACCATTATTTATAATATGGAGTGTTACACTTAAGTATCCTATATGTACAGGTTGGTGTTTTACATCTAATACAGAAATTTTGAGGTCTGAAATAATACCACGCTTCAATTTTTTATATTGTAATAACGAGAAAGATTCCGCTCTACCGCTATTGTATTTTTCATCTTTCACTGGAACACTTCTGAGTAGAGTTGAAGGACTTTCGAGTTGAATATTATCTGTCGTGCTTATTTGATCAAGATGGATGAACAACTCTTTATAGGGAACTAAATCGGGCAATGTATCTCCATGCAGATTTATTAAACGGGATAATATTATCATATCTCTATTCCATCCAAGTGTGTATGCTAAGTTCTCGTAAAGCCTTACTTGCTTTTCTCCAGTGGATATTTTCACTTTCCCATTTGCCTCATTTTGTGTTAGACTAACTCCATAAGGTTTAAAAAATTCATCGTTGAGTGAGCTTACGCTGTAATACCCATCAGGTATAAATTTGGGTTCGACAATACTAAAGTTTTTACCTAATATCCATGTCTTATTACCTCTCGCAGTACTTATATTGGTCCACCTCGGGTAATATGTTACATCGCATAGAGCGACTTCGAGTTGTCCATCCGAGTTGTCGATAGTACGAAGCAGTTCAATAGACTGACCATTTGTTATTCCCAGGAGTGTAACATACATATCAAATATACAATGATACTATATCATAACTTAAATATGGAATCAACCATTATTTATAATATGGAGTGTTACACTTAAGTATCCTATATGTACAGTTTGGTGTTTTACATCTAATACAGAAATTTTAATGTCTGAAATAATACCCCGCTTTAATTTTTTATATTGTAATGTTGAAAAAGATTCCGTTCTACCGCTATTGTATTTTTCATCTTTGACCGGAACACTTCTGAGTAGAGTTGAAGGACTTTCTTGTTGAATATTATCCGTTGTACTGATTTCATCAAGATGGATGCACAACTCTTTATAGGGAACTAAATCGGGTAAATTGAGTCCCTGATCTGTTGTCTTGATTACTGTTATTTCTCCTACCCATCCAAGTGTGTATGCTAAGTTCTCGTAAAGCTTTACATCCTTTTTTCCAGCATTTAAAATCAGTAACCCATTTGACTCATTTTGTGTTAGACTAATTCCATTAGGCTTAAAAAATTCGTCATTGAGTGAGCATACGCTGTAATACCCATCAGGTATAATGTATTTTTGACCATTTATTTCTGTCTCATTATTATAACCTCTCGTAGCATTTATATTGGTCCACCGTGGGTAATACGTTACATCGCATAGAGCTACTTCGAGTTGTCCATTCGAGTTATCGATAGTATGAAGCAGTTCAATAGACTGACCATTTGTTATTCCCGGGAGTGTAACATACATATTAAATATACAATGATATTATATCATAACTTAAATATGAAATCAACTTACATTACTAATCAATCAATTATAGTAACTGCCTCTGGTGCTGAATTTTTAGTTAAATTCCCCGATATCTTTGAAAAATACAGAGTCACGGCAACTAGCGATAAAATGGTGCACGATTGGTTTCACAATCCGATGCAATTTTGGCAGAATCAGTTAAACTTTGCCATATGGTGTGCCACAACGGGATGTGGCATATCTCTTTACGCTCCAGGATTTGAACTGAATAAGTCTGTTATGTCATTTCACGTGTACTATCAGATTAGACGTATACTTAAAGAAATTAGTGCTCCATTACCGCAGGATCGAGCGTGGAATTCCACAAATAATAATTATGATAGGTCCGCGTATGAGCGTATTTGTCAGGAATTTAATGTTTCTACGAGTAAAGATTGGCGTATTAAAGGAGCAAACCATGGTCTAGGTGTTCCTTACACAGAGGAAAATAAATCCGTCAAAGAAGAAAGCGATTATGTATATAGAGAACTTCATAAACCTGGTCTTAATTTTTATAAGTTGCGGCAGGCCAGCAAACTTTACTCAAGAATGTATGATTATCGGTATAAAGTCGGTCATTGGTATCATGGCTGGGAACTTTATAGTAATGATTGGAGAGGGGATATTATGAGTTTTAAGAGTGGTTTAATTTACATTGTTACAAAATTTATACAAATGAACGATACCGCAGACGCTTGGAATGAATTTCTTAATGATAAAACCGAAAATAATTTTACTAACCCAGGATTTGTAAGAGTTAATGAATCGATAAGAACTTATGTATGGGCAATTCTCGGAGCGCAATCTCAAACACGAACGTCCATTATCGGTTCTGGGATGGCGCTCGATGCGCAAAAACAGTTTGTCTCAAACGTGGAGGACGCCATTAATTCACCAGTTGACATACCATCGTCTATACAGCGTTTTCAAGATGCATTACAGTACGCTCAATCCAAAGTGGACTTTGTTTATGCACCGGGACTATACATGTCTCCGAGTAATATGGAACTTAAGATCGGTCAAGTGATCGGTTATAATAATAAAATTGTTATCGCTACCGATCAACAAAAACCAGGTATAAATTCAGATATGAATGTCGAATTAATAACGCAAACGATCACGGGTGAAAAGGGAATAGTCAAGCCGCAAACATCTTTTAATGCACAAACATCTACTGATGCACAAGTGTCACCGCATATCGATGAAAAAACAGCGCTTGTAGTGGGTGGAGTCTCGGTTGGCTTACTCATGATTTGGTTAAATAGTTCTTAGCGAACTGATTTGGTGGTTAAATAGTTCTTAGCGAATACGTACAACAGCCCTGCAATTGCTACGATCAACCCCCATAAGTTTTGACTAAGCCAAGTGGTGGTCTTAGCTAATAAATTCAATAGCCAGGAAACAACACTCCCTATTATACCGGGAAGTGCGGCCGCGGCTTTCTCAGCTAGCTTTCCCAGTGCTGAACCTAATGCTTTTAAATGCTTTTTTATCCACTCTTTTATACCGTTTTTATCGTTAGGCGGTGTACTACCACCTGTACTACCACCTGTTAATGAGAGAGTCAAAGTCGATATAATAAATCCCAACGCGGTTAAAATACTAGCAATTGTTATTCCCTGTTCTCTGAACAATGTTTTAATTTTATCGGCCAGTGTAGTATCATCGTTGAGGACTTGATCGATAGTTTCTCGAATACGACTGATTTGCGAACGAAGTGCCTTTCTATTACTGGAAGCTGCTTCGAGGCGGGCCAATCTTTCCTCTTCTAGGTTACGCAATCTTTCAGCAACGCGACGTCTACTGAATTCATCGCCCGCCTGTTCGAGTTTTGTTTTCTCTTGAGCTATATGTTTGTCGATTTCGGATAGCTTGGCTATATTATTGATGAGTTCTCCCCGCATAGTTTGCATTGCCTTGTCAAGACCTCGTAATTCCCTAATACTGAACTCCGAATGTGGTACCTGTAACGTGGAATTATCGTAATAGGTATCTAAGATTTCTCCGAGTCCGTCCGAGGCCACCATCGAGGCTGCTTCCAAATCATCTGTATTAACGAGTTCTTTCCTCATAGTCTGAAGAGCCTTAGTAGTTTTCGCAAAAAGTCGTCGGTAGTCTACAAAGCCGATGCCTTTTTTAGCGGCTATCGTAGACAAGGCTAGGGGCTTACGAGTACGAGAATGCATAAGATCAATATCCGGAGCGCCACGCAGTCGCAATATTCCTTTACTATCTAGCATAAACTTTGAATATTCACGACCTATTGGGATAACATAATTTTTATCATCTTTTAATGTATCGTAATAATCATCAACGGCTGATTGTAAAAGTTCATCATTTACAGTTGGGTTCATAAAGCTGGTTTCATCAGTACCCTCTTCAATGGTACTAGTATCAGTTATGTTATCTAGATCAAAGTCATTATGTTCAAAATCAGTCATTTTTATATTAAACATAGGGTACATGTTTTCAATATAACAATGTCTTCGCAATACGGACGCAAGTTAAACCCACAACGTAGACTTCGAGATCCATTAGGGGTCAAAGCAATTCGTCAGTCTGTTACTATAACTAATAACCCTAGTACCATCGATCAGAATCAAACGCTTCTGGTTCGCTTTCCTAATCTCGGCGCACACGATGTGTTAGTTCCGGGAACTGTCCGACTAGCATTTACGATTGTTTTGAATTCTGCCGACGTTAACAGGGAGCCGGTTCAGAACTTAGGTCGTGCTATCGTTAAGAAAATCGCTATTAAAATTAGCGGTAATGAGGTTTTGAGTATCGATGATAGCGATGTATACTATTGTTACATGGATCTCTGGAGAACGGATAAAGAGCGGGAAAACTTACAGTACCAAGGTATTTGTAATAAGAACACATTGAGACTGCGTGTAGATGCTTCTAGTGGTGATGGTACTGTCGTAAAAGATCAGGCCGTTGCCGACGCATTAGGTAACCGATTCTATATTCCCCTAGACTTTGAATTACTAGATTCCCACATGCCTTTTTATCAAGCATCCCTAGGCGATAGGTTAGAATACGAACTCACTTTTAACAACTACGGAAGAGTAATCAGAGCTGCTGAAGATGCTAGCTATTCCATTGACAATATCTCTTTGGAGTACGATATGATAACGGATCCCGGATTAGCCAGACAAATTCGTAACCAGTATTCGGGAAGTTTAGCCATTTTGTACGATCGCGTGCTGCGACATCGAAAGATCACGAGGGACAAAAAAGATACGTTGTGGAATATCAATCTAAACGTCCCCACGAGGTCTTTGAAGGGTATTTTAATGTTGTTCGAGGACCCCTCCGATGCGTTTAAAAGAAATACCGAGAAGTTCTACAATCCCAAGATTACGAAAGTAGAATTGACTATCGAGGGCGTTCCTAATCAACTATATAGCCAAGGAATGCTATCGCATCACCAGTGGGATGAGATTAAAAAACTTCCTTCTATAAAACGCTCTCCGGAAGTTAACGCGGTCGTGAAAGATCTGTCTCTCGGGAGTGTATCGATGGGTGAATACCTCACCTCGAAGTACGCGCTATGGCTCGACATGCGAACAACGGACGATGACCAATTACACGGCAGTGGGAGGAGAATAGAAAATGCTAGCGAGGGTGTCACCATACAGATAACGAAGCTCTTCGAAACCGATGGTAAATTAAACATATATTTGTACGTGATTATGGATGCGCAACTTGATATACAAAATGGGAGATTCGTGCAAGCAATCTATTGATAATCTTTTACCTAAAGATCCGCACTGCGCTATCATATGCGGGCAAACGGGCTGCGGAAAAACAGCCTTTATTCTAGATATTTTAGAAAGTCATTATCGGGACGTTTTCGATCATATTATTATTCTGTGCCCGACTATAAGCGTTAATAAAACATACTTATCGAGAGATTGGGTAATGAATGACGACGGAATACACAGAGTCGATCCGGGCGATCGTTTACAAGACTGTCTCCGAGTATGTCACGAAAAATACAAAGGAGAATCAACCCTTTTCGTAATAGATGACTGCAGCGCGAGTAAAGAACTAACAAAAAAGAAGGATATGCTTTCGTATTTAGCATTCTCCGGTCGGCATACTCAACATAGCGTTTGGGTACTTACTCAAAAATACAACTCTGTCCTGAAAGATCTCAGAGAGCAGACCAAATGGGTAGCGCTGTTTCATTGCAAAGACCGAGATTCATTCGAGGAATGTTTACGCGAAAATGACGTCATTTATACCAAGGGTGAACGTGACAAAGTCAGAAAAGTGTTAGCAGCAACGAAGCACTGTAAACTCGTATTAAAAACCGATCAACCAGCTGCTTATGCAATTGCTTAGCAAAATGTAGCAAAATTATAGTAAAATTATAGCAAAATGTAGCAAATATAGCAAAATGTAGCAAATTGAACATTAGCGGTTAATATTACATAAAATGTGGTTCGAAATCATCATTCTTTCGCAACAGTTCATTATTACGGGATGTATTGGGTATGTCATATTATATTATGTTAGACTTAAATATCTCCTTAGGTATTACATTATGGAATGCGACGAACTCATCGAACAAATGCTCAAAGAATCTGATGTAGATCAAAATGTAGATAAATCTTTAGATAAACATAGAGAAAGACTCGCGGCTTTGGTAGCCGGTGGAAAATGTTCCCAATATTTGGGAGAAAATTATACCATCGAAAAAATTGATAACATGACCGACGAAGAGATTAAAAAACTGTACGCGCATTACGAGTCTAGACTGGGAGCTACCATGACTAAAACTATAGGGTCGTCTATATTACAACTATACACAGTCGTAGCTAGTACGTTTCTCCCCATCCCGGGAGAACATCGCATGTATTTATGCGAATCTCTAGAGAAAGACCCATTCATCGAACACGCTATAAGCTCAGTGAGCTGTGAGTTTTATCATAGATTCGGAATGTTTTTAGCTCCACTCACCACAGCTTTAATAACGGCTAGGTATTGTCAATTTAAACATACGTGCCCACTTAATAATATAAATGGAGACACAACAGATTGCGGAACCACAATCACAACAGGTGACACCAACACAGATTGCGCAACCACAACAGATTGTGGAAACAGAACAAGTGAATGAGGATGCGAATGAGGATGCACCACAAGTGAATACAAAAAAACAACCCAGAGTTACTAAGAACCCCAAAAAAATAGCGGCAGGAAGGAAGGGAGGGCTGGCGCGCAAAGCAAAATTAATAAATAATTCAAATCCGATTAAAACATGGGCACTAGTAGGAGTTGCTGGTATAGCGGCTGTATGGTTCTTTTATAAGACCGGAGAAGAGAAAACGTCACCCCCGCCGCAACAACAAGTTCAATTAGAGGTTAGTCCTCATATAATGCTATAAGAAGCATGACTACTCCAGTTACAGACGGTAAAATGTTGGTAAACGCGACGTATCATTCAGCGGTGGTCACCGGCTTGGCCATTGGCTATGCCCGTATGGCTAAAATGATTACGAAAGCCACACCTCCCAAGCTAGATTTTAATGGATTTGATATAGGTATGATGGTTCTGGATATTGGATTAGCAATGGCAACGAAGGATATGCTCATCAAACAAGGACTTATCCCGGAAGACATAATGAAGTAATTAAACATTTGAATATTTATATTCATATGGCATCAATTGCGATGATGGTCGGTGGAGCTGTTGTTAATGCTCTAGCTTTTTCGGGGAGTAATTATTTATTTTCCAGTATGAGGGAATCAAACGCTAAAGAAGTTGAAGAGGAGCGTAAACGACATAATAAAGCATTAGAACAATACCAAGCAGCTCAGTTACAATATACGCAGCAGAGAATGAAGAGATTAGACTTTATTCATGAAAAACTGATTAAGGAAGGACATTCAATTCAAACGTTTAAGGATGTCGAATCCGCCATGCACGAATACTACCTCGTTTATGGGAAAAAACTCGACCCAATACCTAGACCAACAATGAGTCAGTTTTATACACCGTCAGAGGCTCAGAAAGACCGAGAGGTCGCATTTGTTATTATGGGGTTATCTGCTGTATTGATTTTCAGCTATACAATAGTTTAGATGTGATTTGCATTTAGACAAATGATATGATAGATGTATATACCATGAATAACTGCAAGTTTACACTCATGGGGAAGACGACTCTATGTAACCGCCGCTGTGTTGATGTTTACTGCGGTATACACAATTATTACATCAAGCGTGGACACATAAACTATACGTGTTCTGAATGCGGGATAGGGGTCAAAGGTTGTTATTGTTTATGTAAGAAACACGGTGCTGATAGGGTCAGGTATCAGATTATTTATGCTAGGAAGAGAGATTACATCAATGAGAGGAATAGGTTGGGGAGGATACGTATTTAGATATATGAAAACAACCAATTAGACAAATGAACCATTTTGCATATACCATTCAACCACAATGGTTTTTGTCAGAGAGTTGAAGGCTATGGCAAAGCAACGTGGTCTACGTGGATATTCTCGAATGAGAAAAGCTGAATTGATTACCTTACTCGGTTTGGAACCACCCCAGACTGTTAGAGAACTCAGAGTTCGAGCGAGAAACAGTGGGCTGAGAGGTTATTCTCGAATGAGAAGAGCTGAATTGATCGCTTTACTAGATATAATCAACAAGAACAAGACGAGGATGATATTCAACATAATGATGATGATAATGATAATCAACAACAACAAGAATTAATATTTGTATCCACATCCGCCGGCGTTGGTAAATATCTAAGAGGTTGGAAGATGGATATTAATTCCAACATGGATGTTAACGATATTAAGCCCATCATATCGAGTAAAATTAACGAGGAGTTAGATGATTTACAAAGTATAAAATACCAGCTGACGATTAAAATGTCATTGAGTAAAAGTAACGCAGACGATAGCGTCGAATATACCGAACCATATTTCCGTAGCAATCAAGAAGTTATAACCAAATCCGATACTATAGACGCATCATTAGATACATCAATTCAGAGGATACAGGAAACTTTAGAACGCTGGACTAATAGAGGTTCGGGTTGGGGTGTGGATAGAATCGATAGTTTATATTTAGATATAGCAAATTATATGCCTTTCAAAGGTGGATCTTATATAGATTTACCCCCGTATTATAAGAAGAAAAAAGCCATAATTAACGTAAAAAATAAATCCGATGATTGTTTAAGAATGATGATAAGATCTGCATTGTTCCCCGTAGACAAGCATCCGGATAGACCTTCTAGCTATCCCCAAAACGATGGACTCAACTTCGATGGTATAGACGAACCTACACCAATATCACAAATTGATAAGGTGGAAAAGCAAAATAATTTAGCTATAAATGTTTTCGGACATTCTAAAGGAATTGTTGTACACAGGATAAGCTCCGCTCCGGAACATATTCCCAGAATCAATTCATTTCTGATCGAAAAAGATGGAAAATATCATTATACCTGGATAAAGAGTTTAAACAGGCTATTATACGATCAAACAAAACATGCTAGAAAGAAATATTTCTGCGAAAGATGCCTGCATGGGTACAGCAGACAAGATCTATTAGAAGCGCATAAAGAAGACTGTAGAGGTGTTGGACAGACCGCTATCAGGATCGATATGCCTAAAGAGGGGAAAAATATATTAAAATTTGAACATTATTGTAATCAAATAATAGTTATTGATCCCATAAACTCGCGACCGGGATCTACTTGAAATTGCTTAGGCCATTTTAGTGGTCCCCGTTTATATATGCGGCTCAGTGCATTAGCTACTTCTGTTGAATCTTTCGAGGTTAATGGCTCAGCCTCTTTGTATCGACTAGCCACATCCACTACTGTTAAAGCGTATTTATACGTTTTGCGTTTTACCTTATCGTGTGGAAGAAACAAGAGGTCAGCCTGATGAACTTCATTCGTCGTAGAAATATCAAACTTCTTCCTCGGTATATAACGCGGTGCCGGTTAATATATTTGCCACAACGCTTGTTTCTTTAACCAATCCTTGGCCACATCTTTAGATACCTTAGCCGCGGTGGCTAATTTTTTTATTGCTCCTACACCTTTCCAATATCCTCGTGGGCTATAGTAAATTTTATTCATTATTAATTAATATTGATGTTTCGTTTAATACAAATCATGACTATCGTTGAATCGCATAGTCATTTACACATAAAAAATTCCACCTGTAGTAGCAGTATAGGTATATGAATCCAACTCCAATGGAAGTGGTCCAGAACCATCATTACCTATACTACTGGAGGGGTTACAATGGGGATCCAGTTCAGAGGTCACGAGTCTGTTGACAGATCTTGCCACTCCTAGTGAAATAGGACGTGTTGGAACAAGAGGCACTTAACTGGATATTGTTATCGATGGAGAGTGTGACTGATCAGTCTGAGTCTCTAACTTGTTCTATAAGACTTGAAAGGCACCTGCTACATCGTTGCTGACAATACCTCATATCATGTGCGATTGGACTTTGCTGGAATAGCTGTTGTAGGACGTGTCTTCTTTCTTATGCTATCTTTTTATTCCCCGCCCAAACGAAGTTGGAATTTTAGAAGAAAAAAAAAAGGTACGTGTCCATGGCAACAAGTTGGACTTAGGTTCTATAAGGGTAGTGTTCATTTCCGGAGCGTAACTCAAAAACTGTTAAATACTTTCTTACAAAACCTTGCATGTCTACCAGGCATATACTGAACTGGTGCCTCTTGCTATTAAGGAATATTTTTTTTTAATATTTTTTATGCTTCCATGGCAACAAGTTGGACTTGGGTTCAAAAGGGTAGAGTTCGTAACTCAAAACCCATTCAGTACTTTCCAACAAAACTATGCATGTTTATCAGATACATACTGACCTGGTGCATTTTGCTATTTAGCACTTATATAATTTGTTATGTTTTACGTTTCCATGGCAACAAGTTGGATTTCAGTTTTAATATAGGGTGGGTTCACTTATGGAGTATAACAAATAAACTGTAAAATATTTCCTTGCCAAACATTGCATGTCTGTACTGGTGCCATTTGATAAGGTGTTTTAGAAATGTTTATTTAAGAATTTCCATTGCAGCTATTTTGACATAGGCTAAGAGAAATGTTGGGTCAGTTACCTGGTTTGAGACCATAATGTGTTAAAATGGGCAGGGGATATAGTTGGTTGGTTGGTCTGTAAATAATCGAGTCTGGACCAGACAGTCCGGTAATTAATATCATGAGCATCGATCCAAGCAATTGGGATTGATGACGTGCATCAACCAAGTCAGCGAGCCTGACCACCCGATCCCGTTAGTCGCCTTTTACGACAAGCATAGTCACCTTTTACGGCAAGCATGGGTTCCTGAAGACCTATTCTACCCCGGCTCTCCACGGGTCACGGGGGACATAGATGACTTCGTCGACTATACGCTTGTTTAGTTTGGCTGTTTTGATAATTTTGTAGTTGATCGGGTCTTCCAAGGACTTGTTGTCCAGTTGTGTAAATTCTGGTGTGTCCATGACATCAGCTTTGCCATTTATTATGATGGTGACTGTATTATACTTTCAGTTTAGATATGGCGCTTCAGCAGCTTTCTTCAACATGTGGTGATATGCTGTCTAGGATAGTCTAGGTTGCCCATTGGGTGATAGGTGTTGGAGACCACTTTCTATACCCACGATGAATTCAACTGTTTTCCTCTTGGTAGATGCAAGTAGGTATTTCAGACCTTTGCTGCTGTGTAACCTCTGCATAGATTTATACAGATGCAGTCAAGTCAATTTTGGTATGTGTGTCTGGGTGCATTTCTGACTATATAAATGATATAAAAATCGTCTGTATGCAGATAATCTGCTTCCTCAGTGGCCATGCATGCCGTTAACAAGTCATACCACCTAGACAGACGCTAATAGTGTTTAGAGCTCAGAACCCTCGGAAATAACCGATGGTCTCATGTAATGTCTGGTGTAAAGTCCGAATTCAACATGTAACATGTGTATGTAATGGTATTTGGGCAGGATCACGATGACTACCAGAACGCAAGTGCATATCGTACACGGTAGGCTCACCGGACAATATCATGCTGGTCCACCCACTAAGGTAGCCGAACTGGGCCAGGCGTTGCAAAACTCCCTCAAATTGACTTTGGGCGATTGATTCAAACCATGCCGTATAAACAAATGTGGGGGCATGACCCATTATTGACCCAGTTAATTCAAACGTTCATTTTTAGACAACATACCTATGTCGTCTTTTTGTTGTTGTTTGCACTCACACCGCCAAAATGTATACTGGATTGTTATGTGGTAACTGTCCTTCATTCTTCTTATCCACCTGTAACCATCACTCGATACCTCATTGTATTTCTCTACTCTTCTGTTATTTCGAATATCCCCTACATTTTGAGGGTATAATGTAACGGCGTGTCATATTGTTGTTGTTGTAGGAAAGCTTAAACACGATGCAGTTGGATTTCTACATGTTTGCTTCTTTGACAGAACCCACGGGCAAGGGTTTGGTTTAAAGTAAATATGGATCATATCCAGGGGGGAATATGAGATTGGAATCAACGATGAGATGATTCTGGTACGACAAAGGGGCGTTACTCTGTACAACGCATTGCCACGGTGAGTTCAGAAGTCACCGTCAAACATGAATACTCATTTTACAATGGAATACCATTCTTGTCATAATCAGCATTGCCCTTACAGCTTAAATTAATGGTGACGTGTGTGTAATAACTCTTTAACGGATGTAAAGCAACCATTGACATTAGAAACAATGGCTGATGATGTATATGATGGTTAGAATGTTTACTGTCTAAAAACTCACACGGGTTAATTGTTCGCTTCACTTATCAATATAACAAACCCTACCCTTGAATTACTAACGATGTCCCTGTCTCATATCAAATAGGGTGACACGCACCTGATAGTGATTGGCCTGCTTTAACTAATTGCAAAATTACATTTTAATCTAGTTTTATAATAAATGTCAGCGGCGTAATCCACGATGTTCTAGTATTGAAGACGATAATGCAACATGAAATGACACACTTTTCATATCTGAATCGAGATAGGCAACAGCTTTCAGACCTTTAAAAATAAAAGCTCCACTTTTATAAACTCTGTACTAGAGACGCTTTCAAAAAACAATATGACAAACATAACAGATTGAGGATAATGTTTCGATATGGGCAAATACCAGCTGCCAATGGCAAGACAAGAGTTTTCTTTATACTCTGTTGATCGTGTTTGAAGGTCACTTCCTTGATGCTGCATGAGTGTAACTATCACAGTTTTCCTCTCCCCAACAAGCCATAACTAGCTACAGCAAAGTTCTATATGTATTCTGTGTTATACACAAAACATGCTATTTTTATACACCCCAGGAACACACGTGGTTTCTTCAGATGCATGTGATCATGACGACTTGGCTATAAATAGTCAAGTTATTTTTAAGTCCATGTCATATTTCACTTGATAAGAACCCAAATGTGACATTATAATTCAACTCACAGATTGTAAACAAATCGTGTCAAAGTTGATTTCATGTGATATGTATATATGTGTGTATATCATCATATATGTGTACATTTGTAATAATATTGCGCGGATTGGTTTGCTGAAATAGTACTTCCGTATGGCTAATGTCTATGTAGCAAACCGCAATCGAGCTATAGCTGATATCTAGTTTTGTATATATATATATATATTATATATGTAATAAAATAATAAAGTCCACGTTAGTCCATCATCTTCTTTATATCAGTTTCATACATAATACTTTCGCTGTCTCATGACAGCTCTTCAGTTACACTTCAGTTAATTTTATTATATATTACATGTACACCGAGTGAACATTTACCTCATTTTTGTGTGTGTGTGTGTGTGTGTGTGTGTGTGTGTGTGTGTGTGTGTGTGTGTGTATGTGTGTGTGTATATATATATATATATATATATATATATATATATATATATATATATATATATTAGTTTGTTAGATGTTTAACGTCGCAATATTCCAGCTTTTTGACGACAGTTTGTAAATAATCGAGTCTGAACCAGTTAATCCGGTTATTGACATCGTGACCATCGATCTACGCAACTGAGATACGATGAACCAAGTCTTACGGCAAGCGTTCCCTCCATTCATCCCTCTAAAATATAACGATAGATTGAAAACAATAAACAATTTCGGTAAACCAATAACGATTTGGCTAGTTTTATTTTCCTATTTCGAAACTAGAAATCAATTTATTATACTGCTTTTCCTTTAATAAATGACAAATAATTCTATTTCATTTATCTTATCATGATCCATTTCATACTTTTATTTTTTTTCTAGAATGTGATCATGTGAACTCTTTGTGAATTCTGTGTGACAATAACAGACATTACATGTCACATCTACAAATAAACACATACCTTTTTTAAGAAACATATCTGTCCTTGTTCAGAGAAGTAGTAGGTTTAGTTTTGATGGAAGCTCTAATTCACACTTTAATCTAAAACTAACAATGCAAACTACAAAATATCCACTATTGAGTATTACGCCTTCAACAATCAAATAATCCTCACTGGGACATTTAAAGGTGTTATGTCTAGCCTCAGTTCTACCAAAACAAATCACCAAAATGTACATATATGTATATTATAGGCATGACATAATAACATGTACTTGCATAATTAGTTTGAAGTTGTATCATTAACCCATGTCATTAAGAGGGAATATACTACGAATTTTATAATGATTTGTAATACAGTGCTCTTAGGTAAGGGCATTAGTGGAACAGCTACTCAGACCAACGGGATTATCACATATCATGATGAGAGTAATAAGGATTTTGAAAAAGCATGAAAACTGTCAGAAATAGGGCATTGCTAGCAAGGTACCTTTCGAAGTACCGACTATAGATGGGTCTGGGGAAGTGACGTTCAAATGCCTGGAAACCTCGGAATCCACCTTACCTTATCCACCCTTAAATAAGGAATTGGGGTAAGAACGACTAGAGAAGTGGATTAGTCAAGGTGGAAAGGTTACCGACCAATGGTAAGTCATGATGCTGGTAGTTGTAACGCAGGAACCAGGGTTTTTAACACGCAGACCTCAAGTTAGAAAATCTGGTGCGCACCTACATCCTCTTGTGATTGCTTGGGGAACTACGGTATAGGTCCAAGAGCCTTCGGGCACTGACACTATACCTCGAGCATTTCCCATATAGTCAAGACCGAAGAACAAGCGTACACCGTAGTTAAGGTGGAGGTACGTCAACCCAGGTGTTGGCTACGACTAAGCCAGAACGCAAACAACCTTCAAATTACCATTAAATTACCATTGTTTAAAGTACCTTGGACACATACGTCTGTGAGTCCATTGCTGGAGAATATTATCTACTGCCACAACCATGCATTACCAAGTAAAGTGTCAGTGGCAACGGTAATGTGTCTACATCTAGTTTATCAGTATCATAAACTATCGACAAAGAATACGGTCACAACTCAAAATATAGTGAAGATGTCATGATAAATTAATTTCGGAAGTATAGATCAATATCTGGTGTTGTCCACCATGTTGGCCGATACATGCACGACACCTTGGTGGCATACAGTAAAGAATACTACACTCATTCTCGTTCCTATTTTAACGAAACGAGTGGACTTTCTATGGTATCTGACCGAGCGAAAGGGAGGTCGGATACCTTAGCAAGTTCACGAGTTTCGTAAATATGGTATCTAACGAGAATGAGTGTGGTATTTTATTTATTACCCACGTTAAATATATATTTAAGTGTAAACATATAACAACTTTCGTTCGTTGACAGACCAAACTGAAACCGGTTGCAAAGTTGTTAGTACGCAGGAAACCCATAAGAACATTTGAAAAGACACATCAGCGCCGCGCTTTGAATATCGGACCAACAGTCGGTCACTCGCATTGCCATGGTCCCGTCTGTGCAATCAAAATGGTTCGGTTTCCTTGATCTATCAGCTGAATTTATATCATGTTCGTGCCATTTTGGAAGAGGGAAATCAGAGTGTTCGCCAAAGACATTCATGTTAACTGTACCACCCTTTACTGAGGACGTGAAAATCAACAAACACAAGTCTGCTTGCATGTCAATGACAGCTTCGAACGAAGGGCAAGGTCACCACCAGAATAAGAAAAGACAACCGTGATCTACTCACAGCGCTTTACGCAAGGGAATGTTATTGTTCACATTTGGGATATTTTGGGCCACATTATCAGACGTCAGGCACACTTCTTCGGTATTTACGAATGGTTTGCATCGGAAATGTTCACTTTGGGTGATCTGGTTGTGCAGTCGTGAACAAACAACTCCGAAAACAGTGCCACAAAATACTTTTCGAAGGGGATACTAATGGCACAACCGGATCATCCCAAGTAAGTCTAGATATCTGTCCAGATAGTTTAAACTGACTTCATTTAACCACGCTTATCCCTTTACGTTAAATCAAATTGAAAGTTGCAAAAGCAGTCGGGTGCCTCACGCTCGTGGGGACCCTCGATCTATTGATCGGTAGTCGTACATTGTAAATGGATATAGCTCGATTATATTATGTCTGTAGAAGCTCTTTGCATAACATATAGAATGCAAACCGAATTTGATGCTTGTGACTATCTTGTTTGGTTTAATAAAGTGTTTGTAAATACCTCTCGCTCTCACGAGATTGCTTCAGTTCTGCCTTGTAGTTGAAAATGAATGACGTCTCGCGATTTTTTAAAAAGGAAAAAAGTAGTCCCAGTGTGACACACACTCCGGCGCAGTGGTGACTCAGCATAACACCACTGCCACAGGCTAATTTGCATATAACGTGACCGGACTTTTCTCTTGTTTGTAAACAAACGCGCATTTTCAGAAATCAGTATATAGAATGGACTAATGCAAGTATTTGGGGTAGCTTTACATATTGTTTTGCATAATTATATAAGTATGCTACTGCAGCTGCGACAGTTTGTTGCATGACAAATTATATTTATACATCAAAGTGACCGTTTCGCTAGCTCTCTGTTGGGCTTCGATGACAGCACGTGGAGCCGTACAACCAATGTAAACAAAGTATAACTACGCAGAAAAAAGTAGATTTTCACGTATTAGGATACTTTCTAAATGAACCGTAACCGTTCTTTGACATTTGTTTATGAAAATGTGTAGACTTGTCAAACATGAAACGGATGAAAAGCATATGCAATATTTTGAATGGACTGTGAAAAATGTGACGAATCGTCACATGGCGCTGGCCTGTGGCAGAGGTACTATGCTAGCTGGCTGTCGGCCGCAAGGAACTCGGGGTAGGAGAGTGAGTGTGACAGAGGTCACGGTTATCCAATCAAAACGGAATAAAAAAGTTCAACCTTGTACGATACACGTGTGACATGCGGATTGAGTACCTTTCCACCTGTAGCTTCACCACGTGGGTAATAATGTTGATTAATTTGCGTATGGTTGCCTTTGGTACAACCCGCCATTCCGCCCTAAGAGCTTCCTCAAGCTCAGCCACGTTTGTGGGTGCTGAGGCACTGGCGTACACTCTCCGCCAGAGAACGTTCCACAGATGCTCTACTACGCAGTTATCAGGGGACTTAGCGAGACAGTCCAAGCCTTATGTCTTATCATCAGTTATAATCGGTGATGACCTAGGCAATGTGGTCTGGCATTGTCATCTTGCAGTTCAAAATTTCTGCCGATAATTCTAGCGAACTGAACACAATAGGGCGCAAAATTCCGTCAACACATCGCTGGTCAGTCAAATTTCCACTTACAATAACCAAATCAGCTCGCCTGTCATGTGTGATACCGCCCCACACCATGATACCATCGCCCCCATACCATCAAGAATTGCTGCCATAATCATGAACCATGCTGCAGTGGCTATACCACTCGTACAGTAGGGAGCACAATTGTCACTACCTTATTCATGTATTGAAAATGTTTTTGTGACTGTGATTTTCAAACATAAGGTGAATTTATATGTTCACTCAGATATTTCTCACGTTTTTATGGCACCTCAATAATTGTACATAGCTTGTTTTAAATCTTTAATGATACTGGTGGACAGCTTATCTCCAGCTCTTTATTTTTATACTTACATCTTCAGCATGAATACATTAGTTAGTTTGTTATTAGTGATTTCCCCAAGTTTAAAAACACACCTTGGCTACGCGCCTCAGTTTATTGTATTGCCTGGCTGTCCAGGAGAGATGGGCCTCTCTGAGGTACGCGTGCTCTACATATAAACCTTTTCAAGATCTTGTGTCATTTCCCTTAGGATTCGTCAGGCTGTTTTACGGGTCGGTTTGGTACAGGGTGGTTGCTTCAAAACTCAGGTTTTGTTAGTAAGTGATTACGGGGTACTTTTGATCTAGTACTGTTGTATTCAGCTCAACCTAGTATCTAGGGTTTCCAATAATCCGTGGTAATCCGTGGATAACCAATCTTCTTGTGATTGTCTAGCTTTTGGGGAATTTTAGTATTTCCTTGCTCAGTCAAAGTGAATGAATCTTTAGTTGTTTAGACCAGTTTGATATTCTCGTCTATTTTATTGTCCAAGTGACATATTTTAGGGATAGGCCCTCTGTGTTTATTTCCCGTTATTTAACCGAGGTCGAGGTTATTTACTCATAACAGTGTTAAGTTAATTAACTCAGGTGTTAATTGGTCGCACCGACTTTACTAGCTTTACTTGTCAAAATGCTGTTTTAGGTACTCTCATTTTATCACTGTAATACATTTGCTTAGCTTATGCGCTTGTGTGTTTGCTCTGATGTTATTAATCAGTTGTCTTTTTTGTTAGTGCAGATTTGGCTTATTTGATCCTTTTATTGTCATATATTGGTACAATTAGTTGTTAGTAATAAACGTGTGAACCGATAATCACGTTTTCATTATTACTTTTTTCTTGTTTAATGACACCCCTGATCATTGGAGCACAGCTTCGTGACAGGACCAGTGTTATTTAGTGGCTCGATTGGGACAGCTCTAGTTTCAGGCTCAGAGGGTTCTTGTTTTTTGGCCAGACCCGGTTTTAGTGGTGGAATTTGCAGTTTAGGTAAAACTCCCATGGTCATGATAAAGAGGGATTCTAAGGATGAATTACTAGAAATGGCTGTTAATTATCAAGTTGATTTTCAGGCTGGTTTCAGCAATGGGCACACCAGGGACGAGTTGATCTAAGAGTTATGGTCGGATCCTATCGAGGTGGAGGAGAATCGGAAGTGGATGAAATTGATGCAAATTGTTCAGGTCTCTCCTTTGCTGAACAGGTACAGATGAGAAAACTAGCATTAAGAAGAAATAAGGTTAGAAGTTAAACTTGAGCATAGACATTTAGAATTTCAAAGAGAGGGTAAACGTATGGCACATGAATTCCAATTAATGCAGTTGGAGTTTGGTCGGAGTCAGTTTGTTGTTATCGTTATTTACCTAATCTTGATGAGCCTGAGGTACAAGGTTTCTTCAGGCAGTTTGAAAGAATAGTGGGTGAGTTACAATGGTTTGAGAAATATTGGCATATTCTCGTTCAGTCTGGGTTTAAGGGCAAGCCAACTGTTGCGTATAACTCATTTGATGATGTGCAGGCGAGGAATTTCCAACAGGTTCAACCAGCTATTCTCGGGGCTTATGAGGTGACCAATGACGTTTATTGTCAGCAGTTTCAAAATCTAAGGAAGGCAGCTTGTGAAAGTGTATTGACAGGACAATTTGTTTGATAGGTGGACTAATGCAGAGTCTATTAAGGAGTTGTCTGATCTTAGAGGTTTAATGGAGGTCAAGGATGGTATGCCGCCTGGTTTGAAAATTCTCTTGTCAGATCAGAAAGTGGTGAAGTTGTCAGAGAGGCTGAGGTGTCAGACAATTATGTTCTTGTTCTCAAGGTTCAGTCATCAAGTATAGGCTCTTCTCACAATAGAGCAGGTAATGGCAATTTTAAGCATCGTAATTGTGGTGCGTATGGTAGATATACTAATGGCAACAACAGTCGTGGTCAAAGTCAGGTTCTTAGAAGTGGTCAGTTTGCCCAAGCTCGTGGTTAGAGTGGTAGTCAAGTGGAAGCAATGCATGCCATATTCCGATGAATGATTTATCACATCTGACCTTCAAATGTCTTTCCTGTAACAAAACATTTAAAGTTGCCGCATAGTCACTCTCAGTAATCATCATCATCATCATCATCATCATAATAATAATAATGATAATGATAATAATAATAATTGATTTGTAAAGCGCCTAATATCCATCGACAGTTGTTCACTGGCACTGTGACAAAGTTAAAATCATACTTTCATTCAAGCAGTTATTCATATGTGTGGCTAGAGTTTTAGATAATAACATATTATATATTCAAATATTGCCTATGTGATATCGTTGCACATAAGTGCCATTTTGAAATAACAATGTATTTTCTATAACAAAATCTGTCCGTCCTGTATCAATCATTTTCTAGATTTATACTTAGTTACAAGCATGATCATTATCTTATGTTTGACACATTTTCATCTACGTAAATGTTTTTTTAGCACAGGTGTCAATGAGAAATTCTCATTTCAGGGGACAAATGTCTATCCCCCAAACAAGAAATTGTCTTTCCTGTAACAAAAGTTTTACTTTTCAGCATATATGACTTCCAATAATCATAATATTATATTCATACAATTATTCATTGTGTCTAGATTAATAGCTCGTAATATTGTATACAGTCAAATGTCACCTCTGTGCAAATGTTGATTTTAAGTGCCTTTTAAATATAATAAAGTCTTTTACAGTAACAAAACGTGTCCTTTCTGTAACAGTTATAAGAAAGGTCTCATAATGTCTCTTAACATTCTTTCTTTTAATTGACACATTAGCTAAAGTTATATCTGTGTATGTCGTTTTAGGTTTATTTCTTGTTATTACAGCGTTTAGCATGACTATTGTACACTAAACTACGGTTATAACGAAGTCAAAGGGACCACTAATTTTAATTCGTTATAACCGTAGTTCATAATAAGCAAATGTACGGAATATATACAGGAAATAGACAGGACCAAAATAATAGTTCGTTATATCCTTTAGTTCGTTATACTGTATATGGTGTATTTCTATTTAGAGCCATCCAAACAATAACTGTAAGGATTTTGTAACAGTGAGTGAGTGTTGTTTTTTTTCTCCAGCAATATTCCAGCAATATCACGGCGGGAGTCACCAGAAATGGGTTTCACACATTGTACCCATGTCGGGAATCGAAGCCAGGTCTTTGGCGTGACGAGCAAACGCTTTAACCACAAGGCTACCTGACCGCCCCGATTTTGTAACAATATTTATCGGGGACATTCAACAAATTCTTCTTACTGGGACAAAGAATTTTGCCGATTATGACATATATATTATAATTTTTTTGTAGTTATTTTATTTAATACATACTTTTTTAAATTTGTACAGATACACAAGACTCCGACATACCATATTACACACGATCTGTCTAGTGCGATATTGTAGTTTCATTTTAAGTAATTTCATTGTTTTTCTTTCTTGGTGAAGAAACTGGCCATTTTAGCGTAGACACTTTACTAAACCAAACAAGCCTAAAATTCGCTTTTCATTCTACATTAGGTATACACATTATCTACTACTGACATTATACAATCGAGCTGTATCTTTTTGCTATGAATGACTTTCGAAAGATCGGTGTCCCCATGAACGTGATGCACCCGACCACTTTCGCGACTTTCAGTTGATTTTATGTAAAAAGTTTAGAATGGTGAAATGAAATCAGTTTGAACTATCTGGACAGATATCTAGACTTACCTTGTACGATCCGGTTGTGCCATCAGTGTCCCTTTCGTTACCGAAGGTGTTGATTTATGCATGAACGTACACGACTGCACGATCAGATCAAAGTAAACAGTCGTGAAAAAAAAATCATTCGATATCTCGTGGAAGTGTGCCTGACTTCTGATTTTGTGGCCCAAAACATCCCAAATGTAAAACGCTTTGTGAAGATGGCGGATGTCTTTTCTTATTCTGATGGTGAACTTGGCCCTCGTTTGAAGCTGTCCCCGTCAAGCAAGCAGACTCGAGTTCGTTGATTTCCACTTCTTCAGTACAGTACAGTTAACATGAACGTCTTCGGCGAACACTCTGAATTACCTCTTCCAAAATGGTACGGAAAGGGAAACCATTTTGATTCACTGATTGCACAGCTGGGGTCCTGGCGATACGAGTGACAATCCAAGATACCAAGAGTGTCGCTGTTTGACTTTTTAAGTTTTCTTAAAGCTGTCAGGCGTACTAACAACAATGAGCTTGAATTGTCATACGTTGAACGATCTTCAGGCTTGCTTCTGCCATGTTTGCACACACACAACAGGAGGAACATATTGTTAGCGCGTATGCATGGAAATGTTTGGGTATATTGTATACTCATCCGCAACCAGATTTGCAACTGGTTTCAATTTGGTCTGTTAAGAAACGAAAGTCCATTCGTTTCGTAAAATGAGTTTATTATTGGTTAAATACGGTAAGAGTTTGCCTGCCGCAGCCAGGTATATTGCACGTGAATGTGGTGTCACGAAGTCACGTGAGGAAGGTGACGTGTAGTGTTCACTGACTGTGTTGAACTATTCGAGGTCTTCGCATTACACAGGCGAGCATATTTTCAATTTGCTATCAAATGGAGCAACAGACAACTTCTCCGTCATCCCACCTCGAAGCTGCCGAGGAAATTCAGCTTGACAGACCAAGGAATTCCGTTGAAGGTTATGAAACTTTTCAATTGTTCAAAGAATATATGTATTGCAAACTAAAAACATTCAAACGTGATATAATTGGAGAGTCAGAACAAAGATCGCTTTCTGCCTTAAAAAGATCTCGCAAAGATTCTGAAATACCATTTTTCAAATTTAAAGGAAACCAGTTGCAGTATAAATTCAATTGCGGTCTTTTGGAGAAAATAGATTCAGCTTTCAGATATATCAAACATAATAAGTATTCTGAATGTTCAAATTCCCTTGAAAGTCTTGCTGCAGAGATACACAAGCGAAACAAACATATCAGGTTAGCCGACAGATCCCTGTCCGGTTGGGCCGTAGTTGCGGAGTTGGAGGGAGACGACAATGCTTCTGGTTCAGATGAAGAACGTAGATTCGAGAAGGCAGAGAGTAAAGCACTCCGAAAGCGTCGAGCAGCCCCTTACAGGCCTCGTGACAAAGGTTTTCACAATGCTCCTTCTGCTACTTTTCCTAATCCTAATAACGACATGCCTTCTCAGGTCCCTCCCTCCCTGCAAACCCAGGCCTTTCGTCCCCAATTCAAACGTACAGCAACACCAAACCAACAGTGTTTTTTCTGTTGGGGATTTGGGCATTGGCGTGCCTCCTGTCCCCTCGCTGCTGCTCAACGCTCAGCCCAGACAGCCAGTCACACAAAAGGGGTGCAGACACAAGCAGATCCAAGTAAGAAGTAGACAAGAACTAATTTCAGGTAAAGAAACATTTGCATCTTTGGGGTTCCAATCATGTTATGGGAGATTATTGGAGATTAGTCTAAAATCGTGTTGAGAGTTTTTAAGTTGGACTTTTTCCAGAGCATGTAAACAAGCCCGCAGATCCGGACATGGTTCTATACGGCGACAAGGTACCTTTTGCAAAATCTGTTCGGGACACTTCTCTCAGGACAGATGCTGAACGTCCAATCAAGTACAGTTTGGGAAACTCACGCACAGGCGATTCTGATGTCTCAAATCTCGGAGGTACAGATTAAGACTCTGAACGTTCAGACATATTTATGATTGATCAATATGAAATCGAGTCAGGATCTTCTGCAATTGTAAATGGTAGTTTAAGTAAGTGTATTACATTTTGGAAGAACATTGATGCACCAGAATATATTATCAAAACAATCCAGGAAGGTTACCTAATTCCTTTAGTTGATAGCCCACCCCGTACACACAGTAAGAATAATAGTTCTGCTATGAAAAATGGAGAGTTCGTTTCAGAGTCTATTCAGGAACTGTTGAAAAACTAATGTATAGTTGAAGTGAATACTACACCTCATGTTATTAATCCCCTTTCAGTGTCTGTTCAGCGTTCAGGAAAAAAGAGGTTGATTTTAGATCTGGGATTGGTGAATCAGTTTGTCTGGAAAGAAAAAAATCGTTTTTGAAGGCTATAAAGTCGCACTAGACTCTTTAGAAAATTCTGGTTATAAGTTCAAGTTTGATTTAAAGTCAGGTAACCATCATATTGACGTTCATCCTACTCAACATACTCTTCTTGGTTTTGCTTGGAAATGCCAAGGTGTTGTGAAGTATTACTGTTTCACAGTTCTTCCCTTTGGTCTCACGTCAGCTCCTTACATCTTCACAAAGTGTGTTCGCCCATTGGTCAAGTACTGGAGAAAGCATTCCATTAACATCGTAGTTTACCTGGACGATGGGTTTGGTTATTCAGTGTCAAAGGCCGTATGTACAAAACACTCATTTATGGTTAAGAATACTTTAACCAGAGCCGGTTTTGTTTACAATGTAGAAAAGTCTGTATGGAATCCTCAAACTAGACTAGAGTGGCTTGGCTTTATCTGGGATCTAGACTCGGGTATCCTATCTGTTCCGTCTTTAAAATTGGAAGATGTTAGGACTAGATTCGCATGGTTCCTTGCGTGTCTTCCACGTTTTACAGCACGAAGCATGGCTAGTTTGACAGGGAAGGTCATATCTCTATCTCCAGTTATGGGGGACATCTGCAGGCTATTGACTAGACAGATGCACACAGAAATTCAGAGGTCAGTATCCTGGGACAGAATGATTAGGTTAGATAATCCAGAGTGCGTCTATGAACTTATGTTTTGGAGGGTCAATGTTTCTCTTCCGAACTGTCGGAATCTGCGTAAGGATTATGGTCCATTGATTTCAGTATTTTCAGACGCCAGTGATTTGGGCTGTGTTGGCTATATACAACATATTGATTAAATTTTTCAATACAGTTGGGATTTGGATCAAGCTAAGTGCATTTCAACATGGAGAGAGATGAAAGCTGTGGAATTAACTTTGATTGCATTTTCAAACATGATGCGTAATAAGACCATAAAATGGTTTACAGATAGCAAGCCTTGTTGTCATATCGCAACATGTGGTAGTTTTAAAACGCATTTACAGAAACTGGCTATGTCAATTTTCGTTACAGCTAGTATGCACAACATTTCATTGAAGTTCAGTTGGATCCCAAGGTCAGAAAATGAGAAAGCTGATGCTTTAAGCAGATTTGAAGATTCAGATGATTGGAGAGTTAAAAATACAATTTTCAAGATTCTGGATGCACGATGGGGGCCACATTCGGTGGACAGATTCGCAAATCACATAAATACCAAGTTGGTAAGATTTAATTCCAGATCTTTGGTTCCCGGTGCCGAGGCAGTCGATGCATTTACACAACAGTGGGGAAGAGACAACAACTGGGCTGTACCACCTGTACATCTGGTTTCAAAAACAATCAAATTCGTTCTGAGTAACAAGGCTCCTACAACTATGGTTGTACCTATGTGGCCCTCTGCGTCATTTTGGCCTGTCTTGTTTGATGGTGATAAACCCAGATCTTTTGTTGCAGATATGCTACAACTTAAAGGCAGTACTACTGTTGAAGGTGGAAGCAAAGCTTCGATGTTTGATTCATTTAAAGGATACGTTCTGGCCATTAGAATTAATTCAAGTTGATGTTAATATTGCAGATATGTTTGGTCTGGGCATCTGGAAGGAGAAAGATTCCTTGGTTCATAAGGATTTGATAAGTTTAGCAGCAAAAATGCCAGAAATAGTGTCAAAATCAAAGGCTCCAGCCACTGTCGACAAGTACAAGAGTGCTTATAATCAATGGAAAAAATGGAGTTTACATTTTGCAGAGGTACCTTGTTTAGCAGCAAAATCGTTTCATGTTGCTTTATATCTCACGTCTCTTCTCTAAGGTGGTAAGAAATCACATTCTGTTGTTGCAGCAATCTATGGTATAAGTTGGGCACATCAAGTAGCAGGTTTACAAGATCCATGTCAGTCAGATCTCATAAAAAATATCAGAGAAGCAGCCCTTAGAAACTATAGTAATCCCGTCCAGAAGAAAGAGCCAATTGATACGCATATGCTGAAGAAACTTGTTTGTGTTTTTGGAAAGGAAGGTTGTTCCCTGTTAGATTTAAGATTTCTGACTATGTCCATTCTCTCGTATGCAGGTTTTTTCAGATTTTCTGAAGTGGTGCATATAAAACGTTCATATGTATGTTTTCATAATGGATATGTCCGTATTTTCATTGAAAAAAGCAAGACTGACGTATATAGAGATGGTAGATACGTGTTGATTTCGGCCTCCGGGTCCGAACTTTGTCCAGTGAACATTTTGGGTCGATATTTGACAGCTGCAAATATTAAGCAAGATTCTGGGGAGTATATATTTCGTCAAATTAGTTGTTGCAAAAAGTTAGGCAGGTATAAACTAAAAGGAGAAAAGCCTCTGTCATATACTCGAGCGAGAGAAATATTTCTTGAAAAGTTTAAATGTATTGGTGAGGGCGTTGCAAAAATAGGATTACACAGTTTTCGTTCGGGAGGAGCAACAGCCGCCGCCAACGCTGGGGTACCCGACAGGCTGTTTAAGAGACACGGCCGCTGGGCCTCTGACAGAGCAAAAGACGGTTATGTCAAAGACAATTTAACAGAATTATTAAAGGTGTCGTCTTTGTTGGGATTGTAAAAGTCAGTATTAAATATGTTCATATTCACCCCTTCTTTTAATTTCGAGTTGCGGTAGGCATAACCCTTGAGATGCGTATGTTGTACATGGTAAATATTTTATGTTCGTTTGAGCGAAGCGAATTAGAACATAAATGAATTTATTATGGGTTAAATACGGTAAGAGTTTGCCTGCTGCAGCCAGGTATATTGCACGTGAATGTGGTGTCACGAAGTCACGTGAGGAAGGTGACGTGTAGTGTTCACTGACTGTGTTGAACCATTCGAGGTCTTCGCATTACACAGGCGAGCATATTTCACATCTTGCAAAATATTGGCTCAAGAATTTGAGGTTGCAAAGTATTGAAGTGTTTAGCCAATGGGCAAAGTTGAGCCGTTGGGCAAAGTTGAGCAGTTGGACAAATTTGAGCCGTTGGGCCAAACTGAGCCGTATGGCAGATCATTGTATTTGAGTGGTACGATGCGTTTGGTATGATGTGGGAAGTTGCTGGTCAAGGTACACTTGGGATCCAAAACCGAGACAAGGAACACGGAGGAAAAAGCAGTCACAGATGAAGAATAATTTAAGATAAGTATATTATGATTATAATTTCAAACCTTTCTGAACAACAACTGCAAAAACTTGTTACATCACGTTTGCTTTGGTCACAATTTTAGTTTGGAATTGTATATTTCAGGTAACTGAAAACGGAGGCGGTTTTGACAGATTCGTGGATTCGACTTGAAACACTGTTTACGAGTTTGACGAGTGTATTTATTTGTGATTGTTAACAAACCTGCTCGCTTGTCAGCTGCAGTAGGCATAATCCTTGAGATGCGTATGTTGTACATGGTAAATATTTTATGTTCGTTTGAGCGAAGCGAATTAGAACATTAAAATGGTATCTAACGAGGGTGAGTGTGGTATCTATTTACTGATGACTTCTCAGGAGAAGTTGCTTCTAATGAAGTCTTTGTTGTGGACATTATATGTTTTCACAGGGGTATATCCCAAAAAACACTGAGTCAATTGAGCAAATTGTTTTGTTGAGACAAGTCAGTAAAATAAGCCAGGGAAATGGACAAACTTGAAGAACATACAGTGATAAAGTACTTGCAGAAACATGACTGTAAACTCAAACTGTTCCATAGAAGGAAGGATGCCCCTTCCTCTGCCACCGTGAAGAGGTGGGCAGCAGAATTGAAGTGTGGCAGTGGAGCCTTGAAGACAGAGCATATGTTTATGAATCACTATCAAATAGTAAAGATACAAGGTGTTCGCGTAAAGGTGAGCGTTTCCTGCCCAACTGTGGCACCCGTCACAAATACATGCAAATGCAGGTCTATCGATAACCTGAAAAGACACGGGAACATATGGTACAAGTCAAAATAGGGAATTGCATCGGACATAATTTTTGTGTCAAAGGTTTTAAATGATCGACTTAAGATATTTGCCGATTCCTTTGAGAACATTCCTGAATAACACGGAAAGGATAGTGTACCATTGATTAGCTTTTACTGTAACAAGGAAGTTGCGGTGGTTTTCAATTATGAAAACACGATGAACTGCATGACGTTCTCAAGGACTTATATTCTAAAGTACAGAGGGATGTTGGAACATCTAAAGGCTCCATCTCAGAGTATTGAGTTGATTCAGTAAGTTTTGTAAGAAAATTATGTGTGCTCAGTCTGTTTTCGTTTTAAATGTTTATGTTAGAAATAGTGGTCTCAGAGGAATTTCTGTGGGTCAAGTGGTTTTATTAATTGTTTTTATTGTTATATGCTGATGATTTGTCCTAATTGATGACACTGCCATTGGACTACAAAGAAAATTCATAGTGAGAAGTGGCTCTATTTTCGTTAACATGGAATATCACATGTTTATTACTCACGTGGTTCAGATACAGGTGGTAAGATACATAGAGAATACTACACTCATTCTCGTTCGATACCATTTTTACGAAACGAGTGGACTTTCTATGGTATCTGCCCGAGCGAAAGCGAAAGTTCACAAGTTTCGTAAATATGGTATCTAACGAGAATGAGTGTGGTATTTTATTTATTACCAACGTTAAATATATATTTAAGTGTAAACATATAACAACTTTCGTTCGTTGATAGACCAAACTGAAACCGGTTGCAAAATCTGGTTGCGCATGAATAATGATATATGCCCAAATTTTGACATTGTTGACATCTCTATGCATATGCATTAACAACATGCTCCTGCAGTTGTGTTTGCAATCATAATTGCACCGACGCTCAAGATCCTTTTGGAAGAATTTCTGCAACTTATGGTAATGGGCGATCTTTTTCAATTTATCTTCCCTTCACTAACCCGCTAGGTGCGCTGACCCGGACGGTCCAACCTTAAACTGACGGCGCATGTGGTATGCGCGATAGAGCACTACATGTTACTATGACGACTATAGACAGTTAACCAGTATAAGCTTCACCTCTGTCGGCAACAGTCATGCTTGTGTGTGGACAGCATATCTTTTCGCCTAAACAGTGATTTATCTATTGCCATGTCCGGAAATAAATGTTCCTTGAATTAATGATACATCAGGGATGACCACGACTGATTATATTGTATAGTTATCCACTAGATAGGCGTTCGAAGCGATGCGGTGAGATCAGCTGATCGTTCAATCCCAAGTCGTTGACGTTTTGCAATCGGTACTTAAAGTGTTGCCCTTGATGTATGAATATGAAAATTAAGTAGATTTTGTATACGTTCCTATATCTATGTTGTTGCATCGCCGAGCAGGCTACATCATATGCATGCATTGCAGTATGTACAACGGTGAGGCGATACGGCACGCGAAATGTGAAGGTCTCATGCAACGTTGCCCGTAGCCTCAATGTCGTGAATATTGACAGCAACACATGTAGGCCTAAGCATTTTTCAGATATATAACAGAGAGCAATGGGAAATGTTCTCAATAAATTGTAAGAGTAACAGGCACTGTAAAATAACGTCATCAACCAGATATCATGATTCAATGTTCAAAATAAAAGAAACGGAAATCACTGAAATCTGTTTTGATATTTAAGGGTTAATTGGTGCATGTTGTATACAAGGATTTTATGTACATGAATGGTAGCTGTTTGTTGCCAAATACTACCATGATTATATTTCAATAATTGTGAATCCCATTTGTTCAGTTTCTAAACACTGTTAAGACTTGCCAGTAATTTGGTTTTCAGTCTTTTGAAATTTAGGGGAGTATCATTTCTTTTTTCTCTTCACACCAAAAGATATCTGCATTGCACAAGGACTCTTATTAGTTTATTTAATATCTTGGCACACTTGTGCATGTGTACTAGTATTTGATTACACATGCATGACTTTTTAGCTGTCGTCTGTTTCTGAACTGAATATTATGCTAATAAATAAAGATAAGTAACATAAAAAAGGACTCTGGTATTCTTTCAGGTTTGGAGAATCAATCAATTCATTGTGAAAACATTTTTTTATTTCTTACATAAGTTACTTTGATCTTGATAAGATCAAAATAGATCCAAAAAATTAAATTGAGGAGATTATGCAGTCTTAGTCATTTCAGCCAGTCAGTCTAAAACCCGGTCCTATTTTTCGGGCAATAATAAATGAATGAAAATTTAAGAAAAAATATACCTTACCTGAGTGAATCAGTCAATATGCATATTGACTGAAATTTTCAGTCAAGAACATATTGGGTCTTATTATAGACACTGACTGTGACATATGTAAGTATAATCTGTTATATGCAAAAACAAATAACATAAATATATCCATTTATCTACATAGATTGACTGTGGGGTTCAATTTGCATTTATTTAACCATCAGAAGATTTGATGATAAACTTTCATGTTCATATTTTCATATACAATTCATATTTGCTATATGATAATAATATCTACATATACTGCAGGTGTCTTGAAGTACTGTTGAATGAAAATCAGGATACTTAGATACAGCAGGATAGTGTGTGGGTTTGTATGGGAAATAATTTGTCAACATTAAAATAAATGTTATGTTAATAAAACAAGAAGATAAAACTATGATTTAGATCTATTTATGCATCATACACATTTTGGGGGGTAGTCAGTATGATTTGTTGTTTGTTGGGACACATCTCTGTAATTAACTACTATTTTAAGAGCATGAGTATCAGAATTCTGTAAGAAATGATGGATCAATGAATTAACACCTGTGATGACTTAGAGCACTTAATGGTGGAACACATGTTATGAGGGCCTATTTCTAAAAAAAAATAATATAAATTTAAATATTCAGATGCAACTTTAATTTTGATATAAAAAGTAACATTAAAAATCAGTTGTATTATTTTGAACGTTATTTCTTCTTAAAATATTTGTAAAGGCACGGATGTATTCTTACTATATAGATCATTGGTAAAGGCCTGTCAAAGATGTCTGTGTGCTGCAAATGTTGGCGTATCACTAATGTTATTAAATTGAAGTCCGTGGTAGTATTTGTTGAGATTTGAATGCTTGAATTGTTGTGGGAAATAACACAAAGGCTGATAAATAAAATGAATTTGCATTATTTCACCGATGCAATATGTTAGCCCAGACTGACAGAATGCCTCGCTGTTTTCTGACGTAGAAAATACCGTGGCAATATACCTTTTTACATGACGTTTTTCCCGCTATATTCCAAAGTGACAATTCGTCTTGTAGTTGAAGAACAAATGTTGATATTATAAACTAATAATCGCTACAAAATATGTGCTAGTTAAAAACGACCGTTTTTGAACGAAGGTGCAACAGGATAACTCTTTAGCTTGGCTCCGTCTCTACATGTCAGTAGTTGTCGCAGCGCGCATTGATCCGGGAACCAGACCGGAAGCGACAGTATGGACCGTCGCTTATATCATTTCAAAAGGAGAGTTATTGCCCTATGGAACAAAAAGATCGCCCATTCAAGCGCCATGTTGATAGTACGCATGACACCTAATTTAAAAGTCACATGAGCGCCGCGCTTTGCATATCGGACCAACAGTATGTCACTCAACCTTGAACGACAAGGTTGGCCTCGTTTTATTCGTTTTGATTGGATAACCATGACCTCTGTCATAGTCGGACTACTTTTTTTCATTCATAAGAAAATCGCTGGACGTCATTCATTTTGCAACTACAAGGCAGAACTGAATCTCATGAGAACGAAAGGTATTTACAAACACTTCATTAAACCAAACAAGATAGTCACACGAATCAAATTCTGTTTGCATTATATACTACTCAAAAGAAGTTAAGGATCACCCGATTATTTCATATTGGTAATGTTAATCTGTCATGGCATGAGAGATTAACTATTGTAATATGAAAGAATCAGGTGATCCTTAACTTCTTTTGAGTAGTATATATAGGTTATGCAAAGAGCTTCTACAGACATTATATGATCGAGCTATATCCATATGCAATATACGACTACCGATAGATCGAGGGTCCCAATGAGCGTGACGCTCCCGATCACTTGCGCAAGTTGATTTAACGTAAAAGGAAAAGCGTGGTGAAATGAAGTCAGTTTAAAATATCTAGTCAGATATCAAGACTTACTTGGGATGATCCTGTTGTGCCATCAGTGTCCCATTCGAAGCGTATTTTGTGGCACTATTTCGGGGGGTGTTTGTTCACGACTGCACGACCAGATCACTCAAAGTGAACATTTCCGATACAAATCATTCGAAAACTCCGTAGAAGTGTGCTTGATTTCTGATTATGTGGCCCAAAATATCCCAAATGTGAACAATAACATTCCTTATCTCTAGCATAGCTGGAATATTGCTGAGTGCGGCGTTAAACAAGAAACCAACCAACCAACCTTATCTCTAGTGACAACGCTGTTAGAAGATCACGGTTGGTGACGTTGCCCTTCGTTCGAAGCTGTCACTGACATGGAAGCAGGCTTGAGTTTGTTGATTTTCACGTCTTCAGTATATTGTGGTACAGTTAGCATGAATGTCTTTGACGAACACTCTGATTCCTTCTTCCAAAATGGCCACGGACATGATATAAATTCAGCTGTGACCGACTGTTGGTCCGATATTCAAAGGGCAGCGCTAATGTGACTTTTAAAATTTTCTTATGGGTGTCTTATGGGTACTAACAACATGGCGCTTGAATTACCATAAGTTGAAGACATTCTTCCAAAAGGATCACGAGCGTCGGTGCTGTTATGTTTGTAAACATAACTACAGGCGCATGTTGTTAATGTGTATGCACAGACATGTCAACATTGCCTATATTTGGGCATATACGAGCGTATCATTATTCATGCGCAGCCAGATTATGCAACCGGTTTCAGTTTGGTCTGTCAACGAACGAAAGTTGTTATGTATTTACACTAATATATATATTTAACGTGGGTAATAAATAAAATACCACACTCATTCTCGTTAGATACCATTTTTTAAGATAGTCCCCTCTTTTCGTAAAAATGGTATCTAACGAGAATGAGTGTAGTACTCGCTATATATTTGCAATTTTATTGTCAACAAATGGATGAAGAAGCAATATACAACATAATATACAATATGAATATTTCCCTTTTAATGATTATATTTCATCATGCTTGTATTAGTGTATCTTTCGCGTAGTTGTCTGGTTTTCGATCACAAACTTTGGTAATACTTTATTTCGTTTATCCGACATACTCGTTAATACGACATAATCATATGTAACCAAACATGTCGGGTTATCGAGACTTGACTGTATTGTGCTTTTGTTGACATATGGAGATAAACTATTGTGGGGATCACTGTTGGTCCAGTCCCCTGAGGCGCCACAACTCTGTAAGGTTTTCTTTTGTACGCACACACAAAAACCAAATTGTATACTGGTGCTTTCAATGCTTGACATAATTTCAATCATTTGTTACACCTCTGTTCATTGATAAGTTATCATAATTTTGGATCACATTGTCATGTTTATTCATAAATTCAATTTATATTCATGTAATTGTAACAAATTACAGCATAAGTCATGTACCAATTGTGTGACATCCACTGACTCATATCTTTGCAAAAAGCAACGGACATACATATACAAAGTTCCGAATCCCAATTCCATGTCATTGTTTTGACAACTTAATAACTACTCTTAGATATGGACAAACAGATTAGATAGGGGACTCTCATCAAGTTGGACAGATCACTCGTGTAGGACTTGCTGTCGGGGCAGGGGTTTTTTTATTTTCTGAGGACTTTTGTTACGTTATGTTCTTATGAAAACGGAAAACCCTTCTATGTACATATTTTATTGAAACCCCAGAACACAGTAGAACTTGTGATTTGTGGGGCATGTTAGTATTTCATGCTTGTTAAGTAGTAACATATCTGATGAGAAGAGTACAGAAATATTGTTTGCTGTTTCAGATGTTGTAGAGACTGGGGCGGATTAGACAAGGACATTGAGCATGTTGAGGACGTTCACCTGTGGCAGAGAGTGACAGTCATGCAATTGGTGGCACACTCACCCAAGAGTGGAGAGGTACATGCATACCAATAATATATATATATATACATATCTTCATGTAGTCTTGTGTGTCTTAACAATTTATCAAGTGAAGATTGTGGTTTCCACTAATCCTGCCAAGGGGCCAACCTTCCTTGTGAGGTGTTTGGTTCGGTTTGGGGTGTTTTGTATGAAATATTATGAGGCAGAACCAGGTTCAACAGGAGACTTTGCAACAATTTTTTGAACTTGTTTAAAATTACAGCACCTATAAGGTTTTTTTCTGCTTTGCAGACATTATTTAGAACATTGACCTCTCTCACACTTGTGCTTTGCTGCTGTCATGAAACAGTTTTTGTCACACCTGTCAAATTGTTAACACAGGTGCAGATGGGGATGGACGGGTAATTTTCGACTAAGCTACAATGAAGCTTCAAATCTCCCCTGTACATGTTTTTCACTAGTAATTTTTCTGTTCTAGGTACTGGTACAACATGTACAACAAGAAAAAAGCAAACGGTTCTATCAGACTGTGAAGAAAAAATGGTCAAAAGAAGAGATAGAAGCTACTGAAAGACAATTGGGAAAATTCTTCTGTTTGAAGTCACTGCTAGGAAAACTTTACTGTGATATGGCAAAGCAGAATGAACCTGTTCGACTGCAATGCTCTTGGAAGCAGATTTAGTATACATAAAGAATCATAAGTAAATGTGTCAAACTGTTTGTCCCTGACAGATGTTATCTAATGAAGCTCACTTTGACTCTAAAAAAGATCTTTCGCATCAGTAATATTTTTTTCTAGATTTTTTTCTACAGTGCTTTTTGTGGTCTGCTGTGTGAGGTTACCATCATCTGGTTTTACTTATATATTTGCCAACATCAGAGTGAGCTTATGTTTTGTTATGGTCTTTGTCCGTCCGTCAGTATCGTAAACATTTTCGTAGAAACAATAAAGGGTGGTTTTAATTTTCTTCTCATGTATAAAGATTGTTGTCAAATTTTAACTCAGTTTCCATTGGCCGAGATATGTGTACCCACCAACCTATATATCATTTAGTATTACTGAATTTGTAAACATGGAGGTAGCGTTTTACTGTAAGGAAACAATTAGTGTCAGTTCAGTTTATGAGCAAAGTGGGAAAGTTTTTGATGATATTTATTCATTATAAATATAGCTTTGATCAAAGTGCTACTTTTACCAAATGTTAATAGACTGTTATAATTCTACTTGGGATATTACTTTCTTGTTAAAGGACATATTATATGATTTCTTCTAGTGTTGAATCAAACATTTGATTCAAACCCACGCCAAGAAAACTCGATGTCAGCGATCTGTACCACTTGGCAGCGTTAAGAAACATGTTCAGCAACTGCTGGTCTAGACGATTTAAATAAAATACCTGTCTGAGATGTGTAATTAGCAATGGTGGGGCACGACCCTTAAACAAGTTTTGTTTGTTTGTTGCTTAACGCCGCTCTCAGCAGTATTCCAGCTATTTGACGGTGGTCTGTAAATAATCGAGTCCGGACCAGACAATCCAGTGATTGGCATCGTGAGCATCGATCCACGTAATTAGGATACGATGACATGCATCAACCAAGTCAGCGAGCCTGACCACCCGATCCCGTTAGTCGCCTCTTACGACAAGCATAGTCGCATTTTACGGCAAGTATGGGTTGCTGAAGGCCTATTCTACTCCGGATCTTCACGGGTCCTTAAACAAGTACTAGATCTGATACCCTAACAAGAGAGCGTTGTCCCTTTTACAACATCTTTACAAAAGTTATAATAAAGCGGAAGCTTTCAAGAAAAGCACCTGGAACCATTTCGGCCGGGGATATGAGATATGTTCCTTGTATCCGTCATCGTGGAATGTATTTCTGCGATATATAAATAGCAGGCACTGATGGGCTTGCAATGGATGCTTCACTCTGACGAGTGTGTTTAATTTGAAAAAAACATTTTCCAGTATTCAGACAATTATAATATTGAATTTGAGTTACCATATAAAGGATATTAAAACACGTTTTCGAGGCTAATAGCTTTAAAGACACTAATACACATTTGTCTGTAAAGAAAACCATTTCAATAATATCACTTAAGCTCACCTTAACCTATAGACCCAAGTGAGTCTATGCCATAGACTGTTTTGCCATTGTTAGTTGATTTGAACTTTGATTTAACTTTGAAGCTACTTAAACTATTACGGTTAATCGTTGAATACACACTCCTCTTTTATACTACAAAGAAAGATCAAGACCAAACTGATTATTTTCATATTACAATAGTTGATCATATCATGTCATGACAAATTCACGACAGTATTATGAAAGAATAAGGTGGTACTTAACCTTTTTTAGTCATGCTTGATGACACCATGATCTGTTCAAATGCCAATACACAAACCACGATGTACTCATGGATGGAGAGCTGACAGCAGTGTGTTATGAAGAGGGTGGGTGCGATGGATATAACAAACAACACTGGGTTCATGGAGGGAGTCCTGTTGGCAGTGAGTTATAAAGAGGGTGGGTGCGATGGATATAACAAACAACACTGGGTTCATGGAGGGAGTCCTGTTGGCAGTGAGTTATAAAGAGGGTGGGTGCGATGGATATAACAAACAACGCTGGTTCATGGAGGGAGTCCTGTTGGCAGTGAGTTATAAAGAGGGTGGGTGCGATGGATATAACAAACAACGCTGGTTCATGGATTGATTCCTGTTGGAAGTGAGTTATAAAGAGGGTGGGTGCGATGGATATAACAAACAACACTGGGTTCATGGAGGGAGTCCTGTTGGCAGTGAGTTATAAAGAGGGTGGGTGCGATGGATATAACAAACAATACTGGGTTCGTGGATGGAGTCCTGTTGGCAGTGAGTTATAAAGAGGGTGGGTGCGATGGATATAACAAACAACACTGGGTTCATGGAGGGAGTCCTGTTGGCAGCGAGTTATAAAGAGGGTGGGTGCGATGGATATAACAAACAACACTGGGTTCATGGAGGGAGTCCTGTTGGCAGTGAGTTATAAAGAGGGTGGGTGCGATGGATATAACAAACAACACTGGGTTCATGGAGGGAGTCCTGTTGGCAGTGAGTTATAAAGAGGGTGGGTGCGATGGATATAACAAACAATACTGGGTTCGTGGATGGAGTCCTGTTGGCAGTGAGTTATAAAGAGGGTGGGTGCGATGGATATAACAAACAACACTGGGTTCATGGAGGGAGTCCTGTTGGCAGTGAGTTATAAAGAGGGTGGGTGCGATGGATATAACAAACAACACTGGGTTCATGGAGGGAGTCCTGTTGGCAGTGAGTTATAAAGAGGGTGGGTGCGATGGATATAACAAACAACACTGGGTTCATGGAGGGAGTCCTGTTGGCAGTGAGTTATAAAGAGGGTGGGTGCGATGGATATAACAAACAACACTGGGTTCATGGATGGAGTCCTGTTGGCAGTGAGTTATAAAGAGGGTGGGTGCGATGGATATAACAAACAACACTGGGTTCATGGAGGGAGTCCTGTTGGCAATGAGTTATAAAGAGGGTTGGTGCGATGGATATAACAAACAACACTGGGTTCATGGAGGGAGTCCTGTTGGCAGTGAGTTATAAAGAGGGTTGGTGCGATGGATATAACAAACAACACTGGGTTCATGGAGGGAGTCCTGTTGGCAGTGAGTTATAAAGAGGGTGGGTGCGATGGATATAACAAACAACACTGGGTTCATGGAGGGAGTCCTGTTGGCAGTGAGTTATAAAGAGGGTGGGTGCGATGGATATAACAAACAATACTGGGTTCGTGGATGGAGTCCTGTTGGCAGTGAGTTATAAAGAGGGTGGGTGCGATGGATATAACAAACAACACTGGGTTCATGGAGGGAGTCCTGTTGGCAGTGAGTTATAAAGAGGGTGGGTGCGATGGATATAAGAAACAACGCAGAAACAGCTTAATGCATTGCAGTCCTTTTGTATTAAGTGGGGTTTAGAAGTAAACATTGAGAAAACCAATGTTATTGTTTTTAGAAATGGTGGAATTGTATCGAAGCATGAAAATTGGATATATGGTGATAAACATTTAAAAAATGCAAGTTATTATGAGTATTTAAAACTCAAGACTAAATTGGCCCAAGGCTTGTAATACCTTACCGCTACAGGCATCTAAGGTTATGTTTCCTGTTTATAAATTATTCAAGGAAAACAAATATTTCTCATTTTCTCCAGCAAATCGATATTTGATGGTCAAATTCTACCCATTTTGTTGAACGGCTCGGAAATATGGGGAACTAACTATTTTGAATCCATTGAGAGAGTTCATACTTTGTATTTTAAGCAGTTTTTATGCATTGGTAAATATGCTTCAAATAAGGCAATACTTGGTGAAGCTGGCCGCTGTAGTATATATGTACATAGCAACCTGCTTGTTGTTAAATATTGGATAAAATTATTAAAAATGGAAGCTCACAGGTACTCATTTCAATGTTACAAAATGCTAAAGCAATCAGATGGTGAAGGGAACACAAACTGAGTGTCTGGTGTAAGAAGCATATTATCTAATACTGGATTTTCCTTTGAATGGACCTCACAAGACACTGGTAATGAAAAACTATTTTACATTAATTTAAATAAAGATTTTAGACATATTTCAGCAAAACTGGCACCAATAAGATTCCTCTTCACACTTTCTCAAGCGTTATGCTAGTACGAATCATTGTTACAACCAGAAAAATATTTAAGCATATTACAAGATAAACTCTATTGAGAGCTCTTTGTAATTTTAGAATATCTCTCCATAACTTCCTTGTTAATAAATATCGTAGTACCAAGGATAGTGATTTTGAAAATTGTATATGTTCTAATTGTACCAACCAACCAGGAAATTGAAGACGAGTTTCATCTTCTTTTTATATGTGAAACATATAATACGTAAAGATTAAAGTTTCTACCTAATTTAGTGTTGATCCTCTAGATCATCACCTGATATATTATCCTTGCTGTACATGGGACTTTGGTGACTGCAGATTGACACAAACAGAGGTTATCGACAAACAAACTTACCTTGTACTTCAACACGACTGATCCGCTGTGAAACTACGGCAGTGACATGCCTTTCGATATTGAATAAACAGGCCAAGCCATTTACATATTTCTTTGTCGTACATATTAAGAGCCATTGTGTTTTGTTTTTATATCAAGCATTTACATTTAAGAAGAGGTTGTGCATTCTTTAAAATCCATTTTTCATTGTTGCTCTGGTTTTTGTGTTGACAGATTTGGAAGCCCTGACGCGCAACCTCTGTTTTTAAAAATGGCATATACATGCCTGATTAGAGTGTGTGAGATTTTACGAGCGCCTCGGTAATATCGCGAAAGCTTGAACATTATGATATGTACACTTTTCAAAATAAAAGCAACGCACAGGTATATTTTTATTAAATTTATTGTACCTAATAAAGTTGATATATTTAATTAAATATCATAGATACAAATATACTATTTTGGAGCTCGACAGTCACATGTTGAAAGGGGGCACGGGTGGCCCACTCGTCTAAGGCGCCGCGATTCGCTGTGCAGATTTGCGTCCCTTGGGCACGCCAGAAACCTATGATTGTGGGTTCGAATCCCGGTTCGCCCCGATTATGTTTCTAGGTTTGTCATCACCATACCCGTGCTCGTGGGTTTCACCGAAGTGGTAAACGTCTGAGACCTGCATCACTTCGGGCTTTCCTCCCACATTAGGCTGACACGCCGTGATATAACTGGAATAATGTTAAAAGCGGCGTTAAACCCAACTCACTCACTCACTCACATGTTGAAAACTGTTCATTGTCATGTCACACAAGGCCACCAGGTTGTGCTGAACTCGTGTATCTCGTGTGACCGCCCCGGGCAGCAATCACGGCTCTGCATCTCCTCGGCACTGTCCTGGCGAATTCTGCGCCATTCTGCTTGTAACGCGTTGGCCAGTTGTGGGAGTAACTGCAGCGTGTTCTTACGTTGACGTACACGTCGATCGAGTTCATACCAGAGGTGTTCGATTGGGCTGAAATCTGGAGATCTCGACGGTCAGGGCAAGCCGTTGATGTTGGCATTATGGGGATAATCTACCGTGACACAAGCTGTGTGCAGTGGAGCGTACAGCCACCGAAATTGTCGAATTCACGTACACAATGTGGGGCAAAACGCTCATTTCGACGACGATAAACGCATTGTCTTCCATCTTGCCGGTGAAGAAGAAATCGTGATTCATCGCTAAACCACACTCGTCTCAAGTTTCTCAAGGCTGTAAGGTAGGACACCAACGCAAGCATCGCTGTCGATGGATCTGGGGCAAAACAGGGGTTTTCTGGGTCGGAGTCGAGCCTCGCGAAGATAGTTCCTGACAGTCTGGTCCGATATCCTCCTCAAACCAGGGATGCAGTCTTCGTAGCTGTGGCATTGCGAAGATGTAGGTGGAACAGTCGAATGTAGCGATCCTGTGCAGGGTGGCAACTTTTGGTCGGTCGGTTCTCGGACGGTCTGCAGTGGAATGGAACTGTGTGTATCGGTCACAAAGGCGGCAAATGGCGCTGTGGTGGACGTTGAAGTGGCGTGCAACAGAAGACTGCAATTCCCCTCTGTGGATTCGTCCTATCGCGATGTTCTGATCGGCAGCGCTGAGTCTCGGCATTTTCGAACTTGAAAAATGTTGACAATTGAATGACAAATTATTGCTTGCCTTTTTATAGCCACTACGAATGCCATAACTTGCACGTGCATTTTGTTTTATTGTTTTCCTCCATGACATTTTTGAACAAGTGTGAAAACAATGCCGTTTAAGACATTGCAAATCGACAATGGGTTCGTTTTGACGCACCGTTTGTCAAATATCAGGACACCAAAACTTTTCCAATAACATATATCTAATTTATGTACCCGATTTTTTGTGTCGTCATGTTCAATGCACAACATACTACCTGTACGTTGTTGTTTTTTGTTGAAGAGTGTTTTTATTTTTATATGTAACCCCTTATGTCAAAACTGTCCCATTCCTCCTAACTGGGGACACATTTGTTCAACGGACGACACTGCTTTCAGTCGATCACCGATGTATCTCGTAGCACCAGCAAAGAAAACAGAGGAGACTTATGTTGATTGTTTTGAAACAAATATTTCTAAATTATTATTCCCTGTTAACCTACATATCATTTTAACATTATACATTAAAACATACATTTTTAGCAGAGGCACGATATTAAATGTTTCCCAGAGGCAACATACGTGTTCACTGAGCCCTAAAAACGGGCCATGTTAAAGAGTATCAGAAATAAAGGTTTTATATATTGCATAGTAACTTGTACAACTTACAATAGATATGAAACGTCAATGCAAGGGAATAACCAGTCTCAGAAACAGATTCCATTGGGCGTAAAGGCAAAATAGCAGTTAAAAGTATATGAATGGATCGCAGAAACTCAGTGATGACGTCAGGTGTTCGCAAAAAGGTTAAGCATGCCCTGCCCAAAACGTAGCAGAAATGTCCATTCGTCCTATCCTTCGTGTGTTGCCTTCTTGGTATATAGTGGATTCACTTATACCTAAGGTGGGGGCAGACTTTCTGGTTTGTTGTAGTAAATCAGAAGACATTTGTTTTCAAAACAAAAAGTGACTACATCATCCCTGGAAAGCATATGTCCTAATGATGTTCTTCGTATATTTAAAACACAATAACAACTGGACGACAAAGCACTCGTTTTGAGGGGATGAAATGATTACTCAACGACATGAATGTTTTGGTCCATGTGACCAGAATTGTTCATCGTTTGAGATGAACACTGCTGAATAACAACTTTGTCTGATAAAGATTTTATTCTTTTCAAGAAAGTGAGTGAGTGAGTGAGTTGGGTTTAACGACGCTTTTAACAGTATTCCAGTTATATCACGGCGTGTCAGCTTAATGTGGGAGGAAAGCCCGAAGTGATGCAGGTCTCAGACGTTTACCACTTCGGTGAAACCCACGAGCACGGGTATGGTGATGACAAACCTAGAAACATAATCGGGGCGAACCGGGATTCGAACCAACAATCATAGGCTTCTGGTGTGCCCAAGGGACGCAACTCTGCACAGCGAATCGCGGCGCCTAAGACGACTGGGCCACCCGTGCCTCTCTTTTCAAGATAAGCTGACCTGAAAAATCGTCCACCATCAAAGAATCAAAAACTGGTAAACAGAATGAGCATACCTTACTGCAGACAGACAGACAGACAGTTTATTCAGTAATTTAGGCATCAAGGCCCATAGTACAATGCAGATTGGGTATTAAATCTTTGTCACGTGATGTACATGAATAGATTTTAAATCAAGTTACACATTTCTCATTATAAAAACATGTTTTAAGAATACAGAAACAGCAAGAATCATATCAGGATGTTCAGAGTTGCGGATAGGGATTGCGAAAAAGATCATTTGTCATTACATAACATTATTTATCAATAGGTTCCATAGGTAGGAACAGTGGTTAAAATTGAGAAATTTTACTGAAACGATTGTACCCTAAGTGGTAAAAAGGACAGAAAATTACAAAACGATGTTCATGTAAATATATTTCTCTTTGTTACTTTGAAAGGTAATATATTTACATATATATAATCAATGTCCGTACATATACATTAGGGAAAGGGCCACCTAAGTTGAAGAACTTTTGCCCAATCCTGTTGACCATATATGTCAATAAAATATGTTTAAAACAAACAACAGCTTTTTAATTGCAGTGTTTACATATGCGATTCTGTATTCTGTTTTGGCAGGGAGGCACACTTGCCCGAAACCATTTGCATTAAGCCATCCATATCAATTAGAGAGCGGGCGGGCGAAACAAAAAATAAATAAATGTCTTTCAATAATTGTGTTATTTTTATGTACTTATTTATTTACTCAACAACAAAAGTTCCTGTGGCACCAATATTTTAGTGTATTTTTCAAACAAGTAAAGTTTGGTTTTCAATATCAGTAAACGTGTATAAAATCAAGTCACAAACTGCTACAGAAAAGCATGCATTCCATGCAAAAGTTTACTTTTATGCAAGCTCTATGCATTTCACTACCCAAGAATCGGTATAAAAACATGTGCGTTAACGGGATTCCATATGCATTGTTTAGCATCGTGCTGACAACAACCACTCAGAAAAACAACAAAATTACCCAATTATTCAACATTACGAAATGCCGCCTGTCCGAAAATGAGCGTCTGCGAGCCATTGGTATGCTTGAAGCAGGATCGAGTCAACGTGATGTTGCAAGACAATTTAACGTCCACAGAAACACCATTTGGTGTTTATGGCAACGTTGGCAACAGACGAATGCAGTCAGAGACCATCCTCGGAGTGGCAGGCCACGCGTAACCAGTAATCGACAAGACAACTGGATTCGAACAACACATCTACGAAGTCGATTCCCAAATTCACAAACCGTACGTCGTCGCTTCAGATGAACAGGGATTGTCGCCAGAAGACCTGCCGGACTTCCGATTTTGACAGGAAACCAAAACACCGTCAAGCACGTCTACACTTGTGCAAACGGTCATGCAGTGGGGACAAGTTCTACTCACTGACGAGTCTCGTTTTCACCTCAGCCACAGCGATGGACGGATTCGAGTGTACCGACGTCGATGTGAACGTTACGTCAATCATTGTGTCATGGAAGAAGATCGGTTCAGGGGCTGCAGCGTTGTGGTATGGGGTGGGATTAAAGCAAGACAGAGGACCCGTTTGATGGTGGTAGAGGGAAATCTCAATGGACAGCGCTACCGCGACAAGATCATCGGTCCTGTTGTTCTACCGTTTTTGCGTCGTCATGGCCCAGGCTTAACCTTTCAACATGCCCGGGCTCATATTGCTATACTTGTTCAGGATTCCCTTCAACAAAACAACGTGAATGCCATCACCTGGCCGGCTCGCTCCCCTGATCTCTCACCAATCGAGCGCATGTGGGATGAGATGGATCGGCGCCTTCGACGTCAACCACGTGTTCCACAGACATTCCAGGAACTTCGAAACATGCTCCAGCAGATATATAGAGAATTCTACACTCATTCTCGTTAGATACCATTTTTACGAAACTCGTGAACTTTCTATGGTATCTGACCGAGCGAAAGTGGTATTATATTTATTACCCACGTTAAATATATATTTAAGTGTAAATACATAACAACTTTCGTTAATTGGCAGACCAAACTGAAACTGAATATTAATAAATGCCCAAATTAGGCATTGTTGACATTTCTGTGCATCCGCATTAACAACATACGCCTGCAGTTGTGTTTCCAAACAACACAGCACCGACGTTCAAGATCCTTTTGGAAGAAATTCTTCAACTTATGGTAATTCAAGCGCCATGTTGTAGGTGAGGTGAGGTGAAATGGGGTTTAACGTCGCGTCCAAGATTATTGCACTTATATAGCGACGTGCATGTACGTGTGTGTGTTTGTGTGGCTGCTTGTACTAGTCCGGACTGATGCCGATTTATAGTGCTAGCTCACTGAGATACCATGCCGCAGTTTAACATGAATACCCCACTCAGACACAGTATACTGACTCCGAGCCGACCAGTCCTTGTTTTAGCCCTTTAATGCCGAGCGCCAGACAGGGTAACAACAAGTACCATCTTTTAACGTCTTTTGGTATGACGCGGTTGGGGATCGAACCCCGGACCTTCCGCTCTCCGGGCGGACGCTCTACCACTAGACAACGGAGGCGGTCGCGCCATGTTGTAAGTACGAAGGACACCTAAAAGAAAATTTGAAAAGTCACATTAGCGCCGCGCTTTGAATATCGGTCTCACAGCCGGTGTCCCGTCTGTGCAATGAAAATGGTTCGGTTTCCTTGATCTATCAGCTGAATTTATATCATGTTCGTACCATTTTGGAAGAGGGAAATCGAAGTGTTCGCCAAAGACATTCATGTTAACTGTACCACCCTGAAGACGTGAAAATCAACAAACACAAGTCTGCTTGCATGTCAGTGACAGCTTCAAACGATCGAAGGGCAAGGTCACCACCGGAATAAGAAAAGACAACCGTGATCTACTCACAGCGTTTTACGCTAGATATAGGGAATGTTATTGTTCACATTTGGAAAGTTTGGGGCCACAAAATCAGAAGTTAGGCACACTTTCACGGAGTTTTCGAAGGATTTGTATCAGAACTGTTCACTTTTAGTGATCTGGTCGTGCACTCGTGTTCGTTCATTCATGAACAACACCTCCCGAAACAGCGCCACAAAAAACACTTCGAAGGGGTCACTGATGGAACAACCGGATCATCTCAAGTATGTCTCAATATCTGTCCAGATAGTTTAAACAGACTTCATTTCACCACGCTTATCCTTTTACGTTAAATCAAATTGAAAGTTGCGACAGCGGTCGGGTGCGTCACGCTCATGGGGACCCTCGCTCTATCGATCGGTAGTCGTACATTGTAAATGGATATAGCTCGATTATAAAATGTCTGTAGAAGCTCTATGCATAACTTATATATAATGCAAACCAAATTTGATGCGTGTGACTATTTTGTATGTTTTAATAAGGTGTTTGTAAATATCTCTCGTTCTCATTTGAATGACGTCTCGCGCTTTTATATGAATGACAAAAGTAGTCCCGGTGTAACAGAGGTCACGGTTATCCAATCAAAACGAATAAAACAAGGTTGACCTTGTACGACACACGCGTGACGTAAGGATTTAGTATCTTACCACCTGTTACTTGGGTAATAATATATATATATATATATATATATATATATAATAATAATATATATCCCACAGGACTTTGTGCGATGCCTGGTCAGTTCCATGAGACGAAGATGTGTTGCTTGCATCACAACCAGAGGTGGACAAACACCCTATTGTGTTTATAAACTGACATTTTGACATGTTTATGGTTTTTTTTTATGAAATCACGCATTTTCTGAAGTCAGTATTTGCACACTTACAGGAGTCTTTTATCTGTTCAAAACCGAAATTGTTTCAGATTTGTTAGAAAACATAACTTTGCATTAAATCTTATTCAGTGTCACAGGAACTTTTGCTGTTCAGTATATATAAATTAATGACATCTTCTCTGGTAAAATACTCACGGAAATGAAAAAAAACTGTTTTTCTCAATTTAAAAATCGATACAAAGTGTTACGTAGCTGTAAATACGAAATAACAAAACAACTCGAAAAGTACTAGTCTGGATTTGCTAGTTTGATCTCAGTGAACAATACAAAATGTACTTTACAGGAAGTAATTTGTCGGCACTTTCAACATTCAAAAATAAAACCTAAGTCCAAATTGACATAGCAGAAACAGACTATAGGCATTACGCACCTGTTCTCACCTGTCAAGGTGTCATAGGTCACCTTGATCTACTTACACCTGGTTATGCCCTGTTTCACAATAGTCTGTTTTATTTACATTTTTACACACTTTTACGTGTAAAAAGGCATAAAAACATTTGATACGCTGTGTTTATGCCACGGCCCAATTAGTACTAATTTAGTTGTTTGAATATTTACATATTTTGTATATTAACTGCATTTATTTAAGATCTGAGGTCGAAAAAACAGGGTTTTTTTCATTTCCGTGAGTACTTTAGTATAGACGATGGGGGTACTGTGATTGGATAACCGTGACCTCTGTCACACCGGCACTACTTTTTTCATTCATAAAAAAACATGAGACGTCATTCATTTTACAACTACAAGGCAGAAGGGAAGGAAAGCGAGATACATTTTTTACACACACTTTATTAAACCAACCAAGATCGTCACTTTGGCTTTATATATCAGTTACACATAGAATTACTACAGACACTATATAATTGAGCTAATTCCATATGCAATCTAAGACTACCGATAGATCGAGGGTGACCTGGTACAGACCCTATGAGCGTGACGCACCCGACCGCTTTCGCGACTTTCAATTAGATTTAAGGTTAAAGGTTAAGCGTGGTGAAATGAAGTTAGTTTAAACTATCTGGACATATATATACTACTCAAAATTTGATAAGGATCGTAGATATTTTTCTTAATAAAAAAACAAAATAACTGCATAACTGGCAATATTGTGTTCAAGTGAAATCAAAAACGTCTCCAACACACTTGCACGTGCATTTCATGCCATGGGAAATGCGTTTCACATCACAGTTCATGCTTTTGCTACCATTGCACGATTTCCAATCAGGCAACGGTGTCTGATTCATTCTGAAACTTTAAACTCAATTGAGTGTTTACACTACGTTTATCTACGCAATGCCCCCTCAACGTGTAAGGCGTCGCCTGACGACAAAACAACTGGGCAGATGTATTGGAATGCTTGATGCTGGCTATTCACAACGTGACGTTGCCAATGCACTAAACGTCAGCCAGAGCGTTGTAAGCAGGGCCTGGTCCCGACAGCAAAATTTTGGTACAGCAGCACACCGACATGGGGGTGGTCGTCAGAGGTCGACAACCCAACGCCAAGATCATTTTGTGGCTCTTCAGGCACGACGTCATCCCTTCTGGACAGCAACCAGCCTACGTAACGACCTCCTGAACGCCTCGGGGGTGAATGTGTCCACTCAGACGATACGGAATCGTCTTCACAATGCAGGTCTCTACTCGAGATGGGCATGTGTCCGAATCCCCCTGACTGTTCGACACCGGCGGGAGCGATTGGAATGGGCTGAAGATCATGTCACTTGGACACGGAACGATTGGGTTCCAGTTCTGTTCACCGATGAGTCCAGGTATTGTTTGGACTTTACAGACAGGAGGCAGCGGGTGTGGCGACGACAACGTGAACGTTTCCATGATGCCAACATCAGTCAACATGACCGTTATGGTGGTGGTTCCATCATGGTCTGGGGTGGAATCAACAGATATAGAAGGACAGATCTTCATGTCGTCCTGGAGAGAGGAACAATGACGGGGGTGAGGTACCGGGATGAGATCCTCGATGTGTACGTCAGACCCTACGCTGGTGCTGTTGGCCCTGAGTTCATCCTGATGGATGATAACGCCCGTCCTCATCGCGCCAGGGTGGTTGAGCAGTACCTTGAGCAGGAGACAATTGTCCGCATGGATTGGCCAGCGCGCTCGCCGGACTTGAACCCGATTGAGCATGTCTGGAACATGCTGCAGGTTGCCCTTTCACGCCGTAGAGCACAACCCACGACTTTGACAGAGCTCGGACATGCCCTCGTGGAAGAGTGGAACAACTTCTCATTGGGAACATCCGGGTGCTTATTGACAGCTTATCTTGACGTTGTCAGGCCGTCATTGATGCAAGGGGAGGTCATACACGATATTGACACTTCATCGACTAAGTGTAATGATGGACTATCCCTCATAACTGTGTAATTCTTTCTCTTGTTTGCTGTTAACATTTTTTAATGAAATGCCTTTTGGTGTTTGCAGATTTCAAACATTCCATATTGATACAAGTTCATGCCGTTCATGAATTTTCATTCATAACATGATTACACACGTGTCTGAGTCAGAGTCATGCCTTTTGTTATTTTTGTGGTAACTTACACACATATCACCTAGTGATCCTTATCAAATTTTGAGTAGTATATATAGACTTACGTTAGATGCTCCGGTTATGCCATCAGTGTCCCCATTCAAAGCGTATTTGTGGCATTGCTTCTGGGGGTGTTTGTTCATGAATGAACATACACACGACTTCACAATCAGATTACTCGAAGTGAACAGTTCCCACACAAATCATTCGAAAAATCCGTGGAAGTGTGCCTGACTTCTGTTTTTGTGGCCAAAACATCTCAAATGAAAATAACATTTCATATTGATTTATAGGGGAAAACGCTGTGATTTAATCGTGGTTGCCTTTTCTTATTCCGATAGTGACTTTAGTTTCTTAATTTTCAGGTCTTCAGAATAGGGTGGTACAGTTAACATAAACGTCTTTGCGAGCACTCTGAATTCCCTCTGCCAAAACATAAATTCAGATATTAATTCTGCTGACAGATAAAGAAAGTTGTTATGTATTTACACTTAAATAAATGTTTTACGTGGGTAATAAATAGAATACCACTCATTCTCGTTAGATACCATTTTTATGAAACTCGTGAACTTTCTATGGTATTTGAGGCACTCGTGAAGAGCAACCTCCTCGTGGCGAGTGCTGGGTGGCGCTAATAGCTCTTCCCCCGTGTGGACCCGGGGTAGAATGTGTCCACAGCACCCCATTACTGGTCGTAAAAGGCGACCGAATTGGGCAGCTCGTTTGCCGTGGGTTGCGCCCCTGTGTCGGCGGAAGACGGGAGTCGTGGTTGAGGGCATTGGAGCCAGGAACCGGTGTTCCTTTTGCCCAACACACCACTTCGACCCTTACTTCGCCTAGACGGGTGGTAGAATGGGCCCGATTCTATCAATCGGCTGGTCACGCCATGCCCTGTGTATGAAACACGCTCATATTGGAATGTTTCGATTGAATATTGGGTATGCATGTTATAAATGAAAATTCTATGATATCAACTTGCCAAGAGTCCCATGCCAGAAGGCGGTGGCTCATCTGGTACTTTAGAATTCTGTATGTCTTCAATTTCTTGTCATGTGCCGAACCTGCCTGGCATTTTATTTGATAGACAAATGCAGCTACTCATGTTGTTCTTACTGGAGTATACCACCTCTGCATCCCTGATGTTTGCATGTTGGAGATCCGGTGCAGGAAAACATCGCTCTTTGTAGCACTCCATGGTGGGTGGGGAGCCGGTGTGGTAAATAAATTCCTTTCATCATGGCTCACAATCACTCTGGTTCGAACCGCAATGACAAGAAGAGGCGTCTGGAAGCTGAGATTTTCTCATCTGATGATGATGTTTCGATTCCACAAAATTCAAATTCTTGGGCACGATTTATAGTAGTTGAATCCCGAAATCAACTACCGTTGAAAATTAATCTTTTTGCCATATGTAAAGCCATTGAAGGTATATGTGGTGAAGTGGAGAATGTTTCACGGCTCCGGGGCGGCTCTCTTTTGGTGGAGTGTGCACGGAGACAGCAAGATATCAATCTTTTAAAATGTACCACCTTTGCAAACACTGAAGTTGCTGTCTCCGAACATTGAACATTAAACTCGAGTAGGGGGGATCATTCGCGACAGAGCCCGTTGTCTTGCAGAAATGTCTGAAGAAGACATTCTTGAAGAATTGAGAGGACAATGTGTCACGTCGGTGAAACGTTTCACCAGAAAAGATGGAGAGAATATTTTTCCAACAAATACTTATTTGTTCACCTTCTCTCTTTCGACCATTCCCCAATCTATTAAGGCAGGCTATTGTAACATCGGAGTGGGGTGTGTGTGTCCCTAATCCATTCCGGTGTTACAAATGTCAGAAGTTTGGACACGGCTCCAAAACATTCGATCGTCCGATGATTTGCCACTGTTGTGGTTGCAACTGGTTCAGACTGTACAGCAGAACTCAAATGTGCGAATTGTATGGGATATTTTGACCATCAAATGTCAAAGTAACATTTCTTACCTGGATGCGAAAAAACTCTTTAACAGTTGGACACCTTCAACAAAACATACCTATGCTGCTGCTGTTTCTCGCCCTACTACCACTAGATCTGTTGAATGTCAGACTGACCTGACATGGACACACACTGACCACCCGCTGCCTCTGACTACAACATCTGACAGTCAGACAAATCATTGTCAGTCCTTGTGAAATGTCTTCAACTTCTGAAACTGTGACTAAGGCTCAGGGCCAATCTACACCTACTCCTGAAATACCAGCTACTGTCACACCACCAACAGAAAAAAAATCAAACAAAAGAAAAAACAAAACAAGAAAATTACAACAAAGACCCCCACTCTTACCGAAACATCTGTTCATAACTTCTTTGATCCTTTAGAGATGGATGTTACTCCATCTTCACATCACAACAACAGTTTTGATTCCTCTTCACGATCACCCGTAGAACCACCATGAACCATTCACATATACTTCAATGGAATTGCAGAGGGCTTAGCCACAATTTTAATGAATGTTTTCACAATCTCTACTGAGGAGTCAAACTCAAAAACTGTATCTGATCTAGCTGTAACAGTACATGTGAATTAATATTTTACTCAATGTTTGCCATCAAAACGTTTTTGGTTTTGAACGAGGTCCCGGTGAGGTGAAATGAGGTAGAACGTCGCGTTCAAGATAATTGCACTTATATGGCCACATGTGTGCACGTGTGAGTGTGAGTGAGTTCGGTTTTACGCTGCTTTTGCAATAATTCAGCAATATCACGGCGGGGGACACCAGAAATGGGCTTCACACATTGTACCCATGTCGGGAATCGAACCCGGGTCTTCGGGTGACGAGCTAACGCTTTAACCACTAGGCTACCCGACCGCCCCTGAGGTATTCAGTGAAGTCACAAGGGCAAACATCCCACCGCGACGACGTGGAAGAGGGAACCATGCAATCTGCGCACCTGGGGTAGGAATCCTTCACTGATTTATTGCCCTGGAATTGTGAGCAACGCAGCAAAACATTTCAGTGAAAAAGACGTTGCAAGCAGATTAGACACTCATGTCAACAAAGAGACGGGCATGTAATTTTAACTCAAACTTTTAGAAAGTTTATGACAGAAAATTCTGATAAAAGAGTATAATTATACACTTAAAAAGCCCAGAATACAAGAACAACAGAAAAAAGCATTTAAGGAGTAATGCAGGATAAGACCCAAAAAATCAGTTTAATAAAGGCATATCTCAACAAGGAGTTTTGTAATGGATGTAAAGATTGGCAGCTGAGGTACATGTTTATTGATGATTGATTTTGTTAAGGGTTTGTTATTTCCAGAAAGAATAACAACAATGTAAACCTTAGCATTTATTAGTGAAATGTTATGAAGTAAATATAAAGTTGAAACAACTTTGGGCATCCAAATGCTTGATTAGTACATATCAATTTTTGCCTAAAAGAGTTAAACAAAACTTATCCGTAAATATATCTCAATTTTATTTGTTTCTTTACAGGATTTGATTACAGATATAAAATCAACAGCAGACCTTGACAGTCCAAACAACAGTGCAGGACATCAGTATAACAGACTCAAACACTTGTCAAGATGAAGTCCCATTACATAAACAGTGGTAGTTCCTATCATATATGTTTGATCGAATGGCTTTGAACCATGTATACCCCAACCTATAATTCCTAACCCTGTAAGTCATGGCTTAGAAATCTCTCAATGTTCAAGTAAATTCAATGAGAAAAAAAAACCTCCTTCCATTTTGAACAATAAATCACATGAAAATACCAAAACTTTACTTATTTCCCACATTTTTCACGTATGACAGTATCAAAGTACATTCAGTGCAACTATATTTCCAAGTTTACAACCTCCTTATAAAAGAAAATATCTTCAAAAAGTGTCCTTGCTATTACAAAACGTTTGCTTCATTCGGCAAGCTTAAAATAAAGTATTCAAAGAGTTGAATAAATTTGATCATACATGATAGAACTAGTTAATCTAACTTAATCTTCAGGTTACCAATGCATATGATATGACTGACTAAAATGGGTAATCACATGTACAAGATAAACACATATTATGCAAGTACCACACGCCAAAACATAAAAATATCCATATTACTATTCATATGCTATGTCATCCTAACATATATGCATATCAATTTTAACAAGTCATTTATGATTCTTTATCAACTCTTTTAATGTATTATTCAATTTAATTTTTACTCATTTCTTATTCAGAAATAGAGTAAATACTGTAAATAATAACATTAATGCATCACCATGTGAGCAGTGCTTTGCTTGCAATTGTTATATTATCAGACAGGTTACAGAGAACTAAGACATGGTCATACACAGTTGCCGACTGTCATAACAGCTTCATCAACTTGTGGAAAAAATATTGACTAATTTAGTGGAACTTGGTGAGGAGCACTATGTAAATCTAGCACTCAATTACATTGGAAGCTGTGTTATACTTATCATTATTTCCGGCCATGTGCAGTGAACCTGACATGACAATATACTCCATATATTGCTATTATCTGTGAAAGCAAGGGACACTCGCATGTTTTTCATTGGTTTCATGATCTTAAGTAATTGATTTACAATCATCTTTAGTACTAAGTATGTTAAATGTATTTTGTGAAAATAATCATAAGGTGACAAGCAAGACAAGGCTACCAATATAATTTATGATACAGGTTGTAATTTGTCAAAGGGCTTCAATTACATACCATTTTTCACCTCAAATTTAAATGCTTTATGGTATAAATTCAGGTTTCTCTAAATGCAAACTTACAAATTATTACATACACATACAAAACGAATCTTACAAAATGAGGAAACATAAAGTCTGTTATAGCACCATAACATTTTGATTCTCAAGTTACATAATTGCCTTACAGATTGTTTCAACAGCCAACAGTCAACAGTCACGACAAGAACTGTGCATCATGGGAAGATGAAAATACCTTCACTTTAAACACATTGATAATTGTTGCATCACTTTCACAATATGGTTGATTTAAATTTCATGTGGGGATAAGCACACTATGCCAGTGAAGAACAGTTTTATTTAACCATCGATACATTAACTGTGGAGCATCATGCATATAAGGGCCATTGGTCTGAGACCTTTTCTCAAAAATAACTAAGCCATCTCAGGCTAAACATCATTAACAACTAAACAAAAGTACAGTGAACATGTTAACTTGAAAGCCTGAGATAATATCTTGTTATCCACAATATCGGGACAAGGGGTGTGCCGATACGAGATATATCCCGCAGGTGCCATTAAGTAATATTGAATCAAATGGAAAATTGTGTTAAAGGCATCAGTTACTTTTGTTTCACTGTACATGCACCATGCATAACCCTTTCTGATGCAAAGTTTTACCTATGTGAGAATCCATGTTAAACATATGCCACCTCAGCTCTGGTGAAGAAGGGAGTTATCCCTATAAAGCAAAACTGAGGCAATCACATAAATGGAACATATATCACAAATACTTTGACTGGAATGTTTATCAGACCCTGTAAAGACATATCTACCCTTGAGTGCGTGAATGAGTGCGTGAATGAGTGCGTGAGTGAGTGCATGAGGTGTTCCATCCCCAAGTATTGCAGTCATAACATGGTGCCCATGCATGGTCTGCACACACAAGGTCTGAGTCCACTCCACTGGGTGAGGTAATAATCCTATCTCAATAAAAGACACCAATGGTCAAAAAGCACTAAAATTATTAATCTATAAAATGGCAGCAAATGGAAGATTCAGTTCAGGTAGTGTTCAGAGGAAGAAGTGACACATTGGTAATAATGAACCAGGCACATATACACACACTGAAACGGATAACATTGGAATGATTATTCCAGGAGTAATTCTGTAATTGAGGTATTCAGAACAGATGAGTCAAATAGCACTACATAATACTGCAGAAGGCACTCATATCCTCGGAGACAACAAAAATCTACGAACAGCTAGATACCCCTGAAGGATGTCATTACAACAATACTGTACATAACACCAACTGTCCACCCATTCTGTGGTAATCTCATAAATCTCTTGCGGTCATCTTGAAGCATCCAGAAGCAGCGGCTGCACCAACGACAGTGTCCGTGAATCCAACGACTGTGTCTCTGCATCCAATGATAGTGTCTCTGCATCCAACGACAGTGTCTCTGCTTCCAATGACAATGTCTCTGCATCCAATGACAGTGTCTCTGCATCCAACGACAGTGTCTCTGCTTCCAATGACAATGTCTCTGCATCCAATGACAGTGTCTCTGCATCCAACGACAGTGTCTCTGCATCCAACGACAGTGTCCCTGCATCCAATGACAGTGTCTCTGCATCCAACGACAGTGTCCCTGCATCCAATGACAGTGTCTCTGCATCCAACAACAGTGTCCCTGCATCCAATGACAATGTCTCTGCATCCAACGACAGTGTCTCTGCATCCAATGATAATGTCTCTGCATCCAATGTCCCTGCATCCAATGACAGTGTCTCTGCATCCAACGACAGTGTCTCTGCATCCAATGACAGTGTCTCTGCATCCAATGATAATGTCTCTGCATCCAACGACAATGTCCCTGCATCCAATGACAGTGTCTCTGCATCCAACGACAGTGTCTCTGCATCCAATGACAGTGTCTCTGAATCCAATGATAATGTCTCTGCATCCAATGACAGTGTCCCTGCATCCAATGACAGTGTCTCTGCATCCAATGACAGTGTCCCTGCATCCAATGACAGTGTCTCTGCATCCAATGACAGTGTCTCTGAATCCAATGACAGTGTCTCTGCATCCAATGACAGTGTCCCTGCATCCAATGACAGTGTCTCTGCATCCAATGACAGTGTCCCTGCATCCAATGACAGTGTCCCTGCATCCAATGACAGTGTCCCTGCATCCATCAACAGCATGCATGAGGCATATCCACTTTATCACATTTTATGGTCACAGCCAAGGTCATTAAGGCATAAAATCATAATGTCTTCACATTAAGAAAGTAAAAAGATTCTTTCATCATATATCTTAAAATAATCTCAGAAAACGAGAATTTCCATTCCCAAGATCACATATTTCAAGAGAGATTCTGTAATCATGCATAGGCATGTGCAATGTTCTGGCACGCCTGGTTGATGACTTTCTGCAGTGATGCACATTTCCGTTCTACATGCAGACACCGCTTCTCTGCTTGTCGATGACGCTCTTCGGTGACCTTCACCTTGCTGACAAGCTGAAGGTTCTCCATGTGCAGATCATTGACCATCATGTTTCTCTCTGATAAAGACTCATACTGGAATGACACAAATTTCAAAGTAATGGTAATCTTTGGTTACAATTTGGTAAGTGATTGAGTCTGGTTTTGATGAGTTTGAGTTTGGCAATGTTTGCATGCTATATCATGGTGGGGAACACAAGAAATTGACTCTACATAAACTGTACTCATGTGGGGAATCGAACCCTGGCTTTTTCACATGATGCCTTAATCACTTGGTTACCCCATTACCCTGTTTCAAAGATAAGTGGGCATTCTGCAAAACTATCCGCCACAGATCAATATGATCAGGACTCATCGCTAAATCAAAAGCAAAGACTTGAAAGCAATCTGATTCATAGTAATTATCTGTTTTGTCAAGTATAACTGACTATTTCGATGAGAACCAAGTAGACTTACTGTGGTCATGAGTTTCTCTGCCTGTTCCTTGAAGAGGTTGTGGTAGTACTCCACCTTGGTGTGCAGGTCCTTCTTGTCTGCCTCCAGCTGCTTCACACGCTTCTTGTGTCCCTCCTTCAGGTCTGTACAGTCGAAGAGAGTCAGTGTTATCTTAATACCCATGTAAGCAGGTCCCTGTTTGGTGGTCACTACATGCCCTTCAATGTCAGTTATTCTTTGGTCACCAATTATTCATTCTATTTACCTTCTCAAAAGTGACATAGTACCAAAGAAATCCCAAACCATAAAGAACATCTTTTCTGAAATTCCCCATTCAAACATTCAACAGGCAGCTGGACCTTCACAATGAACACAAGCATTTCATGTAAACCTTTCTGAAGTCCATTCACTTGTCTGACCAATACCACACTTCCATAAACTCAAGCATCTCTAGAACGGATTTAACTTTCTTCATGTGTCTGACATTTACCTTCTATAAGGTCAAGCTTCTCCTGTATTGCAGCCTGAAGTTTATACATGTTTCTGACACACACCTACCTTCTATAAGGTCAAGCTTCATGTGTCTGACAGACCCCTACCTTCTATGAGGTCAAGCTTCTCCTGTATTGCAGCCTGAAGTTTATACATGTTTCTGACACACACCAACCTTCTATAAGGTCAAGCTTCATGTGTCTGACAGACCCCTACCTTCTATAAGGTCAAGCTTCTCCTGTATTGCTGCCTGAAGTTCATTCATGTGTCTCTGCTGTTCCATGAGCCCAAGTTGAAGATTAGTGAACTGTTCCAGATCCACCATGTTTTTTGTGCGGTCCTTCCATCGACTAATCTCCTGAAGATGTCGTGATTGTGCCACACTCAGGGCTGTGCTCGCCTCCAGTAGCTACAAATGTAATTTGACATTCTCAACTACAGTCGAACCCTGTTATCGAGAATAGCGGGACGTGGCATGAACATCCAGCCAGATCAAGTAACAGTATTATAGATACATAGCAAAACGATTGCATATACAATTATTTAACTTGTATTACACACATGTGATGACAAATTAAAATGTATTGCGCCAGCAAAGATTACTAACAATTGTGACAAGTTATATACAGTGTACATGTACCTTATTGGGCACAGCAGCAATCACTATTTAGTCTGTCCAATTGACAAAAGCAATAAAGTGCCACTCTCGCTTTAAGCTTGTTAATTCAAATATTGGATTGTGTGAGTAGCGTCAAACAGCTTTTATTCCTTTAATCCGACTTCTGTTAGATATAACCAGGAAGTGCCACCATGTTTTTACTCATGTCTACTCACAATGTTTTATTTGTAACCAAAGATTACCATTACAATTGGATTCAAAGATAAGTACATAATCCGTTAAACAAATGGTATATATTGCACTGTACTTTTACAGTGATGTTAGATGTATTGGTAAAGGTATGACATATGCTTGCGCTTCCCAAAACTTTTAATGTGGCAAAAGGCAACTTCAAGATACAAAATTCTACTGTCAAGTCCAAGTTGGGACCGAGTCCAAGTTTCAAGATAACACTATGTTTTTTTCATCTCAAATTCAAGACAAGCAGTCAAATATCTATTTATTTATATAGTGAAACAGTCGGGACCAAAGAATAGATTCAAGATATCGGAACATTCGAGATAACGGGGTTTGAGATACAGAGGTCTGACTGTGTTTCAATTTGTGCTTTAATAAACAATCACATAGGGCTGTTAAGTACTCATTTCACATCCTTACCTTGTCCGACACCTTCTGTAACTTTTTCTCCAGCAGCTTCTTCTCATCATGGAGTTCCTTCAAACACAGAAGATAATACATGCAATACTTCTAACCAATAGGAATCATCAAACCTCAGTACAGTCAGTGAAGGAATGTTGTTTAATGTCTTAAAATAATCCAGCCTGAATCAGGCAAACGGGTGATCGAAAGCATCAGCAAGGACTAACCCCATTGGGTTGGATGACACAAAATAGTCCAAGTCATCGAGAGTGACCACCCAGGCACCATTTAAGTCAACTCATGAGGCATTCTGTAGGGGAAACCCCACAGGGATCAAATGTCTGATGGGGTTCTCAACAGGTTTGGCAATTGCTGCAAGGCAGGGGTTGGTTGTTTGTTTGTTTAACGCCGCCCTCAGCAATATTCCAGCTATATGGCGGTGGTCTGTAAATAATCGAGTCTGGACCAGACAATCCAGTGATTAATATCATGAGCATCAATCCACGCATCCATGCATCAACCAAGTCACGAGCCTGACCACCTGATCCCGTTAGTGGCCTTTTACGACAAGCATAGTTACCTTTTACAGCAAGCATGGGTTGCTGAAGACCTACTCTACCCCGGAATCTGCGAGGCAGGGGACAGGAGAGTGGTGAGCGTGAAGCAAACACTGAATTATCCTCCACCCATGACAGTGATTTATACTACACAGCTACATATCACCATGGTTCTGATGCCCTGTACTGTGTCTAGTGCCGACTACTGCTTTCAAAGTGCTAAATGTTCTATGGAGTGGGCCATCAAACATGTCTATCGCCAGCTCATGCTGTACCTTATCCTCCCTGTGTTTGGAAGGTCTTGAGTCCTGGATGTGTTCCTTGAGAGAGTTAACCTTTTCCTGGAGCTCGGACTTTTCACGTGTCATATTGCTCAAGTCAACCTGTAACAATGAGTGAGTGAGTGAGTGAGTGATTGTGAGTGAGTGAGTGATTGAGTGAGTTAGTGAGTGAGCGAGTGAAATTGTACGTCACACCGGCAATATTTCAGCCATATCGTCACAAAACAGTTATAACAAATCCTCTTAGATTGAATAAAAAGCTGTTAACAATGGACAGTATAATAACTAGAGTACCACAGTTTCGATTATAAAACTAGTTGAGAAAGTGTCTGTATGGGACTTTTCAGGAGCATACTACAATAGCTCTACTTTCATATTAGTGTTTGTTTATGACAAATCCAGTGATTCTTACAAGATGGTGTCCCATTCAAGTCTCTCATATTGACAACCTTATCAACATCTAGATGCATCTGTGGAAAGTACCACCCAAAAACTTCAAAGGAGGAAACCATGGGACTTCTATAACCACAACAGGTTATAGAAGTAAGTGTATTAACATCTCAGAAAGTTGATGTAGAGGTAGCTCTCCAAGAAGGTAAGCAAAGTACCAGCCATTTTATCTTCAGGAGCAATGCCGGGACTTTTTTTAAGACACAAACTACTTCTTTGTCATACTTCAAATAAGATACAATAAACTACGATTATAACAAACTCAAAGGGACCACTAATAACCATAGTTAGTAATAAGCCTACATAGCATATATACAGCAAATGGAAGGGACCAAAACAAATTTGTTATATCTGTCAGTTCGTTATGAGCATGTTCATTATAAACATAGTTTACTGCATTACATTTAGCTTGCTTAGTGACGTTTTTTTTATGCTTTTGTAACCTACTTCTTTCCACAAGAAAAATCATAAAATCCATTTTCATGGGACATCTTCATCCTGTCACACAAGGGCTCAGAAAGGGGTTAAATGTTGCTCAGACAACTTTCAAGGACAACACACACTGAAGCTCACCTTCAACTTTTCAGTCTCTGTGCAAGCAGCATGTGAGAACTTGAGTTTCTCCTTCAGCTCTGTGACCTTTGACTGCAGCTGGTCCCGTTCCTTCAGCAGCTGTGTCTGGGTGCTCTGTACACAACAGGGAGAACATGGGGTGTGACAGAAGTGGGGACTGGGTGCTCTGTACACAACATGGGACATCACAGAAGGGGGGTCTGGGTGCTCTGTACACAACAAGGGAGAACATGGGACATCACAGAAGGGGGGTCTGGGTGCTCTGTACACAACAAGGGAGAACATGGGGTGTGACAGAAGTGGGGACTGGGTGCTCTGTACACAACATGGGATATCACAGAAGTGGGGTCTGGGTGCTCTGTACACAACATGGGACATCACAGAAGGGGGGTCTGGGTGCTCTGTACACAACAAGGGAGAACATGGGATATCACAGAAGTGGGGTCTGGGTGCTCTGTACACAACAAGGGACATCACAGAAGGGGGGTCTGGGTGCTCTGTATACAACAGGGAGAACTTGGCACATCACAGAAGTGGGGTCTGGGTGCTCTGTACACAACAAGGGAGAACATGGGGTGTGACAGAAGTGGGGTCTGGGTGCTCTGTACACAACAAGAGAGAACATGGGATATCACAGAAGTGGGGACTGGGTGCTCTGTACACAACAAGGGAGAACATGGGGTGTGACAGAAGTAGGGTCTGGGTGCTCTGTACACAACATGGGACATCACTGAAGGCCGTTCTGGGTGCTCTGTATACAACTGGGAGAACTTGGCACATCACAGAAGTGGGGTCTGGGTGCTCTGTACACAACAGGGAGAACTTGGCACATCACAGAAGTGGGGTCTGGGTGCTCTGTACACAACAGGGAGAACATAGGGCATCACAGAAGTTGGGTCTGGGTGCTGTGAACAACATGGGGCATCACAGAAGTGGGACATTGCAGAAGGGGGGTCTGGGTCTTCTGTACACAACATGGGACATCACAGAAGTGGGGTCTGGGTCTGTACAACATGGGACATCACAGAAGTGGGGTCTGGGTCTGTACAACATGGGACATCACAGAAGGGGGGTCTGGGTCTGTACAATATGGGACATCACAGAAGTGGGACATCACAGAAGGGGGGTCTGGGTCTGTACAACATGGGGCATCACAGAAGTGGGGTCTGGGTCTGTACAACATGGGACATCACAGAAGGGGGGTCTGGGTCTGTACAACATGGGACATCACAGAAGTGGGGTCTGGGTCTGTACAACATGGGACATCACAGAAGTGGGGTCTGGGTCTGTACAACATGGGACATCACAGAAGTGGGACATCACAGAAGGGGGGTCTGGGTCTGTACAACATGGGGCATCACAGAAGTGGGGTCTGGGTCTGTACAACATGGGACATCACAGAAGTGGGGTCTGGGTCTGTACAACATGGGACATCACAGAAGTGGGGTCTGGGTCTGTACAACATGGGACATCACAGAAGTGGGGTCTGGGTCTGTACAACATGGGACATCACAGAAGTGGGACATCACAGAAGGGGGGTCTGGGTCTGTACAACATGGGGCATCACAGAAGTGGGGTCTGGGTCTGTACAACATGGGACATCACAGAAGTGGGGTCTGGGTCTGTACAACATGGGGCATCACAGAAGTGGGGTCTGGGTCTGTACAACATTGGACATTGCAGAAGGGGGGTCTGGGTCTTCTGTACACAACATGGGGCATCACAGAAGTGGGGGTCTGGGTCTGTACAACATGGGACATCACAGAAGTGGGGTCTGGGTCTGTACAACATGGGGCATCACAGAAGTGGGGTCTGGGTCTGTACAACATTGGACATTGCAGAAGGGGGGTCTGGGTCTTCTGTACACAACATGGGGCATCACAGAAGTGGGGGTCTGGGTCTGTACAACATGGGACATCACAGAAGTGGGGTCTGGGTCTGTACAACATGGGACATCACAGAAGTGGGGTCTTGGTCTGTACAACATGGGACATCACAGAAGGGGGGTCTGGGTCTGTACAACATGGGGCATCACAGAAGTGGGGTCTGGGTCTGTACAACATGGGACATCACAGAAGGGGGGTCTGGGTCTGTACAACATGGGGCATCACAGAAGGGGGGTCTGGGTCTGTACAACATGGGACATCACAGAAGTGGGATCTGGGTCTGTACAACATGGGACATCACAGAAGGGGGGTCTGGGTCTGTACAACATGGGACATCACAGAAGTGGGGTCTGGGTCTGTACAACATGGGGCATCACAGAAGGGGGGTCTGGGTCTGTACAACATGGGGCATCACAGAAGGGGGGTCTGGGTCTGTACAACATGGGACATCACAGAAGTGGGGTCTGGGTCTGTACAACATGGGGCATCACAGAAGTGGGACATCACAGAAGGGGGGTCTGGGTCTGTACAACATGGGGCATCACAGAAGGGGGGTCTGGGTCTGTACAACATGGGGCATCACAGAAGGGGGGTCTGGGTCTGTACAACATGGGACATCACAGAAGTGGGATCTGGGTCTGTACAACATGGGACATCACAGAAGGGGGGTCTGGGTCTGTACAACATGGGACATCACAGAAGTGGGGTCTGGGTCTGTACAACATGGGACATCACAGAAGGGGGGTCTGGGTCTGTACAACATGGGACATCACAGAAGTGGGGTCTGGGTCTGTACAACATGGGACATCACAGAAGTGGGACATCACAGAAGTGGGGTCTGGGTCTGTACAACATGGGACATCACAGAAGTGGGATCTGGGTCTGTACAACATGGGACATCACAGAAGGGGGGTCTGGGTCTGTACAACATGGGGCATCACAGAAGGGGGGTCTGGGTCTGTACAACATGGGACATCACAGAAGTGGGGTCTGGGTCTATACAACATGGGACATCACAGAAGGGGGGTCTGGGTCTGTACAACATGGGACATCACAGAAGCGGGGTCTGGGTCTGTACAACATGGGGCATCACAGAAGTGGGGTCTGGGTGCTCTGTACAATATGGGAGGAAATTGCAGGGAATAAGTGCTATTTTCCTTCCTACTGCATCCTGCAATATAACAATACAACCACAGCGCCTGTAAATAATCCAGTCTGTTCTAGCAAATCAGTGGTTGCTAGGATGATGCATACATGCCAGTTACAGTTCTACAGCACATACAACTATTATGACTGCAAGTGTATGAAAGCAATCCATGTGCCATCAAAGACAGATAACCAGAATTTCAGGGGCACCAAATAATAACCTCTATCATACTTCTGCAATGTGTAATGCTCATTAAGTCAGATTTCATCATGTTTTCTGTACAGAATATTGTTTCAAGCATTTAGTACTCTATACACCTGCTAACACCACTTCTTTTCATAGTGAAGCTGTAATGTTTCCTAAATTTGAGAAATGTGATTGATATCTGAAACTTCTGATTATCTACTCAGTTTATAACATTCTCTAAAGATGGGGTTGAATTTTTCACTACTGTGTCACAACAGGAAATGTTTTAAATTTTAAATTTTAAATCTTAATTTCAAATGATCAAGTGCTGTTTATAATGGGGTCTTGACACATGCATGACCACCAGCATTAACTTAGTTTCTATATTGATACTCCCCTAAATTTCAAAAGACTGAAAACCAAAGTACTGGCAAGTCTTTACAGTGTTTAGAAACTGAACAAATGGGATTCACAATTACTCAACTTCAGATTCTTAAAGAGCTGGTGACAAAATACTGAAAGCACGGAAATGATCATGTCATATATTTCATCTTTGATAAACTTCAGATTAGCTTTATTAACTTCAGATTCTTAAAGAATTTGCAGTGTTTTGTGAGGTTTTCCCACAAAGAAAGAAAGATAGACATCATATGTCAGCAGAGAACCAAATTTAGTTAATAATCTGTACTAGTGACAAAAAATATGTGAACAGTCAAAGTGTAATTACAATATATGTCTAAAACAAGGGCAAAAGTGAGCCTGGCTCACTAATACCCCCGACCTGCCTAGTGTGTCAAGCAGTCCATCACGATCAACTTGCACTGTGTGAGATGCCTGATGGGAATCACTCTGTTTCATTAGAAAATGAATAGGGTTAGGGTATGAAAATTCATAAAAAAATGGAAAATTAATAAAAACAATAGTTTTCTTTTGACTGAACCCCTCCATATGACACAAATTATATGTACAGTAAACTACTTTTATAACGAACACGCTTGTAACAAACGGACAGATATAACGAACTTATTTTTTGGTCCCGGCAATATGCTGTGTATTTGTTGTATATATGCATATAACGAACTGCGGTTATAACAAACTAAAAATAGTGGTCCCTTTGAGTTCGTTATAACTGTAGTTTACTGTACTAAGTTTGAGTTGAATCCAATGAATAGTTTAAGAGAAATCGCGCAGACAAAGTTTTCGGACGGACGGAACCTTGTTATAACTATAGGTTGGGGGTATAATTAGTTTCATGTTTCGTGTAGATTAATATCTGGTGTGTCCACCGTGCATGTTGGGCGATACATGCGGGACACCTTGATGGCATACTGGTGACGAACTTGCGTATTTGATGCTGCTGCCATTCTGCCTGAAGAGCTATCCAAAGCTGGGACACGTTGGCAGGTGTTGGCGTACACTCTCCGCCTGAGAACATCCTACAGATGCTCTATGTCAGGTGACTTAGCCAGCCAGTCCAATGTCGGTATGCCTCCATGATGGATATCATCGGTGACAACCTGGGCACGATGTGGTCTGACATTGTCATCTTTCAGTTCAAAATTTCTGACGATAATTCTAGCGAATGAAATGACAGGACTCACAATGTCATCACCATATTGCCAATCAAATGTCCATTCACATATAACCAAATCAGTTCACCTTTCATGTGTGATACCGCTCCCATATCAATCATGGTCAAGAACTGACATACTGCATACCTAGCCAACATCATTTTCTACCATCTATGAATAAGAGGCAAAACTTTGATTCGTCTGTAAACATGTTGAGATGCTATTGGCACACAGCCCATCCCTGGTGTTACCTAACTCTTCCCAATTTATGGTAAGCTGTTAGGGTCACACCTTCAAAGAAAGCCATTGGCTGCATAGAGATGGTTTTTAATGGTAGATGTTGAAATTCACCTTCTTGTAATTGTACGTAATTCTCTATTGATAGGTTTCTGGTGTGCCCAAGGGATGCAACTCCGCACAGCGAATTGGAACGCATTTGACAACTGAGGCACTCGTGTCATTTAAAAGATATGAAATATACACACTTGTCAGTTTGACTAGGGTCATGTTTCAAGCCATGATCATGATGGTAAGAAACTGAATATATGCTGTAAGTCTCACCTCAAAGTTTTGTATCATGTTCATCCTTGATTCCAGTGTTGCCACAGTGTGCTTGAGGTCCCTGATCTCGGCTTCACAGGACAGCTTGGCCTCACGACATTCCTCATACTTCATCTGACACACAAAACACGGAGACGATGAGTGAGTGAGTGAGTGAGTGAGTGAGTGAGTATGGTTTTACGCCGCTTTTAGCAATATTCCAGCAATATCACGGCAGGGGAAACCAGAAATGGGTTTCACACATTGTACTCATGTCGGGAATCGAACCCGGGTCTTCCGCGTGACGAGCGAACGCTTTAACCACTAGGCTACCCGACCGCCCCACAGAGACGAGGAACGACAGACAATCTCTGAGTAAGAGTTAGGATCTGGCCTGGAGCAGACATGGTCAGGCTGAAGTTCCAAGCATTGTTTTCTAAACCCACGAAGTATAGACACCAGGGCTGGGACGAGTCCAAATTTACTACCCGTGTACCCACCTCCTTATTACCCGACCCTACCCGGGTACCCACTGTACGTCTTAAGAGATAGGTACAAAAAGTTCAGTTGGGAATAGTTTGACTGGCCCTGGACAAAATGTATTTAGATACATGTATAAAACAATCTGGTCATGCATACACTGAAGTTGACTGAAGTTTTATCTTTATTCAAACATATAAAAGTCAGAAGGAATGGATGCATAGTCAGAAATAAATGCAAACATTAATGACTTGTAGCGTAACCATATAGTTCTAGATAATTTTTGTCATTTAACAATATATCACATGACTAAGCACGGGTCCGGGTAGTCCTATGGGTACCCGGGTTCTTCTCAGTACCCACCTAACCCGAGTACCCGAGTACCCGAGTTGCCTGTCCCAGCCCTAATAGACACGCTGATATTCCTCATGGGAGAGAGTTGGTCAACATCAGAATAAGAGGCCACATGTACAAAGTGATCTCAGTGATCATTGTCATTAAACAATATATCACATGACTAAGGATGGGTCCGGGTAGTCCTGTGGGTACCCGGGTTCTTCTCAGTACCAACCCCAGTACCTGAGTACCCGAGTTGCCTGTCCCAGCCCTAACAGACACGCTCATATTCCTCATGGGAGGCAGTTGGTCAACATCAGAATGAGGCCACTTGTACAAAGTGATCTCAGTGACCTTTGGAAAGTCGAGGTGTGTTAAGGCAAAGGTAATGAAATAGTCACAGCACCAAGAACACTTTGTACAAGTCGGCTCTGGATTTTTGTTTAGTTCTATTTTCACTGAGAGAGTTGGGTAAAGCACACTAATAACTATATTTCATCACTAAATGCTAATTGACTAAGCCGCTTGTGAAACAGACCATCAACGTAAGCGGTAAGGCGCCAAACAGTAGAAAGGTCCAGGGTTCATAATCTAGGATGAAAATCCATGATCAGTGGATCCTGGTTGTGCAAAGGGATGCAACTCATTATTGTGAACAGCATAACTTTGAGCTTCCAGTGCTGCTTGTGTTCACAGCTATGGCACAACATGCATACAGGTTCCATGACCATGTTCTGTTCAGAATCTCCACAACACTATTTACTAGTTAGTTATTAGGAAGTAGAAAATATTGTTAAAAATACCAGTGATGATTCAAACTAACAATTTCATCTTGAAATTTAACCATTGACATTTATGGCCAAAACAACTGATACTGATACCAGTACGCAAACAATTATTTCCAGCACCAGTCTCAAAAAAGACCCATTAGAAACTAATTACAATGTCATCTTGTAGAGGATGTTGCATTCCTTGCTTTGCCACATACCTTGTACTCCAGAAGCTGACTCCTCTCTTGCTGGAGCCTGGTCAGCTGGTCCTGCAGAGAGTCCATCTTGGACGTCATCTGTGTCATCTCTTCTTGCACCTTCTCCTGCAATGAAGGGCAGGTGAGTGAACCCCTTACAAACCTATAGTAAGTAATCTCTTGGCAATATCACAATGGTCTTAAAGGTCTATCAAGCCTGAAAAAGACAGACCAGGGGCAAGTACGCATTCTTCCAGAGTGGCCACCTGTCCCAGTACCTTCCACACTTAACAACAGGTATGGGCTGCATTTTACAATATAAAGATAATGATTTGGTTGGTTGGTTTGTTGTTTAACGCCACACTCAGCAATATGACGGTGGTCTGTAAATAATCGAGTTTGGACCAGACAATCCAGTGATTAATATCATGAGCATCGATCCACACAATTGGGATCGATAACATGCATCAACCAAGTCAGCGAGCCTGACCACCCGATCACTTTAGTCGCCTTTTACGACAAGCATGGGTTGCTGAAGATCTATTCTACTCCGGATCTTCAAGGGTCTATAATGAATTGATGAACATTGTTTCACTGCAATACATATTCCTGCTGTATTGACTGAAGGCTGTAAACACTAAAGTCTATACCAAGCAAACCAGTGGTTGATAGCATGAGCACAGATCATAAGAGGGATCACACAATCCCCATTGTTGTCAAGTCTGACAATAATCATTGGGTAATGGGGATCAATTCTGACCTGTGTTCACACAGGAACCAATCCTATTTCTGACCTTCTCTCTGGAGTGTGTCTGCTTCACCGTCTCCACCACCTCTGCCCTCACAGCCGTCACAGCCATCTCCCGGTCAGACAGAAGCTCGTCGATCCTTCTCTCCAGGCTGCCCTGTGTTTCTGCCTTCTCCTGCTCCACATCGGTCAGTCTGGCCTGGAGGCTGTCTCTCATGTCTTCAACCTACAGCAGTGATGAAACTGTATAGCAAGTGGTCCCCATCCACATCCTTCCACAAAATCATGTTCAAACCTATACAGCCTTTATTTACCCATCATGTTCTATGGTCTTATTTATTTATCTGTTCTAACCCTTTTGGAAAGTGATTATTCACCAACTTTCAGATTATTTCATCCTGAACTGGAACCTTCTTCCATGTTATGGTAACATCCTCTCTTCTCGGAATTCCTGCTCCATCCAGATTTAGATGCACATACTCGGCATACTCATAAATAACCAGGCATCACTGAGCACAAATGGTGAACCATTTCTTTGCCCTGAAAGGCTACAAAACCTTTACATCTGGTCTGAAGCAGACAATACATGTTGACCATGCATAATGTCACAGTAAGACAGCTATACTATCACAAAATTGTGTAATAGGATCTTCTGTTTCAACCTCCAATTCTTGACTAAATTTGTCATGTTGAGACATGCATAGGTACTTAAACAGTACACTATCATTGGTTGCAATTCATAAAAAGCAACTACTTTAGTCCAATGAGCATGAGAGCCTACCTGTTTCAGCTGGTCCTGCAGACAGCTGACTGTGGACTGGAGTCGTTCCTCAACTTGCTTCCCTCGGTCCTGCTCCGCCTTCAGTTCCACCTGCAGCCCAGTTATCTCCCCTTCCAGCATCTGGCTCTTCTGATCCAGGACTTTGCGTTCATCACCAAATGTGTCCTGTAGTTCCTCGATCTGGCGGACAAAGTCAGTCTGAAAATGGGTAAGAGTGAGTGAGTGAGTTTTGGTTTTACGTCGCTTTTAGCTATATTCCAGCAATGTAAAGAGGTATGTAAACTAGAGTTAGGTTGTTCTGACACTGAGACATTGCGGAAAGAAAGGCAGTTAACATGCCTGCACTGTCTGTGTCCGTCGATCAATGTCCATCAATGCCCATCTGTGCCTGATTGTGCATACATATGTACATGTTCGTCTAACCATATCTGTTCTCGTCTGGACCTGTATAGGCCTGTTGTGTCTGTCAGCGCCTATAAGGGCCTGTATATGCCTCTTGTGTCTGTCAGCGCCTATAAGGGCCTGTATATGCCTCTTGTGTCTGTTAGCACCTATAAGGGCCTGTATATGCCTCTTGTGTCTGTCAGCGCCTATAAGGGCCTGTATATGCCTCTTGTGTCTGTTAGCACCTATAAGGGCCTGTATATGCCTTTTGTGTCTGTCAGCGCCTATAAGGGCCTGTATATGCCTCTTGTGTCTGTCAGCGCCTATAAGAGCCTGTATATGCCGCTTGTGTCTGTCTGCGCCTATAAGAGCCTGTATATGCCTCTTGTGTCTGTCAGCGCCTATAAGGGCCTGTATATGCCTCTTGTGTCTGTCAGCGCCTATAAGGGCTTGTATATGCCTCTTGTGTCTGTTAGCACCTATAAGAGCCTGTATATGCCTCTTGTGTCTATTTGCACCTATAAGGGCCTGTATATGCCTCTTGTGTCTGTCAGCGCCTGTAAGGGCCTGTATATGCCTCTTGTGTCTGTTAGCACCTATAAGGGCCTGTATATGCCTCTTGTGTCTGTTTGCGCCTGTATATGCCTCTTGTGTCTGTTAGCACCTATAAGGGCCTGTATATGCCTCTTCTGTCTGTCAGCGCCTGTATATGCCTCTTGTGTCTGTCTGAACCTATTAGAGCCTTAATATGCCTCTTGTGTCTGTTAACACCTATAAGGGATAGTATATGCCTCTTGTGTCTGTCTGCACCTATATGGGCCTGTCTAGGCCGACTTCTGTTGAGTCTGTCTACGCATGTACGGGCCTGTCCAGGCTGACCTGTATATATGCCTCTTGTGTCTGTCTACACCTACTGTTGTGTGTACCTGCAGCTCCTCCCTCAAGTCCTGCTCTCTCTCTAGCTGGTCCTGCTGATGCAGCTGCTCCAGCTGGCTCTTCTCCACCTCCAGCTTCTGCCTGATCACAGTCATCTGCTTCTGCATGTCAAGGATCTCATCTTGGTACTTCTCTATCAGAGCAGTCTTTTCTTCCTCATATGATGAGCCTTGAGAAACATCAACAACAGTTCATGATTCCAACATAGACGAACTAGAAAACGTCTCAAACCTCCATGTATGCTTAGGAACAATATCCATTTGGACTGAGTGAGTGAGTATGATTTAACACAACTTTTAGCAATATTTCCGCAATATCATGGCAGGGGACATTAGAAATGGGCTCCAGACATTGTACCTAGGCCATGGACAGAAGGTATATAACATGAGTGAACTGGACAATTACGTCAACTTGCAATACCTAAGCTCTATGTCAAAGTATGCTTTAAGAATGAATATTTTGTGAAAATGTTTAATATTTTATCACCTCAATCAGTCAACACACAAACACATTACTTACACAATTTGTCCTTTTGTCGATCGAAGTCCTGCTTAAGCTGCTGCTCCCTGGCCTGATGCTGAGCACTGAGGGTCTCCACTGACATCTTATCTCTCTGAACGTCTCCCTCCTGCATCTTGAGCTGGTTCACAAGGGCAGAGTGTTCCGTCTCCATCTCTCTCTGCCTCTGCAGCAGTTTCTCCTTCTCAACCCGCACCTCATCCTTTTGGGTTTGAAGGTCCTCCAGCAGTGAAGCCTTATCACTGTCCAACACTTGTCTTCTTTCGTCCAGTTTCTCCTGGTCTGCCTTAAGGGCTTCCCTCTGAGTCTGGAACTCCTTCAGGACACATGCATGTTCCTGTTCAAAGTCTCTCTGTCTCTGGAGAAGATCATCCTTCTCATCACTTAACTTCTGTCTTTGTTCTTGTACCTCCTTGAGGGAAGAGGAATATTCCTTTTCAATGTCTCTTTGCCTTACTAACAGGTTATCCTGCTCCTCTTTCAGCAGGCTTCTCTCCTTATTCAGATTATTCAGAGTTTGCTCTTTCTCAGATTCCAACTCTACCTTCTGTTGTTGTAACTGAAGCATTGATGCCTCAATTTCCCTTTCTTTCACTTGCATCTTTTCCATTTGTTTCTCCCGCCCTGACTCAAACTCCCCCTTCCTTTCATTGAGAAGGGCTTCTTCTGCTTCTAAAGCAACCAACCTCTTTTGCACATTTAAATTCAGACTGTCCTGTTCCTGATTGAGATTATCTTCATATTGAGCCTTTATTTGTTCAAATTCAACTTTCCTCTCCTCAAGAAGATCACGTTCTGCCTGCAGCTCCTGCCCTCTCTGATGGACCTCCTCCTCAAGCCTTTCTTTTTCTTCCTCCAACTCTTCCTGTTTCTTTCCTACATCCTGCAGCCTTCTCTCCAGATCTTGTCGCTTCGTCTCAAGATCAACTTCAAGCTTCTGTTTAACATCCTCAAAGTCCTGCCTCCTTTTCTTCATCTCGTCTGAAGCTTGCTCACAGAGAGTTTCTTGACGATCTAACTCATCAAGGATATTATGACTCTCGAGATCAAAATCGGCCTTCCTTTTTTCAAGTGCTTCACTGTCCTCCTCCAGTGCTCGTCTCTTCTGTTCCAGTTCCTCAAGTACTCGTCTTTTCTCACTTTCATACTCACCCTCTCTCTGTTCCATGTGTTCCATCTTGAATCTCCATTCTGCCTCCAACTCACTCCGATGTTTACTCAGCTCCTCATACATGGCAGCCCTTTCTGCTGTTGTGGCTTCCTTCTGCCCCTGCTCAACCAGCGCATCAAAGTCCTCCTTTAATTTGCCTTGCAAACCACTCACTCCCTGAATGAATGAATGAATGAATGAATGAATGAATGAATGAATGAATGAATGAATGAATGAATGAATGAATGAATGAATGAATGAATGATGTGTGGGAGGGAGGGAAGGAAGAAATAGGTGACTGGGTGGACCGGATGGTGAGCAATGGAAGGATGACCAAGGATGAAAAACCTATTAGAATTTTCATACTATATTCAAGGTATGTTAGTCACAATATACAAGTCATAAACATTAATACTGGTACAGATTTTCATAGTAGAGTTTTCATATGCCATCTTACAGTCAAATCTAGCTGATGCTGAACAGCACATATCAAATATCAATTTGTTGCGTGTCTATTGAGTATTTAGGGGCCAGTGCTTTCCAGCACGATCTGGCCCTGCTTGCCAGTGGATTTTTCACACTGTCCTTCTTTCATATCAGACTAATCTCTTCAAGAATGACACACTGGAAATAACAATAAATGAAGGAACCTCACAAATCTAATCCTCATATCATTTACATATTAAGACAGAAAGACAAGGGTGGTATCATTTTCAACAAGCACTTCACCATTGCATCAGCACTATAGCATCATTGTTTGCACAAGATCCTGGTCTGGCCATGCTAAGACACTAAGATGCTTTTTGTCCTATTTCCACCAACCTGTTCCAACATATTCTCATAGTCCAACAGCTCCAGCTTGAGCCTCGTCTCCAGTTCCTTCATCTGCAGCTGGTGCTTCTGCTCCAGCTCATCCCTCTGACGATCACAATCCGACTCAATCTCTTCCTGCTGCAACTTCAACTTGAGGTCAAGGTCAGCAACTTTCTGTTCAAGTCCATGGACATCCTCTGCCGATGTACTCAGCAGGGTTGAATTCTCCTTCGAATGATCATCTCGGGACCTCCCCAATTCCTGCTGAAGTCTCTGCTGGTGCTCTGCTTGCAAGCTGAAACAGTGCAACTTCAAAATAACATGTACTCATGTCATTTGATGGAGTTGCCAACAATGCCAGTGATGTAGGTGTTCAGAGAGATCTGAACCAAATAAATGGCTATAATAAAGTTCTAAGCTGACTATGTTGGTGGTTCAAGGGAGACAACTACGGCCAACAGAACACTAAAAGATATAGTCATAATTCTTCAAGCACACAGACATTGTTGCTTTTATAAAAAGTAACAGAAAGAAGTCCGCAAAGCTGCTTTTGGCGGACATACTTCATGCAAAAATTCAGTTCTCTGGGAACTAGGCTTCTCCGAAAAATTTTTTTTTGACTGTTCCCAAACATTTTAGAAATATAACAATTCCAATTTGTTTTACCACAAAGAAACTTCAACCACCATGTGTATAGAAACATCTACAAAACATTACAACTATACCCATCAAGTGCTTCTCAAGAAAAAGTCAAAACTGAAAAAAGAAACAATGATCAGACACCTTTGACCCAGGAAAGCACAACCCAACCATTTCAACATTACTGGTTAATGTTACAAAAACCACAAATTTTTCATATTGCATCACACCTTCTCTCACAATCTGTCTGAAATCAGGCCCTTGAGGTAGCACATTAAGACTCACCGGTGGGTCAGCTTTTCCCTGTCCCGAGCCTGAGCCTGCCTCAGTAGCTCCTTCTCCTCCTCATGCTTCTCATAGTCCTTCTCCCTCAGAGCCTCGGCCTCCTCCCGCTCGGTCTTCAGTCGCCTTTCAAGGTCAGTACACATCTTCTCAAGGTCGCGAATACCAGTGCGATCTATGCCACGATTTTCTTCCAATCTCGATATCTCTTTGGTGAAATTCTCTTTGATTTTACCAACACGTAACTCAAGGTCCTTTTCATATTCTTCCTTCAACCTAACAATTAACATAGATTATGGTTGAGCTTATCAAAAGTTTCGAAAACCTATTATTAACACTGCAAACACGAAAACGTCGTTTTTTTTCCGTATATGGTCACTGGACGGAAAAACGACTAAAAATTCATTAAAATTGATTAATTGGTGAGCGTCTAGAAAGTGTGCAGAAAAGGGTCGAGTTTTTTTTTAAGGGTAAAATGGACGGAAAAACGATGCTTTTTGCTCCGCCTTGTACACCTGTTAATGGCCAATCAGCTGGCACGTGTCCCCCGACGCACATGATTCGCAAGGCTTCCTTTTGAAAGCTTTAGGTTTCGAATTTCTGGCATGCCTTGCTCCAGTATCTGTCGCGCGCAGTGCAGCGAGATTTGCTGATAAGCCAGTTTTAGGATATGTAACATGTTAATGGAATTCAGGCACGCGCCAAGAAGTCAAACCAAACAATGTTACCAAGTTTATTGTGGTAACATATCCCTCGGCTATGAACAGTTACCCCTATCGAATAATGGGTTGTGTTTCATTTGGTTATAATAATAACTAATTTTTTAATGTGAAGTTTACAAGATATACGACTAGGACGAGAGGTCGGTCACATGACGTTCTTCACGTGACTGTTTTCTTGAAATGGCGTAAACACTGACTACTTCCACATTCCTGGGGAAAACCCTTGGAATTCCCTGGTACGAATTCATACAGAAGCTTGGTTGCATGCACCCGTCACAAACACATGCAAGGACAAGTCAATTGTTCACCTGAACAAAGCACGGAAACACACAGTGATGCCCGTCCTCACTTTTACCGAGCATGTAAATTATGTTGTACGTCAAAAACATGGACGAGTATAAACAATATGTTCATTCACGTAATACATGTCATACATTTTGACAAAATGTATTGACTCGGAGCATTATTGTTAATCACAGCGTATAGACTCGGCATGCAGTTGAACTCATCACCCATCCCATTATTGATAATCCTTCTTGAAGATCTATGAAATCAGAAGCTGCAACACTTTATCTTTTAATTGGCATGTCAGACTTCTATTTCATAACTCAGTTTTATTTGCACGGATCACGGAAGGGACATTATCGCATTGATGCCCTTACAAAAACAAGCAAAACGTGTCAAAATTAACAAAAGCGCAACAATTGGCCATTTGTCGCATTGTCGCGTGTTTGCATTGTCGCTCTTTGAATAATCCTTTTCTTTATTTTACAAAAGGGCGACGATGCCGTAACGCGACATTTTCAAGGTCAAAATATGTCTCGTTGTCGCATTGCCATCACAAATGTGTATAAAAGGCGTAAAGTTTAGTTAATGCTACAGTTAGGAAGCGGTAACCAAATTACATCTGTCGTAGAAGTTCAACCTGATACATGTAAGTCTTGACATGAAAACACAAGTCCGTCTGCGAGTCCATAACGTTTTATAGTGAGCTCTTCTCTAAAAGTGCTTAGTGTTCGACTCCTAGTTCCAAACATGTAGTACCTCATCAACAATCCACATACCTCTAGTGCAGTGGTCTTCCGGAAGATCTTACTCTTGACCGCATTAGACAACCGACGAGTGCACGCCTGACCTGTGACCTCGTTGCAACCCTCATGAGGTGTTTGCCGAAGGGAGAGGGGTAGGAAATGTGTGCTCCAGCCCAGCGCAGAGCTCGCGACACACTGTATACTGAATGTTGTATACAGTATATTGCAGTTGATATACTGTATACTGCATGTGATACTTATTAGCGGAAATGTTACAACTTTCAAGATTCAAGATTCAATTTGCATTTATTTCATATACAACAGACCACCGTCATATATCAATGGAATACTGCTGAGAGCGGCGTTAAAACAATTTGTTTTCATAATAGAGCGCTGCAGTCATTTAAAATAGAACAGTAAACAAATTTAGTACCAACTCACTCATTCTGTTTCGAATAATCAGCAGAAAATATATTATTAACCAGGTCTTTGGGAAGAGATATCAGATTTTTATAAGCAGTCACATAGGAATGATAAAGGACCCCTCGCTGATTAGGTTCTTGGCCATGTTAGATGATATAACCAATATCCAGGAGCTCCGGCGGGGGGCAATCTGGTCTTGTTAGTGTATGGTATGAGCTGTGGCGTTGACCCAAGAGAATAATGTAAAAAATGAGACCAACTCAAATCTGTAACGATTGGGAAAGTCTAGATTTCCACAGCCCTAGCCTGAAATTAAGAATTGGTCTAGGCTCCATTTTAATTGTATTATGTTCATTTTGTAGACATGGATGGACCAACCAGGAGAGAAATTGATGGAATATTAATATCACATGTTACCACTGATCCATTTAAATTCATCACACAATAATATATTAGTATTTGACATTATGGCACTTGATTATTAGGGCATGATCATGTACATGTTCACTGTAGTAATGTACACACCAGTCAACTTGATTATAATATTTATTATAGTGTAGCGCGGCATCAACGATTACTTTATGATATCCTCACTTGTCATCGATGTATTGACATCGGACAATGGACGACAATTCAAAATTCTTATAAATAGCTTCAATAGGGACAGCACCGGTGTCGGTACAATTTTCCTAGATAAAAATATGTCTCTACAAAATATAATCTGAAGCAGACAAGATCAATATTTTTTTATTAATGCTTACTTTCATGGATAGAATTGAGGCAATCTAGGCTTGCCAAATTGTTCTAGACTTGAACTGGATTCCTTTTAAATTTATTCTCTATGGTCTGGGAGATGAACGGGCGTCAGTATCGCATGGAGAACTGGGACAGCCTGAATCAGTGTAATCGGATTTGTTGTGGAGTTTCGGTTTGGGGCTGTTTGCTGAATAGAACAAGGGCTCACGAACAAGGGCACAATGTAGAGATTAAATCATTACCACCTCTCTTTATATCAGATATATTATTGTGATTTGAAATCTCTTTTGGATAATTGCGAGTTATGTATACTCTGTATTCTTTCGTCATGGTAGCATATATATTTTCTAAGTTGCTTTTTGAATTATCCACAAATAATGATAACTACAATGTAAACCTCTCTTTGGAGATATACAATAATACTACTGAAGAGCATATCTGAAAAATGGGACTTATCGACAAATATTTCTTTCTTAAACACTACCCGTTACAGGCTTTCTGATCATTATATTATACTTTGTACAGTTTAAAAGTCAAATAATGGCAAATTGTGTATCTTTCTACATTTTGAATTAATTATAATTTCTGCAATAAAACCTTAGCATCAGATAGTGATATAAACGAATATGATCTATACTGTGATAAATGAAATATCAATTTCGTATTATGAATTAGATAAACAGAAATATGATAGTAAAACAAATTATTTTAATCTGTTCGTTTGAGTAGGTAACGAGGGATCTAGGCAACTCATTAACGTATCCATTTGTGAAAAATGAAATATTAAAAGTTTAGGGAGTTGAACATGTACATTGAATGACAGGGAAGAAAGCAACACAATAATTAAATTATGAATTAATTAATAATAGATTTTGTTTGTTTGTTGTTTAACGCCGCACTCAGCAATATACCAGCTATATGACGGTGGTTCGTAAATAATCCAGTCTGGACCAGACAATCCAGTAATCATCACCAAGAGCACCGATCTACGCAATTGGGATACGATGACATGCATCAACCAAGTCAGCGAGCCTAACCACCCGATCATGTTAGTCGCCTTCGAACAAGCATGGGTTGTTGAAGGCCTATTCTAACCCGGATCTTCACGGGTAATGTTTTTAATAATAAGGTACAATGAAATTCTGTATATGTCCATAATAAGTGTGTATAAGTAAATGGATAATATATTCATACACGCCAATTAAATGGCTGCATATGGTTCTTTGATGAACTCTTTTACAAGTCCATATTTCAAGACATGTATTTGATATTCATAATAAATCCACAAAAGCTACACAATGGCGACAAAACGGTACCAGCATAACAGATACCAATAATAAATGAGATCCATATAATTACTTTAAAGTTAAAACGTGTATCTAAATAGAAAATTGGAAGGATACACTTCCGACATTTTTCGTATTTTGTTTTCGTTTGGAGAGAGAAGTTGTGATTGGTATCTGATGGGTGCAAACAGGTGTTCCCTTCCGTCCAGGCCTTACGGCAATTCTATAGCCAAAAAGGAACCAAGCCTAAATGTTCAACAGGTTCAGGCTTAAATATCCATCCCACTTGGGCTCCTTTTAAATTTAGATATAGTTTCTCGTGTCGATATGTGTCAAAGAAATGAATTAAATATTACAGCACTGGTGAATAGGTGGTATGCGCATGTCAGCGTCGATCCTACAATATCCTTTTATGCAAAATACATATATGCTGATGAATTAACGTACTAATACTACGCAAATATATGTCAAGACGTATACATCAGTAACATCTCATGATCTTTATTCGTTCTTTAAGTTCTTTTTCTACCGGAGATTATGGGGTGTTACATCACACCAGAAAGCCAGGTCCAAATTCTAGTCATAATTTCATGGTCCGTCTTGTATGTTGGAAACCAATATCACAATATGGCTGAATATTGCTAAACGTGGTATTTACCCGATTACTCACATAATTATTCCATATTCTTCGTGCACGTTCTACAATCATCTACGATCACTATCTATAAGGAGGTATATCTATATTCATCCAAATGTACATACATATATGTCCACATACATATGTATTAAGCAAGTCCCACATTCTTCCTTAAAAGATAAACGCTAAGCATTTCCTCTGCATGTATTTATATATGTAAAAATCGTTTTTATGACTACAGTGATTTTTGCAAGGCTACTCTCATAAATGTCATGATGCATTTGAGGCCAGGGTTCTTCTATACTCGTATTAATGTGCTGACTTATTATTGCGTTAATTTCATGATTTACAGTATTCATGAAGAACATTTCACGTGGGACCAACAGAGGGAAATATGACTTTCAACTATTTTTTTATATTAAGCTAGCTCAAACGATCTATTGGTTTGATTTATTGTCATGGTATCCACAAAATAAGTTGGATCCGTTTTTCCGTTTTTGATGTTCTTTGTGTAACGCCGCACGTAGCAATATTCCAGTTATATGATGGTTGTCTGTAAATAATCGAGTCTGGACCAGACAATCCAGTGATTGATATCACGACCACCGATCCACACAATTGAGATACGATGACATGCATCAACCAAGTCAGCGAGCCTGACCACCCGATCCCTTTAGTCGCCTCTTACGACAAGCATAGTCGCCTATAACGGCAAGCATGGGTTGCTGTAAATCTATTCTTAACCGGATCTTCAAAGGTCAAGTGGGATTCAACTGATATGTTAAGATGAAATAAAACTGAATTATATGTGCTGTTTACATATCAAAGTTTGCCAAATTGTTACAAAATGTTTGGCCACAGCAAGGCTACGTATTCACAACATACTGTGGTAGGCACAGTATAACTCATGAGTCTGGACTGAGGGAGGGCCGTATTCCTCCTTGTGGGTCACCTGCTTGGCAATATGGGACGGGAAAACTGCAGGGGGTGAGGGCAGTTAAGTTGATGGTACAGACAGATAACAGAGATCATTTTACAAATTTGAAACCTCATTCCACACAGTAAGAGGCGAAAGCTGAAACTTGGTGAGATTTACAGAACAAAGGCAGTTATTTCTAGTTTCTTCCTGACTCTCGAGGATACATTTAATAAAAATTTGTGTGTGCGACACGGCCACCAGTCACTAAATTTGGGTCACAATCTTTCTGTCTTCTTTCATTTGTCATCTGAAATACCATCCCTTCGTGCACTTGTGCTTCCTGCTCAAGTTACCAAACACATCCTGTTTACGTACACCTGCAAGATATATATTACGCCGAGGAGAATTTACGATTATACGTTGATACGTCTAACTGCTGGCCTGGTACGCAATGTCATATTTCTTATCGCCAGGGATCACAGGTGTGATACCAGTCTCCCTCAAGGAGACTTCTGATTAAACTCTTTGCTTCGTCAATGCTTCGTCTATCCCAAACCGGTAACTGGTACCACTAGCAACGATACAATGGCGTACAAAGACTTACAATGAGTCAAGCATCCGTCACTCGATTTCCATTTTGATTGATTGATAGATTGATACAGAGTGAGTGAGTGAGTGAGTGAGTGAGTGCCTGTTTCACTGGTATGTCCGGATCTGGGTACGGGTCACCGGCTTAGCCTCACCGATCTAGATATATCTATGGAGGAATAGGTCATCCATGCGGATAGCGTAATCTCGATTAATGTATTCAGGAACCTTTCGTGAACAACATATATTGAAAATGCTATCAAAGAATCAAACAACTTTAAGATTTGGCTTCTGTGGTGGAATCATTCTAATATTTCACATAACCGTTAAGGTACTTCTAGAATGTTGTCACGCCATTCATTCAGACAGATCTCGAAGATATGTTAATATCTATGCCAGGACAGCAGATTAGATATCACGAGGCCGGTTCACAATCCGTAAAAGCCTGTGATATGCCATGAATAGCCCATTGCATCTCCTGAACAAAGACTTTCTTTTGTACGTGTTGTCACAGAGCCACAAACTTAGGTCAATAGATCAGATAAAAGCAGGACTGCTGGAATCGGTTGAGGTGAACTTCCCATGACATAAACTCCTACTTGACAACCGCTTTAAGAAAGTGCCACCATTCTTGTACACAGCCCTGTGGATGAATGAACGACCGGCACGCGGAGCAAACGCTTTTACCACTAGGCAACGCCAGCGGCCTTGATCATATGATCAACCTAATGTGTTTTCATTTTTCAAATGTTAAAGTTAAAAAGTTAAAGTTAAAATATTTATCACCACTGTAAAATGCAAGGATAGCACATCATCACCATCACCACCACCACCATCATCATCATCATCATCATCATCACCATCACCATCATCACCATCATCATCGCTGTCACCATCATTATCATCACCACCACCATCAGCATCAGCATCGCCACCGGTATCGTTATCACAGGTATATACGGTACTCCACACAGAGATTAACGAAGGGCATCTATTTGATCAGGGGTTAGTTAAATATCTATAACAGCTGTGTGTCAGTATATCCAGTTTCTGTCAGTGCAGAAAAATACCAAGTCGGTCAGCTGTGAACACGGTTCTTCAGCATCAGACATCAGCTGTCCTTGACACGCACATTTCAGCGCATTTGAATGGATTTAACAACAAGTAAGGTCATCTTGAGCTGGACGGTTTTCGTAGGCAATAGATGGATTAGCATATGAACTATGATTCTCTTTAGGTAGAAAAAGATCCACGATGTTCGACCTGGTAGAATGTGTGTAATCAAACCGCACAGCATTGGTCTTTGATTGATTGTGGCGTCAAAACAAACTCATTCATGTACTTGATCTGAATGTTCATCTTAATTGTTATGGATAGTCACGGAGCCGTGATCCAGAGAACAGGGTGTGGTTAGATAAAAATGAAGTAATAATAGGATTACTAGAAAAACGTGGTATAACACCCAACCTAATAACCTCCCCTCCGGAACACCAGTGTAAGTCAGTACAAGATTGAAAACTGCCCCATAAGTATGTATGACAGGCTAGTCGGGTATTGCTACTTGTATATGTGAAAACAAAGTTATTAAAATTAATAGCAAAACTGATGAAAGTCACCAATAAACGTGTATAAGTGTTATATCGTCACTGCAAAAATAATGAGTGTTGTCTTTAGTATTAACATTCAAATACGTGATATCTGTATTAGTGATATTGTCTACGTTCTACCGGTGAGTGTTAGCCTTACTATCTCGTAATATAAATGTTGCAAGAAATTGTATTTCTGAAGACATCACGATACAGATTTTTACGATGCATCACATCTGCACCAGCGCTTGACAACAGCCTTGTGTTTGGGTGTTTCAGTAGTTTAAATTGCTGTTCTTGATGTTGTTGAATAAACTTTGATACTATGAACAATATAAGGTTATATGAGAGTATCACTTTAGAATGGTAACATGCGTTAAAGTATATCTGATATAAATATATATATATATATATAATACGATGACATAAATAGAACAATGACTAGTACGTCCAGATTAGTGTATAGGCAACATTTATAAGTAGATGAAAGAACACAATCGTCTGAATATACAATGTATAATTCTACTAGTGCACTTCCATGTGACTATATAGCATACAATAAGCTTTCGGGTCCCGTTTGGGTCGGTTTGGGTGGCAGCTTAGATATCCATAGAGTAGGTTCATCTCGGAATCTCCCATATAACTGGGGCTCCTCTTCAATTTAAATGGAGTTACTTGTTTCTTTCAAAACTATACAGTTCTAGAGACTAAGCATTAGTCTGAATAGATATCACCAGTTTGGAATTTGAAACTAATCTGTTTACAGTAACAGAACACTGTTTAAGTGTCATGTACAAATGAGAAAGTGGATGAACCTTAAAACTATTAATAAACATTAAAATATGCAATATCTGGAAAATGTATATGCATATACGCTCTGGCAATAAACACCAAGATCACCATCTACAAAAATAAGTTTTAAAAGCCGGTTGATATTCTTTTGCGTATTTGACGAGTATATAACTTTCGAAAGTATAAATCCTTTTCCTATACTCAGACGTTCCTGAGCCTTGCGCTTTCCTAATTATTTTGACTAAAATTATTACCGTTATCATTGTATTTGTTAATGGGAAATATGCGCCGATCAAGTACGTGCCATAAATTAAAGCGACATTGTACGATTCCGAACTCATCACGAGACTGTGTTTATGAATCACTGTCAAATAGTGGTGACATATAGTGGAAACAATACGCGAAATCGCGCATGCACAGAACGGAAAATTTGGACAAGGCATTAAGCAATCCGCATGCGCAGAACGATTGATTTCAGTTCTTCGGCTAAGCACTTCGAGTACAGCGTCAAACTCGGGCCTGTAATCTAACACGCGAGAACTGACCAATGAAATCTGAGAAGTAGGAATACCGGTAGACGCTGTTGCTTGATTGACAATGCCAATCAAGAAAGGGAGGAGCTTGATGATATCGTTCTCTCCCAGTAAATTCCGATGTCAAATAACGATGTTATTTGGATGGAAAAAAAACGATGGTTTGAAAGCGTCCAAATAACGTCGTTTTTCCATCCAATGACCATATACGGAAAAAAACGACGTTTTCGTGTTTGCAGTGTAAGTTTAAATCATATTTCAACATGTCTGCCATTTTACAGGAACTTTATGTTTATTCCTTACATATTGACATATTCAGTATGTCCCTTAATCAATTGTCAATTCAGCATCATTTCAGCCAAAGCAACAACTACATCTGGACATCTATGTTCACCCACCTGTTGAGCAGTTCCTCCTTCTCCCTGTCATGTTCCTGGTTGAGCAGGTTCTTCTTGGACTCATACTTCTGGAGCAGATCCTGCTTCTCCAGGATGAAGACGTTCTGAAGCTCCTTCTGCTGCTCCGCTAGCCGGTCCTGCTGGCTCCGCTCAAACTCCACCCTCAACTTCTCCTGGAAAGTGTGGTGGGTTTAAGGACATGGAATAGAATCAGCAGTAGCACAGATGTCCACAAAGGTTGGCAAAGATGGAACTATAGCCGAGGTAGATCTACACTACAAGGGCACAGTTATAAATCAGGCAGGGCACAGCTCTGAGTTGTCTTTCATGATGGCAATCAAACCTGAACAGCCACTATGGATGGCCATATCATTGTAGTTCAGCCACACCAGATTTAATATCACTTGGTAAGTAAACCTATTCTGATCTATAGTTCCTCCTGGTATTGCCACACAAGACTTACTCTCAAGCATTTCCTTGGAATAACTCTCTCTGTGAACATTTTTCCTCTCTTTACATCAACAGAAAAATTATTCTTAACAAGATAATTTAAGATTGATTTCTTGACTATGATTGACTGAAAACTGACCTTTTCTTTCTCAAAATTGGCCATGATTCTTTCCTTCTCTGCCTGGTGGCTGTCCTCCAGCTGGGCTACCTCCAACCTGAAGGAATGTTCGATGTGCTGGTGGTCCTTCTCCAGCAGGTCCAGCTTCTGGGAGTTGGACAGGCTGTGCTCACTGCCACCTGAAACACACACAGCAGGCTAACATCTCAAGTGAGTGGGGTTTAATGCCACCTTGTCTCAAATACGTATTGTGAGTAGATTCAACTTAGCCTGGAATACCATTAGTTTTAAATACAAATCCGTGATAAACTGGTTGTTTTACTGTGCATTGTTGACAGGTTTCATGTCTCAATATTTATTATAAATGTATAACTTGTTCTGGTCACCATATGGCATTCACACACTCAACTGCTTCGCTACGTCCCCACTCGGTAAGTCTCACGAGCGCACACTCGGAGAGCTTCGACTTAGCAGATCTTACTAAGGGCTTCTCAGCTGTATGTGTCAACATATCACCAAACTTACTATCATCTTCTAATGATGACCTTCCAGGCCGTTTTCTTCGAGCTAGTTTTGATGTCTTTACTATTGTCTTTGAATTGTCCAGGTCATCCACCTCTGCTTCTGAAACAGAGAGGGCGGTCGGGTAGCCTAGCGGTAAAAGCGTTTGCTCATCACGCCGAAGACCCGGGTTCGATTCCTGACATGGGTACAATGTGTGAAGCCCATTTCTGGTGTCCCCTGCCGTGATATTGCTGGTATATTGCTAAAAGCTGCGTAAAACCAAACTCACTCACTCAGAAACAGAGAAAGCAAATAAAGGTTTAATGAAACATTCAGCACCATTTCAAGTATGCAGCCTGCAATGCACTAGCAGTGATGCACCGCAGTTCAATATATAGAGGTCCTTGGGCTTGATGATGTCAACAAATATACCTAAATATTGAATCCGTTTGTTCGTTGTTGTTTTTTAACGCCACACTCAGCCACATTCCAGCTATTTGAAAGTGGTCTGTAAATAATTGAGTCTTTACTAGACAATCAAGTGATTGACATCATGAGCATCTATCCACGCAAATGGGATACGATGACATGCATCAACCAAGTCAGCCAGCCTGACCACTTGATTCCGTTAGTCGCCTCTTATGACAAGCAGTGTTGCCTTTATCTTCACGGGTTTAATACTGAATCAGCACTGGACAACTGATACACTTCTGAGAATTGACAGAACAAGTAGTATTGCATGTCATTCATTCCCTACGGTTAAGTGCTCTTGCAGGATGATTTCTGTAACATTTTCACTGCTTGCTGAAGCTGATCCAGACAGTCAGTGGTTATCTGTTGTAAAGACCCACCTGACACATTTTAGCCATTTTCCAAAACAAAATTTATAATTTTTGATATAAATGGGTCCCGAATCTTTTATGTCAACAATAATTTACAGTTAGATTAACATTTTGACTGAGTTTCATCTCTCGCACTTGCTCAAGCAAAGAGTTGACCTGAAGCAAAAGAACAGCATCTGTTTCCTCCAAAAGAAAAAAATCCCCAAAAGTTGAGTGTGTAACAACACACAAGAAAAGTAAGAAATGTTTTAAATTATTTTTTTTTCCACTCCTGCCATGAGGTATTTTTGTTATAAAAATCTGCAAAACAATTCCATGTTATCAAATTAGTCTGGCCCAAAAGAGTTGAATTCTGCTCTGGTAGTGTGGGATGCGAGTCCTACCTGTGGATGACATGGATGCCAGAGAGGACTTCCTCCTGGTGTAGTCTGAGAGCTGGCTGCCCTCTCGGATGGGTATCTTGGTCTGCGAGCTGGAGCTGCCCCGCAGTTTGCGTTTACATGACGCCAGCTGCTGCTTGAGATTCTCTAGTTCCGCCGTGAGTTCATCGACTTTGTCCTTCAGATCCTGAAATACAGTGTTGTATAAATTAACATTTTCCGCAAAATGCTTTTAGTGTCCCAGTGACATGATGGCTTGTAGACTGAGACAGCCATTGAAACAAGCAGAGAGTACTGGGACCTATTCTGTCCAAAAAGAACTGCAAAACAAAGCCAGGTCGTCATTAACTCATATACAGTCAAACTCTGTTGTCTCAAATAGTTCTATTCATCTGGGTTTCAACTCATATCCAACTTGACTTACTACCATCTGAATTGTGCCACATTGTGCATATTCTGGAATAAAATAGTGATAAATATAGTCAGAGTTGCCGGTACCAGACTGTGAGTTTGACACAAGCTGGACTTTTATACATCTTGTTTGAGACAACAGGTCTGACTATATATAAACATTACCGTCTATGATCTCAGTGGTAGCTCTGTAATATTAACATTACTGGGGACACAGTGAGTAGGTTTCACTATGTGCCAAATAGAAACATACCGTATTAAGCGCCCCGCTCTAATAAGTGCCCACAGCGACATTTGCTAATATATTGGCTGGTGAACAATCCCAATTAGCACCCCTTCCGATTGATCAATGTACCCAAGACTTATTTATTCACGTATAATACACACTCGTGTGTTATATGCACGTTTAGTTATGGGCTAATAAATCCTGGAAAAATATACCTGTTGTACATAAACACTTCAGGCTGTCAGCATAAACCACAAAATTTATCTTTCAACTCTGTTTTTTCACCAAAATAAAATTCTAATAAGAGCCCCCTATTTCTAATTTTGAGAGCGCCTTGGCGACATCCACGCTCCTACCATGCTAATGTAACACCATGGTCCTCCCATGCCTCAGGTTACCATAGTAGACAGTACCTTGTTGACTTGCTCCAGCCAGTTGATCTTGCCGAGATGGTGCTGCCTCTCCTCACTCGCATCCGGCGTCTGCTCGTACTCGGTCAGCTGCAACATTATCTCCATCACATAGTCACAAGTACAAGTTAGGTTTCGAAGTGACACTTCACAAAGAGAGCATTTTGTGGTATATGTTTGTTTGTTGTTTTACACGACTCTCGGAAACGTTACCGCCATATCGCATCTGAATAAGACAATCCAGGGATTTATGTGAACAAAGTATTGTGTTCAGGGAACATGACAATGCAAATTCAAGTCGTCGAGTCTGACCAACCAATCAAATTGGTCACCTCTTACAACCAGCATAGGTTCCTCGGGACCTATTCTAACATGGGATCCCCACAGGGTTATTGTGGTATCTATTAACAATAAAGTGGGTGTTTTCTTTGCCTAAGATCAACTGAAATGTTTCTGACATCACTAAAGACATTTCCCTACCTTTCTGCGGAGATCGTCAAGATTGCCCAGCTCCTTCTGCAAGCGTGTGTTGTGTCGGTGAACGTCCTCGATGTTCTCACATGACCTGGCACACTCCACCTGCAGACGGTCCACCTCCTGGGGAGAGATGAGAGGAGTATAACACCACTTCTAAAATGCTTCTATCATTTCATATGTCCCCTAACATGGAAGGAATGCCTGAAGTGGCACAGGTTTACCTCCTTTGTGAAACCCACAAACATTGGTAAACAAGGTGTGCTTCTATTGGTTCATTGTTGAAATCTCACTCAGTTTTGGATGATGAACCAAATTACACAACAAGAACCAAGAGTTGAGCTAGGATGATCCAAACCCATGATCAGACGTTCCTTAGGCAAATAAACAATGTTTCAGATGAGCGGAACCATGAGCAGACAACCTGGTCCATACTGTCATCATCCATCCATGTCATCTTTCATCCATGACATCATCCATCAATGACATCATCCATACTGTCTTCATCCATCCATGAAACCATCCATACTGTCACCATCCATGTAATCATCCATACTGTCTTTATCCATCCATGACATCATCCATACTGTCTTCATCCATCCATGTCATTATTCATCCACTGTCTTCATCCATCCATGTCATTATTCATCCATACTGTCTTCATCCATCCATGTCATTATTCATCCATACTGTCTTCATCCATCCATGTCATTATTCATCCATACTGTCTTCATCCATCCATGTCATTATTCATCCATACTGTCTTCATCCATCCATGTCATTATTCATCCATACTGTCTTCATCCATCCATGTCATTATTCATACTGTCTTCATCCATCCATGACATCATCCATACTGTCTTCATCCATCCATGACATCATCCATACTGTCTTCATCCATCCATGACATCATCCATACTGTCTTCATCCATCCATGTCATTATTCATCCATACTGTCTTCATCCATCCATGTCATTATTCATCCATACTGTCTTCATCCATCCATGTCATTATTCATACTGTCTTCATCCATCCATGACATCATCCATACTGTCTTCATCCATCCATGACATCATCCATACTGTCTTCATCCATCCATGACATCATCCATACTGTCTTCATCCATCCATGTCATCATCCATCCATGAAACCATCCATACTGTCACCATCCATCCATGTCATCATCCATCCATGAAACCATCCATACTGTCACCATCCATCCATGTAATCATCCATCCATGAAACAATCCATACTGTCTTCATCCATCCATGTCATCATCAATCCATGAAACAATCCATACTGTCTTCATCCATATGTCATCCATATAGTGATATCAGAATAATCACATTGCAGTTATCAGGGCAAAATAAAACAGAAAAATATCCTGAAAAATGTGATTAGGCACAACACAATTTACACAATAAGAGCCTGTGAAAAAACATGGCCAAGTCTTTCAGAACAAGTTTTCCAGGACAAGGACTACAAGCTTTCGACCACACTGACACCTCACCACCAACATACTTCCTGTAGTCCGAGTCCAAAACCGACCCCCACCAACATACCTCCTGTGCCATGGCCAGGTCCTCCTGTAGTCCCAGTCCCATACTGACCCCCACCAACATACCTCCTGTGCCATGGCCAGGTTCTCCTTTAACTTGGTCTCCTGCTGTCTCAGTCCCTCCATCTCAGACTCCAGGTTCTGCCGCAGCTTAGCGGAGTGCGCCGAGTGGGTCTCACGCTCAGACTCTAGCGCCCCCTGGAGGCTGCGGATCTGGTCCTGGTACTTCTTCTCTATTGTTCTGGACAGGAGGAAGAATTGAGATGTGGGAAGCTAAGCAGCAGAATTCAGACCATGAAAGAGCAAGTTAATGTTTTTCTTAAACCTATACAGTCTAGGATCAGGCAAAATTGCAGTCCAAGGAAATTTGGATTCAAGGGTAAGATTTCAACCACAAGCAAGTAGCCTTAGGTCTTGAGCAGTATTCTATTTAATTTATGTGTTATATTTTCTGCTATAGTATCTTACATGGTAACTCCCTTAATACACAATGTTTCAACATTATTGAATTATGATCGTATTCATGTTTAGTTTATTCTTAAACACAACAATTTGAAATGTACTGCCATCAAGTTGTTGAACAACCTCCCAAAGCTTCAGCTCACTGACAGCAATGGAGAACAGACTCTGCCGTAAATTCACAAGGACATTCAGTCCAGGTGAGCCAGAACCTCTACACTAGGTCTACAAACAAGACAAGCATTATCCAAAGCATACTTGGAAAACTAAGTACCATATTTTCTTGAGTATAGTGCGCACCCATGTATAATGCGCACCCCCATCTAGCGGAGTCAGTATTTGGGGAAAACAAATTCAAATATTATGCCCTGAAAAGTTTATCGTACCCTTTCCGTGAATTTCGGTAAACAAACTGGTGATGAGAAACTGGGTCAGTCCAAATTTGAATTTTTTTAGATGTATGGATTTGTTGACATGATATTTCCGGTGTTACGCACTCACGGTATTGTCTTTCCGTTGGGGGGGGAAAAACTATCAAAACTCATTATTGCGTGTATAATGCATATATTTGGGAAAAAAGTGTGCACTATACTCAAGAAAATACAGTAATCAATAAACAGAAATGAAACTTGACCCACAATCCGAGTAAGTGGAATGAGCACACTGATGTTTCATGTCACTGTGGTCACAACTAAGATGAATGCTGTATCTTTTAAACCCTTTAGTACAGCATCAAAGACAAATATGTTTGTCAGCATTAACTAAAACCCCCGACCAGGCAATCTAATATCCCTACTGGTAGGTACTGCAGAGATTCAGTAGAACAATATAACACCCACCACCATTCTAAAAATTAAAAGAGTTGAATGAAATATTTCAAAGCTCAGTATCAAGACAGCCTGTAATTAAAGGAGTCTGTTGAGGCATCAGAAAGTCACACACTGTGACCACCCAATCCTTATGTCCAGTATGAGGAAATCAAGGGCTACTGACCTGGAATCACCACCGGGTTATAAACAAAAACAGTGAAGTTGATAAATGTGTTCCATACTGCACCCAAACCAACCAATAACCTAATATTTAAAATCCCTTTCCACTGAGAAATGAACATAAAATCAAACTCCCACTTGAAACTGTGACTACATCAGTCACGAGTACTCACATGTAGGTGTCTTTAATTGCACAGATTATGTCACTGTAGGGAAACACAGGTGTTCAATTCAATCACACTATTTCACTTTGTAAGTGGGTGGGGTGTAATGCTGCTTGCAACACCCCTTCATGCTGTTTTACAACGACATGGCAGCTAAATGAGGGAGGTGAGGTGAGGTGAAATTGGGTTTAACGTCGCGTCCAAGATTATTGCACTTACATAGCGACGTGCATGTACGTGTATGTGTTTACGTGTATGTGTTTGCTTGTACTAGTCCGGATTGATGACGATTTATAGTGCTAGCTCACTGAGATACCATGCCACAGTTTAACATGAATACCCCACTCAGACACAGTTTACTGACTCCGAGCCGTCCAGTCCTTGTTTTAGCCCCTTAATGCCGAGTGCCAGACAGGGTAACAACAAGTACCATCTTTTAACATCTTTTGGTATGACGCGGCCGGGGATTCCGCTCTCCGGGCGGACGCTCTACCACTAGACCACGGAGGAGGTCTAAATGTGGGAGGAGAGTTAGGTCTGGTAGGAGTGAGGGCAATTATTGCTCAATACCACATATACATTCACTGTTGGAATAAGTCCCAAATTATGCAAGTGTTGAAATGAACAGTCTAATTCTCAGTCTAATGAACATTTCCTATAACATTCTTTACAATTTCTGAAAGTTTTATTAATTTCTCAAATGAAGTATATCCTGTGTGTCAAAAAGGGCTCCAGGGCTCAAAAAACTCCAAATTATTAACATTACAATGCATTTTCCCAATTTGCTATGGGCACATTGATTTGAGTGAGTGAGTGAGTATGGTTTTACGCAGCTATTAGCAATACTCTAGCAATATCATGACAGGGGACACCAGAAATGGGCTTCAAACATTGTATGTGGGGAATTGAAACCAGGTCTTTGGCGTCACGAGGCCACCCCACCGGCCCACTTAGATTGGAGACCTTGATGAATCTCAGGTTACTATGTACACTGATAATGATTGAGAATGAGTGACAGTACAATAGCAGGATGTAAAGAAACTGGTGCCAAAAACTGGCAACAGTTCTCCATCTTACTTAAAAAAAAAGCCAAGTTTCACTGATGCATGACATACAGGCAACAACAGCCCCTTGAATCATTGTACATTTATCAAGATCAAAGGGCGATCTTTCAGTGGAAATCAAAATTAGCTGTTTCAATTCATTTTATTGCAGTAAAATTTGTAATAAAGTATGTTTCAGTACTAAAATGTGAAGTTAAGTAATATTTTTTAACATTAGCCAGTCAAATGAATAGCAGAGCTATGAAGAACACCTTAGTTGCAGTCGCACCTGGTCTTTGCATCCTACGACAGCTGTCACATGCATATACATGTGCAGATACATGTGCAGATACATGTGTATCAAAGTTATGCAAAGGCAGTTGTATGAAAACCCTAGGTTCTGAAGCTTACATGGAAATTACTTAGGAAATAGCAATAAGTACACTGTCCAATCGGGGCTTCAATAAATACCTGTGATTGTTGATTACTGAACATATTGTATTTGTTTGTTGTTTAACGTTGCACTCAACAATATTCCAGCTATATGACGGCAGTTAGTAAATAATCTAGTCTAGACCAACCAATCCAGTGATTGATATCATGAGCATCGATCCATGCAATTGGGATACGATGACATGCATCAACCAAGTCGGCGAGTCTGACCACCCGATCACGTTAGATGCCCCTTACGACAGGCATATTCCCCTTTTACGGCAAGCATGGGTTGCTGAAGACCTACACTACTCCGGATCTTCAAGGGTCTATTAATTGATTAATATTGTGAATGATCTACATCATCGGGGTAAACATGCACACAACGAAATCACTGATCCTGACCACCGGAATCATTCGGTTGCCTCTTACTACCAGCATAGGTTTCGGGGGGCCTACTCTAACCCAGAATTGTGGTCCTGTGCACAGAGCACAGCGCACAGGTCACAAATCAGGTGAAGTTACACAACGTCAGTCGTGGAGAGTCCTTGGATGGGTGACCACATTTAGGAAGCTGAGTTTCTTGGGCTTCAGTCCTGCCCCACACTGAAGAACTAGTAACACATGTGGCATCTCCTTGGGCAAGTTACTTTGTTAGAAATGGGCCTCTGTTCACTCAGCAGTGAATGGGTACCCGGCAGGATGAGATGGCAATGTGGTTGTTAACCTTCTAGCGTCTAACAGGCAGCTTGGGTTGTATACTCCCAAGGGAGCAGAGAATGATTATTGAGTGCTTACTGATCCAGTGACCGGGGTAATAATAGAAATTTGAGCATGCCCCTGAGGGGTGTGGAAATATGTGCAACATAAATAGGCAATTATTATAATTATAATCCCCATTGGGGAGGAGTTTATTTGAGCTGAGTTTAGAAGACAGAAACTAGAATCAATTTCAGACTTTCTTCTATAACAACCAGCATCTGCCCCCACTTGGATGATATGAACTGAAGAAAGTGAATTCTGTTAGTATAAACTCACAACAACTTGGACTCATTAGACTTCTCCATGTGTGCATGCCTCTCGTCAACCTCCTTGGCCAGCAGCACAGCTCGGGCGTTGGACTCCTGCAGGTCCAACTTCAACTTGTCCCGTTCGCTCGTCAATGCATCGACGCACGATCTGGCAACACATAGCCAGAAATATTAAGTCAGAGAAACAAAAATATTGGACAGTAATGTTCAATAGAACAGGGTCGCCACAAAGCTCATTAGCAAATTACCATGTGTGTGTGTGTGTGTGTGTGTGTGTGTGTGTGTGCGTGTGCGTGTGCACTTGTCCGGACTGATCCTGATTTCTGATTTATAGTGCTAGCCCACTGAGATACCATGCCACAGTTTAACATGAATACACTACTCAGACACAGTATACTGAGTCCGAGCTCTTTTGGTATGACACGGCCAGGGACTAAACCCCAGACCTTCCACTCTCTGGTCAGACACTCTACCACTACACCATGGAGGCGGTCAATTCGAGAGTTGAAACACTTGAGCTGACATATGAGGGAGCACATGTTATAGTACAATGGCATCATGCCAGCAAAACCACTGTTTGAAAGGACAAGTATTGTGACCAGTACAAAGGGACAGGATCAGGCTGTAAGTAAACTAACACACTGCCTGACAAGCAGATGTAGAGTGAGTGAGTGGGGTTTTACGCCGCTTTTAGAAATATTCCAGCAATATCAAAGCGGGGGACACCAGAAATGGGCTTCACATATTGAACCCATGTCGGGAATCGAACCCGGGTCTTCGGCTTGACGAGCGGACGCTTTAACCACTAGGCTACCCGACCGCCCCGACAAGCAGATGTAGAAGATCAAAAAGAAAACATCTAATATGCAACAACTTATAGAAAATCTAAAATCACTTCTAAAACTCACATAAACAATTAAATGGAATAAATTCAGAAGAGCCTTCTTTGAAAATATGTTATTGTCATGTTTTCACCAAGGAAATAAGTTGATGAAGCTGACCTGAGATGTCGCAGTTCCTGTTGGCATGTGACCAGTGCAGCGTGGGAGACAGCGTCTAGATTCTCATTGGCTAAAGCCTGCTCCAACGCATAGGACAGCTCAGAGAGATTCAGTTTGGTGTCATGGTCAAAGTCAAGAGCCTTGAAACAAAACAGCAGTCACAGAATCATTATTGACAAGTAATACAATCTCCTGTCTCAGGTATTGTGTGTTGAACATTATGAGGGTGACATTCAACACTTAGAGTGCAAGAATATTGGCAGCAAGTGTGATATTAAATTAACAAATGCAATATATTGATGTTATTTTTTCAGAAAATACAACTAGTTAAGTCTATGTATCATGCAGATTCAGATGTAACAGGTTTTGCTTGCTGATCAAAGGGAGACAACCCTTGCAGTCACGCAAACCTTATGTTAATTTTGAGATGAAGATAATGTCCAACATGGAAAAGGACATTGGACAGAAGCCTATAATGGATGAGAGATGAAAGTCACTTTTATTTGATCAGTACTCAAAAGTAGTTTTGTCTAGGGATAGGTGTGCAAGTTTTATTTAGAAACAAAAAAGAACTAAAGTCTAATTTCTGTTTATGTTTAAAAGATAATAACTTGTAATAATACTTCAACATAATCAGTTGACCTGACCTATTCTATTTGAGTATGCCTTATTTGGCATGTTGTGCAATTGATTTCATGGAAGTTTACACATGTAGTGTTTGATGTTACCAAGCTTCATAACTAGCAAGTTATAACAGATAGAAGTGGTTGGTCAATGGATTTACTTAGTTTCAAGAACGCCATCAAACAAAACAGTAGTGTAATACCATGTGCATACAGTAAGGGAGATAACTCTCAAGCCATCAATATGTAACATAGTGCACATGTAAAACAGGAGAAGTTAGGTTTGTGAGAGAAGTACAAATCACTATTCAAAGGAACCACTAGTATCCAATACTATGATGGTATGTTAAGGCCATAATCTGTATATTAAAACTATATTCTAGGTGTTTACATAGAAGAAAATCCTCCTGTTGATGCCACATTGAGCAATATTCCAGCTATCTGTGTCAACCTGGAAATATTCTATAATGTACTATTCAGTGAGCTATGATCCACACCATCGGGAAACAAAGACATGCGATCAAGTCAGATCACAAGATCCATTAAGTCGGCTCCTATGACAAACATAGGTTACAGTGGACATATTCTAACCTGGAACAATCACAGGGGAGAAAATGAATGAGTTGGGCTCAATGTCACTTGAAGAGTATTCCAGTAATATCACGGAGTGTCAGCTTCATGTGGGACTTTCATCCATGATCATGAGCACAGTATGGTACTAACAAAGCTAGTAACATATTCAGGTCAAAATGAGATTAAAACCAACAAAAACAGGTTCCTGGTGTGCCCAAGGGAGGCAACACTGCATAGCAAATTGTGGCACCAGGGCAACTTGACACATTTAATAATAGGGATGGGATTAAATATTAAATATCAAATACATGTTTTTATATAAATATGAAAAAGAACAGACGATGTCCTATCATTTCATTTGCATTGATGCCTTCATCAGAATTATCTGCTGCAACCATGAACATACCGTGAGAATATCAGCTCCATTCATGATGTTGTGCTTCTCCCAGAGATCTATGACATCTTCAGGCTGGGCAAATCTACAACATCATATTAACGACATGAATGAATGCCACTGTTTGCAGCCAAGTGTTCTCAGCTACTGACAGATTCTCAACGACACTGCAGTTAGTCATGTTTGTTTGTTTGTTGTTTAACACCACACTCAACAATATGCAAGCTATATGACAGCGGTCTGTAAATAATCAAGTCTGGACCAGACAATCCAGTGATTGACATCATGAGCATCGATCCACGCAATTGGGATCGATGACATGCACCAACCAAGTCAGCGAGTCTGATCACCCGATCCATCATGTGGACACTTTGAAGACATTGTGGCCACCTGATCCCCCTGGCCATCCCTATACAGAAGTACAGGGTATCTATTCTGCTCCTGAATGGCATGCATTGAATTTATGAATTTGTTTTGTTGATACCTGCATGATAGTGCCCTGTATTTGGAACCAAACAATGCACTCATTAAATTGATAAAAAAAAGACTATGCATGCCGTTAGGGTACGATGACAGGCAAACAACCAAGTCACCGAGCCTGACCACCTGTTCCTTTTGGTCGCCTCTTACAACCAGCATAGGTTGCTAAGGACCAATACTTCGTCGGAATCCCCACATGGTGTAAAGTTTTTAAGACTCACTATTCTCAAACCTTATGACCAATAAGATAAGGTAAATAATGAATGCGAGTAAGTTGAGCTAGTTAAATGTCACAGTCAGCAGTGTTCCAGTCGTATCAAGTAGGGTTGTATTGAGTTTGGCCAGGTAAACCACTGATTGAAAGCATGAGCAAGTCCACCCAAGAAGCCAAGTCACAGTGCAGACGTCCCATCCCCATTTCAGTTGGTTCGTACAACAAGCAGGTGAGGTGAGGTGAGGTGACATAGGGTTACTGCATAATTAATGCCGAGTGCCAGGCAAGGTAACAACAGGTACTATCATGTTTTCATGACATGGCCCCAGGATCAATCGCCGACCTTCCACTCTCCAGGTAGATGCTTTATCCACTAGACCACAGAGCTCTCGGGAAGCATGCAGAGGTGCCTTGCAACTCACTTTGACACTGATAACTACACAAGTACCACGTACCCTGAGTGCCATGGGTCCAGGGCTGTGAAGAGACCCGTCACCTCCCCACTTGTCAGGACCACAGGAGTGACACTCCGTTCCGCGGGAGTGGAACCAAGGCGCAGTTTCCGCTGAGCTGACAGAGATCGTATTGTTGGGGTGCTGACAGGCCTCTGGGATCGCTGGATACTCCGCGACGGCCGCGGTGAGGGAGTCAGAGACCTGGCCCTGGAGCTTTGACTGAAACTCTTCAGTAGTTCTTCAAAGCTGACTCGGCCATCATTGTCATTATCCAGCTTCTTGAAGAGCTTCCAGACCTCCTGTGGAAATCATTTCACATACAGTAGAACACAGATATAACGAACAGGGATAGAGCAAACAAACGGATACAACGAAATGTTAAAAAAAAAACGAATTATCTCCTATATATTATCATATAAAATTTACGTACATAACGAACTCTCTACAGAGAACTATCGGATATAGCAAACTGATATCTGATCGCTGACAAGGCCCATCTACCACTAATTAGTGACCGAAAAGCAAACTGAGAAATCTCACTCAGTGTCATGTGTCACTGACAATTCGACCTTGTTAAACTTGCTTCATGTTAATCTTACATGTCCATGTAATTTGGACCAATCTTGTCTGTAAAACAAACATTGATCCTACAATTGGAACAAAATGTTTTGAAGTTGTATCATTGGGTACTTTTTCACTGAATCACCGGTAGATACGTGAGGAAACGTGTATAAACGTGTATAAACGTGTATAAACGTGTATGTGTGTATGTGTTTTGCTTTAGCCAAGATGGTGGACGTTTCAGAGCGAAAACGTATATAACGAACTGGTTTCTCCGGTCCCTTGTAGTTCGTTATATCCATGTTCTACTGTATTATATTTTCTTCCAATAAATCAGTAAGTTAGGTCATTATATCAATTTTATTCATTCCCTAGAGGAAATATAAACCCTACAGAAATGTTGTCACAGTTAATTTGAGATGTATTACCTAAAATTTCTTAAAGGGGCATTTGCAGAAAAAACTACCACTCTCGGTGGGTGGAGCTAAAATGAGTGATCTGACAGATCGATATAACATGATGATAACACATACATTTCATTGGTGGGGCTTTAAATGAAAAATATAAACAAAAACATATTTTGTACAAAAAACAAGTCACAATGGAACAAAAAGTATTATACAATAAATATATTTCAAATGCATATTTTGGAATAAAATATTGTGATTTTATTTTTAGGATGATATTGTAAATACTCAGGAAAAAAAATAAAATACACTGGTTCAGCCTAAAATGTGTAAATCACCACGGGCATTTTCCAGACTGGTGACCACAACTCACATCTTCATCCATCTCCAACTCAATGTAGTTGCACACAGTGCGGAGCTCGGACAGCGTGAGGTAGCCATCTTGCCCCACTCCAAGTGTCCGCCACACCTCCAGCAGCTTATCCTGCCCGGACTCAACGTCTGCGTCTGTCATCGTCAGGTTCATCTGACCTGCAATAGGCGCGACAGTTAAACACCACATTGAAAAGTATTTCTGTGTATCAACTCAAATGCATGTCAGTTAATGATAAAGGAAAACATGGAGTGAAGTTGTTTAAAGCCGCACTCAGTAATATTCCAGTTTGGACTAGACAATCCAGTAATTGACATCATGAGCATCGATCCAAACAATTGTCAGTGAGCCTGACCACCTGATCCCATTAGTCACCTCTTACAACAAGCATATATAGTCACCTTTTACGGCAAGCATGGGATACAGAAGACCTATTCTACCCGGGATCTTCACGGGTCACCCACAAACCCACAAGCATGGGTATGGTTTTGACAAACTAAGATCATAACCAGAGCAAATCTGGTATTCAAGTATCCACAATCATAGGATTCTTGCACATCTAAGGGATGCAACTGTGCACCTCAGGCAACTGGAGCACGTGTGCCTCCATCTGCAGAATAGGAAGCACTTCCAAAGAAGCACTCAAGACAGACTAAGTTCCCTGAGGGTGTGGATGATTTGTTTGCCTGGGCCAGGTTGGAGTATCTATCAACAGACTTGTGGTATAACTGGAATTCCACTTAAGTATAACGCAGCATTCATTATTTCGCTCGATGACACATTTCATCCTCACAAAAAACAATTTCAAACCAAACATTTTGTCTGTAGGTGTTTCTTGTAGGGCTGGGACGAGTCCAAATTTACTACCCGGGTACCCACCCCACTGTCACCCGACCCTACCCAGGAACCCTCTGATGGTCTCAAGAGATAGGTACAAAATGTCCGATTGGGAAACATTTGACCCTACTCCAGTCAAAATGTATTTAGATACACATTAACTAATCTTGTCATGCATACACTGAAGTTGACAGAAGTTGTTTCTTTATGAACACATATAAAGTCAGAAGGAATGTGTGCATAATCAGAAAGAAATGTGAACATTTGTCACTTATAGTGTAACCATAGAGTTCAAGATAATTTTTGCCAGTACCCACCCGACCCGAGTACGAGAGTTACCCGTCCCAGCCCTAGTTTCTTGCATTGATGGAAAGGCATAAAATCATGATTCCATGGAAACAGAGAAAAAGTGTCACTAAACGTACATTTTAAGGCATGTGGGTATGAGAATTATGACTTACTTAACCAATCATATTCCGACTCCTGCAAATGATAACTTTATGTAAGGACATGCTTAATGTTTACTTGTTGCTAAACACCGCACTCAGCAGTATTCCAGCTGTATGACGTCTGACTGTAAATAATCAAGTCTGGAGCAGACAATCCAGAGATTGAACAACTATCCATGCTGTTGGGGTATGATTACACACAATTAACCAAATTGACAAGCCAGACCATCAGATCCTTTTGGTCATCTTTTATGACCATCAAAAGTAGGGGACCTGTTCTAACCCGAAACGCCAACAGGGAGACATGCACAACGACTTTTGAACACTTTAATGAAAGAGCTAGGGAACATGTCACTTCAAGATCACTGTGGCTCAGTTCAACTGCAAGAGATGTCAACATGATCTACAATGGGGAGGAACAGCAAGAAAACAATTCCCACATTGTAATCACCATCAGGGTCTCTGGTATGTCAAGCAAACACTTCTACTCCCACAACACCACCCTAACTATACAGAGATGGCTCCGATGGTTGAATGTGACTGTCAAACCTGCCGAGAGTTCCTTCTGTCCCTCACCTGGAAAGACTTCCGCCGTATCCCCCCTCCAAAAGTGATACATATTTACGGGGCAGTGAGGTAGTCTAGTGGTTAAAGCGTTCACTCCTCACGCCAAAGGCCCGGGTTCGATTCCCCATATGGGTACAATGTGTGAAGCCCATTTCTGGTTTCCCCTGCCGTGATATTGCTGGAATATTGCTAAAAGTGGCGTAAAACCATACTCACTCACTATATATATTTACAATTAGGGTGTTTCTTCCAAGTATATATATGATTTTTTAGAGGAAGGGGGGGGGGGGGGGGGGGGGGGGGGGGGGGTGGGTGGGAGTTAAGGGCAGAAGTCTTACACCTTTTGTAAATGACAAACAACAGATGACATCCTCTCAACTGGGTGAACATACAAACAGACATCTTTCTGAAACTGATCTACTACACTCATTGGATTCCAAAGTCAATGTTTCTGTAACAAGAGTGTACGATACATCATAACATGATCTGATGTACCAAATACTTACTGTTTAATGCTTATAAAGTTCCATTAAAATATGAAAACGTCAAGAAGTAAAATATCCTGCACATAGTACATGCCCTCCACAGCAGATATCAGTGGGGATGTGCTCTAGTCTGGTTGCTGTAACCCAGCCAGCTTACATAACACAGACAATGGAAGCAATTATCTGGCCAGTATTGTTTGTAGGGATTACACAACTGAACAATCACTGAGGCAAGATAATCAGGAAACGTTAGGTCATTGCTGCTTAAATGAATTTATAGTGACCTTGCAATTGATGCTGAGCAAGCATTTCTTCCTTTGCACACATTCATGCTACCAACCTCAACTTGCAGCAAAAGGAAGACATTTGACCATATTTCATCACTTTAAACTTCAATGAGAAAACACTTTCTGATCAGCCAGCCATAAACTATTTTTCAGGTACAGATTAAATACCTCGACTGGCTAACTACCAGCCACCTTAAAATGACACAAAAACTTGCAAACATTATGAGTGGTTAACACAATTAACTAACAATTAAAGAAATAACTAAAACCAAGCATGAAATACTCATATTCCCTGCCAAGATGGGTCTAACGCCGCATTTAACAGTATTCCAGTTATATCATGGCGTGTCAGCTTAATGTGAAAGGAAAGCCCAAAATGATGCAGGTCTCAAACGTTTACCACTTCGGTGAAGCCCACGAGTACAGGTATGGTGCTGACAAACCTAGAAACATAATCGGAGCGAAACCGGGATTCGAACCTACAATCATAGGTTTCTGGTGTGCCCAAGGGACGCAACTCTGCACAGCGAATCATGGCGCCTTAGACAACTGGGTCACCCGTGCCTCCTGGCCAGTTGTGCGCAAGGCAAGAAATACTGTACAGTTTTCAAGATCTGCTCTGGAAACGAGCACTACCACCATTTTCAGTCTAAGTCAAAGTCATTGCTATGGAAACTCGAAAATAATCTTTTTAAAAATCTCAAACTATCAAAAGGCATCAGTTCATCACCAGACCTATCAATGTGCCAAGTTTGGTTGAGATATCTCGTAAGGTTTTTTAATTCTGCATCCGAAACGGAAGGTGACGGACGGATGAACAGACGGAAGGAAGGACGGACAGCACCCATTCCTATATCCCCCGTCCACTTTGCAGCAAGGGATAATAAAAACAGTGTACTATCTATTTGCTGATATTCTTTCATCAGTGACAACGTACAAATCCTTCAATCTTTTATTCAATTAATTTGATCTCTTTTGATTGTGGTCACAAAAGGAAAGTAAAATTGCAAAATAAATTTTTAAAGACATTTCTTAAAAGAATTGTTGCTTGGGTGAAATTTAAAGAAAAGGGAAAATAAAAAAAACTTAAAATATTCTGCTTTATTTTCTTACCATACTTTTTTTATTTTGTTACCAATATCAGCATGAAGAAAGGGCATTATTATTTCCTCATTAATTTGTGATCTGAGAGACGAAGACAAGGTTATGGCATTTCTAACTGTAGGGTATACAGCACATAACAGTCCCATTATTTGTACATTACTGCTTGCTAATTACCATCTCATCTGGACAGTCTCACTATAGAAGGACCTACCTTCAGCCTCAAAGGTCTCGTCCTGAATCCCCCGGGGCCGAGGGGCATCTTTCCGTCTTCTTTTGATGTGGAACTCATTGTCCTGTACAACAAAGACAAAGGTAAGCTTACAACTATTGGATTAGTTCTTTGATATTGGACATATCTTACATGATACACTGAAGTACATATTTAACAGAGGGCTCAGGTTGCCGAATATTGTGAAATAGGGCTGGGACGAGTCCAAATTTACTACCCAGGTACCCACCCCCTATTACCCAAAACTACCCGGGTACCTGCTGTAGATATTAAGAGATAGGTACAAACTGTCAGATTAGGAAAAGTTTGAACGTAGCCCTGGCAAAATGTATTTAGATACATATGTAAAATGATCTGGTCATGCATACACCGAAGTTTACTGCAGTTTTAGATAATTTTTGTCATTAAACAATATATCATGTGTCTAACCACAGGTCCGGGTAGTCCTGTTGGTAGCCGGGCACTACTCAGGACCCACCCGACCCGAGTACCCGAGTTTCCCTTCCCAGCCCTATTGTCAAAGGTGCTGCAATTCACAGTAGAGAGTTGTCTCCCTCAGTTGCCAGGATCTGCTGTTCAGGCATGTCTTATAGGGCTGTTACGATTCATTCGCAAGTTCAGTGAATTAAACCGTATCTATTTATGAATTGAATTTGTTATTCGTGGCCACTTAAATAAAATATTTATGAATATGCAATCATATGCATTTACATACTATGTACCTAAACACATCCATAAGAACCTATTATATGCATAGATTTCAAGACAACACTCTTATAATAATTCATTTGACAGTATTGTGGTCACTGGTCATTGTCTCATTTGAGCAGATACTTGTACCTGGATAAGTGCAGTATATAAATATATGATATATTAATAATCAACAAACCATGTCAAATAATTTGTTGTTATTGTTTCCTCTATTTAGCACCCTGGCACTTTGAACAATCAGGTAATGGAGGTCCAGCAGTAGAGACCAAGCACTTACTATTTCAGACCAGAACTGCTAAAATGGGACCTTTTGTTTCTAAGCTTTTAAATATAACATATTCAGTGCTTATAATATAGATGCCAATTAGAGTGAGTGAGTGAGTGAGTGAGTGAGTGAGTGAGTGAGTGAGTGAGTATGGTTTCACGCCGCTTTTGGCAGGGGACACCTTATATGGGCTTCACACATTGTACCCATGTACCCATGTCGGGAATCGAACCCGGGTCTTCGGCGTGACAAGCGAATGCTTTAACCACTAGGCTACCCGACCGCCCCAGATGCCAATTAGAAATCCAACACTTCATGTGTTGTCTATGTTGTTTCATACCCCTCACTTAGTTGAGGCAAGTGTCGATAAGAGACCTGGCACATATTAGAGGAAATGATGTGTTACATAGCACATCTCTGTATCTTTGAGATATCCTCCCAACATATACAGTAAACTATGGTTATAACGAACACGCTTATAACGAACTGACGGATATAACAAACTTACTTTTTAGTCCCGACTGCCAATAAAACTAATTTTATCTTCTTTACTTTGTTAAGCAGCCGGGGCATATTAATTCATTCATGAGGTATTTGTAAACCATGGTAACCGATGCCAAAGGTAAAAAAGCACACTGAGCAATATGACACATGTAACAATACACTGAAAGATTTCAAAGTAAATGGTTTTTTGTTTGTTTGTTTGTTGTTTAACATCATACTCAGCAATATTCCAGCTACATGATGTCAGTCTGTAAATGATCGAGTCTGGACCAGAAAATCCAGTGATTGATGTCATGAGCATCGATCTAAGCAAATGGGATACAATGACATCCATCAACCAAGTCAGCAAGCTTGACCACCCGATCCCGGTAGTCACCTCTTACAACAAGCATAGTCGCCTTTTACGGCAAGCATTGGTTGCTAAAGACCTATTTTACCCGAGATCTTCATGGGGCTTAAAGTTATTGAAAACATAAACCATTTCAGAATTAATCCTACTGATTGATACATATTGCCTCAAATCTAAAATTGTTAGAATGTGATACTGTTTCACAAGATAAACCACAGATGATATGACTGCTTATTTGAATATTTAGCTGATTCAACATTCCAATGGTTGATGCCACCATATGACAGCTGTTCTGAATATGTTTAAACAGTATGTTACATTAATCAATAGAATAGGGATGCAGCTAAGAGATGCTGCAGTGAAGGCAGTTATTTTACCTCACAGTCACGAATATTCAAACTACCTGTGTATTACGGAGACCTGTATATAATGGCATCTAGGTGAGACAAACCAGTGACTGAAAGCTAATATCAACATTTTATGTTGTCAGGGTACAATGACACATCAATGACAGAGCTTGACCTATTCAGACTGTTAAAATTGTTACACATCTCAGGGTATCGACACAGGTTGACAAACATGAGATACTATGGCCTTCTCTGGCCCACCATCCACACAAGGTCCCAAACATGAGATACAGTGGACCTCTCTGGCCCACCATCCACACAGGGTGACAAACATGAGATACTATGGCCTTCTCTGGCCCACCATCCACACAAGGTCCCAAACATGAGATACTATGGCCTTCTCTGGCCCACCGTCCACACAAGGTGACAAACATGAGATACTATGGCCTTCTCTGGCCCACAATCCACACAGGGTGACAAACATGAGATACTATGGCCTTCTCTGGCCCACAATCCACACAAGGTGACAAAAATGAGATACTATGGCCTTCTCTGGCCCACAATCCACACAGGGTGACAAACATGAGATACAGTGGCCTTCTCTGGCCCACCATCCACACAAGGTGAAATACATGAGATACTATGGCCTTCTCTGGCCCACAATCCACACAAGGTGACAAAAATGAGATACTATGGCCTTCTCTGGCCCACAATCCACACAGGGTGACAAACATGAGATACTGTGGCCTTCTCTAGCCCACCATCCACACAAGGTGAAAGACATGAGATACTATGGCCTTCTCTGGCCCACAACCCACACAGGGTGAAAGACATGAGATACTATGGCCTTCTCTGGCCCACAATCCACACAAGGTGACAAAAATGAGATACTATGGCCTTCTCTGGCCCACAATCCACACAGGGTGACAAACATGAGATACTGTGGCCTTCTCTGGCACACCATCCACACAAGGTGACAAACATGAGATACAGTGGCCTTCTCTGGCCCACCATCCACACAAGGTGACAAACATGAGATACAGTGGCCTTCTCTGGCCCACCATCCACACAAGGTGACAAACATGAGATACAGTGGCCTTCTCTAGCCCACCATCCACACAAGGTGAAAGACATGAGATACAGTGGCCTTCTCTGGCCCACCATCCACACATGGTCCCAAACATGAGATACTATGGCCTTCTCTGGCCCACCATCCACACAGGGTGAAAGACATGAGACACTGTGGCCTTCTCTGGCCCACCATCCACACAAGGTGAAAGACATGAGATACTGTGGCCTTCTCTGGCCCACCATCCACACAAGGTGAAAGACATGAGATACAGTGGCCTTCTCTGGCCCACCATCCACACAGGGTGACAAACATGAGACACTGTGGCCTTCTCTGGCCCACCATCCACACAGGGTGAAAGACATGAGATACAGTGGCCTTCTCTGGCCCACCATCCACACAGGGTGACAAACATGAGATACAGTGGCCTTCTCTGGCCCACCATCCACACAGGGTGACAAACATGAGATACAGTGCCCTTCTCTGGCCCACCATCCACACAGGGTGACAAACATGAGATACTGTGGCCTTCTCTGGCCCACCATCCACACAGGGTCCCAAATATGAGATACTATGGCCTTCTCTGGCCCACAATCCACACAGGGTGACAAACATGAGATACTGTGGCCTTCTCTGGCCCACCACCCACACAGGGTGACAAACATGAGATACTATGGCCTTCTCTGGCCCACAATCCACACAGGGTGACAAACATGAGATACTGTGGCCTTCTCTGGCCCACCATCCACACAGGGTGACAAACATGAGATACTGTGGCCCTCTCTGGCCCACCATCCACACAGGGTGACAAACATGAGATACAGTGGCCTTCTCTGGCCCACCATCCACACAGGGTGACAAACATGAGATACTATGGCCTTCTCTGGCCCACAATCCACACAGGGTGACAAACATGAGATACAGTGGCCTTCTCTGGCCCACCATCCACACAGGGTGACAAACATGAGATACTATGGCCTTCTCTGGCCCACAATCCACACAGGGTGACAAACATGAGATACTATGGCCTTCTCTGGCCCACAATCCACACAGGGTGACAAACATGAGATACTATGGCCTTCTCTGGCCCACCACCCACACAGGGCGACAAAAATGAGATACTGTGGCCTTCTCTGGCCCACCATCCACACAGGGTGACAAACATGAGATACAGTGGCCTTCTCTGGCCCACCATCCACACAGGGTGACAAACATGAGATACTATGGCCTTCTCTGGCCCACCATCCACACAGGTTGACAAACATGAGATACAGTGGCCTTCTCTGGCCCACCATCCACACAGGGTGAAAGACATGAGATACTATGGCCTTCTCTGGCCCACCATCCACACAGGGTGAAAGACATGAGATACTGTGGCCTTCTCTGGCCCACCATCCACACAAGGTGACAAACATGAGATACTGTGGCCTTCTCTGGCCCACCATCCACACAGTGTAACAAACATGAGATACTGTGGCCTTCTCTGGCCCACCATCCACACAGTGTGACAAACATGAGATACTATGGCCTTCTCTGGCACACAATCCACACAGGGTGACAAACATGAGATACTGTGGCCTTCTCTGGCCCACCATCCACACAGGGTGACAAACATGAGATACTATGGCCTTCTCTGGCCCACAATCCACACAGGGTGACAAACATGAGATACTGTGGCCCTCTCTGGCCCACCATCCACACAGGGTGACAAACATGAGATACTGTGGCCCTCTCTGGCCCAGCATAAACATAGGGTGACAAACATGAAGTACACAGAATACATGTAAACCTTGTATTAAACTATAAATTCTCCATCAAACATAGGATAGGATCGGTTGAAAATGAAGTATGACCTATTAGCTGTGATGAAGGATCAGATGTTCAAGGAATCAATCCTGATTTGGTATTTTGGAATAATTATTATATTTGTTTTCTCAACTACTCAATGCCATTTCAAGGCTCTGACCTTTCAAAATGGTGTTTGGTTATGAACCATTCACAAAAGTCAATAGCAGGTTCACAAAAACAAGAACATTTGTCTATGAGGCATGGTTGGTTGGTTGGTTTGTTGTTTAACGCTGCACTCAGCAATATTCCAGCTATATCAACCAAGTCAGCGAGCCTGACCACCCGATCACGTTAGTCGCCTCTTACAACAAGTATAGTCGCCTTTTACGGCAAGCATGGGTTGCTGAAGACCTATTCTATCCCAGATCTTCACGGGTCGGCAATAGTTTATGCAGTGCTCAACATATTTGTAAGGTAACACAAAACATCTGCAAATTTCAGTTATCAATACAAGTATGTACACATCCAGAATAATACTGATATGGACTCCTTTAACAAATATTGACTGGACAGGCTGTAAATGCAACACATGCACTGAGAAATCTGGCACATTAATGATACATACGGAGCCACGTGAGACTTTCTTCATTTTATGATGCATTTTAAAGTCATTTCCAACACTGTGCATGTGTCATCATTGATTATTGTTCACGAATCAGCCTTTAGTTATTGTCATACGCTTGTTGCCTATTGATTGCTCCCTCGATACACCCAGGCACAGATGGCCATGTTGCTGGAATCAAGTTGTTTGGACAGCGATGTTTATATATGTATTCACTGTATGTAATGCATGATGTCGTCATCTCAATACGTTTCAAATGCACCACCTCTGGTGATTATAGCATCTGTCTGGAGGGAGTGAGTGGGTATGGTTTTATGCCGCTTTTAGCAATATTCCAGCAATATCACAGCGGGGGGACACCAGAAATGGGCTTCACACATTGTACCCATGTCGGGAATCAGACCCGGGTCTTCGGCGTGACGAGCCAACGAATTTAACCAATAACCACTAGGCTACCCGACCGCCCCTTCATCTGCCTGGAGAGCAGAAAGTCAGTGGTTCTATCCCTGGCTGAATCATTCCAGAAAGCTTGAAAAACTATACTTGTTATTTCCCTGACTGGTGCTTGGCATGAAGAGGATAAAAATAGGACTGGTCATCTCTGACTCAGTTTCCTGTGTCTGAGTGGGGTGTTCATGTTAAACCAAGACATGGTATTTCACTGGGCTTGCACTATCAAACAAACAATAGTTCGGACTAGTACAAGCAGCCGCATACATACACATATGCATGTATACGTGCAATAATCTTGAACATGACATTAAACCCAATTTCACCTCACCTCACCTCACCTATTCCCAATGTCATGTATCAGGGTCTGTACTGACCAGATGATGAGTGAGTGAGTAGGTTAATGCTACTTCAAACATAAAGTAAGGGTCAGACAAACTCCACACTTTGGATCCTTACTTGTATACCCTTATGCAATCATCATGGGCCAAATTACTGGGGGTCCGAGGGGGCATGTTTGTCCTGGGATCACAACAGAGAAAACCACAAATCAACTCAAATGATGTACGAAGCTGCTTAACCCATAAACAGGAAGAAATACTTTGTAATATATTTGCTGCTGATCTGCTGAGAGATTTAACTGTGAAAGGTTCCTAATTCCCTTGAAGAGAATACTCACAACCCATCGTGCCCTCACAGTTTCTCTGGAGTCCTTGTCTCGGCCATGGTGTCATGAATGAAGTAGGATGTTGTTACACACACAGGAAGCTCATTAACAATGCTTCCCCCACCAGCCCTGCTCACACACAACATCGGAAGTCATCTGCACCCATGTACAAAGGTTGTGTTTGGTGACCTTGCTATAATTATCACTGAATCCTTTGTGGTGTTTTACATTGTCAAATGGGTACTGTTAACTAGAATAATTTCAATTTGACACCTTTCATAAACCTCGTCATCCTCCCAGGAATTTTATGTGATATAACCAGGACTTTATTGATACAACTTCCGTTTATATTGTAACATATGAATGTTTCTCACTAAAAAATATTTTGCATTTGATCACAATATAATGAAATGTAAAATCAAATGACAAATGTTTTCTTTATTATACGACCGATCGAAAATGCAACCTTCCTATCTTAGCTCATTGAGAGTACCACAAGGCTACAGCGGCGCTGATAAATAACAATGCTTTTTAGCATGTCTTATAGAGTGCCTGTACGCCCGCAGCAGATATATTACGCCTGTTTCCTAGGTTCATAGAAAGTATGTTTGAAACATAAAATCGAAACAATAGTTATCGTAAGAATTATTAAACAATAGTTATCATTGTTAATAATTCTAAGAATACTACCTCTATTACTTCACAAGTACTCCCACCCACCTCCCTAATTCATTTACCTCTAGTTGTTAGATGTGGAGAAAAAAGTGAGGTTCCTGCCATTGCATACATCAAAGCTTGGGTGGTTACGATGCAAATGAGGAACAACTTATTGGGACCTCTAATTCCAGTTGGACGTCATGGTGAAGGTGTTTTGTGAGGCCCACTGACAGCATGAAACTACTTTTTCTATTGCGACTGATGTCCATGAAGTGAGACTCTTGGCTAGGTCTCTGATTTCATGAGCTGAGCAGGATCAGAGACGTGGCGTGGAATTCTGAGCTTGTGTATAACTTGCTGCAACGGTAGCTTTAAGACAGTTCACTATTGTAGCCTTAGTGATGCCCTTGGAATGAGTCTTGCAGAATAGAAACAGTCTCTCTCTCTAGTGAATTAACAACGTGTGTCGGTCCGACATTGATTAATGTACAATTTGCATACTCGTATATGCAAGGTGCCGACGTATGGTTCCTGTAGGAAGTGACAACTTGGAGACGATGGCTTGCAGTATATACAGTTTTACTTTATACATGTAGATATAAACATACAGGGTATATACAGTCCTACTTTATACATGTTAATATATACATACAAAAGACACTATGTGCCAGGTCAGCACATGGTGGTAGTGGTTGGTGTCTAGGTGCCCCGGAGCACCCAGCCTAACCCTAGCTAGGCTAAGGGTAAGACCTTTCTTTTTTTTTCTCCTCTCTGGACCAAGGCTTATATAGCCAAGGTCACCTGACATTTAGTAAGTACCGGTAATAAATATAAATGTAAACAGTAAATCATCAGTGACATACTTGCACATCCTGTTCAGGATGGCAGACGGTCGATGTACACAAAAATGGGGATTAACAAATAGGATTAGCATCTTATAAATAACAGCAATTAAATGTTTAATAAGGCATATAGATGTCATGGCTCCAGGGTAATGAGCCTTTGCAATCAAATGTTCTTCAGACAATGGGTGTCGTAAATCAGTCACCATGACAGCTAGCTCACTGAGATACCATGCCGCAGTTTTACATGGAATACCCCACTCAGACTCAGTATACTGACTCCGAGCCGACCAGTCCTTGTTTTAGCCTCTAATGCCAAGCGCCAGACAGGGTAACAACAAGTACCAAATTGGAGCAATACCAAGGACAACCATACGCACGTTAATCAACAGTATGCCATCAAGGTGTCGTGCATGTATCGGAATGGCTTGCTTCTTTAGTAGCTTCCTGACGGCCAGATCTGCTGCCACTAGCTTGGCTCCGACTAGATGAAATATGTGTCTGAAGGCTTGAGATTTCAAGATAGGATGCTTCATGAAATGCAGTTGATTCCAGAGAAGACTGACGCTTGTCGAACCCCCGACTCAGTTGGAACGAATCCTACCCAGGGACAAACTTCTTCTTTGGAGGCTGTTTATATGAAGAGTCCTTCTCATCCCCGGTACGCTTCTGGGGATGGGAAGATCCATGTGCCTTGGCAGCTAGGCTGATAGTTGATGCTTCAAATCATTCCTTGTATCTTATCTGACTTTGTCTATGATATGTCCCAATTTGCTGTTGATTGTCTTGGGAGCAGAAATTGGTTGTGACATTATCAACCTCTTGGTTTGGCTGGAAATACCTCTTGAATGAATTTGTGCTAGTATTTGTGGACGCTGACCCCATAATAGCTGTGAAGACATCCAGACTTGGGAATAATCAGGTCTGGACCAGACAATCCAGTGATTGATATCACGAGCATGAGATTTGGGTGCAGAGTAAGTCTTCCTGCATTCTGACTATGGTGTCTAGCAGGCTGTGGATAGGAGGTTGGTGTACAGGCATGAGGTGATATAACTCCAAGATGACATATATCCCTCTATATAATCCCTCTGGGGTGAGTCATCAACCTGAAACTCCGCTTCCACCTCCAAGTGACCGTGGGTATAGCTCCCAGGGGGTGGATATTTGTAATATTCTGTACACTCCACGTGTTCTCCATGCAGTTCATCATCCGCTCGTGTCCTGGATTCCTGTATGATTAAGGTCTGTGCAGCTTGTGATCGCTGCCCATGTATAACGGAGCCTGTAAGCTAAACTTTGTCTCGGTTGGTTGGAGGTCTGGGGAGATCATATGTGTGGCCCATGGAGTCTGTGCGGCAACTGTACTGTGTCTTAACGGTTGGCTGGCTGGGCTGTCGGCTGGGTTGGCTAGATGTTGACTCTAGCGCACACAGGAAAAAAGTGAGGTTCCCGCCATTGCATACGTCATAGCTTGGGTGGTTTACAATGCTACATAGGAACAACAAATTCTGCATCGTTTTATCACAATGTAGGTCTTAATTATCGATCAGACCATCTTGACTGGGCGCCACCATTTTGTTTGAATCAAATGCAAGTGATACGAGTGGTTGAATCCTATTGGTCAATAGGAGAGTCATAGAAAGGACAACTTGTAATAGCCACTGGTGGCGCTACGATTGAGCCCAGGAATTCCAGCCTAGTTCGGCAAGGGTGGAAACTGGACTTTTAAAGTCAGTTAACTCCCTTGCCTCGGGAAGATGTCAACCTTATTGTGTACAGCAATGCCTTATGAAGGTAATGACAAAACAACCAACCAACTGCCAACATCAATCTACTGAGTAAGTTGCCATCATCCAAATATGCCAATGCAGCCAGGATCACAAGAAAGGATGAATGCCAGCTGATACTTCATTTGGAAAACTTGTTGCCTCTCCTTCCGAAACCATTGAGACAGCTCTAAGTAAGAGCTCCAGCAAGTTGTGCTGGTGGATGGGTCTACAAAGAGTAAAGAGCCCTCAGAATCGCAGGGAGATGATTGGCCAAACCTGAAACAAACCTGTTCTTCAACTTGAAACTTGCAAACAACGAAAGAAACATTCTCCAACAATAATCAGTTTCCACAAAGGTCCCACAATATTTCAAATTTCAGGAACGATCAACAGTTTATTTTCCTGTACAAATACAATTTCATGCAAGTTGTTAAATAAAAAGAACTTGTTGCAGAAAATGGACTTAGCAGCTGAAGATGCAAATTCTGCCGAGACTCATCATACTGCTACCAACCTCTTGGTCACATAATCACAGATGACTTCTCTATTGTTGACGTCATTAGGTGGATCTACAATGATGACTGATGATTTGAAATTATTTTCTAAAGAATCGCCATCACTGATATAACCACATAACACTACTTTTAACATCTCAGTGAGGATCAGTATGGGCTGCCTTTCGGTAAAAAAATACAAAGTTGACGTAAAGGACAAAAGAACGCAATAATAGTCAAATGTTACGAATAAAGTATTAAATGTTACTAATAAAGGTCAAAATACAAAAAAATACAAACTTGAAATAACGGTAAAAAATATCATAGTTAAGTGTTCCAAAAAGACATCATATGAAAAGAAAGAACAATGTTTACAAAAGAACATCAGTGCGCACGAAAGGTCACTAAACAGCTTAAGGACGTTGACAATAAAGAACGCCAGATGGCGCTGCAATTTGTTAAACATTTCAAGTTTAATCGGCTTGTTCCGCTGTGTATGTGCCAGTGTTCACTGACGTTCTTTTCATAAGACGTCTTTTCGTAACATTTGACTATTATATTGCCTACAGTCGACCTATATTTCACCTTTGTATATTTTAACCGGCATCTGTTTGTTTTGTATTTTGACTTTTATTCGTAACATTTGACTATGAGTGCATACTTTTGTCCCTTTATTTCAACTTAGTATTTTATGACCGAAAGTCTGCCCATAGAACAGGCTCAGATGCCATTTTCTAATCCTGTCTTGAACTTGGGTGTATACTTCGACTCCAAACTGAGAATGGCACAGCATATCAATGACTTGAGTTCAAAATATCATTACTATCCATGAAACATCAGTAAAATTTGTCCCCTGATAACTCAGATGCAGCTGCTACACCAGCACAATTCTGACCACCTGATCCCGCTAGTCGCCTCTTACGACAAGCATAGTCATTTTTTAAGGCAAGCATGGGTTACTGAAAACCCATTCTTCTTACCCGGATCTCACTCATCACTGAAACAATCAGAAGAGAACATATCTCTCAAATACTAACATCTCTGCACTGGGTAAGCTGAGTAACCGTCCATGACATATGAGTGAGTGAGTGAGTTGGGTTTAACGCCGTTTTTAACAGTATTCCAGTTATATCGCGGAGTGTCAGCTTGATGTGGGAGGAAAGCCCGAAGTGATGCAGGTCTCAGATGTTTACCACTTCTGTCAAACCCACGAGCACGGGTATGATGCTGACAAACCTAGAAACATAATCGGGGCGAACTGGTATTCGAACCCACAATCATAGGTTTCTGGCGTGCCCAAGGGACGCAACTCTGCACAGCAAATCGCGGCGCCTTAGACGAACTTGGCCACCCGTGCCCCCAACCGTCCATGACATATGAGTGAGTGAGTGAACAAGATGGCTCCAGAATACCTCTGTGATCTGCCCAAGAGGTATGCATCAACAAGATCCCTCAGATCCACAAACCAACACTTACTTGAGCTGCCATCATGAATCATATGGAGCAAGATGCTTCAATTTCACAGCACCATCTGCATGGACAGCACTGCTCACACTAAATACACCACACAATTTTCAGTGCTTTAAATCTGGAATCAAGACCACGCATGTATTATATTTTCTTGAGTACCCAAGTATGTTTCAGTATTTTGGAAAAAAAATTGTTTTGAATATTATGCACAGAAAAAAATTACACCGTACCCCGTCAGCAAATTCCATTAAACAAACAGGTGATAAGAAATTTGGTCAGTATGTTGATTTACCATTTAAATTGTATTTTTTGTTCTGCTAGGCATTGTTTTACATGCAGGGATTTAGGTTACCATGTGTATTTTCTCATAAACTAAGCTGGAAACAGCAAATTGCTGTACACACGTTTTCTTGGATTCTACGAGTGATTTGGTTAAAATTTACACAATGATATAACTTTAAAGGATTTTGCAAGGATCAGGAAAAATTGTATCTGAAACTATGTTTTTATCACGAATAATATATTCCAATATCATGTTATTTTAGTTGCAGCTTTTACTAAGTATATTTAAAATAATAATAACCCTAAGCGTAGCACTCCGGTGCAGCTAAATCACTGTTGCTGGTTATTTTATTTTTACATGGAACAATTTGACCAGTCACTGTCGAGGCTCCCACGCACGTGATTGCGAGAACTACATATTGACATAGAAGTCAAAGTATGGCATTTATGTTATATGTATCCATTCTCTGTCAACTAAAGTACATTTCAAGGAATCAATAGCGGTAACCTGACCCTGGTTGCTGTTAAGAAAGGTGAGTTGTGCGATCTTCCAATCGCTTCACACACGGTTTCGCCGAAATTAATTAAAACAATATTAAAAGGAATTTTGAATAAAATTAATGAAATAAGTTACAAACATAAGTCCAGATACACAATGAACACTTTTTATAACCAGACAGTGTAATTGCAAGATTACATTGTGAGGATACTCGAGTATGGATTTGTTGACATGGTATTTCTGGTGTTACATGCTCATTGTGATGTCTTTGCGTTGGAAGAAAAACACACCAAAACTCATTATGGCGTGTATAATGGGCACCCCCTTCTACACAACTGTAGTTTTTTTGGAAAAAAGTGTTCACTATACTCAAGAAAATACGGTATGTGGCTGTGAGATATCCGCTGACAAGGGAAATCAATAATCTTGTACAAGTATTATGTGTCTGTGTGAATACTGCTGACAAGGGAGATCGATAATCTTGTACAAGTATCATGTGGCTGTGCGAATACTGCTGACAAGGGAGATCGATAATCTTGTACAAGTATTATGTTGCTGTGTGAATACTGCTGACAAGGGAGATCGATAATCTTGTACAAGTATTATGTGGCTGTGCGAATACTGCTGACAAGGGAGATCGATAATCTTGTACAAGTATTATGTTGCTGTGTGAATACTGCTGACAAGGGAGATCGATAATCTTGTACAAGTATCATGTGGCTGTGTTAATACTTCTGACAAGGGAGATCGATAATCTTGTACAAGTATTATGTTGCTGTGTGAATTCTGCTGACAAGGGAGATCGATAATCTTGTACAAGTATTCTGAACCTGTGTGAATTCTGATGACAAGGTAGATCAATAATTTTGTACATGTATTATGTGGCTGTGTGATATCCGCTGACAAGGGAGATCGATAATCTTGTACAAGTAATATGTGGCTGTGTGATATCCGCTGACAAGGAGGATCAGGAGAAACAAGGTTCAATGTTCATTTAAAGATTATCTCACTTGTATAGTGACATGCATGCATGGTTGCTTGTACTGAGACTCCAAGCTACAGTCATACATATTTTGACCCACTCAGACACATTATATGACTTGAGCCAGGCAGTCCTTGTTTTTAACCCATAATGCCAGGAGCCAGGCAAGGTAACAACAAGTAGCATCTGTTAATACCTTTAGGTATGATGCGACTAGGGGATCTTCTGACCGCCGACCGTGTTCTCTCTGGGCAGACACTATCCACTACAGGAGGTGGACAGTTGATAAGACAATCAACATCGACAATATTGTAAAAAATATTCCATGGTTGTTTTAATTCTGCTGGCATGCGACACTACATTTATTGTGTCAAAATGCTCTATCTGATGTTGTGATTTTGTGTGATATAGTACAAAGACTTTAGGAAGACTAACATGTTCGGTCTCACACTATTACGCGATCTAAATTTAGTGTTCTCATTATACAATAAACACACTGAACGACACAGGTTTATCTCCTCAATACACAACTCTTACTATGCAAACTCCTGGTAACTGAAAATGGAAATATTGAAATTAAGAATTATAACAAACTTGCAATGTCTTAGTAAAATAAGGTATTTTATTTCATCGTTGAACTTTCTCTTATCACAGGCTTTATTGATCCTGTAAGAAAAACATATTGGACAAAAACACATCACTGACTTCAAAGTGTAAATGTCACACAACTGCCCATCACAGTCGCTAGGAGTCTGATGCCCCTTCAACTGTTTCAGGGCAATATCTATTTGCGTTTATTGAGGCATAAACAGAAAACTGGTGTATGCACACTGTGTACATTCACATAACATATCAAACATCAAACTCAAAGGACTCCTCAACTTGGCAGCCATATTGGCTAGAGGATTCCTGCATGTTCAGTGTAACCTGTTTAAAGTGGCTTCCGGGTTAGAGTGAGTTAGTGAGTATGGTTTTTAACTGTGCTTTTAGCAATATTCCAGCAATATCACGGCAGGGGACACTAGAAATGGGCTTCACACATTGTACCCACGTTGAGATTCAAACCCGGGTCTTCGGCGTGAAGAAAACATATCAAGCTATCTGTAGGTCAAAACAATCAAACCACAGACACAGATACTGCAAGGACCATCATGTGACATCATCGGACATTTCTGACATGCTCTAGGGATGCAACTCACTGAAGTGTGGCACCTTAGATGACTAAGCCCTATTCAAATAAACAAGATTTCAATTGTATATACTGAACAAAAAAGTTGTGATCATGAACTCTTTGTAGTGAACATTGGGCACACAATTTCATAAAAATATTACCAAAAATATTCATGATCCTGAACGTTTATTGTTCAGTATATGTAACCTAAAACAAGCCTAACACAAAGACAAATTTAACACAAGATATTACATAAGACTTGCAGGATAAAACAAGACTAGCACAATGCTAACACAAGGTTTACTCAAGACTAGCACAATGTCAACACAAGGTTCACTCAAGACAAGCACAATGCCAACACAAGGTTTACTCAAGACAAGCACAATTCTAAGACAAGGCTAGCACAATGCTAACACAAGGTTTACTCAAGACAAGCACAATGCTAAGACAAGGCTAGCACAATGCTTGAGGCTTATGGTGAACACTTCCTGCCATCCGCTCCCTCTGTAGTAGTACCTTCTCATCCTTATTGTGACGTGCTTGGATCCGTCGGAGTAGGTCCGGCCACAACATCTTGCAGTCATGTCTGACCATGCTAAACCCTGGACTCCACTTACTCGTCTCAATCTTCAAGTCAGCCTGCTCTCCATAGTCACAGAAATGACTAACTCTTTTTTGCACCTGGTCAAACGCAGCTACTTCCTCAAAGAAATCACCACCTTGCTTGGCAACCGTTTCCCAGAATGTTTTGTTAAAATGATTGTAAAGTTTGTAGTCGGCGGGACTCCACTTCTTGTAAATGGCCACCAACTCTGGGTCAGGTTGTGTTTTCTTGTAAGTGTAATTACCATCATTGACAGACTTGTACAGAATATCATGAAATGTCCAGCACATTTTACGTTTCAGGAGTACAAGAGATTCATGAAAATATTCGACAAGCATCATGAAGTAGAACTCCTTCCCAAGGTCCTGTATGTACCGGTCAACTGCTGAAGGATCACCAGAAATGTCTGGCCGTCCAGCAGGGAAACCTAGTGGCATCCCGTGACAATGAGACATCAGGTTCTTGGTCATTGAGAAACCATCAGGGATACAAAATCGAGGCTGATGTTTTTCAGGACTTTGATAAATAGGCTCATACTTTTCTAAATTATGTAAATACTCACTTAACCCATTCTCACTTGTAATGTTTAAAATTTGTAGCACCTTGAAATAGTTTATCGTTGACTTGACTTGACTAAATGGTTCTCGTATGATGGAGATATACAGAGTATCTTTCGGCATAATTTTCTGCATAATAGTTTTATTGTAAATTGAATGTTCCATGACGATGTTATAACCACGACTAGATGGGCGATAGTCAAACCTTGTCATCAAATACGGCCAGCCAAGATACAACTTATCCTTCACTGGCGTCAAAAAAGAAAGATTTCGGGTGTAACCAAACCGACGAATAATGGTTGCCATGGTTTCCGTAGCACATTTCATGCACTTGATGAACACAAAGTTTTGCTTTTCTTTGCAAGTTATTGAATCCAAATGTAAATCTTGGAAACTGTCCACAGCAGCTCCACCATCATTTTCTTTCCTAATTTGTGCAGCAGCTTCAGCATCACCCTCCCCATGTTCACCACGTCCTCCATTGATGCTGATTTTGTAGTCTTCAATGGGGAGAACTACCTTCTCTTCAGTTTTCAAATTCATTGTCCAAAATGTAAGTGTCAAGTATAAAGTCACTGCGATGCAGCTCACAAAAAACAGACGGGATCTGCACAACATACGCCACAACTTCATCTTGCTGATCACAAGATGGGGTGTTATCAAGTAGAATATAACTTCAATTATTCCTGTGTACACAGCATAGGTCTGCCTTATCACATAGGTCTGCCTTATCACATAGGTCTGCCTTATCACATAGGTGTAGTATTATGCAGCTATTCATAGAGTTTTCACCTTATATGATAATAACCACCAGCCTAGGAAAGTAAGGCAATGGATAAATATCTCAAACTTCTCTTTCTCAAAAAGGTAGAGATCCCTGGTCTGTCAAAGCTAGGTAAACAATCAGGTAGGGTATTCAAGTGTTTGTCACTTTCTGGTCACTTTCTGGACTGTTTCTTGACTAACTCTAATTCATATAGATGCTTTCAATGTTTAGTAATCTGATACGTCACAACCAGCTGTAGGGTTAATTTTCACATTTATCTTCATTCAAAAGCAGACAGCAAACTTCTTGTAGTTTTGACAACAGACTTCACAATAGAAACAGGTGTTGCAGAGAAGCCTAGGCGATCAGGATCTCACATCAATACTTCTGTCAAAAGCTCTTGGTAAGTTTTGTTATTCCAGTTATCATGACAGCTTCATTTAAAATAGTTTCATCATTTGACATATTACCCAGTAATATCACACAGTAATATCACACGATGTGTATTTCTAAGCTTCACAAACATCAGTCACAGCCTTCCTTAGCCACCTGTTACCTCGCATCTTTCTTGTACTACTACTGTAGTCCCGCCACTCGATGAGGAAGTAAGTCAATGTTTCGAACAGGAAAACAGCACACACAACATTAACCCTTGATTTCCAACAAGATCCCTGATCCAAAGTCTGACTGATTATCAATTGTGTCTTTACACCATAGGGTGTCAAAGAATGAAGGGACTGTGATATACGCCGCACTTGTGATAAAGGACTGTGATACACACCTCCGCTGAACACTGCTACAGGCACTGCCGTTGACCACCTGGACACTGACACAACACCACAACACCACACCGTCACACAGCTGCAGAGACAGCAATGTCTAGAACAAGTGTCATGCAGGACTTTGATTACCCAGAGCAGCCATGGCAACAGATGTCACTGTGTAGATCAAAATTTATTGATCTGAAATTGACCATGCAATGTTTCCTATACAACAAGGGTGGTGCCGTCTCACATGACTAGTTAGTTCCCCAGCAAGCAGGGTTTTACTGCCTTAATTTCCATGTAGCCACGTACCTCTAGATAGGTGTTTCATGCGCGTACCTGATTATCTTATCAGGCATTGGTTAATGTTTAATTTACAGCACCCTTCAGACCTAGTGAACAGGTAATTGCACACCACCAGGCTACTAGACACTCCACAAGTTATGTGCACAAATATCCCAAGTGGAAAACAAACAGTATATCTAACAAGCCGTTAATTTTCAGACTAACAAATCTTGTAAATTTCCAAATCTATTTCTGATATTTTTTCAATCCTGAGCTCATGTATGACTTTGTGGTTGAACATTAAGAAGACACATAGCTAGCCTAGAATACAGCTTGGGCAAGCTGAATCTCTTTGTGTTCTATTTATAGCTTTGTCCTTGGGATAAGCTGTGACTGCCACCCACTGAAAGGAAGACAAACAAAGGTGGTTCTCTCCTTATGTAGTGGGAACAGCACACACACACACACACCAGTGCACATCATCATACTCAGGTCATGCACTGAATATAGGTAAAACTTTGGTATTAATTCTCTTTGGTTGAATATTTGACAAAAAAAGTCATAATCTTATGTTCTATGAAAACTACAATGTTTTAAGAAGGAAATTTGTAATTGAAAAAACATAGTTTTTGAGTTTTTAATAGTCTATTCATCATAGCAACACTTTTGTATCTATAGGTGACAACTAGTCTATTCATCATAGCAACACTTTTGTATCTATAGGTGACAACTAGTCTATTCATCATAGCAACACTTTTGTATCTATAGGTGACAACTAGTCTATTCATCATAGCAACACTTTTGTATCTATAGGTGACAACTAGTCTATTCATCATAGCAACACTTTTGTATCTATAGGTGACAACTAGTCTATTCATCATAGCAACACTTTTGTATCTATAGGTGACAACTAGTCTATTCATCATAGCAACACTTTTGTATCTATAGGTGACAACTAGTCTATTCATCATAGCAACACTTTTGTATCTATAGGTGACAACAGAATGTTATAATTTTTCTCATAAACATAGATTAAACCCTGAAATGTATAGATGTTGAAAACATGCAGGTGAATTTGAGGAAGTGTGAGTGAGTATGGCTTTACGCCGATTTTAGCAATATTCCAGCAATATCACAGCTGGGGACACCAGAAATGGGCTTCACACATTGTGCCCATGTAGGGAATCGAACCTAGGTCTTCTGTGTGACAAGCGAACACTTAAACCACTAGGCAACCCCACCGCCCCAATTTGAGTCAGAAATGGTTGTGTTACATTTTGTTTTATTTCTAAGCAAAGCCAGGATCCTTTGGCCCAGGTTCAAATCCCAGATACACACCAATTCTGACACTGGTCTATCTGCACCAGAGCCCCATTATGACTGCCTTAAGTTTATGGAAGTATGGGAGTTACGAAAGTTAAAGCGCTTCAAATGCTTTGTGTTTATGTTTGTTTAACACCACACTCATCAATATTCCAGCTATATGACGGTGGTCTGTAAATAATCGAGTCTGGACCAGACAATCCAGTGATTGGCATCATGAGCATCCATCCACGCAATTGGGATACAAATTATATTAGCACATGTTTCAGACGAAAAGCCTTTGGGAGATGAGCCTTTTATGTAAATTTCTCACTGTTAATATCAATCACTTTTCTATGGGCATTTTTTTATATTCTGATAAGGCTTTACTTCTTATTCATTACAAAATGTTGGACCCAAACTTAATGTGCGATCTTTCTGTCCCAAAGGACAATAACTCTCCTGTGGAAATGATATAAGCGACGGTTCCGGTCTGGTTCCCGAATCAATGTGCACTGCTACAACAAGTGTTTGTTTGTTTGTTGTTTAATGCCACACTATTCCACACTATTCCAGCTATATGACTACAGTCATATATTGGGTCTGGACCATACAATCCAGTGGTTGACACCATGGGCATCGATCTACGCAAGTGGGATACAGTGACATACATCAACCAAGTCAGCGAGCCTGACAACCCATTAGTCGCCTTACAACAAGCATAGTCGCGGCAAGCATGCGTTGCTGAAGACCTATTCTACCTTGGATCTTCACGGGTCGCTACAACTAGTGGCATATAGAGACGGAGCCAAGCCAATATGTAACCTTGCTCCACCCACAATCAAAAATGGTCATTTACTACTGAATATTTTGAACAAACACTTATTTTGTATTAACTATTATTTGAGAATATCAACATTTGTTCAGTCTTCAACTAAAACACGATTGACACGATTGAAGATAGTGGGGAAAACACCATGAAAAACGGTATACTGCCCTTTTCTTCTTCAGAAAACAGAGAGGTACAGTCATCCCCCGTATTCTGTCAGTCTGTGGTAAGATGTCACATCGATGAAATAATGCCAACTCATTATATTTATCAGTCGTTGTGTTATTACCCATGACAATCTTAACTAATAGTTTTCATACTACCATAGACTTCCAAACTGGAGAAATGCCTACATTTGCTGCACCTGGACATCTTTGACAGATCAACTATCCTAATACATCCATGTCTTCACTGGGTGAGGTGAGGTGAAATGGGGTTTAACGTTGCATCCAAGATTATTGCACTTATATAGCGACGTGCATGCACGTGTATGTGTGTGGCTGCTTGTACTAGTCTGGACTGATGCTGATTTATAGTGCTAGCACACTGAGATACCATGCTGCAGGTTAACATGGATACCCCAATCAGACACAGTATACTGAGTGCGAGCCCACCAGTCCTTGTTTCAGCCCCTTAATGCCGAGCGCCAGACAGGGTAACAACAAGTACCATCTTTTAACGTCTTTTGGTAACCATGTCTTCACTAATAATTGAAGAAGAAATAACATTCAGCATAAAACTACTGTTTTTCAAATGTTACTATCATAATCAACATTTTCTCTTACATCTGATTTCATTTGAAATATACAAACCAGTCATCATACATTGAAATAAGAGATTTACCCACATTATTCTGCCCGTTACAAAGTGTGTCATCGCAGGTGTTAATTAATTGATCCATTTCTTACACAATTATGATATTCATGCTCTTAAAAATAGTTTTTTGTTTGTTTGTTGTTTAACGCCACAGTCAGCAATATTCCAGCTATATGACGGCAGTCTGTAAATAATTGAGTCTGGACCAGACAATCCAGTGATTTACATCATGAACATCGATCCACACAATATGGGATCGATGACATGCATCAACCAAGTCAGTGAGCCTGACCACCCGATCCCGTTAGTCGCCTTTTACGACAAACAAGCATAGTCGCCTTTTATGGCAAGCATGGGTTGCTGAAGACCTATTCTACCCTGGATCTTCACGGGTCTCTTAAGAATAGTAGTAAAGTATAGCACAAGATGTGTATGATACATAAATAGATGTAAATGATAGTTGTATCTTCTTGTTTTTGTAGTATATGTTGAAAAGCTATTTCCCTTACAACCCATGCAATATCCTGCTATTGCTTTATATCCTGATTTTCATTCAATAGTATATCAAAACACCTGCAGTATAAAGTCTATTTCTTAGATAGCAAATATAATTCTAATTACAGTCTATTTGGCACCAAATGAGACTGATGAATTGCAAAATAACACAAAATCAGGAATAGTCTATAAAATGGCAATAAAGACAGCAATGAATACCCAGTACCCAACAATATCCTCGGGTTTTCTCATTCTCATTGCTGGAAAAAGTTGTTTTAGAAATTATCATGTTGCTATGTGTACAAGTTGACATCTTGAACGGAGGGGGGACCACGGTAGGAGGAACAGCGCATCACACACTGCACGTGCTACATCATATACGTCGAAATTTACTGACAACATGCGCCGCTCAGCTGGTGTGAAACAGCTGATTTTTAAGGTGTATGATTTCTTTTGATGTGAAGCAAAAAGAGGAAAAGCATTTTATGCCATTAATAAAAAGTTGAAAAAAGCTTCTAAAGCTCTTGGCATGTCTCCTAACAAGCTGAAAAATGTTGTCTGTCAACGGGACTCTTGCAATCAGTCGAAGAAGGTGGGGAACATATCAAAACCATGTAGGGTTGATAAATTAGACAGTTTTCAGAAACTTCAAGTAAAACGTGCAATTGTTCAACTGCATTCAGAAAATATGCTAATATGCACATGTCACTTATACTCTTGAAGAAACTGAACATAATTTTCTTGTTGCAAAATAAAAGCAAGGGCATCACTAGAAGGGGGAAAAACATCAAGTGGTTTATTATTACAATATCCGCAGTCAAGGTCATCCCTGATGCAGAGATACAGATGAGCAGCGTATTTGCATAAAATACCCCAAAACAATATTCAAAACCCAAGTACTTTCAATGAACTGGCGTACAGAAACGCATGCATTAAATGAAAAACTCAAATGTATAAACACAGCTCGCGTATATACGCAATGAAGCTTTTTCAGTATGCATACAAAGGAGCTAATTTCTGAAACATAATTACGAGCTAATTTACTTTCCAAGTTAAGCCTATATATTTACAACATCTAAAACATTATATGTTTTTTAAATCTTAAAATGTTCACTAATTTTGGGAAAAAAGCAATAGAGTGATGAATAGATGAGTAAAACATATTGGTAACCCAATGAAACATGTAATAACCCAATTAAAATAGAAACCCTAGAGTAAAAACTCAATTGCTCAAAAAGTCATCTGGAGCTCTGCTTATGTATCATTGTATCATTGAACATATGTTTCAGGACATGACAACGGTTAGATAATTGGTTAGGCGAAAAGATAAACTGTCCATTCACCAGCGTGAACGTTGCCGATAGAGGTGAAGGCTATACTGGTCGACTGTCTATAGGTGTTACAATAACATGTACTGCTCGTATCACTCATACCACATGTGTTTAAAGGTTGGACCGTCAGGAGCAACACACCTAGCGGATCAGTGAAGGGAAGACATATTGACAAAGATCCCCAAATGTTTGTGATGGAAAGTACATAAAAGTATTTCAACTTCCCAATCAAACTTACTGTGAATGAATGAACAGTTTTAACTTGGCAGGATTTTGAGTTTGTCGATGGTTTCAGACTCGTGTCTACAGAATCCATTTATCGCCCACATTAACTTTAGTCTTATGAAATAATCGGGTGTTCTTTAACTTCTTTTGAGTAGTATATGTTGCAATGTCCTCTTATGTTACAGCCCTCCACATGATGAGTGAGTGGACGAATTAACTTTAATGTCACAGTCAGCAATGTTCCAGCTTCTTTATTCGCTGTAATAAGCACTCCGGGCTCTTAAAAAATTGGCAAAGAGGACACTTCTTAAAACAAAAACAAGGAGTTAAATCTATCTTCAGAGATGAAACAGAAGTGAACACACATAGTTCAAACATCAAAGACACTATAACATTTTTGGTTGATAAAATGCTGATTTGGTTGTTAAAGTAAAATTATTAATAATAGTTTACCTTAAGTGTTTGTGATTTTTAGAGTAGGCTCACACATTGTGGTCACCTGACCCCCATCTTGCTAGGTATCACATGCATAACTGCATACAATTGTTAGCGGCAAAGACATCAGACTTGTGCTCCCATGGTGGTATGGTTCGTCGACATACGACCTGTTATCTCCCTTCATATCGACTTATTTGTTTGACCATGAAACAAGAAATAGTCTTGGTTCTCAGGCACCAGCCGCATCATTATAAAGTCTGCTGCACGTTTTGTTTTTATTTCCATTTAAAAAAAAAAAATCCTAATATTTATGCGATCCAGTATATAGCATGTAGTTACTTCCCTTTACATGCACATTGCTTTACTGCACATCTTGTGATAAGAGTTTTATCCGCATAATGTGACCTTTGACCTACTTAATATTGACCATATGTGGCAATGGGTTGAGTGACCGACAACACAGAAGCTCCACTGATCTTACCTCCAAACTAAATATCTAGGTTACTGTCTTACCTCGTTCTCTGATCTAGGGGAGATAATCCGCCCTCCTTGTTTGAAGCCGAGATGGCCAGTGCTTGCAGCAGTTTCTATGTCTAGCAGTTCCTCATCCTCAATGGCCCGCTGATCCAACTGACCATCGTTCAAGACATCCGGCTTGGAGCGACGGCCGTACGTCTTGCCACCCAGTACATACTTTGGTGTCACATGGACATCTGAAACAAAATACCTGCGGTTCAGGATGTTTCACAGATGTGCCACCATAGAAGGATTTCATGTTATTAATACCAGCACAATCATCATACATTTATGTGCACTAAATCTTGCTAATAAATGAATTTCAAAAGACAAAATCAATTATGATCATTCAGTGTTTGAAATAAAAGATGCCAAGCTGCCATCAGGACCAACAGAATTTAAAAGCTGCAGGCCATTGTAAAATTCTTCAGGCCAGCTCATTGTGACATACCGTATTCGCACACCGTAATAAGCACCCACGGCGATATTTGCTAATATATTGGCTAGTGAACAATCCCAATTAGCACCACTTCCGATTGATTAATGTACACAAGACTTACTTATTCGTGTATAATACGCTCTTGTGTGTTATATGCACCCTTTATTATGGGCAATTAAAATATTGAAAATATATCTGTTGTGTATATGTTGTGTTGTGACTTTTCTTTCGTATCATTTCAGGCTGTCAGTATAAACCAGGAAATTTACGATCTTTCAACTCTTTTTTTCTCACCAAAATAATATTCTAATAAAGCCCCCTATTTCTAATTTTGAGAGCGGCATAAATTTACTGCAGGCAATAAGGACCCTTACAAATTTGAAACTGCAGGCCCGACACAAGATCTATGGGATAAGGGCAGGTGCTTTTTGCGAACACTTTGATCTTGTATCTTACACTAATACAATATTGATGATGTGGCTAAAGTAACACAAATGTAAACTCCTCCTGGCTCCTTTGTTGTCCAACACTCATCAACTATGTAATATAACCATTTTAGTCACATGACACAAGTGAGTGAATGAGTGAGTTGGATTTTACGCCGCTTTTAGCAATATTCCAGCAATATCACGGCCATGAGACACCAGAAATGGGCTTCACACATTGTACCCATGTCGGGAATCGAACCCGGGTCTTCGGCGACATGACACAAGACAAATATATTCCTGTAGTGCTTTTCTCTACTTCAAAGATACAAGCAATTATCTGAGTGTTTTAAAAAGAGCTCCAGATAAGCTTCATATTTGCATAAGACACTAAAATTAAATCACAATTACCAACTTAATTTGGAGTTGCTTGTACAAGTGAAAAATGTAAAAATGTAATAGTATTATACAATACTGTGCGTAATTACCCAATGTATCAACATACATGTCCTTTCACACATTTTATTTTTACTATCGATTGCAGGCATTACACCTAAATGAACTCTACTGTCATCGATAATGCTTATAAGAGGTGCAGTGTCTCAGCTTTTGTTAGTTAGAAGTATATCGCTGTTGTTAGTTTATGCAACATGTTACACATTTGGAGTATCAAACAAACAGATAGAAATTAGAAATCACCTGAAGCAGTTTTTTAAGCAGATATATATTCTTTAAATGTCTCTCGATGCTGTAAAAATACTCAATAGCCTGCAACCTTAGGGGAAAAAGCATGAAATCCCAAAAGAAAGCAATCAATACCCCATGTGAATGAGTTAGTGAGTTGTGTTTGAGTTAACAGTATTCCAGTCATATCACGGCGTGTCAGCTTAATGTGGGAGGAAAGCCCGAAGTTGTGCAGGTCTCAGACAAACCTAGAAACATAATCAGGGCGAACCGGGATTCAAACACACAACTATAGGTTTCTGGCGTGCCCAAGGGATGCAACTCTGCACAGTGAATTGCAGCACCTTAGATGACTGGGCCACCCGTGCCTCCCCATGTGAATGAAAAATTGTGAGTAAACACTTAATTGCTCAAATAATTATCAGGCATACATGAAGTTGCAGCATTAGTCAAAGAAGGTGTCTCACCCGTTTTCTTGTCGTCATCTAAGTTCAGGGGTGCTACATCCTGTAGGATGCCAACAAAAGCTTCCTTGAAGTCATCAAACTGCACCTGTGATGAAATTCAGATTGATTTTTGCTAACAATACCTTCAACAAGTTTTCAGTTTTCATGACAAGCAGTAATATTTTATTACTACCTTTAAAAGAAGTTTCTGCTCAATGCCCAAGTTGTGTGCTTGTTTTGCCTTTTTAAAATTTGGTCAATAAAAACATGATTTTTTTTTATAAAACATCACTAGACATGGTGATTTACAAATTTAACGGTATTTGGGTACTGTATGGCGGACAATGTTTCATACGCAGAGAATAAGACTTCATGTGTAGTTTTCTCGTAAAATAAGCTGGAAATAGCGATCAGCTGTTTTATACAATTTAAGAACCATCGAAACAACATTTATTAATATTTGTCAATATTACGTATAAAAGTGTATTACCAAATTTATAGAAATGCTCATAAAATATATAATGAACAACCAATCATAAACCAGTTCTGTGGTCTAATGGTTAGAGTGCTTGACTGCTTAACAGGAGGTTGCAGGTTCGATTCCTGTCATCCAAAATGAAAACGTTACAATTGTTGTATTCAATTTTAGAAATTGGACATTTGCAACATTTGAAAGTCCAAACCTTATTTGCTTCTCAACTCATCATGTCTTACTCCGAAAAAGAAAAATCTCATACCCTGGATGAGGTCTCACTAGGAAAAGGAAAAACCTCCTAAGACTGATTAGAGGTTATTACAAACAAACAAGTAACATCCAAAACAATGAATATTCGTGATAGGTTTATGAAAGTATTGGACAATGTATTGTTGTCGGCAAAACCCTGGAACTAGATAGACATTCATAAGTCGCCATTAGGGGTGTACTTTTTTATCAAAGTATTAGTGAGTGAGTGAGTGAGTGAGTGAGTGAGTGAGTGAGTGAGTGTGTGAGTGTGTGTGTGTGTGTGTGTGTGTGTGTGTGTGTGGGGGGGGGGGGGGGGGGGGGGGGGGGGTTTACGCCGCTTTTAGCAATATTCCAGCAATATCAGAAATGCGCTTCACACTTTGTACCCATGTGGGGAATCGAACCCGGACATTCGGTGTGATGAGTGAACGCTTTAACCACTAGGCTACCCCACCACCCCTATTATTGAATGGCATTTGTCCATGGCCCATTTTGGCTGTTCTACATTGTCTACTTTCACCTGTCAGACTAAACATGTGTTATCCAGCTCACCTTTTTCTTGTCGCTGAGCACTTTGTCCAGGAGTAGGTCCGAGTACTCCTCCAGCTGCAGACCCTTGCATAGATCCAGCAAGGCCTCCCGTCCCAGGGCGCCCTCCCCCGTCTTGTCAAACATGTCAAACACCTCCCGCAGCTGGGAGCTGTATTCCTCCGACTCCGCCATCATGTCCTGCAACACATATACCCACACACTAAATACATGCCATCAAATCCTACTACATATACTCATATACAGAACAAATGCAACAATGACAGGTTCACCATCATGTCCAATAACACATAATGACATATGCCCACACAGTCAGTGAGTGAGTTTGGTTTCACGCCGCTTTTAGCAATATTCCAGCAATATCACGGCAGGGTACACAAGAAATGGGTTTCACACTTTGTACCCATTGCGTGAATCGAATCCCGGGTCCTTGGCTATCCGACCACACACAGAACAAACTCAACTCTGCCAGGCACTGCCATGAAGTCCAATAACACATATACTCATACACAAAATAAACGCAACACTGACATGCTCCGCCATCATGTCCAATAACACATATACTCATACTCAACTCTGCCAGGCACTGCCATGAAGTCCAATAACACATATACTCATACACAAAATAAACGCAACACTGACATGCTCCGCCATCATGTCCAATAACACATATACTCATACACCAAATAAACGCAACACTGACATGCTCCGCCATCATGTCAAATAACACATATACTCATACACCAAATAAACGCAACACTGACATGCTCCGCCATCATGTCCAATAACACATATACCCATACACCAAATAAACGCAACACTGACATGCTCCGCCATCATGTCCAATAACACATATACTCATACACAGAACAAACTCAACAGAGACGGGCTCCACCATTACATACAACAAATATACTCATATGCTGAACAAACAACACGGACAAACTCACTCACCAAGACTTGAAACACATATATTCTTACACTTAACAATGAACAGTGACAGGCTCTCCCAGCTGAAACATACATAGTACTCACACTTTAAGCAGTAATATCTTAATCAGTTTGCCTGTCCCACTACTTGATGATGGTGGTTTGTGTACAGTATGGTGTATGTCATGTCTTATACTGATCATTAAATCAGCTACTACAGACTCCAAAGAATGAAGTTTGTAATCACCACAATCCCCCACCTGAACGTTACCCTTCTTTGTAACTCTACCCCACAGTAACACCTACATGCAACAAAAGGATTTTTTTTCATTTTTATTGGTTGTTGGTTTGTTGTTTAACGCCGCACTAAGCAATATTCCAGCTATATGACGGTGGTCTGTAAATTAATCGAGTTTGGACCAGACAATCTAGTGATCGACATCATGAGCGTCGATCCACGTATTTGGGATTGATGACATGTATCAACCAAGTCAGCGAGCCTCATTGTTATTGAAGTTACTATGGTCATTTACATGCTTTCCCCTTTAACACTACTATTCGCTGGAGGATTGAGATTATTTAGCATGTTTAGCACACTGGAACTATAATAACATGACACGCTTTACATGCACGTGGCCCATCGGTGTGAATTACAAGTCTGTATTGCTCATCCATACCGGGTAATCCTCGCCCTCAATGTAATCACAGCTCATGCTTTTCCTTTAACATATGACAGGATGCTGGTTATACCAAAGATATCTGTCTACAGTGTTATAACTTCTTGTATGACAATGCCAGTGACATGGATGACATTGTACAAGCCCTGTAAGTTCCCAGTTCCTGAAGGGCACACACAAATCAAATTCGTAATAAAGTTAATGATATGAAGCCTGTGTTATATACTTTTGCGCAAGTCAAATGGACAAATACATGGTAAATGAAAATATGAACACACTTGTATCAAAATTGCAAGTGCTTATCATCTAGCTCTTTTTCAACATGTTCAAAATAGGATGGAAAGTATTCTTTTTGTGGGCACACTTAAATTCCAAAGGGTATAAATTAGGGCTGCAACGAATACACTATAAGGCGAATACGATTCATATGATGAATATAGGGTAACGAATACGAATATTTATTCACGAAATACAATAACAAGTCAGCAGTTGATGTATTTTTTATGATATTCAGTGAAACAATAACAAAAAAAATTATTTAACATGGCTTGTTAATTATTAATTTATTATGCATTAATATACTTCACTTATACAGGTACTAGTGTCTGCTCAAATGCAACAATGACCAGTGACTAAAATACTGTCTCTCAAGAAATCTTTAATGGATATTTTAAGAGTCAGGGTATGTAAATGCACATGACTACATATTCATGAATATTAGATTCTAGTGACCACAAATAACGAATTAAATTCATGAACATGATGAATGGATACTGTTCGATTCACTGAATACGCGAGGGAATCGTAACAGCCCTAGTATACATAAACATCCTTCTGGGTTCCTTGTGGAAGACTTGAAAACAAATGCATATCTGTGCCTGGTCTAACAATATCAGAGGATACCTCTCACATTCTAAAATCCAAATTTTCCTTATTATTTGATGATAACCCCCAAAACAATTCAGTACATCGCGTAACCCGTAACGCAGTCATAATAGCTTGTACTCGGTGAACAAGGAAAATGGGTTTCAATAGCTTCTCCAACCTGACAAAAATAATGTTGCTATACTTCCCTCAAGATAAACATTTCTTTCACAACTGAACACAACTGGTCGCCTCTCAGAACAACTTTGTCATGAAAGTGAATAAGTGAGTTGTGTATAACACCAATTTTAACATTGTTCCAGTTATATCGCGGCGTGTCAGCTTAATGTGGGAGGAGGAAAGCCCGAAGTGATGCAGGTCTCAGACATCTACCACTTTGGTGAAACCCATGAGCGTTGGCAAGGTGCTAAGAAACATAAAAACATAATCAGGGCGAACCGGGATTCGAACCCACAATCATAGGTATTTTGAGTGCCCAAGGTACGTAACTCTGCACAGTGAATTGCGGCGCCTTAGACGACCGGGCCACACGTTCCCCCACTTTTTCATGGAATAACCTCATCTGAACATCATAAGTATATACTAACAACAAAGTATTGTTATCAGTGTAGGTAATCTAATTCATGAACTTAATGCTTCTCCAAACCAATGCGAGTATCGTCCCCTGGCCAAGAATGTGGCATGAAATCAAACCCTGCCTTAGAACTATAAAATCTAATCAGCAAACAAGAACACTACTGGTAAGCCAGGATAGGTTGAGTTGTGACATTACAATTAATCCCAGTAGGACTATGTATGAGGTCCGCCCACTGGCCGGTATCATTGTGAAGAAGGGGGTAGCGAATGGTCCATGACATGTATGATGGATATGTGTGTGTCCTGTCTAGGCTAACATGTTCTAGTGGCATGTTCAATGGTACATAACAGTACGTGCAGATGTGAGGTACCCGGTGACTGTGAAGATGGTAACAGCATATTTGCACAGATAACATTTGTTTTTGTTTGTTTGTTGTGGGACCGGATTGACCCAATGCCCATAAGGGAGTCTGTAATTTAAGTTTGTTTGTTTATTTGTTGCCCCACTCAGCAATATCCCAGCTATATGATGGCGTTCTGTAAATAACTGAGTCTGGACCAGACAATCCAGTGATTGACGTCATGAACATCGATCCACGCAATTGGAATTCGATGACATGCATCAACCAAGTCAGCAAGCCTGATCACCCGATCCCTTTGGTTGCCTCTTACGACAAACAGTCGCCTTTTATGGCAAGCATGGTTCCTGAAGACCTATTCTACCCCAGATCTTCACAAGTTGCACAGATAACAATTGATAAGTATCGTGACAATAAAGGGAATTCATTTGCTGTATAATGGAATACTTTTTTTGACCCCTAAGATCAATAATGAATAGTGTCATGTCATTCATGAAATGATTGTGAAAGTTGAGACCTTAACATAGTGAAAGTTGACTCAATGACATATTCCTTAATTAATCCCATGTCCCTTACACCCAGAACAGCATGTCCATGTTTTACCAGATTTGTTAAATTTGGGGAGACACAGCAGTTCAGCTTTGAGCATCTTGTAGTCAAACTTAATTTCATGCTTATATTTCATCCTTCCAGTTAGTGGATGTTTCTCAACTTGCTATGATATGGCGTGTTGTCCAAAACAATTACCAGACTTGGGGAGGAATATTGGAGATCATTTTTCCTGCAGCCATTTGGAGAACTTATCAAAATTCATCTTGTCATGATAATCACCTGTTTTGACTTTTGCTTCAAATATAAGCAGTGTTTCAGGTACAAATCCATTCTCGGACCTTACATGTACTAGGATCAGCTGAGGTCCAGTCCCAGACAGGTTGAACCCTACCTACAGCCATATCACCCTCCAATACTAGGATCAGCTGAGGTCCAGCCCCAGGCAGGTTGAACCCTACCTACAGCCATATCAACCTCCAATACTAGGATCAGCTGAGGTCCAGCCCCAGACAGGTTGAACCCTACCTACAGCCATATCACCCTCCAATACTAGGATCAGCTGAGGTCCGGCCACAGACAGGTTGAACCCTACCTACAGCCATATCACCCTCCAATACTAGGATCAGCTGAGGTCCAGCCCCAGACAGGTTGAACCCTACCTACAGCCATATCACCCTCCAAAACTAGGATCAGCTGAGGTCCGGCCCCAGACAGGTTAAACCCTACCTACAGCCATATCACCCTCCAATACTAGGATCAGCTGAGGTCCGGCCACAGACAGGTTCAACCCTACCTACAGCCATATCACCCTCCAATACTAGGATCAACTGAGGTCCAGCCCCAGACAGGCTGAACCCTACCTACAGCCATATCACCCTCCAATACTAGGATCAGCTGAGGTCCAGCCCCAGACAGGTTGAACCCTACCTACAGCCATATCACCCTCCAATACTAGGATCAGCTGGGGTCCAGCCCCAGACAGGTTTAACCCTCCCTACAGCCATATCACCCTCCAATACTAGGATCAGCTGAGGTCCAGCCCCAGACAGGTTGAACCCTACCTACAGCCATATCACCCTCCAATACTAGGATCAGCTGAGGTCCAGCCCCAGACAGGTTGAACCCTACCTACAGCCATATCACCCTCCAACTGCCAACAAGTTGGGACAGTGTGGTGCACCTGCAACCATATTTTATCTATAAAGATGATTGGCTGGTCCTCATCTCGGTCCCCTATGTTTTAGACTAGAGATAACCATAAGCTCTAGAAAATGATAATTGAAATCATTTTTGAGAATTTCAGAGAAAGCTGGTATCTATTTGTCCCACCGACCTCTAAATAGTCTTATGAGCAACACGTGTGTCCAGGGGAGCGTATTCAATTTCACCATCATGACCTGCACATGCACATGTGTACATTGTCTACCTGTAACAAATCAAATATTTTTGCATAAATTCTGGGCACCGCCTACTTGTCTCGAAAGCATTTGTGAGCCAAACAATGAATATTCAAATGAGATGGGTCCGGTCATCGATGCAGCTTGTACAGGTTCCAAATGTTGAACATTACATCAGCAATCCTTTCAATGTAGATGTGCAATGTTATGTTTGTTGGCGAGATTGGTTTCTTGGTTTATTTTTTGTTTAACGTTGCACTATGTAATGTTATCCAATGATTTGTGCGTTTGTTTGTTTGTTTGTTGTTTAACACAGCACTCAGCAATATCCCAGCCATATGACGGCGGTCTGTAAATAATTGACTCCAGACAATCCAGGGATACGATGACATGCATCAACCATGTCAGCTAGCCTGACCTCCCAAAACAGCAGCATATATAATATAATTACATATAGTACTTAATATGAGAATGAGAATAAGAATAAGAATGCCATTCATATTGCGCTACATTTCTATACCACACAGGAGCATGCTCAAATTATTATCCCAGTCAGTGTGGGCTCAATTTTCATTTTCAACTTCTCAACTCCCTGGGTAGTTTAGAAACCTAAGAATCCTGTGAGACACAGGAAGGTTAACAGTCCAAAACATTACCGTCTCATCAAAGTCACTTTCCCAAGGAGACACCACAGGTGCAGGAACAAAGCCCTAAAAACTCGCTGGAGTCAAGCTGTCCATCTAACCACTCTGGCCGACCAACGTTGATTAAGTGCATCTGACATGTGACTTGTCTGCTGTACACAAGACCACATGCCACCACAATATTTCACTGATAACAGGACCAATAAGGAGGAAGATACCAGGGGTTTTATATGTAAAATTTATATATAAAATACCAGCTATTGCACATGTTGGGGATTTTATGAGATATAAAGACATTGGCAGGTCAATGAGATGATGATGTCACTGCAGGTTTATAAAGTGAGTGAGTGAGTGAGTTTGGTTTTACGCCGCTTTTTACAGTATTCCAGTTATATCACGGCATGTCAGCTTAATGTGGGAGGAAAGCCTGAAGTGATGTAGGTCTCTGATGTTTACCACTTCGTTGAAACCCACGAGCACGGGTATGGTGCTGACAAACCTAGAAACACAATCGGAGCAAACCGCGATTCGAACCCACAATCATAGGTTTCTGGTGCAACTTTGCACAGTGATTCGCGGTGCCTTAGATGACTGGGCCACCCGTGCTCCCTGAAGGTTTATAAAGCAATAAACTTATTTCCACATTCGAAATGCCCTTCATTCAACTTTTCCCCTTTTGTTGGAAACAATGTCGTCGTAGTCAAACAGGCTCAGTCACCAAAAGTAACTCTTCAGCAAGGAAGGTAACACACCATGACAAACAGCATGTATATATTTTTCATGTGATATGAGAAACGAGGGGGATTCTGATTTATTTCATTATTTAAAAAAAAACAACGAAACACTTCTCAGCGACCTATTTAACATGTTCAGATAGAACTTCAATACAAATATTTGACAGTTAGTATCACCGTTTACTGGTTTAAGATAATGCTGTGCAGTCCTATTTGGCTGCATGGCAGATCAATAAAAAAATTATTATGAGATATATTCAGAAATAGTTTGTTTGAGTTTGTCAAAATCACTGGACTCTTAACCTTTCATTCAAACACTGTAGTAATTTCCCTTTTCAACCAGACAAACATTACTAATGTATATGAGTGCAAATTCATCTTCGATTGCAACTTTGTAAAGATTTGTTATGTCAGAACCATTTAAATGTAGTCTTTTTCATATTATTATATATCTTAATCAATTGAACTCTAAAGCTCCATCTATAATTGAAGGTTCATATTATAAGGTATATTTAGCAATAAATTTGTTACAGTTTTCCTTAAACAAATGTAATAAAAGCAACATGACATTCAATTTTGCAGAAACCTGTTGCCATATTCTTTTCAGGTAACAAAACAGATTAGGGAATATTATCACTATGGGCTATCAATTTTGGACCCTGGTTAAGAACTACTTCCTGCTGATTGACTCTTGTTTTGCAAACTAACATTTGACACAGGAAACATGAAGCTGACTTTGACTACATTGTTTAGATTTCAGCTAGGGGAGAGAAACTGGCCTGGATGGGGAAAGTTTGAGCAAGCTAACTTCCCAAGGGATAACAAAGCTTCTGATAGATGTTCCCTACTGATACCCCATGCTTGTCATGAGTGATCTCATGAGTCACCCGTACATCAATGCATATTCTCAGACCAGACCACACCACACCACACCACACCACGCCACACCACACCACACACGCTACCACACCACACCACACCACACCACACCACACCACACCACATTCATTCACATTAAATTTATTTCATTACAATCATGAACTCTGTGATGGATGATTTTCGAGTTCTGTTAATTCCTTTTAAGGAATCTGCGATTATGATTTGTTTAACACTTTGGATACAAAGAAAGAAAGCTCTACAAGTAAAATCTTCTCTTTTTTCAAATAATTCATCAATTATGAAATTTTGAACCTTATTCCACACACTAGGATCTACAGATTTAGACATGATGCACCCCAACAAAGCACACAGTCATGATTACACGTGGTTTCTACAGGTGCAGACAAGTTCAGTTTCTAGGACACTGACTGACTGAAACCCAATATATCCTAAAGTTCCTTTACAAATCCGATCATAATACAGAAGAATATCCTGTAGAGAGGTTCACAAACTCACTGAAAAGTCCTCATGCTATTTGTCTTTAGCAGCATCACTGTGTAAGATCATTCATTGTTGTACATTGTTTATACATGATATAAGGACTAGAAAAATATTACATGGGCAAAGTGGACCCTATGTTTTCACAAGCTCGTAAAACCCATGATTCTAGGTAAGAATATAGGTTCGCAGCAAAATAACAGAGGCAACTAAATGGGCAAGAGCCAACTAAATGGATTGGGTAATTTGGTTAGTTGGATATCATTGTATCCCAAATGCAAGGATCGATGCTCATGACATCAATCACTGGGTTGTCTGGTCCAGACATGATTATTTACAGACTGCTATCATATAGCTGGAATAATGCTGAGAGCGACATTAAACAAGAAATAAACCAATCTCACCAACTTACAAAACAACACTAGCTCGAAAGGTTAGTAAATAAACTACTCAATGTCTTAAAGTATCAGACATACAATGATACCAGAACATTTTTCACAAAACAAACCACATCTTAAGTGTAGGGCAATGGTTTTACAACCATGTGGCTAAAATCAATTTATAGCAGCTGTGTACTCATTAATTATTATCATTAACTGATATTTTCTGCAATTACACACCAAAGTACCTGCTTTTACCATAATTCAATTAAAAAAAACATATTATTTAAGCATGTTAAATGAAAATGTATGAAGGGTTGTGTAAAAGTGTTTATATAATCATTATATAATCATGTAAAGATTCAATCTTATTTAAACAGTGAAAACAAACACTTGATCTTAAATTTTCTTAAATCATTTCTGACACATTGTATGAATCGTTACATTGTTACAAGCTCACAAATCAATTGTACACCATAAAGTTTGTTTGTTGTTTAACACCGCACTCAGCAATATTCCAGCTATATGACATAGGGACCACCATCGAATTTCAGCTTTGTTCAGATGTGGATCTTTACCTCTTGCCATGGTTGGTTGGTTTGTTGTTTAACGCCGCACTCAGCAATATTCCAGCTATATGACGGCGGTCTGTTAATAATCGAGTCTGGACCAGACAATCCAGTGATTGACATCATGATCATCGATCCAAGTGGGATACGATGACATGCATCAACCAAGTCAGCGAGTCTGACCACCCGATCACGTTAGTCGCCTCTTACGGCAAGTATGGGTTGGTGAAAACCTATTCTACCCCAGATCTTCAGGACACTATAGGACTATATTCCCATGTGAAAAGGTCTCTTGCCTTATACCAAGAAAACAATATCGTACGACACAAATAGCAATATAACTGCAGAGCTCCAGATAAGCTGCATATCTGCGTAAAATATGCATCAGAAATTTCAGAAATATGCAGTAAAATAAAATACAAGCGTGTCAGATACGCAACGAATATTACAGATACGCTACAAAAATAAAACTTTCTGCGTATCATCAAAATATTGTGAAGTAACCCTGCGTATTCGATTAGCAAATCAGCAACTTATTTTGAAATTATAAACAGACATATCGTCAACCTTGCCAAATTCCACGATGACAGTTACATCATGATCATTTGCCATCACACTTTTTTGTGGAAGTATCGTGATATTTTTGAGTCCTATAAAGCTCTTGAACCCACACGACACCAGTTTGCAAGGACTAGATGAATAGCGTTTTTAAATATTTAAATACCCACATGTGTAAAAACTAGTGGGTAACAGAAATTTGAATACCCAGATAGAATTACTGATACCCAATGATTTCAAAATGCATGGCTAAAATACCCACAACACCAAAAGCTTATCTGGAGTAACTTATGGTGTAACTTGGGGATAGTTCTCTTTGGCCCAGAAGCCCATACTGAAGCAAACATATGTAATGCAGATTACTTGTGTAAATAACGTCCTTTCTAAAAAATTCACAAGTTATGTACTATACAGAAAAGGTTATCAGTTTGTTGCCAAGGCTTTGCCTAGATACATTTGAAAATTACTTCATTCCGGCATCAAAGTTAAAAAATGAAAATGCTGACGTCTCAAATTAGTCAAAATGATGTCATCATGGTTAGATTCTATATGGCTTCATGGCATCTAATTACAAATAAAAACACTCACGGCACATAATGATCACTACTATCTAATTTTAACCAATCATTAAAACATTTTAACCTCCGAGATCCTTCAAGACTGTTGAAACAGTCCAGGTAACTAAACTTTCAAGATTATGGTGCTACGCTGATCATTGAAACATTTGTTGTGTGAGCAATATGACAGCAATACCACAGCAATATCATAGCGGGGACACCAGAAATGGACATCACACATTGTATGCATGTGGGAATGAAACCCGGGTCTTTGGTGTGACGGGTGAACACTTTAACCACTAGGCTATCTCACTGCCCTAATTGTTGAGGAACATAAACATCATCGTCAGGAGCTACCTGGAGATCCTTCAACAATTAGAGGCCATGTGTATATTTTGATTTAATTTGTTTCAGATAATTACAGTTAGGGAGTGGTCATTTATTACATGGAACATTTTTTTAGTGACACCTCCCCACTATCCTAAACACATGCACTGTTTCCACATCAAGCCTTTATTTTTATTTGACAAAATAGAACTGTCATGGGTCACTTTTTCATAAAACAACCACTATCCCTTAATCTTTCCTCTAATGAACCATTATCATATTTGATGTGCATGGTGTGTGTTTGAATCGTATGATTTGTATGTTTTAAATGTAAAATATAGGGACCACCATCGAATTTCAGCTTTGTTCAGATGTGGATCTTTACCTCTTGCCATGGTTGGTTGGTTTGTTGTTTAACGCCGCACTCAGCAATATTCCAGCTATATGACGGCGATCTGTAAATAATCGAGTCTGGACCAGACAATCCAGTGATTGATATCATGAACATCGATCCACGCAATTGGGATCGATGACCGTGCATCAACCAAGTCAGCGAGCCTGACCACCCGATTCCGTTAATCGCCTTTTACGACAAGCATAGTTGCCTCTTACGGCAAGCATGGGTTGCTGAAGACCTATTCTACCCCGGATCTTAAGGGGTCCTCTTGCCATGGAAACTGGACATTTTAAAAAAACAACCAACCCCTCTTCTAGACAAAATTTGCCCACAATGTTTTAAAAAGTTTGATAAGAGAACTATTGCCTGACCACCCGATTCCGTTAATCGCCTTTTACGACAAGCATAGTTGCCTCTTACGGCAAGCATGGGTTGCTGAAGACCTATTCTACCCCGGATCTTAAGGGGTCCTCTTGCCATGGAAACTGGACATTTTAAAAAAACAACCAACCCCTCTTCTAGACAAAATTTGCCCACAATGTTTTAAAAAGTTTGATAAGAGAACTATTGAAGATGAATTACAATTCGGTTGAATTAGGTTAGAGGTATGAAGCTATAAGTAAATCATCATGAGTTATAATTGGAAATTATTTTGTAATTAATATAATTATACAAAAATATCAATTTGATTTATCATGTTAATTGTGAGAAACAACCTTACTCTTTGACATTATAATCTAAAAGGTTAAACAAAAGATACAACATATACAATGTTAACAACATTTTGGCTGCCATATAGCTGGAATATTGCTGAGTGCGGTGTTAAACAACAAACAAAACAACATTATGCTTCAAATTGATCACAATACGGATTCAATTTACTTATTGATATAAAACTTAAAACATCTACGGTCATAGAGAAATATTGAACACCTTAACAGCTTACAATCACATAAATAAATACAAACTAAATCAAAATATGACAACAATTCATCGTCAAAACCTGTGCACATAACAGAGTTGAAAATCAATAATTTTATACCTATCCTACGAAGTCCCACACAACTGTCCCAGATGTCACCTGCCCGCAGTCTCCATTTTCACACCGGCATATTTCCCATATCACATACAGCCACCGACACAACAGTTGAGCCTAACACAGGCCCCCGATATGCGATACAGGGCTAATACCACCTTACCCATGTAGTCATGCATAAAAGCCATTGTATATTGGCCGTTATTGCATAGAGTAATTATCCCGCTAGTAAGGGCGCCAGTGCTGTCAAACGTGACGATTCCTCACCGACCTCGACCATGAAGGAAAAATATTACCAGTTGCTATTCACGAGCAATACCTTTTTATCATTCTCCTCCAATTAATTCTGTTTGGGGCTAGTGGAAATTCACGCCATTCTAAGTTGCCATCGCTTGTGAATCATGTTATGAAACTCCAAAATCAGCAACGTTCATTTCCTTCCGTCGCCCATGTTTTTCGCGAGCTGATCCAAATTCACGCGCGGCTGGCGCTGCGATGAGTTCAAACGAGTTATCGTTCTTGTCGCGACATTCTTTATTGATTACTATTGTTCTTAATTGTTATCGATTCAGGTTCTATATTTATCACGATCGATCATAAAACAAGCTCGGAGACCTATGCTTCTGTTGTATACATCAATCATAACAAACAATCACATTAAATTAAAATGAAACATGGTTGCTGTTGTGTGAGGAATCGTTATGCATACACTAGTATATTGATATATGATATAATAAACGTTTGTATCATAAAACGTTTCTCATCAATACAAATAAACACCAAGTTTTACATTGATTTGCATGATTGGTTACAAAGAATTATTGGTCAGTCGTACATCATTTATGTGTATCACATGGTAATGTATCTTGTACCATAATCTTCACATGTTTGCGTGGTATGTGACATGGTTCCTTTAACAGATAATGGTAGCATTGTGTAGTAATTGAGCCTTTTTTAACGCACATTATGTATTTAAGCGAAATAGCAGGGGACACCCTGTCACAAGAACGTTTCAAATGTCACCAGAAAAAAAGCCATGCCTAATAAGGGCGATACCGCATTTGAGCTGATAGTAGCTGGATACCTGCGGTGTATGAGTGAGTGTATGAGTATGGTTTTACGCCGCTTTAAGCAATATTCCAGCAATATCACGGCGGGGACACCAGAAATGGGCTTCACACATTGTACCCATGTCGGGAATCGAACCCGGATCTGCGGCGTGACGAGCGAACGCTTTAACCACTAGGCTACCCGACCGCCCCTCTGCCGTATATAAATGTATAGTATGATAATAATGTCTGCCTCTGAGACAATTTCTGTCACATTGAAGTCTAATTTTATCTGTGTTTTATGAGAACGGACATATAAATAAAAATAAAGGTATTGTGAAGCTTAAGACTAATCTTAGAATCGGTCAGGAGGTGAAGGTCTTGGTGTATTTGCACTGGTGATTGACGTGCACAGTTCAAATCCATCCTGACCCGACACTGGTCACGAGTACACACGTGATGGAGTGAGATGGATATGAGATGCCAAATTCGGAGTTAAATGCATTGCTCATAAAATATTCCGAGCATTAATTTATAAAGTGTTTTTGCAGCAGCTTTCATGTAGCTTCCTTGGCTGGCTTCTTTCAGCCCTTCTTCCAGAGGGGACAAAACTGTATGTCTCCCAGGCTCCCCATCTCATGAGTGGTCAATTCCTTTCATCCATGTATATAGAACCATGGCTAGGCCATGTCCCTTTCACGTTGTTGCGTATGAGAACGGCCTTTTCTGCCAGAATATGCACTGAAGTGGTCAGCGAAGCACAGCAAGGAACCTGAGACTCGAAGCAGTTTTCAAGTGTTGATCATCTGATTTCCGCGAAACTTGCCAATTATGTTTATTGTACGCATTTGGAATAATATGTGTGGAGTGGTTGAGTAAGGTTTTACGCCGTTATTTATGCAATATCACAGCGGGGGCACCAGAAATAGGCTTCACACATTGTACCTGTCCCGAGCTTGCGAACGCTTTAACCACTAGGCTACCTCAATATGCATGCACCTCCGTGTATTTTTAAGGTAATAGCCGTGATGAGAGAACAGTTGCCACAGTTGCGTTTTACAGTGAGTGATCAAGAGTGAGTGAGTTAGTATGGTTTTACGCCGCTTTTAGCAATATTCCAGCAATTTCACGGCGGGGAACACCAGAAATGGGCTTCACACATTGTACCCATGTCGGGAATCGAACCCGGGTCTTCGGCGTGACGAGCGAACGCTTTAACCACTAGGCTACCTCAATATGCATGCACCCCCGTGTATTTTAAGGTAATAGCCGTGGTAAGAGAACAGTTGTCACAGTTGCGTTTTACATTGAGGGATCAAGAGAATCTACACAGTGACGGTTACTGTGGAAATGGGCGGACAGGAACGCCCAACCATGTACAGTGCATACGCATATGTCGAGTATCGACCCACATCGTCGCGGTTTTACGCTGCATTCAACAGTGATGTATACATGTAGATGTGTATTAAGATTTACTGCTATGTACACATATCTTTAGTCTGCTCGATGGAAACCAATCGATGGCGGGAGCCAATGCAGTGAGCAATCATCCTTGTTAAGTTTTGCTTATGCTGCAGTCAATTTGATTAATACATTCATCCGACGAACGATGGTTCACAGGACATATACTGAGAAGTGTTGTGGTTGGTTGGTTGGTTGTTTAACGCCGCACTCAGCAATATTCCAGCTATATGACGGCGGTCTGTAAGTAATCGAGTCTGGACCAGACATTCTAGTGATTGACAACATGAGCATCGATCCACGCAATTGGGATCGATGACATGCATCAACCAAGTCAGCGAACCTGACCACCCGATCCTGTTAGTCGCCTTTTACGACAAACATAGTCGCCTTTCACGGCAAGCATGGGTTGCTGAGTACCTATTCTACCCCGGATCTTCACGGGCCGAGAAGTGTTGTGAGAGATGATGGACTAAGCATTCTCCCTGATTATAATCCTTGGTTTGTCAGGACCATTAGCTCAAGGGTTTCACCAAGGTATAAAACGTCTTCAATCTGCGTGATCGTTGTTTTTGTTTTTTGTTAAACACCGCACTGAGCAATATTTCAGCAATATGACGGCGGTCTGTAGATAATCGAGTCTGGCACAGACAATCCAGTGATTGACATCATGAGCATCAACCCAAGCAAGTGGGATGCGATGTCATGCATCAACAAAGTCAGCGAGACTGACCACTTGATCCCGTGAGTCGCCTCTTACGACTAGCAGAGTCGCTTTTCACGGCAAGCATGGGTTACTGAACACCTATTCTACCCCGGATCTTCACGGGTACGTCAGCTTTGTCCCCTGTGAGGATTTAGCGTCAGAATCAGTTCCAGGTGCCCTTGCTTGTTGCAATTGGAAGTGTAATATACAAAGGGGATCGGGTGGTCAGGTAATGTGACCTGGCTGATTGCGCGTCATCGCCCCGGCTTATCTGGTTCTTTGCTCATGTTTTCAATCACGGGTTTGCCTGGTTCAGTATCGATTATTAGAAGGGCACTATGATATATCTGGAATATAACTAAAAAGGGCGTTATCATCATTCACATAGCCACTCCATTTCGCTCCCAACATAATGACACATTGTGGTATGACTCACATGATGCCCAACAAAGCGTTAGACTACAAATACGTAAATAGAGTTTGACCTTAGTTTCGATACTTGGCAATAACACTATATTTCAAGGTTCAGTTTATACATTGACAGCACACTGACCTAGTTTCATCACGCTACACGGCACTGAAAACACAGATGTCAGAATATAACTGACAGGATACACAGAGCTCATACCCCACCACAGTACACACGTGTGTTCACGTGGACTATCGACAGAAGAAGGGCATTCTAGTTATGTATACAATCTGTGATCTAGAAGAATATCGGGTTCGGACAATAGATGGTGTTGGGTCATGCTCCCCTATCACAGACATTCGCAGTTGTCAATACAGCGCATATATTGCCAGGGCCCGTGCGAATCATTAATATCAACAATTGAGCATTGCTGGTGAAAATGTACATCGGTGATAGAAACTGATATAATTATTCCATTAAACTCATTATGATACACTATTTAATGAACTTCGGATGGTATCCACCAGAAATTAAAATAGGGCTGCGTTGGTGATAAGTGACATCTATTTTCAGTATATTCTATAGCGGTCTTTTGTTTGTGTATGTATACGCATCGGGAATGAAAACGTAGGTAAAACGTACGGCATTGAATCCCAGTGGCGCAGCACTGATTACACAAGATAACAGATGTGTTCTAACTCACAAAATATAGTTATGTAAAGGGTTCTGATTAAAACAAGCAATATCAGATATACAACGCTTCTCCCAATATTCTTTTCATGAAACATCTATTCGGATATTCGATACATGTTTGATGAGTGAGCGAGTGAATAAAAGATGGACATTGCTGTAAATAATACACATTGAAAGTCGCCTTTACGTACTTTACATAAGTCGAGATCAGACAGACGTAGGTTGATGGTTGATAGCATGAACATCGTTATGCAGGGTAGGATAGTCACACATTACAACCAAGACGTTTAACAAGTTGGACTCCTTTATTAAGCTACTGATTCAAAGATACGAATGGAGGTGGGGAGAAATAGGGTTTGATCATTTCATTTATATTGCGAAGTGGACGTGTGTGTGCGTGCGTGCGCGTGCGTGCTTAATTATACTAGTTCAGACTTCTGTCGGTTTATAGTGCGATTTAACATGGATACCTCACTCTGACACAGAATACAGACAAGCAGACCAGTCCTTGTGTTATCCCTTTAATGCCGAGCCTCAGGCGGGGTAACAACAAGTACCACATTTTCCTATGAAGCGGCCGAGGATCGAACCACCCTCCTGCTCTCTGGGCAGCCGCTCTTTCCACTCGACCACGGAGGAGGTAGAGTGGGACGGGGTTTCAACGTTTTTTGAAGCATTAATGTACTGAAAATAATTACCCTAATAGCTGTCATATTTTGGGATGACCCTCTGCCTCCCCTTGTCCTTGGACATTTTCTTTCATGGCCCTCCCCAAAAAGACAAAATGCAAAAGAAGACAAAATGCAAAAGAACTTTATATTTGATAATAAAATTCAATTTTGTCATGACACTCCTCAAACATGTGTATTATTTTTTAAAACCCTCCTCTAGAGACGGTCATATTGTTTGGTGACCCAATCCCATCCGTTATAATAAATGACCGGTCCCTAACTATCAACAATGCATCAATACCATATGTAGGTATTTCCAAAAGATGCATAAAAAGTTCTACATAAATGGAAATATAGGAGGGATGGTGCATATACTTATATAGGCAGGATGAGCTATAATACCGGCGCACAGTATTCCGATGTCTATATTTACACGTTGGTGTTTCTTAAAGAAAATGCTTCTTTGTATCATTCAGTGTTGAGACAACCCTTGACAACCCGTCATGCAGACTGCCTTGTGAGACCACTGTGTGTCGTTGCTAAAGGCACGCGATGTTATCGACCGTGGGTAGGATACCCGTTGTCGGGAGGCATAGGCGCAAACCTTGTATCTGATTCCTACCCCTCACGAAGTCATGCTCTACGGGACATGGTTATGTGTCTATCACAGCTTCATCATAACACAGGGCTATCCAGCGAAATTCATACAAATTCATGGCTTGAACCACCCTTCGAGGCGGAATATGAATACCATGAATATGCATGAATTTCGCAAAAACGACCACTGCTTATATACAGTCAATGTATGTTATATTATATGTTGTATTGTATGTTATAGTCAATGTGTAAAACGACTTAAATTAGGCAATTTACAAAACGCCAAAATATTTCAGTCAGTTTACAATTATACTTTCCCGGCATATTGACTAAAATGTTCAAAAGGCCTTTAAAACATGGCATTAGACTAATTATGCCAGGATCAGAAATTATACACCGACTTTCTTTTTGTTTTAATCATTTTCAGTCACTGGGTGATGAAATAAAGCAAAAACATGTTTGGAATTCACTATCATAATAATTATATTAAATGGAAAAATATTTGTAAAATTACTGAAATATTTTGGCGTATTGTAAATTGCCCGTTTCATTCATTTTACACATTGACTGTGTCATATACTCAATAAGAATATGTTCCCGAAATGGTAATTTGTTATGGAGAGTGGTGGCTCAGAGATTATTCATTCACGAGAGGACTAAAAGGAGAGCCGCGACGCTTGGATGTCGGTGGTTTAGCCCGTTCTTCTACAACGGTTGCATCATTATCCTTAAACTGTTTGAAAATGATATCTTGAAGGTCCTATATGGGTCCTAATAAGTGAGTTAGAAGATGAACATACTGTATTTTCAAATTAAAGCTAGATTACCTGTAATTTAATCGCGCTAAATAGAATTGGGTACCGAACGTGCAGTCATTTGTCTATGGGTCGATGAAGGCTGTCGATGCATACACAAGTTATGTGTGAAAAAGGTTTAATTTAGTGGTATCAAATTGAAATTTGATATACCCTATGTTAACCAATAAGCATTCTTCAGCATCATGGTAGAATGAATGTTCAACCTTGAATACTACATCACGGTGTCCTCAATAATCCAGTCTGCACCAGAAAAACCACTGGCTGAAGCATGAGCACGAGGGATGCCGACAGCAATCCGCCAGGTCACAGAGTACGCCGCCCAGATCCCTATTTTTGTCAGCTCTTGGGGAGCTGGGGACGCATGGGTTCGCTTCCTTACACGGACATAAGGTGTGAAGCCCATTTCTAGTGTCCAATTAGGTGTGATATTTATGGAATATTGCTAAAAGCACAAACTTAATCCCCCTACAAACCCACCCAACCTAGAGTTGCTGATCTCTCCAAATCAAGGCCAGCCGACTTTGTTTTTAATCAATCAACACCTTACCTCAACTTCGATAATCTCGTTCAATCTGAAAATAACCAGGGTGCGGTAGTACAAAACAACCGTAGCGCTACGACTGTCGTAAGTCTATGTTAAGGTATGGGAGTTACGATCACCGTAGCGCTAAGATCGCTCTGTACAACGGCACCCTGGAACATTAATTGACATATATAGGAACCAGAAAATATGGTGAACCACGCCTTCAGAGTGAATGAGTAGGGTATGGCACTTTAAGCACAAATCCAGTGATGGCACAGCGTGTCAGCTTCATGTGGGAGAAAAGCCCGAAGTGATACAGGTCTTAGACATTTGCATTTCTGGTGTCCCCGCCGTGATATTGCTGGAATATTGCTAAAAGCGGTGTAAAACCATACTCACTCACTCACTCACTCTTAGACATTTGCCACTTTTGAGAATCCAGAGAGCACATATATGGTGCTGACAAACACAGAAACATAACCAGGGTGAACCAGGATTTCGAACCCATGATCATAGGACTTTGTGTAGTGAAATTGCAGTGCCTGAGCTGGCAGGGTCACCCGTGGCCCCTGGCCCCTGGCCTTCAGAACGACGTGGGACATCATCAGCTCCACAGGGTTCTCTGGGAATATGCAAGCATGACAGCTGATGTCATTTGTCAGATCCGTTTCCTAATTTTAGTACAAAATGACGTCATTTGCAGTCTGATAGTTATAAATGAAAACAAAAACAACAAATATTTCTGCAGAAATATTTAATACCAAATTCATTAGAAGCCAAATAAACTCATGCAATGTATTAAATCTAAAGAGAAATATGAAATATTCATCAAACGGCCAGGATGATACAGAACACACGTCCTGCCTGAAAAGGGCATGATTGTCACCACAACCTGAATGAAACCAACATGTCATGCTCTTAATTCTGCACTGCAGGCTATCTGATTGTCAGTGGTAATTTATTCTATATCAATAATGTTTGTATGCAGACTTTAATTAAAAAAAGGCGTAACGAAAAGATCTTGCTCAAATACAGCTGTCAGTGGATCATGTCAAGAATCTTGTATATCTTGATAAACATACAACAAACAGTTTTTCAATCACATTGTGATATTCATTTTGTAAAAGTGACATAAATATCCTGAGACACTACTGGAACACACATGCAAGAAAAAAAATGCTCAGCTTTGAAATATTTCTTGCCAGCAGTACCTTAGTGTTCCTACTTTGAGCTGTCCTGTCTGTTATATAATTCAACACATTCACCATGAAGCTGGGTATCATAGGCTGCACTGTTATCAATGTATACAATGCCGCACTGCCCTAACTGTATGCACTGTTATCAATGTACTAGTATATAATGTTGTACTGCCCTAACTGTTTGCAATGTTATCAATGTATACAATGCTGTACTGCCGTAACTGTATGCAATGTTATCAATGTATACAATATTGTATTGGCCTACTAACTGTTTGCAATGTTATCAATGTATACAATGCTGTACTGCCCTAACTGTATGCAATGTTATCAATGTATACAATGTTGTATTGGCCTACTAACTGTATGCAATGTTATCAATGTATACAATGTTGTACTGACCTAACTGTATGCAATGTTATCAATGTATACAATGTTGTATTGGCCTATTAACTGTGTGCAATGTTATCAATGTATACAATGTTGTACTGCCCTAACTACGCAACGTTATCAATGTATACAATGTTGTATTAGCCTACTAACTGTATACAATGTTATCAATGTATATAATGTTGTACTGCCCTAACTGTATGCAATGTTATCAATGTATACAATGTTGTACTGACCTAACTGTATGCAATGTTATCAATGTATACAATGTTGTATTGGCCTACAAACTGTATACAATGTTATCAATGTATACAATGCTGTATTGACCCACTAACTGTACACAATGTTATCAATGTATACAATGTTGTATTGGCCTACTAACTGTGCACAATGTTATCAATGTATACAATGTTGTATTGGCCTACTAACTGTACACAATGTTATCAATGTATACAATGTTGCATTGGCCTAGTAACTGTATACAATGTCATCGTTGTATAATTGATGTATTGTGTGCATACACATGCTCATAATTCGTGCATCTAATATATATATGCAAGAATATTATTGCTCTACCTGGAAACACATGCTGATCCTGAGAATTTGATCAGTATCATGGTACTCAGAACATCATTGTATCACCATACCATAGCTATCATAGCACCTTCAGCAAGCTATGTCTTCAGCAGTTTCAGAATTTATTGCTCTTTTCACAGACACTTATTCCTTAAAATCAACCAATAATTCAGCATGACATATCATTGTTTAATGAGAGTGCATACCCTAAACTTTGCAAAACTAGAAACAAATAATTAATTATTTGTGCATCCTTTGTTCATACTTTTGTAGTGAAAGTTACTAATGGACTTAGCCTCAAATCAAATATGACACTTTTCTAATATCTTCTTCAATTAGCTCCTACCTCTGTAAATGAAGAGATGACATTGGTCTGGACTTACAGTTCGTTGTTTAACTGCCACTCAGCCAATCTCATTAAAATCAGATCTTAGTTCTCGCTACCGCTAAACAAAGATCTGAGGACATCCCATTACAGGTCACATCAGAATGACCTTTCATCCGACCAATCAGAGTGTCGCTTACCAGATCATGGAAGTGACAGACAGAAAGTGATTTCTAATCATGCAATCTCAAAAACTTTAACATGGTGTATTTTGAACGATAGTTTATGTGCTTAACGACTGAATCCATACAATCTAGACCATCTATTAGCTATTCCAGAATGTTCTCTTGGTTAGGTTTCAAATTTTTAATCGAGAATTTGTCAAAATATGTTTTGAAGCGTAGTCGCCAAATTTGAAATTAGTGCTGTAAAGCACGAGAAAGCTGCCTTCTGATTTTCTAATGTCGACTTCTTGTCAGTCATTTCATTGGTCGGTCAAAGTTTGCGCAAGGTCGGAGTGACGTGACCCGTAATGGGATGTCCTCAGATCTTTGTTTAACGGTAGCGAGAACTAAGATCTGATTTTAATGAGATTGCCACTTAGCAATATTCCAGCTATATGATAGCAGCCTGCAAATACTTGAGTCAGACAAACCGGTGATTGATATGTTGAGCAACATCCCTTGCCATTCAACCCTGTCATCAAGCCTGACCACCCAAGCCACCCTGGTACTGCAGGCATAGGTTGCTGGGGACCTATTCCAACCTGGAATCCCCATGGGAAACTCGGGCCTCACACATTCAAGTAGGGCTGGGTACCCAACACCCTTTTTCCCTGTTTTACTCGAGCCCTGGCAAAAAGTATTTAGATACACATATAAAACGATATGGTCATGCATACACTGAAGTTGACTGAAGCTTTATCTTATTCAAACATTTAACAGCCATACATAGGAATGCATACATAGTCACAGAGAAAATCGGGACATTAGTGACTTGTACTGTAGCCATGGAGTGAAAGTGAATGATCGTCATTAAACAATATATCACGTGACTAACCACGGGTCTGGGTAGCCCTGTGGGTACCCGGATCCTACTCAGTACCCACCCGACCCGGGTACCACAGTTACCCGTCCCAGCCCTACATGTATGTATGGCCAGAACCTAAAACACCATCAGGGCCCACTTGCACAAAGTGATCTCAGAGCTACGACTATCACAAGCAAGCCTATGTTAAAGAATGGGATACAATCAGCTTAGCACTAAAATCCCTTTGTGCAAGTGGACCAACGTCTGAGTTGATGGCATGTACACTTTGGAAACAACCATTCTACAAACCTACATACCATACAGACATGAATGGCCTCCTGAATCAGTTGCACAGAGTACCATATTCGACCCACAGGCTAAGATACTGGCTAGTGAACAATCCCAATTAGCACCCCTTCCGATTGATCAATGTACACAAGACATATTTTTTCGTATATTACGCACTCGTGTGTTATATGGACCCTTAATTATGGGCAATTAAATTCTGGAAAAATATATCTGTAGTACATAAACATTTCAGGCTGTCAGCATAAACCACAAAATTTATCTTTCAACTCTGTTTTTTTCACCCGAATAATATTCTAATAAGAGCCCCATATTTCTAATTTTGAGTGAGTGAGTGAATGAGTTTGGTTTAACGCCGCTTTTAACATTATTCCAGCTATATCACGGTGTGTCAGCTTAATGTGGGAGGAAAGCCCAAAGTGATGCAGGTCTCAGACGTTTACCACTTCGGTGAAACCCACGAGCACGGGTATGGTGCTGACAAACTCTAATTTTGAGAGCGCCCTGGGTGCTTATTACGTCGAATACAGTAATGTCCTTGGTATACAGATATAAATATAAATTTACACAAGAGCACTATAAACTGCTTGTGATTCCATGGCATCTGACTGGCAAACAAAGCAATTTGTCTTGCATTAATGGTTCCATAAACCGAAGATAGCAAATGAGGCCACACCCACTAACAGACTGTTTCCGGATTGGTTGATAACAAATTGACAGGGCTAGAGTTGCATTAATGCACTGAGCGATGTCACAGATTTTGTTTTGTTGTAACAATCTTTTGTATGTTACTGATCCCAGGCACCCCAGGGGGGTCAAAGAGAATCAGGTGAAGGTCATCAAAACACAAGATGATACAAAGGTATTTTTACTTTTGAAATATTGATAATATTGAAACAATGTTCATGACAAATAATGTTGTGAGATTCATGTAAATAATAAACAAAACAGCTGCAACATGAACATCATTTTGGGCATAGCACTCAGATCATTTAAAAAGTTAATCGATCTGACTTTGTTTTGTAGCTAATGTCCACAAAGTTTGTAGAGATATTCCTGCAACTATAAACCATGAAATATCGCAGCCATCAGTGCTGAAGGACACAGACCTGTATACAGTAAATAATAAATAATAACCATGCAGTGCTGATTTACTCCATAGAAACGTATATATTGTTACCTCTTCCCAACACCAGGCTAAATGCCTATGTTGTACAGGTTCGTGCTTGTATGGGTAGGGTTCTTTTTTCATCTAATATTTTTTTCATGACTTTTAGCACTTACGTTTGTTTAAAATTGATGTTAGTTGCAATGTTTCTCAAACATATATAGGTTGTAGGTCAAAATAAATAAAGCAACCATAATATGCAGAAACAACGATAAAAACATTTGGGTGGCAAGCGAAATAAATAGTTGGCCAGGTTACCTGAAACACAAGTGTGTTTTGGGGTTGATATACACCAGCCTGAAACACTATATCTTTAACCCCACACAACCTACTTGCATGATATACACCAGCCTGAAACACTGTATATCTTTAACCCCACATGACCTACATGCATGATATACACCAGCCTGAAACACTGTATATCTTTAACCCCACACAACCTACATGCATGATATACACCAGCCTGAATCACTGTATATCTTTAACCCCACATGACCTACATGCATGATATACACCAGCCTGAATCACTGTATATCTTTAACCCCACACAACCTACATGCATGATATACAACACCCTGAGACACTGTATATCTTTAACCCCACACAACCTACATGCATGATATACACCAGCCTGAAACACTGTATATCTTTAACCCCACATGACCTACATGCATGATATACACCAGCCTGAAACACTGTATATCTTTAACCCCACATGACCTACATGCATGATATACACCAGCCTGAAACACTGTATATCTTTAACTCCACATGACCTACATGCATGATATATACCAGCCTGAAACACTGTATATCTTTAACCCCGCATTACCTACTTGCATGATATACACCACCCTGAGACACTGTATATCTTTAACCCCATACAACCTACATGCATGATATACACCAGCCTGAAACACTGTATATCTTTAACCCCACATGACCTACATGCATGATATACACCAGCCTGAAACAATGTATATCTTTAACCCCACACAACCTACATGCATGATATACACCAGCCTGAAACACTGTATATCTTTAACCCCACATGACCTACATGCATGATATACATCAGCCTGAAACAATGTATATCTTTAACCCCACACAACCTACATGCATGATATACACCACCCTGAGACACCGTATATCTTTAACCCCACACAACCTACATGCATGATATACACCAGCCTGAAACACTGTATATCTTTAACCCCACACAACCTACATGCATGATATACACCAGCCTGAAACACTGTATAACTTTAACCCCCACAACCTACATGCATGATATACACCAGCCTGAAACACTGTATATCTTTAACCCCATACAACCTACATGCATGATATACACCAGCCTGAAACACTGTATAACTTTAAACCCACATGACCTACATGCATGATATACACCAGCCTGAAACAATGTATATCTTTAACCCCACATGACCTACATGCATGATATACACCAGCCTGAAACAATGTATATCTTTAACCCCATACAACCTACATGCATGATATACACCAGCCTGAAACACTATATATCTTTAACACTACCCCCTCCCCCACCCCTCCAACCTACATGCATGATATACACTATCACAACTATCAAATATGATTCCACATTATATGACAATATCCAAGACTCATTATTGTCAAGGATATCAAAAGAGACATGGCTTTTCTTGTCTTTAGTTTGAAAAGAATGTACGTTTAAGGCACATGCAAGGATTTGCACACCCCAACTTGTGTTAGCATTACCATTTTCTGTCACAAAAATACAAAATCATATATCAAACTCACAGATTCTAATGTATGGTTGTAACAAGGGTATTATTGTAGACAAACACATCAAAGTTGAAACCACATTTAGAGGTAGGTATAAAATAAATAAAAGATTGCGTTGTACTTGGCAAACCATATTATCAATATTACAATCATGGAATATTTACCATATATACAAATATAGATAATTGATTCCCTGAAAGTATTCAGGTGATAAATGACATTGGTTATTAAAACAAATTGACTTAGAGGTGCTTGTAAAAAAGTCAAGCTCAATTGAACTAATTCCCGAACACAGCAAGCATTCAGATTTTAAAGAGTTTTCTTAAAGAACTGTCAATCATTTTAAACACATACATGCATAAAAATCTGATTGTCTTCCAAAGATTTTATCATTGTTATCCACTTACTTTAACAACATTATGTAATCAAATGTTTCCCAAATCAGGGCCCTGTTCCACAAAGTGATCTTAGACTGCCGTAAGTCTGTTATAGTATGGGAGTTACGATCGTCATAGCGCTACGATCTCTTTGTGGAACAGAGCCCTGGACTTGGCCTGCTGGTATATCCTTCAATAAATCCTGCCTGTATTCACACAAGTTAACTCAGCCCATGAATTTGGAGGAGTCATGAGCACAATTTAGAGAGTCAGATATTTAATTTCATCTTATTGAAACATGTTATAATGAAGAAATAAACAATATATATTTCAGTCACATGGATGCTTCCCTAGGAACCAGCAGGTTGTGACTGTGGTCACTAATCAGAAGCCCGAGTCGAGTGAAAGTCTGTTGGTTCTGATAAACACAGCTAATAATCGTCCTTATAATAATATCAAAATGTAGTGAAAAGTAGCATAGACGTGTTCAGGATGGCGAGCAACCGCGCGAGAATACAATGAGGCAATATCACGCCTTTCTGAACGGGAGGTGCGTACTCGCTCTCGCAGCACAGCATCAAAAATGGCCGGGGATCAAAACAGCCCTGTCCACAAGTGTCATAGGTTCACACATTTAAATTCATCACAAGTTTGATGGGTTCATACTTTGATGTTCATGATAACAAAGTGTTTATTTTTATTATTAGTTACATGTCCCTGTGCTGGACCAGACAATCCAGCAATCGACATGAGCATCGGTCTGTGCAATGGGGGATACGATGACATGCATCACCCGAGTCAGCGAGTCTTATCACTCGATCCTTATGGCAAACATATGGGTTGCGGAAGACCTATTGTCTTTCCTGATTATCACGGGTCAACATATTGAAAATGGAAAAATAACTTTTTGATGGTAGATCTAGTCTAAAAGATTATTCTTTTGACATCAGTTCCCTTCTCGTCAAAGGCATTCAATGTGCGACGCCATCTTGGATTACGAGGCGAACTACCTCTCGGGCTCGATCGCGAGTACACACATGAGCTCTTGCGGTTAGCCGTGTTCAACAGCGCACGCTCGCGTAATATCACGAGCGCCCGCCCTCCTGAACACGCCTCAACTGTATTGAGGTTCAGCCTTAAAAGGCATATTCAAAGGGAGACTACTCTAGAAGATTGCAGTTTGTTAAAATGGCTGCCTTCAGGATGATTGTAAAGATACAATTTTCAATAATAGACTTGGCCCATGTAGTAAGTGGATCATGCAACTGTTAGAGTGTAGACTAACATTAAGTCCCAGAAATAAAGTGATCTTATTTAAAAATATATATCTACAAATAATAAAATTCAAATCAACATCCGAACATTGCCTTATTTCAGAGCTGAGGCATTCTAGGCTTGAGTTGGACTGCTTTTTGAATTTATTCTCTTGACTCTGGGAGATAGACGAGGTGGGGTGCAATTGATCCCCTTGAAGATGGAGAAAAGAAGTACTTTAGGTCATAGTTTTTGAAAGTTTAAACTTACAAGTGACCAATAATGTCATTTCATTGTAATTTCAGTAAACACTAGTAGATTTCTAGCAGTGATAGAAGGATAAAAACATATAATTAAAATTATCACGGTATAAAAATGTAGCTGAAAAGAAAAGTAACTGGCTTCCAATGAACACATGTTTGCATTCACCATCAAACACTAAAAACACATACAAAACAGGAACAGGTACAAAATCATAAGTGAACACGGAATAGGCAGAGGTAAACATGGCACACCCACTACACCTTATCAGTGAGTGAGTGAGTATGGTTTTACGCCGCTTTTAGCAATATTCCAGCAACATCACGGCAGGGGACACCAGAAATGGGCTTCACACATTGTACCCATGTCGGGAATCGAACCCGTGTCTTTGGTGTGGCGAGCGAACGCTTTAACCACTAGGCTACCCGACCGCCCCTACACCTTATCATGTGGAGGAAAGACAGTATGGCTGTGGAGGACAGATCTAGGTCTAGCACACCCACTACACCTTATCAGTGAGTGAGTGAGTGAGTATGGTTTTACGCCGCTTTTAGCAATATTCCAGCAACATCACGGCAGGGGACACCAGAAATGGGCTTCACACATTGTACCCATGTCGGGAATCGAACCCGTGTCTTTGGTGTGGCGAGCGAACGCTTTAACCACTAGGCTACCCGACCGCCCCTACACCTTATCAAGTGGAGGAAAGACAGTATGGCTGTGGAGGAGAGAGGTCTAGCACACCCACTACACCTTATCAAGTGGAGGAAAGACAGTATGGCTGTTGAGGACAGAGGTCTAGTACACCCACTACACATTATCACGTGGAGGAAAGACAATATGGCTGTGGAGGACAGAGGTCTAGTACACCCACTACACCTTATCAAGTGGAGGAAAGACAGTATGGCTGTGGAGGACAGAGGTCTAGTACACCCGCTACACCTTATCAAGTGGAGGAAAGACAGTATGGCTGTGGAGGACAGAGGTCTAGTACACCCACTACACCTTATCAAGTGGAGGAAAGACAGTATGGCTGTGGTGGACAGAGGTCTAGTACACCCACTACACCTTATCAAGTGGAGGAAAGACAGTATGGCTGTGGAGGACAGAGGTCTAGTACACCCACTACACCTTATCAAGTGGAGGAAAGACAGTATGGCTGTGGAGGACAGAGGTCTAGTACACCCACTACACCTTATCAAGTGGAGGAAAGACAGTATGGCTGTGGAGGACAGAGGTCTAGCACACCCGCTACACCTTATCAAGTGGAGGAAAGACAGTATGGCTGTGGAGGACAGAGGTCTAGCACACCCACTACACCTTATCAAGCAGAGGAAAGACAGTATGGCTGTGGAGGACAGAGGTCTAGTGCACCCACTACACCTTATCAAGTGGAGGAAAGACAGTATGGCTGTGGAGGACAGAGGTCTAGCACACCCACTACACCTTATCAAGTGGAGGAAAGACAGTATGGCTGTGGAGGACAGAGGTCTAGTACACCCACTACACCTTATCAAGTGGAGGAAAGACAGTATGGCTGTGGAGGACAGAGGTCTAGCACACCCACTACACCTTATCAAGTGGAGGAAAGACAGTATGGCTGTGGAGGACAGAGGTCTAGCACACCCACTACACCTTATCAAGTGGAGGAAAGACAGTATGGCTGTGGAGGACAGAGGTCTAGCACACCCACTACACCTTATCAAGTGGAGGAAAGACAGTATGGCTGTGGAGGACAGAGGTCTAGCACACCCACTACACCTTATCAGTGAGTGAGTGAGTATGGTTTTACGCCGCTTTTAGCAATATTCCAGCAACATCACGGCGGGGGACACCAGAAATGGGCTTCACACATTGTACCCATGTCGGGAATTGAACCCGTGTCTTTGGTGTGGCGAGCGAACGCTTTAACCACTAGGCTACCCGACCGCCCCTACACCTTATCATGTGGAGGAAAGACAGTATGGCTGTGGAGGACAGATCTAGGTCTAGTACACCCACTACACCTTATCAAGTGGAGGAAAGACAGTATGGCTGTGGAGGAGAGAGGTCTAGCACACCCACTACACCTTATCAAGTGGAGGAAAGACAGTATGGCTGTGGAGGACAGAGGTCTAGCACACCCGCTACACCTTATCAAGTGGAGGAAAGACAGTATGGCTATGGAGGACAGAGGTCCAGCACACCCGCTACACCTTATCAAGTGGAGGAAAGACAGTATGGGAATGGCCACCATTATTGCCTTCCAATATCTGTCAACAGGTGCTGAAATAATTCAACATATGCTTACTTAAATCTTATATCACTATGACTCTTTATAATAAAAGGTGTAAGATGAGCCTTACAAAATTATTAGTTTCTTTGATGAAAGTTCTGTTTGATTTTAGAAAACAAATGCATGTTAATGTCCAATATTACTCACTTCTCAAAGGTTAAAAACGAGGAAATCCCAACATACATGTTGATTTTTTTGATTTGTCAGAATATATAATGGAGTCCTGGTCTAAACATCATAACGGTCATGCAACTCAAGAACAGCCAAGAAACAGTCTATCCAATAAGGTCCAACTCCAGTGCTCGATGAATTCTATACATGCTTGGGATGAAGCCCTATGTAGATCTGATGACTTGCTTGGTGGCTTGCATCAATGAAAGCACAGAGTGTTTAGCACTAAATTAAACCATCTTTACGGTTATAAAAAAATCTTGAAAAAGCTCTGTCTGTAGACAAATACTTATCCGAATATACAAAAACACAAAAGTTGTAGAAAAATATTTGCAAATTTGTTCTTGTCCCTTTGGACAAAAATATTTGAATGCACCAGGAAGAATGGCCTACTTCATGGCCGTTACTATTACGTTAAGTCACCCATCAAACTTGGATCTTTACACAGATAGTTGTCCGACCAATACTACTGCCAACTGACTTTGGTTATCCAGAAAACATCATCTGTTTAATGAAGGTCATCCAGGTCAATATCATCCAATATGAGGGAAGACCCTGGAAGTGACACAGGTACAAACAGACTGTCTAGAATAGACTGCATACCAGACAGAAGTTGAGGGCTAGGTAGACAATTGTTGCAGTTTCCATGCCGTTTATTCCTGTTTCTTGAGTTTAACCATCTCCTCACTGAGGCACCACAGTCTCTCAGCATCGTCTGCATCCATCGCATGAGGCAGCAGGTCACAGATCCGACTGTCACTGCAACATGTGTATTTTTACTCAGTGGTTTAGTTTGGTTTGTTGTTTGTTGACACCATGAGGTTTGTTTGTTTGTTTGTTGGTTTGTTGTTTAACGCCGCACTCAGCAATATTCCAGCTATATGACGGTGCTCTGAAAATAATTGAATCTGGACCAGACAATCCAGTAATTGACATCATGAGCATCGATCCACGCAACTGGGATACGATGACGTTCATCAAACCAAGTCAGCGAGCCTGACCACCCGATCCCGTTAGACGCCTCTTACGACAAGCATAATCGCCTTTTATGGCAAGCATGGGTTGCTGAAGACCTATTCTACCCCGGATCTTCACTGGTCGAATCCCAGATGCAACACCAATCATAGGCATGTCAAAACATATGCCCTTGTTGAAACCAAGTCAGCAAGCCTGACCACCCAATCCCGTTAGTAGCCTCTTACGATACCGGTAAGCATGTGTTGCTGAAGAGCTATTCTACCCTGGATCTTCACTCAGTGTGGAGACTGCCAATGAGATAAGCACCTTGGAGTAACAATCTTGTTAAAATCAGGACCGTTTTGTACCAAACCTACATTTACTGAGGCTAAAAAAATAATAGTCTTGGTTCTCAGGCACTGCCCGCATCATCATAAAGTCTGCCGCACTTTTCGTTTTTCATTTTCAAAAAAATAAAAAAATCCTAATACTTAAAAAGAATGCAATAGCAATGGAGCAATATATGAAGGGAGGCTATTTCCCAGTTTGATGGTACACAACTGCTTATTTGGTTACATACTAGTTTGAACAACTATTTTTTCAAAAGTCATTGCCTGAGAACAAATTCTTTTATTTTTTTAAGCCTAATGGTTCATAAAATGTTTCATTAGCTAAAAGGCAGCATGTAAAATGGTTGTACAAAACTATCATTAAATAATGATACTCCAAGTGTAAGACTTCCATTATGTGCAATCAAATCAGGGCATACCCTTCCATTTTCGAACATTTCCATTTCAGGAAACAAACACTTTCTCCATCCTGTCATCTGCCAAGTGGAATTACTGTAGTAGCAGTTTCTCAACTCAAAAGTTTGGTAAGTCATAGGCTTAAAAAAATAAAAGAATTGGTTCTCACACAATGACTTTTGAAAATACAGTGTGGGCTGGTGTTTTCTTTGGTGTTTTTGATCATTCAAACAAGTATGTAACCAAATAAACAGTTGTTTGCCATCAACCTGGGAAAGGCCTCCCTACATAAACAGCATACAAACTCATATTGCCGCTGTGACCATAATGCAAGATGCACAGTAAAGCAGTGTGCATGTAAAAGGAAGTAACTGAGTGCTATATTGGATGGCATTGTTTTTAAGTATAAGGATTTTAATTTTTTTTCTGAAAATGGAAATAAAAATGAAATGTGCAGCAGACATTACGATGATGTGGGCGGTGCCTGAGAACCAAGACTATTATTTTTTTTAGCCTTAATTGCCAGATGCATGACTTCTGATGTTCACTTTGAGATGTAATTATATATTAACTCAATATGCTTCTTCAGTATTCACCTGATCAGGCAGCAAGAAGAAGCCCTGAAATCTCTATGCAAAGAATGAAATGTTTTTATCAATAAAAAGTTTCACATCTTTATGTTCTTCCAACTTCTAAATGCATATCAAAGAACTGAAATATCTTGTCTTACGAGAGAAACTTTCCTGAGATGTTCTCCATCTCTGGGGCCACAGCGCAGTACACAGTGGTGCGAGCTCCCTGCTTGGGTGTGTTGGCGAAGAGGTAGTACAGAGCTTCACCCACTGTGCCCAACAGGAACTTGATGAGCCAATTGAAGTCGAGCTGGGTGACGTTGCGGCCTATCTCCGTGTACACCACCCCTGGATGCAGACAGTTGACCGTCACACCACTGCCTGAAGGGAAACACCAGGCGATAACAGTGGCTGACAAATATGCTGCTTATTTCATTGGATGATATTTCATGAGCGGCACTGCAACACGTTTAACAATTACCACAAATATTCTTTAGTTTACATACTCACCGACAAAAGTGAGTGAGTGAGTATGGTTTTACGCCACTTCTAGCAATATTCCAGCAATATCATGGCGGGGAACACCAGAAATGGGCTTCACACATCGTACCCATGTCGGGAATTGAACGCAGGTTTTCAGCGTTGGGAGCGAACGCTTAAGCCACTAGGCCCCACCACCAAAAGAAACACGAATACCAGACATGTTGTTTTATATATGAAGAAATACTCATATTCAAGAGATATTAGATTGGTTTGATGCAAAATCGAACAAACTGGTGTGTTGTGTGAACTGACACTCACGAACACATGTGACGTTATAGATCCATGACTCGAGATGCACCATTTGCCATGCAGGATGAGCATGTCATGTTTGGAAATCACGTACAGCATATCATGATAACAATAAAGACACACTGTGGTAACACTTGACTGGTTGTTTGTTTTGTCATTAATCAGGCAACACTGGAACCATCTCTTCTCAACTTTTATACTTCTTCATGTTTCTATTGTTTACATTTCTTTTGGTGGTGAGGATTTAATTAAATCTGTCTTTGCAAACCTTCCAAGTACTTAAACTAAAAACTGTTCACACGCAAGATAGAAACTTTTGACAACCACCATTACTGTTCATTTATAATATAATTCAAGCTGTTTATTGCATGAACTATCGTCTCAACAAATCAAGTACTTGCCTAAACACTCTGATCTGCATTCAACAGGATTCACATACCAGATAGAGTGAGTGAGTGAGTATGGTTTTACGCCGCTTTTAGCAATATTCCAGCAATATCACGGCGGTGGACACCAGAAATGGGCTTCACACATTGTACCCATGTCGGAAATCGAACCTGGGTCTTCGGCGTGACGAGCGAACGCTTTAACCACTAGGCTACCCGACCGCCCCACATACCAGATAGAAAACAGTTGTTACTTTAGAGACTTAACATATTAAAAAGGAGAATTATCTGATACAAACAAATTGACCCCAAAGCAGGATGAAACGGTATTTCATGTATTAAAAAAATGGACCAATTACAATGAACAACAGCTGAACAGCATTGGTATACTTCATGCCCTGTACTGTAATCTGCTTGTGAGTGAGTATGGTTTTACGCCGTTTTTAGCAATATTCCAGCAATATCATGGCGAGGAACACCAGAAATGGGCTTCACACATTATACCCATGTCGGGCATCAAACTTGGGTCTTCAGCACGAATGAATGCTTTAACCACAAGGCTACCATGATCAGCTGGAATAGCTTACCTCTAAGTCTGCTGCTTAGTTCCCTGGTGAACAGCACATTGGCTAACTTGGATTTGGCATACACATCAAACGCTTTGTATTCCTTTTTACTGTTGATGTCATCAAAATTCATTTTTCCCACTGGAAATACAAAAGAAATACAAATTTCCTTTATGTTGCATGTATTCTGCACAGCATAAGAAGGCTTGCATGAAACTAAATGAGGTCATGACTCACTGGCTCAGTCAACAGTCAAGGGGAGATAATCTGACACAATGTGTGACAAACAGTGAAAGGTGAGGTGACGTTGCATTCAAGATCATTTCACTGATGTGCATGCAGTTGTGTGCATACACACGTGTTACAAACACACACTGCTAATTCCCCCCCTCCCCCAGCCAAAACACATAGTCAAATCCCCCTAAACATTCCCAATCAGTTAGAGCAGGCGTGTGACATAAGTCTACTGTGTACATACAAATGTTTACAAATGTTTAATGTCTAGTTTTCCTTGTATATTGTGGTAACAGTGACACCTCTAAACTTAACACACAGTGATGTGTCATTGATTGATATTTAGAGATTAATTAATAGTCAAAGTCAGGGATCAAAGACAATCAATTTCAATCTGTGTTTACTTTCTATACTTAAACCTAAGACGCATATCTGTGTACATCTTAGCTTAAACCAGATTTTTCATGCGAATTCTTAAAACACTTCCATATGATACAATAAAAACACCAAGCACAGAATACATTTATACATTTCATGTAGACATGTAGAGCCAGACATTCACCAAGTTGACAAACAGGACCTTTTTTTAAGAACAAAGAGAGGGATTCTTAAACTGGTATGTACATCTGTTACAAATGTTGTTCAACGTGGTCTCAATGTAAAGTTCCTTGCACCACCGACTTACTTGCATAGCCTTTAGATGAAACGTTGATGATCCTGCTGGGTGCGGACTTCTTCATCACATCCAGCAGCAGGGTGGTGAGGAGGAAGTGGCCGAGATGGTTCACAGCAAACTGCATCTCATACCCGTCCCTGGACTCCAGTCTCGGGCCTATTGCCACCGCTAGACAACAGAAAAACTGATGAAATGTTTGATAGGCATAACTTAGAAGTTGACAGATGACAAAGTAGACACAATGTATGGATAACAACTTTGCCTTTACAGTATTAATGAAGTTGTTCATAAATTGTGATTACTTTGTCAGGAAAACTGACATGTTCATATCTCAAAGAATTCTATTTTGCTACAGGGACTTCAACCTTCTTTACAAATTAACTGTATAATTATTGTTACTTATAAGTCAAAGCAGTGTTTAGTGTGTATATATATTGGATTTATATCCACTGTGGCAAGTTTTACAATCAGCTGCGTATTTCATTCTCGAACACTACAACCCTCATAAATGGGACTGTAGATGGGCTAGGATAGTAGGGGGCCCACTATAACACAGTTAAACCAGCAATAAAGTATCGACTGTACTACATCTTCAAGGGTGGTGCACCCAGGATGTTGGACAGAGCTTTGGTTCGAACCTGCATTGTTAATGAGCACATCCAGCTTCTTCTCCTCCTGCAGGAAGTTGTCCACAAACGACCGGATGGACTGGAAGGAGGCGAGGTCCAGTAGCTTGCATGCGCCCTGGTTCTGACTGTTAGCCACATGGATGTCCTTCAGAGCTGCAGCTCCCTTCACCACATCACGACACGCAATGATCACTCTGGCCCCTAGGGAGCAAGACATATACTCCAGTTACTACTCAGTGTGTGCTCCCAGCAGTGCAGTAAAACACTCTGATGGTGCAGCCAATGGTATCAAGCTTCCCTGGAAAATCATATGTCTGTATGGGGTGACACAGGGCTGGTGGGAGTACTATGGGGTGTTGTGACAGGGCTGGTGGGAGTACTATGGGGTGTTGTGACACAGGGCTGGTGGGAGTACTACAGGGTGTTGTGACAGGGCTGGTGGGAGTACTACAGGGTGTTGTGACAGGGCTGGTGGGAATACTATGGGGTGTTGTGGCAGGGCTGGTTGGAGTACTATGGGGTGTTGTGACAGGGCTGGTTGGAGTACTATGGGGTGTTGTGACAGGGCTGGTGGGAGTACTATGGGGTGTTGTGACAGGGCTGGTTGGAGTACTACAGGGTGTTGTGACAGGGCTGGTGGGAGTACTATGGGGTGTTGTGACAGGGCTGGTGGGAGTACTATGGGGTGTTGTGACAGGGCTGGTTGGAGTACTATGGGGTGTTGTGACAGGGCTGGTGGGAGTACTATGGGGTGTTGTGACAGGGCTGGTTGGAGTACTACAGGGTGTTGTGACAGGGCTGGTGGGAGTACTATGGGGTGTTGTGACAGGGCTGGTGGGAGTACTATGGGGTGTTGTGACAGGGCTGGTTGGAGTACTACAGGGTGTTGTGACAGGGCTGGTTGGAGTACTACAGGGTGTTGTGACAGGGCTGGTGGGAGTACTATGGGGTGTTGTGACAGGGCTGGTTGGAGTACTACAGGGTGTTGTGACAGGGCTGGTTGGAGTACTATGGGGTGTTGTGACAGGGCTGGTGGGAGTACTATGGGGTGACACAAGGCTTGTGGGAGTACTATCAGGTGTTGTGACAGGGCTGGTTGGAGTACTACAGGGTGTTGTGACAGGGCTGGTTGGAGTACTACAGGGTGTTGTGACAGGGCTGGTTGGAGTACTCTGGGGTGTTGTGACACAAGGCTTGTGGGAGTACTATGGGGTGGTGTGACACAAGGCTTGTGGGAGTACTATGGGGTGTTGTGACAGGGCTGGTGGGAGTACTATTGGGTGACACAAGGCTTGTGGGAGTACTATGGGGTGTTGTGACAGGGCTGGTGGGAGTACTATGGGGTGACACAAGGCTTGTGGGAGTACTATCAGGTGTTGTGACACAGGGCTGGTGGGAGTACTAGGGGTGTTGTGACAGGGCTGGTGGGAGTACTATGGGGTGTTGTGGCACGGCTGGAGGGAGTACTATGGGGTGGTATGACACAGGGCTGGTGGGAATACTATGGGGCATGTTGTGCACACGTCTACCTCTCTTCATCAGCTCCTGGGCTGTAGCTTTGCCGATGCCTGTGTTTCCCCCAGTGATCAGCACTGTCTTGCCATCCATCCGTGCTTGGCTCCGCACCGGGCTGCCCACTAGCCACTGACGGAGCAAGATGTACCCAAATCCTGCAGACAAGACAAAACTGGTATCTCGAGGAATACAGATTTTACACAAACAGACACAACAGAAACTTCATAAACATTAATTGGGGACAGTACAGGTTATTAATAATTGGCAATAATAATAATGTCAATAAATATGTTAAGAAATATGTATGTTCTCCTAATTATCAGCTCTTCTTACTCTTGATTTTAATAATCATCACAAGTATTTCTAACCACAAGCAACCCATAAATGGGCTTCATACATGGCGAATCAAACCCAATTCTTTGTTTTGAGCAAACGTGTCACCACTAGGCAATGCCACTTATAGATGATAAAATAAATGACAAAAAAACAAGTAAAGGGTATGTAGATCTTACATTCGCATACCACCAGTAAACATGATGATCTCTCCATCACTGATGAAGGCAGCACTCACCGACTCCGAGCACGGAGGACATTAGAATGTGATGGCTGTGGGTCAGCTCCACCAGGGATCTCCACATCTCCTCCAAAGACTCCATCTCCAGGAACTCTCACCTGTAATTAGCAGTGTCACAAAAGTTCTCTAACTCAACTGGCTGACAGACAGACAGATATTTTATTTTCGTCTCACTGTTGTACATCATAAAAAAAGGCATAAAAAAGACGCTTATACATAAAAATAATAATACAGGGCCACTCATATAAAGTTATGAGAGACGATACATCGAACTTGATGATATATACCGATAAAAAATGTTTTACCCATATAACAATATCTTTCTGCGTTGTAATAGTAAAAAGCAGGTTTTGGCAGTGACATACTCTATATACCTAATGTTTAATTACACAATTTCTCATTGTTTGATAGGTGTAAAGTTGGACATTTTAGCCGTTATACCCGTGAATAAAGTGGATCTTAGATCATCGTATAGTGGGCATTCTAATAAAACATGTTTTTCATCTTCAAGATGATCATTACAATTAAAGCACGCTCTGTCTTCAACCTTTAAATTAATACATCTGCCTGTTTCGATCCTTGATCGTGCAATACCACATCTAAATTATGTAAAGGCAGATCTGTAATTCCGGGGCATAAAGTTCTTGACATAGTCTTCACAGCAGTAACAATCTTTAAAAATCCTATACATACGGAGTTGGCTTGTACCAATATAAACATTGACAGGAACAACTGGTTTGGGGCTAAATCCGAGTATCCATCCTGCTATGAACCGTGCATGTACTTGGCTCTCTGGTTTATGTCAAAGCGTTAAATGTCTAAGTAGTGAGCGAAATAGCTGTTAGAACAGGTCTTCAGCAACCCATGCTTGCCGTAAAAGGCGATTATGCTTGTCGGAAGATTCGACTAACGGGATCGAGTGGTCAGACTTGCTGACTTGGTTGATGCATGTCATTGTATCCCAATTGCATAGATCGATGATCATGATGTCAATTACTGGATTGTCTGGTCCAGACTTGATTATTTACAGACCGCCGGCATATAGCTGGAATATTGCTGAGTGCGGCGTTAAACAACAAACAAACAAAGCTTGCCCACTGTCTCGTGGCTGGTAACATTCCTATAGGGCCAGGTGAAATATTTTCCTGTCTGGCAGACTGTCCAGTAGAAAATTCCATTGCTACACCTACACTGACAATTTTGAATCGGACATTGATGTGTGACTCACCTGAGATCAAATGCTAACTTTATGATTACAAAGCTGTAAATGTTAAAGGCAAAACGTAAAGAAAATCTGAGAAAAATACTGATTATCAACTCCACTGTTTCCAGCATGTATTTACAAACAAGGGCCCACAGGTCTGCAACGGTCAAGACGGCCTAGCAATAGTCACTAGCCCGCCTGGCTATTGTGGGTAAAGATTATTTCAGCCACTGCGTCTGAGATCTGTCATTTTGGAGCTTTCCTACAAAAAGTTTATGACAGTCAGGCCGAACAGGAGTCGGAACACCTTGTGTGAGAAACAACTAACATGTTTTTCAAGTTTTTCTAATGAGGTCTGAGGAATTTTCCTGTTCTTGAATTGCACTATAGTTCACAACTGTGTTCATAAAATTACCTTGTACACAGTGACTGTTGCCGGTATAACGGTAATTTGTATTAGTCGCTGAACTCACAGTCAATAATTCAAACATCGTGTTTACTTCAAGGGGAGGTAATTCTTGTTTCACTGAATCATATAAGTACACTGCAAAGCAACTCACCGAATACAGGTACAACAAATATTCAGTGTTCTTGATGTTTCCAATGGTTGCACCTAGAAATAACTAAGCACTCTGCAGACACCCTTTTCAGACGGCCGCAGTTGAAACCATGTTATCATCCACTGTGTGTGACTAATTATTCAGTATTTTTTTCATTCCGATAATCGTACCAGGTTGGGCTATCTAATGAATGGCTGGCTGTCAGAATTGTTCGCGGCTAACCTGACCATGTCATGACAAACTCAGCTTCTTCCTATCAATAGTGTGTCGAGGTCAAAGTCCGTGCGATTGAGGTATTTTATCATCAGCGGGAAGGACCACCGCCTGTACTCGTTTAAAGGGAAGTAACTCTTTAATAAAGGGATTTTACTCTATAAACACACTTCATTCAATTAATACATTAAAAATACCGATTTCCATATTCAACGTATTTCCAAATCCCATTAACTGTGGCTCTCGTTCCTGATTACTTCATTTATGTGTGAAGGATACTTTATAAAGAAATAACTATTATTGAAATATAATTGTACCACAATAATTAACAGCACTTTGGCCAAAATACATTCATTCTCTATGACCTCCATCAGCCAGTTTATCATATCTCAATTCTATTTTGACAATCATCATTTATCATGATAGAATGAAGACATGTACACGGTGAAAATTCCCACCGTGACCACTCTATATTGTAATATTGACACTGTGACCACTCATCGTTAATTGCGATTTTTAATTAAAAAAATGAAACATAACAAAGTATTCATATTATACATTTATTTACCGTTTGCATTGTAAAAGCAGTGTTTTCTCTCTTGTTTTTTATTCTGGGGTATAAAGTACTGTCGGAAATGTTAGAAAAATGCTTTTCTGGCTTCATTTTATAAATAGGGTATATATAGCATATATCAAAGTAACGCAAATTGACCTAATCTAGCCTATCCCAACTGACACTGTGATTACCCTTAAACGTACTTTCACAGGTAAAATGATGATAAACTTAAAATATTCGTGTGTTGTTATGCATGTATGAAACCTAACACCTGTCCCGAGGTAATGATCTCGCACCGTCCCGTGCATTCTCACAGGTGCAAAGGGCACCCGAGTTGGGGGTGGTCTCAAAATATTGCTGTTATTGTACTTAATTGACATGTGCGTTCATGGGTGAGTGGGTGGGTGAGTGAGTATGGTTTTACGCCGCTTTTAGCAATATTCCAGCAATATCACGGCGGTGGACACCAGAAATGGGCTTCACACATTGTACCCATGTCGGGAATCGAACCCGGGTCTTCGGCGTGACGAGCTAACGCTTTAACCACTAGGCTACCCGACCGCCCCTGTGCGTTCATGGGGTATCAATGTAGGGTACATACTGGATTACATTTGCTTGGATAAATGATGGTATAGTTAAAAGCTATGACACGCGATGTGTAGTGGAAGGTTGCGGTTTTGGAATCAAGAAGTATTTGTTTTTCCATAGATGACTTCTTGAGGTAGCATCTATCTCGGCTGATGACGTATATGAATCTGTACGATCACCCAAAGGTATGATAACTGGTTTAACGAGACTGATAGCTAGCAAAGACTGCATTGATCCCCCCTTTGACATGTGTGAGTTTGAATGTTGTGTTGTCTTGCCTAGACCTCTGTACAGTCAGCCAAGATAGGCTCAATTGAGTTGAGCTCACAATGTCTGACTGCCATACGTAAGACAACGTGACCGTGTTGTGCCGCTAGCACTCGTCTTGTACTTTGCTGGTTTCTTATTCAGCCGAATGTTCTCCATGAACTTTCGTTTCAGATGGTCTGAAGTCGACAATGTCATATATTCCTGTATGGTCGCCTTCAGACAACTCATGGTCGGCGCCACTGTATCTGGTTCCCGGACGTTGTAATAACTGGCGTCATCCATGACTATGACATTGATTTTTGTTTAAAATGGGCAATAGCTGATGTTCCATCCAGTCTATGAACATATCACCTCCTATAATTTCCTTATAGCGATAACCAGTTTTCTTCTTCACCTCGAAAACTAGCACCCATCCACCAATGCACCCCAGATCACGGATTGCATCGTGCAAAACAATGACCCCATTACCTTCACCTGATAGTGCTTTTTGTCCATCTGTCGATAGCCACATGTAGTCAGTGGAATGATTTATCAAGGTAAATTATCTGGAAGCCCTGACTGTGATAGTTATGAATGGTGCGGAGATAATGTGACCTCATAGACGGGATGGAATTTCCCCCCCTGAAAACACAAATTGACCTGATCATCGAGGGTACCTTCTGCCCATAAAGCTTGTACACTATACACCTAGTCACCCTGTATCAAATATCCTTTTACGGCTCGATTTTGTTTTTTCGATTTGTGCGTTTTATGTCATTACACCCTGCAACTGCAACAACTTGGTAAATGCTATGCTTGTTTGTTTGTTTGTTTAACATCGCACTCGGCTATGCCGGCGGTCTGTATATAATCGAAAATGGACCAGACAATCCAGTGACTAACATCATGTGCATCAATCCACACAATTGGGATACTATGACAAGCATTAACCAAGTCAAGGAGCATGACCACCCGGTCCATTTAGTCGCCTCTTACAAGTTGTATTACTGAAGACCAGTTCTAACCTGGATCTAACGGGACGGCAAATGCCATTTAAGATTAGAAAAAAAAACCGAACAGACAACAAACAACATTCTTCTTGTCTCTGCTACAAGGACATCCCAATTAACCTCTTTAATTCGGTTGTTTATGAAAAATAAATAAAAAGTAATATTTTCTGTATGCGCTGTATGTGTATGTGTGTTGGGTTTAACGCCGCTTTTAACAGTATTCCAGTTCTATCACGGCGTGTCAGCTTAATGTGGGAGGAAAGCCCGAAGTGATTCAGGTCTCAGGCGTTTACCACTTCGTTGAAACCCACGAGCACGTGTATGGTGCTGACAAACCTAGAAACATAATTGGGGCGAACCGGGAATCGAACCCACAATCATAGGTTTCTGGCGTGCCCAAGGGACGCAACTCTGTACAGCGAATCGCGGCGCCTTAGACGATATATATATATCTATAGAGGTTATCACGCGAGTGTGTATGGGGATGGTAAATATCCTGCATTAGGAATAAACATTGTATTTAGCGAGCCTTGGCGAGCTAAATACATAGTGTTTATTCCTAATACAGGATATTTACCATCCCCAAACACACAAGCGTGATAACCTCTTTATCATATAATGTCATTCTTTAATTCTGTGCTTCAAAATCACTTTCCCTCTTTCACAAACATTACCGAAACATTGCGAGTTTTCCTGGAATGCGCACATTAATATTTATTACGTCACAGGGTAAGTGATGTGTCAGTCGGACAGTGACAGTAGCCAATATAGTTCCAACTGAAATCTGTTTCTTATACAGTGGGGAAGCAACATATACGCAAAACAACAATTGTTTTTTAATTGCCTCTCGCGGCAATCCATATGTCTGTCCGCTAGAGTAATTGCCCTTTGTCAAAGGGAAGCTACCCTAACCCTAGTCTATGAGATGTCACGGCCACGGTCAGACGTTGTTGACCGTCGGTCTGTCATAACGTTGAGAAGTGTAGTCAGATGTACACACAGCGACAAAACGAAACAAGGTAACAATTAAAACATATTTGGTTCCAAATCCAACTATTTTAATTTGTGGAGAAGGTTTCAAGCCGCAGAGGTCTACAAGCACAGATATGGATACTGATCCCACTTGGCTAGGCCTCGTGCCCTCGCAAAATTGTTTCGAAATTGTTATCTCCAAAGTTGCCAAAACTTATAAAATGCCATAGCTACGTCACACTTAGACACTGATTTTCAGTATATTAGACTGTTCTTTTGATAATGATAGCAATTATCCCTGTAGTTTATCCAGATTCCCGATTGTTAATTCTGACTCGATCGTCAAATGACGAGGGCGACGCCATGTTTGTTTATAAACAGTGAAAGTAGTCCCAACTTGACCTTTGATATTTGCATCTCTATCCGCATATGACCCCAACGGATATCGTTTTTTATCCGTTGGCTTTATCCTGCCGAGAAACCTACCCATTATATGATAAATATCTATATCTATATATATATATATATATATATATATTAACGCGTTTCATTCGAGGAGACTGCAACACTGCCTGTCTAGTCTCCTCGAATGAAACACGTTAATATAAATATTTCATATATATATATATATATATATATATATATATATATATGTATATATATATATATTCCAGTTGGGTATATATATAACCAAGTGATGTTGTAACATTGTGGGATTCGCTACATCACTTGTTTCGACCAGGGCGTACACGCACCCACTCGGTCATCAACGTTGTGACACGGTATAGCTGCGTGGCACTCTCACGATACAGACGTTGTGCCACAACATGTTATGTTGACATTGATGCCGCTCTTCACTGCTCAGTAGCCATGCAAAGACACGTGGATGTTTGTGCGGATATCCAGAAAATGACACAAAAGTCAAGTTTTCCACTCTGGTGAAACTCACCAACAAGGGCATAAGTGTTGCCATGCCTATGATCGGTGTTGCATCTGGGATTCGACCAGTGGAGATCCGGGGGAGAATAGGTCTTCAGCAACCCATGCTTGCAGTAAAAGGCGTTTATGCTTGTCAAAAGAGGCGTCTAACGGGATCGGGTGGCCATTCTCGCTGACTTGGTTTGATGCACGTCATCGTACCCCAATTGCGTGTATCGATGCTGGTGATGTCAGTCACTGAATTGTCTGGACCAGATTCGATTATTTACAGGAATTTACTGGAATATTGCTGAGTGCGACGTTAAACAACAAACAAAGAAACAAAGCATCTGGGATTCAAATAAAAAAAGTGGAACTGGCAACACAAAAGGGAGCGACTTGCCATTGCCGTTAGACCCCTGGTCATCTGAGATATGTGGTAGAGTAACCCATATCGGGGCACGGACATGCTAATTACCTTGTTCACGGCTGGCTACCTAATCGCCTTATCAGGACATAAGTGCGGTCTCTAAACAACCCACAAATCACAACCTACTCAATATACGACCCCGATGAAAATGTAACAAAACTACCAAGAATAAAACATTTATTTCGTAAAAAATAATTTGTTCAAAACACCAATGTTTACGTACATGTCATAGACATCAAAAGACAGTGGTCCTTGTTATGCTTATATAACAAATAAATAACAGCAGCGGGTTTGTTTCTATGTTGTGATTTTACCGGTATAGCAGTTGGGAAACACCTTGGACCTATAGAGCGCCGAGAATATCAGACGTGTATGAACCAAGTGAATATAACGTCGGGGAAAACCAGAAATGGGCTTCACTCATTGTTTCCAGGACTTCGGCGTGACGAGCGAACGCTTTAACCACGAGGCTACCCCACCGCCCCCTATGAACCAATTTTTAAGTTACCGAACCTGACCACCCCATCCCGTTGGTCGTCTTTTAAGAGTCATGGGTTGCTGAAGACATATTCATAGGTTTACCACTTTTGTGAAACCTACTCATTTGCCACGGGTATGGTGCTGGCAGATCAAGTACCACACTCGGGGCTAATCTGGAACTTAATCACGAGACCTACCATCCTAAGGACGCCAAGGGACACGAATTCAGGTTCTCCAGACATAAAGGTCGTCCGTTTAATCCATGTCAACTATAACGATCTTCCCTCAATAGTAATATCATCTCGTAAATATTCTTTGTATCTAATCTTGTGGAGGTTACACACATGATTATATAAGTTATATTACCTTTCACGCATGCATAAATCATAACTCATTTAAGCCATCAATGTGGGTGAATCTTTTTTAGCATGAAATCCTGACATATCCACATGTTCACTAAAACATCCCCAGCAGCCGAACTATGTATTAACACATTCAAACAGTCGTCTGTTTCGAGCCAGACTTGGTCACAGTTTCCTGTCTCTCAGTTTTCTTGTCCTCAGAATTCGATTCCACAAGGTCGGACTTCGTTTTGCTACTTTTCCCGGAGTTATCTGCTCCTGTTACGAGGCCGGTCATTTCCTCACTCAACCTCCACAATCTCCTGGCAGCGTCCTCGTCGGTGGCGTGAGGCAGCAACTTCGTCTGTGTACAGTCGCTGAAAGTGAGAAATGACAATGTAATGCAATATCGAATCCTTTTATTATTACTTTTTCATTTATGTTTAAGACAATACACATGGAATACTTTGAATTGAGGGGGTTAATGTTAGTGTCACTGTGTTACGTGTGGCTAGTCAAGCTGAGGTGAAATGGGGTTTAACGTCGCGTCCAAGATTATTGCACTTATATAGCGACGTGCATGCACGTGTATGTGTGGCTGCTTGTACTAGTCCGGACTGATGCCGATCTATATAGTGCTAGCACACTGAGATACCATGCAGCAGTTTAACATGAATACCCCACTCCGACACGGTATACTGACTCCGAGCCGACCAGTCCTTGTTTTAGCCCCTTAATGCCGAGCGCCAGACATGGTAACAACAAGTACCATCTTTTAACGTCTTTTGGTATGACGCGACTGGGGATCGAACCCCGGACCTTCCGCTCTCCGGGCGGACGCTCTACCATTAGACCACGGAGGCGGTCTGTGTCTAGTCTAGGCCTAGTACAAGTCCGGACTTACGTGGCTTAATAGTGCTAGCCTCGATCATGCCGCGGCTTAACATGGATACCCAATCAGACTCAAAGCCGACCAGTCCTTGTTTTATCCCTTTAACGACAAGCGCCAGGCAGGGAAACTACAAGCACCTTCTTTTAACCTTTTTTGGTATTACACTGACTGGGATCGAACCCCGACCTTTCCCTCTCCGTGCAGACCCTCTAGGCCACGGTGCTGATCATGTATAGGAAAACTACCCGAACCGAATAATGGATATCACACTATGATTTAACAAGGTTGAACCAAGATCATGGAACACGTTGTGCAAGTGAGCCCTGACAGAACCCATCGATCTTAAACACTGACAGAACAAATATGAACATGATGCTAACGTATCGTTGTACCAATTTTATTGATCTAAAGCCTGGTTAGTCTACATAAACCACTGGACTATCTCACCGCGTCCTTACCTGAAGTACTTCCCAGTCACTCCCTCGAGCTCCTCCGCCACAGCGCAGCAGATAGAAGTCTGAGCGCCCTGCTGCACTGTCTTGAAGGCGAGCACCTGCACCAAGAGGTAGAGGGGCTTGATGAGGAACCGCAGAACGCCGGGGACCCTGTCCTCGACGTGCCTGGTCAGGTCACTCGCGATCACGCCAGGGTGTAGAGAGTTTACCGTCACACCTGTCCCTGGAAGATAATAGCCAGTGAACATGGTTAACGTCGCATTAAAACCTCTAGTGACGTCATCCTATTGTTTTCGTAAAGTAACTTAGCATGCAGGGACTTCCTGAAGAACATTCCTCTTTGGCGGGGTATTTTCTGTAGAAAGTCCCAGTGTCTGCCAATGGGTAACGCCTGTAAAGTGGGTTTGACCTGTTTTGAATGTCCATGCTAGAGATTCGCCATGGCACTGAAAGACCAATGATCATAATCGGGGCGAATCTGGGATTCGAACCTACGACCAGGGCCCCGTTCCACAAAGCGATCATAGCGCTAAGGTGATCATAACTTCCATACCTTAACATAGACTTGCGACAGGCAGTAATTTGCCGCGCTCTAGACCGCTTGAACTCCCGTGGCTGCTGCTGGATAAGAATGTCTTGCTATTCTTCATCCCCAACCATATACTGTTTTACTTACAATTTACATGTTCATAGTTTTATTGTAAGTCGTCAACCAGTCCATCGGTTGACATTGGCTGATGTACCCTCCATGTTAATTTATGTTCCCCAAGGCCTTCGTTTGGGCCCCGTGGTCAGGCTCGCGGACATGGTTGATGCATGTCATCGATCCCAATTGCGTGGATCGATGCTAATGATATCAATCACTGGATTGTCTGGTCCAGATTCGATTATTTACAGACCGCCGTCATATAGCTGGAATAATGCTGAGTGCGGCGTAAAACAACAAATCAACCAAACCAACCAATCGTTTGGGCCCCGTGAACATACACTTAGACCGATGGACAATGAAGTCATCTTACTGCACACCTAATTACATTGCAGATACGTAAAAGGCGACAATGCTTGTCGTAAAAGGCGACTAACGGGATCGGGGGATCAGGCTCGCTGACTTGGTTGATACATATCATCGATCCCACTTACGTGGATCGATGCTCATGATGTCAATCACTGGATTGTCTGGTCCAGACTCGATTATTTTACAGACCGCCGTCATATAGCTTGAATATTGCCGAGTGCGGCGTTTAACAACAAACAAACATTGCAGATACGCCTCATCCACGCATGTTTTGGTCCGAATCGGTAAGAATTCCACAGTTTATCCACCAAGCTCATTTTCCACATTCATCGGAAAATAGCAGATGACTGAAAACAAATGATCTATTTCATTCGGAAAATATCGTAAATATCGGGAGAATGGCGTCAAAATTATTCAAGAAGAATAGTGCGGTTGGTATGTTGCAAATGTAATGCCAAAGTCGGCAATTGCATCGAGGAACATAGAAAATGTACCATATATATCTGGGGGTATATAGAAAATTCTAGAATGGGTCTCGAATTCGACGTTCATGTGTAAGGTAAGATAATGAATAACGCAACAGCATTACAAAACGTGTTTACTGACCTTTAAGTTTCTTGGCAAGCTCATTTGAAAAGAGAATATTTGCTACTTTACTCTGAGCATAGGCAGCATAAGGATTGTACTCCTTCTCACTGTTGATGTCGTCAAAGTTGATGTCGCCCCCTGAAAACAACGCATGAATTATATAGATTTTCACAAAAAATGACTTATATAGAATTTCACTAAAAATGAATTATATAGAATTTCACTTAAAATGCATTTATAAAGTTAATTTGATACAAAAAATAATGCTTATTTAAACTCAGTATCACGGATATTACTACTGGTTTATCAATGTCCTTTCCTTCTAGCAACGTGCCTTTTCATCAGAACACAGAACAGCCTTTTGTCCATGCATGGAGGCGCACACATGTCAACTATCACCTCTAATTTGAGGAGTCATCTTCCCGAGGCATGAGAGTTAACGGACTACAAAAGTCCAGTTTCCACTGGTCGATCTGATCAGAAACAGGCATTAGCGCTTGACATCTTTCATGTCCGATTCGCAGTTTTACAGTGAGCCTAATGTGTTTATTATCTCGAACTACTAGGATATCTGGCGTCTACGCATTCACATTAGGGCTCCTCATTGGGACCCGTGAAGATCCGGGGTAGAATAGGTCTTCAGCAACCCATGCTTGCCACGAAAGGCTTGTCGTATGAGGCGACTAACGGGATTCCCCACATGGGCACAATGTCTGAAGCCCATTTCTGGTGTCCCCCGCCGTGATATTGCTGGAATATTGCTAAAACGGCGTAAAACCATACTCACTCACTCAATTGTGTGGATCGATGCTCATGATGTCAATCACTGGATTCTCTGTTCAAGACTCGGTTATTTACAGACCGCCGTCATTTAGCTGGATTATTGCTGAGTGCGGCGTTAAACAACAAATATACAAACAAGCTCCCCATTGGCTCTTAAATATCTATAAACTCACATCTTTCGAAATGTGAAAGCATAAAGAAACTGAAAATCAGTGCATTTTATTCCGCCTACAAGAAATAAATAAAAAGTAAATTTCTGTGGCCATCATTGTAGATAAATTATTTAAAGTATCATTAGAACCCGAATTATGACGAATCCACATTCCTCCCGTCTCCACTTTTTGTTTCTTTTTTGCACAACCTATTTTTTTCCAACTGGAATTATATAATATTTATTTTCTTGACCTACCGACCCGCATTTTTGGTTAAAAAAAACAACGTAAACACCCATAAGAACAAAAAATATATAAATAAACGTCTGGCCTAAGCATTCATTTTAGCGCTCTTCAATGGCTCCAAAGGAACTATTTCGCAAGTTCAGATTTGACATCTTACAGTCGCGACTAACTAACCATTCTAAAATAACTGAACATCATGTACGGTGAAGACATTGACTCTTTCGATCCCGTCAGTCCAAATGGTTGTTCTAGACAAACCAGCAATCCAACTGACCGCATCGTCACGTCCCAAGGATGTGGTTTGTGGTATACATAGAAGTCCAGAGTCGGATTGGACCAATGCCCGTGAGGGTGATGTGAAATTGGGTTTAACGTCGGGTCCAAGATTATTGCACTTATATAGCGACGTGCATGCACGTGTGTGTGTGGCTGCTTGTACTAGTCCGGACTAATGCCGATTTATAGTGCTAGCCCACTCAGACACCCTGACTCCGAGCCGACCAGTCCTTGTTTTAGCCCCTTAATGCCGAGAGCAAGACAGGGTAACAACAAGTACCATCTTTTAACGTCTTTTGGTATGACGCGGACGGGGATCAAACCCCGGACCTTGCGCTCTACCTCTAGATCATGGAGGCGGTATATGCCCGTGACTGTAATTTAAGGATGAGCAGGGTACTCACTTTTATATATACCCGAGGACACGACGATGATGCGACTGGGTGCGGACCTCTGGATGAGCCCAAGGAGGAGGTTGGTGAGGAGGAAGTGACCCAGGTGGTTGGTAGCAAACTGAAGTTCATAGCCCTGCTTGGACAGCATCTTGGGGCACATCATCACGCCTGTAGGGAGAACAGCGTAGCCAACTCTTTACAACAGATTACCTAATTCGTTGTATTAGATGCTTACATGCTTAGCTGGTACGAAGAGCACCTTCCGGCACATCATTACACCTGAAGGGAGATCCGCGTAGCCAACTCTTTACAAGTGAGTGAGTGAGTATGGTTTGACGCCGCTTTTAGCAATATTCCAGCAATAGCACGACGCGGGACACCAGAAATGGGCTTCACACATTGTACCCATGTCGGGAATCGAACCCGGGTCTTCAGCGTGACGAGCGAACGCTCTAACCACTAGGCTACCCGACCGCCCCCTTTACAAATGAAGTTAGTAGAAGAAGTAACGCGTCCCATTAATGCTTCGTTAACTAATTTGATGATTTAAATCTTTTAAACGATGTAAAAAACATGCTGAGATGATACGAAGAGGATCTCGGGGCACACCATTACACGTGTAGGGAGATCAGCGTAGTCCACCATTTATACAACCTGTACATATATATAGTAGAAGTGTTATTGCTATAAGACGTATCGCCCATAACTCCTCTGATTAATGATTCGTTAACTAGGCTGATGTTTTAAACCTTTTTGACGACGTAAAAAACATGCTGAGATTGTACCAATCTCATTAAAATCAGATATTAGTTCTCGCTATCGCTAAACAAAGCGATAGCGAAAACTAAGATCTGATTTTAATGAGATTGAGATTGTACAAGAGCACACTGGGGCACATCGTTACACGTGTAGGGAGGTATTTTACAACCTCGAGGTTTAATTCCCAGGAAAGGAACAAGTATATTATAAAGGTTTGGACATTGGAAAGAAAGTGCTGCAACTGCAGGGTAAAAAACAGTCTGAAAACCAGTTTATGGAGTCCACTGCCGTGGTAGTGAAGGGTTATTGTGAAAAACACTGACCAACTCACTCACTGATTGTTACTAAATTCGTGACATGTTTAGCAACCACTGGAACATTCTTGAGCGAGTGAGTTGGTCTTAACACGACTCTGAACAGTATTTCAGTTGACAGCGTGACAGCTTGATGTTGGAGCCAAACACGCGGTAGATCGTTATGTGAAGGTTCACCTTGGGAGTAAGGTGAGGTGAAATGGGGTTTAACGTCGTGTCCAAGATTATTGCACTTATAGAGCGACGTGCATGTTAGTGTGTGTTTGTGTGGCTGCTTGTACTAGTCCGGACTGATGCCGATTTATAGTGCTATCTCACTGAGATACCATGCCGCAGTTTAACATGAATACCCCACTCAGACACAGTATACTGACTCCGAGTCGACCAGTCCTTGTTTTAGCCCCTTAATGCCGAGCGCCAGACAGGGTAACAACAAGTACCATCTTTTGGTATGACGCGGTCGGGGATCGAACCCCGGACCTTCAGCTCTCCGGGCGGACGCTCTACCACTAGACCACGGAGGCGGTCCTCCTTGGGAGTAACCATGACCACCCAATACATATGTTGCATATGTGTTTGTGTAACAGTACCTGCATTGTTGACGAGTATATCAAGCTTCGGCTCCTCGTCGTTGATATCCTTCGCGAACTGTCTGACCGAGTCTAAATTCGCCAAATCCAATGTCTTTACCATCAACCTTTGTCCAGTCGTCCTGAATATATCATCTGCAGCAGCCGCACCTTTCAGGGGGTCTCGACACGCCAGCAACACACGGGCACCTGGCAACAGTCGCTGTCAGCATCATGGACTTCGCCAACGTTAGATTGGGATGTGTACTGCGTGTATCGTGATTAGCTGAACGTGTACAAAGCAAATTCGAATACCACCTTGTGGACTCAAGCACGTTTGGGAGAGTTTTATTTGGTAGGTTGTTGTTTAACGCCGCACTCAGCAATATTCCAGCTATATGACGGCGGTCTGTAAATAATCGAGTCTGGACCAGACGATCCAGTGACACCATGAGCATCGATCCACGCAATTGGGATCGATGGCATGCATCAACCGAGTCATCGAGCCTGACCACCCGATCCCGTTGGTCGCCTCTTACGACAAGCATAGTCGCCTTTTAGGGTAAGCATGGGTTGCTGCCAACCTATTCTACCCTGGATCTTCACGGGCGTTTGAGAGAGTGGGTAAACTGGATCTTTCGACGCTTTTTAACATGTATGCAGTTTATATCACGGCGAAAAGTCCGAAGTGATTTAGATTCTCAACGTTTACATGATTATGGCACGCCGAAGGGACGTAACTCTGCGCGGCTTCTTGGACGACGGGGCCACCCGTACCCACTTTGTCCAAGTGAATACCAACAAGAACTCATTATCAAAATGGTTGAAAGTACATGTATAGAGAGACAAAATTACATATTTAGGGATCATTATCGAAACTGTGAAATCATTTTAAAACGAAAGACGGGTTTCTGAGACAAAAAGTTCACTAACATCATGACTGATCACATTCGGCTTAAATTTGTGGAACTACGTTGAATATCCGCAACTTGGACAGCAAAAGGGACCCCTACCTCTCACAGCCAGGTCCTTCGCCGTCTCCTTCCCAATGCCGGTGTTGGCGCCGGTGACGATGGCGAACTTGCCCTTGAGACGGACGTTGCTGCGACATACTCCCCCACTGACAAGTTGTCGTAACAAGGCTATCCCAATGCCTGGGAGACAAACGGAAACAGAGACAATTTCACATTAGTTAATTAACAGCTGTGAAGTACTAAAGCTGTAGTACAGTGGTCTGCATTCCATGGGATTCCGGGGGAAAATATTTGGTTCAAATTAACTTTCACAAGGAAAAATGTTTTCTATAAAAAGTCTAGGGGCACCAATTTAGTTGTCTCATGAAATCTGTTCTAACCCCGAGTCCCTATGGGAATCCCAGAGCTATATGTTATTTGGGTATTTTACCCAGGGGTTTGATTTTGATTGGGTATCCACAAGTTTTAGAGGGTATTCAATTTTTACCCACCTGTTTCTTCACAATGGATGCCTACATCTCGAGTATATTCAACGAGCGCATGAGTGAGTGAGTGAGTTGGGTTTAACGCCACTTTTAACAGTATTCCAGTTATATCGCGGCGTGTCAGCTTAATGGGGGAGGAAAGCCCGAAGTGATACAGGTCTCAGACGTTGACCACTTCGGTGAAAACAGGTATGGTGCTGACAAACCTAGAAACATAATCGGTGCGAACCGGGATTCGAACCCACAATCATAGGTTTTTGGCGTACCCAAGGGACGCAACTCTGCACAGCGAATCGTGGCGCCTTAGACGACTGGGCCACCCGTGACCCCACCGAGCGCATGATTTCATGCAAGATCTGGCCACAGTGGTAGAAAACGATTGCGTTCCAGACAGGTCTGTGACACCTGCTCTGGTATTGACTGACCTGCTGCCGCGCGCCCACTCATGGCGATAAGTGGGTCGATACTTATATCAAACTTATTTGTGAGTAATAATGGGACGCAAGGCCAGATTTCTGAATACGAGTCAAGTCGCTTACAACACAGTCAGTAAACTCACTTGACTATCGTCTGTCTGTGTAGATCGGGAGCTGGTGCTCTGAGTTTTTTAATGTGTTCTGCATATCCGACCTGTGCATAAAATCTGACCTGCTTTCCTAAACAATCTGTGAGAGACTGCAAGCATGGCTGGTCGGGCTGAATACCACACAATAACCAGGGCATAATGTGCTTAAGGTGGCCGACTTGGAACTGTGTATTCATAGGAGATTTGTATTATGAATCCACAATAGGAATGCGTGTTACCTACAGTTTAGTTTTAATCGAAAATTCAACAGGTAGTAGTGCTCTAGCCACGCAACACCATAGGAATAAGCATATTTACTACCTAGCTTAATATTAATTTCATCGTCATTGTTGCCTTATTCAACACCCAACAACCTAGATTAAACAGACAAATATACAAATGGTTACAGATTCACAGCATAGCGAAACTCGCCTGACAAGGTACGGGCGTTGCACAGCGAGTGTATGTGTACATATAATGAATACACGTGATGCTTTCTCTACGCATGTACGTTTTATACCTTCCACACACAGCCTCTTTCTCGCTTCACCCATACTCACCCACGCTGACGACCCCGGCTAACGCGATGTAGTTCCCACGGGCGGTGTCAAACACTCTTGTCAGGAAGCTTGCACCCCCGTCAGCTGTAGCCATGGCGGGGTCTCCTCAGTGATCAATGTCCACAACTCTTGTCAGGGCGATAACTCGTCGCTACCGCTTCAACACAGGTCACGCTTCGCTGACCCCAAGTCGACTGATCCAATCCGAGGAAGTCATTATATGTAAAGCTAATATAAGCTCGCTTTGCTTGTTAATAGCAGAGACAACGAGTCGGTTAAACAACGGCAGTGGTTGTGATACTATATTGTGGTTGTGCAGTTGTGGGTATATACTGGTGGACACGTGGTAACCACGCGGAAGTGACAGCCTGTTATTGTACGATGCACGCCTAGAGTGGGTGTTGTGGCGGTGTGTGTGTTTGTGTGTCTTACAGTGATCTTGTTGAGCAAGTAGGGACGTTTCGTGGGAAATGCTCACGTTTCACGAGAACGGCATCCTGTGTTGGGGTGTTTAACATTATATAACCATGGCCATACCATGGGGATTCCGGGGTTAGAATGTAGGCCCCCAACAACATTGTGTCCCAAATGTTTGTGTGTGCTACATATGATTGTACTGGTCTAGATGTCACCGATCCCAATTGCGTGAATTGAGGCTAGTGAAATCAATCACTGGTGTCTGGTCCAGACGCGATTATTTACTGGAATAGCTGGAATATTGCTGAGTGCGGCGTTAAACAACAAACCAAGCAAACCAACCAATCGTTTGGGCCCCTTGACCAACTAACCAACTTACAGTAAGTTACAGTAAGTGCTACATTAATGAAACTGGTCGTTTGACGCCGCACTCAGCAATATTCCAGCTATATGACGTCGGTCTGTAAATAATTGAGTCTGGACCAGACAATCCAGTGATTTATAACATGAGCATTGTTCCACGCAATTGGGATCGATGACATGCATGAACCAAGTCAGCGAACCTGACCACAAAATCCCGATAGTCACCTCTTACGACAAGCTTAGTCGCCTTTTACGGCAGGCATGGATTGATGAAGAACTATTCTACCCCGGATCTTTACGGGTCTGTTTCCCAAATATGTGACAGAAGCCGGTATCAGACACAGCAATGTCTGGTCCAGATTCAAATATACACAGACCGCTTGAATATTGCTGAGTGACAAATCGATAACCCAACACTGACTACGGTTGAACACAGCAAGAGTCAGTGCGTGCGTGCGTGCGTGCGTGCGTGCGTGCGTGCGTGCGTGTGTGTATGTTTGTGTGTGTGCGTGCGGGCGGGCAGGTGTTTGTGTGTGCTATATATGATCTGTTGTAAAGTTTTTGTATTAGTCTTGATGGTTTATATATACAGTAAGTGCTACATTTATTAAACTGTTTGTTTGTTGTTTAACGCCACTCTTAGCAATATTCCAGCTATATATCGGCGGTCTGTAAATACTCCAGTCTGGAACAGGCAATCAAGTGATTGACATCATGAGCATTGATCCACGCAATTGGGATACGATGACAGGCATCAACCAAGTCAGCGAGACTGACCACTCGATCCCCTTAGTCGCCTCTTACGACAAGCATAATCGCCTTTTACGGCAAGAATGGGTTGCTGAAGACCTATTCTAACAGCTATTTCGCTCACTACTTAGACATTTAACGCTTTGACATAAACCAGAGAGCCAAGTACATGCACGGTTCATAGCAGGATGGATACTCGGATTTAGCCCCAAACCAGTTGTTTCTGTCAATGTTTATATTGGTACAAGCCAACTCCGCATGTATAATTTTTAAAGATTGTTACTGCTGTGAAACCAAGTGAAGAACTTTATGCCCCGGAATTACAGATCTGCCTTTACATAATTTAGATGTGGTATTGCACGATCAAGGATCGAAACAGGCAGATGTATTAATTTAAAGGTTGAAGACAGAGTGTGCTTTAATTGTAATGATCATCTTGAAGATGAAAAACATGTTTTATTCGAATGTCCAAGCATGTGACCTATTCTACTCCGGATCTTCACGGGTCTTATGAAACTGAGACAATGTTCCTTTGACAGCCGTGCCCTGGCTTCATCACTCCGACCTGGAAACAAAAGTGGGTCTGGACCTGGTGAACCGGTGACTGAAAGTGTGTACGTTTCCCTCCTTCAAACGACCCGTGAAGATCCGGGGTAGAATAGGTCTTCAGCAACCCATGCTTGCCGTAAAAGGCGACTATGCTTGTCGTAAGAGGCGACTAAAGGGATCGGGTGGTCAGGCTCGGTGACTTGGTTGATGCATGTCATCGATCCCAATTGCGTGGATCGATGCTCATGATATTAATCACTGGATTGTCTGGTCCAGACTCGAATATTACACACCGCCGTCATATAGCTGGAATATTGCTGAGTGCGGCGTTAACAACAAACCAAACCCTCCTTCAAATAAACCACAGTCTGAACACCGTGTCTGTTATAACCGGCTAGTTCGACCGGGGGACATTCCGACCCAGCGCTGGAACTAGGCGAGAGTACCACCTACCCTTGTATCCCCTGTCCTGACATGGCTGGCATATTGATGAAAACTACACTTGTGTAAGAGGACACTAAACTGAATTCATCAAATTTTCGAAACCTTATGTTACTCATACAATTTCTTATCCTTTGCTCAAATAGTCAAACAGAGCATCCAACAAGGAGATTTACTGTTAAAATAGCTTGTCAACATTTAACAGAGATCGTCATTTATCATATAATGGCTAGGTTTTTCGGCAGGATAAAGCCAACGGATAAAAACGATATCCGTTGGGGTCATATGCGGATAGAGATGCAAATATCAAAGGTCAAGTAGGGACTACTTTCACTGTTTATAAACAAACATGGCGTCGCCCTCGTCATTCGGCGATCGAGTCAGAATTAACAATCGGGAATCTGGATAAACTACAGGGATAATTGCTATCATTATCAAAAGAACAGTCTGATATACTGAAAATCAGTGTCTAACTGTGACGTAGCTAATGCATTTTATAAGTTATGGCAACTTTGGAGATATAAATTTCGAAAAACATTTTGCGAGGGCACGAGGCCTAGCCAAGCGGGATCAGACGCCATATCTGTGCTTGTAGACCTCTGCGGCTTTAAACCATCTCCACAAATTAAAATAGTTGGATTTGGCCGAAATATGTTTGAATTGTTACCTTGCTTCGTTTTGTCGATGTGTGTACATCTGACTATACTTCTTAACGTTATGGCAGCACAGACTGTCAACAGCGTCTGACCGTGGCCGTGATTTCTCATAGACTAGGGTTAGAGTAGCTTCCCTTTGACAAAGGGCAGTTACTCTAGCGTACAGACCGATGGATTGCCGCGAGAGGCAATTAAAAAACAATTGTTGTTTTGCGTATATATTGCTTCCCCACTGTATAAGAAACAGATTTCAGTTGGAACTATATTGGCTACTGTCACTGTCCGACTGACACATCACTTACCCTGTAACGTAATACATATTAATGCGCGCATTCCAGGAAAACTCGCAATGTTTCGGTAATGTTTGTGAGAGAGGGAAAGCCATTTTGAAGCACAGAATTAAAGAATGACATTATATGATAAAGAGGTTATCACGCTTGTGTGTTTGGGGATGGTAAATATCCTGCATTAGGAATAAACACTATGTATTTAGCACGCCAGGGCTCGCTAAATACAATGTTTATTCCTAATGCAGGATATTTACCATCCCCAAACACACTCGCGTGATTACCTCTATATATTATTCCACCAAACACCAAACAAAGTAGTTGCATGCACAACATGCACAAAATATGAAATATGTCATCATAGGGGCACGGATAGGGGAAACCTTTACTCACTCCTGAAACGATCACCCGTTTATTAACAAAACACCTTTATTAAACAGTGTTTAATAACGTGACGTAGGCGGTGCTATTATTTGGCATCAGTGCGTCATTCGAATTCGTTAGTAGCATTGCGGAAGTGTAATCTGCGACGTTTTTTCTTCTCCTAGACGGATAATCCCCTTCCGATAGACAGCCTATAAGTTACTTTCACCAAAATCCAGTGATGCAGAGACACGTGGGCATGCTCAAGTTAGGGACTGGTCATCTAATAATGGAACGGGTGTGCGGGTGGGGGTGAGTTTCTAGTATATGACAAGTCCCTCATTGACATATTTTACTTAAATATGTCAAGTCTGTGAGTTTCTGCAATTGCCTATGACTCGCAGGATTCGGGAACAATTATACGTTGGAATACATATTCTCACTTTTGTATTGTTGTATTGCAAGCATCGTCGCATTATTAAGGTTCAGAGCGTCACTAATAAACCAAACATTATGTGGAGAGAGCATCAACAGTCATCTTACGACATAACTTTGTGTTGTAAACAAGAGTAGCGCCCCTTTTAACCACATGGAGAATTGCTAGAAATGCCGTCCTCTTGTCAATTAACCAATCTTATCTCGGCAATATTCCAGCTATCGAGTCTGGACAAGACAATCCAGTGATTGGCATCAAGATTAATATCATGAGCATCGATCCACGCAATTGGGATATGATAACGTGCATCAACCAAGCCTGACCACCCGATCCCGTTAGTCGCCCTTTACGGCAAGCATGGGTTGCTGAAGACCTGTTCTACCCCGGGTCTTCACGGGTCGACGGTTTGAGGTGAGTGTGGAATGATATCATGGTAACGCTAATAAACAGAACCTCTTCAACACATGTTGAATGATGGACAATATTTTGAAAGTGGAATGTAAAACCTGGAAAAACTGATGTCGTCTTGGATTTTATGGATTCTATATAAACCGCTTTAACACGTTTTCACAAACATTTTTATTTTACGTAAACTGCATAAACAAAATAATACATGCAAACAATGGTGTACTGAAATTCACGTGTATTGTTTAGTACTGTGACCATGTCGAACGATCAGCTGAGCGCTCTCCAGGCTTACAAATTCCGCCAAATTTGATCAAATTTTCTCACAGATAAGTGTGAAAGTTGACATAAACACATTTATAGAACCCCGAACATTTTAACTGAAACATTGTTACTTGCTGTCATGAATTAAATTAGGAAAGTTCAATTCTCGGAAAATTCAAGCGGGCGCTTCTCGCCTCGGCGATACGTCTGGCTGTCGCCAGTTGTGCCTACTGTCTGGTGAAGCATGTCCGATGCAAGAGTGATATTAACATTGCCATAGATGTTATTTCCAGATATCAGACTCGTCAAAAAGTTCCTGTGGTCAGTTGAAGAGAAGTTATGCACCTGCGGTTGAGACTGAGTACAGTCGGCATCTGACGTAACAAAGGGGGATAACTCTTTAATGTTTTGATTCAGGAGAAAGTAGTCCGGCACCTTGTTTATATCAGTCACTAGTGACTGCTATTACTTTTTTTATATAAGTCACAAGTGACTGATAACTTGATCTGTCGTCACTGATAAATTCCAGTATTTCATTCATATGTATATAATAAATGCAAACAATGGTGTACTGAAATTCACGTATATTGTTTACACAGCCGACTAAGAAATAAATGTATGCCTTACAGAACATGGATTTCATACAAGCTTTGCTGACCTTTATGTGTAATCTTGAGACACGTGCTGTTAAGGGAGTTGGTTGAATTATAAAAGAAAGCCTTAAGGAGAACATACACGCAACTGCCTGTTCGTGAATGAGAATCGCCGAGCACCGTCGGGGAGATGTGATTTTTATCACGTGCCGACTTTTAAGAGTAAGTTCTCAAACTTAAAAAAACCCCCACATTCCTTTACTTTTACACAATACTTTTAGAGGAAAAATTTGTAGTACTTATTTATATTGATAAAATGTGCAACCTTTAAAAATAGTAACCATAATTTTAACAATGATGACTCCCTGAATAGAATCCGACCTCGTCAATGTCGGAGAAGTCCGTTTTATTAACGTGCTACCAATTGATAAAATACGAAATTGTATAGAACCTTGTATCATGGATGCATTTCAAGTTCAAAAGGGGAAGAAACTTGCACGTGTGCATCAGTCGCGGAGAACACATATGTCACGTTCTTCGTGCAAAGGCAGCACATACAATATAAATAAGTACTACAAGTTTATCCTTAAACAGGCTGTACATGGTGTTGTTATCTCATATAAGAAATAAACAACGAGTGGGAGATGTTTATCGTACAATAAGACACAGACACTGCATGGAGAATATTCTCCCTGCAGTATTTTATTTACGATAAACATCTCCCACTCGTGGTTTATTTCTTAAATACTACTATATAGTCCACATATTTGAAACGAGTAATAAAACTGAAAATAAAATGACTTGATTTTTAATTATTAATTTTCTGGAATGAATCGTATGACATCCCGTAGTGTTGACGCCGCCGAGTCGATGGTGAACAGAATGACGGAGAAATGTTTCTTGACACGTTCCCAGCGTGCATCCACATCCGGGGCCTTCTCTATCTCAAACAGCAGGTCAACCAGGCCAGGGAAACTACTTCCGGCGTAGGAATCTGTGCTGCTCTCAGCCAGAAGGAGGTGCCTGAAACACATGCAATGTACAGGTTAATAGCTTCAATACTGAACACTTAGGGATAGGGATATTAATACATGACGGTAAGTAGACGAGTGGATTTTGTACAATCAACTGTTGTTTTTGTTGTTATATTTTAAAGTTTTATTACGTTTGTTGGGTCAGATTAGATTATTTACAGGCAGCCATTATATAGCTGAAATAATGAGTGCGGCGTTAAACAAGACTCATTTAGAAATAATTGTTTACAGGAAAATCCCTATTTTGACATTTCTTATACTTACATTTGGCATCAGGATAGATGCACACTCAGGATAATGGCTAGGGAAAACATTTGTATATCTCAACAAAAATTGAACGTTTTATTTAATCGTTCCAGCACCACTGAGAATTAGTATAATGTTATTATTGATTAACTGACCCATCAGCTTTAGCATGAGAAACAAGAGTGCCCCGGTAACCTTAGGCGCCGTTTTCGCTGTGCAGAGTTGCGTCCCTTAGGTATGTCAGAAACACGTGACGAATCCCAGATTCGCCCTGATTTGTTTCCAGGTGTGTCGATGCTCGTGCTCGTGCCCGTGGGTTTCACCTAAGTGGGTAAGGTATAAGACCTGCATCACTTCGGGCTTTCCTTCCACAGCAAAATGACACACCGTGATATGACTGAAATACTGTTCAAAGCGGCGTTAGGTCAAAAGCATTCACTTAATCACTCACTAACTCATTGTAACCATAATTACGCAGTATCTTCAAACGGACAACAGGGGCATATGTAGCTGGTGGAGTGTGTTTTTTTCTTACTTTTTCTGTGATCTATCGGGCAGACCCTCATTGTCCAGGAACGCCTTCTCGAGTAGCGACAGTTGGTCATTCACAGCCCGGATGGCCATAGGACTGAAACACACGTAGCTTCATTTTACACTGAACTCAATGCGGGACCATCTCGCCCCATTTGGGCGACCCGAATACTAGCAGCTTCTTTGCACAGTGTCAGTGCAGACATCCGCAAGTCACGGTGGAGAACCAAATATGCTGAGGCTTTATAATGAGTGTATTTAAAATTAGCATAACCTTTTGAACAATTACAACTTATAGACCTAGTTCGTGGTACAAACATACTTTGAGATAACTTCCTATTGTTTGCATACATGCATTGCATGTGGTAGCTTTTCAGCTATTTTGTTAGTTTGTTTGTCTGTTGTTCAGCAATTGACGTACATGTGTTTGTTTATCCTTATTTGGAATCCTGTTATAGCTCTTTGCGAACATTGGCAAAATAACCACCAAATACGGTTTTGGTGGTCAAAATCAGACAGGCTGTAATAAGCATGACATCATGTTTTGCAACTGTTTCTGTGACCGAGTTCAATACTTCTAAAGCTTTTACGATTTTGACGAAATCAGTTTTGTATGTGCAATATAATTGACGCACTGGTCCAAATGTACCTTCAGTGAGTAATGTGCTTCCTGGCTGATTGTGCGTCATTGTGCGTGACGGCGAGGATCGCACTTCACAGTACCAACCATGGAGTGTCTGTTTATGACTATGGGGTAAAACCACCCACTTTTTCCAAGGACTTAAGATCCGGGGTAGAACAGGTCTTCAGCAACCCATGCTTGTTGTAAAAGGCGACTATGCTTGTCGACTAACGGGATCGGGTGGTCAGGCCCGCTGACTTGGAAGATACATGACATCGTATCCCAAATTGCGTGGATGGATTGCTCATGATATCAATAACTTGATTGTCTGGCCCAGATTCGATTATTTACACACCGCCGTCATATAGCTGGAATATTGCTGAGTGCGGCGTTAAACAACAAACAAACATCATACAAGTCACTCAAACTACAAAGGCGTGTTTGTCCATGGTGGAGGATGATATTTATACACATATCCTTCAACATTTCTCGCTCATTCTGACTATGGGTGTTCTAGGATTCTAGTTTTGTCAAACGTATAATTTGAATGTTTGCTCAAACTCGTCATCCGACATGTTTACTCACTCATTCCTGTTCATCTTGGCCACTCTGTCGTTGAAGGCCTCCACCTCCGTACTGAAGTTCGTGATGACCTCCCGAAGGTCATCTGGAGATATAACACAGGAGTTAGTGGGATGCCAAGCGTTAATACAAGCGTGTATGCTCTTTACCCAAGGTACAGCTATGACAGTACAATCCAATACACAAACCCCCAAATACTTGATTTCGATGGAGTTTCTTCTGCATGTTTGTGTACACATATACATTTGTTTTTTATACACGTGTTTTGGATTTAATGTGCCGTGATAAAATACATCTACATTTAAGTCCTCTATAACTGAGTGATGAGTTATTGATCATATCGATCGTAGCAGTGTTTTGGTGGAATTAACTTGATTCAGTACATGTACGGGGCGGTGGGGTAGCCTTGTGGTTAAAGCGTTCTCTCGTCACGCCGACGGCCCAGTTCGATTCCCCAGATGTGTCAAATGTATGAAGCCCATTTATGGTTTCCTCCAATCTCATTAAAATCAGATCTTAGTTCTCGCTATCGCTAAACAAAGATCTGAGGACATCCCATTACGTCAGAACGCCCCTTATCCAACCAACCAGAGCGTCGCTTACCAGATCATGAAAGTGATGGACGGAATGTGTTTTCTAATCATGCAACCTAAAAAAAATTAACAGAGGGTATTCCGAACGACATTAACGGGTTTTTTTTATTATATCCATACAATCTAGGCCATCTATAAGCCATTCCAGAGTGTTCTTTTTATAAGTTTTAATTTTTTTAATCGAGAATACGTCAAAATAGGTTTCGAAGCGTAGTCGCCAGTTTGAAACTTGTGTCGTAAAGCTCGAGAAAGCTGCCTTCTTATTGGCTAATGTTGATTTCTTGTCAGTCATTTCATTGGTCGGTTAAAGTTCGCGAAAGGTCGTTCTGACGTGACCCGTTATGGGATGTCCTCAGATCTTTGTTAAGTGGTAGCGAAAACTAAGATCTGATTTTAATGAGATTGGGTTTCCTCCGCCGTGATATTGCTGGTATATTGCTAAACGCTACGTAAAACCATACTCACTCACACACACATGTACAATAGTACAGTTCACGCTACCTACCATAATTAGGTAGTTTCGTTTTCAGCGTGTTGCCATAGTCCTTGTCGAGAGCTTTCCTGTAGGTGTCGAGGGCCCAGCTGTAGTCGCTGACGTTGAAGGGAATGATGAGGGAGTCGGCCAGAGAACGTGCAAGCTCTGCAGCCATCCGGGAGATAGCGCGATGATACTGGGGGTAGTGGGTGAGGGCTGACATGAGTTCCAACGCAGCATACATTAGTCGCATGTTAGGGACCCACCATTTGATAGTCTTCTGGGGGATTTCTTATGATTATGGAAAGGATTTTGCAGCTATGTTTCAAGCAGGAAAGTAGATTCAATTATAATCTGTCTCATCTCGGAACAATGCTCAGCCACACTGATATAACAGACAATATTAGCAGGTAGAGTAGGGATCGATTAACAGATAATGCTATAAGTGTGCCAGTGGTTTATTTTCAATCCCATAAAGTAATAAATTCATCATTTATAATATGAAGTTGGGTTTTCGTCAGGTAACTGTTGGCAGGGGCTCAAGGATATTGTCATTTCAAATGGCTTACTTCAAATTCCTTGTCAATAATGTTTTTGACTGCATAGAACGTCTCGTACACAGAATGGTAGAGCGGGTAGGACGCCACCTTGTATTTGTTCTGATAGAAGGAATTAAAACGATTAATTTGCATGTTGTAAGCTAAATCAGTAAGGATTCCACGTTAATTTGCATACATGTAAGATGCTACAGTTACAACGTTTCGAATTAGTGTTTCAAGAGATTGTCGGCTAAAAGTGACCAGGCATTTGAACAAATCATTCCAGTCGAATATAGGTATTTTGAGGAATTATTATTTTACGTTCTTTTTCTTGATATGACAAAGAATAATCCGATTCAACTGTGCAAAGAACCTACATCATCATGCGTCTCATAATGATATCGATGAAAATAAATAATACGCGTATCCTAACATGAAATGATTCCGTCTTTGACAAACAGTTGTGTGTGTTACATACAGTGTCGTAGGTGTATCTGAAGTCGACAGCCGTCACGCCCGTCTTGTGTAGCAGTGGGGCGTAGTCGCTGCCGGAGCCGAGAGAGCCTATCCTGTATAAGTGACCAGAAATCAGTTCACGTTATGCATGAACTACAGGTAGCATTGGCCTGCATATAAAACCTCTAGCATAACATGCACATACAAGGTTCAAAGATATTAATGTGTACTTATTTGCACTCAAGGCAAATTATGTGTAACAAAAATAAGCCAAATGAAAGGACAGTCTATATATACCGACCACAAATAAGTGAACTAATGATTTGAATAATGCTATGGCTAAGGTGTACATTTACAATACCATGGCGTTGCATCTGTGGGACAAGTGCCGTCTAACGGGTGGGGTTGCAGTGGCGTGGCAGGCCTAACAAACAAGACACCCAGAGAAGATCGTGTCATTAGATTTAACTTCACTAGGCAACATATTTAAACCTGCTTCTGTTATCAATAGAGGATTCCGTACACTAACAGGAAATCGAATTTCAACCTCAGCTGTTGAAACCCGGTTCGCTGAAGCCCGCATGAAAGCTGGGCGTCCTGTGAAGGTTATGACAGCTTACCATTGGCGGCAATGGTTGGGGTGGGCTTGGCAAAACTTAGCGCCGAGCCGTATGCCAGGACAACAATTCTTGACCATGAGCGGTTTCATGGTGTGGGGCGGTATCCCACATCAGAGGCGAACTGGTTTGTGAATGGACATTTGGCTGGCCAGCGATGTGTTAACAAAATTTTATGTCCTGTTGTTGTTCCAGTCGCTACAATTATCGGCAAGAAATTTTAAACCGTTCGCCAGAGACCCAGCACCCGCCAACGAGGATCAGCTATGGGTAGCACTTCAGGGGGAATGGCAGGCAATACCAAGGACAACCATACACAAGGTAATCAACAGTATGCCATTAAGGTGTCGTGCATGTATGGCCCAACGTGCATTGTGGACACACCAGGTATTGATCTACAAGCCCGAAAGTAGTTTTATAACACAATTATCGTCATAACGCCTTCACTGTCATTTCATCAGTTCCCTTATTTTTTGTCATTTGTATATATAAATTATATAAACGCAAAGAAAACGAAAAAATGTAATGTGTTTCAATTCTTTTCTTGAAAAGAATGGCAACATTTTGCTTTGTGTAACAATATCATTACAATAAACTACGGTTATAACGAACTAAAATTAGCAGTCCCTTTAAGTTCGTTATAAGCATATATACAGCATAACTACAGCAAATAGTCGGGACCAAAAAGTAAGTTCGTTATATCGGTCAGTTCGTTATAAGCGTGTTCGTTATAACCGTAGTTTACTGTATTTCAATTAGACATGTCATTCTGTGAAGCTGTGGTCTTCAATAACGAGAGTGATTTTGATTGATTTTTAAGGGTCAGACCAAAACATACGATTATGGTATGGATAACAGATGGCGGATTCTTCCATATTCTTATCGCTGGAGGTATCGGATACCTGGACAGAGTCACACAGATCCCTAGCCATGACATCGTTCCACAGAACGATCGTGTACTGCAATTCCATCTTCCATTCAGCAATTTCAGTTTAGGTACACGAACCATATCGGTCAAGGACCTTCTCAGGGTAAGTTCCATGACCATTGTATGTGGAAAACAGAGCTAAATATGGTATATCATACACAGGTATGTTCCTGGAGTTGCCATCTTCATCTTTCCAGGGGTAGGTGTGCAGCCAGGTGTCGTAGGCCGTCGTCCTCCCAGCTGCCCTCTCGGCAGGGTTAGGGTTTGGGACCTGTAAGTAAAGTCTGGATTAGACTCAGTACTGTGAGTGAGTGAGTGACTTTAAAGCCGCTTTGAACCGTTTTACCACATTGGTAAAACTCTCATCGGTGCCTGACAAACAATGGATCTTGAATTCAAACCCGCGATTAGCGGATCCTGACATATCTAAGGGACGCAACACTGAACAGAACAACGCGGCGCCTGAGACCACTGGGTAATTCAATGTGATTCGTGTATGTCTACATGTGATAAAAAGCACCTTCCGGACACTGAAAAAAATTCCCATTTACCCCCTTACCTTTGTCAGCGGCGATTTCGGCTTAATCCAGAATAATTTCACCCACTGCTGTCTATTGTTTCACCAAAACAGTTAATCTCGACAAACGGCCTTGACTTCCTGCCACACTGGTCAAGTCGCCTAGAATGCTTTTGGCTTCAAACTAATGTCATTCAATCAAATCACCCTTGGCAATGTTAATTATGGTCATTCTTCTTCCTCAGTTTCAGAATGATTGAGTAGGGGTTAACGCCGCTTTAAACAGATATGCCACAGGCTGTCAGCTTTTTTAGGAAGGAAAATTCCTAAGTAATGCAGGTCTAAGACATTAACCACTTAGGTGAAATCCACGAGCACGTGTATGGCGCTGACAAACCTTGGAACATAATCAGTGGAATCTGCGATTCGAACCTAGGACCACAGATTTCCAGAACGCATAAGGGACGCAACTCTGCACAGCGCATTGCGGCGCCTTTGACGACAGGGGCACCTTTGTTCCTATACCAGTATCAGTGCACTTCACGGAATTAGGCGAGCACCTGGCTATTTTGTTGACTTAACGTGTCAAGGTCATCTGATTATACAGTTCGATACTCATACTATCAACCACACTATTTCTGTGTTCACCTTCTTTGCCGCCTCATACGTAGCACGGTACAGGAGCGGCGTTCCCAGGGCACGTATCGTGTCGTTCCCTAGCCGAAACATGTAATGAGAAAGGGGATATTAAATACATTCACAGAAATTAATCATACAACTCGCGAATACAATGATAGCACACATGGGCATGTAATAACATATTTCTGTTTTACATATGCACAAAGTGATATGTGAAATAAAAGTGTATTCAATTTTCACCTTGCATTGAAATGTCAACGTTGAGATAGGCGACCGCTCTTTCCTTTAGGTTTTTCCGGTATTGCTGAAGACGAAATATTCTTATGTTACAATGTCAAGGAAGAGTATTAATGATATTGGTACGAATCACAACCAGCGTTCCTATCACGTAAGTTACACTAGGAAAGCCAGTGTTTATATATCACGTGTTCCTTCTGTTTATTCTTAGCGCTAAAGATCCACTTCATGATCGGATCTCTCCAACAGAACAAATATTTGCTTGTTTTTACCCAGGTAAAATCTCCTGCGATAGTTGGTTGGTTGGTTTGTTGTTGACACCGCACTCAGCAATATTCCAACTATATGACGGCGGTCGTAAATAATAGGGTCTGGACCAGACAATCCAGTGATTGACATCATGAGCATCGAACCACGCATTTCGGATACGATGACATGCATCAAGCAAGTCAGCGAGCCTGACCACCCGATCCCTTTAGTCGCCTCTTACGACAAGCATAGTCACCTTTTACAGCAAGCATGGGTTGCTGAAGACCTATTCTACCCCGGATCTTCACGGGTCCTGCTGCGGGAGTAGCAGTTACAAGTAGAGATTGCTGCAGAGCATCAACTGTTCCCCGCCATATAATGTTATATGTGCAGAGGAAGGAAGTGTAAGATATGGGAGAAGAGAATTGGTGTAAATTACAAATTGTTAAAAGTTGTTATTAATCTTTGGAAAGCACAATAAACAGAAACAGTGACTTTAAATGGTCAGCACAATGAAAACCCAGGCAAGAAAACTGGGCCTGTCACTTGATATATACCCACTATTAATACCAATAATAATTTTGTTTATTTGATTATAAGTCCTATATAGATAACACAACAAATGTCATTCTTAAACATGCTTTGGCAGCAAATATTAATATTTCTGGTCAAAATGTTGGTTGGGTTAAATAAACCAAACTTTTTAAACAGTAAGCCAAAAAATGAAAAGAATCCACTGTAAATAAACTTCAGTTCAAATGTAAAACTTTACGCATTCATTCCCATTCGTCTAACAGCACGTTAAGGACATACAGATTGGTCAAGACATCTATAAATATTGAGAATTATCTAACATATTTTAAAAACAAAGGCCATAGGTCACATTTCTCAAAACTTCGTTTAAGTAATCACTAACTAAAACTTGAAACTGGTAGATATACAAAAACAGCAACCCCATTGGAACAAGTGAAACATGTGATGTCTCCGAAGATGAGCAACATCACGCACAAGAATTAATATTTGGTTCTAGAAGCGACAGTAAAATATCGTAATCATTACCTTTCTCCCTGATCTCATTGGACAGCACTCAACTCAAACCCCAGTTTATTCACTTCAACCAATCCTTACAGCAGCCAAACAGACCGCACTCCCTTAAACCCTGTGTTACTCACCCCCTCCCACTCTCACTGGACCCCAGCGGACTGTACTCCTCTACCCACGTGTAACTTACCTCCACCCACTCAGTGGACCCCAGAAGTCCGTATTCCTCTGCCCCCCAGCTGCAGAACATGATGGACCGACGGGGACGCCACTTGCCTGGAAGACAGTCATGATGACAAACATTTAGTGTCCACAACATGCATATGGATTGTCTGTTTGCGTCCTGCGATAGATATGGGCAGGTTATAATACGATCGTAGAGGTCGGAGTGGAGTATGAGTGAGTGAGTGCGTGTGTTGGTGTGTGGGTGTGGCTACTAAGCCACCTGATGGTTTAACCCCGCTTTTAGCAATTTCAAGCAATAGAACGACGGACTTTATTGACAAAATGGACTATCATTGATAACTCGATGGCAAAAGAAACATCCTTTATGATTTCTAAAATTCAATCAGTGGCTAAGAACCAAATCCATTAGAAGCCATGAGTAATACAATACCAATACGTCTGTAATATATCATGGATTGCAATATATGAGTTTGTTTCAATGAGTCTTATCAGATTCAAACAGTGTTATAATTATAGTGTGTTTATCCTTCAGCTAACTGACCACTCTTGACCAGCTGCCCGGTGACCCTCGCTGTCTCCATCATGACGGCTGTCCCACTGGACGGGTCAATAGCCCCGTACACCCAGGCGTCTCTGTGGTTCCCCATCATTACATAACGATCTGTGGACATAATAGTGTACGTAGAAAGATAGCCAACGTCATTGCCTCGTGGGGTTGTATACAATGTGTCCCTCCATCAATACATAACGATCTGTGGACATAATAGTGTATGTAGAAAGATAGCCATCGTCATTCCTTCATGGGGTTGTATGCAGTGTGTTCCTCCATCAAAACATAACGATCTGTGGACATAATATTGTATGTAGAAAGATAGCCAACGTCATTGTTTCATGGGGTTGTATACATTGTGTTCCTCCATCAATACATAACGATCTGTGGACATAATATTGTATGTAGAAAGATAGCCAACGTCATTGCCTCATGGGGTTGTATAGAGTGTGTCCCTCCATCAATACATAACGATCTGTGGACATAATAGTGTATGTAGAAAGATAACCATCGTCATTACTTCATGGGGTTGTATACAGTGTGTTCCTCCATCAATACATAACGACCTGTGGACATAATAGTGTATGTAGAAAGATAACCATCGTCATTACTTCATGGGGTTGTATACAGTGTGTTCCTCCATCACGCCTTGTGGATAGCTTTTTGTCACTGAATCTTTATGCGTGGATCTGAATGTGAAACAGATGAGGCCGTTTCACTGATCTCTTTTATTTCTAGCTCAGATAGGTAAATCAGTGGAAGGGAATTGGCTATTTAATCAATAGTGAATATTAGTGACCATTATTAAACTAACGAATCAAACACAGGCGTGTTCCATAGCCTCACCCATTAAGAATCAGTTGTTCGGACCTCCGCTTTCGTAGTGTGCGATTGGATGCAGATTGAGAAATTTGTCAGCTGTGATTGGATTAAGTTGTGTAGATCTTTATGGGTTTTTTTTAATGTACATCTATCCAGAAAGTAAAACTGACGATGTTTTTTTTTCTATTTTTAATGCTGTCCTTTTAAACTTTTTCGAGTAGATGACATTTGGTGCGGTACTGGGGTTGCCGTGTTCAGATTCCACGGCAATGGATCTGGCTGAGCTAGAAATGTGACTGTGGATACATGTACATATACAGACTGTAGAAGGCCTAGTTGTTTTCAAACATATATAACGTCACTACAGAAGTCTATGAGAAAATATTTGGTTTCGTATAAGGCTATCCGTATTTGTTTCTGTGTTTTCCATCTTCCGTTGGCCCTGAATATTCATTCCGACGTGAAATAATACAAATAATCTTATCACATTTTTCCCCGCGGCTGTGAAAATTTATTCCTCGATGTTATAACAAAATATTCCCACAATTATACATTCATAAAATTCCCAGGTCAGCTCGATCTTTCTTCAGCTATATTTGTTAAAAAAACCGTTTTCGGTCTACGTCATAAACTAATTTAAAGACTGGTAATAAGTATTCTAAACTTTATAATGTCAGAAAATGTTACACAATTAGTGAAAAACAGTTTTGTATTTTCTTATCTTTTAAATCCCACCCCACTTTACTCTTGTATTCTGTGCTGGATTTCAATATGACAACCTGGTGAGGTGACATGGGGTTTAACGTCGCGTTCATGATTATTGCATATACACAGTATACTGACTCTGGGCCGACCAGCACTTGTTTTAGCCCCTGAATGCCGAGCGCCAGGCAAGTTAACAACAAGTACCATCTTTAAAGGTCTATTGGTATGACGCGCCGGGGATCGAACAACCGAACTTCCACTCTCCAGGCAGACGCTCTATCCACTAGACCACTAGGCGGACTATAACGACCTCATTGTGTAGGTTATGTTTAGACATGTTGTCTTACCGGGTTCGATTTGCCCTCGTATAACGCCGATCACGTTGTATGCAGTCTTTATTTGATTTCTTGTTGAAATGTTCATTTGGATTTTCCTGTAAAAAAAATCATGTGCATGATGTTTCCTAGAATTACTGAAACACAAATAATATATGCCATACATGTAACAGTTTAGAAGAATATATGTTAGTACGTACAATAGATAAGTACTTTGATTATATGCGGGCTGTGTCATGCCATGTCCGTTTGGTGTTCTAATATTCCCAGTTGGTCACGTGGTGATTGCAGGGTACAAAATAGGTCACAGGTTAAGTCTTTTGTTTTTAGGCATTTAGAAGTGAATTCACATCCGAGAAAGACTATATGGATGTCAACTTCTTTAATTATGAGGAACACAACGTTTTGGATATGGCTTACTGATTGATGGGGTGAATGAAGGAATCCAATCCACCTGATGAAGGAGGTGAGATGTCATGGGGTTCAACGTCGCGTTCAAGATTATTGCACTTACATAGCGACGTGCATGCACGTGTGTGTGTGCGTGCGTGTGTGTGTGTGCATGCGTGTGAGTGTGCGTGTGTGCGTGCGTGCGTGCGTGCGTGCGTGCGTGTGTGTGTGTGTGTGTGTCTACTAATCCTCCTGATGATATATAGTGTTGGCCCACTGAGACATCATGGTGCAGGTTAACATGAAAACCCCACTGAGACGCAGTATACCGACTCGGAGCCTACCGGTCCTTGTTTAAGACCCCTAATGCAGAGCGCCAGGCAGGGTAACAACAAGTATCTTTTAACGTCATTTGGTATGATGCGGCCGGAGATCGAGCCGTCGACCTTCCGCTCTCCGGGCAGCAAGAAAGTCTGGTAACCATAGGTGGCCATTAGTGACCTGGCTGATTGCACGCACTGAGCCCCTGTGGGTGGAACGTTGCTCTTGCTATTAACCACACGTTTGCACGTTTCAGAGTCGATGAGGTATATGATACCGTGATATTCAGCCACCTACCCACTCACTAACCAAATCATCCAATCACTCATCCATCCACTCACTCACCCATCCTCCCACTCAATCTGGCACGCCGTGATATACCGGTAACTAAACCAAACTCACTCACAGAACTATCATAGCACATATGCAAACACGCACGTTGAACCACTGGCAAAGAAGAATAACACTTCTACTGTTATAAAACCTATGTGAATGTAGGTTTACTTTTATACAACGACCAGTTTATTTCTCCTCTATTCCTGTTTATGACACAGATATTTGCTAGGCGCCGACTCAACTCGGCTGTGTACATACGCCTGGCTGTAAGGTCAGGCAGCGTGTTTACGTACGGCATCCACCCGACTCCTTCACACACACAGCCATAAAGCTATTCAATTTCGATTTATCATAAAGCAATGTGTCTGGAATGCCCGTCTTAGACTTTGCTAGCGAGTATTTGCAACAGGTAACCCGGCCGATCTGGTGATGTAACATGAGCCAGTCGACTAAATACGCCCCCTTTGCTGCGCACTGCCGTATAAACGCGAGGCAGCGTGATGATCCCGCCGTATCGGCACTATGGTCTAATATCGACGCTAAGTTCTAATATCAACCCTATGGTCCAATATCGACTCTATGGTCTAATACCGACTCTATGGTCCAATATCGACTCTATGGTCTAATATCGACTCTATGGTCTAATGTCAACTCTATGGTCTAATGTCAACTCTATGGTCCAATATCGACTCTATGGTCTAATATCGAAGCTATGGCCCAGTATCAACTTTATGGTCTAATATCAACTCTATGATCCTATATTGACGCTATGGTCCAATATCGACTCCATGGTCTAATATCGACTCTGTGGTCAAATAGGGCGGTGAGGTAGCCTAATGGTTAAACCGTTCGCTCGTCACGTCGAAAGCCTGTGTTCGCTTCCCCACACGGGTACAATGTGTGAAGCCCATTTCTGGTGTCCCCCGTCGTGATATTGCTTGAATATTGCTGAAAACGGCGTAAAGCCAAACACACTCCCTAACTGTGGTCCAATATCGACTCTATGGCCTAACACCGACACTCCGCTCCAAGCACTGGCCTAATATGAACGCTCTGACCTAATGTAAACACAGGCCTAATATCGACCCTCAGGTCTAATATCGACCCTCTGGCCTAATATCGACCCTCAGGTCTAATATCGACCCTCTGGCCTAATATCGACGCTCTTGTCTAACATCGATACTCTGGCCTAATATCAACGGCTTGGCCAAAAGGGCGGTCGGGTAGCTTAGTGGTTAAAGCGTTCGCTCGTCACCCCGAAGACCCGGGTTCGAATCCCGACATGGGTACAATGTGTGGTGCCCATTTCTGGTGTCCGTTATGTTGCTAGAATATTTGCTAAAAGCGGCGTAAAAACTATGCTCACTCACTCTGGCCTTAACCCAGCACCCTGGTCTAATATCGACCCTCTGGCCTAATATCGACTCTCTGGCCTAATATCAACGCTCTGGTCTAAAATAGGCACTCTGTTAGCCTCGAACTACGGGTAACTCGATGTGACATGGGTGCACTGTTTTAACTGTATTGCATTGACTTTGAATCTCCCCAGAAAACAAAATATGGACGCTCATGTGTCAGATGATCGGAGTGAGAGAGTAAATGTGGTTACACAGTTAGATGACGTCAGCCAGTAAGTTATCGCAACAAGCAAACCAGTTGTTGATAGCAACAATCCATGCAAGAACGATGACACATATTATGAACACCCAACTAGATCTCTTGTCAATTCCTCAAACATTGTCTGACTACTGAGTATGCACGGGTGAGCTGCTGAAACATTCACATCATTGGGTATTGGAGACTTTAACAATGACTCCCAAGAAAGAGTAATATACACATCCATGATGTAGAGACGGTTATTGGAGAATCATACCCACCACCCTGTCTTCTCCAGAGCTGGCCCCAGTCTATAGGTGATGTTGAGACCCCCTCTCCAGTCAAGCGGGGCCTCCTCTCCGCCCATCTCTCTGTGGGTCGAACAAATTGAAAACATATGAATATGTATGCACCTCAGCTACCTTCATTTTGCTTCCTTGGATATTCAGAATTGATGTTTCGAGATATCTAAATGACCAAGAAGATTTCTGATTGAAAAGCAACAAGAATTTACCTGAGTATTTTTTCGGCAATGTCATATCCGATAGGGTGGGCTGGTATTTCAGGGAGTCCAACTTCAGAAGCATTCTCAGGATACCGATATGCAGTTTCTGAAATAATGACAGGTTTACAATAAGCAATTAACAACAAATCAATACGAAGCATACACATAATAATGATGTCCTGCGCCTAACCACAGAAATGACGTGCTACCATTTGTAACGTCATATGTAATGACGTCACAATGTTCAAAGCTGTCAGATCCCCACTTCTCCTTTTCAGGTTATACTCCAGCATTGAAAACAAAGAAATGATTACATTTCAGGAATGTGAATCGTACAGATTTCAAGAACTTTATCGTGCGTATTTGGTGTCAAACCTACTGATTGCTGGATAGTCTGGTGTTAGCGGGTCGCCATCTCCAAGGAAGATTGTCCCCCTTTGTGACCCTGACCCTGGCAGCCACCATGTTTCCGGGTAGACACGTGGGTCGCCCCGCCACGTGTAGTCAGCTGGGTCTGAGAAGATGATGACACCAGTCGCGCCGTGGTCCGCGGCTATCTGAACCTACAGTTCCACACGATGCGATGCATTAATATGTTGGCACTCTGACGTATACAATATCTGTCAAACACGAAGCTTGACGCAGACTAAACCATACTGAATTTATATACTTTAAATCATTGTCTTTTAGCTATGAGAGCATCTTATATGAGAAATACCTGGAATAGCCGCGATAGAGCTGGAATATTGCTGAGTGTGGTGTTAAACAACAAATTAAACATCCCCCCGACGGCCCCGACTAATCTGCATAGTACCACTGTGAAACACTCCTCCGTTATCTATCAGGAAGTCAGGATAGTAAAAACAATGTTTACCGGGAATAAGACAGGTGTGTCTGTCGTATATAATATAATCTCTCGTAAAAGCGCCAACTCATGATATTTCTATGCACATTTGAAGTGGTAAGTACAAAAGTTGGATTTAAGTTGTAAATTAGTCATGTCGAGGACAGAGATGCAAGAGCGGCAGTATACAATGTGTATTGTACACATGGTTCAAGAAAAGTGAGGTTATTCTAATCCACACTCTCGTGTGACAAAGATTCCACGCGCACTGAATCATTGTCGAAACAATGTAGACTCCATTGACATAAGACATATATCATTGTTGACGTGTTATATAACTACTTCGCTCTCTATAATTGTTGACGTCCTGCATACATGTATGTTGATTGTGTTCAGTTATATACGTTTTGAAACAAGGGATCGCATGGTGACAACCCCATGAGCACATCAAGGATGTGATATAAGGAGGGAATGTAAGAGCGACTGCTTCCTACGTGGACCAGGGCAACTGCCTGACATCGTCTTGGCATCCTCTGCATGAGGGTACCCATGACAACCTTTTAAAGTTTGCACTCTGCCTCTGAGGCGCTGTATAACAATGCGGCGCACACGACCTTAACAGAGATTTTCCAAATGGGTTAAGATCAGGATCTTTAGCTGGCCAGGGTAGTCCACGGACATAACTGTTTTAAAATTCACTGAGAAACAAGCTGCTTGGGGTCGGGCGGTATCATGTTGGAATTCAAACCGACGACCAATTCAACGCGCAAGGTGACTGCGACTGGCCACAAAACCTAATGTCAAACCTCTGTGAGTCGACCATCAGCACGCCTGAGACGATGCCAGCCAACACGATAATCAAGCCACCACAATACCAGTTGTGCTGTGCTATGGTACAATGCTGGTATAACGCTCATGACAACGTCTCCAAACACGATTCGGCCATCTCTAAACCTCGATTATTCACTGCACGTCATTCTAAGACGTCAATGACAAAACTGTCTGACCCTGTGACGCCGAGTCCTTCTTAATGAAATCACTGGTCGACGACATTTTAATCCTGGAGCTTTGAACAGATTGAGTACATTTCATCGACTTAATCTCATGTCGTTTATGACTTTACCATAACGCGTGTATGTCAGATAATAATCCAAATCTACTTCTTTACGCTCGCCGTGGGTGTTGTCTGACGGTGATCACGGTCTGTCGTCAACGATGATCATGACGCATTTGGACATTACCGGCTTGCCAATAAATGATTTATTCAAATTCCTTGAAATAACACTAATCCACTTGTTGAAAACACCCGTAGACTGTCGGAATGAATTCCCCGTCAAAAGCATTCCAAATGCTAGCCATTTTTGCGCTCCTGTCATCAATAGTCTCTACAATATGGTGAGGAGAAATGGGATTTTACGTCTCGGTCCCACTTACTCCGAGCCGACCAGTCTTTGATTTATCCCCTTAAAGCCGAAAAAAGGCAGGGTAACAAAAAGTACCGTCTTTTAACGAATTTTGGTTTGAGGCGGCGGGGATCAACCTTCCCTTCTCCGGGAAGACACCCTATCCATAGACCACGGAGATGACCTCTCGACTGGATGACTACTTTCACAAAGCATCATTTTCCCGTCATACTCTTACCTTAAACCGTGATGCATAGGCAATACATTCGTGATTCAATGGTGATGCAATGGTGATGCATTGGTGATTCAATGGTGTCGCGAGCATGTTTATCGGATGCATTGCGTTTGGGTAATTTAACCTGTTTACTCTTCACGAGATCCCTTGTCATACAAACTCCCAACCTGCCCATGATAGAGTACACCTGAGTGTAACAAAGAACTCTTGAAGTGAAGTTTTTCATGTTATTCATGACACACATTTCGTAAAGTCAGTGTGACACACACCGTCATATAACACTCTCTGTGTATTCAGGTTATAGGTAGGTATCTTACTCTATCAATACTGACCTTACTTCCCCTGAAGATCTTCCCGTATCTGACGATTACGATCTTCCCCGTGACGTTCATGCTGGCGTTCTTCTCCAGCCAATCATAGTCCCCCACTCGCCCGTAATTTACATACACCATGTCACCCTGGCAACAAAAAAATCGTATTCTGATCTATTGTACTTATAATCGTCCAAACTATTCATTATCAGTGTGAAGGACATGTCTTCAGTATGTGACTGAGTCGGGTTTACTGCAGCTTTTAACAAGATTTCAGTTTCTGGCGAGCCAAATGGGCACTCTGCACAGCGGTTGGCGAGAGATTTCTACAGGAAGAGGAGATTATACATTATACAAAACAACAGACTATGTTTGTGGTCAGGATTACTAAATGTCCTCACCTCTACTAAGCCTGCAGGGGAGTAAGCGTTGTACGGCGGCAGCGCATCAGGGTCATCCTCGCCAGTCAGGTTAGCTTCCTTCAAAGGCGACTCGTACACTATCCCCCCGGTTTCGTTCAGGACGCGCACCACGTTGGGGTTGTTGGCGTCGGGGAAGGACAGAAGGACGTCATACGGCGTCAGCTTGACGTCATCAAACCCCCATTCCATCCATTTATCCTTGATCCAGTTACCAAGGTCAAGGTTATTTTGAGACCCTGCGACGTGTGGCTTCAGAGTGAGAAGTCTGGAACATATATGTCTGTGTGTGAGATGTCTGGAATATATATGTCTGTGTGTGAGATGTCTGGAACATATATGTCTGTGTGTGAGATGTCTGGAATATATATGTCTGTGTGTGAGATGTCTGGAACATATATGTCTGTATGTGAGAAGTCTGGAACATATATGTCTGTGTGTGAGATGTCTGGAACATATATGTCTGTGTGTGAGAAGTCTGGAACATATATGTCGGTGTGTGAGAAGTCTGGAACATATATGTCTGTGTGTGAGAAGTCTGGAACATATATGTCTGTGTGTGAGAAGTCTGGAACATATATGTTTGTGTGTGAGAAGTCTGGAACATTTATGTCAGTGTGTGAGAAGTCTGGAACATATATGTCTGTGTGTGAGATGTCTGGATCATATATGTCTGAGTGTGAGAAGTCTGGAACATACATGTCTGTGTGTGAGATATCTGGAACATATATGTCTGTGTGTGAGCTGTCTGGAACATATTTGTAAGTGTGTGAGAAGTCTGGAACATATATGTCAGTGTGTGAGAAGTCTGGAACATATATGTCTGTGTGTGAGAAGTCTGGAACATATATGTCTGTGTGTGAGAAGTCTGGAACATATATGACTGTGTGTGAGATGTCTGGAACACATATTTATTGCCCTGCTTACAACTGGGTCTAATATAGTTATTCGTCTGCACACTCATACCGATAATTAAATATAAAAGGGAAAGAAACAATCATTTGTATGTGATTCCAATATTAAATTATAGCATTGTATAATAAACATGTAATCACACTGAAACATGCAACAGAATGAATGTAGTTTTACGCTCTAGAATTCATCATACTCGGCTCTTATAGAAGGCCAGACAGGGAACAGCGACACATCACCGTACATGACACTGTGTGCACCAACCATTCTCCTTGTTTCAAATTGTTGACCAATGTCGGGGGTTTTCGGGTTTTTTTCATTTGTAGCCACCAGATAAGATATAGAGGGGGAATAACAACAAGAATCTTAAACGGGTTTTTATCTAACATAATTGACACTTTTATAACTAATCCTCTCCCATATGACGCCATGTGCATGATCAAAATGTAAACAGACTTAAGGATTTCCATGGGCGCTTAATAGCTTTGACAACATACTATTACAAATCACCAACCTTGAGGTATCGAAATAGACCATCCTACCTGTTATCAAGATATTTATTTATATATATGTTGCCACGTTGACCTGTGTCATAGCGTCTTTAGTGGTTTACGTGAATCGACTCACGTCAGAATGGACAGTTTTAACTGATTGTAAGAAGACAGAAATACATTTTCGACAGTGCCTTCAATACCGCCCAAATCAACTGCAACATCAACATATAATGAAGAATTGTATGAAAAAGGTTTGAAAAACATAAATACACCAGTTACGCGAAAATATGCGTGAAAACACACGCACGCACGAACGCACGCACACACAAACAAACACGCACGCGCGCACACACACGCACGTACATAATCAAACTTTAAGATTACTAGTTGGTTTATCTTTTCAATTCCAGTTTTGTTTCATATTTGCTTGTTAAAAAGATAACAGTTAATGTATCGCCTTGGTGACCCCCGCAGATGTCCATGTAGTTGATTGCTAGCACCATGTTGACGGATATATCTTGTGACAATCCTGTTGTATGTTTGCATCTATAAATAGCAACCAGAGTAGAACCACCAATTAGAACAATGGCTGTTGTATCAATCAGCCAAAACAAACACACACTGTCCCGTGAAACGCGCATAACCATGCAAATAAGAGCCCCTAGGAATATACAAGACAATAACATTAACAAACATATTTTCTTTGACATTTACCTTAGGTATTCCTCAATTTTCGTGTTATCCACTGCATCTATGAGTTGTTTGCCAATTTCCGGGTCGCCATCTTTGATGATTGCTTCTGGGATACCGGGAAGGAAGACTCCATCTTTCTCAGGTGTAGACTCGGGTTCTGTTTGGCCAGGACATATTCCATAACGACCAATGAGAATACCAACACACAATCCGACCAAAACAGCACATAGTCCACCGAGGATTAAGTTGCGTTTTCTGTTAGAATGGTATTTGCCTGCATTAGAACCGTCCATCATGTCAAATTTTGGCATGTTGGTGTGTGTACTGAACCAATGAATACAATAAGACCTTTCTTTGAAGAATGGCTGACCAATAGGACTTGTTGATCATGTGTTTGGATGTGTACACATAGATGGTCGTCTTGTTCTAGAAATTAAAGAAACGACAAAAATTATGAAACTATCTCATTCCGTAAATATAATCTCCAGTATTTCTTCTAGTTGTCCTGGTACTCAAGTTTAGCGAGTCAATATATACTCTTTACGTGTGGGATCATAAACTATAAATGTTAATATCAAGTATAAGAAGGATAATTGTTGACGACAAATATCCTTTGCAAAAACGTTTGTCAGTAAAACTTTCCCCTTCAACATATCATTAGTGTGCACGTGCCGCACACAGTATCGCCACAGATATGCGAAGGCTGCCATTCCTGAGTTTGATTCTTTCAAGGAAGGCCGATTAATCTATGTGGGCCATGTATTTGTCAATCTTATTGATTCTGCTTATCATACAGTTGTTATTAACTTGATTTCATTCATTATTTGTGTATTTCATTCATTGTTTGTGAATGCAGCGGCTGCAACGCGCCGACGGTCTGCTGACATGCTGGGAACTAGCAGAATTATGCTTCCTGTTGCCAATACGTTCCAACCGAGACCATGGAACAGATACAAACAAACTTAAAATGTTGGCGCCCGACCCCGGTCAGGGGGTCCCAGATCAACGACAGAGTACAGGATCGATCGAATCCAGGCTCTGCGAAATCTAGCTCAAACGGCGAATCAAATTGTACGATTTACGATTGGAACTCGATTAGAAATCGTCTACGTGCTTATCTCCTTCCTTCGACGGCCACGTGTTGTGCCAGCCCTTACAAATCGTCATATTGTCAACAGACTTCAATGGTGTACGCAACGTCGAAACTGTGGCAATCGTCGCTGGCCATGTGTCATGTATTCAGATGAGTCCCGATTCACTTTGCACGTAGGTGTGGTCGTGTCTGACGACGTCGAAAAGAACGTCAAGCAATGTCAGCCTGAGACGTCTTGACAGATTTGGCGGTGGATCGGTTTAAGTGTGGGGTGGCATCACTATGACTGTTGCCGAACCCCGCTCCATATTGTGCAAGGAAGTGTCACTGGACAGTACTATCGGGACAACATGCTGAAATCCTTTGGTGTCCGGTTTGCAAGGCGTGTGGGTCGACGTTTTGTCTTTCAGGGCGACAACGCCCGTGCTCACCGTGCATGAATCGTCAATTTTAAACTCCAGCAGCACCACACCCATAGAATGGCATGGCCAGCAATGAGCACAGACCAAACCCCGATTGAACAGGTCTGGAACATGAAAGGGAGACGTGTGTGTCACCGTCATAGGCCGCCGACCACGTTGGCCGAACCTGGCCAGGCGCTGCAAGAGGAATGGGATAAACCACCTCAAATCGCCATTGGGACATTCACACGCAGTATGTCATGTCGAGTGAATGAATGTTAGACAAATTGTGGCGGATTTACGCACTAATGTTACAAAAACGTCAACTTAATAATTCCCATCTTATCCCTATCGGGGCGGTGAGGAAGCCTACTGGTTAGAGCGTTCGCTCGTCACCCCGAATACCCGGGTTCTATTCCCACATGGGTACAATGCGTGAAGCCCATTTTCCGGTGTCCCCCGCTGTGATATTGCTGGAATATTGCTGAAAGCGGCGTAAAACCATTCTCACTCACTCACTCTTACCCCTATCGTCCTTCAAGATCGTTGGCAGCCATAAAAACATCAACTGTCATATGTCACTACCAGTTGTAATGTGTTCCCAATTATTCCACTTTTACTAGAAACTAATATCTCTTACAATTTTGGAAATGTTAAGTTGTTGCCGAGAATCCCCTATTTTTCTTGAAGAGTAAATATACTCTGTCCTCTGTACATATCTCAATTATGATATTACATAAATCTTGTGAATAAAATAATCTTGTGAATAAAATATGTTTAAAAAAAGCGAGTCAACAAAATTCCATACAAAGCACACGTGTAATAATAATATCGCGAGCGATACACTACAATTGGCGGAATGCATGCATCATTGATGAAGGAATGTAGACAGCACTGTTGACATAATGTATGCATCACTGCTGACGTAATGCAGACAGCACTGTTGACGTAATGCAGTCATCATTGTTGACGTAAGGCAGGCAGAATTGTTGACGTAATACAGACATCATTGTTGACGTAATGTAGACAGCAGTGTTGACGTAATGCAGTCATCATTGTTGAAGTAAGGCAGGCAGAATTGTTGACGTAATACAGACATCGTTGTTGACGTAATGTAGACAACACTGTTGACGTAATGCAGTCATCATTGTTGACGTAATACAGACATCATTATTGACGTAATGCATGCATCATTGTTGACGTAATACAGACATCATTGTTGACGTAATGCATGCATCATTGTTGACGTAATGCTAATGGCCTAACACTAGTATTAACGTCAGCTTCTCGACAATAAAGAGGACACTACCTATTTCTCCACTTCGTATGGTAACATTGTTGAATCGCAAGCAGGTATTCGGCCTCGGTATTCGCCAGCTGATCACGAAGGGGTACACATTATGCACTGATTTTTCCAAGCGTTAATCTAGATTCACGGAGTTAATCGTGTGAAACTGTGGCAAGTCCAAAAAGAAAGAGGTGTATCTAAAAAAATTATGAGATGTGTTCAATCAGTCTATAAGTTAGTAAAATCGTGTGTAAGACGTGATAACTCATTTTCTGAAACGTTTCAATGTCCACATGGAGTCCGCCAGGGTTGTTTATGAATGAGCAATCAAAACTGAGGAAAGCAGCCAACCTCGAATCCATTTGACATTTATCTGACGCAAATGTTTCTTGTGCTATTTGCAAATGATATTATCCTAATTTCAGATACTATAAAAGGGTTTGCAGAAACGAACTGATGTTTTGTAGAATATTGCATTGATTATGAATTAGATGTTAATTTGGATAAAACTAAAGTGATGTTATTCAAGAAGGACGTTTATTAAGAATAAAAGAATAAAATTATTTGCAAAGGTACTATACTAAAGTGTGTATCTATTTACAAATACTTAAGCGTTATGATTTCAAGAAATCTCTCGTGGTCAAGACGCTTCGAAAATACAGTTTAGCAAGGGAGAAAAGCTCTAAATTGCATTTTGGTCATGAACTATTTTTTTACAAAATAGAAAAAATAATCCCCAAAATATTGCTTTATGGATCAGAGGTATGGGGGAAATAGAAAATGTACAGGTAGGCGTGTAAGCGCCTTCTTGGTGTCAAGTTATCTACTGCTTACCACATTGTGCGTGGAGAATGCGGCCAATATCCTTTATCTATTCATGCATACAAAAGACGTATTATTTACCGGACCAACCTTATTTCTATGTCTGAATCCCGTTATAAACACCCAACCCCTCCAAGAAAGATTGTTACAGTATGATGTTACAGGCATCTAATAAAGGCAAGCTGAATCGGGTTTCGAAACGTAAATATATCCTGTTAAGCTTTGGATTCGGATATACATGGGAACAGCAATATATTCGCCATTCAGAATCTTTTTATCTGAATTCATGTCACGCATAAAGTATACCTAGTAACAGAATTGGCATAGCATGCCTGAAAACGGTACCAAAACATCATCACATTCAATGTTTATAGTTACTTTTGGAAAAGAGCTGTACCTCAGTTGTATACCGCAAAGCGTCGATTATGTCAATGTTGTAATTATAGATGAGGATGCATATCGCTTCCGACAAGTTAATTCTGCGTACTAACTCTTACGTACAAAATATATACAAGAAACTTATACCCTTCATCCTTAGAAAAATAAAGCTTATCTTGTAATGGACACAAGAAGTGATACATGTATTCAAAATGTGTACCTTTACCATGCTATGCTTATACGTAAAACAATTCTGTGTATATAATGTCTTAAATCCTCATAAAGCCTTTTTAACTTTTTTTTTAAGAACTATGTTTATGTATTCTGCACGTCATGTAACCAAATGTAAACATGGGCCGTTGGCCTACATTTGAACGAAATAAAGAAACTACATTACATAATGCAGACATCACTGTTGACGTAATGGTAATGTCGTAATAATACCACATGTATTAACGTAAGCTTCTCGGCACGATTTTCAATAAAGAGGACACTACCTATTTCCTCACTAGTGTTGATAATGATCAGGTTATAACATTCAAGTGTTTGTCCTACAGAGTTTGCAACAGTCGTGTCAGAATTCACGTTTTCATGTAATAAAAAAATCGTTTCGTAAAATTAGTACAACACAGTCATGTAAAAATATCCATTTCTCCGGTACATGTGGTTAGAATACGTGGATATAAACATCTTCGAAGTTTTTGTTGGAGCATGAAAATCATTCACATTTAACTCTGTAAAACGATAGTTTTGGATGTGATAAAGGTACGAAATTGCTGATACACACACAACACCATAGGATAAATTCATACAATGTTTCTACAGTTTAATATCCACATTAGTGAGAACTGTTTTATTGTGCGCATACACGTTACATTTTCTCTTAATACGATGCTATAAGACATCTATCTTGAAAAGGTTATGTCCTTTCATAACTACCGCGTGTTTCATGCACAGAAGATTATGTCTGTCAGCACAATGTAGATAAGTGGTCGTGAGTTTCATCAATACGTCACTGAAACCCCAATACAATCTGATTAATCTGGGGCGATGGGATAGCCCAGCAGTAAAGCGTTCACTTTTTATGCCGAACACCCGGGTTCGATTCCCGACATGGGCACAACGTGTGAAGCCCATTTCTGAAGTCCTTCGGCGTGATGTGGCGAGAAAATTGCTAAAATAGGCGACACAATCCTTTCCAAACAAATCAATACATCATAAACAACCCAGAACAACACATTGACGTACAGTCATGCTGGCGCGTTATCCTTTTCACGGAAATAAAAAACGTTTTTTCGTCGCGGGAAAACTGTATGTTCCCCTCCCATCGTAACGCTGTTTCTATGTGCCATCACGTCCCTGTCTCAATGGACACACTCTGATCCAGGTTCGTGTCGACGTGTGCAGTAGCCACGCAGCGGCCATACGTACACCACTCGTGGCAAATGTCCTGTTTTGATTTGGTCACGTTCACATTCTAAACATTTTGTAAAACATATTTTTTAGAATGCACTTTTGGTGACTTTGATGAACTGTTTTAAACTCACTTTCCCTCCACCACATGAACTCGTTGATCATGATTGTCAGATCCTTCATTTGACATTACACATCTGCACATTTGTCTCATCTGTTGTCATCAATGGGCATCTCTTACCTTTTGAAATAATATATTTATTTTATCAAACGGTAGGGTGAATTGACAACACAGAAGTAACATGGTAACAAAATGAGTCCATATTTAAAACAAACAAGGATCATATCTATGTTAAGTGTGGTCAGATCATCCTAATATCTGTTTTACCATGGAGTCTGCTAAATCTCATTTAAATACCTTTAATACGTTTGTTGCTAAGCATGTTGAACCCTACAGCACAATTTCCTATATGAACAATGCATTTCAAGTGTAAGGTTTGATTTCGCAATAGCCCAGGTACATGTGACTGGTGACATTATGATTGCTCATTGTCATAAGGATTGTTTGTTGTACACAGTTTAGGTCAAAAGTCAAACTATATTGATCGTGGCATATGGTGGCAAGGAATCCGTTCTCCATAGGTACATCACGACTGACAACATTATCATTGCTCACTGCTATTGTTTATGCCTGTGTACATGATGTCTTGAATGCACTATATACCCATCAGCACAACTGGGTGATTATGTTAAGAATGTTCCTGTTACATTGTCAGTTTACATGTCAATAACGATCACGTGCACGGTGTTAACATTCACAGAAGAACATATTTTAAAAACAATAAATATTGAAATGCTAAGAAATTAATAAAAATGTACACTGCGACGTTACTAATGACATGTCAAGATATAAACAAACAAGGCGCATCTACGTGCACACCTACCTTGCACCTGTCACGTCCGGGACGCACTGAGACTTGATCAGCCTAACCTCATCTCCCCATGACATCGCCTGTCTGTCTTAACGCTTCATCCGACCTTCTCGCTTGTAGGGGGACCATTTCAAAACACACAGTGTCGGATATGGACTGGTTGACTATTTTGATCTATTAGTTGTCTTAACAGCCCAAATGTACATGACACATTGAATTATTGTTTTCTGTCTCGAATCAATTGATCCCTTTACCTTCAAGATTACGGTTGTAGCCTGTGTGTTTCGTGTTGGTTACGTGTTCTGTGGTGAGCGAAGGATGAGTTAAACCTCAGTCAATGTTCCAGCTAAATCTGTTACTAATTGCGTCTTTGCCAGGCAGATCAGCGATTGTTGGCATGATCCCCAGTGTACGAGGCCACACAATTGGCTTAGCTTTCCTGACATGACATAACAACATGTAGGAGCGGGATAAAGACATCGTGTTGTTTTGGTGTTAGCCAAATAGAAGAATAGAATCCACTTTATAACCCCTCACAACATGTACCTGTTCAGATGACCATCTTCTCTCAGTGTTTAACGGTGCTGAATGAAACCTTCAAGGAAGTGTCATAGTTCCAAAATACATCATATTTTCTTCTATTTTTTTGTAAATATTTTTGACTTTATGAAATAAGACTAAACAACATATTTTGTGTATATTACTTAATAATTTGTGCATTAAAATTTTATTATCAGGCTGTGTTGACATACGCCGGCCTTCATTCACAAGGTTGGGTTGATAAGCATTATGTGTTAAGCGTTAAGACTACATACAAGTTCCGTCCAAAGTTATTATCAGTCGGTGTTGATATACGCCTGCCTTCATTCCCAAGATTTAGTCTATAAGCGTTATGAGCTAATCGTTAAGACTACATGTCCAGCGAGAGAAGTAAACATTATTCTATGATAACGTGCTCTCCAAGAACACTTATGTAATTTTAGTCATTTCTGCATACTCATGTCCTTCAAAACTGCGAGGTATTCTCTGAAATTCAGATAGTCAGCACATTAGATTAGCAACATTTTGTAGGTATTGTTTAAGTAAGTGATAATTGAAAATGCGACCGTATCATGACCTAAGAGCATTGGTGGTATAAATAACGGCCTTTATTCCGGAAACCTCACTGATGAGACACATGGAATAAAGACTGGCCACTAATAGATGCTTCTCTTGGTTGTTTTAAGGTAAGATATGTTCACTTCATATATATTGTATGTTCTTAAACTATATTCCTATTTTTCCTGTTTTCTATGGCATTCTATATTCTTAGTTGCTTTGAATATAATCAACATTTTTAATTAGGCATTAATGATTAAGGTAACCAGTAAAGTTAGTATAATAGTTAGGTTAGATCACGTAGCACGAGAAACAATCTAACAATATAGTGTATATTAGAATAGTATAAAATATAATATGATAACGTTTTTAGACATTGGTTCAGCAACTTAAAATTACACATAATCGGCCTCGTGGAAGCAAAGTAAGTCCTGTGCATCTGTTGTCAATTGTATATTTTATTGAATGTTTGCAATTGAAGTGTTTGTAAATGAATGCGGTCCCTTGCTAATTCCCCGACAGCTAATTCTAGGAATTATAATAAGCCTTGACCAAACATAAACCTTTAAAGGTTATTATAGGTCATAAGGTTTATTATAGAAGTGGCAAAAGGGTGTGTGCACGAGGACGTACTGATAAGTATCTGTACCATCGTATTGGGCACACGTGTAGCGTGATTTTAGAATGCATCCTTTGTGACTTTATTTTAATATTTTAGACTCACTTTCTCATCCTGGCATAACTCGTTGATCACTTTTGTCAAATCCTTCATTTGGCTTACACATCTACATAATTGTCAGATCAGTTGTCTTTATACGACATCGCCTGCCTTTTGAAAAAATATGTATTATCAAAAAGGTAGAGCATGAATTTGTCAACATAGACACGCAAAAAATGACTATTTTAATATGTTATCAGATCATTCTCATGAACACTGTATGCCAAGTCTCATTTAAATACCTTTTTATACGTTTCTTGCCCACCATGTATCCGACGGATGGACAGCACAGATTCCTATATCATCTCGCTGAGGGCGATAATAGTATTGGTTCCTCAATATACCCCGACTCTATCACTTCTCCATGTATGAATAAACTGGTCACAATTTGCAGATACATAAAACGCGTGTGTGTTTGCTCAATTTGTTTGTGATACGGTTTAGCACTACACACCCCATACATAGTGACCCTTTCGTGTGTCATTGCTTTGACAGAGCACGGTTGTGAACGCGAGATACACATTCACGAGTCTGAACACAATGGTGCTTCATTTCACACTTAATGTTTGCATAACGAGATCTAACAAGTGTTCGTGGCTGTAACCCCTATTGTGTTTCGCTATGTTTTGATTGTTGAATGGCTAATGACGTTAGGCGAGGCACAGCTACAACCTTTGATTACGTTCACGAAATAATGAATGTGAGGTACTTTGTTTTGTACGCCGATTTTAGCAATATTCCGCAATATCCAGCGGTGGACACCAGAAATATAATTTATGTAGATATAATATTACATAAATACATGGGGGCGGTGGGGTAGCCTAGTGGTTAAAGCGTTCGCTCGTCAGGCTGAAGACCCGGGTTCGATTTCCGACATGGGTACAATGTGTGAAGCCCATTACTGGTGTCCCCCGCCGTGATATTGCTGGAATATGGCTAAAAGCGGCGTAAAGCCATACTCACTCACTCACTCACTCACTCACTCACTCACATAAATACATAAAGATATTTGTATCTTGAGTAAACGACCCCCTTTGTTTCATTTCTTTCCTTATTGAATTCAGCATTTTTGTTCTTTCGATGCGACATTTCCGTATAAATACTTGTACCTTTATCAGGGAAGTGATCAACGACTGGGTAGGACATCGCGAGTCTAGTTTGATAAAGGTACTCGTACCTGTGCCGAATTGTCACTTTGGAACACTATGGAAGTTAACCCCGTCTTGATTGATGTTACAGTTTGAAAACCGCTTTAAAATATAATCTTGCTTCGCAGAAGGAATAGCATGTACATCAATATATTGATTGTACTTGTTGTTGACAACAATATATTCCTGACAATATGCACGTTTTATATGGAGTTTCACGAATTGTGAATCTTTTCTTTAATTTATGTCGTCATCGTAGATTGGATGATGACGTGATCGAACCATCACAATACTAACCTACATACAAGCGACAAAAACCATTCCACAATAATAAAGAAATAACTGCTAAAGCCATTCCGTTTATACTATAAGCATGTGTGTATGTTGCGAAACAGAATCAAATAATGATGATAAAAGGTGTTCGCGAAAAGATGCGAGTACCCTGCCCCATCTGCGACACACGTCAATAACACATGCAAAGGCAAGTCAAGTGAAAAGAGACGAATGAAATGACAGAAAACCGGCGAGGGTTGAAGCTAATATGATCATCTTAGATGTGTGAAGAACATGCACGTGTTTATTGCCCTTTCCTCAATATATTTAGCAAGGTTGGAAAATACTAAACTTTCGTTGTAACTAATATAAAGTTCGTCAAAATTCTGCAGGACAAAATATTTGTGTTCCAATTTTTATTTTACAATGAAATACACAATCTTCAAGATAACCAATTGAGTTGATTCCTGAAAGAGGTTGCTTTAAACACTAATAACTGATGGTTTCTGGATGCTTTAAACTGTCAATAATGAATATTGAGATAATCCTGTTCCTTGGTCGCTTACCACGTTTGGGCTGGAGTCGAGATAGGTCGCCATATTGGGTAGACATGGTGGCACCTCAGTGATAAAGGGAAATGAACATTTTGCGGTCACAGACGAGTCAAGGGTCGTGTACTTTGAGGGGTATCTGAAATGTCTATCTATGCTGGACTGCGTTCATGGAATTGGTGACTAATTATTTTTCAACACAATCCCCTTCGAGGTTCAACGATGCTGAAAGGCCAGGATCCTACTGGTATAGAAGGCGTCCTTCTGCTGCTACATAAAGTCCGCCACAGCAGAAATGACATCATCATCTTTTGCATAATGCTTGCCTGACATTTGTTTGGATCTTTCCCTCTTGAACTCCGCTTCTCACCTCTTAACAGTGACAAACACAAAAGCATCGTCCGTCAAGCTGACATGGCCGCAGGGATGACTTTTGGATTAGTCTTTCCAGTTTGTCCTAACATGATGGATCAGTGTACAGTAGGTGCAAGTAAGTGAGTTTTGTTTTACGCCGCTTTGAGCAATATTCCTGCAATATCACGGCGGGGGACACCAGAAATGGGCTTCACACATTGTACCTATGTCGGGAATCGAACCCGGGTCTTCGGCGTGACGGACGAACGCTTTAACCACTGGGCTACCTGACCGCCCCTTGCAAGTAAGTGTGACTCTGGTATAACGCATGTATTGTCAAGCTGTCGTAGCAAACCAGGGTGATCTAAATTACGGGTGATTGACTTATGTTTGACGCCACCTCTAGCACGAGTGAATACTGATGCTTCAGGGGTAAGTGTAGGTGCATGCATACATGCGTTCATATGAGCTTGTATATTCGAGTTTGTACAAATACTAATACTCAATCCCAACAAACTGGAAGTGAAAATATATTCCAATACCTGCACTTGCAACAAATTAGTATGCAAACTGACGGTAAAGGATGTTCGCAAAACATGCATGGATCAACGCGGTTTTCGACAATGTTTCAGTTACACCACGGCTTGTCAGCTTAATGTGGGAGAAAGGCACAACATGATAACACAGGTATGAGGGTCAAATCAAGGATCAATCACAATCTGGAATTTTCACTGGAATATTTAGACCAACTCGAGCAAATATCCAACAACATCAAGGAACTGGATTGGATCCGTCATATTTGAAGAAATTAATTCTGCCTGTTGTTAAACGCTATTATGAAAATATAGCAACAGAATCCTTTCCGTAATCATAACACTAACGTGTGTGTGTGTGTGTGTGTGTGTGTGTGTGTGTGTGTGTGTGTGTGTGTGTGTGTGTGTGTGTGTGTGTGTGTGTGTGTGTTGTGTGTGTATGTGTTTGAACTTGTCCTGACTGATGCCGATTTATAGTGCTAGCCCACTACTGAGATGTCATGCCGCACATTAACATGAATACCCCACTCAGACACAGTATACTGACACCGAGCCGACCAGTTCATGTTTTAGCCCCTTAATGCCGAACGCCAGACAAGGTAACAACAAGTACCATCTGTTAACGTTGTTTGGTATGACGGGGCCGGGGATCGAACCCAGCACCTTCCACTGTCCTGGCGGACGCTCTACTACTCTCCCATAATCGGAAGAATCTCTTAAATCTATTTAACATACGCAGAGATTAACACATGAAACAAACAAACAAACAAGGGTAACATAGTGATGACTGTGATGAAGCCAATACGTTTAATTTGTATATTTAAGATTTTATAAAACAGTACCAGAGGGGTATTTTATGTGCGCTTTGCATAAATGAAAATGGACGGTGTGTGTCAACAGACACGTCACAGCCAGTTGCAAATTCGCACGGGTCACAGGCAGTGGCACCTTACACACATTATACAGACAGTGGCGCCTTAGACAAATATCACAGGTAGTGGTGCCTTACACACATAGCACAGACAGTGGCACCTTACACATAGCACAGACAGTAGCGCCTTACACACATAGCACAGATAGTGGCGCCTTACACACATATCACAGACAGTGGCGCCTTACACACATATCACAGACAGTAGCGCCTTACACACATATCACAGACAGTGGCGCCTTACACACATAGCACAGACAGTGGCGCCTTACACACATATCACAGACAGTAGCGCCTTACACACATATCACAGACAGTGGCGCCTTACACACATAGCACAGACAGTGGCGCCTTACACACATAGCACAGACAGTAGCGCCTTACACACATAGCACAGACAGTGGCGCCTTACACATATCACAGACAGTGGCGCCTTACACACATATCACAGACAGTGGCGCCTTACACAAATATCACAGGTAGTGGTGCCTTACACACATATCACAGACAGTGGCACCTTACACACATATCACAGGTAGTGACGTCGTGTTGATCCAGTTTCAAGCATGCCTATGCATCTGCCTAATTTTTCATGATGAATCTTAATACAGTTTACGAGGTTTCTGAACGTACGTTGGGTTTCTTTCTGTCCAGTTTGTGGGTGTAACGATCAAATCCTACATATACTTACGGAAAAAAACTAACTATGTTTCATAAAAAGTTCAAGAAAAAGTTCAAGAATTAAATATGCATCTTTCAATACATATTTATGAAGACCTATCGTCGACTTTAAGATCGTGATTCACCGTTCGCCACTGGCCGGTCGTCCACGTGTGACGTCATGTCAAACACGATAACCATACTCGGTTGGAGCATCTATGGAATCGATACCAAACTGCTACATTAACAACACGGACAATTCCTGGGTGTGATCAATTAGTGGCAGGACTGTACGCAACCGGTTGAGGGAGCATAACTTTCGCCCCCGACTTCAGCGATACGCCCAATTTTGCTTCCAAGTCTACCTTGGTGTAGGCAGGCATCTGGGGTTCAGAAGACACGTCTGGGGCAGTATACAGTATTCTGCGGGCGTCCATGTGTCCAGGGGGAAGTTTAAGCAACACTTGCGTCACCAGTTTAGGAGAGGACATGCAATGGTAAGGGGTGGCTTCTCTCAACTCATGGGTGAACACAACTCATCATTGTTCATGTCAATTTGAATGGTGTACGCTATCGTTCGAAGCCATTTTCTACAGCCTCTACAAATGCAGGGACGTAACGTTTCGTCGCGTTGCAGCGGGATAATGCATACTCCACCCCCACCCCCACCCACACACACACAGAATAACATTCCTGTACTGCCATGGCTGGCTGTTTCTCCAGACCTCTCCCGAAAAGAACATCTCAGGGGTTAGAAAGAACGACGCCTACGACAGGACCATCTAACCCCAGGACTTAGTCTTTAGTTGCTACATGCCTGCTTCCCTCGGGCTGTTTTCAATCATCTGGTGTCTTCAATCAGCCACTGCTGCCACGCCTGTAACAACGTAAATGGTATTCACACCCGATATCAACATTGTTAAATGAGATGTAAGACCACCCCTCCTTCAGGGCGTGTCGCTGTGTCTTCTGTGAACAGATATGGGTCAATGGGTCAATGAAGTTGTTAGGATAAGACATTGATAACACGAATGATCAACCATTATGTTATTTTTATTTCTTAATTCTTAATCCACACGGGGGAGATCGGGTAGCCTAGTGGTTAAAGCGTTCGCTCGTCACGCCGAAGACCCGGGTTCGATACCCGACATGGGTACAATGTGTGAAGCCCATTTCTGGTGTCCCCCGCCGTGATATTACTGGCATATTGCTAAAAGCGGCGAAAAACATATTCACTCTTAATACACACACCCACGCCCACTTAGTGTGTCGGCCAGTTTCGTCTAGTTAACATTTACTTGACCTTTTCCGTCACATGTGAGGAGAATTGATGTGGGAGGAAAGCCCGAAGTGATAAACTGCATAAACACATTTTCACAAACAAAATTCGACTTTAACTGCTTAAACAAAAGTATACAAAAAAGTCATGTAAACAATGGACACAGTCGTAATCAGAATCTTACTTGATTTTTAACATAGGTGAAATGAATGTTGGGTTGAGGACGCAAAGCATGGATTTCCAACAAGACGTGAAATGTGTGTGGTTAAGGGATTTGGGTGAATTATAAAAGAAAGCCTTTAAGTTATTACCCTGTAAAGGATCAAATATGAGTTAACTGTCGGTTCGCAAATAAGAATCACCGAGCTCCGAAGGGGTGAGTTGTTTTCTTTGCACGTGCCCACTGTTAGCAGTATATTCTCTAACATAAAACACATTCCCACTTTTAGAAGAAACATATTTGAAAAATAAACCACAAATTTATAATCAGTTTTTATGCTGAGAGAGTTGCCTTTTCGAAATGCACGTGAATGTTCTGCTACTAATGCACATGCGCCAAATTCCGTCGCGACGTGATCTTGACAATGCTTGTATGACACAAGGCTCATACAACTGCGTATCAAATTATCAACATTTTATCAATTGGTAGCACGATTTGGGAAGATGCTGACAAGGATTATGGGAAATATATAGCATTGAACACTGATGTATTTATTTCTCTTTTAGTTTTTCTCATCAAAGGTCTGATCTAATTACTTTAACCAGAGCATCGTTACATGTAACATAATATACCACAACATTATGCATATTCTTTCTAAGATTTTAAGGATTATACACAATTTGTAAAATAATATTAAATAGTTAATTTCACACAGTTCTCTAATGTCGCCGTAGCCGAGATTGATTATTACACGTCCTCAAATTGTACTAAGATGTGAGATACATGTTTTCGGACAATAATTGAAATAATTCACGTGAGTTTCAAAGACAAAATATTTCCTTCAATTCTAAGTGCACATTAATTAGATCTATGTTCAACATAACGTAGGCATGAGTAATAGACAACCGAATGTCCATTCGTGGAACGTAATAGTTCGTTTTGATAGACTGTGTTTAAATTCTGATGAATGAATTGCAACCGATTCCGTGGCATTTGATTGGCTAACCAAGTAATATTTTCTTGCGTTTATGTTTCCATGAACCGAAAACAATAGGCCACGCCCAATCAAAGCCAAACAAATACCACGGAATCGCTTGCAATTCATTAATAATATCATAATATGAAGATAATTATCAATTTTCTGGAATGAATTTTATGACATCCCGTAGTGTTGACGCCGCCGAGTCGATGGTGAACAGAATGACGGAGAAATGTCTCTTGACACGTTCCCAGCGTGCATCCACATCCGGGGCCTTCTCTATCTCAAACAGCAGGTCAACCAGGCCAGGGAAACTACTTCCGGCGTAGGAATCTGTGCTGCTCTCAGCCAGAAGGAGGTGCCTGAAACACATGCAATGTACAGGTTAATAGCTTCAATACTGAACACTTAGGGATAGGGATATTAATACATGACGGTAAGTAGACGAGTGGATATTGTACAATTAACTGTTGTTTTTGTTGTTGTATTTTAAAGTATTATTACGTTTGGTTGGGTCAGGTGAAATAATAATGAGTGCGGTGTAAAACAAGACTCATTCACAAATATTTTAACACAGGAATCCTTGCTTATACTGAAAATTATGGCGGGCATCGGCATGAGGGACAAGAGTGCCCAGGTTGTCGAAGGCGCCGGTATTCGCTGTGCAGAGTTGCGTCCCTTAGATGTGACGGAAACGTGTCGAATCCCAGATTCGCCCTGATTTGTTTCCGGGTGTGTCGGTGCTCGTGCCCGTGGGTTTCCCCAAAGTGGTAAAGGTATAAGACCTGCATTACTTCGGGCTTTCCTCCCACATCAAACTGAAACGCCGTGATGTGACTGAAATACTGTTCAAAGGGGCGTTGGGCCAAATCCATTCACTTAATCACCCACTAACTCACTAACAGGGCCATATGTATCTGTGGAGTGTGGTATTTTCTTACTTTTTCTGTGATCTATCTGGGAGACCCTCATTGTCCAGGAACGCCTTCTCGAGTAGCGTCAGTTGGTCATTCACAGCCCGGATGGCCATAGGACTGAAACACAAGTAGTTTCATTTTACACTGACCTCATTTGGGCGACCCGAATACAAGTAGCTTCTTTGCACAGTGTCAGTGCAGACATCCGCAAGTCATGGTGGACAACCAGTTATGCTGAGAATATTTCAAATTAGCAATTGCAATGTGACCTTTAGAACAATTTCAACTTTTCGTGAAACAAACGTACTTTAAGATAACTTGGGTTGTCTGCATACATGCACTGTGTGTGGCAGCCATAAGAGTACAGTATTCAGCAACGAAGTTTGCCTGTTGTTCAGCAGTGGACGTACATGTGTCTGTATGCATGAAATTTAACTTTATTTGGAATCCTTTTATAGCCCCGTATGAACATTGGAGTTTAAAAATACCAACAAATAACAAGTTCTTGGTTAAAATTGACCGAGATGCGACTTTGAATACTCCTAAGGCTTTTACGATTTTGACGAAATCAGTTTTGTATGTAAAATGTAAATTATGCACAGGTCCAAATGTACCTTCAGTGAGTAATGTGCTTGGCTGATTGTGTTTCAATGTAACCTGACGGAGAGGGTCGCACAGTACCAACCATGGATGCTCCAGCTCGATTATAACGGAGCGCCTGATTATGACTGTTGGGTGAAATAATATTCACCCTCTTATTCCAAGAACAGGTATAAGTCACCAAAACTACAAAGGCGTGTGTGTCCATTGTAGAGGTTTATATTCATGCATATATCCTTCAACGTTTCTCGCTCATTCTGACAATGGATGTTCTAGGATTCTAGGTTTGTCAAACGTATAATTTGAATGTTTGCTCAAATTCGTCATACGTCATGTTTACTCACTCATTCCTGTTCATATTGGCCACTCTGTCGTTGAAGGCCTCCACCTCCGTACTGAAGTTCGCGATGACCTCCCGAAGGTCATCTGGAGATATAACACAGGAGTGAGTGTGATGCCTTGCGTTAAGGTCAATCAATGAAGCACGTTGTATGCACTTTACCCAAGGTACTATGATGACAGTACATTCCAACTCACAACACTTGATCTAGATTCAACTTGATGGTGTTTGTTCCTGCATGCTCACACACACACACACACACACACACACACACACACACACACACACACACACACACACACATTAATTAATTATATAAGGCAAGACAAAACAAGGGATTTCATAGATCACTTGCAAAAATGATATACACAAAAAACACAACTTCGCACAGCAAATACCCTTATATAAGGCCTGTAGTTTGATGTTACAAAATTTACCTTGATGTACAAGTTGTGTAAAAAGAACTGTTGCTTATTTGATTTTCAAGTTTTTAAATTAATAAATAATTTTAAAATGGAAAAAGTTCCCTTAGAGCTTCATCGTACATCAACATTTTAAGTACACTGTGTTACTGAATGATGATGAATTTATCATCGACGCTGTATTTTGATGGAATTAACTTGATTCAGTACGAGAACACACGTGTACAATAGTACAGTTTCATGCTACCTACCATAATTAGGAAGTTTCGTTTTCAGCGTGTCGCCGTAGTTCCTATCGAGGGCTTTCCTGTACCTGTCGAGGGCCCAGCTGTAGTCGCTGACGTTGAAGGGGATGATGAGGGAGTCGGCAAGAGAACGTACAAGCTCCGCAGCCATCCGAGAGATAGCGCGATGATACTGAGGGAAGTGGATGAGGGCTGACATGAGTTTGAACGCAGCATTTATTAGTTTTTTGCTATAATACGACGTTTAAGTTTTATGTGGAATGCAACGTCGGTTACAGATGCTTGGTTAATACCACGTGCATGGTTGCTTTGTTGACAAACAATGGATGATAATCAGGATGAATCTTGGATTTGACCCCGTAACCAGCAGATCGGGGAAGAGAAATAGTACAACTCTGTTAAGCATCTTTCTCACTGAAATATTTCGTGACACTGTCCACTTGCCCTGCCTTTGCAAGTGTTTGTGACGGGTGTTATTCGCGTGGAAGGATACGCTTAACTGTTTGGGAACACCTGGTATCATCACTATTTGATAGTAATTCATAAACACATGCTAGTTGAAACCTCTACCTTTATGTAAGTTTACTCTTATTAATTGTAAAATGTCCTTGTGGGGAGACGTGTTCAAATAGGCTTTGTGTGTTCACAAATCCCATTCCTTTTTGAAAATATATATTGTTCAAAGCACATGGTTACGGTATAGTTCACACGTTCAGTGGACCGCTTTTAGTGGATATTTCTTATGATTATGGAATTTGTCGCGTTTATTTCAAGCAAGTACAGCGGAATCAATTAAACCTGTCTCATCTCGTAGCCAGACAATACTAGTAGGGAGAGTAGGGATCGATTAAGTGATATTGCTAGGATTCTGCCAGTGGTTTGTTGAAAAATGTCATTTCCATCAGCGAAAATTCAATTCCATAAAGTGATAAATTTATCATTAATAATATGAAGATTTCGTCAGGTAAATGTTGGCAGGGCATAAGGATATTGTCGTTTCAAATCGCTTACTTCAAATTCCTTGTCAATAATGTTTTTGACTGCATAGAACGTCTCGTACACAGAATGGTAGAGCGGGTAGGACGCCACCTTGTATTTGTTCTGGCAGAAGGAATTAAAACGATTAATTTGCATGTTATAGACATAAGGTAAATTACATGTAGTTAGTATATGTTTTCACGTTAATTAGCATATATATAAGATGCTACAGTTCAACGTTTCGAATAAATTGTTTCAAGAGAGTGACCAGGTAGTACAATAAATCACCATAACTAAATGTATGTATTTTGAGAAAGTATTATAAAAAGATGTCAGGCTCGGAATGTGAGAATAAAAGAACATTAATATCTACCTCCAAGTCAGGCCGAAAACCAGCCATCTAAGACCACATCATCAACTGCCCTAATCACAGTATCATGTGAGCAATGTACAAATGCAATCAAACAACATCTATGACAGTCAGGCCGAAAACCAGCCATCTAAGACCACATCATCAACTGCCCTAATCACAGTATCATGTGAGCAATGTACAAATGCAATCAAACAACATCTATGACTTCAGCAGTTCAAATCCGCCGATACGAGCCCTCAATCAAGGACACCTCAAGGATATTTCATCCCATCTTGCCTTTAATAGACCCACGGAGATTCCGGGGTAGATTAGGTCTTCAGCAACCCTTGCTTGCCTTAAAAAGTGACTATGCTTGTCGTAAGAGGCGACTAACGGGATCGGGTGGTCAGGCTCGCTCACTTGGTTGATGCATGTCATCGATCCCAATTGCGTGGATCAATGCTCATGATATTAATCACTGAATTTTCTGGTCCAGACTCGATTATTTACAGACCGCCGTCATATAGCTGGAATATTGCTGAGTGCGGCGTAAAACAACAAACAAACCAACCAACCAAGCCTACAATGAATTGATAAAATAATAGAACAGCCCAGCTATCAGCTCTAATTAATCCTGTCATCACTGTATAATTGTAACCCGTCATGCACGGTTGGCTTCTTTCTGTTTTTACTATATCAAACAACCATTATCCCTTTCATGCATACGGGGGCACGGGTGGCCCAGTCATCTAAGGCGCCGCGATTCGCTGTGCAGAGTTGCGTCCCTTGGGCACGCCAGAAACCTATGATTGTGGGTTCGAATCCCGGTTCACCCCGATTATGTTTCTAGGTTTGTCAGCACCATACCCGTACTTCGGACTTTCCTCCCACATGAAGCTGACACGCCGTGATGTAACTGGAACACTGTTAAAAGCGGCGTTAAACCCAACTCACTCACTCACCCTTTCATGCATACCCTTGTTGTTTTTGTTCATCCTTATTAGATATACATACGTCTTACTGACTCTCTTGCTTTAAAACAGTAAAAGGATCCATACCGAAACGTCGAATCATAATAAAATAAAGAAGTTGTCATTCATAAAATATCTTGTCTTGTCTTCATAAAATATTACTGCTGTTTCTTGATTTAACAAAGAATATTTTACATACAGCGTTGTAGGTGTATCTGAAGTCTACAGCTGTTACACCCGCCTTGTGAAGCAGTTGGGCGTAGTCGCTGCCGGAGCCCGGGGAGGCTATCCTGTAGATGTGATCAGAACAACAGTTAACCTTGCGCATGAATGTTTGTTTGTTTTTTAACGCCGCACTCAGGAATACTTCAGCTATATGACGGCGGTCCGTTAATTATCGAGACTGGACCAGACAATTGAAATCATACGCATCGATCTATGCAATTGGGATACGATGATATGCACCAACCAAGTCAGCGAGCCTGACTACCCGATCCCGTTAGTCGCCTGTTACGTCAAGCTGAACATCTATTCTGGCCAGGATCTTTACGGGTCTTATGCATGAACTGCAGGCAGTGTTTACATTGAGGACGGAGATGCTGGGACACTTGATGACATATACATGTAAACCCTCTATCATAACAGATATATATTTAATGTATTCTTTGTGCACTCAAGGCACATTATGTGTAACGAGAAAAGACAAATGAAAGGACAGGCGATCCTGAACCTTTCTTATATACATTATTTTTTATATAAAAGCCAAGAAACATCATACATGTATGTATGTTTCGATTTTATTCTTGAAAAGAATGGTAACATTTTGGTTACCCCGAACAAGATTAAGCTCAGAACGACAGATAGCGAACCTTTCTGAATTCTCATCGCTTCAGTTGTCGGAAAAGTGGACAACATAACACAGAAACCTTGCAAAACAATCTTAACTGTCTCAAGATCATCCCAACGTTACGAACACGCTGTGGATCGACTATGCGCCGTTATACACAACCGATCGTGTACTACAATTCCATCTTCCATTCAGCAATTTCAGTTGACCTACATATTATACCATACCTGTCAAGGACCTTGTCAGGGTAAGTTTTGATGACCATTGTATGTGAAAAACAGAGCTAAATATGGTACATCTTACACAGGTACGTTCCTGGAGTTGCCGTCTTCATCCTTCCAGGGGTAATTGTGCAGCCAGGTGTCGTAGGCCGTCGTCCTCCCAGCTGCCCTCTCGGCAGGGTTTGGGTTTGGGACCTGTATGTACAGTCTGAATTAAACTCAATACTGTGAGTGAGGTGACTTTAAAGCCTCTTTGGACAGTATGTTTGTATTTTGTCGACAGCGTAATGACATTGGTGAAAATGTCTACGGTTCTGACAAAGACACTGGAATTCGTACACGTAATTAGCGGATCCTGATATATAACAAGTGATAAGCCCCTTCGGACTTTGGTAGAAATGGCCCTTTGACCCACACCCGTTGCAGTTGCGACTTTGGCCTAAACCGCTTAAATTTGACTGACAGCTGCCCGGCAGAAACCATTGTGCAGACAGGTTTCATAAAAATGGTTTACTTTGGCGAACAGACTCGCTTTCCTTTCACCTCTCGCCATAGAGCTAAAATACTTTTGGCGTTGCACCAATCTCAGTCAATCAAGAGTTCCTTGGTAATGGTAATACTGGCCATTTTTCTTCACCAGTCTCAGAGTTACTGAGTGAATGAGTTGGACTTAACGCCGCTTGGAAAAATATTTCATATATACCACAACGTGTCAGCTTGATGAGGGAGGAGAATCCCAAAGTGATGCTGTTCATAGACATTTACCACATTGGTGAAACCCACGTGTTTGGTACTGACAAACCTAGAAATTTAATCAGTAGGATCTGGGATTCGAACCCATGACCATAGGTTCCGAGACCCTTAAGAGACGCAACTCCGAACAGCGCATAGCATCTTCCCTTGACAAGAACGTCCACTGGCCTTTTTATCAAAATCTTGTTTCAAACCTTGCTATATCAAGCCCACTTTCCTGTGCTAAATATGATTGGACTATCGCACATATCGATAGTCAAATCATTGAACGTTTCACAAAATCAACATCCACGACTGGTACACCTTCGTACGAAAGTGATTACCGCTGGAATATGTCTCTTTCGTCTTTTAAACCCCCCCACCGATTGCCTATATTTTTGTGTCAGGGATGACATCGCGTTTTCGTTGTCTGATCGACTTGGTCCTCGCCTATGGTAGACGCCATCTTTGTGAAGCTATACGAGATAAGAACAGTGATCTGATTGGTTATCGCGTTTTCATTACAAGGGGCACAACTCGTGATTTACACGAGGAGGCGCCAGGGTCGAGCCAAGAAAAGTGGCCTTGGTGTGGCAAGGGTAGAAACTAGACTTTGATATAGGCGAGTGGACACGCTTGCCTCAGGAAAATAATCGCATTGGGACGCCTTAGACGACAGTATCACACTTGTCCCCATCAGTAAAGAAGAGCAGTGAACGTCATTAGGCGAGCACCTGGCAACCTGGATGACGGCACGTGTCAAGGTCATCTGATGCTCATACTGCCAACCACACTATTTCTGTATTCACCTTTTTTGCCGCCTCATACGTAGCACGATACAGGAGCGGCGTTCCCAGGGCACGAATCGTGTCGTTCCCTAGCCGGAACATGAAGTGAAGAGACGATTATATATTCACAAATATGCATCATACATCATAGGTATGTCATAAGATATTTTTGTTTTTAATAATTATGAACAAAGTGATATTTGTGAAATATAAATGTATTCAGTTTTTACCTTGCATTGAAATGTCTACGTTGACATAGGCGACCGCTCTTTCCCTTAGGTTTTTCTGGTATTGCTGAAGACGAAATATTCTTATGTTACAATGTCAATGGAAGAACCATAACTTACGCTACGTACGCTAGTGCTTGTAACATGTGCTCTCAGTGGCTCCCTGAAGTCTGTACTCCCCTACCCGGGTGTTACTCACCTCCACCCAGTCATTGGGCCCCAGCGAACCGTACCCCCCTACTTCCTATGTCACTCACCCCCTCCCACTCTAACTGGACCTCAGCGGACTGTACTCCTCTACCCCTGTGTCACTCACCTCCACCCACTCATTTGACCCCAGCAAACCGTACCCCCCTACTTCCTGTGTCACTCACCCCCTCCTACTCTAACTGGACCCCAGGGTACTGTACTCCTCTACCCACGTGTTACTCACCTCCACCCACTCAGTGGACCCCAGCAAACCATACCCCCCCCCCCCCCCCCCCCACACACACACACACTTCCTGTGTCACTCACCCCCTCCTACTCTAACTGGACCCCCGCAGAGTGTACTCCTCTACCCACGTGTTACTCACCTCCACCCACTCAGTGGACCCCAGAAGTCCGTATTCCTCTGCGCCCCAGCTGCAGAACATAATGGACCGACGGGGGCGCCACTTGCCTGGAAGACAGTCATGATGATAGGCTGACAAACATTTAGTGTCCACAACATGCATATGGATTGTCTGTTTGCGTCCTGCGATAGTGGGACATGTTATAATACGATCGTAGAGGTCGTTCACAAGTTCGTTCACAATTCCTATAAGATTGTTATCATTTACAAACGTGTGCTTTGTTGGAGTGGAGTGAGTGTTGTTTTACGCTACCTTTGAAGCGGTTTCAAGGAATACAAAATGGAATAATTATATCACAGTATCTTTGATAACTCTCAAGCAAATGAGAAATCGTTTACGGTTTCTAAAACTCGATCAGTGGCCAAGAAAAACCAATCCCATAGAAGCCATGAGTATATTACAATACCAACAAGTCAATCACAGCTTGCAATATATGAGTTTGTTTCAATGTGTCTTCTTAGATTCAAACAGTTTGACAGTTATAGTGTGTTTATCCTTCAGCTAACTGACCACTCTTGACCAACTGCCCGGTGACCCTGGCTGTCTCCATCATGACGGCTGTTCCACTGGACGGGTCAATAGCCCCGTACACCCAGGCGTCTCTGTGGTTCCCCATCATTACATAACGATCTGTGGACATAATAGTGCATGTAGAAAGATAGCCATCGTCATTGCTTCATGGGGTTGTATACAGTGTGTTCCTCCATCAATACATAACGATCTGTGGACATAATAGTGTATGTAGAAAGATAACCATCGTCATTGCTTCATGGGGTTGTATACAGTGTGTTCCTCCATCAATACATAACGATCTCTTGACATAATAGTGTATGTAGAAAGATAGCAATCGTCACTACTTCATGGGGTTGTATACAGTGTGTTCCTCCATCAATACATAACGATCTGTGGACATAATAGTGTATGTAGAAATATAGCCATCGTCATTACTTCATGGGGTTGTATACAGTGTGTTCCTCCATCAATACTTGCTAGAAACACTCTTTTCTGCCCGTGATTTGCTAAACGGCAGATTTTGAAGCGAATATAACTTCCGGCGTGTGTAAAATGTCGCTTATTTGAAAATCACTGTTTAAATAGCGCAGAAATTGGGTTCATTGAGGAATTGTTATCGTTCACCAAACTTTCTACATGCCATCATTTAATATTGAATATTTAGAATATGTCCAGAAACACGGATTTATGATGTCAAATGAAACATGTTTCAAAGATGCCAAAACCTATATGCTATATCTAGTGCAATAAAGATTTGGTGGTTTATATATATATTTATTTATTTATTTGTGCGGTTTGCAAGCACCTCTCATAAAAAAGGAAACAGAAAATATAAACTGACGTCCAAAAGAAACTTTACCAGAGTTTGAAATCACTCTTGCTCAAAAACAACAAAACATACATGCATGAAGTAAAGTGTATTGAGAAGATCAATACATCCACATAATCAACACTGAAAATGACAATCATACCGCGCCCGAGAATGACGTCAGAGCCCCCCAAAGTTGGGTGTGGTACAAAACTCGAGCTTTCAGAATCATGGACAATAGGCAGAGTACATAAACAATCGCTCACGTTCAATAACAAGTCATTAGTAACGCGTGTGACCACCAAATGCCTCAATACACGCAAAAACTCTTCGACGCACAGAAAAAGTCAGTCGTCTGATGAGGTCACGTGGGATTTGACGCCATTCTTCTTGGAGGGCCAAGATCAGTTCTTGCCGGTTGGCTGAAGAGTGTGGTCGTTGTCGAACACGGCGATCCATCAAGTCCCAGAGGTGTTCTATAGGGGACATGTCGGGTGAGCGTGCAGGCCACGGCAGGACGTTGACGTTGTTGGCTGCGAGGAAGTTAGTGACAATTCTGGCTGTATGGGCTCTGGCGTTGTCATGCTGATAAATGACACCACGTGGGTGCTGTTGAAGAAATGGTAGGACAACTGGACGAAGAATGTTATCCATGTAACGCTGAGCTGTCAAGTTTCCGTCAACGATGACAAGCGGTGTCCTCCCCTGCCCACAGATCCCTCCCCACATCATCACACTCCCTGCACGCAACACGCCGCCGTTCGTTTACCCCTTCGGCGGTAAACACGGTGTCTTCCATCAGCCCTAAACATACAGAATCGACTTTCGTCAGCGAAGACAACCCTCTGCCGGTCACGTCGTTGCCAACGTCGTACAGTCCGGGCCCATCTCAATCGCAGACGACGATGTTGCGCTGTCAATAGCTGTCCTCTGTATGGTCTAAAAGCTCTGATTCCATGGGCCCTGAGTCTCCTGGCCACTGTCTGTCGACTAACCCTGTGACCTCGTCGACTAACCCAAGGCTCGTTCACGTTGTTCGACTGTGAGTCGTGGCATCCTTCTGTGGATGTCTGACTTGCTGTTGCAATCGTTTTATACCCTTACCCGCACGTGCATTTGCAGTTGTCCGTGGTGCACGTGTTTTTCACGCAAATTGGGCAAACATGTAACAGACGATTAACATTTTCTGCATACACTATTGTTGTATTTAGGTTATGTGCTTTAGACAGACTTCATCGAAAAAAATGTTATATTTTGTCTGAAATTTATATGTTCAGTTGGTAAAGTTTCTTTTGGACGTCAGTTTAGATATAAAAAAATTATCACTGTGGACAACCATGACAAATGAATGAAAGTTTTATAAAAGTTAAGGTTTTAACAACCACGTTGACGTAAAAACATACTACAATGAACATTCTTCCTAAAACATTTCCACACATTTATTTGGAATTTCTATTATTTTATAGATAAGAATATACTGTCCAAGAAAAGTCTTGAAAAAAATATTTATGCTCCAAGCTCCAAAAGAATATGTCATGTTAACAGGCCATGCCAAGAATCGTTTATTACCATTAGCCATGGTGGGTAGCCAAACATACAAATGCATTTCCCTGTTTGTGATAGTGTATCTCATATAATTCTTGACAACATTCTTACCACAATATTTAAAAGAAACGGCGTAAATTTCACCTTTATGATGTGGAAATTATTTTCAATTTACAATTAATTTGAAAACTTAAGTATACTAAAGGTTGCACTGAAGTTCAATGGTTTATGACTGTGTACCTCTCATGATTACGATGATAAGAAGGATTTTCTTAATATCACATTTGAAATGACATAAATTTTAATTTTAAGTTGGTATTGGTGTCTGTGAATGGCTGGGGTCTTTCTTTATATGTAAACAGTTTACGATACTGTACAAGATCTTTATAGTTTTTTAATGTACATCCATCCAGTAATTAAAACTGACGTTTTTTTCATTATTTAGTGCTGTCTTTTATAACTCTTTTTTTTCAAGTAGGTGACATTTGGTGCGGAACTGGGTAGCTGTGCACAGCTTTCTTTACTCTGAAAAGGAACTGGCTGAGCTAGCCCAAAGTGTGATTGTGCATACATGTACATGTGCTGGCAGTTGAATACCTAGTTACCTAGTACTTAAAACATGTATATAACGTATAATGTGAATGGGAAAATATTTTTGTGTAACCTTGCGACCGTCTGTCCTGCGCATTCGCTTAATCGTGGCAGGCAGCGGTAAGGTTAGCACAAGTTCATGACGGGGTAGGGCTCGTTTTACGCACAGCAATCGTACGTATCCGTGAAGTATTGACGATGAAAGATAACTATCGGAGATATGTATTTATTCATTTTCATGTATGCATTATAGTGTCCCGAATTTCAATTCAGGAAATGATCTGTAAGAAGTTATCTTACTCTTCATTAATGGTTGGCAAGTTCAAATCCTTATGCACATGCACAATCGTGTACTACTTCACTGGACGCGCATCTGCTAGCCATACAATGCTAGTACAATCTGGTGAGGTGAATGGGGTTTAACGGCGCATTCAAGTTTATTGCACTTGTATAGCCACGTGCATGCACTAATGCCGGTTTCACAGTGCTAGCCCAACGAGATATAATGTTGCAGTTTAGCATGTATGCCCGAGTCAGGCACAGTATACTGACTCAAAACCGGCCAGTATTTGTTTTATCCCCTTAATGCCGAGCGTCGGGCAAGGCAGCAACAAGTACCATCTTTAAACGAATTTCCACTCACCAGGCAGACGCTCTATCCACTAGACCACTAGGCGGACTATAACGACCTCATTGTGAAGGTTATGTTTAGACATGTTGTCTTACCGGGTTCGATTTGCCCTCGTATAACGCCGATCACGTTGTATGCAGTCTTTATTTGATTTCTTGTTGAAATGTTCATTTGGATTTTCCTGTAAACATACCATATTCATGATTTTCCCTAAAATTATTGAAACACAAATACTATATGCCATACATGTAATAGTTTAGAAGAATATAATATCTAATATATAAAGACCATGATAATACGCGGGCTATGTCATGCCATGTCCGTTTAGTGTTCTTATATTCCCAGTTCGCCACGTGGTGGTCGCAGGGCACAACATAGATCACAGTTCCACATAGTTGCAGCACGAAGGCCTGGTGACCATAGTACTATAGTGAGTGAGTAAGTTGGGTTTAACGCCGCTTTTAACAGTATTACAGTTATATCACGGCGTGTCAGCTTAATGTGGGAAAGCCCGAAGTGATGCAGGTCTCAGACGTTTACCACTTCGGTGAAACCCACGAGCACGGGTTTGGTGCTGACAAACCAGGAAACATAATCGGGGCGAACCGGGATTCGAACCCACAATCATAGGTTCCTGGCGTGCCCAAGGGACGCAGCTCTGCACAGCGAATCGCGGCGCCTTAGTCGACCTAGTCGAATGACCTGACTCTAAACTGACGTGTTGCATAATTCACTGGGTTCCGCCGCGAGCCCTATTAGACACCAGGACTAGAGATCTAGAGAAGCAGCGATGATCCCTCAAAGACTGGAGTAGCTTCCCTTCGATAAAGGGCAATAACTCCAGCCGGCAATCCGATTGGTTGCCGCGAAAGGTGACCACGGACATGGTGATCATTTGAGGCAATTGTCTTTTCTGAGTATATGATAGTTTTTCCAAGATGATATTGACTGTCACTGTCCGCGTGACTAAGGTCAAACAAGATAAAACATTATTGATAATACTTGATGCTTGATATCCGAAAAAACACTCACGTGATAACCTATATACATTTTGGGTGTTGGGACCCATGTGGAACCCAGTTGGCATAAACCTTGACCAGTTGCTTCCAAAACAATACCAAACCCACGTGTACATGCTGGGGGGTTGAACCAATGACAAAGAACAATAACACTTCTACTGATATGAAACCAAGGAGAATGTAGGTTTACTTTTATACAACGACCAGTTAATTTCTCCTCTATTCCTGTTTATGACACAGATATTTGCTAGGCACCGACTCATCTTGGCTGTGTACATACGCCAGGCTGTAAGGTCAGGCCGCGTGTTGACGTTCGGCATCCACCCGACTTCTTTAAACACACAAACACGAAGCTGTTCAATTCCGATTTATTACGCAACAACGTGTCTGATCTGCACATTTTGGACTTTGCTAGCGAGTATTTGCAAAAGGAAACACGATTTTGTGGTGCAGTAGTACGCCTTCATAGAAATTAGCTTCGTTCAGACCGACATCTCAAACGTCCCGCATTACTGTAGCGAAACCCGTTAACTCGAACTCACTTATCTCGATATATCATTTTAACACGATGCAACTTGATGACCCGGTCTTATAGCGATCCCTCTGGCCTGATATCAACGTTCTGGTCTAATATAGACACTCTGCCGGCCTCGAACTACGTGTAACTCGATATGACATTTATGCATTGTCTTGACTTTGTATTGCATTGACCTTGAATCCTCCCCGAAAACAAAATATGGACGCTCATGTGTCAGATGATCGGAGTGAGTGTGGTTACACGGCTACATGATTTCCGCCAGTAAATTATCGCAACAATCAAACCAGTTGTTGATAGCAAGAATCCATGCAAGAACGATGACACATATCATAAACACCCGATGCTCATTAGCTGCCTGTTATGAAATGCATGAAGTATTGTGGACCATTTGCGGATTGTGCGCCAAGCAAAGTATATCACCGACAAGTAGCATTTGAGAGCGACTGTTTTCAGCCTAGTAACGTTTTGATTAGGTTTGTCATCTTTTCGTCAAATTGAGTTTTCAAGCGTATACTTTCTTTTGCCTGACAGTTTAGTTGTCAACAATCGACATTGTTCCATGTATCTTATTAGGGGAATTTTTCATTTCTATATCTTAACAGATGCCACAAAAGAATATAAACAATATTCCGTGTCCTGAAACATATACGGAAGTTGAGCGTTTTTATTTCTCCCAACAATTTAGATGTTGTCATTTGTAGGAACATGGATGGCATTAATTTTAACTATGGGCTTAACAGCCAAAACGGAAATGATATTGTCATGCATTGTGAACAGTATGTCAAGTGACTAAATCTATTGTCATTATCTTCTATCCACCAGCGATAGCCAATATGGCTGCTGAAACATTCAGTCTTTATTGGAGTCTTTAACCTGTGACTCCCAAGAAAGAGTATACACATCCATGGTGTAGAGACGATTATTGGAGAATCATACCCACAACCCTCTCTTCTCGGTACACATCCATGGTGTAGAGACGGTTATTGGAGAATCATACCCACCACCCTGTCTTCTCCAGAGCTGGCCCCAGTCTGTAGGTGATGTTCAGACCCCCTCTCCAGTCAAGCGGGGCCTCCTCTCCGCCCATCTCTCTGTGGGTCGAACAAATTGAAAACATATGAATATGTATGCACCTCAACTAACTTCATTTTGCTTCCTCCGATATTCAGAATTGATGTTTCGAGATATCTAAATGACAAAGAAGATTTCTGATTAAAAAGCAACAAGAATTCACCTGAGTATTTTTTCGGCAATGTCATATCCGATAGGGTGGGCTGGTATTTCAGGAAGTCCAACTTCAGAAGCATTCTCAGGATACCGATATGCAGTTTCTGAAATAATGACAGGTTTACGATAAATAGCTGAATACAAACCAATACAAAGCATACACGTATTAATGATGTCATGTGCCCTTCCGCGGTTATGACGTGTTACAGAAACCAGTTATAACGTCAAATGTAATGACGTCAGAGCTGTCAGAACCTAACATTGTTGACGTTGATTCCATTATAGAATATCGCCTTTCAATGTTATACTTAAGCATTGAAAAAATAGAAATGATTACATTGTAGGAATGTAAATCGTACAGATTTCAAGAAGTTCATTGTGAGTGTCTGGTGTCAAACCTACTGATTGCCGCATATCCTGGTGTTAGCGGGTCGCCATCACCAGTGTAGATTGTCCCCCTTTGTGACCCTGACCCTGGCAGCCACCATGTTTCCGGGTAGACACGTGGGTCGCCATTCCACGTGTAGTCAGCTGGGTCTGAGAAGATGATGACACCAGTCGCGCCGTGGTCCGCAGCTATCTGAACCTACAGTTCCACACGATGCGATGCATCAATATCTTGGCACTCTGACGTATCCAATATCTGTCAAACACGAAGCTCGACACAGGCTGAATTTATATACTTTGAAGTATTGTGTTTTAACTGTGCTAGCATCACATGTGTGAAAAAGCTGGAAAAGACACCATTTAGCTGGAGTATTGTTCGACGTTAAACAACAGACAAACAAACAGAAAAGACACGGTAGCATACAGTGTATTGGCTATGGCAGGAATAGTCTTCCCAACATACGTCATGATGTCTACATGTAACCTACCTTACTTTGACTAGATCTGCACAACTACAGCTTACAACTGTAAAACACTCCTTCTGGGAACACAGTTATTTATCAGGAGGTGAGGTGAAATTGGGTGAAATTGGCACGTGTGTGTGTGTGTGTGTGTGTGTGTGTGTGTGTGTGTGTGTGTGTGTGTGAGTGTGAGTGTGTGTGTGTGTGTGTGTGTGTGTGTGTGTGTGTGGCTGCTTGTACTAGTCCGGACTAATGCCGATTTATAGTGCTAGCCCACTGAGATACCATGCCGCAGTTTAACATGAATAACCCACTCCGACACAGTATACTGACTCCGAGCCGACCAGTCCTTGTTTTAGCCCCTTAATGCGGAGCGCTAGACAGGGTAACAACAAGTACCATCTTTTAACGTCTTTTGGTATGACGCGGCCGGGGATCGAACCCCGGACCTTCCGCTCTCCTGGCCACGGAGGCGGTCTTATTTATCAGGAAGTCAGGATAGTTTACCGGGAACAAAAGACAGGTATGTCTGGCGTATGTATGTAAACTCTTTGAAGTGTTAAGTACAAAAGTTAACACTGTTAAGTTAGCCATGTGTAGAACAGATATGCGAGAGTGCCCTGCATTATATACACATAATTCAAGAAAAGTGACAATCCACACGAAACACTCACGTAATCACGATTTCACGCGCCTAAATCATTGACAAGGAATGCAGACTCCATTGTTGACATAATACATGTTATGTGCTCAGCAGCACAATAGTAATTAATTCACACTCTATAATTGTTGACGTCCTCCATACATGTTTGTTGCCTGTGTTCAATTTTATACAATTTGAAACAATAAGGGATCGCATGTATTGAATGGAAATCCAATGGTGACAACGTGTCGCTGAGGGCACATCAAGGATGTGATACGAGGAGTGAATGTTAAGAGTGACTGCTTCCTTCGCGGACCAGGACAAATGCCTGACATCGTCTTGGCATCCTCTGGATGAGGGTTCCCATGATAACCCTTCAACGTTAGTAAGAATGCGGCGCACACGACCTACACAGAGATTTTCAAATGGGTAAGATCAGGGTCTTCAGCTGGCCAGGGTAGCCCACGGATATAACTGTTTTAAAATTCACTGAGGAACGAGCTGCGTGGGGCCGGGCGGCAACCCCTGTTGGAATTCGAACCGACTACCAATTCTACGCGCAAGGGTACTGCGACTGGTTACAAAACCTCATGTCAAACCTCTGTGAGTCGACCATCAGCACACCTGAGACGATGCAAGCCCACGCCATAACCGAGCCACCACAATACCAGTTGTGCTGTTCCATGGCACACCGCTGGTATAACGCTCATGACTCCAAACACGACTCGGCCACCTCTAAGCCTCGATTCTTCATTGCACATTATGGGACGCTAAGGACTCAACTGTCTGACGCAGCCGGGTCAGTCTTGATGAGATCACTGGTTGACGACATTTTAACACTGGAGCTTTGAACCGACTGCGTACAGTTCATTGACTTAATCTCCCGTGGCTTATGGCTTTGCAATAAGGCGTTTATGTCATATAATGATCCGAATCGACCTCTTTAGGCTGTGGACATTGTCTGGTTGTCTTCGCTGCTTGTCGTTTTATATGTCTACAACGATCATGGTACATTTTAAATTAACCGGCTTACCAATGGGTATTCAGTAGCCTTGAAATCACACATATATATTTGTTTAAAACACTGACAGACTGTCGGAGTGAAATCTCCGCCCTAAACATTCCAAACCTTGCCATTTGTGTGCTCCTGCCATCAATAGGCTGGACATTATGGTCAGGTGAGGTGAAATGGGGTTTAACGTCGCGGTCAAGATTATTGCACTTCTTCAAAGCCAGTGCTTGTTTAAAAAAGTGAGAAAATAAACATGTCTGAAATTCACGGACTTTGACTCACCCACACAAGTTCCATGCGTTCAGAAAATCGTTTCCCAAAAGAATATTGATCAAATTCCGATGCTTACTAAATTTTGCGAGTGAAGTTAAAAGATGGGTATAGTACTGGATCAATACTGACCTTACTTCCCCTGAAGATCTTCCCGTATCTGACGATTACTATCTTCCCCGTGACGTTCATGCTGGCGTTCTTCTCCAGCCAATCATAGTCCTCCACTCGCCCGTAATTTACATACACCATGTCACCCTGGCACAAAAACACGTGTTCTGATCTATTGTTCTTATCATCGTCCAAACTATTCATTGTCAGTGTGAAGGACATTTCTTCAGTATGTGTTGAGGTGGGTTTACTGTAGCTTTGAACAAACTGTCAGTTTCTGGCGAGTCTAACGGGTTGAACTCTACATTGCGGGTGGGCAAGAGATTTCTACAGGAAGAGGAGATTATACATTATACAAAACAACAGACCATGTTTGTGGTCAGGATGACTAAATGTCCTCACCTCCACTAAGCCTGCCGGGGAGTAAGCGTTGTACGGCGGCAGCGCATCAGGGTCATCCTCGCCAGTCAAGTTAGCTTCCTTCAAAGGCGACTCGTACACAATCCCCCCGGTTTCGTTCAGGACGCGCACCACGTTGGGGTTGTTGGCGTCGGGGAAGGACAGAAGGACGTCATACGGCGTTAGCTTGACGTCATCAAACCCCCATTCCATCCATTTATCCTTGATCCAGTTACCAAGGTCAAGGTTATTTTGAGACCCCGCGACGTGTGGCTTCAGAGTGAGAAGTCTGGAACATATATGTCTGTGTGTGAGAAGTCTGGAACGTATATGTCTGTGTGTGAGATGTCTGGAACATATATGTCTGTGTGTGAGATATCTGGAACATATATGTCTGTGTGTGAGAAGTCTGGAACATATATCTCTGTGTGTGAGATGTCTGGAACATATATGTCTGTGTGTGAGATGTTCCTGAACATATATGTCTGTGTGTGAGATGTGCGGAACATATATGTCTGTGTGTGAGAAGTCTGGAACATATATGTCTGTGTGTGAGAAGTCTGGAACATATATGCCTGTATGTGAGATGACTGGATCGTATATGTCTGTATGTGTGAAGTCTGGAATATATATGTCTTTATGTGAGAAGTCTGGAACATATATGTCTGTATGTGAGATGTCTGGAACATATATGTCCGTGTGTGAGAAGTCTGGAACATATATGTCTGTGTGTGAGATGCCTGGAACATATATGTCTGTATGTGTGATGTCTGGAACATATATGTCTGTGTGTGAGAAGTCAGGAAAATATATGCCTGTATGTAAGATGACTGGAAGAAATATGTCTGTATGTGAGAAGTCAGGAACATGTATGTCTGTATGTGAGAATTTTACTCCATGTGCTCCTAAGGCGAGTAGCCTATCGCAGACTTGCTAAGATGTCATCATGACATGACCTTCTTTGCAACCTCAATATTTTATTCATTAGTCGCTCAATCACGTGCACTATTGTTTATAATGATACGAATGACCGACTGTCGTCTTGACAGCCCTAATCATTGTCCTGGTCGCAACTAGGCCTAATTCCATTTGCACGTTAAAACTTAGAAAAACAATCATTTGTATGTGATTCCAGTATTAAATTATAGTATTGTATAATAATAATAAAAAACACGCCCTATTTTGATGTTACAAAAACATGTAAACAAACTGAAACATGTGACAGAATGAATGTAGTTTTACGCTCTAGGTTTCATCATAGTCGGCTCTTATAGAAGGCCAGACAGGGAACAGCGACACATCACCGTACATGACACTGTGTGCACCAACCATTCTCCTTGTTTCAAATTGTTGACCAATGTCGGTTTTATTTTACTTGTAGCCATCGGAATAACATCAAGAATCATAACAGGTTTTTTTTAACAGAATTGACACTTTTATTACAAATCCCCTCCCACACGACGCCCTGTACACGGTCAAAATGTAAACAAACTCAAGGATTTCAAACAGCGTTTAACAGTTTCGACAACTAACTGTATAAAATCACCAACCTTGGGGCATCGAAATAGACCACTCAATCTGTTATTAAGATATTTATTTCTTTATATGTTCAAATGTTGACTTACGACACAGCGTCGTTCCTGGTTTACACGAATCGAACCACATCAGAAGAGACAGCTTTTATTGAATATCAGAAAACAGAAATACATTTCCGACAGTTAATACTGCCAAAACAACTTAACAATACACACTAAAAACCACAACAAAAATATGTTTTGAAAACAGGAGCGCACCAGTAACGAGAAAATACACACACACACACACACACACACACACACACACACACACACACACACACACACACACACACACACACACACATATATATATATATATATATATATATATATATATATATACTCTCGCACACACATAGACCTACCCACACGCACATACATACCCCCATACCTCAAACTTATTATTATTTTTTTTAAATTCCAGTCTCACTCGTTTTGTTATATATTTGATTGTGATAAAATATCGTAATATATCTGGAGTATTGTTGAGTGAAACGAACAACAACCAAACAAAACACAAAATATCAGTTGATGCATCTCCTTGGCGACCCCCCTGCAGATGTCAATGGAGTTGATTGCCAGCACCACGTTGACGTATATATCTGATGACAAGCATGCTGTATGTTTGCGTCCATAAACGGCAACCAATTAGACCAACGGCTGTCGTATTCATCAGCCAAAACAAACACACATTGTCCCGTGAATCAGCCATTAACCATGCAAAATGAGACCCCCAAGAATCTATACACAAGGCAATAACAACATTTACAAAATATTTTCTGTGACATTTACCTGAGGTACTCCTCAATTTTCGTATTATCCACTGCATCTATAAGTTGTTTGCCAATTTCCGGGTCGCCATCTTTGATGATTGTCTCTGGGATACCGGGCAGGAAGACTCCATCTTTCTCAGGTGTAGACTCGGGTTCTGATTGGCCAGGACATATTCCGTAACGACCAATGAGAATACCAACACACAATCCGGCCAAAACAGCACATATTCCACCGAGAATAAGGTTGCGTTTTCTGTTAGAATGGTACTTGCCTGCACCAGAATCGTCCACCATATAAAATTTGGGCATGTTGGTGTGTCTACTGAACCAATGGATGCAAGGACTCCTTTCTTTGAAGAATGCCTGACCAATGGAATTTGTTGATCATGTGTTTGGAGGAGTAGGCATAGAAGGTATTCTTGTACTAGAAATTGAATAAAACCGCCACAAAATATAACGAAACAATCACATTCTGTAAATTTAATTTTATCACCTTCACTATTTCTATTAATTATCCTGAGACTCAAGTCATTATTAATACTCAGTCTTTTGTACATATCTCAGTTGTGATATTACATAACACTAATACTGTAAACATTTCGGGAGAGGGCTACCTAAGTTAGGAAAACTTGTTCTCAATCCTTTTCCTTGTTAAATAAAATATGTTTACATAAAGAGAGTCAATGAAATTCGACGCAATACAAAGCACACGTGTAACAATAATTTCGCGTCAAAAACGTCATTGTTAACGTAATGCTGACAGCGCTGTTGACGTAATGCATGCATCGTTGTTGACGTAATGAAGCCATCGCTGTTGACGTAATTCATGCATCATTGTTGACGTAATGCTGACAACACTGTTGACGTAAAGCAGACATCACTCTTGACGTAATGAAGCCATCGCTGTTGACGTACTTCATGCATTATTGTTGACGTAATGCTGACAACACTGTTGACGTAATGCAGACATATTTTTTTACGTAATGTCGACAGCGCTGTTAACGAAATGGTTAAAGCGCCGTTGACGTGAGGCATACATCACTTTTGGCGTAATGCAGAAAGCGCATGCATACATGTTTGCTTGCGTAACGCATACATCAGTTTTGACGTTGTGCAGACATCACTGTTGACATAATGATAATGACTTAACACTAGTACTAACGTTAGCTTCTCGACACGAGTTTCAACAATTAGGACACTACCTATTTCCCCTCTACATGTTTTTATAGAGTGTTGATACCGATAAGGTTTCTCCTGCAGAGTGTACAAGCATTCTGTCTGTCGTATCTATTTCTTCGGTACTTAGAATGTGTGAACATAAACATCTCTTTGAAATTATATTTTGAGCACAAAAATCGAATATATTTTATAAGATTGTCGTAAATCTGTGAAACGATCATTTTGGGTGTGATAAAAGTACTAAACTCTGATATACACGGGGGCACGGGGGGCAGAGTCGTCTAAGGCGCCGCGATTCGCAGTGCAGAGTTGCGTCCCTTGGGCACGTCAGAAACCAATGATTGTGGGTTCGAATCCCGGTTCGCCCCGATTATGTTTCTAGGTTTGTCAGCACCATGCCGTGGGTTTCATCGAAGTGGAAAACGTCTGAGACCTGCATCACTTCGGGCTTTCCATCCACATTAAGCTGACGCGCCGTGATATAACTGGAATACGGTTTAAAATGTCGTTAAACCCAACTCACTCACTCACTCACTCACTCACTGATATACACGCAACACCAAAGGTTAAGTTCATACAATTCTTCAACAGTTTAGATTTACAATTAGAAAGGACTATTTTATTGTGCGCATAAACATAACATTTTCACTTAATATGATACACTAAAATATCTATCTTAGTTAGGATAGTCTCTTCATAACTATCAAGTGTTAGTGCTGTGACGTTTCACTAAGACGTCAATGAAACCACAATACCAATCAAACGAACGTGTTAATTTGATCTGTAATATGAACTAATAACTAAAAGCGACAAAACCCTTTCCAAACAAACCAAGTTAACACGACATTGCCGTACAGTCATGATGACATATCATCTTTTCCACACAAAGTGCACTTCTGGTGACTTTGATGAATTGTTTTAAACTCACTTTCCCTCCACCACATGAACTCGTTGATCATGATTGTCAGATCCTTCATTTTGACATTACACATCTGCACATTTGGCAGATCTGTTCTTATTCGTCACATCCAGCCTTTTGAAACGGTTTATTATCAACAAGATAGAGAGTAAATTATTGCAAATTGATCAAATGTGTCTATTATACAAAGACGTCTGCTAACACTCATTTAAATACCAATATTACGATTGTTGCTAACCATGTTGGATCAGGACAAATTCCTATACATGAAGAAATGCATTTCAAGTGTAAGGTTTAATTTTGAAATAGCCCCTGGAGCGTTCCAGTTGCAAAATTACATGCCCAATAGAGAAACTGTACTATCTCTACCCACAAGGAATGTTTCTTGTTGTAGTCACTTTTTTATACTTAAATTTAGTTTCTTGCATTCTGTGAAGTTTACGTGTATCAAGTTTAAGGTTTGCATAGGGTCATGTAAATGTTCTTGAAAATTTGTTGTAAGAAATTAAACCTTCATAGTATGAAACGAAATCCTTTACACCCGCCTTCCATGATGACCATGATGAAAGCTGTACACGAGGTTCTGAATACGAATGAGTATGTCCTGTGTTACAGGCAGAACCCATGATAAAGGTTTAGGTCAATAGTCAGAATTTATTGATGGTCACTACAATGGTGGCCAAGAATCCGTTCTGCCCAGGTGCGTCACGACTGATGACAGTACCATTGCTCACTGTAATTGTTTGTGCCCGTATGCATGATCTTGAATGCATTAATTTAGATACCCAGGAGCACAACTGTATGCTTGTGTTAAGAACTTTCAGTTTGTGTTCATGTGTAAAATACTTTAAACGTAATTAGCGTATCGCATTCACTATTCAATTGTCTACATGTCCCAAATTTATATTTAGGCGTTTGACACTTAAGCACTATTTTGCACCTACACTTATGTTTGAGACGTTCATAGAAGAACCTATTTTAAAAACAAAAATATTGAAATGCTAAGAAATTAATAAAAAAAAGTACACTGCAACGTTACTAATGACATGTCAAGATATAAACAGACAAAGCGCATCTACGTGCACACCTACCTTGCACCTGTCACGTCCGGGGCGCACTGAGACTTGATCAGCCTAACCTCATCTCCCCATGACATTGCCTGTCTGTCTTAACGCTTCATCCGCCTCATGACCTACTCGACTGTAGGGGGACCATTTCAAAACACACAGTGTCTGATATGGACGGGTTGACTATTTTGATCTAGTAGTTGTCTCAACAGCCCAAATGTACATGACACATTGAATTATTGTTTTCTGTTTCAAATCTATTGATCCTTTTACCTTCGACATGACGACTGCTGTGGTGTTCACGTGTTCTGTAGTGAGCGAAGGTATGAATCTTCAATATTCCAGCTAAATCTGTGACTAATTTAATCGAAAATGGTCCCCGAAAACTCTTGAAAAATATTTCTATACCTCAGACTGCTGAAAAAACTATATTGCCTCCCACAAAAATTCAGTGTAACAAGGTGTTATTCTCCCAAAAAAACTTCAGACTCTCAGCTTTAAATACAGAAAAAAATCTTTTTTTGGGTAGCTGCAGCTAGATAAATATATCATCTCGATTCATATAACGGGTGTGTGTTTGTGATACGGTTAAAGCACTACGTCCTCTATACAGAGTGACCCGTTCGTGTCTCGCTGCGCACGTTTCTGTCGTTACTTTGAAAAAGTACGGTTGGGATCACGACATGCAAATTTACGAGTCTGAATAACGATGTTGTTATATTCCATACTTAAAGGAAATCTAATAAATGTCCGTAGTAGTAATCCCCCCTGTGTTCTTCCATGATTTCAACGTTGAAAGGCTAATAACGCTGGGCGGAGCTCAGTTACAACCTGACATGTGGTCTACGTTAACGAAATAATGTAGGAATAAATGCAATGACATAAATACATAAAGAACGATATTTACGCCTTGAGTAAAGGACCCCTTCATTACTTATTGAATTCAACTGCTTTGTTATTCGATTCAACTTTTCATGATACATGATTGTATCTAATCATGGAAGAGACAAACAACTGGGTAGAAGATCATGTGATAAAGGTATTTGTACCTTTACGATCGTCACATTGACATAATATGAAAGTCAATCCTGCCGTCATTGATACTCCAGCTTCTAAATGTCAATAAAGATATTACAATATATGTCTGAAACAATAGTATATAATTAAATACCTATTGCGTTTGTTTGTGACAACAATATATTCATGACAATATGCACATTTCTTTTCATGTAGTTTCATGAATTGTGAAATCTGTCCTTCAATTTACTTATGTCTGTTTGTTAAGTTGTTATGATTTAGTCGGAGATGATGATGACGTGATCGAACCATCACAATACTAACTGTAATAAAAGCGTCAAAACCTTATTCATAACAATATGAAATATATTTCATCTGTATGCAAAAGATTATGACTTCATTCAATCTTTTAATGTCATCATCGAAGCAGTCAGGGTTGCTGCCTGCCCAACGCCCAAAACATCCGATATCAAACTATCGTATTTCCTCTATTTGACGCTATGTCGTCTGTTAATTTCGCGAGAGCCCTTGTCTCGGTGTGTATTAGAGACCCAGCGTGTATTAAGATACGTTTTACAGTTCACATGGGGTGATCGATCGGCAGCCATTCTCTATGAATCGATATGTAGGCTATCTATGTATTCATACGCACGTTTTTATGAAAAGGCTTAAAATATTTGAAAGGGGTTTCCGTAGCAAAAAGGAAACTTCTTTTTAACCAATCAGAATCAAGCATTCATCAATGTCATGGTAGAGATATCAGATAGAGATGATAAAGGGGTGTTCGCGAAAAGATGAGAATATCCTCCCCAACCTGCAACAGCCGTCAATAACACATGCACAGGCAAGTCAAGTATTTACCTGAAAGCATGTGTAGAGAAGAATGCAATAACGATTAACCAACCATTTTTTATTATTCCCACGTGGTTCAATGTATCCCGAACCAAATTAAAAACTTCACAATCCTAAAATTTTAACATTTTGACCAGTTATCATTGTGGGCCCTTATTGTTTATTTAAATAGTAATGGCCACGTATTGTCTTCAGATAACACCCGTCTTTGCAGGTGAATCGATCAAAATCATGTGCACAGCACTATTATGGCAAAAGTCCTTTTTCACGGGCAACTGGTCACGTGGCCATAATACCGCACGTGTTTTCAGCCCTACTTGTTAGCAGTCATTAACAAAAAAATGAAAAACACAAGAAAACAAAATTCTTTACGCCCATTTGTCATGCCACGCCTTTCAAATGTGCAACGTGAACGTGCCATCGGCATGTTGCAGACGGGAACGTCCGTAGCTGAAGTCGCAAGGACGATGGGTTGTAGTCGACGGACTGTTTATGATTTACAGACGCGTGTAACGTCACATGCAGATGATCGTCAGATTGTCTTACGTCTCCTCCGTAACCGATTTTTGACGGCTACATCAACGAGAAATGAACTGTTTAGGGGTAGACTGAGTGCGCAAACTGTTCGAAACCGTCTGAGAACTGCTCACCTTCAAGCAAGACGGCCATACTGAGGGCCGATTCTGACTCAATTACAAAGACGTCAACGTCAATTGTGGACACAGCGACACTTACGATGGACTCAGATGAATTGGAATCAAGTCGTCTTCAGTGATGAATTCCGATTTAATCTTCGATTTGCTGGTGGTAGGGCGGGGGTGTGGAGGCGCCGTCATGAACGTTACGCCCGGTGTTGTGTACAAGAAGTTGACAGATTTCGAGGCGGAAGTGTCACGGTGTGGGATGTTTTCTGTGGCAATGCACGTTCCAGGCTTCTTGTCATCCGTGGCAACCTCAACGCTGCTGCTTACCGCGACCAGGTACTGGCATCAGAACTTCTGCCTTTTATGGCAGCACATGGACCCGGTTTGATCTTCCAACACGACAATGCCAGACCCCACAAACCAATTTTGACAAGGAATTTCCTTCAGAATGCGGGAGTCAACGTCATGGACTGGCCGTCAAGGTCCCCCGACCTCAATCCCATCGAACACGTCTGGGATGCTCTTGGCAGAAGTCTGCGCACCCTCCAGAGCCAACCACAGAATTTTTAAGATCTTGGCACCATTTTGCAGCAACAATGGCGTCGTCTTCCCAATCATGTGTTCACAAGCATCACAAGGGCCACGCGGAGGCGTTGTGTGGCATTTGTCAACGCACATGGTGGCCATACACGCTACTGAACTTGTGTGCCATCAGATTCTTGGGACTTAAACTGTTGATGTTATTACCGAATACCGTAGGTGCTTGGAACAAATTATGGTTACCACCGTTAATTGTCGTTAATTAAAATCCTTCTTTGGACGATAATGATTAAAAATTACCTTCTCTGATACATTTATCCGTTGTATATCATATATGGGATTACTTTTAAAAATGTGAAGTTTTTAATTTGACTCAGTATATAATTCTCTCCAGGAAGTATTGTGAACAATTGAACATTCTTAAATATGGTCTCTGTGAAACCTATGATCATTGTTTTTTAACATAATGCCCAACGATGTCAACATACTTATGTCAACGATGTTTGAGTGCCTTGATCTCACAGGTGTAGAAATACATCCATAGCAGAGATGACGTCACCATCGTTTGCATAATGCTTCCCAGACAGTTTATACTTCCAGTTTGGTATAAGTTGGAAATCTGACTGTGTCTATCTGACGAATACGTAGGATGTTCAATGAGTTCAAAGTCACAGTCATGCTCTTATTGTGTGGTAGACTAAGTGTAATTTATTGTTAAACAATGTTGTGGTTGTATTATATTGTTTCTGTTAAGGCGCCCGCATGGATTGCTGTTGAAGTTCAGTTTCAGTTGGAGATTTTTTATGCCATTTTGGCCATGCTCATCAACACTTTGATGCCAGCAGAAATACGCCGCCTTCTTGTGTATTTGGTTCAAATGCAGCCTGTAAGAATGGAAGTATTAAAATTTCACATGAAAACTATTAAAGGTGTACTTTTCAGCCACCACTCGTACATGGAGCAGGAATTTGTCAGACACCATAAATCACAAATCTCACGGTTGACCTCGTCCGACGCCCAATGCACGTGTAACACCGGAAGTGGGGCTAAGGTAAATACCTGACCAGCACCCAGAATTTTCCCGCCACGTTACAAAAACAAACAAATGTTTGTAATTTACAGGTTCTCTGAAGTGTAAAGACGCTGTCCGGACGCAAGCAATAATCAATATACGTACCTAAAAAAATAGCACAACAAGGGTTAAACTAAAATATTCATTCAACCACACTAATTCTACATACGTGAGGACTGAGCACTTAATCAACATGAAATATGAGACACTTCTATAACATCAAAACTCACCAAGAATTTAGACTATAACTTCTATTCAATACCGTCCAACACCCAACCACGTGTAACAGAGCACATGTTTCCCGCCCTTAATTTAAGGTACCGACGTTTACTACAATATCTGAAAAACTATTGGATCTACTCCAGTCAAAGTTGGTATGAGATTATTGAACAGTCATACATAACTGGATATTACATTTAAAGACAATCGGATGCTTGAATAAAAAATCTGTCTATTTAGCTATCACTATATTTCATCAACAACCAGACATGTTCGTCACGGGTGGAACGAGCATTCATTGTAACAGCCATCTGCATATATAACCTTTTATTCCTCCATAAAGAAGAGTACAAACAAGCAGAAAATAATAGATGAACATTTATCAGAACAACATATTATTTTTCATTAAATATGCAGAACAAATCTGTGACACCACTTCTTATACCCTACAGTTACTATAAACCTGTATTAGATATTACATAAGAAATCTCATCCTGGGGAGGTGGGACACCCAACTGGGTATAAATATATTACATGCAAAAAAAACAAATACTAGTATCGGTTACACCAACTTGGGTTGTCAGTCCAGATTTGAAGAGGTCATATCAAGACGATGTCGTATTGGTCATTCTCGTTATACTCATGAATATTTATTAAAAGGTGACGATCCTCCATTCTACATCTCTTGTGATGAAAGAATCACGGTCAAGCATGTCCTGCTTGACTCCATTGATTTTTCCATCACAATGGATAAGTATCTCAAAGTTTCAGCCATCAAGGATCTTCTTAAGTTTTCATTTAATTCTTGTTTTTTTTAAAGGAAATTGACTTGATTGATAAATTTGTATTGCTATATTTTGTAAATAGATAAATTAACTTTTACAATTGGTAGTATACATAAATCGCTGAGATTGTTAGTGGCTATATCCTCGAAGGGGGTTAAAGTAGTGTAAAATTATTGTCCCCCTGAGAGGGTATGAGAGTATATTTACTTCTGCCACGTTTTTAATCGAAGCATATGTGTTGTTTTAATGTTTGGCCAAATTTGTCAGCCATCGCCAACAACTGATGGGATGATGTAAATCCTGCTGGGGTCCATGCTGGTAGCAAAAGTTCTGTCCCCATGGTCCCCAGCGTGTTGATCTGCAAGTTGATCTGCCAGTTGCTGGCGATCTATAGCCCATTTTTATATTGTGTTGTTGAATGCTAATTATTTTTACAAGCTCTCAAACTAGTTTTATGTAAATATGTGATATTCTACTGATTATACTGTCCTTTGACGACCGAATTTGATACAGTTTAAATATATATTATTAATGTCAAAATTTGTCTCGTCACGATATGGCTTAAAAAAATAATTAGTGCCCCTATAACATGCAAAAGAGGGGTATTTTATGTGTGATTCGAGTAAGTGAAAATGCAAATATAGGTGTAGATCAATAGACACGTCACAGCCAGTGGCACCTTACACACAATCAAGGCACTAGTATTTTACATGCAGATCACAGACCGTGGCGACTTACACACATATCACAGGTAGTGACACCTTACACACATATCACAGACAGTAGCGCCTTACACACATATCACAGACAGTAGCGCCTTACACACAGAGCACAGACAGTAGTGCCTTACACACATAGCACAGGTAGTGACACCTTACACACATAGCACAGGTAGTGGCGCCTTACACACATAGCACAGGTAGTGGCGCCTTACACACAGAGCACAGACAGTAGTGCCTTACACACATAGCACAGGTAGTGACACCTTACACACATAGCACAGGTAGTGGCGCCTTACACACATAGCACAGGTAGTGGCGCCTTACACACATATCACAGACAGTAGTGCCTTACACACATAGCACAGGTAGTGACACCTTACACACATAGCACAGGTAGTGGCGCCTTACACACATAGCACAGGTAGTGGCGCCTTACACACAGAGCACAGGTATTGGTGCCTTACACACATATCACAGGCAATGGCGCCTTACACACACATCACAGGTAGTGACACCTTACACACATGTCACAAGCAGAGACACCTCACACACATATCACAGGTAGTGACACCTTACACACATATCACAAGCAGTGACACCTTACACGTAAATGCAGGTAGTAACACCTTACATGTAAATGCAGGTAGTGACACCTTACACGTAAATGCAGGTAGTGACGCCTTACACGTAAATGCAGGAAGTGAAACCGTATGCGTAAATGCAGGTAGTGACACATTAGCATCGATCGACGCAAGTGGGATCGATGACATGCATCAACCAAGTCAGCGAGCCTGACCACCCGATCCCGTTAGTCGCCTCTTACAATCATAGTGGCCTTTTACAGCAAGCATGGAATGCTGAAGACCAATTCTTCTCCGGATCTTCACGGTTCATAAATGCAGATCGTGAAACCTTACACGTAAATGCAGGCAGTGAAACCTTACACGTAACTGCAGGCAGTGGTACATGAACCATAAATCACATGCAGGGATAGGCAGTGATACACGCACCCTACGCCTGTCGTTATTTTAATACAAGCTGTTCTTCTGAATTATCTCTCTGTGTTGTTGTGTACTTTGTAATTGGTATTATGATAGTCGAAGTGGAATAGGTCAACTGTGTGCCTGAACTGGCAAACATTATCTCTGCAAAATATAAGAAAATGAAATAGTTTTTTTAAGAGTAGTTGCTGCTTCTTCTCTTTTCATTTGATAATCAACAAAAGTAATATCAACTGAGTTCTTTTTCCCCGTGCCTGTTTTTTTGCAGTTACAGCGTCAACACAACGGCGATCGAAATGAATGATGCGAAAGTAGGTCCGTGAAGGTCAAGGTTCACGGTCAGACACAAACGTGCTCAGGGCGACTGAAAATTGATGTACGCACTAATAAGAGAAAGATGTGAAACGAGATGTTTCATCTTTTGGTAATAATTATTAACGAGATGAACAATGTGTCCAGACATATATATATCCACCAAACACTGACATTCCTCAAAACAAACAGTGTGCACGTTTTCACACAAAAACCAGTAAGACCGGTTGATACGGATACCACACTACAGCCTCCGCTACAATACATGTCGATCCGACCTTCACACTGACTGTGCATGTATGTAACTGGTGCAGCTGTGTCTGAAAACTAACTTTTTCAGATGTAGTACTGATGTTTACAGAGTGATTCGGACTTGCATTAACACAAACGTCGCCATTTTTAATTGCCCTTCATGGTCGCATGATCGTATTCAACACATAGTGGGAAGCAAGGACACAGCATGACCTCGTCACCTAACATACTCCCTTATCTGTGAACATTTACTTGACGTCGGCGTAATTTAACCCACAATTTTGAATTAAACATCATCCACCAGGATGTTTTCAATCATCTGGTGACTGTCTCTATGGTCTAGTGGTAGAGCGGAAGGTTATACCAAAAAGATGGTACTTGTTACCCTGTCTGGCGCTCGTCGTTAAGGTGAAGGTGAAATTGGGTTTAACGTCGCGTCCAATATTATTGCACTTATATAGCGACGTGCATGCACGTGTGTGTGGCTGCTTGTATTAGTCCGGACTAATGCCGATTTATAGTGCTAGCTCACTGAGATACCATGCCGCAGTTTAACATGAATACCCTACTCAGACACAGTATACTGACTCCGAGCCGACCAGTCCTTGTTTTAGCCCCTTTATGCCGATCGCCAGACAGGGTAACAACAAGTACCATCTTTTAACGTCTTTTGGTTTGACGCGGCCGGGGATCGAGACCCAGAACCTCCGCTCTCAAGGCAGACGCTCTACCACAAGACCATGGAGGCGGTCCTCGTCATTGAGGGGCTTATTGAGGACTGGTCATCTCGGTACACTGTGTCTGAGTGGGGTATTCATGTTAAACTGCGGCATGGTGTCTCAGTGGGCTAGCACTATGAAATCGACATTGCCTACAACGCGATGAACCTGACGGTTAAAGTGGTTGGCTCGTCACGTCGAAGACCCCAGTTTGATTCCCCACTTGAGTACAATGCGTGAGACCCATTCTTGATGTCACTCGCTGTTGGGTGACATGGGTGGAATATTGTAAACAAAAAAGAAAACCCATGTTTACCCGTTCTTTTTATACTAGGGTCTTTCTCAGGCCATGGACATACATGTGAGTTTCCCGCACGTTTGTTATATTGTGCATGCTCTTTATCGATGTATGATGTACTTTAACTGTAAATTCCCCGGGTAATTAAAACTGACCATGTTTGTCAATACTTAGTGCTGTGTTTTTTAACATGATGAATTATGCTCCTTGTACTCGGAAATGGAGCTGGCCGAGCTAGCCAAAATATGTGATGTTATTGCAGATTTAACACCAGGCTGTGCATACATGTAAATTTAATGTGATATTTCAGGAATATTGTTAAAAGCGGCGTAAAACCAAACTCACTCACTCAATATTGGTCTAAGTTTGGTGTTGTGTATTAATGAAAATTGAGTTACCTGCATTAGGAGAATTAAATTTACTGTGCGTGAGGGCAAGGTTTGCACAAGGTCTAATTGAGAAATACAATGTCATGCTTTTGCAATGTGCCATAAGTGAGAGCGAGTGAGTATGGTTTTACGCCGCTTTTAGGAATTTCTCTTAAATGGTAATGGTAAATTAGAAACATTTATCACCCATGGAGGTTTTAAGATGAAATTACAAAAGTAAATCAATGATTTTGAAAAGCCCGTGATTCTACTGTCACGAAGATAAATGTCATTATTCTAGCGAATTCTCGGAACACTACATATGGGCTTCACGCATTGTACCCATACTGTGAATAGAAACCGGCTCTTCGGCTTGACGAACAAACACTTTTACCACTAGGGTAACGCACCGTGTGTCATGACACACATAACTGGCCAAAAATCTAGACTTGCCAAGTAGTGTAGGGAGTTGCTTACAGTTATTTTAAAGTCTGTTCGGGACAGTGGTTGATGGTTGAGGTAAAAGTAAGCTGGCTGATATACTGCTTTATTACCCACGTGGTGAAGATACAGGTGGTAAGATACTAAATCCGTACGTCACACGTGTGTCGTACAAGGTTGACCTTGTTTTATTCGTTTTGATTGGATAACCGTGACCTCTGTCACACCGGGACTACTTTTTTCATTCATAAAAAATCGCGAGACGTCATTCATTTTGCGATTACAAGGCAGAACTGAAGAAATTCATGAGCACGAGAGATATTTACAAACACTTTATTAAACCAAACAAGATAGTCACACGCATCAAATTCGGTTTGCATTCTATATAAGTTATGCATTGAGCTCCTACAGACGTATAATCGAGCTAGATCTATAAATCGATTTACAATGTACGACTGCCTATCGAGCGCGTCCCTTGAGCGTGACGCACCCGACCATTTTCGCAACTTTCAATTTGATGTAACGTAAAAGGATAAGCGTGGTGAAATGAAGTCTGTTTAAACTATCTGGACAGATATCTAGACTTACTTGGGATGATCCGGTTGTGCCATCGGTGTCCCATTTGAAGCGTATGTTGTGGCGCTGTTTCGGGAAGTGTTGTTCATGAATGAACGAACACAGCACGACCAGATAACTTAAAGTTCACAGTTCCGATACAAATCATTCGAAAACTCCGTGGAAGTGTGCCTGACTTCTGATTTTGTGGCCCAAAACATCCCAAATGTGAACAGTTACATTCCCTATCTCTAGAGTAAAACGCTGTGAGTGGATCGCGGTTGTCTTTTCTTATTCCGGTGGCGACCTTGCCCTTCGATCGTTCGAAGCTGTCACTGACATGCAAGCAGATTTGAGTTTGTTGATTTTCACGTCTTCAGTAAAGGGTGGTACAGTTAACATGAATGTCTTTGGCGAACAGTCTGATTTCCCTCTTCCAAAATGGTACGGACATGATATAAATTCAGCTGATAGATCAAGGAAACCGAACCATTTTGATTGCACAGACGGGATCCCGGCAGTGTGATGCGTGTGACTGTTGGTCCGATATTCAAAGCGCGGCGCTAATGTGACATTTCAAATTTTCTTATCGGTGTCCTGCGTACTAACAACATGGCGCTTGAATTACCATAAGTTGAAGACTTTCTTCCAAAAGGATCTTGAGCGTCGGTGCTGGTTTGTTTGTAAACAGATCAGCTGGCGCATGTTGTTAATTCGTATGCATAAACATGTCAACAATGCCCATATTTGGTCATATATCAATATTCATGCGCAACCAGATTTTGCAACCGGTTTCAGTTTGGTCTGTCAACGAACGCAAGTTGTTATGTATTTACACTTAAAAATATATTCAACGTGGGTAATAAATAAAATACCACACTCATTCTCGTTAGATACCATTTTTACGAAACTCGTGAACTTTCTATGGTATCTGACCTCGCTTTCGCTCGGTCAGATACCATAGAAAGTCCACTCGTTTCGTAAAAATGGTATCTAACGAGAATGAGTGTAGTATTCTCTATTTATTACCCACGTGGTGAAGATACAGGTGGTAAGATACTAAATCCGTACGTCACACGTGTGTCGTACAAGGTTGACCTTGTTTTATTCGTTTTGATTGGATAACCGTGACCTCTGTCACACCGGGACTACTTTTTTCATTCATAAAAAATCGCGAGACGTCATTCATTTTGCGATTACAAGGCAGAACTGAAGAAATTTATGAGAACGAGAGATATTTACAAACACTTTATTAAACCAAACAAGATAGTCACACGCATCAAATTCGGTTTGCATTCTATATAAGTTATGCATAGAGCTCCTACAGACATATAATCGAGCTAGATCTATAAATCGATTTACAATGTACGACTGCCGATCGAGCGCGTCCCTTGAGCGTGACGCACCCGACCATTTTCGCAACTTTCAATTTGATTTAACGTAAAAGGATAAGCGTGGTGAAATGAAGTCTGTTTAAACTATCTGGACAGATATCTAGACTTACGTGGGATGATCCGGTTGTGCCATCGGTGTCCCCTTTGAAGCGTATGTTGTGGCGCTGTTTCGGGAAGTGTTGTTCATGAATGAACGAACACGACAGCACGACCAGATCAATTAAAGTTCACAGTTCCGATACAAATCATTCGAAAACTCCGTGGAAGTGTGCCTGACTTCTGATTTTGTGGCCCCAAACATCCCAAATGTGAACAGTAACATTCCCTATCTCTAGCGTAAACGCTGTGAGTGGATCGCGGTTGTCTTTTCTTATTCCGGTGGCGACCTTGCCCTTCGATCGTTCGAAGCTGTCACTGACATGCAAGCAGATTTGAGTTTGTTGATTTTCACGTCTTCAGTAAAGGGTGGTACAGTTAACATGAATGTCTTTGGCGAACAGTCTGATTTCCCTCTTCCAAAATGGTACGGACATGATATAAATTCAGCTGATAGATCAAGGAAACCGAACCATTTTGATTGCACAGACGGGACAGTTGGTCCGAAATTTAAAGCGCGGCGCTAATGTGACATTTCAAATTTTCTTATCGGTGTCCTGCGTACTAACCACATGGCGCTTGAATTACCATAAGTTGAAGACTTTCTTCCAAAAGGATCTTGAGCGTCGGTGCTGGTTTGTTTGCAAACAGATCAGCAGGCGCATGCTGTTAATACGTATGCATAAACATGTCAACAATGCCCATATTTGGTCATATATCAATATTCATGCGCAACCAAATTTTGCAACCGGTTTCAGTTTGGTCTGTCAACGAACGCAAGTTGTTATGTATTTACACTTAAATATATATTTAACGTGGGTAATAAATAAAATACCACACTCATTCTCATACCACACTCAAACTCGTGAACTTTCTATGGTATCTGACCTCGCTTTCGCTCGGTCAGCTACCATAGAAAGTCCACTCGTTTCGTATAAATGGTATCTAACGAGAATGAGTGTAGTATTCTCTATGTATACATTGTGGTCCCTCAACGGCGCTGCGAGATCCACAACAGGTTAGTCTGAATCTACCTTCATTACAGGTTGCGTAACATAATACTACACTGAGGCTTTGTATTCTTAAGCTATTCTATTTTAAGATCCGATGTACCATGCCTATTAAGAACGCATCATGTTAACAGACAAAAACTTGCTCTTTGAAAAGACCACCTGTTGAATAATAACTGCACCGGGTTGCTATAACTAGATGGCCGACGACAAAAGTTTGTATATCTCGCCTTGCTCCCGGACATATGACTGAAACACGGTCACATATTTAGAAACCTCGCAAGCAGGCTTCAGGTAAGTACAGTGCTGATTATATTGCTAAATTATTCATTATGCAGTTATATGTTCCAAAGGCTGAGTCTATTTACTACTAAAGAAGTAGTTAATGTGAAAAAATAAACAATTAATCTGAGCTAAAAGTGCCGAGCTTGGTGTGAGCAATGATATGAACAAAACGACCACTGTCAAGGCATAGCGAAAACATGACGATTTGCGACCTACCTATATTATTCATCCTAATGTTTTATGTATGCACGTCTGCATGATGTTGATCCGCTAAATAGTGCATATCTTTTTACTGTCATATTTGAACGTATACATTTTAAGAAACAAATGGTTGTGAACTTATATTCATATGTGCCAGCGCATCAACAGAGAGATGAACTAGACACGACTTACTCACGCATCACCAACTCTGAGATTTAATTCGTACTCGAGTTACACCATAAAGCAGTGTCGTTCCTCCAGCAAATCTTTATTTTAAGATATCCCTGTATTTAAGACTGCAGCTCGTGTCGTAGGTTGTCGAAATGTAGTCAACGTTTGGTATGATAGAGATCAAGAATATAACATTAACATTCGCGATACCGACGAATACGTCGACATAAACACAACAGAGCCTTGCAATACTCACCCACCTACAAAGTGAGGTGAGGTGAAATGGGGTTTAACGACGCGTCTAAGATTATTGCACTTATATAGCGTTGTGCATGCACGTGTGTGTGTGTGTGTGTGTGTGTGTGTGTGTGTGTGTGTGTGTGTGTGGCTGCTTGTACTAGTCGGACTGATGCCGATTTATAGTGCTAGCACACTGAGATACCATGTCGCAGTTTAACATGAATACCCCACTCAGACACAGTCTACCGACTCCGAGCCGACCAGTCCTTGTTTAAGCCCCTTAATGCCGAGCGCAAGACAGGGTAACAACAAGTACCATCTTTTGACGTCTTTTGGTATGACGCGGCCGGGGATCGAACCCCGGACCTTCCGCTCTCCGGCCGCGCGCGGGCGTACGCTCTACCACTAGGCCACGGAGGCGGTCCCCACCTACAAAGGCCGACATGGGGCCTGAATAGTTAAAGAGATATCCACAACAATATACTATCAGATAATAAATAAATGTTAAGGGACTTGATTGCATTTGACTCGCTAATCAAGTTTATGTTTCCATAAACCTACTAGAGACCCACTTTCGCAGGTTGTGTTGTATTGCGCCGAACGATGTCAGTGACTACTCACCCTTGTCGCACCTTTTTTGTTGATAGTTGAATAAGCAGTCTGTGGAGCTATTATTGTTGACTTATTTATTATTCTATTTATTGAGTTTTTAAAAGCACAAGGACCAGCAAACATAGGGATTAGGGATAAATAATGTATCAACAAGTGTCATACATCATGAGGCTATCCGCATATGTGTCACCTAGCGCGTCTCTCGCCAGTCGAACCCCAACACTGACAGTTTATATGTCTTCACGCATACATTCAAAATGTATGGTATGTTTTTGTATGTCTAGAGCTAGCTACACATTGACATATCCTGAATAGAAACCGGTTTGCTTATCTTGAAATATATGCAGGTTTGTCATTCAAAGGTATATGTCTCAAGACAATGTTCATCATACCTGCTCAAGCGTATACACGCTCTCTGTGTATCTGTCATGTCCCTAGTCGGACTTTTGCGTTCATATCACGCACGTTAATGTATGAACGTGGATCAGGGCTGGTTGAAAGGCTGTTCACACTGTAAAATGTGTTTTGAATGTAAACACATACAAGACTGTTAAGATCTAAACTTGTTTAGGAATGGGTTTTAATCCTAAACGGAATACACATTTTGTGTGCTCAATCTAAACACGTTTAGGATCTAAACACATGAAATGAGCTATCGTCTCACAGCCTAAACACTACCTAAACACAACATCCCCATAATCTAACACTTTAAACATAAAAGTATAAAGTTTAAGCATGTTTAGTTAAAGTGCATATTATCGCGCAATAAGTCAACTATGGCTAAGATGTATAATATATATTGACATTAGATGTGCACATCAGATGCACGGGCACTTGCATAACACATATTCCACCTGGACTCACAACGAACTTAATTTCATAGAAATGTAAAAAAACACAAAAAAACAAGCCAGGCTAATGATGTCTAGGAAAATTGACACTTGTGACGACAACATTCTCTGTAGTAGTGGGGGGGGGGGTGAAGGACTACGAGTCAAGAAATTGGAGGTTAGTATAGTGTAAATATGTTTGTGAACATGGAAGTATTGTCGGCGTCTGACTGATGGTATTTCTCTCATCCAGGAAGCTGACAATGAAAGTATATCTGATTATTACGATATACACTTAACCATTTTAAGCACACACACCCTCTTACCAACCAAACACACTCATTAAATTTTAAAAAAACATAGAAAGCACACCTTTATTATTACCAACATTGAATTACAAAGGGGGGGGGGGGGGGGGGGGGTTAACTTTTAAACACAATCTTAAACCTGTTTAGACCTAAACTAGTCAAAATTAAGTAACATGGAACAGCCGGAAGACGCCTCCTATGTATATTTACGTATCTTTGTTTTTCTTTCCACAGAAACTGCAGATATGGGCAATTTTGAGTTAATGGAAGGTAGCAAAGACAGGAAGTCTGACACTACATCAAAACGATATGTCTACATCACCGGAATATTTGCTATACTTGCCGGACTGGGTATCGGTATCATCATTGGTCGCTACGCAATATGCCCTGCCCAGTCAAAAGACGGGAAACCGGAAGTAGTACCCGACAAAAATGGAGTCTTTTTACCTGGAATCCCAGAGAAGATAATTAAAGACGGTGATCCTAAAATAGGAAAACAACTTTTGGACGCAGTGGATAACAAACAAATTGAAAGCTACCTCAAGTAAGAACCTTATTCTTGATAATTGTAAAGAAAATTTTCATAATATCGTCTAAGATCTTTTCTTTATACAATATGAATATTCAACTGTTATATTTAATGTTGAATGTTTTATTGCGTCTGTTTGAACCCGTAAAGATTCGGGTTAGAATTGGTCTTCAGTGTGCCTGTGTGTGGTATAGCACACCACTGCTAGTGGTTAACAAGTATTTCATTGCTTTACAAAGCTGTCACTTTATCATATAATGGGTAGGCTTCTCGGCAGGATAAAGCCAACGGGTAAAAACGATATCCGTTGGGGTCATATGCGGATAGAGATGCAAATATCAAAGGTCAAGTAGGACTACTTTCACTGTTTATAAACAAACATGGCGTCGCCCTCGTCATTCTGCGATCGAGTCAGAATTAACCATCGGGAATCTGGATAAACTACAGGGATTATTGCTATCATTATCAAAAGAACAGTCTAATATACTGAAATTCAGTGTCTAACTGTGACGTAGCTAAGGGATTTTATAAGTTTTGGCAACTTTGGATATATAAATTTCGAAACAATTTTGCGAGGGCACGAGGCCTAGCCAAGCGGGATTAGTAGCCATATCTGTGCTTGTAGACCTCTGCGGCTTGAAACCTTCTCAACAAATCAAAATAGTTGGATTTGGCCGAAATATGTTTGACTTGTTACCTTGTTTCGTTTTGTCGTTGTGTGTACATCTGATTACACTTCTTAACGTTGTGACAGGAAGGACCGACTGTCAACAACGTCTGACCGTGGCCGTGACGTCTCATAGACTAGGGTTAGAGTAGCTTCCCTTTGACAAAGGGCAGTTACTCTAGCGGACAGACCGATGGATTGCCGCGAAAGGCAATTGAAAAAAACTGTTGTTTTGCGTTTTTTTGTGCTTCGCCACTGTATAAGAAACAGATTTCAGTTGGAACTATATTGGCTACTGTCACAGTCCGACTGACACATCACTTACCCTATCGTCAAGGCTCGTTAAATACAATGTTTATTCCTAATGCAGGATATCTACCTTCCCCAACCACACTCGCGTGATAACCTCTATGTATCTTTTCTATTTATTGCTTTACAAAGGACATTTTACGTGTAGAACATCAATCACGGATGCCAAATCATGATAAAAGTTGCATGATTGATGCTTAAGTATTTATATTAATAAAAACTTACGTTTTACTCTCGATGCCTGTTTAAATATCATTAAAAGGATATTATTCATGAATAGATAAAGAAACTTATTAGCTTTAGCATTGGCGTCACTTGGAGGCTGTTAACCAGAGTACCGCACCCAAGGAGTTCAGTAGGTGTGGTTGGAAACACAGGGCGACCGAAGGTTGACATAAATCAGTTAACTTGGCTAACATTGATCTACCAAGGATAGTTTAGTCAACACAGTGGGTTCCATTTCTGGTGTCCCCGCCGCGATAGTGCTGGCATATGTTTTCGGAAAACAGCGGCGTAACGGCAGTCCCTCAGTCACTATCTGTACAACCCATCTGTGACACACAAACCACGACCACGACCACGACCAGACCACGACTGTGCTCCAGTAGTTTTTACTGATGAATCGAGATACCGTGTGGATACAACATATCGTCATGCCCGTTCCACAAAGCGATCGTAGAAGTCGTAAGTCTATGTTACAGTATGGGAGTTACCTTAACGCTATGATCGCTTTGAACGGACCCCAGTAATACATCGAAACCCAGAGGATGTACCGATAAAAAATAATGTTACAATTAATTATTGACACGAGAGGCTGCTGGGGACGAGGAACCACAGAAGGAAATATGTTAGGAACCGCTACTTGCTATAATATACAAACAGGTATCTTAATTTGTGATTGTATGTTTAGGAAGTTTCAGGTTTTGCCTCCGTGGTCTAGAGGATAGTGCGCCTGCCCGGAGAGCGGAATCTCCGGCCGAGCCATACGTTAAAAGATGGTACTTGTTGTTTACATGCCTTGGGATCGGCATAAAGGGGATAAAACAAGGACTGGTTGGCTGGGAGTTGGTACACTGTGTCTGAGTGTGTATCCATGCTAAAACTGCGGCATGGTATCTCAGTGGGCTAGCACTATTAAACCAGCATTAGTCCGGAATACTACAAGCACACACACACACACACACACACACACACACACACACACTTGCATGCACGTCGATGTTCGATATTGTCAAGCGCCTACAGACGCCTATCTACATTTCAGACACCTGTCAAGCAAGCCACACGTTGCAGGATCTAAAAACAACCTTGACCTTGGTAACTGGATCAAGGATAAATGGATAGAGTGGGGGTTTGATGACGTCAAGCTAACGCCGTATGACGTCCTTCTGTCCTTCCCCGATCCCAGTAACCCCAACGTGGTGCGCGTCCTGAACAACACAGGCGGAGTGGTGTACCAGTCTCCTTTGAAGGAAGCTAACCTGACTGGCGAGGATGACCCTGATGCGCTGCCGCCGTACAATGCTTACTCCCCTGCAGGCTTGGTGGAGGTGAGCTAAACGAACATCAATTTATCATGTTCTCGGCCAAAGTATATTGAATTTGTCCTTTTTATCGCACTGTATTAACACTTTTCAGTAACCTTAGGAAACAACTGCAAGCAGAACAGTAGCCTATAATATTATCATCTTGGCGAAAAAATGGATTTTGTCACTTGACATACTATTCCCTAAACAGTTCAGCTACAGTCACGTAACCGTCTATAGTTTCCTTGCCACCTATGTATACACGTTCGTGTATAAACTAATAGCTTGGTTGAAAGTAAAGTACTTTTGTGGCATTATATGATCTTTGTTGTTTAACGCTGCCGATTCCTTAGTGCGTTTTGTTTTGTGCCGCAGCCAGCAATATATACAGCTATAAGCAGTCGGCATGTACATAGTCTGGGCCTGTTAAACAAATGGAACATTGATTGCATCCACAACAACCAATGCCGTCACGGTACGATCACACACAAATAACATAGTCGGACTCGTCTCTTTTTAACACAAATGTCATCCTTTCTGCCCAATACGGGAACCCATCTAGACGCCAGCGCAAATTTGATTACCGACATGGGCATACGAATATCTCAATAATCATAACTGACAGTTTTAAACATCGAGAAACCATCAGTTATCAGTGTTTAAACGCACATCTTTAGGTATGTTGAAGATGCTATGTTCTACTGTTAAAAGCGACAAACCCATTTCCATGATCAGAAATGTTTGCTAAAAGAATTCCGTGTATATTTTAAACCTGTGTTTATGAATCACTATGAAATACTGATGATTCCAGGTATTCGCCAAAAGGTAAGCGTGTCCCTCCCCGATGGGGGCATCTGTCATAAATACATGCAAAGGCAAGGCAATTGTTCACCTGAAAAAAAACAAATATGGTATTGTATCAGACATATTTTTTGCCACTGACGTTTCAAATTTGGAAATGTCATCCACATGTCTACCATAAAACATTTTTCAAACTTTACTAAGGCCTTGAATGTTGTAACCCTCATCAAACAACTTTTGAGCAAGAGTTCTATGATGATCTTTGAAATCTTCATGGAAAGAGCATGCTCGATTGTACCTTAAAAGTTGTGACATGTAGACACTAAACGCTGGAGTTGCTGGAATATTGCGCAACATGAAGGGAAACTTCGTATCACCCGAACCTCAACAGTCGGCTCTTGTCAGTTCAGCACTGGAATTCATTAGGAATTCATTTTTACATATTTACTCTGGGTTTTCTTTGCCAGGGTGACATGGTGTATGTTAATTACGGGCGAGTGGAGGACTTTGACTGGCTGGAGAAGAACGCCAGCATGAACGTCACGGGGAAGATCGTAATCGTCAGATACGGGAAGATCTTCAGGGGAAGCAAGGTAAAGTGTATAATACCATCAACCGGTTTCACTACCACAGTGTACGAGGAGTGTTACTCACAAGAACTCGATTCAAATTAAAGTTTCACAAACAGTTACCAAACTTTCCAAGGCTTCATCACTGCTTCGATAACTAACAACTCTTTCAGAACATGTTGTCAACATATTTGGCGACAATTGCATCCCACGTCAAAATAAATGATCACTAGGGATTAATTGGTAGGGACCACAAGAGCACACAAACATCTTAATGTCGATGTCCACTCTACAGGTCCCTTTGTCTTTCCGATAATTTAGGTTCAGATAGCCGCGGACCACGGCGCGACTGGTGTCATCATCTTCTCAGACCCAGCTGACTACACGTGGAAGGGCGACCCACGTGTCTACCCGGAAACATGGTGGCTGCCAGGGTCAGGGTCACAAAGGGGGACAATCTACACTGGTGATGGCGACCCGCTAACACCAGGATATCCAGCAATCAGTAGGTTTGACGACACACAAGCGCAATGCAAATAAATGGATTCTTACACGAGTATCAGTACGATTAACACACATATGTAACAATTTCTTTCTAATCAACGCATTAGGATAAGCTGGTGAGGAGATGTTGAAAACAGCGTCGATGAGCGCAGAGAGGAACTCAACAATGTTAGGCTGTGGCATAAGGAACAGTGTGACGTCACTCCATATCACGCCAACAATTAGAGAGCGTGAACTCATTAGTAAATATGTGCTACTTATAGATTTCTATTAACTCGCTTATCTTGAACCTTTCAGAAACTGCATATCGGTATCCTGAGAATTCTACTTTTGTTAAACTACCTAAAATCCCAGCACATCCCATCGGATATGATATTGCTGAGAAGATCCTCAGGTAAATCATTACGTTTTTAGTTTCAACAAAATCAGTAAATGCGCTGTCGAGTCACTGCATTTTCCGATCCATCACTTGATTACCTGCTCAAGCCTCGATTCTTTACAGGCCGCCAGGCAACAAACTAACGCTTACTTTTAATAAGAAATAATAGACCGCCTCCGTGGTCTAGTGGTAGAGCGTCCGCCCGGAGAGCGGAAGGTCTGGGGTTCGATCCCCGGCCGCGTCATGCCAAAAGACGTTAATAGATGGTACTTGTTGTTACCCTGTCTGGCGCTCGGCATTAAGGGGCTAAAACAAGGACTGGTCGGCTCGGAGTCAGTATACTGTGTCTGAGTGGGGTATTCATGTTAAACTGCGGCATGGTATCTGAGTGTGCTAGCACTATAAATCGGTATCAGTCCGGTCAAGTACAAGCAGCCACACACACACGTGCATGCACGTCGCTATATAAGTGCAATATTCTTGGACGCGACGTTAAACCCAACTTCACCTCACCTTTATATAGAAATTGTGTGAGTGGCGGATACTAAAGGCAGGACATACTTGCCCTTTTCACGAACACCTGGTGTCACCACTGATTTTCAATGATCCATTCACATATTGTCCACCGTTATATAGCCTCACGCCTCTGGTCTCGGCGGATAATCGAGACTGGTTGTCATTTGGCGTTGGCATTTAATTAAGTCAGATTCGCTTGTCATGCCGAAGACCCGGGTTCGAATCCCGACATGGATACAATGTGTGAAGCCCATTTCTGGTGTCCCCCGCCGTGATATTGCTGGAATATTGCTAAAAGCGGCGTAAAACCAAACTCACTCACTCACTCACTAATTAAGTCAGATATCTTGGAAATCAGTTTTTATATCGCGTAGCTGTTATTCTGATAGTGTCTGGACTGTCCGCTCTATGGGAAATAGAATGGACATTAGTCTTTTAATCTGTTTATTGTTCATATTGTTCGACCCACAGTGAAATGGGCGGAGAGGAGGTCCCGCTTGACTGGAGAGGGGGTCTGAACATCACCTACAGACTGGGAGGAGCTCTTCAAAAGACAGGGTGGTGGGTATGATTCTCCAATAACCGTCTCTACACCATGGATGTGTATATTCTTTCTTGGGAGTCACTGTTAAAGACTCCAATACTGAATGTGAATGTTTCAGCAGCCATATTGGCAAACTCGCTGGTAGATAGTAGTCAGCCAATGTTTGAGATAATGACAAGAACTTCTTTGATAGGCATTTAGAAGTTGGAGTACTAAGTAAGGATAAGAATTTATGGATGAACAACTTCTTTATTACAATTAAAAGCGCCGCTCTTAATTGTAATAAAGAAGTTGTTCATCCATAAATTCTTATCCTTACATAATGACAAGAGATTAAATTACTTCGAATTACGTATTAGAACCCATTGCATGGCAATATAGTTTCCTTTTTGGACGTAAAGCCTACAGTTAAAAGTCATCCATGTTCCTACCAATGACACGCCGTGATATTTCCCGAATACTGGTGAAAGTGGCGTTAACCCAAATTCACTCACTCACTCAATCACGTCCACCAAAGACACGCCGTGATATGTCCCGAATACTGGTGAAAGTGGCGTTAACCCAAATTCACTCACTCACTCTATCACGTCTACCAATGACACGCCGTGATATTTCCCGAATAACGTTGAAAGTGGCGTTAACCCAAATTCACTCACTCACTCTATCACGTCTACCAATAACGACATCTAAATTGTTGAGGGCTACCGTTCCGACTTTTAATAATTGTACAATCCGTTTTGCAGAATAAAACATGAATGTAGGGGTGTTTAGTGAGGTTTAACATAAAATAGGCATTTTGGATATTGTGAATTCTAGACTGATTTCCTTGCTGTTTGTCATCAACCTGGCAATGTTATGTACTGATTTTAACGTGTTATTCATTCATAAAAAACATTTCAACCGTGATTACATAACCATTCTATTTGTTATTTTCTTTTGTTTTCAATAGGAAGATGCAAATAAACATATCAACAAAGAATGAAATAAAAACTGCATATAATGTCATCGGTATCATCAAAGGATCGACAGAGCCAGGTAGGTTGTGAAAGAGAAATGAGAGAGAGAGAGAGAGAGAGAGAGAGAGAGAGAGAGAGAGAGAGAGGGAGAGGTTTGGTATGTATGTGTATCACTTGAGGGCGTGTGTATAAACGTAAATGATGTGGTAAATGTGGTATTAACATGAGTTACCTCCCTTAGTGTCACCACTCGATCGGTTTTACTATTCTTGTGGTTACTTTAGTGCCATACTTGCCAATATGATAGTGAGTGAGTGTTTAACGCCGGTTTGAACAGTATTCCAGTTAAATTATATCACGGCGTGTCAGCGAAAATATGTTATGTGCCCCATGTTTGGGTTTTGTCTTGATTCACGCAGAAAGCATTTTTATAACTGTAGATCGCTACGTGATGGTCGGGAATCACAGAGATGCGTGGGTGTACGGGGCTATTGACCCGTCCAGTGGAACAGCCGCCATAATGGAGTCAGCCAGAGCCATGGGGGAGATGGTCAAGAGTGGTCAGTGTTCGCAGACTTTAATGTTGGCAACCATCAGCTACGTGACAAACATGAAACCAGTATCCAGAGAATATTGAAAAACAATTTTTTCGTCAAATTTTACAAACAAATAAAAAATTTCGTTAAACATGCTGGATGTCCCGGAAACAAAGCTGTGAAAATCATGTTCAATTCCTCGGTTCAGAGAAACAGATTGTATATCTTTAAGAAGTGACCTAAAACATATTCTGTCACGAACAATAACAATCACACCCTGACGACTTAAAAGTTTTATGTTTTGTTTTGAAGTTGTGACCGAATAGAAATATTCCCATAACATGTCCTAAATCAGCAATCCTAAGATTATCATGACTGTCTTCCAGGCAAGTGGCGCCCCCGTCGGTCCATCATGTTCTGCAGCTGGGGCGCAGAGGAATACGGACTTCTGGGGTCAGTTGAGTGGGTGGAGGTGAGTAACACGTGGGTAGAGGAGTACACTCTGCGGGGGTCCAGTTAGAGTAGGAGGGGGTGAGAGACACAGGAAGTAGGTGGGGGGGGGGGGGGGGGTGTAACGGTTTGCTGGGGTCCAATGAGTGGGTGGAGGTGAGTACAGTACGCTGGGGTCCAGTTAGAGTGGGAGGGGGTGAGTGACACAGGGGTAGAGGAGTACACTCTACGGGGATCCCGTAAGAATAGTTCGAGTCTACTGGCAGCTCGGTAATGTTCCACCCTCATGTCCTTGGAGAAACTAAATACACTCCCAACTGTCACCCCATATTATAAATACTCTCTATTATGGCAATGGCAAAATTGTTGTAATTAATATAGTTCAGATGAATGTTAATGCTTCGTGTGTTTGAAATTAAATTGGACTGATGTGCAATTTAGACAATATTTATATACTATTTCCAGCAATACCGGAAAAACCTGAAAGAGAGGTCTGTGGCTTATATCAACGTGGATATCTCTGTTTATGGTAATAACATCCCAATATCCATCTTGTCAAATAGAGTGATCATTATTCTAACTATCATAACATTGTAACATAGTCCCAAAGACCTATTAAGAACAAAATATTATGATATTATTTACCATACACAAAAACAACGTGATGTAGAGGAACATATATCCAATCTCCTGTCTGCCTGCAGGGAACTACTCACTGAAAGCCTCCAGCACGCCTTTGATGTACAGGGCAACGTACGAAGCAGCAAAGAAGGTGACCATTTAACCGAGAACACCAGGTCCTATTCTACAGCAATGGGTTGGAACTCAAGCAGATGGATCCTCAATCCTTGGTCGGGTTTAGGGGGACCTCACACTCCTTTTGAATACAATGGCTGTAGCGGAAGGGGCTATTTTTATTTGGGAATTGATAACTCACTATAGTGTAACGATGAACAATTCAACAAATTCTGAAGCAATAAATAGAATTAGACCTCGGTAAATGCCGGACTACATAATTGGAATCATATTTGTGACTTTTAAAAACCGACACACTGTACTGGTAGTAAAGTTTGACCAATGGTCTGTCATAATGACTCTCGCAAAAAGATTAAAAGTATGCGATACATTATGGGGCAATTTGAATATTTTATCAGATATGAATTTATGCGTGTGGCAGTAGTTGCAGTGGACATGTGGATGTGGATCCGGAATTTACTCTTCTTCTACTGTCGTCTTCGTGGGTACTACAAATTATTAATAGCATTCCCACTCCATACTTCGAGGATACACTTGTCAGGGAGTCGATCCACATTTCGCTCCGATTATGAACCTTGGTCTGCGTGATCGTGCTTACGATATAGTCAGAGTCGTACAATGGACTCAGCATTTAGCAGACATTTCTGACGCTTATGGACATTGTTTTGTCGCTTGTATTTTCATTAATGTGTTCAATGACAGTAACCTGCATCCCTTGGAACTTTGACCTCTCATTGAGCTCACACTGTGGTAACCAGTATTGCTGTCGAATCAATTAACAACAGTTTCATCTAAAATATAACTTACGCTTTCTGAATACTTTCAGGTTCCTAACCCCAATCCTGCCGAGGTTGCCGCCGGGCGAAAGACAGTGTACGATACCTGGCTTCACAGCTACCCACTGAAAGATGAGAATGACGTTTCAATGAACCTTCCAAAGTGAGATTATCGTTTCTTTATTATCTGTGTATGGTTCATTCGGGGCCCCTCGTTACCAGCGTGTACATACCACACCGGGCAGCAATGGAGTAGCCATATTGCATAGCTTAACTTAATTAACATACTGGCCGATAGCAACGCATACTGTTCGGGCAACATGGTTACTGATTTGGAGAAAAGCTTATCAGATAAAATGTATACCATTTGAAATATAGAGACAATAAATATAGGTCTTGGTCGGTAGAATGTGTTGTCTGAGGTGATGTTGTTGTTCACGCTATCACTCTTGACCATCTCCCCCGCTTCCAGGATAGGGGACTTGGGTTCTGGGAGTGACTACGCCCCCCTACTTCAGAAGGCTGGGATCACAGCGGTGGACATGTCCTATATATACAACACGGTACGTCATCTAAACAATAATGTTATTTTGTAACCAAAATTTAGTTTTGTACATTTTGCTGATAAACAACATGTGACCCTACTTCATCATTACGTATCTCACACTAATATGATATACATGTAACTTTCACATATAGTCTTTGATGCAAATGTGCATGCTATTTATGACGATTGCAGAATGTACTGACATTCATTTTCTTCCAGCACAAATACAAGGTGGACTTTTATCCCTTGTATCATTCTTTGTATGAGACGTTCTATGCAGTGAAAAACATCATGGACAAACAGTTTGAGGTGAGTAAGAAAGTCTGAACTACAATATTCATTCAAGGAATGAACTATGCATCTATTGCTTACAAATCCTTTTCCCGTGTACGAAATGTATGCAGTCTTCCATTTCCGGGGGCCGAACCCACTTGATTTATGAGTGGCAGACATAGTTTCCAATGTCTCAGCATCTCTTGCTTTTTGATGAAGACGACCAAAATGGGACTTAGGATGGAGGTAATTACTTACCATCACAGAAAAGTAATAGTGAGAGTTAGCGTCGTGCAGTCGTGGCGTAGACTGACACCATGGTTTGCTGGTCGTGAAAGGCGCCACAAGCATCGATTCCTCTTGGCGCGCCAGAAACCTATGATCGTGGGTTCGAATCCCATATGTACCCTGATTATACTTCAAAGTTTGTCAGCATTATACCTTTGCTCAAGGGTTTCACGAAAGTGGTAAATGTCTAAACCCTCAAAGTTTCTGACTGCTTCAACTCTGACTACACTTTAGATGAGAATATTAATTTTTTGTACCAACAGTTTCCCCACATGGGTACAATGTGTGAAGCCTATTTCTGGTGTCCCCCGCCTTGAAATTGCTGGCATATTGCTAAAAAAGACCTAATACAGTACTCACTCACGCTCTTTTACCACCAGTGCAACATTTCAGAGAAAGGATGTTTGAAAGTATTGACACATAGAGAATCTCACCCTCGTGTCTTTTGATATCAAATATATCAACACGAGTTGATAAAAGGGGAAAAATTCCGATGCTTGCCGAGGATGTTTGCCACTTTTATCAACGAGTGTTGATATATTTGATATCAAAAGACACGAGGGTGAGATTTTATTTATCATGCAACATCATTCTTCCAACTTTTTCAATTTGTAGACAGTAATTAGCAGTGTCTTCAGTGCAAAAAGTACTGCTAACAGCTTCAGTAGAAGAGCCATTAGTGATGTCATTAAGACGTCATGGTAACCAGTGATGTCGCAATGGTCTGCAAAGCATGTGATGTAATTTCATTGCAGCGATATTTACAGTGTAAATATCTCATCCAAGCGATATCTCCTGTGGGAGCCAGTTTTGGATGATAAAAAAGATAATACAAATCGTCTCTGCCCCTTAGTATCACCGCGCCGTTTCCCGAATGGCTACAGAGCTTGCACGTTCTCTTGCCGACTCCCTCATCATCCCCTTCAACGTCAGCGACTACAGCTGGGCCCTCAACAGATACTGGACTGCCATTGGCAAGGACCATGGGGAAAAACTTAGAACACGCATATCGAACTTTGGTACGTTTCACGGATATATCGTCTCTGCTTGTGTGCAGTATAACATGACTACACACACGGTCTGTAAAGCTTGTCGTCGTGTACCTACTTATTGCTTGTAGATGTAGTATATACTTTCTAAGGCGTTTCCTGTGGGGATTCCGGCGTAGAAATGGTCCCCGGCAAGCTCTGCTGGGCGCAAGAGGTTGTCATGCTCGGTGGCTTGTTTGATAGCGTGTCATTGTACCCCGACCGTGTGGATTGATGATCATAATATCAATCACTTAATTGTCTGATCCACACATGATTATCTAAGTTAAATATCTAAGATATATTATAAGAACACTATCAGTGGCGTTGTATTACAGGATGACATAAAGACGACCGTGAGAAGGTCAACCTTATTATTATTATTATTATTATTATTATTATTATTATTATTATTATCATCATCAATTATGACCCTTTATCCTGTCAGTTGAATACCTCCTCTTAAATCCTACATCATTTTGTTATGAAGTTATAGCCAATGCAGTGATTCAAATGACATTTTGGGGTGTTCATTTCCAGATGACCTTGGCTCAGTGATTGCAAACTTCAGTAAGGTGGTTGATGCCTTCAATGAAAGAGTCGCCACAATGAACAGGAATGAGTACGTAAACCAGATGTATTTAGTATACGACATGACATAATTCGTTTTCCCACCAAACTAACCAAGCTCCTCACAGCGATAGCCCGTTTGCGGGGCTCTCTATACTATCGTTGCCACCAGTCAAAACTTCCCACTGTGATAGGTGGTCACAGCCATGCTTGGAGTTAACTCACAACCGACCGACCGTTATGCTTACAAACAGGCGATGACTGCCTAGACGCTGAATACTCTTATCCTAACTAAACTATCTTCTTTGTCATTTTAAATTTCTATTTCATTTCAACTATCATGTAATTTGTACAGTTATGTAAGGGGGAAATTTGGGTGATTTTCCGTTCGTCTGCAATCTCGAACCAAATTAATCTGTTCAAACAAGCCAAAAATTCAATTCATCTGGAAAATATGGTCAGTCGTAAACCTTTTAAAAATACCTGTATTGGCATTCCCAAAGACATATACATTTAAAAAAATTCAAGATTCTTGTAATGGCCGCGCCCACACTGTAGGCAGCGATGTTACCGAGAGAGTAACGAAGGTGTCACGCGCTGGGAAGGAGCTTGCCAACTAACGACATCTCGACTTCCGGTACTTTGGTATGTTACACTAAACATGATTTAGTGTCAGAATACATAATAAGTGTCATCTTTATGCCATCCAGACATTCCGTCTGGTTAAATAGTGCGTTTGAATGCCTCAAAATATCATTCAACGTGCCACTTTACGACATCGACCCACTGGGGACTTTTTTTATGAATGAAGATCAACGGGCTTCAAAATTCGGAAGGACCACAAAGAAAATAAGGCCTTTTAAATCTTTGTGCAATGAGCTGTGCTATCAATAAAAGGTGTTTTATGAAAGACAGAAATTAGCACGAGTATTTCACCCATCGGGATAAAGTAACACGGGGATCCTTACATAACAACCTGTTCATAACATCTGATCTGTACACATAAAATAAATTGCCGAACCCGTCCGCTGAAACTGGCTACCGCAGCATTTATATAATTGGAGTGTAGTGATAAATATGAGTGTTGATCATAAATAATTTTGAAATACGTCCCATGTAATACTAATGATATGTTGATTAAAAAGTCAAGGATAATTCAATATGATTGACAGTTAAGAGTAACTTATAAACCTTAACAAAAAATTAAAAACGATACGCAAATGCACTTGAACACAAGAACTAGAGAATTCTTATTACTGAAATTTCTGCGAAGTATATGTTCGTTGACCTACACCTGCATTTCTGTTTCAGCCCTATGGCTATTCGGGCTGTCAATGACCAGCTGACATTATTGGAGAAAGCGTTCTTGGACAATGATGGTTTACCAGGCAGGCCCTATAAAAAGTAAGAGATTAGTTATTTGCCTTGGAAATCGTGTTTTAATGCATTATAACGTACCTCTATGTTGAGGTCATATAAGGCCTGATTAGTAAAATTAATCAAGCATTTACACTCATACTTTCAGGCACCTCCTCCTGGCTGAGAGCAGCACAGATTCCTACGCCAGTAGTAGTTTCCCTGGCCTGGTTGACCTGCTGTTTGAGATAGAGAAGGCCCCGGATGTGGATGCACGCTGGGAACGTGTCAAGAGACATTTCTCCGTCATTCTGTTCACCATCGACTCGGCGGCGTCAACACTACGGGATGTCATACAATTCATTCCAGAAAATGAATAACTTCCTTTCTTTTGTTCTTATTTATATTTGATCTTCATGCAATTTATAGTAATTATCGCGTAACGATAGAAATAAGGTCAGCATTTTATGCTTTTGAAAGTCGTTCTTGCCAGTTCCGCTCTACATGGTTATTCTGGTCTTCTGGGTTGACGTTTTACCCTATTACAACATTGTTACCCAGATAACACTATTATTCTTGGATTTCCAATGTTGGCCCAATGAAGCGAAAACTTTTAGTTTGAAATATTTAAAAATCCAAGATGTACTGTAGCTTGCCTCCAACTTTCGACAATAATTGAGGATAATTTAATCCAGAATATTATGTTCCAGAGGAACATTTACTATAATAATTTCTTGACAGGTGCCAGATATCCCTTGTCTGATGGTGTGACAGTTTTGATACAGAGCATGTACATGTAGCCATATTCATGATTATTTTCACAATCCATTATTATATATAAGCATTTTCTTTTTGTAGATATATTTTGCAATGTTATTTTCTATATATTTATAGAATCCGTTCAGCACAAGTATTTACCTACTTACCATAGTGTTCTATGTTCGGTGCACCCTTTGTTTATAATTTAGTTCTTTTGGTTGTGTTGTATGAACCTATATAATCTGCGTACCCATCAAGAAGCAATGTACAGCTGACACATAACATCATGAACACTGTTCCTAGATGCACCCTTATGATAAACAGAAGTGTATTCAGCTCAAATAATTCTGAATGATTAACCAGATTCAGTTGTATTTATGTACGATCGTTGATGGGTAGTTGAGTGATGAGGTTACAGAATTTCTACACTTTCATTTGCCCTTGGTAATAAAGATGTATTTGTCGATTAGGTAAAATGTTCTTATTGTTTTTCAGTACAATGATCTCTGTATGGGTGGGAAGAGCGTGGATATCATGATTTTTAACGTGGACCTTGGTACTTACGATTATATCATTACGCAAAGACAAGAGTAAATAGGTATTCGGGTCAACACTAATATTATGATACAGAACGTCAACGCCTGAACGCAAGAAATCGATCATCTGTCGAAATAGAGTCCACCATGCACAAAAAAGCAAACAGGTGATGAAAACTATACGAATGGGTCGCTGAAATTAGTAATGACACCAGGTGTTCCCGAATAGGATAAGCGTGCCCTGAGACATGAAGCTGAGAAATTTGCATTACGAAGCGACGGCGGCCTATAAACAATGGAGACAACAGCGCCTTTGCTGATTTGGTTCCAACAAAAAGCGATACTTCGAATCAAGGAAGTGATTATACCTTTGTTATTGTAGTAGCTAGAAGAATGGACTTTTATGTTTTAAAGTTGTACTTTTTTCCGAAATCGGAAGTGATGTCACTAAACCAGAAGTGTTTATGACTACAGAATACAGAATATATCATTGCTTGTAGTATTTTATACGTGAAGGACCATGTTACATGTGACAGAAGTGTTTATTTGTTTGGCACCGACATTGGTTTATACTGAGGAGGACGGTATGTACTGAGCATAATGCGTAGGCTCCACAGGTGGGACATTTGTTCTGAGCCGAGCACAATGGCTCTTTGGGATTAGTAGTCGTGGTCATTGTGACCGAATGTCTAAAAACATTTGACACTATGTATCACTGTCATTTCCTCAGGAGTTGACATTGGGTTTATAGGACTGTGGCATCTACGACACCAGTTGAGATGCTAGGAGTGATCATTGTCAACATAAAAAGATTGCAATGTAACAATAAGAGTAAAGCTTAATCGTGTCCAGGCATAACTGTTCTCGTTCTACAAGCTCATCTAAACTATATTACCATGCACTTTGGATTAATGAATTTGAACGTCAAACTACTCTCTGCAGTTCCTGTTATTTTGGTATATGTTTACTTATACTTATTTAAGGTCTCAGTTAATATTTTGGACATGTCGCAGTATATGGAGAGACCAGGTGCTCGAATAATCACATAAAAAGCAAACACTCAACACTTTTCATCTTTGTATATAGTTCTTTTATTGCCAGAATAAATCCAAATGTTACAAGATACATATATAGTCACAGAAAAAACTTCACAATATGCATCTGTGTCTCACACCTTAATTGAGCCTGTATTGCTCTCCTTTCCTAGAACGGCCATTGGTTGATCCAATCAGATCAAGTTTTTTCCCTGTCACGTTTACTCATATAATCATTGACAGAAACTATTCGCTATATTTTAAATTAATGAAATATTTAAGGCTATGTTTACCCGCATCAATCAATTGCATCAATCATAACTATTGCCGACATCAAATGTTAAACCAAGAATGCCATTTTGGTCACCGCATGGTAAATATATCATTTCTGTATTTACAACAGAAGCCATCACAAAATATAACATCACTTTGAAATAATCATGAAGCCATATTAATTACAAGTCTTTGTCTAATAACGATTCAGAAGAATATATATCTCTGAAATATGTTTTGCTGTCTTCTCACTTATATACACAAGGACACAGGTATACAAAAAGAACATGCAGATGATGTATTACAACATTAGAATGTTTTATTCTACAAGCAATGTTTTATTCTATGATAGGCATGAACCTGATTACATCACTAAGCGTCGAGGCTGCTGATTGGATGGTAAAGAGGAGCACCGAGAAATGTTGCTTTACACGTGTCCATCGAGCATCAACGTCCGGGTCAGTAGCGATTTCAAAAAGAAGGTCAACGAGGCCAGGAAAACTACTTCCGGCATAAGCGTCTTTGCTGCTCTCGGCCACAATCAGATGCCTGAGGATTGGATGGAAACAAGATACATTAGCATTATCAGAATAACGTATGTTGAAAAATAAAACTTTCAAATGTAATAAGTATTATAGTATACGCGGTTTTTCTCAGAATCAATAATTGAATAATTGTGCGTAGGCATGGGTGGCTCAGTCGTCTAAGACGCTGCAATTCACTGTGACTTGTCCTTAAGGTATGTGAGATTATGTTTATTGGTTTGATGCTCGGTTTCATCAAAAGGGTTATCTTCCCAGATCATCATTTCAGGGTTTCATTCCACATTAGGCTGGCACTGCATGGTAACTTAAATACTGTGCAGAGCGGTGTTGAACAGAACTCAATCACTAATAATTTTGCAGCACATAAAGTACATCAAGAATGTAAAAGTCCGGAACGAACATAATAACATACTTTCTCGTGGGTCGGCCCGGCAATCCTTCATCGTCCAGAAACGCCTTCTCTAGCAGAAGCAGCTGGTCATTCACAGCACGAGTGGCCAGGGGACTGCAAGTATAGAATTACCAATATCTCACCCTTACCGTCACGAATTCCATACAGAGACATTTAATTACTTGCCTGATGAAATGTCTCGAAACTTTCAGGGCGAGTTTTTATTAACATGGGTCTACCACTTACCTGCATGTGTGGCTGATTCCTATATCTTTGCAAGCATTGATTCCCTCAAAATGTATTGGATTTTCCATTACTTGGTTGCATAGCCTTTAAGTGACGTCGTCTATGGGGTGTTCTGATGGATAAAGACCGTTAACAGAACTACTTACTCAAACTTGTTCAGTGACGATAGTCTTTCTTTGAACCGTTGAGATTCCCCCGTGAAGTTTGATATGGCGTCCTTAAGTTCATCTAACAATAGACAATGACGATATATGATGAGTGCAGGGAAACAAACGAGGAAAAAAGGTTTCATAAGTCAAATCATAAATAACACTGGATTTGAAATTCCATTCATCGGATAATTTTGTGAAGAAAATATTATTTAAATAAGTACACATTTAAATATTTCATTACGAGAACAAATCAAGATTTGATGCACCAAATAGGTTCATTGGTATTTTCATATAGACTTTGAGACTCTTTGATAACAAATAAACATTAATTCAGGATACACGTAACCTGGGGTACCGCAGAATCAGTAAGATCTCTACCATAGTTATCTAAATTGTCCCTGAGTTTGGCCCCATGTTCTGTGTCCAGTGTTCGCCAGTATCTATTGAGGGCCCAGCTGTAGTCGCTGACGTTGAAGGGGATGATGAGGGAGTCGGCAAGAGAGCGTACAAGCTCCGCAGACAACCGAGAGATAGCGCGATGACACTGAGGAGAAATGGAATATTTAATGTCTCTTGATACAGTGAACACACACTATATCACTTGATTCCAGCTAGTATTAACGACAGTTATCAAGACATTATTACACATTCTGACATTTGAAACGCAGTCCCGAAAATTGTCGATATCGCATCATATTGTAATCCCGAAATGAAATGAAAACAAGAATTTAGATCGAATTGTTCCTTCTCTGGTAATTTCAATATATATGTCTCAGACATACATTAATGGTTCCTCATGTTTTCAGAAGAAGATGCATGTTATCAATGGCTGCCTATTTTACATACTGATAAAAAACTCAGATCTCGAGGGATAATCAGTATCGCAGTAAGATTTTGATGATCGTATGTTGTGGGTTTAGAGACACACAATATGAGCAGGAAAGATGCAAGTCCATCTTTGGTGACAATGGACAGGAAGACCCCTTTGCCCAATCCCTACACGAGGTGACACCTTTGATATAGATGACATTACATCTTCAGAAGGAGTGAGTGAGTGAGAATGGTTTTACGCCGCTTTTAGCAATATTCCAGCAATATCACGGCGGGGGACACCAGAAATGGGCTTCACATATTGTACCCATGTCGGGAATCGAACCCGGGTGTTCGGCGTGACGAGCGAACGCTTTAACCCGAGGCTACCCGACCGCCCCTCTTCAGAAGGAGGTGAAATAGATTCATATATGTTTGTGATAGACAGATCTAATCTTATTCTATTGCATAATCGATTAAAGAGCAATTCCTTTGGGGTATCCATGTTAGTATCTACCCAAACAAAAGAAAGAAGAGAACATTTTGAATTGTTTTTCTCACCTCAAAGTTGGGATCGATGAAATGTTTTACTGCGTAGAATGTTTCGTATATGGTGTGGTACAAGGCAAAGAACTGAACCGGACCCTTAGACTGGAAGAGTAAAACCATAAAATGTAAAGTCATTGAAATGTTAGTATAACCATCTTTGGAATAAAAATAATCCCTTATCATTGGTCAGGCATAAATGAACATCATACGCGATATTATCCCCAAGAATATGATATGACTTTGATAAGCATACATAATCCAATGTGAAGCCCAAATCCACGGATGCAATCCCAGTGAGTTGAACCAAGGTTGCATAATCACTTCCAGATCCCATGGAACCAATCCTGAAAACACGTAAGGACGTCATAAATTATCCATCACAAAGTCAATATTCCTTCTCTACATTGCTTTCCATAAGAACCATGTAACATTTTCGTCACTATGAGTGAGTAAGTAAGTGATTATTATGTTGTTACAAGCCCATAAGCAATTTTGCAGCTATTCGCAGCGTCCATCACTTTGAATATACATTGTCAATGCAAATAATAATCAGCCTGGATCATCTACCGAAACAGATTCCATTTGGTGTCAAGAGCACAATAGCTGTGAAATTATATAAATGAACCATTGAAAGTCAGTGATGACACCAGGTGTTTACGTGAAGCTACACTCAGTGCAGTGGGAGGCACGTTGAAGAAAGATGGGAATGTATTTTGAAAACATGATGTGTGCTATAGTTAATCCAGGATAAGTTGAACCAACTCACAAAACGGGTTTGAGACAAGTAGGCGATGCACAGAATATGGGCAAACATATTTGGTTTGTCACAGGTAGAGAGGGTGTACGCATGTCGAGCACGTGCAGGTCATGACGGTGTAATTGACTACGCTCCAGCGAACACACGACTATTACGAGGTCGGTCGCCACTAGAACTGGTTCGCCGTGACAGGACACGCTCATATCCATCGAACTGCTTTTCGCGGACCACCCGCTACCCCTTTCTTCACAACGGTAAGCGCCAGTGGGAGGACCTCATACATAGTCATACGGGGTTAATTGTCGGATAACAGCTTAACTTATCCTCGCCTACCAGTAGGAATACTATTGCTGATGACCGAGAGCACATGATGGAAGGCAAAAATCCTGATTCATAAATGTGAGATGGGGTAATGATGATCAGATTGTTGTCATCCAGTGAAATCAGACCAAGCTTGGGGGTATTTATTGGTTACTCTGGGTTTGATTATTTCGTTCGTATCGCCAAGCCAACAGCAACATAAGGGCAGGTCATGCTCACCTATTCGCGAACACCTGGTATCATCGCTATTTCAAAGTGATTCATAAACATGCTCATGATATAGTCATTGACAGAATTGCACAATCGACTCTGCTTTAAACAGAGATTTCTGATGGTTATGGAAAGGGTTTTGTCGCGTTTATTTCCACAGCCAGCCGTTCAGGTGTTATGTTTCTTACCCAGTCATGGTAGACAGTAGTGCCCCTGTATGTTATCTGCACGACCTGCATACACAGCCAGTCAGTCCTCTTCAAAGTGTAACTTCATTGCTCCAGACCACATATTGTAGGAATGCAAAGACGTCGGTCGTGTTTTAATAATACGTAATGTAAACCTAACAACTACATAGATACACGTCAGTCTACTGATGACAGCTGCACTGCATCAACTCGGGGAAGCATTCATGGTGTATAAACAATGTGATACCTGGGAATGTTCAGATTGTTCCCGTCCTCATCCGCCCATTCCATCTTCAGCAGCCAGTTATCATACAGCGTTGGGTGATCGGTGTCTGTATGGTTCGGATTAGGTACCTGGGCACCAAACAGCAACATCTTATTTACCAAATACCACACGGGCACAGAGACGTCATAGATTACTGACGGATAAATGTGACCACGACGCATCTACATCCGGGCTAAGCTTATCAACCCAAAGCCTCCAAAACACAATGGAGCAACTGTATTGGAATATCTGTATGTATAAATATTGACTCCGGTTCAGAATTGCAAACAAAAGGAAATTGTAGAGGCTGTAAAATTCACAAGGCATGATCTGTTGGTAGAAAGCATTAAAAAGTCGGTGTCAGTGGTAGTTTGGGGAGATTTGTCAGCCATGAAGGAGTTCAGCGGTATATTCATTTGTGTGTCTCGTGAGAATATAATTATTAATTATATAACTATTTCAATGTTCACTGGTCCAATTCGTGTTTGCACTTACAAAAGAAACTCAATGTTTTTGAAAAGCCCGTAAATATCATACAATGTATATCAGATGAGATGCACGCGGCAATAATCTCTTTATAACATAACGTCCTTCTCAGAATAATAAATGTTAAAGACTATTTTCTATCACTGAAGTAACTTCCTGTATGCAGGAGTACAAACTGAATGCTCGAGTGAATTGCCCCATTTATGATATAGTGCCAAATAAGTTATGTACAGAAACACCCACACATCGAGTAACACATATCCAAACGTAAGGCAAACGTTTATTAAGTAAGTAGACATTCCAGGTTATTAAAAGTAGTTCCTCCAAGGTGACCTTATTTGAATATATATCGGAAATTCATCGGATTGGTTTATCGCATCGATAACACTATCCACAGTACGATAAAACATTAATAAAGAATATTTGAAAACATCATGCCTTTAACAAATCATTAAAAACTGCATTGTGGGCTTCTACACTGAATAACATGACTATCTGTACACGCGACAATATGGTAGACGTCTAACCTTCTTGGCAGCTTCATATACAGCGTGGTACATCAGCGGAGTCGCACTAGCACGTAGAGAATAGTTTCCTGGAACATGCAGATTGTACACAGACCACGTAGAAGATGAGTATACTTGGACGAACATATATCCTAACGTTGAACTATCCGATCTGGTCCAAACAATGTTAGTTTACGCAGATATATGAGTAATAAATATGAGTGTGATATTATATCTGCTTCAATATATATATATATATATATATATATATATATATATATATATATATATATATATATATATATATATATATATATATATATATATATATATATATACTCTGCAAAAGAAGAAACGCAAACGTATTAAAATCGTAAATATTCTGACAGAATGTTGCCGACATCCATACAAAATTAATACCAAAAATGAATTGATCATTTCTGCATGGGCTGGGATTGATTTGCGTGTAATGAATGAGGTACAGAAGAAATTTGGTGAAAAGAGAGAACAATAGCAAAAACACAACCACGTCAGAGCCTGGCGTCGAAACAAACCAACATGACATGCACGTGCAACATCACTCGTTGGGCTATAAAAGCGTTGGGTTTCATTTAACATGCCATCACAACCTTACAGCAAGTGAACAGCGAAAACATGCCACCACTGACGGAAGCCCATCGCAACAACGAAATCGATGTACGCCAATTTTGAATAATCGATCACCATCTGTTGGTTATTTATTTGATCTATAAAACATACATCAAAAATCACTCTTGCGTTTCTTTGTTTTTGCAGAGTACATATTAAAGAAAGAAACCAATAAATCAATAAACCACGAATTGACAACCCATTTACTTTAACGTCGAATGGCATCTACACTTTTTCTTCTGCATGGGGATAAAACGAAGGATATTGGTAATCCTGGTAATATTTAGAAGTTGTCAAGCATGTTCGAGGAAACAGTTAAGTTAAAGTTGTGTCAGAATGTACAGAGTGATGAATGAGGTATACCTACCTGTAACAACCGTGTCGAGGTTGATATACGCCACAGCCCTTTCCCTCAAAGCTTTGCGATATTCCTGAAAATTATAAACAATTCTATCTTGATAAGGTATGACTTGACTTTTTTATCCAAATTGTGCGAGTGCCAGGGGCAGGTCATACTTCCCCTTTTCGCGAAACCTGGTGTCATCACTGATTATCAATGATCCATTCATGTAATCTGTATCACTATTTGGCATTGTACACCCAAAGCAATATGTTTCGTTAGATAATCGGGACTGGTTGTACATCTGTCTTTGACGTTTTGAATTGGTTTGGTCTGGCGTCAAAACGCAACAAAGATAATCCGAAAAATGCGGTCTTCCCAAATGTGTACTTAATGAAAAAAAGATTTTAGTCTTGATTGACAATGCATCTTTCTAAATGAGCGTGTAAATATTGCAAATTAATCATAGACAGTTTTAACAAATAAAACGATATCTGGTGCCCTAAGTATCATGGCTTTAAGCGTGATAGTGTACGTGGATTAGGTAGATATATAAATAGTATGTAGTTACTTCGTTTTCTTCATATTATTTTACATCTATATAAGTAAAAGCGACAAATCCCTTTTCATAATCATAAAAATGACTGCGAAAAAACTATATCATAAGCCTGTATTCAAGGCCTCAGGAAAGCTTTCACAAAGTTTTATAGTAGGCATGTGGAGGACATTTCGAAATTTGATGCTTCACTGACAAACATTATGCCCCATGCAGTTCCTTATTTTGACTTGTACAATATGTTCCCGTGTTTTTTTCCGATGGACAAATGACTTACCTTTGCATGTGTTAGTGACAAGTGCCACCGGTGGGGCAGGATACACTCACCTTTTCGCGAACACCTGGTATCATCACTATTTGATAGGGATTTATAAGCGCATGCTCGTGATACAGTCCGAATCATATAATCGACTCTGCCTTCAACAGCGATTTCTTATGAATATTGATAGGGTTTTGTCGCTTTTATTTCCTCAGCCAGCCGTTCAGGTGCTATGTTTCTTACCCAGATATGGTAGATACTAGTGTCCATGTGTATTATGTGCACGACCTGCATACATAGTTAGTCAGTCCTCCTCAAAGAGTAACTTCATTGCTCCAGACCACATATTGTTGGAATGCAAAGACGTTTGTCGTGTTTTCATACTACATTATGTAAACCTTACAACTACACAGATACATGTCAGTCTACTGATGACAGCTGCACTGCATCAACTCGGGGAAGCATTCTTTGTGTATAAACATTGTTATATCTGGGAACACCTATTTATAAACGTATGCTCATGATATGGTGGGAGTCGTATAATCGACTTAGAAATTTCTTTTGAATATGAAGAGGGTTTTGTGGCTTTTATTTATGAATTACTATCAAATAGTGATTATCCAGGTGTTCGCGAAAAGGTGAGCGTATCCTGTCGCACCGATGGCTTCCGCCACAAACACATGCAAAGGCAAGGCAAGTCAATAGGACAATTTGTAATAAATCGGGTGTCTAAACGATACTGATATTACTGTAATTTTAATAACCATTGTTGTGGGTATGTGGTTGAAGAAATCATTAGTGAACCTATAAACAACCTAAGAAGAGTTAAAACGTTTGAAAACGTATCAGGTATTTTACGGTCGGCGCCTAAAAACTCACTTCTGCCCATTCATTGGAACCGATGAGCGCATACTCCTCCGCTGCCCAGCTACAGAACAGAACAGATCTCCGGGGCCGCCATATACCTGTTGTCATTGACGGCATTAAGAATTAATTTAGTTGACCTTACTCATACAATGTAAGGACGATAAGCATGTCAACATGGTAACTTTTTTCCAAGAACTCTGCTGCAATATATGTATACACCAAGAACATTCTTAAGCACCAGTATTTTCCATTTGTACCGAACTTCAAAATTTCGTTTAGATATATATACATTGATTTATGTTGATAAATGTCTAAGTAACCATGGCTACCTGTTGAAACGTTGGTATATGTTCTTCCAGATGGCAGTAAGGATTGAGTCATATCATATGATGTGAAAAAGCAGAGGAAGGAATTGAAATAGTAGTCAAATAACTATTGGCATGGAATAGTTACAGAACTTTTCAATATGAGCATGTGAGAAATAAGCATTAAAGATTACGGTATCTACTATAGGAATGAATAGGTTTTGGTTGTATTCAAAATAATCTCACCAAAACATTATTGGTCGTCACAGATACTTTCATGAACTATTTGTTCTTAATATGACCTTTTACACTTCGGTCATTCGAGAAAGTCACAACCATGAAAAATGAATAAATAAACAAGACTACTGACCAGCCTTCGCCATGTTTCCCATTACTCGTGCAACCTCCATCATGACGGCCGAGCCACTCCCCGGATCTGTAGCCCCGTATACCCAGGCGTCTCGGTGATTTCCAATGAGAACGTACCGATCTAAATAAACAAAAACAATAACAAAACCATTTCCATAATCATTGTACGATCATAAGCACGTGTTTAGGAATCACAATGTCAGTGATGTTACCAGTTGTTCGCGAAAAGGTGCCAAATTGTACCACCCGCCACAAACACAAGTGTTCACTGGAACACATGGTACAAGTCAAAATAGTAATTTGCATTGAACACTTTATGCCAGCTGGAAACGTCAAATAGATACGTAAAACTTTGAATTTTAATAAGTATGGTATAAACATTATCAGTCATGAACAATGGCAGACAAATAACCTTTTTTACTTTGGAGTTCTGACATGTTTTAACATATGTTTGTAATGATTTTATGTTCATTTCCTAAAATAATCAGCTTGGGTCAAAAACGTAATCATGTTCAAATATTAGAAACACTCTTCATAAAAACCTCCAAAATAAGTCTTTGGGGCACATTTTATTCTTACCTATACACTTAGGGTTGACATAAGTCCCAAACATACATTTGTTGAAATGAACCAAGCCTAGTTCTCATCTATATAACTTTATCATCCAAAACTGGCTCCCACAGGAGATATCGCTTGGATTAGATCAAGCGATATCTACCCTGTAGATATCGCTGCAATGAAATTACATCACAATGCTTTGCAGACCATTGTGACGTCACTGGTTACCATGACGTCACAATCAAAGGACATCACTAATGGTTCTGCTACTGAAGCTGTTAGCTGTACTTTTTACACTGAAGACACTGCTAATTACTGTCTACAAATTGAAAAAGTTGGAAGAATGATGTTGAATGATAAATAAAATCTCACCCTCGTGTCTTTTGATATCAAATATATCAACACTCGTTGATAAAAGTGGCAAAAATCCTCGGCAAGCCTCGGAATTTTTCCACTTTTATCAACTCGTGTTGATATATTTGATATCAAAAGACACTCGAGTGAGATTCTCTATATATCTGAAATTATATATTTTGAAATTATGAAAATACTGAGGGCCAAAAATGGCCATTGTCCTTCTTCGATCTTTCCATTTCAAATTTTCTATGCTATTGACGAACTGTATACATGTATTGTGTATATCTAAAGTTATTTACCTCGTTCAATAGCGCCTTCGATAGTGCCGATCACATTGTGAACTGTTTTTATCACATTCGTCGTGGAGATGTTGATTTGAATCTTCCTGAAACATTACATTTATTAATGTATGGATACATATATGGATTGATGAATGAATTAATAACACATGGATACAGAAAAACCGATTTACATATTTGTTTAATTACCATATATGGTTGTGAACATATCAATTCATCAACATAAGTATTTCTAACTTAAAAAACCTCGAAATGATAATTCTTAACATGTGTCAATAGTTTGTGTACAAACAATACAGTTCGATAAATCTTCTAGTGACACATGTTACATAGTATCTTATACAACATACCATCCTGTTGACCTCAGCTCCGGCCCGAGTCTGTATGTAATGTTGATCCCTCCTCGCCAGTCAGGGGGAACCTCCGGGCCGCCCATCTCCCTGATAAACAGCGATACACGGTCAAAATAACCTGAGATTTTGAGCAACCGGTGTTTTAGTGGAACAGTTTTCTGCTGACCAAACATCATAGGCTGTCTGAAGTTACTGGCATCTCATGCACAGTATCACGTGGCAGATATTTTGTTCAATATAAGTGGAGAATGTAAGTTAGGTACCACACAAGAAAAAAAATCATTTCTCCTCAAAATTAAATTCTTTTATCGAATCAGGTCCTAAAAATGTAACACTGTTAATTGTCTGAATGCATTTAAAGATCGATGCTTCATCTCTCCTCTCAAGGATGCTTTGGTGTTTGAGTGAATGGGTGAGTTTGGTTAAAGCCGAATTAAACAGAACATCAGTTATACTACGGTGTGTCATTTACGACGTTAGAGAAACCCATGAACACAGGTTTAGTGCTTCTTCTTTTTTAGACTGTGAATTATTGCATTTATGACCAGATGTAACTGGTACACGAAACACAAATGTTTGGTTAAGTGAAGCAGTCTATCGTGATCTCGAATCTGACTTCCGTGGGCAATCTTCTAACGGTAACCCTAAATAGCAACATACTCCTTTGACATGCAATCCTTAGAGACAAGACACGTGTTTAGAAGGATGAAGTGAACCATTCCACGAAACATTTTTTGAAATCTTAGATAATTAAACTTTTTAATTTTTGGAAAAACAATTCAAATTACATGGCTGTACTCTTGCAAGTTTATATGTGATAGACATTTGATGAATATGGTTATAGAATATGCATTACGTACGAGAGGATTTTCTCAGCAATGCCATATCCTATTGGGTGGGCTGGAATCCTGGGAAGCTTTACCTTTGGAGAGTCTTCAGAATATCTGTAGGCCGACTCTAGAACACATCACCACATGATGCTGTCATACTTTAACAGTAGCTGTAGACATATGTAATGCACGTTTGGTATAGACGCTGGACACCATTCTGCAGAACATATAAGACCATTTTCTCACCAACACTTTTCTCAAATACTTGTCAAAACCAATTAAAATAATTAATTCGTGGCCATACAACATTGTTATTTACAGCTTAATAATTACCTAGTTGGGAAATTGTTTGGTATTCCTATGGGATATTTGATAATTACTTGTAGCAGGGTATCCTGGAGTTAGGGGGTCTCCATTGTCTTCATAGATTGTCCCCCTCTGTGCACCGGAGGGAGGCAGGAACGAGCTGTCTGGGTACACCCCCGTGCCACTCTGTGTGTAGTCCTTGGGGTCTGAATAGATGATGACGCCAGTCGCCCCGTGATCGGCAGCTATTTCAACCTACAATGTGAGTGAGTATGGTTTTATGCCGCTCACAACAATATTCCAGTAATATCACGGTACACGTTGTGCCCATGTTGGGATTCGAAGACTGGCCTTCGGCATGACCCCTAAACGAGTAACGTTAGAAGCATCGCTCTATTTTCTACAATGTCAGTCAGAATTATATTATCAAAATTACAGGTGAATAGTCATTACAAGCTTATGGCTTTGTAAGTATATTCCGCTCTTATCACCATTTGAGGTGTAGTCGGTTGTGTAAGTCTTTGCAATTCGCTGTGAAGAGTTACAATCCTTACAGGATGCGCTGATCTTTGATTCAAATCCCAGATTCGCCCTGATTATGATCCTTGATCTGTCAACACCACATCCTTGCTCGTGGGTTTCATTAAAGTGGTATCCGTCTACGACGCAATCCATTTTACCCCATAGGGGATTCTAGGAAAGAATAGGTTCCCTGACAACTTATGCTGATCGCAATAGGCGACCACAGGAACTGGTGGTAAGATTCAGTGACATAGTTGATTGCGTGTCATAGTGTTCACAATATCGATCACTGGTCATGGATTGGCTGTCACAGATTATTTACAGGCCGCCGTCATTTAGCTTAAGTTTCTTCCATCATGAAGGTGTCAGGTGGTGCCATGACGTGAATACAGTTCCTGGCAGCGTTAAACTACAGAACTACAAAACTCGCAACACATCCTTAAAACAGTTATATATTTATAGATTTCCCCATACTCTCATCACGCCACGTCCGATCTGCTAAAGCACAATGAAATAATATATCTCTATGAGTGACAAGACATAGTTTTTATATGACGACTAACTCTAGCATTGAGTTTAAAACGTTCCAACAAGAAAAAATTACATTTTACTTAATGATTTAATTGTTGAAGTACTGAATGAAAGTTAAAACATATATACTTACCAAGCTTCCTCTAAAGATCTTGCCATATTTGGCAATGACAATCTTGCCTGTGACATTAATATTTGTGTGATTCTTCAGCCAGTTGTAATCCTCCACCCGCCCGTAGTTCACATACACCATATCCCCCTTCACAGGGAAAATAAGAAAATAGGTTTTATGACAAAAACACCACAGAACCATGTTGATATTTTTATGATTATGCCAATGGTTTTGTCTCTTTTTTATTTACAAACTGGTCTGTTTGGAAAAAGCGAACAAACACAAGTTTATTTGAAAAACGCTATACTACTCAAAGTTTGCTAAGGATCACCTCTTTAAAAGGTAATACGTCAAACTATGATGAAATAGCCAAGGACAATGTTGCGCGAAGACATGTTTAGTGAACAAATGTCCGTTGTCGTGTGCAAACAATGCATGAAACAACATGTGACCAATAATTACCCATCCAAATGAGAGCATCTGACCAAACCGGACTAGTAAACAAATTACGAAAACAAATTCAATGTCCAATATCTCTCAGTATCGCGTATGTGATCCACGTACGGAAGGACATGGAGTTGTTAGAGGCTGATGATCTGCAGCTCGTTACACGTGTGTTCGATCGGGTTGAGGTCAATAGTTTCCTGTTCTAAGTAGGTATCAACGACCCTGGCGCGATGAAGCTGTGCGTTTTCGTCCGTGAGGAAGAAGTCCTGTCCGACTGTACCAGTGTACGGTCTCGCCTACACATCCGGAATATCATACCTGTGTCATCATGATTGAGCCCCTCCATAACGGTCATGTTCGGCTACGTTGGATACCTCAAATCTTTCTACGACGCTCGGTGAAGTCCAGGCAGTATTTTGATTTATCAGTGAAAAGTACTGGAGTTCAGGTGTTGATTCTTAGCAAACTTTGAGTAGTATATTTATGTTGCAAATATATATGATCGTTATGAGTGAGGTGTTCATCAATTGAAGGGTGATTTAACACTTGTCAGACCCCTAAAAGCATAATTTTGCATCTTTTCACTTGAAAGGAAAGTCACACTAACAATGTATGTTAAAACTGTCAACACCAGCCTAGGTCAGCCACGTTGTAAATTTAATGAAGCCCAATGACCTAAATTGGGCGCTGAAGTACGAAGGTCTGGTGTTGTTAAAGGAATGTTACCCATACACCACTGAAATAAGTGTTAGTGTACTCTTGTATAAGAAAATGTTTTCACTGAATATTGTACAAGTAAACATCGTAACAATCCCATATAACCGGTGTTATATCCGAGAAACTTACTTTCTTAATGTATGTTACTGTTAATTCTGTGACTCACGAATGAATGAGTTCAGTCAGCGAATTCTTCACAAACCCTCTTTTGATACCGTATTGTCAAAATCAAATTTGAGTATCTTCATTGTACCCTTGACAGCGTTTATACCGGACAAATTAAATTTACCAACAACTGCAGCAATAACATCAGACCGTTATAAATCATCTTTATAACCCGTGTTGTAATACCGTCATGTCAATGTCAAATGTTAAATAAGTTTGACATTTATTATACCAGAAGAAACTATTTTGGTTTCAAGAATGACACACGAATAAATGCAAGGCTGCTACGTTCATCGTCACAAACCGCCATCTCTAAGCCAACAAACATGTACTAAATACTTTCACATGTTACCCATTGTTACAAAAGACTACATGTATAACGAAATCGAATATAGGTAAAGTCGGTTGTAACGAATGCATAATTTCTTTTAGACAATGTTAGATCTAAGATCGCTTTGTGGAACGAGTTCCAGTGAAAAGTTACTTTTGGATATACCGAACTGTTTTTGCTCCTGACATTCGTTATATCCGTATTGGACTGTCAATATGACACCCTTACCCATACCCGCGTGTTGTTCGTATATAACGAACTAGTCGCCTGTTATAAGTTTTTGGATGACAGTGGGCGTTCAATATGGGGGAAAATATACCTTTAAAGTAAAGATTTTACTGTTTTTGGTTCGATCAAGAAGTTAGTAAGTAACTTATTTTTGAAGTGTTTACAAAAACATTGTTTGATACCTTGCAACAATCATGGCAGTCATCAATAAATGACATTTCAATGCTACTATATATTATAAACATTTTGAAACTCTCAAACGCTTATTATCTTTAAACATTGCTGGTCCGTATGAGACGGTGGAGTAATACCTACGCATGTGTATACACATATACAAAGGATTGCCCTAAGTTGAAAATGAAATTCATATTCTATCTGTCTGTGATCATTACACAAAGTAGTATAGTATCTAACTAAAAGAGACAAAACCCTTTCCATATTCATCAGAAATCTCTGCCAAAATCAGAGTCGATTGTACGAGTTTATCATGACAATGCGTTTATGAATCAGTATCATAGGCACGTTATAAGAGACGTCCACTTAAATTAGTAGTCTCTCTGTCGATCGTATGTCTACAGATATTCCTGATTCATTGATCCAACCTGTATGAGGCCTGCTGGGGAGTAAGCATTGTACGGCGGCAACGCAGTAGGGTCATCTTCTCCAGTCAAGTTGGCTTCCCTTAGAGGAGACTCGTAAACAACACCCCCGACGTCGTCAAGGACGCGCACCACGTTAGGATTGTTGGCGTCGGGGAAGGACAGAAGAACGTCATACGGCGTTAGCTTGACGTCATCAAAACCCCACTCCTCCCATTTAGCCTTGGTCCATTTAGCAAGGTCAAGGCTGTTTTCTGACCCCGCCACGTGAGGTTTCGATGTTATGTGTCTGTGGAAAAGACGATCAAATGTTTCGTCAGCTTCTCATTTGCTGTTTAATGAAGATCTTTAACCTGAAAGTGTTTTGTAACAGAATGTTGCCTGTATAATTGAGCCTTCAGTCCAGCCGTTTCACAACGAAAATTAGGCTGTGGTAAAAACAAGAAATTGTGTAAAACAAGAAAAACAAGGATTGGGGTTGATATATCTTGATGAGTGATCAATGTTACTTTTTTCAAGATGGCCGCCAACAAGGTTGAAAAGAAATTACCAAATGTCTACCAGTACAGTTGTTTCATGGTTTGACACATTTTCTTATCATTAAAATTATATTTGCCCCGGAATATGATCTTCAATACCTATGATCTACAGTTATCTAACAATCAGCAATGATATTGTTTAAGAAAGGTTAACATAAAAAGTGTTAACTTTATAACCATTCATCACATTTGAAAAACGTCATGTGATACGTAAGGAATATTACATAATTGTGTGTGTGTGTAACGCTGATTTTACGAAACTAGTAACATTTGATATTACCAATATTTATCAAACATGTATTTGGGTTCCTGTCAACTGTTATCTATTATGTAGCGGTACTCGCTTCAATCAGCCTATGACCGCCTCCGTGGTCTAGTGGTAGAGCGTCCGCACGGAGAGCAGAAGGTCCGGGGTTCGATCCCCGACAGCGTCATACCAAAAGACGTTAAAAGATGGTACTTGTTGTTACCCTGTCAGGCGCTCGGCATTAAGGGGCTAAAACAAGGACTGGTCGGCTCGGAGTATACTGTGTCTGAGTGGGGTATTCATGTTAAACTGCGGCATGGTATCTCAGTGAGCTAGCACTATAAATCGGCATCAGTCCGGACTAGTACAAGCAGCCACACACACACACACGTACATGCATGTCGCTATATAAGTGCAATAATTTTGGACGCGACGTTAAACCCCATTTCACCTCATCTTTCACCTGAATATATAAAGCGTAAACGCCAGGGAACATTCAGCCTCGGTTATCTGCCGAAACAAATTCCATTGGGCATTAAAAAGCAACATAGCAGTGAAATTCAGTGATGACATCGGGTGTAAATGGCAAGTACCGTATTCGACGTAATAGGCGCCCAGGACGCTCTCAAAATTAGAAATAGAATAATATTTTGGTGGAAAAAACAGAGTGGAAAGATACATTTCGTGGTTTATGCTGACAGACTGAAATGTTTATATGCGACAGATATATTTTTCCAGAATTTAATTGCCCATAATTAAGAATGCATATAACACACGAGTGCGTATTATACGCGAATTAAGAGGTCTTGTGTACATTGATCAATCGGAAGGGGTGCTAAATGGGATTGTTCACAAGTCAATATATGAGCAAAAATCGCCGGGGCGCTTATTACGTCGAATACGGTATATCCTGCACAGCCGGTAGCACCGTAACGTCCACTGTGTGTATATAAAATGCCCAACTTGTGTACGGACGACCGCGAGCAGGATGTGCCGCTTGGAGGATATGCTTGTTTTGTGCTTGGACTCCGATCACCTCCTTCTGAACTGGACATTCCGCTCATCCTTGTGATTGTGTTCTGCTAATTGTGAGTTTGTCATTGTATTGTTTCAATGTTAAGTTTTTGATGTTTTCCTTCATTTCCCCTTAAAACTATTTCCCTGGACATAGCACAGTATCACAGTGTCACAATGCCACAGTATCATTGACGTATTTGCAGAGACAAAGCATGTAAAGGGATGTGGAGTGAAAGGGTTTAACTGTACCTGTCTTTACATCTGAATGTATTCGGAGGACCCTGAGATAACCTTCGCGTGTGTTCGTATCCTAAATTCGCCTGTCGTAGTTTGTTAATAGCAAAAACATGTTCCTGGGTTTCAACAAATGTCAAGTATCTATTATCCCTCATCACTTTGGGCTGTCCTCCCGAAACAAGCTAACACGCCGTGATATGCATATGACTGAATTAATATCCGAAGCGGCCATCAACAAAAACCTTCTTCCACAATCACTTTTATCAGGCTCTACTTAAACCCAGTAATTATAACAATTCCTTATGAATTAAGATCTACTCAAACCCAGTCCTAGCTATTCCTTATGACACATACGTAACGGTTTCGAATATTTCAATCTCCATTGAAATTTGAAAAACTAGGCTTTTATTCGAACCAAAAGTATATAAAAGTAAGGGACTACTTACTTAAGGAATCCTTCAATGTTTCTATTACTAATTTCATTCATCAGTCGCGCTGTTATCCCAGGGTCGCCATCTTTAATAATGGAGTCGGGTATGCCAGGAAGGAAAGTTCCGTTCTTTGCCACCTTTGTGGGCGGGTCCTCCGCGGGACAGAAGGCGAAGCGTCCTAGAAGGATCCCCACACAGACGCCCACCACGGTGGTGACGATACCATAAAACAACAGAGGCCTCCTAAGATTCCGTCTGACCATGCGGTCACCATCAGGAGCGATGAATTGCAGCATGGACATCGCCCTAGTTCATAGACATTACATTTTTAATGTAAAATGTCAGAATGGAAATGTCAACACATTGTATTTTAATTACGCCATACATGTCACATCACACCTCTTCCCATTGTACTCACAATAAAGTGGGTTATATAAACAGTATTCGGTGCCCATGGCAAGGATTCGTTCAAATACAAAATCTGATATTCCCTCTCTGTTTCAATCTAACAGCTATAGAAAAACTTGATTGTTAATAATGCAGAATTTGGCCAAACATAATTGAACAAAATATTCCTCTATAGTTTGCACATACACTCTTCAAACATAGTAGTATGTAGTTCATTGAACCTGACTACACAAAAATTCCGGTATATAAATTGGATATATGTTATTTGAAAATGTTGGTGGCCTGGTATTCGACAAACGGTTTGTCAAATCGCAGCCATTGTCGATTTGCAATGTCTTAAACGGCATTGTTTTCACACTTGTTCAGAAATGTCATGGAGAAAAAACAGTAAAGCAAAATGCACGTGCAAGTTATGGCATTCGTAATTCGTGGTAGTGGCTATAAAGAGGCAAGCATAAGCCAATAATTTGTCAATTAATTGTCAACATTTTTCAAGTTCGAAATTACTGAGACTCAGCGCTGCCGATCGAACATCGCCATAGGACGTATCCAAAGAGGGGATTCGCAGTCTTCTGTTGCACGCCACTTCAACGTTCCACCACAGCACTATTTGACCGCCTTTGTGACAGATACACAAGTTCAATTCCACTGCAGACCGTCAGGGAACCGGCCGATCAAGAGTTACCACCCCTGCACAGGATCGCCACAGCTACGGATACAACAGGACGCATCCCTGGTTTGAGGAGGTTATCGTCCCTGTATTGCAACAAATCCATCGACTGCGACGATGGCGTTAGTGCCATACCTTACAACCTTGGAATTTGAGAAACTGGAGACGTGTGGTTTCATAGAAGACAACGTGTTTATCGTCGTCGAAATTAGCGTTTTGCCCCACATTGTGAACGTGAATTCGACAAATTCGGTGGCGGTAGTGTCATGGTGTGGGGGCCATATCCTACACCACGAGATCTGACTTGGCAGTGGTTCTCGGAAATTTGACAGTACATCGCTACATGAATCACCTTCTTCCAATGATTGATCGCCAGAGGGAGCTGTTTCAAAAGGACAACGCCCCACCGCGCACAGCTCGTGTCACGGTAGACTTTCTTCATAATGCCAACATCTTGTTCTGGTCGTCGAAACCTCCAGATCTCAACCAAATCGAATACCTCTGGGATGAACTCGATCGACGTGTACGTCAACGTCAGAACACGTCGCAGACACTCCCACAACTAGCCAACGCTTTACAAGCAGAATGACACAGAATTCCGCAGGACAGACTTCGTACACTTATCCAGTCAGTGCCGAGGAGATGCAGAGCCGTGATTGCTGCCCGGGGCAGTCACACGAGATGCTGAGTTGAGCGCAAGCTGGTGGCCTTATGTGACATGACAATGAACAGTTTTCAATGCCTTTGTACAACGACAACATGTGACTATCGAGATCCAAAATCTCATATTTGTATCTATGATATTAAATTAAATGTATCGACTTTATTAGGTACAATAAATTTACTAAAAATCTACCTGTGCGTTTCTTCTTTTGAAGAGTGTATACTACTCAAATACTACTTCTTATCATGTCCTTAATTTCCTTTGAGAAGTATAGGGTATTTTTATTTTAAAAGAGGGACTATGTTCTTCGGCCTGGTGCCCATTTTCAATCTCCGACTAGATATTGTAAGTCCATAAGCCAACTGTGTCTTCTTTCGTGCTGGGTGTGGAATCAAGACGCTTGGTAACTTGGGTATTCAGTAACTACTGGATTTATTTGTTATTTGATATACGTAATAATTTTGAACGACTCTCTAGGTCTGCCAAGTGTCCCGATCATATTACCTTTTAAAATGATTTGTAAACGGAAGGAAACTTCAAATATATTCGAAAATGCTAGTCACGTACCTTCCGAACTACGCGCTCGTATGTTCCTCAACCTCTACAGAGTGGCCCAGTTTTTACTCCTATTGTTCGTAGTACATTTATTTATGATCATTTATGGCCTCTGTGGTGGCAACCCGCGTGGGTGAGTGAACGGGGGTTAGTGATGTCGGCCACGTGGTTAGTGCATGGATGACATACAGGACAGGTGAGGGTGACAGGGGACGATATTTCTACAAAAGTTTGACAAGTAGTTTACAGTTATATACATAAATAGGGACATTTATTATAAGTTAATATGAACGGATTCAAGCGCCCGAGGCCAGGCAATGTTCTGTACCCTGTATAATTGATGTTGTTATGTAAACATTTGTTTTCCTTTCTAGACTATACGTAGACGTTGAGGACTGGTAAGATCACCTTTGTTTGCACTGATATACATCCTTTCTGTATTTCCGATATTTTAATAACCATTATTGGTTGTTGTCTTTAAGAATTGTATTCGAGTGTTATCGCTTTGTGAACATCTGGAAGGACATCAACTAGTGGAACCAAATAGAATACCTCGAGAAATACAAGTTAATCATCTTCAATCCTTGTGCTTGGAAAGTACAATCAACTTTCATGCACCATGTAGAGTACCACTTCACCAAAAAGTGAGAGTGGTGGATATAACGCCGCTTCTTTCACTATTTCTGTAAAACTGTAACACATCGATCACAGAAAATAATACATTTAATTTGCAAAGGACGTTTTGTGTCTACAACATAACATGTAAAGGTGGTTATGTGACTCTGCAGGTCACTTTGACCCGTTAAGGTATGCAGTTCCAAGAACTATCAAGTTTCCGATTAAAACTGTGCTTCTCGTTAAACCAAAATGGTAAGGGGCATTGACTTCCGGAAACTGTCAAGCCAGAAGGAGCGTACTTAACCACTGGCGCGTAGTGACCAATATGTACATGTACTTTACAGATCTTATGAATGTGACGACCGCCTCCGTGGTCTAGTGGTAGAACGTCCGCCCGGAGAGCGGAAGGTCTGGGGTTCGATCCCCGGCCGCGTCATACCAAAAAACGTTAAAAGATGGTACTTGTTGTTACCCTGTCTGGCGCTCGGCATTAAGGGCTAAAACAAGGACTGGTCGGCTCGGAGTCAGTATACTATGTCTGAGTGGGGTATTCATGTTAAACTGCGGCATGGTATCTCATTGAGCTAGCACTATAGTTCGGCATCAGTCCGGACTAGTACAAGCAGCCACACAAACACATGCACGTCGCTATATAAGTGCAATAATCTTGGACGCGACGTTAAACCCCATTTCACCTCACCTATGAATGTGACTTACGGGGCTCATTGGTTGGCACCATGTATATATTAACTCTGTAAAGTTTGGATTCGAACCTACTGCGGATCCTGATACAGCTAAGCGTCGAAAACCGAACTGCGGAGAATGGATCAGCAGTTTCCACTGATCTCTAAGTGTATATACAATCTGGCTGTACCAACACTAAAGACATAAATACAATAAATGCAGTTTATTTCTGTTTTGACTAAATAATTATCATATATTCAACTGTGAAAATCTACAATAACAGTCATACACAAATACACAACCTTTACAACTACTTTACAGCCTTTATACAGCCTCCTCTACACAGTGGGCGACAGTAGCACATAATGCTACACTTATATACAGTACATAGAACAAGTCATGTACAGATGCATTGCCAGATAGCCTAGCTTAATATCGGGAGGGGACCAGTGTGATAACAGAAAATATGTAGATAAAAGTCATGTTTACGTATAAATAAAAGCGACAAAATCCTTCCTTTGATCACAAGAAATATCTGCTAAAAGCAGAGTCCATTCTACAATTCCGACCATATAATGAACATGTTATTATGAATCAATATCAAATTATTAAAACACATTAGAAATAAATCGAGAGTTATTCATTTAAAACATTGATGCAATATTAGCGACATTATTATCACTGTTACAAGATACATATTTTTATGCAGGTGACAAGTTCAATCTAATTTGGCTGGGTTGGTTTGCGATCATTGTAAAAATGGTTTATTAGTTTTCTGTTTCACATCGCTATACACTTTTAGAGAACAGGTATGTTGAATATAACCCATTCTTACTATACCTGTTTGTGTTGTCAGGGAAAGAATATGGTCTAGTTTATATTTCTGTTTTGAATTATTGTGATGGGTTCCACGCAGCTCAGCACACAGTATTTCTGTGACAATTTATGTAGGGGAACATTTCAGAGTGTCGAGGGTCATAGACGCTCACCAGTTTACTTAAGCCCATGAGCACGGGAATGGTACCGACAAACCAATGATCATAATCAGGTCCACTCTGGGATTCAAACCGTGGATCAGCGTATCCTGGCACGACGCACCTCTGCACAGAGAATTGAGGCGCCTTAGACAACAGGGCAATCGGTTTTAGAATATATTGCATCCTGTTCGAAATAGTCAAATCTTAACATTATAAGACTATTTCACTTTTCAGGACGGACAAAACATGTGAACAAATAGATTGATATTCTCTCCCGAAATAATTTATCTTCAAATTTAGACGTTATCATTTTCTTATTTCATAATTCTTTGTTTCTAAAAAAACACATTTAATTTTAGTAAATAGACCATAATGTACACTTCCAGGGGAACCTGGCATCTCCGGACGGCGTGTCTACCAAGACCAGATGGGAATGTGTTTTTCATTTTGATACATGGATGGTGAAAATATTGATAATTAATTTCAAACTCTATGGTCAGGTTTTCGGAGCTACCTTGTCCGGATTAACGAGGTTTCACTGTATCCAGCTGTTGTAAATTTCACTCGCCACCCATTTTCTTACAGACTAGTGTGCTTCAAAGTTATGTTAAATGTCTAGGTATAAAAGAGGTGACGTCACGTAACGTGGATGCAGCTGATTGGATGGTAAAAAGTATCACTGAATAATGGCGCTTGACTCTCTCCAAGATCTCGCGAGAATTTGGTTGAGTTTTAAGCTTAAAAAGAAGATCCACCAATCCAGGAAAGCTGCTTCCGTGGTAGGAATTGGTACTGCTCTCAGCAAATATGATGTGTCTGCAAAATAGAAGCGATAAATGTTGACACACTGAGAAAGTGATTGAGTGTTTTTTGAGTGGGTTTAAAGCTGCTATCGTTTAATATTCATTGCGTGTCGGCTTCCTTCCAAATAACATTTATGTTTTTGTGGATAAATGTACCGTTAATTGAACAATTCAAAGCAACAGCTACATGTCCGTGGACTCTTCAACATATCGGGAAATTGTTGAAAGTGTATAATCACAACGTGGTCCATGCTTACTTCTTCAGTGGTCTGTCAGGTAGTCCTTCTGAATCAAGGAAAGCTCTCTCCAGCATCATCAGCTGGTCATTTACAGCTCGTACTGCCATAGGGCTATGTAACAGGGGAAAGTATGCTTCACACAAATGTCGATAGATTTATACCACATGAAACCATATACAGTAAACTAGGGTTAGAACGAACACGCTTATAACGAACTGGAGGATATAACGAACTGGTTTTTAGGTCCCTGCCATTTGCTGTATATATGCTGTATATATGCTTATAACGAATTACGGTTATAACGAACCAGAATTTGTGGTCCCTTTGAGTTCGCTATAACCGTAGTTTACTGTAGTAAACAGCTGACTCACAAGTTGAGCAACTGAACCTCATTTAGTCGCCTTTAATGACAAGATGCTGGGGTCCGATGTGGCTCCGAATTACTATGGATGTCGCTTTTGGGGAGGAAGAATTATTACAAAGTGTGTCTACAAAAGTGATCCTTCCAACGCGAATTCCTTTCTTGCTTGGTCTATTCTCTACTCGAGAAGACAGATCTATCAGCAATGTCTCAAATATAAACTGAGATAAGAGTAGTATATCATACTGACACACACTTACTCGTTTCTATTCAAAGTTTTAACTCGTTGCTCAAACGCCTTTGCTTCCATGGTAAAGTTCAAAATAACTCCATTCAGTTGCTCTGAAATGATAATGGCGGGTTATTAGACAGTATTACATAGGGTATTTACCAATAACTCACAAGGTAATATAATACTAAGAAAAGCACATGATATCATGTTATATTATCTATTTTAAGGTGTTAATTATTAATAATTTCCAGACCCGTATTATTCTTTATACGGTTTATTTTTCATTTATAACAATCTAAATAAATACCAGAAACCACTCTACATCATTATCTAATATAAAATACCATTAATTTGTACCAGGACCTAATGGCAGATTTCGGAGAATGTCGTTTTAGACAGTGTTCTCTATGGACTGAACACAATAACCGAAATAACCGACGGAAAACGGGAGCTCATTATTAGAAAACTTCATTTTCCAGGTATTGGGTGCATTCGTCACCACTCGTAACCTATCGATGAATGTTATGTCCGAAAATACGACTAACCAATCAAATTTCGCTTATGACTTCAAGTACTTCGGTCAAAGAATCCCCCAGGAATAGTGTTTGATTTTACAAATGTCTTGCATTTAAAAATATACCCAAAATACAGCTAAATGTGTTCAATCATACTGTACAATACTGTAAGTTCCGATGTGTTTTCTGTGCATCTGGCATGTATATGAAGTATGGGGGAAAGTATGGGGGAAATATACGCGAATCATTACGCAAGGAGTTGACAATTCTTTTAGCTATGACCATTTGCGCTTAGACGGAGTCCAGTTGCAAAAATGGCTAAGCGAGAGGCACGAGTCGCTATTCGGCTTGTCCCGGAATAACACGAGTTGATCACGAATGGAATTGGGTGGACAGTCGGGCTGACTAGGTAGATGCATGTCATCGTATGCCAATAGCGTAGATCGATGCTCATGATGCCAATCACTGAATTGTCTGGTCCAGACTCGATTTACAGACCGCCGTCATATACTTGGAATATTGCTGAGTGCGCCGTTAAACAACAAATAAACAAACAATCAATCAAACAAACAAATCTCACCAATATCAAGCACACCGTCCATAATAGTGGAATAGTCCAAATGCAAGGTCGCCTTATATCTACCAAGAGCCATAGCGTAGTCCATTACCCCGAGAGGGAGTATGAGAGATTCCGCCAGTGATCGCGCTAGCTCCAATGCTACCCGTGCAACTGACCGGTGTGCCTGCGTGTAGGAAACATAGCAAGCCATGGAGCTGCGCATGACAGGGTCAGTACATGTTAACATTAAAATCTGTCAATATGTGAAGTACATGAAACAGAACATTAGTTATTTCGGGATACAATCATTAATACATCTTAACACTCACTATACCGTTAAGAACGCTTTCAATCCATTTTATACTAAACCGCCTGCCAAAAGAAGTAATACAAAAATTATAAACGTTATCCAAACGTTACCAGGCTTATAACTACCGCTAAACAAAGATCTGAGGACATCCCATTTTGGGTCACGTCAGAATGACCTTTCATCCGTCCAATCAGAGCGTCGCTTACCAGATCAGGAAAGTGACAGTCGGAATGTGATTTCTCATCATGCAGCCTCGAAAACTTTAAAACGGGGTATTCCGAACGATAGTTACAGGCTTAACGACTGAATCTATACAATCTAGATCATATATTAGCCATTCGAGAATGTTCTTTTAATCAGGTTTCAAATTTGTAATCGAGAATTTGTCAAAATATGTTTCGAAGCGTAGTCGCCAATTTGAAATTAGTGCCGTAAGGCACGAGAAAGCTGCCTTCTGATTGGCTAATGTCGCCTTCTTGTCAGTAATTCCATTGGTCGGTCAGGGTTTGTGAAAGGTCGGTCTGATGTGACCCGTAATGGGATGTCCTCATATCTTTGTTTAGCGGCAGCGAGAACTAAGATCTGATTTTAATGAGATTGGGTCCAAAACACATCTATGAGACCCGGATCAAATACATCGACGTCTCGGTCTTAGCCACCATTAAAATGGATGTATACTTTCTTTCTCCCGGCAGTTCATTTCATTAAATAGCAGAATCAAATCAAAAGTTCAGTGGAGTATTTGAATTATGAAACAAAACGATTTTATTATTACTTATATATCATATCTAAGATACAGAACCGATCTCTATTAATCATAAACAGATGATTACAAATCAGCAAGGTTGATACAATGTTCTTTCTTACCTCAAAATTAGGGTCCACTATTTTCTTGACGATATAAAAAGTCTCGTAGATTGAATGGTAGAGGGGATACAATGGAATTGAGTATTTTGTCTGAAAACAAATTATTTAAAAGAATGAAAACGTATATACATTTTAATGATTCGATCAATCAGATCCTGACAACAACGAATGCACATATCAGTCAGTGCTGCAGCTGTTTGGTGTTGGGAGATTTAATCGAAAACAAGGTTGTCCCAAATAACGTTGAAAATATAATCATGCCCCAGGCTGTCGGGAAAAGAAGAACAAACAAATACATTTTTGGTCTTTTTCATATTTTTAATTGAAATTCGTAATGTTTATTAAAAAAAACAATCTGATTTTGCAGCAGTAGCTAAAAACATACGAAGTCTTCTTACTAAATCACAGCCTTGATTATGCACCAAAAAAGGTTCTATTGGACGTTGAAGGCAAAATAGCGGTGAAAATTTATGACCTAATCACTGAAAATGATACATCCAACCATCGCAAATTATGCTTTGTTTGTAGTTTCAATATTTTTTTCCAACAATTGTAAACGTCGTTGCCCAATGTTGGCGATGATATATGTACATGCTGGTTCTAGTGGTAAACGCTTTCACATTTGAACTTCCGTGTGGGATGGTACTTACCTTATTAAACGTGTGACTCAGATCGACAGATGTTACCCCAGTTTGTTGGAGGAGAGAAGCGTAGTCACTGCCTGATCCCAGCCCGTGGATCCTGCGTCGTCACACAAAACGTCAGTCAGTAATACAGTGAGTGAGTTGGTTTAACGCCGCTTTGAAAAACATTTCAATAAAATCGTCGTGTCAGCTTGGTGTTTGAGAAAAGCCGCAACTGATGCAGGTCTTAGATGTTAACCACTTTGGTGAAACCTACGAGCAGGGTATGGTGCTGACAAACCTAGAAATAATTAGGGCGAACCGGGATTCGAAGCCACGGCCATAGGTTTCTGGTGAGCCCAAGGGACGCAACTCTGTATAGCGTATTGCAACGCCTTAGATGACTGGTCTATCTCGTGCCCACTCAGTCAAATGAAAATAGCCGTTATATATGTGTATGGGAGACTCACTGGTATTATGAACTACTTCTTACATCATGCTTACACTGGTCAACTAACTGGCCTGGACTTCTCTCGCTTCAAATCGTCAGTACACGTCTCCCGACTTACCATGTATTGGGTTAAAAAACTGATACATTTGGTATCCCAGTAACATGTGTGGGGCGTAAACTGCCGCGCAAAAGAAATTATACATCTATGTTTGTTTGTGGCTAAAATGAAACAAATAAGAAATGGTTATTTATTGCTGTGTTTTGAACCTAAATTCTGTTGATTTCGTCTGTTTTCAGCCATGTAACGTTTTGATAACGTTTGTAATGTTTTGGTGAAATTCAATTTCCTATGTATACTTTCTTTTAGCCGGCAGTTTATGTTCAATATTATTAATGATGTTATGTTTTGGTGGCGTTCAGTGTTTCGCAAATATGATATGAGAAAGCGAGTTTGTTTCTTCAACCCCAAACAACGAAACAGCTATACACGTTTACGAAAATAGGAAGCAAGATGATATATAAATTTACTAAAACCGGTTACGTGACAACACCAGACATTAGTTGTTGAACGTTAATGACGTCACAGTTACTTTTAAACAGTGCATTAAAGGCTAAATCTTTTAATTATTACTTTTTCAATACTAGTGTTCTACTAAACACTCAAGAACTGGTTCAGCAGTAATTACAAAGGATTGGGATCCCCGTAGTCATCAGTGGAGGGGGTGTTCAGCAGCCACTTGTCATACACTGTCAGAATCCCCCGACTTCTCTCGTCCATGTCTGGGTTAGGAACCTGGAACATGTTCATTTACATTGTACGTTTGCAGACTTACAATAAATAAAGCGACAAAACCCTTTTCATATAAAAGAGAAATCTCTGCATAAAGCAGAGTCGATTATAAGATTCCGTCTATATCATGAGCATGTGTTTATGAATCACTATCAAATACTAATGATGTCAGGTGTTCCTACCCTACCGGTGGCACCCGTCACAAACACATGCAAATGCAAGTCAATTGTTCACCTGAAAAAACACGGGAAGATATGCTACAAGTCAAAATAGGGAATTGCATCGGACATCAATTTTGGGTCATTGATGCGTCAAATTTGGGAATGTCCACCACATGTCTACCATATAAAAAATGAAAGCTTTACTGAGACCTTGAATGTTTTAACCTTGATAAAAAAAACATTCTGAGCAAGAGTCGTATGGCGCTCTTTGAAATCTTGGTAGAAAGAGCTTTCTTGATTCTATCTCAAAAGTTGTTAAATGTAAACACCAAAGGCTGGAGCGGCTGGAATATTGTTGGACGTGAAGGGAAAGTTGACTGTAGGAAAGTTGAAGTCACCCCTCTTGTCATAAGTCATTTGTCATGAAAACACCAAGCAATGGCCTATATGGACACATTGCACTGAAATGTTCCACCCATTACATACCTTGGGTTACATCACGGCGTATGTGCTTAATGTTGAAGGATGGCCCGAATGCAGGCATAAGACGTTTGTAAAATCCAACCAAATTGACAAAAATAGGATGATGTATACATTCCAAGGAAAATGAATGCGTAACACCAGCTATGTTTGAAACATTTAAAGATTACAGTAATAAAGTTAGTTTCTGCCATGCACTGAGTTCCGATATCAGCTGTCACGCTGTGCCCCTTACCTTCTTCGCTGCATCATATAATGCTTTATACATCAGTGGCGCTCCAGAGGTAGACAAAGAGAAGTTAGCTGCAACACAAGTGATTACATTTCACATTCTACCTGCTAGTATCAATGTCTACTTTGTCTCCAGGGAAACCTCTATCATTCGATTATCCTGGGTATTATTACAACTCTATTAATCCACCTTGTTTGTAACGTTTGTAATTCTTGGGTTGAGTTTTCATGTGTATTCTTTCAGCCAGGTAGTTTTAGGATAAATAGGACTGAAAGCGTTCTTAACCTTATAGTGACTGTTAAGATGTATCCAGAAATAACTAATGTTATATTTCATGTACTTGACATATTGTCAGATATTAATCTTAACATGAACTGACCCTGTTATGCACATCTCAATGGCTTGCTAATGACCCTGTCATGCACATATCAATGGCTTGCTAATGACCCTGTCATGTACATCTCAATGGCTGGCTAATGACCCTGTCATGCACATATCAATGGCTGGCTAATGACCCTGTCATGCACATCTCAATGGCTTGCTAATGATCCTGTCATGCACAGCTCAGTGGCTTGCTAATGACCCTGTCATGCACAGCTCAGTGGCTTGCTAATGACCCTGTCATGTACATCTCAATGGCTGGCTAATGACCCTGTCAGGCACATCTCAATGGCTTGCTAATGACCCTGTCATGCACATCTCAATGGCTTGCTATGTTTCCTACACGCAGGCACACCGGTCAGTTGCACGGGTAGCATTGGAGCTAGTGCGATCACTGGCGGAATCTCTCATACTCCCTCTCGGGGTAATGGTGAGTGAGTGAGTAAGGTTTTACGCCGCTTTTAGCAAGCAATATTCCAGCAATACAACGGCGGAGGACACCAGAAATTGGCTTCACACATTGTACCAATGTCGGGAATTGAATCCGGGTCTTCGGCGTGTCGAGCGAACGCTTTGACCACCAGGCTACCCGACCGCCCCCTTCGGGGTAATGGACAACGCTATGGCTCCTGGTAGATATGAGGTGACCTTGCATTTGGACTATTCCTCTATTATAGAGTTGGTGCTTGGTATTGGTGAGATATTGTTTGTATGTTTGCTTGTTTGTTGTTTAAGGCCGCCCCTCAGCAATATTCCAGCCTTATGACGACGGTCTGGAAGTATTCGCATCTGGATCAGACAACCAGTGACTGACACAATGAACGTCGGTCTACGTAACTGAGATACGATGCCACGCATCAACCTCTACTAAGACAGTCATGGATTGCTGAAGTCCAGTTTTAACTCGGATCTTCACTTAACTTTATGAATACCCTGGACCCATTCGCTGCTACAGCTTTTGAGTCCAATTCGGATGACACGACTCTAGCATAGCCGTCCATACAAATAACTCTCATGAGAAGAGAGACCGTCTGTGTAGTATCAGTGACAAGAGAGATAGATCAGAATAGGGAGAAATAATACACAGGATATTCGAGGATGGATGACTTAAAAGTATATGTCGCGATATCCGGTTGTTAGTACCAGACACCGTCGAGGATTCTGACATGTCCAGTTATTTACATTGTCTCAATCGATCAATGAGGTAAACAGAGTTCTGCTTAAACAAGGTTTCTCTGCATTGTATGTTGTTCGTGGGTATATGGTAGCACGTTGTCATGGTGATTAATTAGGTGCTTCACTTGTAGGTACAGTATTGAACATGTTCGTAAATGTTCTATTTCCAAGTGTCTTACCTTGGACAGCGACGTCGATATTGATGTATGCAACTGCTCGTTCATGTAGGGTTTTTCTGTATTCCTTAAATATGAAGGAAACGGTGTAGGGATACATTGGAATCCTAAATTAAACTCAGGCCTACATTTGTTTCCGAAGAGTAAAATCTCGAAATTAACATAATTGCTTATAACGCTTCAAGTCATTAACCTCAAAGGGAGATATATTTGTAGTTCCGTGTTCCAAGTGCATATTATCCTTTTACGTTGCCAGTATAATGGTGCTGTGGGTTTGTTTGATAACATGCGCCGAATGATCATACATTTGTATCTAGTTCTTGACTATGATTCAAGAAATCGAATTTGCAATTACTGCAACAACTAACCACGTGCAAATAAACATGTAAAGGCAATTCCTCACTAGCTACAGTATTGTCCTTGATGTCTCTACAACTTGTAGAATACACTTTCCATTAAATTCGTTTAGAACAAGAAAAATACATTTCGATATTCCAATTAATAAACGGAAAATGGATGTTATTACATCAATGCATATCGCCATAATTATTCATTTTCAACGGTCGCACAACGGTGTTGTAGATACATAACTGCAATGTAGGTTCCACTATTCTATGAACCAATAATTAAAGCATCTACTTCAACAAATTCCGTAGATCCAATAAGTGAGTATTCCTCAGCTCCCCAGCTGCAGAACATCAAGGAACGCCGGGGACGCCACGCACCTGTAATCACAGGTAATACGGTATACTAGCATAATCTCTGATCTGTTGTTTGCACAATATTCCAGTTATAACACAGCATGTCAGCTTACTGTGGGAGGAAAGCTCAAAGTGATCCAGGTCTTAGACGTTTACCACTTCGGTGAAAACCCAAAATCGGAGCGAACCGGGATTCGAACCCACAATCATAGGGGTCTGGCATGCCCAAGGGACGCAACTCTGCACAGCGAATCGCGGCGCCTTAGATGACTGGGCCCCTCCCCCCCCCCCCCCCCCAATGTTCAAAGGGAGACATCTCCTACATCATTATTAAATACAATTTCTTAACTAAAAATATCCCATCCTATTTCAATCCCCAAACGAGCATGGATAAGGTGCTAAAAAACCTAGAAACATAATCGGGGCGAACAGAGATTCGAACCCACGACCATAGGTTTCTGGCGTGCTCAAGGGACGCAACTCTGCAGAGCGAATTGTGGCGTCTTCTACTACTGGGCTAACCGTGTCCCGTCAGATCGGAAGTCGAGTGTCTATATTGTTAAAGGAAATGCCTTGCGTTATGTTTAGGAGAACATATTATTCAATAATATACATTATGTAGTCAATAATTTAGCTCACCTGACTTGACCAGGTTTGCCACCACTCTCGACATCTCCATCATGACGGCTGTCCCACTGGACGGATCAATGGCCCCGAACACCCAGGCGTCTCTGTGGTTCCCCACCATCACGTAACGATCTGAAATATTCAAAACAGTCAAGACATTTTCATTCAAGCTATTGGTGTCCCTTGGTTTAAATGTACAAGCACAAATAGAGTAAAGAGTGATGTATATAATAAAGAGTGAGCAATATCACGGCGGGGGAAACCAGAAATGAGCTTCACACATTGTACCCATGCCGGGAATCGAACCCGGGTTTTCGGCGTGACCAGCGAACGCTTAAACCACTAGTCTACCCGACCGCCTATATAACAAAGAAAAAGTAGTTACTGCGTCCAGGCTTAAATAATGTCCAGGTTTATAGATAGACACATGTATACAATAGACACATGTTTGTTTGTTTGTTTGTTTGTTTGTATGTATGAATGTTTGTTTGTTTGTTTGGTAAAGCCGCACTCAGCAATATTCCAGCTTTATGACAGCGGTCTGTAAATAATCGAGTCTGGACCAGACAATCCAGTGATTGATATCAGGAGCATCCATCCACGCAATTCGGATACGATGGCGTACATCAACCAAGTCAGCGAGCCTGACCACCCATCCCTGTTAGACGCCTCTTTCGACAAGCATGGGTTGCTGAAGACATCTTTTAACCCGGATCTTCACGGGTGTTATAGACATGTACAAAGATACAATGCATCCCGGTATATTGTATTTCTGGATTAACGAAATATGGAGCCTATAAATGAAATCATTTGTTCCTATCTTTTCAGCTTTCCTCTTACGTGGTCTGTTTCTCACGAGAGTTCTCTGTGTTTATGTAATAACGGTACGGAACATCAGTATTTTAGACCAGATATGTTTTGGTTCTTGTTTTGCGTATAATAAAAAGAAAATGCTTCAGATTTGGACAAATATCGGCCTCTGAGCAGCTATAGATAATTCCCTCTTCGTGTTCATGGATATTTCACTCTGACCATCATTCAACCCTGCTCTTTCTGTCTGCATAGTGAGGGGACACGGGTGGCCCAGTCGTCTAAGGCGCCGCGATTCGCTGTGCAGAGGTGCGTCCCTTGGGCACGCCAGAAAACTATGACTGTGGGTTCGAATCCCGGTTCGCTCTAATTATGTTTCTAGGTTTGTCAGCACCATACCCGTGCTCGTGGGTTTCACCGAGGTGGTAAAAGTGCTTCACTTCGGACTTTCTTCCAACATTAAGCTGACACGCCGTGATATAAGGGGAATACTGTTAAAAGCGGCGTTAAACCCAACTCACCCACTCACTCTGCATCGTGAAGAAAAGTAAGAAATAGAACTGATCTGTCCAGTAACCTATGAACAGTAATAGGACGTAGAAACATGAGTGTGACGTACCCGGCTCCACGGCGCCTTTGATGATGCCAATGACGTTATACGTCGTCCTCATGACGTTCCGGGTGGATATACGCATCTCCATCTTCCTTGAAGTACACAATGCAGGACAGTGGAGGGACACACCAGTATCAGATACATGGATGTAGTAACATATCACATATATATACGTTAAAACTATCAACCAGAGTTTCTGTCGACAGAGAAAACAGTTTACACTGAAATGGACAAGACGTCTTGTCATTTTCACGATGTTGCCTGATAAGTCAAAAGTCATTAAGATAATTTCAGATCAGGGTACAAACCTATAATGAACTACCCTAGAACCTCCAGTTTGTGAAGCCAGAAGTGGGATCTCCCTTCGACAGCGTTTACAAAAATGGCATGAAATTTGCTTACAATATCAATCACTCTATTGCCTGGACAAACTCGATTATATTTTACAGGCCGTCGTCATATAGATGGAAACATGGTGAGTGTTAAACAACAAACAACCCATATTTACAGGCCTTCGTCATATAGATGGAAACATGGTGAGTGTTAAACAACAAACAACCCATATTTACAGGCCGTCGTCATATAGATGGAAACATGGTGAGTGTTTAACAACAAACAACCCATATTTACAGGCCGTCGTCATATAGATGGAAACATGGTGAGTGTTAAACAACAAACAACCCATATTTACAGGCCGTCGTCATATAGATGGACACATGGTGAGTGTTAAACAACATACAACCCATATTTACAGGCCGTTGTCATATAGATGGAAACATGGTGAGTGTTTAACAACAAACAACCCATATTTACAGGCTGTTGTCATATAGATGGAAACATGGTGAGTGTTCAACAACAAACAACCCATATTTACAGGCTGTTGTCATATAGATGGAAACATGGTGAGTGTTCAACAACATACAACCCATATTTACAGGCTGTTGTCATATAGATGGAAACATGGTGAGTGTTCAACAACAAACAACCCATATTTACAGGCTGTTGTCATATAGATGGAAACATGGTGAGTGTTCAACAACAAACAACCCATATTTACAGGCCGTCGTCATATAGATGGACACATGGTGAGTGTTTAACAACATACAACCCATATTTACAGGCCGTCGTCATATAGATGGACACATGGTGAGTGTTAAACAACAAACAACCCATATTTACAGGCCGTCTTCATATAGATGGAAACATAGTGAGTGTTTAACAACAAACAACCCATATTTACAGGCCGTCGTCATATAGATGGAAACATGGTGAGTGTTAAACAACACACAACCCATATTTACAGGCCGTTGTCATATAGATGGAAACATGGTGAGTGTTTAACAACAAACAACCCATATTTACAGGCTGTTGTCATATAGATGGAAACATGGTGAGTGTTAGACAACAAACAACCCATATTTACAGGCCGTCGTCATATAGATGGACACATGGTGAGTGTTAGACAACAAACAACCCATATTTACAGGCCGTCGTCATATAGATGGACACATGGTGAGTGTTAAACAACAAACAACCCATATTTACAGGCCGTCGTCATATAGATGGACACATGGTGAGTGTTAAACAACAAACAACCCATACTTCACTGAAGGCTACTCACCAGCCCAGCTTCTGAAACCTTGGTCCCAGTCTGTAAGTGAGGTTCATGCGCCCCTGCCACGATGGTGGGGCTTCCTCGCCACCCAGCTCGCTGCAAGGGAGTTAGAGAGGCGTTAGTAAGATACATGTAATGGCATGAAGTCAATGTGTTTACTATAACGTTAATACTAAACACCATCGCCAGTAAATAACCAGTCTCGATTATCTGCCGATAATAGTCAAAAAGCGGTGACAATTATATCAATGGATCACTGAAAATCATCAGTGACTGATGGTGTCATCCAGATGCACCAGAGATGTGTCTCGTATATACATGTGAAAAATAGATAAAGGCTTTCAATTATTATTAAATAGACTTAAGTAAATAATTACTACCGTAATAATTTCCCAGCAATTCCGTATCCGATCGGGTGGGCAGGTATTGCTGGCATTGGTATTGTGGTTTCGTTTACTTTGTATCTATATGCAGAGTCTGGTAAACAAATGAAATTGTAAACAAATATATATGGAAAAGTTATGTCTAAGATTTTCAAAGTGCAGAAATCGCTAGACAATGTACCCAATGTATTAGAATTATTGACGGTAAAGGAATAAGTAGCACTAAAGTACAGTACCGGACAAGGTGTAGATCAGGGTTTTAGAAGCTTTATTATCAATGAAGACAGGGTTTATTTCATGGATTTCAACTTTTTAATTCTTTCAGTGCGACGTTTCGGTACAGATGCGAGTACCTTCGGGATGACATGGTTTTATAGTTCATATGTAACTTTAAGCTATATAATCATGGCCTACCCGGTTGTTGATCACTATCTTAGTGTCAATGGTTGCCAGTTTCACTTACCAATTGCCGGGTAGCCAGGAGTGAGCGGGTCACCAACACCGCCGTAGATTGTCCCCCTTTGTGCTCCAGACGGAGGCAGCCACCAGGTGTCAGGGTACACATCGCAGTCGCCGTTTCCGGAAGCGTATTCAGCTGGGTCTGAAAATATGATGACCCCGACTGCTCCTCTGTCTTGAGCATTCTTTACCTGTGCAGCACGAGGTAACCAGCGTCAATCATGTCAAGGCAATTCAATAATGTACTTATTCTTACTTTTACATGCAATGTTTTTTTACAATTGTCCAAAATGATCTGTTCATTATATTATAAAAATAAAGATCTCAGCGGTGTTTCAGAGTTACGTTATTGCTAACAGTTATGTTTACCTCGGAGTTTTGGGGATCATAGAGAGAACTCAGGACTAAAGTTAGCATGATGTAACGATGCTTTTAGAAATATCCACACTGAGGACAACAAGAAACATACATCAAGTTAGAATAGAACCAGGATTTTTAGTGCGACGAGTGAGTGCTTTAACCACAGACTATCCCACCGCCGGAACCTTGTTGTAAGTCCTGACAGTTTCACGGGAGACGTGTTCTTTGACCGCTACCGCCATATCCGAGGACTTCTCTCCCGAAGCATTATTTACACAGTCTGCTGCCATTAAGATGCTACAGATGACCTTTGACAGCCGCCCTTTTTATTTGCTGGTTGACTGAGTATGAGTAGAAAGTAAATGAGGTCCGATGTCATCTAAGAACATACGGAGACGTACCAGGCTTCCTCTGTATATTTTCCCGTATCTGGCGATGACAATCTTCCCCATCACGTTAATACCAGTGTTAGACTGCAGCCACTCGTAGTCTTCCACGCGGCCGTAGTTCAGGTACACCAGGTCCGCCTGGACAGAGCATGATGTTAAATCACAATGAGTGGAATTATAAAAATAATGAAGCCCATTTCAGTGAAAAAAATACTCGCATTGCAGGAAAAGTGTATCGTGTCCTTTCCTTTCAGTCCAAATACAGCTCGTTCTTCGCATTTATTAAAAAAGTGGACACCTTTTATTGTGTTGGAAATTCATATTGAGCTCCAAAACATTAAAAGAAATATGTTGATCTGAAACCATCCCTCACCCCCACCGAAAATCAAATAGACGCACCGCGTTGTGATCCTGTCTTATTAAGTGCCATGTTACATAGTGTTACACGTGCTTATATTCCAATATAAATCCATCCCTGCATGTAGCTGTTATATCTGGCACTAGGAAAGCCATTGAATGTTTCATCGGATGTTTCTGTTATGGATGTGAACCCTTCGACTAATGAAATGAATTGTTATACACACTATTGTTATATTACGAGTTAATGAAGGAAATTAACTTGTCAGAATGACACTGACATGTATCGTGCTGGTATGACCTTGGCCTGCTGCATAAAGTCATCCCAATGCTGTGATATATATACTCAACAACAAAAGTTCCTGTGACACCAATATTTTAGTGTATTTTTCAAACAAGTAAAGTTTGGTTTTCAATATTGTAGTACATATATGGAATCAAGTCACAAAAACGCAACTGCTACAGAAAAGCATGCATTCCATGCAAAAGTTGACCTTTATGCAAGCCCCATGCATTTCACTACCCGAGAATGGGTATAAAAACACGTGCGTTAACGGGATTCCATATGCATTGTATAGCATCGTGCTGACAACAACCACTCAGAAAAACAACAAAATTACGCAATTTTTCAACATTACGAAATGCCACGCCTGTCCGAAAATGAGCGTCTGCGAGCCATTGGTATGCTTGAAGCAGGATCGAGTCAACGTGATGTTGCAAGACAATTTAACGTCCACAGAAACACCATTTGGTGTTTATGGCAACGTTGGCAACAGACGAATGCAGTCAGAGACCATCCTCGGAGTGGCAGGCCACGCCTAACCAATAATCGACAAGACAAATGGATTTGAACAACACACCTACGAAATCGATTCCAGCCAGCAACAGTGACTGCAAGAAGCATTCCTGGCCTTCGACGAATATCTTCACAAACCGTACGTCGCCGCCTCAGATTTGCAGGGATTGTCGCCAGAAGACCCGCCAGACGTCCCATTTTGACAGGAAACCACCGTCAAGCACGTCTACAGTGGTGCAGACAGCGTCTACGCTGGACGGCCATGCAGTGGGGACAAGTTCCATTTACTGACGAGTCTCGGTTTCACCTCAGCCACAGCGATGGACGGATTCGAGTGTACCGACGTCGAGGTGAACGTTACGTGAATCATTGTGTCATGGAAGAAGATCGGATCGGGGGCGTCAGCGTTATGGTATGGGGTGGGATTACAGCAAGTCAGAGGATCTGTTTGATAGTGGTAGAGGGAAATCTTTAAGGACTGCGCTACAGCGACGAGGTCATCGGCCCTGTTGTTCTACCGTTTTTGCGTCGTCATGGCCCAGGCATTACCTTTCAACATGACAACGCCCGGCCTCATATTGCTCGACATGTTCTCTTCAACAAAACAACGTGAATGTTATCCCCTGGCCGGCTCGCTCCCCTGATCTCTCACCAATCGAGCACATGTGGGATGAGATGGATCGGCGCCTTCGACGTCAACCACGTGTTCCACAGACACTCCAGGAACTTCGAAACATGCTCCAGCAGATATGGACAGATATCCCACAGGACTTTGTGCGACGCCTTGTCCATTCCATGAGACGAAGATGTGTTGCTTACATCGCAACCAGCAGTGGACACACATGCTATTGATTTGTAAATTGACATTTTGGCATTTTCATGGTTTTTTTTATGAAATCACGCATTTTCTGAAGTCAGTATGGCATATTCAACCATTTGAACACTTACAGGAGTCTTTTATCTGTTGCAAACCGAAAAAAATTCAGATTTGGTAAAAAACATAACTTTGCATTAAATCTTATTCAATGTCACAGGAACTTTTGTTGTTCAGTATAGATCACATTTAACTGTTGTCAACTACTGCCACACTTGTTAGGTTTACAGTTTACCTTGGAACTGATGCATTCAATGTCTCATGTTGTTGAGAAAGAACATCATGTATAACGCTACAAGTATTTGTGAGTTTTGACTCTACCTTGACATCTCCCGGAGGGGAGTAAGCGTTGTATGGGGGAAGGGCATCTGGATCACTCTCCCCGGCCAGGTCTGCTTCCTTCAACGGGGACTCGTACACTACTCCCCCTCTCTCGTCCAACAAGCGCACCACGTTAGGCACCTTGGGGTCAGGGTAGGACAACAGGACGTTGTATGGCGTCAACTTGACGTCGTCGAAGCCGACGTTTTCCCAGAATTCCTTCAACATCAGCGACTGTTCCAGATCCGCGGGGGTTCCTGCTACGTGCGGCCGTTTCGACAAAAGTCTGGAAATGGACAAATTATCAACTCAAGTGAATTTGTTGGCATATATATAGCCACGATGAAGCGGAAATGAAGGGCATTAATACGTTCATTAATTATTCGAATACAAGCAAAATACGGATACTATATGGCAAACCTTGCAATACACCGCAAATGTTTTACGAGGCTATCACGCCGTCAACGCGTAACGGGCCATGGTAATGCTCTTTATATCTGGAATCTATGGACTCCGTACGGGGACAATTGTGATGAGTGTATTTATAAGTGACATAGTTCCACTATCTTGACAGAGATAATTGATTTGCCTCATCCTTCCCTTCTTTTGTTTACAACGGTGACATCATCGCTATACATTCAGTACCCCGACTCAGGTAGACATGGCTAGATGTGGATACCGACAGACTGTCGCTTCCCATGCTTGTCGCAAAAACCAACTTAAATTGGTTCATCATGTGTGGATCTGTCCATTGTGAGATTCTGCGATCTATCCCGATGACGCACCCTTTTTTATATTCTTCAAACCAGCAATGGTTTTATATAAGTATATACATAATTTTTTTTACAAAAATGTATATAGAGATGCCAAATATATTCAAAATGATCTTATTTTAAAAGAATTATTCAACAGTTGTACAATAAATCTGGCCAGATTTCGTAAGTCCATAGCGTTACATTTGTTGCGTACCCATGAAGATCTGGGATGGAATACGTCTTCAGCAACCAATGCTTGCCGTAAAAGGCAACGATGCTTGTGGTAAGAGGCTACTGGTGAGATCGGGTGGTCAGACTCGCTGACTTGGTTGATGCATGTCATCGATCCCAATTGCGTGCTCATGTTGTCAATCACTGGATTGTCTGGTCTCGATTATTTACAGACCGCCGTCATATAGCTGGAACATTGCTGAGTGCGGCGTTAACAAACAAACAAAACAAACCCTATCTTGAGTAATTTACACCTTTTATACAGAATTGGCCAGATGATGATTTTATGCCTTATTTCGACATCATTGACAATGACGACCTATCTCTTTAATCTTTTTTGTCTTATCCAGATTTAATTATGTACATAGAGTAGTAGTGTGACTGAAGCAGAAACATATATTCATACACAAATAACGAGGCGGTTCATATAACTGCATAATATGAGGAATGTCGCGTCCTCCACCGTGCGTCCCCTCTCTCTCATTACCCTTCCATCTCTCTGTCCTACACTCTCACTGTGACATGTTTTACGTCTATCATTAATCGCTGTCACTCACGCTCTCACACAGTGCTCGAGGTAATTGTACTTTCAAAAGTCATCCGTCGTCCCTGCTATCACTGTAGACATCTACTTTGTCAAAATAGGAGCAATTGACAAATTCCACACGTCAAATTATACCATTATTGATAACACTTCATAATAATTAGATACGTGGCCTAATAGAATGGTGGTGATGTTTCTACACCGACGTAAACGACGACACACGATCTTTTATCTCGCGATCTCAGATCTCCCGGGACAACCGTTCAAAGACCGACACAACACAATGTGTAATTATTTAAAATACCAGCAAGCAAGGTTTGTGATCTTAATAATGACATTGGAATGACACTATATGTGGGCATCATGGACAAACAAATACATTGGAACCCCGGTTATCCAACCCCAGGGGGCACGGGTGGCCCAGTCGTCTAAGGCGCCGCATCGCTGTGCAGAGTTGCGTCCCTTGGGCACGCCAGAAACCTATGATTGTGGATTCGAAGTGGTAAACGTCTGACCTGCATCACTTCGGGCTTTCCTCCAGCATTAAGCTGACACGCCGCGATATAACTGGAATACTGTCAAAAGCGGCGTTAAACCCAACTCAATCACTCAATATCCGACCCCAGATACCCGGAAACCTTGATTTTTCCGGATCCAGACAGTGAACTTCAATTGCCAACAATAAAAACATTGTTCCACTTTCTGGACAGAGATCACGCTTGTGATTTTGATTTTGCAATTTGTAATGCCATACTTACACATGCACAAATTTAGAGTAAAAAGATACAACCTTTGAAAAGTATGTAGCACGGCTATTGAGTTGTAATTATACATGAAACATATCACAATACTTCCTTAAATGGTTGATATCCCACCAGTGTATAATATGCTAGGGGAATAACCTATTGAGATGTACGCATGTGTATTTTAGAAGCTTTCATTCACTTACATTGTCGTCATAATCCAAATTTGTTGGAGAAACAGAAATTCTGAATATACAGATTTTACACACATATGACCAAGAAGTTTAATTGATCTAAATCTGTTAACCACACTAATCGTGGATTCCGGGTAGGAATTGATCACTAAAAACCAATGCTGGTTTTAAGAGACTCGGTAACTTGATTACGTGTCATCGTATCACGATGGCGTGGATCGTTGCTCACAATATCAATCACTGGTTTGTCTGGACCAGACCCAATTTTTGCAGGCCACCGTAATAGAGCTGGAATATTGCTGTATGCGACGTTAGACAACAAACACACGCAGCCATTCACCGACGAATAACACTATTGGAAAAATACCTACTCTTGTTATGCTTTCTGTAAATGAAGCGGTATGCGATTGCTTAAATGTTTGTGATAATACAGTGAATGAGTGAATGTAGGTTGTTTTACGCCACTGTCAGCAACAATACAACCTGATTCAGACAAACCAGTAGCTGCCAAATGTAGTACTGGTAGAAGTTGCCATTACATCTGTACCAACCGATCCTCATGATGTTACCGCCACTCCTTCCAACAAAGGAGAAAATGACCCTTGCCAAACTAGGCTGGAATTCCTGGGCTCGGTCGTAACGCCACCAGTGGTTATTACGAGTTATGTCCCCTCTAAGCCTCTCCTATGGACCAATCAGATTCCATCACTTGCATTTGTTTCAAACAAAAGTCACGACAGTCATGACGATCTGATCGATAATCAAGATCTATATTGTGATAAAACGGGTGTTACATCGCGAAGTGCATCAACTCAGGCGAGCACCTTGATTAAAAACATGAAAAGGTTTGGAAAATAGCTGTCGACAGCGAGTTAGCGGTGCACATGCTTTGCAAATCCTGCAATCGACCGAAATCTGCACGACAGTTTACGAACCGGATTTTGATTTCGTTACGCGATTTCGATTGAACTATGCATAGTCTCGTTAGTCCAGCCAAAATGTAACTCAGTAATACCAGCCTAGTTCAGCAAGGGTGGAAACTGGACTTTTATAGTCAGTAAACTCCCTTGCCTCGGGAAGATGGATCACCCGATCCGTTAAGTCGCCTCATACGACAAGCATACATGCAGGTTGCTGGGACTAGTGTTAACCTGCAATTACCACGATGAAGGAATACCTATCCCAGATACTCTAGTGGGGATACAGCTGCACTTCCTGAATGCTGCTTGGCGCCAAGCGCTTCCCCGAGCGACGATAAACCTATTATTATGGAAAACGCACAATCAGTAAAGAGCAGTGTTTCGCTGTCCTTGGCAACTGCCGTCTTCGACGTCGATATTCATGGATCAAGGCCGTTCCACGCAAGGGGCGGTAGGCTCGCATTCCTGCGAGACGGAATCGTCGAAGCTCAGTGCGACGACAGTGTGACGAACCTGGTGCGCAAATGCAAAGTGCGCAAGTACCGGTCACCCTATGGCGTCGTCACGGATGGTCTGCGTGACCCTACCCTGTAGTGTGTTCTGCCAGTCTGTCTGTAACGTTCCAACAGTCTTACAATGATTGCACGTGTACACATATTTGCCTCTCTTTTTTTATTTCTGTTGTGCGTTGTGTTTACTGATAAAGAAGAGACAATTTATGGATAACAACTTCTTTATTTGATCCTTAAACTGTTGTTATTTGATCCTTAAACCGTTGTCATCCAAGGCTGAATACAGATACAGATATAGTGCTTTCTGATGCCTTTTCTTTTCCCAGCCTGCCCCCCCCCCCCCCCCCCCCCCCCCCCCCCCACCTCTCTCTCTCTCTCTCTCTTTTATGTACTTACACTAAAGCCTTACCTTGATTATGTCATCTGATCTAACCTTTTGTACTGTGTGAATGACATGACACTGGTGCTACTGTCTTGTATAATCTTCGGATTAACTTCTGCAGGAAATAAAATATCTCTCTCTCTCTCTCTCTCTCTCTCTCTCTCTCTCTCTCTCTCTCTCTCTCTCTCTCTCTCTCTCTCTCTCTCTCTCTCTCTCTCTCTCTTCGGTCCGGTATATTCGGGATTATGAAGTGTCTGATATGTTGCATCAGCTCACAATAGCGATATCTGGCAAAGTAACGATAAGCGCGACAAAGCGATGTTTTAATTACTGTCGCAGTTGATTTCGTAGATTCGTATATTTTAAACAATGATCTGAAATAGCAACAACACCCTTTCCATATTCATAAGAAATTGTACGATTTCGACCATCCCATGAATATGTGTTTATGAATCGCTATCAAATAGCTATGGTACCAGGTGTTCGCGAAAAGGTTAGCGTATCCTGCCCCACCGGTGACACCCGTCACAAGGCAAGTCAAATGTTCACCTGAAACAACACGGGAGCGTATGGTACAAATCAAACGAATGAGTGAGTGAGTGAGTGAGTTGGGTTTAACGCCGCTTTTAACAGTATTCCAGTTATATCACGGCATATCAGCTTAATGTGGGAGGAAAGCCCGAAGTGATGCAGGTCTCAGACGTTTACCACTTCGGTGAAACCCACGAGCACGGGTATGGTGCTGACAAACCTAGAAACATAATCGGGGCGGACCGGGATTCGAACCCACAAGCATAGGTTTCTGACGTATCCAAGGGACGCAACTCTGCTCAGCGAATCGCGGCGCCTTAGGCGAAAGTCTTTTCTCAGTCAAAAGAAACGTCGCATTGAAAGAAAAACGAAGTTGAAATCCATAAGTCCACTCTTTCTTCATTCATACTATATAGTTTCAACAATGCCACTTAAATATAGGACCTAGATCTAGTCCAGTTCTTTACTTTAGTGCTACTTATTCCTTCTTCGTTAAGTTATTGAGCCTGGTCATGTATCAGACAAACCACAGGCTGGTGCGAACAACAGGTTAGACGGCAAGGATACGACCAGCCTTATCATCTCTGAGAGTTGGTCTCTCTGATGTGAATCCTTTTATTAACTAGTCCTTCCCAATACTGATCCTAGTTTGCACATGGAAGGAGTGTTACGTATGCGCATAACCAGAACGGACGTGTGACAAATGATAGAAACTCTCATAGTCAGTTTAAATAGTGTAGCTTAGGACAAATTACTATCACGCACTCCTGAAATAGCTAACACCAACACAACGCATGTCTTGATTGTATTTACAACATTTTCAAATGTCCTACTGAAGCTTGTAATGTACCTACGTTAGAATACATTATAATAAATTTTAAAAGTACACAAACTATGTATGTGCTCGCACTTATAATAATTAAATATATAAAACGTCAATGCCAGAGAAAAAACAGTCTCCACCAGAATAGATGTGAAAATTATATGAATAGATCACTGAAAATCAGTGATCACACCAAAAAAGTGTAAATTCATTGTAAATATGATTTATAAATATATTCATTACATATATGTCTTTATCGCTCCTGGTATACCCTTTTTCATTTCTCTGATAACTTAAAATATATTTAATCGTTATACAAACATAAATAGCAGTGCATATATTTATGAAATATTCATATCCATAAAGTAAAATTTAAAAAGACAAGCAAGCTGAAGGTGTTGACCTATTTTACTGGTTTAGGTCGAGTTCACACCAAATACCCAACTGAAGGCACATCTGTTAACATTTATGACCGACCTATCAGACATTATAGGAAGGCATTTATTTTCAAACGCTCATGTTTTGGTTGTTGTAAATGCCAGTATGTCGGCCGTCAAGCACCTCCATTGAACTGTAGAGCTCTCCATGTATATTGCAATACATTAACGAGCATGTAGGAAGTCAGGCTTATATGTATTAGTGTAATTAGGGCAGTAGACTTCAAAAGGTCAAACCAGACTCTCGTAGATATACACGATAAAAGATGGATATTTATAACATAGAGTAAAAGAATCAGCACAGGCTGCTGCCGAACATGTACACTCATGCAATAAGGCCGAATAAGTTGTTTAAGTAAGGATAAATTATATATGCCAGATACATGAACATAGAACCTGTTATCTTTACCATAAACTAACAACTTATTTCTTATTTGTGTTGTTTTATATACTTTACGCGAACACCTGGTGTCATCGCTCTTTGATAGTGATTCATAAACACATGCTTAATATATATTTGGACAATCGACTCTGCTCACAGATTTCTGATGAACATGGAAAGGGGTGTGCTTCTTTTTTTTACGTCAATGTCTACGTCGATTCATACCTTCAAATGGTAAGTATTACATTATAATCTTGTGACACCATTCAACTTTGCAACCAGTTCAAGCCCCAGTCTCTCTGGAGAGAGGAGATTAACTCAATATGAAACATAGTTTTAATAGCATCACCTGTAAGATGTTTTGGTCAGACACTTAAGATGTAGGTTGGTTCTGAGGATGTTTGGAGTACGCCCAAGAGGTTCAGAGATTAATCAATTTCCGGTTCGGGTAATATTGATGTGTCCCGATTAGCATTCTTCTCAACTATGCCTGTTTTTCTAGTTCCATTTCTCCTTCAAATCATTTCCAGGAAATCTCCAACAAGGGACTGCTTATTAGATAAAGCTTTGAAATACATGTAGAATGTTAATAACATAGTCCTTTCGCATTCTTCTCAACTAAGGGGGCGGTCGGGCAGCCTAGTGGTTAAAGTGTTCGCTCGTCACGTCGAAGACCCGGGTTCGATTCCCGACATGGGTACAATGTGTGAAGCCGTGATATTGCTGGAATTTTGCTAAAAGCGGCGTAAAAACACACTCACTCTCAACAAAGCCTGTATTCTTAATTTATTCTACATTCAAATCATTTTCATTTCATGAAAAAATACATACTCAAAATTCCGTGGATGGTTTTATGAAACGTTAGGATCACAAAACGGTTTAGTTCATAAAGGATCATGCAGATGACTGAAGCTTCTGTGCTTAAAGATAACGATGTGTGCTATTGTATTACACGATAAAGCGCATATATATATATGATTGTAAACAAGCTGCATTTGTTCACCGTGTACTCGTTGTGCTCAAGCAAACACAAAGAAATTCTGTTTTACACTTGCCAGATATCTTTTTGTAATATTTTACCACAGAGAGGCGATATGTAATACTTACCATACGATTACAAAATACATTACAAATATTTATGTCCGTGCTGTGGATTATATAGCCTCAACTTAGACCATATGTCTACATGAATTTAGAACAATAATTAAATGAGGATGCAAACGGTTACTTGTATATTGCATCAAAAATTATTAAATATTAAATTAACAAATAAATGAAAAATACAGTCCATCATAGTATATTAACGAAATATGTAGATACATACATGTATACGGATCTATACAATGTATACAATTCAAACCATTTTTAATATTTCATAAACTCTATTTGTTTATATGTGTTTAATCATCTATTTGTTTTCTCGTAATAAATGTTGTCTACTTCTCAGAAAGTTTCGTGAATTGTTAGGTTTTACTTTAATGTTTTATTACCAGACCAAAACAGTTTAGCCATACATGTTTATTAAAGACGAATTAGAATTCGAAAAATGAAAACGAAACACACGGGCGGTAATGTATATAGAATATAGAGTCAGATAGATATACACACGTAACTATGATTCGAAAGACAATTAGCATTGAGATAATGAGAAATAAATAACGGGAATAACGTTTTCAATGAACGGGATACCTCATAACATTTACAACAGGGGCGAACTGTGGCCTGGCGGGGAAACAATTGTACGAAATAACTACACATGTATGTATCTGTACTATAAGTCATATTGCCAAGACTACAAGACAAACGAACCATGCACATTAGTCTCCTGATGTTCAAACAGTTCTAGGCATCGACAACGAATACATTTAACATACCTCAAATTGTCCTCAATCTCTGTGTTACTTATAGAATCCATCAACCGTTTTCCAACATCAGCATCTCCGTCTTTATTAATAGTCTCCGACACTCCAGGTAGAAACACTCCGTCCGGGGTACCACACAGTCCATATCTACCCACAACGATACCTACTATCAAACACGTCAGTGCGACTATCACACACACAATATACTTTGCCTTTCCGCCCCCCTTGACCACCTTAGTGCCATCAATGAGCGACATGTTGTTCATCATGCTTGCAGCGGAATCAGTCGGCGATCCCACCACCGAGGAAGCTGCGTTCACGCGAGGGAGGGGGTGGGTTCGTGGGGCAGGAGGATAGTCAGCGACTGATGTCTGGTGCTCCAATAATGTTGATGGATGGGTGTGCTTGGAGGACTGTTGTTATGTGTGGTGCATGGTTACATATGTCACACTTTGAGGCATTACATCGTTGTGCATCACAATGTCATCCTTGTAGATTCCAACGCTGTTGTAATGTAATGATTTTGTTTTCCCATCCCCTGGGTCACGGCGGTGACAGTGTGTGATGATGTTATAACCTCGTTCCTGTCCGACTGGCGTGCTGGTAGTGTTTAGGTTCACATACCTTTTCTTTTACACCTGGTTAAGCACCTACCGTTCTGTATTTAATAAATCTCGAACAAGAAACAAAAGCAGATGTATTTCGTCGGAAAATGAACAATTATATGGAAATTTAATTGGAAAATATGCGAGACTTAATATTTTTCCAGGTGTATATAAAATATGCGGTTTGATAAAGTTCCTAATCGGATAGTTCTAAAGTTCATTTAAACTTTGTATCATCGTTTTGAATAATTTCAGAGATGTTAATATGTCAAGTGTTGTTTTTATGACATGATGAAGCCTGTGGCTATGAGGCGTAAGCTATCGTTCTGCCGACGTTCAATAGAAAATCGAAATATGACCAAATCTGTGATCTCAGATGATCTAAAACCATACTCGTAGGAAAACATTGCTAGGTTTTTCATGTCAGAATTCTTAAACGTGTTGTTCGGTACTTGAGTCATACATATCGAATGGATCAAAAGGGGTACTGCATTCTTCATTCTTGGGGTCAGTGTCAGGTTAACTAAATAGGTAACCTTTGTATTTCATGTAACCACCACCTGACTCCCAGTCGGCCTTTGTATGTAAGAATTTTGATGGATACATTCTAAGTCTCATGTAGCAGGAATTGCGTTATAGTGAAATCTTTTGTAGTGGACAAACATGATTGCATAGAAGTATATACACACAAACTTGAGTCAACTGAGCGAATTGTTTCGTTGTGACAAGCCAGTAAAATAAGCAGGAGTATGTGACTTTGGAAGATTGACAGACTTGAGGAACGCTGTGTGGTCAAGTGCTATCGGGTGGCAGCTGGTCTAATTAATATTGAGATTAATTTCCAAACAAATCACTGACATACGAAATGAAAACCTTAATGTCTCAGGGTTAATTGTTACTCGTATACCGGAATTAATTCCGTTCGTGTTTATAGGGATTAGTCATTTGACATTAAGCCAATCAGATGACATCTGTCGTTGCTGTTCATTAGATTGTAGATGTTATTGCTAAAATTTAATAATATTTGGAATATTAGTAATATTTCAAGATTTCCCCAAAGGGTAAGTGTCTACAGTGCAACCCACGCCACTTTCCTCCCACGTTAAGCTGGCACGCTGTGAAATAAATTAAATTATGTTCAGAGCGGCATTATTTCCGGCTCTTTAACTCACATCAATATTTCTATTTTGATCACAGTGGCTAATTTGTTTGCCAATCGATATGCCTGAATCAAAGTAAGCTCTGCATCTGATGACCTCAACAAACTAGCATCCCCTTGTGACAAGAATCCCGCTGTCCAGATGAAGAAGATATGTTGTCATTTTTCTTTGGTGCTGATACTCACTTCTCACAATGTATTGATATAGTTACATGGGAATCTGTTATACTGATATGTTCTGCTTAATGTATTTACACTAAAGCCTTACCTTGATTATGTCATCTGATCTAACCTTTTGTACTGTGTGAATGGCATAACACTGGTGCTACTGTCTTGAATTGTATATATGTACATGTAATATGAGTTTGTGTGAATACGTTTGATTAATTATGTATAATCTTCGGATTAACTTCTGGAGAAAATAAAGAATCTCTCAGTGGTGGAACTTGCCACAAACACACTCAGCATGATTGACAGCAGTCTGTAAATAATGGGATCTGAACCAGAGAATTCATTGACTGCGTTATGAGCCTCGTTCATCGCAATTGAGATACAATGACATGCATCATCGAGTCTGTCCAACGGCACTTGTTGGTCGCCTTTTACGACAACCATGTGTTGCTGAAGACCAGTCCTAACGTGGGTACCTATTTTCCGCGGTATAAGCCTACAGTGAATTTATTTTATCGCCAGGTTTGTCATTTTCAACAATTTAGAAACAAACGGAGACTGACATGTGGCTCGCTTGTACGTCACCGTATTGCCAAATGACCATGTGGGTATGTGTAGGCTATGTGTATCCCGAGCATCTAAAGTCGATGTTTCGCTGAGAGGAGCTTACATTGCAGAGTGAGTGAGTGAGTGAGTGAGTGAGTGAGTGGAATGGTTTTAACGCCGCTTTGAACAGTATTGCCATACCACTTGGGTATTTCAGAGCTTTTCCGGTAAGACTTTCGAAAGATGAATAAGAATTAAATTAAAGGGTTTTACACATAATATTAAAATAGTGAATGCTTCACTGATTAATATATACATATGTGATTTCAAGTAAACATTTCGTGAAAGTTTACTTAATTGTTATAACTTACAACTGTTTTATATTGCTGAATAAAGTCACATAGCTGTTGAAACATTCAGGTCTCAAGTCAACGTCACGTTACATTACTAAAACGCAATAAAACGCAACGAATCCAAAGCTATGAGATCAGTTACAAGCATTGTGTTGGTCGTTGAAATTTCCAGTTCTTAAAATAGCAAAGGAAAGCGGGTAATTTTAAGGGAGCTTCAACCATTGCATCGTTGCATCCAAAATGAGAGTCAACTAAGATAATTTAGATGTTTTTAGTAAGAGAAATTGCATTCAAGTTCTCATTCCAGAATACGTGGGCTTCATGTTGGGATGAAACCAGGTAAATACCGTCACGTAAGACGGTTGTAAAACTGTTATTGTGGGCACTTTTGGCAACATTAATTTTTTGAACTGCTGTTCTATTTATTCCCATAACAAATATACGCTATCAAAGACCTAGAGGGCTCAGTGATTATTTATCTAATACGTTCACGAATGGCTGAGGACTTTGATGACGTCATGTAAGTCACGAAAACAAAAGAACATTGGCTAACATTATCTGTATGCGCTAAGAATATGGTGCAAACCTGTTTGGTGTTTTGTAAAAAAAAAGACAACTATCATGCCTGTAAGGAGTTGAAAATTTTACTCTTACTAAAAGAACAATGTTCAGCAGGTTCTCAGTTTTATCACACGCCTCAAACATACTTGTTTTAACTAGAGAAAAAGACTCGGCTAATATTTTTTAAATGTTTTGAGTCTTCAACATCAGGAGCATAACACGAGCAGTTAGATGGAAGCAGATTCAGTACATCGGTTGATCTGAATCTACATTCACGCCGACAACTTGTTTTTACTTCTGTTTCGAGGGAGAACAGTTTAGTCAGTGACAGACGTATTAGTGGACCATCGATAGATGATAGCATTGTTGAAGACATACCCGTTTATTGGACCAGAGAAATGACAGTGGAGTCACTTTGAAATGGAGTATGTGCTTACTGTAGTAAGTGATTGCGTACAAGGTTGGACAGATGTCATGGAGTGATCGCCCTTGAGGTTATTGGAACCCACTAGGTTACTGGAAATAAGGTCACTCATGGAACGGTGTCAGTCGTTTGGCATTGACAGTTGTCAATACTTGGAAAGTTCTTGGGTCCAGATATTTGCATAATCTGTGTAGGAGGAACGTTAGCATCGACAAATATCTGTACAAGATGTTTGCGGGTACTATGATTTTTGAGACCTTGGGGAAGTTTTGCCATATGTTTCATGACGGAAGCCATCTTCCCGAGGCAAGAGAGTTAACTGACTTTAAAAGTCCAGTTTCCACCCTTGCCGAACTAGGCTGGAATTACTGGGCTCGATCGTAGCGCCACCAGTGGCTATTACCAGTTATGTCCCTTCTAAGCCTGTCCTATGGACCAATTAGATTCCACCTCTCGCATCACTTGCGTTTGTTTCACACAAAATTGTGGCGCGAGTCAGGACGATCTAATCGATAATCAAGATCTATATTGTGATATAACGGGTCTTACATCGCAAAATGCATCAAATCACGTGAGCACCTTGATTAAAAACAGGAAAAGATGTGGAAAATATCTGCTGACAACGAGTTGGCTGTGCGCATGCTTTGCGAATCCTGCAATCGACCGAAATCTGCACGACAGTTTACGAACCGGATTTCGATTTCGGTGCGCGATTTGGATTGGACTATGCATAGACTCGTTAGCCCAGCCAAAATGTAACTCCATAACACCAGCCTAGTTCGGCAAGGGTGGAAACTGGACTTTTATAGTCAGTTAACTCTCTTGCCTCGGGAAGAGGGACGGAAGCACGAGTTTTGCCAACTGCTTTGAGCTTGAACCATAGGTGACTTTCAGCTGCGTCTTCGGAATCTGTTTCGGATTATCGTTACTGGCCATTCTCTGACGTGGATGTTTTTTTATTTACACCAAGTGGCAAGATAAACGGAGCCGCGGAATGGCTGTCAACAACAGGATTGAATGTTTAATAAAGTTTGAACATCCTGATAGGTCCACGTTACGGACTTTCCAGAGTAGCCCAAACTGGAGGATGAAGAACTCGTGGATATTCACCTGTGCGAGTAGTGTTTGTTTGGTGTTTAACGCCGCACTCAGCAATATTCCAGCTATATGACGGCGGTCTGTATTAAATAATCGAGTCTGGACCAGATATAACAGTGATTGACATCATGAGCATCGATCCACGCAATTGGGATACGATGACTTGCATTAACCAAGTCAGCGACCACCCGATCCCTTCAGTCGCCTCTTTCGACAAGCACAGTCGCCTTTTACAGCAAGCATGGGTTTCTGAAGATCTTCGCGAGTTTTAGTTTGACGTTCGTTATACCAGTACGCCAGGTATTCCCTGTTCTTCTTCCTATCAGATAATCCCAAACCTACCCTCTCCCCACCTCCCAGTTCATGTACCCGTGTGTCCAAAGTGTGCAGTGAGTATCCACCATAATGTGTTGAGTAATGACTGGGGTTTTCGAGTCTCGCATCTGACCGGACATCCACAACTGACCAATCTCAGCATCGCTGATTGCTTCAGCACGTCGAGCTACGTTCCCCTTTCCTCCCTTCTTCGGGTATTTCAGCGTTGTACCATAACGTAATATCCGCATTCTTAAAAATCTGTCTACGCTAGCAGACATTCCCGGAAGTGAGTTAGGTTCGTAATCAGCCCATTGTATGCATTGAATGTCCCGAGAGGTTGAAAGACACTCTCATACCTCAAAACTAAGCTCCCGTCTATTTTGACAAGGGTATTCACCCTGATCGAAGTGAGATTGTGATTGAACAGCAATATTTATCGTCTGCAATTTGCACATTAAATTGGCGTTTCAGTTATTTATTTTGTATACATGTATAGGCATTTCACAATGATACAAAAATATTGTTTCCCACCAGAAAAACTATTGTTTACCTTATGGTTTGGTTTGGTTTGGTTGGTTTGTTGTTTAACGCCGCACTCAGCAATATTCCATCTATATGACGGCGGTCTGTAAATAATCGAGTCTGGACCAGACAATCTAGTGATTGATATCATGAGCATCGATCCATGCAATTGGGATCGATGACATGCATCAACAAAGTCAGCGAGCCTGACCACCCGATCCCGTTAGTCGCCTTTTACGACAAGCATAGTCGCCTTTCACGGCAAGCATGGGTTGCTGAAGACCTATTCTACCCCGGAATCTTCACGGGTCGTTCTATAGTGAAGTAGTGAAGCTTTCAGTGAATGAATGAAAAGAGTAGTGTATTCTGAAAGCATGGCTCGGGTCATTATCAGCCAATCATTGATGAGGAATATTTTCCCATGGCCACATATGATCTTTATGAATCCCAATATACTTGACCTCGTAGGTGATAAATGTATATACTACTTCTGCTTGACATAAATATAGCTTATTAACAAATTGATCAATACTACCATTCATCAAAACGTGCTGACCTATGAACGGAGGCCTTGACATGGGTTTACAGCCGTATGTTTATGCTGCACACAAGAAAGACGCGGATAATACACGAGTGACCCTCACCGACTGTGTTGTACTTCACGTCTCTAACCCTCTTTCTGGAGACACCTGGCCTTTGTTGTAGGCCTGTTGGACCGTGAAATGTATTCGAGGACTATCCGATGCATACCCAGTATTTGGCATTGCGTTCATGTTCACTGTCCGAGAGAGATATTTTTCAATATATTTGAGGTAAATATTTTCTTTTCTTACATTATTAAATAGATAATAGAGTATGTCAGAACGTTGATATGTTACTATGTGTACATGTAGCATAGAACGGTTGGGTGGTAAATCTTATATTTTGTTTGTTGTTTAACGCCACACTCAGCAATATTCCAGCTGTAAATAGTCTGGACCAGAAAATCCTGTGACTGACTTCGTGAGCATCGGTCCACGCAATTGGGATACAACGATATGCATCAACCAAATTAGGGAGCCTGACCATCCGATCCCCTTAGTCACCTCTTACGACAAGCATAGCCGCCTTTTACGGCAAGTATGGGTTGCTGAAGAACTTTTCTAACCCGGATCTTCACGGGTATATTTTGAATCTTATATTTTGAATCATCTTGAAACAAATATCAACATAAATAATGATCGGTGGATCGATGTGATACAATATTTTATTAGTAAGGCGTCAGGCAACACACACTTATCTTTTATGCGAATTGTGTGAATGGCGGTTCTGTGAGTGGGACAGGACTTGCTTGCATTTTCGCCTACACTTGGTGCCATGACTGACTTTCGGTGATCCATTCATATCATTTTCACTGCTGTTTTGTCTTTTACGCTTAGTGGAAATTGGGTCGGCAGATAATCGCGACTGGTTGTTCTCTGGCGTTTACATTTACTTGAGCTGGGTCAGTGTTTCTGCTGGTGGGCTAAAGTTCTAAAGTTTCAATATAAGCTCAGTAGCATTTATCAATTATGTCAGCTACAAAAGAAATGTTTGGGCCAAGACCGTAAACTGCCCCCCACTGTGTTTCAAAACGAACATATTTCTAAGACGTTTTGCTTTACTTACAAGCAGTACTTGTACACAGCTGACCTCATGCAAAATTAACAAGTCGTTTTTAGTTTCAACAAAGTCAGTCGATGTGCCAACGTGTCACTCGAATTTCTTGTCCATCGCTTGATTGTCTGGTTTGATTTGCAGACCGCCGTCGCATGACAGGGGTTTGTTGAACAGCATTAGTCCTGCATTACTACATTTATTGTTTGATCAAAGACCTTGGTGTAAGTGAATAATCAGATAATGCCACTTATAGAGACAGTATGGTAACTTGGGAAGAAATCTGCTAAAATCACGCATCAGTACTATCAACTTTAGGCTTCACTCTGAAGGTTCATAACAATCCGTACACGGAGAGCTATATTGCTGGGTCCAGCGAATGTTCCACCAATCCCTGTCTCGACCATTAACCATTCTCCTCCACCAATCAAGGAAGGACTTTCTTTATATTTACATAAAGTAATTGAGACAAGTAGACTAAATAACATGTAGACTCTCAAAAACTCAAAGATTTGCTTGAATGTTTGCAATCTCAGAAAAGAACCAGGTTCATTTATAGCAAACATTTGATATTTCAACTTTGTACGTCACTATCCTACATGACAATTAAGGAAAGGTTTTGATCCATTGGGTATTTGTCACTAAAATTGCTTAGATACAGTTACATCTCTATCCTTCAGAGGTTCAAGACAATTTGTCAAAAATGTAAGCAAATGTTATCTGAAGTTTGTTGACACACTAGGTGAAATGCTGTATTTCCTCATAGATAGCAAATTTGTAAAAATTGGGGTAATACATTCAGGCAAATGGTAGACATACCCTTGGGCACCATCTGGAATATTGCTGAGTGCGGCGTAAAACAACAAACCAACCAACTTGCCTTGCATGTGTTTGTGACGGGTGGGGTCAGGACACGCTCATCCTGTAGTGAACACCTGGTATCAGCACTAATTGATAGTGATTTCTAAAAACATGCTTATGATATGGTCGGAATCCTATGTTGTTTTTTAACAGAGATTCCTTATGAATAAAGAAAGGGGCTGTTATTTATATAATATATGTACATTGTCAATAAAATGAAGTAGTATACGATGAGCTTCAGAAGCACTATTCCTTTTTATTTAATCTTATTGTAAATATTTGTGCCCTCCTTCTTTTCTCCATGTTTGTGAATATATAACAACCACAAACAGATCATCATTAGTGTCTGAGCAGTACTCATAATGTTCAATGTGTCTTTTTCATGAGAGGAATCTGAAGAAAAAGGTGAAAACTTCAAAGTCAGGCGTCTACCAACTTGGCCCGCTGCGATGAACAAGGCCCCAAAACACCCGCTTTACAAATTCCATGGACAGAAGGGTGTTTGATACAGTAACAGGATAAAAACAAGACATAATACACTCTTTTGTTTAAAGTCGTACTAAGCAATCTTCCAGCTATGTTGCGATGGCCTGTAAATAATCTAGTCTAGACCAGACAAACCAGTGATTGGTGTAACGGACAATGTCTTGCGCCATCCAGTTACTGTGACACGCAATCAACTGAACACCCCAACCATTTTGCCGCCTCTAACGACCTACGGCACCTACAACTGGTTACCTATTTTAAACCGACTTCCCCACTGGAAGACACTCTTCACGGTGAATAGTACCAATATATATAAGACAAACAAAACAGTAAGGCATGGCGTATGGTGTCGATAAGGCCGACGTTTATGCTAACCTCATATGTGACTATGAAGACAATATCATTCAACGACTTGGAGCTAATACTGACACCATCCTCCGTAACTTTCCTCACAGAGATGAAATCAACGATGACGAGTTTACATCTATCTCGACAGAGACAGATAATGAAAGGAAGAGTGGACTCTTCATACGAATCCTGCTGAGGCTGAGGAGGGAGCACATGCTGGAGGCATTCCTTCACTCGGTGACTGGGGGAGATTACAGTGACATCCTGTGGATATACTTAAAGGAAAGGCTGGACAAGTACCAGGAACTACTAGGCAAGGTACTAGTTATTTTGACGCTTTATTTTTTGTTGTTGCTGAACTCCGCAGTAAGCAATATTCCAGGTATATGTTTGTTTGTTTGTTGTTTAACGCTGCACTCAGCAATATTCCAGTTATATGGCGGTGGTCCGAAATTAATCGAGTCTGGACCTGACAATCCAGTGATTGACATCATGAGCATCGATCCACGCAATTGCTTAAGTCAGACCACTCGATCCCGTTAGTCGCCTCTTACGATAAGCATAGTCGTCTTTTACGGCAAGCATGGGTTGCTGAAGATCTATTCTACCCCGAATTGTAAAATATGGAGTGTTGAACAGTGATTGATATTATCATCAACGGTCCACGTCACTGTGACACACTGTCCTCCAAATCACCCCCCGATCCCGGAATCCCGACGGGGATCTGACTCAGGAACTATTGCATTACCTGTATATGTGACCATGGCTACAGTCCGTTTGACTCCAAATGAGAACGATGATTTGCAAAATAACTCGAAATCCAGAAAAGTGTATGAAACATCAATACGGTACTTGACCATGAATACCCTGTACCCAACAAAATCTGAATTTTGTTTAATTTAAGACCCATGACGGATGAAGCTCTTTAAGAAACTATCATGTAATTTTGTATAGAAATGTGTACATGACACGTAGGGGGACAAACCGTGGAAGGAACAGCGCAAGCACGGTCTGCACTTGCTATACAGTGACCGTGTTCATTCAATTACAAGATGCGCTACTCAGCAGATGTTAAACAGTTGAATGTGTATGGTTTCTTTAGAAGTGAAGCAGAAAATGCAAAGCCTCTTTATGCAATTAATAAATTCTTGAAACGAGCTTCAAAAGCTCTTGGTATGTCCCCTCAGAAACTTAAAAATGTTGTTAGTCGACGAGATACAAATAGTCATGCCAAGGAGGTAGGGAACATGTCAAAACTACGCAAGGTTGATAAATTAGACAGTTTTCAGAGGGATCAAGTCAGACGTGCAATTGTTAAACTGCACTCATAAAATAAGTACCTGTCCCTAAGAATTTTGAAGAAACACCTTGAAACTGACCATGATTTACGTGTTACAAAGTACAAACTATGGCAGCTGTTGCATACATTTGGTTACAAATACGAAAAGATAACTGGGGAAAATAGGGCTGTGTTGTGTGAACGGTCTGACATTGTTCGTCTCCGAAATCATTACCTTCGTACCATCAAGCAGAAACGTGAAGAAGGATATGAGCCCGTCTTCTTAGATGAGACAAGGGTAAATGCGTCACACACAGCCGGCAGTCAGTGGGTACCCAGTGGTGACTGTAAGGAGTCTGGTAGAAAGTTACCAATGGGAAAGGGTGAAAGACTCATAGTTCTCCATGATGGTTCTGCTAGTCAGGGTTTTCTCCCAGACTGTGACTTCGTCTTTAGAGCCAAGGCCAAAGACAACAGGGACTACCACACAGAAATGAACGGCAACGTATTTCTGGAGTGGGTGAAAGATAAATTAGTCCCTGCTTTGCCTACCAAGTCTCTCATTGTCATGGAAAATGCACTGTATTATAGTGTGCAGGGTCCAGAAAGCAAGACTCCAACCTCTAATAACCGTAAAAGAGACATAGTTACTTGGCTGCAACGGAGGAACATTACCTTTCCTTCTCGAGCGACGAAACCACAGCTCTATGAAATTATCAAAACTATGAAACCTGACCCTGTGTATAAAGTTGAAAGTTACATCAAGGGTCAGGGTCACGCTGTCTTACGACTGCCACCTTATCACTGCGACCTGAATCCAATCGAGTTGGTATGGGGCATCGTCAAGGGTGACGTTGGACGATCGAACACAACGTTCAAATTACGAGACGTTGAAAAACTCGTAAAGGAATCCCTTGGTCGGGTAACAGTAGAAACATGGAGGCGTCGTGTGGCCACAGTCGTTGACGAGATAGAGTCACGTTATTGGTCACGAGATGGACTACGGCCAGCAACAGTCCAACCTATAATAGTGGCAGTCGGTTCAGGCACCAGCAGTTCCGACGACGAGATCTATGGCATGAGCGAGTCAGATTGCGACTGAAATTATCATGAGACGGCCCCTCTCACGCTCTGTCATTTCCCCTACCACAGAACGAGCAGTGCATGCATGCTTGCGCTGTGCCTTCCACGGTTTGTCCCCCCTACGTGTCATGTACACATTTCTATACAAAATTACATGATAGTTTCTTAAAGAACTTCATCCGTCATGGGTCTTAAAATAAACAAAATTCAGATTTTGTTGGGTACAGGGTATTCATGGTCAAGTACCATATTGATGTTTCATACACTTTTCTGGATTTCGAGTTATTTTGCAATTCATCGTTCTCATTTGGAGTCAAACGGACTGTAGGTGTTTGCTTAAACACTGCTCAACAAACTCGCACTAGTACGGAACAAAAAAGATATATATTCACAAGTGAACTCGAGAAAACAGTGTTTCAGAATGTGGGAGTAGAGAATTTACGCTTTAAGCAATATTCCTGTAATACCACACAAGAACAAGACATACGACAGTGAAAACGTCTGGACATGCACTGATACATATTGTGAGGCCTGTTCCTTCACTCATGCGATCCTTGTTTGGATTGTAAAACTTGAATTGACCTAAAACTGTATTGATTATTTATTGATCTTGTTCGGTCATGTCCTGATTTCACAACTGAGTACTATACATATTAATTTCTAGGTTAAACTTTTGCGTTTCAATTTGGAAATCATTTCTTAACACTTTAAGATAGTCCATGCAATATACTTCAAAATCATTAAATGTACTTATCATTTGGAAGTTATAGTCCAAGAAAAGCTTCTGCATGATGTATTCCTGGAAACAATTGTATCGAATTGTATGGCTAATGGAAAGTGTCAGCATTTTGCAGATTTTCTCCCAAACTACATTTTCATCTCGAATAATGACGTCAGTGTGCTGAAGTAGGATTTAACTGTTCGGGTCAGTCTTTGCACTGAAGACACTTCATTATTAACTATTTACAGAAGGATTATGCCTAGGGAGAGGAAGCCAAACATGATTGTTCTTTCACGACTGCTCCAACACTGACGATGACAGATCGCCAGAATGGTCTGGAGACAAACACAGGCCTGGCGGTGACTCCCCGTCAGCAAGATCACTATCTGGAGGGGAAATAGACAGACTTCGGGCTGATAGCAAAATACTACGTCTCCAATTTCATGAAGCGGAAGACAGATTATGCTCTCATGAAAAGAAGATGGCAGAAAAGGAAAGAGACATGGTGATGAGGTTGCATGAACAGAGAACTGGATCCACTCCATTATAGACTTGGATTGCATAAGCTTACAGTATGGTTTTGTTTATGGCCATGCTGAATTGGGTATAATTTGTTCTGAAATGTGTATGTCTGCATAACTTGACATAAAAAGTGAAGTCTGAAGTTTTGGTTGTGCAAGTGTTATATGCTTTTCAATATTTTGAAGACCATTCTTTTTATCCTCGACGTGAGATTGATACGGGTTTACACATCTGTGCAGGACTCACTCACTCACAAGACTCACAAACCAGTGGTTGATACTATGAACACGTCCAACGCCGTCAGTGTACGATGTCACGCAATCGGCCAAGTCACCAACACTGACGATCCGATCAGATTGAGGCAATAGAGAACCCGTCAGTTCTAATGTTGGACATAACAATAAATATTTCGAGTCCCAAATCTATAGAACCCGCGACCGCCACGAACATTCAGTGAGTACAGGACGTAGCTAGCCAACATCTTGTGTGATCTTGTTGTTTCTCATTGGTTGTTTCAAAATGTTCATCCTTCCATTCGCTTGGACTGTTGTTTTCAGGTGATAAAGATTGAAACAAAATTAAATGTGTCCTCTAAAGTATGAAACAGACGTATTGATACACAGTAGCAGTTTTTGTCCAATCCAAACAATCTTTCATTCCCCTGAGCAGGATATGGCCTCGTGGATAATGTTTCAATAGAAAATATCAATGCACGCGAACATACAACACTTCAGACATCTTGACACACAGTTGCTACAGAGCAATCAAATGTCTATGAAATGTGTACTCAACACGTTCCAGTATAAATATCAGAAGTCATATCTCTTCTGCTTTGCGCGTCTTAACTGACAAAAATGGGAGATGGTTTCCTATTGTGTGAATACACTGCTGGCAAACAGACATGAACGAACGCTAGTGGTCTGCTATAGAACAGGTAGAGAAGAATATGGTTGTTATCTCTTACGGCCTGCTGACTCTATGGTGGGAAATCTGATAACAGCTTCAGTTCGGTCATTGGTCTTGTGCATTTATCATTGAATGGAAGGAGATATGGTGAAGTCGTATTTTGATCACGTTACCAGCTTGACAGAAAATCAATCTGGTTCTACAACCCTTGGTGCTGATGAAGAAGTCAGCAAAGAGTCTGCTGGGAGGTTTGACGCATAACATAATTATGGTTTTTGTATTTGCTAAGATTTACTGGACGACCGAGATGCGTCGAGGGGAATGGCTTGCAAGTAAATGTGATCGAGATCCTTTTTTGCGAAACGCACAGTGACTTGGCCATCTTGAACAATTATATATCTTCAGAATGCACTTAATGTTGCTACGAGTTAACCCAGACAGTAAGATAGTAATTATAGTAACTTATGACTAAAACAAAACTGCAACCACAACAGGAATAATTCAACAATTGTATTCAAACCAGGAAGCTGGAACAATTACAACAATTCAGCAATCACTGGCGACTGATTAAACTGTTATATGTTTGTAAATTTGAAAAGTGTAATATTAAGTTTTCAAGCGAACACACAAGCATTAAAGACATTAAACAGGTTAAACTCGCAGCTCCTTCGGCCATAGCCATTGTCATAAACAGCAAACCAGTACTGTGGGGCGAAGGTAAATAAATAGATAGTTACATAAATGAATAAATAGACGCTAAGTGTGCACATCAGTATCCGTGTTTCTAGCGTGACCGAATTAAGGCCTCCACGGCACACATTTATACAATGAAAGGTTTCAAAATGGTGCCAGCTGAATACCTTAGTATCCATAGGCAATTTATTAGCTCACCGGATCCTAAAGACCAAGGTGAGCTTATGCCATACCGTGGCGTCCGTCGTCCGTCGTCCGTATGTCAACAATTTATTCAAATGACTTCCTCTTCTGAACCATATATATAGATAGAGATAGATATCAACCATATATTGTTGGAAGCATTCTCCGGTGGTGAGAATTCAAAGTTGTACAAATGGAAGGGCTGACCCCCCAAGGGGCTGAGAGGTGGGGCCAAATAGGGGTTATTTAGATATATTGCTTTAAACGACTTTAAACCATATGTGGTTGGAAGGCTGGTTCCAAATAATCTGAGATGTGGCTCTCTCCCTGAATGGTTCTCACAACTGTCGGATAATTGTGGAGGAGAGTAACGTGGAATGTGAACGTCTTCTATTTGTCCATGCCTTGTTCGTGAAGGTGAATGTAACCCGATAATATTTAATTTAGCCCTTTACCAAGGTGAGGTGTAGTGGGGTTTAACGTCGCGGTCAAGATTATTGCACTTACATGTGCATGTGCGTGCGTGCGTGCATGCGTGCGTGCGTGCGTGTGTGTGAGTGTGTGTGTGAGTGATATGTGGTGTGTGTTTTCTCTGGTCAATTTACTTTTGGAAATACTTTTACTAACTTGGGGAAAATGAAAGGTCCAAAACAATTATTTATGATGGTTCAAATGTTCGAGCCTAGCAATACTGTAAATAACATCAAACAGGTTTTACAGATTTGAATGTAACGTGAGAAAATGACAACCCATTTGATACGTAATAGCCAAGTTAACGGTAGGCATATCTTAACCATAGTGATATATATTGATTCTAAATCAATATTGTAATTAGAGTTACTTCGGCGGATGCTGTACATAATGTAGCCCTCACGGTGAAATGTTATCTTAATATACAGTACACTACGGTCATAACGAACTCAAGGTGACCACTGTTTTTAGTTCGATATAAACGTAGTTCGTTATAAGCATATATACATGTATGAACAGCAAATGGTAGGGACTAAAAATGATGTTCGTTATATCCGTCAGTTCGTTGTGTTTGTTTATTTGTTTGTTTGTTGTTTAACTCCGCACTCAGCAATATTCCAGATTCGTAATTGTTCTGAGAAATGGTCCTCTTTGACTTCTCATACAATGAACAGTTCAATTCTGTGAAATAGGACAGGGTTCCGGCTTAAGAGCTGATTCATTGCCAAGTCTTCTTACAGCCAATGAACCACCAACTCCTAACAGGAAGTAGAAGTATTTCTGGGAATACTTTGTGCAACAAACAACACAGTGGGCTTTCCCAGTTGATAAGAGACATTCAAGTGTAGTTCAAATAAGGAGGGATTTGCTATAACCCAGGATAATCTTCTTTCTATATACATACGTATTGGTAATCCCAAGTTGATAACTACATGTAAATAAACTCTTGTCATACGGAATCTCTCATTAAACGAACCCTACTTTATCATAAGCATGTGCTTAAGAATCACTATCAGTTAGTTGGTTGGTTTGTTGTTTAATGCCGCACTCATCAATATTCTAGCTATATGACGGTGGTCTGTAAATTATCGAATCTGGACCAGACAATCGAGTGATTAATATCATGAGCATCGATCCACGCAATTTGGACCGATGACATGCATCAACCAAGTCAGCGAACCTGACAATTCGATCCCGTTAGTCGACTCTTACGACAAGCAAAGTCGCCTTTTACGGCAAGCATGGGTTGCTGAAGACCTATTCTACCCCGGATCTTCACGGGTTCAGTTCGTTGTGAGCGTGTTGGTTATAAACGTAGTTTACTGTACTCTAAATATTCTCATTCACGGGATATGTATATGTAACGAGTGAATTATACTGTGGTGCATGTAATTCGCAGTTCCCTCCCAATGAACCTTGCCTTACCATGTACATCTTCTATTTGTACAGTTCTCATACAGAAAGGGGGGCACGGGTGGCCCAGTCGTCTAGGGCGCCGCAATTCGCTGTGCAGAGTTGCGTCCCTCGGGCACGCTAGAAACCTATGATTGTGGGTTCGAATCCCGGTTCGCCCCAATTATGTTTCTAGGTTTGTCAGCACCATACCCGTGCTCGTGGGTTTCACCGAAGTAGTAAACGTCTGAGACCTGCATCACTTCGGGCTTTCCTCCCACATTAAGCCGACACGCCCTGATATAACTGGAATACTGTTAAAGGTGGCGTTAAACCCGACTTACTCACTCACTCATACAGAAAGGGTAATAAAACAGTCCATGGTAAGTACAGACATATGACTAGCGACATGATTGAGATACGTATTTTGTTGCTTGCCTTATAAAATATATTTGAATTAATTTATATTTATTGATATTTACTTGGTCACTGTGGTCTATTTTGTTTCTCTTCGGAATGGCGACATTTTCTCTCAGACGAGTTAGACCAGTCCTTCCACATACAATGGGTTTTTTCACTATTGTATAGGCCATTGTACAAATGCATGCAACATAACCCAGTTAGCATTACACAGATTATCTATTTTGTTAGGTCATGCGTGTCAGTGAACCCGTTTGGTTGCACATCGGTTTGAATGAGTGAGTGAGTGAGTTTGGTTTTACGCCGCTTTTAGCAATATTCCAGCAATATCACGGCGGGGAATACCAGATATGGGCTTCACACATTGTAGCCATGTCGGGAATCAAACCCGGGTCTTCGGCGTGACAGTATTTCAGTTATACCACGGCGTGTCAGCTTATTGTGGTTGGGAACGTCACATGGCATTGGTATGATGTTGACAAACCAAGCTTATAGTCCTTGAGACTCTGGTCTCGAACCCACGAAATGCGGGCATTAGACGAGTTGACAGGCCTTGCCTTCTGATGCGTAAAACGCCTTGCGGAGTGACATGTTTCTCAATTGGTAATCCTTTATCGTCCTATATAACCTATTACATGTCTCCACATTCGTCTAGATCCATTTAACAAAAGAAGACCCTTGGCTTAGTCTGCCTATGATATAGGAGAAGTGAATTGCTAACATTCATGCAAAGATCTTTAACGGTTCCTGCGCATGGTCTTTGTGGGGGCCTTACTGTACACATTTTGTAAAGCCATAAAGATAACGGCCGGGGCAGCACAATGAATAAAATTAGAAGTGTCTCGTCGGATTGAATAGAATGCTTAACGTAGCGTTTGTGTGGTCGGCAGTTACCGGGGTTGCGTTCAGAAATGTCGGAGCCGATGTTTTCATGGCGGTGTTGGGGAATTAATCATGTGATATATGTGAAGTCCTACTACCAGAAAGTATTCAGCTTTGGCGTAGCCACTTACTGGAGTCATATGAGAAAAAGGCCTAGGCATCAATACAGTTGACGGAACATGGTGCGTAATTCCGAGTTTACAGTGTGTGCAATATTGGGAGGTGTGAGCGTCTGTATATTTTAAGATGTATGTGTCATGTTGGATACCTTGTAGAGGAAAATGGAAGCTGGATATTAGGATCAGCTTATTGAAGTCCTAGAATGCTAGTGTATGATTTACCTCGAATATACCACTAGGATATTACACAAAGGTGACACTGCTCTTAATACTTCTGTTATTGTAGATGCTTGTCAACTAAGTCTTCATATTGTGAACTGCGTCGACTAAAACACCGCAATTCGACGTGCAGAGTTTCGTCCCTTGTGCCAGAATTCAGTGATCGTGGATTCAAATTCAATGTTCGTCCTGATTAAGATTCTTGGTTTGTCAGCACCGTGCTCATAGACTTCGTCAAAGTCTCACATACTCATATTGCGATATTTGTTACAACACGTGCGTGTGTGTATAGGCGTACGCTTGTGTGTTTGTTTGTTGTGAGAGAGAGAGAGAGAGGGACATTTATAAATTGGAAGCGAGTGATGGGAGGTATATACACGAGGTATGTGTGTGTGTGTGTGTGTGTGTGTGTGTGTGTGTGTGTGTGACTTAGATCTATGGTAGGACTTTGGCAGATTTCACAAATAGGACAGATGTTCGCGTTTACTTTTGATGATCATTGAGCTGATTTCTCTGGATTAGTTATATCATTTACCCGTTTCGTCGGTGCAGCCAGGGATTGCATATCGGTACTTCTAATGAAAACGTTCCCCGAAGTTTCATCGTAGAAATAATTTCTTTCTGACCTTCCGCACCAACCTTCCATTTGCTGGAGTTGATCAAATCCTGAATATTGTCACGCTTCCCACTTCGGGGTTCAGAGCCTTTGCACGAGGAACTACTTGGATTTTTGAAAAATCAAATGATTCGAATTAAGGGTCTTTCGATACTGGTTTCTTTCTCTGTCGGCATCATTAGGATCACATATTATGTTTTTTAGTTGACATATAATATCCTCCTTTATCCTGGTATGTTTTGTGAATATTTTATCTTCTATGTTTTCTAGGCACGCCAGACATAACTGATCCAACGTTCCACTTTAGACTATGGCCTATGGCGAGGACAGAGCAGACGTGTATGCTAACCTGATACGTGATCACGAGGAAGACATTATCATATTGATGGACATTAACAACATCTTGGAAGAGTTCCCTCATAAAGAATATATCAGTGAATTAGAATTCAGATCCCTTACGACAGAGACAGATAGTTCCAAGAAAAGCAAGCTTTTTGTAAACATCATCCTAAATAAGAAGAAAGAGCGAGTCTTGGAAGCCTTCTTACAGTTGGTTAAACAAAGCAACCCTGAAGACGCTGTGTGGTTGTACTTGAGAAACCGTTTAGCACTATTTGACGGGAAGAAAGAAAAGGTATGTGCTGTACACCGAGTAATAACGTTCATATTGAATCTTGTCACCATGTTCCTAAAGAAGTCACCTGGATGCGTCTTTGAAGACTACATCTTCTTAATGCCATCCCCATGCTAATGAAAAAATACTTTACTTTCAGTGATAACAAAATCACACGCTGACATATCAAATATATAATGAGAATTATTAGGATTTAAATTGTTTACATTTGTTATGAGAGGTTGAAATGAAGATATACACCATGTGCTTATCAACGCATTCACTGCATTGGTAAATGACTGGTGTATATGGTCCATTATTTACAGGCTGTCGTGATATACAGTGTAGCAATGGTATTGATGAAGCTTAAAATAACTCACTCATTCCTTGTCATTAAAGGCGAGTTAAATGGGGAATGTGTGGCTGAATAGTGTTTGAACCAACGCAGTCAAAGTATCTGAAAACATTTTGCTAGACACCGCATGGTTTCTGGGATACTGTTGGTCGTAATATGCACACATTCAATTTGTAATTTGAGGCTGTACTTACAAATAGTAACTTATTTCAATAGAACAACCCAGATGCCATCAGTGACGAATCACTCGCAAGTGCGTCAATCTACAACGAATCCGAAGTCTCGTCTGACAATTGCCATGTTAGAACAAAAGACGAACTAGAAGATGATTTGAAAACAGCAAGAACAGTTATAGACGACAAGATTGAAGAGATTGAACGCCTGGAAGGTGTCAACAGTCGTCTACAGGATGAAGTCGGTGAGCTCAAAACTGAACGAGAGGAACTTCAAAGAGAGAATACAGGACTGAAAGAAAACAACGACACCCTACAGAGACAAACCAATACACTTAATCGTGAAAACACTGAAGTTAGGAACCATAATGCAGAACTCAAAACACAACTTGAGAGTGCAAAGATAAAAATTGAAGAATTTGAGACTGCGTTACATTCCAATACCGATCAGATTCAAGATTTGAATTTGAGGTTTAACACAGTCTGTGAAGAACTAAAGCAGCTGGAGCCTCTTAAAACACTGGTACAAGAGACTAAAAGCATATCTCCACCTAAAGCTAAATCCAAGATATGTTCACTGATGTAGTTCTTCGTGGATACAAATACACTTGCCTGTTTAAAACCGCGCCACCAGCTGGGGGAAGTTACTTGAGCTACGTAACTTGATCTTATTAATCAAATCAGTATTCAAAAACATTTAACATATTGACAAGGTGTTAGGGAAAATACACCGAAGATGAACGTGTAAGGCAAGTGCTATCTTAACCACACAATAACCACAGACATTATCACCATGTGTATCATTATTTTATTCTGTGTGGCAGGACCCTTACATGAAGCTAATACGTTATAATACTCAAATGCTTGTCACCATAATCAAAACACTGTATTTATCTTGAATGCATTAAAGTATTATGAAATTATACATCGTGTTGAGTGTTATATGAGATATGAATATTATGTACAGCCAATTTAAGGATGTTACTAAAATGTACAGGCTTTAAAAATATTTACTCATATTTAAATAATGATGACTCCCTGAATAGAATCCGACCTCAGCAATGTCGGACAAGTCCATTTTATGAACAAGGGATTTAAATTTGGTCTTTCCAGCTTATGTTCACAATTTTCACGTCGAATATCTGTACCTTACCGATTGCCCTATCTCTCCCACTTCTGGGAGCGATCGTTCGGCCATTGCGTTTATCTACGTTGCCCAGCTACATCTATTGGGAACAACTCACCAGACACTTCCCTCGCAAAAATAACGTCGTCCAATGTTTTATCGTGAAATAAACCACGCCTCGTTATCCATAGTTCTTTGCGATTTATCTCGTAGCTATCTTATATTGTGGGTTATGATTCATCAAGTGCAAGTCACTGTACGTATGAAGGGAGGTGTGATAGCGATAGCGTCACGCTCAAGACCTGGGGTCGACCTCATACTGGGTTGAATGTGTGAAGACCAATTCTTGTCTATCTCGAATATTGCAAATTGTGGCATAGATCCCACTTCCGCACGTACTACGTCCTGTTCTATTTAAAACAGGTCCGCGGTTGGCCCCCAGACAGAGGTTCCGTAATCTATTGTGCAGACTTGAGTAAAAGTGAGTGAGTGAGTTTATGCTGTACGTCACATCGGCAATATTTCAGCCATATCGTGACGAGGACTTGAGTAAGAATGTCAGAGTCGATTTATTTCGTTGTTAGGTGACGTCACGTTCAATAGTGACGTCATCTGTTTTTTTCTATGACGTTTCCATATTTGTATAAGTGGGTCAGTGAAATTCGTGTTGATTGCAGTAAATGTTTCAAATGATAATGATACCAGGTGTTTGCGAAGAGGGAAGCGTATCCTGTCCCAACGGTGGCACCCGTCACAGACACATGCAAAGGCAAGTCCGTTGTTCACCTGAAAAAAACACTGGAACATATGGTACAAGTCAAAGCAGTGACTGCTTTGGACATCATTTTTGTCACTGGTGCGTTAGATTTGGAAATGTCATCATCGTGTCTACCATAAAACCTTTTCAAAGCTTTACTGTGGCCTTGGATATTATAACCTTGATAAAACAACTTCTGAGTAAGAGTCGTATGACGCGCTTTGAATTCTTGGTAGAAAGACCATGCTCGATGGTATCTCAAAAGGGCTGGAGCTGCCGGAATATTACTTGACATAAAGGGAAAGTTGACTATTGGAAAGATGAAGTCATCCCTCTTATCATACAGTCTGGTGGAGAGTGTTTTGCCACTCTGAATCTTAAAGCATAGATCTGAATATGAAACAGATGACCCGGTCTCGCTGGTCTCCTTAATTTCTTGTTCAGGTTGGTAAAAAAGTGGAAAGGAATTGGCTATTTGACAAATATCGAAGGATCTCAAATCATCGATATAAGTGATAAAGGTCTTGGCTTAATTCCCTTGTTTTGATTTAGCCACTCTGAGCAGAGTGAGTGAGTGTGGTTTTGCGCCGCTTTTAGTAATATTCCAGCAATATCATGGCATGGGGCCCTAGAAATGGGTTTTCACATATTGTATCCATGTAGGGAATCGAACCCGGGTCTTCGGCTTGACGAGCGAACGCTTTGACCACTAGGCTACCCCACCGGCCAAGACTAACCACCATGAATCAAGGAATGGAGCGATTCCATAAGTTTGTTATGTAGGATAGTGACGTACAAAGTTGAAACCACATATGTTTGCCATAGCTAAACTTGGTTCTTTTCTGAGATTGCTGGTTATTATCAGATCATCGATGTATCTGAAGCTTAAGTTGTACTTCTTGGCCAAATTACCTTCTTTTGACTTTGCCAATCCGAGCAGAATGTCTGATTCATATGCATAAGGAAACAGATCAGCAAGAAGAGGAGGGAATTTGGAAATGTCTACTAAAGGCAGGCACACATATGCTTTGCAGTCAGTGTTATGGAAGGCCTCTCATGGCTGAGAAGAAACCAGTTAAAGCTCCGGGACATTGGGTAATATCTTTAGGAGAGCCGAGTGTTAACCCGAGACGCCACAGCATAAAGAACACTCCGGCCTCAATGAAACAGTGACTGTGCAACATTGAACGTATTGGCCCCTGCACGCTGCCAGTTGCAATATGCTAATAGAACGTAGACGCTACGGAATCAATAAGATAGACAGAAGTAATGGTCATGAATGACACCATACACACGTGTGTGGCACAACATAAACGTTATTGCATAGGCTGTTTGTCGTCAACACTTATCTTGGTTCTAATACTTGGTATTTACATTTATATTTTATGACCCCCTACTTTTTTGGAAGAGTATGTGTTATTTTCTGTCGGAGTAAGTGTTCATGTGTGACCCTATTGTGAAACATTTTGGAGTGTATATGAGTTTTGAAGTTCCCAAACGGAAACTATTTATGTGATCTCCAATTATCTGTATTAATATTTGTTTATACTGGAATAGCTGATTTGATGTAAATATGTTTTGAGGTTGATAGCTTGATATGAATGTTTTAGAAAACGTAACAAAAAGCAAATATGTAACAAATGTATAAAATCCAAATACGGTTAATGAATATATAGTCACCTTAAGAACAATGTCCAAGTGACCTAAAAGAATGTAACACGAAAACCAATCTCAAATATTGACTGCTCCCACTGTTTGGAAAGTGCCCTTAGACAATACCCATGCATTACCAAATCTTCGTATTGATACAATTCAATAACCTTTCATTTGAGGAAGCCCACTGTATTATCCTGCGCAAATAGTTCCAATGACTTGACACAAATTAATCTACGTATGTGGTAGAAGCATGCATAAGGTATTTGTGTGTCGCGGCTCACACCTTGAATGCACACCACTCACCAGAGCGACTGCGTTGTCAGCTAGCAGTGACCGAATTAAGATCTTTAACTTCTGTTGACACATGCTGAAATAGTCAGATTTGAATTTGCTGTTCACTAATCTTACTATTCTGAAAAGTCGATCAGCTATTCTAGACTCCTCCGTATTGCTATCAGTTTATACTCTGCACGATACGCCGTTTTTATAGAAATAATTTTAAATGTCAACCCTACGTTTATTCGTAAGAATATGAATTATGAGTTTTTGGTGTAGATCGAGAAGATACCATTGGCAGATATAAATACATGACTGTTACACAATGTTATGTGGCAGTGTAGTTTATTGTTAAACAATGTTGTAGTTGCATTACATTATTTCTGTAGAATTTCATGGCATTGTATTTTGACAATAATCAGTCGTCAGGAATTTAGTACTGTCTAATGCAAGCAGTGGTTTGGAAGTTACTATACTTAGAAGCTAGTGTGATCTAGAAACTTCCCTAACAGCAACATTCGTCCAGCACTGTATAGAAACTTCTGCACGATATCGATACTATATAAGTGGGACAAACACGTGTCTATCTCATCTCACATTACATCTCACATTACATCAAGACCAGCTTTTGTGTGAAGATCACTTTTCACCCTGGATATCCTGCCTAGGATTATCCTGGAAGCCACTGTTACTGCTAGGTGAATATTATTTCCACAACTTTTATATATTATACTGCCATTGGATTTCGTACTGCCACTGTATTGTGTAATGTCATTGTAATAACTGTGCAGTAATTTGTATTGATTTGTAAACATAGATTATTTTATAATACAAGTGTTAATTGTATACTATTGTTTCTTGGTTCCACTCTTAAGTCTTCTGTTACAGATTTCTGAAATGTATATTTAGAATTCCTTTTAAGTTTAACCCCTAGGTATACCTATGATGGCACTTGCAAACCTTCCCTACTGTGGCTGGCAATGTATATAATGAATATAAGTTTTGTATTTATACTCGGACCCCGTGGTACCGCGGCATTCATGGTATCGCGGCATTTGTGATTTCCTGTAGTTCACGTGGGACCCGCCTCTTAGCGGCTTACTATTAATGCAAATCAGAAACCAGGAAGTGCTCACTTCGTAAACAATTTCAATTTCCTCGGAATGTTCCCTCTGCTGTAAGTAAGGAGTTATTAACGCGTTGATACTTACTTCTGGCATCTTTTTTAATATTGCCTTATCCCCATCTATCAATGGACAACAATATAACCCTGTTTCGGAAGTAAACTTTCTCTATCGACCTGAACTGGATCATCTGCATATTCATGGCGACTATGTTACGTAGTCCGCACATTGTTTCCCGCTCTGTGGCTGGAATCTATTAGGATATCATAAGGGCCATAATGCCATACTTACAAATACGTTCTTCACTGGTAACCAAATGATAAATACATACTTTTGGCATACTATGAGTGCTTTTTTATATATTTATTGTCAACTTTTCACCTCTTGTTTGACAAATTAATGTCATACATATTTTTAAACAAAAATCTTAAATATCATATCTGATATTTTGTTGTTGATTTTTTATAATATATTTTTCTTACTTTTCGGTAAATATGCATTGGATACCTATTACTTTTAACAATTCAGAATTTTACTTGTGCTGTCTTTGCACTTTGGACAAATCACAGAAGTCTGGCATCATCATACTTAGTGGTTGATAGTGGTCCTGTTTTTGTCAAATTCGGACCTCCATACACAACTGTTCCCTGTACCGCGATACGATGGAGTTCTCTCCCTTGTCACACTGAGCGCGAGCCCCAAAATAATGAGACCTGATAGAGAACACGAACAGTCATAAAGGTTAGTGAGTGCATTTTGTTCCGTTTAGCATACATGACAAGTACCGCGATACCCCGAGGTTTCCAGCTATTATGTGTTTTGTTTCAAGTATATAACATGGACGTTGAATCAACTACCCGCGCCATCACGAAGAAGTGCTTATAACTGTAAATGAAAAGTCAACAAACGGCTTCACCTCATTAGACTTTACTAGATATAGATATGTAGGCTTTGTTCACAGCCGTAGCGTAGTGCACGTGGTTAAAGCGTTGTCTTGTCACGCCAAAGACCCGGGTTCTATTCACAATACAATGGGGGCGGTCGGGTGGTTTAAGCGTTGGCTCGTCACGCCGAGGACCCGGGTTCGATTCCCGACATGGGTGCAATGTGTGAATCCCATTTCTGGTGTCCCCCGCCGTGATATTGGGGGAATATTGCTAAAAGCGGCGTAAAATCACACTCACTCACACACAATACTATGAGTACAGTGAACTATGCAAAGCACAAATCTGGTTATCCAGCGGTAGTATAATAGCGGTATTACATTTCTCTGACTTAAATAGTTTTTGAGAAAACGGACCCCCCTTGAGAAGCGGACGGACGCACGGAAGGACGGACGAACTCCGTTCCTATATCCCCCGCCCACCTTCTTGGCAGGGGGTAATACTAAGCATGCTGTCAAAAACCTATTCACTCCAAACTACACCTATAACAATTCTAATACGAAGATTGAATAACACACGCGTTACCCTTGTTGAGTAGATTATACTGCGCATATAGAACGCTGTAGTCAGGGCCGCTTTTACCACAACGGTTGAACGCTACAGTGGATGGTGTCTGACTACCTGTCAGCGGCACTGTGTCGTTGTGGGACGTCGAGTGTTTGGGGGCAGTGCATTGAAATTGCTTCTTAGAGGTAAGCAATTTACACATTTCACCATTAACCTCCAATATCTGTATTAACACGAACAGGGTCGTTATTTTGTGTAAAGTAAGGCTGATTTTATCTTTAAGTTAATGTTTGAAACTATGCATGTTAAATCATAGGTGACAAAATCTTTTCCATTAAGAAATTAGAATGTCAATGTAAAAAGTAAAATAAACATGTTCGTATCACAAACAGGGTCATGTGTCAAATTACACTGCCATGGTGCGCCTTGTACGACAATTAAGTCTTAAGATGAACTTGTTCTTACCCTATATTTTCAGATGGCCAAGGCAAGACATCCTAATGCAATGAAAGAGGCACACATACACAGACTAAAAGAAAACTGGCATTTGGTTGAGGAATTTCTGGATATAGATGATATCAAAAATTTACTGATAGACAAAGGAGTTTTAGACACAAAAGACGTCGAGTTGATTGAGACATACAGCTCAAAGAAATGGTTCAAATACTTGTTTGGAGTTCTTACTGAATATGGAGGAGCAAATGGACTTCATGTTTTTGTTGATGCTCTAAAATTAAAAGACAACAAGTATGCGACAATCATATCCGAGCTGTCGGAGGAGTTGGAGGAACCGAATGTAAGTAGACAACCCAAATCGTGTATGTCAAAGGTTCCTAACGTTCAATGCACCCTGTCTTTCTTAGTCGGTTCATAATCAACTAATCGTCAGTTCACAATCAGGCGTTCTAATTAGGTCCACCAAGGGAATAATTAGAGTTGAACAACATATATGTTTTTATTACAATAAACGCTGTGTTGCGCCAGGTCTCTATAAACATTTCTTCAAAATATGTATTTGTAATATATACTCCTCTGAGGGGCGGTCGCTTAGCCTAGTGGTTAAAGCGTTGGCCTGTCACGCCGAAGACCTGGGTTCGATTCCCGGCATGGGTACAATGTGTGAAGCCCATTTCAGGTGTCCTCCGCTGTGATATTGTACGTCTGGAGGCTTCCTTCGGCCATCAATAGAACGTCAATGTAAGGCAACATACAGGGCAAGGGTGTTAACTGACTTTATAAGTCCTGTTTCCACCCTTGCTGAACTAGGCTGGAATTCTTGGGGTCGATCGTAGCGCGACCAGTAGTTATTACAAGTTATGTCCCTTCTAAGCCCTCCTTGAACCAATCAGATTACACCTCTAGTACCACTTGCATTTGTTTGCCCCTCTCGACTAGCTTGGGGCACGGGTTGCCCAGTCGTTTGAGGAGCCGCGATTTGCTGTGCAGAGTTGCGTCCCTTGGGCACGCCAGAAACCTATGATTGTGGGTTCGAATCCCGGTCCACCCCGATTATGTTTTTAGGTTTGTCAGCACCATACCCGTGCTCGTGGGTTTCACCAAAGTGGTAAACGTCTGAGACCTGCATCACTTCGGGCTTTCCTCCCACATTAAGCTGACACGCTGTGATATAACTGGAATACTGTTACACGCGGGGTTAAACCCAACTCACTCACTCACTCACTCTCGCCTATCTATGTTTTACCCTTACAATACACAGTACACCACCAACATGTTCTGATGGTTGCCATGTTACGCCTAGTCCTCCCTCCCCCTTGTCCATCCATTTCCATCACTCCATACATCTTTATATTTCCGTGACCACCATACAGTAATTATCTATAGGGTCAATCAAATGCAGAAATAAAGTAACTGTATTATCCCTCATGCATCTGTCTGGTATGAAGCCTGTCTGGTTTCCATGAGTTAAACTATTGTTTTCTTCTTTAAGTTATCCCAACTTAGTATTTATTGATGAGTATAGAATATATTAGCTGACAGTTCTTCAAAATGTGTTTGTACCTATTTGAATAAAGGATACGTGTGATAACTCCCCTTTTCATAAATTATTCTTATAAAATGTTGTGATAAATTTGTAAATAATATTTCTAGTACTCCTCAAACACATTTCAAAATCTCAATAGGGAAGTACAAAACATTAAGGCATTCTCACCGGATGTTATGATATGTGCATTGTAATAAATTGTTACCTTGTTTATCCCAAGCTTCCCTTTCCATTTTACAGGATGAGCTTGATGACAAAAATACAAAGATATTTAAACTAGAACGTCAACTCGAGGGAGAGAGAAACAAGAGAAAAGTACTTGAAAAGAAACTGGAGAAAATCAAAACGGAATCAGCTTCTAAGGACAAAGAAATTCACCGTTTGAAAACTGAATTGAATGATGTCACAAAAACGTATCAGGGATTTGAAGAAAACCATCAAACATATACACCTAGGGGACAACACTCAGGGATGCGGAAACATCAGAAGGAAAGGATACACCTGAATTTAATTGACACCGACAGACAAACATCCATGTTTCCCAGGAGATTATCAACACATCATAGTGAAGGTGAATAAATAAAGGAAACGAAGTACTCATGAGAAACAAAAGAGTAGGTTGTTGCCCAGCATGCAGAATCCAAGAAAATGACCAACATTGCACACTTTATCAAGATTTGGGACAAACGATACATGCTGCTTTGTTGGTCACATTTAAACAAACTGGATGAAGAATACGTAGAGTATTCGATTTAGATGCAATCCTATAACGTTGTACATAGCATAGTAGACAGTAACCTTCTTATCTCCAAGTTACTAGACGGTACCATACATCTTAAATGGTGTGTGTTATACACTCGACACATCAACCCCCTTCCCTATCCCAACACCTCATACAAACATACATATTCTTTGCATCGAAGTTATGGGGCTCTTAGGGGTATTTCGTGCACATGAAAGACTTACAGTTTAGTATGACATTGTCCATCACGAAATATTAAAGCGTTAAAGTGTAATGACATGGATGTAAATACTAATCAAATATCTTAATACTGATGTCACTGCTGTTAAAGTGTATGTATGTATGTATGTATGTATGGATGGATGGATGTAAATGCTTCAGTATCTTTGGACTAGAACAAGTCCGAACCAACCTATGCTTGTCGTAAGAGCAGACTAAATGGTTTTGCTTGTGAATAAATAATACCGTACTCGTGGGCTCATAATGTCAATCACTGGTTCAGACTCAATTATTTACAGGCCGCCATGTTATGGCTGGAATAATGCTGCGTGCTGACACAACACAACAACATATAATAGAAGTCAAAGTAGAATATGAAGGCCCTCGCAGACATTTATGATTATCTGAAAAAAGATTATTCCATAGAACGATGAAAGTTATATGTTTGGATAAAAAAAAATCAGTGATGAAACCAGGTTTTCGCGAAAAGGGTAAACATGACCTGCTCTAACGGTAACCCCCGACGCTCACAAAATGTTTATGTATTGCCTTAATACGACGGCGCTTGTCGACAGTTGAGTCTGGACATACACTAGACATTACAGATTGTCGATCCTTAAACTATTATTCCTACAGCTAGGTAAACATGCCCTGCTGACTTTCAGTCCGTTTGCATATTATAATAAAAATGGGCCCTTTATATTGCGCATATTTCACTCACACAGGGGCATGCTCAAAGCGCTATTATAACCCCGGTCACTGGATCACTGTGCACTCATTTATTTTATGTTTTTCCGATGAAAGATACTTCGTAGAACTAGACAATATGAACATCGATAATGTCTACTCCATTTAAATAGTTAGTGAGTGAGTATGGTTTTACGCCCCATTTAGCAATATACCAGCAATATCACGGCGGAGGACACCAGAAATGGGCTTCACACATTGTACCCATGTCGGGAATAGAACTCGGGTCTTCGGTTTGAAGAGCGAGCGCTTTAACACCACACCCACACCCCTACACACCCCACACTCCACACCCCCACAGTGGTCTGACGCCTCAACGATATTGCGATGGGTCATAATTCTAATTCTTATTCAGATTGTAGATTTTGCTTACGCATATTTTTAATTTATATGTTTTTTAAACATACGAAAACAATCACGTGTCTGTATTTCTATCATCAATTCTCCACACCACACCACATCCATCGTCTCCAATACCTCTCACCTCTCACCAGTGACCGTCTCCCCCTTCATGAACAGACAGCTGTTCACTTGCTCCATTGCTGATCCTCTCTTGTCACAGTGTTCACGACTGTTCACGAAAATGTTTAAAGAATATTGCCCAGTTGGAGAAGGGGAAATTTAAGATCATATGAAAAACTAATTATTACAACACTGGCTCTGTCTACTCTAGTTCACATACTAGCTTAAACGTCCTTAAACCCCAATACAATATTCCTTCAATAGATAACTCTTACTGGAAACTGGGGGAAGTTCTGTGCAAAATATGAGACAAACACTGACAATTGATGCAATATTATCTCAACCCCTGTGGCTAAATCCCCAATTTAAGAACTCAACATTTCCCATAAGAAATTAGGTTAAAAGGGCTATTTATTTAATGCCAATTGAGAACCTCAAGGCTAAATATAAGATAAAAGGTACATTTGGTACGGTACTCGGCTAATTCTTAACACAGGAAAATCTTGGGAGGACACCTGTTAAGAAAATTGACATCCTTGGAGTCTAGACTCTGTACTTATATAAACCTCTGGAGGATTTGTTGGAAACAAAAGGATCTAGATTTTATTATGCTCAGCTTATTCCAGACAGTGTTTGACAGAGAAATCCCTTGGCAGAAGTTTTTACTCAATACAGAACATGTACGAAAGAAGTGAAGGTACTAGACTTTCAGTTTAGGCTTTCGTATAAAATAGTTTACACAAACAAAGAATTGCTTAAGATGTAACTAATTGATGACGACATATGTACATGCTGCGAAGAGGAACACGTGGACATACGACACACATTTTGGAAATGCATATTTGTAAAAATGACCTAGGGAAAAATCACTTATCATGTATTTGACAGTATATCTGTCAATGTTTAATAGCATTTGGATATGACGCTACTACCTAGATACTACCTAGCGTACTAGTTTATAAGTGGTATATCCAGATATGCAGTGTGTGTATAAGAGGACGAATTTCGGAGGATTCTCCAAAATATCAAAACATATAAATCAAGTTTAACAGTTTATAGCAAATGGAAATAATAATTTCCTAAAGCAAAAGATAAAAAAATCACCACTGATGACACATTTCAGTTAAAAACAGAATGATTAATGATTGTGTACTATCATGGTAACAGTCACTGTCGATAACCCGTTGATATCCGTGAACAACCTCTTTGTCAGTGAAGATATTCCTGAATCACCTACATGTTGTCCAGTGAGAATATGATACTAGTTAGAGACAAATCTAGAAATAGCCAATTCGTGATATTTACTGTGTGGAACTGATTTCCACAAATTTCCCTGGCATTGCAGAACAACTGTGATGTGTTGTGAAACTGAATATATAAATGATTGTAACTGTTCAACATATGATGTACCTTGGCACCCTCTGTGGGTGCATTGTCACTCAACAAATATCACCCTGTGACTTTATGAAATGTATATTTTGAATATTTGGATGCTGTGTCACTCAACAAATATCACCTTGTGAATATTGAAATGTATGCAAACAAATAAAACATTATGAAAATATGTTCTCCTTTGTTACCAGACAGTGAACGATTGACGCCATTACAAACAGTATTTCAAGTATGCCACTACGTGTCATCTTAATGTGCTTTGACAGCCTCGGTGCCACAGGTCTTGAAAGATATCAACTATAACCAATACGAATCGAATATGTACCCACGATACAGAAGAATTATAAGCTACATCGTACAACTTGTGCTTATTGTCACAGTTGTGTGTAGTCAAGGTTTGTTATACCACTGTCAGTAATTATCCTGCACATTGATATGATTTCATAACTCCTTCCTTTATACTAATAACTACTAAGACTCATTCTTTTATCTATCAGTGCTAATTACCCCCGGCCTCCCGTTTGCCCATTGCCCATTGCCAATTACCAATCAGCGATATTTTAAGTACTGGCTTCCAGTTGTCCATAACTATCAGCGCTAATTATTCTAAAGTGTTGGCTTCCATTGTCTATTGCTAATCACTTATCTATTAGCTTCCAATGTTAAGTTTCCATCTTTTGTCATCATAGCATACATTCACCAGAAGAAAGAGTAAGCGTATGCTCCGAAACGAAGTTGACATCCATAAATTCCTCTTCTTTATGTGTATCACTGCTACATCCCTTTCAAAGACGTTAATCTAAGACATGTTCTATTATGTCGTTCCTTATGGATACAAATGCATTTACATATACCTGTTTATAGCGGCGCCACCAGCTGCGGCAAGTTATTTGAACTACGTAACTTGACCTATTAATCGAAAAACCACATTTCACATATTGACAAGATATTACAAAAATATACACCAAAGCAGGAAATAACCATGGTGAAGTGTATATTTTAGCAAATACAACCAAGGCGAGGTATTACGACATAAAAGCTTTGTAGTGTATATCGTTTTCTCGACATAATCAATGTGTCCTGTATTTCATTCCATAACGAGGTATCTGGATAGTAGAAGGCATCGGAATATAATGTATTATTAATATATTTACATAACTACCGTGTAGAATGTGTGAAACCCAATTCTGGTGCACAACACCGTGATATTGCTGGAATGTAGTTACAAACAGCATGCAACCCACTCTCTCGAGTATAAAGTCCCGTTCTATTTTCTGCAGGTGTGTGTGTGTGGTTTCCGAAATGGTTCCGCAGCTGTTGGGCAGACTTGGGTTAGAATCTCAGACTCGATTTATACCGATAATGAGTTTTACTACTTTGGTAAACGTGCACGATCGCCTTAGCTTTCTAGCTTTCTTCCCACAGTAAGCTAACAAGCCTTGGTATTACTGAAATACAGTTTAATGTGCCTTTAAAGAACAAGGATGGTGTGTGAGGGAGTTGAAACGGTGTTTTAGTCCTCTCGAGGCATGCGAATTGTTCCATAGATTCTTTGACTTCTAGACGTTTGTGGAAACAGTAAAAGCAGGTACAGAAGTACAAAACAAGGATCAAGATGATGAATAGCTTAGGATATAACCTATATCTACATGATAATTTCCCCGCCTACCCAGGAAAAGACACTCTTGAAACCATACTTTTGTAACATTACATTCTGACGGGATTGGAGTCAGTTGATGAGGAACGTTTTTACCGCTGTGTCAAGTGCTACCTCAGGTGGCACGCAAATACTATATCAGTCATGATAATAACATTACACTGGTGCAATGTTCACCTTTTACGATGAAATCTGTTTACAATAAATCAAAGAGTTCCCATCTTCAGTGTTCAGGAAAATATACGTCTGGACCAGCAAATGTACTAACAAATCTCTGTCTTAAAGATTAACCATAATTCTTAAAACAACGAAGGAAGGACTTTCTTTATATTCACAGAACGTTTTTGAGACAAGTGGAATTAATATCATGTGGATTCTAAAAAATTGCTTGACTTTTTACAATCTCAGAAAAGAACCAAGTTCAATTCTGGCAAATAATTTTACTTTTCAACTTTGTACACCGCTATCCCACTTACCAAACTTATGGGAAGACTTCATTCCTTGATCTATAGTTTATTTTCTGTTAAAAAACTTGGTCGCCAGGACAATTTGGAAAAAAACATGTGAAACTGAGAAAGCCAAGAAGTTAAGACAAGAAGTAGGCATCCCCATGAGCACCAATTGTGCTCCCCTTCCTGTTGATCTGTTTCTTTCAGCATATGAGTTTGAATTTCTGCTCGGATTGGCAAAGTGAAAACAGGTTATTTGGCCAAGAAGTTTAACTTAGCTTCAGGTATATCGATGAGCTGATATCATTCAACAACCACCAATTAGTCAATTTCCTTCCACTGATTTACCCTCCTAAACTAGGAATAAAGGAAACCCGAGAGATCGTCTCATCTGTTTCATATTTACATTTAGTCATAAAGATTCAGAGTGACAAAACACTCTTCACAGGACAGCATGACAAGAGGGATGACTTCAACTTTCCAACAGTCAACTTGCCTTTGTTGTTTACATTTCACAACTTTTGAGTATACTCTTTCTACAAAGATATCACAGAGCGTCTCTTGCTCAGAAGTGGTTTGATCAAGGTTAGTAACATTCAAGACATCAGTAAAGCTTTTAAAACGTTTTATGGTTGACATGTGGAGGACATTTCCAAATTCGATGCATCAGTGAAAAAGATTATGTCTGATGAAGTTCTCTCTGTTGTATATGTGCTTTTTCAGGTCAACAATTGACTTGCCTTTGCCAGTTTCTGTGACGGCTCACCTTTTCGCGAACACCCGGTATCATCACTATTTGATAGTGATTCATAAACACATGTTCATACACTCCCGTCTCAGGCTTGTCTGCAGTGATCTTAACGCCGACAAATTTGCCAGATTTATATCCGACAGCCCGGGATGTTGTTGTGGCTATCACACAGAAGTTGCACTTCACTTCTTTCTTACAAGGCTACGATTTGAATTCAATTCTAAATTGTAATTCACATTTAACGACTGTAACAAATCTTAAAATCAGAACACAGTTTTATTCTATCTTCTTGCCAATTTAGAGATGTCTGAGATGTTGGCTTTGCTATATGATACTGCGATGTTGTTGTGTTGGTTGAAATAATAACGTAGCTGTAGTTATGAAAGGTAATCCAGTAATTAAACACTTTCAGGACAATACTTATCAATTATATGATATATCCTATTTCTCATGTCACTTTTAATACATTGTTATTTGTATATGTATCATGTTTGGGAGAGGCATTCAGATAAGCAAAATTTGCTTTAGTTCCCATTCCCTGATTAAAATGCCATTTTGTTCTCATTTTGAAAACAATTGTCAATGTAATTATATATTTGGAATTGATTCCCTCTTCTAAATCAACAAATTAATTGCATTGATCTCAGTTGTTTTCACAGCCTATTATCACAAACAGAATCATTCACTTTCTTAAAATAACACACAAATTAGTTTGATGGTGTTGATGATATCATGTTTTATAAGCTTAAATAAATTGGACTTCAATTGTCATCCTAAATGACTGTATACGGCATGTCAGGAAACCCTAGGGCCAAATCACACCTGCTACAATTGCAAACACACGTGTATCCTGCCACAATTATCAGTTGGTTTATGTGATAACAATTTTTAGACCTATCTGAATTATAATTGTCCACATTTGACCCCACAGTTGGCGGTGCATATGCTGAATAGCAACGCTTGGTTCTTATCTATCAATGGACTGAGGGATGACTTCATCTTTCCAATAGTCAACAAGCAAGCATGTTCTTTCTACAAATATTTCAAAAAACGTCAAACAACTTTACTTAAAAGCTGTTTGATCAAGGTTACAACATTAAGGGCTCGGGAAAGCTTTTAAAGTTTTGTGGTAGACATTTCTGGGGGACATTTTCAAATTTGATGCATCAGTGACAGAAATGATGTCTGATGCAATTCCCAATTTTTACTTGTTCTGTATGTCCTTATTTACAGGTGAAATTTGACTTGCCTTTGCATGTGTTTGTGACGGGTGCCACCAGTGGGGCAGAATACGCTTACCCTTTCGCGAACACCTGGTATCAACACTATTTGACAGTGACTCACAAACACATGATCATGACATGGTTACTCTACAAGAGACGCTGTTTTCAGCTTCTAGAAATTTAATCAAGTATAATCCCTACATTCGTTCACAAAAGTAAATTATGAGTTGTGCTGTGTTAGTTGTGAGGAGAACACACCACTATATCCTACGAAAGATAGTGTATAATTACCTAAAAGTATAATTACAACTATGCGAATTTATGGAAGATTATCACACTCACACCAAAAAATACGTTGTTAGTGAAGGCTAGGTGAATGTGTATGAATACTACCTTTTAAGGTATTTTTAATTCCGAGGTATTCCTATGACGCAAACCTTCACTTGTGTGGCTCGTATTGTATATAATGGATATACGTTGTGTATTATAATTATGCTGCATTGAAATATTTAGCAATAAAGTCGAATCAGTCATCTGTGCCATCAACAAGAATATGTTGATAACAGTAAATGAGAAGTCAAGAAACAGCAAGGAAGTATCGTCAGTCGCCTCTTAAAAGTATGGGTTGTTGAAGACCAATTCTAACCTGGATCTTCACGGAGGTCCACACACCAATATTAGATTTTCCTTTGTCGTGCCATATACATAAATGTTGCGATGATTGAAACCCGTGTAGCTAGCATACAAAGTGCATGCAGATATATCATGAATAGTTCGCGAGAACAAGTGGTAAGGTCTTTCTGTATTGATTCTTTGCTGATTTATTGATATGTAACATCCAATATAACGTCGCAGTAAATCGATGAAGATCTTAACGTGCCTAATATGTGGCAATAGGTACAAACAACCATGCGTGTGGGGTCTCCAGAAACGATGATACTAGACACATTGAGGAGGCCCCAAACGTATTCCGATGTAAGTCCGCATCTTCATGAGGTTTCGGAAGGCCAAACCAAAACATGCACTTTCCTGACGTCAGAAATTCTAAGATTGTTACTTAACAACCAAAGTGTTAAATTCCTATTCTTCGTGTTAATAATAAGTCTATTAATATATTCAAGTGTTAATAGATAAATTGTAGTGAGCTGTGTATTAAGCTTCTATTCAATGGATTTCATAGATTAAGGTATGGTCCGATGTGATTCAGCTAGCACACAATAACACCTTCCAGATAGCTATAGCTGTATTGACATTGGTCTGACATCTTATGAAAGGCAATGTGTGTATCAATATTAAAATCAAAACTATTTCTTATTCACATGTGTCAAAATTTGTGTTCTAAATGAATAAAACTGATTCCCGATAAGAGTTGATGCGTTGCCAAGTCTTGTAAAAGCCAATGATCAGTCGACTAGTAATAGAAAGTATAACTATCTCTTTGTGGGAATACTGTGTAGACTTTACAGCAAAGTCCCAGCACAGTGGGATTTCCCAGTTTGAAAAAGACAGTCAAGCATGGTTTAAAGAGGGTGGGATTTGCGTCTGAGAATCACGTTCCTCTGAGAAACACTTTCAATAATCACGAGAAAGTTCTGGTGAACGCAGAGTACATTGTACGTCTCCGACCATATCATAAACATGTCTTTGTGAATCATTGCCCCAGCAATAGCTTAACATGCTATGTGTCATTATCATAATCATGTGGACACTCTGCCAGCAGAGCTTAGAGTGAGTGAGTTGGGTTTAACGCCGCTTTTAACAGTATTCCAGTTCTATCACGGCGTGTCAGCTTAATGTGGGAGGAAAGCCCGAAGTGATGCAGGTCTCAGACGTTTACCCCTTCGGTGAAACCCACGAGCACGGGTATGGTGCTGACAAACCTAGTAACATAATTGGGGCGAACTGGGATTCGAACCCACAATCATAGGTTTCTGGCGTGCCCAAGGGACGCAACTCTGCACAGCGAATCGCGGCGCCTAAGACGACTGGGCCACCCGTGCCCCCCAGCACAGCTTAGAAGTTATGAAAGAGGAAAGACACATCTCGAGCACATATCTGATTATTGTCATTAATCGACGGTCGTACTCCCTACACATTTATAACTTTCCATCTATTCCTATTTTTATGATAAAAGGATCTACCACAACCTTTGTTTTTATGTATTTTATATTTTTATGACCGAGAACTCACCCCTGAACTACTTGACATTGTTTTATCTATATTTATCTAGATAGAAATATGATTGAATCAATCAAGTGTTTTGTGTTATAGTCATCCGGTGTTTATGACTTTTCTAAATATAGGACATATGTATAATTATTTCTAACCCGATGGAGATTCTGGGTTAGAATTGGTCTCGAGCATTTTCGTTGCACATAATATCAATAACTAGTTTGTCTGGTCCACAATCGATTATTTACAGGTCGCCGTCATATTGCTGGAATATTGATGAGTGCCACATAAACAAAAACAAGAACTATATAACGCAGTGCACGTTCACACTGGAAATTGGCATAATGAATTATTTGAATTCGGTAGCTATTTTGGTTCCGGGTTTATAACTATATTATGTCTTCAAAAACGTAACAAGAAAAACACATATACAGAAAATACATGTCCTGTATTGTAGGGGCGGTCGGGTAACCTAGTGGTTAAAGCGTTCGCTCGTCACGCCGTAGACCCGGGTTCTATTCCCGACATGGGTACAATGTGTGAAGCCCATTTCTGGTGTCCCCCGCCGTGATATTGCTGGAATATTGCTAAAAGCGGGGTAAAACCATACTCACTCACTCACTACTGTGGTTTTGAATCACATTTTACAATAAGTTGTATATCTAAAATACTTATGAGATAATGCAGTGTTCTATCAACTGTCCTTGATGTGTGCGAGGTTCAAAAATGCTAAACGCAAAGCTGTAAACCCCAAACTACACCTATAGAAATAGTACATACGACTATCGAATAACACATACGTCACCTTTGCTGAGTAGATAACACTGCACATATAAGACGCTCTGGTTAGAGACACTTTAACCACAGCGGTTGAACGCTACAGTCGACGTTGTGTGACTACCTGTCAGCGACACTTTGTCGTTGAGGGACGTGGAGTGTTTTGGGACAGTGCATTGAAATTGTTTCTTAGAGGTAAGCAATTTACACATTTTAGCAGTAATATCTGCATTCACACGAACAGGGTAGTTCTTTTGTGTAAAATTATGCTGATTTTTATCATGACGTTAATATTAGAAACTACATGTGTAATTAAAGTGACAAATCCTTCCACAAAGAAATTAGAAATCTCTGCTGAAAGCACAATCTATTGTGCGACTGCGTATATATCATAAGCATGTGATTATGGATCTGTTCTTGAAAAGGGCGAGAGTATCCTGCCCCTTTGGTCGTACCCGTCACAAACAAAGTGCAACAGCAAGTTAACCTGAACAAACAGGAGAAGTCGTTACTTGAAGAAGCTATATATCGAAATAACCTGCATCATATACACATGTATGTACACTGTCTAATAAATAAATGCGAAACAAGAAATGTCTGTTACAAGCAGAGACGATTGTATGATTGCGACAATGTCATAAGCATTCGTATATGAATCATAACCAAAGAGCGATGATTTCGCGGACAGGTGAGCGTGTGTCAGGTGTTCACGTGAACAAATACGGGAACAAAATGTACAAATCAAATCAGGGAATCGGACATCATTTAATAATAATAATAATAATAATAATAATAATGTGCATTTTTAATGCGCCAGATTCCATTCACCAAGTGGATGCTCATAGCGCTACACTATTATTACCCCGGTCAATGGATCAGTGAGCACTCGATTTTCATTCTCACCTCCCTGGGGAGTATTCAACCCAAGCTGCCTTTGAGGCGCTAGAAGGTTAACATCCACATTACCATCTCATCCTACCGGGTACCCACTCACTGCTGGGTGAACAGGGGCACATTTCGAACAAAGTTACTTGTCTAAGGAGGCACCACATGCGGTACATGTGCTACAGTGTGCAGCGAAGCCCTAGAAACTCTCAGGAGTCAAGCTGCTTAACGTGGTCACCCATCCAACTACTCTCCGAGACGGACGTTGCTTAATTTTGGTCTGTGAAGCGTCAAAATTTGAAATGTCCTCCACATGTCTACCCTAGTACGTTTTGAAAATGTCATTAATGTCTTCTGTGTATACTTATGCAGGTATAGTTTACTGCACATTTGAAAAATGGGATTGATCATTTTGGGTAGAAGATTTGTTATTGTGAGAAGAGAGTGTGTGAGAGAGATGAAGTGGAGGGCCACAAACAAAATTAATATTAACAAATGGGTCATGGTAATTGTTAATTGATTATGTTTGTTGTTCTTCGTCGCTGACAGCAATATTTCAGCTGTACCATGACTGTAAATTCTCGAAAGACAAACCAGTGGTTGATATCATGAACAAAACCCCATGCCACCGGGGCACGATGGCACACAACGAACCAAACCACCAAGTCTGACTACCTGATTCTACCCGGCTGCTAAGGGGTCATATATTATCAATGAGAACAGTTATTAAAAAGCATGTTCGTATCATAAACAGACATAAAAAGGTTACATTGTCGTTGTGAACATGTGTGAAACAGCATATCACAGGCACCTTAAGATGTACAAAAGATATTTAACTTGCTTAAACGATAAAAGAGCTTATCCAAAACTTAGAATTTCTTTGCACAATTTTAATGTAAGCGTATGTGGCAGGTCCAAAAACGGGGATATTGTGAACTCTTTTTGCACAAACTGTTCATCCGGAGAAGTAGAGGATGAATACCATGTCTTACTTATATGTGAAACGTATTCCGATTTAAGGTATATATTTCTCCCCATGTTGCAAAGTATTTTTAAAGACTGTCAGTTAATGATAAATCTGCTAAACTCTGAAAATCCATATATGATCCAGGATGCTTCTGTATATTTAAAATGAAAAATGTGTAACATGATTTAAAATCTAATCAGGTACATCAAGTGACAACATGTAAGTATGCAATCTGCAATGTACTGTGGGCTTTGATGCCTTATATACTGAATGAACTGCCTGTCTGTCTGTTAAGATGAACACGTTCTTACGCCTTATGTTCTGGATTTTCAGATGGCAAAAGAAAGAAATCCTAACCCAATGAAAGAGGCGCACATGCACAGACTACGAACAAACTGGCATGTGGTTAAGGAACACCTGAATTTAGACGATGTTATATATAACCTTAAAGACAAAGGGGTTTTAGACACAAAAGACATCAAGTTGATTGAGACATACAGTACAAAGAAAGGGTTCAAATACTTGTTTGTAGCTCTTACTGAATATGGAGGAGCAAATGGACTTCATGTTTTTGTTGATGCTCTAAAATTGAGATACGAAAAGTATGCGACAATCATTGCAGAGCTGCAGGATGTGTTGGATGAACCGAATGTAAGTAGATGTCTTAAAACAACCCAAATCTCGTATGTCTAAGGTTCCTACCTCCCTAAGGTACAATTCATGCTGTAGAGTGGTAAATACAATTAGACAGTATATAAACTGAGGGGCAAAAGAAAGAATGCGAGTGTGTTTCTTATGTTATTGAAAGAACTGTTGTTAAATATGAATATGTCCATTTGTCTATCACTTATTCCTCCAACAGTTTGTAATCAGTAATCTCTGGGTGGGTAATTTTGTATAAACATAAAAAGTCCAATGGGGCAATAACAATTTTGCAGCCAAATGATTCGAAATGTTTGAAATGTTATAAATGTGTGCCGAAAAAAAAGCAATTTTATTGATTTTCCAAGATAAGATGTCTAAAATACTAATTAGCAGGGTATGATGCGAATTGTGGATTGTTTTTATTTCTAAAAGTTTTAAATACATTATACTTTGCAAAACAAAACCATGTGTTCTTTGAGTGCTTACTAAACGCCAGTACAGTTCAGTTTTGGGATATAATAACTTTTAATAATATCTATTTACAATCAAACATATCATAAAATCAACTGAGGGGTATAGTTTCCTTTTCTCCGTGGTCGGTCAATTACAAGAAAACCTTGTATAAAATCTATATAAAAATTATCTATGATTCGATCATATTGGTTCAACAAAAAATCGCATTTAGATGTTCTATGGTTAACATTATGTTTTTTCTACAAAATCTAGGGAGGGAGGAGAATAATTGCACGAAAGTAGTTAATAGATTATACACTAAGGATCAGAACTCCGTGACTAGAGCCTCTGCCCGGAGAGAGGAAGGTCGGTGGTTCGATTACAGCATTTCACCCCACATATGAGTGAGTTAGTGAGTGAGTTGGGATTAACGCCACTTTTAACAGTATTCCAGTTATACCTGATTATCCCCAACTTTCCTTCCTATTTTACAGGATGACCTTGATGAAAAAGATAAAAGGATATTTAAACTAGAACGTCATCTCGAGGTAGAGAGAGAAAAGAGGAAAGAACTTGAAAAGAAACTGAAGAAAATGAAAACGGAATCAGCTTTTAAGGACAAAGAAATATATCGTTTGAAAACAGAATTGAATGACGTCACAAAACGGGTCATGGATTTACAGAATACTATCGAAGATATGCGTACGGGGAAAAGCCAAGAGATGAACGAACTATTGCAGGGTATGATACAATGTGAAATACAATCACATTTTAACACCGACAGAAGAACACCGACACATAGGCCTCCATCGGGAACTGATCAGATAAATAAACAAAGGAAAACTAGTGCTCCATGTAAACCGAACGGGAGGGTGTTGCCCCACTTGCAGAGTCCAAGAAAATGAAAAACATTTTACCTGTTTATCAAGACTTGGGACAAAAGACATATATTGTTTTGTTGGTCACATTTAGAACATACTCAGTTAGGAATAAGTTGAGTCTTTGATTTTAATACAATACCATAACATAGTATAGTACAACGTAACCTCTTTTACTCGATATCCATGGGGGCGAAGAATATATGTCGAGTTATCTGTGGTTTGAGACAAGACGATACCTCCCCATCCATCCAAAATGATGTATATTATGTACCCGATACATCTACCCCCATCCTCATCCCACCATATCATACTCAAAATTTGTTTCGAGGTTATGGTGTCCTTTGTTGTAGTTCTCCGACACATCAAACCCCTAGAAGCACCAGCACTTATATATTGAATACATGTCAATTACTGACAAGCTACAAGGGAACATTCATAGTTAGTGTCGCTCTTTAGGGTATCTGTTCTCTGTATGTGTAGGACTGGCTTAAGACATTCAGATCATCAGAAATTAAGTTAACATCATGTTTGGCAGGGAATGAAATGCAACCCCTACCACGCATGCCAGCTCAAGAACCTACAATCAGATCTACAATATGAAATTCATACTGTACGCAACACGAACGTTGTCCGTGTGACTACCATTAACAAGACAGTTGTGAAGGCTGTGACAGGGGTGGATGGACAATTAAGTGAACAGCTGGCTGTTCACAAATCGGGAGACGGCTTTGCTAGGAGCAGGGAGCATTGAAAACGATGTTTGTGAAGAACTGACGATAGAAATATTGAGATACATGCCTGTTTTCATATTAACAAAACACATTTATTAAAAATCAATGACATATGACATATAAATTATGACATATCCCAATGTTGGTTAGGCGTCAGACTGCTTGTATGCGGATCCAGAGCGGGTGCAAGTTTCCCACCATTGGATCTTTGGGTTCAATTTAACCGAATTCTACACTTCACTCGTTTGACTGTAATCGGATGACAAAAAGATAATATGAGATACCAGTGACGTGCCCATTAATTTAATCTCTCATTTTGAGATTCTATTACTTTCAACGACACACAATACTAATATGGATCTCGGTATATTCCGAGTTTAATACAGTGAAGGTCATGAGGAAAAAAATCGTAAATTGCAATTACACCTTGTATTCATTTTATTTAAATGGAATAGACATTATCGATGTTCTAAATAGTTTTGTTCTCCAAAGTTTCTTTCATAGAAGCAACAGAAAAATAAAGTTAGTCATCAACTGCTGCCGTCGTTTGACTATCGTGTGTCGGTGGTCGGTGTCTGTGGCACTTGTGTTTTGACTTGGCGAGGGGTCAGTAAAATCGAAGTGTGGCGACGGGAGGTGGTTACTTAAATGCATTCCTTTTGTTTGATATAGGGTAATTGTTGGGTATAGTAGGATTCGTTTAATGAGAGATTCCGTATGACAAGAGTTTATTTACATGTAGTTATCAACACGTAGATTACCAATACGTATGTATATAGGAAGAAGATTATCCTTGGTTATAGCAAATCCCTCCTTATTTGAATGTCTCTTATCAACTGGGAAAGCCCACTGTGTTGTTTGTTGCACCAAGTATTCCCAGAAAGCGATACTTCCTGTTAGGAGTTGACGGTTCATTGGCTGTTACAAGACTTGGCAATGAATCAGCTCTTAAGCCGGAACCCTGTCCTATTTCACAGAATTGAACTGTTCATTGTATGAGAAGTCAAAGAGGACCATTCCTCAGATCAATTACAAATCTGGTACGAGCATAAACAGTCCCAAATTGAATGTGTGTTAGCAAGACTGTATATCGCGCGTTCTCTCCAGTTGCTAAATACTAGTATTAAAAAAACCACATTTTTTTAAGAGTGAAGGCGCGGATATTCCAGCTACATGACGGCGGTCTGTAAATAATCGAGATGGACCAGACTATCCAGAGATAAATATCATGAGCATCGATTCACGCAACTGGGATCTATGACCTGCATCAACCAAGTCAGCGAGCCTGACAACCCGCTCCTGTTTGTCGCCTCTTACAAGTATAGTCGCCTTTAACGGCAAGCATGGGTTGCTGAAGACTTATTTGATCACTATCAAATAATGATGATACTATGATAAAATGTGAGCGTATTCTGCCCCATCAACACCTAATAACGACTTTACATTTACAGCATATCATGTGTGAATTATTCCTATTAGTTTTATAACTTTCTATCTTTTCCTGTTTTAATAACTTGGTGGGGATTCTGGGTTAGAATATTGCTGGAATATGGCTGGAGTGTGGCTTTAAACAAACAAAGTACCAACAAACAATTCTAACTATTGTAGTGCATGTTTACACACGGGTTCACAACCCGGGTCTTCGGCGTGACGAGCGTATGCTTTAACCACTAGGCTACCCGACCGCCCCTTTCAACTGTCAGTAAGAATAATCACAAAAGCTTTCAACAAAATATCTACGGAAGCCTTTTGGTGCCATTTATTTTTTTCTTGAAATGTCAAGATACTAAGTTGACATTTCAATATACTAAGTTTGTTGTTTTTGGTTTTTTTCTTGAAATTTCAAGATACCATTTGAAATTTCAATATGTTATGTTCACATTTCAAGGTACTGAGTTGAAATTTCAAGATACATACTAGTACTAAGTTGAAATTTGAAGATTATAAGTTGAAATTTCAAGTTAATATCTTAGAATAAAAAGAATCCATTGTACGATTCCAACCAAATCATAAGCATGAGGTCATGAAAGTGTTCGCGAGAAGGTTAGCGTATCCTGCCTCAACGGTGGCACCCATCACAAACATTGAAATAAGACAGGTGTTCACCTGAACAAGCAGGTGAGCATATGGTACAAGTCAAATTAGAGAACTGCATCAGACATTACTGATGGGTCAAAGATGGAAACTTCTTCTACTCGTCTAACATATACTGAACAACAAAAGTTCCTGTGACATTGAATAAGATTTAATGCAAAGTTATGTTTTTTACCAAATCTGAAACAATGTCGGTTTGCAACAGATAAAAGACTCCTGTAAGTGTTCAAATGGTTTAATTTGCCATACTGACTTCAGAAAATGCGTGATTCATTAAAAAAAACATGAACATCGCACAAAGTCCTGTGGGATATCTGTCAATATCTGCTGGAGCATGTTTCGAAGTTCCTGGAGTGTCTGTGGAACACGTGGTTGACGTCGAAGGCGCCGATCCATCTCATCCCACATGTGCTCGATTGGTGAGAGATCAGGGGAGCGATCCGGCCAGGGAATGACATTCACGTTGTTTTGTTGAAGGTAATCCCGAACAAGTCGAGCAATATGAGGCCGGGCGTTGTCATGTTGAAAGGTAATGTCTGGGCCATGACGACGCAAAAACTGTAGAATGGGGCCGATGATCTCGTCGCGGTAGCGCTGTCCATTGAGATTTCCCTCTACCACTATCAAACGGGTCCTCTGTCTTGCTGTAATCCCACCCAATACCTTAACGCGGCCGCCCCCGAACCGATCTTCTTCAATGACAAAATGATTGACGTAACGTTCACCTCGACGTCGGTACACTAGAATCCGTCCATCGCTGTGGCTGAGGTGAAAATGAGACTCGTCAGTGAATAGAACTTGTCCCCACTGCATGGCCGTCCAGCGTAGACGCTGTCAGCACCACTGTAGACGTGCTTGGCGGTGGTTTCCTGTCAAAATGGGACGTCTGGCTGGTCTTCTGGCGACAATCCCTGCACATCTGCGGCGACGTACGGTTTGTGAAGAAGGCCAGGGATGCTTCTTGCAGTCACTGCTGCTGGCTGGAATCGATTTGGTAGGTGTGTTGTTCGAATCCAGTTGTTTTTGTTGATTATTGGTTACGCGTGGCCTGCCACACCGAGGTTGGTCTCTGACTTCATTCGTCTGTTGCCAACGTTGCCATTAACACCAAATGGTGTTTCTGTGGACGTTAAATTGTCTTGCAACATCACGTTGACTCGATCCTGCTTCAAGCATACCAATGGCTCGCAGACGCTCATTTTAGGACAGGCGTGGCATTTCGTTATGTTGAATAATTGCGTAATTTTGTTGTTTTTCTGAGTGGTTGTTGTCAGCACGATGCTAAACAATGCATATGGAATCCCGTTAACACACATGTTTTTATACCTATTCTTGGGTAGTGAAATGCATGGGGCTTGCATAAAAGTCAACTTTTGCATGGAATGCATGCTTTTCTGTAGCAGTTGCGTTTTTGTGACTTGATTCCATCCATGTACTACAATGTTGAAAACCAAACTTTACTTGTTTGAAAAATACACTAAAATAGTGGTGTCACAGGGACTTTTGTTGTTGAGTATATAAACAATCTGAAAGCTGTCCACCACATATCTACCTTAGTACCTTGGAACGTTTTATTAGTGGGTGAGTGAGTATGGTTTTACGCCACTTTTAGCAAAATTCCAGCAATATCACGGCGGGGGACACCAGAAATGGGCTTCACACATTGTACCCATATCGGGAATCCAACCGGGTCTTCGACGTGACGAGCAAACGCTTTAACCACTAGGCTACCCGACCGCCCCGAAAGTTGTATTTAAGGCATTGAATGTGCTATTATGCAGATTGAATTTATAAGAATGATCATTTTGTGTATAACATTGGGAATTGTGGAAGAATTTTTGAAAGATGTAGTGGACGGACCCCAAACACAATTGAAATAAAAACATGGTTCATTGCAATTGTTCATAGATTATGTTTGTTGTTCTATGTCGCTGTCAGCAATATTTCAGCTGTACCATGTAAATAATCGAGTCTGGTCAAGACAAACCAGTGGTTTATATCATGAGCAAACTCCCACGCAAACTACGATGACACACAATGAACTACGACACGGAGCCTGACTACCTGATTCTTGTCGGGTGCCACGGGGATCATAGCTTATCAACGTGAAAAGTAAAATAAACATGTTCGTATCACAAAAAGTGTCATGAAAGAGTTACATAGCCATAGTGCACATTTGTGAAACATCATATCACAGGCACCGCCAACACAACAGTTTTCTGTTCAGAGTATAACAACATTTTAAGTCATCTTAAGATGAACATGTTCTTACGCAATAATTTCTGGATTTTCAGATGGCCATGACAAGAGTCCCTAACCCAATGAAAGAGGCACAAATATACAAACTTCAACAAAACTGGCATTTGGTTAAGAGACATCTGGATTTAGATGATATTATATATATCCTTATAGACAAAGGGGTTTTAGACACAAAAGACATTAAGTTGATTGAGACATTAAGTACAAAGAAAGGGTTCAAATACTTGTTTGGAGTTCTTACTAAATATGGCGGAGCAAATGGACTTCATGTTTTTGTTGATGCTCTAAAATTAAAAGACAACAAGTATGCGACAATCATATCCGAGCTGTCGGGGGAGTTGGAGGAACCGAATGTAAGTAGACAACCCAAATCGTGTATATCTTAGGTGCCTAACGTGCAATTTACGCTGTAGATTTGTCTCCTAAGTCGGTTTAGAATCCACTGATCGCCAGTTCACCGCCACTATTATTCATGCTTCGTCATCACAAACGCCGCTCTTATGGGATCCATCGAAGGAGTAAATACAGTTGAACAGCGTATTTCGTTTTATTGCAAGAATATCTTTGTTGTGCCAGCTCCCTATTAAATTACCTGTGAATCGGCCATATCGTTTCAACCAAAATATCATTTATATGTATATGATTACTGTTATATTTTGTATAAAATCCAACTCATATATCACGATTGTCAACCTGAAAATCCCTTTTTTGATAAGTGTTTGCGCCTAATTGGAAGAATTCATTATTTTTATGGGGCTTGGATGGACCTGTCGTTTATAAATAGGGTTTGCAATTGCAAGTGGTTGGACCTGTTGTTTATAAATAGTGTTTACAAGTGCAAGGATGTGTCTCAAGTTTGATACATTTGAGGATTCAGTGGCTGCTGTTTTATATGCATAGGGCAATTGGGCGATAATGTGTTATTGAACATGTGTCTGTTCTTTATTTACATAGAAATGCACGTGATGACTTCCCTATTCCTAGTTGATTAATTCATTGTTGTCAATTGTTGTTATAAATCGGTATAGTATATTTCTAGTTATCCCTAAATCCGAATGAAAACACACAATAGGGAAGCATGAGATATTGCATTTTTCCGGCATGTCATATATGCATTGTAATACATATTTAACACATTTATCCGCAGCTCTGCCTTTCCCTTTCACAAGAGCTTGATGAAAAAGATAAAAAGATAGTTCAACTACAACGTGACCTCGAGGTAGAGAGAAGAATGAGAAAAGAACTTGAAAATAAACTGGAGAAAATTAAAATGGATTCAGCTGCCAAGGACAAAGAAATACACCATTTGAAAACTGTCTTGGATTCTGTCGCAGAACGAGTAAAGAATTCAATCCAAGATATGCGAGAGGGAAAAAACCCAGAGATACGGAAGCTTGTACGGGAAATGATACAATGTCAATTAAATTCACAAGGTAATGTCAAAATACAAACAAGACCCAGGTTTCCTGGATCATTACCAGGAACAAATCAGGCAAATAAGCAAAGGGAAACTAGTACTGGAGCTAAACATACCAAGAAGTGGTTGCCCCACTTGCAGAGTCGAAGAAAATGAAAAACATTCCACCATTATCAAGACTTGGGACAAACGATACGTATTGTTTTCAGATATTCAGTTGTATATAACATTGTTACTGTAAAACATTGTATAACATTCAACTGTATATAACATTATAACGTCAACTCAAAGTCAAAGGGAAGAATATATGTTGAGTTATCTGTAGTTTGGAGACTAGGCGATAGCTCCCCCACCCATCCTAAATTATGTATATCGTATAGACGGTAAATCAAACACACCTACGGTGGCCCATACCCGCCACTGGTGAGATCATTTTTCACTGTAAACCTCTATATATTATGTCACCAGTGGAAGTATCTGACTGCCGCCAGAAAAGTATTTGGCGGCCGCCAGATAAAATATAGAGGCATACAGTGAAAAATGATCTCACCAGTGGCGGGTATGGGCCACCGTAAACACCAACCTTCGCACCAACTCATACAAACCGTTCTTTAACGGTTTTTCGAGGTTATGGAGTTCATCGGGCTTTTTCACTGTATATGACCAACGTCGTGTATGATATACCAATGTCCATCATATAAAAGTAAACTTTTCAAATGTAATGACATGGATGTAATTACTTATCAAGTAACTTCATATTAATTCACTGCTGTCCTTGTTGATTCAGACTATTAAAAGTCCCAGTGACCTATGCTTGTCGTAAGAGGAGACTAAATGGTTTGAGTGGTGATTAATATCATTGCATCCCCATCGCGTGAGACGTTGCTCATATTGTCAATCACTGGTTCAGACTCGATTATTTGCAGGCGGTCGTGTTATAGCTTGAATAATGCTGAGTGCTGCCAAACAAACATACTGCACTTCAACCAGATAATTAATAATATTCATTAAATCAAAGTAGATTATGAATTATGAATTTAATTTATTTTCATATTAATTTAATTCAATGTTACTCATAATTGTTGCAATAAAACTCATATTTGTTACAATAAAAGGAACACTGTGTAGAGTTTTTGGTAAGTCAACAGTATATTGTCCCTTGCCCGGTAGTTAGAAAACATATTACCAGGTATACTGAAATAGTTTTAAAAAAGATATTCGATTTTTTGTAATATTTGGTAAAATAGTTACCCAAATGAAGTTGTTCTGTGTATTTAGACATGAGATAATCACACACAACAATATTATCGTACGGGTTCGAATCTCATTCTGTGTGTTAGGAGATTGGCTTGAGCACAAAAACGCATCTTTGAAGTTGATTGTGGTTATCATCGTGTATCAGTGTAACAGCTTACCACGCATTCTACCAGATTAGAAACATCAGCAATTTTACGTTGAATACAAGCGACTTGCTACATGGGCATATTCAAGTATCCCAGTTAGTATCGCAGTTTAAGTTATCACTTGGCTGTATGTGTAGCAGTGTTTGTTTTAATTTAAAACATTCAAAACATTGGAAATCAAATATTTGGGCAAGTAATGAAGTGCATCTCCTACTTTGCATTGCTAGCTCAAAAACGGTTCGCCAATATTGTCTAGAATTCGTCAGACCATCAAGTGTTGAATAGCTGTCGGGTCACGAGTGAGAGACCGCTTGATCAATAGCAGGACGAATATGGAGAATTGACAATAGGAATACATAAACACAAGAGGAAGAAAACACACGCAAAGATAACCAACAATCTGAATTAACTGCAATATTGGAGTGGGGTCATGGAGAACCATGACACAGTGTCTGTACATGTAATTATCATGCATGAGTCTGCAAAATCCATGCAATTTTTTTATGGTACATGTGATATTTTTTTACACTAGCATATATCGGTATTTATCATATAATGGGTAGGTATCTCGGCAGGATAAAGCCAACGGATAAAAACGATATCCGTTGGGGTCATATGCGGATAGAGATATCAAAGGTCAAGTAGGGACTACTTTCACTGTTTATAAACAAACATGGCGTCGCCCTCGTCATTCGGCAATCGAGTCAGAATTAACCATCGAGAATCTGGATAAACTACAGGGATAATTGCTGTTATTATCAAAAGAACAGTTTAATATACTGAAAATCAGTGTCTAACTGTGACGTAGCTAAGGCATTTTATACGTTTAAAGGTTTTGGCAACTTTGAAGATGTAAATTTCGAAACAGTTTTGCGAGGGCACGAGGTCTACCTAGCCTAGCGGGATCAGTAGCCATATCTATGCTTGTAAGCCTCTGCAGCTTGAAACCTTCTCCACAAATTAAAATAGTTGGATTTGTCCGAAATATGTTTGAATTATTACCTTGTTTCGTTTTGTTGCTGTGTGTACGTCTGGCTAATCTTCTTAACGTTATGACTGACCGACTGTCAACAACGTCTGACCGTGGCCGTGACGTCTCATAGACTAGGGTTAGAGTAGCTTCCCTTTGACAAAGGGCAGTTACTCTCGCGGACAGACCGATGGATTGCCGCGAAAGGCAAATAAAAACAATTGTTGTTTTGCGTATATGTTCCTTCGCCACTGTATAAGAAACAGATTTCAGTTGGAACTATAATGGCTACTGTCACTCTCCGACTGACACATCACTTACTTTGTGACGTAATAAATATTAATGTGCGCATTGCAGCAAAACTGACAATGTTTCGTTAATGTTTGTGAGAGAGGGAAAGCGATATTGAAGCACAGAATTAAAGAATGGCATTATATGATAAAGAGGTCATCACGCTTGTGTGTTTGGGATTGGTAAATATCCTGTATAGGAATAAACACTATGTATTTAGCTCGCCAAGGCTCGCTAAATACAATGTTTATTCCTAATGCAGGATATTTACCATCCCCAAAGACACTCGCGTGATAACCTCTATATGGTCTCTGCTCATATAGGCAGAAGTTTCACATGATCAACAACAATACTGTAATTACATATCTAGTTGATACCAGTTATGTACATGTATTTCTTCGTCCCATGCCAATTTTGAGTGAGTGAGTAAGTATGGTTTTACACCGCTTTTAGTAATATTCCAGCAATATCACAGCGGGGGACACCAGAAATGGGCTTTGTACCAATGTCAAGAATCGAACCCGGGTCTTCCACGTGACGAGTGAACACTTTAACCACCAGGCTACCCGACCGCCCCTGCCAAGTTTGAAGAGTGTGGTACGAATATTACTGGAGTGTACAAACACAACACTAAATTACCATCAATATTACAGTACATGTATTGGTTTTCTGTTAATACATTCTCTGACAGAACAGTGAGGTGTTGCATGTGATAGTTGTGGTAGCTACATGTTCCTAGCAAACGTTTACTGGTCATGTATGGCTTGTCTGGATCAGGCAAGGAACAATGTCATTTTATGCCTCGTATGTTGTGATTATCATGCACAGCAGTATATATAAAAATATTAAAATGCCATTTTTACTCCCACATTCCCGAACCAAATAAAAATTCCTTAGGGTACTCACCATCCACTTCCTCGGCTCCTAGATGGTGTTGGGGCAGTCGGGTAGCCTAGTGGTTAAAGCGTTCGCTCGTCATGCCGAAGACCCGGGTTCGATTCCCGGCATGGGTACAATGTGTGAAGCACATTTCTGGTGTCCCCCGCCATGATATTGCTGGAATATTGCTAAAAGCGGCGTAAAACCATACTCACTCACTCACTCCAAGATGGTGTTAAACTGCGTAAACTTGCAAGACACACAGAAAACACACTGAACATTTTTCTGTCAAAATCTTTAATCAAAATGTGATAAAATATCATAATCTCACATGGCATGTGAAGACAAAACATCAAAATACTTCATAAGATACAAACATCTATCCTCAGTTGACCACAAATCTTTACCTTTCAAGATAACGGTAATTCATTTTCAAGAGGACTACTTGCATATTTGATTATATGTATTTGATAGTGATGAAGCTTCATAAACTTCTGATATAATACATTCATACAATCAAAGCACTTAACCTATGACGTTGATTACAAATATACAAAAAATATTCAAAATAGTAAATGCACAACCTAGCACAAAAATGTCAGCACATTAGTGATACCTCTAATGATGGATACTAATTTTTGTTCTGCCTTAACATATGGCCATTTAATAGTTTAATGAAATGAATCTTAGACTATCAATTATCCCTCACTCCAAATTAACTACCCGGGTAACCAACCCCCCCTGTTACCCGACCCTACTCGGGTACCGTCTCAAGAGATAGGTACAAAAAGTCCAATTTGGAATAGTTTGACCATAGCCCTGGACAAAATGTATTTACATACACGTATAAAACGATCTGGTCATGCATACACTGAAGTTGACTGAAGTTTTATCTTTATTCAAACATAAAAGTCGGAAGGAATGGGCGCATTGTCAGAAAGAAATGCAAACATTAGTGACTTGTAGTTTAACAATATAGTTTTAGATGATTTTTGTCATTCAACAATATAGCACTTGACACTTACTTTATCTTAACCAGAAATTCAGATTTGAGTGGCTTAACTTACCTATTAGTCTAAATGTTTTTACAAGAATCAGGCTTCAGTCTAGTAGATAAGTCTCCTATTCTACTTCCATATTTTCTTGTATATATTTACATAACAACATTGTCAGGGGTAGACCCAATTGGTCAAATCTAACTAGTCCACAACTCAATTTGGACAAGTAGTTCATGTAAATTAGATAGATTTTAATAGAAATAAACAAGTTTCAGAGGATTTTCAGTAGTCTTGGCCCCTGAAGCAGGATAGTAATATTACTGAAACATATATATATGGGTCTGGTGTTTCAGTAACATTACTGTCCTGCTTCAGGGGCCTGTGGTCTTGGACTAACCAACAAGTGGCCGGGTCTATCCCTGACTGACAGATATACCTATCCCTGAAGCATGCTAAACAGTCACAAGCATTTACTGACGGTGTATAAAATGATGGCACATCTCACCCACCAATCTCCTTCTGTTGATACAATGAAACATACCTTTAATGGCTAGTAACGTGCATTATCTAATGTCTGACACAAAGACATGGTACAAGCATAGATTAATGTGGAATGTGTTAACACTGTAGTGTTCATGCCACTTCATTTCCAGCTGGGTTGTTTGGCACCCCGGATGTACAAAGTTATAATGAGACCATGACATTGTGTGTCAAGTCCAAGAACCTCCTTAACATGTGTACATTGTAACATGTCAAAATCGGGCAATTGCCATCCTAAGTCTTTTGTTACATAATCAGTAACTAATCTAATCAATCTAATGTTTCTAAATACTCACCGAGATCATCAATATAAACATTTAAACAAGGATAATGAACCTAGGCTAGGAAATGACAGGTAAATATTTATTGGAGACGTAACATATTTATCTGCATTTTCTGCACAATTTACACCACATTGCAAGGTAAACTCACATGATACTTGAAACCCATTAATTAACTGATCATTTAAATATCCTCTGCACGCTACACTCGGCCCTATTTCACACAGACATCGTAGCGCAAGAACTGCCGAAATCCCATACCCTAACAGGACAACCAACAGTCTTCGTACTAAGATCACTTAGTGAAAAAAATATGGCGCCAACAAATAAGTAACACATCATCAGCTATTGCGCTACAAATAACATGGTACCCTGCTCACATATTATGTAGAAAAGCAGGAAAAATAAGTGTGCCTGTCGCATTGAATATACATATATACATATACAAATTGTATATAGGTCACATCAAATGAAGCTTACATTCATAAATCAAAACAATGCATAAACGTCCGATGAATGCATCATGATAGAAATCATATTTGTTTCTTGCCATATTTTAAAACAATCAATAAAATAATATTGAAATATAATATCTGCCAAACAGACTCGTTGTAGTGGAGCATACTATGAACAATTATAACTGAAAGACAAATAGTATGAACGTGTAAATAATTGTAAGCAAATTACATACTTATGCACCCTTTGCCATTTCTAACATTGGTGAGACTAAAACATTAAGACCAATGAAAATAATGTCAGCCAAGCAACATTTTTTCAAAATTATTTCCTTCTCTCAAAAATCAACAAAATCATTCGATGTAAAGACAGTTTCATAACAAAATAGTAAGGAACAACTAAATGAAGAATAAATGTTTCTGATCATGAAACAAAAACAACTTTTATAAAACAATTCAGCATTGTCTAAGAAGACTACATCTGGCAGTTGGATCAGATGTTCTGTTTGTTGTCTTACATTGCAGTATGCAATATATTAGTGATTTCAAAACAGACTGTAAATAATTGAGTCTGGGACAGACAAACCACTGGTACATATAATGACCGATGTACCACACTGTTATAACGCATCAACATGACATGACAATCATGAAAGTCAACACCAGATCCTATCTAAGCATGCAACATGCGCCATTGATGTTTATTCAGAAACCCCATGACAGAAGGTCTCCTGAAGAACACAAGACCTTGCAGGGTAAGTAAACTCTCTGATCATGACTATCAAGTAAAACTTCGCACCGTGACAGCCAGATCATCTGGTCCACAGATGCAGATGGTCACACAGCCAAACATAAAATCAAATCATAACACAGAAAAAACATACTACTGTCCAAATATAATAAGCACAATGCCTTGACTGAGTAAGTTACTATATTTGATGTAAGAAGTGCTCTGGTCTTCTGAGTGACAAGCAAACATCTTTACCATCAGGCTACCCATTTTCTGAAGGCAAGGGTGTTAAATGACTATAAAAGTCCAGTTATCACCCGTGCCAAACTAGGCTGGAATTTTGTGGCTCGATCATAGAGCCACCAGTGGCTATTACAAGTTATGTCCCTCTTTGTCCCGTTATGCTCTATGTAACTCCTATTGACCAATCAGATTCCACCTCTCATATCACCTGAATTTCCTTGAAACAAAATGGCGGCTCCTAGTGAAGACAATCTGATCAATAATCAAGATCTTTATTCTAATAGAACATGTCTTGTCTCACCAAGTGCATCAAATGACATGAATACCTCGATTAAAAACATGAAAAGATTTGTAAAATATCTGTTGATGCCCACTTGGCGGTACATATGCCACATTTTTTTATGAACCAGATATCAATTTCCTTGTGCGATTTTGATTGCACTATGCATAGACTCGTTAGTCCTGCCAAAATAGAAACTGCAGCCTAGTTCAGCAATGGTGGAAACAGGACATTCATAATCACTTAACTCTTGTGCATAAGCCAGATGTAGGCAGCCAAACTGACCAACATTTTTCCTTGAACAAAAAGCGCAACTAAAACTAAAACACATACAACTTCCTGTAACAATTTTAAACATAGACACTAAATCAAATATAACATGCTTTCCATTATAGGAATCTGTTTCTTACTCCCTTTGTCAGTGTCCTACCAATGATGAATGTTACCCAGAAATGATCAGCATATGTCAAACTTAAAAAAGATTCAACAAGTCTGAGTCGTGACAAACATGCTCTCACCTAGGACATAAATGTTCAAATATCAAATGCCATAAAGGGTATGAGCAATGTTGTGATTGATAAAACATTATGCTTACAGACATAATTCTAAAGTAACTGCATTAGGGAATAATATAAAAAGGCTCTTGTCCATTTAGGGATTGCCATTTGATCAGGTGGCATGAATTTATATCCTGATATACATACTGCAGAAAACATACTAAACATGACTATAGGCTAGTCTAGCTGGACATACATTGTATGTTTTGTTGAACTCTCAGTTTGCAGTAGAGCTTGTGACACTACAGTATCAGACCATAATCTACTGCCTTGCAAAGATATACCGGTACTCAGATTTCACAGAAATGCCTTTGGTGCGTGATTGAACTGTTCCACTGTAGACATGCAATACAAGCTTACCGCTATGCTAGACATACAACTATACTAAGTTATACTTTCATTAAAATTCCATTCTACCCTTCATGATTTCAAGGATTCAACATTAAAAGATAAATGATGACTTCTGCCACATATATGATGGTCAGCTTTGAAACTGATGACTTCCTATTTGGTAAAGCCATAAAATAACACAATGAGATCATGGCTTTAGTTGTTTGAAAAATAATACAATATAATGGTGTTATGGGAGATTCAGAAAATTAATGTTACTTGTGAAACATTGGCAGCTTGTGCGACGCCTCTACAGACAATGTTGCAGATGCAGAGGCTGCTGATGGTGGCCAGATGAATACCCTATACCTATACCTTGGTGCCTTTCAAGAAAAGTTATAAGGTCAAATAACCATATACCACTTAAAGTCGGAATGAGAAATATAACTAAGTACATTACACTATGCCTAATTCAATTACATCATAAAAGAACTTAAAAACATGGTTTTAACAATTCTATTCCAGCTTCATTATCATCTTAAGAAACTGATTCATTAAATATAGAATAATACTGATTTCCATTGTGACACTGACAATATCAAAGTTCATAAAAAATACACAGTTTTCACTTGAAATACATTTTACACATGTATTAATTTAAGATCAGCAGTAAGAAAAACATAAGGAATCCTGTTTTGATTATTAATGAAATATATCATGTAAAAAAATAACATCATATAAAACAATAACAATGCCAATAGATCAGAAACATAAAATGCTTCTTGAAATGGTTGCAAAATACAATAATGTTCTTAAAGACTTGTATACCATAATAGAGGTGTCAATATATCAACAATGCATAATCTGTTTCCAAATAATAGCTTTATGCCATTTGTATGTAATGCTTTCAAGCATATAAAGTTGTAAAGCCATGTCTAATCATACAAGAAGAACAGCCTATTTTCGTGAGCTTCTCTATATTGGAAGACAACAACAGTGAAACATTGTTAATTTAAACTCAATCAATTTAACACATCACTTACGATGTTATATCATTGTTGCAGAAGAATCTTTATCAGCACTGTTGTCTAATATTGGAACTCCACAATTCAAGTATGGAAAGAATTACAAAATCCCCTTGACTTTGAATTAACAAGATGTCACTGTCTTTGAATATCATAACCAGTTGTCATGAAAGTAATGTTGAAAAGCTTACAAAAAAAAAAAAAACTCCTACAGATTACAATTGCCAGTATGCTCCCTTCAGTCAATGGTTTTGGAATCTTTGACAAGGGGAATACATTTACCCTATTCGACGCAATAGGCACCCAGGGCGCTCTCAAAATTAGAAATAGGGGGCTCTTATTAGAATATAATTTTGGTGAAAAAAAAACAGAGTTGAAAGATCGTAAATTTCATGGTTTATGCTGACTGCCTGAAATGATACAAAAGAAAAGTCTGTGTGTATTATACACAATATATATTTTCCAGAATTTAATTGCCCAAAATTGAGGGTGCAGATAACACACGAGTGCATATTATACACGAATAAATAAGTCTTGTGTACATTGATCAATTGGAGGGGGTGCTAATGGGATTGTTCACTAGCCAATATATCAGCAAATATCGCTGGGGAGCTTATTACGTCGAATACGGTATGTAGAAATGTCTTTTAAAACCTAAGGCAGTGAAAGCAGAACCAAATATATGATACAAACTAGCCAAACAAAACAACAAACCACTAAAATACACTGATACGAGGCAGTTAAAATATATCTTCAAAAGTAACAGTATGGTAACTGTTCAACAGAAAATTAGCTCAATGAAGGTTGAACCATACCATGAAGTATTTGCAAATACGTATTTGTGTTCAACACAAGCATATAATGCACTAATTTAGATATTCATTTCTCTCGAGTGACTTTATAAGAAAACTATATATACATAATTGCAAACGAAAGAATAATGACTTCTATGGTGCATAGAACGTCTAATAATATTTCTCATATAAATATCACAAGTTAAAAGGTAAGTTTTGATCAAGGAAGAATGTCATGGCACCACTGATCAAGGTTACATTTGAATACAAACAGTCATGCACTCGTCACCACTCAACCCTTTCCGTAACCTGGAAGTCCCCCGTCCCCCTATCGATGAATGTTATGTCGGAAAATACTACAAACCAATCAGAATGCGCGTATGACTTCAAGTACTTCGGTCAAAGAATCCCTAAGGAATATTTTTCAATTTTACTTATGTCTTGCATCTACAAATATACCCTAGGTACAGTTAAATGTTTTCAATCATACTGTATAAATACCGTAAGTCCTGATGTGTTTTCAATAGCATCTGGAATACATGTATATATGACATGGGGGAAAATATACGTGAAACGTTATGCAACAAGTTGACAATTCTTTTAACTATGCCCATTGGTGCTTAGAGTGAACAGTCACAAAAATGGCCACGAGACAGGCACGAGTCGTTATTCGGCTTGTCCCGGAAAAACACAAGGTGGTCACGAATGACAATCATGTTGAACCTGCACGACCAAGATGATTCAGGTTAAATTTGCTTTGAGGTTATATGCAAAACAGGTCAACTGTTATTATACACCAACAATCTGAAACCTCTGAGATCTTCTGAGATCTTGTGACCAAGAAACATCTTTTACTTTATAAAGCAATACTTGAGGACTAGTAAGGCAGTAGTACTAGTTGAGGCTAGTTGAGGCTAGTTGATGTACATAAAAAGCAAATACTGTACTTAATAGGCCATAATAAATACTTTTTTCATTTTCATCCCCGCCCACCTCACGAACAAACATCCAATCCATATCATTTTATTGCTGTGACATGCCTACAGATGAAGAAATTAGTTCCCGTCTTCATAACATCCATCAACATTTAATCTTCACAGATGCTTTGAAGAGATTGTTAAAAAAGACAAAAATGAGAAAAATTAAAAAGCATACATTTTAAGTTCATCTAATACTATCGTCAATCCTAATTTCACACGTCTTACGCACATGAAACTATACAATGTACAAGTACAAGGCCGAATATACAATGAAAATGCATGAAGCATATCCAAATCTCACAACCAGATAGCACTTGAATAATACAGAAAAGTCCATAAACGATTGCAGAGCAACTATCATGCAGCATCCTTATCCAGTACTATATAAGCACCAGCTGAAGCATGCATCACAGGATCTAGTGCTCGGAGGCTTGACTGGCACTCTGTCCCTACACTTTGTGCTGTATTACGCCCATCTCTAGGACGGACACCAGTCAGCCTTCACCTTCACACTAATGAAGAGAGAGAATGCAGGTTACTTTGGGCAGCATCTGACCTGATCCTAGGTTCAGCTTCATCCTACAGTGAAGCGGCAGAGCACAGCAGCCTCACCTTTGTAAGTGTTGGTTGACTTCCATCACATCCGTGATGCCCAGCAAACATTCATTTCTATTTTTTTAACTGCGGCAATGTTCTTTTTTACATTAATTTTATTTCTCCCCAAATCCCTGTCCCCTTCTCCAGAATAGCAAAGGGTCAGTCCCTTATACGATGACAGACTTCATCAAGGCATCAGGGACATGAGGCACAAGGTGACTTGTGTGCCATTAATATACACTTCATGCACACTACCAGTGGTTCTGTCCCCCTAAGGCCTGCCTTCAATCAGGGCACTGTCTCTATGTTGTAGTATCTATCATCTCACACATATCTCATCTCATACCATCCATACATCTATCAGAGTCAACATGATCCATGGCACTAGTCCACCTCAGTCACTGCTTCAACATAGGGGAGGAACACACACAAGGCCCAATGGTATTGGTAAAGGAGTCCCTCCTGGAAATAAGGCTAGACTTCTTCAACATGAGGGATGAACACACACAAGGCCCAGTGGTATTGGTAAAGGAGTCCCTCCTGGAAATAAGGCTGGACTTCTTCAACATGAGGGAGGAACACACACAAGGCCCAATGGTATTGTTAAAGGAGTCCCTCCTGGAAATAAGGCTAGACTTCTTCAACATGAGGGATGAACACACACAAGGCCCAGTGGTATTGGTAAAGGAGTCCCTCCTGGAAATAAGGCTGGACTTCTTCAACATGAGGGAGGAACACACACAAGGCCCAGTGGTATTGGTAAAGGAGTCCCTCCTGGAAATAAGGCTGGACTTCTTCAACATGAGGGAGGAACACACACAAGGCCCAGTGGTATTGGTAAAGGAGTCCCTCCTGGAAATAAGGCTGGACTTCTTCAACATGAGGGAGGAACACACACAAGGCCCAATGGTATTGGTAAAGGAGTGCCTCCTGGAAATAAGACTGGACTTCTTCAACATGAGGGAGGAACACACACAAGGCCCAATGGTATTGTTAAAGGAGTCCCTCCTGGAAATAAGGCCTGACTTCTTCAACATGAGGGAGGAACACACACAAGGCCCAGTGGTATTGTTAAAGGAGTCCCTCCTGGAAATAAGGCCTGACTTCTTCAACATGAGGGAGGAACACACACAAGGCCCAGTGGTATTGTTAAAGGAGTCCCTCCTGGAAATAAGGCCTGACTTCTTCAACATGAGGGAGGAACACACACAAGGCCCAGTGGTATTGTTAAAGGAGTCCCTCCTGGAAATAAGGCCTGACTTCTTCAACATGAGGGAGGAACACACATAAGGCCCAGTGGTATTGTTAAAGGAGTCCCTCCTGGAAATAAGACCTGACTTCTTCAACATGAGGGAGGAACACACACAAGGCCCAGTGGTATTGGTAAAGGAGTCCCTCCTGGAAATAAGGCTAGACTTCTTCAACATGAGGGAGGAACACACACAAGGCCCAGTGGTATTGGTAAAGGAGTCCCTCCTGGAAATAAGGCCTGACTTCTTCAACATGAGGGAGGAACACACACAAGGCCCAGTGGTATTGTTAAAGGAGTCCCTCCTGGAAATAAGGCCTGACTTCTTCAACATGAGGGAGGAACACACATAAGGCCCAGTGGTATTGTTAAAGGAGTCCCTCCTGGAAATAAGACCTGACTTCTTCAACATGAGGGAGGAACACACACAAGGCCCAATGGTATTGGTAAAGGAGTCCCTCCTGGAAATAAGGCCTGACTTCTTTAACATGAGGGAGGAACACACATAAGGCCAAGTGGTATTGTTAAAGGAGTCCCTCCTGGAAATAAGGCCTGACTTCTTTAACATGAGGGAGGAACACACACAAGGCCCAGTGGTATTGGTAAAGGAGTCCCTCCTGGAAATAAGGCCTGACTTCTTTAACATGAGGGAGGAACACACATAAGGCCAAGTGGTATTGTTAAAGGAGTCCCTCCTGGAAATAAGACCTGACTTCTTCAACATGAGGGAGGAACACACATAAGGCCCAGTGGTATTGTTAAAGGAGTCCCTCCTGGAAATAAGACCTGACTTCTTCAACATGAGGGAGGAACACACACAAGGCCCAATGGTATTGTTAAAGGAGTCCCTCCTGGAAATAAGACCTGACTTCTTCAACATGAGGGAGGAACACACACAAGGCCAAGTGGTATTGTTAAAGGAGTCCCTCCTGGAAATAAGGCTGGACTTCAGTCCTTTCTGAGGAATGCTGAGCAAATGTGAGGCAATTAAAAAACAAGATCCTCAATAGCAGTAAAAAGGGATTCTTGTCCTGTGTTGTGATTCTGGTTCAGGATCCCAAATGACACACCTCCTTCACATCCTTGAATATCTTCCACAATCTCCAGCAACAGCTGGTGAGAGTCCTGTGGAATCCCTGCACCCATGCCATCACTATGGTAACACACAGGCACTATGATTCTCTTGGACACAAAAGCAAATGGATGTAGCAGATTCTGTCTCTGCTGGTGGTCTGTCCGGAACATATACACCTGTACTGTACCTTGTTGGGGGTGATGACATACGGGTCCAGGGAAGACCCTGTGCCACCTTCCACACCACAAGCAGCAAACATCACAACCTTGCTCTGAAAAGGTGATAACAATAGATGTATGCCTTTTGGTAGTCTGTCATACAGACCCTGATACAAATATATCCAATACAGTCCATGCAAGTCTACAATGTTGGGTAAGTCTAGATTTCTTTTGAAAATGGAGAGTCTCAGGGGTCCGTTGTATTATATTTTTATTAAGATAATTTAACAACCGTTTTTTTCTGTAAGATATGTTCATTTCAATCCTCATAGATAATAGCCTTTTTCCCCTGGCACAGATGTACTATATACAACACCATCATTTAAAAGCTTTTGTCATTTCAGGACCAATTTACCACACAATTCTAGTCATCTGACCTTTATGATACAACACATTCTAACTAAAACGACATCCCTACAAAATGTTCAAATATCTTTCTGAGAAGGCTTGGGTTACAACCTCATTCTGGTCCTAAGTGAATCAGGTGGTCAGGCTAAGTGTGTGTCTTCTTACCCCAGTGACATGAATCGTTGCTCACAATATTAATCACTGGATTGTCTGGTCTAGATTATATTTAGGGGCCACTGCCATATAGTTGGAATATCCCTGAATGTGGTGTTAAACCAAGAAGACACAAACTGCATCTCACCTCCAGCTGGCTCATCTCTGGCTGCAAGGAGGTCCTGGATGGAGAGGAGGAGGAGACTGCAGTACTTGTCACATTTTTGTATTCACATGCTGACAGGTTCCCGACCCCTGCTGGACCCTGCACAGTCAGAATGGTATTATCAATAATCAGTGGTGAAAGTCTTCTTCACATTGGCAGTGGAGTGATCAGCAAGATGTCTGGATTACCTCCCTTGGAGCAGAGACCATATAGCTATACCATTCGTATACATGTCACAATAAATGGTCAGCAATATGTCTTGATTACCTCCCTTGCAGCAGAGACCATCAAGCTCCTTCCCAGCGCGTGACACCTTCGTTACACTCTCGGTAACATCGCTGCCACCAGTGTGGGCACGGCCATTACAAGAATCTTGAAATTTGCGCCCTCTAACCCCAAATGTAGTAACGTTTATACTTTTGTTTATGTCTTTGGGAATGCCATCATATTTCATTTTGAAAAGGTTTACGACTGACCATGTTTTCCAGATGAATTTACTTTGTTGTTTTAATAATCAGATTGGTTCGAGATTGCAGACTAACGGAAAATCAACCAACCTCTCCCTTACTATATCAATTAAAGATGATACTTTTAATGAAATAGAAATTCAAATTGACAAGCAAAGAAAGTAATTTATCAGCAGTAAGTGTATTCGGCGGTACGACAGTCGTCACTTGTTTGTAAACATAACGGTCATTTGGTTGCGAGTTCAACTCCAAGCATGGTTGGGGCCACCTATCACAATGGGGAGTTTTGACTGGTGGCAGCGATAGTATATAGAGAGCTCTGTGAACGGACTATCGCTGTGAGGAGCTTGAGAGACCATCAGGCTTCTGATGTCACAATCAATGGTCCAGAAGGAAACTGGCAACTCACCTTATATATGGTATGAAAATGAATACAATTTTCTGATGGTATGCACAAGTTTCTAAGCATGTAGTATAAGTAAAATTAACATATTTGTATTAGGTCTATACTCAATGACTAAGATGAAGGAATATGGCTTCTCCATGTGCAAATTATTGTTGCAAATTATTGTTAGACTTTAATGTATCACATTGTTCATCACAATTACGATGCAATGCATACCTACAGAGCTATTACATAATCTTAATCTTCCCGACTCACCTGTGGTCCCGGCATCTTCTGGGTCTTCACGATGCTTTCATTGAAGTAGGCCGTCCAGTAGTCCAACGTCTGTGACACATTCTGCTGGGTGAAGGTCATTTGTTGATCCAGACTGTTGAGTTTTTCCTCAAATGTCAACACTGTCTCACTGGCATTGGTCAACTGGAAAGATACGTTAGATGAGTGAAGTGCACTAATCCAGCAATATCAATGAGAGAGCCTAATCCACTAATATCACTGAGGGGGACTAATCCAACATTATCACATAGGGGGATTAATCCAGCAATATCTCAAAGGGGGTTAAGCCAAAAATATCACAGGGAAGGGCAGGTTTATCCAGCAATATTACAACTTGGTATTAATCCAGCAATACCACAGAGAGGCATTAATCCAGCAATATCACATTGGGAGGTTAATCCAGCAAAATCACATTGGGAGGTTAATCCAGCAATATCACAGTGTGAGGTTAATCCAGCAAATCACATTGGGAGGTTAATCCAGCAATATCATAGAGAGGGGTTAATCCAGCAATATCACATTTGGAGGTTAATCCAGCAATATCACCAAGGAAGATTAATCCAGAAATATCACTGAGGGGGATAAAACCACCAATATCACTCAGAGGGATTAATCCAGCAATATCACAGTGAGGGATTAAACCACCAATATCACTGAGAGGGATTAATCAAACCGAATCACAGAGGATGTTAATCCAGCAAAAGCACAGGAAATTAATTAATCCAGTAATATCACTGAGGGGGATTAATATTATGATTGTTCCATTTTTAGGATGGATTAAAGAATAAAGATACAAAATGCAACAAAAATATATATTTCATTTGATAATAAACTGGTAAAATGAAAAGTATAGTCTCTGCTACAGCAAAAACCTAATAAAAAGAACAAACCATTTCCTGGCAACTGAGAATAGTTGTTACGCAAATTCAAACAGATTAAGAATCAATTACAGTTTGAATCATTGACATGATACCATGCTGTAAGGGTAACATTATTTTTCAAGGCATTATCATTTACAGCAACCCGAGGTCTGATATTAACTGCCTGATGATTGAAGATATCTTAGTAATTCAAATGCATGGAAAATAAATCATTAAGGAAGGATAATTTTAATTTATCAATGTCTCAATAATAAGTGGCCAAATCACAGTCCCAACACCGATTATCTCAAAATGTTCCTGTACTAAAAAATCTTCATTACTTTAATGTAAGTTGTGCAACACATTTCTCAAAGAATTCAATCTGATTTAGCCATTACAACAAAACAGTCCTTTTATCATACCGTATATGACCACGGATAAACCAAAACCCGTAGTTAAGCCGAGGTGTTAACATCAGCATTGAAATACGAAAGAAAATGATATGACCCGCAGATAAGCCGAACCAGGAAGTGAAAGGCAAAAAACACTGCGAAGTCGGACTGCAGACATGTGCTGCTGGTACTCGCAGATATTCAAAAATATAAGATGACCCCTTTCTACAGAATCTTTTTTCTGGTCCTAAAAAATTTGGCCTATACGCGGTCATATACGGTACAAGTCTGCAAAACTTTAAACTTCAGGATTTTTTAATCATTTTAAAGCAAGTACAAATACTTCTATATTTCTGGTTCTTGTTTCACAAAGAGATCTTACCACTACAACCATAGGCAAGATGCTAAGATCTCCTTCTGGAAAGAGCCACTGTGTAATCAACAGATGTGAATGGGCTAGATCTTAATACATTACATGATTAATCAAAAGGTGAAAACATGCAACTGTTTATGGATAACAACTTCTTTATTCTTTGAAAGGATGTTTCAGGGCTACTAAATGTCCCTTTATCAGTTGACCCACCTGACAGTTTCATGTCTTCACGTTCTTCCAAATTCTAAAAGCCTATCAAAGACCCAATCAAAAGGTATATCCCGATCCTTCATTACAGCTTGATATGAGCTGACAGTTGTCTTCTTATATCATTGAGTTCATGAGAACAATGCAGGAACAATAACATGACTCACAGTTTTAATGAATGGAGATGTCGTCAAGGAAGTGTTGAAGCCTGCTGCTGTCACAATCACCAGGAGTGCTTCATTCTGGACAGGAAACATAATGAACATGAAGGTGACCTTCTACAGGTAGGAACATTAAGGACATGAAGGTGACCTTGTACAGGTAGGTACATTAGGGACATGAAGGTGACCTTGTACAGGTAGGAACATTAGGGACATGAAGGTGACCTTGTACAGGTAGGTACATTAGGGACATGAAGGTGACCTTGTACAGGTAGGTACATTAAGGACATGAAGGTGACCTTGTACAGGTAGGTACATTAGGGACATGAAGGTGACCTTCTACAGGTAGGAACATTAAGGACATGAAGGTGACCTTGTACAGGTAGGTACATTAGGGACATGAAGGTGACCTTCTACAGGTAGGAACATTAAGGACATGAAGGTGACCTTGTACAGGTAGGTACATTAGGGACATGAAGGTGACCTTCTACAGGTAGGAACATTAAGGACATGAAGGTGACCTTGTACAGGTAGGTGCATTAGGGACATGAAGGTGACCTTCTACAGGTAGGAACATTAAGGACATGAAGGTGACCTTGTACAGGTAGGTACATTAGGGACATGAAGGTGACCTTCTACAGGTAGGAACATTAGGGACATGAAGGTGACCTTGTACAGGTAGGAACATTAGGGACAAGGTGACTTTGTACAGGTAGGAACATTAGGGACATGAAGGTGACCTTGTACAGGTAGGAACATTAGGGACATGAAGGTGACCTTGTACAGGTAGGTACATTAGGGACATGAAGGTGACCTTGTACAGGTAGGAACATTGAGAACATGAAGGTGACCTTGTACAGGTAGGAACATTAGGGACATGAAGGTGAAAGTCTACAGGTAGGAAACATTGGGAACATGAAAGAGACCTTCTTCAGGTAGGAAACATTGGGAACATGAAAAAGACCATCTACAGGTATGAAACACTGGGAACATGAAGGTGATCAATCCAGGGACTGAGATCATGAGCATCAATCCATGCAATTGGGATACGATGACATGCATCAACCAAGTCAGCAAGCCTGACCACCCGATCCTGTTAGTCGCTTTTTACAACAAGCAAAGTCGCTTTTTATGGCAAGCCTGGGTTACTGAAGACCTATTCTACCCCGGATCTTCAGGGGTTCGGGGAACATTGAGTACTATTCTAAAAATTAATTGTCGGTGGGCATATTTAAATAATCATTTGTACAATAACAGTCTACAAAATGAAAAGTTGCGGTTATTCAAAGGACGTGTGGCAATACATTTCCATCAGAATACACAATAGAAATCTACAAAGAGAATGTATTTCAAGTTTGGAGGACACAGGAGAGCTTGCTATTTGGTGCTTTTCTATATACAACTGTGATGTCATATGTTTTGCGTCACAATGAGAGACATGACATCATGAATGTGATGTGGGGTGTAGAATGAAACCTTTGCAAGGCTTGCTTAGTTTTTTTCAGGGGTGCCTTGCTACATGCTTTCATTGCTTGTCATATGTTTGAGTGAATTATTACGGTGTAAACAAACTGTTTGAGCATATACAGCGCCATATATTGCTTAGAGGCTACTGTCAGTGATTCCATAAATTCTGATTGACAACCCACTCAAAACACTGGACTCAACCCCTACCGCTTCACTCAGTATATTTGCTAAGACCTAAGAGTTAGCATTTTATTTAATCATAGTAGAAAGGAGATAAACATACTGTGTTTCAATGTAGAGCTAGGTTACTTGGAAATTTAACCACACTAAATAACCTTTGAAACCTCACGTTGCGCATTCGGTCCCAAATTCAATTTAGCGTAGTTAAATCTACAGCATGTTTAACTCCTAAAAAATGATAAATTTATTTAATTTGCGATGTGAGATATTATTATACTGTGATGCTAACAAAGATCTCCAGTATCCTGTACAAATATCCGACACACAGACATCATGACACTTACTTCTTGTGATAGTTTCTTATTACTCTCTTCAAGTCTGTTGAGTCTGCTCAGCACAAATTTGTTGTGATCCATAACTAGAAAAAAAGAACTTAGAAAGTTGGGAAGTATCACTGTTACTTGACTCAAGCAGCCCTAAAAACTCCTCAGTGTACACCTCAAAGAAAAACACAAGCTTCTCTGAGAGGTGAAAATGTGTTGCTGTTAAGGTACCAAACATCATGCACTGACATCATTTTAGCATCTACTTTACAAACTGACAACCTCACACAACGCCATACTGAAAAATAAAATAATAATCCGATACTAATATTTAATTTATTTTTTTTCAACCTGTCCATGCTTATCAATTCCAATGGCCAACCATGCCAATGCCAAGCCTCAAAAATATATATTCAGACACTTTTTATTTTTTGTTGTATTTCAACCTGTCCTTGCTTAAAAAGTGAATATTTGTTGTGGTAAAGATAATAAGCAGTAATCATTTTTTACTTTATTTCATTAACTGACCAAATTGCTGCCAAACAATAAAACACACAAAATTTCTTGTTAATCAATTACTCATCTACTAACCATAACATAACCATAAAAAAGAAGTGTGGCATTGCCTTGGACATTACACTCAGACAAAGATGGGTGAGTGAGTGAGTAAGGTTTTACAGCACTTTTAGCAATATTCCAGCAAAATCCTGGCAGGGGACACCAGATATCGTTTTCACACATTGTACCCATGTGGGGTAACAAACGTAGACATCATGAGTGAATGGTTTAACGACTAGCCCACCCCACCACCCCCAGACGAGGATAGAGGGCTGACCTTGAAAGACGAGGAGGTAGAGGCTGAGAGCCAGGGCGGCCAGGGCGAGGATGCTGAGGAGGAGGAGGAAGGCACACTGGACTTGCACGTGACGCTCCAGGCTGGATTGCTTCTGCTGCTTCTTCTTGCGGGCATACGATGATGACGCGGACTCTCCTCCGGGCTGGTACAGCGGGTTGTAGCGTTTCCTGAACACACAGGCAACTGAGACTTTGGACTTGAGATATATATTCATAATCTGTGGCTGACTGTTTCTTCCTAATTCAGATTAACACACATTTCACTCACATGTGTGGTAAGCTGTTCTCATCAATAACTTACAACATAGACAAAAAGCAAAATTTATTGTTATATATATAAGTGTGTCTTCGATCTTTAAGTATCGCATGAAAAAATACCAAGGGATGTAACTAATGCTAGAAACATATTTCTGTCACATCCAGAGAGCTGTTTAAATCGGACCTGAATATCAGTACCATGCAAGTCCAGTTTAAAGTACAGAGTACGTTCACATAACATTTGATGAATTATCTAGCATTTGTATGTTCATGAAATATGTCCAATTTCTGCATATGACGAAATCAATCATAACAAACATAGTAAAATAGCCATACTGAACTCATTAAGTGTTATGATTTAACTTATCTTTAACATCTCAACCCTAACAGAGGGTTGATCTTCATGGAGGGAGATCTTCATGACACTCAAAGTGTAAAACCGTTACTCACTTCTTATCAGCAGCTGAGCGGAAGATGGCAGCAGTATCATCTGTATCCATCGTCACATCAGTCATAGCAGACCTCGACTCGGACACCACTGACTGCCTCACGTCATGGCCTCCATTAGGCGTCTGTGACACGCTCCTGAAACCAAGACATCATCAAGTCATCAAGTCAAACACCCCAGTATTTCAGTTATATCCCAATGTGTCAGCTTCAATTGGAGCTAAGCCCAAAGGAATGCAAGACTGAGACATTGACCACTCAGGTCACACTCCCAAGCCCAGGCAGGTGCTGACAAGCCAGGGATCCCTATCTGGGATTCAAACCTCGACCACAGGATATGGGTAAACTTATGGACAAATTCCAGCTCCTTTGATGATAGGGGACATGTCCTTCCTCATCAGCATGATCACACACCATGATATGAATTCTTGTCGTATTACCACGTTACTCATCTGCTGCATCAAATATTTCAATGTCGCAACAAATGAATACTCTCCTTCAAAGAGGTTCAGACTGCTGAGAGGGATGAGTGGTACAAGAAGGAAGCTTACTCTGCCAAAAGAGTCTGTGAGTCCATTAGATGCATCTTCCCGAGGCAAGAGAGTTAACTGACTTTATAAGTCCAGTTTCCACCCTTGCCGAACTAGGCTGGTATTATGGAGTTACATTTGGCTGGACTAACGAGTCTTTGCATAGTCCAATCAAAATCACGCTCTGGAATCGAAATCACACAAGTCTGCAAACTTTAAAGCTTAGTTTATGTTTAGGCCAAACAGAAGACAAGACTACTATATTGGAAACAGGCACCAGCCCAGCCGACCTGATATGATGGTTAAACAGTGTTCAAAGTTAACGTAAGTTCACTAGTTTGACACTAAAATAATACTCAGGAAGGACTATTGATGTTTTTTACTTTATCCATTGGAATATAGTGACTCAGTAGATCATTTTCATAGATGAGAGAAAATAAATAACAATTTCTGACACTGCTGAATGTACACCGCTGAAAGACAACCGTAAGCATTGTAATGACTATTATAGATAATAACAAACCTTATATGGAAATGCATATGAAGTGATTACCTTGCAAGGGTTCCGTGAACATCCTCATAGTGAGAGTCGGAGTCGATGTACTCATACATGGCTGACGACTTGGGCCTCGGGGAGTTTGACAGCCGATGCATCTCGAGATCAGCTACACCTGTGGTGAATGAATGTTGTGTAACTCAAACAGCCAGCAATATTTCCACATTACATCAATACCTGTAAACAATCAAGTCTGGATGAGACAATCTACCTGCAACAATGTGCAGGTTGTTTCACAAGGTTTCTATTAACACTAGCACTGCAAAATATTTTAGAAGTATTAGCTCTTCTATAAGTAATGAATACTGTTTTTACATGTTTAGTTTCACAAAGGCAGATATAGGTTTACGAAAGATTTTAGGATGGGTATTGGAGGTTTAAAGTGTATCACAATATTTTGCGATGCACAAGGCCGTATTTCGATACGTATCATGATATATTGTATAATTCTAAATTTTGAATTCAGAAGCAATCTGTTACAGTAAGGTATGAATTCATAAATGGAACAAAACAAGATGCTCGTACAACATAATGTTTACTCAATAAACACTCAGACATCTTGGGGCTCCAGATGCATGCTCCGGGGCAGCGTGGCATTTGGCAAGTATATAAGTATTAATCACATCATAAAAATCACTATTTGAAATCACCTGATATATCAAGCATGGAAAAATGTCATTATGATATATATCGAGGAAAACATTTACCTCAATTTACAGACATACCGCACACCCTTACAAAAGAAGTAAATAATCTGCTATGCTGGAAGCAGTCATAAAATGTTCAGTTCTCTCTCTTTACTCTCTTTCCAAATACAAACAGACATGTTCATATTGAGTATTGAAATCTTCATTTGTCATGAAGCCTTGAATCTTACTGTTTGTAATGTTGTACAAGAATGTGTGTAATAGATTAACAAGACAGTGTCCATATAATTTTTCACAACACTTTTATTGATTTTGTTAATACTCTTTAACTTTTATAATTAATAATTCTATTCGTGAATGGGTAGAACTGTGTTAACACGGTCATGTGTAATACCACAGCTACAAATAACTGAATGAATCAAGACAAACCAGTGGTCGATAGTGTGAACATCAAACCACCGAGCAGAAAGACATACATGTATTCAGTTGTAAAGAATGATCATACAAGTACTAATGTTATAGATTATGCTTAATTAGGTTGAATTTATGTTTGGGTCTTGGTTTGTTTGTTTGTTGTTTATCACCACGCTCAAGCAATAGTCGCCTTTTACGGCAAGCATGGGTTGCTGAAGACCTCTTCTACCCCAGATCTTCATGGGTCTTGGGTCTTAGTGATGGAAATAATTTATTTATTCAACCTAGAAGAAGAGAAAAATTACAATTCCCAGTATGAATATATCCAGTATATCATACAATATTTGTTTTACCCAAGATGGAGGTTTCAGCTTTCAGCTTTCATGGCTGTCTGTTCAGTCAAAGTATTGTATTCTTTACAACCCGGGTACCCAACCCCCTATTACCCGACCCTACCTGGGTACCCACTGTAGCTATCAAAAGTTGGGTACAAAATGTCCAATTGGGAATTGTTTGAACCAGAGCCAGGCAAAAACTATTTAGATAGTAATATATATCATAGGATCATAGGTTTTCGGACATCATACGTTTTTGTACAGCCATGTTTATCACAATTACTCACGCTATAGCAGTGGTGTGGCATCACGCAGACATTTTAAATAGCCAGATGATGGCTTGTTTTAACAGAAAGTTGTCGTTTATAAAATTAAGTGAATGAGATTTTTTACAGTGTTCATGTGATTAGAGGGAAAACTATGAATTTTCTTAAGCGCCCCAAAACCCATAACACAGGGATACACGTATAAAACGATCTGATCATGCATACACTTTTATAAAGCATATGAAAGTCAGAAGGAATGAGTGAGTGATTGGTTGGTTGATTTGTTGTTTTATGATACACTCAGCAATATTCCAGCTAAATGACAGCGGTCTGTAAAATAATCAAGTCTGGACCAGACAATCCAGTGATTGACATCATGAGCATGGATCCATGCAATTGGGATCGATGACAAGCATCAACCAAGTCAGCGAGCCTGACCACCCGATCCCGTTAGTCGCCTGTTACGACAAGCAAAGTCGCCTTTTACTGCAAGCATGGGTTGCTGAAGACCTATTCTACCCCGAAATGAGTGCATAGTCAGAAAGAAACGCGAACATTAGTGACATGTAGTGTAACCATGAGTTATAATTACAACACTACAAGTACAGCACTACCTGAACACTGCTGACTATGTTGGTAGATGTACCACAATCCATGGAAACAACACTACCTGAACACTGCTGGCTATATAGGTAGATGTACCACAATCCCTGGAAACAACACTACCTGAACACTGCTGACTATACAGGTAGATGTACCACAATCCCTGGAAACAACACTACCTGAACACTGCTGGCTATACAGGTAGATGTACCACAATCCCTGGAAACAACACTACCCAAACGATGCTGGCTATATAGGTAGATGTACCACAATCCCTGGAAACAACACTACCTGAACACTGTTGGCTATATAGGTAGATGTACCACAATCCCTGGAAACAACACTACCTGAACACTGCTGGCTATATAGGTAGATGTACCACAATCCTTGGAAACAACACTACCTGAACACTGCTGACTATATAGGTAGATATACCACAATCCCTGGAAACAACACTACCTGAACACTGCTTGGTATACAGGTAGATGTACCACAACCCCTGGAAACAACACTACCAGAACACTGTTGGCTATACAGGTAGATGTACCACAACCCCTGGAAACGAAAAGTACCAGAACACTGTTGGCTATAAAGGTAGATGTACCACAATCCTTGGAAACAACACTACCTGAACACTGCTGACTATACAGGTAGATGTACCACAATCCCTGGAAACGACAAGTACCAGAACACTGTTGGCTATAAAGGTAGATGTACCACAATCCTTGGAAACAACACTACCTGAACACTGCTGACTATACAGGTAGATGTACCACAATCCTTGGAAACAACACTACCTGAACACTGCTGACTATATAGGTAGATGTACCACAATCCCTGGAAACAACACTACCTGAACACTGCTGACTATATAGGTAGATGTACCACAATCCCTGGAAACGACACTACCTGAACACTGCTGGCTATACAAGTAGATGTACCACAATCCTTGGAAACAACACTACCTGAACACTGCTGGCTATAAAGGTAGATGTACCACAATCCCTGGAAACGACACTACCTGAACACTGCTGGCTATAAAGGTAGATGTACCATAATCCCTGGAAACAACACTACCTGAACACTGCTGGCTATAAAGGTAGATGTACCACAATCCCTGGAAACAACACTACCTGAACACTGCTGACTATATAGGTAGATGTACCACAATCCCTGGAAACGACACTACCTGAACACTGCTGACTATATAGGTAGATGTACCACAATCCCTGGAAACGACACTACCTGAACACTGCTGGCTATACAGGTAGATGTACCACAATCCCTGGAAACGACACTACCTGAACACTGCTGGCTATAAAGGTAGATGTACCATAATCCTCGGAAACAACACTACCTGAACACTGCTGGCTATATAGGTAGATATACCACAATCCTCGGAAACGACACTACCTGAACACTGCTGGCTATATAGGTAGATATACCACAATCCTCGGAAACGACACTACCTGAACACTGCTGGCTATATAGGTAGATATACCACAATCCTCGGAAACAACACTACCAGAACACTGTTGGCTATAAAGGTAGATATACCACAATCCTCGGAAACGACCAACTACAGTGTATCATGTAGCCACACATTTCTGGGAAATGACACTTGTGTGTGTCTGTGAGTGGGTGTAGGGTGGAGCCACTAGTAGTTGGGGTTATCTGGTCATGATAAACCATACACATTATTCTGCTTACTGGTAAGTCCTATCATTGGCTCCAAAGAAAACAATAATGATGACAGCAGTTAAAATTAATAACTCTTATTAACTATTAATTAAGCCGGTCCAATTATTTAATACCACAATGGAACCTGTCGATGGAGTTTTTCCAAATTTTGAAGAAGTGAAGAAAAAAATACAACTTTTGTTTTTGTCTACTAAGGGAATGAATCTTGTTTTAAGCCATAGTTACCAATATTCAGCTATATCACTACATCATACACATAATCAGGAAAAGACGTAATGAGTCGTGGCCGTCAAAATTGGACAGTTAATAAGTATTTTTAAAGTCACTTTTTCATCGACATCAGTGTAAGATATTGGGGGGAAAATGGGTAGGTACAAAAGTACCAGGGTTTGTAATTTGAATCTGTCAATCACACTGCATACTTAGGTCTAGAATATGAATGAAGATTGCTTTACTTTCTCTAATCAATTATTGTTCAGTACTTTCATTATCGATTTATCAAGTGATGATTAGGTCATTTTGGTCCATGAGCTACCTCTTGGTAATGGGATATAAGGCAAATTATAAACTGTCTTTTTATTATTTAATATTACATATCACTTGTGTTGTTATTATTTCCATTAAGAATACGATTTGATATCAAACATGAATTCCCCTATGTACAGACCAAAAGGTCTGTCCATGTGACTTGATATTTTCAGGGGGTTTTCATACTTAATAGTTATTCATGTGACATACTACTAGTAAATAATTTTCTAGCTAATGTCTGAACTTTTTTTATTACTTGCCCGTGAAGAGATCACCCGTTTAATAAACATACAGCTGTATTACACATTGTGTAATACCAAAACGCGTGCTTATGTACTCTCGGAACACCTTTGATGAACAAATATTGAAAGCTCTCAACATCTGTTGGCTTATTTAACGACATTGCGTATGGAGTTGATAGATCACTGAGAGGAGTTCATGCACACTCGATGACCCCAGCAATCTTGTTGCTAGGCTGACGTCACATGGCATTGTTTCGCCGATGGATCTTGCAGCAAAATTCCACAAATTATGTCATCGGGTATTGTGACGTTATTGTAAACTTTGAGGTGCAAGGCCCGTTCCACAAGGCGATCAACGACAGTCCTTAGTATAAGTTAAAGTATGTGGGTTGCAATAATCTTAACAATATTTTGTGAATTCTAAAGGTGGACCGTTGTATGGTATTAAATTCATACGTTTCAACTTTTGACCTGTTTGAAGTATTATTCTGTTAAACTCAAATGGACTATGCTGTGGATCGCGTAGGTGTCAGCCTATTCATACTCAACAGTATAATTCAAAAAACGTTATAAATGGCAAGCAATAAATAAAATACTAAACTCGCTCCCGTGTAAAACCAATTTAGAGAAACTCGTGAATAGTTGTGGTATCTGACTCGCTTTCACTCGTCAGATACCACAACTATTCACTCGTTTCATAAAATTGGTATTACACGGGAGCTCGTTTAGTATTCTATATGTCTCTTCAAAATGAAACTGACCCAAATAACTTAAGATTAAGTATACCGGTAAATAAAAACATAAAAAAATAATTATTTTATGAATCACTAAACCTGTTTAAGCACATTTATATGTTGCCACCACAGAAACAATAGTCTCAGATAACATAGATGAAATATCATTGCCCCTTTTAAAAAATGTTCATTTCTAGTCATGTTGATTGTTAATCACAAAAGCACTTTCTGTTGACATCTATCACAATTGCCGTGATGTCGACTTCCTGTAATGGCTCAGCTGGCCTTTCCAGCCAGGTTCTGTAAAGGCCTGGTTCTGACATAGTGACCGACATTGTCCTGGTCTCAGACAAACAATGGTTTGTCAGCCACTTCCCTTGACTCACTATCACTATGACACCATCAAATAATTTCCATTTTCCCTCCCCTACATGAAACAATTGTGATTCCGAAACACATAGTTGATATGCAAGGAAGATAAGGATAAACTTGGAAAATCTAAAATGTTCTGTTCAAAAAGGGCAAAATGAGTAAATGAGTTGAATTTAACCCTGCAATATATAACAACATTTGGACTAATCACGATGGGGGGCAAAAAGCTGAAACGGGGGGCAAAAAGCTGAAGCAAGTGCGGGATGTTTACCACTGTCATGAAACCACCAAGCACACAGGAATGGTCCTGACAAATCAACAATAAGAATCAGGGCAAATCTGGCATGTAATCACTTTCAAATTAAAAGAAATTTACTGTTAAAGCAATACTCACCAAAAACAAATGTTTGACAACCATCAACAAAAAAAGTTGATCTACCTCAACTGGCTACCTTGCAGCATGAAATTCTAGTGATATGTCCTTCAAACAATGAACTCTTCACAAGCCAATTAAGCTAGAAACCTTTGGACTTCCTTTTTGTCTGATTTGTGCCAAATGCCAGTATCGCCAACGTTTGGACTGATTTGTTCAAGATGAAAACCTTTCACCCAAATAGTAATTATGTGTGGTTGTCTGAAACTTGGTCCTTTCAGAACCGATTACCACCTACAAGTTACATTCCACATCTACAAGATAATTGGGACTACTGGCACCCCTGTATCATAGTCAGTGTAGCTGGCATATAACGTTACAGGGCCAGCCAAGCCCTGCTGGACCAGATTGTGTTCATCCAGTAACCTGGTTGTTCAGAGAATTATTATTGGGAAGGTCTACATATACAACCCAAAAGAAGTTCAAGAACAACTGATTTATTCATGTTAGTATGAAAGCATAGGGTGTTTTTTTAACATATTACGAGTTGTATATATAGAAAAGGGACATTACGAAACAGAAACACATGTTAAATGACTTGCTGTTGACTAGTTGAAAACTTATTTGCTGAGGTTACAAAACAGAAATACAGTGTACTGGACCTCCCTGTGGTAAGATGCTAAAGTTATTATTTGAGCTTATTAAACAGTAAAACATCATTCAGACTAGTGTCTAAAGTGACAGGCTGGAAAGTCAGAGTATTGTAAACATAGACTAGTCAAAATGTAGGAGTGTATAGTGAGATCAACTTCAATACTTACAGCAACTAAGCGACATTATGGTGCAGATGCAGTTTTCAATCTCAATATCACCACCTGCTTGTTAAAGTACATACGAACTGTGCCTCACAGTGACATCAACATCCATATACTTAAACTTGCTACAGCGGGTACTCGGGTAAGGTCGGGTAATAGGATGGTGGGTACCCGGGTAGTAAATTTGGACTCGTCCCAGCCCTAGTATATTCCCTAATTTACATGCAATAATAGTATATCATTATTTCAATGTGTGTTCTGAGTACATCATTGTTACAATATAGGTTTGTTTCTATATTCATCATTTGCCGGATGAACCATAAATCAGCTTTGTTTCCCTTTCCCCAGAAATCCAATTATACGGTAATTCCTATCCCAACACAACCCTCCCAACATGTAGTAGAGTTCCATGAACTACACAACCAGTGACTCATCAGATATACAATATAGATGGAAGGTCTTGTCAAACTTGCATAATAGGGCTGGGACGAGTCCAAATTTACTACCCGGGTACCCGCCCCCTATTACCCTACCCTACCCGGGTACCCACTGTAGGTCTCAGGAGATGTCTCAAAATGTCCGATTGGGAATATTTTTAGCATAGCCCTGGCAAAACGTATTTAGATACATGTATCAAACAAACTGGTCAAGCATACACTGAAGTTGACTTAAGTTATCTTTATTCAACCATATGAAAAATCAGAAGGAATGGGTGCAGAGTCAGAACGAAAAGCGAACATTAGTGACTTGTAGTGTCACCATAGATTTCTAGATAATTTTAGTCATTAAACAATATATCACGTGACTAACCACGAGTCCGGGTAGTCCGGTGGGTACCCAGGTCCTACTCAGTACCCACCCGACCCGGGTACCTGAGTTACCCGTCCCAGCCCTTTAGCATAATCCTCTCATCATCAAATAGGTTATAGAGTTGGAATCAGGACTAACTCAGCCACAGACATATACCGACATGCAGTTTTGTGATGACATGCTAGGCCATGCCTGTGTTGCTGTGACTGTGAGAACACTGGATCATTGCTAGATGAACTTGACAAATTCTCCTTTACAAAGTGAGGAGAAAAGTACAGTAAACTACGGTTATAACAAACTCAAAGGGGCCACTAATTTTAGTTCGTTATAGCCGTAGTTAATTATAAGCATATGTACAGCTGACATACAGCAAATTGACGGGACAATAAAATAAGTTCATCATAAGCGTGTTCATTATAAACTTGTTTACTGTATGTAATGACAATGACTATGAAACACAATTCCACTTTTCACCCAATGATTTCTCAACATGTCCTTTTAATCAATAGTCGTATGATAAATCGTGTTGAAAAGCACGAAAGTGAAATGGGTTTACAATCTCGCAAGGAGCGATATGTGATACAGTGATATGTGTTCGGGATACACTCAGCATTAGAAACAAACAATTTTAGTCCACTAGTCCTTATAATGATAACAAATAGCAAAACCATTAAAAGGGCAAAGTTCTACTAGTCCTTATGATACCTTAACTATTGGGCCGTTTGGCAAGGACTATAGGACTAGTCCCATTTTCTAACACTGACACTGCATCCAGTATTGTGTTCATCTATAACAAATCTGTCCCAATAATTCCCTCCAATTCCTCAGCTAGTTTTACCCATCAAATCATGTTACAATTTCCTGTTCAAAGCCCATTCCAGTATCTAACTTAAAGGTAGAGAATACTCACTGTACGGCTACACGGTGCTAGTCCACAAGTCCTCGAACTCACATCACGATCACTACAAGAAAACGTCTACTTGACCCAACCGGCTCATTTCCCCTCCTCAACAAGCCTGGTCTTCCTCTCACACACCAGCACAACCATCACATGAACTCAGAGTCCAAGCCTTCCCTCAACTGATGACCAAATCCATTCACTTCTAAAATCAGGAAATATATCTTCCAACAAGTCATCAAGGACATTCCCTATATTATGATTTTTCCAAAAGATATCACCAGTCATCTAAGATCTCGGTATACTTTTCCTTTGACGTCTAAAATCAGGGAATATATTTTCCAGTGAAAAGCAAGGACATTCTCTTAAACCTTGATTATTTCCAAACAAATCAACCTCAATCAATCCAGCTTTTAGAGACCTCCTTGTTTACTTTTGCCTGAACCGGAAGAGCACATGCACACATCTGACACGAAATACCTGCCTAGAATTCACATTGAGCCAGGAAGACTGGAGGTGGCTCACAATGCATGTTTACACATAGCCTGTCCCAACTTATCTGTGTAACCCCGCATGTTATCTCAGGTCAGATGTTCACCTCACGCAGTACGCGGTACACCATCAGTCTGGCAATTGTTGAGTAATTCCATATCTCTTGATCTCTAACACATTCACTGTTTGTGGTAATCCGTTTAGCTTCTTCAGAATCATGCTACAAGCATCTCTGTGCCAGTTTTTGATCCTTACATCATCGTCTAAGAAAGACTTTAATTATTTATCAAAAGGATAAAATAATCCTGTGGAAACTATCTGTATTTCTGTTTATAGAGGTTAAGCTGTAGGGTAAGAGTGTGTGAGTTAGTGAGTGAGTTAGTAAGTTGTGTTTTATGACACGTTGAGTAATATTCCTGTAATATCTGGAAAACCAGAAAGGAGCTTCATTCATTCTACCATTGCAGAGAATCAAAACTGGGACTTCAGCAAGACAAGCCAACACTTTAACCACAACGCTACCTCAACATCCCTACAAAGTTGTATTTTACATAACTTTGAACAGTATTGATCTCACTGTGTGAGCCTAATGAGGAGAATATGGGATGGATTTGAGATTTAGCTCTGCACAGTGAGTGAGTGAGTGAGTTGGGTTTAACGCCGCTTTTAACAGTATTCCAGTCATATCACGGCGTGTCAGCTTAATGTGGGAGGAAAGCCCGAAGTGATGCAGGTCTCAGACGTTTACCACTTCGGTGAAACCCACGAGCACTGGTATGATGCTGACAAACCTAGAAACATAATCGGGGCGAACCAGGATTTGAACCCATAATCATAGGTTTCTGGCGTGCCCAAGGGACGCAACTCAGCACAGTGAATCGCAGCACTTAGACGACCGGGCCACCCGTGGCCCATAGCTCTGCACAGCAACTTGCAGCACTATTACTGTACATATAGAGTCCCTATATCAATTCAGATGGCAAACAAAAACATGAGCTCAGCCTAACCATCAACTTTGATTGGAACAAAGATAGCTGCTCATAGCAAATACTACAGTGACAATGTCTCTGACTTAGGGTTTTGTAAGTGCAAAGGATAAACACAATTTCCTTATAATCAAACAAAAAGGTAAATAGAACTTTTTGGAGTAGCAAACATTTCAACAAGATGTTAAAACAGCACAGGCACAAAACAATACACATTTGCCAAATTTATAGATTTCAGGAAAGCACAAGAGCCTCCCAAACAAACCCATGAACGGACAAATTCTAAATTTCATACACACATTCATAACAGACAGAAATATCACACCATCCCTCCAAATGTACATTAGATATACTGACAGTGAATAAGGTGTGTGTTGAAAAATCTGAAGTTTTATTGTGTGAGAAAAAACGGAAATAATGGCTATGATGTAATGGAGGTAAGGTATTCAAACGAATTACATGTATGTGCTATTCATTTGTGATACCTCAAAAATGATTATCTCTATACAGTTGGTTTTTTGTTTGGGTTAGTCCATTAATTAAAAAGGTAACAGGCAGGTCAGTCAACTGTGAGCTTTGTTGTCATAAGTTATAGGAGTTTTGGAAGCACGTCACACTTACCCTTGAGCTACGAAAACAAAAACAGTTTATTTCCAAACAATTACAGTGAGTGAGTATGGTTTTACACCGCTTTTAGCAATATTCCAGCAAAATCAGGGCGGGTGACACCAGAAATGGGCTTCAAATATTTTACCCACGTCGGGAGTCGAACCCTGGTTTTCAGCATGACGAGTGAACACTTTAACCACTAGGCCACCCGACCGCCCCTCAAACAATTAAACTTAATCACGGAACATATGCAGAGGATCTGAATTGATGTGTACATGTCAAATTCACAGGATTCCTCTTATAAATACATCGTTCTTGGAGACTATTGTCTACTGACAACTGTTACAACTGATGTGCAGAACCATTGAGGAAAATAGAAATATATAAATGGCAATACACATTAGAAGTAGGCATCGTAATATTGAAAATACAATTAAAGTTGTAATCAACAGTGTTGCATAGCATATTACCATGAAATAACATTTACACCGTTGTGACCAAGTTTGTAATATCCTGCACACTCCATCCAAGACTCAACATGAAGCAAAAGATTTCGACTCTGTAATTTACACAGAGCATTCTCCATGGTATATTCTACAAGGGGGCATATTAATAACAATAAAATATGGTAACCAACAACCGCCTCCTTGGCCTAGTGGTAGAGCGTCCACCCAGAGCGCAGAAGGTCTGGTGTTCGATCCCCGGCAGCGTCATACCAAAAGATGTTAAAAGATGGTACTTGTTGTTACCCTGTCTGGCGCTCGGCATTAAGGGGCTAAAACAAGGACTGGTCGGCTCGGAGTCAGTATACTGTGTCTGAGTGGGGTATTCATGTTAAACTGCGGCATGGTATCTCAGTGAGCTAGCACTATAAATCGGCATCAGTCCGGACTAGTACAAGCAGCCACACAAACACATGCACGTCGCTATATAAGTGCAATAATCTTGGACGCGACGTTAAACCCCATTTCACCTCACCTCACCGGTAACATACACTGTGTAACTGAGGCTTAGGAGGCATATTCTACACAGTTCTGATATTGTGTCTTGTACTGTCATGATACAGCCTATTTACCGGAATCATATTTTCTGGTGTAAGTTCGGTTTGTTGTTGGTTGGTTTGTTTTTTAACGCCGCACTCAGCAATATTCCAGCTATATGACGGCGGTCTGTAAATAATCAAGTCTGGACCAGACAATCCAGTGATTAATATCATGAGCATCAATCGACGCAATTGGAATCGATGACATGTATTAACCAGGTCAGCAAGCCTGACCACCCGATCCCGTTAGTTGCCTATTACAACAAGCATAGTCGCCTTTTACGGCAAGTATGGGTTGCTGAAGACCTATTCTACCCCGGAATCTTCACGGGTCGGTGTAAGTTCGGAGGAAATGCTGTCTTGTGGACAAGAGTAACTGGCATACTACACTACTGACTTGCTGACAGGCTATTTCTGCTGTAAGATGCTGATAGCATTGCTATGAGGAAAAATCAAAACTCATTGCTTACTAAACTGTATAATTGACATACCAATCTACACAGTGGTACATTTTTAAAAATGTCTGCATTATACACAAGAAAATATTGCATCACCAACTGAGTATCACCATATTATACAATATTACCAAATAAAACTACCTGAATCAAATCTTGGCTTGGATTCCTGGCGTCCGTCTTGACGTAGGTCAGGTTGTGATTGCTCAGGCTGGTGTTTCAGTCTAGGGTCGAGATCATAGTCTGCAGGCCGGGGCTGGAGGTACCCATCTTCGGACATTTTGTCTTTCCTCCTGGCTCAGAACAAGGCTCTGACGTTACACATGAACTACAGACCCATCAGTTGTTAACCCTACATCTGGAAAAGAAAAGAAACATTTAATGATTGTTTCATTTAAAAAAATTACAGGTTGAAAAAATAACCTTTTCAATGACGGTCTAGTTCTATAATGTGATCTTAATCAAGATTTCACAGGAATCAAAACCACAATCAGCAGATTCAGCCATGGATAATAAAGGATGCAACCCTGCACAGCCAAATTCATCACCTAACAGTGTTTAGATTTGGTTTCCTTGAGGATTCTTGAGGATTGTATTAGACTCAAGCAATGCACAAGATCTTCGATTTTTAACACAGGGCCAAGAGAAGGAACAATTGACTTCAATACCTAATTTTAAACCTTGCACTATGCTTCTTGACCACTGGGCTACTCATGTACAGTGGTTTCTGAATCAGTGACTACCCCGGTATATCTTGTTTTAATTTGTTTGTGGTTTAACACCGCACTCAGCATTATTCCAACTATATGATGGCGGTCTGTAAATAAATGAATCTGGACCAGACAATCCAGTGATTGACAGCATGAGCATTGATCTACGCAATTGGGATATGATGACATGTATCAACCAAGTCAGCGAGCCTGACCAGCCGATCCCATTAGTTGCTTTTTACAACAAGCATGGATTGCTGAAGGCCAATTTTAAGCCATAATCTTCACGTGACTCGGTATATCTATACATATAGGTTTGGTCTCTGACTTAACATGCACTCAGTATATACATAGTAGAGCCAATCCCATATTTGAACAAATTCACTAATATAAATCTGTACATGTAATAAAATTTTATGATTTGTGAACTACTGTGTCTTGTATCTACATATCTTTCTCTGTTCCATACAATAAGAAACTTAAAATATCTAAATAAATATGTTTAAAAAGATTAATAATTTGAAAATCTGTTTCACTAAATATAGTGGTTACAGTGTTATCAAATGGCTAGTTTAGCTATCACTTATATTAAGGTATATATGCCCTGCACATTGTATTTGAAACAGGACAAATATCAAAATAAATATCATAAAATGCAGCAGTATCTCATATCTATCTATCCCCATTCATATCAACAAATCAATGAACACATGCACAAACGTTCTTTATCTATATCTGATCTAGTCTGACTCATGACAACTTTAAGAGTCTGAACACTTGTGGTATTGGAGTCAGCAAAAGATTTTATGATCTTACCAATCTTTCAAAACATCTGCCATGACACACCAGTCCATGTCAGAATGTTGAGATCTGATTGGTTCACATGATCTGATTAAATATGATATATCCCGCCTGGGAAGGAAATCAATCGAGATACTGCTATAAGTCATAGTAGATGCTAACAGACGATATTATTGGTAACATAATCAGATGAATGCACAAGCAGGATCCTTTCTCATGTTCCGTGATAGACTGGATAAACCCTTCAAAACAGGATCTAAAACTCATAGTCATTGAATGTATTACATATTTCTTCAGCTAGTCAGAGTTTTGTCTGCGACTTGTTACATACATGCTATGGACTTTGACTAATTTAGATTTCTGGCAATACTGGACGATAAACAAAATTTCTTCAACCTCATCTCTATGTCCTGTTCCTGATCCCATGCTATAATCTCACTAATCTGGACCTTTGTCTAAACCAGACTAAACTTACAGTACCAGAAGTTTGGTTTAGACAGACACTATATGCCAAAAATGGTGGTTAACATTAGGCATGTCAAAATACATTGCAGTATTGATGTATTGACTGCAACAAAGTGTCACAATATGTATTGCAATACTTCTTGACAAGTATTGATACTTGGCCATACTTACAAAACAACCTATACATGTAATATTTCATGTTTCATTGAAGTTATTCCATTTATTGTGTTATTTATTATACAGAACATCCTTACCCTTATCACAAACACCTGGTGTCATCACAGATTTTCAGTGATCCATTCATATAATTTTCACTCCTATTTTGACTTTTACGCGCAATGGAATCTGTTTTTGAGGATGATCTAAACTGGATGATTCCTTGGCATTGACAGTTTATATTTACCTAAAGTGAGATCTGCAACCATCAAAATTATTTGACATGTTAGCTACTTTTACCATGGATGCGAAGTCAAACAGTGCTCTTGGTGCTAACTAGCTTCTGTATGCAGTACTGACAGCACATCTGCTAGTTATAGATATACAGTAAACTACGGTTATAACGAACTCAAAGGGACCACTAATTTTAGTTCGTAATAACCGTAGTTCGTTATAGGCATATATACAGCATTTATACAACAAACGGTCGGGACTAAAAAATAAGTTCATTATATTGGTCAGTTCGTTATAAGCGTGTTCGTTATAAACGTACTTTACTGTATTTGCTATTTTACTCTAGAATCATTATGTCCCAATTTATCAATTACATAATAATTGGACCCATGAAGATCCGGGTTAAAATAGGTCTTCAGCAACCCATGCTTGTCAGAAAAGGTGATTATGATTGTCGTAAGAGGCGACTAACGGAATTGGGTGGTCAAGCTCGCTGACTTGGTTGATGCATGTCATCGCCTTCCAAATGCGTGGATGGATGCTCATGATGTTGATCACTGGAGTGTCTGGTCCAGACTCAATTATTTACAGACCACCGTCCTGTAGATGGTGAGTGCGGCGTTAAACAAACAAATATAATAATTGTGACATACGTTTTTAAGTAATAGCACACAGCCCTATGTAACATCACCTTGAAGGGATGAGAAACAGCTCTGAAATGTCTCAACAAACAACAAAGAAGTTGTTATCAATAAAACGTCCTCATGTTCTTCCAACTCCTAAAAGCCTATCAAAGAAATAATACTCTGACAGTTGTTTAACTTGTACCATCAAAATTGATATTAAACAATTGTCCTCACATACACACAAAGTATTCAATCTAAAAATGTTCTCCTTAACTTCTCATGCCCATGTTTAAAAAACACAAACCATAAGAGATCTAGACTGCAAATCTTACACACTATACCAACATGATTAATACTCAGACGTTTGTATAACATGTGCCATAACAATTAGCTATCAAACTAAACATGAAAGCAGTCATTCACTCTAAAAATAAACTTCTAAAGAAGATAAAACAAAAATCACCAAAAGAGTAAACAGGAAAACAAAAGGTTTCTGTCCCACTTCCCACAATAAACACTGCAGTAGACCGACCTGTGAGCCGTGTGACAGCTTCCGATGTTAACAGTGGCGAGGATACTGGCAGTTAGTCAATGGGGGAAAGGTGTGGAGAAGGACTATGGAACACAATACAGGGGTCAATGTACTGACCTTTATGTCTGACAGAAACATTTACCCTACCCACATGTCAGCAGGGTACACAGAGCAGTCATATTGTCCTGCTACACCGTTACTCAATACCCACCCACTGATAGCCCATTTTCTTACACATTGGACAAACTCCGTATTCAAATACAGTAATAAACTGCACAGGCTATAAAGTTAAGTATTTCTGTGTCTCAGGCCCAGTTTGAGACACCTACAATCAGCTTTACCCATAACTTGGCAATACACATCTCCTTCTATTCAGCTGTGTTTTCTGTTAAAAAGTGTGCATAACAGAGAAGAATATATGAATATCAATAATTTATCATACTGTTAGGTATCCATCAGGAGACTATCAGAAAATAAATACATTGGTCATGGAAAAAAAAGCACCATGTATGGTGGCCACATTTTCGGCAAGGTTTGTTATGGCTTCTGTTGTTGATGATGATAATAATTTATTATTTTTGTATATTTTTAGAAATTCAAATATTGAAATGAAACTTCACATTGCCTCTCTCCTATAGGCATAAAAAGTGTTCATTAAGTTTGAAAAGAATAGGTCACACACACAAATTTCCTCAAAAGGACAGAAAAGACGTAAGGGCGGTCAGACAGACAGATTCCTTTGTATAAATACTATATACGCTCACCCTTTTAGGTCGGGAGTATAATAATAGGCTATTTATATTGCGCATATTTCCACACCACTCAGGGGCAAGTGCTAATATTACCCCGGTCACTGGATCAGTGTGCACTCAACAATCATTCTCATTCTCAATATTAATATAAAGAATTTATATATGAAAAACCTCTCTTTACAGTTCATGTTCAATGTCATCAAATCCCCGTTGGCCCCTCCTTACAAAAGAACATAAAAATTTAACTGTGGTCAATTATGGAGACGATTGATATTTAAAAATCCAAAGATCTTACATTATGTATTTATTCATTAGTAATATTATATTTCAGGTTTTTGAAAAACTGTAGGTCTAAAAAGTCACTGTACCTGGTAAATGTTTTTGCTTTGTGTTTGTTCCTCTTCCATCCTTTAGGGATTCTCGCACAGTTACGTCCCCAGTACCCTAGTACACAATATGGCATACTGTATGCACACCGTTTTTACGTTTATACCTCCATATTGTTTGTTTGTTTGTTGTTTTACGCCACACTCAGCTATTCTCAGCTACATGATGACGGTTTGTAAATAATCAAATCTGGACCAGACAATCCAGTGATTGATATCATGAGCATCGATCAACACAATTTGGGATATGATGACATGCATCAACCAAGTCAGCAAGCCTGACCACCCGATCCCTTTAGTCGCCCGTTACGACAAGGATAGTCGTCTCTTACGACAAGCATAGGTTGCAAAGACCTATTCTAACCTATATCTCCAAATATTAATATGAGGCAATGTCCATTACAAGTATGCTTCTTCTCAGCCAGTTTCTTTACAACTGCCTCGTGTCAGGGAGTTGGCATGTGTCAGGCATTTGTCAGGAGTCCTGACATCAGAAATACTTCTACAACATTACAGTTTCTTATACCTTTCATATCTTGTTGCAGTCTATTAAGCTCAGCCAAGAGTCCACATGCTCAAATATACTGCCAATGATAAAGATCATTTTGGCTGGTAGTTTTTGGTGCAAACTGACATTTGCCACATGCTTGGTGATAATACTTGGAAATAACCACTCTATTGGCATTGATCCTGATGGTTGTTTATCATCCTATCATCGTCCATGAGGAGGAAATAGATGTGATTCTGTTAGTGAAAGACTGAGTTTTCTGAAGTTGAAAAAAAGGGATATTTTCATTGCAGTCAGAAAAACACTTGATATTTCACTGCAGTGAACATAACTCTGTGACGGAACTATTGTCTTGTAAGAGTTACCTCCCCATAAACTGTCTGCCTGTTTAACGTAAATGTCCAAGCACCTCACAGCGTTAATCCATTCGCGGAGCTCTCTATATTATTGCTGCCACGAGGCGGCCACAACCATGGTTGAACATTTCGACAGGACAACATTTTATTATAAGGATCAACTGTGTATTCTTTTCCAATTCATTGAGATATGATAAATAAACAATGCACAAACGTTTGTGAGAATCTGCTACACTACACAGATTCATAGTTTGCACATCGGTTTTTCGATTCTTACCTCAATAAAAAAAAGAAGTACAAAGTCAATCCTTAATTGAACTTCTGATGGTTGTTTATCATCCTATCATCGTCCATGAGGAGGAAATAGATGTGATTCTGTTAGTGAAAGACTGAGTTTTCTGAAGTTGAAAAAAAGGGATATTTTCATTGCAGTCAGAAAAACACTTGATATTTCACTGCAATGAACATAACTCTTTGATGGAACTATTGTCTTGTAAGAGTTACCTCCCCATAAACTGTCTGCCTGTTTAACGTAAATGTCCAAGCACCTCACAGCGTGAGCTCTCTATACTATTGCTGCCACGAGGCGGCCACAACCATGGTTGAACATTTCGACAGGAAAACATTTTAACCACTTTACTATCGCTGCCACCAGGCGGCCACAACCATGGTTGAACATTTCGACAGGACAACATTTTAACCACTATACTATCGCTGCCACCAGGCGGCCACAACCATGGTTGAACATTTTGACAGGACAACATTTTAACCACTATACTATGGTTGCCACCAGGCGGCCACAACCATGGTTGAACATTTTGACAGGACAACATTTTAACCACTGTACTATCGCTGCCACCAGGCGGCCACAACCATGGTTGAACATTTCGACAGGACAACATTTTAACCACTATACTATCGCTGCCACCAGGCGGCCACAACCATGGTTGAACATTTTGACAGGACAACATTTTAACCACTATACTATCGCTGCCACCAGGCGGCCACAACCATGGTTGAACATTTCGACAGGAAAACATTTTAACCACTTTACTATCGCTGCCACCAGGCGGCCACAACCATGGTTGAACATTTCGACAGGACAACATTTTAACCACTATACTATCGCTGCCACCAGGCGGCCACAACCATGGTTGAACATTTCGACAGGACAACATTTTAACCACTAGGCTACAAAACAGTTATGTGGTAACATGTGATATTCCAAAGGTTACATGAGATGCCAATTTTGTGAGTTTAAATGAGTCTAAATACATTTTAAGTTGTGTTCATTGTAATTCCTGCATTCTGATTAGCTGAACTGGTCACGTGTTATTGCAGTCATTTCCCGATGATCATAAAAAATAAAGCCACACCCACCAATGCGGACTACTTTCACCACTACAGAATGTCGAGGAATCACAATACTTCAGTCAAGGGAAATCAAGGACTTTTTAGCAACATTCATGCATATTTATCATCCAAATCCCCAAACAGCAGAGAAGTGTTTATCAGTCTCGTCATTTTTGTCTGCTTTGATTTACGTAATTATTTTTGAATTAACTACTACAGATAACACATGTTTTCATTGTCAAATTTAATTATAAGGATCAACTGTGTATTCTTTTCCAATTCATTGAGATATGATAAAAAAACGACGTACAAACGTTTGTAAGAATCTGCTACACTACACAGATTCATAGTTTGCACATCGGTTTTTCGATTCATACCTCAATAAAAAAAGAAGTACAAAGTCAATCCTTAATTGAACTTTCAAATAATGTCAATTTGGTCAAACATTCAATATAAAGTTATCTCTATTATCAGGTATCAGGGATGCAAATAAACTAGCCTGATCAGTGACACCGCATAAGCCTAAAACGTGAAATTCTACTAAACCTTGGGATACCTGAAACATTAGAAAAACTGTACCAATTTGCATGCCTGAGTTACTGACACCAACAATCAATCACTGATTCCTTACAATGTAAGCACCCCAACGGATCAATCATTATTCATACATAAATCATCCAGTGTTAGAGATAACTTGGGGTCACGGTGTCCTTGAGGTTTGGTGTGATGTCATCTGAATCTAGCATGTCTCAGGATCCTCTGAATGTTTCAGAACACCATGACTTTCATTCTTAATTTTGAACCTTAAAACATCAAAAATCAAAAGTCTTAATTCTAAATTATTACAGATAGTACAATACCACGCTGATGCTATGCTCATGCTGGTTAGAAATATTATTTTTTATATAGTTATGTGGAGCATAAACAGGGGATTACACAAAGAATGAGGAAACATATCTATATATACTGGATGGACCTGGAAGTACAGGGAATATACAATACACTGACAGATGGGGATACGGAAAAAACAGGGTCTTAATACAAGCTCCTGAAGCATGTTGTCTATTTCTAGTACCGTATTTGACATAATAAGCGCCCAGGGCACTCTCAAAATTAGAAATAGGGGGCTCTTATTAGAATATTATTTTGGTGAAAAACAACAGAGTTGAAAGATCATAACTTTGTGGTTTATGCTGACAGCCTGAAAAGTTTATACACGTATATTTTCCAGAATTTAATTTCCTATAATCAAAGATGCAGATAACACATGTATTATACACGAATAAATAAGTCTTGTGTACATTGATCAATTGGAAGGGGTGATAATTGGGATTGTTCAATATATTAGCAAATATCGCCGTGGGCGCTTATTACGTCAAATACGGTAAATATGCAGAGACAAAAGATTGATGTGCCAATAAATATATTGCTAGTGATTCGGTGGCAATTGATTGACTAACCAAGCAATGTTTCCATAACACTGCACCCCCAGGCCCCCACCCCCCACCCATTTCTCTTCAGGTGGCTCTTATGACAAGTATGGGATACTGGGGACCAATTCTAACCCAGAATATCCTACTATTGACTTTTACAATGAGTATATGACGGGAAACATAAATAAAGTTCACTATTTTGTCGTATGCAAAGAAAACCACAATGTTCTGTTCATGTCAAGTATGAAAGTGTGACATTTTTAAAAAAAGAATTTTTTATAAACAACATCCTGTAACATGTGCAATTACAAATAAACAAGTATAAATAGAAAACATGTATAACCAAAAATAAGATGCATCTTCTCTCAAATATATTTTTTTATTTTAACAAACCATTGCAATTGAAAATATAGTATATAACTTTGCTTGAGCCAAATCATGTCTGTGTGATTGTCGATCAGTCTCTTACTTATTTCAGTTGACAATAATTCATTAAAAGTATATCAGCATCAGAATCCAGCACTAGTCCCATAATGTGAACCAAAGTTCATAATGCTTAAGGTAGAAATTGTATAGATTACTAACAATTGGAAGCAACAGTAGAAGGACTTATGACTGAAATGAGTTGGTTTCTACCCCTTGAGATATTTGCATACATTTGTACATTAATATATGTATGTCAGCCTTAGCTGAGGTTGGGTTTACCTAATATGAATGAGACCAGTGGAATATCTAAAAATATCTAAAGATCTGATAAAACAACGTCCATTGGGTCATGGTCGGTTAAGAGAACACTCCATCATTATCTTACCATGACAACGTTGGAAATCCTATTTCAACATAATAATATGGACCTCATCTATATCACCTTAGGCATATGAAAGTATTAAATTTTCAACTTTTAAGACATTTATTCAATACTATCTGATAATAATATGTTCTTGTTTTCTTTCCTTTTCCACAAAAATATATTCAAAGAAAACCCATACATGACACAAACTACTTTCCTATTTTTTACAGTTATGTAAATATGAAGTAACATATATATTTAGTGTAGAAATTCAGGATATGAAGTTCACTGCTCTGTTTTTTATACAGAGAGATCACTTTAAAAAAATAAATTAATTAGATATGGTGATCCAATAATATTCTAAATCAATTTGTTCAGAAACTAAAAATAAAGTTTGTTATGGTCTACAAGTTACAACAACAGATCCATCTGATCCCAGTACTAATCTTATTTTCAAAGACAAGATTCTTCTTACCTGCTAAAATACTTCCTGAATACAACAGTGGCTACCTGCCCCGAACACATATACATCACTCACTGTAGAGAGAATGGGACAACTCGGGCGTGACACCAGTCGACCGAATACAGATGACGCAATTATACTAATCCCTACACGGGTTACCCCCCTTGAGTACAGTTGATCGCTTCTTGTTAACTGAAGAAATGTGATGCCATAACGCGGGTTTCAGAGTAGCTGTCACTTTCTGTGAAAATACGATATAGGTCACGATGAATGCGACAAATATTTCGTTTGCGAGTTTACCCCAATAATTACTGACACAGAACATCGAGATAATAAAAATATTGTGAAAGCCAGTATTTACCTCTGGTCAATGTGGATGACAAAAGTCATCTCTGACACGCTTTGACAAGCAAATCGCAACGTGAAGTGCACGCAGTAACACCACTGCTTCGAGATTATATTACTCCAGGGAGATCTTATTATGTCCAAAATCATTTTCGGGAATGTTGTGTTTTTGGGTTTCTCCCTCGGTGTATCATTTTCTAAATCTGAAGTATTGACAATAACGATAAAGAATTTTATCTAGAATAATCAAATATTGTACTATGTGAAACCAAGAATGTGTCAAGTCATATCTTCAAATAGCCGAGAGCCGCGATGGGGTCGTACAGTCAAGACGATGTGGAGTCATGTCTTGACTGTAGGACGCTATCGCGGATCTCGGCTAGTTTTCAAAATCTCTTTATAACGCCGTGGAAATTTCGGAACAGGTCCCAGCACGCAATACTTGTCATAAAAAAACGACTGAAAGTTTCGTTCTTTCACAATCACCAAGACATTATTTACAGGCCACCGGTGTAACGTTATGACGTCACAATGATTAAGGTCACAAGCCACAGGATATTGTGACGAAATACTACACGTCTTAACTTTGTGACGTCACAATAGGCGGATCCAGCACGTCACACCGAATGCATCGCTTGCAAGCGATTGGCTGTTTGCAACGCACCCCAAGTCGCAACAGCAGCGGAACAACAATTTGTCAAATGACGTCAGCTATGACGTCGTTTCTAGTGTGACGTCATTCGGACCTTACGTCTCAATAAGATACGAATGACATCAACAATGCCGTCGGGATGACGGAATCAATACACTGTTTTCTCGTGACATGATATGACCCTAGGTCACATATGATGTTTTTTAACCCCGATATGTTTGCCCTCGTAGGTAATAAACAACGCTGCTTCGTGCTCCATTGTTCTTTGCGATTTATCGTGTAGCTATGTCATATTACATACTTCAGTGCGAAAGGGTTTACCGAAGTTGAGAAAAGTGATAAATGCAGTTAACATAACACTTTGACGGAACTACTGTCCTACAGGAGTCACCTCCCCGCAAATTGTCTCCCTTTATCGTAAGTGTCTCAAGCTCCTCACAGCGATAGCCCGTTCGCGGAGCTCTCAATACTATCGCTGCCACCATTCAAAGGTCCACACTTTGATAAGTGGCTTCAACCATGCTCTGTGTTGAACTCCCATCCATCTGACCGTTATGTTTACAAACAAGTGATAACTGCCGTGAAGCCGAATACTCTGAATTATTTTCTTTGTCAATTTGAATTTCATTTCAACTATCATGTAATTGGTATAGTATTCTATAAAAATGTAAGGGGGAAGTTGGGTGATTTCCCATTAGTTTGCAACCTCGAACCAATATGATTAAACAAACAAAAAGATAAATTCATCTGGAAAATCTGGTCAGTCATAAACCGTTTCAAAATTCACTATGATGGCATTCCAAAAGACATGAACCAATATATTAACGTGGCTATATTTGCGGTTAGAGGGCAAATTTCAAGGTTCCCTGTCATGGCCGCTTCCACGCTGACTGCAGCAATGTCAGACAGAGTGTAACGAAGGTGTCGCGCACTGGGAAAGAGCTGCTAAGTGTCTGGCCCGTACACAAACCGTTTACTTCCACTGTACGTTAGTTCCACATTGACAAGGCACAATAATGAGAGTTGGTCATTTATGAAGTTAATATTGCTTTTTGTCGTTTGTTATTCTCTTGTAAATGTTTCGTTATAAACTGTAAATTGTTCTTCTTTGATAGGCATTTAGAAGTTGGAGTACTAAGTAAGGATACGAATTTATGGATGAACAACTTCTTTATTACAATTAATTCTTTTTTACTCTTAATTGTAATAAAGAAGTTGTTCATCCATAAGTTTCTTATCCTTACTTTGTAAATTGTTCATTTAATTCGTCAATCAAAAGTGTGCGTTTCGCAAAGCGCCAATTTTGTTACTTGACCAGCTTGTATTCCATTGCTTACAACAGCGGTCGTTGTTTTCAAGAATATATTTTTGTTGAAGTCGATTTTGTATATAATCATATCCAAATATATGATAAAGAACTTTAATGACTAAGTAAGGATAAGATATATGGATGAACAACTTGTTTATTACAATTGGGAGCGACGTTTCGGTGTAGCTTCTAACACCGTTTTCAAGCAACTTTAGTGACCTCAAATATATTTTATTACGTTTGTGTATATTTTTTAAGATTTGGCAAAATCGGAATTACAAGGGGTAGTGAAAAAATCCCTACGTGTTAGGTAGGGAGACTTTACGTTTAAAAGTTTTACATTTGTAAAGAAAAAACTACACGATAAGTATATCACAAGTAGGATAATCCATGTGTCAAAAGAAATATCATGTTTCTGTCAGAGATGAGAGAAACATTATATTTCATTCGACACATGGAATATATCAGACTTCGAAACCTCTATACTGAAAGCCCAGTAGGCTTGTCCTACCAAAGTGAAGAATTAAACTGGTTGTACTAGCGGAATTGATGAGTAGTGTGGCATAGTCTGATCGATGTCGTCAGTAGGTTGAATTGTCAAATTCATGAACCAATAACGACCGGTTTTAAACCCCCTATATTTGTTCTCATACCCTCAATTTAGTTTATAAAATCCTCTAGCGCAGATCAATCGGTCCTCCCTTGAGAACGCCGGATTGTCTGGCCCAGACGCGATTGCTTACAGACCGACGTCATATAACTGGAATATTGCTTACTGCCACAAATAAACCCTAGAATTCTTGGAAGTTAAATAGTGGTCGCATTGTTTTTGTTTAGAAATGACATCATACTAGCATACTTGTGACGGGGCAGACATGACATCAAAGTTCGTGATAGACTAGCGCCAAATGTCAAACTGAGTTGAAATCACTGAATTTAGCGAATTACGCGATCATTTTTTTAATGTTTAATTCAAATAAGTATTTTCTCTCTCGATGAGGTGGAAATTAGCAAAATAATGGTCTTAAGTAGATTCGATTCCGCTGTCGGATAAATCAGAATGCAGGGTTATAAAATGTCGTGTCAGAAGCGTTTATAAATACTGTAATAGAAGTGTTAATATATGTGTTAAATGCTGGGATGTACGGTATACATGATGGTACGAGCTACAAAATTGTGACGAAGGTCATTTCACCGCTGGCAGGGGCACGGGTGACACAGTCGTCTAAGGTGCCGCGATTCGCTGTGCAGAGTTGCGTCCCTTGGGCACGCCAGACACCAATGATTGTGGGTTCGAATCGATTATGTTTCTAGGTTTGTCAGCACCATACCCGTGCTCGTGGGTTTCACCGAAGTGGTAAACGTCTGATACCTGCATCACTTCGGGCTTTCCTCCCACATTAAGCTGACACGCCGTGATATAACTGGAATACTGTTAAAAGTCGTGTTAAACCCGACTTACTCACTTACTCAGTTCACCGCTGGCATATGGACTCATATGGAATTTTGCATTTTCATGTGACAATCGGCGATTCTCCAAGTTTCTACGCTCTAAATGTCATTGGTGTCTGGCTAGAATACTTCGATAATTGTGTAGAGACTAATAATGAAGGGCAGAATGGGTCCCCAGTACCCCACGCTTGTCAGAGGCAACTAGAATCATGACGGGGTTGTCAGATCACGTTACTGATTGTGTGCCATCGTACTCCGGTGACAATATGGGATCTTGTGACATACTAAATGTATAAATATGTAAAAATGTAGAAATGGAAATGTCATTTTGTCTCATTTCATGATATGTTACTTTACCTACACCGTCAGGAAAGTATTATCTTTTTCGATCAAGACAAAATCACGTGATTATAGTCTGATGTTTCTGACGAATCAAAATGATACCTGGTCGCCCTCATTTTTTCATCCCTCCCAGTCAGACCATTGTTTAAGGGCACAACAAACGTATTCAAGTTTTTCCCCGTTTCTGAAGGATTGTTCTATGGTTCAAAGAACTTCAGAAACGGTATGGTGGACGAAATCTTTGAAATTAGGCAGAATATTGTATATGGGATAATCAATCCCCTTTTACTTCGTTAGTATATATTATGATTGTATCTCATAAGCCATCTAATGATTTGATTTCATTCCGAGCTGTGGGTATATTTTTTGTTTAACGCCGCACTCAGCATTATCCCAGCTCCACGACGACGGTCTGGACCGGACAATCCAGTGACTGACAATATGAGCATCGATCTATACACAATTGGGATACGCTGACACGCATCCACCAAGTCAGCGAGCCTGACCACCCGATCCCGTTAGTCGCCTTTGACGACAAGCAAGTTGCTGAAGACCAATTCTAATCGAAAATGCGTCCCCAAAACCTTAGACAATTTTCATAAATTGGAGTTTCAATATGGCCTCTAACGCCCCGATAGCTTCAAGGCTGTGTTTGCATTTTGGTAAAGAGGTACCGAATTTCGAAACATTGGAGATAGAAAGTGTCGGAGTTAAGATAATGGGTAAAGGAAATCAAAAGAATGGTGACTCACCGGTCGGAAAAAATTCCGATAACCGAAAAAACACGTGATTATAGTCTGTAATGTTTTTAACGATTAAAATAATACCTCAGGGTACGTAACAGGCAAGTCGGACTCGAACACCTTTAAAAGGCTTTTTATACGCATTGTTAAGCTAGGTGTTGAGATCCAGTCGAACCCTGGTCGCTCCAGTTGCCCATTCGGTGACGAAGCTGTCCTGTCCAGTTAGTAGTGTATACAGAGGTGGGCTGAAGATGTTGCTTTTATTCTTGTATGATTGTGCGACGGACACGAGTCTATGTATAAGTAATTAGGAGCTGCGGTCCTCGGACCCATCGCTCCTGGATTTCGAGAACCTCTCACGGCCATGTGAGTTGCAGATTGATGTCTCAGGCTAACTATGACGACACGGAACGGCAGTACTTATGTAGGTAGCTGCTGACGGTCCCTTGGAAACCTCAAAGCCAGTTACAACATGTTGGAGTAGGTGGATTTCTCTTGAACTTCATGTTTAAGACGATCCCAATATTTACTTTCGTATTGTCGTTCAGGGAATAGTATCCAAATGACGGACACGCCTTTTTTCCTCAGATGCAACTTTCTCGGATCCTGCCCCTCACCATACACCCACGCCCCTCGGTGCCTTCGCCTCCCTCAGCCCGCCAAGCCGTCCGAGACTTTGCCCCCGCTGCTGACTGTATTAGGGGAGAGAACGGAAGATGCTCTCCGGTAACAAGCGGGTCCATATACTCTTATTCAGTCGGGAACAGAAATTAGCTAGTTGTTAACAGTTGTTTAATTCGGCACTCAGCAATAACCATGCCAATCTCATTAAAATCAGATCTTAGTTCTCGCTACCGCTAAACAAAATCTCATTTAAACCAGATCTTAGTTCTCACTACCGCTAAACAAAGCTTTGTTTAGCGGTAGCGAGAACTGAGGTCTGATTTTAATGAGATTGTAACCATGCTTTATGACGGTGATCTGTAAATAATCGAGTCCAGACCAGACAATCCAATGATTGATTTAATGAGCAACGATCCACGTCGTTGGTACAGTAAACTACGTTTATAACGAACACGCTTATAACGAACTGATCGATATAACGAACTTAGTTTTTAGTCCCGGCCATTTGTTGTGTATATGCTGTATATATGCTTATAACGAACTACGGCTATTACGAACTAAAATTAGTGGTCCCTTTGAGTCCGTTATAACCGTAGTTTAGTGAATATGTTAATGACACCCCACAAACATGTTACGGAGTCTGACCACCAGATCCATTTCGTCGCCTGTTAGGACCAGCATAGGTTGCTGAGAATGCCCTGGGTACGCCATCTTCCCGAGGCAAAGGGAGTCAACTGACGGTAAAAGTGGAAACTGGACTTTAATAGTTAGTTAACTCTCTTGCCTCGGGAAGATGTTGGTACGCTGAATGGCGAACCCTGTTAAGTGGTATTCCGGATGCCACAGTGCAGTACGCCTGGATGCCATAATCTGTTGCCACTATGTTGAAATTTATTTTGCGTCTTATCTTGCAAAGAATGGCGACTCAATAACATATTTAGCTCAAAGCTTTTAAGCACGCATGGTATTGCATTGTATGTAAATATTCCAGTCTAATTTACTTGTACTAGCTGTGTACACTGATATGACTCAAGAGTTATTATATTGGATGCCCTGGCAATTTAATTGGTATGCCGGAGGCCTATAGAGTGGGAGGGGTGGCACCCTAGTTTTGGGGAGCTGTTCTAACCCGGATCCCCAAGGGACACATTATTCATATCATATAGGAGGTTCGTTATTGACTGAAATGAACTTGCATATCGAACGTCATTAATTATCATTTTTCATTAAGCATTATTTGTATATGTACCTGACCCTTGTCCACATTACGAATATCAAAGGTTCCTTCTCATATCTAGTATGACATCCTCGATAATCAAGTGTAATATATCTCCAATATATTATGAGATTAAATACACTTGATAATGGAGGATGGTTGTAAGACCATCGGTATTTCTTGTCCTCATTAAGCTGTACCAGTTTCATAAACACTCCAACATTTATAATAGGCAGAGCAAGGAAAAGTACTCAAACAAGTCGTATTTTCGAATATTCTTGCTCGTAAGATCATAGACATTTAGTCGTCTTCTAAAGGAAGATATTTGTACGTGTTCAGTTTCATTAAAAGAATGTCAAGTGATTCATGACGAAGGCGCCGCAAGTAGCTGTGCAGAGTTGCTTCCCTTAGGCGTGGGTTTCACCAAAATGTTCCAGATACAGATACGTACTTGCATTCGGTTGGGCATGAACACTTAACACGATACTCAGCAGACATGTGTTATTTCTTTTCTCCCATATTAAGCTGACGAGCCGTACTATAATTCTGTGGGTTTAAACCTAACTCACTCATCAATTAATCAAACGAATCAATGTAAAAAGTTTCATTCGCCTGCCCGAAATACTCGTTGGTTTCTCCCGAAAACAAATTGAAATGAAAGTAAATGTAGCCTCGTGTAATACTGATCGATGTGTCAAAAAGATAACACAAGAGCCATATATTTATGTTAATAACTAAATATGTAGTTATTTATTTGGACTATTTGAATGTGTATGAGTGCAGAAATATCAACAGAGCCTGCTTCTTTGGAAAACAGAAACATTTTTCATGTTACTGGTTGGTTGGTTTGTTGTTTAACGCCGCACTCAGCAATATTCCAGCTATAATTAAGACGGCGGTCTGTAAATAATCGAGTCTGGACCAGAAAATCCAGTGATTAATATCATGAGCATCGATCCATGCAATTGGAATGGATGACATGCATCAACCAAGTCAGCGAACCTGACCACCCGATCCCGCTAGTCATCTCTTACGATAAGTATCGTCGCCTTTTACGGCAAGCATGGGTTGCTGATTCTACCCCGAGTCTTCTCGGGTCATGTTACTTGTAGGAAAACGTAATTGTTTCTTTTCATTTGAAATGTTCTTTCTCAAATATCGTCACGACGAAGACTCGGGTTCGATTCCCGACATGGGTACAATGTGTGAAGTCCATTTCTGGTGTCCCCCGTCGTGATATTGCTGGAATATTGCTAAAAGCGGCGTAAAACTATACTCACTCACTCACTCTTTGTCAAATAAGGGAATACACAGACATAGATCTATGTGAAAGTAAGAATTAGTAAACCACGCGTTTCCATAATTGAGCTGATTAATATGATCAAATATTTTTAGTGGTATGCTGCCTCAGTGTCCATAGGCAAGTGCCGTGGCCTCAGTCACGTCTGATTTCAGGTTCACGAAATGAGACCTCCCTAACAACTAGGATATCCTCGAACCAACTGCTCGCATTTTCACGGAATCCAATCGTATGTTGTGATTTGGTCACGTGGCCTGTCAAGCGGGAGTTTGCAAAGCCCAGAATCCAACGTTTTCAAGTCATATTATTCATGTTATTATAATGTCTGGTCTTGCGGAGTCTATTCTAGAAACCCAAAACAATTACGAACAAAGGTAATGTCACTGTTTTAGATTGTTCCTCTTATTCATCTAGCCTATGTAGCCTAGTGATCATTTGAGTGGAATCTGTACCTTCCAAAATGGGGCGTCAGCTTTACTCATGTTTACATCGACACAAACAATAGACAATGTGTTTAGATGTCTCGTTTGTACCGTACAGGGCTGTCCAGTTAAGTAATTTTCAGGGACCCGATACTAATCATTGTACGGGTTTGACATATTTTTCCTTGTACCGCCTGACACGTTCACAAAATTCGTAAACCAAATGGAGCTAAGTCTAATATTTGTATTGACTGTCATTCAACTTGCGTAGTTGCATCAAATTTGAACATGTTGAAATATGCTGTTAAATGCAGCAGACGATATTCTACAATGACAATTGTGGTGTTCTAAATCTATATAATTTCAATAAAAAAATCGAAGTGAAGTTTTATCTTTGATATCGACCATTTAATATGTATGTTAACAATCAGATAATTTACTTCACCAGTTTTAGGCCTATTCACTATTGTAATTAAAAGCAACAAACCCCTTTCTATATTGATAAGAAATCTCTGTAATAACCAGAATCGATTGTAAGATTATGACTAAATCATGAGCATATGTTTATGAATCACTATCAAATAATGATGCTACCAGACATTCATTTTAGCAGAGGGTCCATGGCTCTGGTATCATTGCTGAGTGACCAGACCACCTACATAATATATAGCCTTAGATGTCTAGAAGTATAGTATCACAAACATGGTATTGTCTGTAACTCGATCAGCATATATACAATTTTGATATCTTCATACCATCACCATGATCACTAATTACTGATGTGGCACAATATCTCTCATGATACATGTGGGGATCCCAGGTTAGAATATGTCCCTATGCTGGCCGTATGAAGAGGCAACTAAATGGATCGGGTGGGCAGGCAGGCAGGCTCGATGAATTGGTCGATGTTGTCACAACATATCCCAACAGTGTGGATCATAAGGCTACTCATAAAATGAATCACTGAATTGTCTGGTTCAAGTTTGATGTTTTTACAGGCTGCTGACATAAAGCTGGAATAATGCTGCACTTAGGCAACAAACATGCACCCATTCAATGGCGAATTCTGTATTAGGTTGATAAAAGATTTCTCAGAACAATTTTGTGTTCAAAGTGAAGATTTTATCATGAATGACACTGAAAGGGTAAAAGGATGATAAAACACTACTGGTAAAATGCATATGTTTTTATACTGAAACATAGTAAACTAAATTGGGTATGAGACTTACTCCAACAGAGATATAATTCTTCAATTGGCTTAATACTCCATGATCTGTATTTATCCCAGTCCTGAATACCAACAATACAAATACCTGTGTCAGGGCCTACTAATATTCTTTTGAAAGATGATAATGTGTAAGGTTATATGTTAATGTGCATGTTTTAGGTTCAACTGTGCTGTGTGTTTGTGTCCTAAACTACACATGGTTTATGGGTACTGCCAACACCACTTCTGTGTTGACTGTCTCTATGATGCAGGAGGAAACATAAGAACAAGTATGATAAAATGTCCAACTTGTCAAATGGACAGCGCTTTCCCCAAGACCAGGTAAGGTTAAACTGTGTTTCTGAATACAGAGTACTTCATGATAATGTTTGCTGACCATTGTCACATTGTAAATTTATTGCTGTTAAGATCTTTTTGGAATGAGCTGTATATAAATCAGAGACAGTTCTATCATGTTAACAGTTCAACATGACGACCTGGGTATATGTTAACAATGAATTTACATTTTGTTTAAGTGTTCTGCTTATAGTACAGAATTTGAGCAGATTAATTTCTGTTTTCATAATGGATAGCATGTCAAATGTTCCGTGACTATATTGACATCAGTATTGTGCTTATTTGCTAAGGAAAGAGTCCATCGATTATGACAGTAATCTACAAATGTAGTGCATTTTGATGATTTTCAGTTGTACGACCACTGAAGACAGAATTTTATGACCTTGTTAATCAGAACTTTACATATGATGATATGTGTTTCTAGTAAATCATGTTTACTGTTTATTTAAAAACTTAAGATACAGTAATCTGGCTGATAAATAAATGAGAACATGTTCTCTCTTATATCATGATTTGTCATTGGGTACAAATGCCAACCTTACTCTCCTGCCTTCCCATTGTCCTTTTCAAACATGGTAATTGTAATAAATCGAAACATTGCTTTTGTATCGATATTCATAAAATAGTATTCATACATCATCTTCTTGACATTAAAAATTTGCAGATATCAATATCACAAAATATAGGGAGTATTAGTGACATCGTTAATTTAATGTTACTGTACATGTATTATTTGCCTGGCAGACCTGATATTCCTGATGACAATCTGGAGATGATGAGATGTCTGGGTGTACAGTTGTGTGAGAACAAGGGTTGTGATGTGGAACTGTGGCAGTGGGAACTAGAAGATCATGTCAGGTAGCTGTTCTCTCCTGGACAGATATATCATGGCCATCATCATAAACTATTTGCTTTCTATAACCTTTTACTGTTTAATATGAAACACAATTTTATGTGTATGTGTAATTCTTCCAAGTTCTATATGAGGGGTCAATTTACACAGGTAACATACTTGATAAGGATGTTTCATAACACAATTCAATAAATGCGTTGTTGTCCAATCTTTAACATGCTATTGGTTGTACAGTAACTTGCTTTTGTTGTTGTAGAAAGTATGTGTGGTTAAATAAGTATATAAATTAAATGTTCCAATTTTACTTTGTTCATTTGTAACTAAACATATTTCATGTCATAGCCCCAAGCCTGCTTTTCTCTAACTCAGTGTCAAACCACAGACAGCTAAATTATATACTGATTTTCCCTTTTTGTCCCCAAATGCACACTGATTTATTTCTGTTATTCATTTCAGGTCCTGTCCAAACAGAGTGGCCACACCTAAAACACCATACAGCAGACATCGCGTAAAACCAGAGAGTAGCAAGAGCACAAAGAAGGCAAAGAAAGAATCAGTAGACTCTCCTCCAACAACAAGACAGTCAGGAAACGTTGTGTTACGGAGACTGCGATCCTTCAGACGCTCCTCCTTGTTATGACATGGATTGAGGAGTTGGCAGTAGACAGTTAACTTATTCAGTATTATGTAAATACAGACTTCCTTCCAATTTGCCTGTGTGCAATGTGTTACAGTGTGTTGGTAAATAATTAATGGACCAAGGACAGTTAAGCAGTGCTATTGGATATGTATGAATTTTATTATACACATGTATTATGTGTGTGAACATGCAAAAATAAAAAATAAAACTTGGCAAGTCAGAAGTTTTTATGCTGATGATTGCTTTGATAATTAAATTGTACATGTTATGGCTGTCAAAAGAGCAGCAGCAGTATTGACCGAGTGGGCTGAAGCAGAATACCAATATCTGGTTGAGATTGACCAGTTACTCGGACAGGTGTCATGAGGAATAGATTATCGTGATGTATGTTGCAGTTGTGTTGAAAGCCTAAACTAGTAATAGTTTCCGTATCATGCCTAAGGGCAGTAATGGAAACTATTGTGTGCCTGTGTATATAAAGATGAAAATTGTCTCCCATTGCACCAAGTCTGAACAGGGATTACCCAAGCCTACATGAGGGTCATAACCTTACTGGATCAAGTTTTGAAGTCTGGGGAACAGCAACTGTGTCATGTTTTATACTTTATTAAATACTGATGTATTGGATATGGAGACTTCCTTCAAGTTGCAATCTCATTAAAATCAGATCTTAGTTCTCGTTATCGCTAAACAAAGATCTGAGGACATCCCATTACGGGTCACATCAGAACGACCTTTCATCCATCCAATCAAAGTCGTAATGTGTTTTCTAATCATGCAACCCCGAAAATGTTAACACAGGGTATTCAGACGACAGTTACAGCCCGTACGACTGATTCCGTCAAAATTATCATATATCTCTCGCTTCTTTAGGATAAACATTTGAACGGGGGAGGCGTTACACTGTACGTGGGAAGCACTGCCATACAATCTCAACCATATATTAGACATTACGGAATGTTCAGTTTGCAAAATATTAATCAAGAACTGTGTCAACATATTTTTCAAGCGTAGTCTGAAATGGAAGTCGCCAGGTTGAAACGAGTGCCGTAAGGCTTGAGAAAGCAGCTTTTTAATTGGTTGATGTTGACTTCTTGTCATTCATTTCAGTTGTCGGTCCAAGTTCGCGAAAGTTCGTTCTGATGTGACCTGTAATGGGATGTCCTCAGATCTTTGTATTGCAGCAGCGAGAACTTATATCTGATTTGAATGAGATTGTTCAAGTTGTGAGGGAACTGTCAATCAACTGCTTAGTGGACCAAATCATTTCAACTTGTGCAAAAGCTATATTCTGCAGCAATACGTACTTGTTGTCAAAGGGTTTTATTACCATTGTCTCCGGGCTAAAATAGGAGCAACCCATGCTTGCCGTAAAAGGCGACTAACGTGATCGGGTGGCTCGCTGACTTGGTTCATGCATGTCATCGTTTCCCAATTGCGTGGATCGATGCTTATGATATTAATCACTGGATTGTCTGGTCCAGACTCGATTATTTACAGGCCGCTGTCATATAGCTGGAATATTGCTGAGTGAGGCGTTAAACAACAAACTAACAAATATTACCATTTTCATGTTCACATCAATTTGAGTCAACAGTGTGGGATTCCTGTGCCAAGAAAAGAAAATTAACAGAGGGATATTTAACCAAAATTTATAGACGATGAACCGTCAGAATATTAACTTCTTCTTTCTTTCTTTTTTACAAAAATGCTGAAACATATATTATTTATCATTTTGTAGGACATTGATAATCATTATCTTGAATATGAATAAATTATTTAACAAGCTAACAAATCTAGGGTTCATCATGTTTTTTTAATTCCGTCTGTGTAGTTTTTAACCAATACGACCAGATACCTCAGTCTATACAATTAATAATAAATTTCTAATGAATAATTTTGACCATGCCTTATTGTTCATGCAACCCGACTAAAAATGGTAAATTGTTTTACTAATGCCACAGCCTGACACTACTGTATTGTGCTGAGGACAAGTGAACATCCAGTGACAGTAGTCTTCATTGACAAGTAGTATTTGAGGGCTATAATTCTGAACCAGAGGGCATGGTTGGCCCAGTTGTCCAAGGTGCCATAATTCGCTATGCAGAGTTGCATCTCTTGGGCACACCAGAAACCTGTGATCGTAGGTTCAAATCCCGGTTTGACCCAATTATTTTTCTAAGTTTGGCAGCACCATACCCATGCTCGTGGATTTCACCAGAGTGGTTAACTAAGATCTACATCACTTCAGGTTTTCCTCCGACATCAAGCTGACATGCCGTCATATAACTGGAGTGCCGTTAAACCCAACTCTCTAGTACTCACACAAATGCTTCAATTTTCGTCCCATTCAAAGAGAACTAGCAACAAACTCCAATGACTAGTGAAGTAAGATTTCCACTAACTATACTTGGTTAACTCCCTTTGCTGGCAAGAACCTTTTGTCTTCAGTTCACAACCAAGATTTCCCCCGATATGATCTGTCCTGGGTTTTTTTAACCAAGCATGAAAGTCAAAGGGTCCTTATCTAGTGGTTAAAGCGTTCGCTCATCACGCCAAAGACCCTGATTCGATTCCCGACATGGGTATAATGTGTGAAGCCCTTTTCCTTTTGTCCCCCATCGTGATATTGCTAAAAGCGGTGTAAAACCATACTCACTCACTCACTTAACCCATATGTAGATTGTGAAAAAGAATCATTTCAGAAACAGTAGCAGCAAATCCTAAAGCCTCGCCGTAGTTTAGAACACAACTTCTCAAAACGCTCCCTCTGTCAACTTTATTATGAACCTTTCAAAACTATTCTGCATTACTACTCACTGAAAGTATGAAGGTTAGGTCTTTTTGAAAATGGTAAAGTTACACGTCTATGTGTCCACTTGGAAAGTTTGAGTGTCTATATCCGTACTATGTTTTGTTCAATCTCATGTAGGGGCGGTCGGGTAGCCTAGTGGTTAAAACGTTCGCTCGTCACGCCGAAGACCTGGGTTCGATTCCCGACATGGATACAATGTGTTAAACCCATTTCTGGTGTCCCCCGCCGTGATATTGCTGGAATATTTCTAAAAGTGGCGTAAAACCATACTCACTCAATCTCATGTAAATTTGGTATTTTACTCTGATACGAATCTTCTCTGCGGGAAGATCAGAGGACACCACCATAGGTGAATTTAATGAGATTGGGTGTTTTGTTGTTCAAGATATCCGGAACATTGCAAACCAAAGTGATTTGGCTTTAATATTCTCTTGTTGACTCAAGTATTAACTACTAACCTGTTTTAAGAATTTTTCAATATTGCTGATAACTTCCTTCAGTAATGTTGTGTTCATTTTAATGCAGTCTACAATGTTGTAATTGGAACTATTGTATTGTAATTCTACTGATATATCATGTTAAGAGTTCCATGTTAAAACTTGTGTTTAGATTAATTTTTTGTTGAAATTTCCAGTTTCTTTCAGTCCGTTGATAAATCAAGATATTCTTTTGGTTAGTTCTTATCTAATCATATAACATGGGACAATGTCTTGATTTGTAATGTTTGTAAATATAACTGATCACATTGTGTGGCATAACCATGATAACTGGTAACAGAACATTAAAAACGTACAAATGTGAAGGCCATTCATGATGATGTAATATGTTTTGTTTTTCATATGTATATATTTGGTTAACCAATGGAATACATCAACAAATGCAAATGAATAAATTCTTTGCAATTTAGTAGGATTGTCCTTTGTTTGTTGACATCAGAATTACACAGCAGCCAAGTATGATTGCATCTTCCCGCGGAAAGGGAGTTAATTGACAATGAAAGTCCAGTTGCCACCCTTGCCGAACTAGGTTCGAACTTATGGGCTCGATCGTGATTTGAAATCTGTTTACCTTCTGGTTGTCTAGTTTGTTATGGGGGGAGCACGGGTGGCCCAGATGTCTAAGGCGCCGTGATTCGCTGTGCAGAGTTGCGTCCCTTGGACACGCCAGAAACCTAGGATTGTGGGTTCGAATCCTGGTTCGCCCCGATTATGTTTCTAGGTTTGTCAGCACCATACCCGTGCTTGTGGCTTTCACCGAAGTGGTAAACATCCGAGACCTGCATCACTTCGGGCTTTCGGGAATAATGTTATAAGCGGCGTTAAACCCAACTCACTCACTCACTGATGTGAAGCAATTCTTTAGTGGCTACTAGAAAAGATAAGTCATTTAGCAGAAGTTCTATGTTTTATTGATTAAATCTTTAACGACATGGAGAAAATGAAAACTTAATCTTGAGTAGAGCAACAATGATGACAGGATCCGAATACAACTATAAGACTTATCATATATGAAATGATAAAAGAAAGAATTATTCCCAAGGAAGACTTAAGAGGCGTCTCTTATCAACATTAAAACTGATCCCATCGTCTCTCAAATGCATATCAAGCAATTTCATAAGTTCATCTTACATGTTCAATTACTTTCTCTAAAAGTATTTCCTAAACATGGTGATACATGACAGATGTTTACATAAATTGCTATGTAAAATGGCACTCCAATGTAAGTCCAACATATTGCCACACAAGAAGGGAAACATTTTGAAACTAAAACTGATGTTTTCTGTTTTTTGTGACAAATACAATCCTTTGAATACAAAGACAATATTGTGTCAAATATGTTCAAAACCATGTGCAGGTACTTCCTTGGTATTGTTCTTGCAGAAATACACACTCCAAGTCACGGACCAAGTATCTTCTGGTTTGTAACATTGCAACACTTGCTGACAGGCTTAACTATGAAACACTGACAAGAAGGCACATTATTGAATGATTGTGCACAAAAAGCAAATGAAAAAAAGGCACATTAATATGCAGTTGAAACAAATAAATGGCATAACGTGTTTAACAAAATATTATTACAAAGTGTGTAAACATGTAGGATCGGTGAGCACAGTCGGAAGACGGCTAGAGACGTGGCTAAAATGTGTGACTTTCCAAGCACCCAATAACCCACACAGCAGGTTTCACAAGTTACCATTTAAAGGGCAAGTTCACACGGAAATGAACCTTTTTTTCTTGTACTTTTTCCACATTAAAAGTGTTAACATTGAAGTGTCATAGACAAAAATATAAAAAACATCATATTTAATTAACATATTTTTTGCACTAAAACGATTTATATTTTTCACATTTACCAAGTGTTCTATTTCCATAACAAAAACACCATGGCTTATGTCCCTTGCAATATGACGTCATTGGTGCCAATTGATAAACATTATGACGTCATCATGCTTTGTTAGAGCCGCTTCACGTGGTGTAGGTACAGTTTTGTGATTCTAGCATCTCAGATGCCAGCCAGAATTGTGTTATGCTGAGTCACCACTGCGCCGGAGTGTGTCGTAGACCATGTTGTTTTACCGCAAACTGGTCCTTGATATCTTTTGCGTTGAGAATAGACAGGGACCCAGTTGAATTGGCACCAATTACGTCATAATCTAAGGGGGATAACTCTGGCCTATTTCGCTCGTAAAACGAAGGCCTCATAACGGCATATCAATTTCACACTATTGTGAGCTTCCTACTTTCACTGTGAAAAAAAATGAGTGTATATTTTCAAACACAGACACTAACTAATTCTAAAATTGCGTTTTGTTTAGAAAAAGCAAGAAAGTGATTTTTGCGTGTACACTTCCCCTTTAAGGATCAACACATCTTGTACAGACATAAGTTGGTGTCTTTTCAAATTACCCACTTCTGAAAAGATATCTTCACAACAAACATGGAAATGATGTAAATTGCAGTTCATTACTAAATGGCCTCCAAGGAAAGTCCTAACAAAAGAGAGTGGACAAGTGGGATGAAAGTCATATTTGGGTCAATAAAGATTGGTTTGTGACAGGTGATTATGGACTGGCAGGACTGAAAAGCATTGACAAATTTCATGTTTATAAAATGCAAATAAACTGGTTCTCCCCAAAAGGTTTTCAATAATCATGGTTTGGATTACCTGGTTTTCAAAATTTATTATTTTCCATAGTTTGAACATTTGTATTAATTTAAAAATATATTTGGTCACCATGTACATTGGTAAGAATAAACAGATTTAGGTTTGGCATAAACATGTTGGTAGTTTGAAACTGGAAACAGAATCACAATGAAACAATTCGATATCTAAAATAAGAAAAACACAACGGAAATAGACAAGTTTGATGACACTGTCAAAGCCCTGAGCTCATAGTGACTAAAGGTAGTGAGTGTTATTTGTTTCAACATCTAACACTACATTAAATCTGCAGCACAAAATCACATGGAATGTTAAAAAAATGTAACCGGCCAATGCTCAGATATACATTGTGCTGAAATCAGGCTTTCAGTTGGAAAAAAAGTGTAATGTAAATGAATTATGCACACAAGAATTAAGACATGTATTCAATAAAATGTACACAGAGAAGAAGTGCGACAGTTATACAGGCTACATAAAACAATGTAAGTTGTAACCTTAAAATACATGAAATTTTGGTAACACTACATCACAAATTAACATAACTACGGGATGTACAAGCAACAGTATGGGTTATAGCACTAGGGTGAGATACGTGAGTTAGGCAGTGATATTATATATGTAGTGAGGTTATGGCATTTCATATATCATAGCACATACCTGGTCTCAGTGTTACATTTACCTGAGGGGTCTCACACACACTCATTCCCTCAACCAGTCCCAGTCAATTCGAAAATGCTTTGAACCCACAATGTTAACTAAAATATTGATGTTAGTAATTTATTTATGCTGGTCCTTTCAGTAACTTCAGTTATACCGGGGTATTTATCACTAGGTCAGACAAGGCGAAAGAAGACCATAAAACAGAAACTATTTGATTTTAGAGCCTCATGGTACCGGGTATTGGGATAGAGAGAGAGAGAGAGAGAGAATGGAAACTTACTGATAAAATTGTGTTTGACTGTTTACAGTGTCCATAAATGTTCTTCCACTTGGAACTGACAGTGTTAGTCAGAGTTTAAAATGTTAAAATTTCAGCTTATAGTATACTTAATAAAACTTGCAAATCTAAAAACGCATAATGTTTTACCGTGAATTCATCTGAAACTGGATGTTAGGTGTGAGAATCTGTCCCCTCAGTACAACTGGTGAGACATGATACAGTCTTGTGATACATGCTTGTGATACGACACTACACGAGTGATTACTGGCCAGGATACATAAACTTGATAAAGCTGAATGTATCAAACCAACATCCATACACAGAGACTCGTTTATGAATCCATCTTCAGAACTCTTGATTTCCTGCAGCTATGTGCTACAAACAAAAGGTTGTTCTCCACACAGAAGAAATCTGCTCTCTTTGAAATTCCCACATCTTTGGAGTATTTAACCACATGGCTTCTCATCCATTGTTTTACAGGGATATACTTTTATCTCCATGTCTTCATTACAAGAGTATTGCAAATAGATAGAAAATATATATATAAATATTAAATCTTTCATCTATGCACATCTTAAGAAGGCAAAACTAACAACATTAAACTTATAACATTTACAAACTTTTGGTATATAATAACTGCAGGAACTGTGGTATCAAAAGTACCATCTATTTTGTGCAACTAAAGCAGGTACCATATATTTCTGATTGTCATACCTAGTACCACTTTAAAAGCTCTGCTTAACAAACAGTATAATCATAACAAATAACTCTGCTTGAATACAAATGTTCTTATGTGGTATCCACATATCCGTCAGCAAGGGCTTATCAAGGCAACTGTCTACTAAACATCATTTTCTATACACATCTAAAAATGCAATATGAAAATTACAAATTTCTTCTCTAAAAACCCTATCCACTGTCAACATCATTGCCAGGTATAGAAGGTAGGTACACCAGATGATGAATGATGCCTAAGGACAAGAAACTAAACCCAGTCTACCAGCAGGGCAAGCCAACACTGTTATCACAGGGCCACCTAAAAAATGGCTGCTGATCTATTTTGTAATATAGTCTCTACCCATCATGGTATTCTAAATTCATAACAATATCCTGCTCCAGAGACGGGTCATGAAGGTCGTTGCCATTGGTATTTCAGCGGTGAGGTAAATGTCATACTCACAAGTTAGCTATTGAAAGACGACCTTAGACAATATCACAAAAATAATGTCCTGACAAAACATTTTACAGGTATCAAAGAATTTACAAGTATCACAATACTGACTATTACTTTCTCTACAAATAACATATTCAGATTCTGATTGTAAGCACCATTAAACAACAAAGGAAACCATTTTGAGCTTGAAATATTTTAATCCTACCATCACCATTTTGATTTTTACAATTACAACTGGTTTCTAGGATTTCTATAGAATGCTTAAAATACACAGCTGCCTAATCAAACAATAGCCTATAAAGTGTTCCTATGTTCTAAATCTTGCTTCCACTGTCACCACTGACAGGTGGTTCTGGTCGGAACTCTTGTTTAATGTCCTCGGGTATCTTATTGACATACCACTCATGATTGGCTAATGTAGCCAGAACCCCCTCGGAGTTCTTCCTTTGAACATCCCGGTGGTACAAGATGGGATCCCCCAGCATGTTTGTGAGGGACCCCCCTATCGCATGAAGCACGGCCTCTGGGGCACAGGTGTCCCACTTCTTGCAGCCCTTGCTGGCAAACACATATGCATGGACTTTCCCTTCTATCAGAAGCAGCACCTGTAATCAGCAAGTAACAATATATCAAATGATCATACCGGATGAATAACTATGATATTACACTATTTAATGTATGAAAAAGGAACTCACATCATGCCCCCGTCATACCTGACTAACTCACCTTATGCCCTTCCAATCCCGACCTGATCAACTCACCTTATGCCCCACCCATCCAGACCTTATCAACTCACCTTATGCCCCACCCATCCCCACCTGATCAACTCAACTTATGCCCTACCCATCCCCACCTGATCAACTCACCTTATGCCCCACCCATCCCCACCTGATCAACTCACCTTATGCCCCACCCATCCCGACCTGATCAACTCACCTTATGCCCCTCCCACCCCGACCTGATCAACTCACCTTATGCCCCACCCATCCAGACCTTATCAACTCACCTTATGCCCCACCCATCCCCACCTGATCAACTCAACTTATGCCCCACCCATCCCGGCCTGATCAACTCACCTTATGCCCCACCCATCCCGACTTGATCAACTCACCTTATGCCCCTCCCACCCCTACCTGATCAACTCACCTAATGCCTCAACCATCCCGACCTGATCAACTCACCTAATGTCCCAACCATCCTGACCTGATCAACTCACCTTATGCCCCACCCATCCCGACCTTATCAACTCACCTTATGCCCCACCCATCCCCACCTGATCAACTCACCTTATGCCCCTCCCATCCCAACCTGATCAACTCACCTTATGCCCCACCCTCCCACCTCATCAATTCACCTTATGCCCCACCCTCCCACCTGATCAACCCACCTTATGTCCCAACCTCCCACCTGATCAACTCACCTTATGCCCCACCCTCCCACCTGATCAACTCACCTTATGCCCCAACCTCCCACCTGATTAACAAACCTTATGCCCAACCCTCCCACCTGATCAGCTCCCCTTATGCCCCACCCTCCCACCTGATCAGCTCACCTTATGCCCAACCACTCCCACCTGATCAACTCACCTTAAGCCCAACCCCTTCCCACCTGATCAACTCACCTTATGCCCCGCCCTCCCACCTGATCAACTCACCATGCCCCACCCCTCCAACCTGATCAACTCACCTTATGCCCCACTCTCCCACCTCATCAATTCACCTTATGCCCTGCCCCTCCCACAAGATCACATCACCTTACGCCCTATTCCAACCACCTGATCAACTCACCTTATTTCCTGCCCCTCCCACCTGATCAACTCACTTTATGCCCCACCCCTCCCACCTGATCAACTCACCTTATTCCCTGCCCCTCCCACCTGATCAACTCACCTTATGCCCCACCCAAACCACCTCATCAAGGCCACATCCCACCCTAAACCCAACCACCTGATCAACTCACCTTATGCCCCACCCCTCCAACCTGATCAACTCACCTTATGCCCTGCCCCTCCTACCCGCACCACCTCTGTTGGCTCCACTGCTTCTACTGCCTCGGTAACAGTTCTAGTAGAGTGTGATCTTGTTGTAGTTATGATGTTTTGATCTTTTGGGGGCATCTGTTTTGTAAAGCCATAAGCTCCTAAAAACATAAATCATGAAAGCCTGATTAATGTTGTGTAAAAACAGAAAATGAGATTTGTCTTGTCAGTCTTCTTCGTTCTTTGAGAGGCATTTAGAGTACTAAGTAAGGATAAGATATATGGATGAACAACTTCTTTATTACAATCAGGAGCGACATTTCGGCGTAGGTTCGAACACCGTTATCAAGCAAGTGATCGATTCTGACCGGCTGATCCATATTAGTTGCCTCTTATCTATTCCAAACCAGGTCCCCATGCATGTCACAGCCTGTTAATAATCATCTAGACCAGATAATCCAGTGATTGATATTATGAGCAACAATTCACACCGTCAGGGTGTTGACATGCTGACAACAAAGTCACCAAGCCTGACAACTAGTAGAGGGTGCTAAGGGGCAGTTCTCACTTGAAATCCCCTCACAACAATGAGTGCCTACCTGCGTGACAGCCACATGGGTAGGCCTATAATAACATGTCACTCACCTAGACCAATAATTCCCCATATACATCGCCCAAAGTTGCTTTCATCCCCCAGCTGGTAATTGTGATATGGCTGATATATCACTCCTCCAACCGCCTTGCCCTTGACTGCTACACCAATCAACACTGTCACATGATCCAGCAGACCTGTAGGACAACATAGGAAACAGGGCATGCTCAGCTGATATGATGACTAAATAGATCTGAAAAACATTAAATAAATGTCATTTCTAAAAGTATAATGGTACTAGTAGGATGTAGTGTCGTTTTCCTTTCCTTTCCTTTCCAATTAGTTGTCCACTTTCTGAGATGGTCTGGCTTCATTTTGAGCAAAAAAACAAACATGCAGAACATAAATATTCGTTGACTGGTACTTCCTTATGGGTGTTTGTTTGTTTGTTGTTTTACGCCACACGTAGCAATATTCCAGCTATATGACAGTGGTCAGTAAATAATTGAGTCTGGACCAGACAATCCAGTGATTGACTCGTAAGCATCGATCCACACTATTGGGATACGATGACATGCATCAACCAAGTCAGCAAGCCTGACCACCCGATCCCGTTAGTCGCCTCTTACGACAAACATGGTCGCTTTTCATGGTAAACATGGGTTGCTAAATACCAATTCTACCCTAGATCTTCATGGGTACCTTTTGGGTCTAGATGCCTGGTGATAGTGTTGAGAAATGACAGGCTGTGTAAAATATCCATAACGCTATAATGGCTAGGAATTATTTATCTACATTCGCAACTTGTTGTTTCAGTTTATTGAACTCTGCTCTCAATATAACTGAGTATCGCCTGGTATCTTGCGATACGATTCGGATCACGGTACAGACTGATGATACTACTGGTATCACAATACACAACATCCAAAAGTAAAAAATGCTGAAATCACTGAAATACAGCTCTAAAACCTCTTTCTTCATACATTTATTTTTTTGTTATTTAAAAACTTTAACAAAGAAAACCACAAAAACAAAACAGTTTTCAATGAAGGGATGGTTATCAAACGTAACAGTTAGTGAGTGCATCCCAGATACCACGTCCTTGTGTCCTGCCATGCATACAGGTGGCGCACTATTCTACTTCTGCCATTAAGGGAGGTAACTCTATTACTTCCTGATCTATTAATAATATATCGCAATCTCACAAACTGATGATTCAAGTATCGTGTGAACCTATGATATCATAGGTATCGGTGAATTGTTACAGCCCCTAGGATTGACTGGTGGGCATATAGCGTGTGAGATAGGATAAGTATTTTAGATATACAACTTATTGTAAAATGTGATTCAAAACCACAGTAGTGAGTGAGTGAGTATGGTTTTACGCCGCTTTTAGCAATATTCCAGCAATATCATGGAGGGGGACACCAGAAATGGGCTTCACACATTGTACCCATGTCGTGAAACGAACCCGGGTCTTCGGCGTGACAATCGAACGCTCTAACCACGAAGGTACCCGACCACCCCGCAAACCATATTAAGTAACACTGTCTAGTGTCCTAAGAAAAAGCTCATGGATATAGCTGACACGCTCACAAAGACACATGTACGTGAAGAGAGGAAAACACATTTGGGTTGCAATGTGTGTAACATGTTCATACGTGAGTGAGTGTAATTGTTAAGCTAAAATTTAAATTGTTTCAGAATGTATCCAGCTATTTGATTCTACAAGACAGGTATATTACTATCTCCCATGGATGATAGGACCAACCAACTTGGCATCTCCTTTTACACTTCGTCGAAACCCTCCATCACTGTCTCGGTGATTGTATCAATAGGTTAAGATGAGAAGAGGAACGATCTACAATATCCACAAGAGGATCGTCGATCCACTACCCAACATCTTGGCAAGAGGAAGAGGAATAGCGGAGTTCAACAAATCCGTTTTCAATGAAGGTGCTAATAGTTTCGCTTTTTTACCGGAGTGTTTTTTGGTTTTTGTTATTTTGTATGAGATTTTACAGAGCCTATCTAGCTCACATCCCCGACATTTGTGCAAGTAAAAGGATTCATCAGGCAAATCCACACATTGGGCACATCGCACCAATGTGCTGCAACATCCATTGACAATCAGAACACACATCATGCGGGTATGATGGTAAAAAAAATAAACGTCTGCAAGCAAGACACACAGGACAGCACGTGGACTTTTCATCCATGATGAAACACGACTAATAGGAAAAGAAGGGGGTAAATTGACAAAAAAAAGTTTTAAAAAAAAATGAATCCCCTTGTGTAGAAACATGTCACCACAAGGTGGCTGTTAGAAAGAGAATGAGTTGGCTGGGTAAACCACATGTTCAGCGTGTATGGGTTAACATGCATGACCCAGATTGCTGGGAGGTGACCATGGTGATGTTTGGTGTGTTCAGGTGAATGAGGATAAGTTCAAAAAATGACATTTGTCTCCTAATTTACCTGCCACATGATTAGATAATTCCTGGATCTGTACATGGCATATGTGCATGTTATGTTTATGATATCAAAACCATGCACCCAAACACCCGATACAGATACCCATTGGTAAAATGTCTTGCATCATAGTTGAAATTAATGTGCCAATGCTGAACATTAGAATGAACCTTGTGACACCCTTTACAGTATTAACAGCATTAGCATGCTATCACACCTCTGACATCCATAGAATCACCTTGGCAATAACATTAACAACAATAACAAAGAGAACAATCTTCAACCTTAACACAAAATCACACTTAAGCTTGAACGATCATGGTAAGTTCAAAGACTGAAATTGGCTACGGATAGAACCTGTGGGGTTGGACCGGAGAACTGTGGGTGTGGTGGACTGAGACCTTTGGCATAGAACTGTGGGATCAGACATATGATCTGTGGGTGAGGCACATAATGGAATATGACCTGTGGTTGGGACTTAGGATCTGTGGGGTGGGGAATGTGAACTGTGGTTGGGACTTAGGATCTGTGAGGTGGGGAATGTGAACTGTGGTTGGGGCTTAGGATCTGTGAGGTGGGGAATGTGAACTGTGGTTGGGGCTTAGGATCTGTGGGGAAAATGAACTGTGGTTGGGGCTAAGGATCTGTGGGGTTGGCAATATGAACTGTGGTTGTGCCTTAGGATCTGTGGGGATGGAAATATGAACTGTGGTTGGGGCTTAGGATCTGTGGGGTGGGGAGTATGAGCGGTGAGGAGAATAAAGAATTCAAATCCTGACATTTATTAATGACAGCTCAGAGTATCAACCCATTTTTCTAGTGATCTCAAAACAACTAAATAAGAACAGAAAACAGGGCCTATAACATGTATATGTTATAAATGTTCTAAATAATTCTAAACAATTACCAACTATTTTTACTGTTCAAAAAAACATACCAACAGCAATACAATCCTCTTCATAAGATAAACGTTCTTGAAATGTTAAGCTTATTAGCAACCAGAAGTCACCATGGCTGTAACTGCTTTTATGACAGTGTAATAACCAGGTACTTTTCATGTGTACTGGTTTCTGGTAGGTGATTCAGTGATGGGGAAGTTAATATAGTTGGGGCTTAGGATCTGTGGGGTGGGCAATATGAACTGTGGATGGGGCTTAGGATCTGTGGGATGGGCAATATGAGCTGTGGTTGGGGCTTAGGATCTGTGGGGTGGGGAATGTGAACTGTGGTTGGGACTTAGGATCTGTGGGGTGGGGAATGTGAACTGTGGTTGGGACTTAGGATCTGTGAGGTGGGGAATGTGAACTGTGGTTGGGACTTAGGATCTGTGAGGTGGGTAATGTGAACTGTGGTTGGGGCTTAGGATCTGTGGGGAATATGAATTGTGGTTGGGGCTTAGGATCTGTGAGGTGGGGAATGTGAACTGTGGTTGGGACTTAGGATCTGTGGGGTGGGGAATGTGAACTGTGGTTGGGGCTTAGGATCTGTGAGGTGGGGAATGTGAACTGTGGTTGGGACTTAGGATCTGTGAGATGGGGAATGTGAACTGTGGTTGGGGCTTAGGATCTGTGGGGAATATGAATTGTGGTTGGGGCTTAGGATCTGTGAGGTGGGGAATGTGAAATGTGGTTGGGACTTAGGATCTGTGAGGTGGGGAATGTGAACTGTGGTTGGGGCTTAGGATCTGTGGGGAATATGAATTGTGGTTGGGGCTTAGGATCTGTGAGGTGGGGAATGTGAACTGTGGTTGGGACTTAGGATCTGTGAGGTGGGGAATGTGAACTGTGGATGGGACTTAGGATCTGTGGGGAATATGAATTGTGGTTGGGGCTTAGGATCTGTGGGGTGGGGAATGTGAACTGTGGATGGGGCTTAGGATCTGTGGGATGGGGAATGTGAACTGTGGATGGGACTTAGGATCTGTGGGGAATATGAATTGTGGTTGGGGCTTAGAATCTGTGAGGTGGGGAATGTGAACTGTGGTTGAGACTTAGGATCTGTGAGGTGGGGAATGTGAACTGTGGATGGGACTTAGGATCTGTGAGGTGGGGAATGTGAACTGTGGTTGGGACTTACGATCTGTGGGGAATATGAATTGTGGTTGGGGCTTAGGATCTGTGAGGTGGGGAATGTGAACTGTGGTTGGGACTTAGGATCTGTGAGGTGGGGAATGTGAACTGTGGATGGGACTTAGGATCTGTGGGGAATATGAATTGTGGTTGGGGCTTAGGATCTGTGGGGTGGGGAATGTGAACTGTGGATGGGGCTTAGGATCTGTGGGATGGGCAATATGAGCTGTGGTTGGGGCTTAGGATCTGTGGGGTGGGGAATGTGAACTGTGGTTGGGACTTAGGATCTGTGGGGTGGGGAATGTGAACTGTGGTTGGGACTTAGGATCTGTGAGGTGGGGAATGTGAACTGTGGTTGGGACTTAGGATCTGTGAGGTGGGGAATGTGAACTGTGGTTGGGGCTTAGGATCTGTGGGGAATATGAATTGTGGTTGGGGCTTAGGATCTGTGAGGTGGGGAATGTGAACTGTGGTTGGGACTTAGGATCTGTGGGGTGGGGAATGTGAACTGTGGTTGGGACTTAGGATCTGTGAGATGGGGAATGTGAACTGTGGTTGGGGCTTAGGATCTGTGAGGTGGGGAATGTGAAATGTGGTTGGGACTTAGGATCTGTGAGGTGGGGAATGTGAACTGTGGTTGGGGCTTAGGATCTGTGGGGAATATGAATTGTGGTTGGGGCTTAGGATCTGTGAGGTGGGGAATGTGAACTGTGGTTGGGACTTAGGATCTGTGAGGTGGGGAATGTGAACTGTGGATGGGACTTAGGATCTGTGGGGAATATGAATTGTGGTTGGGGCTTAGGATCTGTGGGGTGGGGAATGTGAACTGTGGATGGGGCTTAGGATCTGTGGGATGGGGAATGTGAACTGTGGATGGGACTTAGGATCTGTGGGGTGGGCAATATGAATTGTGGTTGGGGCTTAGGATCTGTGAGGTGGGGAATGTGAACTGTGGATGGGACTTAGGATCTGTGGGGAATATGAATTGTGGTAGGGGCTTAGGATCTGTGGGGTTGGCAATATGAACTGTGGTTGGGGCTTAGGATCTGTGGGGAATATGAATTGTGGTAGGGGCTTAGGATCTGTGGGGAATATGAATTGTGGTTGGGGCTTAGGATCTGTGAGGTTGGGAATGTGAACTGTGGTTGGGGCTTAGGATCTGTGGGGTGGGGAATGTGAACTGTGGATGGGACTTAGGATCTGTGGGGAATATGAACTGTGGTTGGGGTTTAGGATCTGTGGGGTGGGGAATATGAACTGTGGATGGGACTTAGGATCTGTGGGGAATATGAACTGTGGTAGGGGCTTAGGATCTGTGGGGTTGGCAATATGAACTGTGGTTGGGGCTTAGGATCTGTGGGGTTGGCAATATGAACTGTGGTTGGGGCTTAGGATCTGTGGGGTGGGCAATATGAACTGTGGATGGGGCTTAGGATCTGTGGGATGGGCGATATGAGCTGTGGTTGGGGCTTAGGATCTGTGGGAAATATAAACTGTGGATGGGGTTTAGGATCTGTGGGGAATATGAACTATGGATGGGGCTTAGGATCTGTGGGGTGGGCAATATGAGCTGTGGATGGGGCTTAGGATCTGTGGGGAATATGAACTGTGGATGGGGTTTAGGATCTATGGGGTGGGCTTTGACTGCTTTTATGACCAAGGCACTTTTCATGTGTACTGGTTTCTGGTAGGTGATTCAGTGATGGGGAAGTTAATAAGTGGGTCAAACGTACTAGGGAGATGGCACAAAGTCTGAATAATCACCTATCACTAGTCAACTAGTCCTGTCCATGTTAACATGGTCATCAATAATGTCAGGATGTGAACAGATTAATGTCAACTGTTCAAACAACACAGGGACAGGTCAAGTTCTGCTACAGTGGACTAAGGCACAGCAGCAGATTTATGTAGGCAATGTTAGAGGCGATTGTCATAAGCAAATGAATGCACAGCAAGTCAACACAATGCATTCCATCTACTTGACAAGGATTAGGGGAGGTAACTCATCCAACCTACTTCCTGCGCTACTGAGGTCCACTTGTAATCCAGGTTTCTGTGCTTTCAGTTTAGATGCACCTGCATATTGAGGCATCTATTGCAATTGTTGGAGAAGCAGTATGATAACAGAGGTGATGGTAGAAGTCATTAACAAGGAATTAAGTTCCACAGCAACAGATACACTATCAGGTCAAATCAATTGATTTTCTTGCTTAAGGTTAAAAAAAAATAATAATCTTCGATCTCAGGCACTTCTCGCATCATCATAAAGTCTGCCGCACGTTTCATTTTTATTTCCGTTTTGCAAAGAATTTGTTTTTAAAATGTTTCAATATTCTGAGTCTCGAACACACGATCCAGGCAGTTAAATGCTACAATATTCAAGTACATGATTTCCCCGAGATTATTGTAAACAAAATTTGGTTACATACTAGCTTGAACAACCCCCACAAAAAAGAAAAAAACACTGCCCGTCCACACAATAATTTCAATAGCCTTTGCCTGAGAACCTATTCTATTATTTTTTTTAAGCCTAACAATCAACTCACTCCTGTCCCCACTCTCTCCCTCCTTAGATTTGGCAAACGTACTGTATTTGAAAATTTAAATTTACCCTTTGGACATTTTTTTATTGAATCTTTGTTAAAGCAGTTTTTGCAAGAATATGAGAAGATATCCTCTAATGAACCTGGATATCACTTTTAAATCATTTTGCACATTGAAAAATCTGCAAAACAAGGAATGATGCTAGTCTGGCCAAACTGATCCTCTAAAATTAACTAAAAGTTGGAATGTACAGGCTATAAACATGATAATGGAGTACTGACCTATTGTAAATTCTGATGTTCCATCCAACGGGTCCACCCAAATGACAATCTGAAAACAAAAGAATGACAACTTTGACAGTGAACTTAATAGGCACCAGAAATCTTGATCCAACGTAAGGAAAGCTGATGGTTATCATTCATAATCATGATGCAGGTCATTGTTATATCATTTCTGCAAAACATTATTAGCAGTATTCGAAAAAATGTCCTTCAGTTTTTTTCACATAGTATTTGAATCAGGGGACCTTCTCAATCTTAAACTTTTAACAATAGGGTTATGACAAGGACCACTTTCATTCTTGATTACGAACAGGTATCAGTTATCAAATTTGAAGAAAAAATGAATTTCTTAGATTAAACATCATTACAGAGATGCGAGGTAAGGTGAGGTGAAATTGGGTTTAACACCACATCCAAGATTTTTGTACTTATATAGCGATGTGGATGCATGTGTGTATGTATGTATGTATGCCGCTGCCTATACTAGTCTGGACAGATGCCGATTTATAGTGCTGGCCCACTGAGATACCATCCTGCAGTTTAACAAATATGAATACCCCTACTTAAGACACAGTATACTGACTCAGAGCCGATCAATCCTTGTTTTAGCCTGTTAATGCCGAGCGCCAATCAGGGTAACATCTCTGATGCAAATTCCTTGCAGTAAGTACAAATCAAACATCATTTTCAGTCATTTTGCTTGGTTCCTGGGTGAGTTAAAATATACATATTCAGCATTTCCTTACATCATCATCCTGGACGTTGGTCAGGTTTTCAGGACACTCCAACTTGAGGACCTCTTCATCCATGTCTGTCTCGACGAAGTCATCTGGGATCTTCTCAGCTGGATCCAGTTGCTGGAAGAAACAGTTCATGAATAAACAGTCAAAACTCATATCTCTAGCTTGAGTGGACAACTTCATCCTTTAAAAATATCAGTCAAACCTCATATCTCTAGCTTGAAAGGACAACTTCATCCTTTGAACATATCAGTCAAACGTCATATCTCTAGCTTGAGTGGACAACTTCAGCTTTTGAAATATCAGCCTAACCTCATATCTCTAGCTTGAGAGGACAACTTCATCCTTTGAAATATCAGTCAAACCTCATATCTCTAGCTTGAGAGGACAACTTCATCCTTTGAAATATCAGTCAAACCTCATATCTCTAGCTTGAGTGGACAACTTCAGTTTTTGAAACATCAAATGACATATGACTGATACTTAAGCGCCCTTAATTGTATGACCCCTAACATTTGCTAAATCTTTCAACTTCATCTTGAGGCTCATGGCATGAACCCTTGACCTTAATCCCAAAAGAATGAATAATATGAGATATCAATACATTTGAGATAAAATAGTTTGATAATGATGACAGATGTTATATAAGAGACTGAGATAACCGATTGCTCAATCAACAGACACAATATCTCCACTCCCACGAGTCGTGACACGCGACAACATTGTTTTCTTTATCTTGAACATGAAGCCTTAGATATAGATGAGTACACATATTGACAACTAGATAGAAACAGTGACAGACAAGACAAACATCCATGTTGACCTCAATACGATAAAACCTAATCCACTGTGATGCTGATGCAATGTTATCCACATGAAATCAATCTAAATTGATTGAATTTTTCAGTGACTATAACCACAAAAAGAAAAAAGTAACATGTTGTCAAATCAAGCTTTGAAATTAACATACATCTGCAAGTCTTAGATATAATTTCAGGAAAGACTAGAAACATTTCCTTGTAAAATACCACTTTGACCATGAGGCAGAAAGCAAGATGTTGCAGATAATGTTCGAAAAGAAAAATTAAATTCTTCGCCTGCAAATTTGTCTACTCTAACTACTTGTTGAGGAGTATTTTAGGCCATTCATGACCAACTTGTGTTATTCTGTGACAAGCCGAATAGAGACTCATGCCCCTCTCATGGCCATTTTTGCGACCCGGTTCCATCTTAGCGCAAACGGGCATACCTAAAACAATTGTCAACTCGTTGCATAATGGTTTACATATATTTCCCCATATATTATACATATTTCAGATGCAATTTAAAGCACATCAGGACGTGCGGAATTATACAGTGTGATTGAACACATTTAACTGTGTCTTGGGTATATTTTTAGATGCAGGACATATGTAAAATCAAAAATTATTTCTGAGGGATTCTTTGATGAAGAACTTGAAATCATACGTGCATTCTCATTGGTCGTTCATATTTTTGCACATAACATTATCGATAGGGGGATGAGTCTTCTTGCAGGTTACGGAAAAGGGTGAGTGATGACGAATGTATTTTAGGCATATCACAGCGTGTCGCTTAATGTGGAAGGGAAGACCCCAACGTGATGAGGGCTTAGATGTTCACCACGTCGGTGACGGCAATGGGCATGGATAAGGTACTAACTACAAAGGATCAGAATCTGCTATTGAAAACCAGCTGATCCCGGGATGCACCTCTGTACAGCAATCTCTGCTGTCACATCAGGGGGGATCTATTTTGAATATTTTGGACACTTTGAAATACCTTAAGAACTTCCTAGACATTTATTATACCATGTATTCTGACCAGTAGTGACAGAAAGAACTTTTTGGGAGCCTTTGTTTGTACATGGTGATTTTCATTGTGACATTTTTCTTATGAACTGATATCTTATCCACAAAAGATTACTGAAATACTTAAAACATGTTCCATTAGCTGTATGTTCTGTTCACATTTGGAAGATTTTTGCAGTATAGCTGATAGGTGCCAGCACATATCGGCTAAAAACATGTGCCCATGTTGGTAATGAAACCCATGGTCCCGCCACCAGGAAGTTAGAAGATGGATGATTTATCTGAAATAGTGTCTGGTGATCTGTATTCAGAGTACTAACTTTTTCTAAGATAGGGATTTTAATAATCTACATTCCAACTGTCCATATGAAAAAGAAGTGTGTTACTGCATGTCCTGTGCATTTTGTTGCACTAGGCACACTTACTAACTACAGCTGCAAATTCACACATAGTGTAGAGGCACATAGGGAAAGCACATTTGTATGCCGATGTGTCTTATCTTGCACGTTATCAAGGGAAGGGTGGAACACCTGAACTTCCTACACACTACAACCCAGGTGGCTGACCTACTAATCCGCCCAAAGTGGAAATCTTCCATGGTCAGCTGACACTAATCGGTTTTCTTCCTTCAAGGTCCATTCAGTGTTAAGTTTCATGGGCTACTCTGAATGTATCAATGATTTGGCTTCATTTTGCATTAGTCGTGCAGCTTTGCACAGAGGCTGCAAGACTGTTGGCTTCCTTTCATTATTATGCTGAAAAACTATTTGAAAATCTGTTGCATTGCACAATGAGATCCTTATTAATTGAAAAATTAATATACCCAACATTCTCTGGTAAGTAGTCAACTTCATGCTTGCAGTGATTGTATGGTATATACTGAATCTTTGTAAGTATTCTAAGCACTTTCAAACAATTTAAGCCCTACACATTTCTCATGTCCCCTTGAATGGTAGGTTAGTGGACCACAATGAGATAATCGCTCTGTGACTTTATGTCAGTCTAAGTTCAAGTAAGGAACTAACAGCTGAAATGGGCCTTAGGTCATCATCCCACATTTTCCCAAGGCAAGGGAGTTAACCGGCTATGAAAGTCCAGTTTCCACCCTTGTCGAACTTGGCTGGAATTTCATGGCTCGATCATAGCACCAGCAGTGGTTATAACAAGTTATGCCGCTTCCATGTCCTATTGACCAGTCTTGACTGGAGGAAACTTTACCTTGCCTTGGGAAGATGCCATCCCTTGGATACTGTTAACACTGAATATTTTGGCTTGAGCTCCAGGACTTGTGCAAAGTTTATAGGGTTGTACTAGTGTAAAATAGCCTCTCATGTCAACTTACCTCTTCTCCAAAAATGGCGACTTTAGGAAACTGTCTGTGCAATGACGCAATGATACACCGCTGAGCTGACCTGTCAGCTTCTGTCTGCAGGTCATTCTTGCCCTGAAACAAAACAGTCAGACATTGATATGACCAGGAACCAAAATGCCATGCTTTGATCTGAGAGAGAGGGAGAGAGAGAGAGAGAGAGAGAGAGAGAGAGAGAGAGAGAGAGAGAGAGAGAGAGAGATTATTGGTACAGGGAGCATAAGGCACTTAGCCCAACTCCATCCATATCATGCTGGGGGACAGTGAGAATGTGCTTCACGCAGTGTAATCATGTAGAGAATCAATCCCTGGTCTTTGATGTGAGGAGTCAACACTGTAACAACCAGGCTACCCCTACACCGATTAACACACACAGAATAACCTTGTAGAGAATCAATCCTTGGTCTTTGATGTGAGGAGTCAACACTTTAACAACCAGGCTATCCCTACACCGATTAACACACACAGAATAACCTTGTAGAGAATCAATCCCTGGTCTTTGATGTGAGGAGTCAACACTTTAACAACCAGGCTACCCCTCCACCGATTAACACACACAGAATAACCTTGTAGAGAATCAATCCCTGGTCTTTGATGTGAGGAGTCAACACTGTAACAACCAGGCTACCCCTCCAACATATTTCTTGTTGCCTTCTTTTACTGGAATTAGTTCCATAAATGGCTGTGCCACAATTTGTGGGGAGGAAACTCTTGTATGACAATAGTTCCGTCAAACTGAAATGTTCGCTGCAGTGAAATGTCAAGTGTTATGTTCACTGCAGTGAAATATCAAGTGTTATGTTTCTGCAGGGATATAGGAACGTTGTTCTTCCGTCCCTCCATTTCACAAAGGGGACAAATTTTCTCAAACAATATTTAAGTCAGAGAAATTAAATTTACTGGTTATGATCTCAAATGATTTGGAAAATTAATTAATGTTACTGGTTATGATCTCAAATGATTTGGAAAATTTGTCCCATCAATTATTGTTTTACAGAATTATGGCCCTTGTTCCATGCTTTTCAACTTAGTGTGAACTGTATGAAATGGGGGGACATGTATTTGAATGAAAGTTTGCATGCTTATCTAAGAGAAACTTGTAAAGGCTGATTTAGAAAATTGGTCCCGTAAATTATTTGTTTACAGAGTTATTGCCCTTGGTCCATGTTATTTTACTTGGTGCATATGTCTGCAAGTGGGACGCGCTTCCTTAGAAATAACTGAAGTTAAGACTTATCAAGACTGAGTTATTTTTTTCAGGTCCTTCTGTGTGTATTAATTTCACATTTAATCATTTAATCTGAAATAAAGAGGCCCAAGTGCTTATATAGATCTACTGCACTCATTCTGCTGAGTCACATGAAACTGGGACACTCTAATCTCAACGACAGAAACTACTGAAGTTAGCTAACTGATATCTGAGAGATACATATCAAGACTGAGTTATTTTTTCCAGAGAGAGGCCTTTTGTGTGTATTAATTTCACAAATGCCTATCTCTTTTTAAGGCTTAAAAGGACTCTTTTTTATAGTTTATATTCACAACTATATGAACAAACAAAATTCTAATGTGCCCCAAGGTGGGAGATAGTGATAATCTGTTTTCTTTTTTTTATGTGCATAAATGTCTGACTACTCCTGGAGTTAATCTAGATCTTTCCCGCACTCATTCTGCTGAGTCAGATGAAACTGGGACACTCTAATCTCAATGACATCTATCCACAGCAGAAACTCAGCTCATTCTGACTTGTAGTTCATGCAACCCAAATAATTATGTTTAATTAAATATAGAGCTTCAGTCAACTTCAGTGTATGCATGAACAGATTGCATCACAGTATTCGACGTAATAAGCGCCCCGCTCTAATATGCGCCCACGGCGATATTTGCTAATATATTGGCTAGTGAACAATACCAATTCGCACCCCTTCCGATTGATCAATGTACACAACACTTATTTATTCGCATATAATACGCACTCATGTGTTATATGCACCCTTATTTATGGGCAATTAAATTCTGGAAAAATGTATCTCTCGTATATAAACATTTCAGGCTGTCATCATAAACCACAAAATTTATCTTTCCACTCTGTATTTTTTTCTTCACCAAAATAATATTCTAATGAGAGCCCCCTATTTCTAATTTTGAGAGCACCCTGGGCGCTTATTACGTCAAATAATGTACATATGTTTCTAAATAGTTTTTGAGAGGGCTCCAGTAAAATAATTCCCAAATGGACATTTTGTACCCAACTCTTGAGACCCACAGCAGGTACCCGTCATAAATGTCACTATGTCATAAATGTCTCTTGTCATAAATGTCACAATGGGACAGAAGGGTAGCCTCATGGTTAAAATGTCACTCTGAAGACCCAGGTTAAATTCCTGACATGGGAACAATGTGTGAAGCCCACTTCTGGTGAAGCTCACTTCTGGTGTCCCCTGCCGTGATATTGCTGGAATATTGCTAAAAGCGGTGTAAAACTCTAGTCACTCACTCACTAAATGTCTCTATGTCATAAATGTATATGTTACACAAGCAGAAAACCATATGTTTTCAAGTGTGCCACAGGATACTTCTATCATAAATGTGTGCCCTTAGAACTAAAGTATGCCAACAAGGTGAATACTTTTGAGGTTATTTGAAATGTTGTCTTTTATTCTTTTAGTCAGTGTTGAGTTTCACTCATTTCACTCACTGGTCACTTTAGTTAACAAAGAAATACCATGTCAATCAACCATGAAAGTTTCCATTGATAGCTTTTATGCAATTACTGGTTGTGATCAAGACCTATTCACAGAAGTCCATCTTCAAACCTGATAAATGCCTTTCACCCTGAGCTAAATATAAAGCAGTTGTAATTAAGTAAGCTTGACTTTTTCCTTTTTATTGACATTAATAATACCATTTTAGATTTGGCAATCCCAGGAACTTGTTGGTTTTTATTATTAATTTTTAATTATGGGCTTTCAAGTTTCATATGCTTATCATTTATAACTGGCTTCATATAATTGAAGTGTGTGGTTTGTAGGCACCAGACACTTATTTTAACCATGCTATTACATTTTAACTATGCTGTTACAATTTTAACTGTTTCATTTTGTGACTTGAGAACACCAGAGCCTGTGTTAACTTTAGAGCAAATAAATGTGCAGCAATTGAGGACATAACAAGTGATGTGGATGCTGATGTAAAATGGGTCATCCTTACACATGGGCCAAAATATAAGCAAATTAATTTGCCAATGAGTAAAATCAGTAACTAAGTTCTTAACAATTTAACAAATATGAATAAATAAATTTTTGAAAAAGAAGAAGTACCAAAGCAACTAACTGGCAACCAAAAACAGATTGACAAAATAGATCTAATTTGGTCCCAAAATAAATGTAGAAATTAATTAATACAAATTATATCATAAATTCATAGAAAATTCAATCAATCAATCAACAGTGGTCAACCTATCAATCAATTTACGCGAAAGACAGATAGCAGTGATGCGCCCAGTTAAAATGTTAGCCTAACGCTATAAAGCATTGGCCTACAGTTACGCGAGCAATCGCTGAGAACTTGGGACTCGTCACCTAAAAGCGACCTTGGTGACAGGTTAATTTATGAAGTAATTTGATCATTTTACCTTCTCGACGATCCCCAAATCTCCCTTTCTGAGAATATCTCTAATAACTAATCCTGCTCGCTTTGAAACAGCAACAGAGGATGAAATTATCCGCATCAGAAGTGGAGCAGTGGCAGCCATGATGTATCACGGGTAAACAGTCGGGTGCGAATGCTTTCCAAGTCGTGATCGACACGGTTATGGGTTAACCCTATATATAGATAAGAAGACCTCAGCTCGTGTACTCGAATGGTTTTCTCACGCACGCTGTCATTATAACGTCCAAAGTTCACATCAAGACATCATTAGATAAATGACTTGGTTCTTTCTAAAACACCATCACGCCTTCGTGTTATTTAAACGGCATGTTTGATAGTCTGTATAATAATTTAGCTTATATCATTCATAAAGATTCTAATTTATAATTAAGTCGAAGGCCAGTAGGTTAAAAGTAATGTTTTCTTCGATTGCAGCTTTGAAAATACTGGTGCACAATGAAGCTGTGCGCCATAGAGACGAAACCAGTTAAAACTATTTTAGCGACATGCCGGTTTCAGGTGCAAAGGAAATCGGGGTCGCGCAGAAACGCGTTTCCGCTTCCGGACACATGAGAGCTGACACGAAGTATTAGTGATTACAAGTGAAATAGTCATTGTTTTGAACGTTTAATGGAAGAGTCGAGATGTGGTCCTTCTTCAGTAGGGACCCTACGAAAGACTTTAATTATGACATAGGTGAAAAGGTGCCAGGTTTGGAAGAAAAGTCGATATGGACCCTGTACAGTGGGAAGAAGAGGGTGTGTTTGTTGTCCGTTGATTGATAATTGATTTGACAGTTCTATCATCTGATCATATATCATGTATAGTTGGATGAAGTTCTCAATATAAGGATCATTGTCATACACTAATGTGATGCTGTGTACATTTTTTTCAAAGACATGAAACGACCGTGCTGAAAGCTGGGATGTTCTGATACTTATTTTTTTCATTTATACGAGAATGAACATGATTAATGAATAAGGGAAATTTTCAAGACAGATGTCCTCAATACAGAAGATTTTCATAGCGATTGTTGACTTACATAAAAGATTTGGCAACACTGCAGTTTACTGGGCGCAGTTTCTTGTGCTAATTGGCTCAGGCTGGCGGCTGTTGCTCACGCTTCACATATCTTACATGCCTCTAACACGACTAACCCTAAGGATTGAAAAGTCATGCAGAATCAGTAAAGCGAGAGACACATCCAGGACCTGTAGCCAATCAGTGCAGGAAGCTGCGTCTGGTAAACTGCAGTCTTGCCAATTTATTTGTCTTTGTATAACTGATGAGGTGATGTGTGTTTGAGCTAATGTACAAATTTGACACTCTGGGTCGAAATGATGTTTGCATCAATGAGATAATTTCAAACATGAATGAAATCAAGAATCTGCCAATTTATTTTCTAGGGAACTGGAGATCCTGTGTCAGTATTTGCATTTGATGTCAAAAGTGCAAGTGAATCTCAGGTATGATGTGGATAGTTAGGATTAAATGTGCTAATATTACTGTTATGTTATCATATAGTTATAATGCTTTTCTGAAACCATGGTTACTGAAAAGGTATTAGGCATTAACATGGTTAAGACAACAAAAATTAAATATGTTTTGCACTGATTATACAACAAAACACTAAAACACTCCGTACCAGACTTTATGTAGAGTGTCACTTTAGAAATTGTAGTATCAATGAAGACAGAATTGAATTATGGATTTCAACTTCTCTATTCTTCCTATGCGACATTTTGGCACAGATGCTTGAGCCTATATCAAGCAATTCTAACTTTACCAGCGCCTAAACCAAAATGTCACACAGAAAGAATAAAAAAGTTGACATCCTTACGTCAACTTGATCTTCATTGTACCAAACTTGTCCTTCCGTGGTATCTGAATATTTTATTTCTCAGATATTATCTGTCAAGATCAGAAGAAAGAAAGAATTTTACCCAGTTCTGGTATTAGTGACTAAGTATGGGTAAACATGCAATGGAGATTTCTAATCTGTGTACTGGGTCCAATAATATGCTTTGATTTTACCAGGTTCAAATTGCAAAGGGAGCATTCAAGAGGATAAAGACGTTGAGGCATCCCAATTTCTTGACTTTCCTTGATGGAATTGAGGTATGATTCAAGCATAATGTAAAGGTGTTCCTGTCATTTTAAGTTTAGACACTTGCCTATGCTTGGTCTCCCCGTCGCAGTCTCACTGAAGAATTCACCATAAGCAAATGGAGAGAATTTTCCTTCAATCTTTTTATTCCCAACATCAAAAGATGGTAATAGACACAAGGCACTAATGAATTCACTTATTGATGTTGTCATCTAAACATATAAATATAAGAATATGTAAAACAGTTACACAAATAAGTAAAAAAGTAGAACATATTTATAACAAACACAGATATATATTAAACTATTGAAATGTTTTGACTGCAGCTCTAATTATATATTACCGTATTCGACGTAATAAGCACCCTGATCTAATAGCGCCCACGGCGATATTTGCTAATATATTGGCTAGTGAACAATCTCATTTAGCACCCCTTCCGATTGATCAATGTACATAAGACTTATTTATTCACGTATAATACACACTCATGTGTTACATGCACGCTTAATTATGGGCAATTACATTCTGGAAAAATATATCTGTCATATATAAACATTTCAGGCTGTCAGCATAAACCGCGAAATTTATCTTTCAACTCTGTTTTATTCCAAAATTATTACTAATTTTTAGTGCGCCCGGGGCGCTTATTACGGCGAATACAGTATATCTTACAAAAGTCATCTCTATAACAAACTCTGTATAATGAACAAGTGGATATACGTGTACATTACATACATATTGAACTGATGTAGTTTGATCTTATGTCATGTTGACATGAATAGGTAATCAACTGATATATCTTCTTAAGGCAAAGGAAGATTGAACCATCACAGGTTGTTATGTCATGGATACATGCTCTATTGTGTCACAGACATACTGGGAACTGAAAATGCATTACTTTGTATATGAAAACATAAGTAGCAAATGGTTGTATCCTTGTATCATCTACATGGTTAAATCATTTCTGATACATTGACTACAATTTCTGTAAGTTTTTACTGCTGTTTTGAACAGCAGTAAAAGCATTAAGGTAGTAATGCAGGATAAGTATTGACATGTAAAAAATATTTAGAATTTACTACTATTTTTGCAGACAGAAAAGGTTATATACTTTGCCACCGAGGCAGTGACCCCCCTTGAGACACACTTGAACAACAATGATGGGGATGCCAAAAATGAGCTAGCAATATCATGGGGCCTGCACCAGATCGTGGTGAGTAGAAGTGACAAATCCATTCTCAGATTGTATCCTCATAGCAAACCATAATACCGGTAGTCACAAAAAGGTATTTTTAAATGAAAACATAACGAAATTTGTACCCAATCAATGCAAAGTGGGCCATATCCTACGAATCAAGATACATTAGTAAGAGCAGACCCATAGTTTCATCCTCGTCTTTTTCATGTCCTTAGTTGGACCACTTGGTTTTTTATATTTTTATTGATCCAGATTCAAATAATTCCCGTCTGCTACTCTTCGTACCTTTGGCAACAACCTTAGAAAGTTGTTGACTGAGAACAAATTTTGATTTGGTCAGTATAGTATGTCCCCATCATCATTGTTAACAGAAAGGGCTGTCCTTCCTGGTGAATGACTGCAACTTGATCCACAACAATGTGTGTATGGCGTCGGTGTTCGTGGACCAGGCTGGGGAGTGGAAGCTGGGCGGAGTGGAGTACATGTACCCTGCTGAGGGGGCAGAGTCTATCCCCCCTGTCAAAATACTCCCCATCCTGGAGAAGTACGACCCTCCTGAGAAGGCAGAGATGAGGAGGGGAATCAGGGGAGATAAGTGGTGAGTCGAGTGTGTGTACCTTAGTGCTTACAAAGTGTCACTGTTTGATTCAATAGTTACACATTTCATTATATTCTTCAACTAGTTGTAAATGAAGATGTGTAATGTGTTTCTGGTTATTTGAGAGAGCAATTCAAAAGTTTGATGTCTGAGAACATAAGAAAAATTCTGTTATATCTGGTATCAAATTTACAGTTCTTCTTTGAAAGCTTTTCAAAATAACAATAAACTATGACATGTTCTTGTCACAATATGGCTGAAATACTACTGATGTGACTTGAAATTGTAAATAAGACCCATAAAGACCCGCGGTAAATTAGGTCTTCAACAAACCATGCTTGCTGTAGAAGCCGACTATGCTTGTCATAAGAGGCGATTAACGGAATCGGGTGGTCAGGCTCACCAACAGGTGATGCATGTCATTGTATTGCAATTGTGTTGATCGATGTTCATGATTTCAATCACTGGATTGTCTGGTCCAGACTTGATCACTTGATGACCACTGTCATATAGCTGGAATATTGGAGTGCATTGTTAAACAGCAAACAAACAAACAAACAAACAAACAAACCAAACAAAGTTGTATATCACCCACTCTCTACCAGATAGGGTGCTCCAAATTTGATGATATTCTTCCTTTTGGAGTTTTTAACCGTACAGACATTGAAGGATAGCCAGTCTTCTGCAGCTATCTGTTAGAGTAGAACTTTGAGGAACCTGGCCTAAAATCTCACTTGCTCTAATTGATGAAGTATGTATTAAGATGTATTTTGAATCCTAGTGTTAACTGTTACAGATTCATAAACTTAATGGGGGCACAGGTGGCCCAGTTGTCTAAGACGCCGCTATTCGCTGTGCAGAGTTGCATCCCTTGGGCATGCCAGAAACCTATGATTGTTGGTGCGAATCCTGGTTTGCCCCGATTATGTTTCTAGGTTTGTCAGCACCATACCCATGCTCGTGGGTTTCACCGAAGTGGTAAACATCTGAGACCTGCACCACTTCGGGCTTTCCTCCCACATTAAGCTGACACGCAGTGATATAACTAATACTGTTAAAAGCGGCATTAAACCAAACTTACTCACTCACTCATAAAATTAACAGACTTCATTCATTATAGGAGTGCATTAGATTTGCTCTATACTGAAATATTTTATCTTTGATTGCACAATACACATCATAGTGATTGACTTGACGACTTGTTGATGTGTATCAGGTCGTCGGATATGTGGGGACTGGGGTGTCTGATATGGGAAGTCTTCAATGGAACACTACCAAGGACAACAGCTCTCAAGTCACTTGGAAAGGTACTGTGTTTGACATGGTTTTGCTAAATTGTGGGAAATTCTTAGGAGATCCTAATGGACAATGTTAATGGACATATGATAGTTCAGAATGCCTCCAGGTCATTCAATAATAATTACCAAAAATGATATGTATTGATATAATTGCTATATTTACTACTTACTACATGTAACACATAATTGGGTATTGTTGCTTGAGCTGACATAGATTGGCTGTGGTGTGTTTATTGAGTCCTACTAGAAGTAACTTAAAGTTCTTGTTACGTGATCACACAAAGTCAGGTACCTTGTGTACCCCTCTGACAAGTGTAAATTGACACGGCTGCCATGGCCGAAAGCTATGAACACACAATGCCATTTAGAAAGTGGTCAAATGTAACAAATGTTAAATTTGGGATAACACTTTCTTTGTATCATAGGGGTACTCAAAGTACGTGATCTAGACTACCAGTTATCAGACTTTCATCTTTGTGGAAGCCTCAGAGACTGAGTGGGTTAGATCGCTGACTTTGTGTGCTGGCGATTAGGTGCCTCACTCTGGCAAGTGTGGGTTCGAACACTGGACGGAACTCAACCCCCCAAAATACGAGAATCTGTACTTTACAAAGAAAGTGTTATCCCAAATATAACATTTTTACATTTGACCTCTTTCTAAATAGTATTTTGGGTTCATTCTTAAACATGATTAAGTAGGCCCTTTGTTTTAGTTTAAATTTCTTGAGTAACAAAGAAACAACACACTCAGCACTCAGGAGTCACAGCATTCGTTCACTGAAGAGAGAGGGGCGGTCAGGTAGCCTAGTGGTTAAAGCGTTCGCTCGTCACGCCGAAGACCCGGGTTCGATTCCCGACATGGGTACAATGTGTGAAGCCCATTTCTGGTGTCCCCCGCTGTGATATTGCTGGAATATTGCTAAAAGCGGCATAAAACCGTACTCACTCACTCACTCACTCACTGAAGAAAGAAATTCTATTAGTTTTGTCTTAATGTTATTTTGACAGATTCCAAAGAGCCTGGTGCCCAACTACTGTGAACTTGTGGGGGCCAACCCCAAGTCAAGGCCTAATCCGGCCAAGTTCATGGGAGCATGTCAGCGAAGAGACGGCTTCATGAACAACTCTTTTGTCAAGTCCATGTTGTTCTTAGAAGAATTTCAGGTAAAACTAAAGATTGGATATTTCTAATTAAATCTGGTACCGTCATGTCCAACACTTGTGTAGAAAACCATGTATGCTCTAAAGTAATTACTTTCTGTCTTGTTTCAGATAAAAGACCAGAATGAAAAGACGAAGTTCTTCTCCAACCTCACTCCATCACTTGATTCATTTCCACCCCAGTTCTGTCGACACAAGATTTTACCCCAGCTCGTGAATGCGTTCGAGTACGGCAATGCCGGGTCCTCAGTATTAGCACCTCTGTTTAAGGTATTGGATTAAGAGAATATCTGATTCAAGTAACAGCAATCTTTTATGTTTTAACTTATCCTGCATTACTCCTAAATGCATTTACTGCTGTTTTTTAACAGAAGACAAAGATGTGAGGGGTCTAGTTGCACAAGAAGTTGTTCTAACCATTTGTGTGGCAGTACCCTCACATAGCTGCCATGCATTACTCCTAAATGCATTTACTGCTGTTTTTTAACAGAAGACAAAGATGTGAGGGGTCTAGTTGCACGAGAAGTTGTTCCAACCATTTGTGTGGCAGTACCCTCTCTTAGCTGCCACGTGATCTGGAAGTGGTGACTTCATTACTGCTTTGTCACCCAAAACAGATAGACATGTTTGTGAGAAGCCTCTACCATATTCCAGCATCCTTTGCGTATTATTTCTACAATCGTTTCCTTTGATATTGTTGTGTTGCTTATGGTTTGTGCCTTTTGGTCTTCTCTATTCATTATTTGCAATTAATTCCTGCTTGTTTGTGGCTCTCAGTCACGGTAATTGGGTGTATATATGTTCCAAGTCCACCATTTTGAATTAACCATGTGGCCATGCTCTTGTGTTGTGCATTGTGAAGTCTCTTGCTTGTTATTGGTAATTCATTCATCTTTATTACCTCTATCTTTGTATGTGTCTTCGTGTTATTTTATTCGTGCTTTGCATAATTTTTCTCTTCTAAAAATCAATGAGTTTTTTAGTTATGAATTATAAATCTATTCCCATTGTGTGCTAGCATGCCTTGTGAATTATTTGCTTAAATTCCAGATTTAATCCTCATATTAATTGTCATGGCAACACGTCTGGCAGGGATCTCCACCCTGTGTGTTTGGATTGCATGGACCCCTGTTCGACGACGTTCTCAGTGTTGTTTCTGACATCCTCTCTCACTGAAAGTCTTTTCTCTCTACCAGTGAGAAATGCCAGACTCAGTAGTCACATCACCACCCTGTGATGTCAGACTCTACTGAGATGCCTTCTACCAACTTCTGGGGGCACGGGTGGCCCGTCGTAAGCGCAGCGATTCGCTGTGCAGAGTTGCGTCCCTTGGGCACGCCAGAAACCTATGATTGTTGGTGCGAATCCTAATTCGGCCCGATTATGTTTCTAGGTTTGTCAGCACCATACCCCTGCTCGTGGGTTTCACCGAAGTGGTAAACGTCTGAGACCTGCATCATTTCCTCCCACATTAAGCCGACACGCCGTGATATGACTGGAATACTGTTAAAAGCGGCGTTAAACCCAACCCAACTCACTCACTCACTCAGGATCTGGCGGAAACCACCTCCAACAGAATTGACCACCTTTGTACGGATATGTCATATCAGCTACGCCAGATCGATATATGGGCGATATATGGGCGGCTCTGGCAGAGATAACTACCACACTGCGTCTTGGTTACCTTGCACTAACAGACTGAGACTCCCGAGTTTAAGGAGAAACACTTATGTCAATTATGGTCCAGCCCTACTCCTTTCAACAGAGCTATTACAGACACACGTGCATGTTTCAAGCTTCGCCAGGGACGAAACAGCTCTTAAAGCCTTGGAGCATGTAGCCCAGCGTGCATCATTCAAGCCCTCCATTTCGTAGAAATTATCAGCCTCACTGTTTTGAGGTAGGGGACGTGCTGGGATTTCATAGGCAAGAATCAACTCCCAGGACAGCTAGAAAGGTCTTTTACTCTCCCTACTCTCTCATCGATTGTGGGTACAGGCGATGAAGAAGAACTTTTGTTGTGCCCAATGTCCACTGCTGGTGTAACTCAACAGATCACCAACCCCCAACGTTATTGATTCTCTCGGAACCTCGAGCTGGCCCATCGAACTCTCTGGTTTTATCACCCCAGATTAGAGGGCTTACATGCTTACACGTCTGATAAAGATGCATTTTTAGGAGTAATGCAGGATAAGTTAAAAAATGTAGTAAAATCTAAATATTTTTTATCCATTTGTATACTGATCCTGCATTACTTTGTCTAAGTGCCCTCCCATTGCACTGGTACCTCCACACGAAGTCATCAGATGTTACTTTTTATGTAGTAATGTGCTTTTATGTGATGCCACCACGTCCGGGTCACATGGCAACTATGTGAGGGTAGTGCTGCACCACTGGTTGGAAGAACTTCTTCTGCAGCTGAACCTCTCACTGATTTGTTTTTCTGTAAAAGTAAACAGCGGTAAATGCATTAAGGAGTAATACAGGATAAGTATACAAGTATAAAAATATTTAGATTTTACTCATTTTATTTGGAAATTAACATTTCATAAATTCTACCCTTTGACCTCCGCTATACTTTCACTATTGTAGTTGAAGTGTGAACAGAAGTGTGAACAAGGTAAATTGTGACATATCAAACATATCAAACATTATGATGTGACGATGTTTGATTTGATGTTCGGCAGTCTTCTATGTCTTTTACAAGTTCATTGGCCACATTGGACAGATAGCTAGATTCTTTGAGGAGTATAATGAAATTGTTTGTCAAGTTATTTCCAAGGAGTTGTGATCTAGCTGTTATATGGTTGATTGCAGCATAAACATAAGCATGTTGAATAAAAGTACCTTTGTGTCATGTTTCAAGAACAGTAGTTTATGCAGGTGCTCATGACATCATTGGGCACAGTTATATATACTTTGATGTCCACTTCAGCAGGGGCACTGGTGGCCCAGTCGTCTAAGGCACCGTGATTCACTGTGCAGAGTTGCGTCCCTTGGGCATGCCACAAACCTATGATTGTGGGTTCGAATCCCAGTTCGCCCCGATTATCTTTCTAGGTTTGTCCGCACCATACCGTGCTCGTGGGTTTCGCCAAAGTGGTAAACGTCTGAGACCTGCATCACTTCGGGCTTTCCTCCCACATCAAGCTGACACGCCACGATATAACTGGAATACTGTTAAAAGCGGTGTTAAACCCAACTCACTCACTCACTCAGTCCACTTCAGCACCATGCAACTCTGCACATTTGTCACAATGGTGAACACCACTTTTATTTGCAGCTTGGAAAACTACTTGATGCTGATGAATACCAAAAGAAAATAGTTCCCTGTGTCGTCAAACTCTTCTCCTCACCAGATAGGGCTACAAGAGTCAAACTTCTGCAACAGGTATGAATTGGATGGATTATAGTGATGATGAAAGATGGTTAATGATGATAAATGATGATGATAGTGATGGATGATGATGTTAATTGATAGTGATGATGATAGAGATGGTTTTTGATGAAAATGATAGTGATGAATATTGATAAATGACAATGGTGATGAAGCTGATGGGTAACAATGGTGATGATGGTGATAAATGACAAAGGTGGTATTGTGATGAATGACAATGGTGATGATGGCGATGGATGATAATGGTGATGATGAATAATGAGGAAGATGAATGGTGATGAATGGCAATGGTGATGATGAATAATGAGGAAGATGAATGGCAATGGTGATGATGGATGACAATTGTGATGATGGATGACAATGGTGATGATGTACGACAATGGTGATGATGGTGATGAATATTGACATCAGTGGTGATATGTAATGATGGATGGCAATGAAAATCAAAATTAAAGAGTGTGATAATTGATGGTTATGATTAATTATAATGAAGGTGGTGATAATGAAATGTTTATGTAGTCTGGATATGGTGATCATATTCCAGGAGTTAACATTGGATGTTGTCTTATATTTCATCCTACACTGGGACAAAATATTGGTTGATCTTTTGTCAGGAGCTATATCAAGTGTTCAACTTTTAATTCTTTCAGGTGGAGTTTTTCGTGGAACACCTACAGTCTAACACAGTGAATGACCAGATCTTCCCCAACCTCATCAGTGGCTTCTCAGACACAAACCCAGTCGTCAGGGAGTGTACAATCAAGGTGAGATCAGGAAGTAGGGTTGACTGACACAAACACAGTAGTCAGGGAGAGTACAATCAAGGTGAGATCAGGAAGTAGGGTTGACTGACACAAACCCAGTAGTCAGGGAGAGTACAATCAAGGTTAGATCAGGAAGTAGGGTCGACTGACACAAACACAGTGGTCAGGGAGAGTACAATCAAGGTGAGATCAGGAAGTAGGGTTGACTGACACAAACACAGTCATCAGGGAGAGTACAATCAAAGTGAGATCAGGAAGTAGGGTTGACTGACACAAACCCAGTAGTCAGGGAGAGTACAATCAAGGTGAGATCAGGAAGTAGGGTTGACTGACACAAACACAGTAGTCAGGGAGAGTACAATCAAGGTGAGATCAGGAAGTAGGGTTGACTGACACAAACACAGTCGTCAGGGAGAGTACAATCAAGGTGAGATCAGGAAGTAGGGTTGACTGACACAAACACAGTCGTCAGGGAGAGTACAATCAAGGTGAGATCAGGAAGTAGGGTTGACTGACACAAACACAGTAGTCAGGGAGAGTACAATCAAGGTGAGATCAGGAAGTAGGGTTGACTGACACAAACACAGTAGTCAGGGAGAGTACAATCAAGGTGAGATCAGGAAGTAGGGTCGACTGACACAAACACAGTCGTCAGGGAGAGTACAATCAAGGTGAGATCAGGAAGTAGGGTTGACTGACACAAACACAGTAGTCAGGGAGAGTACAATCAAGGTGAGATCAGGAAGTAGGGTCGACTGACACAAATCCAGTAGTCAGGGAGTGTACAATCAAGGTGAGATCAGGAAGTAGGGTCGACTGACACATATCCAGTAGTCAGGGAGAGTACAATCAAGGTGAGATCAGGAAGTAGGGTTAACTGACACAAACCCAGTAGTCAGGGAGAGTACAATCAAGGTGAGATCAGGAAGTAGGGTTGACTGACACAATCACAGTTGTCAAAAAGAGTACTATCGAAACCTTCATCAGTTTATTGATATGAGCTGGTCATTGCTGCAATACACATTATCAGTATTGCTGTTATGCTACAATATCCAGATAACAGTGGCTTGGAAGGCATGGAGGATGAAGGGAGACAACTCATTGTGCAGTTTAAGTCAAGGGATCACGAATGTCCATTGCTTGCTTTACTTTAGGTTTTTCTCCCGCATTGAACACGGTTAAACCAAAACACTGTAATATACTCGAAATCTGTTCAAAGCTGTTTAAAACCTGTTGTATTAATCTTGTTAAAATTGATACAAATCTTTTAATTATGAATGAATCCTTTATCATGTCAGGTAATTAAAGGAAGAAATTTCCTGCTCGTAATTAAATCTTGTGTAGGATATTTGCTGATGTCCTTTTTAACAGCTTGGATTTAGTCTTAGGACGCTGCCAATTTCTCATCTATACAGTATGAACAAAATAGTATGCCAGCTAATGTGACATTATTGTTTTGACAGGCGATGCTTCATTTAGCATCAAAACTCAACTATAAGAATTTGAATGAAGAACTTATGAAACATTTTGCTCGCCTGCAGTCAAAGGATGATCAGGTAATATTTATGTATTTACAACTGATGGAAACTGACAACATGTATCCGAGTATTTTATGTCTTTTTGACATGATTAAGTTTTATGTATTTTCTTTTTGTCTTGCTGTTAATGCACGGAAAACAGCATAAATGGGTGTGCACTTCTCAATCACTGACCGCTTCCATGTCAGCGTAAACTGTTGTTTTAGTTAATGTCAAGTTAATTACTGGTTAATGTCACATGCATTGTGGTTTATATCTATATCCGGTGTTCCAACAGGGGGGCATCAGAACCAACACAACCGTCTGTCTTGGAAAGATAGGACATTTTCTCAACCCCAGTGTAAGTATTCATTGTTATGTTATTGTTTTATCACATTCTGATTTTCAGTTATGTTCCGGATATTAACTTAACTTAACCATGTTAACTGATGTTGATTTCAATAATATTTGCCATTACCTTTTTGATTATGATCTTTTAATCAAAATGTTTATCAATGAATGCATAGTGTATCACATAAATAATCAACATCGGATTCCACTGTCATTCGCGATTTACCAGGTCATCAAATCACCATTTTATTATGATAATTACCCTGGACCCACTTGCCACCTTAGCTTTGTTTGAGAAGTGACCTCACTACGTTATCACAGCATCTTTCTGACTCATGAGCCTGGTGGGGGCATGGGTGTCCCAATCGTCTAAGGTGCCGTGATTTGCTGTGCAGAGTTGCGTCCCTTGGGCACGCCAGAAACCTATGATTGTTGGTTCGAATCCCGGTTCACCCTGATTGTTTCTAGGTTTGTCAGCACCATACTTGTGCTCAAGGGTTTCACCGAAGTGATAGACGTCTGAGACCTGCATCACTTCGGGCTTTCCTTCCACATAAAGCTGACACGGTGTTAAACCAAACTCACTTACTCACTCATGAGCCTGGATTAAACAACCTACCCTTGAAGATCCGGGGTAGAATAGGTCTTCAGTAACGCATGCATGCCGTAAAAGGCGACTATGCTTGTTGTAAAAGGCGACTAAGGGGATCGGATGGTCAGGCGCACTGACTTGGTCAATGCATGTCATTGTATTCCAATTGCGTGGATCCATGCTCATGATATTAATCACTGGATTGTCTGGTCCAGACTCGATTATTTACAGACCACCGCCATATAGCTGGAACATTGCTGAGTGGGGTGTTAAACAACAAACAAACAAACGAGCAAACAAAATGGAATAAACAAACATTCGAAATGAGAATGAGGATCCAGCAAAAATCTACAGTAAAGTTTGTGCCAATTATGCATTCCCAGTTGTATTTGAGACAGAACACAACACAGTGAGTCCCGTGCTGGTGATATCGCCGCCTGATTCAGTAATGAGTGAACAGTGTAATTTGATTGGAAGTCTATTTTTAGTATTGTGTCATTAGAACTGGACTCAAAATGAAGCTCTGGTGGCAAATGGGTTCAGGATATTTATCAAAATAGAATGGATATATAATACACTAAAGGACTTGCTTCACTGTATTGTGAATATCCCCACGTGTCAGGTGTATTTAGTGGCAGTGATGATAAGGATGTCTTATCAAGAACGTGTTTCACTGTATTGTGAATATCCCCACGTGTCAGGTGTATTTAGTGGCAGTGATGATAAGGATGTCTTATCAAGAACGTGTTTCACTGTATTGTGAATATCCCCACGTGTCAGGTGTATTTAGTGGCAGTGATGATAAGGATGTGTAATCAAGGACATGTTTCACTGTATTGTGAATATCCCCAAGTGTCAGGTGTCTTTTGTGGCAGTGATGATAAGGATGTCTAATCAAGGACATGTTTCACTGTATTGTGAATATCCCCACGTGTCAGGTGTATTTAGTGGCAGTGATGATAAGGATGTCTTATCAAGAACGTGTTTCACTGTATTGTGAATATCCCCACGTGTCAGGTGTATTTAGTGGCAGTGATGATAAGGATGTCTAATCAAGGACATGTTTCACTGTATTGTGAATATCCCCATGTGTCAGGTGTATTTAGTGGCAGTGATGATAAGGATGTCTTATCAAGAACGTGTTTCACTGTATTGTGAATATCCCCACGTGTCAGGTGTATTTAGTGGCAGTGATGATAAGGATGTCTTATCAAGAACGTGTTTCACTGTATTGTGAATATCCCCACGTGTCAGGTGTATTTAGTGGCAGTGATGATATGGATGTCTAATCAAGGACTTGTTTCACTGTATTGTGAATATCCCCACGTGTCAGGTGTATTTTGTGGCAGTGATGATAAGGATGTGTAATCAAGGGCCTGCTTTCCTCACAGATAAGACAAAAGATTCTGTGTTCGGCCTTCCTGAGGGCAACTAAGGACCCCTTCCCTCCGGCTCGTCAAGCGGGCGTGCTGGGCCTGGCAGCCACACAGAACTTTTACAGCCTGAAGGAAATCTCAAGTCGGCTTCTGCCATCAATGTGTTGCATGACCATGGACCCTGAGAAGATTGTCCGAGACCAGGTACGTTCCCAGTTAGGGCTGTCATTGGTTGAAAAGTTTAGTTTCGATAAGTTTACTCAAAAGAACCATGATATCACAATATGTTGATCGATAATATAATTCATTATTATGTGTACAGTTACAGCTTCAAGCTGTTCTGCAGATGTATTCAAGGTGTTGTGGAATGTGTGTGTTTGTTCTGCGGATGTATTCAAGGGTTTTCATGTAATGTGTGTGTTTGTTCTGCAGATGTATTCAAGGTATTGTGTAATGTGTGTGTTTGTTCTGCAGATGTATTCAGGGTATTGTGTAATGTGTGTGTTTGTTCTGCAGATGTATTCAAGGTATTGTGTAATGTGTGTGTTTGTTCTGCATATGTATTCAAGGTATTGTGTAATGTGTGTGTTTGTTCTGCAGATGTATTCAAGGTATTGTGTAATGTGTGTGTTTGTTCTGCAGATGTATTCAAGGTATTGCGTAATGTGTGTGTTTGTTCTGCAGATGTATTCAAGGTATTCGTGTTATGTGTGTGTTTGTTCTGCATATGTATTCAAGGTATTGTGTAATGTGTGTGTTTGTTCTGCATATGTATTCAAGGTATTGTGTAATGTGTGTGTTTGTTCTGCAGATGTATTCAAGGTATTGTGTAATGTGTGTGTTTGTTCTGCAGATGTATTCAAGGTGTTGCATGTATTGATTCTGCAGGTATTCAAGGCCATCAAGGGTTTCATAGAGAAACTGGAGAAGGTGTCCGAAGATCCTGAGCTGGAGGAGGAGATGGGTATGTTGCGATCCCACTGTTGTCATCTCGCTCTTGTCATCCCGCTCTTGTCATTCCACTGTTATCATCCCGCTGTTGTCATCCCACTTTTGTCATCCCCCTGTTGTCATCCCACTGTTGCCATCCCGCTGTTGTCATCCCCCTGTTGTCATCCCACTGTTGTCATCCCACTGTTGTCATCCCGCTGTTGTCATCCCGCTGTTGTCATCCCACTGTTGTCATCCCGCTGTTGTCATCCCGCTGTTGTCATCCCCCTGTTGTCATCCCACTGTTGTCATCCCACTGTTGTCATCCCGCTGTTGTCATCCCGCTGTTGTCATCCCGCTGTTGTCATCCCCCTGTTGTCATCCCCCTGTTGTCATCCCACTGTTGTCATCCCACTGTTGTCATCCCACTGTTGTCATCCCGCTGTTGTCATCCCGCTGTTGTCATCCCCCTGTTGTCATCCCACTGTTGTCATCCCGCTGTTGTCATCCCGCTGTTGTCATCCCGCTGTTGTCATCCCGCTGTTGTCATCCCCCTGTTGTCATCCCACTGTTGTCATCCCACTGTTGTCATCCCACTGTTGTCATCCCGCTCTTGTCATCCCCCTGTTGTCATCCCGCTGTTGTCATCCCACTGTTGTCATCCCACTGTTGTCATTCCACTGTTGTCATCCCCCTGTTGTCATCCCCCTGTTGTCATCCCGCTGTTGTCATCCCACTGTTGTCATCCCACTGTTGTCATCCCGCTGTTGTCATCCCCCTGTTGTCATCCCACTGTTGTCATCCCACTGTTGTCATCCCACTGTTGTTATCCCACTGTTGTCATCCCACTGTTGTCATCCCCCTGTTGTCATCCCCCTGTTGTCATCCCACTGTTGTCATCCCACTGTTGTCATCCCACTGTTGTCATCCCGCTCTTGTCATCCCCCTGTTGTCATCCCGCTGTTGTCATCCCACTGTTGTCATCCCACTGTTGTCATTCCACTGTTGTCATCCCGCTCTTGTCATCCCCCTGTTGTCATCCCGCTGTTGTCATCCCACTGTTGTCATCCCACTGTTGTCATCCCGCTGTTGTCATCCCACTGTTGTCATCCCACTGTTGTCATCCCACCCCATGGTCACATGCATATATGCTAAAAGTTTATGTATTACAACACTGACTCATTTTAGTGGATATATTTCTAACACAATTTTACACGTTACTAAAGTGCGAATTGCCAAATCTCAGTGTGCATTCCCACTTTTAAAAAAATATGTATCTGCACTTGATACGCAAGAACACTTGCTACGACACACGATACAACTCCTTGATATAAAGCATAATTGATACACAACAATGTTATACACTATATAGTATATGATACAAAGGGTACATAATACATGATTTGTATCAAATGCTATTCAAATGATATCTTTACCATGCATTCTGTCCGTTGATCCCCATCTGGACACTCAGAATATCCAGTTGAGAAATATATCTTATGAGAAATTCTTTGTTACCGTGGTAACTGTTTATTTCCACAACAGAGAGAGAGGTGATGACAGGAGGATCTGAAGCTTCGTCATCAGCTGGTTGGGCCGGCTGGGCTGTGACAGGGATGACATCTATCACGTCCAAGATCTACAACAAGGCCACAGCCAAGAAGAAAACTCCTTCCATGTCTGGTGGGTCGGGAATATCTCTGGTCAAGTCCCCCACCTCACCAGACAAGGCAACACCATCGTCCCAGCAGCCAGCTGCTGCTGAAGAGGAAGAGGAAGAGGAGGAAGAAGAAGAAGAAGAGCAGGAGCAACAGACGGATGAAGGATGGGACACGGAAGACTGGGGGAACATGGACGTGAGTAGGACATGGGGTCTTGATGGGGGGCTTAATTTGAGTTTTCTGGTGGGACAAATTGTGAAACGGGGAGTGCAACATGGTAAGGTGAGGCAAAATGGTGTTAAACGTCACATTGAAGATTATTGTATGACATGGGTCTCAATGGAGGGCATAATTTTCTGGTTGAGGATGACATGTTTTTCTTTTGGAGGACAAGGCGTTTTTTCAATCTCATTAAAATCAGATCTTAGTTCTCGCTACCGCTAAACAAAGATCTGAAGACATCCCATTAGGGGTCATGTCAGAACGACCTTTCATCCGACCAATCAGTGCATCGCCTACCAGATTATGAAAGTGACAGTCGGAATGTGATTTCTAATCATGCAATCTCGAAAACTTTAACATGGGGTATTCCGAATGATAGTTACAGGTTTAATGACTGAATCCTTACAATATAGACAATCTATTAGTCATTCCAGAATGCTTTTTTGTTCAGGTTTCAAATTTGTAATCGAGAATTTGTCAAAATATGCTTCGAAGTGTAGTCGCCAGTTTGAAATTTGTGCCGTAAAGCACAAGAAAGCTGCCCTCTGATTGGTCATTCCATTGGTCGGTCAAAGTTTGCTCAAGGTCGGTCTGACGTGACCCATAATGGGATGTCCTCAGATCTTTGTTTAGCGGTAGCAAGAACTAAGATCTGATTTTAATGAGATTGGACATTTTTTCAGTATAACAACTTGTTAAGCTTGAGGAATATAACATGGGGTCTCAGAGGAGGGCATGATTTGTTTTCTGGAATGACAAATTGAATGGCTGGTCACTTAGGTTGTTGCCAGTAGAATTTACAAAGGGCCTGCTAAGTCAGTTAATGTAGTTTAAAGGTCAGTATTCAGAACCAGCATTCCAAGCATACACCAACATAAGTATATCTGATAGATTTTTAGATTACGCATATAACATTGTTGGCTCGTGATGAGTTTTAGGTCCAGTTCGTTTCTTAACAAGCAGGTCATGCTGACCAGTTGATAGGATTTCCAAAATTTGCATGTACTTGTTTCTGTATCACAAACGTGGCAACACACGAAACTGTGAGTGGTTGTAAACACTGACCATTGGTGTTGCAATATGGGTGAACATATTCTGATACTTGCTACTGGTAACACCCTCCTCCCATTTTCAAGTGTTTGTGAGTTGTCTCCCTTGGTGGAAACTAGATGCTTTCAAATGATGAAATTCTATCGGTAATATTCTGTCTTTCTGGTTTGTAAATACTGTATATGGCACGTGTTGCAGGAGTTTGGAGGGAGTCAGTCGACAGCGGCACCCAGTGGCCAGCAGAGCCAGGCAGCTGTATCAGCAGCAACTGATGGCTGGGACAATGATGAAGATGATGACTGGGGCAGTCTGGAAGATACTGGCAGGAGTACAACTAGTGCAATGGTATGGACACACATATATTGTGGGGGGTGATTTTTTGCCTGTTGACAGGGGGGCAGTTCAGGGCTGGGTAGATCCAGTGATATATAGTTGACTATCTGTTGACAGGGGGGCAGCTCAGGACTGGGTAGATCCAGTGATACAAGGTTGAATATCTGTTGACAGGGGGGCAGTTCAGGGCTGGGTAGATCCAGTGCTACCAAGTCTGGAGGATCTGACTTGGGAAATGACTGGGGCCAGCAGGACTTCACCTCCACTGCTGATACCGGGATGATGTCCACCAGCGACTACAACTGGGGTGGCAGTTCTACAAACGATGACTTCTTTTCTACAAGCATGGGGCCAAGCAAGGTAATCATATTAAATGTCAGGAAGGAAATGTATTGTGTTAAGGACCTAAAAACTCGTCAATTTGGTTTGGGAATGTGGGGCACCTTTAGAATATGCGTCATGTGGTGGCACAGGGCACAGGTTACAGGTCACAGGTCACAGGTCAGGTGAACATTGTGAAGTCAAGCAATGTCAGTCATGGAGAGTCCATGGATGGGTGACCATGTTTCGGCAGCTTGGCGCCGGAGAGTTGCTGGGGCTTCAGGCCTGCCCCACTGTGAAGCACATGTGACCCGTGAAGATTCCGGGTTAGAATAGGTCTTCAGCAACCCATGCTTGCTGTAAAAGGTGGCTATGCTTGTCGTAAAAGGGGACTAACAGGATCGGGGGGTCAGGCTCGCTGACTTGGTTGATGCATGTCATCGGTCCCAAGTGCGTGGATTGTCTGGTCCAGACTCGATTATTAACAGACCGCTGTCATATAGCTGGAATATTGCTGAGTGCGGCATTAAACAATAAACAAACCAAACCAAACCAAACCAAACCAAACTTGAAGCACATGTGACACGTCCTTTGGCAAGTGACTTTGTTAGAAATGTGTCCCTGTTCACCCAGCAGTATATGGATACCTGGTAGGATGAGCTGGCAGTGTGGTTGTTAACCTTCTAGCTTGGGTTGCATGATCCCCCTGGAGCTGAGAATGATTGTTGAGTGCACACCGATCCACTGACAGGGGTAATAATAATGCCTTGAGAATGCCCGTGTGGTGTGGAAAGATGTGCAATATAAATGGCCAGATACTCATGGGTGATCCCGCTGCCATTTGGCACATTCATCCTATTCTGTAATCTACAAGATACTGAGTGGTGAGGGATGAGCCAATATGGTGTGAACGGATCCAGGCGTCAGATGTGGAATTCATGAGTACGCATGAATAATAATAATTTGTTGGGTGATTTTGTCACTGAAAAGTATGGTAGGGAACATTGTAAGGATAACAGGGATCATAGTAAGGAACTGGGAAGGCATAGTCATGGCCGCTGATGCCACGAAGTGAGTCGGTTTATAAATCATTACTGACGAAGTGTAGTGAGTGAAAGTGGCTTGGGTGGAAAGTCCATGACAGTTTCCGACCCTTGAAGATTCCGGGTAGAATAGGTCTTCAGCAACCCATACTTGCCGTAAAAGGCGACTATGCTTGTCGTAAAAGGCGACCAACGGGATCGGTGGTCAGGCTCGCTGACTTGGTTGATGCATGTCATCGATCCCAATTGCATGGATCGATGCTCATGATATTAATCACCGGATTATCTAGTCCAGACTCGATTATTTACAGACCACTGTCATATAGCTTGAATATTGCTGTGTGCGGCCTTAAACAACAAACCAAACCAACCAACCATGACAGTTTCCTGTAGCCAACACAATTTGACATGGAACTACTTGACATTTTTGTGAGAAGAATAAATGCAACTGAAAATGTGAAAACAATAAAATAAACAAAAATAACCCCAAGTGCATTTATTTGTAGGCTCCATGTCTTCGGCTCTATTGTTTGAAAATGCATTAGAAGGGGATACAACCCCCTTAGACACCTTTCACAGCTTGCAAAGCCTTGTATCATTTCCTTGTCAAAACAGATCTAACTGATTTATTGCAAAAGAAGTCCATGATAGATAGATAGTTTTAGGACCAGCGACATTTAGATGTGTGCAACGTCAATAATTAAATATCTAGTAAACTGCATTCCTGTGCATGATGATAAATACTGAAGCGAAAACTAAGATATGCATTTAAGTTCACATTTATAATCCTTTCATCAACATGATTTAAGTTGAAACCAATTTTTTATTGAACATGAAATTGCCTTCATAAACTGGCGCCTGCTATAAAATGCACCACTGCAGGCTGTATTTAGTAAACAAAATTTGAAAACTCTCAACATCGCTGGGCTTATTCAATGACATTGTGTGTAGAGATGATAGATCACTGAGTGGAGCTAATGCACACTCGATGACCCCTGACATCACAGGCCGTATCTGGCAACACAATTACACGAATTACATCAAAGGGTATTGTGACGTGTTTGAAAAGCTTGCGGTGCTGTATTCTAAAGGTAAACTGAAATATGCAGGGGTTAAAATCTTCCACGGATCCGCAAATTTTAGTGGCCACAAATTTGTTAAACACACCCCATAAACACCACCAAATTATGGACCACGCTCCATTGCAAAGATGTTTCAGCTGAAAAGGAAAATATCCGTACTCATCCCTGAATGTAGTCTGCCTGAATGGAGATACAATGGTACAAACTGCATGAGCAATATTCTTTATATGCTTCTCTAACTTTGATAGGGGGATGTTTTTATCTTTCCCTGATATTCAAAACTGATTCTCATGATATGCCAAGTGTAAATTTAAATAGAATGACAGTTCTGATTATCCCAAACAAAAATTGAGCAGTGTAGGCTAAAGAAAATAATAGCCTTGGTTCTCAGGCACCGCCCGCATCATCATAAAGTCTGTCACTCATTTTGTTTTTATTTCCATTTTCAAAAAACAGTAACAAAACAATCCTAATACTTATATTTAGCCCTCAGTTACTTCCCTTTACATGTTGCACTGTTTTACTGCACATCTTGTGTTATGGTCATGGCTGCAAATGGAATTTGTATGCTTCTTTATGTAGGGAGGCCAGGTTGATGGTACACTGTATATTTTGTTACATACTAGTCTGAACAAGCCCCCCCCCCCCCCCCAAAAAAAAAACTACTACCCACCCGCACTATATTTTCAAAAGTCATTGCCTGAGAACCAATTCTTCTATTTAAGCCATATATTCATATTTATGATGGAATTAATGTTTTTTCAGGCAAATAAACCATCACAGAGTTCTGCCAGGAGGAAAACGCCACCAAAAGAGACTCCGAAGTCCCGAACTCCAGCCCCCGCTCCCAGAGCAGCATCAGCGAAAGTCACATCACCCTCCAGTAAATCAGAGGATGCTGCCTGGGATGATGCTGGAGGGGGCTGGGATGATGGTGGTGGGGAGTGGGCCCAGGATGCCTGGGGGTCAGGAGGGGGTATGCTGCTTATATTATACCTTTTGCACTTTGAACAACTCCTATTATGAACACACAATGCCATTTAGAAAGTTGTCAAATGTAACTAATGTTATATTTGGGATAACACTTTCTTAGTAAAGTACAGATAGTAGTACTTTTGGGGGTTGAGTCCCATGCAGGATTCGAACCCACACTGCCAGAGTGAGGCACCTAATCACCAGCACATAAAGTCAGAGATCTAACCCACTCAGCCATTGAGGCTTCCACAAAAATGAAAGTTCGAAAACTGGTAGTCTAGATCACATACTTTGTGCACCCACTCTGGCAGTGTGGGTTCAAATCCTGGAAGGGACCTAAAAGGGTTCTAGAATCTGTACTTTACTAAGAAAGTGTGAGGGCAGTGGGGTAGCCTCGTGGCTAAAGCATGGTCATCACGCCGAAGACCCAGGTTCAATTCCCGACATGGGTACAATGTGTGAAGCCCTGGTGTCCCCCGCCGTGATATTGCTGGAATATTGCTAAAAGCGGCGTAAAACCATACACACTCACTCACTCACTCACTCACTCACTCACTCACTCACTCACTCACTCACTCACTCACATAACATTAGTTACAACTATAATGGTTGGTATAATTGTTTTTAGTCGTCACTGTGTGGATGATTAAGAATTGAGGTTAAGCTGGTAAAAGTGGCCAGTATTGAAAGTATTTGCAGGTTACTAGGGAAGAGAAGGTCAAGGTCCCTAATCTGTGACCTGACAACTTGTCACACTCTCTGCATTAGCTTGGTCATCTGTGATGTAGCTATGATTTTGTTGACAATGGCATCAATCAAAGGTTAACTCAATCACTGTGCAGAAGATCCGGGGTAGAATAGGTCTTCAGCAACCCATGCTTGCCGTAAAAGGCGACTATGCTTGTCGTAAAAGGAGACTAACAGGATCGCGTGGTCAGGCTCGCTGACTTGGTTGATGCATGTCATCGATCCCAATTCCGTGGATTGATGTTCATGATGTAAATCACTGGATTGTCTGGTCCAGACCCGATTATTTACAGACCGCCGCCATATAGCCGGAATATTGCTGAGTGCGGCGTAAAACAACAAACCAAACCAAACCATCCACTGTGCAACAGGAGTAATCAGTATCAATTATATTTCATCTTAAATTTATAAAAGTAAACCTATTCATACACTCTAGGTTCAAGTTTCTTTGGTTGTTTAACACCACACTTCCCATTGTCAGGCATGTCTGAAGCTGAGCGCAAGAAACAAGAAAGGGAAGAGAAGAGACTCCAACGTCAACGAGAGCTCAACGAGAAAAGAGAGGCTAGAAAAGGGGCAATGAAACTGGGTGCCAAAAGAATTGGCTAGCTCTTTTCATAAACTCGGAGAACTGAACCCAGGAAATTATTTTGAAGTCCATTACCGTGGTGACAGGATTCAAATTGTTCCGACTGTTGGACTTGTTTGTAGGACTGCTGTACGGTTGATGAGCTATGGGTGTAGAATATTACATCATTGCCGTACATTCGAAGATCCAAGTGCTGGTATTTGTATAAGTGCTGGACATTGGAAGATCTGAATTTTGGAAGAAGTGCTTATGTTGCCCGGTCTTGACTGTACAGTTGTGTTGTAGACAATGATACACCACGTTGTGTTGATATTATCACCACTTCCTGTGGATGCATGTTGTGATGCCTATATGTGATTAACAGATGAAACCATCATTTAATGAATAAAATAGACATGATATGGATATTGCAATCGGAATTCACAGCAGTTGTTAAGGTTGGTTGATCGTAAATTGTTACATAGATTCTGTTGACTTTCAGTGCTTGTGCCTTTCTTTCTGTAGATGTATGGAGAGGCCAATGAACGGTTTTATGCACCCACTGATTCATGGATTGTTTCAGTTACCATGGTAACCTTGGACTATTTCAACCTATCATTCTCTTACTTCCATCTGTAATGTTGGGGCATTTGTGTTAATTAATATTTCCTTAGGATTGGTGGTCTAACTATAATTTAATTTGACGGCAAAACATATATATCTTACATTTGTGAAATTTTGAATTGATAGATTTTGAAAAAATAGTAATATTTAAATGCCTCATTTTAATCCATCTTTGCGGGAGTATGCGGACTTGATATATCACTCTTGATTCTTGCCTGTGGCATTATATAGTGTTCTCTCTCTACAAGCAACTGTCCGAGATTGTGTGATATTTATACCACCTTTTGTCATAACCAACCACCTGTTTCTTATCTGTATACTTGAAGTTGAGTGTTAAGACACTCAGTATTCTGAAGTGAAATCAGTTCAGATCAGGTTTTGCCTGTTGCCTCAATCAGTAAGCAACACAACTATCAAAATGTTGTTAAACTTGACAACTGTCCTGTACTTAAACTCTCTCATTACTTACTTGTCAGTAACCCTGTGGGGAGTCCAGTTAAAATCGGTCTCCACAACATATACACGTATGCTTGTCATAAGAGGCGACTTGGTGTATTGGGTGATCAGACTTGGTGACATTGTTGATGGCATTTAATCATATCCTGACACTGTGGATCGATGTTCAGAAACACTTGATTCTTTGCAGGCCGCTGTCATATAGCTGAAATATTGCTGAGTGCAGTATTAAACACACACAGGCACACACACACATCACGTGAAACACACGAACACACACACACGCACGCACACACACATCACTTACGCACACGCACACGCACACGCACACACACACACATATATCCACGCACGCATGCACACGTCACGCATGCACGCACACGCGCACACATCCACACACGCACGCACGCACACATCACATACGCGCGCACGCGCACACACATACACACACACACACATTACACACACATTACACACACATTACACACACGCAAAGAAGCACACGCAAACACACACACATCACACCAAATCACACAATGCTAGATCACACAACACGTGAAAACACACTTGTCAACATATCTCTGTTCACAGTAGCATGTAATTAAACTCACTCACTCACTCACTCACTTACTCACTCACTCCCGATCCAATGAAGATTTCATAAACCTATTTTGTTTAAGCAGCCTTTTCAATAGGGGTCGACTTCAACAAAACATGTCAATCATTGAAGACGGTATCATAGAGCTTTTCAATTTCTCATATACATGATATGCTAGGTTATTGATAGAGAAAGATTCTCTATTACATCTCAACATGGATTCCCTTCATATCAATGACACGTTCTATATTATATATAACTTTGCATATTCTTGTGTTTGTTTCATTGATGATATCAACATCTGACAGTGTCGTCTTCATATAATCTAAATAATGATTGAATTGGTCAAGGTATTGCTCTATTTCTGGGATAGATTTTCTGCAGATATCAAGACATGATGAACATAAACCTTCAGTGTAATGTGAGTGATGTCACTCTCTTTAAAACATGGCCTGTCCTTCATGAGACCACATTAAAAAATCATTTCCTCATCAAATCTTTATTTGAATTTTGGTATTTCAACTAAAATTGACAGTTCTACTAAATGCAAAGAGTTACACCTCTCCAGGGCTCCAAGATCAAGCAGCCTTTCCTGATTTGCAAAACTATGAACAGCAGTGCTATTGCTGGTCTCAAGGACCAGTTACATCAGAAAGTGCAGCTTCAGAATTGAAGATAATTCTAAGCATTTGAAACCAGAATCGATATTAACATGTTAAAATATTTTTTGAATTTCAGAATTATGTTGCATAATAGAAAAAGAAAGTGATGCATTGCAGTGGTTATATGCAGGTTATAAAGTGAGACTGGTATTATAAAGTTTTATCGTTTTTTCAGCTAGTATGACGTAATACAAATAGTATCCATGGGAGTAATATTGGTGTAGATCATTCATACTTTGAACTTGTGTATTATTTTGTTTGATAGGCATTACTTAGAAGTTGACAAATGACAAAGTAGAGATAATTTAGCCTTGCTTGACAACGGTATAAGAATCTACCAAATCGTCGCCTTTACAGCAAACAAAGAAGTTGTTATCCATTAATTCTCTCTACTTTATCAACCTGTGTATTGCAGAACAATGAAGAATGGAAGCAAGTGACAATGCTTCCTTCTTTACAGGGCACACGATTCAAGACTCGTATTTAGCAGGGATTGAACTGGCTTATAAACAGACAAGATGGAATTCCTGGTTTGTTTTGATGCTGTACCAATTACAGTGAAACCTCACTTGTCTTGACCCCAGTAATCAACACTGCCATCCAGACAATACATATCAATTTACAAATCCAGCCAAGAACTTGGGATTAAAGGGGTTTCACTGTAGATCTAAGGCTAAAAAAAATAATAGTCTTGGTTCCCAGGCAAAAAACAAAAATAAAATCCTAATTCTTAAAAACAATGCGATCCAATATAGCACATAGTTACTTCCCTTTACATGCACACTGCTTTACTGTGCACTTCGTGTTATGGTCATGGCGGCTGTAGGAGTGACTGAGTGATTTGGGTTTAACGCCGCTTTTTACGTTATTCCAGTTATATCGTGGTGTGCCAGCTTAATTTGGGGGGAGAGCCCGAAGTGATGCAGGTCTCAGACGTTTACCATTTCCGTGAAACCCACAAGCATGGTGTTGTCGTCAAAAGGAGTTTGTATGCTTCTTTATGTAGGGAGGCCTTTTCCCAGGTTGATGGTATACAACTGTTGATTTGGTTACATACCAGTTTGAACAAGCAAAAACAACCCCAAAAAACACCTCCTGCCCACACTATATTTTTAAACGTCATTGCCTGAGAACCATTTCTTTAATTTTTTATGCCTAAGAGAGATAAAAAGATCTCCATCAATAGTATAATATAATTATTGCTGCAGATGCAGTGTGTTCCTCTCCATGGAGTCCATGGAGTCAGACTTGATTGTAGCAGAGTGGGCCGTTCTTGAGTTATTTCCTGTTAATCTGGCAATACATGATACAGGTTCCAGTTTCTATCCCTGTGGTGGTGTTATGTGGGGGCTGTTGTTGATGTGTAAGGATATTTATTGTTAATTATTAGAGCTGTGTTATCACGTTGCAAATGTTAAAAATGTACAAAGATGTTTCTGTACAGCTTTGAATGAATAAATGAAGACCTGTGTACTTCCTGTTACCTGCAGTCTTTCACTGTCCACACCTCGGCCTCAAAGTGATCTTAGCACCACAACTCCATATTCTGATATTCTAGTTTACTGTATTTGACCTAATAAGCGCCCACGGCGATATTTGCTAATATATTGGCTAATGAACAATCCCAATTAGCACCCCTTCTGATTGAACAATGTACACAAGACTTATTTATTCGTGTATGCTACGCACTCGTTTGTTATATGCACCCTTAATTATGGGCAATTAAATCCTCGAAAAATATATCGGTCATATATAAACATTTCAGGCTGTCAGCATAAACTACGAAATTTATGATCTTTCAACTCTGTTTTTTTTCATCAAAATAATATTCTGATAAGATCCCCCTATTTCTAATTTTTAGAGGACCCTGGCTGCTTATTATGTCGAATACGGTAAGAAAAATTACAGGAAATGGATTTTGTCAAATGAGAGACTGTCAGTTGACCATGTGTTGTACATTCATATCAGGATACATGGACAGGAATCTGTGAGTGTTGTTTATATCATATATATTGATGGCAACTAGTCATATAAACAAGCCTGGACCAAGCAAACCAGTGACTGAAAGCATGAGCAACAGTCTCCACAGCAAAGTCTGCTGAGAGCCAATCAGTCACATCACAGAGCCTGACAATTCTGTCCTGATTTTAGTTGGCTCTTATCATGTCATGGTGGCACGTGGTCCTATGCACAGCACAGATCACAAATCAGGTGAAGTTAACCAACGTTGGTCGCGGAGAGTCCTTGGATGGGTGACCCTGTTCAGCAGCTTGGCTCCTGAGAGTTTCTAGGGCTTCAGACCTGCCCACACTGAAGCACATGTGGTGTCTCCTTGGGGAAGTGACTTTGTTTGAATTATGCGTCTGTTCACCCGGCAGTGAATGGGTACCCGGTAGGATGAGATGGCAATATGGTTGTTAACCTTCTACTGTCTAACAGGCAGCTTGGGTTGTATACTCCCCAGGGAGCTCAGAATGATTGTTTAGTGCACATTGATCCACTGACCGGGGTAATAAATGTCTAAGCGCTTGGAGCATGCTTACGCATTGAGTACAGCGCCAAATAAATGGACTACTACCATTATTATTATTATTATTACTTACCTGGGAACCCATTTAACCCAAAATAACCACAGGCAGGACTAACTAGGTGTTGAGGTCAGCAGTTTACTTCATCATCATGGTGACCGCCTCCGTGGTCTAGTTGTACAGCGTCCGCCCGGAGAGCAGAAGATCCGGGGTTCGATCCCCGGACGCGTCATACCAAAAGACGTTTAAAGATGGTACTTGTTGTTACCCTGTCTGGCGCTCGGCATTAAGGGGCCAAAACAAGGACGGGTCGACTCAAGGTCAGTATACTGTGTCTGAGTGGGAAATGAGCTTCACACGTTGCACACATTTGGGGAATTAAACCCAGGTCTTCGGCGTGACAAGCAAACACTTTAACCACTAGGCTACGCCCACCGCCCCAGGACAGACCGCAGGAACTAGTACGAGCTTGGAAAAAACCCGTTCCATATATGCTCTCACAATAAGCATGGGGTACTGATGACTTATTCTGACTGCGGAATATATATAGTACATACAACTGTGCTGCATGTTTCATGTAAGGCCTGACTGTATTATCCCAGGTGTCAAATATATCAGTGCACATTTTTCTGATATTTGCAGTGTGCACACATCACTTTTCAGTTATTTAAGTCATAAATACATCTCCAAATGTCCAGACGTTCCTCTTTGCCGCCAGACATGAGTCCCTATCTCGGCAAATCCCCCGCAAGTCCAATCAATGCGTGTTTTCTAATGCGTCGACTGTTTACAGTATCGTTAATGTTCAACACGGTGGCAATAGCCCAACATGATGTGCCGTTTGGTGAATGCCAATGCTTTGCCATCTTTGATTTTCTGGGATAGTATGCTTAGGCATTTCAGTTACAATGATTCCAAAGACAGACTTTCAAATTTGGAGAACTTTCTTTCAAATTTGGAGAACTTTCATTCAAAATTAATAGCAGTAAAGACGCATAAACTTTCTGTCATCAAACATGAACGTCTCTATAGAAACCCCTCAGGTGTGTATACGGCTCTCATAAACATACCTACAAGGTTGGCCAGTTACGGTGGCTACCATCCTACAGGCAGATTTTATAAAATCTCTACACTGAAAATGAACACGCAATTACACTTCAAATTTGGTGGCAATATTTTTTAGAAGGTGTATATATAAGGAAAAAAACATGTTTTATACAAACATTTGCATGCATAATGCATATTATTTATTCCTTATATTTGATATTATCAATACAGTAAACACAAGAGTGATTATTTCTTTATCATGTAATGTCATTTAAGATGTAATATTTCTCAATGAAGTAACTCTTAGTCTCAGAAACAGCATATCAGTAAAGTGTTTAAGTAAACAACCCTGATTAACATATAAGTGCCAAATGATTTGTATCCATATTAGTCTTCACAAACACCCACTCAATGGAGAACCCACATCTAAACTTACTGAGAACATTAATGGTATATTGAGAAAGCAATCATTGAATCGTCTGGAGATTAAAAGTTTCTGCTAAGTGACCTCATTTAATATTTATGGGATCCTGATGCCAACTTTATCAGATTGGCTCATTGCATCGACACTATCCATTATATTACAAGCACTGAAACTAGTTTACAAATAAAGCCTTTATTCATGAAAAACATTCACACGATAGTGTACATGGACCACACATATAAAGATATAACATAAGCAATAGGACTGATTTAAATTGGACTGTAAACTTAATAAATGTTGGTTGACATTCGTTCAGAATATGACAAAAATGTAAGTATAAAAAATAATTCTAAATTACAACTTTGGTTTCAGTAAAATATTGGCTTCATTAAACATGAATGGTTATTAACTTTATTGTTGAAGTTAATAGCAAACATCATAAAGATTACAACGGATTTCTTACAAGTTACATCCAACATGAAAGATGACTAGTCTCATGTTATTGAACAATATTCACATTATTTCCATCAGCAGCATTCTCCATTATCCAGTGTATAAGATCTATAATGATAAGTATGCTGGACCCATGTGCTACCAAAGCTTTGTTTCGGGAGGGATGTCAAGCTCAGCGATCACGTACTTACCACAGAATATCTCTCGCTCATGAATATAGTTTTAGATTGGATGGCTATTTTTAGCATCATTTGATTTTAATCGCGCTCAAAACAAAGCTTTTGTAGTGAATGGGTTGAGTGTTTTGATGAAAGGGAGATAACTTCCATTCCGGATGGAAAGAGTTTTAATTTGAAAGAAAAGGTTTCACAAGCAAGGAATAAAGAAATTTATTTTGAATTGAGGATGTCTTCTGTGCTCGTGAAACCTTTTCTTTCAAATTAAAACTCTTTCCATCATCTCAACTGTAAACAGGGAGTCTAACAAGTCAACATGGGGCTGTTATAACTATAAAATATAAGACCAGGTGATGAATATGGAGACTGAGCAGCCCTCGTTTCCACCAACTTTACCATTTTAGGGCTGACACCACTTTCCTGTGAGTTTAAATGCTGCATGCTGTTTGTCAGTTCACGAGCATTGTTGTACAGGACTTGCCACCATCACAACACAACATGACTGCATTTGTACGATAATGGATTTACTTTTTTAGGAATGATATGAAGATAAGATCAGTGCAATACAAACAGGGAGGCACTATGTTGGTGGGTGGGATTCTAAGTAATTTACATTGCTATTCCTGGTGGGAGCTAAAAGCTATCGTAGTTTGAATCGTTAACAAATTAATCGTTAACACAAATCATAGGACTTTTCAGCATAAAAAATGCATATTCATAGACATTTATCAAAATATTTATGAACTTTACTAAAACGTCCTGCACAAATCAAACTCATGACATATACCGTATTCGACATAATAATCGCCTTGGGCGCTCTCAAAATTAGAAATAGGGGGCTCTTATAAGAATATTATTTTGGTGAAAAAAAAACAGTTGAAAGATTGTAAATTCGGTGGTTTATGCTGACAGCCTGAAATGTTTATTATATACGACAGATATATTTTTCAAGAATTTTATTTCCCATTATTAAGGATGCATATAACACACGTATTATACACGAATAAATAAGTCTTGTGAACATAGTTCAATCGGAAAGGGTGCTAATCGGGATTGTTCACAAGCCAATATATCAGCAAATATCGCCATGGGCGCTTATTACGTCGAATACGGTAAATGAATTTCAATTCTGGTAAGAAATACACCTTTGCCATGTCAATGGCATGTTGAACATGTTGAAACCCATCTAGAGTAGGCTTCTGGGAATGTGCAAAATACATCAGTAAAATTATTGTAATTCCATGTGAAGCATGTTGCCAGCCTGGGTCCCTTAAGTTTATGCCTTGGACCCTATACATTATAACTCAGGTCCATGAACTGAAAACTGAGAGACCAAATGAAATCCCTGCGTCAAAACCATACACACAGAAACCTCATCTCAAACTCTGACTCTTGACTATTGCTTATCACAAGATATTGTCAGGATCCTGGTGGAATCCTTTATTCATCATTATTTGTTTCAAGTCAGATAATTTCAAAATATCTGATAAAGACCTCTGTTTTGCTGAAATCTAAAATCAGAATGTCTAGTAATGATTCCCCATTGAGCTAGGTTGCCATTTTCATGGGACATAAATATCAGTGATTATTGAATTCACAACCAACCATCTTGCAAGCATCTCTGTGAGGTGTTGTTGGGTTGTTTTCGGCATGGGTACTCTAGAAATGTACACCAGTAATTTCAAACATTGTCGTTTGATAAATTGAAGCCTTAAGTCACCCATACCAGTGCTACATTGTTGACTTCAAATAAATTTCACTATCCTGATGTTTGAACTCATAATAACACAAAAGTTCCTGTTGTCCCAAAGACTTTAGTTCCACAGGTATCATCATATCATATTATTAATATTAAACTGAACTGAATCCATTCCACTGACCACTGTACTTCATGCTTGTCAACAAGCTGAAATTAACATTTTCTAGTCATCCTCAAACTCCAGGACCTTGTTCTTTATGTTATGACCATCTTCCCGAGGCAAGAGAGTTAACTGACTATAAAAGTCAAGTTTCCACCCTTGCCGAACCAGGATGGAATTCATGGGCTCGATCGTAGCCCGCCGTACCTATTACGAGTTATGTCCCGTCTATGCCTCTCCTATGGACCAATCAGATTCCACCTCTCATAACACCTGCATTTCAAACAAAATGTCAGTGCCCAGTCAAGACGATCTGATCCATAATCAAGATCTATATTGTGAAAAAACGAGTCTTACATTGCGAAGTGCATCAAATCATGTGAGCACCTTAATTAAAAACATGAAAAGATTTAGAAAATATCTGTTGACAACAAGTTGGCGGTGGACATGCTTTGCAAATCCTGCAATCAACCGAAATCTGCACGACAATTTACGAACCAGATTTCAGTTTCATTGCGCGATTTTGATTGGACTATGCATAGACTTGTTAGTCCAGCCAAAATGTAACTCCATAATACCAGCCTAGTTCGGCAAGGGTGGAAACTGGACTTTAAAGTCAGTTAACTCTCTTGCCTTGGGAAGATGTGTGATGACTGTCATAAGTCAATGTTAATATATGGGAAATATGATCATCTTTGTGCTAAGATTGCTTCTGTATGTCCCATGATGTAACTCTAGTTGCGAAATGATACACCAATACAGTATTGTCATACACAGCTACAAATGGAACTGTCACTTTTGTAGGAATTCATAAACGTGTACATCAGGGAAAGTCTGTCCACAAAAGAAAAAGGCTACACTAAAGTTGAAACAAAACATGACTGAATAATCATATCAGCCTGGTTATTCTGCTCTAAGTAAGTTGCCAGCGATTGTTCTGTGCAGATAAAACACACAAGGAAACATTGTGTATTGGGAAACATATTGTATCACAACATGTGTATCATAATGAGAATCGCATAAAGTATCTCTATTATACTGAAAAACTACAAACAGGGATCACTATCTACTTGGGTGTAGTTCTAAAGTGAAAACTAGCTGGGTAATTTCTGTGAATCAGTTGTTAAATCAACTCACAGTTCCCATCATATAATGCCTCATATATGAAATTTGATTTGTCATTCAGTATTCAGTAGGAGTGGGACTACGGTATTTTGATTCAAAGTGACTGATTCGTCTGGTGGTCATCAACACTGCACTAAAACATATTTCTCAAGTCATTTTCACAGAACTCTGCTGCTGTGCTTGCTTCAAAGTTTCTTCCAGCTCAGAAACTTCCATTTGTAGCGATGTCTTCTTCTGTTTTAATGCCAAGATAACTTCTGTAAAGATAAAATACAGAGTGAGTGAAGGAGAAAGGGAGGCATGCGTGGGGCTGTCTGTCACTTCAAGCAATACTCCAGCCATACAATGGGGAACACCAAGAATGACCATCACACACTGTACCCAGATAGTGAATCTAACCTGTGTCTTTGCCATGGCCCCCATGGGGATTCTGGGTTAGAATGGTTCCCAGGAACTTATGCTTGTCATAACAGGTGACCAGGGTTAGAAACTAACAATTTTTGTCCACTAGTCCTTATAATGATAACATATAGCAAAACCCTTAAAATGGGCCAATTTCTACTAGTCCTTAGGATACCTTTACTCTATTGGGCAGTTTGGTAAGGACTACAGGATTAGTGCCAATTTCTAACGCTGCAGGTGACTGCCCTGATCACTGTTTTTTTCTGAATCAGACTACATTTTTACAGGCAATTGACATAAAGCTGGAATATTCCAGAAAAAAACAGTATTAAACATTGCACAAAACACAAACAAATCTTTGGCATAATGAGTACCGTATATCGCTGTGTATAAGGCGACCCCACATATAAGACGACCCCCCTGTACACGCCTTCAAAATCAACCCAAAATCCTATACTCCGTGTATAAGGCGACCTGGAATGAAGCACATCACAAGTGTGCACACAAAATTTTTATATGCAATAAAAATATGTTTATCTTGCGGGGGGTTTTCTACGATGATTGGTCGCGTGTGTAACTCCAGCACATGTTGCCATTTTGTGTTTACACGGTACAACACCAAATTAGTGCCCGTAAAATAAAATTCATTTATGAAGTAATAACATATAAGAGACAATGGTGAGTAATTTAATCGCCAATTAACTATGTTGTAACTAACTAGGCTTATATTTGCTTCACAATTAGCGTGTTTATTCCACAATCACTTATTCACAATGTCTCCAACAGTTGTTAATACAACTGTAAAAACAGCGGAAATTGATTTCAGCTTCAACGGTTATCACATGTTAGGTCACATGTGCAATATGCAAATGCTTACCAGTACTTCCGGCTCTCTACTCACGGATGTTGATTGTTTTACCATGTCAGCTGGTTTGACAATCTGCATCGAGGCGAGGGTCATTTCAACTTTATTTGCAGAAATTATTAAACTTTATTCAAGGAAAAGAGATACAAATCATGTTTATGTATGGAAATAGTTATTGGAACAGTTATTTAGGATGAAATGCGAAGTTTTATCGTCAAATGCTGGGCTGGCTATCGGACGCCAGTTGACATCGCCAGTGGAAAAAAATGTGAGATCTTCGACTCCGTGTATAAGACGACCCCCCTTCTTAACCCCCTCATTTTAGCTACAAAAAACTTGCCTTATACACAGATATACGGTAACGATTATAACAACTAGGCTACACCACCATCCAATATTGTCAATATGTTTATTATGAGTTTGAAGTACTATATGCCACAACACGCACAAGGCAATCATGTTAGTCTGAAAACATCATCTTGATAATGTCGATATGATTGAAAATTTAATTTTATAAAACTTAAACTACAAACTCAATGGTGATATCACACTACATGTACTAGGTTATCACACTAGAAACACTGTCACACCTGAAGGTTGTTGACATCATTTAACAACACATGCTCGAAAAATAATCTCTATATATCTATTCATAATCCCTGATAATGAGACATATGATAAGCTGATTGTTTTCAGTTATTGTTAACAGTTAATGTGGGAAAATACAGATAAATGTACTAACCATTTTCTGAGTCGGGGTTCTCTGCTGTTGACTGACTAATTCGCAGTGCTTCTTCGTGTGGTGTGGGTATTATTCTTATTCCACTCTCATTGAAGCACCACCGCTTTTCTAATTCTAACTTTTCAATTTCCTGTCGAAAAGAAAAATACCAGTTTTATCATCATGATCATGACATTCATTGAAATACTTGTCTTACAGCGTCACTTCCGAACAATTATTAACTTGATTAACAGTAGACCCATCATCAATACTTCACAAGTACACAAAGTTCCTCAATCACCCACGACAATACAATCACTATGTGGTTTAGTTGCTATTTTTACCCAACAAATCAAGTGAGGGCCTGGTTCCTGATTCTCATCTTACATCGCAATGTTTCTTGCTTGACAATGCACGTGCCATAGGCTTGAGGTTGCTTGAGGTTTTTCACAGGAAATGCTATGGTTTGTATTGTTGTGTTAGATTTGTTTACATATTGTGAGCGCCAATGTGCATGCGCTACTACGTCATACGTCACATGCCCCAGCATCGGGAGTGATGTCATGACCATGTACCTGTGGTCAGTTACAAATAAATCATCGTTCAGTTCAGACATCTTGTTGCTTGATGTTCCTCCCAGTCTAGGCGCGGGTTGTACAAGTACCTGAGCATGATGTACAGTCTTACAAATACACTACATTTGATTTCCACTAGTTATAAATGGTCTCAATGTCATTAGCTTACTTCCCATTGGCATGCATCACTAATAGTATTTTCTGAGAAGACATGGTCGTATGACAATGACTATGAGTATGCTACTGACAACCTGGTGATAATTATCTACTGTTATTGTTGTAGATAAACACACCCAAATAAAAAAAAAACTGGATGCCGATGGTCTTATTCGGGATGGATGCAGTCAAAACTAGTTTTGACCCGCTCCCTAAACATGGTGATCGAAATCTGGACAGCATTAATAAACGTTACAAAATACAAAGAATTGTTTATCACTTAAGTTGAAAAAAAGAATATATTAATGTCTACCTGTTGTAGTTTCGCTACATCATCTTGAACGCGTGTGGTTATGTTCTGTAGAGCATGCTGCTCATATATTAAAGTTGATAGGGAAGCAACACTTTGTTTTATTGTCTGTGAGGAATCCATTTTTCAGAGTTATCTTTTCTTGGTTGTGCTAAAAGTGAAGACATGTTCGAAAAAAACAGTTATACAATTATCCATCTATTTAATTAATTTTGATGTATTATATTCACACACCATTCGTATAATATATGTCTAGTTTGGTTAATACTAGGAATAATATATATCGAAACGTGTTTCATTTTGTATAAGTGTTTGTTAAGAACTGGTTACAGTATTCGTTTTGGAAATCGCATTTCAACATTTACATAAACCTGTTGCTGTCAGTGCACGTGTTGTTTGTAAACATAAGAAGTCAATGGTTTGTCAAGCAATATGTCTAAAATTATTGTTTTGATTACATAACATGAGTTGCTGTCTTTTATTTTATGTAGGCTTCTATCCGAGAGCCGAGATTTATGTCTTAACTGTTGCACCCCGTGTAAGATCTCTGATAGTCGCCAACAGCGTGGACATTTGACATCCCCTTTCCGATCAAACACTCCCTTCTCGTCATTTACCCCTTAGAGTTGGCGCCCCTTTGCAGTCAAACAAAGTTTAAAATCCTGTGGGTTATGTACCCCTATAGGATCCTCAGGGTTAGTCGTGATTTAGGGTATGGGTTTAGACCAAAGACATAGCACTCAAAGTCATGTGATGAAGTATTGGCTAATTTAATAGAATAATACGTTAGCCTAGCCACGACTTGTAGGTCCGTGGCCTAGCTTAGCTTCAAGATGGCAAAGCAAGTTTGATCCTCCGTGCTAACAGAAATTCAAGTGTGCCCAGTAAAGTGCAGTACTCCTGAATCATCATTGAAGCCAATTCAATTTTGTAACAAGGAACAAATGTTACTGTTTTTTACCCACCAAGATAAAGGCCACGCCTGTTCTAAAGCAACATGAGTCTATTGTATGGATCTAGTCAATGTATTGCCATGCACTCACACATTCACTGCTAACAATGCTAAATGGATTTTGAAAAATTAAAACAATTCTCACGGGACTGCATATGACCTGAGCCTCGTTTAGGTGGGGCATGTGTACACAGAGATTATGAAAGTGTTCCCAAGCTTTGATTATTGATCAACAAGTAGTTCACTACTTTACATGTTTGAACAAAAATTGATAAATAATAATTCAACATTGGAAGAGTTGCGGTCATTACCTTCAGGTTGAAGTCTGTCTGGTTCTATTACTGGTAGATATACTACAGACAGTGATTGAGGGTTGAATCTGCTTTAAGCATGTCTCGGCAATATCGTAGCGGGACAAACATATTGTGACTCCGACATGGTACCAAACTAAAGAGTAACACAGAAATGAGTGTATGCTGGCAAATGCGTCAAGTATATGTGTCATAGTAGACTGAAGATTGTGTACACTGTCACCAAGGAAGGGCTCGCCCTTGACTCTAACACTAGACTACACTATGGGACAGACTGGGTCTGAGAATGACAGAGAATCACATACAAACTTTCCTATTTCAGAAATACTTCCAGGCCATAAGATGTGGCTAAATTTGTTTTATTGACACTGTTCTGTTCTGTTATAGATTGTCAAAGATGAGTTCTAGTGATGATGAAATAGATGTGTTCCGAAAAAAAGTTTTAAGTATCAACCCCACATCGAGTAAGATTTCCAAGAAAGGACCAGTGGAACAAGATTCAGACAGTGATGATTCAGACAGTGATGACTCAGACAGCGCTATGTCAGCAGATTTTCCGTCAAATTATTCAATACCAAAACAAGAATTGTCTTCAGAATCTGAGAGTCCAGAACTTGACACTCAACAGCATAAAAAGTCAGTGAAATTGAAACCGGTGAAAACTAACACTAAGAACAAAAATGATACCAAAGTACATAAAGTGACGAAAGGAACGAAAAGGAAGTTGAAAATGAAAGAGGAGGAACCTGATCAGTCAGAAGATGAACCTGAGGAGGTTACCATGAGTAACGTAGAAAAGGTTTCTCCTGAAGATGGGGAAGAATATGTGAGTTGAGATTTATAAAGGACAGACTGAGATTCATAAGCTCTGTTTGTCTGTAATGCTGGTGTAGATTTTGTACTTCACTACCTCATCCCATTTGGATCCAGGCTCTTCAACTGGCTAGTGAATAATCCCAATTAGCACCCCTTCCGATTGATCAGTGTACACAAGACTTATTTATTTGTGTATAATACGCACTCAGACATTGCACGCTTGTGACAGTTGTCCTTGTGTCTGGGGGAAGAGGGTTGAAGTTTATGGCAGTAATGCTCCCAGACCTGGCGGGTAGCCAGGTGTGCGGAAGCTATGCCCGATTTTTTAAAAGCACTGATTTAACTACGAAATTTTATTGCATCTGCCATCTTGTTTATTTGACTTTTGCCATTGACTTATTACATTTCTTGGTGTGAATGTTGTCCAAACTGCACGAAATTGCTTAAAATGCAATCAAATGTTTAAAACCTTTCTGGTGGGGCATGCCCCCAGACCCCCTTAGACTTTTCCTCTTTTTTCGGGAAAACCTGCTCTCATCCCTGTGTATACACCCTTAATTATTGGCAATTAAATTCTGGAAAATATATGTCATGTATGATATGCACAGTTTTCTTCTGTATCATTTCAAGTTGTCAGCATAAACCACAAAATTTACGATCTTTCAAATCTGTTATTTTTTCTCACCAAAATTATATTTGAATAAGAGCCCCCTATTTCTAATTTTGAGAGCTCCCTGGGCGCTTATTACGTCAAATACAGTATTTACAGGCCAACACTGGGTAGCTTGAATATTGCTGCAATGTTAAACAATTACACACTCATTACATCAAATGATACACCATTCTTATGCATTAGAAACCTTGATAATTCCAGTTTATTACTTGCCCGTGAAGAGATCACCGGTTTAATAAACATACAGCTTTATTACACATTGTGTAATACCAAAACGCGTGCTTATGTACTCTCGGAACACGTTTCACGAACAAATATTGAAAGCTCTCAACATCCCCTGGCGTATTCAACGACATTGTATGTGGAGATGATAGATCACTGGGAGGAGCTTATGCACACTCGATGACCCCAGCAACCTTGTTGCTAGGCTGACGTCACATGGCATTGTTTCGCCGATGGATCGTGCAACAAAATTCCACAAATTACGTCATCGGGTATTGTGACGTGATTGTAAACTTTGAGGTGCAAGGCCCCGTTCCACAAGGCGATCGTGCGGTAGCGCAACGACAGTCGTTGGTCTAAGTTAAATTATGTGAGTTGTGATAGCCTTAGCGCTACGATACGTTTGTGGGACGAACGCCTGAATCCTAAAGGTGGACCATTGTATGATATTAAATTCATACGTTTCAACTTTTGACGTGTTTGAAGTATTATTCTGTTAAACTCAATTGGATTATGCCATTAGGATCGTGTAGGTGTCAGCCTATTTACACTCAACAGTATAATTCTAAAAACATTATAAATGACAAGTAATAAATAAAATACTAAACTCGCTCTCGTGTAAAACCAATTTTATGAAACTCGTGAATAGTTGTGGTATCTGACTCGCTTTCGCTCGTCAGATACCAGAACTATTCACTCGTTTCATAAAATTGGTATTACACGGGAGCGCGTTTAGTATTCTATATTTATCCAATGTGATGTTTATCCAGTGTGATGTTTACCCAATGGGATGTTGATGATATCGAAACAGTGTTTTAAGAGAATTTATCATCCAAAACTGGCTCCCACAGGAGATATGGCTTGGGTGAGATCAAGCGATATCTACACTGTAGATATCACTGCAATGAAATTGCATCACAATGCTTTGCAGACCATTGTGACGTCATTGGTTACCATGACATCACAATCAAATGACATCACTAATGGTTCTGCTACTGAGGCTGTTAGCAGTACTTTTTACACTTAAGACACTGCTTATTACTGTCTACAAACTGAAAAAGCTGGAAGAATGATGTTGGATGATAAATAAAATCTCACCCTTGTGTCTTTTTATATCAAATATATCAACACTCGTTGATAAAAGTGGAAAGATTTTAAGAGAATGTAAAAGCATCCATGATATATATATGTATATATGTGTGTGTAATTTTAAACAAAGTGTATTCGCAGATGGGAAATGAATTATTATGAGATAAGAAACAATAATTTGAGCATTTTTCTGTTTTTCAGACTGCAATAAGAGAAGGTATGTGGATACTCCAGCTAATGATGAGATATCTTGATCATGTTGAAAGTCTAACTTCCATTGCATGTACATGTGTTTGCTTTGTAATGGGTCAGGGTTGAGTATGACAAGTACATCAAACATGTTGGAGTACCTATGCAATTTCTCACTGTCTTGTGCAGTTCACATGGTTAATGATTTGTAGTATGCATAGAGACAGCCATGGGGAAGGATCTCTCTGTGGTACTATCAATTCCCATCCATGTCCATTTATATATAAAGCATACTGATTTCCAGAATACAAATGCACTGCTGTTGCATGTAGCCTTATGAAATGATTTCAAAATTGGCTTTTTTTTAAAAATAGCATTCAACATAATTAATTATCAATTCATGATCGATCATAAATGAGAATGAAAACTTATATTCAGAGCGTAGTGTATACTTGTCAACACAGCATATCTTCTGGGAAACCTTGCAGAAGTAACCGCATTTGAAACTTTGTCCGTAAGCAGGTAATATGTATACCACTGATTTCCAGAGTTGTCCCACATGTCGTTTGAGGAACTACAGAAGTTGAGAGATCGCTTGGGAGTAAAGGTGTAAGTATATGGTGAATCATACAGTTTGTGAGTGATTTGGATTTAATACATCAACATTCGAGTAGGGAACTATTCTTGTCTAATCTAATAGTCCAGATCATAATTAGAGTGACCTCTCTTTTTAAAAATCTCAAACACGCGCACACACACGCACGCACACACACACGCACGCACGCACCCAAACACACACACACACACACACACACAAAATCCTTTTTTGGTGTCAGTTTGGTGTGGGAAGAAAGCCCACTGCTGCCTTTTAGGCAATGGGTTAGTATGAGTGTGAATTTTGGTCTTGTCTGCATCATAATACACATCAAATAGATGAGACCGGTGAAGATGCGGGGTAGAATAGGTCTTCAACCCATGCTTGCTGTAAAAGGCGACAATGCTTGTCGTAAGAGGCGCCTAACAGGATCGGGTGGTGAAACTCACTGACTTGGTTGTCGTAACGAGGCGCCTAACAGGATTGGGTGGTCAGACTCGCTGACTTGGTTGATGCATGTCATCGATCTCAATTGCGTGGATTGATGCTCATGATGTCAGTCACTGGATTGTCTGGTTTCAGACTCGATTATTTACAGACCGCCATCATATAGCTGGAAAATTGCTGAGTGCGGTGTTAAACAACAAACAAACATCAAATTGGTGCAACTTATGTTGTATGGTTTTCATCCCCTTTACACTTGGGACATGTAAACCACAGATCCTTGATGTTTATAGGTTACCTGAAGTATTTTTAATTTTGGTAATGTTATAGATCTGATATTGTGTTTATATATTTGAACATCAGACCTTGTTTGGATTTTGTTAGCTGGACACTTGAAATGTGTTTCTGTAACTATCCATATCACTGTTAGATGTGCAGGGGATAAGTTAGTGTCCTGCATACATGTTTAGATACGCCAATTTGTATATTTTATCTATAAAATGAGGATAACAAACATTTCTTCCAGGAAATTAAACATTTAACCCTCACATGTTTTTAGACCCTCATCACTCTCACACTGACTATGTTCCAGCTACAAACAAGTGATGAAAGGCGAAAGAAAACAAACCCATCATCTTTCCACAGCCAAGAGGAGTTTCACACGAGAAAATAAAAATAGGTCAGAGCTGTTAACTTCTCACATTGTTCTTCTATTATGACGTAGTTTGGTGTTTGTGTTTTGTTCCCTGAAGAGAAATAAAAATAGGTCAGAGCTGTTAACTTCTCACATTGTTCTTCTATTATGACGTAGTTTGGTGTTTGTGCTTTGTTCCCTGAAGAGAAATAAAAATAGGTCAGAGCTGTTAACTTCTCACATTGTTCTTCTATTATGACGTAGTTTGGTGTTTGTGCTTTGTTCCCTGAAGAGAAATAAAAATAGGTCAGAGCTGTTAACTTCTCACATTGTTCTTCTATTGTGACATAGTTTGTGATTTATTCCCTGATTAAATGATGCAATCATTCAGGTTCAATTATTTGTTGATCATGATAATTGTTTTTGAGATGTCTTCTTTTGAATGTGAAAAGGTTTGATTTTGCAGACCAATGGAAGCATCATCCAAGAAACCAGTGTCCATTTACAGAGAAGTAATTCCAGTGAAAAAGAGGGTAAATATGGTGTCTGTTACTGTGTGTGTTTGTCAGTGTTGTATGTGTTTGTCTGTTACTGTGTGTGTTTGTCTGTGTTGTGTGTGTTTGTCTGTGTTGTGTGTGTTTGTCTGTTACTGTGTGTGTTTGTCAGTGTGATATGTGTTTGTCTGTTACTGTGTGTGTTTGTCTGTGCTGTGTGTGTTTGTCTGTGTTGTGTGTGTTTGTCTGTGTCATGTGTGTTTGTCAGTGCCATATGTGTTTGTCTGTTACTGTGTGTGTTTGTCTGTGCTGTGTGTGTTTGTCTGTGTTGTGTGTGTTTGTCTGTGTCGTAAGTGTTTGTCTGTTACTGTGTGTGTTTGTCTGTGCTGTGTGTGTTTGTCTGTGTCATGTGTGTTTGTCAGTGTCGTATGTGTTTGTCTGTTACTGTGTGTGTTTGTCTGTGCTGTGTGTGTTTGTCTGTTACTGTGTGTGTTTGTCTGTTACTGTGTGTGTTTGTCTGTGTTGTGTGTGTTTGTCTGTGTTGTGTGTGTTTGTCTGTTAATGTGTGTGTTTGTCTGTGTTGTGTGTGTTTGTCTGTGTCTTGTGTGTTTGTCTGTTACTGTGTGTGTTTGTCTGTGTTGTGTGTGTTTGTCTGTGTTGTGTGTGTTTGTCAGTGTCGTAAGTGTTTGTCTGTTACTGTGTGTGTTTGTCTGTGCTGTGTGTGTTTGTCTGTGTCATGTGTGTTTGTCAGTGTCGTATGTGTTTGTCTGTTACTGTGTGTGTTTGTCTGTGCTGTGTGTGTTTGTCTGTTACTGTGTGTGTTTGTCTGTTAATGTGTGTGTTTGTCTGTGTTGTGTGTGTTTGTCTGTGTCTTGTGTGTTTGTCTGTGTTGTGTGTGTTTGTCTGTGTCGTGTGTGTTTGTCTGTGTTGTGTGTGTTTGTCTGTGTTGTGTGTGTTTGTCTGTGCTGTGTGTGTTTGTCTGTGCTGTGTGTGTTTGTCTGTGTCGTGTGTGTTTGTCTGTGTCGTGTGTGTTTGTCAGTGTCATGTGTGTTTGTCTGTGTTGTGTGTGTTTGTCTGTTAATGTGTGTGTTTGTCTGTGTTGTGTGTGTTTGTCTGTGCTGTGTGTGTTTGTCTGTGTTGTGTGTGTTTGTCTGTGTTGTGTGTGTTTGTCTGTGCTGTGTGTGTTTGTCTGTGTTGTGTGTGTTTGTCTGTGTTGTGTGTGTTTGTCTGTGTTGTGTGTGTTTGTCTGTGTTGTGTGTGTTTGTCTGTGCTGTGTGTGTTTGTCTGTGTTGTGTGTGTTTGTCTGTGTTGTGTGTGTTTGTCTGTGTTGTGTGTGTTTGTCTGTTAATGTGTGTGTTTGTCTGTGTTGTGTGTGTTTGTCTGTGTTGTGTGTGTTTGTCTGTGCTGTGTGTGTTTGTCTGTGTTGTGTGTGTTTGTCTGTGTTGTGTGTGTTTGTCTGTGTTGTGTGTGTTTGTCTGTGTTGTGTGTGTTTGTCTGTGCTGTGTGTGTTTGTCTGTGTCGTGTGTGTTTGTCTGTGTCGTGTGTGTTTGTCTGTGTCGTGTGTGTTTGTCTGTGTTGTGTGTGTTTGTCTGTGTCTTGTGTGTTTGTCTGTTACTGTGTGTGTTTGTCTGTGTTGTGTGTGTTTGTCTGTGTTGTGTATGTTTGTCTGTGTTGTGTGTGTTTGTCTGTGTCGTGTGTGTTTGTCTGTGTCGTGTGTGTTTGTCTGTGTCGTGTGTGTTTGTCTGTGTTGTGTGTGTTTGTCTGTGTCTTGTGTGTTTGTCTGTTACTGTGTGTGTTTGTCTGTGTTGTGTGTGTTTGTCTGTGTTGTGTATGTTTGTCTGTGTTGTGTGTGTTTGTCTGTGTCGTGTGTGTTTGTCTGTGTCGTGTGTGTTTGTCTGTGTCGTGTGTGTTTGTCAGTGTCATGTGTGTTTGTCTGTGTTGTGTGTGTTTGTCTGTGTTGTGTGTGTTTGTCTGTGTTGTGTGTGTTTGTCTGTGTTGTGTGTGTTTGTCTGTGTCTTGTGTGTTTGTCTGTGTTGTGTGTGTTTGTCTGTGTTGTGTGTGTTTGTCTGTGCTGTGTGTGTTTGTCTGTGCTGTGTGTGTTTGTCTGTGTCGTGTGTGTTTGTCTGTGTCGTGTGTGTTTGTCAGTGTCATGTGTGTTTGTCTGTGTTGTGTGTGTTTGTCTGTTAATGTGTGTGTTTGTCTGTGTTGTGTGTGTTTGTCTGTGCTGTGTGTGTTTGTCTGTGTTGTGTGTGTTTGTCTGTGTTGTGTGTGTTTGTCTGTGTTGTGTGTGTTTGTCTGTGTTGTGTGTGTTTGTCTGTGCTGTGTGTGTTTGTCTGTGTTGTGTGTGTTTGTCTGTGTTGTGTGTGTTTGTCTGTGTTGTGTGTGTTTGTCTGTGTTGTGTGTGTTTGTCTGTGTTGTGTGTGTTTGTCTGTGTTGTGTGTGTTTGTCTGTGTTGTGTGTGTTTGTCTGTTACTGTGTGTGTTTGTCTGTGTTGTGTGTGTTTGTCTGTTAATGTGTGTGTTTGTCTGTGTTGTGTGTGTTTGTCTGTGTTGTGTGTGTTTGTCTGTTACTGTGTGTGTTTGTCTGTGTCGTGTGTGTTTGTCTGTGTTGTGTGTGTTTGTCTGTGTTGTGTGTGTTTGTCTGTGTTGTGTGTGTTTGTCTGTGTTGTGTGTGTTTGTCTGTGTTGTGTGTGTTTGTCTGTTACTGTGTGTGTTTGTCTGTGTTGTGTGTGTTTGTCTGTTAATGTGTGTGTTTGTCTGTGTTGTGTGTGTTTGTCTGTGTTGTGTGTGTTTGTCTGTGTTGTGTGTGTTTGTCTGTGGTGTGTGTGTTTGTCTGTGTCGTGTGTGTTTGTCTGTGTCGTGTGTGTTTGTCTGTGTCGTGTGTGTTTGTCTGTGTTGTGTGTGTTTGTCTGTGTCTTGTGTGTTTGTCTGTTACTGTGTGTGTTTGTCTGTGTTGTGTGTGTTTGTCTGTGTTGTGTATGTTTGTCTGTGTTGTGTGTGTTTGTCTGTGTCGTGTGTGTTTGTCTGTGTCGTGTGTGTTTGTCTGTGTCGTGTGTGTTTGTCTGTGTTGTGTGTGTTTGTCTGTGTCTTGTGTGTTTGTCTGTTACTGTGTGTGTTTGTCTGTGTTGTGTGTGTTTGTCTGTGTTGTGTGTGTTTGTCTGTGTCTTGTGTGTTTGTCTGTGTTGTGTGTGTTTGTCTGTGTCGTGTGTGTTTGTCTGTTACTGTGTGTGTTTGTCTGTTAATGTGTGTGTTTGTCTGTGCTGTGTGTGTTTGTCTGTTACTGTGTGTGTTTGTCTGTTAATGTGTGTGTTTGTCTGTGTTGTGTGTGTTTGTCTGTGTCTTGTGTGTTTGTCTGTGTTGTGTGTGTTTGTCTGTGTCGTGTGTGTTTGTCTGTGTTGTGTGTGTTTGTCTGTGTTGTGTGTGTTTGTCTGTGCTGTGTGTGTTTGTCTGTGTCGTGTGTGTTTGTCTGTGTCTTGTGTGTTTGTCTGTTACTGTGTGTGTTTGTCTGTGTTGTGTGTGTTTGTCTGTGTTGTGTATGTTTGTCTGTGTTGTGTGTGTTTGTCTGTGTCGTGTGTGTTTGTCTGTGTCGTGTGTGTTTGTCTGTGTTGTGCGTGCATGCAGTAAAGCACTAATCACTCACTCTTCTCAAGCTGTAACACCTGTGGTGTCATAGCGCCATTGACTCAACACCATGTTCAGCAACAAATCCTGGTTCCTTCTCAACTTCAAAGACTGATGATCATAGTTGTGTTTAAAGATGTGCTCAAGAGTACCTCCAGCAGTGTACCACAGCACAGCACAGCACAGCACAGCACAGCCAATACAGTGGAGTTGCATCCGTTAGATATGCCAGATAGTTATCAGTCATGAATTCATCCTGATTATATGTCACTTGGTCTGTCAGCACCATATTCATGGTCGGGAGGTTCAACAAAGACAGAAGCATGTAAGACCTGGTTCACTTTGGGTCTTCCTCCTGTATTTATCCGACACATGATATAACTGAAATGCTGTTCCAAGTTGCATTAAACTTCACTCACTCAGCACCAGCTGGGGCTCCAGCAATGATACCTGTCGTTATCTGTATACAGCATATTTCATATCCCTAGGCTGTGAGGTCATCCTCGTAAGGAAAAATATGAATTGGATTTGCTCAAAGCAAATGTAAAACTTTGGCTGTAAGAAAGTTTGGTATCAGCTTGGATAGTAATGGATAACATTCTAACAAAACAGTTACTCTTCAAATGTTGAAGACCTGTCATTTTCTTGAAGGTTTCTCGGGATCCTAGGTTTGATGACATGTCCGGGAATTACAACGAAGCCATCTTCAAGAGCTCGTATGCATTTCTTGATGATGTGAAGAAAAGGGAAAAAGAGGTGAGAAATACAAATTTATTTAACTGCTGCCTTACAGATTATTACTACATGATGTTACATTATTACTGCTGTGTCCATCAAACCCATCCATCTATACAATATGAAACAAACCCATCCATCTATACAATATGAAACAAACCCATCCATCTATACAATATGTAACAAACCATCCATCTATACAATATGAAACAGACCCATCCATCTATACAATATGAAACAAACCCATCCATCTATACAATATGTAACAAACCATCCATCTATACAATATGAAACAGACCCATCCATCTATACAATATGAAACAAACCCATCCATCTATCCAGTATGAAACAAACCCATCCATCTATCCAATATGAAACTTTTATTTGGCATATTGTATGATGTATGCAAGTAACGAATATGAGTATGTATGAGCAATGAAGTTGTTACCTAAAAGATTGATTGTCCTCATCGAACATGTATATCTCCTTAGTTACTAGTTAGGGTATTAATGGGTTTGTCAAAAATTGTGACACTATTTTATTGACAGAAACTGGCGAAACAGCTGAAGAAGACAAAGAATGACCAGAAGAAAAAGGAATTACAGTACTTGATCAACAGAATGGTATGTTCCTGTGTTGTGTCTTTCATTGGATCCCCATCAAAAGGTTCCAGTAATCCATCCCTGTGATTTGCCATGAAAAAAACAGCTAAATACTAGGGCTGGGACGAGTCCAAATTTACTACCCAGGTACCCAACCCCTATTACCTGACCCTACCTGGGTACTTACTGTAGGTCTCAAGAGTTGGGAACACAATGTCTCACTGGGAATAGTTTTACTGTAGCTATGGTAAAAACTGTTTAGATACATGTATATAACCAGAGACCATACAATAGATATATGGTCTCTTATGAAACGATCAGATCATGCGTACACTGAAGTTGACTAAAGCTTTATCTTTACTCAAACATATACAAGTCAAAAGGAATGTGTGCATCATCATAAAGAAATGGAAACATTAGCGACTTGTAGTGTTACCACTGAGCTCTAGTGAGGTTTAGTCATTAAACAATATGTCACATGACTAACCACGGGTCCGGGTAGTACTGTGGGTACCCGGGTCCACCCAGGACCCACCTGACCTGAGTACCCAAGCTAACCATCCCAGCCCTACTAAATACTCACTTAAATGTGGATCAAATGGACACAATGTCTGCTGAACATGTATTATAACTGGAGGAACATGTTTCTCACCTATAACCTATTAGCATAGGTTGGAGGGTGAACAATGTATTTAATTTGTTCGTATGTTCATAGTATGAGGTGTGGAGTTTCACATATGCACATGCCTATTGGTTCTTGATGGATTCTGGGATTGGATGGTCGGTGTCTGTTACATAGAAGGTGTTATTGTACCTCGAAGGTGTGGAATGTTTGTCATGCTTTCAGTCAATGGTTTACCTCCAATATAGCTGGAATACATCTGTGATGTTAAACAACATTCACTCACTCTCCCAGATTGACAGTGTAACTCAAAGGGTGAATTATTGCAGAAGTAACGTCATGATATCACTCACTCTCCCAGATTGACCATGTAACTTCAAGGGTGTATTATTGCCGAACTAACGTCATGATATCCCTCACTCGTGTCTTGTGTGTTGTGTGTAGGACCAGCAGGCATCTGCTGACAAACAGAAGCAGACGAGGAAAGAGCTGGAGAAGGACTGGAAGAAGAAGGAGCTAGGCCGGGTGGTGGAGGGCAAGAACCCATACTTCCTCAAGAAAGGTGAGGGCAGGAGTGAGTGAGTGAGTTGGGTTTAACGCCGCTTTTAACAGTATTCCAGTTATATCACGGCGTGTCAGCTTAATGTGGGAGGAAAGCCCGAAGTGATGTTGGTCTCAGATGTTTACCACTTCGGTGAAACCCACGAGCATGGGTATGGTAATGACAAACCTTGAAACATAATCGGGGCAAACGGGGATTCGAACCCACAATCATAGGTATCTGGCGTGCCCAAGGGACGCAACTCTACACAGCGAATTGCGACACCTTAGACGACTGGGCCACCCGTGCCCCAGGTGAGGGCAGGATATGACCCTGATGTAAATTATTATTCAGTTTATGTTAAGCGTCTTTGATCAGGGATAGAGTTGACTTCATATGAGGAGTTAACTAGCCCAACAATTCAGTATTTGATGTAGGATGAGTGTTGTGACATGGATTGGACATAAAGTTACGGAAGGTCCCTCACGCAGAGAGTTATTGTATCTAATTGTACATATTGGCTTTCTGGGCATGTGATTATTTCCAGCTGAGTTCGGGTGCAAATGTTGAGAAGCATGTTGTACAAGATGACACTGTTAACAGGTGACTTGCGGAAGCTGGAACTGGCCGAGAGATTTAAGGAGCTGAAGAAGACGGGTAAACTTGACAAGTACATGGGGAAAAAGAGGAAGAAGAACGCGAGCAAGGAGAAGAAGAAGCTGCCAGACTAGGCCATCTACCACTGGACTGCGATTGTGCTGTAGCACGTGTAATGAGAACAAGACAGTGCAACAATTCTCATAATGACGAACGTTAAATATGAGGACAAGAAAGATACTTGCAACTATGTGAACTATTGTTACCAATCAGTCATAAAATATGACTGTATTGATTCAATATTATGGAGGGGATGAAAATGCTTATGTTCATGTTTGTTTCGTTAATTTGGGGTAAAAGGTCTGTATTCTAAATTCTCTACAGGACATCGGAATGCTGACAATACTTCTTTGAAAACCTACATTGATGTTCAGATCTACATAACAAACTTGGTTTGAGATGTCAAACATGTACTTGTTACGAAGAGTTACTGCAAGTTATTCAAGCAAGACAGGCTTTGAAAGACTGAACAACATGCTCTTGTTTTGAAATAAAGATGTGTCCTAGCCAATGATTCATGTTATGATTCATGTTATGATTGATGGATATGGGTCAATGCAATACCAACATGGACTGACAAATTATTTGACACATTATTATAGACATGTGATTTCAGACAGTTGTTTTAAATATATAAATGTGTGTATAGTGCCTTTGTAGAGACTGTAATTTGATACATTCATTATGTATTAGACATTTTGGCACAAAAAGTCCTTTGATATTTGTATGGAAATTTCACCTTTAAGTGGCACTATGTTGCCTTGTTTGTTCTTTAACGCTGCAACATTCCAGCTATGTGGTAGTGGCTTGTAAATTATTGAGTCTGGACCAGACAATCAGTGATTGCTGATATGAGCAAAGATCCATGCCGCCGGGGTGTGATGACTTGCTATTAACTCAGTCACAGAGTCTTGACAAGTGGATCCTCATTTTTCATTTAAATTCAGTGTTTTAGATATTATACTTTGTTATGTCCGTGTTCCCTGCAAGTGTACCACACTAAATCATTCAAATGAGGACCAACTGACTTGCATCTACTATGATATAGGCATGTCCTTGTATTAAAATATCACATTATCAAATGTTAGTTCAGACTTCTGGAGTGGGATGAGACCTGTCAACAGATGTTCATCAGACATATTGCCAGAGGGACATGTCATGAACATAAAACTGGCAAGAATTTTGTGAAGAACTTTCAAACACTGACTAGACATACAAAGACGAGAAAACATCCCTTCATAGATAGTATTTCATATTTATTGTCTCATATACTATTCTTTCAAACTTGAGTAATAATCACAAACACCATGCATTATTCATACTACATGTTTACAAGTCTTTCAAATTACCATATCTTTATTACTGATTCAAGAAAATATATCTTCTTACATTTTAACTCTTGCTTGGAGTTTGAACTATTTAAGCAACAAAATTAGTAAAGGTAAATACTGAAGATAATTTAGATGAATGACAGCATATTATCAGGTAACATTTCACCACAAAGAAATGACAGCTAAATATAACGGTTTCAGAGAACAAGCCTTAACACTGGAGCTGAATCTTTGTAATATTATCACACAAATCCAAATCAAACTACATCAGTCAATCAAGGTGTAGTGCTGAAACATTAGATGACCCAAACATTATCCTCTGATGCACACTATATGACATCCTAATATATCACATCTGATCAGCTAATACTAAATGCATCTGAAAACACACACACTTCTGTTCCATCTTCTGAACAGGTTCTAGAAAACGCCGAAGAAGTCATTTTTACATGAAATGTACTCTTGTATACCTCTCTTGACACATACTGGGTCATGAAGGATACATTTGTTGAACCCAAACATGTCATGAATTTTCCCCAATTCTCCAAGGATTCCAAGAAACCAGCTTGTGGATCCGAACAGGTCAAGCAATACTTTGCTGTTGACATTACCATCTGACACAGACTTTGATGTCTGCTACAACCTGAGCATCTTGCTTTGCCTCGTCTCCTCCAGCTTCTGGTCCTGTTCCTCGACTTCTAATTTCCGCTCTTCCAGGAACTGTGCGTACTCATCTGCTTCCAGCTTCTTCACCACCTCAATGCCTAGACTGTGGGCCTGACCAATTATTGACCTACATACTGTCTCCAAACTCACAAACTTAAATGTAGGGTCCTGAGATTTGATCTGCGCAATTTCATAAACATGCTTCAGAGACACTTTCCCAGCTATTTCATGACCTGCAACAACAAAAAAGACCTTATGAGAGATGCCAATCCTAACTGAAGCATTGGGGTAATCAGTGGGGTTAAAAAAAGAGTATTGTTAACAGCCCAAGTAGTCCGCAAAGATCAGTTGATGAAATTACTTGAGTTTGTGTTAACATAACAACAAATCAGAGATCTTGTAAAACTGAATATGAATACTTTAACACTATGTGAATAGTCATGGGGAATTAATGATTTGCTCTTTGTGATAGGTTATGCAATTTGTGAAAAAAATGACAAAAATCAATTTGGGGGAGGACAAGCACAATAGTGTAATTTTAGGTTCAAAATCATATTGGTTGGTATCTCTGTGTTATACATGCTTCTGAAACGTTGGTAAGGAATATGAGCTAGTCTCAGGCTCATATCCATTAGTAAGATAGCTGGCATCAATTGGTGTGCATGTTTCACTGCTGAATTAGATCATATTCCACAATGCAAATTCAAATATCTGATGGGAGCTTGAATATTTTCATGGCATGTCCAAATAACGTGAGACAAATAAGACATAGACCATGGTGTATGACCCACTAAAAGAAGATAATAATTGGGGTTAATCTGGGACTCTGGGACTCTGGCCCTCGACTAGCGGATCCGAGCAGAGCAGAGAGAATACAAAACTTCAGAGCTAGACTATCTCTCGAAAACCAATTCATGGCTAATATTCTAAACAAAAGGGAACATCCTAACTATAAATCATATTACTAGGTTTCCTGGCTCCAATCCTGGCCCCTGCTGCCTGCTTCAGGAAGTAAGAGACTGGTGGCTGGTGGATTACGATGTCAAAGGATCGGTCAGGCTGAAAAAAAATAGGTTTACATGAAATATATGTAATTAACAAGGTGAGCGTGTGTGTTCCGCCCCAACATGCTGAACTGTGTATTTATGTTTAATCAACTTAAAATGAAGCAGCAGCATGCTTCAGTTTCATGGCAAATTAGACTACTATCAGTATGGAAACACCCGAGCGATCAGATACATTCAGATGCCACCTTGATACTCACAATCTCTATCAAAAGTTGAGTAGTATATTTCAAGTCTCATCTAGCAGTAGCAACTTACTGGCACATCATCATGATCATCACATCAGGCATGTAAGAGGCCGGCTTTTGAAACTACAATCTTACTTTGTTGGGTTTTTTCTTGGAACAGTTTGAAAATATGTTAACATCTTACATTAACCGTGACTCGAGTTGGCAATGGTATGCCAGGTCTGATATCCTTCGTCCTTTCATTGAAATCCTTGCAGAATGGAGCTATCTGGATGCCAACCTGGAATCAGAGAATACATAATCCATGTCACCATGTCTTTTTTATTTTTAATGTCACTGTCACTTGTGTCACAGTGACATTAAAAAAAAAGACATGGTAACAATTGGACCCGTGAAGATCCGGGATAGAACAGGTCTTCAGCAACCCATGCTTGCCGCAAAAGGTGACTTTGCTTGTCGAAAGAGGCGACTAACGGGATTGGGTGGTCAAGCTCGCTGACATGGTTTATACATGTCATTGTATCCTAATTGCGTGGATTGATGTTCAAGACATCAGTCACTGGATGGGCTGGTCCAAACATATTATTTACAGACCGCGGTCATATAGCTGGAATATTGCTGAGTGCTGCATTAAACAAACAAACAAACAAACTAAGAATTGACTTTCACTTTGTGTGAGTTTATTGGAGTATGAACCTTCATAGAGTGAGGGCCAAACTGTATGAACGTCGGAGCTTGCAACGACATACATACAATATTTGGCCCTCACTATATGACATTTCATACTCGAATGGACTCGCACAAAGTGAAAGTCAAGTCTTATAATTTTCACTATTTTTCCTCGAAGGATGTAGGCCGAGATCAATACACAATTTTATTTAGTATCTAGATCTCTACATGTGACTTCATGTTTACACTGACAGCCATACAAACAAACAGCTGTATCGCAGAATAAGATAGTACCTCAAACAGAGAGGTGACATGAGCGTATCATGCACAACTTGCTCTGAAGGAGCATCTGTTGTAATTTGTTAACTACAAATGTATTCAAATGATATCATCATTGGATAAGAAAGTTCTGTTAAGAACTACCTCAGTGAGACAGTCACAATGACCAGCGCATCGTAATACATTTACATCAAGTACAAGACGTCCAAATGGCCGACACGATAAACGTGATGGAAATCGTTTCCAAAGTTGTTATTAGTGAACATGTGGCGGTCACGTGTTAATCATCATTGATCAGTTGGCCCAACATTGAAGGGTGATTACAAAGATGTGTCAAGTAGATACTTAGGTAAGTTCATAGATTGCTGTAGACTTTCACTGTCATTCTAGACACAGATTGAGTGGATACTATGATAGTTTGGATGTGCATTTCTTCATTTTTTTCACTAGGATGGTTGAAGTGTGGATAATTGTGAACGTTCATGCAGTCAAACTCTCGGATGCTTCTCAATGTATGCTAAAATTTGAGTTCAACTGAGTTCAACATTAAAGGGTCTAAATCAGCATTGGCGCTTCTGTACTTATTCGTGCAAGGGAATTCCAAAGGGTTCCTCCAGGAATGTATGTTAAGTAATCTGTCAGTGTTTTCATATTTCAAGAATACACTCTCACAAAAAAGGAATGAACATCAAATTGAGTCGTTCATACACTTATGAACATCAGTCTATGCATAATTAACATGATTAAAGTGCATGATCAGCATAGTGACTATTTAAGCTTCTTTTCATTTGAAAAGCTATTCACATCACACCTTTTATCTTGCATTTATAAATAAGTCTTTACTTTTATTTCGCTATTCCTGGGGCCAAAAATATTAGCAGGGAATAATAATAATAATAATATTAATAAGAGTACTACAATTATGTACCCAAGGTACTTTTCTGCATACAAAAATGTATCCTAGCCAAAATCAAAACCCAGATAGGTACCTGGTACACTAAACGACGAACAAGTCCATGTTCCTCAACCCGAAACCAGTTCACCTTGTAGTTCGGTTTACCTAATGACGAGTGCAGGCTGGATAATGTTGTGCATCGTTGAATATTAAAGTAACGTACGTACATCACTGTGTTTGTTTGTTCTTGTATAGCAGACTGGAATGCATCTCATACAACATTATGCATTATAAAACATGGAGTTGTGCACTTTACCGGGCACAGTTTTTCAGATGCAATTAGCGTTGTGGGGGCTCGAAAGCGCTTCTCTGGCTTACTGACTTGGCTTATTAGTGCATGCATGTTATTGATGTCAGACCCTCTCCATTCATCTTTCTGAAGAAGCCACACCTACCATTGGCCATCAATGAGTAATGAGTAACCAGTTGAGAGACAAAACATGTTAAAACGGACTACACTCTAATAGGATTAACCTCATTGAATTATTGGAAACACTATAAAAAGGTAAGAATTTATGGCTAACCCTATCCCTAACTATGCTAACCCTAAGGATCGAAAAGGGGTGTTGGATCAGAAAGGCGTGTCAGCTCCCTAGGATTTAAAAGAAGTGTTGGATCAGAAAGGTGTATCAGCTCCAAAAATATCGAAAATGGGTGTTTGATCATGTCAGTTCCCTAAGATTGATGTGTCAGCTGCCTGGTATGAGAGCATGTACATTCGAGTGTGAGCCACGGTAACTGTAAAAATGAGACAGCGGTAGTGCTAAAGCGCTGTAAGAGCTGTTGGTAGATGGCGAAGCTGTGCCCGGTAAACTGCACTGTTGACGAATTTCACTGTATTTTGCCATCCAGGATGTGTTTTGTACGTAAGCGTTCAATGAATCGGTTCTGCATTATACAGAAACGTGCCTTGAAGGGCTTGGACAGGAAACTCAGATACTCGGGTTGGGTTGTTCCTGAGAACCGGACCCATGGTTAGTCGTGTTATATATTGTTTAATGGCCAAAATTGTTCGTATCTCTTTATGACTTTATAAATTTAAATTGCGATAAAACTTAGTCACGTTCAGTCTGCTTCAGTATATTATATACATGACCAGATCGTTTCATACGAGTATCTAAAGACATTTTGCAAGGGCTACGGTCAAACTATTCCCAATCGGACATTTTTACCTAGCTCTTGAGACCTACAGCGGGTACCAGGGTAGGGTCAGGTAATAGTCTGGTGGGTACCCAGGTAGTAAATCTGGACTCGTCCCAGGCCTAGTACCTTGGGTACATATCTGTATAGTATCTGTGCCGACAACGGCCTCTTCAACGAACGATACACGTTTATGCAGCATTAGACCAATGAGTAAAATATAAACGGTCATCGACATTCACAAACCAATTTTTAATTAATTTTTAATACTCTTCATTAAATGCGACAATTGACGCATTAACATGAACAAGCTCAAAATGACACACAAATGTCATTGCTATCATCACTTAGACCAACATGGAAGTGACATCCAAAATACTGCTATCTACCTGACCAAGTTGGGGTCCTAAAGGTGGAGCAGCTGCAGCCTGACCCGCGGGTATGTCTGTCTTCAAAAATGGTGGGTGAAAAACTTTTGGTCCTAATTTTTTGGCTGCTCTAGCAACCTTTCTCACTCCTTTCGACGCCATGTGCGCTGAGTTAGCTCCCCTTCACCTTAAGGGGCCATCCTTTCCATGGTAGAATAATTTTAGGACTAGGCGCTTGTCTAGTATCATAGTTGATATCGTATGTATGTTGCGGCCGCGCGTGTAAGTAGAAAACATCAGTTCCTATGGGTGAGGGGGGGTATACCTGGAAACCCTTTTTCCTTATTTGATTCTTTTTTATTTTGTGTATTCTGATACAATACGATGTAAGTTTTGGATACATTTTTTTAGAAAAGGTTTTCTTTGACGACCATCATGAACCGAGGTAACCAAACGTAAAATGGCGTCGTAGGGAAAACGTGAAACGATCTATTGACAAATACAGTGATTTGGATAATACAGATTGGGTTCTCTGGCATTGGTAGGTGTAGATTTTCGAAACATTTGATCACTATGTTAATATATTGCGATTATAGAGAACATGCTACATCAGCAATTTCATTGTTTTTATTCGTGACTCCAGTCTCAGTTTTCGCGCACCTGCAACATGGTGGAAGTGTATTGTTTATTACTGGTATGCGCACCAGTATTCTATCGTTTATAAATATTGCCTACCAAGGCCCCCCTCTCTCAAAATAGTAGAACTAGCCCGTGTCGTTTGATTGATGCAATCCTGTATTGAGTTGTCATTGAAAAGTGCAGTCGTTAGTGTTTGAATGAAGCATGGCCCAAACGGGAAAACAGATCACGTCCTACTGACTCTAACCCTGTAGAAAAACTTATCGCCTATCAGTCAGATGTTCAACGAATGTGATCAACTGTAATAACATTGCAACATTGTTGGGTAATGAGGTAGCTTAGTGGTTAAAGTGTTTGCTTGTCACACCAAGACTCGTGTTCAATTCTGCACGTGGGTACAATGCTTGAAGACATTGAGATTGCCTCCACAGTGCCAAAAGCGGTGTAAATCCCAACCCACTTACTCATTAAAGCATCAATGTCTGAACTTTGACAAAAATGTTTGAAAAACATCTTACCATCCTAGTTCATGTGGTGCCTGGAGACTATACAGTGTTTACAAATTTCCACTTGCCAATCAAACGACAACTGTGACAAATTAATCTGACATGTCTGATGTAATCATGGTTATTCTGAGGAAAATCTGTACAACTTTTTTCAAGTTTCAAGTTTTTCACAGAAAATGGCTGTGTGCATGCACACAAATGTAAACAACTCAGTGCTAATTATTTGGTTAATGAGCACTAATTATTTCTGATAAACTCGTTTGCCTAGCTTAGCTTCAAGCTGTCAGTGTAAATTTGATCGTCCATGCTAGCTAATTGAAATGGAAATGTGTGCCTGGTAAAGTGGAATACACCCCAAATTGATACAACCTGGATATGGACAAAAATGGAAAAAATGGTGGCCTATTTACTGCTGGTTTTGTTTAGACCAACTGGAAGTTGATACAGGTTTTTAGGATGAATAATTTGATCGAAACCTCTTCAGAAAATGCCCAGACATTTACCCAGGATTGAAATACAAATAGCACAAGAAACCCTCCTGCACACATAGATATGACAAGTACACATGGTACTTGATTTGATTAAAACACACACTAATGTTTCATAAATATGATTATGTTAATGATCATACTCGATTTTTCTTTTCAGAATTGAAACTCATTAAAGAAGAATCACATAACAGAATGGCTGTGAGTAGAGTCTTTTAACTGGAAATTAATTAATTTGCCTAATGATCAGTTGATGTAAATACTGTCAGTGTTTTATGCCACACTGAACAGTATTCCGGTTATATCATTGCATGTCAGCTTGATGTTGGAGGAAAGCATGAAGTGATGCAGGTCTCAGATGGTTTCTACTTTGGAATAACCCATGCACATGGCTATGGTTTCATGAAACCTAGAAACATAATCAGGCAAACCAGTAATCAAACCCACTATTATAGGTTTCTGGCGTGCCCAGGGGACGCATCTCTGTCCCTTGTGCCCCCTGTAACTCATGAAGTAATATTAAAACCACACAATAACAACCAAGTCATGCCAAAGTGGTAAATCACATTGTGGAATTGAATTCTGGTCAGTATTAGATGTGAATGTTTTATTTTTGTGGCCTAGAAAATCAAGGCAAGAAATCTGATTGATCTGACCAACACTGCATGTATACTTGATATATGAGTAAAACATGATGCTTATTACCATTGATTACCATGATTACCATCACTAAGAATATTTCAATACCTTTCCACAGGGAATGGATGATATGGATGATCTTCCAGAAGATGGTGAGTAAACCTGCAACCTTTGTGTAATGTGGGAATACTTTTTGAAATCATTGTGATACTAGTAACCTAATCATTATGATACTACAATGATAATACTGTTATCAAATGAATGGTGTTAAAATATAATAAGAACTTTCCTCAATACAGATCAGTTATATGCTATTCTACCCATCTTACCGAGACAAGAGAGTTAACTGACTATAAAAGTCCAGTTTCCACCCTTGCCGAACTAGGCTGGTATTATGGAGTTACATTTTGACTGGACTAATGAGTCTATCCATAATCCAATCAAAATCGCGCAACTACATCGAAATCCAGTTCGAAAACTGTCGCGCAGATTTTGTTCGATTGCAGTATTTGCAAAGAATGTGCACCACCAACTTGTTGTCAACAGATATTTTCCAAACCTTTTCATGTTTTTGAATAAAGGTGCCCGCGTGATTTGATGGACTTCGCGATGTAAGACCCGTTTTATCACAACATAGATCTTGATTAACGATCAGATCGTCTTGACTGGGCGCCACCGTTTTGTTTGAAACAAATGCAAGTGATGGAATCTGACTGGTCCATGGGAGAGGCTTAAAAGCGACATAACTTGTAATAAACACTGGTGGCGCTACTATCGAGCTCAGGAATTCCAGCCAAAATGTTGGGTGGAAACTGGACTTTTAAAGATCAGTTAGCTCTCTTGCCTCGGGAAGATGTATTGTACCTAACTGCTTATCTTAACATTTTCATTTGACCAGGACCGAAGGTCCTAGTGAGCTTATATCATGGCTCTTTGTTTTCAAACCGCTAAAAGGAAAAGCCTTAAAACTCTTAGAAAATTGTCTACTGAGAAACTAGGAAGACAAAAAATTGGTACGATGTGTGGCAATGTGAATTAATGGGATTCAGATTTGTTCATGCCAGGAAAATGTATATTTAAAAAAATACACCTTGTTTGTCATGATTGTGACATGTCCAAAACTGAAAGGCTCAGAATTCTCAGAGAGATAGCATTTTGGTAGGATATGTACTACAGTGGAGTTTCGGTATGGCATGTAGATTAAAATGAGATTTGTGTTTGTTTTTTTAAAAGTATCATAAAAACTGGAAGAATTGACAACAAAGGAAAACTTGGAAGACAGTCACATTACTACATTGTGTGTATAATTTCACTGCCAATACTGTAAATCTGGAAAGTTTTGCACCTTGAAATTATTGCAAGTGTCTTACAATTGCCTTAAGTTCATCTGGAATGTTTTGCGACACCTTGTCTGGTGTATGTTTGGCCTTCACCGTGTAGATAACTTGACAAGATTGGCGGGTAGTCTATCAGACTATGGACACCGAGTGACTAGATATAGTTAAGGAAACATAATATGAGGGATCATGTATTTAATCATGTACTGCCTGGTTTGACAATGTATGGAAATGACTCAACGAAATATGCCTCCTTACGTTTTTTGTTGGTTGTTGGTCTGCAAAAATAACTATGTCATAAAAGTGTTGCAAATGTGTGCCACTCGCAGTTTTCACAGTACTTTCCTGCTTGCAACACTTTCCATTCACTTTGAATGTTCAAAGTAAACAACAATTCCTTAGTGTTATTTGAAGAGATTTTACTTCTTGGGGAGTCAAGAGTGAGTTGTATATTCTGTCTACTTAGTAAAGATATACAACATTATGCCTATGGCCTTAAGTATGTTACGGGCTGATAACCAAGCGTTGTCATGATAATAGCCAAGTGGTTCCGTTCCCCACATGATGCTAGAAGACTGTTCCTGGTGTCCCCTGCTGGAATATTGCTGAAAGTTTGTGAAACTATAAAGAATAAAAAGATAAAAGAAAATGAAAACATTACGAAGTCTTCTGTTCATTGCACATTATATACATCATTTGGCCCACCCATCTTGGAATTGACATCTTTTAGCAAATGCTTTTCATGTGTCTCCATCCCCTCATGTCAACTGTAAAAGTTAACAAGCTATTATGTTCTTCAGTGAAGCTGTGAAAACCAGAAACTGTAACCAATGACATACACTATGTATCATGATGTATTGAACACTGAGGCTTTACATGCTATGAGCATGATGAGAAATAACATGATTGATTTCAGAAATGGAAGATGAAATGAATGTTGGTCGCTTTGATGATGACCTGCAGAGGAAAGTAATGCTTCAACAACAGATGCTGGAAGCAGAGCGTCAGAAGGACGCAACCATGATGGTGTTCGCCCCACCCCCCGGAGTCCCACAGCCCATGCAGCAGCAGATGCAGGGTGTGCCTCCAGGTATGCCCCAGGGGATGCCACCAACTGGGCCTCCCCCTGTACCCCAGCAGATTGCACCACCGATGCCCCCACAGATGCCCCAAGGAGGCCCCCAGGGTCTCCCGCCTGTCCCCCAGCCTATGGGTCAGGGTATTGGTCCCCCCGGGCCACCAGGTATGCCTCCTCCACAGGTGCCACACAACGTACCACAAGGTGTGCCGCAGTCCGTACCCGGTGTTCCTCCACAAGGTGTTCCGCCTGGCGTTCCTCCGCGGCCTCCCCAGGGAATGCCGCAAGGCGTCCCTCCAAATATCCCCAGAGCCTTACCGCCAGGTATGGAGGAAGGGATGAGTCCAGAATTGATGCATAAGGTGATGCAGCAGCAGCAGATGTTGGAGATCGAGAAGATCAGGGAGCAGGTGGTGAGACTACTGGATTATAATGCTGTTTCACCAATAGATTTAATTAAATTGGTCCCCAGCAACCTATGCTTGTCGTACAGGGCGATTTAATGGATCATCGGTCAGACTCGGTGACGTGGTTGATAGCGTGTCATCGTAAACCCAACGGCATGCTCCAAATATAAGTCACTGTTTTTTCTGGTCCAGACATGATAAAAGTTTTTGGATTCCAGGGCAGAATAAGTCCCCCACAGCCAAAGTTAGGACCAACAGAGTTGGGTATTGGGCGGTCACAATATGCAGCATTAGAAATTGGCACTAGTTCTCTAGTCCTTGCCAAACTGCCCAATAGTTAAGGTATCATAAGGACTAATAGAAATTTGCCTTTTTTTAAGGGTTTTGTATATGTTATCATTATAAGGACTAGTGGATAAAAAATGTGGGACACACATTTTGGCACACATATTCAGCGGTAGAAACTAACTCAAGGCATGGGTTGTTGCTCCTGCTATCAACCACTTTTTTGCCTGGCCCATATCCAAGCTGGAATATTGCTTGCTTCAGCATAACATTACATTGGCTAATTGTTCCATGTGGCTTAATGTCCTCTTCATTATTATCTTTTGGCATGTTTGGTACGTAATTATATACCTTCTCAATTACAGATCCATTTTGACAGACCTCATCAGCCAATGGTGATGATGGAAAATCAACAATCAGGTCAGTGGCGAGTGTTGGCTATATATTCTGTGAATACTGATATGGAAAAGTATGGCGTCACAGCAAAGAAGTGAAAGTATACTGCAGCCGCCGATATACATGATGGGGCGGTCGGGTAGCCTAGTGGTTAAAGCGTTCGCTCGTCACGCCGAAGACCTGGGTTCGATTCCCGATTGTGTGAAGCCCATTTCTGGTGTCACCCGTCGTGATATTGCTGGAATATTGCTAAAAGCGGTGTAAAACCAAACTCACTCACGATATGCATCATATGAATGCCTCAACAAGACAAGTGGTGCAGCTCCTTATAAATAACTAACAATGCTGTGCACCATGTACTCTGCCTTTGTTGGATTGTAATGGCTAAATAGGCCCCTTCTACTCTGTGCTTATGCTATAAACTGAGTTGATTTGGTGGTTTCAAGATTTAGTGGATGCTGCCTGTGAAGTGTTAGTAAATAGGTGCCCGCCATGAGTGAGAGAGTGAGTGAGTTCGGTTTAACGTCGCTTTTAACAGTTTTCCAGTTTTATCACTGCGTATCAGATTAATGTGGGAGGAAAGCCCGAATTGATGCAGGTCTCAGACATTTACCACCTCGGTGAAACCCTTGAGCATGGGTATGGTGCTGACAAACCTAGAAACATAATCGGGGCGAACCAGGATTTGAACCCACAATCATAGGTTTCTGGCATGCCCAAGGGACGCAACTCTGCACAGCGAATCACGGCGCCTTAGACGACTGGGCCACCCGTGCCCCCCCCACCACCACCACCACCATGAGAAATAAGCAGTCAGCGTTGACCATGTGTCATCATACCCAGATGGAATAAGTTGGTTTTCCCACCATCAACCACTGGTTTGTCTGTTCACAGTGTGATGACTTTTAAGGTTGATATTGCCGACTGAGGCTGTATGAAACATTCCATCATCATGTTGTTACGTTCCCCAGGACCTGGACCTAATCAAGGCATGCCCCATCCCAACCAGATGTCCCAGCCCGGGCCGGCCCCCATACAGCCGCCTCCTCCAGTCTCTCAGCCAGGCCCCCCACCCCAGGGGCAGATGCCGCCACACCCGATGGGGATGCCTTCTTCATCTCCAGCAGGACCCCCAGGTGTCCCGCCACAGGGCATCCCACCACAGGGTATCCCGCCCCACCCTCCCCAAGGACCCCCACAACAGGGAGTGCGACCACCACCTATGATGGGAGGCCCCCCAGGGAGTCAACAGCCGCCCCCACAACATGGTGGACCTCCCCCACAACATGGTGGACCTCCCCCACAACATGGTGGACCTCCCCCACAACATGGTGGACCTCCCCCAAGACTGCCACCTCCTCAGCTGGATGACAAACAATCGATGACGCCTGTGAGTTATAAATATAATGTTGTACTTACATCCAGTGCTGTGGTGGGTTTTTAATCTACGTTCTTGTCTTAGAAGCCTGTTCAAAGTACTTCTGCCATTTGTCATATTGAGGAACATTTGCAAAGCATGATTAATTTATAAACAATTCCAACTAATATATCAGGTGGGAGTGGGTAAGTATAAACAAAAAACAAAATTGTCAATACACAATCATTCACTGTGGAGAGGCCTGTCCACTAATGTTTTGCCATGACAGGTAAGTTTGTGGAGCCCTCTAGCAATACTCATAGATCTCATAGATCATAGATCACATGTGTAAAATTATGGAAACAGAACAAGTCATGTTTACTTCAGATGGAGCAACGCCCACCCCAGCCACTGCCCAAGGAAATCCGCCTGCCCCAAGCTCTGGAGAAGGTTCTTGAGTTCAAGACCGTGCGGGCCCAGGAAGTGGGAGTCACCCCAGAGGAGCTGGAGCACCTCGACAAACCAGATGGTGAGTGTAGACTTCTTAGACAAGCCAGATGCCAAGTCTGTGTAGACATGTTAAACAAGCCAGATGCCAAGTCTGTGTAGACATGTTAGACAAGCCAGATGCCAAGTCTGTGTAGACATGTCAGACAAGCCAGATGCCAAGTCTGTGTAGACATGTTAGACAAGCCAGATGGTGAGTGTTGACATGTCAGACAAGCCAGATGGTGAGTCTGTGTAGACATGTTAGACAAGCCAGATGGTGATCGTAGACGTGTCAGATAAGCCAGATGGTGAGTCTGTGTAGACATGTTAGACAAGCCAGATGGTGATCGTAGACGTGTCAGATAAGCCAGATGGTGAGTCTGTGTAGACATGTTAGACAAGCCAGATGGTGAGTGTTGACATGTCAGACAAGCCATATGGTGAGTCTGTGTAGACATGTTAGACAAGCCATATGGTGAGTGTTGACAAGTCAGACAAGCCAGATGGTGAGTCTGTGTAGACATGTTAGACAAGCCAGATGGTTAGTGTTGACATGTCAGACAAGCCAGATGGTGAGTCTGTGTAGACATGTTAGACAAGCCAGATGGTGAGTGTAGACGTGTCAGATAAGCCAGATGGTGAGTCTGTGTAGACATGTTAGACAAGCCAGATGGTGAGTCTGTGTAGACGTGTCAGACAAGCCAGATGGTGAGTCTGTGTAGACATGTTAGACAAGCCAGATGCCAAGTCTGTGTAGACATGTTAGACAAGCCATATGGTGAGTGTCGACATGTCAGACAAGCCAGATGGTGAGTCTGTGTAGACATGTTAGACAAGCCATATGGTGAGTGTTGACATGTCAGACAAGCCAGATGGTGAGTCTGTGTAGACATGTTAGACAAGCCAGATGGTTAGTGTTGACATGTCAGACAAGCCAGATGGTGAGTCTGTGTAGACATGTTAGACAAGCCAGATGGTGAGTGTAGACGTGTCAGATAAGCCAGATGGTGAGTCTGTGTAGACATGTTAGACAAGCCAGATGGTGAGTCTGTGTAGACGTGTCAGACAAGCCAGATGGTGAGTCTGTGTAGACATGTTAGACAAGCCAGATGGTGAGTGTTGACATGTCAGACAAGCCAGATGGTGAGTCTGTGTAGACATGTTAGACAAGCCATATGGTGAGTGTTGACATGTCAGACAAGCCAGATGGTGAGTCTGTGTAGACATGTTAGACAAGCCAGATGGTTAGTGTTGACATGTCAGACAAGCCAGATGGTGAGTCTGTGTAGACATGTTAGACAAGCCAGATGGTGAGTGTAGACGTGTCAGATAAGCCAGATGGTGAGTCTGTGTAGACATGTTAGACAAGCCAGATGGTGAGTCTGTGTAGATGTGTCAGACAAGCCAGATGGTGAGTCTGTGTAGACATGTTAGACAAGCCAGATGCCAAGTCTGTGTAGACATGTTAGACAAGCCATATGGTGAGTGTTGACATGTCAGACAAGCCAGATGGTGAGTCTGTGTAGACATGTTAGACAAGCCATATGGTGAGTGTTGACATGTCAGACAAGCCAGATGGTGAGTCTGTGTAGACATGTTAGACAAGCCAGATGGTTAGTGTCGACATGTCAGACAAGCCAGATGGTGAGTCTGTGTAGACATGTTAGACAAGCCAGATGGTGAGTGTAGACGTGTCAGATAAGCCAGATGGTGAGTCTGTGTAGACATGTTAGACAAGCCAGATGGTGAGTCTGTGTAGACGTGTCAGACAAGCCAGATGGTGAGTCTGTGTAGACATGTTACACAAGCCAGATGCCAAGTCTGTGTAGAAATGTTAAACAAGCCAGATGCCAAGTCTGTGTCAACATGTTAGACAAGCCAGATGCCAAGTCTTTGTAGACATGTTAGACAAGCCAGATGCCAAGTCTGTGTCGACATGTTAGACAAGCCAGATGCCAAGTCTGTGTCGACATGTTAGACAAGCCAGATGCCAAGTCTGTGTCGACATGTTAGACAAGCCAGATGCCAAGTCTGTGTAGACATGTTAGACAAGCCAGATGCCAAGTCTGTGTCGACATGTTAGACAAGCCAGATGCCGAGTCTGTGTCCACTTGTTGGTATCCTGAGAAGACATTTAACATTTATGCCTATGTTAAGACTGGTATGATGCAAATGTTCAGTGTTGCTGAGGTCTGTAGGAATATATCATGACCATTCCTCGTGTATATCCCAGATGACGATGATGACCAAGACTATGATGATGACGAGGATGAGAGACAGGACCTGGAGGCAGACGTTGACGAGGAAGAGGAGGAGGAGGAGGTCAAGGAAGCACCGTCTAAGAGTGCCAAGGAGGTATGATATCTATTGTCCCATATTTTGACTGACGTGATCCACCAAATATACTATGGAAAAACAGTATCGGATAGTGGGAATCATCCAGACATATTTTCTGATCTACATGGTACCAGCAAATGGAAATGACATGATCATATCTGCTGGGGAGTAGGCAGACGTTAAAAGATGGTACTTGTTGTTACCCTGTCTGGCGCTCGGCATTAAGGGGCTAAAACAAGGACTGGTCGGCTCGGAGTCAGTATACTGTGTCTGAGTGGGGTATTCATGTTAAACTGCGGCATGGTATCTCAGTGGGCTAGCACTATAAATCGGCATCAGTTCGGACTAGTACAAGTAGCCACACAAACACACACACGTACATGTACGTCGCTATATAAGTGCAATAATCTTGGACGTGACGTTAAACCCAATTTCACCTCACCTCACCTCCACTCCACAGTCTGCCAGTGGCATCCCAGAAATGTTCATTAGGCTAAAGGTCAGGACTGAGTGCTGGCCATGGCATGACATGGATGTTTTGCTGTTGGAGGAATTGGGTCACAATTCTGGCATGATGAACACAGGCATTATTGTCTTGAAAGATGAAACGTTGCTCATCATGTTGTGATGCATTGTTGTATTCCTGATAGCGTTGACCTGTGAATCTGCCATGGACAGTATGGAGCGCAGTTCGGCAAGTCATTGTTATACCACCCCATACCATTATAGACCACACCCCCAAAACAACCATGCTGTACAACGTTAACGTCCTTAAAATGCTCATTAGGACATCTCCAAACTCATTTCCTTCGGTCATGGAAGTCGAGAGTGAACCTTGATTATCCCAGTGCTGATGTTCCCTAGACATTTGACGCCTCTGATTCAAGTGACATGCTGTAAGTTGTGGGATGACAAGTGGACTTTGTGCACACAAATTCCATCTGTGCTTCATTAATGATTAAATGTGTTTCATAAAGTGTCTTTGAGCATTTGCTTCCAAGATGACAATATGCGTCTGCTCACGTCCAAGTCTGAGTGACAGTGGTAAATCTGAGGTCACATGCTTAATGACTGATTTGGGGAGCATGATTTCTTTGAAAATGATCTTGCCACATAAATCACTTGCTTTCGTTGCCAGACATCTGTGTATTTTCCTGTAGTTTCAGCTCAAAACAAAATATCCCCTACCATGTTTGCATAGTATATGTGGCTGATCAGGTCAACTTTTATTGTGTTGATATCGTTTTGATTTTTAGTGTGTAAAGGTTTTCTCGTTCTATGATTGTTGCCCAGGAAATTTTCTGAAGTTTTTCACTGATGATGCTTTTGTTTGGTATTTACTGTAACTTTCCCCTGGCAGTCCAAGAACAAGCGGCGCAAGAAGAAAAAGAAGAAGGCAAAGAGAAGTCGTTTGCAGGAGCAAAAACTGCAGAAGAGGATTGAGCAGGACTCGGAGAAGAGAGATGAAGAACATGTTCACATAGAGTAAGTAGGGGGCTAGAGTAAGGAGGGGCTATACTCAGAGTAAGGAGAGAGCTAGATTAAGGAGGACACAGAGTAGGTGGGATGCTTGTGTAAGGAGGTGCTGTACACAGTAAGTAGGGGGCTGGAGTAAGGAGGGGCTATACTCAGAGTAAGGAGTGAGCTAGAGTAAGGAGGGACTATACTCAGAGTAAGGAGTGAGCTTGAGTAAGGAGGACACAGTAGGCAGGATGCTTGAGTAAGGAGGGTCTGTACACAGTAAGTAGGGAGCTGGAGTAAGGAGGGGCTATACTCAGAGTAAGTAGGGAGCTAGAGTAAGGAGGACACAGAGTAGGTAGGATGCTTGAGTAAGGAGCAGCTGTACAAAGTAAGTAGAGAGCTAGAGTAAGGAGGGGCTATACTCAGAGTAAGTAGGGAGCTAGAGAAAGGAGGGGCTATATTCAGAGTAAGTAGGGAGCTAGAGTAAGGAGGACACAGAGTAGGTAGGATGTTTGAGTAAGGAGGGGCTGTACACAGTAAGTAGAGAGCTGGAGTAAGGAGGGACTATACTCAGAGTAAGGAGTGAGCTAGAGTAAGGAGGACACAGAGTAGGTAGGATGCTTGAGTAAGGAAGGGCTGTACACACTAAGTAGAGAGCTGGAGTAAGGAGGGACTATACTCAGAGTAAGTAGGGAGCTAGAGTAAGGAGGACACAGAGTAGGTAGGATGCTTGAGTAAGGAGGGGCTGTACACAGTAAGTAGAGAGCTAGAGTAAGGAGGGGCTATACTCAGAGTAAGTAGGGAGCTAGAGTAAGGAGGACACAGAGTAGGTAGGATGTTTGAGTAAGGAGGGGCTGTACACAGTAAGTAGAGAGCTAGAGTAAGGAGGGGCTATACTCAGAGTAAGTAGGGAGCTAGAGTAAGGAGGACACAGAGTAGGTAGGATGCTTGAGTAAGGAGGGGCTGTACACAGTAAGTAGAGAGCTAGAGTAAGGAGGGACCTGTACACACTAAGTTGGGAGCTAGGGTGTGAGTGAGTGAGTGAGTGAGTATGGTTTTACGTCGCTTTTAGCAATATTCCAGAAATATCACGGCGGGGAACACCAGAAATGGGCTTCACATATTGTACCCATTTTGGGAATCGAACCCCGAGTCTTTGGCGTGACGAGCGAATGATTTAACCACTAGAGTAATGCTAGTTCAAAATGATATGTAACCAAACAAACAGTAGCTTAACCAAATAAACAATTGTGTACAATCAACCTGAGAAAGCGCATCCCTACATTAATGTATTTCCTTGATGAGTAAAATACTGGAATGCAGTATTTGACTACCATTAGACTTCAAATTATTAATGATTTTTTTTTTTTTTTTTTTTTAAATGGAATTAAAGACCAAACGTGCAATGATGATGCAGGGGGTGCCAGAGAACCAAGATTGTTATTTTTTAGCCTCAACTACATAAGGAGCTCGAGAAATGAGGGCTTAAACATAGAGTATATGGGGACTTACATATAGAGTAAGTGGGTTTAAAAGATATTATCATCATATTTCCCTTGTTACGCCATGGTGCACTGGAGCATTAGCGATGAAGTTGTCACTAGTGAGAAGTGCCTTACATGTACACAATGCTAATATATGTAGCATGTCTGTATTGTTTTGTGTAGGTACGTTCAGGAGCAGCTGGACCTGGACCCCATGGATCCTAACTACCACACCTTCGCCATGATATTTGATGCATTCAAGGTGATCATATTGACTTTCTCTCAGTATTTAGAATAAATACTGACTTTTTCTTAGCATTTAGAATAAAACCAGATTGTGAACTAAAGTAAAGTCATGTTTATCCCCATCTCCTCATGGAGTTGTCTCGTACAATTCTTTGACTGAATTATGAAATTATCCAGGCTTGGTTATTTCTGTTATGTGATAGGACAGGAGATAAATATAGAATACTAAATGAGCTCCCGTGTAATACCAATTTTATGAAACAATGAATAGTTGTGGTATCTGACAAGCGAAAGCGAGTTAGATACCACAACTATTAACGAGTTTCATAAAATTGGTTTTACACGGGAGCAATTTAGTATTTTATTTATTACTTGCCATTTATAATGTTTTTAGAATTATACTGTTGAGTATGAATAGGCTGACACCTACATGATCCACGGCATAGTACAATTTAGTTTAACAGAATGATACTTCAAACACGTCAGATGTTGAAACGTATGAATTTAAAACCATACAACGGTCCGCCTTTAGAATTCAGGCGTCCGTTCCACAAAATTATCGTAGGGCTAATCGCAACTCACATACTTTAACTTAGACTAGTGACTGTTGTTGCGCAAGAATACGATTGCCTTGTGGAACGTGGCCTTGCACCTCAAAGTTTACAATCACGTCACAATACCCGATGAAGTAAATTGTGGAATTTTGTTGCAAGATCCATCGGCGAAACAATGCCATGTGACGTCAGCCTAGCAACAAGGTTGCTGGGGTCATCGAGTGTGCATAAGCTCCTCTCAGTGATCTATCAACTCCATACGCAGTGTCATTGAATAAGCCAAGGGATGTTGAGAGCTTTCAATATTTGTTCGTGAAACGTGTTCAGAGAGTACACAAGCACGCGTTTTGGTGTTACACAATGTGTAATACAGCTGTATGTTTATTAAACGGGTGATCTCTTCACGGGCAAGAAATAATACTAGGAACCCACTGGGAGACAGAATAATTTAAGGTGCATGTTTTGGTAGCTCCCTCACTGGTTGACTCATTCCCTTTTAGCTTTTTTTCAAATCGTTGCTGCCGGTATGTTCCAGATTTCTGAGCCAGAGAAGCCCAAGGAACTGCCGAGAGCTGAGGAGAAGAAACCTGAGCAGAAACAGCCGGAGAAAATGGTGCCGAAGATGGATGACAGTGACAGCGACAGCGATGATGAGGTGAGTGGATGGAGGCCCTGTTGCACAGAGTTGCCTTAGTGCTGGAGGTGATGCTACCATTGTAGTACAGATTACTTTCTGGTAGAAGTGAAGTTTGGTGAAAATGTTATACAGTTCGATTATCTGTCTGCAGGATACTCATTACGTACGAACATGTTGAAGAAGTTGAAAAACTTTACTATGTAATATGATAATCACACTTTTATTTTTTATTTTTACCATGTTAACAAAATTGAAATCAATGTTTATGTTGATGTTTTGTCCTTAAATAAGTGCCTGCCTGTAGGCCCGTGGCTGGTAGATTTCATATCGGACTCATAGTTTCAAATTTGTAGTGGTCCTTATGGCCTGCAGTAACTTTATGTCTCGATTTCATTGTCACAATAAGATGGCAGCCTGGCACATTATTTTTATTTCGAAAACTGTTATCATATACAGTAAACTATGGTTATAACCAACACGCTTATAACGAACTCACGGATATAACGAACTTACTTTTTGGTCCCGACTACTTGCTGTAGTCATGTTGTATATGTTCTTATAACGAACTACGGTTATAACGAACACGCATATAACGAACTCACAGATATAACAAACTTACTTTTTGGTCCCGACTACTTGCTGTAGTCATGCTGTATATGTTCTAATAACGAACTACGGTTATATCAAACTAAAATTAGTAGTCCCTTTGAGTTCGTTATAACCGTAGTTTACTGTATGTCATATTGTGACACTATTCTGTTTCTCTCCATTGCAACATGACAAATTTAGCTACCCCAAAAGGTCAGTCTGACAAAATCTAGTCTTTCTGCATATCATGGTTATTATTTCAGATGACAACTCTTTCATTCAACCATCTGGCACTCTGTTATGAGCTGCAGAATTACATGCTCTAGCCAAGCTGATCATGCTCGAATCCCATAGCTTACGGCCTTTGGTATGTCTGTACCATGTCTGTGCTCATGGATTTCCTATAGTGTCACTTTGTCTGTCCTGTCACATTATTTGGATACGCCATGCGTTGTTTGAAATACTAGTCATTATCCCAACTCACTAACTCTCCTCATGTCATTCAGGATGCCCCGCCAGAGGAAGAAACTCCAAAATTGTCGAAGAAAAAGATGAAGAAACTGACGCGACTGAGTGTGGCACAGCTCAAACAGGTCAGTTCCTTGAAGTGATCTACAGTGCTGATACAGTTTATCCTTCGTTATTATTTATCCCCACCTCTGTCACCTTTAATATCACCTTCACTCTTGAGGCTCTCTGGGACTCATTCTGTAGCCTCTCTATGCCTTATTCTGTAGTTTCCCCTTACAACAGTGTGTTACATATGTTACAGCTGGTGGCCTGTTCTGTAGTCTCCCCTTACTCCTGGTATAACTACTTTAACAGTGTGTTACAGCTGTGACCTATTCTATTGACTCGCTTTACCCCTGGTATAACTACGTACAACAGTGTGTTACATGTGTTACAGCTGTGACCTATTGTGTAGTCTCCCCTTGCCCCTGGTATAACTACGTACAACAGTGTGTTACATGTGTTACAGCTGTGACCTATTGTGTAGTCTCCCCTTGCCCCTGGTATAACTACGTACAACAGTGTGTTACATGTGTTACAGCTGTGACCTATTGTGTAGTCTCCCCTTGCCCCTGGTATAACTACGTACAACAGTGTGTTACATGTGTTACAGCTGTGACCTATTCTGTAGTCTCCCCTTTCCTCTGGTATAACTACGTACAACTGTGTGTTACGTGTGTTACAGCTGTGACCTATTGGGCAGTCTACCCTTGCCCCTGGTATAACTACGTACAACAGTGTGTTACAGCTGGTGACCTATTCTATTGACTCCCTATGCCTCTGGTATAACTACGTACAACAATGTGTTACAGCTGTGACCTATTCTATTGACTCCCTATGCCCCTGGTATAACTACGTACAACAGTGTGTTACAGCTGTGACCTATTCTGTAGTCTCCCCTTTCCCCTGGTATAAGTACGTACAACAGTGTGTTACATGTTACAGCTGGTGACACGACCAGATGTGGTGGAGATGCAGGATGTTACAGCAAGAGATCCCCGACTCCTCGTCCATCTGAAGGTAACTACCCCAGCTACTGTCTACAGACGCTACCCCCAACTGGCATATCATGTCATTGCGTACATGTCACATTCAGAAATGAATCGATAATGATAAATATTTTGCTGAAAATATTAAGATTAAAGCAGGTTACTATTTACGTTACTGTTGTTTGAATTGTTTGGATGAGAATATTTTTTTGTATTTGTAAATTGCACATGTCCTTATGGCTTAGACCTAGTGGTAGAGCATCCGCCCAGAGACCTGAAGGTCCAGCATTTGATCCCAGGCCGCATCATACGAAAAGACGTTAAAAGATGGTACTTGGTGTTACCCTGCCTTGCGCTCGGCGTTAAGAGCTGAAACAAAGACTGGTTGGCTCAGTATACTGTGTCTGAGTGGGGTACTCATGTTCAACTGCAGCATTGTATCTCAGTGAGCTAGTACTATAAATGGGCATCAATCCAGACTTGTACATGCACGCACATACACACGCTATGTGTGTACAATAATCTTGGAAGCGACGTTAAACCCATTTCACCTCACCATGCTCACCTCACCTTATGGCTTAACTATGGCTGATGCTACATGACACATTAACACTCTCACTCAGTTGAGAAATTTCCTTTTAAAGTCCTCACACACCCTGTTAAGAAAGATCACATGAACACCCTCACACACTCAGAAAGATCCTCTGTTTGCATGCAGGCCACAAGGAACACCGTGCCGGTTCCCCGCCACTGGTCATACAAGAGGAAGTACCTGCAGGGCAAGAGAGGTATTGAGAAGCCACCGTTCGAGCTGCCCGACTTTATCAAGGCCACCGGCATACAGGAGATGAGAGCAGCACTGGCAGAGAAGGTAAGTGTATGGTCCTAGTGCAGATATGGTATACAGGAGATGAGAGCAGCACTGGCAGAGAAGGTAAGTGTTTGGTCCTAGTGCAGATATGGTATACAGGAGATGAGAGCAGCACTGGCAGAGAAGGTAAGTGTATGGTCCTAGTGCAGATATGGTATACAGGAGATGAGAGCAGCACTGGCAGAGAAGGTAAGTGTATGGTCCTAGTTCAGATATGGTATACAGGAGATGAGAGCAGCACTGGCAGAGAAGTTAAGTGTATGGTCCTAGTTCAGATATGGTATACAGGAGATGAGAGCAGCACTGGCAGAGAAGGTAAGTGTATGGTCCTAGTGCAGATATGGTATACAGGAGATGAGAGCAGCACTGGCAGAGAAGGTAAGTGTTTGGTCCTAGTGCAGATATGGTATACAGGAGATGAGAGCAGCACTGGCAGAGAAGGTAAGTGTTTGGTCCTAGTGCAGATATGGTATACAGGAGATGAGAGCAGCACTGGCAGAGAAGGTATGTGTTTGGTCCTAGAGCAGATAGAGGGCACAAGTGGCCCAGTCGTCTAAGGCGCCGCGATTCGCTGTGCAGAGTTGCGTCCCTTGGGCACACCAGAAACCTATGATTGTGGGTTCGAATCATGGTTCGCCCCAATTATGTTTCTAGGTTTGTCAGCACCATACCCGTGCTTGTGGGTTTCACCGAAGTGGTAAACGTCTGAGACCTGCATCACTTCGGGCTTTCCTCCCACATTAAGCTGACACGCTGTGATATAACTGGAATAATGTTAAAAGCGGCGTTAAACCCAACTCACTCACTCACACCTAGTGCAGATATATACTTAAACCTGGGCCCATTTGCTCAAAACAGTCTTGGCACTGACTGTTGATACCAGTACTTTGACCCAGACTTACTTCTGATGTATTCCACTCCTACAATTACCATAGGGTACTGATACCAAGGTATTCATAATCTCTACCTGCTTGTGATTGTGAAACAGTTTGAAAACAAAACAGGCTTTGGTATACATTGTTCTGAAGGGATCATGCCTCCTATGGAGGGGAATCCACACACTCCTTACTTCATTAGAAAGGGGGCTCGCTGAATTGGTTGATGCATGTCATCGTATCCTTATTGCATAGATCAATGCTCATTATGTCAAACACCGGATTGTCTGGTCAAGACTTTATCATTTACAGACCGCTGTCATATAGCTGGAATATTGCTGAGTGCAGCGTTAAACAACTAACAAGACAGAGTTATCTCCCTTAGTGTGCAAGAATCCCAAAAGCATAGGTTTGAATCCCAGATTCACCCTGATTCTGATGTTTGGTTTGTCAGCACGATACGAGCATCACCTGTATAAGGCAATACAGCTTATATATGTCAATGTTTTGTCCATCAGGAAGATCAAAAGACGCTGAAGGCCAAGATGCGAGAACGAGTCCGACCGAAGATGGGCAAGATTGACATTGACTACCAGAAGCTCCATGATGCCTTCTTCAGGTTCCAGACCAAACCCAAGATGACAATACATGGAGATCTGTACTATGAGGTAAGACAACACATACAAGTTAAGGAGCAATCAAAAAAAGAAGAGGTGCCTGTTTTCAAACAATGTTGCCCTGTGAAGATCTGGGGTGGAATAGGTCTTCCGTAACCCATGCTTGCCATAAGCAGATAAGGGCGACTAACGGGATTGGATGGTCAGGCTCACTGACTTGGTTGTTGCATGTCATCGTATCCCAACTGTGTGGATCAATGCTCGTGATGTCAATCACTGGATTGTCTGGTCCAGACTCGATTATTTACAGACCGCTGTCATATAGCTGGAATATTGCTGCGTAAAACAACAAACAAACAAACTAAGTTGCTCATATTATTTCATGTCCTGCAGTTTATTAGACTATTTTGAACATATCCACAGATCCAAAATTTCACATAATAATGATTTCTTCTTTTTCAATATTTCCTTTGTGTTTTTATCATTGTTTATCTCAACCACTCACCTTCTTTGAGATTAAGAGGTTAAAACAAAGGCCCTATTCATAGTCTATCCTATGATGGTTGATGTTGATTGAACAGAATATGTTGTTCCTAGATGATTGATATACACTAAACAAAGTTTTTTGTGAGGGGCATGGGTGGCCCAGTTGTCTAAGGCGCCGCGATTTGCTGTGCAGAGTTACTTAACTTGGGCATGCCAGAAACCTATGATTGCTGGTTCAAATCCCAGGTTCGCCCCGATTATGTTTCTAGGTTTGTCAGCGCCATACCCGTGCTCGTGGGTTTCACCAAAGTGGTAAACGTCTGAGACCTGCATCACTGCAGGCTTTCCTCCCACATTATGCTGACACGCCGCGATATAACTGGAATACTGTTAAAAGCGGTGTTAAACCCAACTCACTCACTCACTTGTGGTCTTTCTTTGCAGGGCAAGGAGTTCGAGACCAGATTGAAGGAGAAGAAGCCAGGCAACCTGTCTGATGATTTAAAAGTTGCTCTTGGAATGCCAGTGGGAGCGGTGAGTCTTGGAATGTACCTTAGGGATATCAAAATCTACCTCTCTCCTTCACCTTGTCTGTAAATCAAGCACATTTGTATTAAGCTCATCTATATCCTGCACAACATAAGCTTAGCAGATTCATTATGCACCAGGGTATATTTGAAGGATTATTGTCTCTATACATATTGTAAATTGCTATTTTTAAACTCATCCTATCTCACACTATGCATATAAATATACAATTGATACTAACCTTTCCAATTGATGTAGATGATCTCTGTATGTGTGAATGTATTTTGTTCAGAACTCGGACAAGGTTCCCCCACCATGGCTGATTGCTATGCAGAGATATGGCCCTCCTCCATCCTACCCCAATCTGAAAATACCAGGACTCAATGCTCCTATTCCAGAGGTATGTATCCTTCATACTTGCCCTCCGCTTGATCCAACACAAGTGTAAAAATGATGGTACCATGTACAGATACTTAGAGAATATGTTATGTCAAGTATGGGGAACAAAGAATGCCCTGGGTGAATGTAATTCCACATTTCTTGTTGGTTGGTCTGTATATATAACTCATTGTCATTATAAAGCGATACTTTTTTGTCTGAATCCTGTATTTCTTATAAGATAGGACATACCATGTGTAAACAAAAGGACTGATGTGCTTGCCTCACGACCATGACAGTCTGTGACTTTAGCCACTGCTCTCTAGAAACATTGTGTTGGGTCAAGTCAGTTCAGCTAATAATAGTCACCAATGCTTGCCGTAAAAGGCAACTACACTTGTCATAAGAGGCAACTAACGGGATCGGGTGGACAGACTCGTTGACTTGGTTGATGCATATTATCGTGTCCCAATTTTTGTGGAACGATGCTCATGATGTCAACCACTGGATTGTCTGGTCCAGGCTCGATAAATTACAGACCGACGTCATATAAATGGAATATTGCTGAGTGCGGCGTTAAACAACAAACAAATAATAAATAATAAAAAATAAAAAATAATAGTCTATAGTAATATCTGAAATCTGATGAAAATGATGCCAAGAATCAAGTTCAGGCTTCTCCTAACGTATTGGCACAGACTGCAATGATAAATTCAGATATGGCTATATTTTATCTCCACCCAACACGTAACAACCAGGATTTTTCAGTCAATGAAAAGAAATGAGGACATGGTGTGGAATGTCATAGAAGAAACCTGGCATCAAAGAAGATCACTGTCCAGTTTCATCATTGTTGTCTGCACACGTCAGCGTGCTTCTTCTGGTCACTTGATGAACATTTAGAAAATATTTTGCCCCCATTAAACATTGAATGTATGATGTTATACACCACGCTGTGTTGCAGGGTTGTTCGTTCGGCTATCACGCAGGTGGCTGGGGCAAGCCCCCAGTGGACGAGAACGGAAAGCCGCTGTATGGAGACGTGTTTGGTACCCAGGGAGGAGAGTTCCCAGTAAGTCACTTCCTGTCTTTTCTCACCATGCTTCCATTACATGTGACCCGAGAAGATCCGGGGTAGAATAAAGGCTCGCTGACTTGGTTCATGCATGTCATTGTATCCCAATTGCATGGATCGATGCTCATGATGTCAATCACTGGATTGTCTGGTCCAGACTCAATTATTTACACACCACTGTCGTATAGCTGGAATATTGCTGAGTGCGGCGTTAAACAACCAACCAACCATTACATGTACTTCTGATTACTTGAACCTGCTGTGAGATGTTATCCAAAAACTACTATGGCCAAGTTAATAATTATAACTTTGTTTCACATGGACATAGATAAGATGATTTCCAAATGGAAACAAATATCCTTACTATTTTCTGTGTCAAAGACAACTTTAGACACTTATTGTTGAATGTTGAATAAATAACCCAAAATATATTTGTCATGAGGAAAAATTCCATAGTTCTTGAAGAAGACATGATAGGGTTTTTTTCAGGGTTAAAAATAATAGGTTTATTTTCACTTGTCCACAGAAATGATCTGCTACAATGTTGCTATCTACCTAATGGTAAAAGTGGTATAGTCCACAAGGATTTCTTCTGTAGTCTCTGACTGGTGGACCTTTGTTAATTTCAACCCTCCTTTTACACAGCTCAGTCTTCATAGCAGTTCATTGTTTCGACCCGTGAAGCTCCGGGGTAGAATAGGTCTTCAGCAACCAATACTTGCTGTGAAAGGCAACTATGCTTGTCGTAAAAGGCGACTAACGGGATTGGGTGGTCAGGCTCGCTGACTTGGTTGATGCATGTCATTGATCCCAATTGCATGGATCAATGCTCAAGATGTCAATCACTGGATTGTCTGGTCCAGACTCGATTATTTTACAGACCGCCGTCATATAGCTTGAATATTGCTGAGTGCGGTGTTAAGCAACAAACAAACAAACAAACAAACAAACAGTTCATTGTTTCATGGCTGCAAAGAGTGAAAGCAACATGGATTTCCCTTTGTGTCTCATAGTTAGTTTCCCTGCCTGGCCAGGACGTACGGTCTACCTGACGCACAGGTGTATGTCTTGTATCAGTGACCCCTGTAGACATGAGAGAGGAAGCGTTAGTGTTGGAACTGTTCAAGATGAATGTTGTACTGTTGTAGGCCCCTATAGAGGAGGAGGAGATTGACAAAAGTCACTGGGGAGAGCTGGAGTCAGAATCAGAGTCAGAAGAAGAGTCGGAGGAAGAGTCAGACGAGGATGACCAGACAGGCCTTGTGACGCCAGCTGAGGGGTACGTAGACACATGATAACCAGTGACCATGGGAATAGGGGGTTAATAATGCGAGTTGGTGTGATCATGTCTATGGATTACAGCACATGCCATCAGCCATCATAACTATGGATTACAGCATATGCCATCAGCCATCATAACTATGGATTACAGCACATGCCATCAGCCATCATAGCTATGGATTACAGCACATGCCATCAGCCATCATAGCTATGGATTACAGCACATGCCATCAGCGGGGCGGTCGGGTAGCCTAGTGGTTAAAGCGTTCGTTCGTCAAGCCGAAGACCCGGGTTCCATTCCTGACATGGGTACAATGTGTGAAGCCCATTTCTGGTGTCCCCCGCTGTGATATTGCTGGAATATTGCTAAAAGCGGCGTAAAACCATACTCACTCACTCACATGCCATCAGCCATCATAACTATGGATTACAGCACATGCCATCAGCCATCATAACTATGGATTACAGCACATGCCATCAGCCATCATAACTATGGATTACAGCACATGCCATCAGCCATCATAACTATGGATTACAGCACATGCCATCAGCCATCATAACTATGGATTACAGCATATGCCATCAGCCATCATAACTATGGATTACAGCACATGCCATCAGCCATCATAACTATGGATTACAGCACATGCCTTCATTCACTGATCCACATATAACTTTAACTGTATGCAAGAAAATGAGCACTAAGCGAGGTTCTTCAAATCAGTTGACAGAAACTGAGAAAATGAGATTAAACATATATAGAAATAAGTCATAATTTCCAACTCACAAGATGTATTGAATGCCAATCAGCTGGCAAGATGTCTGTTATTGATGTAGTATGTAATTCCATCTCTATCCTCCAGTCTGGTGACTCCAAGCGGCATGACATCAGTACCTATCGGTGTGGAGACACCGGAGATGATTGAGCTGAGAAAGCGGCGTATCGAGGATGCGATGGACCAGGGAGGCGACACACCTGCTCTCTACACTGTGCTGCCGGAGAAGAAGACGGCTGTGGGCGGAGCAATGATGGGTTCCGCACATGTGTATGATATGACAGGGGTGAGTGTTGTCAGCACGCATGTTGAAATCAGCAGTTTCTTGGGCCTACGAAGTTCAGTCATATGTTGCCAACTGCTTCTAGTTCATCCCCAAACTGAACCTTCAATCACAAATATTTGAAGAAATGAAACCCCCGTACTCTAGGTATAAATCCTGGTATAAATAAGGCTGAAAATATAATAGTCTTGGTTCTCAGGCACCAACCACATTACATAAAGTCTGCTGCATGTTTTGTTTGTATTTCCATTTTTAAAAAAAACATTTAAAAAATCCTAATAAGTGCTATCCAATATAGCGCGCAGTTACTTCCCTTTACATACGCACTGCTTTACTGCGCATCTCGTGTTATAGTCATGGCAGCAATATGAGTTTGTATGCTTGTTTATATAGGGAGGCCCTTTCCCAGGTTTCACAACTGTTTATTTGGTTTTATACTAGTTTGAACAAGCGAAACAAAAAGGAAACCGCCACCCGCCCTATATTTCAAAAGTCATTGCCGGAGAACCACTTCTTAAATTTTCTTAAGCCTAATGCATTCTGTGTAAGATGAAGGTTGTAGCAGCACCATGGATGTTGACTGTGTAAGGAAACTACCACTTACAGGCTGTAGCCATGCCTAGGCCTAGTCAAGGGATCTTTGACATAGCCATTATGTTGAAGGTTTAGGGGGTTCCTGGATCACTGGATCAAGTAGATTCAAATACCCTCCTCCCCCCATTTTGTGTGTGATTGTTATGATGCTTTTGTTCTCAGGTGACAGCTAAGAAGGTGGGCGATAAGGTTCCTACAGAGGGCATTGAAGTGTCCTTGAACCCTGAGGAGCTTGACCTTGACACTGCGGCGATGCAGGCGAAGTACGACCAGACAGTACGGGAGCAGCAGTCACAGCTGGAGAAGGAGGACCTGAGTGACATGGTGGCTGAACACGCCGCCAAGCAGAAGGTGAGCCAGAAGCAGGCATAGACGGGTCTCAGAGCTCACTGAATAGTGAGTCTGGAGGGCCTTGAACTGGGAGGTCTGTCCTTCAAAGGAGGGGCGGTCGGGTAGTCTAATGGTTAAAGCGTTCGCTCGTCATGCCGAAAACCCAGAATCGATTCCCGACATGGGTACAATGTGTGAAGCCCATTTCTGGTGTCCCCCGCCGTGATATTGCTGGAATACTGCGCTTTAGCACTACCCCTGTCTCACTTATACCGTTACCATGGCTCACACTTGAATGCACTTGCTCTTGTCTCAGGCAGCTGACGGGCGGTCGGGTAGCCTAGTGGTTAAAGCGTTCGCTCGTCACGCCGAAGACCCGGGTTCGATTCCCGACATGGGTACAATGTGTGAAGCCCATTTCTGGTGTCCCCCGCCGTGATATTGCTGGTATATTGCAAAAAGTGGCGTAAAACCATACTCCCTCACTCACCTTCAATTAAGGATTGACTGTGTATTTTTTTCGGTTCATTGAGGTATGAATCGAAAAACCGATGTGCAAACTGTATGAATCCGCGTAGCGGATTCTTACAAAAGTTTGCACATCGGCTTTTCGATTCATACCTCAATGAACCGAAAAAAATACACAGTCAATGCTTATAATTAAATTCGACAACGTAAAACATGTTTTATCTACAATAGTTTAACCCAAAACAGTTGCATATATCAAAACAGACAAAAATGACGGCATTGATGAACATTCCAGGTGTAGGAATACATACAGTGGCATGACATGAATCAGGTGATCGTTTAATTTATGCACATAACTTGACACAGTCAGTAGCCAATCAATGGAGAGTGGGATTAAAACAATGTTCATTTGACCTGTCAATTAAGGCAAGAGGCGAAAAGACTTGCAACAGTCAGACTGTAACGAACCGGAAGAAATATGTCCGAGAGAAGGCGGCTGTTTCAAATAACATGGTCATTTACTGCGTGATTCAAACATTACTTCTCTGATTACTGTAAAACAGTTGGAGAAATGCTAGTTAGAAATGAAACGCGAAGACATGAAAGTTGAACCGAGGCGAGCGGGGAAAAAAACTGGCGAGCGAGCCTGCACGTTTGCTGTTTCATTCATTCTCGGCCTTCGGTTTCAAAGGGTAGTTTGGACAATGAATATGCATGAAAGTCGCTAAATGTCCTGTGCATGACGATACACGTGAGCAGAAAAGGAATTCCCTCGACTGTAATATTGGGATTCCCCGACATTCCGAAGTAATAAAAGTAGTGCGCAGCGGTGGGCGTGGCTTAATTTTTTACATTCATTGGGAAATGAATGCAATAACACGTGACCAATTCAGCTAATCAGAATGCAGGAATTTCCATGAACACAACGAAAATTTAATTATAGGACCTTGAATAAGGTTTCTTTCATGGAACCTTGTCTTTCAAAGGGATTCGTACAAGATTATTTGTCTTTCAAAGGATCTCTTTGAAAGACCTTATAAGTTAGGATATTTTTCTTGGAAATGCATTGAATTTGGAAAAATACATTATGACTTTGAGATCTGCTTTGAAATGCACTAATCTTGAGAGAATTTGACAGTACTTCAAAAAGGTGTCACGCTATCTAAAAAGACCTTAACTTATGATCATGAAGTTAATAATTCTCAGTTGATTGACAAAGATTTTAAATTTCTCTACACCTATATTGCATGTACTCATGATCTGTATAGTTGTGTTGTTTAAGGCATAACATGCCAACTGGTATTTTTTCAAAAAAAGTGTAGCTTTAACTTTACTTCAAATTGGTACATGGTAGTTGTGCTTTGTGCTTCATTACAGGTAGAGTGGGGGTACAAGTATCAATAATGAGGACATGTTATAGGATGTAAAAATGAATTCTACCATTGATTTTGTAAAGAACAGATCTCAAGCCATTGTTATGAAGGATTTCGAAATTTGTATTAGAAGAGTCTCATTGGTAGTAGAATATGATGCATTTGATTCATGGACAGTGGTCAGTCATCATGAACTGTATTGTGTATCTTATCGCAACACTACTACAGAGATAGATTTTGCTACAAAATGTAAGATTTACAGCCCTGCGTTTAGTGTTTCATATCTCATCCTGTTTCATGGCTATATTTCATATCTGTTTTACTACAATTCGCTGTGCAGAGTTGCATCCCTTCAGCATGGTAGAAACCTTTGATAGTGGGTGCGATTCCAAGTTTACCCTGATTGTTTCTTGGTTTCTCAGCACCATACCCGTGCTTGTGGGTTTCAGCAAAGTGGCAAATGTCTGAGACCTGCATCACTTCGGACTTTCCTTCCACATTTAGCTGACACACTGTGGTTTAACTGGAATACTGTTCAAAGCGGTGCTAAGCATAACTCACTCACTCACTCATATCAGTGTTATATCTGCACTGTTCCATGTATATCTCCGTCAGACTTCATTTCACATCTCTCTCTTTCCTATCTGTTTCAGAAAAGGAAGAAGCAGCAGCAAGACAGTGGCAAGTCAGCCAAGAAGTACAAGGAGTTCAAGTTTTGATGCACAGATTTTATCCCTAATGCTTGTCTTGGTGTATGTTTATTTGCTGCTCGATACTGATCATGTACCAAATTAACTTCACAGCATTTCCATCGTTTTGATTAATTCTTCTCCTGAAATCGGAAGAAATCATTTGTCTGAAGCTTGGATTTTTGTCAGAAGTTGAGTGTGCAAGCCTCGTCATGTTCCACATTGCTTAAGCTGTGGTGCTCTATTGTCCTCGTCTCCATGACCAGTCTCAGACTGTGTGAAGCTTAATTGTTTGACAGGCATTACTTAGAAGTTGCCGGATGACAAGGTAGACACAATCTTATGGATAACAACTTCTTTAATACTGGAAAAAGCGATGTTTCGGTATAGATCCTTATACCCTTGTCTATACCGAAACGTCGCTTTTCACAGTATTAAAGAAGTTGTTATCCATAAAATTGTGTCTACCCTGTGTAAAGCTGTTTGGCACTGTTAATTTCCCTTTGCTTCGAAGAAGTTGCTATGTTGAAAAAGTAATTTTTAATGATGTATTGTTTAATATCTGACAGGTAGATCTAAGAAATTTTGTAATTCTTAAATTGAGGAAAAGTGTATGCCACTCATGCCAACCTTAACCAGATCAAATTACTGTATGTCTGCTGTCTTGGATTATATATATTTATAAGAGTACCTCGAGGAGTGGAAATCTGTTGCTGCTTGTTTTGAAGTATATTTTTATGACATAAAATATATGACAATGAAAATATTCAGAAAAAATTCAGATCCTGATCATAAACTATTTCCAGAGGAGCTCCAACAAGATCAGAAATTCTGGTACCCAATCATCACTTTTCATTTTTTTCAAATAATAACATTGTATGGTAAATAGAATTATGCCTGCCAAAGGGGAATGTCAGTTCATGTATGGGGAATATTTATCAAATTGTAATTTTTGGTACAAATGTCCAAACAATTCGAGTGAATCTTTACTGCCAAATTATTTTAATGACATCATAGGCAAAGGGAAATCATCAGCTGATGAAGAATGTTTGTGAATGTCTATTCATGTGTAAATATCATAAAAGGAGAATAAATGCCTCCAAAAGGGAAAGATTGGCTTGTGTCCCTTAGTTGTGCCAGGATCCGCTGTTCGTGCCATCGAAGTCCAGAATTGTCCTGATCATGTTTCTTGGTTTGTCAGCACTATCCCGTGCTCATAGGTTTAATCAAAAGGGCAAAAAGTGTCACTTCGAGCTTTCATCCGCAATAAAGCCAACATACAATATGTAACTGAAATAAGACCCAAGTCACTAGAAGACTTTCTGTGAGGGCAGTGGTTGAGTGTTGACTACCTTGAAAAGTTACATTTGTCAAAGCCTGCTTCAGTCCTTGCTGAAGAGTGAGTGAGGTGAACCTATCACACACAGTCTGTCAACTGGAAGTGAGGCAGGTCATAGACGGATACAAGTTTAGTGACACCCATGAGCATGGATACAGTGCTAATAACCACAAATTGGGGTGAATCAGGTACTGGGTATTCTCAGGGATGAGAATCTTCCGCGTATCCGCGAATTTCCGCAAATTTTAGTGACCACAAATTTGTTAAAATCTGATGGCTTCCCCAATAAACACCCCCAAATTATGGACCACGTCCCATTGCAAGGATGTTTCAGCTGAAAACAAAAATATCCATTCTCATCCCTGAAACCTATATTTGTCGTTAAAGGCGACAAACAAATCGGGTAGTCAGGCCCTGACTGTGAGACATTGACAACACTATCAATCACTTGTTTGTCAGGTCTGCCATGATATATCTGTAATATTGCTGATTGCAACATTAACAACATGAATTCAGTGAATCAATTCAGTGATGGAGAAATGATGGAAAAGAACACACACAAATAGTTCATATTCTTTATGTCAAGACTGGAACACAATGAAATCATGAGAAGTACTGTTTCTATGAATGAAGATACTTTCACTCCAATAAAATTACATAAAAAGAGACCAATCTATCAGAAGCCAAGATACCTACACAATCTTTCTAAACACAATGAGATTCTTATATATACTTTGAGTAATTCATTTTCACATATAACATTTCAGGAATGTTGTTCTCAATTTTACTAAACATTTTCACTGCTATTGCAAAGGTTCCATTCAATGATATGAGGATATATTGCAAGATAAAAATAATACATCAAGTATGTTTTTGTTGGTTATTTTATGCACCATCAAAAAATCAAAGTGTTAAATGTGTATTTTGGCAATGTTAGTTGGACTACTAACTACGCATCTAAATAACCTATACAATACCACTGATGGACACGCATTGCATGCATCAGCTTAATTCAGGACAAAACATTGTGACTATGCCTTCAAAATTAGAAGAAATGTAAACAGTTTACTTGTAATACTTCTGGCGAATCAGCAGAATTTTAATTATTATTATTCTATTCTAATTATGCATAATGATCACATATCTATTAACTCACGAATTATTACCATGTATGTATTACTTTGGTAAATAATATCTCTAGAATTCATATAACTTGTAAAAGAAAAAACAAATTGTTTCCAATGTAAAAAAAATGATAACTATATTGAATTTAGATATTAATAATGCTAACTTGACCTAGTGATTGTCATATCAGGTTCCCTGTTGAAAGCATGGAAGGCAGTCTCGTCATTCTGTCAATCTAATTGTAATTCACACAGGACATGCAGTTTGTTAAAAATAATGTACGCTTTGTGATTTCTTCTGCAGGATATATAAACAATATTACAGATCTAATGTCCAAACACCAATTTATGTTTTAGTAACAAAATAATAGTTACACAGATCATGATTTAGAATCCTGAAAATATATCATTCAGGAAAACACTGACCTGCTTTTGATTTTGAATTCAGAAAATATTATTTCCCAATATTAAGTATATTTCACCAGGAAGTAAACAGTCAATAGATCTCATCTATAAATGTGTTCTGAAAATATAATATGGCATATTCAATTTAAATATTCTGTAACAAGATTATTAACAATGCTACTATCAATCAGCTACGACATGCATCAAGAAATCATACTCTGCTACAGGATAAAATATTGTTTGATTATGCATCATACGTAAGTAATCAACTCAATAATAAGGCATGCATATTTCTGACAACAAAATATACACAGAGAAATAAATGCAGTGTGTCATCTCTCTACAGCTCTGTCGACACAAAGGTCACAGCAAACGAAGGTCAATCATACCATAAATAGAGATACCCACTAATTAGCACTAGAGAAACAGACAAACGACTTGCAGGATCTCGCACACCTTAAACATGGAATACCAAATCTGATGTATTAAGCGCTGTAAAGGATTATTGACTCAACAATTAAGGGTCCAAGTGAATGCTTGTTATTGATGTATTGAGAAATATCTTGGCTATATGTTCCTAAAGTCTAAACTGTAACTGAATATTTACTCAATACAGGCAACTAATATTGTACCATGGCCCCTTCCACCTAGTGATATTAATGCTTTGACTTTCATAACTCTGATACCCTAAAACAGGAATAAAATGTCATTGATCGTTTTGTGGAACAAGGCCCCGTTCCACAAAGCGACCTTAGCGCTAAGTCGATCGTAACTCCCATTCTTTACCACTGACTTACGACAATCATAGCGCTAAGATCACTTTGTGGAACGGGGCCCAGGGCCCATCCTTGAGATTCTTCAGTGTATCACATTTCAATCCTATGAATACCCTTGATTCACCATCACAGATGCATTTTGGGACAGGTTTGAACTAATGCTAAACATAGCCGGCCAATCAAATACACCGTGCTTTCATGATTGGAACAAGTGGTGATATGTCACCAGGATGAGAACGCCCCTAAAACAACTGGGAACGCCTGATCGCACAAGGATAGGCTCCAATGTTAATACTCAAGAATACACTTTTTTTCCAGTTAAAGGATCAATTTTAGCCTTTGATTGAATGAACTGAGGGCTTGCTCATGCAAGGCTTCAAGTTTGAAAGCAAATGCATGCAAAACCATCCGTTAGAAGAGTCACTTTGATTGGTTGTTGGTTTCAAGCAAGATGGTGAGAGTCTGAGCTGGTGATGTCACTTCCAAAGTGAAGCTATGGAGGGAAGGTTCAAGGGTATTTATCAAAATAGGATGGAGATATAACACACAGATAATCGGGGATGGACCGTCCTCGAACCTTTTTAGAAGCACCCTTCCTGAATCTCTCCACACAGACTGTGACAAATGATAGTCGAAGATCTCTGTGTCTTTCACAAATCGCCGACCCCCTGGGTCACCCTCACCAAATCTCTCCACCCAGACTCCATAATAAATGATAGCTCCCAAATTCACCCATCAACATGATAGACTAAACATGCTGGCTCTATATCCACACTTACTCGGCAGCCATTGTTGCCACAAGATCCCCATCAAAAGCACTATTACTAACATCGGAGACCACACACCTTGTTAACATGTAATGTGGACATAAACAGTCATATTACAATTACAACTTTTATTTGTGAGTATTACTTAGCAATATCATGACAAGGATGTTCAAAGATGGTAATAACAAAATCTATCCTATCAATCATATGACATAAATCTGTAATAATATTTGATGCAACTTATGCAAAAGTAAGCGCTTAATATATCACAATTGGTAAATCAATTTTCTAAAAAAAATCTCATAATTTGTGGAACTTATATCTCCCTGGGCCAGTATCTCAATGATGGTGAAAAGTGGATGAAAGTTTTACATCATGACAAACTGTATGAGATTAAAATATTAATACACAACAACATACTATATATCTCTATATTAACTTTCAATAAACTCTTATGCAGTGGGATAACGTTGGATACGACCACAGCCAGCACAAACCGCTGGCTAGATGCATCGCAGTCGCTCCGAGTCAGATTATACACATACATCATTCGATTTCAGAACAGTACACACAATCGGTGGACAGCTGCTTCTGTCGTCTCCAAGACACACACAGCAGCAGTTGCTGACCTCATATCGCTGTAAGCAATATTGCAGCTATATTTCGGTGGGAAGAATCAATGAGCTTGACACATTACCCAGTCGAATCAACATGTTACCTTATTATGATGGAACGCCCAACCCATCAGGCCGCAGACTTCCTGTACACCAACAATCAAAACTATCATAACCATCATAATATTCCGCAGATTAACCATCACAAATTCACACTGTATGCTATGACAACATAAGCTCTCGTTCCCCCTGACCTCCCCTTTGTGTTTATTCAGATAACATAAGACATTCCTCCTTAATTTATGAGTTCCTATCATTCAAGAAGCTTTAAGCAAATTACAGGGAGATGGCTTGGGTGAGCTTGTGATTCAAGTTTGATTCAAGTCTCAATAGTTATTAAGAATAACAATTACAGTTAATGATTACCATATTTCACAGAGATGTTTCTATACTACTCAAAAGAAGTTAAGGGCCACCTGATTCTTTCATATTACTATAGTTGATCTGTCGGACCAGACAAGGAACACATCTCGTCTGGCTATGGTACACGATTGTCGGGCAGTCTCCCAATATCACAAAGTGGAAAAGGAAGTCTTCACTTCACACACCTCTCCTTGGAAATCTTCCATGTGTCCTCGGTACTTAAAACATCGAATACAGTCAGTGTAGGCATAACCAGTTCCATCTCAAAACATCAAAATATTTCACTTGGTAGCAATTTGACTGTTTAATCCAAATTTCGACCAGTATGTAAAAACAAAAAGTGTTAATAAAAATCCTACTCTTCATCAACAATCCTTTCTTTTTAACTCATTCATGTTCAATGAATCTTAATATGCAGTATATATGAAAAGACAATTATGAATGAAGTCAAACTTTTTCGGTAAAATATCTATACCAATGACACCAAACAATTCTCCAATCTAAACATAAGATTATCCCTAACAAACCCTCTGCTAGTGTTGGGAATATATCAATGAATCCAGGCATACTTGCATTTGGTTGTATCATTGTCTCTCTTGAATAAAGACAAACACCCCACCTAAATATCACACACATATGTTTTCTGGCACAAACACAACTAAATCTGAATCAGTGTTGGCATATACGAGTCATTTTGCTTTTGAGTCTAATATGTTTGTACTATGTAAAATACTCAGGCAAAGACGGTTCCAAGGATGCTATTTATAGCCTATCCCCTTCCCTAAAAGGTCCTGGAGTTTCTTAAGCATATCCACCCTACCACAACACCCCACCACAACACCCCACCCTACCACAACACCCCACCCTACCACTACACCTCACCCTACCACAACACCCCACCCTACCACAACACCCTACCCTACCACAACACCCCACCCTACCACAACACCCCACCCTACCACAACACCCCACCCTACCACAACACCTCACCCTACCACTAAACCCCACCACAACACCCCACCCTACCACAACACCCCACCCTACCACAACACCCCACACTACCACTACACCTCACCCTACCACAACACCCCACCCTACCACAACACCTCACCCTACCACTAAACCCCACAACAACACCCCACCCTACCACAACACCCCACCCTACCACAACACCCCACCCTACCACTACACCTCACCCTACCACTACACCCCACCCTACCACTACCACAACACCCCATCCTACCACAACACCCCACCCTACCACAACACCCCACCCTACCACAACACCCCACCCTACCACAACACCCCACCCTACCACAACACCTCACCCTACCACAACACCCCACCCCACAACACCCCACCCTACCACAACACCCCACCCTACCACAACACCCCACCCTACCACAACACCCCACCCTACCACAACACCTCACCCTACCACAACTCCCTACCCTTCCACAGCATCCCCACCCTACCACAACACCCCCCAATACTGCAACAAACACAACTAAATCTGAATCAGTGTTGGCATATACGAGTCATTTTGCTTTTGAGTCTAATATGTTTGTACTATGTAAAATACTCAGGCAAAGACGGTTCCAAGGATGCTATTTATAGCCTATCCCCTTCCCTAAAAGGTCCTGGAGTTTCTTAAGCATATCCACCCTACCACAACACCCCACCACAACACCCCACCCTACCACAACACCCCACCCTACCACAACACCCCACCCTACCACAACACCCCACCCTACCACAACACCCCACCCTACCACAACACCCCACCCTACCACAACACCCCACCCTACCACAACACCTCACCCTACCACAACTCCCCACCCTACCACAACACCTCACCCTACCACAACACCTCACCCTACCACAACACCTCATCCTACCACAACACCCCACCCTACCACAACACCTCACCCTACCACAACACCTCACCCTACCACAACACCTCACCCTACCACAACACCTCATCCTACCACAACACCCCACCCTACCACAACACCTCATCCTACCACAACACCTCATCCTACCACAACACCCCACCACAACACCTCATCCTACCACAACACCCAACCCTACCACATCACCTCACCCTACCACAACACCCCACCCTACCACAACACCCAACCCTACCACATCACCCCACCCTACCACAACACCCAACCCTACCACATCACCCCACCCTACCACAACACCCCACCCTACCACAACACCCCACCCTACCACAACACCCCACCCTACCACAACACCTCACCCTACCACAACACCCCACCCCACAACACCCCACCCTACCACAACACCCCACCCTACCACAACACCCCACCCTACCACAACACCTCACCCTACCACAACACCCCACCCTACCACAACACCCCACCCTACCATAACACCCCACCCTACCACAACACCCCACCCTACCACAACACCCCACCCTACCACAACACCCCACCCTACCACAACACCTCACCCTACCACAACTCCCTACCCTTCCACAGCATCCCCACCCTACCACAACACCCCCCAATACTGCAACATCCCAGCCTACCCACCAACACCCCAAATAATATTTGAGGATATGCTGTCCATTACTTAGAGTTCTGTAAATATCCAATAGTTTTGCAACTATCCAAGACAATCATGCCCCAAGAGATTTATTTAGCATATCCCATCTACCCCTCATTCCCATCTACCCGCTCATTCCTCCACCCCCAACACACGCCCCCACCCACACTGTGTGGCCCTTAGAGACGCCTGACCTCATCGTCAATACTTCATGGGACACACAATGTCCCTCCGCCATGGAATGCATATGGCAGACTACTATTCACACATGTCAATTTTTAGACAGGTAATGAAATGGGTTGGTGTATAACTGACGGAGGTCAAATGAACCCTACTCTGTACATGTATAGTCTGGAAGGTAATTTAAGGTACCAACGTTTACTACAATATCTGAAAAACTATTAGAGACACCCAACAGTAACACCGTATTCATGCGTGCGTGATTCTCGTGCACCCTTTCGAGTTGAGTTGATTGGTTCAACTGTGTCATATGGCCCTGTGACGCAGGGGTAGCATTATGCAGATGGCTGTTTCAATGAATGTTCGTTCCACCCGTGACGAACAGGTCTGGTTGTTGATGAAATATAGTGATAGCTAAATAGACAGATTTTTTAGTCATGCACCGATTGTCTTTAAATGTAATATCCAGTTATGTATGACTGTTTAATAATCTCATACTAACTTTGACTGGAGTAGGTCCAATAGTTTTTCAGATATTGTAGTAAACGTCAGTACCTTAAATTACCTTCCAGACTATACCTTGTGCAAACCGTTACATCTACCACAGCCTGATATCAAAGCAATGTGTAGAGGAGATGGTGCATGAGCACTAGGGCTGGGACGGGTAACTCGGGTACTCTCGTCGGGTGGGTCCTGAGTAGGACCCGGGTACCCACATGAGTACCTGGACCCGTGTTTAGTCACGTGATATATTGTTTAAGGACATTAACAATAAAACTCAATGGTTAGACTACAAGTATAGCTAATGTTCACATTTCTTTCCCACTATGCAGGCATTCGTTCTGACTTTTATATGTTCGAGTAAGCATAAAGGGTCTATCAACTGCAGTGTATACATGATCATGTATCTAAATAGATTTTGCCAGGGCTACGGTAAAACAATTCCCATTCGGGCATTTTGTACCCAACTCTTGAGTGAGTGAGTTTGGTTTGACGCCGCTTTTAACAGTATTACAGTCATATCACAGCGTGTCAGCTTAATGTGGGAGGAAAGCCAGAAGTTATGCAGGTCTCAGACGTTTACCACTTCGGTGAAACCCGCGAGCACGGGTATGGTGCTGACAAACCTAGAAACATAATCGGGGCGAACCTGGATTCGAACCCACAATCATATGTTTCTGGCGTGCCCGAGGGACGCAACTCTGCACAGCGAATCGCGGCGCCTTAGATGACTTGGCCACCCCCGCCCCCCCCCAACTCTTGAGACCTATAGTGGGTATCCGGGTAGGGCGAGGTAATTGGGTGTCAGGTACCCGGGTAGTAAATTTGGACTCGTCCCAGCCCTTACGTGCACCAAAAATATTGATGTCATGTAACTGGTGAAAGCACTCACTGGAACCAGGCCATGGCTTGATACAAGCACACGGCAAAGTTGATATGTATTTCCAGGTACTGGAGGAACATCTTGTATACATGCTAGGGCTTGGACTGATAACTCCGGGGTGGACCCGGGTACCCACAGTACTACCCGGATCTGTGGTTAGTCACATGATATATTGTTTAATGACCAAAACTCAGTGGTTACACTTCAAGTCGCCAATGATCGCATTTCTTCACCATATTACTTTTGACTTATGTATCTTTAAGTAATGATAAAGTGTATGCATGATCTGATCGTTTTGTACAAGTATCTAAATAGTTTTAGCCAGGGCTGCGGCAAAAGCATTCCCAATCAGATATTTTGTTCCCAACTCTTGAGACCTACAGTGGGTACCCAGTAGGGTCAGGTAATGGGGGTTTGGTACCAGGGTAGTACATTTGGACTCGTCCCAGCCCTAATAAACACCCATGAAGTATTGACGTGGTCTGGACTGTGTAAGGTACATTTGTATAAGGTATATTCGTCAGTTTTTGGTATCAGGAGAGCACAGATCTTGCTGAGACATGAACAATAGACATATAAAATGTGTAAACTCTAAAAGACAATCATATATATAAAAACGTAACTATGAAAGTTTCATTGTTTAAATGTATCTAAAATACAGGTGGGATTATTCAAATATTTATCAGTTGATGAATACAAAATGCACAATTTCAAAAGACTGACTATTAACTGTTCTATACATTTCGAGCAAAGAATACAGTATTTGACTCAATTGACATCACAGCTGTTATAATTCCGCTCTTGTTTCAAAATATTTCAACTTTTTTGTCTAGTTGTGGTGGCTTTAATTCACAAGCTTCACGAACAACATTTTTGTGATGTGTAGAAGTCTTTACCTGGCACATTCTGATTATTCTATTTTTAGCAGGTAACCATTTTGGGACTGACCTTCTGTTTGAGTAATGCTAATCAGGTCAAATACTGTAATACTAAGTACTTGTACTTGTGTTTAAAATATGAATAAATACAGTTTATGGGCTAAAAAAGGCGTTAGTCTTGAAAAAAGTGGTTATGTACATACTGTTTGTGAAAGACATTGTCATGGAAACAGCTATATATTCTATACAATTACCAAAGAAATCATATCTGAAGCAGCATCTTGAAGATTAGAATGTCAGATAAAGAGACAAACTTTCCACAAAGTAAATCATTTTGGTAATATCTCATAAAAAAACAATTGATCAAAGTATCACTTTTAAGACATAAAAATCTTAAACAGATAAAATTATATGTTAAAATCATGTCATCAAATGTTTTATTACAAAGTGGGTAAAAAGTATAAATTCAGTCGAAATCCATCAGTGGAGTCAACTCCAACGGAAAAAAACCACATCACCCATCGAACCATTCTCACATTAACACAACAATGCAAGGTGAACATATCCTAGAAGCTGTCGTAAACAGCTGCCAGTGTTTGTCTCCCATGCATCTGTAGTCTGACGATTACATCTGGACCAACAGCTACAGGCCCTTTGCCATGTCAGTCAATACCAGGACTAGTCAGGCATCATGGCTGGGTAATTGAAACCATCACTGATCAAAAAAAGAAAAAGTGCATTTAAAGTTGTATAAAATCTTTGATTTGAGTATGGTATTTCTCATCCATCTGCCAAAAGTGACATTTGTGCAGTTCTCTTTAGCCAACCTATTTATATATTTAGAATGAGTACAAAAACTTATGTCTTAAGCAATGTTCTACAAAGCAGTCATTGCATTAAGATAATCGTAACTCCAATACCTCAACAGAATTATAACAGTCAAGGGGCTAAAATCACTTTGTGGAATGGGGTCTAGGCATAGAGTGAGTGAGTTTATCATGCACTTCTTGGTAATATTTCTGCCATATCAAGGCATAGGACAAGTGCCCATGTCTAACCTTGTGAGGAATCAACCCCAGACCTACTGGCATGCTGAGCTAACACTCTAACCACAAGGCTAACCCACTGGACATCAGTACAGAACTGTAAGGTTCATTTGCTTCTAAATCAGCGTAAAAAAATTCTATTTGAATTGTTTTCGCTATTTCTCGTTACCTATAAAACAATGATTATTTAGTGAACTACAAGGTTCCAACAGTCATGAAACGGTTGTTCTTCTGCAGTTAATACATTCTCATGCATGAGATGTGTGTGTTTATTAAGTCTACAAAACAATTATTTTGTGATGACAATGATTAGCAGAAATTACAAACATCGCCAGATCAGTCTAACATGTTGCACATGTTTTGCTAATATTGTGCCATCTAAATGTCATGGACTGCTAAAAAAATTTGCTTACTGGCCTTCGAACCACTCCACAGACATGTTCCATTCAAGATGATCCCTACTCTGATAGAGCTCAGATACGGAGCTTGGAATCATTTCTGTTCACAAAATGCTTCCATCAGTAATGATATACCGTATTCGACGTAATAAGCGCCCAGGGTGCTCTCAAAATTAGAAATAGTGGGCTCTTATTAGAAGATTATTTTGGTGAAAAAAAAAAGAGTTGAAAGATAAATTTCGTGGTTTATGCTGACAGTCTGAAATGTTTATATACGACAGATATATTTTTCCAGAATTTACTGCCCATAATTAAGGGTGCATATAACACACGAGTGTGTATTATACGCGAATAAATAAGTCTTATGTACATTGATCAATCGGAAGGGGTGCTAATTGGGATTGTTCACTAGCCAATATATCAGCAAATATCGCCATGGCCCTTATTAGAGCGGGGCGCTTATTACATCGAATATGGTATATACGACTTGACTAACAGTCCCTACCATTGTTCTTTGTTAGTTCACTGTTGCACAAGTAAATTTTAAGTTCTTCATGAATATTACAAATAAAATTCACCAATGGAGTTGATAACTAGAACTATGCCCACTATGTTCTACATGTTCTACATGACCTCAGCTATATCCTGTGTTATACAGACAGAACCAGATGGATGTACACAGGCCAGATCAACTTAGTTCCTTGTTTTATCAAATTTCTGGGGCAATGTGACAGGAAGCAAAATACATATATAAAAATCAGTTGCTTTGAGGCTACATTTCTTAAAAAGATAGTTTACAAATATAAAAGTTTTGATTCAAACTGCATTTTTCACTTCTTTTCACTCTTCAGTCTGTAAAAGGAGAAGATAGCGTATTTCCTCTATTAAGTGCTGGGTTAGCTAATGATTTCTCTCCACTAGAGTTGACTGTTCACAAAGCTAAGCTGTGCCTTCTCGTCACAGATACCTGAGGAATCTAAAGGAAAGATCTAGAAATAAGAGCCAACCTGGCCTGTTGTACAGAATGGGTCTAAATGTAAACTGAATTGATAAGAGTTTGCATTCTTAACAGACTAAATAAGGTAAATTGGTCTGGGTTTTGTAGCTTTGAAACAAAAGTTTACTTTCAACTGGAATTGTACACAAAAACAATGGCCGACAGCCATAAAATACTTCTGATAGTAGTTTCCTCTTGCAGTCGATTTCCGCATACACAATGACTGATTCCACACAGGACATGATAAAGACCTGACCCTGTTCCAGAAAGTAATCTTTGTGCTACAACAATCATTGCTCCAAGACTGACTTTCATTTGTTAGAACTGCTTAGTGGAACCCTGCCCCGGTCTGGCACCATGGAGACAGGTCCACCCCTAACCAATACAGCACTGCAAACTGTACAGGAGAAAATGAGATGACTATATACACATTTGATTAAGATGTCAGCTGGCAGGATCTATACAACAGTTTGGGTGGACTCTTGCCATTCAAAAAGCAGTTACACTTAACTCTCAGTCAAAATAAGCTTGTTCTTGTGAGAAAGAGAACACTACTGATCTACAGGAAGCACCGGTACTAATTTTCCATCCCTGACAATCATTTTTATTGACAAAAAACTGCCGTCTGAGCAGCCTTCATTATGCAGAACTCAACCATACCCGATATACACACAAATGTCCACATTTTTTCTCAGTTCTGTCCCACATTTGTTTGTGCGTGTTATTATCAAGTCCTTATTATCACTGACTCAGCTTATTGTTTCTTTTGGGGCAGTCTAGGTTTTCTGTAAGCACTTTTGAGGAAGCTTGTCTCGATGCTACCTCGGAGATATTTACTACAAATGCCCGATTTCAATATCATGCCTGTATTAACACGGACTGTTAACCATAAGTCTATGCTGCCAAGAAGAAAAGATGGTTTGAGAGTATTCCAGGGTATGTGACCAGCAAAGATCAACAGACAAACAGACAGACATACGACAGCAAGTTCGTAAAGTAGAGCAAGGCTTTGGTAGAATGCAGGACTTCGGTGCATCCCAAATTTAACAATCATTCACACAATATTGACACATACAAGTTCCGAGTTCAAAACATAAACATGACTTCTAGCAGATCGTTGAACCTGATCTTGCAAGCCCAATCCACCACGTTCTGCATCACTGCGCTGGGCTCCCATCCTCCAAGTTATCAAGGACACATTGTGAGGTCAAGGTCACAATGAGAGGTCAAGGTCACAGAATATCAGTTACTATCTACGTGAACAGATCTCAAGACTTGGGTTTGTCACGCAACTTGCTGAGGTTATACGTTTCATTCACACCTTTCTGTCCGACCTCAGGCCAAAGTTTGAGATTCTTTTCTCGGCGCCACTGTTCCCATCTTTCGTCGTCTGATTCATGGGTGAGATAGCGCAAGCCGACTTGGGTCTCCAGAATACGCAGGTCACACCAAGTCTGGTAATCCTGTAACAAATAAACCACTGTTTTACACTGGCTGTGAGTTGGGTTTCACACTGGCTGTGAGTTGGGTTTTACACTGGCTGTGAGTTGGGTTTTACACTGGCTGGGATTCGAACCCACAATCATAGGTTTCTGACGTGCCCAAGGGATGCAACTCCGCACAGCGAATCGCGGCGCCTTACACGACTGGGCCACCCGTGCCCCTGGGTCATGGTGACACAGGGGTCTCAGAATCTCACCACCTGATCCCTGAGATGCTGAGGACCGCTCGGATCCAGAATCTTCACAGGCATGAGTAGACTGTGAGCAGGCAAGAATGACCAACCAATCATCACAGCTTCATGACACTTTAAGCCCGGATAGTAGAGTGAGGTGTCCAAGATTATCACACTTATATAGCGACATGCATGCACATGTGTGTTTGTGTGTGGCTGCTTGTACTAGTCCAGACTGATTTATAGTGCTAGCCTACTAGACCACGGAGGCGGTCGGATACTAGAGTGGTATTATGAGGTCATGTATTGACAGAAAAAGATATATTTATATGTGCATATATATGTACATAAATTATTAGACGATGTACATGATTTCTAAATCCATGGTTAGTTATATACTACACTTTTGATAGGGATCATCTGAAAAGTCGTTCCACTTACCGTATTTATTCGACGTAATAAGCGCCCAGGGCGCTCTCAAAATTAGAAATAGGGGGCTCTTATTAGAACATCATTTTGGTGAAAAAAACACAGAGTTGAAACATAAATTTCGTGGTTTATGTTGACAGCCTGAAATGTTTATGTACGACAGATATATTTTTCCAGAATTTAATTGCCCATAACTAAGGGTGCATATAACACACGAGTACGTATTATACGCAAATAAATAAGTCTTGTGTACATTGATCAATGGGAAGAGGTGCTTATTGGTGATTGTTCAGTAGCCAATATATTAGCAAATATTGCCGTGGGCGGTTATTAGAGCGGGGCGTTTATTACGTCGAATACGGTAAATACGTCACACCTGACATGTTATGAGAATTAGTTTTGTGTATTATGGAAAGATTAAAACCTCCCTATCACATATGTATGAGGGTGGGTTGTTTACGGCATGGTCTGCAATATTTTCGCCAGACTGACTGACTGAGTATGGTTTAAAGCCTCTTTTAGCAATATTCCAGCAATATCACGGCGGGGGACACCAGAAATGGGCTTCACACATTGTACCCATGTCGGGAATCAAACCGGGTCTTCAGCGTGACGAGCGAACGCTTTAACACTAGGCTACCCGACCGCCCCTTCCAGCCAGACTGCAGCGGTATGCACAAAAATCAAGTCTGACAATCCAGTGATTGACATCATGAAGATCGATCCACACAATTGGGTTGCAATAACATTCAATCAACCAAGTCACTGAGTGTGACCGACCGATCAATTTAGTCGCCTCTTTCAAAAAGCATAGTTTGCTTGGGACCTATATTTTTACTCGTAATACCCAAGGGCAAGTTTTATTATACTGTTGCATGTACCAGAACCTTATACATATCCAAACCATGTGTGTGATGTGTATGGTGCAATACCTGAAGCCAGACGTGACAGAGAGACTTGTCGACAGTGAATCTCTTCCTCATCTTTACCTGCAGCAGGTTGCTGATGACATCAATAGCTGCAGAGAAAACAAAACCATTTATCATATCTCCACGTCAGAATGGTAAGATCTGATTTCATGTGATCTTCATAAAATACTGTGTATCCCACCTGGGAGGGAAATAAATTTCTGAGCCGGAGAATAAATCACTAATACCCCGCCATGAAAAACACCGGCTGCACATGGATTTCTAAGTGGGAGAATAAATCCCTTATACCCAGCTTCGTTGCAAAAAGACGCACACTTTTTCCAAGTCTATGAAAGTCACGTGACAAAGCACAGGTTAACCACAGCTCAATGGATAGCTGTTTTCTATCAATTTTGAATTTGTTTAGATTCTTTCACAATGGCAGATTAAAAAATGTCTTTAACATAAATTTGTTGTAGCAGTATCACAAGGGGTACATGGGGTTTTATGTGTCCCACATTAGGTTTTATACCACTCGTCCCTGTCGGGATGCATAAAATGGTACTGCTACAACTGATTGTATGAACTTATCTCACACACTAACAAGGAGTGAGTGAATATGGTTTTAAGCCACTTTCAGCAGTATTCCAGCAATATCACGGCAGGGGACACCAGAAATGGGCTTCACACATTGTACCCATGTCGGGAATCGAACCCGGGTCTTCGGCGTGACGAGCGAACGCTTTAACCACTAGGCTACCTGACCGCCCCCCACACTAACAAGGAATGTCTCCTCATCGATAGCTGTACAGAGAGAACAACATGTTTGCCATCTCACACACTAACAAGGAATGTCTCCTCACCGATAGCTGCACAGAGAGAACATGTTTGCCATCTCACACACCGACAAGGGATCACCTCGTACACTTAGTCTTTCATAGTGTACACGGAGGCACTGGTGGCCCAGTCATCTAAGGCGCCGTGATTCGCTGTGCAGAGTTGCGTCCCTTGGGCACGCCAGAAACCTATGATTGTGGGTTCGAATCCCGGTTCGCCCCGATTATGTTTCTAGGTTTGTCAGCACCATACCCGTGCTTGTGGGTTTCACTGAAGTGATAAACGTCTGAGACCTGCATCACTTCTGGCTTTCCTCCCGGCTTTCCTCCCACATTAAGCTGACACGCCGCGATATAACTGGAATATTGTTAAAAGCGGCGTTAAACCCAACTCACTCACTTACTCATAGTGTACACACCCTTGACCCTGTGTCCTGGTCCCTGTGTCTCGACACAGAGGAGAACCAGAGGATGTATGTATGGATTTGGGATGCTTCACATTGCAAAGATTGATTGTGAGGGCTCTTTGTTTATTTGTTTGTTTATCTTCTTATTAAGAATTCCTGTTACAAAAAGAGAGAGTTGCACTTTGGCAATGCAACCTATTGCAGCATATAACAGGTACAAAATTAGCAATGGTTATCATCAGCTGATTTATACAGTAGCTGATAAGATTCTAAATATGTTTTCCTGCTCTCACACACATTCACACAACACTTGCATTCTCTATTGATTTAAACACTATTTATAACTCTGGTCCATCCAGTGTGTAGAATAACAGGCCAAAATAAAGGTGTTAGGTCAAGGTATTCAGGGGACTTAACTTTCTCTTTCAAACACTACAGATTATTATGAGGTCTGGTGAAATTGGGTTTAACGTCGCGGACAAGATTATTGCACTTATATAGCTACATGCATGTGCGTGTATGTGTTTGTGTGGCTGCTTGTGCTAGCCCAGACTGATGCCGATTTATAGGGCTAGCTCACTGAGATACCATGCAGCAGTTTAACATGAATACCCCACTCAGACACAGTATACTGACTCCGAGCCGACCAGTCCTTGTTTTAGCCCCTTAATGCCGAGCGCCAGACAGGGTAACAACAAGTACCATCTTTTAACGTCTTTTGGTATGACGCGGCCGGGGATCGAACCCCGGACCTTCTGCTCTCCGGACGGACGCTCTACCACCAGACCACGGAGGCAGTCCAGATTATTATGAAAAGGGCTTAATATATTAACATCTTAACACAACCTTGAAACCTGCTGCAGTGGAAACATTCTCCACACATAATTTCTGCAATAGATAACCTGTTTGTTTGTTGTTTAATGCTGCACTCAGCAGTATTCCAGCTATATGACGGCCTGTAAAAAATCAAGTCTGACCCACACCATCCAGTGATTGATATTGTCAGCAACAATCCACACCATAGCAATGAACTCAGTCACAGAGCCTGATCACCCAATCCATTAAGTTGCCTCTCGCAACCAGCATAGGTTGCTGGGGAGCGGTTCTAACGTGGACTCCCCATGGGGGTGAAGTAACAAACAACTCACCTTCCTGAGATATTTCCTTCCAAGGGCTGGGGGGGTACATAAAGGCAGCATTTTGGATTTGGTCACTGATTTCTTCATCTTCATTGAATGGAAAGGTGCCACTTAAACTGAAACATGTCATATTCATACACAATCAATGACTGAGACTGATGAGACTGAGACTGATGAAACTGATGAGACTCAGACAGATGAAACTGATGAGACTGAGACTGATGAGACTGAGACTGATGAAACTGGGAATGATGAGCCTGAGACTGATGAGACTGGGAATGATGAGACTGAGACTGATGAGACTGGGAATGATGAGACTGAGACTGATGAGACTGGGACTAATGAGACTGAGACTGATGAGACTGGGAATGATGAGACTGAGACTGATGAGACTGGGACTAATGAGACTGAGACTGATGAGACTGGGACTGATGAGACTGAGACTGATGAGACTGGGACTGATGAGATTGAGACTGATGAAACTGAGACTGATGAGACTGAGACTGATGAGACTGGGAATGATGAGACTGAGACTGATGAGACTGAGACTGATGAGACTGGGACTGATGAGTCTGAGACTGATGAGACTGGGACTGATGAGATTGAGACTGATGAAACTGAGACTGATGAGACTGAGACTGATGAGACTGGGAATGATGAGACTGAGACTGATGAGACTGAGACTGATGAGACTGGGACTGATGAGTCTGAGACTGATGAGACTGAGACTGATGAGACTGGGACTGATGAGACTGGGACTGATGAGACTGAGACTGATGAGACTGAGACTGATGAGACTGAGACTGATGAGTCTGAGACTGATGAGACTGAGATTGAGACTGATGAGACTGGGACTGATGAGACTGAGACTGATGAGACTGAGACTGATGAGACTGAGACTGTTGAGACTGAGACTGATGAGACTGGGACTGATGAGTCTGAGACTGATGAGACTGGGACTGATGAGACTGAGACATAGCCAACAACCTTCTCCAACAGTCATCACCTGGGGTGCAATTATCAGGGACGAGATAAAAAAATTTTCACTGAAAGTCAACCAGGGTTTGGGGGCATTAAATGTGTATATGCTTTTATTGTAATGGCATTTATCACAAAAGTGACCCTTGACATAACAAAATTCACGGAAATCTGTAATCCCTAGATCCAAAGAAAATGCTCATTCCCTGAATGGACACATGACAAGATTCTCTACAGTGACTAGCTCTTACAACAACCATCAGGTAATTGGGAGCTCTCTTCATTGGGTCCATGCCCCAAATCTGAAGTCTTTCAGATATACAGTCAAGTCTCGTTAATCCGACACTCGTTATCCGAAACATATTTGGTGGTAGAGTCAATATCGACGTCCCTGAACCTGAGGTATTCTGATAAGAATGGGGACATGTATAAGTCAGTGAAGAGCAGAGAAGACAGTCCTTATATTCTAGTAGTTGTGTTTGGGGGATGGTTACTATCGTTCATTACCATATTCACTGTAATAAGCACCTTTATTAAAACCATACACAAGTTAAATTTGTTTTCAGATATCAAACAGAAGTGAAAAGGATTAGCTCAACCATTGATGAAACTGAAAGCTTTTCAATAATAGTTATACTAGTTAGTCTAAGTAGGTGAGGTGAGGTGAAATGGGGTTTAACGTCGCGTCCAAGATTATTGCACTTATATAGCGACGTGCACGTACGTGTATGTGTGTGGCTGCTTGTACTAGTCCGGACTGATGTCAATTTATAGTGCTAGCCCACTGAGATACCATGCATCAGTTTAACATGAATACCCCACTCAGACACAGTATACTGACTCCGAGCCGACCAGTCCTTGTTTTAGCCCCTTAATGCCGAGCGCCAAAAAGGTTAACAACAAGTACCATCTTTTAACGTCTTTTGGTATGACGCGGCCGGAGATTGAACCCCGCACCGTCTGCTCTCTGGGCGGACGCTCCACCATAAGACCACGGAGGCGGTCTCTAGTCTAAGTAGGGGTGGCTTATTCAGATTAATAACAGATTGGTCTAGAAGTTGGAGCTTATTGGAGCTGGGCACTTAATACGACTAATACAGTTCGGTATGTAAATTCTGGAAATTCCTTTTCTATCCTTTCAAAAGTATTCTACAGAAGCATCAATTTCTTTTCATATAATAAGCATTTTTTATCTTCCCATATTTTCAGTGAGAAGAATGTTTCTATTTCATCAGCTAGTACAACATAATATCACTGCAAGTCTACAGTCCTGTGAGTTAATGGCAGGTGTGTCATACCTGACATAGACGACCACACCCACTGACCACATGTCCAGTGACCGGTTGTAACCTTTCCTCTTCAACACCTCCGGGGCTGAAACATTGTACAATATACAGTGAGCCTAAGACTGAAACCCTGCACAACATACTGTAGGCCAAATACGTCAGCATTGTTCAACATATTGCAAGCCTAAGACTGAATAGAAGCATTGTACAACTTACAGTAGCCTAGGGGCTCTCACATTGTTCAACATCCTCTTAGCCTAAGACTGAAGCATTGTACAACTTACAGTAGCCTAGGGGCTCTCACATTGTTCAACATCCTCTTAGCCTAAGACTGAAGCATTGTACAACTTACAGTAGCCTAGGGGCTCTCACATTGTTCAACATACTGTTACCCTAAGACTGAAGCATTGTAAACTTACTGTAGCCAAGGGGCTCTCACATTGTTCAACATACTGTTAGCCTAAGACTGAAGCATTGTAAACTTACTGTAGCCAAGGGGCTCTCACATTATTCAACATACTGTTACCCTAAGACTGAAGCATTGTACAACTTACAGTAGCCTAGGGGCTCTCACATTGTTCAACATACTCTTAGCCTAAGACTGAAGCATTGTACAACTTACAGTAGCCTAGGGGCTCTCACATTGTTCAACATACTCTTAGCCTAAGACTGAATAGAAGCATTGTACAACTTACAGTAGCCTAGGGGCTCTCACATTGTTCAACATACTCTTAGCCTAAGACTGAATAGAAGCATTGTACAACTTACAGTAGCCAAGGGGCTCTCACATTATTCAACATACTGTTACCCTAAGACTGAAGCATTGTACAACTTACTGTAGCCAAGGGGCTCTCACATTGTTCAACATACTGTTACCCTAAGACTGAAGCATTGTACAACTTACAGTAGCCTAGGGGCTCTCACATTGTTCAACATACTCTTAGCCTAAGACTGAAGCATTGCACAACTTTCTGTAGCCAAGGGGCTCTCACATTATTCAACATACTGTTACCCTAAGACTGAAGCATTGTAAACTTACTGTAGCCAAGGCGCTCTCACATTGTTCAACATACTCTTAGCCTAAGACTGAAGCATTGTATACAGCACAGTATACAGACTCCAAGCAGACCAGTCCTTGTTTTATCACCTTAAAGCCAAGCATAAGGCAGGGAAACAATAGGTACCATATTTAATGTCTTTAGGTATGACATGGTGCAGATTGTGGGCACATATATGTGTCTGAGTGATGTAAGAAACAGACAACTGACAGGACTCACCAAGATAGGCAGGGGTACCCACAACAGATCTACGGAAAGACTTTTCACCAATAATTCTTGCAAATCCAAAGTCACATAACTTGACCTGAAACAATAAACAGAAACTTCACTACCTGAAGGAAATACCTTAATTTCCCAGGTGCATGCATGACTACCCATCCTGACATAGTCTGTTTTTCATACAAACAAACTAACAGCATCCTTCTACTTGATATTGAAGGCTACTATGCTTGTCGTAAGACGCGACTATGGGATCGGGTGGTCAGGCTCGCTGACTAGGTTGATGCATGTCATCACATCCTAATTGCGTAGATCGATGATCATAATGTCAATCACTGGATTACAATATACAATTTCAACCTATCGGTATGTAGGTCAGTGTACCTGTGGCGACTGATGTTGACCAAATTTTAAAATATCTGGTTTGTACAAATTGGACATTTTGCAGTCACAATCGGACAAGTCTGGCGCAAAGACCAACTTCCGGATCCCTGGTTGTTGCCCTTGGTATGTCAGATTGAATAAATGCACATATTGTTGGTACCTATTTGTACAACAGATTGAATAAATGCGTAATCTCCATTTTTTTGTTGGTACCTATTGGTACAAGGGATTGAAAATATGGGTTATCTCCCTTATGTTGTTGGTACCTATTGGTACAAGAGATTGAATAAATGAGTTATCTCCCTTATGTTGTTGAAACCTATTGGTACAACAGATTGAATAAATGGGTTATGTTGTTGGTACCTGTGGGAATGCAGTCTCCGATGACAACAGTACATTCTCTGGCTTCAGATCACAGTGGACAATGCTCTTGTTGTGTAGGTGTTTTAAGGCAACCAGGATCTGAAGGAATAAGACAGTCATTGAAGCAATTACAAATGAATTGTAGTTAACGTATGTTAAATAAAAATACAGTTGCCATTATTTTACTTACACGTTAAAAGTTTAACCACTTGGGAAAAAACCCAAGAATCTCAATAAGGTGCTGACAAAGATCATTATCCTGGTACAAATAATTGGACCACTGGATTTGATAGAGTGAGGATGGGTTAACACCCCCTTGAACAGTCATTAAGTTATATCACAGTTCAGTCTGCGAGGAAAGCATGTACTGATGCAGTCCTGCAACATTTATCACTTTGGTGAAATCCATGAGAGCAGATACAGTGTCACAAACCAAGAGTCAAAACTGGGGCAAATTGGGGATTCAAACCTGTGATCACAGGATTCTGGCATGCCAAAGGGAAGTAACTCTGTTCAGTGAATTGAGCGCTTTAGACATCTGGGTCCCCCAAGTGACTGAGATTCTGGGCCCCTATTTGGGTGTCATTAAGGGTTTCTTACTTGTGATATGAGGTATTTGGTGACTCTCTCACTGAGTCGACCCTTCGGGCTGGACAGTATCATCTCTAGCATATCTCCCTTCAGCTTCTCCATCACCACGAAGATCTGCAACACAGGAGGAGGGAGGTGAGGGGGCCAATATATCAACAAGCACTGTCCCACTACCACTCAATTAACCACATGCTCAGAATCAAGCTACAATACGTAAGTTATTGATAAAATTTAAGAAACATATCAGTTCAGTGAACTTCAGTCAGATCACTAAGCCATAACTCACCACTACGAAAAAATCATATTAAAAAGGTTTTAGAGCTGTCAATAACTGAGGGATAGATCGTCTGCTTGGTGTTGATATCGACTATCAGAAAATCACATGATCATCACATGATAGTCTAGCTAAAAATAATTTGTATGGAAAAGCAGTGGGGCCATCTCTAATACTCGTACTATCTGTGGATATTTTCATGATGTTTTAAGTTAATGTTATGATTTTAGGGCTCCATCAGATCAGGAAAGGGCAATTATTTGACATATTCACCAGAAAGCCTGGAAAAAGCTTAGAAGGCCGTCATTAGAGGCAAAGGGCTCAAAAGTGCAGCAAGACAGTTTTCCGTGCCCTATTTGTCTCTTCATGACTGACTTTGTGGAAATGTCTGTTGAATGTGAGATTGGGACCCAATGCATAATTATCCCAAGATGAGGAACAAAGCATCATATCTCAGGTAGAGATGATGTCTGCTTTTGGGTATGGTTATTCCCGTGCAGAGGTTACTGATTTAGCTACCGTTCATGCCGTCAGCTTAGGGAAGAAACCAAAAGACAACAAGCCTCTATCACTTCAGTGGTTTTACAGTTTTCTTAAGAGATGGCCAGAAATGAATGTTCAAACTTTGAGTGAGTGAGTGAGTATGTTTTATGCAATATTCAAGCAATATCATGGCGAGGGACACCAGAAATGGGCTTCACACATTGTACCCATGTCAGGAATCGAACCTGGGTCTTTAAGTGACAAGTGACAAGATACTGTAAATCAAGAACTTAATGTAGATTGTAGACTTAGAATTTAATGATATGGTAATATGGCCTGATAGCAGTTCGAATGAATGAAACTTAACTTCAACTGCTTGACATGTGATCTAACTTCCATGAAATTAGAGCAGAAATTTCCAAACAATGCATATTTAAATTAGATGGGTCCGGTCACCAAAGAAAATTGTACAGGTTCCAAGTGTTGTTACATGTGTTCCTTTGAGCGTGATCCTTTGAGCGTGATCCTTTGAGCGTAAATAAGCAGAGTTCTCTATTCACTACAATTTAACTGCTGTTGCCGTACTGGACATTTCACAACATAGGGGAGCAGTGTTTTTCGTGTAATTATAAGATTATTTGAAAAGATTACCAAGGACAAAGACGTCGTCCAACATGGATGGTGACTATCACAACGGCTTGATCAACACGTGTCAACAAACTGACCACACTGTCCAAATCTAGCGCTCAATTGCATTGTTTATTGTGAGCTTTGTTGGTGTTAGCCTTACACGTTTGGCAGTGCAGTTAACCTGATATGACAATATACTCCAATATGTCCAGATAAAAATATACATATTACTAACTTGCATTTTCCGCATTAATTTCATGATTTACAGTAACAGGACTTTCTACAGATGCAAATTCTACACTGAAAATATAATAATTCTAGGAGGCTTTGTCTACAACACTAAAATGGAAATATCACCAATGCATTATGAAAGTCCTACAGCACAAGTAACTATGGTAATCATTGTTCCATGTTGTGCCTACCCTCTCAGGTGTTTCGAACATCTGCTCTAGGTTGACGACCCCCGGATGATGCAAATTCTGTAACAAGGCATACATGGCATAAATTAAATAATTACATCCTTTATCCATCTACAGTTTTCATGTTTCATATCTCAAGCAATCTCCAAACTTCAATCTCTGATCCTCCTCCATTCTATTACTTTCAAATATTTATATCCAGCATCTATATTTCCCACTTATCATATAACCTGTCATAACATATAAACCTGGTGTCTGTACATTGCATTCAGTATCAGCCCATGATACCCATAATGATACTCATATCAACCAATGATAGCCGTATTGGTACGTGTATCAACCAATGATAGCCGTATTGGTACGTGTATCAACCAATGATAGCCGTATTGGTACATGTATCAACCAATGATAGCCGTATTGGTACGTGTATCAACCAATGATAGCCGTATTGGTACGTGTATCAACCAATGATAGCCGTATTGGTACGTGTATCAACCAATGATAGCCGTATTGGTACGTGTATCAACCAATGATAGCCGTATTGGTACGTGTATCAACCAATGATAGCCGTATTGGTACGTGTATCAACCAATGATAGCCGTATTGGTACGTGTATCAACCAATGATAGCCGTATTGGTATGTGAATCAACCAATGATAGCCGTATTGGTACGTGTATCAACCAATGATAGCCGTATTAGTACGTGTATCAACCAATGATAGTCGTATTGGTATGTGAATCAACCAATGATAGCCATATTGGTATGCGTATCAACCAATGATAGCCGTATTGGTACGCGTATCAACAAATGATAGACATATTGATACGTGTATTAACCAATGATAGACATATTAATACGTGTATTAACCAATAATAGTCGTATTGGAACATGAATCAACAAATGATAGCCGTATTGGTACGTGTATCAACCAATTATAGCCGTATTGGTACGTGTATCAACCAATGATAGCCGTATTGGTACGAGCATCAACGAGTGATAGCCGTAATGGTATGTGTATCAACCAATGATAGCCGTATTGGTACGTGTATCAACCAATGATAGCCATATTGGTACGTGTATCAACCAATGATAGCCGTATTGGTATGTGTATCAACCAATGATAGCCGTATTGGTAAGTTTATCAACCAATGATAGCCATATTGGTACGTGTATCAACCAATGATAGACATATTGGTATGTGTATCAACCAATGATAGCCGTATTTGTACGTGTATCAACCAATGATAGCCATACCGGTATGTGAATCAACCAATGATAGCCATATTGGTACATGTATCAACCAATGATAGCCGTATTGGTACGTGTATCAACCAATGATAGCCATACCGGTACGTGTATCAACCAATGATAGCCATATTGGTACATGTATCAACCAATGATAGCCGTATTGGTATGTGTATCAACCAATGATAGCCATGTTGGTTGGTTTGTAGTTCTTACAACTGTGAATGCATGGTATTTGTACAACAGAAGGAAAAACGCTATTTTTTCACGTATTTGTAACAAATCTTGTCAGGTATTAGTATCTGCTTTAAACACTGTGTAGCCTTGGTCAAGAAGAGAGGCCAAGAACACCTCTGCTACCAATCACATCTCACCTGTAGAATGGAGACTTCAGTCTTGAGCTGTGCCTCCTGCTTAGTTGGGAATCTCATCTTGTCTATAACCTTGATGGCTACATCCCGATATGTCTTCCGATGTCGGCCTGCACATTCACATACAATTTACTCCTTCTTCTCACAACAACATACAACTGTCTTAATTACAACAAATTTAACAAATACGAAAATATAAAACTGAATGATACTATTAACATTAGTTACATTGATGTTGATGATAGAAGTTTATTGTTGAGTTTGGACGATTGCTGTACAGTACCTCCATAAACTATTCCGAACTGTCCCGATCCGAGGACATCTTCTGGAAATATTTGGTACAGCTGGCTGACATCCGGCTGGAAGAGCAGGTCAGGGATATAATCTGCAGTACATACTCACATCTAGAGCAATGTATCTAAAGCATAGTGAGTGAGTGAGTGAGTGAGTGAGTGAGTGAGTGAGTGAGTGAGGTTTTATGCCGCTTTTAGCAATATTCCAGCAATATCACAGCGGGGGACACCAGAAATGGGCTTCACACATTGTACCCATGTCGGGAATCGAACCCGGGTCTTTGGCGTGACGAGCGAACGCTTTAACCACTAGGCTATCCGACCGCCCCTCTAAGGCATACAGAAAAATATGGATGTTTAGGCCATTGTTCCCTTCACTGCACATTCTGTAAATCTCACACAACTATCTTGTGAACAGGTGAGTGAGGTGAGGTGAAATTGGGTTTAACGTCACCTCCAAGATTATTGCACTTATATAGTGACGTGCATCCAAGTGTGTGTGTGTGTGTGTGTGTGTGTGTGTGTGTGTGTGTGTGTGTGTGTGTGTGTGTGCTTGTACTAGTCTGGACTGATGCCGATTTTATAGTGCTACCACTGAGATACCATGCTACAGTTTAACATAGATAACCCACCAGACACGGAATACTCCGAGCCGACCAGTCCCTAATGCCAAGAGCCAGGCAGGGTAACAAGAAGTACCATCTTTTGGTATGACGCGGCCTGGGATCAAACCACTGACCTTTTCCTCTACCACAAGACCATGGAGACAGTCCAAATTACACGTAACACATTGATTTGGGTTTTAGAAAACACGTTTAGTACGTCAGTCACAAATTTGTAAAACCTTGACATGTACTGGATGCATATAGTAATAAATAATAGTTTGCATTTTTCAGTGTCAGGTTGCACAAGTGCATGTTTTTCTTAGTTAAACTGAGCCCTGAACCTCACGGCATTCAGACCAAGTGAAGGCATGTTTGGGGTACACATTGAAGTCTAGCAACCCAGTACTCCATCATGGCATTCAGACCAAGTGAAGGCATGTTTGGGGTACACATTGAAGTCCAGCATCCCAGTACTCCATCATGGCATTCAGACCAAGTGAAGGCATGTTTGGGGTACACATTGAAGTCTAGCAACCCAGTACTCCATCATGGCAGTCTGCAACATCATCATGGACAAGACAAACAATGGTTGTTACTGTAAGCAATGATCCACACCATCAGAGAAGGTGAAGTCACAGGGTCAGTCTTCCTGTGCTTTCCATCTCTGTACTACTCCAACTTATTAGTAACAGGGACAACTGATCCACAGTTAAGTGGCTTCATGAGTGAGTGCATGTGTTGCCTGACATCAGTCAGCATTGGTCTCAAAATATATCAAGTCTGGAACAGGCAACCCAGTGAGTGACAGCATGGGCAACCCACCCAATCCCCATTTAAGGTCCTTGGGACCTATTCTGACCAGAAGAGTGACTTCATGTGACATGCGTAGGATGATAGGATCATAATATGTTTAGAGATCTCCACAGGGATTGTGCTTCAAGTTACTCAATACTCAAGAATTTTAATATTGTTTCACGATGTACAGTACCGGTTTCTGTGATGCGGTTCCATCGGTGCCATTGTTCTGGTTCTCACCTGGAAGACAACGGAACATTCACCTTCAATTTTGCATTACAGCTACTCCTCATAAAGGCTGTTGTTTTATAATTACTTGACACCAATCACAATTACAACTTCAGAACAGACTTCCTTCCTTTCTGCATTGTCTGTTGATTCTTTCAGTTATTAAATATACCGTGTTCTACTGTATATCACAGCGTGTCACCTTAATCTAGGAGGAAAGCCATAAGTGACATAGTCCTCAGATGAAACCCAGGAGCACGGGTATGGTGCTAACAGACCAAGAAATGTAACATGATTGGAATGATTGATTAGGTTTCTGCCATGCTCAAGGGACGCAACTCTGCACAGCAAATTGCAGTGCCTTAGACAACTGGGTCACCTGTGCCCACTCTATAAATGAAACGCTAGTGCTGAGTCGTGATCGGAAGTTACAAATCAGTGATTGGTCCCGTCCTAACTGGCTGATCATCAATGAACTAATTATTATTTATATATTTATATTTTGACACTTAACGATGATCATACTAACAAAATGAATCATGCAGAGTTATTTTGATTCTTGTTGATCAAATAAAACCACTTATTTTCATTTTTTGTTGTATCCACTGAAAAATAAAAGAGTGAGTGAGTGAGTTTGGTTTAACGCCGCTTTTAACATTATTCCAGTTATATCACGGCGTGTCAGCTTAATGTGGGAGGAAAGCCCAAAGTGAAGCAGGTCTCAGACCTTTACCACTTCGGTGAAACCCACGAGTACAGGTATGGTGCTGACAAACCTAGAAACATAATTGGGGCGAACCGGGATTCGAACCCACAATCCTAGGTTTCTGGCGTGCCCAAGGGAAGCAACTCTGCACAGTGAATCGCGGAGCCTTAGATGACTGGGCCACCCGTGCCCCCTCACGTAGATCAAGCGTTGAATACTTTATAACAGTCTATTCATAACATATTCATATTAGGTAAGAAAACTAGTGCCCCCGAGAAATAAAAGAGGAAAAATGACACTCTGTCTCATGAAAAAAGTAGCCGCCTGAAACGAATCAATGATGAGGATTGTTTTACAAAGTGAAGAGGACAACCATCTCCATTTTAGACCAAGAAAATGTGTTCAATTACTTGGGTTGTTTCAAGTAACAAATCTATGATGTTCCAAGTAATTGCCACTCCACATCATGTGTGGGTTTTCATTAAAATAAACATGGTGGGAAGAAACACAGACTTTGTGAAAGTGAACACATTCAAGGCTGCCCAAACCCTTCTAACTCTACAACACATAAGCGGGAATATAATCCTAGGTTTCATCTTGCACCAAACACATGGGCAGTATTTCACTTTTAATGTTAGATGAATGTCAATTGGGATTTACCTGTGAAACGATTGTGCTGTCTATTGGAAATTAAAGATCAGTCTGATCTGCACACGGGAAAGTTATCATTAGAAAACACCATGACACATTTAGCGCTTCATAAACAACAACAACATGGATGGTTATTAAGGACTGGACTTTTTTGACCATGCAAGTAATCATCAAGGTCATTGTTGAGTCAATGTTCGTAGGACAAGTTTCATTACTCTAGCACTGGGTGTGACATGTGCATACATGTAATACTTCCCGATCTATTCAGGACCCAACCCTGCCTATACAGAATGTATATCTCACCACCCATCCCTTCCTATATAGAATGTATATCTCACCTACCAGCCCTGCCTAAATAGAATGTATATCTCACCTCCCACCCCTGCCTATACATAACATATATCTCACTTCACACCCCTGCCTATATAGAACGTATATCTCACCTCTCACCCCTGCCCATACAGAACATGTATCTCACCTCCCACCCCTGCCTAAATAGAATGTATATCTCACCTACCAGCCCTGCCTATACATAACATATATCTCACTTCACACCCCTGCCTATATAGAACGTATATCTCACGTCTCACCCCTGCCTATATAGAACGTATATCTCACCTCTCACCCCTGCCCATACAGAACATGTATCTTACCTACCAGCCCTGCCTAAATAGAATGTATATCTCAACTCACACCCCTACCTATACATAACATATATCTCACCTCCCAGCCCTGCCTATATAGAATGTATATATCTCACCTCCCACCCCTGCCTATACATAACATATATCTCACCTCCCAGCCCTGCCTATATAGAACATATATCTCACCTCTCACCCCTGCCCACACAGTAAATGTATCTCACCTCCCAGCCCTGCCTAAATAGAATCTATATCTCACCTACCAGCCCTGCCTAAATAGAATGTATATCTCACCTCCCACCCCTGCCTATACATAACATATATCTCACTTCACACCCCTGCCTATATAGAACATATATCTCACCTCCCACCCCTGACCATACAGAACATGTATCTCACCTCCCACCCCTGCCTAAATAGAATGTATATCTCACCTCCCACCCCTGCCTAAATAGAATGTATATCTCACCTACCAGCCCTGCCTATACATAACATATATTTCACTTCACACCCCTGCCTATATAGAACGTATATCTCACCTCTCACCCCTGCCCATACAGAACATGTATCTCACCTACCAGCCCTGCCTATATAAAACGTATATCTCACGTCTCACCCCTGCCTATATAGAACGTATATCTCACCTCTCACCCCTGCCCATACAGAACATGTATCTTACCTACCAGCCCTGCCTAAATAGAATGTATATCTCAACTCACACCCCTACCTATACATAACATATATCTCACCTCCCAGCCCTGCCTATATAGAATGTATATATCTCACCTCCCACCCCTGCCTATACATAACATATATCTCACCTCCCAGCCCTGCCTATATAGAACATATATCTCACCTCTCACCCCTGCCCACACAGTAAATGTATCTCACCTCCCAGCCCTGCCTAAATAGAATCTATATCTCACCTCCCACCCCTGCCCATACATAACATATATCTCACTTCACACCCCTGCCTATATAGAACGTATATCTCACCTCCCACCCCTGACCATACAGAAAGTATATTCCACCTTCCACCCCTGCCAATATAAAACATATGTCTCACCTCCCAGCCCTGCCTAAATAGAATCTATATCTCACCTACCAGCCCTGCCTAAATAGAATGTATATCTCTCCTCCCATCCCTGCCTATACATAACATATATCTCACTTCACACCCCTGCCTATATAGAACGTATATCTCACCTCCCACCCCTGCCCATACAGAACATGTATCTCACCTCCCACCCCTGCCTATGTATCTCACCTCCCACCCCTGACCATACAGAAAGTATATTCCACCTTCCACCCCTGCCAATATAAAACATATGTCTCACCTCCCAGCCCTGCCTAAACAGAATGTATATCTCACCTCCCAGCCCTGCTAATATAAAACATATATCTCACCTCCCATCCCTGCCTAAATAGAATGTATATCTCACCTTCCACCCCTGCCTATATAGAATGTATATCTCACCTTCCACCCCTGCCTATATAGAATGTATATCTCACCTTCCACCCCTGCCTATATAGAATGTATATCTCACCTCCCAGCCCTGCTAATATAAAACATATATCTCACCTCCCATCCCTGCCTAAATAGAATGTATATCTCACCTTCCACCCCTGCCAATATAGAATGTATATCTCACCTCCCACCCCTGCCTATATAGAATGTATATCTCACCTTCCACCCCTGCCTATATAGAATGTATATCTCACCTCCCAGCCCTGCCTAAATAGAACGTATATCTCACCTCCAACCCCTGCCTATATAGAACGTATATCTCACCTCCCACCCCTGCCTATATAGAACGTATATCTCACCTCCCACCATGCTCATGACACTGGAGGTTGGGGTTACAGGCATCAAGGCTTGTCTCAGTGCCTGCTCCCAGTGTTTGGCCTGCTCCAGTCCGATGCCACTCTCCGTCGATGATACAATGTTGTTCTCCTGATGTCCAAATGTTGGGTCTTCCCCAATGCAGTAGATAGCATTCGATGTTCGGATCTCGAAGACATGTGGTGGTCGGGCGGGGTCAATATGTTTAGATTTAGCAGGTTCTACCCCCTCAATGCTGTTCAGTTGAATCTCCTAGAAACAAATACCCTCAACACATCAGGCATAAACGAGCCAAGATCTAATGTTGCATAAGAAAATAAGACTGAAAGTGAGTGAGTGAGTGAGTGAGTGAGTGAGTGAGTGAGTGAGTGAGTTTGTTTTAACATCGCTCTTAAAAGTGTTCCAGTTATATCACAGCTTGTCAGCTAAATGTGATAGGAAAGCCCGAAGTGATGCAGACATTTACCACTTCCGTGAAACCCACGAGCACAGGCATGGTGCTGACAAACCTAGAAACATAATCCGGGCGAATCGGGATTCGAACCCACAATCATAGGTTTCTGGCGTGCCCAAGGGACGCAACTCTGCACAGCGAATCTTGGTGCCTTAGACAACTGGGCCACCTGTGCCTCCAACCTGAAAGTAATGGGGTAGGGGGACTTCAGATTCCAATAATAAAGCAACAAACCTCAAGGACCCCCAGACAAAACAAGGCAACATTTTGGACATTAGGAGATGAATACTGTGGAAAGTGTAACATACAACAGTGGTGGAATTCATCTCTGATCTTGACAATTAATCAATTGTCAGTATTTCGTAGGCTGGTCCTGTGGTGCTTTAGGAGTTCTCAAAGAGTATTCAAATCAAGGAACTCCTTCAATCATTAACACAGGTCTTACACATTTACCACTTTGGTGAAACCCAGAAGTATGAGTATTATGCTGACAAACCAAGGATCAAAATCGTGAGGAATCTAGGCTAAAAACCCATAATTATCAGATCCTTGCATGGCTAAGGGACAAAACTCTGCACAGGGAATTATGGAGTATCACACCAGGAGGCCATCTGTTCCTACATGTAGTGCATGGATTCCTGTATAAATCATCTAAACAGCCAATGGAAAGACCGTTCAACAGGTGACTCTTACCTTGAAGTACCTTGAGGTATTTTCATTCATAAACATGGTAATAACTTTTGTGTCGAGTCTCCAATAATGTCGCTTTCTCTGCAAGAAAAAGGTGGGTTTTTAACACAACATTTCCTTCACATATACCCCTGAACACACTAACATCATAGCTCCATTTCAATAAATATATAATTAAAGATATATGAATAATACAGTGAAATCCATCTGCTGTAACAGTAGATATGACTGATGTTAAACAGAAGTCCAATTTGTCACCATGAGCACATCTGGAACAGCTCTTGATATTTATTTTGTTCTTATTAAAGATGAAATTTGCAGTTGACATGATGGTGTTCACTGAAGAACGGACAACACAGTAATATACATTCCATTCCTTTCCATGTAAGATTTTATCGTATTAAGGATTAGAACAATCAAAATTAACAAAAGACAAAAGTGTTTCCCACTTTGGGGAGTCAAACACAGATCATTAGTGTGACAATCAACACCCTTACCACTTAGCTACACTAACATCACCAATATGTATGTTCCAATCAGTTATGATTATGATGCAGAGATGACGTAATTTCCGATTCGGAGGTCACCCTTCTGGTAACTTGTACAGTGTTACATCCACCGACCAACATGTCGAAACCTATATGTCACCTAGATCTATGATTCCAGACGTGAGTCAGCGATCTGCCCACCCCAGTAGAAAAGGATTTAAAGGCCAACTCAACTTGTCATTTAGGACTTCCTGGAATAGTCACAGCCCCAGACCCCTCCAAAAGTAAAGGGAGGAGAGGTTACTGGATTACCCTCACCCTGGTGACAACAGGTCCTTCACGATCAAGTTGTATGTCACACAAGTAGAAGCTAGAACACACATTGTAGGATTTCCATTAACAGCTAGCCACCACTTGTTCAATGAATACAGAATTCCATGTAGCCAGATTTGTAGCGAGAGCTTTAATTTCATGAGTTCTGTAACTTCCACATGTTGGTGTAGAGAGATGTGCCTGGTCAGAATAGTCGTCTCATATGGTGGTTTAGAGCCATCCTGCCACAGTCGCCTTTTTAGGACTTACAGTATCTTAGCCACCATAATGTCAGACTCATTGACCATAAAATCACACTTTTTAAAACCTAGAACTACATTTCCTAAAAATTTCATAGTGCCTAACTTTCAATAAGGTCAAACTTGCAATAGCACCACAATCTGTGAGTCAAGAGTGTCTATGAGTGGTGGCTGCTGGAGGGTTCCGAGCCTAACTATGAGGGACTGCATTGATGGAGTAAAGGGTGTCTATGAATGGTGGCTGCTGGAGGGTTCCGAGCCTAACTATGAGGGACTGCATTGATGGAGTCAAGGGTGTCTATGAATGGTGGCTGCTGAAGGGTTCCGAGCCTAACTATGAGGGACTGCATTGATGGAGTCAAGGGTGTCTATGTGTGGTGGCTGCTGGAGGGTTCCGAGCCTAACTAGGATGGACTGCATTGATGGAGTTGGCTTCTACTTTTTCTTCAAAATAATCCTCTCCGAGGTCCACCCACTTCTGCCAATGTTACTGGAGTGCCTGGATCCCACTGGATGAAGTCTTCCTTCTAGTGGTGTGAAATAAAGTCCTCCACAGCAGAAATGATGTCATCATCATTTGCATAATGCTTGCCAGTTATGGGACATATCTGCAGCGGGTTTTCCAAGATGTTTAGCCTTGACTAAGAAGATTGTCATAATAGGACCTTCTATTGTCCAATTAATGGTCTGACCTTTTTGGAGGTAGTCTACCAGTAGGATTACTTTGGAATCCCCGACAATTTGAAGCCATTGTCAGCTGTTGGACTTTGCCTTCTTTGGAGAAGGTGTTAGATGTTTCCACTGCTCTTATTGTTGCTTAGTTGCTGACTGATAGTGGTGAACCCAAGCCCCTTCAGCAACATCATCTTGGTCTGCTTTCAAAACAATATACTTTTTGAATACACAATGCCATTTAGAAAGTGGTCAAATGTAACAAACGTTATATTTGGGATAACACTTTCTTAGTAAAGTACAGATTCTCGGACTCAACCCAAAAAACTACGAGAATATGTACTTTTTTGGGTTGAGTCCCGTTCGGGATTCAAACCCACACTTGCCAGAGTGAGGCACCTAATCACCAGCACACAAAGTCAGCGATCTAACCCACTCAACCATCAAGGCTTCAACAAAATGAAAGTCTGACAACTGGTAGTCGAGATCACGACCTTTGAGTACCCCTCTGACAAGTGTAAATTGGCACGGCAACCCAAAAAAGTACGAGAATCTGTACTTTGCTAAGAAAGTGTTATTCCAAATATAACGTTTGTTACAATATACTTTTTCACAAGAGAGTTTCTGTTCAGAAGCCTTGGAACCCAACATGCTGAAACCTTTATCATGCCCCGTTCATTTCTCAGAATGTTCTCAACTCCCATGAGAGATGCCTACCGTATTGGCTATGTGATGTATGGTGAGTCATTCATCATCGATAACTATAGCATGTAATTTATCAACATTTTCCTTTGTGGTAGCAGTTGAAGGTTTTCTTGATCTTGGATCATCTTCAAGTCTCTCTCTTCTCTTCTTGAACTCTGCTGCCCACAGTGGGAAAGGAGGGAGCATCATCCCTTTAAGTTGACACCATATCTGTTAGCCCTTTCAGTTGGAGATACTTGATGACAGTGCAGCAGCCAGTTTTGTCCACTTTCTTCAACAGGGAATACCTGGTCACTTTGAAGTCTGAAGAAATGCTGCCAGGGTCTGAACTGGTTTAAATTCAGCCAGGATACATGGAAAGTGTTGTACCAAATACAAAGAGATGGTAAAGGTGTACCCTGCATCAGGCACCTCTTGTACTTACAACATGATCCCTGTTGGTGAAGTGCACCATCCACCCCTCTTTGATGATCTTGGACCCGGTCCGCTTGGTGTTTTTGACGGACTGTACCACTCTCATCAGGGGGATGTTGCTGCTCTGGGTGGGACTGCACACAACAGATAATCAGTGAGTTCACACTTGAGTCACAATGTTTTATAGCAATCAGACATTCAGATAACACTGACAAATCATCAAATATTATACTATTGTTACCTTAGGTAATAATTGTCCAATACTAGGTATATGTGATATTTATGTCAGACGCTATGAATGTGTGAGTGAATATGGTTTTACGCTGCTATAAGCAATATTCCAACAACATTTGATCGAAGGACACTAGAAGTGGCATTCACAATGTTCCCATGTGGGGAATCGAACCCAGGCTGGAATGGCGGGTGAACGTCTTAACCACTACACCACACCACTGCCATCATATCACATAGATCAGTGAGTGAGTGAGTTGGGTTTAACGCCGCTTTTAACAGTATTACAGTTATATCACAGCGTGTAAGCTTAATGTGGGAGGAAAGCCCGAAATGATGCAGGTCTGAGACGTTAACCACTTTGGTGAAACCCACGAGCACGGGTATGGTGCTGACAAACCTAGAAACATAATCGGGGCGAACCGGGATTCGAACCCACAATAATAGGTTTCTGGAGTGCCCAAGGGAAGCAACTCTGCACAGCAAATCGCGGCGCCTTAGAAGACTGGGCCACCCGTGCCCCCTCAAGTAGATAAAGCGTTGAATACTTTATAACAGTCTATTCATAACATATTCATTTTAGGTAAGAAAACTAGTAACACTTTCAATGTGTCTATGAGTCGAATAGTGACTGTGTCTGTTTCCAGGACATGTTGGCTTACTCTAAAACCTGAGGCACATGTGCTTGTTTTTGAAATGCCTAGTAACCACAGATAATTTAAAAGTCATATCTTGGTGTATTCATTATACACAGAAATTTAATTCCAGAATTGCATGTCTAATAATGTTTTGACAAACATACTTTTTTCAATTCTTTCCAAGTCTGTCCAGCAAAATAAAAAAGGATAATTCTTGAATTCCATAAGTTTAACCCAACAGACAATTGTTAGAGATAATGTTATAAAAACTGATAAAAAATGTTAAATCATATACACTGTGTGTGTGTGTGCGCATGTGTGTGCATGGGCGTGTGCGTGTGTGTCACCCCATACACAGGGTAGACAAGTTTTGTTGGTTTTTAGCCTCACACAAAGACATTACCATGAGTACGGAACACTGGAAATGCCATATCAACAAATCTGGGTATATGTGGCATATGGGACATAAAAGAAATGACAAATAATGTCGGGCCTGAGTATCCTATACCACCGACCTGAGAGGGGGCTTCTGTTGCCCATCTTCATTTTCCTCAAATTCTTGTTGGCAGTTTTCATCACCATGAGTTGAGAACTCATCTTGGTCACCTTCAGCAATGTCTGGCTCAATCAAGCTCTCAGTCTCTGATTGACACAAAGATAAAACACATGATAATTAACAAATAATCTGCACGTAATAGGTAAAAGGATTAGAGGATGTCTTCATCAAACAACATTCTTTATATGCTACTTCCCTCCAAACTAATATTATGCCTGCTGGCTTTGTCCAAAATTAAATAACTTATTTCTGTTTATCTTCAATCAGCTTTCCACATTCTCCCTGAAAATGTCATTTCATTTTGTTAGGTCATCAAGGTTCAACATAATTTCCCACTTACCATCGAAGACATTTATAATTCCTTGGGTTTGTGGTCTACTCAAATCTTAGTTAAGTTTTATTCACTACAACACAGATCAAAGTGTCACAAACTCATCAATCATCACTCCTAAAGATTTGCATTTCAAAGATGAAAAAAGAAAATACAATCTGAAACAATGCTTCACTGAATCTGTCGTTCACCTGTAAACTGGTTCAATAACTATTTCAACATTTCAAAATGTACAGAATCTCAAGGTTGTATTGACAAAACTGTCAACAAAAATGATGAAAAGAATTATCAATAACTGTCGAAATATTTATCTAGAAAGATAACACAAGATGGAGAACAGTCCATACTTTGTTTTTTGTTTACATTGCACTCAGCAATATTCCAGCTACATGACGGCAGTCTGTAAATAATTGAATCTGGACCAGACAATCCAGTGATTGACATCACGAGCATCGACCCACGCAATTGGGATACAATGACATGCATCAACCAAGTCAGTGAGCCTGACCACCCGATCCCATTAATCGCCTCTTAAGACAAGCATGGGTTGATGAAAACCAATTCTAACCCGGATCTTTACTAGTTGAGACCATACTATTGCTGGAACAGGCTTTGACTAGTTGAGTTCAGACATCAGTTGTTTAATAATGTGGCCATATCCCATTAACAGTTTTTAACATGTAGCACTTAAGTCATATAAGATACTACTTTCCTGAAGAGTATCAAACATCACCCAAACTAAAATGATGATTTTACTCAAATTTACAAATGATAAAAAAATAACATATACATGTGACACAAATAAAGAAAACTCATGTTAGCCTTAATACAAAGAACACATAATTCAAGTAATGACACAACTACACAAGTAAAGCAGACTGGATAACAAGATTAAAAGATTTGCTGGCAACACTAGCAGTGACCGGCAGTGTATGCTGTCAGGTATTGATGAGTATGCAGAGAGGTAAGGGAGCTGTAGTAGGTGAGCTGTAGTAGGTGAGCTGTAGCAAGAGCTGTTAGCTGGTCGTTAGTGCTTCACAAAAAAGCAAAAGGTAGTGTAGACAGTCAGTACCAGTAAACAACATCGACTGCTGCAATGTGTTAATACTGCCAAAGGAAATAATAAGTAAAAAGATGCTTTTATTGTTTCAGTATCATCATGAATGAAAGAGATGGTCAATGACATCTTGATATCTTATTTATTCATAACATGTGACCCTGAAACATGTGCCTGAAGTTTAGTTTTATAATATTGTGAATTCTTACTAAACCTATGGACCTGATAACATTCAACCTATTTCCCCTAAACGTTTGATAGTTGGTGGATGTTAGACTTGTTTGTTTCAGTCTTCTGTCCTCAGTCCTGGTAAATGAACTTTATACAAGAGGTGGGGCACTGCAATTAACTAAGACATTACATTTGTTGGTTGTTTTATGCCACACTCGGTAATATTGCAGCTATATGACGGCTGTCTGTAAATAATCGAGTCCGGACCTGACAATCCAGTGATTGATATCATGAGCATCGATATCATGACTCGGATTGGTTGACATGCATCAACCAAGTCAGCGAGCCTGACCACCCAATCCCGTTAGTCGCCTCTTACGACAAGTATAGTCGCTTTTTACGGCAAGCATGGGTTTCTGAAGACCTATTCCACCCTGGATCTTCATGGGTCCTAAGACATTACATTTTGCCTCCCTGAGTATGGCCAGGATATACCATATTTCCTCTATTTCATGCCCAGCATGAGCTGTTGACCCCGTGTCTATTATAGTTTGGCGTGTACCATATACACCTTAGTATAGTGCGCACCCAAGTATAATGTGCACCCCTCTCTAGCAGATTCAGTAACTTTGAAAAAACAAAATCCAATATTATGCGCAGAAAAAAATTCCAAAATTCAAAATGATTATAACCCTTAGCAAAGCAGCCGATCACTATTGCCTGTTATTATTTTTCACATGGAACCAGTTTGACCAGTCACAGTCGAGGCTACCACGCATGTGATTGCGTGTTGACATAGAATCGTCAAACTATAACAAATATGACTTTTAACAAGTCAAAGCATGGCATTAATGATATATGTATCCATTCTCTGTCGATTAAGGTTCATATCAAGGCATCAATAGCGGTAATCTGACCGTGGTTGCTGTTAATAACGTAGAGTTGTGCGATCTTCCTATTGCTTCACACACGATTTCGCCGAAATTAATTAAAACAATATTAAAAGGAATTTTTAATGAAATTTATGAAATAAGTTACAAACATAAGTCCAGATATACAAAGAACATTTTTTATAACCAGACAGTGTAATTACATGATAAATTTGTACTTCAGTATGGATTTGTTGACATGGTATTTCCAGTGCTACGTGCTCACGGTAATGTCTTTCTGTTGGGGGGAAAAACATCAAGACTCATTATGGCGTGAATAATGCGCAGCCCCTTCTACGCAGCACTTTTTGGGAAAAAAGTGTGCACTATACTCAAGTAAATACAGTATTCTGTTTAATGCTGACACATTGGCAACTCACTACCTTTCTGAATCCTAAATTATACAATCCATCATACTAAGGGTTCATGTGCAGGAACAGGAAAGGGAGTAATTATTACATGCTGTAAGTTCATGTGATGGAGATCATTAGTTTCATCAAATGATGGACCTGGCCTCAATTACAGACCCGACGTCTATTCATTGAAAATAACACCTGAAACGGCGCCAATTATAGACCTGCATGGACTGGACTATCGGCCTCTAATAGAGGAAATCTGGTACCCTGATTATGATCCTTGATTAATCAGCACCACACCTGTGTTCACCTGCCCTCCCTCATCCCACATCATGCTGACACACCGTGGTACAACTGAAATCCGTTCATACTTTTGTAATCCCCTACTACTGTTACAGGAGCTGATGCCTAAGAACAACTAATGATCAATTGTCCCTAAAACTCAGGTGTAAGAATATCAAACGGGAGACAGAGAAATACCGACTATGGTCCACAAAAGCAAATAGTCTGTGCTACCCGCAAATTATGTTCAAAACATGTAACATATTCATGTAAAAGGTCAAACACAACCCTCTTGTTTATTTTCATCTATGCTAAACATCCTTAAATTTTGGAAATACCTCCAGAAGAGAGCTTCTTGTCTTAGCTGGGACAGCTGTCGAAGCAGGGACACGGCCATGATAGGTTTATGCAGCTTCAAGAAAAGCTCTTATGGCAGTCGAAACTTTTGTCGAAAGTCGCTGAGATTTGTCCTAGCTAAGACAGCTTTGTGAATAGGCCGCCAGGACATTAGATAATTGAGTTTGGTTCTGTTGCTCAATATAAGTTCGCTACTTTGTAAAAGAAAACAATGCAGGATGTGATTTCAAGAAATTGTATGTTACATAGAGACATACAGTGCGTGGTGCATAACGTTTTTACTTTTTCCATGTGAATAGATTTGGGAATACGGGAACAATATAAGAAATTCAGAAAATAGTTATATAAATATTGGAAGTTATTTATATTTTATACAAGTTTCAAAGATTAGAAATATAAACAGGATACTTAAAGAGGAATAGAATGAGTCTGAATTTGAGTCCTTGATGACTTGTCTGATCGTACTTATTAGTTACTCAAGAACTTGTGTCAATGTTACTTGGTTCAAAGTGCCTGTGTTAAAGTTGCAACTTAACATTGGCCTGAGTTTAGAGCATGAAAATGCGAATTTCTCGAGGGTAAAAAATCACTGATATCGACTTCCTTATGCTTGAATATCACATACCCATGTATTCTCAGGAAAAAAGAAAATATGTAGAATTGGAGGAAATTAAAGAATATAGAGAAACCCTCAAGGCCCCCTGTGAAATTCAAAGCTCTTTTTCAGGAACATATTACTCAGTGTTTCAAAATTAGCACTTGTTTTTCACAAAATAACAAACTAATTTTGTCATACTTTAATTTTTTTTATCTGTTAGTGGTACCTACACATTATGTCAACTAGCGTCCGTCTACTTTTGCTTGTCATTTGAAGATGACACACTTCTAAGACACAGTTGAAAATGACGACAATGGACAGTGATTTATTGATTTTCAGACTTGATGAGAATGAAGGTGCCTACAATTTCAGGATGTATTACTTCCCTAGTTTGTTGAGGCATTGATGGGGATAGATACTACGTAATATACATGAAACAACAAATCATCTGCCTGTTGCACTGACGGTGACATCCATCATTTCTGTTGTTACTTGCAATGAAATAAGTACTGAAGTAGCAGGTATTGACTTTCCCACTGATTAACACGGATGGAACAGTACACTGGTGCATGTGACATCAGGCCTTGCTGCAGCTTTCAGGAAACATCATCGGTCATCCTTGCGACATCTTTAGTCAGTCTTATCCAATGTCTGCTTCTCTTAGTGTTATACATTGAGGTGGGAATAAACCTCATATGGAGTTTTCATCGACTTTTGAGACCTGTGAAGATCTGGAGTAGAATAGGTCTTCAGCAACTCCTGCCTGCCGTAATAGGTGACTATGCCTGTCATAAGAGGCGACTAACTAGATCGGATGGTCAGGCTCGCTGACTTGATTAATGTCATCAATCACTTTGAACAGATTTCAGTTATATCAGTGTGTCAGATACATATAGGAGGCTGGTCTCAGGGGATACAGATCATATCACAGTGTGTCAGATACATATAGGATGCTGGTCTCAGGGGATACAGATCGTATCACAGTTTGTCAGATACATATAGGATGCTGGTCTCAGGGGATACAGATCGTATCACAGTGTGTCAGATACATATAAGATGCTGGTCTCAGGGGATACAGATCGTATCACAGTGTGTCAGATACATATAGGATGCTGGTCTCAGGGGATACAGATCGTATCACAGTGTGTCAGATACATATAGGATGCTGGTCTCAGGGGATACAGATCGTATCACAGTTTGTCAGATACATATAGGATGCTGGTCTCAGGGGATACAGATCGTATCACAGTTTGTCAGATACATATAGGATGCTGGTCTCTGGGGATACAGGTCATATCACAGTGTGTCAGATACATATAGGAGGCTGGTCTCAGGGGATACAGATCATATCACAGTGTGTCAGATACATATAGGATGCTGGTCTCAGGGGATACAGATCGTATCACAGTTTGTCAGATACATATAGGATGCTGGTCTCAGGGGATACAGATCGTATCACAGTTTGTCAGATACATATAGGATGCTGGTCTCAGGGGATACAGATCGTATCACAGTTTGTCAGATACATATAGGATGCTGGTCTCAGGGGATACAGATCGTATCACAGTTTGTCAGATACATATAGGATGCTGGTCTCAGGGGATACAGATCGTATCACAGTTTGTCAGATACATATAGGATGCTGGTCTCAGGGGATACAGATCGTATCACAGTTTGTCAGATACATATAGGATGCTGGTCTCAGGGGATACAGATCGTATCACAGTTTGTCAGATACATATAGGATGCTGGTCTCAGGGGATACAGACCATGGGCATTTGTAACCTTGATGAAACCCACAGCCCTGGTATGGTGTTGCCAAACCAAGGAATATAATGGGGTCAAATCTATGATCCTTGCACTGCTAATTAGGGGCACAACTCTACCCAACATGTTGCAGCACCTAAGATCACTTGGCTACTGGTAATTATTATCAGTAACTAATAACTGCTGGCCCAAGTGACATACATGATATTTTGCTGGTTGACTGGTTTTCCATATAAGTCAACGCAGCACAAAACTCACTTGTACAGTGCTCCCTCGCTATTGCGCCCATCAATATAGCACTAACTCGGTTACAGCATGTGGTAATGCATGGCTCCCCAAATTTATGTACATATTTAATAAACACAAGTTTTGCAATGACATGATGTTTTTCTCCCATCACAAAGACATTACCAGCTGATCACTGCAAGTACGCAACACCAGAAATATCAACAACAAATCTGAACTGAAGTCTGCAATTTAATCCTTTTGTTACACTTGTTCAGTGTATCTGGACTTAAGTTTGAAACATTTTTTATTAAATTTATTAAAAATTTCATTCAATATAGATAACAATTACTTTGGCGAAATCGTGTGTGAAGTGATTGGTAGATTGCAAAACTCACCGTTATTTACATCAACCACGGTCAGATTACCGCTATTGATGCCTTGAAATTGACAGAGAATGGATACATAAATGCCATACTTTGACTCATTAAAAGTCATATTTATTGTAGTTTGACTGTAACATGTCAACAAAATTTTCGCTATTTCAAGCGCATGAGCCACAATGGAGACTGGTCAAATCATTCCATTCGTGAAAAATAATAGGAAATAGTGGTCAGGTGTACTAAAGTGCTTATGTTATGGTTGATATTATTTTTAATATATATAGTAAAGCTGCAAGTAAAAAAACATGATATTGGAATATATAACACCTGATAAAACAATAGTTTAAGATACAATTCTTCCGATCATTGCATTAAAATTCTTTAAAGTTATATTATTGGGTAACTTTTAACCGAATCACTGGTAGATTGGGATAAAACATGTGTACAGCTGATTGATGTTTCTGGTTTAGTTTATGAGACAATACACACGGTAATCATGATCTCTGCATATAAAACAATGCCTAGCAGAACAGGAAATACAATTTAAATGATAAACCATCATGTCTAATGATATTTCTTATCTCATTTTTTTTCAATATTTATTGACCAAGTTTGTTCGTTCCTGTATTCGTTGAAGGGATACTGCGTGTTTTTTTCTGAGATTAATATATGATAAATATATTAATCTTTTCTCAAACCCTGAAACAGGCAGCGTTGATCGTGTTAGGTAGGCAGACCAAGCACATAGTGTTGGTCATCCACCCTGTACGACTTGACTTTGGCTAAACCGCGTACATCTATAACGCTCATCAATTATATGGACCCCGAAGGTAGGGTTATGTAGCGAGGGATCACTGTTTTACTGTTAGGAAACAATACTGTGTAGAACAGATTAAGACAGGTGTTAATAGAGAACATTATTTGAATAGCATGACTACTAAAAGCATCTATGTTATTTCATATCTAACTACAGGTGATCAACCAACCTGGACTGCCAAACGTTTCAACATAGTCATCAATTCGGACTATTTGTTGTGTGTCTGCAGAGAAACAATGGCTATCAGACTACAGGATTTTGGGTGGATGGCATATTCATGGACTAAACCACGCTTCACAAACAAAGGCATGCATATTCATGGACCAAACCACCCTTAGGACTCAAAAGGTGTTCTGGTACATGAATATGCATTAATTTCGTTAAAAAGTCCTGTGATCAAACATGTTCTATCAGCAGTTGTGCAATTTCCATTCACAGGTGTCATGAGTTCCATCAACGTCTTACATCAAAGTCTTACATCAACGTCTTACATCAGCGCCTCCTGAAGCACCCACCATCTGTTTCATTGAGGATGTTTGTTGTTCAATGTTACACTCAATAATATTCAAGCTATATGACGGCTGCCTGGAAATTATCAAGTCTGACCAATAAATCCACTGACTGATATCATGAGCAACAATCCACACCATCCCCAAAGGGAGTACTCATCAAACATAAAATCCCAAATGCTATCTTATCCCCGCCACGGCCATCTGTTTCATCCAACTACTCTGTTCCTGCTTGTCATATACAAGGAAACCCTGCAAAAGATGACTCACACATTATTACTAGTGCCCACTCCTGTCGTATGAAATATGGTGATTATAACATGTTCAGTTGACCTACATACAGGACAAAGTGGACGTTGACTTGAATCAAACATGCTATGAAAGCCATTTATCCAGAGCCTAGCACCAAATGTCATTGATATCTCCAATAATCAGAGCTCCAAATAGTTTTTTCAGCCATTGAGTATTTACAGAAAAGTTCTCATTCACTTTTGGTATTGATATTTTGGGGGGGGGTATTTGATATACTTTTACTTCCTTGGAATGAGACTATTTTTAAACCAATAAGTGAACCTTATTAAAGCATAATTCTGCTTGAAATGCTGTATCATGTGATTTTTAGTAGCACCTGCTCGTGCGATGCCTCAAGGTCACGTACTGTGTGTGTTACAGTGATACAAGTCTAAGTTACAAAAAGCTGCATTTGTGCTCATCTCCATAATTGTTGGGTATTTACACACAGTGTCATATGCTTTGATTTTGAATAAAAATGAATTTGGTTCCGAGTGCGAAATCGGCGACACCGGAAGCGCTCGTTAAATCTCCAACATCATCATCATCAAAATTAGTTCTGGTAATTTATTTTGCGCTGTTTAAAATGCAAACACACAGCTTACCTGGAGCTCTGATAAACCCAATGTCTCATGTACAGCGATGAAACGTCACAGAGCAACAAGTGACCTGAAGGTTCACTAATGGCTGCCACTCATGCAAATATCAAGATTGCCAGGTCATAAACAGAGGTTAGCATGTTATCTGACAAGAAAATGCAAATATCCTCTTTGTTCTTTTATTGTCCCTAACTCTTAAGTAAACAAGGTTTCATTTTATTTTTAACGAATGTGCATTACGAAGTCATAATTTGAAAATTCTCTGACACATGATTTTATAACATGTTCATTAGCTATTAAATTAATCTTTTTTCTTAAAGCTAGTAATCCAATGCACTAAGCCTATAGTTATAACATTATTTTTCAGTTTCTGTAAATGTTTGCATATTTTGTCAATGTTATACATGAAATGTTTCAACTTGCTATATAGATACTCTTACCCAGTGATCAGGTATCTCAATCCTTTTACATTGACTGATACAGTGACCAAACTGTTCCCAAATACGTTTACCCATACATCAAACAGGTTTCTCAATCCTTTTTCAACGTGACTCGTACCCGAACATCCAGTGATTAATCCTACACTTACCCAGGGATAAATTCGTACCTTGATAATTTTACCCACAATTACATTGAGACCGTTATCATTTTACCAAGTGATGAAACTGGTATTTAATATAAAATACCTTAAAGTGATCAAATGGCCATCTTAATTCTGCTACACAGGATCAAACTGGTACCTGATTTCACTCACAAAAAGTTCAAACTTGTACCTCAAAACTCAACTCAACCAGTGATACAACTATTGTACTACTGCCCCAAAAGCATCGTTTTTGGTACTTTGATAAATTATTGATTTTCCATGCACATAAAACATTTGATATCTTAAGCAAGCATCACATAACATGTATCACAACTCTCAAGCTGAAGTTAAATCAACAAACAAAATCAATGTTTGAACATTCAAGCAGAAATAATGATGATAAACTTATCGACTTAAAACAAAATATCTAAAAGACAAAATATTTTGATAGACATTAACACAGAACACTGTAAAAGTACCTACATCATGTACACAGGAAACAAACAAATTATTTCAGTTTATTCTATTATTTATTATTTTTTAAATCATTTTTTATAACAAAAATTCTGTTGCAGTACACAGTTTGCATAGTATCCTGTTGTACAAAGAGATGACACAGAAGCGATATCACTGGAAAATGAAACCAAGGACTTGTGAACACACGGACCACCAGGCCACCCAACCACCCCTACCTACTGTTGCAAGTGCAACTACCAGTCTGTGAGCCAGACTACATGTTGTGTGAAACAATATATAAGATTCCATGCAAATACTTGTCTTCTAATTGGTATACCTCTCTACATCCATCACTAAGCCCCAGCCGTAACTCCAAGCACTGATAAAGCTGTGTGGTATGTGTGTATTACAGGGATTCCTTCACAAATGCAACTTAGTACTGCCCTAAATCTGTATTACAGTATTATGTGGGATTAATCATGAGAATAGAACTAGGGTTGCTTTGTTGAAGGAGCTCTGATAGAACCCTCTTGGAACACTGTCAGAACCCTGTTAGAACACTATCAGAACCCTGTTAGAACACTGTCAGAATCCTGTCAGAACCCTTTTAGAACACTGTCAGAATCCCATTTGAACACTGTCAGAACCCCATAAGAACACTGTCAGAACCCTTTTAGAACCCTGTTAGAACACTGTCAGAATCCCGTTAGAACACTGTCAGAACCCCAATAGAACACTGTCAGAACCCCAATAGAACACTGTCAGAACCCCAATAGAACACTGTCAGAACCCCAATAGAACACTGTCAGAACCACTGTCAGAACCCTGTTATTACTCAAGTCTAGTTGAAACTCCATCCTACAGCATATATGGAAATAGCATAGTCAGAAAATATGACCTCTTGTTAATTGATTTATAAATAAAGATGCTGAGAGAAACACTGTTCGGGATAAAATGTCATCAATTGTATCAGGGTAGAAAAATATCCATCTGAAAAATCTGGTAAATTTCAGACAGATTTTCATGCAAATGTTATTGCAATCATATGTAAAATATGTGTCAAACTATATAATCTAATATGATTTGAGTTTATATTTGAGTGATAAATACAGACACACAGTAGCATACCATAACATGAGACAACATATATAGAAAACATTCTTGAACATGAATTTAACAATTATTTTGCATCCAGTGTGTGACTTCAATTCTCACACCCTAGCACAGGTCCTGATTGTCATGGCAAATAGGATTCACTTGACACCTATATCTTTACGTGGTCAGGTGATAGAGAGTCTACCCGGAAAGCAGAAGGTCAGGGGTTCGAAACCCAGCCCTGTCATACCAAAAGACGTTAAAAATGGTACTTTTTGTTGCCTTGCCTGAGAGGCAAAAACTAGGACTGGTCGGCTTGAAGTCAGTATACTGTGTCTGAGAGGGGTATTCATGTCAAACAGTGGCATGGTATCTCATTGGGCTAGCACTATAAATAGGCATTAGTCCGAACCAGTACAGGCAGGGGGGGGGCACGCACGCACGTACATACGCATGCACGCACGCACGCACGCACGCGACGTTTTATCTAAGCTCACCTTTCATGCTGACATATTAAGGAGTGCTTACAGTGTAAGCCTTACACTATTTCCATACAGAAGACAAAGATCATTCAGTTTATCTGCAAAGTATCCGGATAGACCAAACACTTACTGGACTGTGTATGATTATTCTGCCTGTTTCTAATCTTATTACTCTCAAAGGGGTCCATTCTCAACAAATAGGTCTTAATCAACAGTATCAACAAGAATTTATATCAAAACATATGACACCTGAGGAATAGAACACTAAAATGAGTAACAGTTATAAAATAAAACAATATCCATGAAAACAAAAATCATACATCAGCTTCAGTGAAACATGATTTATCTTCATTTTTCTCAATTGATACATATAATAAACCCAAGAAAAAACTATCTACATCACACTTTATTTGAATGTAGGAAAAAGGTCCCATACATGGCCATATGGTTCCATTAATGTCTGTTCTTTGACCAAGTTAATGTTTTCTATGTTGATCCTGACAGTAATATATGAATACTCAGAGAACATTTACCCTGTGCTGTGCAGCCTACCAATCTTGATATTTAAAATATTCCCAATGGGCCAAATTAGATTCTTTTCTTTGGACAAAGCAATGATGTCTTACTACAAACCATCAACGATAAGTTCCTTCTTCTGATAGCATATTCCAAGGACGTACTATATCAGCTTCAGTTACTTTCAAGTATGTTATTCAATTCTTTCTTACTAAGGACTTGCAGTGTTAACTCACCCACAAGTAATATAGTACAGATTAACTTAAGCCTAGAACATGGGTTTGAAATTTGACCTCATTTTTATTTATTTTTAAATTAATATAATGTTGTGGAATAGTACCCCACTAAGAAACCTTGAACTACCTGAATACTACATATTTTGTGTGAATGAAGCAGGTCATAGGCAAGAAACAGAAGGGGGCATGGTCCAGCTTACCATAGTCCATTTCTGTTTAAGATATTAAGATAAAAAGAGAAACAAACAAATTGTGAAAATATGTTGAAGTTATGTTTTTACTCCAAAACCAATCACATGTGTAAAGTTCAATGCAAAAGCTTCAGACCTGCTTATTACTTGACAACAATAATAAAGGCTACTCAAATAATATAGAACATATTTAAAAGCAAATCAATATGTAAACTGTTTAAATCTATCAGCTACCAAAGTAAAAGTGCAAACGAAAAATAAAAGAAACAAAACACATGAAATAACAAATAACACTGTCTCTGATAGCAATGTCCTTCTTTGTGTTTTAGGGGTCTACTTGAGACAAACACTTGGAAGCATAGGAATACAAGGTACAGAAGCTCACCTATATTACTTAAAACAAGACAAAGGCTGGGGGATATGCAAAACTAGCCGTTACGTCTTCACTGCCCACTTCAATGACACAGTCATCTTCTGAGTGAGTGGGTTGGGTTTAACGCCGCTTTTAACAGTATTCCAGTTATATTGCGGCGTGTCAGCTTAATGTGGGAGGCAAGCCCAAAGTGATGCAGGTCCCAGAAGTTTACCACTTCGGTGAAACCCATGAGCACGGGTATGGTGCTGACAAACCTAGAAACATAATCGGGGCGAACCGGGATTCAAACCCACAATTATAGGTTTCTGGCGTGCCCAAGGGACGCAACTCTGCACAGCGAATCGCAGTGCCTTAGACGACTGGGCCACATGTGTCCCCGTCATCTTCTGATCTCTGATCTTTTGGTAATAATTGTTTTGTGAATGGCATCAATATTATGCTTCCTACCAGAGCCACAAAGCATTGTTTTCAAATACATAGTTTCCTCCTATAGCAACATTGTCATAAGAAATCTTTGTTGACAGCTGTCTGTTGTACGATTCCAATCACTAACAAAAACTTTTCAACATCACGGAAAGTTTAAGCTATTCTACCAATTAGGAGTCACGTAATTGTATCTCTTGAAAATCATCATAAAAATATCACACACAAAATAATAAGCAAACAAACAGCTTATGACCCATGTAAATTTTTAATTCATGATTGCACATACTTAATGATAATGAAGTGTTGCACTTGCCCTTCCGTTGAATTGACTTCTCTGAAAGTCATCGTCACCAGAATGTATGCAAAACCCCAGCAAATACTGATAAGGTTTGCAAGGTTTTATTGTGCTTCAAATCCAAAAGTAGGAATATATGTGTGTATATCTTCATTTGTGACAGCTGCAACATGTAGAAAACTTCCTTAACTAATGACCTTCAAATGTCTTACAACCATACATTTAGGGGCTATTCTGCACATCAAGTCAGGGTGTCTATTGTATAAAATGCTATCAATACTGTGTGATATATATATCTATTATGTACTGCATTAATCATGTTTTTGTTTATGTTGCTGCTGAGATTCTTATGTTGCAAGAATTTGTTGAAAACTTCCTTCCCTCAGGTTAATAAGTCCTTCATCTTAATACATGAGGGAGAGAGAACTCGGCACCATGAGATGGAAATATTGACTGACATCTGCATGTTCTTAACAGTTATAAACAAGATGTCATCACTTTTATCAGAAGAGATTATGTTTCTAGGTTTGTCAGCACCATACCCGTGCTCGTGGGTAGGTGTTTAACGTCTGAGACCTGCATCACTTCGAGCTTTCCTCCCACTTTAAGCTGACACACCGCGATATAACTGTTATACTGTTAAAAGCGGCGTTAAACCCAACTCACTCACTCACTTTATCAGAAGAGTATAATTATCAACTTTTAGTTTTACAGTTGGTTACAAAATCCTTTTCCTTAATAAGCTTTACTACAATCAGTGAAAAAGGTAAGTAATTGTTTTGACGGTCACTGTTTTCAACACCCATAACATCTTCCTCCATCATTTGCATGTGATTTCAGAAAAAACTGCCTTTTTTTAGCTTTTGATAAAACACATCTTTAAACAATGTAGAATAGCTCGTATCTAAATATGTCTGTCAATGAAAGGTATTTGGTATGTTGTTTAACGCCACACTCAACAGTATTCCAGCTGTATGATGGCAGCCTATAAATAATCAAATCTGGACCACACAATCCAGTGATTGATATTGAGAACAACAGTCCCACCTTCGGGGATGATGACACATACTCAAGTCACCCAGTCTGACCAACAGATCAATTTTTTAAATATCTATTCATAGTTCTTATTTTTGGTTTGAGAAAGTGTTAATGACAAACATATCTTTTCAAACGTGGTCAACAAAAATATTGTAAAACAGGTTTTAATATCGCCATGGCAACAATGAGCAACATTTTTGGTATTGTTTGACTGATCATGTGTTTTTCACTTTTTATAACCACCAGGAGTTTGGTGCCTCTCTGGCCAGTCTTGAGATGAGCTGTAAATATACAATCACAGTCTGACCAAACTGTTCATCTATCATAACAAAACGTAATATACACAATCTGTATTACTTGTCACTTCCTGGGTCGAGTACACTGCAATCACTAATTAAAACTTGTCAATCTCCTATGAATGCCTCACTTTTTCTTGTCCTTGAAAGGGAATGATTTTACAACCCAAATAGTGCACACATCATAAACAAAATAAATGTAATTATCCATTAACAGTTGTCACTGAGGGAATCGGGTATGATTGTCTAGAACATTGAATAGATATGATTGTGTTGAACAGAAAATGATCAGTTAACACTGTACAAATATATATGTCAAAAAGAAGACTTTTTATATCGCTTCAAAGGAAAAGAAGAGAAAGCTTGCTAGCATAGATACCAAAAACATTACTATATGAAAATATAAGTACATATTACACACATTGTTCATAAACGCATTGGCTTGAAATACAATGAGATAGGGCCTAGCCAGGGTGATAATGACTATGGATATCCATAACAGTCATTTAAATGTGATATGTTAGTTATTATTAGTCATGAAACTGACAAGGCTGGTCGCCCTGGTTAAACAGAGCCTCGCGGTCGTTAACACTACAGTTCATTGTGATATTCCTGTTCAGCACACATAGTCAATAGTTTCTGGTAGAAACTGAATCTAGAATCTAGTGTGTGGTGTGGTGTGGTGTGGTGTGGTGTGGTGTGTGGTGGTGTGTGGTGTGGTGTGGTGTGGTGTGGTGTGGTGTGGTGTGGTGTGTGTGTGTGTGTGTGTGTGTTGTGGTGTGGTGTGGTGTGGTGTGGTGTGGTGTGGTGTGGTGTGTGTGTGTGTGTGTGTGTGTGTGTGTGGTGTGGTGTGGTGTGGTGTGGTGTGGTGTGTGTGTGTGTGTGTGTGTGTGTGTGTGTGTGTGTTCCCATTTGGATATATTTTTCAAATTTACCTATTTACATGTAAGTATTAAAGTTAACATTCCAGCCTTCACTGTCCCCGACACACATGTATTTAGTCTTCCCATTTGACTTGGATTCCTTTCCACTGAAATCTGTACGGCTTGCTTTGCACAAGGGACATAACTCTCACCATCTCACATCTCTCACAGGTATGTTTATGTAAGATGAAGCGGATGGGTTTGGCCAAAACGAGAAAGGCATAATTGAAATCACTTCCTTCTTTCCCAACCATTCAGTTTATCCATGAATGGTGAGGTTGTTGATGGTATTCTAGCAGCGCAGCAATCAAATGTACTGAAGCATGGTGACATTGTCGTAACATTTAAGAAGTGACATCAATTTTTTTTTTTTTTTTTATGGAGGAATAAACGGAAAAAGCTCGTACACTGTATAATTCCAGATATTAATAAATTAGTCAGCAAATCATTTTGTGGACAACGAAACAAAATCAGTGACATCAATCAGCGCATTAATGCAACACAAGCCCCACCCACTGTATTATCAAGAAACAATGTGGCCAATTGTTTTTTAGGTTTTGGGAATAAGAATGCAACAAAAATTGCTATGGATTCACTTGCAATAAATTTATGACGTCTTCCAGAAAAATCCTTGTAGTGTACTCTTATTGCAAAGACTTCCTGACAATGTCATACAGCGCCAAAATTGTCTATTGAATAGACACGACTTTATCAACAACTAAAATATGAAAACCTTACTTCATTGTAAGCGTATCTCATGAAAGATATACATCTAAAATGTTCACTCGATTTGATAATCTCAGTGGATCATGGGAAATGTTGATCAAGTTCTGTGCTAATGGATGACAAACAAATTAGCTGTACATAAGCTCAGATTGACAATGTCAAATGAGCTACAAAATGTTTTCTGATTATAGTGTTGACAAAGGATAAGGCATTGTTTATAGATAAGGTATAACGTTTTCCCAATGACTGTGTTCATATGGCAGTGTGTATACATTGCAAAGTACTGTTGATTTGTGTAGGACAAACCATGTCTCCGAGGGATGACTACAGATTGTAAACCCTCACATGAGAGTTTACAGTCTCTAGTAATCTCGAGGAGACATGGTTTGTCCAACCTATAAACCGACTCATCGCATAGACAATGTTTTTAATTAAATAACTGTAATAAAAACTCTCAAATGTATAACCTGTATTGGAGATTAAATATCGCCTGCAGTCGTAAACTCGGTTCAATAAAACCGGTGACCTCAGCACGTGGGTTTCGCAACGGTGCAAAATCTGCACGTGCGTCTTGCAATGGCACAAAATCTGCACGTGCATCTCGTAGGCTGTTCGTATTTTTGGTTCTATCAAGGGTTTACAATGATTGTAAGCCCTCCTGCGAGGTGTTACAATCGTTGTAATACCTCCACAATTTCAAAAACTCCATATCGAGTTACACAAACAGCCAGTAGGTTTATAAATCATGGTATACCACAGTATTCACAGTAACATGGAACATGTTTCCTTAGGGTAGCATTGATAAAGCATTGTGTAGACACAGTATCGTCTGTGCTCCATGTAATACTTACCCATAGCTATCCTGTATGGCAGCTCACCAGCACAGTCATTCGGCACCAATGGAGCACACTTCCGATGACAGTTGAACTTGCAATCTGAAAGGAAAGATATTTTCATCAAAGGCACATTAGATGATGATTTATACCCAGCTTTTATAATACCCTCATAGGAGGAAAATATTTAGTATCTTGTTTTACAAAGAACCATTGCAACAAAACCAAAACATATCATGAATAATTGTTTGTTTGTTTGTTGTTCAACGCCGCACTCAGCAATATTTTAGCAATATGACGGCGGTGTGTAAATTATCGAGTCTGGACCAGACAATCCAGTGATTGACATCATGAGCATTGATCCACGCAATTGGGATCGATGACATGCATCAACCAAGTCAGCAAGCCTGATCACACGATCCCTTTAGTCGCCTCTTAGGACAAGCTTAGTCGCTTTTTACGGCAGGCATGGGTTGCAGAAGATCTATTCTACCCCGGATCTTCATGGGCTACATATCGTGAATATTTTATCATCTTACGTACTTTTGCTTTCATTTGGAAATGTACCTCAAATTAACACTGACATCATATTTAAACATATTGCTGCCTTTAGGTGTATTGATAAAGACAATCCATGAAACAAGGTGAGGTGAGGTGAGGTGAGGTTTAACGTCACATCGATTATTGCACTTAAAAAGCGACTTCCACGCATGTGTGTGTGTGTGGGGGGGGGGGGGGGGACTGCTTGAACTAGACCTGACTGATGCCGATTTATAGTGCTAGCCCACTGAGATACCATGTGCAGTTTAACATGGATACCCCACTCGGACAAAGTATACTGACTCCGAGCCAACCAGTCCTTGTATTAGCCCCTTCATGCCAAGCGCCAGACAGGGTAACAACAAGTACCATCTTTAAACGTCTTTTGGTATGATGCGGCTGGGGATTGAACCACGGACCTTCCGTTCTCCGGGCGGACACTCTACCTCTAGACCACGGAGGCGGTCCATGAAACAAGTACTCATACATGTATTTGTCCTTCAGTAAATCAGAGTATAATGTTATTTGTTATGGTGTCTTTAGTTGCCCAATGTTTTTCTGCTAACCTAATATGCACCATATACAGCAACTAAAGACACCATAACGAATTTATTATGCTGAAAAGTTTACACCATCTGGTATCCATATTGCACATGTCATGTCAATATGAAAACTTAAAGATGCTAAGGCTCAAAGGGAGACTACTCTTCAAACCTCAGAGGCCAAACCTTGTTGATAATTTTAATTTTATATAATCTATATTAAAGTCACAAACGTGATCCAAAAAACCCATTAACGTCCTTGCATATCAAAATTATTGATATTAAAATACGAAACAGTGTCAAATAACGAATTTCTGTACCAGAATTTTCGTATATGTCAAATATGTGAGGTGGGTGTTGGAAAATCCAAAATGTCTGTTACTGATGGTATACGGTCTCATATTAGGTCAGTCACAACTATCTTGGATTTTTACTGGCAGTATACGGACTCATATGGGGTAAGTAGTTCTGCACTCTGATTGGTCAATATCACTTTGAGGCATAATGATATTCGTTATGGTGTCTTTAGCTGCCGTATATGGTGTCATATTAGGTTAGCAGAAAAATATTGGTCAAATAGTCTTACAGCAAACCTGTCAAAACAAATTCAACATGTCTGCCTGATGATCAGCAGTATTCAATAACAAAATCATTAAGAGAAGATTTGATTTCGGTTCCATTACCATGACAAAATGGATGCAATTTATTGATTTTCAAACATCATCAAATTGACAACACTTAAACAACTATCCTCACTGTAAAATCAAGGCTTGGGATAGATACAGTTAAGCATCCTAATAACAATACACATTTCTACAAGCATCCACTTCGTAGTTAAATAAGAAATGATCAACTGTTCTCCGGCAATACAGAACAGACAAGTTGACACACAAACAGACAAACATTACAGGTTACTGGAAACTATTTCAGTTTAAAAAGAAAGCCTTTGAAAATTTCTCCTTCAAGCTGGTTCCATGAGTAAAGTAATATATTATTCAGGGCCTCATCATTCATACATGACTACTTTGACAAAACGTGTTCACAGAGAGACAATACCAGCCCAACTCTTCAGAATAATCTGAATGTCTGTTCTCTGTGATCATTGAAGCTGAGTTATAAATGTCAAGTTAGTTCAGTGTGACTATAACCTTTACATAAACATAAATAGTAGAAAAATAGCCGAGTGGTCCTCGACTGCGAGGAAAACAAGTTGACATAATTGAAGACTAAGAGTGACAGGCCGCTTGCTTTGTTGAAAATTAGAAGTTACATATTGCATTTCCATTTTCTTTCTTTGTCAGCCTTCTCCTCAAAGGATGTACCCTCGTCACTGTGGTGCCAAACGTACCGCACTAATTACAAGCCATTGTAATTGATGAGGTAGGGCATTGACTTTCATTGCCACCGGCTGATAGTTTTGTCTGGGTTCAAAGATGCTATGTAAGAAGCATGTCATTGACAGAAAAATCAAAAGAAAGACATCTCTTGTTGGTTCGATGTGTGAAGGATTTTTCTTGTATATAGTGAGTGAGTATGTATTTACGCCGCTTTTAGCAATATTCCAGCAATATCATGACGGGGGACACCAGAAATGGGCTTCACACATTGTACCCATGTCGGGAATCGAACCCGTGTCTTCAGTGTGACGAGCGAACGCTTTAACCACTGGGCTACCCGACCGCCCCTTCTTGTATATAATTGCCTCTGTCACATATATATGAACTTGGTCCTACAAACAATAAAAGTAACATACCAAAAGCTTTGTCTGTGTTCTACTTCAAATACAATCTGTATTATTGTAAGCATTGCAATAACCTCAGCGAGTTCATGGATGCAAGTGACAGACTGTTGCTTTATGCAGCAGTCACACAATAATGTATCACAATGGCCTGCAAGTACTAGAGTCTGGACCAGAACAAGGAGTCATGGAGGTGAGCTGATGGGGTTTAATGTTGGGTTCACAATTATACAGTGACGAGCATGCATGGGTGTCTGTCCATCTGTCTGTTTGGCTGTCTCTCTGTCTGCCTGAGTATGTGTGGCTGCTTGTACTAGTCCAGACTAATGCCTGCTGTATAGTTGGTTGGTTGGTTGTTTTTTTGTTTAACGCCGCACTCCGCAATATTCCAGCTATATGACGGCGGTCTGTAAATAATCGAGTCTGGACCAGACAATCCAGTGATTAATATCATGAGCATCGATCCACGCAATTGGGATCGATGACATGCACCAACCAAGTCAGCGAGCCTGACCACCTGATCTTGTTAGTTGCCTCTTACGACAAGCATAATCACCTTTTACGGCAAGCATGGGTTGCTGAAGACCTATTCTACCCCGGAATCTTCGCGGGTCTGCTGTATAGTACTCGCCAAAAGTGACACATTGGTGCAGTATAAAAATACCCGACTCATGTGACCAGTTTTCTCCTTAAAGCCAAGCACCAGGCAGGGTACCATTTTGTTTTGTATGACACAGCCAGGGTCGAATCACTGATAGGGCAGCTCCTGGAATATCCTCGATTATTCAGCGAATCACATCTCCATTCCATTATGATAAATACCCTGAACTAGGGCTGGGACAGGTAACTCGTACCCACGAGAAGGACCCACGTACCCACAGGACTACCTGGACCCGTGGTTAGTCATGTGATAATGGTTAAATGAAAATAACAATAAAATTCCATGGTTCCACTAGTACAAGTCGCTAATGTTCGCATTTCATTCTGACTACGGGCACATTCCTTCTGACTTTTATATGTTTGAGTAAAGACAAAACTTCAGTCAACTTCAGTGTAAACACAATCAGATCGGTTTATACTATATCTAAACACTTTTTGCCAGGGCTCCAGTATAATGATTCCCAATTGAACATATTGTGCCCAACTTATGACCTACAGCAGGTACCCGGGTAGGGGCGGGTAATAGGGGGACGGGTACCCGGGTAGGGGCGGGTAATGGGGGGGCAGGTACCCGGGTAGGGGCGGGTAATAGGGGGGCGGGTACCCGGGTAATAAATTTGGACTAGTCCCAGCCCTACCCTGGACCCATTCACCACCAAATCTTCATTTGAGTCTCATTTGTGTTGACTTACAAAAGCAATCAACTCAAATCATTCCATATATAGGCAGCAACATTGTCACAAGTAGCTGACTCATGTTATTATGGACTGCCTCCGTGGTCTAATGGTAGAGCGTCCGCCCGGACGGTATCTCAGTGTGCTAGCACTTTAAATCGGTCCGGACTAGTACAAGCAGCCACACACACACACATACACGTGCATGCACGTCTCTATATAAGTGCAAAAATCTTGGACGCGACATTAAACCCCATTTCACCTCATCTCATGTTATTATGTACCATTTTAACTACAACTTGGAACACCCGAAGACCAATACCCCATCTTAACACATAAGAAAGTATCTTTTCAAGATGTTGATTCTGATTCATAGTTTCCTCTTCCATCTGAAACATATCAAGGGCTTTGTCAAGGCTGAGTTCAACCCTACCAGCCACAGAAATTCTGTTCTAGGTTAGCGATACGGGAGATGGGAACGGTGACGATCTCCAACAAAGCTTTGTTGGGGTATGGGTCCTGGGTATGTTAAGATATGAATAAATTTGATGATTGAGGATATAATAGCTAAGAACAACTATGAGATGAAGATTTATGAAGATCAAAAACTGTTTTCTGATCTTGCAACTTCAATTGGCCTTTTTTTCTTGTCCTCAGTTGTAAGCTCATGCTGACAAACAAAAGATGCATGTAAATGAGTGAGTATGGTTTTACTCCACTTTTAGCAATATTCCAGCAATATCACGGCGGGGGACACCGGAAATGGGCTTCACACATTGTACCCATGTCGGGAATCGAACCCGGGCCTTTGGCGTGACGAGTGAACGCTTTAACCACTAGGCTAGCCGACCGCCCTAAAAGATGCATGTCCTTATCACCTTACACTCACAGTCATGTCACAGTTACATGACAGAGGCTGTGTGAGTGAGATATTGGAGCACTGAAGTTGTCAGTTTATTCAGATGTTGGAGTATCAAGGTGCCTGTTTACACAGGTGCTGGAGTACTAAGGTGTCAGGTTACTGAGATGTTGGATTACAAAGGTGTCAGTTTACACAGATGTTGGAGTACTAAATTTATTAATATTGTCAGGTGTTGGAGTACTATGGTGTCAGTTTATTCAGATGTTAGAGTTCTAAGGTGTCAGTTTATTCAGATGTTGGGGTACTAATGTCTTCAGTTTATTCAGATGTTGGGGGTACTAAGGTGTCTGTGTTTTCGGACGTTGACCAGTGAAGATCCGTGATAGAATAGGTCTCAGCAACCCATGGTTGCCATAAAAGGCGACTATGCTTGTCGTAAGAGCAACTAACGGGATCAGGTGGTCAGGCTTGCTGACTTGGTTGATGCATGTCATCAGAGATGTGGTTTGGACAAACACACCACTATGAACACAGTCAAAGTCAAACTTGTTGCCATGGAAACAGGAAAATGGTTAAATAGCAAAAGGCACCACCTCAGCCCTTGATTAATACATGTACCAGGTTTGGAGGAACAGTCTTTCACAGTCTTTAAGTTGTGCTCTGGAAATCACCACCCCATTTTGAAACTAAATCCAAATTGTTTCCATGAAAACCGAGAAATATGAATATGCAAAAAATCTGCAAATAGCAAAAGACACCACTTCAAGATCTGTCTGATATATCTGCCAAGTTATATTGAAAGTTATTGAACAGTTTTTCAGCTGTCCTCCGGAAATGAAATCGACCCCCTTTTGAGACTAAGTAAAAATTGTTTTCGTGGAAATTGAGAAAAATATATGCAAAAAATCCTTAAATTGCTAAAGGCACCACTACAGAATCATATATCTGCCAATTTGTGTTAAAAATATTGAATGGTTTTCGAGTTGTGCTCCGGCAACCAAATGATTAAGGATGGACAGACAGGCAGATGGATGGACGGACAGACGGATGGAGGATGGACGGATTGGCAAACAGATGAAGCGACGACTATATTCCCCCGCATTACTCGTATATCCCAGGTGGACAACAATATAAGACATGATCTACTTGTGTTTCTATCAAGAAATTCAGCAATTCACAAACATCCTACTGCAACTCAGCTCAGACTGTACGGAAACACAGAATAATTATTTTGTCTGCGACTTCCTGCATTGTGTCATAACAAACATGTCACCTCCTCCATGAGACACACCTATACCGAATGTTCACAACACAGCATAATTCCAGTTTCGGATAGGATTGTCAGACACCATCGTCAAGTCAAATTAGCTAGGGAGGGATTTCAGATGCACTGTTAAAAGCACAAAAAGACATAACCCAGGCCACACCATTTGAAAGACATTCATAAAGATGATGCAGAGAACAGCAAGTCTGTTTAAAGATTAATTGAGGGCACAGCTCGGTCAGCCTGACATGCAGTAGGTCAGTATTAAAGGGGAGGGAATATGTGCCACCATCAGTTGATCTAATGGACACAGGGTCACTCACAAGTGTGTCTTTGTTAACAAAACAGACGACAACAGTGATGGAGGAAGCATTGGCGAATGAAAAAAATTATGTATGTGACCTTGTTCGATATACATATAAATCCATATACATGACTCAGATAAAAATTCTTTGACTTCTTGAAACTATTGGATGATGGTTTTGTGTCAGTCTAATAAATAGAATATTGTGCATGACCTTGTTCGATATATAAATCCACATACTAATCTCTGATCAAAATTGATTGCCACTTCTTAGCCTATTCGAATAATACTGTTGTGTCAACCTTGGCATCCTGTCTAGGTCTTAAATCCAGTGCCGTTGTTGAACTGTAAATAGCATCTAATGAGACCTTGCATGAAGGTGACAACCCCACAAGAGGGCTGAACTCCTCAAGTGGGTGTGTTGTAACACTTGCCTGTGAAGCAAATCAGTGGACGTGTATGATATACACAAGGTCAAGTCTCGTCATTTAGAAGCAGGAAGATCATGAAGACATGAAACTCTGATGGATAATGACTTCTGTGTTATTGGTGACAATATTTCAGGGCTATTCCTTGCCCTTTCATCTGATGAATGGACAAGAAGTGGTCACTGATCATTTGAGGGACCCACGACAAATGTCTTTCAAGTCATCTAGTAAACATCATTTTCCCCAATTATATTCTGAAGTAAATTTAAAAACATTGAAAAACAAGGACAAAAGTGAGCGTGGCTCACTAATACCCTCGACCCGCCTAGTGTGTCAGTAGTTTCAAATTAAATAATGGATAGGGTTAGGGTTTGAAAAATTCATAAAAAAATGGAAAAGTAATAAAAACAATTTTTTTCTTTTGACTGCACCCTTCCATATGACACAGATTATATGTACTAACTTTGAGATGAATCCACTGAATAGTTTAAGAGAAATCGCTCGGACAAAGTTTTTGGGATGGACGGAAGGACGGACGGATGGACGGACGGAACCTTGGTATAATAACCCTCTTCTTTAAAGGGTGAGTGATTGAGTGAGTGAGTGAGTGAGTGAGTGAGTGAGTGAGTGAGTGAGTGTCTTCCACTCCAGGGTATCAATAAAGTCTGGGCTGTGTAAACTAGTGGTTGATAAAATGAGAAATTAACCATGCTCTCAACAGGGATTATCCTGGAAATTTTTACATATAAGAGAAAATCTCCCCTGGTACAAAAGCAATGAGATTTTTGGGCGTGTGATGAGATTTTGTTAATTTTCAGAGATATTTCATCTTCACACAGTGGATATTTGGTACTTGTGAGTCAAATAATGCTGCAAGTAATATTACCAGATTATATTAATATATCCTCAGATATCCTATTTTGGAACATTAATTATTCCACTGCGAATACATGTATTTATAAATATTAGTATTAGTATTAACAAAAAATGACATTTGACTTATATTTCTGTTTATTGTCTACTTTAGGAGAAATGACACTAATATCTATGTATTTCTGTTCATTGTCGACTTGATGGGGAGTTATTCGCAAGGACAATTATAGATCGTTTAGGAGGCATGTTTACCACCATCAGCTTTTCATTTCGTTGGCATGCAGGAGACAACAATCTGCAGTTATCAAATTTCAACAATGTGTGTTTAGATCGTAATTCAGTATATTTAGAGTGATGACATGAAATAGCGACTGTTGTAAATGGTATTACAGTTTGTTGGCAAAAAATATATCATTTACATTCAAGTGCTTTCATCAATTTCGCCGTCTTATTTCCGTCTGAAGTGTGTTCCATATCAGTGGCCGGGTCTCTGACCGTATCAAATGAAATCCTATCAATATGGACTTTTCAATTGATTTGAAGTGATAGTACATAATACAATGACTATTGCTCCAGGTTCACCCTCTTGTTTAATTAGCAACAATTAAGTCATTTATTTCACACAGAAGGCAGCGTGTTTGCCATGAGCAGCAGCCAGAAAATGTTTAGGAGTAACCGGAAGTTGAAAAGACTGTTGACATTCATGATGCTTAAGAATTACATTTCAATGATTAAGTCACAGTTTTCAATTTGTATGGACAAATTTGGAAGCAAAAGTATCGTAGCATATTCTAAAAAATCTAAATCCAACTTGCTGTTTGGCCACTAGAAATAGTTCAAAATTTGTATTTCACGCACGGTGGCCATTCTTGCATGAGGGTACGTTCATGAAAGTTCTTCCACTGGTGCCGTCACTGGCTAGGCATATGTCATCTAAAACACGATTTGCTTGTGTTTTGAAACTTTACCTGTTATTGCCTTATATTCTTTTGATTTCTGCACAGACACACATACATGTAGATCAACGTCTTAGATTTCTGCTAGGATTTAAGTCTTAAAAAATATGCTTAATGACTTGGAGTTGTAGAATACGGAAAAGGATTTTCGTGAGCTACCGAAGTGTTTAATTCGTTAAAACAAACACTCGTTTTGCCAATCGGGGATAAAAAAATGTTGCACACTCCACCATTGTCAGCTGATGCAAAGCTCCATGCAGTGATATAGGAATAGGTTATGCACACAGTAAGAGATAGCATGCAATGTTGCGAGTATGCAAATCGCTGTTTCGATTGATAAATTTTGACAATTGAATAAACAAGCGTGTAAGTTTTTTATTGACATTTTTAGGTACCGTAGATCAATTTATTCAAGCAATACAACATTTTTTATTTTTGTAGGTGAAAATGAGTGTTAATGGAGATAAATCTACTGAAAGATCTACACGATTTTCAATCGCGCTGATTGAATGTTGATGCGATATCTTCGACGACTATGCAAGAATATGGCGGAATCGCGGTCTAAGTCAATCTCTGTGTCAAACAATGTGACCACTTGAGACAAATTCTAGTCAAACATGTGACATGAGATATACATTCTGACCTAGAATCTCTATTCTGTTGCCGTGGAAACTATCAACAGGCACCAGTTCACCACTAGACCTATCTCTGCACCAAGTTTGGTGAAGAAATATTGTACGTTTTGAAAGATCTAATTCAGAAATAAGCACTACTGCCATTTCCAGTCAAAGTTGTTGCCATGGAAACTCAAAAAATGTTTTTGTAGAAAATCCCAAACTACCAAAAGGCACCAGTTCACCACTTGACCTATGGAAAGACGGACAGACTGACAGACAGATTGAAGGTGTCCATTTTAATACCCATCGCAAAATGCATTGTGAGGGATAACAATCAAGTCAAAGTTCGAGACCAACCAGTCCATACCTTTACACTGCATTCCTTGTCTGAAAAGGCCTTTGAGTAGTCGCTTGCACCACTGGCACACGGTGGGGCGGGTGTAGTTGTGGACGATGAATGTGTGAGGCACCTTGATGCGTTTGGCGAACTCCCTCTCCTGCCACATGGGGCGGCCACTCCAGGACTTGGACCGACCACTCCCTGGGGAAGGGGGAGCGGTAGGACTCGGCACATTGAGGAGATTCTGTGACAGCAGAGGGGACAATTATACACAGTCAACATTTTGACAGTCTACAGAAGTAGGACTTAGCACCTTCAGGAGGCTCTGTGACAGACGACACTGATGATACAGAGTGAGAGAGTGAGTTGGGTTGAATGCCACTTTTAACATTATTCCAGTTATATCACGGCGTGTCAGCTTAATGTGGGAGGAAAGCCTGAAGTCATGCAGGTCTCAGGCGTTTACCACTTCAGTGAAACCCACGAGCACGGTTTGCTGACAAACCTAGAAACATAATCGGGGCGAAACGGGATTCGAACCCACAATCATAGGTTTCTGGCGTGCCCAAAGGACGCAACTCTGCACAGTGAATCGCAGCGCCTTAGACGACTGAGCCACCCGTGCCCCCTGATGATACAGAGATGAAAATAACAAAATCATGAATATAGAAGTCTATTTAGCATATTCAGGAGGGTCATTGACTAAACATGGTGATTTCAGTTCACATCTTGTTACCCAGTGAGTGATTTGGGGCTAAATACCTCTTCTAATAGCACTTAAGTTATGTGACAGCATCTCTCGGTGACAAAGGTCATAAACAATCACCACAAACATCAATAGGTGCCAACACAAGGGTCACCTGGGCAGAACCTTGGCCCACCTGCACAGAGCGATCTTAGCGCTAAGACTATTGTAAGCCTATGTTAAAGTATGGGAGTAATGATCATCTTAGCACTAAGATTGTTTTGTGCAATTGGGCCCCGGGCCCCATTCCACAAAGCCATTTTAGTGCTAAGGTGATCGTAACTCCCATACTTTTACACTGGCTTACGATAGTCGTAGCGCTAAGATCGCTTTGTGGAACGGGGCCCTGGTGGCTAATGGAAACACCTGAGGCTTTCTGATCCTGATCTATCTAAATATTCTTACTTCATCAGCCATTGTAGACACCCAGTCCACACTTTTTATGTGGTCTTACAATAAACATGCGGTATAACATGGACCTTTTCTTTTGACAATAAGTTTCAGAGGACTGAAGTACGTTCTAGGGGTCATGGTACAAATGTTTCTCGAGCAAATTGATCCCAAATTTCAGCAAACAAACTCTTACGTCTTTGTCATTCAGGGCTGGCTCTGGTAAAGGCAAAGTGAAGGACACATTGGAGGACACACTCCCCGAGGACTGGCGTCGATAGCGTTGATGGTTGCAGTTGTTCGGGATCTTGTAGGCACAGCGCTTGTGGAAATTCTGTCCACAGCCTAAAATATACATTCAAATCAATCTTCATGAATCTTTAGTGGGTACAAAGATTATTTTTATGTTCTTTATGCTAAATGTAAATTAGCCTTCCAAAATTGGTGAACAAGGGTTATATTTCTTGCAACTGTTCAGCTCTCCATTTTCACATTTTGTGTCCCTGTTTGTCCATGATTAAACCTGCCTTTTCACATGCCTATTTCAGACATATCTTCACATTTCTGTCCCTGCTTTTCTGTCATTGCCATGTTTAGGCCTACCTTCTTACTTGTGTCTCTGCTTGTTTATATTTGGACCGATTTTCCCACTTGCCATGTTAAGACCTACCTTCCCACTAGTCATGTTTAGACCTACCTTCCCACTTGTCATGTTTAGACCTACCTTCAGACTTGCCATGTTTAGACCTACCTTCCCACTTGTCATGTTTAGACCTACCTTCCCACTTGTCATGTTTAGACCTACCTTCACACTTGCCATGTTTAGGCCTACCTTCACACTTGTCATGTTAAGACCTACCTTCACACTTGCCATGTTTAGGCCTACCTTCACACTTGCCATGTTTAGGCCTACCTTCACACTTGCCATGTTTAGACCTACCTTCACACTTGCCCATGTTAAGACCTACCTTCACACTTATCATGTTTAGACCTACTTTCCCACTTGCCATGTTTAGACCTACTGTCCTACTTGCCATGTTTAGACCTACCTTCCCACTTGCCATGTTTAGACCTACCTTCACACTTGCCATGTTTAGACCTATCTTCACACTTGCCATGTTTAGACCTACCTTCACACTTGCCCATGTTTAGACCTACCTTCCCACTTGCCCATGTTTAGACCTACCTTCACACTTGTCATGTTTAGACCTACCTTCACACTTGCCATGTTTAGACCTACCTTCCCACTTGCCATGTTAAGACCTACCTTCCCACTTGCCATGATTAGACCTACCTTCCCACTGGCCATGTTAAGACCTACCTTCACACTTGAGTCCCTGTTTGACAAGTCCAAACAGCATCTCCCCACAGAAGTCACAGAAGTGAGGTGACTTGTAGGAATGGACAAACAGCAAGTGCGGTCGGATCTGGAGCTCCTCCATAGTGGCCTGGGCTAAAATGAAAAAGTCAGACGTGAGTATGGAGCTGCCGGGTTGCATTTGAAGGAATAGTCTTCTGTATTGACAAAAACAAATGGTGGTGAGGTGGTGAGGTGAAATGGGGCTAACGATGCGTCCAAGATTATTGCACTTATATAGTGACGTGCATGTACTTGTGTGTGTTTGTGTGGCTGCTTCTACTAGTCCGGACTGATGCCAATTTATAATGCTAGCTCACTGAGATACCATGCCGCAGTTTAACATGAATACCCCACTCAGACACAGTATACTGACTCCGAGCCAACCAGTCCTTGTTTTGGCCCCTTAATGCTGAGCACCAGACAGGGTAACAACAAGTACCATCTTTTAACTTCTTTTGGTATGAATGCGGTCGGGGATCGAACCCCGGACCTTCCGCTCTCCGGGTGGACAATCTACCCCTAGACCACGGAGGCGGTCAAAAACAAATGGAAAAGATTACTTGTTTTGACCACACAGCTGGAAGCAGCAACTGAATTGCTTGAAAAAGAACCATCTTTTCCATATCATACAATATTTTGCATATGAACTAGATTCATTGAAGTGAGTATCTTCTCAAAACAAATAAGGTGGAAACAAATTCCCTGTCTTTTGATACAGATGAGATGGAAGCAATTGGCTTGCCTTTTGAGGGGATGCAGACAAGGTGGGAACAGCTTCCCAGTCTTTTCAGGATACAGACATGGTTGAGACAACTTCGCAGCCTCTATTCTCAACATGGGTAAAACGTTTGAAGCCCATTGATACTGCTGGAATATTGCTAAAAGCGGCGTAAAACCTAGCTCACTCATTCACACTAACAGTGAGGGTAAATTTCATGACGAGAACATTGTTGGTATATACTTTATTATCATCCAAAAAGTGGCTCCCACAGGAGATATCGCTTGGGTGACATCAAGCCATATCTACACTCGTGTTGATATATTTGATATCAAAAGACTCTCAGGTGAGATTCTCTATTTCTTCTGTTTGTAAAAAGATGATGGAGCCCCTTGCCATACAGACAAGAAGAAAACCGGTCATCTTGAAACGTTGTGTGCGGTATCAAGGCCCCTACCCTGCATTGTTACCAGTACAATTGATCTTCATGACCACAGTCGAGGTATGACAAAATAATTGAGCCTCTTTTGGATTGACAATCACAAAACAGTTTCACTGTACAAGTGTTAACCTTCCTTCAAGGTACAAAGTATATTAACAGTTCAAAACCAAAGTAAAGTTCTCCAATGATTTGTTTGTTTGTTGTTTAACGCCGCACTCAGCAATATTGCAGCTATATGACGGCAGTCTGTTAAAAAATATAGTCTGTACCAGACAATCCAGTGATTGATATCATGAGCATTGCTCCACACAATTGGGATACGATGACATGACCACCCGATCCTGTAAGTCGCCTCTTACAACAAGCATAGTCCCCCTTTACGACAAGCAGAGGTTGCTGAAGACCAATTATTTCCCAAGAAGTTACACTCATCAAATTAACATTCGGTATCCTGTTATCTGTTCTGTAAATAATTAGTACCAGCCAAGCATCATATCATAGAAGCTTTGTCTCCATTGTCACTTCAACTGACCTTGACAGAATTTCTGTTGATCAGTCAACAACCTTGACAGGGCTATGACTTGGTCACTTCCAGGTCACAGGTTACATCACATATAACCATCTCTGTATATTAACTTCCAACAAGGACACAATCATAATTCTTGCAAATACTACCACCTCTATCACATCATTGCCATATCACATATTTTGAAATTATGACACAAAACAATTAAATACTTCTTTGATAGTCAATAAGTCATTTCCAGTTTTTATAACAAGTACAATTGATAATAATGTTATTACAATATTTTTTTCAATATTTTTGGTTTCCTGTTCAGTGTACCCATGGTACATTGCTGCAATAGAGGCAAGCAGACATCATATACACAGTTGTAGCAGATATTATATGATCTATCACAGGATCGGGGCATGCAGTGACAACCTATGACAACTTGACATTTCTGTGAACAAAGGAAATGTTGAATCTGTTTAACGACATTATAAATGAATGCACTTGAGCTGCATGGCTACATTCAGGTAACTCGTACACCTTCCAGGCAGAAACAGAACTGAAATTAACCTAACATACTTAATACAGGGTCTGTTATCTCTCTGTTTGACCCAGAGTGGCTTGTTTTGATTCTTTATTCAAGGCAGATCTGTCCACAAACATTGTTCATCTCAAGATTCCTACTGCCAACAGTACCTGTAGACTGATAGAGCTTCTCCACAACAAGTGGGTGGGCAGGCCAGCCGATGACAATGGAGATATAGTCTGCTGATGTACACAAGTGTCTCGTCAACCAGCTGGGGCATATGGAAGTCACAGAGTGACCTTGTCACATACTGCAAGAGTGCAGAGGGTCAATCTCACCTGGCTGTGACATGCTAATTGCCAGACTGTGTGAAGTCTGAAGCTGAAATACTTTCATTCTCTCACTTGTTTCGTGTATCCTTTGCCCTGAACTAAAATGCACTATGACAAACTTTGAAATGTAATTGTAAACTAAGTGTCTAAATCTGGCTGTGTTATCTTGCATCTCCACCTATTTTTTTCATATTCAGTTCACAACTTTGATTTACCTTGAAAACGTCTGACACAAAGAAAAAGACAAAATGGCTTTTCTTATTACTAGTATTGGTGAACTATATTTGAGGTTACTGCTAAAAATAGTCTTATATTTTTTTATTCTTACAACAGTCAGCGTACATGTGGCTAATTGCAACAGTATGGGTCAGCTATACACTTTCTTTAACAGTGTTGGTCAGCTATACACTTTCTTCAACAGTATGGGTCAGCTATACACTTACTTCAACAGTATTAGTCAGTATGGGTCAGCTATACACTTTCTTCAACAGTATTGGTCAGCTATACACTTACTTTAACAGTATTGGTCAGCTATACACTTTCTTCAACAGTATTGGTCAGCTATACACTTACTTTAACAGTATTGGTCAGCTATACACTTTCTTTAACAGTATTGGTCAGCTCATAATACACTTACTTTAACAGTACTGGTCAGCTATACACTTACTTTAACAGTACTGGTCAGCTATACACTTTCTTCAACAGTACTGGTCAGCTTTACACTTACTTTAACAGTACTGGTCAGCTATACACTTACTTTAACAGTACTGGTCAGCTTTACACTTACTTTAACAGTATTGGTCAGCTATACACTTACTTTAACAGTACTGGTCAGCTATACACTTACTTTAACAGTACTGGTCAGCTATACACTTTCTTCAACAGTACTGGTCAGCTTTACACTTACTTTAACAGTACTGGTCAGCTATACACTTACTTTAACAGTACTGGTCAGCTTTACACTTACTTTAACAGTATTGGTCAGCTATACACTTACTTTAACAGTACTGGTCAGCTATACACTTTCTTCAACAGTATTGGTCAGCTATACACTTACTTCAACAGTACTGGTCAGCTATACACTTTCTTCAACAGTATTGGTCAGCTATACACTTACTTTAACAGTATTGGTCAGCTTTACACTTTCTTCAACAGTATTGGTCAGCTATACACTTACTTTAACAGTATTGGTCAGCTATACACTTACTTTAACAGTATTGGTCAGCTATACACTTACTTTAACAGTACTGGTCAGCTATACACTTTCTTCAACAGTACTGGTCAGCTATACACTTACTTTAACAGTACTGGTCAGCTATACACTTACTTTAACAGTACTGGTCAGCTATACACTTACTTTAACAGTACTGGTCAGCTACTTTGAGCAAATACAAGATAGAAGAGATATATCAGAACAGCCGTGACAAAAAAATGTGACATGAGTAAGTGAGTGAGTTGGATTTAATCCTGTCATGTTATGCCATCTCAACTTAATGTGAGTGAGTGAGTGAGTGAGTGAGTGAGTGAGTGAGTGAGTTTGGTTTTACACCACTTTTAGCAATATTCCAGCAATATCACTGTGGGGGACACCGGAATATTGGCTTCACACATTGTACCCATGTGAGGAATCGAACCCGGGTCTTCGGCATGACGAGCCAACGCTTTAACCACGAGGCTTTCCCACCACCCCGCCTTATGTGAAAGGAAATCCTGAGTGATGCAGGTCTTAGACATTTACCACTTTGGTAGCAAAATACATTGAACTTCAAGTATATCTTAGGTCAGATTGTGTAATGGCAGAAACATTCCTGATCTCGGGGATAAAATGTAAGTCTTCTACTGCGCTGATATCGTCAAAGAAGAGCATGTTTAAAACACGATCTGTGGAAGATTTAATGTTACACCATTGCCAAAATCATCCATTTCAAGTATTAGTTTCACTAGGGCTGGGACCAGTCCAAATTTCCTACCTGGGTACCCGCTCCCCTATTACCCGACCCTAGGCGGGTAGACACTGTAGGTCTTGGGAGATGCCTTAAAATGTCTGATTGGTAACTGTTTTAGCATAGCCCTTGCAAAGCGTATTTAGATACATGTATTGAACAATCTGGTCATGCATACACTGAAGTTGACTTAAGTTATATCTTTATTCAACCATATGAAAAATAAGAAGGAATTGTTGTATTGTCAGAAAGAAATGCGAACGTTAATGACTTGTAATATAACCATAGAGTTCCAGATAATTTTAGTCATTAGACAATATATCACGTGACTAACCACGGGTCAGGGTAGTCCAGAGGGTACCCGGGTCCTACTCAGTACCCGCCCTAAATTTCACTGTTCTCCAGCTTCGGGGAGTTGTTGAAAATGTGAAAGGCGGCAGAATGTCAGATGAATGGAATAGGGACACACTGATATGAATCCAATTTGATCACAACCACAACACGACATTGTTAATATCAGTTTGGTCAATAATACAGCCAGTACTGCACGTATCTATGTGTAAATGACAGGAAGTGAGCTGCATGTGCACAAGAGACACATTAGTCAGTCTATAAACCCATTTAACCCTTTGACCTATGACCTTTGATCTTCATGTACCCATGAACCTCACGCAGAAACAAAAGGTCATCTTTGTCATTTAAATTCTTCATGAATAGCCTTGTAAGATATTGCTTTAGACAATTATTTCCCAGTTTTTACTTGGCAGGATCATTAAAAAGAAACATGTAAGACTTACAAGATGATGAAATGCCTTTAGAATGTTTTGACCTTCATGTTGGTCTGACACAGAACAAATGCAACTGCAACATATTTCATGACAGTTGGTGACAAGATAATTGTGTTTTATGTTGTTGCTTCAGAATCCATTTAACAAGGATATACAAATTCAACATTGTCCTTAATTTTGACAGATCAAACATTTTACTTAATATCCACTTACCTGGTAGTTAAAATAGCCTTTTATAACACTGAGCACAGATAAAACGTAATCAAGGTTTCCCAGTTTTCGAACATAGTTTTTCAGCTTTGAGACACATGTTTCCTTGTTTGAGATAATAACCTTTAACAACTAGTATTCTTCATGGTTAACGCGGTTAATCCACATTTCAAATCATTAAAATCATTTCACCGACCAACCAGACAGAAATCTCAAGTGCTTAAATCTATTCAGCTGAAATTAACTTTGAGGTCCTAAAACAAGGACACACAAAAGAAATTTATTTCTTGAGCAAATCAAAATAACATAATCAAAAAGGCTTGTCAGTTTTTCTGACAAAATAAATGACAATCTGGCATGCAACTTAGCACAAACGTCAGCCTCGCTCAAGATTCAACTTTTATTCAAGGCATGAAACAACGTAAGCGATGTCAGCATTTGAAGAAGTAATTGTCGTTCACATTAGCTGTTGGAGTCAACTCAACTGTAACAGTGGGCTGGTTCCTGTTTGATATGCACTCTCTTGCCTGTGGAAACCAGTCATTTCAAATTGGAAGATAAATGCAGTTTGTTTCCATGTAAGGAAATGGAGTCTGACGGCTCGATCATACCACAGGCTACAGTTATAATTTTACGTTTTACAGAGTTTTGCAAACCAATTAGCTTGAGTCTGTCGAAAAAAACCATAAATTTGAGTTGTTCAATATGTTGTCTTGACATGATTTTTGGTTTGGTTTGGTTTGTTGTTTAATGCCGCACTCAGCAATATTCCAGCTATATGATGGCGGTCTGTAAATAATCGAGTCTGGACCAGACAATCCAGAGATTGACATCATGAGCATCGATCCACGCAATTGGGGTGAGGGAGTGAGTATGGTTTTACTCCGTTTTAACAATATTCCAGCAATATCATGGCGGGGGACACCAGAAATGGGCTTCACACATTGTACCCATGTCGGGAATCGAACCCGGGTCTTCGGTGTGATGAGCGAACGCTTTAACCAGTAGGCTACCCGAACGCCCCTCCACGCAATTGGGATCAATGACATGCATCAACCAAGTCAGCGAGCATGACCACCCAATCCCGTAAGTCTCCTTTTACAACAAGCATGGGTTGCTGAAGACCTATTCTACCCCGGATCTTCACAGGTCTCTTGACATGAAGATGTTGGGAATGTCAGTGGGGAACGATACTGTCTAAAAGCGAGAATTTATTATCATGTACCTGTGATTCATTAATACAGAAATGTATTAATCTCAACGACTTCACTGGGGAGGATTCCATCTTATTTAACAGGGTTTCACTGTCTATGAAAAATGATACATATTATATATACAACACAAAAACCAAGTGGCATTCCCAAACAATGCATTTCTTGATATTTGTTTCCCTTTATCTCATACAAGGTTTTTTATTTGTAATTTATGAACACCTGATCAATGTTAATTAATGTATAATATTTTGATATTGTAAACAATTAATTATGACATTTATGTCAGTGAGCTGTGTATAATAATGACGTACCCAAATTCCATGCATGTATAATGCATTTTAAATGCTCAGTTTACTTTACTAAATGTCAGTGAGTGAGTATGGTTTTGCACCGCTTTTAGCAATATTCCAGCAATATCATGGCGGGGGACACCAGAAATGGGCTAAACACATTGTACCCATGTGGGGAATCGAACCCAGGACTTCAGCATGACAAGCGAATGCTTTAACCACTAGGCTACCCGACAACCCCTTACTAAATGTAAGGATACGGCTATGAAGTTTTGACAAAAAAACATTTAAAACAAACTTAATTATTTGTTTAACAGACTTTTATCAAATATGCCTGATGTCAGGAGGACAATTATCACTTCATTGGGCTTATGATATATACACATCCACATAAGACATTTTAAAATTTGTATAATATAATTATTATCACTTATTGGGCATTTAATATATACACATTAATGACATTTTTTACAAAAAAATGTTGTTTATTTGCATCAGGTAGTGAGTGGGAGTGAACGAGTTGGAGAGGACAAAAATAGTCAAAATGTCAATTAACTGAAAGTTTCCATATAAAAGGTTACTACATATAGAATACTATACGAGCTCCCATGTAATACTACAAATATTAACAAGTTTCATGAAATTGGTTTTACACGGGAGTGAGTTTAGTATTTTATTTATTATTTATTTATTGCCATTTGTAACGTTTTTAGAATTATACTGTTGAGTGTAAATAGGCTGACACCTACACGATCCAAGGCATAATCCAATTGAGTTTAACACAGTCATACTTCAAACACGTCAAACATTGAAACGTATGAATAAAATACCATACAACAGTCCACCTTTAGAATTCAGGCGTCCATTCCACAAAATTATCATAGCATTAAGGTTATCGCAACTCACATACTTTAACTTAGACCAACAACTGTCGTTGGGCTACAATACGATCGCCTTGTGGAACGGGGCCTTGCACCTAAAAGTTTACAATCACGTCACAATACCCGATGACGTAATTTGTGGAATTTTGTTGCAAGATCCTTCAGCGAAACAATGCCATGTGACGTCAGCCTAGCAACACGGTTGCTGGGGTCATCGAGTTTGCATAAGCTCCTCTCAGTGATCTATCATCTCCCCATGCAGTGTCATTGAATAAGCCAAGGGATGTTGAGAGCTTTCAATATGTGTTCGTGAAACGTGTTCCGAGAGTACATAAGCACGTGTTTTTGTATTACACAATGTGTAATACAGCTGAATGTTTATTAAACGGGTGATCTCTTCACGGGCAAGTGATAAACACCCTTATTTCCTGATAAAAAATATTGATGGGGTTGGAAGGGGAGAATAATGGGCTTTTCTTACAAATTTACTGAATATTACTCATTTTAGATTCTAATTAGCAAGATATTCATAACTGATTCCTGATCAGAAATGTATTAGCCCCACATACGTACATTGGTCTACTATCAAACATGGGCTGGCAATACATTTGTACATAGAATCCTAGTAAACTCTTAGAAATTCAATCCTACTGTGTGCCGAAGGCTAGGTACGCCCAGCAGATTTCTCAGGCCGAAGGTCTTGCTGTTTAGGGTACGACAGAAGCAGCAGCACCAAAAGGTGACTCAGCAGACCACTGTATGGCGCCAAGGCGACAGGACGGGGGTATCAAACGAGCCAAAGGTCTTGCATGCTGCAGGAATAGACTGTTAGAAATTTGCGACTTTGGTATTGATACAAAATGGATTTGATTAGAACCTATGACTCTCCAGTTCCAAACAGCCTACAGTGGTATCGCATACCAACAATTCTGAAGGTGATCCAGTTTGTTAGGCATCGTAATGAACTCACCCAGCTGCTACAGTCAGGCAGTGGCCAGCAAGAGAACGTTCCTGTCAAGTACCTAGACCACAATGACTCATTCAGCAGATCACTTGGTGAATTGGTAAAGTTGGCAGTCGGTATCATGTACCCTTACACCATGGATACCTCATGATACGGACCTGTGAAGATCTGGGGTAGAATAGCTCTTCAGAAACTGATAATTGCTGTAAAAGGCGACTATGCTTGTCGTAAGAGGTGACTAACGGGATTGGATGGTCAGGCTCGCTGACTTGGTTGATGCATGTCATCGTATCCCAATTGCATGGATCGATGCTCATGATGTCAATCACTGTATTGTCTGGTCCAGACTCCATTATTTACAGACCACCATCATATAGCTGAAATATTGCTGAGTGCGGCATTAAACAACAAACAAACAAACAAACAAACAAACAAACAAACCTCATGATATGACAGATTAACTTTAGGAATATGAAAGAATCATGTGGTCCTTACATTCTTTTGAGTAGTATATGGATTTAGCATGTAACTGTAAAGGCTAGAATGAGATTTTGTTTGTTCGTTCACAGGTTAATGTTGCATTTAGCAATATTGCCAGAATATGATGGTGGTCAGCTGTGAATAATCGAGTCTGAACTAGACAAATTTGCGATTGCTATTACTCCCTGACACGCAACTATCCAAGTGACTGACTAGAGACACCCCGACCACCTGACCCATGAAGTCACCTTGTATGACCAATTCTAACACCGAGTCCCTGCAGGGTGTTATAAGGCATGTATACAGCAAGCCTGTCATACAGTACGTATTTTGTATGTAAGTGTGCAAGGCTACACTTAAGAGTGTCAGTCACACATCCATCCTAACTAGGTGCTTCAGGCACTTGCTTAGCAGTAGTCAGATCACGAATCTCTGTAATTACCTTCCTCACAATGGCAAGATACTACCGTGAAGAAGACACACAATCCTGTCTTACTAACAGGCCAATTCTCCTGCTGTCTCACGAACAGCAACAGTTTCCTGGTATATCACTGGCAAACATGCTATCCTGGTGTCCCACTAACAGCAACACTTTCCTGGTATATCACTGACAAGCATGCTATCCTGGTGTCCCACTAACAGCAACACGCTCCTGGTATATAACTGGCAAGCATGCTATCCTGGTGTCCCACTAACAGCAACACGCTCCTGGTATATAACCTGCAAGCATGCTATCCTGGTGTCCCACTAACAGCAACACTTTCCTGGTATATCACTGGCAAGCATGCTATCCTGGTGTCCCACTAAAAGGAACACTTTCCTGGTATATCACTGGCAAGCATGCTATCCTGGTGTCCCACTAACAGCAACACTATCCTGGTATATCACTGGCAAGCATGCTATCCTGGTGTCCCACTAACAGCAACACTTTCCTGGTATATCACTGGCAAGCATGCTATCCTGGTGTCCCACTAACAGCAACACTTTCCTGGTATATCACTGGCAAGCATGCTATCCTGGTGTCCCACTAACAGCAACACTTTCCTGGTATATAACTGGCAAGCATGCTATCCTGGTGTCCCACTAACAGCAACACTTTCCTGGTATATCACTGGCAAGCATGCTATCCTGGTGTCCCACTAACAGCAACACTATCCTGGTATATAACTGGCAAGCATGCTATCCTGGTGTCCCACTAACAGCAACACTTTCCTGGTATATCACTGGCAAGCATGCTATCCTGGTGTCCCACTAACAGCAACACTTTCCTGGTATATCACTGGCAAGCATGCTATCCTGGTGTCCCACTAACAGCAACACTTTCCTGGTATATCACTGGCAAGCATGCTATCCTGGTGTCCCACTAACAGGCACACTTTCCTGGTATATAACTGGCAAGCATGCTATCCTGGTGTCCCACTAACAGCAACACTTTCCTGGTATATCACTGGCAAGCATGCTATCCTGGTGTCCCACTAACAGCAACACTTTCCTGGTATATCACTGGCAAGCATGCTATCCTGGTGTCCCACTAACAGCAACACTTTCCTGGTATATCACTGGCAAGCATGCTATCCTGGTGTCCCACTAACAGCAACACTTTCCTGGTATATCACTGGCAAGCATGCTATCCTGGTGTCCCACTAACAGCAACACTATCCTGGTATATAACTGGCAAGCATGCTATCCTGGTGTCCCACTAACAGCAACACTTTCCTGGTATATCACTGGCAAGCATGCTATCCTGGTGTCCCACTAACAGGCACACTTTCCTGGTATATAACTGGCAAGCATGCTATCCTGGCGTCCCACTAACAGGCACACTTTCCTGGTATATCACTGGCATGCATGCTATCCTTGATGTCTCACTAACAGGAACAATCTCTTGATGTCTCACTAACAGGCACACTATCCTTAAGTGTCTCACTAACAGGCACACTATCCTCAAGTGTCTCACTAACAGGAACACTATCCTTAAGTGTCTCACTAACAGGCACACTATCCTCAAGTGTCTCACTAACAGGAACACTATCCTCAAGTGTCTCACTAACAGGAACACTATCCTCAAGTGTCTCACTAACAGGCACACTATCCTCAAGTGTCTCACAAACAGGAACACTATCCTTAAGTGTCTCACTAACAGGAACACTATCCTCAAGTGTCTCACTAACAGGCACACTATCCTCAAGTGTCTCACTAACAGGCACACTATCCTCAAGTGTCTCACTAACAGGAACACTATCCTCAAGTGTCTCACTAACAGGAACACTATCCTCAAGTGTCTCACTAACAGGCACACTATCCTCAAGTGTCTCACTAACAGGAACACTATCCTTAAGTGTCTCACTAACAGGAACACTATCCTCAAGTGTCTCACTAACAGGCACACTATCCTCAAGTGTCTCACAAACAGGAACACTATCCTTAAGTGTCTCACTAACAGGAACACTATCCTCAAGTGTCTCACTAACAGGCACACTATCCTCAAGTGTCTCACTAACAGGCACACTATCCTCAAGTGTCTCACTAACAGGAACACTATCCTCAAGTGTCTCACTAACAGGAACACTATCCTCAAGTGTCTCACTAACAGGCACACTATCCTTAAGTGTCTCACTAACAGGAACACTATCCTCAAGTGTCTCACTAACAGGAACACTATCCTCAAGTGTCTCACTAACAGGCACACTATCCTTAAGTGTCTCACTAACAGGAACACTATCCTTAAGTGTCTCACTAACAGGAACACTATCCTCAAGTGTCTCACTAACAGGCACACTATCCTCAAGTGTCTCACAAACAGGAACACTATCCTTAAGTGTCTCACTAACAGGAACACTATCCTCAAGTGTCTCACTAACAGGCACACTATCCTCAAGTGTCTCACTAACAGGCACACTATCCTCAAGTGTCTCACTAACAGGAACACTATCCTCAAGTGTCTCACTAACAGGAACACTATCCTCAAGTGTCTCACTAACAGGCACACTATCCTTAAGTGTCTCACTAACAGGCACACTATCCTTAAGTGTCTCACTAACAGGAACACTATCCTCAAGTGTCTCACTAACAGGAACACTATCCTCAAGTGTCTCACTAACAGGCACACTATCCTTAAGTGTCTCACTAACAGGCACACTATCCTCAAGTGTCTCACTAACAGGCACACTATCTTGATTTCTCATTAACACACTTACTATCCTCATTTCTCACTAACAGACACACTATCTTGATTTCCCACTAACAGATGCAGTATCCTTAAGTGTCTCACTAACAGACACTATCCTGATTTCTCACTAACAGACACAGTACCCTTAAGTGTCTCACTAACAGACACACTATCTTGATTTCTCACTAACAGACACACTATACTTAAGTGTCTCACTAACAGACACACTATCTTGATTTCTCACTAACAGACACTATCCTGATTTCTCACTAACAGATACAGTATACTTAAGTGTCTCACTAAGAGACACACTATCCAGATTTCTCACTAAGACACAAACTATCCTGTTTTCTTTCTTACAGCCACACTATCCTTAAGTGTCTCACACTATTATGATTTCTCACTAAGGGACACACTATCCTGATTTCTCACTAAATCACACTATCCTGGTATTTTATTTTTCAATAACAGGCATACTATTCATGTCCATTATTTGCAACATCAAATCTACAAACAGCTGACCAAGGAGGATGTAACTGACTGTGCTTCTTCCTCAGGCTTTTTCCCCCTTCAAATTTGATATTCTTTCCTTCTTTCTAATTTACTCAAATCAATTTTCTCTAAATTGTCTAGTCATCTTCACCGAGTGCTGAAACTTGACAAAGCTAATTAATCAAGTCAGTGAACCCACATGATGGGTCCTACCTAAGTGCAGCTGTGATTACTAATGACTTGAACCAAGCCCACACCCCAGCTTGGTACAGACAAGAAAATCCAGCTACACTTTACATTACACAGGTCAGTAAGGGTGCCTCCACTGACTGACAAAAACATTTAAAAAGGTCACAAGGAATGGTTACTAAGAGTTGGTCCTCGGGTCATGTTTGAATAAGTCTGGGTAAATCTACCGAGACCTCACCCCCAGGGCACAATGAGGGACTTCCTGCTTGACAACGACTGCTTCTCAAACAAACCCTGATGATGTGACGTTTTCAGATGTTCATCCTTACAACTTAACAATTTAGTAATCAAGGTACATATCAGTCAAGATCTCATTCCAAAGAGACTTTACAATTCCCTCCTTAACTTGACATTGACTTTAAAAACATAAATCTTCATATTTCCTGATCATGAGGACGATAACAAAATAATTTCAAATAGAAAATCAAATTAATTTGCAAAGTGCAGATTTCACGTAAAAATTTCAAAACCGATGAAAATAACTGTATTTCAAGAGCTGGAATATCATTCCCTGTTTTGAGTTACAATCAGATTCATTACTGTCTCTCCGTGACAAGTGTGTGGAAGGATAGTTTGGATTGCCAATGATGTGCCTGTGAAACCGTTCTTCTGATTCTTGTGGTCAAATAATACCATTTACAATTATTGCCATCAGGAGAGTTATCAAGCACTCTTCAGTGAAGGCATTGTGATTGGCCAGTTCTCTCAGCGGTATTGGCTTCCTCATCACAATGATGCTCCCAAATCAAATATCGTTACTGAGGGTGAATACCGACTGAACAAAGATCAGGCAATGAGGATGCTGTGTGGCTTTACCTTGTGGTAATGTACAGTTCTGGGGGAAGCAGCATTAACAGCCAGTCACAGTGGAGGGCTACAGGAAAGGAATAGGTCTGTTGACATGGTCCCCTCCTCAGCAATCGGTTGTCACAAAAACAGTTTAAGCCAGACTCCTTCTTCTGCACGATGGGTTATGAATACTTAAGAGTGATTTAGAAGGGTTTTGCAGAGCTTTTAGTAACAGCATGGCCTGTGCTTGAACACTGGGTCAGACATTGTATTTAAATGGGGAGTTGATCACAGCCTTCTGCCCAATAGTGTTTAAAGCACAACTAGTACAGCCTGGTACCATGTTGTACATCATAAGGCATAAATAGTTCTACTATTGTACATCTCAGGAAAGGGGTTCACAGACTTGTACCACATAGTGTTAAAAGCACTACCATTGTAGACTTGTACCACCAAGTGCTACTATTTACCACACAGTGTTAAAAGCACTACCATTGCAGACTTGTAACACATAGTGCCACTATTTACCACCATAGTGTAAAAAGCACTACCATTGTAGACTTGTACTAATGCAACTATTTACCCCATAGTGTAAAAAAAACTACCATTGTAGACTTGTACCACATAGTGTCAAAAGCACTACCATTGTAGACTTGTACCACCTAGTGCTACTATTTACCACATAGTGTTAAAAGCACTACCATTGCAGACTTGCACTACTATTGCAGACTTGTACCACCTAGTGCTACTATTTACCCCATAGTCTAAAAAGCACTACCATTGTAGGCTTGTACCATATAGTGCCAATATTTATCACATAGTGTTAAAAGCACTACCATTGTAGACTTGTACCACATAGTGCCACTATTTACCACATAGTGTTAAAATCACTACCATTGTAGTCTTGTACCACATAGTGTTTATAGTGAGTGAGTCAGTTGGAGCTTACCCTGCTTTCAGCAATATTCCATCAACATCACAGTATGTACCCATGTGGGAAATCAAACCGATGCCTTTATCGTGACAAGTGAATGCTTTAACCACCAGGTTATCCGAGTGGCATAAAACCTTACGTGGGACGCATAAAACTCCATGTGCCGAGTGATCCTGCTACAACGAATATATCTTACCGACATGTTTTAATATGCCATTGTAAAATAATCAAACAAATTAAAAATTGATTGAAAACAGCTGTTTGATTGAGCCGGGGTTAGCTTGCACTATGTCATGTGACTTCAAGTGACTCGGAAAAAGCGTGTGGCTTTTTGCATGGAAGCAAGGTATAAGGGATTTATTCTCTCTCTCAGAAATCCTCGTGCAGCTTGATTTGCTCGTGGCGAGGTATGAAAGATTTATTCCCTTGCGGAGACATTTATTACCCTCCAAGACATGATACAGAGTATTTTATCAAGATCACATGCACCAATCAGATCTCACCATTCTGACTTGGAGGTTTGATCAAATGTTTTAGCACTGTTATTGTAGCCGTGTAGCACACAGTTGTAATAGCACTACTATTGTAAATCTTTATTGTAAAGGATAGGGCACTGGGTTGAGTGGTGACAAGTGTCATGTGGCAGTATATTTTGTAAGTTTAGGTCAAGTGATAGTGGCAGAAGTTATGAAGAGCTCATAAAATCTCAAGCCTTGATGTGGCATGCAACAAGCAGAACATGAAGAGTTACCCGCCTTTGTTAGCAAAGTCTCAAGCTTCTTCCGAGCTCATTACACTCTCGGTAACATAGCTGCCACCAGTGTGGGCGCAGCCATTACAAGAATCTTGAAATTTGCCCTCTAACCTCAAATGTAGTAACGTTTATGTCTTTGGGAATGCCCCATCACAGTGAATTTTGAAAAGATTTACGAACTGAATTTACCTTTTTGTTTGTTTAATCAGATTGGTTCGAGATTGCAGACTAACGGAAAATTACTCAACTTCCCCCTTACATTCTTACCATATTAATCACATAATAGTTGTAATGAAACAGAAATTCAAATTGACAAACAAAGAAAACAAATTTGGTAGGGGTAAGAGTATTCTGCATCACGGCAGTCATCACTTGTTTGTAAACATAACGGTCAGTCGGTTGCGAGTTCAACTCCAAGCAAGGTTGTGGTCATCTATCACAGTGAGGAGCTTTCTACAATACAGGACCAGTGGTTTCATAGTATGCATATTGTCTTTAGCAAACTTTTAATATGTTTAATCCAATTAGGGAGCACGGGTGGCCCAGTCGTCTTAGGCGCCGCGATTCGCTGTGCAGAGTTGTGTCCCTTGGACACGCCAGAAACCTATGGTTGTGGGTTCGAATCCCGGTTCGCCCAGATTATGTTTCTAGGTTTGTCAGCACCATACCCGTGCTCGTGGGTTTCATCGAAGTGGTAAATGTCTGAGACCTGCATTACTTAAGTCAAATTTTCTTCCAAGTCATAAAGTAGAAGTCTGGATGATGGTTCAGATACAAGTACACCCGACATTTCAATGGCAGGATTAGTGAGGCTTGCAACCTGAGACAAACAGACAGCCACATATATAACAAATACTGAATATTGGAGCAACTTATGATGGTTTCACATAGAGTATATCAGCATTCCTCTAACCAGCAGTAATAAAGTAATCAGTCCTGTTCTAATAGAATGCCTGCCAGGCAAACTATGGTAACACTGCTCGTACATTTCGATCACATTCATCAACCTGTGCCTTGAACCACTAGCCTGAAGCCCAAGTCTAGTCATCACCACGGCAGATACCATTCAAACTGATAGAGGGATGTATCTGGTTAGAAGAAATAAATCATAAGAAAAGCAGGAGTTCTTGCTTACTGGGGGACTAGTGAGGGGTAATTTCTTGTTTTTTGGAACAAAGGTTCTGGTTAAAAGGGAAAGTTCATGCTAGTTAGAGTAAGCTCTGGTTTGTGGAAAGTTCTGGCTAGTAAGGAAAAGCTCTCATTAGTGTCAAGGAAAGTTCAGGCTAATTGGCAATAATTCTGGTTAGTGGAAAGGAAAGTTCAGGCTAGTTAGCAATAGCTCTGGTAAGTGGAAAAGTTATGCTACTTAAAAAAAAGTTCTAGTTAGTGGAAAGTGTGGACAAGGTAGGAAAAACTTGGGTAATTGGAAATGAAATTCAGGCTAGTTTGGGCTAGTTAGGGAAAGCTCTGGTTAGTGGAAATGAAAGTTTGGGCTAGTTAGGGAAAGCTCTGGTTAATGGAAATGAAAGTTTGGGCTAGTTAGGGAAAGCTCTGGTTAGTGCAAATGAAAGTTTGGGCTAGCGAGGGAAAGCTCTGGTTAATGGAAATGAAAGTTTGGGCTAGTTTGGGAAAGCTCTGGTTAGTGGAGAGCAAAGTTCAGGATAGTAAGAGAAAGACCTGGTTAGTGGAGAGGAACTTTCAGGATAGTAAGAGAAAGATCTGGTTAATGGAGAGGAACTTTCAGGATAGTAAGAGAAAGATCTGGTTAGTGGAGAGCAAAGTTTGGGCTCCTAGGTCCAATTTATAGTGCATGAATATAGGGTTATGTTTTGATTCTAAGGACGAGACATAACTGTTACTTACCACATGGGTGATTCAACATGAATACGAATGCTTCACATGAAGTTCAATGAGATAGCTCATGATATAAAAAAATATTCTTTAAACCTTTTCCTGTAGAAGCCCTCAATCACTGTCTCAACAGGGTAAGCTTAATTGATGTGCAGTATATTCAAAAGAATTTCTAATAACACAGCAGCTGTTGTAAACTTTGTCCTCGTATATGCTGGAAGTATGCAAATATCAAAATACCAAACACATTTATGCCAATGGTTTGTCTTTAATATATTCTGTAAACGGGCACTTCCAATTGTTTTTTAATCTTAAATTAGTTAAATGATGACTGTTATCAATGTTATTGCATACTGCAACTCTACTTGCCATAATAGGACACTGTAACACTTTACTATAGACATACAGGTTAACAAAATTAATATGCCTGAATCCCCAAAAAACTGAAACCTGCTACCATAGAAACAAAGAAAATAAAACCAAAACAATTATTTAATGATATTCCTCATATTACGTCAGAGTAAAAATCATTGTCATAACCTATTTTGAACTATTTTAAACAAGAGTCATCAGAAGATGACAAATCCCCCCAGCCCCTACAATAGCAAATGGCACTTCAGCCCCTAGTTAATACAGCTACCATGCATGGATGAAAATTCTTTATGCTCCGGAAACAGATGGACAGACCAGATGATGACCATATCCCCCCGGATTATACGCAACGGGGATAAAAAGATGTGCTCATGTGTTTCCGTGTGCATGCATGCATGTGCTTCAGGGATCCGGAATAATTTTTGGCCAATTGGACGTTCGCTTGTCACACCGAAGACCCGGGTTCTATTCCCGACATGGGTACAATGTGTGAAGCCCATTTCTGGTGTCCCCCGCCGTGATATTGCTGGAATATTGCTAAAAGCGGCATAAAACCATACTCACTCACTCGATATTGAGGCTTTGAAATGAAGATTGTCGACAGAGAATGGATACATATACCATAAAAGCCACAAATTTGACTCATTAAAAGTAATATTTGTTGTAATTTGACTATCATATGTCAACATAACGTTAAGCAGCTTAGTTTACAAGAAAATACACATGGCAATCTTAACTTCTGCACATAAAACAATGCCTAGGAGAACAGGAAGTACAACCTAAATGGTAAATCATCACAGGTATTGATATTTTATCTCAAATTTCTCATTTGTATTGACCAATTTAAGTTTATCACCTGAATTCTGTAAAGGAATATAAGGATACAACCCTTGCAACGAGCCTAATCAACAACAACACATGTGAGTCAGTATGCACCTCTTTATCTTATATCCTTTGTTATGTCAAGTCTCAGGCTGTAATGTCCGGCAAGTACTTTCTCGAAAATATCTGGTTGGCAAATTTTAACATATCCGGTTTGCTCTTTTTCAATCAGACATTTTGCAGTCACAACCAGTGTGTGCTTGTGCTTGTGTGTGCTTGTGCTTGAGTGTGAGTGTGAGTGTGAGTGTGTGTGTGTGTGTGTGTGTGTGTGTGTGTGTGTGTGTGTGTGTGTGTGTGTGGGTCTGAATGTGTCTGAGTGTGTCTGAGTGTGTTGTGCTAGTTAGCTTTGACGTAATTCTGCAGTTTCATATAGATGCCCCACTCAGACAGAGTATACTGACTTTGAGCCGACCAGTCCTTTTATCCCTTTAATACAGAGTGTCAGGCAGGGTGACAACAAGTACCATTTTTTAACATCTTTTGGACACGGACAGGTATCACACCACCCTTTTGCTCTCCAGAAAGAAGCTCTATCCATTAGCCCAGGGTGTTTGCCTATGATCATGAGGGTAAGGTACTTGGCATAATCACTATCACAGGGTCTACCCAAGCCGGAGGTCAAAAGGCGACATTTATTAGGATCACACAAGGGCAGGGGTGATTCTTAGCAAATTGGCCATTCTGGGGCTTTATTAGGTCAGAGTAGTCTGCCATACAGATACGAAAACAAATATATCCAATACAGCCCATGCAAGTCTATAATGTTTGGCAAGTCTAGATTACTGCAGTATCAGGAAGAAAGTTTCTGGGCTCCTTTTTATTATATTTCATAACTATAATTTAACAACTGTTTTTCTGTAAAATATGTAAATTTCAGAGATCAGATATTAGTCTAAGGGTAGGGATGCTAATTACATTTATTAAGGCATCTACAATTATGACCATGCAGAGATTGAAACCAAGCTTCAGAATGTTGACATGGAGTGAATGGCTAACAGTTTCATAAATAATTAGCATACAAAGATAAACAGCTGTCTTTCAAAGAACATATATGTCTGTGTTGAAATGAGATCTTCACTGAAAGCAAAAAGACTAAAAAATATGATCAGGGTGATTAGCTCTTCAGCTACCAGCCTCAGTGGTCTATGCAAAGAGGGAGAAATGGGTCAGAGAAAACTGCTGTAAAATTCAATTGACGGCAATAACCATCAAAGCTACAAGTTGAATGCCTTTCTAACACTGCATATGAGATAGGACAACTGATATCTAGGACATGCAGATACAGTATCTAATATTACGTCAACATTTGTTACACAAGAACTACATTCAGTAACATACACTTAGAATATTTTGGACAAGATAAGATTGATTTTTTCTGCTTTTATAGTGGCAGTGTTCAAAACACAAGCAGTATATATGTATCGTATTCGACGTAATAAGTGCCCTGCTCTAGTAAGCGCCCACGGTGACATTTGCTAATATATTGGCTAGTGAACAATCCCAATTAGCACCCCTTCCAATTGATCAATGTACACAAGACTTATTTATTTGCTTATAATATGCACTCGTGTGTTATATGCACCCTTAAATATGGGCAATTAAATTCTGGAAAAATATATCTGTCGTACATAAACACTTCAGGCTGTTAGCATAAACCACAAAATTTATCTTTCAACTGTTTTTTTCCACCAAAATAATATTCTAATAAGAGCCACCTATTTTGAATTTTGAGAGTGCCCTGGGCGCTTATTACGTGGAATACGGTATGTGTTATTGACAGTAATAACAGTGTTACTCACCACTAAGAATGTCACAGTATCAGTACAATGATTTGGTTTGGGTTTTCACTCAATAAACAGTCACGGTAACATTTGTCAGTCAGATTTTAGTTATGTATGAAGTTATTGGGAGCTATGGTGACTGAAGCTTCCAAATACAGACAGCACACAGAGATACAGATGGATATATAGGCATACAGAGATACAGATGGATGGATATATAGGCATACAGAGATACAGATGGATATATAAGCATACAGATACAGATGGATGGATATATAGGCATACAGAGATACAGATGGATGGATATATAAGCATACAGAGATACAGATGGATGGATATATAGGCATACAGAGATACAGATGGATATATAGGCAGAGAGAGAGAGAGAGAGATATTCACTTTTAGCTTAAATTCACAAAATCCATTGTAGTAATGTGCGATTGCGCAGACCTTTCCCCAGTATATGGTAATAAAAGGGAATATCTAGTGACAGGAACGCTTGCATGAAGAAAACTTCAGTTGACTAAACTTTACTGTCTGTTTATTTCATCATATCATTATCTGCGTTTTCTTTCAAGAACAAATCTTTTGCTTGTAAAACTTTTGAATTTGTTCCAGTTGTTTGCACTTGCTTTTTGTGCATGTTCATAGCACATGGAGTTCACAATGAGATGTCCTTGTAGCCTTGAACATTATTGAAATCATGGTCTTCATCAAAAACCTGTCCTTTCTAATTCATTAAGAAAGCTAGTTTGTTCAACACGGCAATATATTATATGCATTATCATATGTTTTTTGCATGTATCAAAAAATATCTTTTTGCCAATTAACATGCCAAAAATTATTTCATAATTAATTTTTTTCATATACAAAAACATAAATACTTTTGGGTTAATATCTTTAATGTACTTGACAATATGCTAGATGGCTAAAATGAAATACCTTTAAAGTAAATATTTATTTGTGGCAAATGTGAATGAAATTTACAGAAATCAAATTTGTTCTAGAAATACATATTGACAAATTCCCAAATAAAAGTGTTTCCAACAGTGGAATATTACACTGACAAGACAACTTCAACACTTCCAGCAAAATTAAATTTCATTATTCAAATGAAACACAGAACGATATCTGAGAACATACTATTTGATAACAACTAGTTTCATGCAGTCTCACATAATAACATAACCCACACAACTACTTCTAATCCATCAAAATATTACCAAGACACCTGATGGTGCGGTTTTCAGTTTTGAGTGATTGAGTGAGTGAGTATGGTTTTACGCCCCTTTTAGCAATATTCCAGACACCAGAAATGGGCTTCACACATGGTACCCATTTCAGTTTTGAATGTCAAAAGTGACAACAATATTCATATAAGAAATGCTATTCAAGTGACCATAACATCTATCTCCCGATGCTAATGGCAAGCAATCATCTCAGCAGTCAGTGAGCCTCCTGAGGTGTTGCCTCTTGGTTGCAGGCAGTGATACCGTCACCATGCCTCCCAGCAGTGGTGAGAGAGTGCTGTCACGGTGACACCATTCAGTCAGGCAGGATTGGCTGCCTCATGATGTAATGCATGACATACAACTTCCTGTGTTGTAATCAGGGGCCACATATACCCTTGTCCACAAGACAAATTCTGACAAATTGTTTGATTGGCCTTCCTTAGAAGTTGACGGATGACAAAGTAGACACAATTTACGGATAACAATTTCTTTAATATACTGTATAACAGAATTTCGGTTCAGATACTTACACCGTATATAGAGACCTATACCAAAACATCACCATATAGTATAAACAAGTTAAAATATACGTTATCCATAAATTGTGTCTACTTTGAAATTCTGACCAATCTGATAGAGATCAGTATGCTATATTTATTATAAACCCACAAAACAATGGTACAATAAATCTTTGAATAAGTGCCAGTCATTTATTTTTTTGGAAAGTCCTCAGATCTGGGACCTTTTGAACTGTTCAAGACAGGCATTTGATATGTACAGGGAGGTTTTTTCACTTTTTGTCAATTTTGTATCAATCCTTGTAGCTTATGCTTAAGATTTGACAATGAGCTTATTTAAGGCAGGCATCAACTAAAGTATTTTCAGTATATTGCGCGACAGTCGATACGCACTTATACATTTGCTTGCTATATGTGACCACCCTTTCCATGTATTCAATATTGAAATTATTGTCAGTTTAAAAGAATCTTCAAAATGCTGACACTTCAAATTACAAACTGACTATAAATGATAATGGTCTTCACATCCGAGAGTTTGTATTGAGTGAGTGAGTGAGTTGGGTTTAAAGCTGCTTTTAACAGTATTTCAGTTATATCACGGTGTGGCAGCGTTATGTAGGAGGAAAGCCAGAAGTGATGCAGGTCTCAGACGTTTACCACTTTGGTGAAACCCACGAGCACGGGTATGGTGCTGACAAACCTAGAAACATAATCGGGGCGAACCGGGATTCGAACCCACAATCATAGGTTTCTGGCGTGTCCAAGGGACACAAATCTGCACAGCGAATCGCAGCGCCTAAGACGACTGGGCCACCCGTGCCCCCAGAGGTTGTATTGTAGGCATCTTCCTATCTCCTAGTAACCTTGTGTGAGGTACTACTTTCACGTGAGACCTGCTCAGAGGTTTCACATTTGAATTGAAAGACCTATGTTTGACATTTTGAATTGTAAGTCTAAGGCTGCGGCGTTGAAAGAGTTAACATACAATAGCATGTCTTGAGTGAGAATGACATAACATCTCTTTCAGAATTATTCCAGACATATCATGGCTCAGAAAAACAGGCATGGGCTCCGCACATTGTACACATCTATGGAATCCAAACTGGGTCTTGGGCATGATTAGCTGAACAATAACAACTCGGCTACCCAACTGCGGAATACCAACCAAGGCCAGTTCCACACATGCGTCATCTTCCCGAGGCAAGGGAGTTCACTGACTATAAAAGTCCAGTTTCCACCCTTGCTTGGCTGGTATTATGGAGTTACATTTTGGCTGGACTAATGAGTCTATGCATAGTCCAATCAAAATTGCACACCGAAATCGATATCTGATCCGTAAACTGTCGTGCAGATATCGATTTCAGTGCGCGATTTTGATTCGACAATGCATAGACTCGTTGTCAACAGATATTTTCCAAATCTTTTCATGTTTTTAATCAAGGTGCTAACGTGATTTGATGCATTTCGCGACGTAATACCCGTTTTATCACAATATAGATCTTGATTATCGATCAGATCGTCCTGACTCGGCGCCACCATTTTGTGTGAAGCAAATGCAAGTGATGTGAGATGAATCTGATTGGTCCATAGGAGAGGCTTAGAAGGGACATAACTGGTAATAGCCACTGGTGGCGCTACGATCGAGCCCAGTAATTCCAGCCTAGTTCGGCAAGAGTGGAAACTGGACTTTAAAGTCAGTTAACTCTCTTGCCTCGGGAATATGCACATGTGTATACATGGTGCCAAACTTTCACTAAAACTGACAAACACAATATGCATGTACCATTAAACATCCATTTGACTATGTGAACATTGTTTAATGCCACTGATATAAATACTTCAGTAATCTGGACTAGCCAATCCAGATCATCGGGGTATGTGACGGGCAAATCACCAAGCCTGACAACCCAATGCTCATAAGTTGGCACTTACAACAAAACAAGAACACCTCCATGGTCAAAAGACGTTAAAAGATGGTATTTGTTGTTACCCTGTCTGGCGCTCGGCATTAAGGGACTAAAACCAGGACTGGTCGGCTCGGAGTCAGTATAATGTGTCTGAGTGGGGTATTCATGATAAACTGCGGCATGGTATCTCAGTGGGCTAGCACTAAAGATCGGCACTAGTCCAGACTAGTACAAGCCTCCACACACACAGACACACACGTGCATGCATGTCGCTATATAAGTGCAATAATCTTGTCCGCGAGGTTAAACTCCATTTCACCTCACCTACAACAAAACATCTGATACTGAGGACCTATTCTTCCCTTAAAGCAGGATAAGATTTGATTAAACTGGGAACCCATTGGGATTCGAGTTGGAATTTGTCCCTGGCAACCTATGGCAGTCGAAAGAGTTGACCTGAACCTGACAGATTGGATGGTCAGGCTTGCTGACTTGGTTGATAGCATGTCATGGAGCCTGATGGTATGGGTTGTTGTTGGTAATATCACAAACACACTCACCAAAAGGGAGCCTGCCCTCAGACTAGCAGTTAATCAATCTCTCCAGTGACAGCGACAAACACCAGAACACAGTAAGGAATAGGTTAATAAATAAGTGTCTACCAAATGTAAAATTATTCAGAATGTATCGGCTGAGAGTGACGCGCTGACCCCGGTCATGAGAACAATAGGGCAGCCATTAGGTTGTGTGTCCATATTGGTCTTCAGGGCAACGTTATCAAAGCAGCAATATTAACTGATGCCCACTCCTGGGCCTCTTTAGAGTACATGGAGATAGTGGCGCATCTGTGAAATAATCAGTTTGGATTTGTGCTTAATGGGTACTTGTCTTTTCGGAAAAAAATGTAATCTTGTGAACCAAAGTGTTGCTGAAAATCATACTAATGTTACAACCCCTCTGCCTTTGTGGTTTCAGAGAAAAATCATTGATATTTTGCACAATATTTTGGCCTCTAAATTTTGACTTGAGTTAATAGCATTTAAAAAAAACACACTTGCTTTTAGTTCTATTATTTCAGAGAATTTGAAAGTAAACATATGAACAATTGGCAACTCCAGTGCAGTGATGGCATTATACAACTGCTACAAGGGACTAATTTGCATGACCAGACTTTCTTAGTTGTAAACATATATGCTTATTCTTTAATAAACAGACAAAGTGTGTGTGGAGGTCAATAGAATTTGTTGATATTGTACTTGAGTCACATGAGACAATAGCCCCTCCATACAAGCTGTGCACACCCACAACACCTCCATACAAGCTCTGCGCACACACAACACCTCCATACAAGCTCTACACACACAACCCTTCCATACAGGCTCTGCACACACACAACCCCTCCATACAAGCTCTGCACACACACAACCCCTCCATACAAGCTCTGCACACACACAACCCCTCCATACAAGCTCTGCACACACACAACCCCTCCATACAAGCTCTACACACACACCACCCCTCCATACAAGCTCTGCACACACACAACCCCTCCATACAGGCTCTACACACCCACAACCCCTCCATACAAGCTCTGCACACACACAACCCCTCCATACAAGCTCTACACACACACAACCCCTCCATACAGGCTCTGCACACAAACAACCCCTCCATACAAGCTCTGCACACAAACAACCCCTCCATACAGGCTCTGCACACAAACAACCCCTCCATACAAGCTCTGCACACAAACAACCCCTCCATACAAGCTCTGCACACACACAACCCCTCCATACAGGCTCTACACACACACAACCCTTCCATACATGCTCTGCACACACACAACCTCTCCATACAAGCTCTGCACACACACAACCCCTCCATACAGGCTCTACACACACACAACCCCTCCATACAAGCTCTGCACACACACAACCCCTCCATACAAGCTCTGCACACACACAACCCCTCCATACAAGCTCTGCACACACACAACCCCTCCATACAAGCTCTGCACACACAACCCTTCCATACAAGCTCTGCACACACACAACCCCTCCATACAAGCTCTGCACACACACAACCCCTTCATACAAGCTCTACACACACAACCCTTCCATACAAGCTCTACACACACAACCCATACACACACGCTCTGCACACACACAACACCTCCATACACACTCTGCACACATACAACCCCTCCATACAAGCTCTGCACACACAGAACCCCTCCATACAAGCTCTGCACACACACAACCCCTCCATACAAGCTCTGCACACACAACCCCTCAATACAAGCTCTGCACACACAAAACCCATATATACAAGCTCTGCACACACACAACCTCTCCATACAAGCTCTGCACACACACAACCTCTCCATACAAGCTCTGTACACACACAACCCCTCCATACAGGCTCTGCACATACACAACCCCTCCATACAGGCTCTGTACACACACAACCTCTCCATACAGGCTCTGCACACATACAACCTCTCCATACAAGCTCTGCACACACACAACCCCTCCATACAGGCTCTGTACACACACAACCCCTCCATACAGGCTCTGTACACACACAACCCCTCCATACATGCTCTGCACACACACAACCTCTCCATACAAGCTGTGCACACCCACAACCCCTCCATACATGCTCTGCACACACACAACCCCTCCATACATGCTCTGTACACACACAACCCCTCCATACATGCTCTGCACACACACAACCTCTCCATACATGCTATGTACACAAACAACCTCTCCATACAAGCTGCGCACACCCACAACCCCTCCATACATGCTCTGCACACACACAACCCCTCCATACATGCTCTGTACACACACAACCCCTCCATACATGCTCTGCACACACACAACCTCTCCATACAAGCTGAGCACACCCACAACCCCTCCATACATGCTCTGCACACACACAACCTCTCCATACACGCTCTGCACACACACAACCCCTCCATACAGGCTCTGTACACACACAACCCCTCCATACAGGCTCTGTACACACACAACCTCTCCATACACGCTCTGCACACACACAACCCCTCCATACATGCTCTGCACACACACAACCCATATATACAAGCTCTGCACACATACAACCCTTCTATACATCTCTGCACACACTACCATAAGGGACTTATGTGCATATCACTTGTCTAGACTTTCTTATTTGTAAAAAAGCGTTCTTATTCTCAAAGTCTGTTTGTGGAGGTCAAACAGGATTTACAGATTGCTTTACATAATTACATATTGTACCTGAGGACAGATAAGTAATTCAGTTTGATAAGATCATTTAGCCACACCAGGGCAGCCTTGTCAGACTTGGGGAACACCTCAGAGCTTTCCTACTCTCTATAGTTCACATTCTAAATGTCACTCTGTTCGCTACAATACAAAACGTTCAACACTTCAATATTGATCTTCAAGTTGCACACTGTGAGTACAAAAGGTAGTAAGTGAGTGAGCGAGGTTTAATCACACTTTGAACAGTATGTCATGCTGTGTTGGTTCTATGTGAGAGGAAAGTGATGCTGGTCTCAGACCATTACCACTTTGGTTAAACCCATAAGCACGGGTATTAATATATAAATGCAATTAAGAGGATTTGATAAAAAATTACTAGTAGTCCATAAATAAGAGGTTCATGTGAATAAATGTTTTGACAAACTATTATTTGGCCAAAATACGAGATTTGTGTAATAAAGATGTTTTGACAAATTATTATTTGGCCATAATGTGGGGTTTCTGAATTAATGTAGTGTCAACATAAAAATGTAGTATCAGTCCATATTTTGAGGTTTCTGGATTAATGAGGATTCCAAAAAAAGAGTAAAATCAGTCCATAATGTGAGGTTTCTGGATTATTGAGGTTTAAACAAAGAATGTAAAACCAGTCCATAATGTGAGGTTTCTGGATTATTGAGGTTTTAATAAAGAATGTAAAACCAGTCCATAATGTGTGGTTTCTGGATTATTGAGGTTTAACAAAGAATGTAAAACCAGTCCATAATGTGAGGTTTCTGGATTAATGAGGTTTAAACAAAGAATGCAAAACCAGTCCATAATGTGAGGTTTCTGGATTAATGAGGTTTAAACAAGGAATGCAAAACCAGTCCATAAGGTGAGGTTTCTGGATTAATGAGGATTCCAAAAAAGAGTAAAATCAGTCCATAATGTGAGGTTTCTGGATTATTGAGGTTTAAACAAAGAATGTAAAACCAGTCCATAATGTGAGGTTTCTGGATTAATGAGGTTTAAACAAGGAATGCAAAACCAGTCCATAATGTGAGGTTTCTGGATTAATGAGGTTTAAACAAAGAATGCAAAACCAGTCCATAAGGTGGGGTTTCTGGATTAATGAGGTTTCAACAAAGAAAGTAAAACCTGTCCATAAGAAGAAGTTTCTGGAATGATTAGGTTTTAAAAAAGAACATAAAATCTTTAAATGGCATTTACAAGTGATACACATAAGGAAGAGAATTTATGGATGTAAACTGTGCTCCTCATAATAAAGAAGTTGACATCAATAAATTTCATTCAATATAAAATCAGTCCATAATATGAGGGTTCTGGATTACTGAGGTGCCAACAAAGAATTGAAAATCAGTCCATAAGATGAGATTTATGAATTGATGACATTTCAATAAAGAACGTAAAACTATAATAACATACAATTTCTGGATTATTGATATCTTTAACAAAGAATTTAAATCATTCCATAATATGAAGTGTCTGGATTGATGAGGTGTCAACAAACATGGATTGACTGTCAGAAACAATCACTGTACAGCTAGTGCTACATTCAGCGTGTGTTCAGCAAGCCCTCTTTCTCTGGTTTTCCTGATACATATTTCCTCCTCTCATTATTTACTTAGTCAAAAAGTAAACTGCACCTGTCATATCTCCTGATATGCGATGCTACAAGTGGAATCCAAGTATTGGAAAACACATACGGTTTCTCCATTTGTGTCTATTATTGAAACATATTCTATAACACATTCATATGTTTTTCAATCATCCCTTATTTTGACACTCAAAATATCAAATATCAACTCTGCCATTGCCAAGAGTAGTTGAATGAAGAAACCGGGGAATCCAATGACGACCGCACTCACATTTTGATTCACAATAGGAAGTCATTATTTGGCTTTCCTTTAATTTGAGTACAATGTACTCTTGAGGCAAATTTATCTGGATGAAAATAGCTCCATACATTTAGAGGAAAGAAACAGTCACAAATCAGTGCCAGCAATTTCAGTCACCTACATCTGTGATCTGCACTTTACACGGACTGAGTGAGTTTAGGGTTTAACACACACCCACCCACCCACCCACACACACACACACACACACCCACATCCACACACACACACACACACACACACACACTAAATCCCTCCATACAATCTTACACAAACCATCCCTCTATACAAGCTCTGCACTCACAACCCTTCCCTATAGGCTCTACACACACACACAACAATCCATTGGCACAAGCTCTGCACACACACAACCCCTCCATATAGGCTCTACACACACACACACACACAACATTTCATTGGCACAAGCTCTGCACACACACAACCCCTCCGTATAGGCTCTACACACACACACACACACAACAATCCATTGGCACAAGCTCTGCACACACACAACCCCTCCATATAGGCTCTTCACACAACCCCTTCATACAAGCTCTGCACACACACAACCCCTTCATACAAGCTCTGCACACACACAACCCCTCCATATAGGCTCTACACACACACTCACACACACTCCATTAGAACAACTTCTGCACAAACAAAACCCATCCATACAAGCTCTGCTCACACATAATCCCTCAATACAAGCTCAGATGAATAAATGAATGAATATAATGATAGCATTACAACTAACCAACAAACAGAAAGTCAAGTAAATTTTCACTTCATTCCGATAATATGGGTAATGAGGGATCAACTAGAAAATGGTTCCAGCCAATATTAAAGCTCATATCTGAGACAGAAACTAACTGCTCTAAGTCAAAGCTTGTCTCTTCATTACCAAACCAAATAGAGACTTCACAGTAATAATACAACATACACTTTATTTACTAATCACACCCATGAAAGAAAATCTAGGTTGCAATAAAATAAATATTGGAGTTTTTGTAACACTTAACAATCCATTGGGTGTGTGGGGATAGATTTTACCTGATATTTCTTGGTGAAAACAGCCACCATCTGTCTAGCCAAGTGAGGGAGGTATCCATATATGATCAGATCAGCAACAAGCCACAGTAACTCAGTTTGTGCCCACAGCAGGGAGAGGTCGTATGCTAATTCATTATTTACAGTTGACTACACATGAGGTAACAAACTCAGCCACCATAATCAGAGCCCTGAGGTGCTACTCCCCAACTATCAGTTTCATTCACAAAGGTACACTTAAACTTTCGACTTCGGAAGTTCATGTTTCCAGGGAATTTACTCGACTTCAGATTTCTTAATGGACAAAATGTTTTTGTTCTGAATTAACTGTTTTTACTACACTTGCCATTCTCAAAACCAACAATTGATATACTCCAGTTTATTTGTAGTATAACTGGACACTCTTGAAATGAATCTCCCCTGACGATTCCAGGTTAGATATTGGTCTTCAGCAACCCATACTTGTTGTGAGAGGCGACCACAGGGATCACGTCAATCTCATTAAAATCAGGCCTCATTTCTCGCTACCGCTAAACAAAGATCTGAGGACATCCCATTACGGGTCACGTCAGATCGACCTTGCGCAAACTTTGACCAACCAGTAGAATGATCAATCAGAAGGCAGCTTTCTCGTGCTTTACGGCACTTATTTCAAATTGGCGACTACGCTTCGAAACATATTTTGACAAATTCTCGATTACAAATTTGAAACCTGAACAAAAGAACATTCTGGAATGGCTAATAGATGGTCTAGATTGTATGGATTCAGTCGTTAAACCTGTAACTATCGTTCGAAGTTAAAAGTTTTCGAAGTTGCATCACATTCCGACTGTCACTTTCATAATCTGGTAAGCGATGCTCTGAATGGTCGGATGAAAGGTCGTTCTAACGTGACCCCTAATTGGATGTCCTCAGATCTTTGTTTAGCGGTAGCGAGAACTAAGATCTGATTTTAATGAGATTGGGATCGCGTTGTCAGGTTCTCTGACTCAGTGGATGGTTGTCATTGGGTTTTAATTGGATAGCTTGATGCTCATGATGTTAATCACTGGATTATCTGGTCCAGACTTGATTATTTACAGACTGCCATGATATAGCTGGAATACTGCTGAGTGATGTGCGATGTTAAACAACAAACAAACAAAACAAATTAATTAGAATGCAGAGACATACATTGGATATTTTCGAAGACAACAGTGATGGGAATCTGGGTTAGAAATCTCCCCAGCAATCTTTGTTACATGAGCCAACTCAACATGGATCTTGTGGTTAGGCTTTGTGGCCAACAACCAACTCGCATCACAGAGGCATACAATGGACACTATCTAAACCAGCCAATATCTCCCATCACAGAGGCATGTAATGGACACTCTATAAACCAACAAATAACTCCCATCATAGAGGCATTTAATGGACACTCTCTAAACCAACCAATAACTCCCATCACAGAGGCATTTAATTGACACTCTTGAAACCAACCAACAACTACCTTCACAGAGGCATTTAATGGACACTCTCGAAACCAACTAACAACTCCCTTCACAGAGGCATACAATGGACGCCCTCTAAACCAACGAAATCATCCCGAAAAATACACACTGGAGTAAAACAGTGTGAAAATTCCTTATGTTTAATCCCAGATTGGTTCCTCTCTCAAAAACATACCCGCATATTGAAAGCCAAATTTTCATTACGTTTCAATACAATCTGGTTGTCCTCTCAAGAAAACATACCGGCTATGCTCAGGACATGTCAAAATCAGCACGAAAGCCTATTTGATCACACAGTCAAGGGAGTTAATTACTGACAAACCTCAACTCTACTTCTGATGACCTCTAAGAAAATTGGAGCCAGGTAGCGTGACACATTGGGGGCTCATAATGTAGAAGTTCTCAACGACCTTGAACTTTGGATCTGACAATCTGACCAAAACTGTCAGTATGCTAATGACATGTTCACAATTAGCACCATGGGTGAGAGGCACCAACATTGGTGATTAATCAGGGATGTGCTACCTCTGACATGGCTGTCATATCAATTTCAGCCAAGCAGTCCCCATTGTTTTCTCCGTCCAATTACACCAGTTATTGACAACATTGTGTACTTGTCCAGATCATGTTGTCTGATGACAAATCAATGATTACTTTCACAGCTTGAAGAATAGAAGTTATCCTGTCTAGTGTTCGAAGCCAATCAGGACTATCGAGGCCACGTAACATTATTACCGTAACATATATGCCGTATTGCCAAGTCACAGCAAGGGTCCAAAACCAGAGAGATTGGTTATTGATTTGTCAGTGCATTCTCAAACAGTGTCAGTACTACTGTCAAAACGGTTAAATAAGTTGAAACAAAAATGTTTTAATGAAGTCAGAGTTTACGTATGGATTTTTTCTTCCATATTCTTTCAATGCAATAACTCGGTACAGATGCAAATACCTTGGGAAGGATGTGGCTATATAATTCAACGTTAATGATCATGATAGACATCACCCTCTGTCTACTTTGTTTGTTGTTTTAGTTATTCTATGCATTTGTAACTCTTTACCATACACAGCCATGACCTATATTCAATAAAGTAAATATGGCTCCCATTAGATCAAATACCGTGAGCTAGTTTTTGAGACTCCATAACTAAGATCATGCATGCAACACATAATCTTGATAGGGCTTGTAGTTTGAGAGAAGATGTCATAAGTGCTGTAACACTAGAAAAAGGGGGATAGGTGAAGGTCAGAGGTTGTAGCCGAAGCAAAAATTAAAATTTGTAAAAAAACAACATTACTGTATGATATTCTAAAAAACATGCTAGTAACATACAAGTAACTGCTTCATAATTTCCTTGTGGGAGATTAAAAAATACAACAGATATCGACGGACGGACATACGAAGGACAATGCACCATGACAATCGCTCACTTCATTGACCGCCAGTCAAGTGAGCTAACAATACTGACTTAAAAAAATTGAACACTGTCATGTGCATTTTCATTATAAAGTTCAGTGAACACAATAGCTTATTTGTAAAAAACATTCAATGTTTCATTCACAAAATAAGCGATAAATAAATAATATTCCTGCATTCTCCACCATTTACAAAACTAATTTTAGTCAAACATTTCTCAATGTTGTCAAAAGCAAAAAAGAAAATTAACAATGTGTCCCAAGGGTAACACGCATCAGCAAGATCTAAATGCCTGCATGAACAAAAAGATCCTTCAGATGATTGGTTGATTACACACAGTGTTAAGACTAACTTGGTGCAAGTCTGAGAGATGCTCATTAAGCCTGGTCTCCTTCTGAGATGTTGTTAGGTATGCAGCACATGTCCACATTCAATGTCCACTGCTTACAAATGAGCACACCACCAGACATAAGCACCCACCACCTTGGTCACATTCCCCTTGCTTTCAATGTTAAATCATTGTGCCAAGAAGAAAATGGTTCAGTTAAATCTAATCCAATGTCTACGAAAAATTATGTTCAATCAGTTGTGGTATTTATGATAAATAAACACTTAGGAACGATGGCAGCTTTCATGAATGTATGACGTACGTGAAGACATATACTCATGACAAAAAGAAAGGCAACAAGACGGGAATATTGTTGGACATGACATCCACAACACTTTAACAAGTTTAACAACAACTGAATGATGCCTTTGTCACATCAAGAGGTTGGGCAATAACGTTCTTCATTAAACTTAAACATGGCCCAGTATCAGTGCTTTTAGGAAAATCATGTCAGCATGCTCAGGACTGATGCCATCCGTTCAAAATGAAATTTCTTGGCATCAAATACTCAAGAAAACCCAATCTGCAAATCCGAAAAAATATAATGTTAATATTCTTAACATGCTTAATAACAAAGCAGGCAAATATAGGATACCGTCATCCCTTGCTACAACGCTACCTTCGGGGTTCAAATAATTGATGAGCGTTATTGATGATCAACAGTTCAACAAAGGTTGAGTCGTAGGTGGTAGATGACCAACAAAACAGTTTACTCTGCCTACCTAACACGATCTACATTGCATGCCTCAAGAGTTTAAAAAAAAATTAGAATAGAAGTTGTTTATGATTCATAGTGTCAAAAAAGATTTGTCGAGTATCAATATGTGCTTTAAAAAAACCACATCGTATCCCTTCAGCTAATCGAGGTGAATAAACAGGTATTACACACTTGGTCAATAAAGTATGAAATTTGATATAAAACATCACTAGACATGATGATTTACCATTCAAAATGTATTTCCTGCTCTCCAAGGCATTGTTTTATATGCAGAGATTAGGATTATCGTGTGTATTTTCTCATAAACTAAGCCGGATATAGCAGTCAGCTGTGCAACACGTTTCCTCCCAATCTACCGGTGATTCAGTTAAAACGTACCCAATGATACAACTTCAAAGAATTTTGATGCAATGGTCGGAAGAAATTGTCTATGAAATTATTTGTTTATCAGGAATAATATATTCCAATATTGTGTTATTTTAGTTGGAGCTTCCACTATATATATACTTAAAATTATAAGAATCATAAGTGTAGCACTTTGGTACAGGTGGTATGCAGGATATATTTTTTACGTATTGAACAATTTGACCAGTCACCGTAGGGACTTTACGGGCTACATGTATTTCGATTGCGAAACCCTATGTTGACATTTAATAGTCAAACTGCCCCAAATATAACTTTTAGCAAGTCATGATACGGCATTTATGATATGTGTATCCATTCTCTTACAACTAAGGTTTGTTTCAAGGCGTCAATAGCGGTAAGCTGACTGCTGAATATAACGGTGAGTTGTGCGATCTACCGATCACTTCGCATACGATTTTGCCGAAATTATTGTTAACATTATTATTGAATGAAATTTTTAATATAATTAATGAAATATATTGCAAACATTAGTCCAGATAAACAATGAACAATTTGTTTATAACCAGACATTATAATAGGATTAAATTGTGTACTTCACTGTGTCTTCAGTTCGGATTTGTTGATTTGGATTTGGTATTTCTGGTGTTACGTGATCGCGGTGATCAGCTGATAATGTTTTCTGAGATGGGGGAAAACATCATGTCATTGGAAAATTTGAGTTCATGTTAGTAAATTTGGGGAGCCATACATAGTATGACGTGAACACGAATATAATGTTCTATTTATTACTGAAGAAGATGTCAACATACAGAGACAAATTTTAGTGTTTACCTATAGAAACAGCAAGTTGCAACAGCAACGGAACCAGAATTTGTCGAATGACGTCAACAATCTTCAGCTATGATGCTGTTTCTAGTGTGACGTCATTCTCACCTCATGTCACAATAAGATTCGAATGACGTTGGCATTGCTGTCCGGATGATGGAAACAATACACTGTTGTCTCATGACGTGATATGACCTTAGGGCACATATGATTTTTATGAACCCCGATAGGTGTGCCTTCGTAGGTAATAATAAGAATTAACTCTATAAATGGTTGATAAGTGGCATTATCGACAGTAGCAAACAATTCTAGTGTTTCATAATCATATCATATTAATAAGTATATATTCGGATTTTCATTTTTTACTTGAACAAAATATGGTTGGTTTCCCCTGAAAACTAAATCGAACAAAGAACATTGAACTGAAATAACATATAAAGTCTTCACGTGGTATATCAAATGACAGTATAATGTTATTGTCCTCGAGAACTTCCTGTTGCTCTGACAAACACTACAGTGACAACCAGTTCCTCTTGTGTAATGCATCTATCTAAATATATATATCAGCCATGATTCTACCATGTGTCATATTTCATGTCTTGCTGCTATTTTAATGTTGAGATGTTGAATGTAGCATCACTGATTGAATAACTCCCTGTCACCAAGGAATTCCTATTCTCACAGCGTCAGCTGACATAACATCCCTTGTTCATCACATGGACCTGTACTTAGTCTATAATAAGATTAGCAAATCACATCTAGAATTTTTAAACTCAAACGAAGCTGACACACCTCATCTCAAGAGCCTTGGAAAATATAGATCTGTTTTTCACTCGGTTGTTGCCTGGCTTCACAATGAGTGGAAGCGTTTATTGCCCTGCCATTGCATTGCTGGAATATTGCAAAAAGCGTTAAAAACTCAACTCACTAACTGATTCACGCTTTTAAAATCACCTTTTCAATTCCAAGATTAAATAAAATTTGTTAACAGTACTTGTTAAATTTCACATTTTCTGATCACTTCAAACATACAGTTGTGAACAATTTATTCAATTACATGCACATACAAACTCATAAACCTAATATATATACTAAACAAATGGAAAATAGCGATTAGTAATATTTTGGGAATTTTTTTATGAAATTGTATGCTCATTCTTCCCAACAACAAAATGTCCACCCAAAATATTCATATATAAACAATTGTAGATATTTCTATTCCTTCCCTTGCATTGGCAATAATTGTTATTTTCTGTTATCTATCTTTGATTTATCAGTGAACAAGCTACTTTGACAGGGTGGATATGATAGCCTCTTATACTTGTTAAAGCCAGGGTAAAAAGCATTGTCATGTAAACAGGGTTGGAGACGTTTGCCTATCAAGAAATTCAACTTATTAGAAGCCTAATATCTTATTCTGTAAAATTATCACCAATTAGATTTTAGCACTGTTAAACAGAGTTTAAAATACGCTTTTGAAACAAGTTCAAATTTAGAAAGTTTTGTCACATCAATCTGATCAAAATCCATAGAAAATATTGCCATTTTTTATTGACTACCACAAGGCTAAAGTTGTAAGCTAGCCATGTTACAAGATAATCCTTTTCGTGAACAGTGCCATGTGTGCTGATATCAAAATCCGAGTGCCTGAGTCATTTAGTATCTAGCCATTTTATTGTTTCCTCAGCTGGACCAATTGCCGATAAATATACCATTCACCATGTTCACTTATATCACTCAGGTTGCAATCCTGAGATTCAGATATATATATCCAACTCCATGCAATAGTATTTCAGTGAGCTCTTCAAATAGCATCAGGTTTTATGTTATTATATTATGTGTTACTACGTGAGGTCTTCAGGAGAACACCCTACAACACAAGGAGGAAAATACCCTCAAACATGAGGTCTTCAGGAAAACATCCTACAACATGAGGTCTTCAGGAGAACATCCTACAACATGAGGTCTTCAGGAGAACATCCATACTACAACATGAGGTCTTCAGGAGAACATCCTACAACATGAGGTCTTCAGGAGAACATCCTACAACATGAGGTCTTCAGGAGAACATCCTACAACATGAGGTCTTCAGGAGAACATCCTACAACATGAGGTCTTCAGGAGAACATCCTACAACATGAGGTCTTCAGGAGAACATCCTACAACATGAGGTCTTCAGGAGAACATCCTACAACATGAGGTCTTCAGGAGAACATCCTACAATATGAGGTCTTCAGGAGAACATCCTACAACATGAGGTCTTCAGGAAAACACCCTACAACATGAGGTCTTCAGGAGAACATCCTACAACATGAGGTCTTCAGGAGAACATCCATACTACAACATGAGGTCTTCAGGAGAACATCCTACAACATGAGGTCTTCAGGAGAACATCCTACAACATGAGGTCTTCAGGAGAACATCCTACAACATGAGGTCTTCAGGAGAACATCCTACAACATGAGGTCTTCAGGAGAACATCCTACAACATGAGGTCTTCAGGAAAACATCCTACAACATGAGGTCTTCAGGAAAACATCCTACAACATGAGGTCTTCAGGAGAACATCCTACAACATGAGGTCTTCAGGAGAACATCCTACAACATGAGGTCTTCAGGAGAACATCCTACAACATGAGGTCTTCAGGAGAACATCCATACTACAACATGAGGTCTTCAGGAGAACATCCATACTACAACATGAGGTCTTCAGGAGAACATCCTACAACATGAGGTCTTCAGGAGAACATCCATACTACAACATGAGGTCTTCAGGAGAACATCCATCCTACAACATGAGGTCTTCAGGAGAACATCCTACAACATGAGGTCTTCAGGAGAACACCCTACAACACGAGGTCTTCAGGAGAACATCCATCCTACAACACGAGGTCTTCAGAACACCCAACAACATGAGGTCTTCAGAACACCCTACAACATGAGGTCTTCAGGAGAACACCCTACAACATGAGGTCTTCAGGAGAACATCCATACTACAACATGAAGTCTTCAGGAGAACATCCTACAACATGAGGTCTTCAGGAAAACACCCTACAACATGAGGTCTTCAGGAAAACACCCTACAACATGAGGTCTTCAGGAGAACATCCTACAACATGAGGTCTTCAGGAGAACATCCATACTACAACATGAGGTCTTCAGGAGAACATCCATACTACAACATGAGGTCTTCAGGAGAACACCCTACAACACAAGGTCTTCAGGAGAACACCCTACAACATGAGGTCTTCAGGAGAACACCCTACAACACGAGGTCTTCAGGAGAACATCCATCCTACAACACGAGGTCTTCAGAACACCCTACAACATGAGGTCTTCAGGAGAACACCCTACAACATGAGGTCTTCAGGAGAACACCCTACAACAAGAGACTGCCATATGTTCACCCACCCATAACATGAGGTTCCCGAACACCTAACAACAAGAGATCTCATGAACACCTCACAACATGAGGTCTTGAGTTATTACACCTTTCAAGGTCCGACAGAAAACTCCGTACAACATGACCTATCTAAAGCCAATCAAACATATTCAATTTAACCATCAGCAGCTTGAGAACCCTTGTACAAACATGTTCTAAGCTCTATAATGTATCAGATAATAGGTCGTAGATGCCTTTGACTTCTGACATCTGCAGGTAATCCTTGGTTCAGGTAATCCCCAGCCATCAGTATTACACCTGCATTGCTCCAGATAGCCAGGGGCTGGTCATTTACCCCCCCCAGGAAACAAATTACCCTCAATGTTTGAGCATGTCCCTTGGCCCTGTATGTCTGATGCCTGACACATCAGTTTCCCAAGTGAGTAGGGGGTCACTTGACACAGGCTGCATCAATCAATCAGTATCACTTGTTGACATTATAACATGATACTGGTCAGGAAATCATCCAGTGCACAATGATTACTGCATGATCTGTGCATAAAACTGGCACACTGTTCTTACCAATCACCTTGTTACAAAACATAGTAACAGTTTTTGTGAAACATATTGAATCTTGCAACAATAACAGACCTATAGGCAGGAATAGCTCTATATCACTGAAATATCAAGCGTGCTGTAATACAAAGACTTTGTACACATCATATTCCACGGCTCATTTTCAGATCCATAAGGTCTTAAATAATTAATAATTTCTTGTTTGTTTTTTCATGTTTGTTGTTTAACGCTGCACTCAGCAATATTGCAGCTATATGACGGCGGTCTGTAAATAAACGAGTCTGGACCAGACAATCCAGTGACTGACCTCATGAGCATTGATCCATGCAATTGGGATACAATGACATGCATTAACCAAGTCAGCAAGCCTGACCACCCAATCCCGTTAGCCGCCTCTTACGACAAGTGTAGTTGTCTTTTACGGCAAGCATGGGTTGCTGAAGACCTATTCTACCCTGGATTTCACAGGTTGAACTTTAATTTTTCCAATTATCTTTTTTTTATAATCCTTCCAACCTTGCAGGATGTTCTATGTATGATGTATATTTTCTTGTGTCCTAATTGTTTTGTCATGAAAAGAACATACCACTAAAACATATATTAGTGTCGGCACCTTCACTTGGGGTCAGTCAGATAATGAGAGCCACATCACTTTTTTCAGGCCTTATACAATCCTGATGACTGGACATGATCCACAACGTGTGAACTTGAGAAGCAAACGTTACCATATACTAGGATGGAACACCACCATTCATACACTTCCTGTCATTGTGAGTGATTTGAATAACGTTACAGCAATATCACGGCAGTCTACTAGGTTGCTGAGACCTGCCTTGAGCTGGAGGCAGTATTTGAGTGAGTTGGGTTTCACACCTTTTTCAACAGTAGGTCATTGTCATGAAGGTCTTTACGATTCACATTTTACATTTACAATTTGGGTGAAACACATTAGTAGGGCATGTCACTGATAAACCAATGATAAGTCAACAAAAAGGGATCTCTGGCATCTGGAATTCTTGGATTCCTGCCATGGCTAAGGGAGGCCACTCTGCCCTGCAAATTGTGGCACTTTTGACCACTGTGTCATCTGGGCAAACCGTGCAAGGCAGGGTAAAACAAGAAATCTGCGATCATTCCATGACTAGCAATAACTAGAGACACTACTGCTCTGTCTGCTCTTAAAAAATACCCCTGTGTGGTACAGAACAGAATCTGAGCACACCATAGAGATGACTACATTGGGGATCAGGTTAAGTTAAATTACACAGGAAATTACAGGATTTCAAGAGGTCACACATTAAAAAGAACCTGGTTCCAGCCTTGTGTGACTCATTTGTGAGTGATTTTCTTTGTGTGTGTGTCTGGGGGGGGGGGGGGGGGGGGGTTGCCGGGGTTTCTTTTGTATGTGCTTTGCTGGGATTTTCTTTTGTATGTATATCTGGTGTGTGTGTGGGTGTGTGGGTGTGTGGGTGTGGGTGTGGGTTTGTGGTGGGGTGGGGTGGAGTGTTTTAGGGTTTGTGTGTGCTGGTGGTTTTGCTGGAATCTTCTCTGTAAGGAGCTGAACAATTCTGATATTGCACCAACACATTATTTTTCAGCATGTTCAGGACATCCAACTTTTCCAGTGAACAATACTCTTGAATATGGACCCATGACGAACAACATGTGGTGTCTGATCCTGTACGCTGTAGGCATCTACCGACCAGATGAGCTGAATGGCTCCTTATATAGTCACCTTACCTGAGAGTACAACTTCCACAAGACTGGCCTCCCCGATGGTGCTGGGGTCATCAATAAGTTGCAGGACATTGGCACAGCTCTGGTTGTGTTGGAACAACAGAATCTTGTCCACAAGGTTGTAGAAGCCATGTTCAGGGAACTGGAAACATTGAAGAGAGATGCACTATTAGACATTATTGTATTAACGCGAGCGTGAATTAAATGCAAAAAATGTGAGTGGTCTTGGTTCGCATTAATGAAACTTCGTATTTATGACTCCAAAATGACTATCAACAATAAGACGGCCTCACTGCTCACTTTGGATAGCTGAAATACCAACTTGAATATAAACACAAACACGATTTATTGAGCAGCAATTGTAACAAGTATATTTCCATGTCATTCAAAGAATTGAATTACACAATAGGCATCCAGTGAGTTATCACTGCTTGGGTCAAGAGTTCTACCCACTAAAGTCAAACTAGGCATCATTGACCACTCCCCCAGACAGACACCACCCACTCAACACTTTGTTAAAGGCCAACACGACCCAACGCACACCGATACGCTTCACCACACTCCTCAGATCTACAGACTTTGTCTTGTCATCTGCCTTCAAGTTCATCGACACCTTCTCCGCATACCAATCAGTGAACTGTTCTTGGTTTAATTATTTTATTGCCTTTGAACTTCCTTAATGCCAGTCAACAGAATAAACATATAACCTGTGTGTTGTTTGTAGGAAAACACTTTATTATTTTTACGGAAGTGTATTAGGTGCTACTAAGCAGTGCTATTTGCTTTTTGATTGGATAGAGGTCAGGTTGGTAAGGTAAGGATATGTATCATTCCATTGTGGATGGGGTGGGGGAAGTCACATTGATATTGAGGTGCATTTTTGGCTAGTGGTCAGCAGTCATATTAATTTGGAGACGCATTAATTTCAAGTATTTACAGTATTCAGGGTACTTAATCATCTATGTCTAAAATCACATCATAATTCTGTGAGCAGGTCTTAGAGACGCCATTTTTTTAAGGGATATGAGAGGTAGAACCTGATTGGTCAGTAGGAGGGACATACAAGGGACTAACTCATAATAGCCACTTGTGGCATTACAATCGAGCCCAGAAATTCCAGCGTAGTTCATCCATATATCTTATCCTTACTTAATTTGACAAGGGTGGAAACTGGACTTTTACAATCAGAGAACACCCATGCCTGAGGAGGACTGAAGATATAAGTAATAACAAGTTTTTCTTTATTTGAGCTCAAGATAAATTTAAACTTGAAAAACAATGTTTTAGCTTTTACCCAGAAGGCTATTCAATCTATTGCTAAGAAACAGGCTCTTACTTCCTTTAACATGTGAAGGGAATCTTGAAAAAACTTGTCCTTAAGACTTTTAACACATTGCCTACATAACATCAGCCATTTGTTCAGATAACAGAAAATTTATTTCCAGAAAAGTAAGAGAACATTATCCAAGAATCTTTCCAACATGTAAACAATCGACAATGCAACAAATCTTTGTCTGCATCACCACTGATGTTCGACTCATCAGAAATATCTTAATGTCATTTTTTCAGGCCAAAATAGGAGTCAATGTTTATCTTTTTATCCCTAATGTAGACAAATTTACATGCTTTACACAAGAACATTCAAAATATATTTCCAATGCTTAGGTTGGCTATCATTGTCAAGGACAATATAGATAAGAGATTTTTTTTTAACATATCTAAACATTATGTCACAATAAAACACAAAACCATGACATTTGTCATAACGTTCAATAAATATATAACTTAATATCTTGAAGCATGCATGAGTAATCTTGACAGTTTCTATGTGACATGTAACAGCTGACATGGAATTTGTGACAGAAATACTCTTTGGGGGGCTAGTAGTTATTACTGTGATGCCCCAAATCTGGATTAAACTTCAGTGCCTACTGGCGAAATGAATGGCAATCAATCAGGAAGTCTGATCTACTTGCCACACATGCTTTGCAAAACTTTTGAAATATTTGTGTACTAAATTTTGGGGTTTTATTCTATTTGAAAACAAAATATACATATGATACCCTTTTGAAAAGCTAAACATGCAGGAAAGGTATTATTAACATTTATTTATCATGTTTGTTTAATCTTGTTTATTCTCCGCAAACAGTTCTGCCGGAACATACAACCTTCAAGGCAGCTCAACCAGAAATTGCAGAAAATCCTCCGCACCAAACTCTTTTGTAGTCACATGTGAAAAAGCAAAATTCTTGGAAATTTATGAATTTGGATAACAGTAAAACAATACATGCGGACTAGGCTGTTGCCTCGCTACAATGAAGTGCGATGACCTGTACTTATTAACACCCATTAACACAAGCAAGTGTTAGGCGCCACCGAAATACGGTAATGCTTCAGTTGAAATGGATTCATTATCAGCCCATCTGACACTCTTTTTCTCTCTGAACAGCAGACTGACAAAAGATTGTTACACAATCTAAATAGTTGACCAGAAGTGCACTGATTTAAAGATTGACATTTTCATGGATGAAGATGGGTGTTGAAATGGATGTACGAATCCATAGAGAGAATTACACTGCTCTTATTAAGGTCTGGTGAAATGGTGCACAGGTAGTCCTGTCATCGCAGGCAATGGATTGCACTGTGTGGAGTTGTGTCCCTCAGGCAAGACAGAAAACAGATCATGGTTCTAGTCCCAGCTTTACCCTGATTTAGTTTCTAGCTTTGTCAGCATCATACCAGTGCTTATGGACTTATGGACCAGTGCAAACATCTAAGACCTGCATACAGTTGACAATACCATATTCAACATAATAAGTGCCCAGGGCGCTCTCAAAATTAGAAATAGGGGTCTCGTATTAGAATATTATTTTGGTGAAAAACCACAGGGTTGAAAGATCGTAAATTTCATGGATTATGCTGACAGCCTGAAATGTTTATATATGACACGATATATTTTTTCCAGAATCTAATTTCTTATAATTAAGGACACATATAACACACATATTATACACAAATAGATAAGTCTTGTGTACATTGATCAATTGGAAGGGGTGGTAATTGGGATTGTTCACTAGCCAATATATCAGCACGTTAGCCATTAGATAACTGAAATATTGTTCAAAGTGGAATTAAACCAAACTCATTCAGAAAGAATGAGGGACACGGGTGGCCCGTTGTTGTCTAAGGTGCCATGATTGGCTGTGCAGAGTTGTGTCCCTTGGGCATGCCAGAAACCTATGATTGCAGGTTCGAATTCCGGTTCGCCACGAATATGTTTCTAGATTTGTCAGCACCATACACGTGCTTATGGGTTTCACCAAAGTGGTAAAAGTATGAGACATGTATCACTTTGGGCTTTCCTCCCACATTAAGCTATGAGTGAGTGAGTTGGGTTTGAACAGTTAAACTATGTTACAGTGTGTCATCATAATGTTGGACAAAAGCCTATAGAGACACAGGTGGAATATAGAGATTATTATCTGAGTGTGTTTCCACAGCAAAAAAATCACATATCAGGGATAACAAAATAAAAATGCTACAAAAATTTAAAATATGTTAGGAATAAAAAAATGATCATGATAGCCTTTGGCAAGTATTATAGATATATTTTATTCCTAATATCTGATATCATGATATGAAAGCACACAAGGGTTATAATCTTTTTAAAATATAGTGGTACTGCCAATCTAAAAATAATCGATTGTGAAGATGTAATTTCATTCAATGACTTTCAGAAACCGTGTATGAATACAGCATTTGAGTGAACTTCCCCATTTATCATATAGTGCCAATGACTTGCAGTCATGTTAGTCTACATAATCACCCACACATGGGAAACCCCTATCTTAACTTATGGGGTATATCAGTCGAAAGTTTGTTAAGAAAGCAGACAATGAATCAACATATGGAGATAATATTAAAAAGTAGTTCCTGCTACTAGTGCAACTCATTTGCATATTTAGCATACTGTATTCGACGTAATAAGCGCCCCGCTCTAACAAGCGCCCACGTCTATATTGGCTGGTGAACAATCCCAATTGGCACGCCTTCCGATTATGTACACAAGACATATTTATTTGTGTATAATACGCACTCTTGCGTAATATGCACCATCAATTATGGGCAATTAAATTCTGGAAAAATTTATCTGTCGTATATAAACATTTCAGGCTGTCAGCATAAACCACGAAATTTATCTTTCAACTTTGTTTTTGTCAACAAAATTATATTCTAATAAGAGCCCCCTATTTCTAATTTTGAGAGCGCACTGGGCGCTTATTACGTCGAATACGGTATCATGATAGCAAGTTTATCAGATTGTTTTATAGCATCGATACATTTATCCATTATATGATAAAAACATTTATACACTTGGAAAAACCCAAAGAGGGTGTGTTACTGACAGACTGATTCAGGCACAGTTAGGGGCTGCTACTAAAAGTGAATTACTTCAGACCATGAGATCACATATGGTTCTTAGAGAGTACGCTCATGTTTTTCGCAAACACACCTCACATACTGTTCTCAAGGTTGGGCCTCTCAAAAAAATGTTTCTCATCACTGACCAACTCTAAAAATCTAACAAACTGTCTGGCCTTCAACAGTTTCGTAACTTTCTTGCATGCGTCATTTAGGTCCAGTTGCACATTATTAGAGTGACTATCCATTCCTTAGTTGCACTTTTTGAAGTAACCATGATGAAAACCAGAACTGGCTATTGTGATATATGACCTTATGTCGTAACTAAAGCCACAGAACATTCTTCTTAATATCACTCTTAATGTACAGCTGTGAATTTGTGCTTTGATTGTTGTGAAAATGAAATGATTTCACACTTTCTTGCATGCGTCATTTAGGTCCAGTTACACATCATTAGAGTTACTATCCATTCCTTAGTTGCACTTTTTGAAGTAACCATGGTGTTGTTTGTTTGTTTGTTTGTTATTTAATGCCACACACGCAATATTCCAGCTGTATGACGGCGGTCTGTAAACAATCGAGTTTTGACCAGACAATCCAGTGATTGACTTCATGAGCATCGATCCACAAATTTGGGATACAATGACATGCATCAACCAAATTAGAGAGCCTGACTACCCGATCCCATTAGTCGCCTCTTCCGACAAACATACTGGCCATTTACGGCAAACATGGGTTAATAGCACTTTTGTTAATGTTGCCCTGTTGACTCCAGTTCTGACATTGGAGATAAACAAAAAACAATCCAGTTATGGTTCATTTTCAATTTGGTAAAACAGATCAAACAACTGAGTGAGTGAGTGAGTGAGTACGCCACTTTTAGCAATATTCCAGCAATATCACGGCAGGGGACACCAGAAATGGGCTTCACACATTGTACCCATGTCGGGAATCGAACCCGGATCTTCGGCATGACGAGCAAACGCTTTAACCACTAGGCTACCTGACCGCCCCTAACTGATAGAGTGAAAAGCTGTAGTCTGTTGTTTGTTTGTTGTTTATCATTATGACCAATATTCCAGCTATATGACTGGACCTTTAAATAATCGAGTCTGGACGAGACATTTACAGCAAACATGGGTTGCCAAAGACCTATTCTAACCCTAATCTTTACGGGTCCTGTAGTCCTGAAAATAATCAAGTGGACCAGACATCCACTCCTTGATGAGCCTCATCCCACACAGTCCAGGTACGACAACATCGTCAAGGTACGACAACATCAACCAGGTCACCGAGCCTCATCCCACACAGTCCAGGTACGACAACATCAACCAGGTCATCGAGCCTCATCCCACACAGTCCAGGTATGACAACATCAACCACGTCACCGAGCCTCATCCCACACAGTCCAGGTACGACAACATCAACCAGGTCACCGAGCCTCATCCCACACAGTCCAGGTACGACAACATCAACCAGGTCACCGAGCCTCATCACCCCATCACATTCAGTGACCTCTTACAACAAGCAATACAGGGCCTATTCTCACCTGAGGCCAAACACGATTAAAACAAACAAATCTAGGTTATTCTCAAAATGATTACCACTGCCTACAGAAAATCATCATTTAAAATGACTCCTTCAGAAAGTCCTCGAACATCAAGAACGCAATTATCTTAACGTTGAGAGTAACAGAATTTCATTGTCAGTGCAAACACAGAATAAATGGTAATGCATCCATAATGACATCCTGGTACAATATGCTGAAGAAATCAAATACTATGGTGGTTATTAGGTGAACTACAATTACTTGCTATCCTTTCTTTGAGTTTCAATTCATATTTTGTTCCCTTTTCTTCTTCTGTGAGAAATAGTTTGGGATTGTAAATTGTGTAAATTATTTCATCCAAGAGAGGCAAACCAAAACCCTTAGTCAGCAAAATAAAAACTCTTAGCTGTTTACTGGCATGTATGTCTGGTTGTGACACTGGAATTCGTCTTCCGGACCTACAGTAATTCCCAAATATATTTAAAAGCTAAAGTAATGAGCATTCTTATTCATCAAATTGTAATTTTCACAAAGTCAAAATCTAAAACACTGTATTTTCTTCTTAAAGAACTAAAGTGAATGAGGCCCTAAAGCATTCTAAAGATTGGATTTGTTCAAACCAATATATAAACAGTTTATATAAATGTGACCCCTGTTTGTCTCATACGATTTTCAAATAATCTTTTTCAATTCTTGGAAAAACATGTGACATGAAAATACAAGAAAACAGTGTTATCACTATCCCCAGCCATGGGGCACATTAGAATTCTGTTTATTCATATATAATATAAGTGAATAGAAACACTAAAACAGAGTCCTATAAAGACAAGAGATGATCTGGGGCCGCTTTTGTGTCATCAGAAAATATTTATCTGTAAAAAATGAACTTAAGACACCAATTTTCAAACTCATTCGAGATTATGACCAGTAAGATCAGTCTGTAAAATTTCACTTCTCTGACTTAAATAGTTTTTGAGAAAATTTGACTCATTTGAGAAGCTGATGGACGAAGGGAAAGAAGGATGGACGGATGGATGGACTAACTCTGTTCCTGTATCCCCCGCCTCACTTTGTGGTAATAATCATTCTTCTTCTTCAGTAAAACCAAAATGCACAGTTGTCATCTTCCTTGCGAAACATTCAGACAACAACACATACTTTATAATGCAAGTTTTGTAAGTTGGGTTTAACGCCGCTTTTAACCGTATTCCAGTTATATCGCGGCGTGTCAGCTTAATGTGGGAGGAAAGCCCAAAGTGATGCAGGTCTCAGACATTTACCACTTCGGTGAAACCTACGGGCACGGGTAAGGTGCTGACAAACCTAGAAACATAATCGAGGAACCGGGATTCGAACCCACAATCATAGGTTTCTGGCATGCCCAAGGGACGCAACTCTGCACAGCAAATCGCGGTGCCTTAGACGGCTGGGCCACCCGTGCCCCCAAATTTTGTAAGGGGCAGGTGCAACTAGAAGGGCGGAGAATGCTTACGCTTTTCACAAACAGCTGGTGTCATCACTGATTTTCAGTGATCCACTGACATCATTTTCATCGCTATTTTGCCTTTTACACCAAATGGTATCTGTTTTGTCAGAGGGTGGTCGGGTAGCCTAGTGGTTAAAGCGTTTGCTCGTCAGGCCAAAGAGCCAGGTTCAATTCCCGACATGGGTACAATGTGTGAAGCCCATTTGTGTTATCCCCTGCTGTGACATTGCTGGAATATTGCTAAAAGTGGCATAACACCTCACTCACTCACTCACTCACTCACTCACTGTTTTGTCAGATAATCAAGACTGGTTGTTCCCTGGTGTTGACGCTTCATATTTACATCAGAAATGTACAAAGAAAACAGAATGCAAGAAACAAACTTCCTCTGCCTCATTTTCAAATTAAAGTAGCACATCCTCCACTAATTATAGCCTTAGGCAACCCACCAGTAGAAACTTTTAACGCTTCACATTGTAATAAAATAATACACATCATATGACAATTAAGATCACAAAAAAGCATAAAATGTTGACCCTATTACTGGACAGCTGTGCCACTTGTTGAATAAAACCATCACAACAGAACTTTCATTCCAAAAATACTCTCTTTTTGCATTACACAACAAAATGTCAACGTGTAATCATGATATCATATAACAATAAACAGATGGAAAATCTGATTCTTTTCAAGATGGAAAAGCAAACATTCAAATTGTTTAAACCAAGCAATGTTGGAAAGAAGCAGCAGATTGGAAACCTGTTCTTGAACCATGAAATTCTAGTTGAACGAATGTGGATGTTAACATTGAGAAATGTTTCAATGAATCACAACTGCCTGTGTTGCAATAGTTAAAGTTAAAATATTAAGTCAACATGCCATGCTCACTATTGATTTGATGGACTCAAGGTGAGGTGAATTTAACATAGTATTCAAGATTATTGCACTTCTACAGCAATGTGCATGCATGTCTGTGTGGCAGCTTGTACTTGTCTGCCAGTGCTTACTGCACTCGCCCACTGAGATACAATGCAGAGTTTAACATAAATACCCAACTCAGACACAGTATACTGCCTCCGAGCCCACCTATCCTCGTTTCATCCCCTTAATGCCCTACACCATCAACATGTTTATACAAATGGCAAAAAAAAAATGATAAACTTGTGACTCACTCGGCTCACTATTCCTGGTGCCAAAACCATTAGCAGGGAAATAGAATAATAATAATAATAATATCCTCCCATTATGTGTTTTCATTCATAATCTGTTTTCGTTCGGCCAGTTTGAATTAATATTCTCGTGACACGCAACAACATATAACGTTACCACCGATGTTATATTTGGGATAACACTTTCTTAGTAACCAGAGAACTCCTTTTTTCACTCAGACTGACAATATGCTGCGATACAAGCATGGGTAGACATTACCTTATGTAATTTTTTACATACTTATGGGTTGGAAATTATGTGTTTTCATTCATAATCTGTTTTCGTTCGGCCAATTTAAATTAATATTCTGGTGACACCCAACAACATATAACGTTACCACTGAGTCAGTGACAACAAAGAGAACTCCTTTTTTCACTCAGACTGACAATATGCTTGTAGACATTACCTGATGTAATTTTTGACACAATTATGGGTTGAAAATTCTGATGGAACCTATCGTTTTACACTTAGCTATAAAAAAATCACAACTTATCGTGTGATGCCGCTTTCAAGTTTGCATGGAAAGCTAGCCGGGCCATAACTTTTTTTTGCGAAATTAAGAATGCAAGATATTGAAGAATGGTCAGATAAACGAGAGGGGAAAACAAAAGCGTGAAGAGCGTTCGGTGGGGTCGTCACCTGGAGACCTGGTTGTCGCTGACTCGGTGGAACAGTGATTCCAGATGTTCATATTCAAAAAAATTTCATTATTACCTGGAGAACCACTTTCTGAAAGACATTGTCACCGTTTCGGACCGTAACATTACACTTAGGTTCCATATTTATACATTCATTGTTAGGACGCTGGTATGTTTCTTATGTGACCGAAAAACTAATTACACGAGGAGAATATAGCTGTACATGTTGTGCATGTTCAAAGCGCTACAATCAGCACATGTAACACTCCCAAAACAGCTGGCTTTTAGCTGAGAATTGAACATGTCCATCGAACTCCCATCGTGTGGTAAAAAATTAAGATCCTACTTTTGACTTAGTCCAACTCTACTGATTAGGGCTGGGGCGAGTCCAAATTTACTACCCGGGTACCCACTACCCTATTACCCGACCCTACCCGGGTACCCACTCTAGGTACCCACTCTAGGTCTCAGGAGATGTCTCAAAATGTCCATTTTTAGCATAGCCCTGGCAAAACGTATTTAGATACATGTATTAAACAATCTGGTCATTCATACACTGAAGTTGAAGTAAGTTGCATAGTCAGAAAGAAATGCGAACATTAGTGACTTTAGTGTAACCATATATAATTATTTTCACTAAACAATATATCGCGTGACTAACCACGGGTCTGGGTAGCCCTGTGGGTACCCGGGTCCTTCTCAGTACCCACCCGACCCAGGTACCCGAGTTACCCGTCCCAGCCCTAGTACTGAATATTAAATAACAAAACTTCCCAACGTAATAACAAACAGATACCACAGCACAGATGCCAAGGCACAGAAGAAGTCCTATAACAGTCCGTATCGTCCTAATCACTCCACACAGTATTTACCTTAATTAATACCCACTTCCCAACAGGGCTTCAACAAATTGCCCTGGCTCCTCACCACCAATAAATTGAATGTAGATCATCTCCCGGAAAAATCCATACCCAACCCTCATTAGCGACTGTGTCCCCAGCACTTGGGGACTAGACTTAACAGCCAGGGGCATAGTGAACCCATACAGCTTATATAGCTAGTAATCCCAGTAGATCATCCTGATGCCATCGTATAATCATAGACACAAGGATGAGGTCGGTCTGAGACTGTTCTTCTGCACCATGTGTCTGTAGCCAGCAGTGACTATTTACCATACTCAGCAGGCTACGATAGGTACTTTGATTTCTGTCCGTGCTCTCATACAAGAAGCTCATGCATTAAAGTCACACTTCTACCCCTGCCTGAGGAAGATGCTGTGATGGTTAAAATGGCTTTGGATATCAATATTTGTTATCATGGAAATTTGGTAATTATTGATTGGATTGTCAAAAGCTCACAAGGCTAGGCCAGTCCATTGAGGAATTTTAAATTTTGAAAATTTTGTTCTTGTTTTCGCTATTATCTTTATTTCAAAATTTTGTTTAACATGTCAAGGCAAATCAACCTCGCCTCATATTTTGGCAAACAAACCCTGGCAAATTTGGCATATTGACCATGTTGACAAGGAAATGCCATAAAACATTTTTTAAGGAATACAAATCTTCTGACCTGACCTCGTTGAGATTGACTCTTACTGTACAAAAACATAACGGCATGAAGAAATGGCTCTGAATTAACCGGAGTCAGTGAGGGCCTGGTGTCTTATGCCACAGTCAGCAAACTTCCTGTTACAACACTGCAAAGCGCCAAGTTGGGGTGAGGCAATCTAGTGGTTGATAGCATGACCATCAATCACCTTGTCTAGGTATTGGGTACGGAAGCATTACAAAAATTCGAGAAAATGGTTGATTTTGGGATCTTTGAGAATATATCTAATTATAAGTAAATCTGTCACCTTACCCGCATTGTTTGTGATATTTCTACTGCTTCCACTTAAATATCAATATCTTTGAGGCTTGCTAATGGTCAAATATTTTCAAAAGAACTCTTCATAAGAACCACTATGAGCAGCCTCGTCCATCAGCATTTGGTTTTGCTAGATGTTCAAAAACCCTGTCACAAGAAATCTGTTGAAAGTAGAGCACATTGTACCATTCCAACTATATTATGAGGATGTATTTACAAATGACTATCAAATAGTGATGATACTGGGTGTTCAGGAAGAAGGTAAGTGTATCCTGTCCCTTCTGTGGCACCCATCACAAACACATGCGGATTAACACAGTGCACGGAATACAGGAGGTGTAAACAGGGCATGGAATACAGGGGATTAACACAGGGCATGGAATACAGGGGATTAACACAAGGCATGGAACACAGAAGGTGTAAACAGGGCATGGAATACAGAGGATTAACACAGGGCTTGGAACACAGAAGGTGTAAACAGGGCATGGAATACAGGGGATTAACACAGGGCATAGATACAGGGGATTAACACAGGGCATGGAATACAGGAGGTGTAAACAGGGCATGGAAAACGGGGGATTAACACAGGGCATGGAATACAGGAGGTGTAAACAGGGCATGGAATACAGGGGATTAACACAGGGCATGGAATACAGGAGGTGTAAACAGGGCATGGAAAACGGGGGATTAACACAGGGCATGGAATACAGGAGGTGTAAACAGGGCATGGAATACAGGGGATTAACACAGGGCACGGGATAAAGGAGGTTTTAACAGGGCATGGAACACAGAAGGTGTAAACAGGGCATGGAATACAGGAGGTGTAAACAGGGCATGGAATACAGGAGGTGTAAACAGGGCATGGAATACAGGGGATTAACACAGGACATGGAATACAGGAGGTGTAAACAGGGCATGGGATACAGGTGATTAACACAGGGCACGGGATAAAGGAGGTGTAAACAGGGCATGGAATACAGGGGATTAACACAGGGCACGGGATAAAGGAGGTGTAAACAGGGCATGGAACACAGAAGGTGTAAACAGGGCATGGAATACAGGAGGTGTAAACAGGGCATGGAATACAGGAGGTGTAAACAGGGCATGGAATACAGGGGATTAACACAGGACATGGAATACAGGAGGTGTAAACAGGGCATGGAATACAGGGATCCAAAACATGGCAGGGAATACAAGGGACCAAAACAGTAGGGCATTGGAAAAGAAGGTGCCAAACCATGGCATGGGATCAGGGGACAAAAACAGGGAAGGGAATACAGGGGGCCAAAACAGGACATGTGGTACAGGGGCCAAAACAGGGCATGGAGTACCAGGGGTTAGAACATGCCAACACTGACAAATGAAATGCAGGAAGGTGCTTACTATGAGTGTGATCCATTTGAAATAGCAGTGAATAATGGCACGCTCACAACACCTCACATCTCCAAAACTCAGGATTCATGGCGCCATACCTTGAAATTAATTACATCGTTTGTCCTTACCCTGAGATGTCAAGACGGATATGTTGGCTGAAGTTGAAGGCTTGTGTCACAGTTGGAAATGCAACATCTAACATGGGGGATACTTATAGTTGTGTGTTGAAGGAAAACAGTATCAAAGAAAGTAAATAGCAACTCTCATAAAGACATTAAAGAGTTATCAAGAAACAAGCCTGTTTATTGAGCTTGTCAGTTCCAATGAGAACTGCCAAGGTACAGTTTCAGAGCCAGTAAAACCCAGTTGAATCAAGCACCCAGAGATGTACCACAGGCTTCAGATGGAGATTCACATTAAGCCCCCACATCCAATTATAACAAGGATATTCAATGCCAAGTTTTCTAAAAATAGATGAACTAATCATATTCTAAGAAAACAATTAATCTGAAAAAGAAATGAAATTATACTGTGTAACTACATGTTTTTTTAGATACATACATTCCACATATGATCTGATAAAAAATTATCCAAGCCAAATCATTGTAACTGATATTTGTAATTGTTTCTTCATATCACACTATAACCCCCATGGAGCACAATCCATTATTTCGTTAGTTGAAATACCTCAAGTGAATGAGTTGGGTTTAATACCACTTTGAACGGAGTATTCCAGTTATATCATGTTGCATAAGCTTAAAGTGGGAAGAAAACCCGAAGTAATGCAGGTCTCAGACGTTAACTGCGATGGTGAAACCTATGGGCTTGTGTATGGTGCTGATAAGTCTAGAAACATAATCAGGGCGAACCAGGATTCAAACATAGGTTTCTGGTGTGCCCAAGTGATGCAACTCTGCATAGGGAAATGTGGTGCCTTAGACGACTGGGCCACCCGTGCCCGTCTGAAATACCTCAAACTATTACAACATGTCCACTGAGTCATAGAGACATCAAATAAGGTTGTGTTAACAATGTCAACTGAACTATTCCCACAGTCAGGTCACTCGAGTGAGCAAATCTGTCATGCAGGAATGTCAGGGACAATACTGGAACAACACTGGGACATCAGTCAGCAGCTGAAGCATCTCACCCTGGAGGAGGAAGGTACTGCGCAGAGACAATATTACCAGTAGTACTGAAACTCAATAGTTCCAGAAAAGATACACAAGTCTGAGTAAGTGAGTGAGTTGGGTTTAACGCCGCTTTTAACAGTATTCAAGTTATATCACGGCGTGTCAGCTTGATGTGGGAGGAAAGCCTGAAGTGATGCAGGTCTCAGACATTTACCACTTCGGTGAAACCCACGAGCACGGGTATGGTGCTGACAACCCTAGAAACATAATCGGGGCGAACCGGCATTCGAACCCACAATCATAGTTTTCTGGCGTGCCCAAGGGGACGCAACTCTGCACAGCGAATCGCGGCGCCTTAGACGACTGGGCCACCCATGCCCCCTAGATAAACAAGTATCCAAATTGCAATGTTGCCATGATACACAAGTACCTAAATTGCAATGTACCTATATAGGTATTGAAACTGTACTTATCCAAACTGTACAGGTTTAGCTGCTGTTCAGGTGACAATACTGCACAGGAACTGATGACAGAGAGGTTTGTTTGTTTGTTGTCTAATGCCGCACTTAGCAATATTCCAGCTATATGACGGCGATCTGTAAATAATCAAGTCTGGACCAGACAATCCAGTGATTGACATCATGAGCACCGATTCACACAATTGAGATACGATTACATGCATCAACCAAGTCAGCCAGCCTGGCCATCCGATCCTGTTAACTGCCTCTTACGACAAGCATAGTCATCTTTTACGGCAAGCATGGGTTGCTGAAGACCTAATCTACCCCGGATCTTCACAGGCATAGTCTCTATGTAATACAGGTGTATACTCAAATAGATATTAACAGGTACTGCACAGGTACTGCACGGGTACTTAGTGAGCGAGTTTGGTTAACAACTGCGGGTCGGGCGCAATAACATTTATTGAACTAAACTACACAAAACTACACCCTTGTTTAATAACAGTTGGATGCTGATACATTCTAATTTAAAAATAAGGCAAACAATGTCTTGGCAAACTTCGCTGCATGAAATGTCACAGATAAGCATGAGAAACTCCCTACATAAAACATGTACATTGTGTACCTTGGCGACAAATTTTTAAAAATAAATAAAAGCAATTTAAGACCTAGCCAAACTTTGCAGAGCATAAAATATCATGGATTGATTATACATCACATTGAACAGTTTTTCAGTTAGATCACAGCGTGACTGCTTGATGTGGGAGGAAAACACAAATTGATGCGGGTCTTTCAGGTTAGACGTTAACCTCTTGTGTGAAACCCAGGGGCTGAGGTGGAGTGAGTGAGTGAGTATGGTTTTGCACCGCTTTTAGCAATATTCCAGCAATATCACGGCGGGGGACACCAGAAATGGGCTTCACACATTGTACCCATGTCGGGAATCGAACCCGGGTCTTCGGCGTGACGAGCGAACGCTTTAACCACTAGGCTACCCGACCACCCGGGCTGAGGTGGAAGAGGTACTGGTCTAGGTACTGGTCTAGGTACTGGTCTAGGTACTGGTCTAGGTACTGGTATAGGTACTGGTCTAGGTACTGGTCTAGGTACTAACCAGATGATGCATGTGTAAGTCCTACAGTCTTGATTTCACAAGGAACGTATCAATAACTCTATATATACCTCCTGACATTCTTCCTTACAATCACTACCTCTCTGTATTTTTTATTCTCAATTTAGACAGTTTTTCCAAGGCTGTTGGGTTCCAGCTGCAGTTGGAAAGAATACTAAACACAAAAACCTTTAAGGAATAGAATATATGGATGTCAACTTCTTTATTATGAGGAACACAACGTTTCAGAGTATATGCTTACTCCTTCATCAGGAGAAAGGAGTAAGCATATACTCCAAAACATTGTGTTCCTCATAATAAAGAAATTGACATCCATATATTCTCTTCCTTATGTGAATCACTTCTAAATACCTTTCAAAGACCTGACAAAAACCCTTCTTCAGTAATAGTATTGGTCAGGCATTGAAAGGCAATACACAAAATATAGTACCATGGTGGCCAACAAGGAGACAAAGACAATGATAGTGGAATTAGTTCAACTGGCAAAATGTCCATTTTGTTTTAAAGTGATAATTAGTCCTGCACATACTAGGACTTGGACGGGTCCAAATTTACTACCCGGGTACCCACCACCCTATTACCCAACCCTACCCGGGTACCCATCACCCTATTAACCGACCTTACCCGAGTACCCGCTGTAGATATTTAGAGATAGGTACCAACTGTCCGGTTTGGAAATGTTTGACCGTAGCCCTGACAAAATGTATTAAGATACATGTGTAAAACGATCCGCTCATGCATACACTGAAGTTTAATGCATGAAGTTTTATCTTTATTCAAACATATAAAAGTCAGAAAGAATGGGTGCATTGTCAGAAAGAAATGTGATCATTAGTGACGTATAGTTTAACCTTAAAGTTTTAGATAAATTTTGTCATTAAACAATATATATCACTTGACTAACCACGGGTCCGGGTCGTCCTGTGGGTAACCTGGACCTACTCAGGACCCACCGGACCCGAATACCCGAGTTACCCATCCCAGCCCTAGCACATACTATACAATATATGTATTTTGTCAAACATCCTAAACCCAGCAATTACTTCAGGTGATACCACCGATATGGACACATTGAGTGTCTGGGGATGTCACCGACATGGACACATTGAGTGTCTGGGGATGTAAACGATATGGACACATTGAGTGTCTGGGGATGTCAACGATATGGACACAGTGAGTGTCTGGGGATGTCACCAATATGGACACATTGAGTGTCTGGGGATGTCAACGATATGGACACATTGAGTGTCTGGGGATGTCACCGATATGGACACATTGTGTGTCTGGGGATGTCAACGATATGGACACATTGAGTGTCTGGGGATGTCACCAATATGGACACATTGAGTGTCTGGGGATGTCACCGATATGGACACATTGTGTGTCTGGGGATGTCAACGATATGGACACATTGAGTGTCAGGGGATGTCAACGATATGGACACATTGAGTGTCAGGGGATGTCAACGATATGGACACATTGAGTGTCTGGGGATGTCACCGATATGGACACATTGAGTGTCTGGGGATGTCAACGATATGGACACATTGAGTGTCTGGGGATGTCACCAATATGGACACATTGAGTGTCAGGGGATGTCACCGATATGGACACATTGAGTGTCTGGGGATGTCAACGATATGGACACATTGAGTGTCTGGGGATGTCACCGATATGGACACATTGAGTGTCAGGGGATGTCACCGATATGGACACATTGAGTGTCAGGGGATGTCATCGATATGGACACATTGAGTGTCTGGGGATGTCAGCGATATGGACACATTGAGTGTCTGGGGATGTCAACCATATGGACACATTGAGTGTCTGGGGATGTCACCGATATGGACACATTGAGTGTCTGGGGATGTCAACGATATGGACACATTGAGTGTCTGGGGATGTCACCAATATGGACACATTGAGTGTCAGGGGATGTCACCGATATGGACACATTGTGTGTCTGGGGATGTCACCGATATGGACACATTGAGTGTCTGGGGATGTCACCGATATGGACACATTGAGTGTCTGGGGATGTCAGCGATATGGACACATTGAGTGTCTGGGGATGTCACCGATATGGACACATTGAGTGTCTGGGGATGTCACCGATATGGACACATTGAGTGTCAGGGGATGTCACCGATATGGACACATTGAGTGTCTGGGGATGTCACCGATATGGACACATTGTGTGTCTGGGGATGTCAGAGATATGGACACATTGAGTGTCTGGGGATGTCACCGATATGGACACATTGAGTGTCTGGGGATGTCACCGATATGGACACATTGAGTGTCTGGGGATGTCAACGATATGGACACATTGAGTGTCTGGGGATGTCACCGATATGGACACATTGAGTGTCTGGGGATGTCAACGATATGGACACATTGAGTGTCAGGGGATGTCACCGATATGGACACATTGAGTGTCTGGGGATGTCACCGATATGGACACATTGTGTGTCTGGGGATGTCAGAGATATGGACACATTGAGTGTCAGGGGATGTCACCGATATGGACACATTGAGTGTCTGGGGATGTCAACGATATGGACACATTGAGTGTCTGGGGATGTCAGAGATATGGACACATTGAGTGTCAGGGGATGTCACCGATATGGACACATTGAGTGTCAGGGGATGTCACCGATATGGACACATTGTGTGTCTGGGGATGTCAGAGATATGGACACATTGAGTGTCTGGGGATGTCACCAATATGGACACATTGAGTGTCTGGGGATGTCAACGATATGGACACATTGAGTGTCTGGGGATGTCACCGATATGGACACATTGAGTGTCTGGGGATGTCAACGATATGGACACATTGAGTGTCTGGGGATGTCACCAATATGGACACATTGAGTGTCAGGGGATGTCACCGATATGGACACATTGTGTGTCTGGGGATGTCACCGATATGGACACATTGAGTGTCTGGGGATGTCACCGATATGGACACATTGAGTGTCTGGGGATGTCAGCGATATGGACACATTGAGTGTCTGGGGATGTCAGCGATATGGACACATTGAGTGTCTGGGGATGTCACCGATATGGACACATTGAGTGTCTGGGGATGTCACCGATCTGGACACTTTGAGTGTCTGGGGATGTCACCAATATGGACACATTGAGTGTCTGGGGATGTCAACGATATGGACACTTTGAGTGTCTGGGGATGTCAACGATATGGACACATTGAGTGTCTGGGGATGTCACCGATATGGACACATTGAGTGTCTGGGGATGTCAACGATATGGACACATTGAGTGTCTGGGGATGTCAACGATATGGACACATTGAGTGTCTGGGGATGTCAACGATATGGACACATTGAGTGTCTGGGGATGTCACCGATCTGGGGATGTCACCGATATGGACACATTGAGTGTCTGGGGATGTCAGAGATATGGACACATTGAGTGTCAGGGGATGTCACCGATATGGACACATTGAGTGTCTGGGGATGTCACCGATATAGACACATTGAGTGTCTGGGGATGTCACCGATCTGGGGATGTCACCGATATGGACACATTGAGTGTCTGGGGATGTCAGAGATATGGACACATTGAGTGTCAGGGGATGTCACCGATATGGACACATTGAGTGTCTGGGGATGTCAGAGATATGGACACATTGAGTGTCAGGGGATGTCACCGATATGGACACATTGAGTGTCTGGGGATGTCACCGATATAGACACATTGAGTGTCTGGGGATGTCACCGATATAGACACATTGAGTGTCTGGGGATGTCACCGATCTGGGGATGTCACCGATATGGACACATTGAGTGTCTGGGGATGTCAGCGATATGGACACATTGAGTGTCAGGGGATGTCAACGATATGGACACATTGAGTGTCTGGGGATGTCAGCGATATGGACACATTGAGTGTCAGGGGATGTCACCGATATGGACACATTGAGTGTCAGGGGATGTCACCGATATGGACACATTGAGTGTCTGGGGATGTCAACGATATGGACACATTGAGTGTCTGGGGATGTCACCGATATGGACACATTGTGTGTCTGGGGATGTCAACAATATGGACACATTGAGTGTCTGGAGATGTCAGCGATATGGACACATAGAGTGTCTTGCAACATCACTGATATGTGTACATCAGAGGTTATTCCATAAATATATGCTTCGACCTGTAATTAAATGACAGCACAAGCACAGCCACACTGACATACCATACTGAATATGCATAAATTTACAGTGTTTTGAAATTGATATGAAATCAAACCATGAGGTTTCACTGGCCAGATGTGATTCAAGGGCACATTATGTGCATTATGTTGTGCCCTTATATTGCACTAAGGCCACATACAAAATATGTTGCCGTTGCTCTCTTTCATCCTAAAATCATGCAATTAATCAATTAAAGTACTCACGGAAATGAACAAAAACTGTTTTTCTCAATTTAAAAATCGACACAAAGTGTTACGTAGCTGTAAATACGAAATAACAAAAAAACTGGAAAAGTACTACCGTATTTTCTTGAGTATAGTGCGCACTTTTTTTCGAAAAAACACAGCTGTGTAGAAGGGGGTGCGCATTATACACGAATTATGAGTTTGGATGTTTTTTTCCCCCCATGGAAAGACATTACCGTGAGCACGAAACACCGGAAAAACCATGTCAACAAATCCATACTGAAGTACGCAAAATAATTATGTAATTACACTGTCTGTCTATAAAAAGTGTTCTTTGTATTTCTGGACTTATGTTTGTAACTTACTTTATTAATTTTATTAATTTTATTCATAATTTCTTATAATATTGTTTTTATTAATTTCGGCGAAATCGTGTGTGAAGCAATCGGAAGATCGCACAACTCACCGTTATTAACAGCAACCACGGTCAGAATACCGCTATTGACGCCTTGAAACGAACTTTAGTTGACAGAGAATGGATACATACATCATAAATGACATACTTTGACTCGTTAAAAATCATATTTGTTTGACGATTCTATGTCAACATGAAATTCTCGCGCTCACGTGATCCCGTGCGCGTGAGCCTTGACGGTGACTGGTCAGACATGTTCCATGTGAAAAATAATACCCGGGAATAGCGATCAGCTGCTTCGCTTAGGGTTATTATTATTTTTAAAATGTTTAGTAAAGGCTGCATATAATTAAGAAAATAATGGAATATATTATTCCTGATAAATAAAATAGTTTCAGATACAATTGTTGCCGATCCTTGCATTAAAAATCCTATAAAGTTATATCATTGGGTGTGTCTTGACCGAATCACCGGTCGATTCCAAGAAAACGTGTGTACAGCTGATTGCTGTTTCCGGCTTAGTTTACGAGAAAATACACAAGGTAATCTTAATCCCTAGATATAAAACAATGCCTAGCAGAACAATCAATACTATTTAAACGGTAAATAAACATGTCTGGTGATATTTTTATCTCAAATTTCGAATTTGTACTGACGAAGTTTCTCAGCACCCGTTCGTTTGCATTCGTCACCACTCGCCCCTTTCCGTAACCTGCAAGAAGACTCGTCCCCCTATCGATGAATGTTATGTGCGAAAATACGACAAACCAATCAGAATGCGCATATGATTTCAAGTTCTTCGTCAAAGAATCCTTCAGAAATAATTTACACGTCTTGCATTTAAAAATATACCCAAGACACAGTTAAATGTGTTCAATCATACTGTATAATTCCGCATGTCCAGATGTGCTTTAAATTGCATCTGAAATATATATAATATATTGGGAATATATATGTGAACCATTACGCAACGAGTTGACAATTGTTTTAGGTATGCCCGTTTGCGCTAAGACGAAACCCGGTCGCAAAATGGCCACGAGAGGGGCACGAGTCGGTATTCGGCTTGTCCCGGAATAACACGAGTTGGTCACGAATGGTTCGTTTGCCGGACTTCGCTGAAAGGGTACGGTGTAAATTTTTTCTGCGCATAATATTCAAATTTCTTTTTTTCCAAAATATTGAACCCGCTAGAGGGGGGTGCGCATTATACATGGGTGCGCACTATACTCAAGAAAATACGGTAGTCTGGATTTGCTAGTTTGATCTTAGTGAACAATACAAAATGTACTTTACAGGAGGTAATTTGTCGGCACTTTCAACATTCAAAAATAAAACTAAGTCCAAATTGACATAGCAGAAACAGACTATAGGCATTATGCACCTGTTCTCACCTGTCGTCAAGGTGTCATAGGTCACCTTGATCTACTTACACCTGGTTATGCCCTGTTTCACAATAGTCTGTTTTATTCACATTTTTACACACTTTTACGTGTAAAAAGGCATAAAAACATTTGATACGCTGTATTTGTGCCTCGGCCCAATAAGTACTAATTAAGTTGTTTGAATATTTACATATTTTGTATATTAACTGCATTTATTTAAGATCTGAGGTCGAAAAAACAGGGTTTTTTCATTTCCGTGAGTACTTTAATAATTCTCTTTTCAGAACAACCATTTTTTATTTACTTTTGTGGTCACTGGGTAGGACAGTTTTTATCTCCGCCCATCAGCACAGAACGCATCCACCGTTAATGTTATTAGTTTCAATGTTACTATCATCAAGACTTTTGGTGGTTCGATTGTTGTTTTGTACAAAGATAGAAGTATACTTTGGCATAATGTTGTCAAAAAAAGCTGAACTGTCTATGCATGTCAGAAATTCGAAAACTCGATACACTGCAAAGATTATAACCTTTTAGCATAACCAAAGCTTCACACCACTGCATAGAGTTATTCAAATGTTCATTGACACAGATGATAAATGTGGTTATAAGAGTTTTAATGCAATCGAAAAACTGGTGATCAGAGCAATGTCAATGGAGCAATGTCAATCATGTGAATTAGTAGTAAAAAAACATTAGGGTCAGAGCATTCTATAGGGTAGATCTGGTAATCGGAACCACAAGATAATAGGGCCTCAGGAAAAAAACAAAAACATTTTTTAACATCTTTGTGAGCTATCATATCTGGTTTAAAATACATAGTTAGGACAACATATTTTAACCTCACCCTAAAGTTTCAGTGATTCAGACTTTTTACTTTTTGAGAAGACTTGTTGGTAGAAAATCAGCGATGGCTGCCTGGTGGCCATATTGAATTTCCAATTTTGATGCATTGAACAAACTTGAACTCCCTTATGAGCTAAGAAAACAAGAATGATTAGCATGGTTAGGCCTTACATAAATCCCTTCAATAATCAAACTGTGTGGGCGCCCATTCTTGCTGTCTCCTGAACTAACACTGCTGCAAAATTCTTAAAATCAGCATAAAACGGAGGACATTCTAAAAATTAAAAAACCCATACGACATACACCTTACTATGTGGTTTCATTATTCAGCTGAGTTAAGTGCATCTCCGAAAATTATAATTTATACATCTGAAACCAAATCATTTCCTCAATAAAATAAGAAGAATGCACAGCTAAGCCTGCAGCCATGATAATCTCGGCTGAATTCATTGTGACCCAAGTGGGCTGCAAAATTACACACATAGAAGAACTCCTTACACTAGTGTTATGCAGTAAAAGCAATGACCCAATGACTTCATCATCAGAGATCACAAGCCCTGTCTGGAGCTGGGCGACAGGTCACTCAAGCATGACATATGGTTAACTTTCTCCACTTCACTAGCAATGAGCTAAATGTTTTCAATTTCACTCAATAAAACTGTGATATTTTCACACTGTTCTCCAAGCCAGGGATATGTTAGCACAGGAACAGGAAACGTCATTAAGTCTCCAACAATACTTTTTCCACTTCCATGATTGCTATCACATTTTCCTGTCCCGGACAACTTTACAGAAGAGGCATGTTTCCTGTGGCTGGTGTAAAACCATGACAATAGGCGCAAAAATCAGCTGTATACTACCATACTCTTTTACACAAGCTTTCATAAAGAATGGATTTGAGTATCTAAGAAGAAAATCAACTAGTTTGTCAGACAAGTTGGTTTGAAGACAAAACCTCAAATTACCCAAGAAACTGGGTTCATATACTTTTTCAATCATTTGTAATTTCACTGAATACATTACAGCATATGTACAATTCAATCACAGTATATAAGAGGATTTAGAAGCTATTTTATATGGTGTTTTAATTGATCGACCAATTTATGTTAACATAGTCGAAACACAATGACAATAATCATGTCCACAGTATTTAAACACAATGGTTTCTCTTGATAGACACCAATGATCCTTGAACTCTGGATGTATTAAAACTTTATTTTCTAGAATTAACCTTGAACATTTTTAATGTTTGACCTGCAAGATGGTTGATGATGTTAAGCATCTTTTGACGAAACGCCAATAGTTGGTTTGGTGTTTAACGCCGCACTCAGCAATATTACAGTATATGATGGCAGGCTGTAAATAATCGAGTCTGCACCAGACAATCCAGTGATTGACATCATCCACGCAATTGGGACCGATGACATACATCAACCAAGTCAGGTAGACTGACCACCCGATCCCATTAGTCGCCTCTTACAACAAGCATGGGTTGCTGAAGACTTATTCTACCCTGGATCTTCATAATCTGGGATGAAAGCCTAAAGTTACTCTTGTCAAAGACCTTTACGTGTAGGATAAAGTACATCCAAGGGTTTTTATGATATTTAAAACCCGCATCCGAGGGATGATACCAAGGAGCATCAACCCCTAGGTTTCATCCCAACGGTAACGGTTTTAAAATATCCTAAAAACCTGAGGGAAAGTGTTTTATCGAACTTATAAACCGAAAAAAGAAACTTATAACAACATTTATCAACATTTTGATGCTTCAGACATACTTTCAATGAACCTTAGGAAACGGGCGTAAAATATCTGTTGCTGGTATACGATTTTTTAAAAAGACATTCTAAAACATTGCCATTTTTCAGCAGCTCTGTAGCATAGTTTGACTCTCACTGGGCGACAGATACATAGATTGTGTGTTCGATCCTGGGGAATATAAAGAAAACATTTGTCATTTGATTTTACATTTCATTACATGTTACAATCAGAAGTTGTATTAAAAAAATACCCTGGATATTATAAGACATTATAGAGCAAATATGACTGGAATATCCAATAAAATCCCAGGGACTTACAACATCCCTGTTTATGAGATTTAACCCGACTGGAGAACAACAGTTTTACGTCACTGGAGGTTTATAACTCTTGGTGAAACCGATGACAATGGTGATGGAACCGACCTACATTCATAATCAGGGTGAACCCACCAACACCAGCTCCTGGTACTCAACCAAGGAATGCAACTCCGAAAGTCGTTACAGTCATTTCAAAGTTTGATATAACTATGTCATGTTCTTCAATCTTGTCTTCACCTGATGCAGGGGCAGGAAGTAGCTCTGAAACATGGTTTGTGTATCATAAAGAAGTTGTTATCCATAATACTCCTATCAGTAAGACATAAGTCTTCACAAAGAAATTCAGCAACTAAGATAAATAGGCACCATATCATGATTCATAACAATGCAAATAAAAAATTCACAATTACTATGCTTGTAACCATGGAAACAGAACACAACCATAAATTCCGTTGACTAAATAAAACAATTTGATCATGTTGATCTGAATGTTTATAAAACCTTAAAATATGAAAAAATGAAATATTAACATATATGAAATAAGTGAATTATTTTCTGACTTTCCCCATAACAAATCTTTCAGCATGTTCTTCCTATCTTGCTGTCAATCACAGAAAGCACCTGTCAATCAAATGTAACACCTGTCAATCAAATGAAAATGGATCTGCAATCTACACAGGAAGTGTGTGGGAATGTGAATTTAACACTGCCGAAAGTGATTGTAGCAACATGGTCCAACAGATGTGCCCTGACCTTGAAGATAGGACATCCAAAAGTACTGTCATTATTATCATGATTATCACATCTGTATCAGAAACTGATGATAAAGAAATTATAGCGTATCTCCACTTTCACTTTTTATTACGACTAGTGCACAAAAACATAGTGACAATTACTACTTTTCTTTTTATCTTATCATCAAATTAGAGGGCACGGGTGGCCCAGTCGTCTAAGGCGCCGTGATTCGCTGTGCAGACTTGCGTCCCTTGGGCACGCCAGAAACCTATGATTGTAGGGTTCGAATCCCGTTTCACCCCGATGAAATTTCTAGGTTTGTCAGCACTATACCTGTGCTCATGGGTTTCACCGACATTTCTCCCACAGTAAGCTGACACGCCGCGGTATAACTGGAATACTGTTAAAGGTGGCGTTAAACCCAACTCACTCACTCACTATCATCAAATTATTGATGTAAATTGTAAAAACAAGTTTGCTGAAACCTACTAACTTGATTTTCATTGTGACAGGGCAAAGTAAACAGCACTGAATAATTTTCCATGCTCTTATTCATCAACAATAACTAACATGACGTAACAAAATGTTAAATCTTATCCTTGATCTGGGCACTTGCTGTGGTGGCTGTCCACAGGCGGTTTTCATGTTGTTGCAGAATGTGTTCTTCCTATCATGTTTCTTGTTGATAATGAGCAGTCATTGTCTTTCATCTTGGACCAACAACTTTCAAACAAAAAATTCTATTCTTCAGCTTGAATTTTGTTTAAGAAACATTTTATGAAGAACAAGACATATAGCTGAAATTCCTTTCCCATATTTCTATTTTGAAGATTTTTTCAGTCCTGAAATAAGCATTGGAAGGAACCATAGAAATATACTACGGGTTGACAAACCAAGCAATAAAAAAAAAACACATTTATCTATCCAACATTACTGTTATTCCATGTGCAACAAGTGTCTATTCACTTGCTGCATATGGAGTGAGTGAGTGAGTGAGTTCGGTTTTACGCAGCTTTTAGCAATATTCCAGCAATATCACAGCGGGGGAGACCAGAAATGGGCTTCACACATTGTAACTATGTCGGGAATCGAACCCGGGTCTTCGGCATGACGAGCTAACTCTTTAACCACTAGGCTACCTGCTGCATATTGTCATCATACAACTGGGAAGATCTTTAAAACAATTGTCTAGCTAATAATTCATTTTTTACAATCTTTTATGATAAGGTACATAGAGGGCTTGCCTGTGTGAGGCCACCATTTTAAATGGAGATATAAGATAAAATCCAGTTCAGAGGAGGCGATTTGCTTGCTTGTGGATTTAAGCTCTAAGTTCGTGTTGAGATTGGCATGGTGATTCTTTGTACATGTATACAGATACCTGATCAATTTCTTTTGTTTCAATTTGCAGTCAGTTGCACTCAGCAGTAGTCAAGCTATATGGTGAAAGCTTGTTCCGTAAATGATTGAATCTTGGCCAGACAAACCAGTGGTGGATACTGTGAACAATCTCCAACATTGACAAGGGCATGATGACATGCAAACAAACAAGTCACTGAACCTGAAAACCAGAATAATTAAATCATCTCTTACGACCAGCATTGGTTGCTGGGGATTTTAATAATGAATCCGATCTTTATCATTATTGTAGATAGATGTGTGTCAGTCCTCTAACAAGCTGCCTCGATCACAGTGTAAACACCTCACTCCGGGGAACTAAGACATTGTTGTGAGTGAGTGAGGTGTCCAGTGAACGGCAGCGCCTTAGACAACTGAGTCACCTGTGCCCCCCATTTGTACATAGAATCGTAGTAAGCTGTTAAAACCAAAACAACACTGACTGAACTGCTGAAAAAATATATGACAATGTGGAGGAATAAACATGTCATCTCATCATACCTGTTGTGTGTGTGTGGTGTGGTGTGGTATGTGTGTGTGTGTGTGTGTGTGTGTGTGTGTGTGTATGTGTGTGTGTGCTGAAACACCATACCACAGTCTGACATGAATACCCCACTCAGACACAGTATACTGACCAACCAGTCCTTGTACCATCTTTTAACGTCTTTTAAGACGTGGCTGGGGATCGAACCCCAGACATTCCACTCTCCTGTTGGACACCCTACCACTAGACCATGGAGGTGGTCTCATATACCTGGACATCAGCAAAGCTGCAGCAGCGTAGTGCATACTGCACTTTGTGTACATGAGTCAAAGGTCAAGCCCAATGGGAACCCATGGTAGAATGTGTCACCAGCACACCAGTATCAGTTGTAAGAGGTGACTATATTTGGAACAAACCCATGGGGATTCATGGTTAGAATTGATCGCTAGCAACCTATGCTGGCCATAAGAGTTGACTAAATGGATCAAGTGGTCAGACTCAATGACTTCGTTGATGGCATGTCTGTGCGCCCCAATGGTGTGTCAATAAACCCCAATGGCGTGTCAATGCACCCCAATGGTGTGTCAATGCACCCCAATGGTGTGTCAATGCACCCCAATGGTGTGTCAATGTACCCCAATGGCTTGTCAATGAACGCCAATGGTGTGTCAATGCACCCCAATGGCATGTCAATGCACCCCAATAGTGTGTCAATGCACCCCAAGGGTGTGTCAATGCACCCCAATAACGTGTCAATGAACCCCAATGGCATGTCAATGAACCCCAATGGTGTGTCAATGAACCCCAATGGCATGTCAATGTACCCCAATGGTGTGTCAATGCACCCCAATGGTGTGTCAATGCACCCCAATGGCATGTGAATGAACCCCAATGGTGTGTCAATGTACCCCAATGGTGTGTCAATGCACCTCAATGGTTTGTCAATGCACCCCAATAACGTGTCAATGAACCCCAATGGCGTGTCAATGAACCCCAATGGCGTGTCAATGAACCCCAATGGCGTGTCAATACACCCCAATGACATGTCAATGTACCCCAATAGCTTGTCAATGCACCCCAACGACATGTCAATGTACCCCAATGACGTGTCAATGCACCCCAACAACATCATTGCCCATAATATCAATCACAGGATTGTCTGCTCCAGACCTGATTATGTACAGTCCACTGTCAAATAGCTGGAATACTGCCGAGTGTGGAGTTAAACAATGAACACAAACTCAAAGGTCAAAATGAAGTAGCTAAAAAATACAATTCAAGCTGAAATTCACTACATTCTTCCTGCTGCATGCCTTACCTCGTGAAAACCAAGGCTAAAAGGGTCCCCTACAACCCAGTGCTGGTCATAACAGCTAAATAGGATCAGTTGGGGCTCGAGTGAGTGAGTGAGTTTGTCTAAGTCCTGACATGAGCACTATTTCAGTTGTATCCCAGCAAGTCAGCTGAATGTGAAAGAGAGACCATAGTGATGCATGTCCTTGGCATTACCAGTGTTCCCGCTAGCTTTTGAAACAGCCAGTCCTGGTGGACTGGCAACACTAAAAATTACCAGTCCCCTCCTAATTACTGTCAGTCCAAACTTTTAACAATTTAAAAAACGTATTAAAATTACCTTGTTTCAATTCATTCACCATGACATCATCTCTGAAGTAACTTAGTAAATCTACAGGTCATTCACACAAAGTTCTCTTTTTGTCATTTTCAAGACTAATTAAGTCGCTACAAATATATATTTAACCTCGAACCAAAGCAAAATGTTATTTCCTTGCACTAAAAAAGACAAGTGGAAACCCTGAAGCCAACAGACGAGCTGACTTCATTCAAAAAATATACTTATCGCCGATGTTTTATTCAACAACAAAAATTTATAAGGTACTTTATTTGCCGGTCCACACGGTCTGGCAGTCACATGAATTATACCAGTCCAAGCCAAATTTTACCGGTAAAAACTGGTAATTACCGGTAAACGGGAACGCTGATTACCACTCTAGTTTAACCACTAGGGTAAGGTGCAGACTAGGGCTGGGACAAGTCCAAATTTACTACCCAGGTACCCACCCCCTATAACTCTACCCTACTCAGGTACCCACTCCAGATCTCAGGAGATGTTTCAAAATGTCCGATTGGGAACTTTTTTAGCATAGCCCTGACAAAACGTATTTGGATACATGTATTAAACAATCTGGTCATGCATACACTTAAGTTGACTTAAGTTATGGTTATTTCAACCATATGAAAATTCAGAAGAAATGGGTGCATAGTCAGAAAGAAAAGCGAACATTAATGACTTAGTTCCAGATAGTTTTAGTCATTAGACAATATATCACATGACTAACCACAGGTCCGGGTAGTCCTGTGGGTACCCGGGTCCTACTCAGTACCCAGCCGACCCGGGTACCTGAGTTACCCGTCCCAGCCCTAGTGCAGACGGACCCAGGATCATAACAAGTAAGAGGGATGTGAAAGTGTTTATATTAAGATCCAAAGATTTATTCACCATTGTGATATAGTTTACTAATGTGAATATCCCATCATTGAATTATGCTGAAAACAATTCAGTGACTCAATCTGGAAATATGAATGCAATCAATGATGGTTGAAATAGTCTCTAACTACTTTATTATATACTACTCAAAAGAAGTTAAAGAACACTCGACTCATTCATATTACTACTGTTAATCTGTCATGCCATGACAGATTTATTATAATTCATAGTAATTTGAAAGAATTGGGTGTGTTCCTTAACTTTTTTAGTAGTATATAGCAGCTGTATTGAGTTTGTTACAGAAAGGTTAATAACATTTGCAGAAAGATCATGTATAATACGAGTTCAATCTAATTATGAAAATATTATTTATAAATATCTGGGTCAAGTGTTGTCTGGCATATTTTATTATATACTTCAATGTTAAAGACTGAGTTTTCCAAAGTTGAGAAAAGTAATATTTTCACAGCAGTGAACAGAACACTTGATATTTCACTGCAGTGAACATAACATTTGATATTTCACTGCTGTGAACATAACCCTTTGACGGAATTATTGTATTACAAGAGTAACCTCCCTCAAGTTGTCTCCCTTTATTGTAAGTCTGGCCCGTACATATACTGTTGACTTCCTTCTTAAGTTAGTTCCACATTGACAAAGCAACATAATGACAGATGGCCATTTATGGAGATAATATCGCTTCCTGACATTTGTTATCCTCTTGAAAATGTTTCGTCATAAACTGTAAATTTCTCATTTAACTCATCGATCGAGACTGTTCATTTCGGAAAGCGCCATTTTTTAAGATTTGCAAACACAAAACTCCTTTTTAGTCACAAATGCGAGGGAGAATGTACATTTCAAGGTTAAACATTTGTTATGATATAATTTAATTTTCCAGTTGACAACTACACAAAAAGTATATAATAAAGGGGGTAAATAAATGTGTCTCGTAAAATACATGTATTATGTTTCTCTCATCTCGTGACAGGGAAATGGAGATATTTTCACTTGTGGCGAGATGAGAGAAAAATCACATTTCACTTGACACATGAAATATGCTCTATATATAAAATCACATTTCACTTGACACATGAAATATGCTCTATATATAACATCATATGTCCAACAGTGAATAAACACCATATCACCACTAACAATGACTACATTGTCATACATGTTGTAAGTGGCATAACAATTGACCACTATTTAACAACATCTGTTGCAAATTGTTAGTCTTCTTTTGACAACACTATCATGAAAATCATCTACATTATACAATGTTTCAACATATGATCACTGATCAGTATGATATATTCCATGTAGTACAATTCCCAAAAAAAACCCAGATCCTTTGATGTGACTATTTTAATAGCTACAAAGTTTATTTTCATCATCAAATGGCAAAACTTTAAATTAGTATTTGTGAAAGTAAAGCTATTGACGTCATATTTAACTGAAATAATACATAAACATGGCTGTCATCTTCACATCCATACATGCACACAATTAGAAACAGGACATCTTAGTCACACTATATACACTTATAAAGTCATGATACACATGTTTAAGTCTCAAATGACAACATAATAGTTAGAAGTAAAAATGTCTTCCTATCTATTTTTGTTGTAAAGATTTTATTTAACCGATTGGGGGAAGTTCACTGACTTATTTGGCGAGATAATGAGAATTACTGGAACTGAGAAGGTAAATAGGTTCACATATGAAAAGATTTCATGTTTGACACTTGATAAATGTCGTCATTTTTCAAAAGAGCACAGGGTATTAGTACTAAGGAACATGTTTTCGCGACTAAACACGCTTTGAATGCGTTGACCTATGAAGTCCGCAATTCCATGTAGATCTTATGTAATAGTACTGAGATCGTGCCTTGAAAAGTGGCACAGGAAGTTAAAACGTGCATCCACCCTTACTCAGCGTGTTTACTTCTCACGATATGATGACTATTGTTGTCAAAATATAGTAACGCACAGGGCGTGCCCAAGTGTACACGAAAATGTCACCAAGTGACTTGACCTACCTTTCGGTCCACGAAAGAACACGCCGCTTCCTTTAAGCCAGCTAAAGACAATTCGCCTTCCACATTAATCTGTTCTCGAGTAAGTCCAATTTGCATCCAAAATGAAAACTTCTTAGGTAAATCATTTGAGAGCGACTCGGACATGATGCCATATGCGAGAGTGTCCCTCTTATCACCTGTTACAGAGAAATGGACCTGCTCAATGGCACAGCTAAGCTCCTCTACACCGCTTGCTTGAGAGCGGTGGCGATTCGGTGTCACTGACACACAACGGCGTGTTCCTCTTGTAACATCCGTGAATTTAAATTAATTAACCTCCGCGTGCTTCTGATGTTGTCGAGGTTTGTAGCAGTAATGGAGAACTACTCAGATCCGAGTCGACCTCGCTCAGGCGTAATATGGTCGAGACCAATACAAGTGACAGGTGATTTACTTTCCCCAACCTTACCCGCCAGACTGCCTTACGACGATGTTGTCAAAGTCCCCGCCCACGCTCCAAAACGGACGACCAATAAAAAGTGTCTTGTATATTTTCAACATGTGGCTATGACGTACTCTTAGAAGCAAAAGATCTTTTCTAAACACGTCTGGAACGGCAACTCCTTTTTTACGACAAACAACAGAACCAATTTCGGTATAGACATATACCATTAGTAAGACAACTAGTTGCATTTAAACTTGTCGAAGTTGCCTCGGTGCTGTCGCTGGTCGGTGACATCATTACACTCCGAGTTGAAGTGTATGTCAGCGCATAATGAGGATGGAAATAAGTACGCACGGTTAAGCTTCATGACAAAGTTGATAGATGACATTATCAATGTTCATAAATATATATTTTTTTATAGTTAAAGTCTAAATGTTGTCTGTTTTAAGACATTTGTGCCGTTATTGGTATCGTTTGAAATACAAGTGTATCTAAGTGTACTCTGTATTAACTTAGAGGTTATTATTTATGTTTATGAACAGAAAATCCCGTGAGGACTCCATTTGAGGTTAGAATAAGTACCCCGCAACTTATGTGATTGCCGGGTAGTCAAACTCGGTTCTTTGGTTGAATGCGTGTCATCGTACGCCCACGGCGTGAATAGTTGTTAATAATATCACTGGTTTGTCTGGTCTAGGCTCGAGTAATTACAGTCCACCGTCATGTTTATTTGTTTATTTGTTGTTTAACGCCGCACGCCGTATTGAAACTGTACAGGTTTAGCTGCTGTTCGGGTGACAATACTGCACAGGAACTGATGACACACAGGTTTGTTTGTTTGTTTGTTGTTTAACGCCGCACTTAGCAATATTGCAGCTATATGACGGCGGTCTGTAAATAATCGAGTCTTGACCAGACAATCCAGTGATTGACATCATGAGCATCGATCCTCGCAATTGGGATACGATGGCATGCATCAACCAAGTCAGTGAGCCTGACCACCCGATCCTGTTCGTCGCCTCTTACGACAATCATAGTCACCTTTTACGGCAAGCATGGGTTGCTGAAGACCTATCCTAACCCGGATCTTCACTGGTCCCACTAGACTTACATCTAGTCACTGAAATGAACATATCGTACAGAAAAAAACAGTTGTTCAATTATCTTTATAAAAATATAATAAAAAGGAGCCCAGAGACTCGCCTCAATTTCAGTAATCTAGACTTGCCCAACATCGTAGACTTGCATGGGCTGTATTTGATATATTTGTATCAGGGTCTGTAAGACAGACTAGGGTCCCACCGTCATGTAGATTTATAGATGAGAGCGGCGTTAAGCAACAAACAATTTGAACAGAAAATGTTGTTATCATGGTTATGTACAGAACATTTATCCGAAAATTGTAATTGCAAGCAATCACATTCCAGTATCGAATGTTTCGTTATTCAAGTTATTTATCGAGAGTTCATAGAAGTTACCTGAATGTGACGCAAATGAAAATAAATTCACTTTTACTATTTGGTACACGTCAATCAGGCGTATTGCATCGTATCACGCAACCCCAAGCTCACCGTGCAAAGAGTGGATAAACCGAAGTCTCTCCCAAAAACACGGTGGCCATGCAGGATTAGGAGACTCTTCCTGTTACTTTTAAAGGCATTCTTTCGTCACGACGGAGATCCGATTCAATTCCCTAAATGGGTATACACCGTGCGAAACGCGGGGATATGGTCAATCTAACCTTGATTATCGATGTGTAAACATTTCAAATCTAATCTACTCAACAGGTAATAGCTTATTCATTGGTTATAATATACTTATAGTTACTTCTCTCATATAAACCATGAAACCAAAGTATCAGAGAATTTCTAAGCAATTCTACGCTATACTTTTCCATTTTTTCATATTTCTGAAAACGAAGAGATTCTATCTGCTGCTTGTCTTATATAGTTACAGACAATAACCAAATATGTATTGAAATATGTTCAGTTCAGAGATTAAATGTCAGTCACTCAAGAATATTTAAGGTTATTGCAATGGTCTATGATAAGGCCAGTGAATCATGTTTAGTATATATTCTGGGGAATCATGTTGATTTCCAGGTATATGATGAGGTGACATAATTATGTTCAATTCATCCACATTCTCGTATTGTTTCAGTTCGGGCAACGTCTGTAAGAGGACAAGGGCGTCCCAGTCGTCTAAGGTGCCGCAATTCGCTATGCAGGGTTGCGTCCCTTGGGAACGCAAGGCACCTATGATTGTGGTCACCACAAGCACCATACCCATGCTCGTGGGTTTCACCAAAGTGGTACACGTCTTAAGATGTGCCTTACTTTTGGCGTTCCTCCCATGACTGGAATACTGTTAAAAGCGGCGTTAAACCCAACTCATCCTCTCGCGTATAGGATCTTCACCAGTCATTATAAAGGGGGATTGGCAGTACACTACGTTACTGGCACAATGGATGCATGGGTGTGTTTTGTTTAATGCATGTGTGTAAGTCATGACTTCCATGCATTTAATACCTATAGGCCCAGCGCCCTTTTTCACAAAGCCATGTTATAGCGTAAGTCTGTGTTAAAGGAAGGAGTTTGCCTTTGCGAAACGAGACTTCCTTGCGTCGCAGCGCAAAACTCACTTACTTAAACATGGACGTACAAGAGTTGTCGTGCTACGATCGGACGAACTTTTGAAATACTTACATATTTTTTTCCAATGACTGAATTATATGCTTGTTAAAGAACAGTACTTGCAATTCGCGCGTACGGTCCATTATATATACAACATAAAATAAAACACAACGTTGAAATACTATTTCCTAGATATGTTTTCAATGTATTCGTTGTTGGTTTTCTATAGTTTGGATACAAATTCCGTAGTTGCTTTGCTCCTAGACTAACATCTATTCCTGAAATGAACATATTTTACAGAAAAACAGTTGTTAAATTATAGTTATGAAATATAATAAAATACTGCAGTTATCTAGACTTGCCAAACATTATAGACTTGCATAGGCTGTATTGGATATGTTTGTTTCAGGGTCTGTATGACAGACTATACTCTGTCCTAATAAAGCCCCAGAATGGCCAATTTGCTAAGAATCACCACTGCCCTTGTGTGATCCTTATACATGTCGTCTTTTGACCTCCGGTTTGGGTAGACCCAGTGGCAGTGACTATGCCAAGTACCTTACCCTCATGATCATAGGCAAACACCCTGGGCTAATAGATAGAGCTTCTTTCTGGAGAGCAAAGGGTTAGTGTGATACCTGATACCTATACCAAAATATGTTAAAAATGGTACTTGTTGTCACCCTGCCTGGCACTCGGCATTAGAGGGATAAAAGGACTGGTCGACTCAAAGTCAGTATACTGTGTCTGAGCGGGGCATCTATATGAAACTGCAGAATGGTATCAAAGCTGACTACTTTGCTCCAACCGTCACTCGTTCCCACCCTCCCTCCGCCACTCACTCACGCAGAACGAAATAAATTGGCATTGATCATGAAAGTAAACTGCACTGTTCCGTGGAGAATGGGGTATACGTAGATGTACACGTATAACAATGGTGATTATATTGTCCTCAAATCAATGTGAAAAGCACAAATATTGACTGCAACAATGTTTTAACGCTACAACATAATTTGAGACAAGTTCTGATGGCTTTCTCGAAAGAGTTACCCCCCTTTGTCAGTCACTGAAATGACACCGACTTCAACAATGGGCATATCTGTATATGCAGCCATAGGACAATGTGACTAATATTCTATGCTAACAGACTCGCAGACGGGACCTCATCTGCGAGTTTGTTGGTATAGAATAATAGCTACATGGTCCTGTGGTGCAACACTGACTTCTTTGGATTCACCCCGATAATGTTTTCAGGTTTGTCAGCATACTGTGTTCGTGGGTTTCACCAAAGTGGTAAACGTCAAAGACCTGCATCACCTCGGGCTTTCCTTCCACATCAAGCCGAAATGCTGCATATATGTACTATAACTGAAATGATGTTCATAGAGGCGTTACATTAGACTCGCTCACTCCCTCACTCCCTCGAGTCTGTGCCCAGGAATATGAAGTGAAACAATCAATTCCAAAACATCGCATGAACAGTCAGGAACCGTGTGATAAAACATCCACGTTGTTTGTGATGTTTCTTATGTTTACGTGGTCCTTAGGAGAATGCTTTTAACAAAAAGCACCAGTAAGTCAGAAAGACCTAAGCGTTTAGAAAAGTATTAGTTATATATATTTGAGATAAATTAAAACATTCAGGGTAACAAATACGACATTCAGATCAAATGATCAGATCATCATCATATATGCTTCGTTTTTTAATCGAAATTTCAGACCTCTAGACCAAATGAAATATCTAATGCAGTGCGAGGATTTGTCAACCCCTGATTAACAATATGTTCGAGCGTAGACTCTATAATAAATAATGTTCACTCCTGCTTTTTTGTGTAGCTAGCACTCCCTGCCTATACTCTCTCTGTTCAGAAAGTGTATTTGTATTATCTTAGCACTATTAGTGCTTTTATTATTATTGACCGTTTAACGGTAACTGGTTTCTGATAGGCCCTAGCTGGCCTGGCGTCTCTATAACAATGTGATATGTTTTTATGATGGTTTTAATGTGTTGACACCTGAATAAAATATTTTTCTCCCTTTCTCTTTATAAATGTTAATGTACAATGCTTATTGCAACGTGTATCTACTATGAGATACACAGTTGTGTATATTATATGTACGTAGTGTCGACAGATGTGTATGCACTAAATCGTTGATGAACATATAACCTTTAATGGATGTGTATTGTGATATGATGTATATACATACCCGTTGACGGAGTTGTATTTATATATTGCCACATCTCGAGTCCATGTCGTAGTGAAACATTTATTTGTTTCACTGAAATGCCGCGATTCACCTTTTTTATTTACAAAAGAGATGTTGAGCGATTCGAATATCACACATGAACTGACACATTCTGGGATAAAGTTAATAAGATGTTTACATCGACGGTGAAATCTGTAGCAATAGGATATTTATATATGCATATCAAAATGCACACCATGTACATTAAAACGGGTGTCCAGAGGTCTATCACGTGCTGTCATTCGCGGAAAAGACTTGTGTCCCTTAGCCGTGCCAGGATGCCAAGGTTCGAATATTTGATTACCCGATTAGGATTTAAAATGGCACGCCGGGATAAAATATATTGTTTACGGGTTTAAAGACAGGTTATGTGCTGAGAAGGATGAGAACATATTTTACGACAAACCATGCACGCACACGCACACGCACATGCGCACGCACTCGCGCTCTACCAGTGTCGTGTGTTATATCCTACATGCATGTATATAGATCTGACATAGAGACCCTGCTAGCATCATTTCTTTCTGACCATGACAAGTCTCCCCTATGTCAGATACCCCATTTGTCAGATACCTTCAAATCACAATGCCACGGTTGAGTGAGTGAGTTGGTCTTATCGCCGCTTTTAACAGTATTCCAGTTATATCACGGCGTGTCAGCTTAATGTAGGGGGAAAGCACGAAGTGATGCAGGTCTCAGACGTTTACCACTTCGGTGAAACCCACGAGCACGTGTATGGTGCTGACAAACCTAGAAACATAATCAGGGCGAACCGGGATTCGAAACCACAATCATAGGTTTCTGGCGTGCCCAAGGGACGCAACTCTGCACAGCGAATCGCGGCTCCTTAGAAGACTGGGCCACCCGTGCTCCCCTCACGGTTGAGTTCTCCCACTATCGGATCCTTGTTACCCAATTGATAAGATGAATTAGCCCCGAGCATGCCCCATTTGTCACCTTATGAGAATATGATTTCTAAAACTTGTCACTGACTAAAACATGCTATTCTCTTCTTTTTATGAAATAGGATGTTCACTCCTGCATGTGTTTCAATCCATCAATAGGATATATCAAATCATACAAAAAATCACGCTGGCTCCGCTTAACATTTTGGTTGTTATTATTTCAAAGTTCGTTTTGCTTTCAACACATTTTATTTTATTTTTGTGAAGCAAAACACTTAAGATATCCGTACATCATAAAATTTGAAACGTATTCACCTTGGTGTGCCCTTTGGCACTGAGTATATTATCAAGCTCTATATTAGCAAATAACCCGACTTCAACCTACAGCAGAGCTAATTCTGAGATTAATTCTAACCAATTAAGATTCTTATGTTCTTCGCGTGTATTTATTCATTCAAATCTTGCAAACGTCGCTGCTTAGAATTTTTTTTAGGTACGTTGATTAACAAAGGTTACAATAATTATCCCCAAACAAATAAATCGATTTACTTAATTTCTGATGAAAGTGTGTGCCAGTATTGCCACTTTTGGTAGATTCATCCAGACTTGTTCTTGCTGCAGAGTTGATGTTGAAAGCGTACCTGGGGCGTACTCATGCGATGAAACGAAGTCTATTTTCTGCAAACCTGCCATGTTTGTGACAAATTCACAATTTATGCACAATTGAGTAAAAATATGTAAAAAGGGAAACTAAGTATTTTCGTAAGAAGCTGGGTGAGAACATACAAATTGAATATGATTTTGTGATCAAATGATTCATTAGTTAAATCTATACGGACAGAAAAGAAAACAATATATAATCCTGTATAACTGGGTATCTGACAAAATGGGTGTGACCGTCGAAAACTGGAGGCAAACGAATCAAGGCACTTCACTGTCGTATGTCTATATTGCGTGATACAATGAAGCGAGTATGTGTTACATGTTACATTCACAGGCTTGGGCAATGTCTCAGCAATATATAAACCAAATTATACATTCATTTCAAACATATAGCAAGAGGGTAAGATAAGAAATATCACAGATTTAATACTAGTATATGAAATAAACTAGACGTATATAAAAGTAACACACGCGCTAGCGCGCGGTATTAGTTAGAACTACAACAAACTATATGAATGACTTGCTGCCTTAACACAGGTGTGATAAAAATCCTATGCGAATGCAACGTACACAGCCCAGTATCACATGTGATTCATAGAATTCATAGAAGGTTAATCTTCACCACTTTTTAAGGAAGTACCCAATAGTAAACCGACAGTGGCCAATACATGTCGCTGCTTCATAGGATTAAATGAGAACCAGGTGCAATTTACAACCCGCAGCACTGCAATTTACAACCTACAACACTGCAGTTTACTACCTACAACACTGCAATTTACAACCACGCGTATAACACAAACGAGCACACTTATCAAAACACCGCAGGCTGCATATGAGCAAATATATACGTACATACTGGTATATTGTCATGCTGAGGTAAGCATGACTGCTTTCACATTCCGTATATGGATCGTTTTAATGATGACTTAAATGATATACAAGAAACTAAAATGGTTACAAATATGTAAAGGTGTATTGATTATATGGTTTCATGTAAATAATCAGTTTGTTGGTTTCTACAAACACAGATATAAACTTGTTTGCTTCTACTTTTAAAGTATATAGTTAAACAAAAGATCTTACACGGAATTGTTGGAAATATTTTGAACATAAATTCAGTTTAGAAAATGCAAACCGCTATTTTATCACTCACCTTTAACAAATGAAAACTATATTAATACTTCAAAAACAATTAAACACAATAAGTCCTCTCGAGTGTTTATTTTGTTTGTTGATTGGTAGATCTATTTAAAGCTATTTCTTTTCTTTTAAATCACGACGGCTCAAACTCGTGATTAGTTTGTGTTTATATTGTTGAATTATTCAAAACGTGTCATACCTGGCTATAAAACAAATGCTAGGACATGTCGTAACGTTTGATTAAATCTACATCACGAGTCCTGTGGATTCGCGGCGTGCTCGATCCAACAGACGGTTCAAAAGAACGGTTTCTCGACATGAACTGCCGTTAGGAAAACATTACTTGTCAATGTCAAGTGCGTCATCCATTGCGATGGCCTCCAACTCGGATACTGTGTCTGATAGTCACACGAATAGTTTATCAAATAGATCCGAAAGTCAGCCTGACAATGACTTTACTCACAATGAACTCAAAGGCTGGCTTTTAAAGAGGGGTCGGTTGTCCCGCAAATGGAAAAAACAGTGGTTCCAGCTTAAAAACTGTGACCTATATTATGGCAACACATCCGAGGTAAAGTTCGTTTTTGATTCGTTCTAGACTGTAATATGTTTCGCAATATTTGCAACAGCCTTTACATGGTATATTGGCAAGAATCAGTGATTCATGACTGGTAAGAGTAAGTTGTTGTTACGGAAGTTTGTTGAGAGTCAACATTTTTGACAGCTTGACAGTAGAGAGTAGCCAAGCGTGAAGCTCTGTCAACGTTGTCATGGTTGTCCATGAAACGCTGTTGGCTGGCTCTCACGTCTAGCCCGTAATCTGGTTATTTATATATTTGTAGTTGCTCGTAACGTTCTGAAATGAGATGTTAGTTATAATGGTTAAGTGTAGAATCTAATCAACCCTTGTAGATGTTAATAAAATAGTTGGTCGAAGCGTATTCGTTTAATAATGTTACATTTTGAGTTTTTGGTTACCCAAATGTTACAAATCTATTCACAATTTCGTTGTGTGCTTCCATATAGAGATCTAAAATGATTGATTTCATTTGAACCTTTTATTTAATTGATTGTCAAAGAATTGTAAAAAATTAATTTCATATGTTTTGTTATCATGAGTGTTTGTTTTTCAACAGATGTTTTGTTCATTTTACTGTCAAACAACCCATCTCTTTCGAAAAACACACATAATGAAATGTGAAAACACTAACAATATTAAATTCAAACATAACTTAAATTACAGACTCTTTAAAATGTCTTTTGTATTTATGGCCAGTTGTATTAGGTTTAATGTGGAAGTCAAACCTACAAATTTACAATGTTATTTTAAATTTTACCAATGCGATTCAGTAGAGCACACAGTATTTGGGAAATTGTTTACATCTTACATTTGCATTCCCTGTTCTCTAGTGTGTAACACACCTCAACAAGTTTCAATAATTTGTAAGTGTCATGTGACTTTCCATTAGGGCTGGGATGGGTAACTCGGGTACTTTGGTCGGGTAGGTCCGGAGTAGCACTGGGGTAACCACTGGACTAAACCTACACGTACAGGTACCCAGGTAGTAAATTTGGACTCATCCTAGCCATACTTTCCAGTTCAAACCACATTTCGAGTAGCCAAAGTTTTGTCTAGAAAGCTTATACATGTATAGCTATTATGGTTAACACTTATTTCGTGAAACTAACGTTTACTGATGTAGGGTTTCAGATCTGATGATTTTCTAGGACCTTGACCAGCGGTAGAAATTGGCACTCGTCCTATAGTCCTTGCCAAACTGCCCAATGGTTAAGGTATCATAAGGACTAGTAGAAATTTGCCCTTTTTAAGGGTTTTGTTATATGTTATCATAATAAGGACTCGTGAACGAAAACCTTTTGTTTCAAATGCTGCATTGACTGATTGATATCCGAAATGTCCTGAAGATATGTTTCAAATTTGATAATGATGAAGAAGAATGTCACATCAAAGGTTGATAAACTCATCAAAATGTCCTTTTAAAATTTGTCATTGATGATGCAAAAGAAAAGATCAGACTGATAGATGCAAATGATGTTAATTGCCAGTATCATTACTCACCTAATTCCAAGTTTGGAATTGGCAAACATTTTGATGCAAGAGTGATCTCTTTATAACATGATCTGACTCAGATCACTGAGTTGTCATGGCATCATTTTTTTAATTGAACATGTTGAATTCAGTTTGAATAACAGGTGAAAAAACAATGACTAGATAATGACCTGAAGACCTGACATATTTTTGCTATAAAATAAACATACTGATATTGCCTAGTACATTGACATATTGTTACATATTACCCATGAAAATCCAGATCATGGTCTTCAGCAACCCATGCTTGCCGTAAGAGGTGACTATGCTTCCCTTAAGAGGCGACTAATGGGATCAGGTGGTCAGACTCGCTGACTTGGTTGATTCATGTCATTATATCCCAATTGCTTCAATCGATGCTCATGATGTCAATCACTGGATTATCTGGTCCAGACTTGAGTATTTACAGACAGCCATCCTATAGCTGGAATATTGCAACATTAAACAACAAATAAACAAATAACCAGGGTCCATTGATCTGTGCATGAAGTAAAGTCACGCCATCGTTTCCAAGGAAATATAGCTGAAATATTGTTGACACACACTCACTTCATTTACTGATCTTGATGATCATGGTTTGTCTGGTCCTGAGGAACCAGTGGTTTGCTCTATCCCAACAATCCGTTTGTGTGGTCCTGAGGAACCAGTGGTTTGCTCTATCCCAACAAGCCATGGTTTGTGTGGTCCTGAGGAACCCCAGTTTTGCTCTACCTCAACAACCATGGTTTGTCTAGTCCTGAAGAACCACTGGTTTGCTCTATCCCAACAATCCGTTTGTGTGGTACTGAGGAACCAGTGGTTTGTATGGTCCTGAGGAACCAGTGGTTTGCTCTATCCCAACAATCCATGATTTGTATGGTCCTGAGGAACCGCTGGTTTATATGGTCCTGAGGAACCAGTGGTTTGCTGTATCCCAACAATCCATGGTTTGTATGGTCCTGAGGAACCAGTGGTTTGCTCTATCCCAACAATCCATGATTTGTATGGTCCTGAGGAACCACTGGTTTGTATGGTCCTGAGGAACCAGTGGTTTGTTCTATCCCAACAATCCATGATTTGTGTGGTCCTGAGGAACTACTGGTTTGTATGGTCCTGAGGAACCAGTGGTTCGTGTGGTCCTAAGGAACCACTGGTTTGCTCTATCCCAACAATCCTTGATTTGTGTGGTCCTGAGGAACCACTGGTTTGTGTGGTCCTGAAGAACCACTGGTTTGTTTGGTCCTGAGGAACCACTGGTTTGCTCTATCCCAACAATCCATGATTTGTGTGGTCCCGAGGAACCCCTGTTTTGCTCCATCCCAACAATCCATGATTTGTGTGGTCCCGAGGAACCACTGGTTTGTGTGGTCCTGAGGAACCCCTGTTTTTTTCCATCCCAACAATCCATGATTTGCGTGGTCCTGAGGAACCACTGGTTTGCTCTACCTCAACAATACATGATTTGTGTTGTCCCGAGGAACCACTGGTTCGTGTGGTCCCGAGGAATCAGTGGTTTGCTCTATCCCAACAATCCATGATTTGTGTGGTCCTGAGGAACCCCTGTTTTGCTCCATCCCAACAATCCATGGTTTGTGTGGTCCTGAGGAACCAGTGATTTGCTCTACCTCAACAGTCCATGGTTTGTCTGCAACTAGCCAGATCACGCTTTACATTCCACATGTCTTAATAAATGTCTCAGTACAATTTCAACTACCATCATTATTGACTGACCATCAATAATATGTTATCATTTTAAATATTATGTTGTGCTTTGCTTTCTTTCAGGAGTCCAGTTTGAAAAAGAAAATTCCTTTAACCAATGCTGACTTATCAGAGGCAAATGTGGATAAAAAACAATATGCTTTTCGCATTAAGAGCAAGGAAAATGGACGCACATATTACATGCAAGCAGAAAATGAAAGTGAACAAAATGATTGGATGCAGGCGATATGTTTTGCGAAAGCTGCTGGTAGCCATGGATCTAACTCACAAGCATGTGTTATACAGTGACAGTGCTGTACAGCTGATGAATGTTGAAATACTGGGATCAAGTTGGATGTGGACAATTCTTATGAAAATGGCATAAAATGGTGAAAAAACATCTCAGAATGCCATTTGGGGTTGTCACCCAAATATTCAAGAGCTTTTGTAGTAGGTGGACACTGTCAGGAGTTGGAGTGAGAGAGGTTTAGATTGTGGGATGAAGAAAGAACATGGCTTATTCACCCACAAGGCCTAGATTCTCAATGGAAAAAAGGAAGCTAAATCTTATTCCTCCTGTGTGTCATGTCAGTTCATCTTAAGACTCATGGATGTGTGGTTTATTTTGGAAAGACACAACTTTGTCATCTCTCCATATTTGTTACTGTTGTTAATCTAATTACGTATTACTTTCAAGTTAGTTTTTCAAGGAAATGCTGTGAAAAACAAGTATTTATTTACCATTTCTTTTCCAACTACATGAAATATTGCTAATGGGGATCACCATCTTTATATGTCAATGATATCAACATTTATATGATTAGGAATAGGATTTACAAAATTGAAACTGTTTGTTAAGATAATGATGTTTTCATCTGATAGTTCATGATGCAAAATAGATACAAAATTAATTTGATATTTTACTACAGACCATAACAGACATACACCACTATTATAGATCATATTTATATTTGTTTTATCTTTTCACTTGATTCGATTATAACATTGAGATTTGATAAGGACTATCAATATGGTTTCGTCAGTTGCAGCTGATGCAGATTTGTTTTGTTGTTTAGATAACCAATATTTTGCAGTTGATGCTGAAGAGTGTAGGGATTCTGTGCAATTAAGATGATTAATTATGGAGGATGTTGTTTGACATTCAGTGACATACTGGATATCCTGTTACATACTTGTTGTGATTCTGCGATGGCCTTATCTAGGTGGTTAACTCGTGCCATCGGCTCTCTCTCGGTAAATATTTGGCTTTGTAAATTAAAAGATATTCTGTGTCGGTCTCACCAGTAATCAATGCTAATAACTGTCACTCTAAATTCTACTGAAAAGGACACATGATTGGGCAAGTGATCTTTGTTTTGGAACATACTGCTTTCGAGAAAAACTATTAATTCTTAAAGGATTATCATTTTCAGCTCTAAGCCGACGTCCACCTTTTTAATCAGAAATGAAAAGGAAATCTGTGTTATGTATACAGGGATTTATCTGGACCTGCTTAAGGCTGATATTCGGTTCTAAGTCTGCAGCAAATGGCAGTAAATATTCCCATCTTGGAATTTAGCTTTTTATTAATAGTTATTACGAGTATTATCACTTTGTAGAGGTGACTTTTATATCACTGATAACAGGACCAATAAAAAGGAAGAGACATTATTTTAATGGATACAATGTTGTAATTCCTTTGACGTTTTATGAACATGAGGACTCTTAAAAACTTCCCAAGTTTGCACAAAATTCATTTTTTATTCCAATTTGCCTGCATTAGGGCACTAAGTTTGAAACCCTAGATATATCCCTGGTATATGTATTTGTATCCCAGGATCTGACAACATCTTGATAACATCTACAAAAAATATGTATTTGCAGAACTATTTCGTTCACTTTTTTCTTGTCTGTCATTCCTCTCCCAAGTATGGAATGATACGATGCAATTATGTAATTTTGGTTAATGAGGTCTAATCTACCAGACTTAGATAAGGCCAGAGCAATATTGTTTAGATTTTATCCCCACTGCTCAAAGGAATGTACATTAGATTTTGAAGCACTCAGTATTCTCGTATTACAAACATGCTGTATTTGAAATTGAGGATGTCCATGATGATTTTGAATAGGGTTTTAGAGTCCTAGGAATCTCCTACATGTTAACATGTAAAACTTCATTTGTAATTTCAAACACTGGACATGGCAGTGTTGGAGTCTAAGAGGGGCTTTAGGTTCTTGAGTCTGGTTTTTTATCTTAGATACCCCTAAACCTCTAACTTTTAACATTAGGGCTAAAACAAGAAGACCTATGGCTATCAGGCTTAATTTCAAATACAGCATAGTGTGTGGTTTGGTGTATGATGAAGATTTAGCCCTGATTTTTGCTTACCATAATGAACTTAGCCCAGGAAATATAATCAAAGTATATCTGTCCTGTGAATATGTGTGTTACCTTTTCGTTCTGGATTCTAACTGAGAAACTGTTCAAGTGATCTTCATGGAACTGTGCACATGTTAACCAGATTGTCTACTGGTGGTTATGGCATCAACAATCTTCATATTTCATGAGGCCATTTTACAAGACCATTTCTACTGAAATTAGGTTTAAGCTGAAATTGTTGATTGGGTAAGTGATCCTTAACTTCAGGTATTTTACTATTTATAAGGTTAAAGCCAACTTCAAAAACGTTTGAAGACATCTCTGTGAAACAACACACAACAACTGTGACCTAGTGGTGTCTTTGATATTTCAAATTTTTTTCCCCTTTTTTTAAAACTTTTCCCTTGAAGCAAGATCAAATAAGTGTTTGATGTTAGGGGTATGGGGTCCTTGAGGTTTGCACCCATTGTGTTTGAATTTAGGGACCCCAATGTTGTTAACCCTTAACATTAGGGCTTTGAGAAGGACCCGCTTGACTTTCATGCTTAATTTGTGTTGGCCAATTTTCTTCAGTATACACCATCATCAAATATTGGAATGAGTACACAAAATTAACTTACATTACATTTCAATCTTGTTTTGATGCTTTGTTTTGAGAGGTTTCTGCTGATATGTATCTATATCAAATTCTTTGTATTGCTTGGTATTCAGTGATACAGTCTATGTATATGTTTGAGTTATCAAAGTTTAACCTTCCAAAGTCTAAAAAGGAAATGCATACTGGTAACCATAGTAACTGAAGTATGTGTGGGATGAGGGAAGTAGAACATGTTATTCAGAGGTCAACATATATCAGTGCTCTACGGTATAGCCAATTGGGATGGGATATCCTGCTGAGAATTCATCAGAAAAACACAATACATGTGTGTATGTCAGCAACTCACACAGAACCAGCTTGGATTTGAGATCATTCATTGCTGCATGTTTAACTTTTGAAATTGTGGTTATTTTATTGCGGAATGGAAATCATTCTATATTACATGGGCTGGTTGTAAAAGTTTATTTTAAAGGGGCGTGATATGGAATGATTTGATTTGAATGAATATATCTTTTCCATGCATATTCTTTGATACCTATTTAAAGGGCAATTCAAGTGTTGATCCCCAGGGTATACTTTGGGTGGAGGATCAGGACCAGTGAAATCATAGAGGGTCCTGGATTCAAAGACGTTTGCTGCTCAAGTATTGGAATCCAGGGTGCCTCAAATATTGGTTTTACAGGGATTTATTTGGACCTGACAGAGGTTGAAATTTGGCCCCAAGTCTGCAGCCAATGTCAGTAGTAATTCCCAAACTAGAATTATAAATTTCCCAATTCACCGGTGTCATGGCTTTGGAGAGGTGACTTGTATTTCACTGATAACAGGACCGATAAAGAGGATCAAAAAGGCTGTCGTGATGTTAGTGATGTGTTTTACACTTACATTGAATACAATGTTGAAATACCTCCTAACCTGAGAAAATGCAAACAATAATCGCAATTTTGAAAAAAATGATGTCTTTTTCCTAGTTATCCTGCCAAGGGTACTTAGTTTAGAATCCTGGTTGCAACTACCCTGCCTTGACTGTCATGCTCATTTTTGAAATCCTGTGACCATTAGATATTTTTTATGTGTGGAAGACCAATGCAATGTTTTAACACTGCAAGTGTTCTATGAAGAGTTGAGTATTCCCTTTAAAATGTTACAGGTCCCCTGAGTCTTCAGACTGTTACAAACATATACAGGTACAGTGAGCACGCTACAGGTTATCAGTACAATGTATTGATTTGTGACAGATGTATCATGATCTACACTTTATAATTTATCATTTTTTATTGAAGAGAGACCTTAACAGCAAATGTCAAATATTTGGGTTTACCGTATATGACTGTAGATAAGCCGATCTCATAAGTCAAGGTATTCACTTGGCCCTTGAAATCTGTACCAAAATGTTTTGGTGGTAGATAAGCCCGACCCCCAACCTAAAACTACGTCTCGTCATGATCTGTCATCGGCTTATCTATGGTCAGATACGGTAGTCTTTTTCAGTATCATTTCACATACTTTGGATCACAATAATTAAACTTAGACTCCTATCCTAGATGGTGTTAGCCTGTGAGGACACTCCATAACTGTAATTAGTACAGGCCCCTAGCATTCTTTTAACATTATTCACGATACAGTATTTCTAATATGCAAGTGTATAAATATGATCAATATTGATTGGTATAAAGTGACTGTCAGTGACTGGAAAAATGTAAAGACAAATCATTTATTAGCTTCTTCTCTGTTAGCAATGTTTGATGATTGTTGTTTATTTATAGATTGTTCCCATTTAAGATACAGGAAAATATGTTATTTCACGAGATCTCTATTTAGCATAGTGCAAGACTTCCTTTCCTTGTTGAAGGGAACACAATATGTAGGTCTTTACAAACTAATTTTAAGTTCATTTGAATACAGTCTATTTTTCTGTCATGTGTGTATTTGAATTTTGTGATGAAGTTTCTCTACATTGTGTCCTTGGAGAAATGTCTTATATTGTGACAAAAGGTTCCTTGGCATCACAATATGTACAACAATATTGCTTCAATTGAAGAAATCATATGCATCTGTAAATAGAAAATGTTTAAATCTTTCAGGAAACTACATGAACAAGTAGGCACTGTTTTGTGACATACTATTAGGACAAGAGGGTATTTATTGTTTATGGAGATTTGGATAGTTACCTCTCCTAATTTCAATGGCTATAAGCAAAACAATAAGTATATGTCAGTTGCACATTTGGTTTGTGAATTGATACCATTATTGCAAATAACAAGTGTGCCAGTCTCTGTATCAATTTATTTTGCAGAAACATTGTCAAATGTAAAGGACTTTTCTTGAACATTAAGGGGGCGGTCGGGTAGCCTCGTGGTTAAAGCGTTCGATTCCCGACATGGGTACAATGTGTGAAGCCCATTTCTGGTGACCCCCGCCGTGATATTGCTGGAATATTGCTAAAAGCGGCGTAAAACCATACTCACTCACTCTCTTGAACATAAACTTCTTATCCTGTCCTCAGCATCATGAACTGCAAATAACTATTTTCATATTCTTTCATACATGCATTGAACAGTGTTCTTCCCGTGAGCAAAAGTTTTAAAAGGTTTGCTGATGGTGGTGTTGTAGGGTGTGAATAATTCACCCTGTACTTGAATGTAGACAAGCCAAACAGGGAGACTGGGGCTTTGGCGTATATATTGAACCTTACTCTCTGAGTAGTTTTGTCACAAAGAACATGGGTTCGAAACTCAGATTTCCCTGATCATGTTTGTTCGTTTGTCAGCACCCATGCTTGTGGGTTGTCAAATGTCTAAGGTCTGCATTAACTTTGGCTTTTCTCCCAAATCAAGCTGACAGGCCGTGGTATAACTGAAATACTGTTCAAAGTGGTGTAAAACAAAAATCACTCATTCACACGGAACATATCCACCCTAGCTTACAATATATGGCCAAGGTATTGCATTTCACCATAGGTCAACGACCTCAGTCACCAGGATGGGGATTCCCCTCACCAGCTCCACTCCGTCCTTGCCGTAGTCATGGCAGCCGTTACTAGCAATCTCATCAACATCCTGAACTCCTGAGAGATTATGTTTATTTGATGAAGTAGGCAGCTTGAGGTGGGTCTCAGGTAAATGAGAACAGTTGAGGTGATGAGACACTAAGCTGTCTATTACTTTCTTGACCTACTTTGTCTGCTGTCTGTGGAATGTATCACCCGGGATGGCATTGGTTTACGTTTTGTCACTTGACTGTTTTCATAGTGTAAGAAATGGCTGGGATATTGGCATTAAGATGTAATATTTAAACTCACTCACTCTTATGTAAAAAATGCACGTAAGACAAATATGTGTAAAGAATTAGGTTAAGAGAAAAGTGTAAGATGGATCAACATTAAAAAAACGAGTAATGCTGGTAAGAGTTAAGGAAATTGTATAGTTATTTTGGGTCTGAATTAATATTTATGACATCTTCATGAAAATTGGTAAGGCAAAAAAACAATTTGTGTTTCCTAAAGTACCGTGTGACAGTTTTCATTATGCAAAGCCAGTGATAAATTTACTTTGAAAAAGTAAACTGGACAAACACAATGAACATATGAAAATGCTACATGAACAGAATTTGGAATAACCTGTTTCATTTTTTCACCAATTATTCTTGTCTGGCACATTCCGATCCCAAATTCACAATTAAACATCTTTGTCATTGCCCTGTGGAAATGCTTGAAAAAACCCTCATACCTAGCACAGGTTTAAGGAAACATAAACCCAACACATTTGGGTCAGTAGGTAGAGGGTTTCTTTTATACTTTTATAATAATAATCTTAGACGCAATGGCTTGCATGTTACTGATGTTAGTTGCAATGTTTCTCGAATTTGTTGGTCAAACTAGCTGCAGCAACAATGATAAAGAGAAGCATCTGTTTTTGATCCGAATGTAAAATATGGCTTTCTTGAGAGCGGTGTCCAACTGTACTAAAAACATCTGGGTCACAAGAGGAACAATAGGTTAGTTGGGTTACCTGAAACAAGTATTCTGGGGGGGGGGCTTGACTGGGAGTGTTGTTATGAACGGTCCTATGAGTTGTAGCAGTGTCTCTCTGGTTTTATGGGTCCCAAGTTATGTTTAATGCCACAAGCTCTCTCAGATAAGTGAACATGGTAACTTTATTTAGGAAAATTCAAATTTGTTTGTATTATGCAGTATTTTTTTAATGTTCCAACAATCATAATGTGGTCATATTTGTGTTAAACATTGAAGATTTCTGTTTTAGAAAATTCAAGATCAGCAACATAGTGAGAAAGAAAGGAAACAGGGAAAGGGGATGTCAAATATGTTGAAAACACGGATTCAAATTTCACATGTAAATAAATCATCAGGAAGCTGGTTGTCATGACAAAAGCTGTACAGAACAGTGCATTATTAATCAGGTCCCATGTCATGGGAGACACTGTAATGTCATTGTTCAGGCCAACTCTATGGGGAATAAATGATTTACTATTAGATTGTTCGTAACATTAGAAATAAGGAAAGTAGATGAAAATCCATTTTTATATCTTCTTAAATACTATGAGAGTGAGTGAGTGATTGTATGGTATTATATGCCTCCCAAATATTACCTCAGTTATTCATGATGTCTGTAAAAGCTTGTGCTTATCAAACAAATTCACCTTGGCAGGAAAGCTAAAAACACAGAGAAGGTTTAATATACTTCTGAAGGAATTATTATTCCTGGAAAACATTTCAAATATTAGCAAAGTTTGTTTATTTCTTGTTTAATGCCGCACTCAGCAATATTCCAGCTATATGGCGGTGCCAAGTTAGTAGTACCTGGTATTTTTAGAGGAGTAAGCTATTACAACTGAAGAATGGTGTATGTTGAATGATTGATTGAATTATTTCAGTATGGTTTGTGTGTTTGTTGCAGTTTAGCATCACAAGAAATATAAGAATGAATAATTAATTTATGCACTTGCTGTGCATATGTGCAAAAGTGCTTTCATGAAATCACGAACAAGTTTTGACAAGGGGAAGTAAGTCTCAGGCATGTTTTACGACTTAGTGATGGTTTGGTTAAGGTATATCAAAATATCAATATGTGTGTACCAAATGAGTTTCCAACTCTATTCCATGATTTTCAATAATGTTGTTATAGTATGTGATATTTCAATAGCTAGTTTGTGATTGGTAACTATGGCGATAACAGTGATATATGCAGATCATATGCTTAGAAATTTGATTTCATTTGATTTGCAATTTTGTTATCATACTTCTACAGTATTTTCTAGGAATGTATCAGAATTATTGTCACATTTTAATTTCTTTTTAATCAATAGTTTATCTATGCTAAAACAAAACCAGACTTAAAAAGAAAAAAACCCAGATTATCATTGATAATAACAGAGTTGAGAGAAAGTTCTTATTTAAGGGTAGACGAAGAAATCTGCAGTTGATCAGCTAAAAGGGATTTAATAGTCATAATTTCTCCTACTACCAATAATTTTATAAGCCATACCAAAGTATAAAATTGGAGCAAAGATAGTAACAATGTAAACTTTGGTTCTCTCCTGAAATTCACCGATGATCTTTTCTTTCATGTTGTGAAAGTGTATTCCATTGAATACACTCCAGTTTCATTTTTCTCAACATGTAAATATGCTGGACACACAACCCACTCCCTTCACACAGATTATGTGAAGATGTTCCCATGGAAAATATTGATTCTCAATGACTCTGTTCACCATTACACTTCACTCACGACTGTAGATAGAAGCAAGTTCTGTAAATATATTGTGTGTGGTGGTTCCAGCTTATGGCTTAATGTGATATGTCGATACATGTAATAACAAGGTACATGTTTTCATTATCATAATTCCTCAAGTGGACTCCTTGAGTGTAGTCGACGGATCTGGTGAATTCATGTCGTAACTCCAAAAGATGGAATCTGGTCATTGTTATTGTTCATCGTTTATGATCTCTTTTTAAGGTAGTATTATGTTATGCAGTTTATTGGTCCCCAGCATCATCATAAAGGTGTCGGGAGCACGGATGACCCAGTCGTCTAAGGCGCAGCGATTTGCTGTGCAGAGTTACGTCCCTTTGGCATGCCAGAAACCTGTGATTGTGGGTTCGAATCTCGGTTCGCCCCGATTATGTTTTAGGTTTGTCAGCACCATACCCGTGGTCATGGGTTTCACTGAAGTGGTAAACGTCTAAGACCTGCATCACTTCGGGCTTTCCTCCCACATTAAGCTGACACGCCGTGATATAACTGGAATACTGTAAAAAACAGTATTAAACACAACTCACTCACTCATAAAGGTGTCTAAAATTGGTCACAATGACTGCCAAGTATGAATAGTACTAGGAGGGTGAAGGAGCTAGTCTCTGTGGTTTCTCAAGAGGGTTGAGATCCTCCATTTATTAACCCCTATATGTTGAAGGATATAGTAAACAGCATGTCTGTCTGGAATAATTCCCACATTTTGGTGAAGCATTACTCAAAAATTGTCTTCATGAAAACATCACAGGCATGTGGAAGTTTTACCATTATCTTTTGCTTTCTCTTTATGTTACATTTGCTCCATATTCGTGATATTAAGATGGACACAAACTCAGATATTGGTCAGGTACATTTCAGAAGCATTTCCAAGGTAACTTCACTCGTTTGATAATTTAGTGCTCCATATTGTCATTTCCATGCATTGAAAAAAGTTACACCTCCTATCAACATGGAGACTTTCTATAACTTCTCAGAACTGTTGACTATATTTCTTTGCAAAACTGTATGGAGCCAGTGGAAAATGTCCCCTGGATGAATACATCTGAGCTGTGAGAGACTACTGTGGTCGTATATATGAGTAGTGTTGGTGTAAGAGCAGGCCATGTATAGCAACACAGTTTTATGTGTATGAAACTTATCTTCAAACTAATGTTTTGTCATGCGCAACTTGCCATGTCATTGAGTCACTGAACAGTATTACACTAACTGAATGAACTCTGTCAGTGAGTGAAGTTAACCTCAAAACTAGTTCCAAAGAATACATCCTGGTCATGTAGGAATAGAGATGATGCTGTTTTCCCATACCAAAGCCTTAGGACAAAAAATCAGTAGTCTCAGCCAAAGTTCTCAAAGATCTCCGTGTTATCAATTACCTTTATATTGCTTTCAGCCTTTTATGTGTAAAATGAAGAATATTTTCTGTATATTCCATTACATTGTGATCCAAGGGTGGCTCAGTGGTATATGGCATTTCACCTCCACATGCAGAGTTCCCTTAGCTGTTCCAGGATATGTTTTTTTTTGCGTTCAAATCCTTTGTCAGAACCATACCTAGCCAAGGTAACCATCTACAGAGGCAGATCCAGGATTTTGTGTGTGCACAACGTACCGAAGTCAGAAAATTAACAAACACATGATCGATTGGCATGTTGAGGTGTATGAAGACAGCGTGTGTGGGCACCCCTGAACCTCTGGAGCCACAGTGATCAGTGCACCACTGTGTGTTTTCCTATCACATTATGTGGCTTGCTATGATATAATTGAAATACTGTTCCAAGCATCAATAAAGCCAACTCACTCATTCCTTCATATTTACCATATCTGTTGGATGTTTGGCACAGTAGATGGTTTAGGAATACCTAATAATGTTAGTAATATCAAAACTGTAAATATTATTAGATGCATAAATATCAAATTTAACTCATCACATAACAGTTTATATGGTGTTAAGTTACTTGTCAAAAGCACTTTGTCCTTTATATATTATATTTCAGAGTTGGAACTACATGTATAATTATACAGTTCAGAATATCAACTAACTTTAATGATAGATCCTAGGTTGCCTGACTGGAATATTCACCATAGAAAATGTCCAAGAGACAATAACTGCAAATAAATTGAAAACGTTTCTCCTTGATTGTGTTAATGATAAGATCAATAGCCATCACTCCGCCATTATATAACACAAGTAGGTCTGGCATAGCAGTATTGTGTCGGTGATGGCCCTGTCCCCTGGTATTCAGTTTAGACAATCCAGCACAGGTATGGTGGAGGGCCTAGGGATGCACTGGTAAATGTGGGATGGACTTCTTCAACAGATGTGGAATGATGGTCCGTCCACAAGGTAAACTAAAGATTGTGATTCCAGCAGTGGAGACTTGTTTGTGGATGCTTACCTGCTAAGCAGGAAGGAAATGGAGAAATTGATTTTTGAATTTCATGAAAGATCAATGAGTACTGTAAGGTCTTAGATTTATAGTCCTGGAAGGTTTCTTTGGTAGCACAGGCAAGGGTCTTGTGCTGCCTCATCTCTAGGGCATTACTGAAAATCATTTAGGGAAAAAAATCCCCCCAAAAGGTATTTTATGTGCTAGTAAATTGCATAGATCAATCTAGAATTGAAAACAGTGAAAGCTTAAAGGGAAAGAATAATTCGGCAGCAACACGGTTAATTATTCATTAAATAGTTACATGTTAAAATATATTTTGTATTTGAAAGAAAATATTGATATATAGGCCATACCAATTTGTTTTTATTTGACAGTCATAAATGACCATAAATCTTTCAAAGGTATAAAATTATTCATGCTGTTTTTTTAATGTGCATTTTTGTAATTTTTTAAAGTTTATTTTGGGAAAGTATCCTCATATTGGACAATCCTCAACATTGTTCTGAATTGAATTAAATAGGTTGCTTTGGCATTATAAATCTTATAGCGAGGTGGTTGGCTTTATATACTTGGAAGACAATCACAAACATTCATACATCCTGTTTCATTGAAGATCTTGCTTGACATCTGTTAAGCTTGTGTTCACTGCTGATGCTATCATTGTTTCATCCATTGCTATAAACGTGACAGAAATGCCTCTGTAATTGTTTAGACTCAGACGAAAATCTTGATAGGTTTGAGACATTATTTGTTTGGCCACTTTATGTTTTGTTTTGAAATCTGAGACATAGGTATGTAATTTAATCATGATATTTTCTTGTACAATTTGTTTCCCCTTGTCTGTTTTTAGCATCTTCCCAAGGCTAAATTTAAGAGTCCAATTTCCACCCTTGCTGAACTAGGCTGGAATTTCTAGTGGCTATTATGAGTTATGTCCCTTCTAAATCCCTCCTGTTGGTTCCACCTCTGATGTCACTTGCATTTGCTTCAAACAAAATCGTGTCACCCAGTAAGGACGATCTGATTGATAATCAAGATCTACATTGTAATAAAACGGGTCTTACTTTGTGAAGTGCATCAAATCATGTTTGCACATCTTATTAAAGGCATGAAAATTATCTGTTGACGCTAAGTTGGCGGTACATATGCTTTGAAAATCTTTCAAACGACGGAAATCTGCATAGCAGTTTATGAACCGGATTTTGATTTCGATTGAACTATGCATAGACTCTTTGGTCCAGCCAAAATACATTGTATAACTCCATAATTCCAACCCAGTTCGGCAAGGTGGAAACAAGACTTTCTCAGTCAGTTAACGCCCTTGCCTCAGATAGATGGATTATAGAGACTCTCCCCTGTGTATTTAGTAACATTTTCAGTATATATTTGTTTCTTTTCTTTTTCGTTTATTCTGGCACAGTTAGTATTCATTTGCCATTCACTCCCAAAGTTTCATTACACTTCATATGTAATGCAAAAAGGAACAGTTAATAATAGCCAGTATCTAAGGTATCCACAATCTGTTTACGATGATAATCGAAGCAACTCTGTACAACACATATATCGGTATAATTATGCAAATTCGGCATTGTAAACAAGAATACATGTACAGTGTGTGGTGTCCACAATAACCTCAGACTTTCACATGGCCAATGGTAATGGATCATTTTTGGCAGTTTGTGTGATGATTATTTTTTGTTCGACATTGTCACTGCTTTGATCATTATACTGAACTGGGTCACATCTCTAGAATACTGAGGACCTCTATTCCTGTGTCTGGTTCCGTTGCATTTATCTCTACATTCAACACCTTCCTCCATGACATGGCGACAAAGGATAATAAATTTTAGTTGCTCTTTTTTTCATAAATGGGTATAATTCTTCATTTAATGCTGGAATTTTAAAAAGGGTTGTTTTGGGGAGATATATATGATGTATTGCTGTTTGCAATCTGATAATTGTTTATTTTGGTATCTGCATGTTTATTTTGAGTTGATTATTCCATATATTTCCTGGCTGAATGAACACATGAATGAACACGGTAGAGATAAATAATGAGTTGTGAGGAAGGCATGTTTTCATTCCTCCAATTTCACAAGATCTAACAGTTTATATTTACAAACAGCAACATACTTTGCTGATAGAAACACATACCTCATGCAATGGTAAATATGAACGATTTAAGTACTGTTGTCTTCAGTTAATGCTTCTCATCAACAAACTAGAAATATGCCACCACATGAAATGATAGTATCTGATGTGTTCCCAGCATTTCTGAACAATATGTGGATTTCACGAGAATTCTCATGTTTCTTTTTTTATACATTCCCTTATTTATTGCCATTAGTATATTTATGTTATAGAATCTTATTAACACTGATGGGCATTTTCTGAACTTGAATTAATTTTCACTTATCCAAGCAATTTTCTATATTTTTGTCAGGGCACTTTTCATGCACAGGGGATGTTAGCTTGTCACGCCGAAGACCCGGGTTCGATTCCCGACATGGGTACAATGTGTGAAGCCCATTTCTGGTGTCCCCTGACATGATATTGCTGGAATATTGCTTAAAGCGGCGTAAAACCATACTCACTCACTCACTCATGCACAGGGCACTTTTCATGCACTGGCCACCTTTCATGCACAAGGCATGTTTTGAATTTCAGTCACTCTCAGACCCCTTTCCACAAGTAGTTATGTTACAGTGTCTCTGAACTTCGACACTTTGTGAATTAATTTTCACTTTCATGTAAAAGTAAGAGGTTTTCATACATTCGTTGTTGTCCCTGTGATAACTTACTCATTAGTGAGCAGTACAAAGTTTGATGTTGGATAAAAAAATTATACTACTTTATTCTTGGAATTTTGCGTCACCCGGTCTGCAAGTGTTTAATCAAATAAAATAATCTATTCAGGAGTTTACAGTTCAAGTGAAAAAAGCAGCTTTTGTTGGAAAATTTTCATATGCTCTGAAAATGAACAGCATCACTATTGTGAGGAAAATAAACTGAAATACAAGATTGATTTTCCCAGTTCAAATATTTATCATGGTGTGTTGATCTTGGTCATGCACTTCAACTTCTCCCATGCAGTTTTGATAACATGTACTCAGTGGAAATATGTATATTTATTTCTTAAATTCCTGTTGAGCGTGTTAACATTTTCACAATTATTTGTTATGGGGTCTAAGTGTACTTCTCAAGGCTCACACAGGTAATCTTTTTATCCAACATAAGACTTTTGAACTTCTCCCTAAAAATGGCATACAACTTTGTTTGAGAGAGTAAAAAAATGCTACAGACTTGCTGTCCCTTAGGTCTAGTCATACTTGTGAGATGGTAGAACTAGGACATGGGACTAAATGACAGAAACACACTTTAGACCATGACACTTTAACAATGGTTTGAAGCGTGTGTTGTGAGTATCCCCATGTTACTCTAGAGCCTGCTATGATGCTTCTAGATTGTTGAATTTGATTTTGTGAAATACAGTGTTACAGTAATTTATTGTGGCATTGCCAGTGTTAGTTATTTATTGCTGGGACCCAGATGTTTGGCTTGTTGTTGGATGAATGGGCTATGTTGTATAATGTCCAGGAAGCTTGTCCTGTTCATTGTCTCCTTAATCAGGTAGGCAGCCGATACTCGATGATGAGGCAGATGAAAATACATAGTGATAGTGGTCGTAATGCTCATGACTGTAGATAAGAAAGATACAGTATCTTTTGTTGAAGAATATTTATCTAAAGAGGCACAAGGTTCCAAGGTTTGGTGCCAATTTCCGGCCAGGGTCGACATATTGTGATATCATGATTTTAGTAGGGTCAGGATTATATTGCAAAAGCACAATGCAATAAGTATCAACCTTTTCAAAACAATGGACACCTCACAATACTCTATGTCAGATACAGTATTTCAAGTAGCATATTGTAGGTTGGATATCACAAAGGACATGCAAGGCCTTTTTTTTTATCCAAAAGCCTTGATTTTAAGTCTCATTTTTTATCTCAATAAAATAACACAAATATCATCAGAATGAATAAAAGCAAACTTGCTTGATAAAGGTGCTAGAATCTACTCCAAAGTTTCACCTTAATTGTAATAATAAAAAGTTTGTTGTCCATAAGAACTTGTTCATCACACCAACTTCTAATGCCACTTTCAGAAATAATGTAATTGAGTTTGAAGATTTACATAGTGTTTAGGGGACTTGAATCAAACTGGCTGGGACAGCTATGTCACCCTTGCCTAGCTGCTCTTCCATGCTTTAACCATGGCAATAAGCAGTTCTACATTTAATACCATCCCTCCACAACTCATTGCTCTTGGGTTGATTATTAAAGCATCTGCTGTTACAATCTATTTGCTCTGCTTGTTTGCTGAAGTTTTATCAGTGCGATGATTTCGTAATGAGGAAGTCATAACCAACCCCTGGCTTGTTCCAGTGTAACCACACGATCCATGGACTGTTGTGCTTCCTGTGATTCCTCACATGATCACAATCTGTTACTAATGTAATTCCTATAGCATTGATTGTTATATCCATAGAGGGGTTTTGAAATAATGTCTAGATGATCTTCAGTCTACCATTGTTACAGATTGGTTCATTTCAATCATTGCTATGAGCTATAAGAGACACAGGATGAAAACCATATACTGGGATGCAGGGATTCGGTCATGAGACATCAACAGCTTACACACATAGTCCAACATTTTGGGTATCATTTATCAAAGTTTTGAGATGGCTGGCTGGAAAGTTTATTTTTATCACCATCCTCCGAGCATGTATGGGTCTAGTGTATATTTATACATGCAAAGCATTTTTTTCCTATTTACATTTCTTTGATTGTGATGTACAAGATGTTTGTATATTATGGACCATTGTGTATTTAGCTGTGATTGTTGCAGAGACACTAGACTTGCATGTTTGGTACCATTCATTTCCGACGTGTTGATGACACATTGACATAAGCTTTAACTCACACATAACTTTTAACATGTCTGTGGTGCAGTTATCAGGATTTGTTACATGGTGGCAAATCAGCTTTTACAACTATGTGCCATTGTCCTGTTCTGGATTCCGTTCAGGGGCTGTTCCATAGAGCGTTGCACCAGTAGTGCATGCTTAAAGACTGCTGCTTGTGTTAAGGAGGGGTAGGGATACAGGTGGCCCCGTCACAGAAGGCACTGCAATTCACTGTGCAGAGTTGTGTCTCTTAGGCATATGTCAATCCTGTGATGGTGGGTGTGAATCCAAGATTTGCCCTCATTCTGGATCCTGGTTTGCCAGCACCTCTTCAAGTTAGTGGAGTCAAGACATTACTGACATTACTTTGTGGAACAGTGTTCTGGTCCTGTATCCTGGGCATGTCATCCTCACAGCTTGCAGTGCTTAAGCCACAATTTTTTACTGTGTGGTTTACAGATGTTTTACTGACACATTTATAGCCGAGGCTAAATTTCGTATTTAAAAATATGTGTAGTTCAATATGTTTTGTATTTAGCACACTTGATGTTACGTAGTTGCCAGGTATTTATTTCTGTGAAAGACGACCTTTTCAGGTGTTAGCAGTGACCAGATAATATAAATCAAAGGCCTTTGATTAAATATTATTCATGAAATTATTGTTATTTAAAGTTAAGCTACAGCTTGTTAGAATTTTCTACTTGAATCTTTTTGTAATTCATCAAAGATAGAGAGGTGTGCAAATGAAAATAAGTTGATGCTATGTTTTGTATTCATGCATTTTCTGAATGTGGCTTTGTCTTCTTGTGTCAAATCTGTAAACCACGAACATAGAAAAGTGTTGTCGAAACATCACAGACAGTGATGAGCTTTATTTCCAGCCTAAGTCAGCCATGCAGAGTGGATCATAATTCTCTGTGTCCAATCATAATGATGGCCTGTGCTACATTTGTAACCATGGTAACTTCTGACCTTGACCTTTTCTACCCTATATGAAGGATTCTTCATGTAGCAATACCTGCTATTCAATCCACCCTGAAGTGTAATTAGTCATAGTAAAAAAATTGTGAATATTGCAAGGACATTGTCTAATCTGAGCTAGACTGGATTCAGTTTCGTTTTTGTAAATGGAAAAGATCGAAATACTCTATTTTATTGATATGTGAGTTTGCTTGAAAAGAAAAGTTTCACACTTTAGAAAGAAATTGTTTCATTGTACCTCAAGAATATATTCAAAACATATATGACAGTAATTATAATGAAACAGACTGATCCAGTCGAGTTGAACACTGATTATTGTGTATTGCAGTACAGATGCAAACAGAAGCGTGATGCAAGAGTCAAACAATACTTGATGATGCACCTACCTTAGTAATTAGCCTGGGACACTTGACCCCTGCAGTATGGGGGTTAAATGTCACATGGCAGTTAATTAATCTAGTTTACAATATGAGTCTCTTTATTGACTTGTCCACACCAAGCAGTATCCATGGTAACTGCCATAGGAGATGCATTGAGGCACTGTGCTGAGGTCATAGTCTTTACTACTATACTGATGACAGTAGAAATGAATTGGCTCAAAATATTGTTTTTGTTACATTTGGGAGAATTTTGAATTTCATCAGAAAAAGCTTTAGACTAACAGAAGTTCTGTTGTATTTACCATAGATATTCTGAAATATGAATAGAAACTATGTCATATATTTATATTTTTTCGAGGTCCAACAATTTATGCACATAAAAACTTTATGAAAAGCAGTGTTCATGTGGAAAGATATTTGGCAGCCAAATGTCATATTTTTGAATATTTGTGGTATATACTAGGTGAGATAAGATAGTGGGTCTACATTCTGTATACCAACACATGTCCTCAGTGTAAATGCCTTATCAGTTACAGGGACAAAGCCTCCAAGTGCCATGAAATGTACACGTTATTACCTGTCACATGTACAGTATGTTGTGTATATATATTTTACAGAAGGTTATTAACCTACTTATATTGCTGTGTATTTGTATACTCAGTATATGCACAGAGTCTTGAGCCACTGACATTTGCAGATGTACAAACTTGGCTTCTATTTAAATAAATCAAGATAATCTAAACCAAGATGCTTTGTTGTTATTGGGGTGTTGGGCTGTTCATTGATCACAGGGTGACGTGAGGGTTTCACACATTGATCACAGGGTGCCATGTAAGGGTTTCACACATTGATCACAGGGTGCTATGTGAGGGTTTCACACATTGATCACAGGGTGACTAGGGATTCACACACTTATCACAGGGTGCTATGTGAGAGTTTCACACATTCATCACAAGGTGCAATGTGAGGGTTTCACACATCACCAGGTGACGTGAGGGTTTCACACACTGATCACAGGGTGCTATGTGAGGGTTTCACACATTAATCACAGGATGCTATATGAGGGTTTCACACTTTGACCACAGGGTGATGTGAGGTTTTCATACATTGATCACAGGGTGATGTGAGGGTTTCACACATTGATCACAGGGTGATGTGAGGGTTTCACACATTGATCACAGGGTGATGTGAGGGTTTCACACATTGATCACAGGGTGACGTGAGGGTTTCACACATTGACCACAGGGTTATGTGAGGTTTTCATACATTGATCACAGTGTGATGTGAGGGTTTCACACATTGAACACAGGGTGATGTGAGGGTTTCACACATTGATCACAGGGTGATGTGAGGGTTTCACACATTGATCACAGGATGACTTGAGGGTTTCACAAATTGATCACAGAGTGCTATGTGTTGGTTTCACACATTGATCACAGGGTGCCGTGTGAGGGTTTCACACATTGATCACAGGGTGACATGTGGGTTTCACACATTGATCACAGGGTGATGTAAGGGTTTCACACATTGATCACAGGGTGATGTGAGGGTTTCACACATTGTTCACAGGGTGATGTGAGGGTTTCACACATTGATCACCGGGTGACGTGAGGGTTTCACACATTGATCACAGGGTGATGTGAGGGTTTCACACATTGATCACAGGGTGATGTGAGGGTTTCACACATTGATCACAGGGTGATGTGAGGGTTTCACACATTGATCACAGGGTGACGTGAGGGTTTCACACATTGATCACCAGGTGACGTGAGGGTTTCACACATTGATCACAGGGTGTTATGTGAAGGTTTCACACATTGATCACAGGGTGCAATGTGAGGGTTTCACACATTGATCACGGTGCTATGTGAGGGTTTCACACATTGATCACAGGGTGACTAGGGATTCACACACTGATCACAGGGTGCTATGTGAGAGTTTCACACATTGATCACAGGGTTCTATGTGAGAGTTTCACACATTGATCACAGGGTGCTATATGAGGGTTTCACACACTGATCACAGGATGCTATATGAGGGTTTCACACATTGATGACAGGATGACGTGAGGGTTTCACACATTGATCACAGGCTGCAATGTGAGGGTTTCACACATTGATCACAGGGTGACGTGAGGGTTTCACACACTGATCACAGGATGACTTGAGGGTTTCACACATTGATCACAGGGTGATGTGTGGGTTTCACACATTGATCACAGGCTGCAATGTGTTGGTTTCACACATTGATCACAGGGTGATGTGAGGGTTTCACACATTGATCACAGGGTGATGTGAGGGTTTCACACATTGATCTCAGGGTGATGTGAGGGTTTCACACATTGATCACAGGATGACGTGAGGGTTTCACACATTGATCACAGGGTGATGTGAGGGTTTCACACATTTATCACAGGGTGACGTGAAGGTTTCACACATTGATCCAGGATGACGTGAGGGTTTCACACATTGATCACAGGGTGATGTGAGGGTTTCACACATTGATCTCAGGGTGATGTGAGGGTTTCACACATTGATCACAGGATGACGTGAGGGTTTCACACATTGATCACAGGGTGATGTGAGGGTTTCACACATTTATCACAGGGTGACGTGAAGGTTTCACACATTGATCCAGGATGACGTGAGGGTTTCACACATTGATCACAGGGTGATGTGAGGGTTTCACATATTGATCACAGGGTGATGTGAGGGTTTCACATATTGACCACAGGGTGATGTGAGGGTTTCACACATTGATCGCAGGGTGACGTGAGGGTTTCACACATTGATCCAGGATGACGTGAGGGTTTCACACATTGATCACAGGGTGATGTGAGGGTTTCACACATTGATCACCGGGTGACGTGAGGGTTTCACACATTGATCACAGGGTGACGTGAGGGTTTCACACATTGATCACAGGATGACGTGAGGGTTTCACACATTGATCACAGGTTGATGTGAGGGTTTCACACATTGACCACAGTGTGACGTGAGGGTTTCACACATTGATCACAGTGTGACGTGAGGGTTTCACACATTTATCACAGGGTGACGTGAGGGTTTCACACATTGATCACAGGGTGACGTGAGGGTTTCACACATTGATCACAGTATGACGTGAGGGTTTCACACATTGATCACAGGGTGATGTGAGGGTTTCATACATTGATCACAAGGTGATGTGAGGGTTTCACACATTGATCACAGGGTGACGTGAGGGTTTCACACATTGATCACCAGGTGACGTGAGGGTTTCACATTGATGACAGGGTGACGTGAGGGTCACATTAATCACATAGTTTTCACATTGATCACATGGAACCGGCGATGCTTATCTTCATCATGTGTCATTAACTCACACTTTCACACTCACTAAGCTTCACCTTGGTCATGCTGTCATCATCAGGGAATGGGAGAATGTTGTTATGCGCCTGTCAAGATGCCTGCTGCATCAGTCCATGTTGGTCTATAACCAGCCTGAACCAGATAAACCAGTACCAGACCGAAGGCATGAGCATTAATACTGGGGTACGATAACGCAATAAGCAAAGTCACCGACCACCCGAGCCTCACTTAAGTCAGGTCTTACGTGCTTTTGTTGTTTGGCGCCGCGTTTACCAAAATTCCAGGTATATGACAGCAGATGGAAAATAATGAAGCCTGGTCCAGGCAATCCAGTGATTGATATTGTTAGCAACGTCCCACGGCGTCGGTGTTCGAAAAAATACGCAATCAACCAAGTCAGCGATCCTGATTACCCTACCGTTTTGTCGCCTCTTACCACGGGTATATTTTGCTGGAGACCAATAATATACTAACCAGGAATCCCCACGGGGCCAGGGCTGACAATAACTAGGAGATTCTTCAGAACTCTTCTGAGCCAGAATTCGCACGATATTTTTGGGACAGCTGTAGCACCAAGATCACGTGAGCAACATGCAATCTCAATAAAATTAGATCTTAATGCTGTTTAACGGTAGCGAGATCCACGATCTGATTTTAATGAGACTGGGTAGCATGTCTGAGGCCAACAACCACCAACCGATGAGTTGGTTGGTTGGTTTGTTGTTTAACGCCGCACTCAGCAATATTCCAGCTATATGACGTGGTCTGTAAATAATCGAGTCTGGACCAGACAACAGTGATTAATATCATGAGCATCAATCCAAGCAATAGGGATCGATGACATGCATCAACCAAGTCAGCGAGCCTGACCTCAACCGATGAGTGTTTAGTGTAACAGGCGATTGAACGTCCAGACATGTGGTCATTTTAATTCTGCTTGATGTAAATTTATACATTTTACCTGCACTGTACAGACGTACAAATAGATGAAAGGGCATCCCTACCACAGCTATCAAGTAATCGATTAATCAGAATAGATCGTGAAATGAATCATCAGCTTCATATCATCAATCTCTCCCAGGGCACATACCATTCTCGAGCTCCGGACACGGCCCCTTTAATCTCCTCTGCTGTGTGGAGCTGGTGAATGAAATGTACACACAGGCCTCGGTGTTAAATAACATTTTGTGCAGTTCCTATATATTCCTTTTACAATTCTAATCTTGTTTGCACGATCTTGAACAAACAGCGGATCAGGTGATCTGATTTGTGTGTGGTTACTAAACCTACAATTGTGTCCCATTTGTTGGGAAACGTTTATATTTCATCCGCTATAACCTGCTTCCTAATCAAGACCATCCAGACAGAAGTTCTGCAGGATCATTCTCTGCCTGCAACAAGCAGCCTGCCTTGTCCACTAGAAACACGGAACACTGAATAGTAGCCAGTATATATGTCAACTATAAACAAGCAACATTGAATAGCTGCCAGTATATGTCCAAGAGTAACAAGTGACATTGAATAATAGCCAATATATGTCCACTAGGAACATGTAACACTGAATAGTAGCCAGTATATGTCCACTAGAAACATGTAACATTGAATAGTAGCCAGTATATGTCCAATAGTAACAAGTGACATTGAATAGTAGCCAATATATGTCCACTAGGAACATGTAACACTGAATAGTAGCCAGTATATATGTCAACTATAAACAAGCAACATTGAATAGTAGCCAATATATGTACACTAGGAACAAGGAACACTGAATAGTAGACAGTATATATGCTAACTATAAACAAGCATCATCTGAATAGCTGCCAGTATAAGTGTCTACTAGTACTATTAGCATTGAATAGCTGCCAGTATATGTCCAATAGTAACAATAGTAACAAGTAACAAGTAACAATAGTGGCCAGTATGTGTCTAGTAGTACATGAAGCATTGAATAGTGGTCATAATATGTCTACTTGTAACAAGCAGCATTGAATAACTACAAGGATATATCCACTCGTCAGAATTCGTAGCATTAAATAGAGCCCAGAATACGTCTACCAGTAACACGCGGTATTGAATAAGGCCAGTATATGTCTACTGGTAACAAGCAACATTGAATAACTACAAGGATATATCCACTCGTAAGAATTCGTAGCATTGAATAGAGCCCAGTATACGTCTACTAGTAACACGCGGTATTGAACAAGGCCAGTATACGTCTACCAGTAACACGCAGTTTTGAACAAGGCCAGTTTATGTCCACGAGTAGCATCGACTAGCGGACAGACTATGTGAACCATCAGCAAGCAATATTGAATAGTGGCTAGAATCGGACTTGGTAGACAACGGAGACAGAGCCGACAACACTGATTAATTTCACTGAATTGGTTTGAGTTTTCGCTGATCTCTTGAGGGAATTTCGCCAATCGATGGCCTACCATGCAACAGAGATTGCAAAAACAGTGGAAGGTGACTGCTACATTTGCATCGGATTCATCGCGATTCAAAAACAAACATGGTACAGTTTTAATGACATCTACTATGATCATTGGTTATGAGGTTATAACTTGGTTTGGATTGAGTAAGTATGTGGGTGTTGTCTTTGTTTTATGCCGCAGTTAACAATACTCAAGCTTGTCAATTGCCGGCGTGGACCAGTCAAATTTGTGGTGTCAGCATGATCCACGAACCAGTCTGTCAAGGAATGAGGAGTCTAAATTAAGGAATAAAGCATTGTTCTGGGATCCATTTGAATTTTACGTTTTATTTCTAGATATATGTTCTTAAATAAGAACATAATTCCCTGGGCTAAATGTTAGTCTGGCAAACAGCCAGCCAGCATAAAGCTTCGTGAGATAGAATGTTTACATCCCGGGCTTTCATCACTATTACTGACATACCAGGACGACGTTTCTCTGTTCAGTGTACTTAATATCACCCCCGCACCAGGGTCGACCTCCACTGTCAGAATACACTGACACACAGCAACCTGGAACCCGATCTACATGTAGACTGCGGCATTACGACGGTCGGGAAGCAGCGTTGGGCATTGCGACAGATCAAAGGTAACAGCTGAGAATTACACTGTCCCTCGCCACTACAATCCATATCAATCATCTAGTATAGCCACTGAATCCAAATTATATAGTGGCATCTCCCAAACATACGTCCTAGCCTTGGACGTAACTTGCCTCTTTTAGTTTGTACTCAGTATTGGCCTTGAGAAGCTTCACGAGTCCTGGAGTCTTTAGGGAGGTGTTGGGGCATGTCCCCAAGACTATATTTTTTTTTTGATGCCCCGAAACGCTATTTCCAGGAATCTAGATCATGAAGTGAAGATGAGACAAATACAACAACAACAACAACAACAACAACAACAACAACAACAACAACAACAACAACGATACAAATAGAGCCGAATGGATCTGTAGCTCACTTTTTCTTTCTGGAATAGCATTTTAAATCAGAAACGTCACGCAAAAGTAAGAAAAATAAACAAAAGAAACAAGAGACGTTTCTACACATCAAACATCCTCAAAGCATGTTTATTAAACTACACATAATATACACACAAGTGCAGTTATTAAAACCAAATGTTCCATAGATGCCTAAAATACAGTTACGAGGGAATGGCTGAAATGCACTGAGTTTAACTACGATGAACTGCGTTGATCAATCTCATTCAAATCAGATCTTAGTTTTCGCTACTGCTAAACAAAGATCTGAGGACATCCCATTACGGGTCTGATAGGAAGACTGATAAGAAGAACATTCTGGAATGGCTTATATAGTGCCTAGATTGTATGGATTAAATCATAAAACCCGTAACAGTCGTTCGGAATACACCGTGTTAAATATTTCGTGGTTGCATGATTAGAAAACACATTCCGACAGTAACTTTCATGATCTGGTAAGCGACGTTATGATTGGTTGGATGAAAGGTCGCTCTGACGTGTCCCTGAATGGAATGTCCTCAGATCTTTGTTTTAGCGATAGCTGATTTTAATGAGATTGTGAATTGATGGAGATGGCTTCTAATTATTTTTCAAAATAATCCTCTCCGAGGTCCACACTTCTGTCAACGATGCTGGAGTGCCTGGATCCCACTGGTGTAGAAGGCTTTCTCCTGGTGGCGTAAAATGCCCTTCACACGCCACAGAAATGACGCCATCATCATCTGCATGCTTGCCAGTCCGTTCCTTCTTCATTTGGGAAGAGGTGAGGAAGAGGAAATGTGTGGTGAACCTAAGACTCACCCATGTGGAGGACATTACCAAATTTGACGCATCAGTGACAAATGTGATGTCGATGCAATTCCCTATTTTGACTTGTAAGATATGTTCCCGTGTTTTTCAGCATTCGTGTCCAACTCGTGTTATTCCGGGACAATGTAATGATTCACGTATATTTCGTAATATATCACATATGTAACAGATGCTATTTAACGCACATCAGGACAATATTATACAGTATGATAGAACACATGTTACTGTATATTGGGTATATTTATATTTGCAAGATATATGTAAAAACAAAAAAAATATTCCTGAGGGATTCCTTGAAGGAAGTACTTGAAATCATACGTACATTCTGATCGGTTTGTCGTATTTTCGCACATAACATTCATCGATAGAGGGACGAGTTTTCTTGTTGGTTACGGACAGGGGCGGCGGCCTTTGCATGTGTTTGTGACTGGTGTCACGGTTGGGGCGGGATACGCTCACCTTTTCGCAAACACCTGGTATAATTAACATTTGATAATGATTCATAAACACATGCTCATGACATAGTCGGAATCGTCACAATCGACTCTGCTTTATGCACAGATTTCTGTTGGATATGGAAAGGGTTTTATCGCTCAAAGATGATAATGAACCTGGAGCGTTTCTGATCAGATCAGAATTTGAAGCCAGCGCGCTGAAAGCTTTGTCATGCCCAGCTCAATCCTCAGAATGTTCTCAACTCTCTCATGAGGCATGCCTACTGTATTGGTTTAGGGACCTATGAAGATCCGGGATAGAATAGGTCTTCAGCAACCCATGCTTTCCGTAAAAGGCGACTATGCTTGTCGTAAAAGGCGACTAACGGGATCGGGTGGTCAGGCTCGCTGACTTGGTTGATGCGTGTCATCGATCCCAATTGCGTGAATCGATGCGCATGATGTCAAACACTGGATTTTCTGGCCCAGACTCCATTATTAACAGACCGCCGTCATATAGCTGGAATATTGCTGAGTGCGGCGATAAACAACCAACCAACCAACCAACCAATTGGCAATAGGACGTGTGGTGAGTCGCCAATCGTTCATAACCATATCATGCATTTTGTCAACATTGTCCTTGGTGGCAGCTGAGGGTTTCCTGGTCTTGGATCATCATCAAGGCTCTCTCGACCCCTTTTGAACTCCGCTATCCCCTTCTAAACATTAGCAAAGGAAGGAACATCATTCCCTAAAGTTGACACCATGTCCGCAAGGTTGTGGGAGTTTGCCCTACCAGTTGGAGATACTAAGTCGTGATGACAGCGAGGTAGCCAATTCTGTCTATTTTCATAAACAGGGAGTACCTAGTCACGTTAATGCCTGCAGACATATGCTGCTTGGTTATGTATTCGGTTGAAATACATACTGTAAGCATGGGCAGCAGTGTATGTAATACGTGCAAAATGGTAAGACTGTGCTATTCATCCTCCGTGGTTAGATTCGCATATATAGATAAATGGGGTATTGTGAAAGTCAAAGGTTTAAGCTTGGTTAAAAATCAAAGTTCGCAGAAAACATCTGTATTCATAGCCATTCCATATTGCACGTTCCTAATGCAGGAACAATTTCATTATAATACATACATGCATTAGCATGATAAGTGAGTGAGTGATGGGAAAATGTATGATATTTTCAAATGGTTGCCATGGAGGCCATGTTTAGAATTATGTGAGCAGGTTTGAGAGACAACACAACTGGTATCACCCATGCAAACAAATACGCAGCGATAAGCCTTGTGGTTTGGGTTGGTTGGTTGGTTTGTTGGTTGCACTCGGCAGTATTCCAGCTATATGACGGCGATCTGTATATAATCGAATCTGGACAGGCCACCCGGTGATTGACATCATGAGCATAGATCAAAGCAATTGGGATCCATCATGCATCAACCGATCCCGTTAGTCGCCTCTTACGACAAGCATAGTCCCCTTTTACGGCATGGGTTGCTGAAGGCCTATTCTACCCAGGATCTTCACGGGTCTTGTGGTTTTGGGGATGCAATGTAAATATTCACGACGGATGGACCTGAATGAAAACATTGGACAACCTGACACGACATGCGAGTCATGTAAGCTCAACATTATCAGTAAATAAAATCTTTATTGGTCTTTCAATATTGCAATACAGCAGTGTTATTCATATTTTACTTATTTGAACCTTTTCGCAAGTATGAGTTTCGTATGGAAAATATATATTGATTCATTATTAGTCGAAGGATAAAAACTCTCCAGTAGGAGTTGGGGGAAATCGAAAATACCATATGATTACAGACATACTAAGTTTTTAGGTTTTTTGTTTAACACCGCACTTAGCAATATTCCAGTTATATGACGGCGATCTGTACATAATCGAATCTGGACCATACAATCCAGTGATTGACATCATGAGCATAGATCTACGCAATTGGGATACGGTGACGTGCATCAACAGAGTTACCTATTACGGCAAGCATGGGTTGCTGAAGACCAATTCTAACCCGGATCTTCACGGTTAGAAATACAAAGATGTATCGAGGGATGTTAATGGATGGATAGGAAAAAGGAAGGAAAAGGTTTAACATGGCTGGCCATTGCATTCTAGTTCTGCTGCTGGAGTAGTCAGTTACGGTACTTGCACGGTGGGCACGTGCATTATTGTCTTGAAAGACAAAGCGTGTACTAGTATGGCGCCCAAATGGCGTCAGTACGTTGCCCCGGCAGTACCATCCAGTGACCCTTCCATAGACAATATACACTGGCGTTCTGGCAGTCATTGAGACGCCCCAGAGCGATTTGACAATCTTTCACCGAATTGTCAAAATAAAGTATGATCCTCTATCCGTACATGGAGGGCTTGCATGGCCCACGAGTGCAATGTTGTTGGGGCGTTAAGGTTTGCTTGCGAAATTATTTTATCTCTGTCAGCCATTTTACAAAGCTGATCTTCTGACGGCTGATCAAAACATTTTGATCATCCCTCCTTTCCAGAATGAAGACATTTAATTGGTTCACGCGATCTTGATAAAATACTTTATCATAACTACATGTCAGAATGACGAGATCTGATTGGCCCACGTCATCTTGATAAAATACTGTGTAACCCGTGGAATAAATTTCTCAGTGGGGCTTTAAATCTCTTATACCCCGCCACGAGCAATGCGGGCTACGTGTGTATATCTGAGAGGCAGAATAAATCCCTTATATCCCGCTTCAAAGCAAAAATCCGTACGCTTTTCCTGAGTTAATGGAAGTCACAAGTTAACCTCAACTCAATCGAACAGGTGTTTTCTATCAATTTTGAATTTGTGTTAATTCTTTTACAATGTCAGATTCGGTAAGATAAATTCGTTGTGGCCGGACCACTCGGGGTGCATGGGGTTTTATACGTTTTATAAAGCCGACATCGGGACGCATAAAACCCTAGGGACCCCTCGTGATCCATCTACAACTTATGAAGTATCCCGCCTTGGAGGGAAATAAATTTCTCAGCGGGAGAATAAATCCCTTATAGCCCGCCACGAACAAGAGAGACTGCACGTGGATTTCCGAGGAGCAGAATAAATCCCTTTTACCCCGCTTCGAAGCATAAAGACTCTCGCTTTTTCTGAGTCAACTAAAGTCACTTGACATAGCACAAGTTACCCCAGCACAATCGAACAGCTGTTTTCTATCAATTTTAAATTTGTTTTAATTCTTTTACAATGTCAAATTAAAACATTTCGGTAAGATACATTCATTGTGGCAGTATCACTCAGGGTACATGTGGTTGTATGCGTCCTGCTTAGGTATTATATCACTCCGACTCGTGGTTTAATAAGTGGAAATGATTCTCGGGCATTGCCATTCTACTTTAAATTCTGCGCGTCAGTAAATTTTATTGCCAATAAAAAATAGATTTTTCAAATTTCCCCCGTCTTATGAAGCATACTCTGTTATCGATAAAATGAAATGCTTGACAACTGGCATTGTATTGAAGAGCCGAATTCAATATATTCTGTAGAGTTCCTCTTGCAGCGTTTTCAATAAAAAAAATGATAGAAATAGTCATATATACCGCCCTCGTTACTTTAGAGAACATTGTTCCCGATAAACATTTAATTGTTCATTGTTTCATCAATTGGGAATATATTACGAATTACAATAAGTATTGGTGATATTGTTGAGTTGGTATACAGTGCTCTGGGGGCATAAGGTGGGACACTGGGCCAACGGGAATATCACATATCATGATGAGAGTAGCAAGGCTTAGAATTAGCATCCAATCTGTCGGAAATAGGGGAGTCTACCAATAAAACATAAATAGTCTTGGGAGGTGAGGTCCAAAATCCTGGAAATCGTGAAATCCATCTAACAGAAGACTACATAAGGCATCGGCGTAAGAGTGAGTGAGTGAGTATGGTTTTACGCCGCTTTTAGCAATATTCCAGCAATATGACTCCGGGGGACACCAGAAATGGGCTTCACACATCGTACCCATGTCGGAAATTGAACCCGGGTCTTCGGCGTGACGAGCGAACGCTTTAACCACTAGGCTACCCGACCGCCCCCATCGGCGTAAGAACACTAGAGAGGTGGAATAATCTATTGCAAGGGGGGAAGGTTACCGACCAATAGAAAACGGTGATGATGATTGTTGTGACGCAGGAACCCGGGATTAGGTAGAAACAGATCCCAAGTCTTGAGTCTGGTGCCCGCCCGCTCGCGTCTTGTTGTCACCATCTTTCGAACCAGAAATTAACCTCAGGCCCCAGCATTTCGACTGAGACTGAAGCTTTGCGGCCGAAGTCTGTTAATTAAATGACAAAAAGAGTGGATTGACCAGAAACACAAGTGTGAATAAAAGCTGTTAAAAGAAGAACATCCTTTGCTATTGCTGGAGGAACTACGGTAAAGATCCAAGGGCCGTCGGTACTGACATTGTACCTCTCGTTCAAGTTGTCAGGACCAGGAACGGGGGTTACCGTAGTTCAGGTGAAGGTACGCCAAGACATGTGCTGTCTGTGAACAAGCCGGTGTACAGTCTACTTTCTAATAACCGTAAAATTAACATCTTTGACAGACAGAAGTTTATTCAGTATTTTAAGCCATATGACCTATAGTACAGAAGTGTTTTTTTGGTATCAACATTGTACAGTCACGTGTACATGTAGGTAATAATAAGTTTACATAAAATATTAACGTCTAATTTCAAAAATCTTCTTCAGGAATATTGACAGAGATGATATTGTATTAGCATTTCGGGAGTTCAACAAATATTTCATCAGCTGTTCATCTTTGTACATAGTTGAAATCATAGGGAGGTATCTATTTCTAAGAAACTGATAATATTTACAAATGAGAAGTACATGAAACTCATCCTCAACATAGCCTTCATTACAATAACGGCATAAACTACTTTCTTTATCTTGTACATTTTTCTTTCTGAGATTATTAACATTAAAAGTATGTAATGATATACGTAATTTACACAAAGATCTTCTCAAAGTTCTATCCTGAAGTACAGATACATATTTTTCAGGAACAAGTAATGATTTTTTATTCGTTTAATGGCATAAAAACCTTGAGGATGATATTTGACAGTGCCAATCTTGTGAAAATATATCAAGTAATCTTTCCTTAAGCATGAAGATAAATAATTTATCATTTCCAACATCTTGAGATATCCATGCAAGAGAAAAAACAGACATACAAAGAATATTCCTGATATCAGACACCCATATACAATATTTACCCTTTTCTTCCAAGGCTTTTAACATATTATAACACGTCATTAGCATCTTTACAACACCTCGGACACAAGTACAAACTCAACCCAAGTGGGTTTTGGCGTCCATGCTTGTCGTAGGAGTCGACTAACGGGGTCGGGTGGTCAGGCTCGCTGCTCCTGTGTGGTATGGAAATGTAGCGCAATATGAATGGCATTCTTATTCTTCTTCTTATATTAAGTACGATATATAATTATATTATATACGCTGCTGTTTTGGGAGGTCAGGCTCGCTGACTTGGTTGATGCATGTCATCGTATACCAATTGCGTAGATCGATGCTCATGATGTCAATCACTGGATTGTCTGGTCCAGACTCGATTATTTTCAGACCGACGTCATATAGCTGGAATATTGCTTAGTGAGGCATTAAACAACAAACAAACAAACAAACAAACAAAACAACCCAAGTGGGTAATTGGTAGGTACAAATACAACGTACGACTGTGAATGGACAATGTCTTTCAGAAAGAGGTCAAATGTAACATTTGTTATATTTGGGATTACGCTTTCCTTGAGTAAAGTACAAATTCTAGTACTTCTTTTAGTATAATCCCCCCCCCCCCCCCCCCCCCGGGATTCGAACCCACACTCACATAGTAAGGCACATAATCGCGAGCAAAGTCAGCTACCTAACTTACCCAGTCACCGAGGCTTCCAAAAGTCTGACAATTGGTTCTCTAGTATTTTTGTGAAATTAAACTATATATTGCCCAAAGCAAACATACAGTAACCCTAGTAACCTATATGTTCAATGGATCGGTCCCTGGTCAGGCTTGGTGACTCAGTTGCGTGGGACGTTGCTGTGATATAAACGACTGGTTTATCTGACCCAGTCTCGATTATGTACAGGCTGACATTTTGTAGTTGGAATATCGCTGCGTGTGGAATTAAAAAAACAAACAACGAATCATATAAAAACATAGCACGTGCTTCAAACATTTCAGAAGTTTGAAGTTCCTGCATGTATATTAGCATCATGGAAAGAGAATTATATTTTTGTTGTCCATTAAAAGAGCTATTTTGTACATTTAAATGCATAGTAAATTACTAAAATAACATCGGCCTTTTTTCTCCTAAGCTGAGTATGAAGTGTGACCAGGAGAGTGAGTTGTGTTTAACGCCGCTTTTAACAGTATTCCAGTTATATCACGGCGTGGCAGCTAGCTTAATGTGGGAGGAAAGCCCCAAGTGATGCTGGTCTTAGACGTTTACCACTTCAGAGAAACCCACGGGCACGGGTATGGTGCTGACAAACCTAGAAACATAATCGGGGCGAACCGGGATTCGAACCCACAATCATAGGTTTCTGGCGTGCCCAAGGGACGCAACTCTGCACAGCGAATTGCGGCGTTTTAGACCACTGGGCCACTGCCCCCTGAAGTGTGATCATTTAGGGGCATCATAGCTCATATGAAATACTAACAAAACAATTAAGACCCTGTGGAAGGGACCCTGATTCCCATCGGTGTTGAAAACAATGCGAAAACTTTGAAAACCCAATAATTTACTTTCACATTGCCTCCATATCATTTAAAACGCAGATACGTGACGTGCATGTTTTACGTGAAATGCACGTGCAGCATTCTGTTATGTGAGCTGAATACGTTCTAACAGAAATGATTCTACTGTCCGTGATTCAATTACCATATCTCATCAATCCATATTACTTTAAGCGTAGGCAAATGTCCTGCACGTTCTTTACGAAATATATTGAAACGCACGTGCATGAACATGAACAAACTAACAAGAGGATTAATTTATGAAATACAATGACATCGACAGGTTAGTCTGTGTTTTGTATCCAGATAGACTTCTGCTAGAGCTACGGCGAAAATACACCAATGCTACATTTGAAGAGCTTAGAGCCATAAGGGCGAATGTCATGTGGAGCCTGTTTTGAGAAAAGTGATGAAAACACATAATATTATGTTAGTGAACTTTTTTTTACCGATAATTTCCTAGACATTAACGCATTCTGACAGCATATATATATATATATATATATATATATATATATATATATATATATATATATATTACTATAGATTACTATATATATTACTCTCTCTCTCTCTCTCTCTCTCTATATATATAGTAATCTCTCTCTCTATATATATATATATATATAGAGAGAGAGAGTAATATATATAGTAATCTCTCTCTCTCTCTCTATATATATATTTGCTGTCAGAATGCGTTAATGTCTAGGAAATTATATATATCTGCTGTCAGAATGCGTTAATGTAATGTTAAAGGGTATATATATACCCTTACACAAATTGAAAACATTCAAAAAAGGAAATAAACGTACGTTTTCAATTTGTGTCTGTATTTTGGCCCTTTTTTACCCTCAGGCATTTGCATGGGATTTAACATGTGAGATTGATAAACCACTACTGAAAGTATAAACACATACTGTTGAATACTCTTAAATGATTTAAACTAATGTCAACTTGGTTGAAATAGTTGAAATATGATAATAAGGTGACAAATCTCTCTCAGACAACCAGTCTCAACACTCTGAAATGAGAGCTAAAAGGGCCGCAATCTAGCAAAGTAACTTTGGCCCTTTTGAAACGTGACTTTGGCCCAATCATTGAAACATACAATATTTTTACTACAGGTAGACAAGAACTCATAGATGTTATTTATGCAATAATATGCAAAAATGGCCAAAGTGCATTTTGGCCCCTTTCAGCTCTAAGCTCTTCATTTATTGACGGGCAAGAGAAAGCATATGCTTGAAAATTGGATTTGACCAAAACATTACAAACGTTATTAAATCGTTACTATAGGCTGAAAACAGTTGCCGAAACAAAACTTTGATATCCGTATCAAATACATCACTATCGAATAACCATTTTTTGTCTATTTCATTTTCAGACACAATCAAACAAGGTGTAGACTTCCTTTTGTCCGGGGGGCATGGGTGGCCCAGTCGTCTAAGGCACCGCGATTCGCTGTGCAGAGTTGCGTCCCTTGGGCACGCCAGAAACCTGTGATTGTGGGTTCGAATCCTGGTTCGCCCCGATTATGTTTCAAGGTTTGTCAGCACCAGCACCGTGCCCGTGGGTTTCACCGAAGTGGTAAACGCCGTGATATAACTGGAATACTGTTAAAAGCGGCGATAAGCCCAACTCACTCACTCCTTTTGTCTGGCAGTTTATGTCATGGACATGCAGTCTAAATTAGGTTTATCCTTCGACGGTAGAACGGTATGAAAGGATTTTTTATATGATACAGGCTATGGCATAGACGTCGGACAGAATGCACATCAATGTCTGTATAAGAAGACATGGCCACGCTGAACCCTGATTAAAACAAGTCCAGAAAATTAGAAATATGACAGATATTTGACAGGAAGCTCCACTTGAACTGTACTCCGGATTGTTGTCTGGCACAGATTTGGCGGCAGATTAACTGTTTTCTGTTTACACCAGAGAGTGAAGACAGCTTTTTGTCCCGTCGAGGATGGCGATCAAGTCAGTACGGTATTTAAGGATTGAGTGAGTATGGCTTAACGCCGTTTTAGCAATACCCAGCATTTTATTCCAGCAATATCACGGAGGACAACAGAAATGGGTTTCACACATTGTAACCGAGTTTGCACTTTGGGAATCGAACCCGGACCTTTGACGTGAGGATTGAACGCTTTAATCACTAAAGGCTTCCCCACCGCATCCTAATCAAAGTGAGACGAGCTTATATAGTAGACATTCATAAGAAGCATTTACTCATCCATACCTGGGGGCACGGGTAGCCCAGTCGTCTAAGGCGCCGCGATTCGCTGTGCAGAAACCTATGATTGTGGGTTCGAATCCCGGTTCGCCCCGATTATGTTTCTAGGTTTGTCTGCACCATACCCGTGCTCGTGGGTTTCACCGAAGTGGTAAACGTCTGAGACCTGCATCACTTCGGGCTTTCCTCCCACATTAAGTTGACACGCCGTGATATAACTGGAATACTGTTTAAAGCGGCGCTAAACCCAACTCACTCACTCTTACTCATCCATACCTCGTTAGAACTCTATGGCAGAATGCATAATACCCACTTCCCCATGCATACTTGCTGAAATCACCGACTAAAATGAGTGTGTGGTCTTTACAATGAGGAACCTTACCAAAAAATAACTTAAGCCAATCACACTCAATTAGCAAATTATGCAAACCATGTGCATAGGCGCATCTTTTATATAGAGGCAATACAGGTTTCCTAAATCCTCAACCTTGCGTGTCTCTTGGATGAATCAAAGATCCAATGCACTAGACATCAATGGTTGTCTGAGAACATTTCATCTCTGTTTATATTTAAGAGTCAGTTTGTCCTCTGACTTATCGTTCTAAATGTCAATGTGACTTGGTGAGAAATATTAAAGGACTTTTTTTAAGATATTGATTTCCCGGCTTCCTTTTTTCAAAAACATTTCTTGTATGTGTCTAAGTTCAGTTCTGACGCAGCACGTCGGTATTTTCTTGTAAAACTGTATCTGACACGCGTCAGGACACCAGTGAAGACCTGTGCAAGTAGCCAGTTTCTGCAGCTAATGAGTCACGTACATAATCACGTATGGTGTCTCGACTGGGTTTTCAAATCCCATGGTCGCGATTGGAGACTCATTATCTTGAAACACTCATGGCGTGAATTAGAGTACCTGATCTGAAGGGTAAGTGGTTTGTTCTTCACATTCCTGAAAATTTGTAAATACCAAAAAGAAACCGTCGAGATGATTCGACGCAGATTTCTTTTAAAGACGCCATTAGCATTTTGCTGATCTCAATGCAACGTCACTGGAATGGGAAGTTGTTTTTTTTAATATTACCGAGGACAAAATAAAATAAATTAATATACATTCAAGATGCCGGTTGCAGAAGTTTGGTTGGCAGTAGGAAGTTGTCCAAAAAGTCCTATATAAACAGTGTGACATACTCCTGTTGAAATACAGTAGAACATGGATATAACTACAGGGGACCAGAGAAATCAGTCCGTTATATCCGTTGTTCGTTATATACGTTTTCGCTCGGACACGTCCGCCATCTTGGATAAAACAAAACACAATACACGTAATTCCAGCAATGACTTGTATAGGAGATACATCGGGCATTTTTTTAACAGTTCGTTGTATCCGTGTGTTCGCTTTATCTGTGTTCGTTATATCCGTGTTCTACTTACAGAAATCGAAATCGATTATCAAATAACTGGCAAGCAAATAAGATTATTCATTTTAAATTCAAGTTAACTTTTACAAGGAATAATGTTTTCTGTAGAACCCCCCCCCCCCCCCCCCCCCCCCCACACACACACACACACAAACACACACACCACACACACACCCCTGTGGAGTTTCAGCAGAACCCTATGCTTGTCGTGAGAGGCGACTAACGGAATCGGGTGGTCAGGCACGCTGATTTGGTTGATGCACGTCATCGATCCCGATTGCGTGGATCGATGCTCATGATGTCAATCACTGGATTGCCTGGATTAGCCTCGATTATTTACAGACCGCCGTCATATAGTTGGAATATTGCTGAGTGCGGCGTTAAACCAAAAACAAATCAATTACATTAAATCTGCATGGTTTTCTATAAATCCAAGTCAGAGTTGTTCACTGAAGGTCAAAGGGAGATAACCAGGGCAACCACTAGATGTCACTGTCTACTTCCTGATTCTAAATGCGATGCAGACGACGTGACGTGTTTGAATTTCTTTGTTTTGAATGGGTCCCAAGTCAGCAAAGTTTGAGGAACGTGAAAGAATAACATTCCCAACCCAAAGGAGAGTCCGTTCTATTGACGCCTGCTTCACAGAAAGTTTCTAATCTAGTCAGTTACCATCACACGGGGATTTTAGAACGTGCCGATGTTTCTTTAGGCGCACTTGCCGGTCGCTCATCGAGACGTGACTTGTCGTTTGACAGGTCGGAGATTACGACAGATTACGTAAAGGTCCGAGGATAATCGGATCTTATCAAGTAACCGAGGCCCTTCCTAATGACAGATATATGAATGATTACGGTTGTCACACATATTTGTGGTTTGGATCTGAAACTTTGTGATAGTGGTTATGATGACCACAGCGATCGGTCATCTTTGACCACAACCGGGGACACGACATTCCGGAGCGTTGAGTTGTGTTCATATCGGAAATGACTCCTCAATAGCCTGGTGATATGGCAGGTCTCGGTAACGCAACCTTCCCCGGGAATAGCGCAGACAAGATGGAGCTGTGACAGTGTCTCAAGATATTTTAAACAGGCTTTGCAATGGTTGTCGGTATATTGACACAATGTCAATGTCGTGATCCTGTACTGGGCCTGAATCCCCTGTGTGTGATCTAGTGTTGTTTCTAGATTTTGGCTGTGTTGCATAATACACACATAGTACAGTGTTTTGTAATGTAAACATTGGATTACCCAGCCAGGATAGTTTTTTTCAAGCACTGCTTACAAGAAAGATGTCAAAAAGATATGATCATTTATTACGTCTTCTCCTAGTGGGAGACACTGGAGTTGGGAAGACTTGCATCATATGCCAGTACACTAAACATGAGTACTGCAACACTCATATATCAACTATTGGTAAGATTCTACTATTGTTTTCACTTGTATTTGTAAGAGTTTCAATTTTCAGCAGATTCTTCTTACATGTTGACTTGACACTATTATATTTGACATATTTAGCCTCAGGGCCTCATCAAATTGAATTGTTGGGATGCTTGTCAAATGGGAAAAAACAGAGGTATAGGATGGGTAAGAAATTGTATCATATATTATGAATGTGTGTACATAACTTGATGATGCCCTTGCATAAGTTACAGAGTAAAAGATACCATATTTCTTCTATCAAGGACCAGTCTCAAGGACAGGATCCAGGGTCAAGGCTTTCAAATAAGAGCCAAGTCTCTAAGCAGGGCCTAGGTCATTTACAGCTAATGATTTCTCCCCATTACATTTGAATACAAAGGCAGTTTGAACATATTTAGTAATGTTCCTACACTGTATGAAAGTAGAAAGAGCTGGGGCTCCAATAAGGATGTCCTCTAATATTGACCGCCAGGATCATGATTCCAACTGAACAAGCAATCTCAGACAATCATAACTCAAATACTCTAACACAAACTGATGATAGTCGTGGGGGTATGGTTCTTTTGGACTAGTAGGCCCTGTGGGTCTTAAAAAATGTAAACTGAAGTTAATAAGGGACCATGTTGTTACCCTGTCTGGCACTCGGCATTAAGGGGCTAAAACAAGGACTGGTCGGCTCTGAGTCAGTATACTGTGTCTGAGTGGGGTATTCATGTTAAACTGCGGCATGGTATCTCGGTGAGCTAGCACTATAAATCTGCATCAGTCCGGACTAAGGGATTTCGGCGCACTTGTGCGTGCGAGCAGTTTTCTTACAAAAACACACAAAGTGGGGACCCAAATACTGCAGTTAACCCCAACCAGCCACACAAACACACACACGTACATGCACGTCGCTATATAAGTGCAATAATCTTGGACGTGACGTTAAACCCCATTTCACCTCACCTCACCTAATAAGGGACCATGCTCTTATCTATATATTATACAATGTTTTTCTCCAATGAAAAGTAACAAGGTAAATGCTGTTAAGTGGGGTATATTTATTATAATGCTTACACTTTGAAGGTATGAATTAATTATGCTCTATAGGACCCTTTATGCAATGGTAAGCTCCTCCAGGGCCCAGATAAGCTGAATATTTGCTGAAACAAACACAATTAATCACCATAACACAATTAATTTTGAGTTACTTGAGTACAAATACACATGAAATGATTACAACCCAATAGTATAACGACACTGGGTAATTACCCCATGTAGCCTTTCCCGTTCATGTGTTCATGTACAGACTGTTGTTTACTTAAGAATGCAGGCATCAAGTATCTATGAACTGAACTTCAGTGAATAATGCAGAATGTGCTATGTTTTGCCTATTGTAAGGTAGACATGTATAGCTGTTGTGAGCTTATGCAATATGTTTAAAAAACATACGTTGGAGCTTGACATGGACAGATAGAAATTAGAAGTCACCTGAAACAGTTTTTTGTGCAGAATTATGTTTAAAAAAGGTTCACTCATTTGTTTAAAAATACTCAATAGACTGAACTCAAGGGAATGAAAATATATTGAATTGCAATGAATACCCAAAGAATAAAATATCAATCCCAAAGTGAAGGATAACGTGAGAAAATACTCAGTTTAACAAAAATATCTGGAGCCTTGTTATTAGAAAAGGGATATAATAATACAAAGATGTTTATTGAGTATCTCAGACATATTGATTACTTACATCCTAAATCACTCTCTTGATGTGGCATTTAGCATATTCGTTTATTACTCACTCTTTCTTAGTTATCTAAGAAAAACAATCCAAATACATGCTCCAGATACAGTGTATATATTTTAAAATTAGATGAGTCTTTTGTGATAATGAGATTCTGAGTAAAATGTACTTTAAAGGAACTTTATTGGATTGTGAATATATCATCTATGTGTTACTAATAATGGCTACCAACTTATTCACGCAAAGACCTTCAGTAAGTATATTACATTGTACATGCCTCAAGAGTAAACGGTACATAAATCAATGTTTGATAAAAACTTTTATTTGTTTCTGTCACACTTGCAGGGAAGAATAAGAATGATTTATTATGTCGGAAGTAGGAGATATATCAGCGTGTTTAGTAGCATTTGGTTTTAGCATTTTTATGATGTTATCTTTATTATTTATCAGTGGTTATAAACAATGATAAATGATAGTTTTGATAGTTGTAAAATGACTCAATAACACACTTTCATCATGTTCATACCATGTTCTCACCAGTGAGTAGGAAAACACACAATCTCAATTAATTAGTTGTGAATTTAAACCAAAACATTGCCAAGCAAATAGAATGTTAGACATGTTAGAATGAAGAAGACTTGGTATTCCCTGCTTGCTTCATGATGAGAGATCCCCTGTATTTTGTTATGACCTGCAGCTGGCAGGTATGTCCTTCTATCTCACTGTTGTCAGCAGTAAACTGTTAACTAGAGGTCTCTTGCAGGGTTAAATATTGAATTGTGTGCTTCAATTTGTTCTTTGATCTGTGGCATCCATTGTAAACATTCCTGTTTTAGATGTAATTAAACGTAGGAAGGATTTAATTAATGATAATATTTACCCTCTGTCAATTTACATGATAAATACTTTGCTTGGAAGTTTTTGTTCATTGCTATGTCAATTATTAAAATATTCATGAAAGGATAAAATATTTCAGGGATTAATGTCTGGTCAAACGTTCAGCGTGTGCAGTTGTCTATTTTAATTTTTAATTTATTTTTTTTTATGTCTTTTGTTCAGTATTGTTCTTCTCACTAACCATACTAACTGAAGTTTCCATTATAGGTGACAAGTTTCCTTTAAATAGGTGAGGTGAAATGGGGTTTAACGTAGTGTCCAAGATTATTGCACTTATATAGCGACATGCATGTACGTGTGTGTGTTTGTGTGGCTGCTTGTACAAGTCCGGACTGATGCCGATTTATAGTGCTAGCCCACTGAGATACCATGCCACAGTTTAACATGAATACCCCACTCAGACACAGTATACTGACTCCGAGCCGACCAGTCCTTGTTTTAGCCCCTTAATGCCGAGCGCCAGACAGGGTAACAACGTTTACCATCTTTTAATGTCTTTTGGTATGACGCGGCTGGGGATAGAACCCCGGACCTTCCGCTCTCCGGGCAGACTCTCTACCACTAGACCACGGAGGCGGTCTCCTTTTAATAAGTAGATAGGGCAGTTTTGTTTTCACATGAAACCTACTCCCAAAATTACCCTTTGTGTTAACATGACAAAGAAAATGAAAATTTGTTTGTCTACAGAACCACAAAATTTGTAAATAGTAAAGAACAAATCATTACGCAAACTGATTCATTGAAAATTAAATTCCTGTGGAACCAAGAATAAAAAATAATTAAAAAAATTATTCATTTCAAAGTCTTATTACCCCCTTGATGAGACTCAAGTAATACAGTCTACTATGTTTACATTCCCTTAATATTATAAATAATTCTGTAAATTCCAGATGTAATTGGGCCGATAGTCATCGTTACATGCATCACTGAAGAAAACCATTACCAATCCAATAATACTGAATGTGCAACATGATAATGGTGTTTTAATGCTGCATCAACATTGTGACTGATCCACATATTGGCAGTATAGTGAACCTCGTTCTAAAGAATGTCTCAATCGTAACATTTGCAGTATGAATTGACAATAAATCATCCATTCGTGTAATATCATGGTTTTGGGCATATTAATATATTTTGACTTTGTATGGACATATATTTAATTGATGTCCATTATCAAGAAATGAAGGAACCTCAGGAGAGATTAGGATGGTTGAATGAAAAAGGATTAATGTCTGCATATACATGGCATTGGGACTCTTGGTTGATGTAGAGATAAACAACTGGGATATCTTTGGAAGCTTATTTGACTATAATATATTGCACTACCCATTCCCCTTGTAGAGTGGCTCTGTGTCGGAGAACAAGTAGTGGCAGATTATTGATTGGCATGAAAATCTGTGAAAATTTGAGTCTTGACAATTGTGTTTGCACATAATATTAAACTGAATATAAATTAACGACAAGACCAGAATGGCTTGCCTGGGCAGCAGTTGGTTGTATATGATGAAGATACTTCTATGGAATGTGTATATTAGGCAAAAACAAGAGGTTTCATTAAACCTATATGTGGCAATTGGCCAAAAGCACTGCCCCATTTTGTGTTAATGCCAAGATAAAATTTAAAACCAATTTTGAATAAGTCCTTTTTTTTGTCAAATTTCAGAAATGAAAAACATTGGCAGTAACAGCCATTGACAAATTTAGCTCACTCACCCATTTGTTGGGCTGTACTATAATTAATGTGATGGCAAGATTGTATAATTAGCTAACATGTTTTTACAAACAACTGAAAATGATTATTCAGTGATAATGCCCACTTTAACACAGTATAGGGATAAGAACACTGGACTCAGACTAGACGTGGGTATTTCCTCATCAAAATCACTGCTGCTAACAGACCAGTGTCTTATTTGTAGCCATTATATTAAGTGTATTAACTGTAGCCAAACAGTCCTGCTTGTACACATTTGTCACCGAGGGTACAGGTTAAGGTGATGTTTACACATGGACCTTGTAGACCAGATTCTTGTCTTTGATAGCGCTGACAGGCAGTTATACTGAGGTATGCTCTGTGACACACAGGGATGGCCTGACCTGGCTTGCCAAGGCTACTGGGTCAGGTGTGTAGGTTCGGGTAAATATGTCCTGCCCATGGTCGAGCCCACAAATTCCCAGGAGGCTAAACTGATGCTCTCAGCTGCAGGGGAGTGACGGATTGTGGTAGATTTATTTACATGACAGAGCAGAAGCTTTGGTGCTTATACATGATATTTGGTCATTGATCTTTTTAAATAATTATGATTTACAGCTGTATGAAAACAAAAGACAATATAACATATATGTATATAACAATATATGACCTCAAAATAATTGCGCACCAGCAGGAGATCTGTGAGTTATGGAGTCCCAGGCCTGGAATAGTTTTGGAGAAAAGAATTGTTTTATAAAGTCATGGAAATAGTTCTGGTGATCTATCACAACAGTATCAGTGACAGGAAAATCAATAAAACACAACCATTATCATTTTCAATGTTACAGCTGAGTTCACACCTCCCAAAGTTTGTTATTTCGTTGTGTTTGTATTTTTGTTGATAAATAGCGCACTTAGCAATATCCCGTTAGTCAACTCTTATGACAAGCATGCCGGTAGTTGCCCCTTACGACAAGCATGGGTTGCTGAAGATCTATTCTTTACCCTGATCTTCAAGGGTAAAATTTTGTGGTTATTTTTATTGATAGAAATACCATTGAAAACTGGCTTTTTATCCTTGAAAAATCATGGAAATTTGTCAGGTTAGTAGTGTACTGGGGTTTGAAATTCCTTGTATTACAGTGCCAGTGGCAAAGTATATCACCTAAATATCTTTGTGAGTGCCCTGTGGCATACTGGAAAAAAACATTTCTGTCCCTGCCCACTTTTTTTTTAAAGTTATATAGGATGGAAGATGATTATCTTAATCCCTGCTATTTGTCATAATTGTGTGCATTTTACATGTTTTAGTGAAATATGTTTTACATAATATTTTGAATAATGATCATAGACGTTATGGGTGGCATTACACTTCATAGACCATTGTAACAACATAAGCTATTCTATGTTTGGGAGTGATTTAATCAATATTTTATTCATCATGTTCATTGTAATAAATGTCAGGCATATCTATTAAACGCAACATGTTTATACACAATGTGTTCATTATACATTATAAAATACTTGTATATATATATATGTGTGATGTCAGACGGTGAGTGCACGAGGAATGACGTAATACATTGTGCACCTCGGCATGCAGTTATCATATACACGGCGGAACAAGCCGATTAAACTCGGAATGTTTTACAAATTGCAGCGCCATCTGGCGTTCTTTATTGCCAACGTCCTTTTGTGTTCACTGACGTTCTTTATTGAAAAGGTCCTTTCGTGCTCACTGACGTTCTTTATTGAAAACGTCCTTTTGTACACATTGTTCTCTCTTTTCTTATGACGTCTTTTCGGAAACATTTGACTATTAATATTGTATTTTGTCCTTTAGAAGTAACATTTAGTTCTTTATTCGTAATATTTGACCTTAATTGTATATTTTTGTCCTTTATTTAAACTTTGTATTTTTTTACCGAATGGCCGCCCATACATATCTGTATTTATGCATTAAATTTTGGATTTCCCAACCCCTTTTTATGACAATTCTGTTTTTTTCAGGAGTTGATTTTAAAGTCAAAACCATAGAAGTAAACGGGCAGATGGTGAAGATGCAGATATGGTATGTTTTCTGTTGTCATGGTTAAGTTATGATTATTTCTGAACTGAATATCTAGAATTATTTTAAGAATGCAAACAGTGAAAAATACCATAATCATATGAATGTTATATTTGTAATACATCTTCCCAAGGAAAGGGAGTTAACTGACTTTAAAAGTCCAGTTTCCACCCTTGCCGAATTAGGCTGGAATTATAGAGTTATGTTTCGCCTGGACTAAAGTGTCTATGCATAGTCCAATCAAAATCCTGTGACAAAATTTAGACCCATGAAGATCCAGGGTAGAATAGGTCTTCAGCAACCCATGCTTGCCGTAAAAGGCGACTATGCTTGTCGTTAGAGAAGACTTATGGGATCGGGTCGTCAGGCTCGCTGACTTTGTTGATGCATGTCATCATATGCCAATTGCGTGGATCGATGTTCATGATATTAATCACTGGATTGTCTGGTCCAAACTCGATTATTTACAGACAGACCGCCGTCATATAGCTGGAATATTGCTGAGTGCGGCATTTAACAAAACAAACAAAAAACAAAATAAATGAAATCGACATCCGGTTCATAAACAACACAGCAACTGCAATTTTCCAAATCTTTTCAATATTTTAATCAAGGTGCTCAAGTTATTTGATGCACTTCGCGAGGTAAAACCTGTTTTATCACTGTAAAGATCTTTATCATTCATGAAATTGTCTTGACTGGACACCACCATAGAAACAAGTGCAAGATATGAGAGGTGGAATCTGATTGGTGAGTAGGGTGACATAGAAGGGGCATAAATCGTAATAGCCACTGGTGGCTCTACAACCTAGCCCCAAAATTCCAGCCTAGTTCAGCAAGGTTGGAAACTGGACTTTTAAAGTCGGTTAACTCCCTTGCCTTGGGACGATGCTTGTTATACTACCATAGGTATAAGTATAATAAGTATAATTTATGTTACCCATGTACAATACAATGTAATACAGTTAGATAAAGTTATGATAGTCTTCATCGTGAGCCTTACAAACAAGTTTCCTTCTTTCAGGGATACGGCTGGCCAGGAAAGATTTGAAGCCATCACCAAACAGTTTTACAGGAGGGCCCAGGTACAGTAGAAATCTTCATTTATTGTTGAGGTTAACATTGTGTTTGGTATTTATCTGATTTATCTTACTATTCAATATGTTTCCATAGCATTAATTAATTGTCACAGAGCGGTCATGAATAGGATTGACAATCTATAACGTTGACCAGTCTTCTAGTAGAATAGTTGATAAGTATACTGATTTGTTTTATACTACTTTTCTTGTCTCTCCAGGGGGTGATGGTGGTGTATGATATATGCAGCCAGAGTTCCTTCGAGTCATTACCAAAGTGGATTTCCTATGTCAGGCAGGTCAGTATACAAGGCTACCTTATCATAGTGAGTTGTGTTTATGCCACCTTGAAGAATGCTTGAGTTAATTCATGGTATGTCAGCTTAATGTGGGAGAAAAGCTCAAAGCGGCGCAGGTCTGAGGTATTTACCACCTTGGTGACCCGTGAGCACTGGTGTGGTGCGGACAAACCAAGAAATGTAATCAGGGTGAATCTGAGATTCAGATCCCTTGGGATTAACCGCACATGCAATCCTGCGTTCTACATACATTACAAATGAAAATGGATGCAGAAAAAGTACAGTGTATCCACTGGTATGCAGAAAATTTATATGCTGCGATATAATTATTTGGTGGTTACAAATCTGAAGACTCCCAAAAATTGAAATTGAAAATAAATAATGAAAACCTGTGTGTTTTATTCTGCCGACCAGAAATTGTGAGAGATGATATTAAACTATATTTAAAATTGTAATTTATGATTTGTATATTTTTTTTGACCTACCAACCTGAATTTTTTTGACAAATATCTGTAGACCACAAACAGAAATTGTTTGACCCCAAAGGCTTCTCCATGATATGAATATTTATTTGGTAGTGCTAAACTTGCTATGAGGAAGGATATTCTAATCCCCATTTATGAGGAAATACATTGTGCAGATGAAAAGATATTCTAAAGATCAATGATATCTTAATAATGGCACACAGTGGTGCCCTATTACTTCACGGAGCTGATGAACACACAGATTAGTCGTGCAGTTTAACTCTATGGCTTACTATTCATGACGGTGGGACATGAAGAAGGAAATGTAGAACTGACTTCAATATTTTTTGTGTTTATTCAGATTCACACATAATGTGCACACTTGCTGTTACGTTTATACCACACAAAAAAATACATTGAGGTCAGTTCTTATTAACAATAGTAACTTCAAAAACTGCCCATTTAATCATTGAAACAAGAATCCAGTGCTAAAATGCAACACAAGCTCTGCCCACTCAATTATCAGCCAATCAGGAAAAAGTAGCGGTGGTGGACATCGATCAAATTCGTTTAGGTTTATGGAAACAAATATACACACAAATTGCTTGGTTAGCCAATCAAAATCCATAGAATCACTTGCAATTTATTTATTGACAATCGAATGGAAATATTGACCTGTGTGACAAAAGATGTTTGCTTGAAACTATTTTCCAGTTTGCGAAGGAAGACACAGTGATAATGGTGATGGGCAATAAAAAGGATGAAGACCACTCCAGAAAAGTTGATTCTGAAGAGGCTGAAAGGGTTTGTGAAAATCAGACATGCTGTATTCAGTGTTTTTGATATCCTGCTTCTAAAAGATGCTTTCTTATCATTCTTATAGAAAGTTCCAATTTCACTGTTCCTGTGGGGAAATCAGGTTAGAATAGGTCCCCTGCAACCTGTGCTGGTCGTAAGAGGTGACAAATGGATTTGGTGGTCAGGCTGAGTGACTTGATTGATGTGGATGTGGATTGTTGTTCATACTATCAATCACTGGATTGCAGCAATATAAACTAATATTTTTAGTCTACTGGTCATTATAATGATAACATATGGCAAAACCCCATAAAAATGGCATATTTCTACTCGTCCTTGTGATACCTTAACTATTGGGCAGTTTAGCAAGGACTATAAGACTAGTGCCAATTTCTATTGCATGGATTGTCTGCTCCATCATATACATAAAGTTGGAACATTGCGGAGAACAGAGCTACAAATTCTAATTTTTACAAGCTTCTTTTAACTTTTAATTTTGGATTTTCACAACCAGTTTTAATGCAGCTCCTTAACTCACCAGGTTATGAGATAAAAACTCCCAAGAGCAGATGCTCGGACACATTTAATGTCATATTTAGAAAAACATACAAAGAAATATTTGCAGTTTGTTGTGACATTAACACTATGTGGCATATGACATCCTATATAAATGTATATTTTCTCCCATAAAGGTGATTATTTTTTGTATTTTGTTCCAGTTTGCCGAGGATAATGACTGTCAGTTCTTTGAAGTTAGCGCCAAACAGAGAGAAAATTTGGAAGTTGTAAGTGTTCATCTTTGTAAAGAATGATCAGCTGTATAAAAGTCAACATTGCTTTTCTCATCAGGTGATACTTACTGTTGAGGTATACATACTGAATGCAAAATATAAGGGAACATGTGTAAAAGGGAGACTATTTGGCAATCTAGTGAACACACCGCATACCAACATTTCACTCAGGGACTTATTTTGATCTGAATAACAATTGTATGGATGACAACTTCATTGTTAACACAAGATGCATAAATATTGCAGCAGTGTATATAAATATGTTATCCATATGCTTGTAATTACCTTAGCCAATTGGGGGCCAAGGGTGACCCTGTCTAAGGCCCTGCGATTTGCTGTGCAGAGTTGCGTCCATTGGGCACACCAGAAAACTATGATTGTTGGTTCGAATCCTGGTTCGCCCCGATTATGTTTCTAGGTTTGTCAGCACCATACCCGTGCTCGTGGGTTTCACCAAAGTGGTAACCGTCTAAAACCTGCATCACTTCTGGCTTTCCTACCACATTAAGCTGACACGCCACGATATAACTGTAATACTGTTAAAAGCGGCGTTAAACCCAACTCACTCACTCACTCACTCACTCACTCACTCACTCACTCACTCACTCACTCACTCACTCACTCACTCACTCACTCACTCGTTATTTATTTTGTGGACATTTTTTTGCATTATTGTTATGTGCTCTCTTATATTTTACCACCAAAATAGTTCCAGACTTGCCCTAGAGAATTGTAGAAAGACAGTCTTACATGTCTCTTGTGACTTTTCTATTACCTCTTGTATGAAAGATATTTTCCAAAGAATATAACTGATAACTGGAATATTGAAAAACATTTTCAACAAAGATGTGAGTGGGTGAATGTTGTTTTACACTTTAGCAAACTGTATTCACTGTGGCCCTTAAGATTGGTAAATAATCTAGTCTTTACAGGGTAAGGTGGTTGATAGCAAGAGGAACGATCAAAAGACTATACCAAGATGCCAAGCATGAGGTACTTGAGACCCAGTTTGCCCATAAATACCCACTGTGGTGTCAAACAAATACACTTGATTTCAGTTTTACTCTGCATGTCAGTGAAATGTAGAGCAGTTATCTCTTTCATTAGTATGGGGCAGTCTGGTAGCATAGTGGTTAAAGCATTAGCTCGTCACGCTGAAGACCCAGGTTTGATTTCCGACATGGGTACAATGTGTGAAGCCCATTTCTTGCGTCCCCCTCGGTGATAGTGCTGGAATATTGCTAAAAGGTGTAAAACCATACTCACTCACTCTTTCATATGTATGTTGTCTGTTTCAGCCCTTTTATGACATGTGCAGGCAGATATTAAACACACAAGATCAGAAGAACTCCAGCTATTCCCTCTCTGAAAATGACAACTCAGCAATTGTGATAGACAAGTCCATGACTGGCCGGAATAACTCCGACACATCGCAACTGATCACATCAGAAGAGGACGATGATGAGGATGAAGACAAGGGCGTACGACCAGTCTACAGCAAGTGGGCGTGTTGTAGCATATTGTAAACAATCTACAGCCGAGTGAGCAAGAATGAGCAATTATTAAGAATGGTTATTATGTTAAACTGGAATCTTAGGCCGAAAGGAAAGGTTACATAAGGGCCAATGTATTTACAATTATTTAGTTGACCAGTAAATGGCATGAAGGAATAAGGCTGGAAGATAAGAATAACTGAAGACATTGAAAATCATGCCAGCTTTGGTTAGAACTTGAAATTTTTATCTCCGATATTTACAGAAACTGGGGCCACCCTTATGACCAGCTATGTTTGCCAAAAATTTAGCAACTTTAAATGTTTTAAGAACTTAATGAGGTTTTTTGTCTTTGCTGTGCATTTATTTCACAGTAGCATTCCATCCATCCTCAATTATCCCACAAATATTTTATCCATTTTATTATGATACATGTATATACCTTGGATCCTTACACCATCATACATGTCAGTTGAATCTGGTTCAAATGACTGACACTATAGGTCCAGGGTATCAGAATAGAATGGAGATTTGATGCACTGGATAATCCAATAATGGTTATCGGAGCACATTCCGATCTCAGATGGTGTATGCAACACGGTGTCATGGTTTACCCACATATCCATGCATCGTGAGTATACACCTGACAATATGAAACACTATATGCCTGCCCATGGATCGATGTTTTTATTCTGTATCAAAAAGGTAATACTTACGAAGTGTTGCAATAACCTGGCCTGATAACTACTTGGGGAACTGTTACTTTACCACCCATCCATCATGAAACAAATCGCTAAATCTTATTGCATAATACTGTTACAAAAAGCCTTAATTTACCAACACAAACTGGTTGATGGCAACAACCTCTTGTTAGCGGAGCCACATGGAATATTGAGAATTTTACACAAAACATGGTGCAAATTAAGTATAGCGATGCATATTGTATCACGACTCATATTTTGACACGCCTAGTCAGAATTGCACTACATTTTGCTATGGTCTTAAGAAAGCTTTGAAGAAATCTTTTATGCTACTGTGAGTATAACAGAATAACTAAGGAATGATTTTATTCAAATCTGTTTGCACAGATGCATGTACAGTATACTTGGTGTAAATATACAACTATTATGAGCATTAATTCCACGACATATCAGTTATTTGTCCATCAGACTCCCTGCCCCCATCAGGCAGACAATATTTTGCTTGAGTGATGAAAAGATTTTGTTATTTTTTCTTAGCATTGGTTATCTTTTTGTTTCTGTCAGAATATCAAATGGCGTGATTCGATGTTAGTGATTTTAGATTTCAGATATTTTCTTCCATCGCCGAGCCTTAGCAGAGATATATATCAGCCCACATCTATTAGATATGGAATGTAGTTAGAGCAAGTCATGAGTCCTACTATGATGCTGGAAGACCTAAAGGGACACATGGCTTAAGTATGCCATGATGAAAATCCCTTTGAGCACACATGGACAGCCTTGTTTAAACATACCTATTTTTTTTTTACTGTAGATGTTTTATGTCTTTCATACATGTTGATGCAAATTTTTCTCCTAGCCTACACAGCCTTTTCGGGTTTCAAAATGACATTGCTATTCACTTTAGTAACTTTAGAAACCACGTAGCATTAAAAAGCCTGAGTGAACTGCCTCATTTAGTGCCAAAAGATTTACAGCCATGTTTGTTTACATAAGCACTCACACATGGGGGAAACCACTATCTATATTATCGTCCTTTTCAGCACACATGGGCAGTCTTGTTTAAACATACCTAGTAAAACAAACAATATATTTGAGTAAACATTTGTTTTTGTCACATGAAGCCTACACCCATATCATTTATGAAATGACTACTTGATGGCCACCTTTAAGGGGTTAATTACAGTAATCTGATCCTGAAAAAAGAAATCACTTAAAAAGAAATGACAGCCTTTTCGGGTTTCACATATCGGTGAAACCACTATCTGTTCATTTAGGGAACATTATGCAATGTTTTTAGCAAGTAGGCATCACTTCCATGTATAGAGCATAGGGATAACTGTGTTGATCTGCAATTAGCTGCCCAGGTATGCTTGGATAACACAATGAAAATATAACAGTCATCAAGCATGTTGTTATAGTTAAAAGAAAATAGGCTCAAGAGGGAGAGCTTTGAACTGTGACTGAAATTCTGTCTGATTCTGTACTGGTTAAGGGTGTGACATTGTGCTTGAGGCTAGTGAGGCTATACAAACTGTAGTTTTCTTCGAGCTACTCTCCTTACTTCTTCGTGCCGTCAGTGCTGATGTAGCCTGATGTGTGTTGTTCAGTATGCTCCAAACCAGGCTTCTCTCCAACTGGGAAGAAAAGAGCAAGTACTTGCCAGAAAACAAATGATTATTATTGCATATATAGATGATTATGTAAACCGGTGATAAAATGATCTTACTATTACCGGAGTGTAAGTTCAACTAAAGGGTGTTGTGTCCATCTTTCCACTTGGAACTTTCCCAAAGTGTTCACATTTCAGGATTCACTTGTCTGAAACTGGTCAGACATTTGTAAGGATCTGTAGTTTATCAAGTCCAGAAATACGACAGACAGGTTGTGTTAACACATGACGTCTATCCCCGATTTATGTTCCCAATAGGTGTGTTAAATGATTAAGTTTTAAATGAATAAATACATTCAAGTTTGTTTGAAATAAATCAGAGGGAAATTTATTGAAGTACAAATTAGATGTTAACCTTGTGCTTTACAATACTGAAATTAATGTTTGTACTTTGGATTATTTGCGGAGGGAAAACACTAAACATTGCAGTTGACTTTTCTTGATTATTTAACAAACAGATTTATGGTTATGTTGGCTTTGATTGTGAATTAGAATTTCTTTATGTACCCATAGTTTTTGTGTGAGCTGATATCAACAAGAATTTGTCATGACTGATGTCTTATTTATATGATTCATAATGTACTGGTTATGTAAATTGGATCGCATCATTTGCATGTATCACATTTCAAAATATCTGTTGTGTGTTGTAAGAATTAGCTTTCAATTTTTCGCTCTGGTTAGATGGGCACAGAAATGACTTATTCAGGTTTTCAAATGTGATAGAAATAAGTGAAATTCATATTCCAGACTTGAATATTATCATATGGATGACATATCAAGTAACAACGTGTTGACAGATTATACTGACTGAACTCACCTGGTTGTCCATGGAAAGGTGAGCATGAGATGTGGAAGTTGTCTGTTGTCTATCACCACTATACATAAACTTTCCAGATCAAGTGAGCTCTTTGTGTAGTGCATTCTCTGCATCCAACTGTCTAAATCTTTTACAGTTGCGACAACAAAGTCTAATATACCTAAAACCACAAAGACTTTGAAACTTGAAACTATTCCAAGGAATATCACAGTCTAAGGCAGTGCAACTCATTCTGCATTCTACAGTCCTACCAGAACCCTTTCATTGCGAGTTCAAATCCCAGATTAATCTAGATTAATATTCTTAGTTTGTCAGCACCATACCCATGATTGTAAGTTTCACCACAGTAGAGAACACCAAGGACCTGCATCATTTTGTTTTACTTCACGCTCATGTTGTCTGACTACTATTCAAAATGGTGTTAAACACACCTCAATATGAATACAAAAATATAGAACTAGGTCAGCTCTTACAAAGGTGAGCTACATAGCCTTTAGGCTAGTGTTTGTTTAAATGTTGACAATTATAAGTAATCATGTTGATATGCTGTATTCAGGGTTTAACTTCACCAACAAAACTAGGAGACCCCCAATAAATAGTTTCAAGGATCCTTGCCGAAAATATGAGGGTCCTCTAAAGTAATGAAATTGAGTAGTGTACTGTACTGTACTTTTAGATTGATAATTACTTTATATTTCTTGTCAAGAATTAGATACAATGAATATTATAGTGCATCCCTCTGCATCAATGCTGGATACAGAAAATGTGTAATGTAAAATCCTGCTGTATACATATAGCACTATTCAACATATAAATACAACACTATAATGGGGTTCCTGTGATGCTTGGGAACTTCGTATTTGAATCTAAAGAAACCCATTTTTTTTACATTATAACAAGGACCCGTTGACTTTCCATGCTTAATTTCTAACACTACATATACTGTAGTAAACCTGAAACCCGTTGTCTGAGAGTTGATGAGCTAAGTTGTATATATATGTTTGTACAGGAGTGCATCTGATGTTCACTATAGTAGATATTTATTTTTGCATGGATACTTTAATCCATACTTGCTATGCAATTCTCAATGTTTGCCTTGAAATGCTTGCCTTACTTACTGTACCTATGAAATATCTTTATTGACCAATTTGTATAAACATGTACCGGTAATTTTACCTTTAAGTCATTTCCTTGTTCACTTAAAGGTGAACTGGAGGTACAGAGAAATATAACTATGTATCTTCTGTGTTCAGATGAATGACACTAGAAACTCTTGGTGAAATAATTGTCTGATACTATGATTAGCTAGAACTCATCTGTACTATATTGGTGTTATGTCCACCATGCTTTGAGTATTGAGAGTGGATATGAAATGCTTTGAAATGCATTTAGAAGTGATATACTTAAGGAAGAGCATTTATAGATGTTAACTTCTTTATTATGAGGAACACCACGTTTCGGAGTATATGCTTACTCCTTCATCAGGTGAATGTACCAATGAAAGGAGTAAGCATATACTTTGAAACATTGTGTTCCTCATAATAAAGAATTTGACATCCATAAATTTTCTTCCTGATATGACCATAGGTCGTCTTGGAATCTCATACAAGGCTTTAACCAAAGCTACATTTAGGGCTTCCAAAGGCCTAGTCTACATTATTGTTAGGTCTAGTGATTCCAGTGAGCATCTGCTGCTGCCTGATCCAAATATCTCATCATTTGGTTGCTGTGTACAACAAACTTTGAAATTGTTCCAACCCAAACCATTGGTGCTCTGAATTGAGTCTAAAGTTCATAGATCTGTAGGTCTGTTTTGTGGCCTGGCTGATTGATATCAGGCCTGTTAGCTTTGCATTGAGTAGTTCATAGTTCAGACTCCTATACCTGACACTCACTTTATCTCTCCAATACCTGTCTCTCCACCTTAAGACACCACAACCTTACACCCAGCATATGGTCCAATACCTGACACCCACCGTTTGAGGATTCATTTCCACCTAAATCAAACTCATTTAATAAATGGATTTATGTATAAATATATATTAACTATTTTTACATTTGAATATTATTTTATGTCTTCTTTATGCCCACTGTATTTGAATAAAACTGAATATGTTTTCCAGTTTAAGAAAAAAAAATTCAGTTAGAGAGGGAGAGAGAGATTGACAACTTTTCTATTTTAAAATGTCAATAATTATTACATGTTTGTGTTTGTTTGTTTTTGAGTATGTGATGCCTGGGTATTTTACAATTTGAAACCACAGGCTGATGCCATTGTATGAAACAAAATTTCCAAACATCAAATAACAGAGCGAGTGAGAGAGAGTTAATTTACCAAGTAATAGCAGGATATCCAAAGTTAAATCTACATTGGTCCTACACATTACACGAGACAGGTTCTTTACATTTGCAATCATATCAGGGGTGTTGTACAGGCTTGAAATAGGTCTTGACTTTAAGGTCCCGCTTGAATAGGCTTGATTTTTAGTGTCAACATTGAGAAGACTTGAGAATCACCAACATGGCTTGGAAACCTTGAATTTGTGCAAAATGACATAAACTTGTTGATAAAAGTATCAAAGCACACATAAATATGAACCCATAATGTTTTAAGTGAGATTTATCTCAGTGATAGAAGTGTGTGTCAAAAACAAAAAAGAATTTGTGACAATAAAATTTTTTGGGGGGTTGAAAATATATCTTGTTCGAAAATATCTGATGTTCATACTGTTTTTGAAAGTATGATATAATAGTATGGCATGCTGGATGTAATAAAATATTGACAAGACTAATAACCCAACTAAGAAAACCTTGTAAATGAAAAGTGTTCCATATCTATATGAACCTTGTATATGATTATTGGTACAAAATGATTGATCAATAATCAATCATCAGTTGTCGACGTCTTAATGAATATTGATTATGGTTTTTGATGTGATTCCAATAGTATTTATACAAGCAGTTAACATCCTTGACATTCTTAGAAATAAATGAGTTATTTGATCCACTAAATGGTACAATGGCCAAAATATGGAATTTGTACAGGAGCGACCACAACCCTGACTCATGTGTATATTGAATACATATCGTATATGCTAGTAGTGATGATTCTTTTACTGTACATTATGTTCAGACCCAGGCTTCCAACCTGCCAATATCTTGTTCAGCAATCAGAAAGGGAGAAACTTCTTTTTAACTCTAAATTAAAGCAGAGATATTTGGGAGGATCCATGTCTATTGTTACTCTGAGTACTTGATTCAGTCTTTAATACAATTCAGAGTCATAACCCTCAGAATCATGAATGTGTGGAAGATGAATGCAAAAAATAAAATAGTTTGATATATTTTTTGTCACTTGGCAGTCAGTGTTAAAAATTAAGACCAATCAATGTAACCTCACTTTAACAAATTATTGAAACTTGACCAATGGATGGACACTGAATCTCCCTACTTTGTTCACATTTAGATTGTTTATATTATATTTATTTATGAATTGTTAAAGTTATTTACATTTATATCAAATTCAATCTTTTGCATAGAGGAACATTAAGTCATTTTTGTCTGCTGATTTAATTAATATTTATTCATAAATGTCATTCACACAATCTTTTCATTATTTTTTTCATATAAATGTTTTGTTCCCTTGGGATTGTACTCATGTATACATACTACACATTCCACATGTTTAATGAATTTCATATTCCACAGAGAAAATTAAATGTTACATAGCAGCTTTAGTTTCATGATTGGAAGGAATGTACATTGTGCCTGCCTGGAAAATGGCAGTGTTGACATTTATCCTCATCAGGATGGCTGTTTAGTAGATCTTTAACTATGCAAAGAAAATTTGCAGTTGTATGTGAACTGTCGTAAATATTTTATCTTAATAACAACTTAATTACAATTAAAACTATTCAGTATTTGGCCCCAGACACCAACAAAATGTGTGACAAGTACGTGTCTTGCTAGAGGCCAGACATTGTCATCTACACGGAAACCAGATTGAAACTGTACATCCTTATGTTCTTTTTACAATTTCTGTTCAATATAACATTTCCTGGTGAAAACATTGACTTATCAACTCACTCGCTGCAACTGTGTCAACGCAGATGCACAGCATGATATTTCACAAAGGTAAACTTCAACTTGAGTGCATTCCTTAACATTAATGTTTTGAATTTCAAAATGAAGCATGCAGTGAAACCAGTTTTGCCCAGACACTGTTAGTCCTGAAAATCCACTCACACTCATGAATATCTTGATAGGAAGTTCAATATACCCAAAGGAACATTGTTCCAACTCCAGTTGGAATGGTACAATTTGGATTAACAAGGTTTCACTTTATGGCTGTTTTATGTAATGATGATGAATCTCTAGTTATATGTCCAGTGTATTGACAATATGTTATTCCCACAAGAAGTCATGCTATGTTGTCTCATTGCTTCATATGGTGCTGCCAAAGATGTTTTATCCATGTTTCATTGGTGGGTGTGTACTTTATTGAAAACACATTTCAGTCACACAGATACAATCAAAATAAACTTTGTTTTAGGAACTGTGTTGTGTGGTTTTTGAAACAATGGTAAACAACTACAGGTACTGTTAATAGTGGGTATTTATGTAAATGCAACCCATACGATTGATGGCTGAAAAGTTCTGATGCTGACTATGATGGACTGGATTGGTAAAGATGGTTGCATATTACTGGTGTAGAAGCAGTTCGCCTTGTGGTGGAAAAAGTCCTCAACAGAAGAAATGACATCATCACCTGCATGGTGCTGCTTGCCAGACAGTTCTTTCTTCATTTTGGGAAGAGGTGGAAAGGAGGATGTTCAATGAGTTCAAATTCACAGTCTCACATTGCAGCCATGGCGACAACAGAATTGTTCTTTGTCCTTGTGGAGCAACATACCTTTCAGTGCGTTTCCAGCATGTATAGCCTTGATATTCTAGACAGTTGCTGGAGCAGAGTAGCATAGTATTGGCAAACATGTGTGAACATTTGGGATATAGTCTACCAGTATGTTTCCTTATGAATCCCATAAAACCAAAGCTATAACATTGCCAGCTGATTGAACCAAAGATTCATTCATGGTTACAAATTACTCCACAAAATCAGCGGGGTCTGCTTCAAAACAATGTAAATTCTCACAAGAGATGATCAACATGGAACATTTTTTATCAGGAGTTGGAGAATCATATGATGTATTGTATCAAACATTTTCTTAGTTGTGACAGTTTTCTTGGGGCGGTCGGGTAGCCTAGTGGTTAAAGCGTTCGCTTGTCACACTGAAGACCTGGGTTTGATTCCCGACATGGGTACAATGTGTGAAGCCCATTTCTGGTGTCCTCTGCCTTGATATTGCTGGAATATTGCTAAAGGCAGCATAAAACCATACTCACTCACTTCTTGAACTCTGCTGCCAAGTTCCTAACAGTGGCAAAGGAAGGAGCATCATCAATAAAGTTGACACCAAGTCTGTGTATTTCAGAAATGTTAAGGCTGCACTTACAATACATGCTTAGTAGTTAAGCTCAGAAACTTTTCATCCACCCATCGTAATTTCCTTAGAAAAGCCTATTTTAAAAGAATTGTCATAAAGAGATGAATATTTTCATCAAAATAAATGATTAGAAAATGCCCCACCCATATACCAGGTGGTGCACAAAGACAAGCGGTGAAGTAGGATGAAGTAGCAAGGATGATGAGTAGGGAACCAGGAAGATTGACCCGTTGATGTACTCCGTGTTGATCTGTAATTAAATTAAGTGTATTACTATCAATGCTCACTATATATCCCAAAACAAACTATATCTACAATATTGTTGATACAATTAATGAATAAAATCCTCAATCCAATAATAAATTAGGGGGGAGTTTGGGGGTTGAGGTCGCATTCATAAGTCTTATTTTTGGCTAGGGGGGCCAGAAGTCGTATTCATTTGGAGACGCATTCATTTAAGATTTACAGTACATGTTTATCCTTTGAAGAACTTATGTGGAGTGACCACTGACCTTCTGGGGTGTCCAGTATACAACTGAACTGAGTACCCAAGCTGGGCATATAGACAGCAGGACTTGAGTGGGGAAAGGGCTTAGGCTACAGCATGCTCAGTAAAAGGGCTATGACTGATACATGTAGTGTAATGTTTAATACAATAAAATACGATGACTATAACTCTGAATGAAAAAGCATTTAATTGTGTACATGAATTATACGTAACATGTAAAAATTCAAGAAATATACCAAATCTGCCACACATGTGTCATTAATGTCGAAGTATACATTCATTGGGATTTGTCCGTAAGTTTAATTTATCAAGGAAATATCCCTATGAAATTGTCAGGTGTTTCACGTCAAAACGGAAGTGGTCGTGATTGGTTCATACGCAGACTGTCTCAAAGATCATGTTACAATAAGGTTGACGGTTTAAATTATATATCTTTATGAAATTCCAGTTACGTCCATGTCGGTTTCAATGGCAGTGCTCTTTCATTAGTGATAAAACAACTTCGTGGTAATTGACATGGTCCAGACAATCCGTCTCAATTTCGCACATCGTTAGTATTTCTTAATAAATAATGAGATGATACCCACTAACTAACACCGAAGAATAAGTACACGTAGTTTCAGTCGAAATCGTTAAAACGTTTCCATCACTGGCAAATTCAGTCAACAAACCTGTTTTAATCACTAGTAACTCGGGCGCCAAGTGATACAAGCATATAGCTTCGTTGTGAAATCAGGCAGACCGTTTATTTATACTATGGGTGTTGTGTGTTGTTAATGACTTAATTCTAATTTATAAAACTCCTTGAACGTGAATTAATTGGACAATTTTAACATTTTAATTTGAAAGCACAAGAAGTGTAGAGTATGCTATTTTTAATATGATGAAAATGATAACTTACGTAGGTGAAAGAATATAATATTTTAGTTTTTACAGTACAACTATAACTAATATCTAAATTAAGTGAAAGAGAAAATTAACTTAAATATGAATAAGACATAAATGTTCAATTTATATACTATTCGTGTGCTCAATAATCGAACAAATTTGTTTCACATTGACCACAAGAAAACATACATCCTTGTCTCACCTTATATTTCGCATTTGACTGCCTTACTTGGACCTTTGCTCAAAATATACTTGTATGGGTAATCCGTGAAATACAATTTTTCTTTCATATTTATTTATAAATCAAAGCAACTTTAAGATTCTATTCACACCTTGGTAAATATGTACATTAAAAAAAACATACGTGATAATGTATTTCAAGTAAAGTTTCCCATTTCATCCCATTCTACGAAAGGAAAAAAAAATTGAAATAGAGGATCACAGATAAATGTATATATTGGGAATCTATTGTCATGAAAGGAAAAACAGGTGGTATATTGAATGACGAAAGTAAAACTTGCAAAATCGCATACTCATTGCTGACACAACAGGTGATATATTAAATAAAACTTTAAGACTTGTGACAGAATATTATGCGATAATTCAGAGAACACTTTACATCAATAATTTGGAAGTCTATTCATTATTATCCATTTCATTTTCAAACCGGGGGCATAAAAAGGTACAATGGTCAGCATTTTAGAAGTCACGTTATTGTTTCCAGTAGTTGTTTTATGTTTGTACCGCGTGTATGATGGACAGAAACTGGGGTCCTTTGTGCATCGTAATCTTGCTAAAATATCATAAAAGTCGTATATATAACTAAAGTACTCACGGAAATGAAAGAAAACTGTTTTTCTTAATTTAAAAATCGACACAAAGTGTTACGTAGCTGTAAATACGAAATAACAACACAACTCGAAAAGTACTAGTCTGGATTTGCTAGTTTGATCTCAGTGAACAATACAAAATGTTCTTTACAGGAGGTAATTTGTCGGCACTTTCAACATTCAAAAATAAAACTAAGTCCAAATTGACATAGCAGAAACAGACTATAGGCATTTTGCACCTGTTCTCATCTGTCTTCAAGGTGTCATAGGTCACCTTGATCTACTTACACCTGGTTATGCCCTGTTTCACAATAGTCTGTTTTATTCACATTTTTACACACTTTTACGTGTAAAAAGGCATAAAAACATTTGATACGCTGTATTTGTGCCACGGCCCAATTAGTACTAATTTAGTTGTTTGAATATAAACATATTTTGAATATTAACTGCATTTATTTAAGATCTGAGGTCGAAAAAACAGTTTTTTTTCATTTCCGTGAGTACTTTTTTTTTTTTTTAGATTTAACGACCTAACGAAATCATGAAGTGTTTGGCATTTACAAAACACGAATTGCACTTATGAAACGAAAGCAGAACCAGTTGCCCAATGTTTCCCTTCTGACAGAAGACCACATTAGCATAGAGATGGTTTCGCTTTTAAGATTCGATTTGACAGCTTGTCCGCTATTCGGGCATTTCTTACTAAGTAAAAAAAAAAGAAGCAAGGACTACTGACTAAGGGCCCCACCCAAATTTGACTACGGACCTCCACAGTCAGGACACTCAGGAAAATCTGACAAATGTCCAAATTACCCTGTTGCCATTTGTTGGCAAGTATTAGCAGCTGCTAGTGCCAGTCACTTTTTGTTCTTGGACTTTAGTATGTACTTTGGCAGCCATATTGGATTTAAGGTTTTCCAAGTTCATTTTGGACATTTTAAGGGTTCATGTCTTAAATCTTAAATCATCCAAAATCATCTCTGCAACTTTCCAGTGGAACGCATCCAAACATTTTATAACTCTGGTCAAGACAAAACTAAAACACCAATTGTGTCCACCATTGAGGCAATGGAACAACAGCCAGTGAAAGAGAGAACCCTTCCTTCTGCCAGTCTATTAAAGTACCATGACCCCGTGAGCTCGATGGTTTTGTTTCTACTAAAGGCTGTTAAAGGCCAGAAACGGGTTTTACAGCTGAAATATACACGCAGCAATATTCCAGCTATATGAAAGTTGGAAGTCTGCAAATAATCGAGTCTGACCAGACAAGCCTCAGATGGACATCATGAGCATCTATCTACACAGCTGGGATGCGATGACATGCGTGAACCAAGTCAGCGAGTCTGACCACCGATCCCTTTAGTCCCCTCTTACAAGCATTGGTTACTGAATACCAATTCTAACCCAGATCTTCATTGGTTCCAGTATATGTAGACAAGATCTAATGGTCCTGAGACTTTGGGCCATAAATTCATTTAACACCACACAATTAACCTTATTGCTCCTCGGCAGGTCATCCAAAGACTGTAAAACTGTTCTGTGACTTCAGTTAACTGCATGTTTGTGAGGTTGGTTGGTTGTTTAACGCCGCACGCAGCAGTATTCTACCTATATGACGGCGGTCTGTAAATAATCGTGTCTGGACCAGACAATCCGGCGATTCACATCATGAGCATCGATCCACGCAATTGGGATACGATGACATGCATCAACCAAGTCAGCGAGCCTGACCACCCGATCCCGTTGGTCGGCTTTTACGACAAGCATAGTCGCCTTTTATGGCAAGCATGGGTTGCTGAAGACCTATTCTACCCCAGATCTTCACGGATCTGTTTGTGAGGGATGCCACCGGTGGGGCAGGATAAACAGATGCAAATGAGATCGTTAGAATTGTAAATAGATTTCTAATAATTATGTAAAGGGTTGTGTTGCCTAATTTTCTATCTATTTTGTCTGAAATTATTTTTTACTAGAATTATCACGCAGATGTCACATAAAAGTACTCAAATTAAAATATGTGAGAAAACCCCGACGTTCACTGCCTTTCCATTGGCGATAGTTAAGCAAAGCCTTGGTAGTATCTTTTTTGAAAGTCTATAAATGTAAACACATAATTTGTGTTGCCAAGTAACAGTGCCATAATAACCAATCAATGTCTTCTATGGTAGGCATGGTTTTTTTTCCAAAACTTGATTTGATTTATTAAAAACGGAATTATCAGATATGCTGGTTGTGCTTGAGCGATGGGACCTTTTGGATTAATTTCTATAAGAGCGAACATGTTCTAAATCAGGAAGTGGTACACTTCAATGTGCCCCTTGGAGGCCTACAGTAACGATTTCAGCAATACTTTGTTTGGTTTTGATAACCCTTTGTTGAAAGTGAAATTTTCAAATAGAGCGATGAAACTGTTTCAGAAAGCGTACATCTGAGTGGCTCAAGGAACACATCTGCCGTTTAGACTGGGCAGTCTATGTTTGCTCACTGTCCACCTGATGCAGTCTCCAATAGAGGGTTTGCCACATCTTCACACTGAAGAGGTATCGTATGGGAGTAAAAGATTGATGTTATACATATTGCAGTCAGTATGGTATTACTCACAGAGCTCCAGATAAGCTGCATATCTGCGTGAAATACGCATCAGAAATGCAGAAATACGCAGTAAAATATAATCCAAGCGTATCAAATACGCAACAAACATTACAGATACGCTACAAAAATAAAATTTGTGCGCATCATCAAAATATTGTGAAGTAACCCTGCATATTCGACTAGCAAATCAGCAACCTATTTTGAAATTATAAACGGGCATTCCGTCAACCATGCCAAACTCCACGATGACAGTCACATCATGATCATTTGCCATCACACTTTCGTGTGGAAGTATCGTGGTATTTTTGAGTCCTATAAAGCTCTCAAACCCACACGACACCAGTTTGCAGGGACTAGATGAATAGTGTTTTTAAATATTTAACTTAAATACCCACATGTGTAAAACTAGTGGGTAACAGAAATTTGAGTACGCAGATAGAATTACTGATACCCAATGATTTTAAAATGCATGGGTAAAATACCCACAACACCAAAAGCTTATCTGGAGCTCTGGGCTCATCTTTTAGCAATGTGTATGGGCCCTGTATTGTTTCATAATCTGTCAAATGTGAGCAAGTATTGTTTTAAACTCGTTTTAGCAATATTCCAGCAATATCACGGATGGGTACACCAGAAATGTGAGGACTGGTAATGGTAATAAATAAGAAGACATTCATTTTGTGTTTGATTTCTTTGAAAAGTATAGGCACCAGTCCTTATGAGCCTGATAAATTTGCAAAGTTTCAATGAGAAATAATTTTTTGCCTTAGAAAACAAAAGATAAAAGCTTTAAAAAATTGAAAACATCAATACAACTTAATGACAAAACTATCAGTCTAGTGTTACAACAGTGTCTTTATTCTTATCAGGATATGCTGTGATTTCCCAACTGTACACTTTAATCCTGCACCAGACAAATGGTGCCATTTCGAGTCATAGATCTATGATGTCAAGTGATGTGTTCATGGGCGTCGGTTTACGCAACATAACATAATGTTCGTTTGTGCATCGAACCAGCCTAATATCTCTTGGATATGAGTAATTCTTAACTTGTATGGTGTTTCGCGTTTCTTTTGCAGGTGAGTATATATATCCTTCTCAATTGCAAATATCACCCTTGTATCCACAGGTTTCTGAGAAACTCTCCACTCCCCTTCTTTAGGAGGAAGGGTGCGTGTGTCCTGTGCAAAAGACAAAACAAGGCCAATAACTCTGTAAAACATGTAACTTCAACGATGGTTTTCAAACTCTTATCAACATATTTATCTATTAATGATGTATGCAAATGTCATCCTTGCATTCGTAGCAGTTTCTGTGAAGCCTTGTCATCACAGAAGTTAGACAGACGGCGCCCACACCTATATCCACCAACCAAATTTGTGGTTTGCGAATTTTGGAGATAACACAGATCATCTGAGATGAGAGAAAAAGCCCCTTAGACCACCAGCCAACTATATCCATGGAAATAATGCATAATAAAACAACATGAGTGCCCTTGTCACATTTATTTTCCTCTGTGTAGGAATAGAGACTTTTTATACATAGGAAATGTACATAATCTAAGAGCGAGCGTTGGGTCCCTTCCTCCTGCCGAAGGTGGCAACAACATTGACAAAGCGTCGGTTGTACTGCATTCTCCTCTTTGCACGGCCTGTCTTGGACTTCTTCTTTTCCTGCTTCTCAACCTGCAAAAAAACATGGGCATGAGTGGAGTCTCGTTGCAGTGTCAATCAGATTTCAGAGCCAGTATTCTACAGCTTTTTCATGGCGTCTTCAGATCAGTCCAAACATTGATTACTTAATATGTTTAAGCAGGCATGGCACTATCACCGTTTTGCAAACATCTTAGACCAGATACAACATCCAGATGAAAGCATTTCAAGCATGCAAGTTTTACGAATAGCAAGCAGTCATGATAAGGACATGCATGCATGTTCAGCATGTTCAGCTTACTGGATGTTATCATTGATAACTCACCTTGGGGGTCTGTCCACGGACTTTGCCAGCACGAGCCAGGGAACCGTGAACCTTACCTGGAGAAAGACAATCATTGTTAGACCAGTAGGTACAAGACAAATGTTTGGGATAGACACCTATCGTCTTGGCTGAATATAAAGATCACCACACGCTGAGCATGCATCATTATTGTTCCTATCAGAAAACAATACCTTGCATGATATCAAAATAAATACCAGTAACTGTTAGCTCAATAACACCGTAGACTTGTTGGAACCTTTCATCCAATAAAATTGGGTCCTCAAAAAGAGGTTATCATATCACCTACTTGAGCATGTCATTTACTGGAATTTTAGAATTGATATATTGACTAAGAAGTATCATGATATTTCAATAAATAACAAGATTCATATGTATGTGTATAGAAAAAATTACTCATAACTTAAATAGACTGATTCATAAAATGTTTATCAGGCAGTGAATTATAAATTCAGTGTCAATATTCACAATTTTGTATTGATACAACATTGATATAAAAAGTTATTGAGACACCAATACCACTATATGTATTCGAATAAATCCCTACCTCCAAGCATGCGGACCTCTACATCAAGAGTGGTCAGGTTGTTCAAGCCAGACAACAGCTCGGCATCTTCAAGGGGACGACCAGCAGAGAGCACCACGAGGTCAGTGGCAGAGAAACCCTCCTTCTCGTTGATTAGGGTCTGGGGGTAAAAACATTATTCTTCCACAATATCAATATGGCTTCCTCAATACAGGAGTGAGTGAGTAGAGTTTAACGCTTTGAACTGCATTTCAGTAATATCACAATGTGTAAGCATTAATGTGACTGGTTCTCAATAGACCTTGACAACAGTGATGTGAGGACAGGGATCACATGGGGACAAATCTGGGATTCAAACCCAAAACCACCAGATCCTGACACTTCTTAGGGATGGAACCATGCACTGTTAAATAGTAGTACCTTAGACCACAAGGTTAAGTTTGCAGTTTAAGTTGCAATGGAGGTAATTATAACTGAAATGTGGACATAAGCTACATGGTTATTAAATTACCTTGACATCCTGAACAGTCTCGGTTCCAGACACCTCAAGGGTGTGGGTCAATGAGCAGCGCACAAAGATTTGCATCTTCAGGAAATTCTGAAATTGAAGACGTGGTGGTGTTATTTTAGATTGGACCACACAATGCTTATGCTGTAGTAAAAACATTTTGGGTTACAAGAAGTAAAAAAACAAACCACCATGGGCATTTTGTCCAAAATATGGCATATAGTTTTTGTATCTGTTGTATAGTATTAGTTGAAACGGTTGAACCATTTACCAACCATTCTAACTGGAATAGTGAAAATATACAAGGACACTGACTAAATAGCCCTTTGGATACCTTTGAGATCAGACAAATTGACTGAGTCTAGTAGTCTACAGCGGTAGAAACTAATAGATTCAGTCCACTAGGCCTTATAATGATAACATATAGCAGCGCTCTTAAAAATGGCAAATTTCTAATAGTCCTTATGATACCTTAACTATTAGGCAGTTTCGTAAGGACTACAGGACTAGTGCCAATTTCTAACACTGAGTCTATTCCCTAACACTGATGCGATTCAAGTTGAGCTGTCATTTCGACAGTACAATTATGTGCAAATAAGTCCATAATAGGTACACTATATAATGTTTTACCAAATAACCACTTTTTCTGAGAACGATCTGGATTCATAACATTCTGAAATGTCAACATGTAATTCTTACCAGTTACAGTTGTCATGGGTGGATATACAACGTACCAGTTATCATGCCCTATGCGTAATATCAACGGTTTTAGATCGTTCATATGTACTCAACGAAAACCTTGCACTGACGAAAAACAGATCTGACTACTAGCCTATAACATCACACGGATAGTGTGATATGTGGAAATGTCTTGTGGCGCCTTCGATATTCCCCGTTCATAACGCAGCATCTCTCACTTCAAAAACACAAATTAAGAACATTCTGCGTTACCTGTCTGTATTGGTGGCTACCAGTTTGCGCTTCGTGCGTATCACAACAGTTCTGACATACTACTGATCGTCAATTTCCCAAATTATGAAGATGTAGTCAATTTATAACGCTTACTATACTTACACGTGCTTGTGTAATGCCAAGATGGCTGAAAAGACCGGAAGTTGCCGAAACAGTTGTCGTATCACAACAGTTCTGACATACTACTGATCGTCAATTTCCCATATTATGAATATAATAGTCAATTTATAACGCTTACTATACTTACACGTGCTTGTGAAATGACAAGATGGCTGAAAAGACCGGAAGTTGGCAAAACAGTTGTAGTCTGGGATTAAAGTGCACATGATTTGATGACGTAGTATGGTAGGAAATGAATGTTCCGATTACTTGAGAGCAGGCTGTCTAAGCTTGTCTCTGCTTATTGTTTTTACAACAGACTTAGGGGCCCATATTTACAAGCCTCGTGGATGATTAAAATCAATTAACAATGGCACAGCATCTACCGTGTTTAGTGAGACAAGGAGATAACATTAAGAAATATAAATATTTGCTGTTAGAGAAAGATCAGGTAATTTTCAAACGCTTAGATTCGGCAAGTATTCGGATGTTTATCATCTCCATAAACATAAGCATCTTTCCAAAGGACATAAGTTCAATATATTACATATTACATGAGTGATCTTTTTAAACGATTGTCATTGACATTAGATATGTGAAATGATTTGTGAGTTTACATGTAAATTCGCCAGAACAGTAAGGAACTTGTAGTCACAACAAAAGGACATTGATTCTTGTACTCGATTTTACTTCGATCACAGTGTTCAATATTCATAGATCTAGTCAAGTACAAGAATCAATACCCTTTCGGTTACAGACCTGTCTTGCTTACTCAACATATAATTATTAATTTTAGGTCCCCCGATGTGTTTTAAAGTGGATTAAAACAACATTTCCTTGCTTATCTGACCAGAACCAAAAATTGATGGAATTTAGACACTTTTGAGGACCAGTATGTCGACTGTTTAGAAACATTGTTTTCAAACTGTAGCCGATAGCTCCCAAGATTACTCAGTCCTGCTCGCCCTTTTCTGCGAGTGAAGTTTCTTGCTCCAGTGACCACACATACTGGCCCTTTGACAACTATATTTTTTTTCCACATTTCATACTTTACATACAACATTTAGTGATGATTTAAGTTTGTAATATTAGTTTGTTTGTTTGTTGTTTCACGCCGCACTCAGCAATATTCCAGCTATTTGATGGTGGTCTGTAAATAATCAAGTCTGGACTAGACAATCCAGTGATTGACACCATGAGCATCTATCTACGCAATTGGGATACGATGACAAACATCAACTAAGTCAGCCAACCTGACCACCCGATCCCATTAGTTGCCTCTTACAACAAGCATAGTCGCCTTTTACTAATTTTTACCTGGATTTTCATGGGTATTGTCATTAATGCATGAAAGTTTAGGGTCTTTGCAGTCAGTGTTTAAAATAATTATAAAACCCAACATTAATATTGCCTGCCCATCTTCAAGTGACCTGCCCACATTCAGACACACATTAAAACGTTAAACGCTTGTTGGTAAAAGAAGAGACAAATTGTGTCTTGATTCAGTTGAAATATTGCAAACGATTGCTTTAAAATCTATGAGAAGTTATGATAAAACTGAATACTTAGTAGTAATTAAATTAAAAGGTGGGCAGACAGAGGAAAATGAATTTTTCTGAAGCACATCTGTAAGTGTTATGTAGAAAGCAGTTTTCATTGCAGTTATGTTTGTGTACATTAGTTATAGTTTAGAAACTACAGCATGTACAGTGAAAACATGTTTACAGAAAGTTAAACTGTAGGGGCATGAGTGGCCCCGTTGTTTAAGGAGCTGTGGTTTGCTGTGCAGAAATGAGTCCTTTAGATATGCAGGGGTGAGAATCTTACGCGGATCCACAAATTTTAGTGACCACAAACTTGTTAAAATCTGATAGCTACCCCAAGAAGCACCCCTAAATTATGGACCATGTTCCATTGCAAAGAAGTTTCAGCTGAAAAGGAAAATATTCGTTCTCATCCCTGGATATGCCATATACCAGTGATCGTGGGTTTGAACCCTAGATTCCCCCTGATAATGTTTCTAGTTTTTAAGCACTGTTAAACCAGACTTGCTCAAAGTTTAATACATGTATACTGAAATATTTTCATTCAGTGTGTTGATATTGGATCTTATTTTCAAATAAGATGCACCTGGGACGGTAACACAAAATCTTCTTAAACAAAAATGAATTCCATGCTTTCACTGTAATTTAACTTGTTTTCTGATGTTTTTTAACAACATTTTCAAAGACACTCTATGGATCTAAATGTCTTACATGTAGTTTATCATATAGTTGCTACTATCATTGTTTATGTCTGGAATATTGCTGAGTGCGGCCTTAAACCACAAACAAAACAAAACAAAAAGTTTATGTTGCTAGGTTACTATTGGTCGGTCTCCTGAGGTCACACATTGTCTCCTGTCGGTAATGGTGTCAAGATGTCACGCTGTGTTAAAGAAACAGGCCGACAGTACATGGAGCATCACAGACAACAAGGTACAGCATGATTATATTAGTATAATACTGTTCAATGTCATACAAGTATTGTTATACAACATGGTACAAGTATTGTTATACAACATGATACAAGTATTGTTATACAACATGGTACAAGTATTGTTATACAACATGGTACAAGTATTGTTATACAACATGGTACAAGTATTGTTATACAACATGGTACAAGTATTGTTATACAACATGATACAAGTATTGTTATACAACATGGTACAAGTATTATTATTAAAGTACAAAGTGATAGGAACAGTGTTATTGTAAGTTAAAATCAGGTATTAGATAAATAAACGAAATACTCAGATTTCTGATATTTTTTAACGTATCCTGCATAACTCCTTAATGTAATGTCATGGCTTCTGGGTCACGTGCCGACTGTGCAAGGGTGCTGCCTCTTCTGGTTGGAACAAATTTTTTCTTTGGCAGCTGGATCTCACACAGTTCATCTTCCTGTCAGAACAGCTGTTAATGCATTAAGGAGTAATGTAGGATAAGTATAGAAATGTAAAAAATATTTAGATTTTACTAAACTTTCAACTTTAGGGTTACTACAAGGCCCCTTGACTTAGATCCTTAACTTCAAGCACTGCATGGTCCTTAAGATTATGACCGCCTCTGTGGTCTAGTGGTAGAGCGCCCGCCCGGAGGGCGGAAGGTCCGGGCTTCCACCCCCGGCCCCGTCATGCAAAAGGACGTTAAAAGATTGTACTTGTTGTTACCCTGTCTGGCGCTCGGCATTAAGGGGTTAAAACAAGGACTGGTTGGCTCGGAGTCAGTATACTGTGTCTGAGTGGGGTATTCATGTTAAAGTGCGGCATGGTATCTCAGTGAGCTAGCACTATAAATCGGCATCAGTCCGGACTAGTACAAGCAGCAACACACACAACACACACACACACGTACATGCACGTTGCTATATAAGTGCAATATTCTTGGATGCGACATTAAACCCAGTTTCACCTCACCTCCTTATGATTATGATCTTCAGAGCCTGAATGGTGTGTATGTAAATGATAAGAAGTTGACCGCCCAAGTCTCGTACATATTGAAGGATGGGGACAGGGTGCAGCTGGGTATTCCAGTGAAGTCAGGACAGCCAGCAGAGTTCATCTTCCAGTTTCATGCTTCCTTAAAAGTCAAGAGAAACAGGAAAGATTCTACAGAAGAAAACAATCCAGCCAAGAAGAGACTTAAGGTGCACCAAACATCTACAAATCTAACCAACAAAGATGAAAACTGTCCACAAGTCAGTAGAGCCGAAAGAATCTCCAACCCACAAGGATGTATGCCAGGTTTGTGACAGATAGTAGAGATCTCTACATTAATGACCTGAAGGCAAAATCTTGCTTTTTTGAGTATTTTGGATTAAAAGTGAAAGTAAAATTATAGTAATGCAGGGTTAGAAATTGGAATCTATATGCTTCTTGTTCCATCTACTATGCTTGCCATAAAAGGCGACTAAGCTTGTCGTAAGAGGTGACTAACGGGATTGGGCGGTCAGGCATGCTGACTTGATTGATGCATGTCATCGATCCCAATTGCTATGGTTGTTGCTCATGATGTCAATCACTGGATTGTCTGGTCCAGATTCGATTATTTATAGACCGACGTGATATAGCTGGAATATTGCTGAGTGCGGCGTTAAACAAGAAACCAACAACAACCTAGTGGTAAGATGGGCAGTCCATGAGGAAATGTCGCAAGTCCTTCCTGAATATCATTAGTTTCGGACAAGCGGACTTATGCTAATTTTAAACCCTGTAGTGATAAGAGTATAGATACAGATTTTTTCAGTTTGTTTGAGCTCTTTGGAAGATGTAGCGAGCCTTATGTTTTGATTTCATGAATATTGTTATTTTTCTATGCTTTATTCAAACCCAGGATATACTCATTTGCACTTATTTGTACTTATTGAAGACTCATAAAAGTGAGTTAATATATATAGTCACATCAGCAATGTTTCAGCCAAATGGCGACAAATGACCTGTGAAGATCCGGGGTAGAATAGGTCTTCAGCAACCCATGCTTGCCTTAAAAGGGGATCAGGTGGTCAGTCTCGCGGACTTGGTTGATGCATTTCATCATGTCCCAATTGCATGGATCAATGCTCATGATGTCAATCACTGGATTGTCTGGTCCAGACTTGATTATTTTACAGACCACCATTATATTGCTGAGTTCGGCGTTAAACAACAAACAAACAAATCATGACTTGTATAGTTCCAGAGTTAGTGGATTTATCATCTAGTGTTCTTGAATCCTACTTTTAGATGTTCTTTGGTTGTCAGATTCTCCCTATAAGTCCTACAAGCTGAAGCTCGAGGCCCACCAGAAAGAGAAGGATGCTACTGTGGACATGTTTAAGGCTCAGCTGGAGGAGATGCAGCAGAAGCTGAAGGCCAAGGAACAAGAACAGGAACACATGCGAGAACAGCTGGAGCAGGAGAAGCAGGAACGTGTCTGTCAGGCCGCGGCCCTGGACCAGCTCAAGCAGAAGGAGTCAAAGATGAAGGAAGAACTACTCAGTAAACAGGTAGGGGAACACATTGTATCAGTGTATACTCCGCAAACAGGGACCCGTGAAGATTCCGGGGGAGAATAGGTCTTCAGCAACCTGTACTTGCCGTAAAAGGCGACTATGCTTGTCTTTAAAGGCGACTAATGGGATCAGGTGGTCAGGCTCACTGACTTTGTTGATACATGTCATCGATCCCTATTGCGTGGATCTATGCTCATGGTATTAATCACTGGATTGTCTGGTCCAGACTCAATTATTTACAGACCACCGTCATATAGCTGGAATATTGCTGAGTGCGGCGTTAAACAACAAACCAACCAACCAACCGTAAACAGGGGAACACATTGTGTTGGAGTGGAATATGAACTCAGTAAACAGGAAACACATTGTTTTGGAGTGTAGTAGGGAACTACTCAGTAAACAAGGAACACCTTGTGTTGGAGTGGACTGTGAACTACTCAGTAAACAGGGAACCCATGTGTTGGAGTGGACCAGGAGACAGGGGATCTAAAAAGCATGTTGGGTAAATTGGTCCAGCACATGATATGAATTACCCTCAATGAGAATAGTGGTTGTTGGTTTAGGAAGCACTGGAGAAGGAGAAGCAGGTCATGGAGGGTAAGATGAAAGCTGAGCTGGAGACCCAGTTGAAGGAGCGAGAGGCTCGCTTGACGGAGTACCTGACGAACCAGCGCAACTACCTCCTGGAGGAGAAGGGGCGGGTTCAGGAAAGACTGCAGCAGGAGATGGATAAGGCCCTGGAGGAGAAGGACAAACTGCTCGAGGAGGAACTCATTAAACAGAAGGTAGGAAGATTGGCCCTCATAATGAGCTGGATACTCGTGTCTGTATGTCAGCTAGATTTGTGAGGAGCTGCATACTCATGTGCATGTGTCCATTAGACCGGTGATGAGTTTGATAGTTGTGTACATGTGTCCCCTTGACTCTTGATGCATCAGATACTTGGGTACGTGTGTCCCTTGACAAATGATGAGCTAGGTGCTTGTATACTTGTGTCCCCTTTAATGATGATGAGCTGGATACTTGTGTACCTGTCCCCTAGACAAATGATGAGCTAGGTGCTTGTATACTTGTGTCCCCTTTAATGATGATGAGCTGGATACTTGTGTACCTGTCCCCTAGACAAATGATGAGCTAGGTGCTTGTATACTTGTGTCCCCTTTAATGATGATGAGCTGGATACTTGTGTACCTGTCCCCTAGACAAATGATGAGCTAGGTGCTTGTATACTTGTGTCCCCTTTAATGATGATGAGCTGGATACTTATATACGGTCCATAATGTTTTCGCTGATCTGACTGACAGTCAAGTGAGGTTAAGTCATGGCCTTTGTTCAGCATCCTGCGTCTGGCGTAACTGAACGAAAGAGGGTGACTGAATGCAGTGACTAGATGGTGACTGAATGCAGTGACTAGATGATGACTGAATGCAGTGACTAGATGGTGACTGAATGCAGTGACTAGATTATGACTGAATGCAGTGACTAGATGGTAACTGAATGCAGTGACTAGATTGTGACTGAATGCAGTGACTAGATAGTAACTAAATGCAGTGACTAGATGGTGACTGAATGCAGTGACTAGATGGTAACTAAATGCAGTGACTTGATGGTGACTGAATGCAGTGACTAGATGGTGACTGAATGCAGTGACTAGATGGTGACTGAATGCAGTGACTAGATGATGACTGAATGCAGTGACTAGATGGCGACTGAATGCAGCCATGGCTCCTGTTTGATGTGTAGTGTTGCATGTCCCCAGGAGCAGCTGGAGAAAGTCATCACAGAAAAGGAGTTGAAGCAGAAGATGCTGGAGAGTCAGCTGAAGGATACAGTGGCAGAGAATGAAAAGCAGAAAGAGTCGACGTACCAAACCAGGGAGGATATTCTAGCCAACCTCACTGACGTCATGGAGTCCGAGCTGCAGTGCAGCATCTGTAACGAGCTCTTTGTGCAGGTAATCCCTGGATATGCACGGATCATGTCTTACACAAGACTAGTCTGATGAAGAATGTTGTCATTTATAGAATTGTTGTCTTCAAAATCATTAAGGTTATCATCTGAATGTGGTAGTTTCTGCCTATCCCTGTGGTGGGGGGGTCAGGTAGCCTAGTGGTTGAAGCATTCGCTCATCACGCCGAAGACCTGGGTTTAATTCCCGACATGGTTACAATGTGTATAGCCCATTTCTGGTGCCCGCCGTGTTATTGCTGGAATATTGCTACAAGCGGCTTTCAACCTCACTCACTCACTCACTCACTCACTCACTCACTCACTCACTCACTCACTCACTCACTCACACAAGATTTTATTTGGTGTAAGTACCAATCTGTAATACCATTTCTAGTAAATTCATAAAATTGAAATAAATATCTTATCAACAGATTCTGTTGTACATCTGAATTATGCCTCTAGGCGACCTCACTGAACTGTGCCCATGGATTCTGTGCGCTGTGCATCAACCAGTGGATGGAGAGGAAGAAGGACTGTCCTGTGTGTCGAGCCCCTGTCACAGCCCACCATCGATCCATCGTCCTGGACAGCTACATTGATAAGATGGTGGAACATCTCACGGACGAGCTGAAGGAGAGGAGGAAGGAGCTTGTGGAGACGCGGAAAGGTGGGTGAGCAATGGCTACAGATAACATCTTTAAGTGGCGTATTAGATGCGTCAATGAAGATAGAAGAGTTGACTTGCATATTTCAACTTCTTTATTTATTAAATGCAGTGCTATGGACTTGTTGGTTGGGGTACTAGCTTCTGTAACAATATTGCATTGAAAGAATAAAGAAATCCCTACGTCAACTCTGTCATCAGTGACTGCACATCAGGTCCATCTGCTTGTATCACATAGTCCAGTTCTTAGGGTACTCATACTGTTATATCTTGTTTATTTCTGGGGTTCAGACAAGGTGTTGCCAAACCAGAGATGCACTTTTTTTCCAACTACTGTTTCAAGTGTTTCTAACTCACAAATCTATACTTGAAACAAAACATTGATTCAAATCACCTGTGAGAATCTCAGATTCAGTATTGGTTATTTTTATGCCATCTCGTACTATCTTTCTTTCACACACTTTTTTCTTCTTCTCCAATCCTTGTGTGGAAACAATCCTAAAACAAGTTTCTAGCTTAAAAAAACTGCCTTACCCAAACACATCCCAGCCGTAGTCACGTGATGTACCCAGCTCACTCATGCTCTCTCTTGTCAATCTTGTATGGAGACGGGGTTTTTTTTAGGAGAATAATATCTTGTATTTTTTGGTTCAGCATGGATACTAAGAAAGAGAAAGTGTGTGATAAGTGCAAGTGCACAGGACCAACACTCTAGTTGTTGCGATTGTCGAGGACATTGTACGGAGTTGGACAAATGAAGTTAATCAAAAAAACTATCAGAAGCTATAATTACTACCTTCAGATGCAAGTGTGAAAGACATGAAAATGACAGGTGTTCCTAATCATCTTAAAGGAACATGGGTCTGTTTTTAAGAGAAAGAGGACTACGCTAAAGGCCGCACAATCAGGCTCCCCTATGTCTAAGACAATGGGAGTTTTGTAAAGTGTTTCTGCACTTTCATTAGATGAGGGATCAGAATCCTTTCTACCTGTTTCAGCTGAACAAGCGAAATGGGATGCTGACCACCAGACAGACGCAGCAGGACCTTCACGAGGTCGGAAGAAAGCAAGACCAATAGTTATAGAGAGTGACAGCTACAGTGACAGTGACAGTGACAGTTCTCCATCTCTTGAGACAAGTGACTCAGAGGAAGGTGCCGGCAGCGCCTACTATGGGGGATACGGAAGATGTTACTCCTGTGGTAAGTCAGACTCTGAGCACTGGCAAGCTCCTCACTGTGACAGTCAGGTTGCAGAGCTCTCCATTTTGCTTGGCAGCCTACAACCATGCATGAGTTGCTACCGACTGACCGTAAGAAAGAAGTCATGACTGTCCTGCTGCATATTACTCATTTCTCTCAACGTTTTTCTGTCTTTGTCAATTTGAATTTCTATTTCATTTCAACTGCGAGGTAATTGGTAGTGTGAGAATGTAAGGGGGAAGTTGGGTGCTTTTCCATTAATGTCCAAATCTGAAAAATCTATTTTGACAAAGTAAATGTAAATTAATCTGGGAAACTGTAAATCAGTCGTAAATCTTTCCCAGTTCACTATATAGCATCCCCATAGAACATACACAAAAATATAAATGTCACTGCATTTGGGGTTTGAGGGACATTTTTCAAGATTCTGCTACTGGTCGCTTGCCCACTGGTGGCAGCGATGATACTGGGAAGGTAACCAAAGTGTCACTCGCTGGGAAGGAACTTCGAGTGGTTGCAGCGATGATACTGGGAAGGTAACCAAAGTGTCACTCTCTGGGAAGGAACTTCGAGTGGTTGCAGCGATGATACTGGGAAGGTAACCAAAGTGTCACTCTCTGGGAAGGAACTTCGAGTGGTTGTAGCGATGATACTGGGAAGGTAACCAAAGTGTCACTCGCTGGAAGGAACTTTGAGTGGTTGCAGCGATGATACTGGGAAGGTAAACAAAGTGTCACTCGCTGGGAAGGAACTTCGAGTGTGGAAACATGAGTTTAGACAATAATGAATCAGACTTTGGGTTACGTATAAGGTCATTTCATTCAAACTTGATACCAAACTGTTGAAGTCTTTGAAGCAGAAATTAGACGATGAGAGTCATGTGCTTGACATAAATACCTGAATGATAAATACAAAAATTGGGTATAGTCACAGAAATCTTATGTTGTTAGTATACGAACCACCAAAAGAAACATAAACACCACACATTTTGGTAAATAAATGAAGAATTACACATATTCAAAAGATATTTGATGGGTTCAATACACAAACGAACATTCTGTGATGTTGCACGAACTGGCGCTCATGAAAGCATAACATCTCACGTCATAGATTCATGACTCGAGATGCACCATTTCATTTGTCTCATGTAGGATTAGCATGTAAAGTTTGGAAATCATGTGCAGCATATTGTGTTAAGAATAAAGACATTCTGTGGTAACACATGACTGATTGTTAGTTTTGTCATTAAGTGGCACACACCTGTTCTTATATACATACTTCTCTATATGTTTTTATGGTTCTGTTTCCTTTGGCAGTGAGTATCTATCAAGGGTTCTTTATTGCCCAATTGCGGAGTTCACAGACTTGTGCTTCATTCACAGGAAGACGAGGTCACTGGGCCAATGGATGTCCAAACTAAAGATCTGCTTGAGTACTCCAGGTACTGGTACCCCAAAGCCAGGAACATGACAACTCCGAGATGAGTGGACTACTGCCTACACCAGAACATTCTTGTTGATTTGTCATGGCTTCAACAGTTCAAACCTTGAAGACATTGACCTATGATAATGACAAATGGTTGCTTCAAGATGGACATGTATGGTCGTGATGATAAAAATACTGTCTTCTTAGTTGATCCAGTTGAGATGACAGTATCTTTGGGATGAATATCTATTAACCTAGCTGATCTCACTGATATTCACTTCAAGACAGGCGTTCAGTTGAGATGACAGGAGTACAAATCCAGTGTAACTTGTGGCATTAACAGGATTGTCCATCCATCGCTGAAATGGCCTGGCATTCAGGTTACAGTTTGATTGTCTTTGCACATAGACAGTTAATGGATTTACTTTGACAGTGCTCTTTGTGAGATTGTTGCTGTGTTCACCTATTATTTTGCATATACATCTGCAAAGCTTTGCGTTCAAGCATTAAAAGAATCTACATGTACAAGGCATGTACAAACAGCAGATGGTATAGGTATTGGGACACTGTTCTATCTGATCACACAGATAACGTTTCAGAGAAAAAGGTTTGCATTTTGTGATTTCAAAAATCTTGTTCAGTAATTGTGTTATGGTGCTGTAAATATACTCCTCAGCCTTGATAGGGATAATCAGATTTGTCATTCAATACTTGACATATTATGAAAATTGGTTTTGTCTATCGTTGAACGATAGATATATCCCTGTTAAAAGTGGAGTAGTATAATTCAGCATAAAAGAGTTAGTCGTGGTGTTATAAATTGACTTTTATCATATCCGATTACCTGTAACATTTGCATGTGTATAAATATTGATGCTTCAAGAAAGAGGATTTCTGGCGAATGTTACCAATAATTGATAACATCAAAGAACTTCTAAACACTTCCAGGTAAGTGTCCCAAGGCACAGCTACTACTTATGGAGGCAAATATTAAGGTTCAGCCCTCCCTGCCCTCATGTATAAAAGCTCTGTACTATGATTACAGGATGAATTGTACACAAATTACAAAACTGCTTTATTGAATAGGTGTCAATACATTCTGAATTGCTTCATCCCCAAGTTTATGAAATCTAGAACAGTGAAGGTTACTGGTTTGTGAGATGTATACACCTGGAAAATAATCAAGCACTGCTAACTATATTTCCATATAAAACAGCCATTTAATACAAATTGTATGCTGTATTTATTTTCTGACAAAATTGAAATGGATTACATTGTTAGACAGTTTGTATCTCATGGCAGTAGTTGTTTGACTACTTTGTGCAGTAACAACACAAGAAGGAGTAAAGGGAATAAATTTATTCATTAATATGATATTTGGCAAAAATTTGGAGGCAGACTCGGTTGCATTTAAAGGTAGGGTAGTATAGGACCATAGCCCGAGATGCGTTGTCATGGGGTCGAAGACCCGGACTATCTCGTGGGATATGATGCCCTGGGGTCGTGGACCCGGACTATCCCTGGAATGTGTGCCCTGGGGTCGTGGACCCGGACTATCCCTGGAATGTGTGCCCTGGGGTCGTGGACCCGGACCATCCAAGCTATGTGCCATGTACTACTTGGGGGATACTTAGTTCACTCCATGTGAGTGTTGCCATGGGGTGAAGTATAAATGCTGAGGTGGTGTATAAATGCTGAGGTGGTGTATAAATGCTGAGGTGATGTATAAATGCTGCCAAATCTGCCTCCTCATATGGGAGGGTGGGCGGGAGTTAAAAACAATGGCGACAGGACAAAGTTGAACAAGGCAGAGGTCATGTGATCAATTCTTTAAATAGCAAATCAGACCGATGAGCATGCGCATGCGTAATACTGTGTAGGTAGGTAAATAAGCTGTAACTACTAAAAGTGGAAAAAGGGGGTACTGGAAAACAGGATTGTGATAATTATAAATGATAAGAATAAGAGTGTATGGATGGATAAGATAACTGTTATTAGCTGCAAAACAAATATATATAATTTACATTCAGTCAATTGAATGCTCTACTACTTTGCATCCTATTTATGACCCTGTCCTTGTGATTATCTGGACAAACATACAGTTTGTATACCAACTCTTTATCATGTGTCAGGTGTTCCTGGTATCCTAAGCATCTATCAGCATGAGGTCAGTGTCATAGGTATGTCCAAAAGATACAGGGAAGTTGGAATATGATGCCGCGAGACATACATCCTTCATGTGAAACATGTTCAGTCAGGACTACAATAGATTCCTGTTGCATTCATTGTTTGCGTTCAGGTTCATTGTAGCTTTAGCAGGTATCTCTGATATGATAAGGTTCACAAGCTTGAATCAATTTCTTGAATTGAAAGGCATTACTGTTCTCATTAGCAATAGTATCATTGTAAAAAAATGAAGGTTAAAGACATATTTAGAGGGTCTTTCCTTGTTTATTGTGTTTGTGGACTGATTCATGTCAAGAGTGTGGTGTCTTATGCAGGGGTCCGGAAAATTTAAAATACCAATCAGACATTTGGATTTAGGCCACGCCCCCTTCAAATAGCATATTTTCGTACGACTTTTCACACACATTACAAGTTGTTACTTGTAAGACTCTTATGTCTTGTTCACTGATTGTGCTGCAATTTGATGTGCAGAGTGGTGTCCCTAAGTCATGTCAGGATCTGGGGTATAATCCAAGATTTGGTCTGAAGTCAGTGCAAAGCCATTATTGTCTCGATTCCAAACACTGTGATTTTGAGAGAAGTTTAGAATGAGCTAGGAGGTGTATGACACAGCAATGATGGGGAAGTTTTACTACCGTTTGATGGCATAATAAGAATATTTATATCTACATATTATTATCTACATATAATAGGTTGTACCATTCATTGATTGTCTTTGTTAGGTAACAATTATTTTCAGGGAAATTATTAACAGATACTTGGCTTCAGTTCTTTTACTGATGTTTATTTTTTTATTATGATGGTTAGATCTATGTTGATCTGAAAATGGTTGGAAAAGATTAGACTTGATTAGTGAACACCCATTTTGTAGTTTTTTATGATAATCATATTTGTGCTTTATAATTGTAAAAGTAGAAAACAGTTGCTGTCAGGCAAGACAGTATTTCGTTTCTTCTCTCTTAAGACAAAATACTGTTATACACATTTAAAAATGAGACTCCTACTCACATCAGTTTACAGTATAGAGAAGAAACAGTTTTTGTTTTCAGATTTGTAGGTGTTATGTAGAGTTGGATTTCTGAGAATCTGAGAACACAATGCTTATTATAATTTTTGTAAAGTTGTAATTGTTGGCATTAGTTTCTGTTGTAATCCTGTATTGAGAATTGTGAGACAGAAATGGTGTCACTTAAGGATTCAGCAACATCATCCACTGCCTGGTTAATAGAATGCAGATGAGAATCAACTAAAGAGAAGGTTCTCTGTAAATGTCTGTGTAATAGTATGTGTAGTGGAGGCTTTTCAGAGTATTATTTTTAATATATGATGTACTGAAATCCCAAGTTTGGTCAACCAGTCTCCGCTGTTTAGTGGATAGAGCATCTGCCTGGAGAGCGGAAGTTTACTGGTTCGATCCCCGTCCATGTCGTACCAAAAGATGTAAAATGATAGTACTTCTTAAGTCTGTGCTTTTTAGTTGACTTGCCCACAGACATCTCTTGACATCATTTTCAGTAGATTTTAGTGTTATCGTGTTATTAGCTGATATTACTAGACCGAAACAGAATTTTGCTAGACTAGGGCTTCGGACTAGTTGGTAAGGTCGCAGACTGCTTTTTGTTACCCTGCCAGGCGTTCGGTATTTGGGGAATAAAACAAGGACTGGTCGGCTTAAGGACAGTATACCATGTGTGACTGGGGTATCCCAGTGGGCTTGCACTTTCATAACTGGCATTAGTCTGGACCAGTACAAGTAGCCACACACATGCACATATACATGCATGTTGTTATATAAGTGCAATAATCTTGAATGCAACATTAAACCCCATTTCACCTCACCCCCGAAGTTTTATGATTGAGAAAAAAAGAATATTTAGCAAGAAAAGTACCATTTTGTGAATCCCATATAAGCCAGGCAATTGTAGCGCACAAATTTGGTTTTTTCTTAAAGTAATTTATTGTTTGTATTTTCTTCATTAAGGATTAGATCAGTTGCCATTTGTGAATACATTATTGTTATGACTATCCCCTCATACTTGAGTACATATGTAGAGATGTACAGATGTGTTTGTTTCTGATTCCCACAAAGTTTCATTGATTAAAATAACATAAAAAACTTAGAGACTTTTTGTTGTATGAAAGTAAAGTTTTGGTCAGAAAAAACACCTCAGTAGTCTAGTAGCATAAAGGATCTGCCTGGAGAGCGAAAGGTTGGGGTTTCGATCGTCAGCCAGGTCATAGATGGTTTGTTGTTTAACGCAACACTCAGCAATATTCCAGCTATATGACGGGGGTCTGTAAATAATCGAGTCTGGACCAGACAATCCAGTGATTAACATCATGAGCATCGATCCACGCAATTGTGATCGATGACATGCATTAACCAAGTCAGTGATCCTGTTAGTCGCCTCTTACAAAATAGATGGTACTTGTTGATACCCTGCCAGACACTTGGCATTTAGGGAATAAAACGGACTGGTAGGCTTGGAGTCAGTATGCTGTGTCTGTGTGGGGTATCCATGTTAAACTGAGGCATGGTATCTCGGTGAGCTAGCACTATAAAACCGGAATTAGGTCGCACTACTACAAGCAGTCACACACACACATGCACACACATGTGCATGTACTTTCCTATATAAGTGCGACAATCTTCAATGCAAGGTTAAATCCAATTTCACCTCACCTCTGGTCAGCAAAAACAATGTCCCCTTGACAGTTGTTGGGCAGAATCGGTGCCTTGTAACCAAGTCAACAGACATGGATCACTCAGTGACTTGGCTGATTGCATGTCATACTCCGGGATTTTTCCTCATGCTTTCAGTCATTTGTTTGCCTGGTTCTGGTTGCACAGAGCACACAGCGCATAGGGCTGGGACGAGTCCAAATTTACTACCCGGGTACCCACCCCCCTATTACCCGACCCTACCTGGGTACCCACAGTAGGTATCAGGAGATGTCTAAAAATGTCCGATTGGGAACATTTTAAGAATAGCCCTGGCAAAACGTATTTAGATACATGTATTAAACAACCTGGTCATTCATACACTGAAGTTGAATTAAGTTATATCTTTATTCAACCATATGAAAAATCAGAAGGAATGGGTGCATAGTCAGAAAGAAATGCAAACATTAGTGACTTGTAGTGTAACCATAGAGTTCTAGATCATTTTTGTCAATAAACAATATATCATGTGATTAACCACGGGTCCGGGTAGTCCTGTGGGTACCCGAGTTACCCATCCCAGCCCTAGCAGAGCTACAGCGTATTTGCGTAAAATACCCCCCAAAAATATTCAAAACTCCATTACTTTCAATTTACATGTGTACATAAACGGATGCATTAAATGAAAAACTCAAATATATATATATATATAAAAACCGTGTAAATACCCAATGAAGCTTTTTCAGCATGCGTACAAAGGAGCTAATTTCCGAAACACAATTACTAATTTACTTTCCGAGTCAAACGTATATATTTAGAACAGTTATATACATCCAGAGACCATATACCAATCGGTATATGGTCTCTGTATACATCTAAAACGTTATTTCATTTTTTTTTAAATCTTAAAATGTTCGCTAATTTGGGGAAAAACCCAATAGAGTGATGAATAGATGAGTGAAAAAATACCAGTTACCCAATGAAAAATGTAATAACCCCAAGCGAAAACGGCTACTATTGCCTGGCGAAAACGGCACCCTATTTTTTCCCTTGGTAAAATAAATGAAATTAAACTTACATGGTCGTTTGCAAACACCAATAATTGTGAAAAGTTCAAACAAGTTTACATTAGAAATTAGCCCCCTGAGTCAGCTACTATCACAATGCTCGGTGGTACATGGGCCGATATTGTAAACGTGAGATGAAGATGAAAACTGTGAAGAACTGTATATATGTGAATGTATGTAGTTATCTGTGAACAACTGGAAAACAGGAAATAACATGTAAATACATGAAATAATATGTAACAAATAACATAAATCAGATATACTACGACATAAATCGTTCTTATCGTTATTAAAAACAGGTGCCGTTTTCGCCCGTCACATAGTAGCCGTTTTCGCCAAATGCGGTGCCTTTTTCACCAGAGAAATCGTTTTGCTGAGAAACCCTAAAACCCTAAAATAGAAACTCAATAGCTCAAAAAGTTATCTTGAGCTCTGTGTGCAGTTATTCTGCAATATCAGCAAATTAGACAAGTTCTTTCAGTATTTTTTGTCATTCTTCAATCACATGCCTGCAAATGAGAAAATCTATTTTGACTTTAATAGATGATGAGAAAATAAAGCACCTCTTAATCCATAAAAAACAACGGTGTAAACAACAATACAAAATGATCGACAATTGTGTGTGTTTTATGATTAAATAAGCAGTCTGTGAAGTTATTTTTCCATTTATGGAGTTACAAATGTTAAAACACTTGTAGAAAACCGGTGTGTTCAGCTTTGCGTAAATCTGCAATGCATAAAAAACAAAACCTATTGAAGTCAATCTTGACATACTACCATGGTACATTTTAATAATATTTAGCATGAATTCGTTTCCATATATCATTGAGACACTTTACAAAGGTCAGTGTATTTGATTCGTTATCACTTCCCACTATAATAAAAGACAGCTCTCTCTGAAAACTCTAATGCAAAGTACGCTTCGTTTACAATCGGAATGTCTCAATTCAGTGTAGAAAGCGGACTTAGCCGATGAACCCGAGTGATCTAAGAAAAGGTAACTCTGTTTTTACTTCATGGGAGGTAATCCATTTGTTTACGTCCTGCGTTCGTTTCGTCATTTGACACAGATGTTCATTCTGAATACTCATAAGTAAAGTTATATTCAAGACTATGGATGACCCGTGGGGCGATGATGACGACGATGGCATACTGGCACAAGCAGTAGATAAAGTGGAGGAAGTTTTCTTTGCTGAAGATGACGACGATGACTGGCTCTTGTCACAAAGTCTCGCTGAGGTGGAGGAACAGCTTCAGCTCGATACGTCACATTCGCACAGCTCCCAGACAGATCACCAGCGTAGCAACAGGGTATGACATTTGTGCTGTTTGAGAGTAGGGAGCATCAAGAATTCACCTACGCTTGATATTTTCGGCTATGCACCAATATCATACGCAGTATTAAACAACTTTCATCACACTAGTCCCATGTTGTTGTATCTATAAATGAAACATCATGATCTATTTGTAGTCAGAACGGACCTTTTGTAAGGTCGGCATAGTCAAATAAACTTGATTTTATATGGACTCACAACTTTATGCTTACAAGATGAAGCTGTGAACAAATACACACCAAAATGATAACAAACCCAACAACAAACAAAATTACGCATACTGGCTTGGGACCGGTTATCACCAAGGACCAATTATCCCCAACTCACCGTTATAAGCGAGCACATGATTGCATCTCATTTTACTGTTGCTCATTTTCACCAGAAAAGAGAAATATATATTCGAAACTGATGAACAAAACGGACTCTTCTGAGGAAATACTAAAACAACACACCATATGATCACCTTGCTCAAATACAACTTTAGGAAAGACACGTGGGCTGTGTCATGTGACTAATTCACGGGAAAATAGAAATCAATCAACATGATGCACCTCATTTTTGTCATTGCTTAAAACTTAATATCAATTAATGCAATTCATAAACATCGAAAATTTGACATCAACATTGAAATATTACTCTAAAATAACAGTGTGCGGAAACCTCATCAATGACATAGGTTATATGTTGTGAAAAAAATTTGACTATCATAGTGAAAGAGTCATGCAGTTGTAGTCCTGGTAATCCAGGTACTGTCCAACGTTCAGAATGCAGTACCACAAATTTTTCAAACACGTCACAATACTCTATAATGTAATTTCTGAATTTTAATGTCAGATACACCAGTGAAACAATGCCCTGTGATGTCAGCCTAGCATCAGTAACCATGCTTTGGCCTTCCTAGATCCATATGCTCCCAGGTACTGAATGGCCAAGATGTGAATCAGGATACATTTGTTCAATTTGGCATTAAAAAGAGTTACATGTCTGATTGAGATCATGGATTTGTTCCAGGTGCCACAAACGAACTCAGCAATATCAGCAAGGTCAGAGAGTCATTTCTCAAAGGACACTTATTATCTCAATCCAGAGTATGAGAAAGGAGCTTTGCATTTAACAAACAGTCAACAAAGATCATCCCATCATCTACCTTCGAGCACTATTACTTCAATGTATAAAACTAGTACACCAAATTCAAAACAACCATCTACACCATCAACATCAGGGATGAAAAAAAGTGCGAGCAATTCAAGTAAAATGCAAACTAAACCTAGTTCATCCCATAGTACTACATCAGACAGTAAGGGCCAACAACAGAAAAAGATGCATAAAACTCAAAAGACATCAGTATCAGAGACATTTCCCAAAAGAAGTCAACAGCATTTTGAGAAAAACATTTTTGACCAGAAATGTGGTGTACATGATGTAGCTGCAGGTTTTACCAAAGAACCAGACTCGTGTTCAGAGTCAGGGGGTGGTGCAGAATGTTCCGTGGGTGTTGCAGAAGGTTTAGGGCCTCGGTCCGGGACATCTGGGAACAGGAACTCCGGCAAGGATATGGAGGAGGAGCTGCAGAAGCAAAAGCAGTCTCTGGAGAGGGTGAAGAATACTTTGGACAGTGAACTGCAGTGCAGTATCTGTAATGAGCTGTTTGTACAGGTAACTAGGACTGTATAGCATTGCAAATGTAAAGATTACAATGAATCCCGATTTGTTCTTGCTTTTTTGCTTCTGACATTATATTGCTGATCTGATGTCCAGTTGTTAGTGATAGGCTGTGTATAAGAATACATTATTGCCACAGTTTTAGTGTCATCGCATTCATTTAAACTAAATTTGTTTTCTACCACTTGATCTCTGACAACAAAATTAACTTTTCAAGTACGGTTTTAATATACCTCCTTTGTCAATTTTTTATGCATTGGGCACTTACTACAGCAATTATGGTAAGTCTACAAGGCATGTTTTCCATTTGGACTTCTCCTTTTCCACCCACATGTTTTTTGTACAGACAGAATGCTACAAGGAGTTTTGAAACCAAAGTCATTGTTTCTCTGTGTAGGCAACATCTTTAAACTGTGCCCATGCCTTCTGTGCCCTGTGTATCAGTCAGTGGATGAAGACAAGCAAAAATTGCCCAATGTGTAGGACCAACATCACATCCAAGAACAGAAGCTTAGTTCTGGATAGCTTCATTGATAAGATGTGTGAGCAGCTGGGGGAGGAGATGAGGGAAGACAGGAAAGCTCTTTTAGTAGAGCGCAAAAGTAAGGAGAATTATAATAATTGATACTTGGCCAGTATTGGCTTGTCAGCCCTGGCGCTAAAGAGCTTAATATGTGGTGTTTGGTAAGAAATGGCTTGTCACTCCATGGACTATAGAGCATAATATGTGATGTTTGGTAAGTATTGGCTTGTCATTCCATGGACTATAAGGCATACCACGTGATGTTTGGTAGAAATGGCTTGTATAAGCGCTTCTAGCACAGTTGAATGCGCACTAACCGCCTTCTTTCTCCAATTGGAAATCTGATAGATTCTTGAAGGACCTTTCTTAGAAACAGTTACATACTCCATCGGAAATCCTTAATATATGCTGTTTGTTAAGTATTGGCTTGTCAACTCCCTGGACAATAGAGCATAATGCGTGATGCTTGGTAAGTATTGGCTTGTTAGCCCTTAGGCTACACTGTTTAAATTATGATGTTTGGTAACTATTGGGTTGTCAGCCCTTGGGCTATAGAGTGTAATGTGTGATGTTTGGTAACTATTGGGTTGTCAGCCCATGGACTATAGTGTAATGTATGATGTTTGGTAACTATTGGGTTGTCAGCCCATGGACTATAGTGTAATGTGTGATGTTTGGTAACTATTGGGTTGTCAGCCCATGGACTATAGAGTGTAATGTGTGATGTTTGGTAACTTTTGGGTTGTCAGCCCATGGACTATGGCGTGTAATGTGTGATGTTTGGTAACTATTGGGTTGTCAGCCCATGGGCTATAGAGTGTAATGGGTGATGGATGGAAGCATTGATGTGTCAGCCTTTGGGCTATAGAGTATAATGTGTATTGGTTGGAAGCATTGATGTGTCAGCCTTTGAGCTATAGAGCATAATATGTGATGGATGGAAGCATTGATGTGTCAGCCTTTGAGCTATAGAGAATAATGTGTGATGGATGGAAGCATTGATGTGTCAGCCTTTGGGCTATAGAGTGTAATGTGTGATTGATGGAAACATTGATGAGTCAGCCTTTGGGCTATAGAGTGTAATGTGTGATTGATGGAAGCATTGATGTGTTAGCCTTTGGGCTATAGAGTGTAATGTGTGATGAATGGAAGCATTGATGAGTCAGCCTTTGGGCTATAGGGTATAATGTGTGATGGATGGAAGCATTGATGTGTCAGCCTTTGGACTGTAGAGCATAATGTGTGGTAGTTGGAAGCATTGATGTGTCAGCCTTTGGGCTATAAAGTATAATGTGTGATGGATGGAAGCATTTATGTGTCAGCCTTTGGGCTGTAGAGCATAATGTGTGGTAGTTGGAAGCATTGATGTGTCAGCCTTTGGGCTATAGAGCATAATGTGTGGTAGTTGGAAGCATTGATGTGGAAGTATTGTCCAGCATGTCATAATTATCTCAATGATTTTAATCGTAAAGATGTATGTTATTTTCAGATGAACAAGCAAAATTTGACGATGCTAATCCTCCACACCACCAGCCTTCACGAGGACAAACTAGAACTGCAAGTCCACCTCAGACTCGATATGATCGGCCCTGGCAACACCATGATGATACATCATCAATATCATCTTTTACGGACTCAGATTATTCTGAAGAATATTGGTCGTTAAATAATAGAAATTTTGAGAGAGACAGGAGAGACAGTGATTCATGGTACTCCACAGACAGTTCAGCCACTGATTTCAGTGACCATAGTCCTCGCTCAAGACAACGACGTAGGGATATGAGGCATCGAGAAAGGAGGAGGACGCGTCAGCATCGACGAGGCAGACACAGCAATAGTGACAGCTCAATGAGTACTGGGAGAAGGGAGGATTGGAGGAGAAGGCGGAGGAGGGAAGAGGAGAGGAGACAACAGACAGATGAGCGTAGTGATGAGGACAGTGGTGACTCACATGATGAAGAATCTTTACATGGGAGAGACAGAAGACGAGGAGGACGAAGAAGAAGAGCTAGAATAGAAAGTAGCAGTGACGACAGTGATTGGGAGAATGATAGACATGCTACAGTTAGACATACTAGAAGAAGGAATAGTCATGACAGAGAAAGGAGCAGAAGTAGAGAAAGGAGCAATAACAGAAGACAAGGCCATGCCCAGAGGAGAATCATAAGGTCAGATGATGAGGATGTGGACAATGGTGGCAGAGGTGGGAGAGGACCCCATCAACACACTGACCATGATGGCAGTTATCAGTCCACCACTACAGCCTCTAGTCAGGGCTCTACATCATCTACAACGTCAGTTCCAGGGACTAGCAGGGTGAGGCCAACCAGAGCTTCAACCAGCTATGGTAGAGGTGGACAGCCCAGGAGAACTCAACTGATTAACCCGCGGCCAGAATCAAGACGTTCTTTTTATGGAGGGTATGGAAAGTGCTATAAATGCGGTAAGTGTTTCATGAATTGATGTTGATCCCTAAAATCTGTGATAATATTCCCTGAATGTTTCACAATCCTAAAGTAGGTAAATATGAGGACCAATATGATCTGCATTGTAATATAACGAGCCAGTCTAATGTCATTTTCCGAGGCAAGGACGTTACATGTAATAGTCCAATTTCTAACCTTCCCGAAACTTGGCTGGAATTCCGAGTCTATGAACTAGATATCCTGTTCGCAAACAACATGGATTTCAATGTGCGGATTTTGTTCGACTGCAGGATTTGCAAAGCATGTGTACTGTCAACTGAGCCTGCGCAGATATTTTCCAAATCTTTTCATGTTTTTAATAAAGTTGCTCCAATGATTTTATGCTCATCGATGGGCAAGATCCGTTTTTTTACAATATAGATCTTGATTATTAATCAGATCTTTTTGACTGGGTGCTGCCCCAAATTTTATGAAGCAAATGCAAGTGATGTGGGAGATGGAATCTGATTTGTCAATAGGAGGGATATAGAAGGGACATAATTTGTAATAGACACTGGTGGCACCACTTTCTAGCCACGATATTCCAGCATAGTTCAGCAACGGTGGAAAATATACTTTGGCAGACAGTTAACAACCTTGCCTCGGGAAGATGGTCAAATGATAGCATGATGGGAGCCGTCAATACATTTACACCAATAATACAAGTCTCCTTTCAGATACAACACTTTGGAAGTACTGGAATGTAGTTACCATCATATTATCAAATTTATTTTTGGGGGACTCCATCATGTCTTTGTTTCCCCTAGCTCTAATCATGCTCATCACTATTCCAAGGATTTGCTTCACCCACACAAAGCTAGGTGCATATTTCTTCCAAGAGCCAAAAATGATGCAATTTGATTCTTATTTATTGATGTGAATCACTTTTACTTTGCCAATGGCTATCGCAAACATGGATATCAGGAGTTTTCTAATTGTATCTTACAAATGATCATATCTACAATGTATATTTGTAGGGAGATCTGGACATTGGGCAAATGGGTGTTCATACAGATGAGTGAGGAGAGTTGCAGCCTGATTTGAGGATCTGAAGTCACACCGGAAGATGTTCACAGTTCTTCATGACTTGGATGCGCCATGATATCTTGATATCAGTACAGCTTATAGTAGCTTAGTTTTTTGTCATGTCACTCCACGATGTCACAGAATATTCATATCATGCAGTGGTCATTGTGGCAGTATAATCATGGCTTGCAGAGGTCATTGTGGCAGAATAACCATATCATGCAGTGCACATTGTCACAGAATAATTATTGTTTGCAGTGGTCATTGTGGCAGTATAATCATGGCTTGCAGTGGTCATTGTGGCAGAATAACTATATGCAGTGCACATTGTCACAGAATAATTATGGCTTGCAGAGGTCATTGTGGCAGAATAACAATATGCAGTGCACATTGTCACAGAATAATTATGGCTTGCAGAGGTCATTGTGGCAGAATAACCATGGCTTGCAGAGGTCATGTGGCAGAATAACTATATGCAGTGCACATTGTCACAGAATAATTATGGCTTGCAGAGGTCATTGTGGCAGAATAGCCATATGCAGTGCATATTGTCACAGAATATTTATGGCTTGCAGTGGTCACTGTGGCAGAATAACCATGGCATGCAGTGGTCATTGTGGCAGAATAACTATATGCAGTGCACAATGTCACAGAATAATCATGGCATGCAGTGGTCATTGTGGCAGAATAATCATGGCATGCAGTGGTCATTGTGGCAGAATTATCATGTTATAAAATGGTATCATACACATTGTGTCTTGTTACACAAGTATACAATGATCTATTTTCCAATCAACTGCTACACATTGTCTGTGATGAATGTAGATTAGGTGAAATAATTGTGTTTCCAATTTGCTTGCGTCCTTACTACATTACTTCTGGATTAGACCCATGAAGATCCGGGGTAGAATAGGTCTTCAGCAACCCATGCTTTCCGTAAAAGGCGACTATGCTTGTCGTAAGAGGCGACTAACGTGATCGGGTGGTCATGCTCCCTGACTTGGTTGATGCATGTCATTGTATCCAAATTGCGTGGAAAGATGCTCATGGAGTCAATCACTGGATTGTCTTGTCCAGACTCGATTATTTATTTACAAACCGCTGTCATATAGCTGGAATATTGCTGAGTGCGACGTTAAATAGAAAACAAACAAACTTCTGGATTATTTAAACTGAAGCTTACCTGTTGAATTTGTGGGCATGTTCAGTATTATTAAAATCTGATCTGTCACGCAGATATGTCACCTCTCTGCATGACAATCTGACAATCCCTCCATTGAGATTCATGTCAGAGAAACTCTAAGGTTTCTAAAATCATGGTACGAGCGAAAAAAGCATTCAGAGAAGCAAGTCTGATTTCCTGATAACAAATGTAAATGGGCAGTTCAGAATTTAAAAGAATAAAGGCCATGCTAATATATTGTTGTGGACATAGAGGGTATACAATGCAGGGAATATTTGTGGCACCTGATTCGCTCTAGAGTCTACACATCTCTCATTTAGATTGTGTGGTCAAAGTTCCTGTGTACAATCTCATTAAAATCAGATCTTAGTTCTCGCTACCGCTAAACAAAGATCTGAAGACATACCATTAGGGGTCATGTCAGAACGACCTTTCATCAGACCAATCAGAGCGTCGCTTACCAGATCATGAAAGTGACAGTCTGAATGTGATTTCTAATCATGCAACCTCGAAAACTTTAACACGGGGTATTCCGACGATAGTTACCGGCTTAATGACTGAATCCATACAATCTAGGTGATGTTAAATATTAACTCACTCACTCCATACAATCTAGACCCTCCATTACCCATTCCAGAATGTTCTTTTGTTCAGGTTTCAAATTTGTTATTGAGAATTTGTCAAAATATGTTTCGAAGCATAGTAGCCAATTTGGAATTAGTGCCGTAAAGCACGAGAAAGCTGCCTTCTGATTGGCTAATGTCGACATCTTGTCAGTCATTTCATTGGTTGGACAAAGTTCGCGCATGGTCGGTCTGACGTGACCTGTAATGGTATGTCCTCAGATCTTTGTTTCGCGGCAGCGAGAACTAAGATCTGATTTTAATGAGATTGTTCCTGTGTAGTGTTTATCAGGTCTAAATGGATTGGTACAGGTACATGATGTAATTGTTTCTCTTTTATCACAGTTAATAAATGGTATCGGTAAACTCTGTAACCAGTCTCAAACGTTCCAGCCAATCATTCTTATTACTGAAATGACCAGTCCCAGTCTTTGCCATGTTGACCAGTTCTATGTATAGTGTTATACTGTCAACTACTTTATATATATATATCATGCGTATACCATGTATACACTTGCCATTATCAATATTTATGACATTTCTTTTGGTCTATTATCATGTTACTGTTTGCATGTTTTTGAAACATATGTTTTGTTGCTACTGTGGTATTGTTGTAGCAATTAGTTTTTTTTGGTCCATACAGTAGTGACACATTGACAAATGTGATTGATGATCAATGTATATGTATGGAGAGCCAATTACTGCATAATGATCCTATAATTGTAGATTGTATACAAAGATATGTCAAATACAATATACTTGTACACATGTATGGTATTTGTACATTGACATTAGAGGGAGAATTATGGGTGGAGGGAATTTGCATGATTCTCAGTTATTTCCACTGAATATTTGAGAAATAAGTCGGTTAATGAAAATCTAAACAAAAATTAGTAAATGTTTAATGGGTAATGTAAATGGGTAGAAAACAATTCTGAAAATACTGATGGTTGTTTATGATTTCTTTTGTCTATTAAACTGATAGTCTGTAAACTCTGATGTGTTCGTGTTTAGAAGGAAAACCTGTTTGCTGCTTAATGTTTTGCTGACTTAACTTTACATTTGTTGTCTAAAACCTGTCTCTTGTTTATTAAATCATCAGGAGACCATCCCCTTTATATATCTTACTCTGACAAATTTTAGTAGTTTACAATGCTAAACAACATTTACATTATACAAACAGCATCTAAATAAATAATGTTATCACAAATTGTTCTGTGTTTTGTTTATCTGTATTTTGTGAACAACAGAAACGGATGCCAAATTGATATTTTAGGCACTGCAACTCACTGTGAATTGCCTAAAATATCAATTTGGCCCCCCTTTCTGTTGTTCTCTATGTTCATACTATTTGTGTCCATTTGCGTGGCCAGGATTCCCTTGTGAACGTCAATCTTAGATATCACGCACTAAGCTGATGTGACATGATACAGTAAACTATGTTTATAACGAACACGCTTATAACGAACTGACAGATATGATGAACTTATTTTTTTTGTCCTGGCCACTGCTGTATATATGCTGTAAACATGGTTATAATGAACTACGGCTATAACGAACTGAAATTAGTGGCCCCTTTGGGTTTGTTATAACCGTAGTTTACTGTATAACTGTAATACTCTTCATAACAGTATTAAGCTGAATTCACTTTTTCTCCAAAACCTATAACTAATGTGCAATTCTGGCAGCAGTAGATGATAACTTTTTGTATGGAAAGGGAGATAACTTTGAATGTCATGATTCTTTGTATCAGATTCAAGTATTTAAATATTTGCAATTACTTTGCAATTTGTTGATACTTTTCGTTCATTTAAAAGCCCAATGTATAGTAATTATGAAATAGTGTTCATGGGCGGATACAGCTTTTTTGAAAAGGGGGGTGCACAATTAAAATCTATTTATTGTCTTTGGTGGTAATTTGTGCAGAAATAAAGATTATTTTCGAAATAAAGGTGGGGGGGGGGGTTACCCGTACCCGTACCCCCGCACCCCCCCTCTGTATCCGCCCATGGACTGTTTACTGCATCAATATATGGAAAGTGAAATAAGAGTGCTATATAGATATAAGTACTTATTAAATCTAAGACACGATAATACAGTAATGGTCAATTATTTTCAAAATTGCAATTTAGAATACATGTAATTAGTTAATGTTACAAAAAGTGTGGCAAAAACCTAAATTAGTCTTCATGTCAACAATTGTCATACCAAAGACATTTACAGGTCTAAAAACATCTTTGGTCATACTATGGTGGTGGTGACTTAATTTTGGTCTAGGAAAACCTGCCTTCATCTCTTTTTCATCATTTCACAATTGTTACTTTGTTATAAAACTCAAGGTTTACAAGTTTTGACATTTTGAGTAAGTGATGTTAACATGAATTCAGCAATATCCCAGCAATGTCACAGTGGCCTGTAAATAATCCAGTCTGAATACAATGACACCATGTGAGTACAATGACATGCAATCCTTTAAGTCTCAGGGGTCACAGGTGACCTAGTCGTCTAAGGCGCTGCGATTTGCTGTGCAGAGTTGCGTCCCTTGGGCAGGCCAGAAACCTATGATTGTGGGTTCGAATCCAGGTTCACCCCGATTATGTTTATAGGTTTGTCAGCACCATATTGGTGCTCGTGGGTTTCACCAAAGTGGTAAACGTCCGAGACCTGCATCACTTCGGGCTTTTACTATCTGACGTCCACAAGGGCCCGTCCCACAAAGCCATCTTAGTGCTAAGACGATCGTGATTCCGTTACTTTAGCATATGCATGATAGACATATGGCAATTGTAGCGCTAAGATCACTTGAACGGGTCGCCTGTGGCCGCTAATGCACACTAGTGCATGCCAAATAGTTAATAGTATCAGTACATGGCTAAGATTTCGCAGCTCTGCAATGGTGAACTTGTGTACAAAGCAGATTTATCCTAACTCACTCGCGTCGTTTGACATGCATTTCAATCAACAAATCAATCAGCCTAATGTGCATATGCCTTATTGTTTGTTCCACCTCTGTGTTAACAATCAAGATTTAGTAAAAATTGTTTATGTTAAAATGAAATAACTGAAGGCGGTGCGATGAAATTGAGATCAATAAGGTCGGCTTTATCCAATTTATTTATCTAGGAGTGCCGACATAACAGTTAAGCAAACTGCATTATATTGTTGTGCATACTCAAGGTAGGCATTATATGATATATAAGCATGTATTATCCCCATGTGCGAAATACGCATCAGTCGGAAAGCGCACGTTAAATCTCCAAAGTAAGTAAGTAAGTAAGTAAGTAAGTAAGTGAAATCTGCTTGATGGTTTTACAATTGGAGATCTCCATGGAAGAAAGGTGCCATTACTCAATAACCGCCTACTGGCCCTGTGAGAGACTCGGCTCGATACACAGTGGTTTGAATCCATTGTCACGGCATATGAAGTGTTGAGCATGACATTCGTATTGTTATGCAGTGCATTCCGTAATTATTGATTCAGACCCCCACGAAGACTGGACATGACTCTTTAACCGCAAGGCCGAAGTCACGTTTATTTAAACCTCTGACTGAGTTGATCTCTATTTGGGATTAGGAAACCTACGCACTTACCCCAAGTCTATGGGTAGTATAGAGTAAAATTTGTTTAATAGATCTTTTATTCTGTGAGAGTCTCGACTCGATACACAGAGGCTTGAATTCATACTTACGAGGATATAAAATGTTGAGTATAACAGTCTTATTATGTAGTGTATTTAACACCCCAAAGAAGTATAAACTTGTAGTAGACCCATGAAGATTAGGCGACTAACGGGATCGGGTGGTCAGGCTCGCTGACTTGGTTGATGCATGTCATCAATCCCAATTGCGTGGATCGATGCTCATTATGTCAATCACTGGATTGTCTGGTCCAGACTCTATTATTTACAGACCGCCGCCATATAGCTGGAATATTGCTGAGTGCGGTGTTAAACAACAAACCAACCAACCAAAATATAATTGTAGTAGAAGACAGGTCCCACAACGCGACATATGGTGGAGATGCAGGATAGATACTTGTGTATATATTGAGCAGCCTTCATGCTGTAATATTTATGAACTGAGAAGGGAACAATCTGTCTAAAAGGAGCAGTGCACAAATGTGATGATTGATTCTAATTCCAAGTTTATAAAAGTTTTTATACCTTTAAGAGAATCCATTGAATATATGTTTGGGTCATTTATTGCTCTTTTTTGAAGGAGCGAACGTTTTGGCAGTCTTGTTGGAAACTGTTTAAGACGTATAATTGTTCTATTTTATGGACAAACAGCAAATATTCTTTTACATAGACTTCCAAACTGAGGCCCAATTATATATGCAATCCCTTTTACCCATTTTAAGTGTTGGAGACTATCGAAAATAACAGTGGTCAGTGGAATTTGTTACGTGTGTTTTTTGATAACTATAGTGTGGCCAGAACTGCACTGGCAAATCTTCTAGTCTTGTTGCTGATCTAGACCTATCATTATTATTCTCCCAATTTACAGTTAAACCATGTGCCAACTATCCAACAATGTACATGGTAGATTTTCTTGTCCATGTTCTCAAAATGTGCTGATCAAATTGCACATTTTACCAACTTATTTACCTGTAGTACAAGCAAGAGCAGACAAAAGTTATGCATGATCGTTTGACCCGATCAATTCTTTTTTCACTATTTCAATTTTCAATTTGTCTTCAGTACCCAACTGAAGTTTGACAGGAGCGTTGCTATATCTCCTTGTGTGAGTGTAGCTTTTTCCGGATAGATTTATTCAATTTATAGTTTCATCTTATTATAGATTTTATTGTATTCTTGAGAGTTTTCAATTTTCAAAGATTTTCTTGTTCATTTTTTTTTTCTTGTTTGAGATTTTTCCCTCTTGAATCATTCCATGAAATAATGACATGGGGTTAGACTTTGTTAGGATGGCTGTTTCCAAGGGTAACAATATGGTGTTGTTGGGTTAGGCAGTTGCAGAAGAATGTCCTACAAAGTCCCACCCAATGAGTTAGAGTTTCAATCTCACCGTCTCTGTGTGCTTTACAGTTTGCGTTTGTATCACTTGTAGTAGATTGTCTCGTCCCCCAGTTGCTAAAATAATCAGTATCCACCAAATCAAAATGTAATCCGATTTGCTACGCTACAGACGCAGTTAAACACATAAATCGGATGACAATGCAAAGAAGTTGACTAATTAATTAATATACAAAGAGGTGATTAACTGAACGTAATTAATTAGTTGACCGCTTAGTAATTCTTGTTCATTAGGTATTACCATGGCAATAACTGTAAACACAATAGGACAATTAAAGAGAAGCTCCGTTATATGGAATATGGACACATGGACAAGCTAATGCTCCAAATGATGTGTATATGGATGTATGTCTATGTATATTTCCCCCCCAAAAAATCAAATCCCCGAGGTATAAATCCGTACTAAATTCCTTCCAGAAAATGTAAACCCGAATACTCGTGTATCCAATATCAACATATCAAGATTGCATATAGCTTATGGGTAATAATGTATATTTTAGTCTACTAGGTATACAGACACGGTATATACATGATGTATACTCTATGTTTATGACACAACTCGTAATTGGTCTTTTTGCGTCTCATGTTTCAATGAGATGTGTTTGAATTGAGATTGAAAATCAAAACTCCATGTCAGAGCTTTGGAACCACCAATTAAAGCCTGGGACACATATATGCATAGTCTGTCTCACAGTCCCCGAACCACATCAGTTTCCTGTCCGCCCTGTCCTTACTGTTATGTTAAGCTCTAAATGAAGCAAGTTTAGATTTTCCACAGGTTCTGAATCTCCTTCACTGGGGCTCCTTTCCAATTTACACGAAGCTGCTTGTTTCTATCAAACGTAGATATTCTCAGAGACCAAACTTTAGTCAAGTATCTATACATTGACTTTGAGATGTAACTCGTTAATCTTTTGAGTGAATACATCCGTTCACATCTTGTCAAGAGTGTATGTATAAATATTTTTTTAGTCTACGTTCTTCCGAAAACAATCCTTTTTTCTGAATCTGTCAATCAACTCTCTTCACAATTACATGATTATCCTCTGAAGGCATATCTGTATATCACTATCCAATCAAGAATAAGTTGACTGTCCTCTAAAGATTAAGTAACGAAATGTTAATATAAATGCTACGAAAATAATGATTGAGTTGTTGCAAAGATTACTACAACCTTTTCCGATTACCTTGTATATGGTTGATTATGCTTCCGCTCCGTCTGTGAGTTTGTTGATATAGAATATTAATTACATGGTCCTGTGAATTACCTGAAACAACGCACATGCACTGGGGCATAAAAAACTAGTGTGATTTAAATTGTATTTAGTCCATATGATATCATGGCCGATATCATCTATGTGTGTTTTGTGAAAGCAACTTCAAATCAAAGTCTAATATCTATGCGGTTCCAACACATTTGCTAGACCACAACGGCACTTCTGCCATACATGGTTATCGCCGAAGAGGCTCCGCCCACTTTTACTTTCTTTGCGATATGTTGTTACGTAAGCACAACGTTCTGAACATTCCGGAAGTGAAGTGTCAAACATGAAAGAGGAAAACAATCATACAGGAAAGTCAATCAAGTGGAACCATGACTAGTACGTGTAATTTGTAGTTATTCATCTAGCTCCATGGTAAAACAATATAGTCTGTATATACTGCAGGTGTGCGATAACAGCCTGTCATTCATGAAACTCGGTCGGAGGTATAGATCTATTGACCGTTACCTAGCATCAGAGAATGTAAACAACATGGCGGCGCACGCATGACCAACCCACGTAGTTGCTTGACATTTATTGATAGGATGCAGTAAAGTTAGGGGTGTGTTCAGTCTCCTGATAATCGTGACAATACCTGTGCGTTCTCTACTTTTGAGTTCACTTGGTAAACTTTGGACTTGTGTGATTACGTATACTCACGGAAGGATTCGTAAACATGAGTTTTAACGGTATCTTGGATATGGACACACTGGCGTGTTATTTATTATACTTTTCAGTTTGAACATATCGCTGGCGTATATCCAGCTTTATTTGGAATTGTAGCCCAGTCATTTATTTCCAGGTAAGTGAAGTGTACATGGTGTGAAATAGCTGTATGCTGATTGTGGTGTTATAGTGTGAATCAACGTGACCATTATGCCTGGCAAATATGATCACTACCTAAGAAAGAAAGGAGGGTTTTATGCCAAGTATAGGCTGGTATTGTTCAGATGAATAGAGGTGTAAGATAGATGTAGAAACTGATAGATCTATCTGTCAGATATATACATAAAGAATTTCACCAGCACTAGAAGTTTATGTCACATAAAAGAACTTTGTGAATCCAAGGACCTATATAACAAGTTGGCCCTAACAAGTTATACAAGTCCATGTTTTATCCTATGTCAGTATTAGCTATTTTGATAATTTATCGTTTAGTTTTCTAAATAATAGTAATATTTTTACCCTGAATTGTGTTATAGATAGCCTTTTTTCGATTTAAGATTGTTAATTGACAAAAATATCACTGTTCTTCAATGATGAACATTCACTAGAAATTCTACATTAAATTATTATTTTTTTATGCTTTCATTGATCACTCTTTAGGTTTATCATGCAAGTTCATACAGTTTGATATGCTGTTCAACACACCATCTTTATATTTATTTCACTGTCTGAATATTAGCACCTGCATTGTTTGTTTCCCATGTAGTCATAGTATTAGCAACTAATTAAGTGTTTGGTTTTGTAAGGTGTTGTCATGTTCAGGAGTCATACTATACAGTTGCGCTTACCTTGGCATATAGGACTGCCAAGTTGATTGTGTTATTGAAGCATTCCATTGTACTCACTTTCAAACTTTTATAATTTATTTGATTTTGTAAATAACTGGCTACCAGATGAATGCTTTTGGGTACTGAATACCCATGTTTGAAAAAGCTTCTTGCTAATTATACCATGGCCTGTATTATTTCAAGTGGACCAGCAACTATTTTAACTTGCTACAATGATTTATTAACCTTTCTGTTTAGTGATTACTGTTGTCAATCTGGTGGTCAAATTTAATAGCATGATGGTGATGTGAATATAGTACGTTCAATAACGTGTTTTGGCCATGTATTAGGAACTACTGTTGTTTGATAGTGAGAGATACTGTGATATATTACTAGTCACAAGCCTGGCTAATTGCATATTAGAGATATTTGAGATTGCCTGCGATAATCACCTAAAAAGAGCTCCTTGTCTGTCACATGATAGTACATGTACCAGGCATCTCACTATATAACAGAAGTTCCAATGCAATGCCAAACCAGAAAAAAATAATTCATGAGTTTTTCTGATTAGCCAACTGATCCTAACCAGTGTTTGAAATTAAGCATGAATTTCAAGGGGCCCTTGTTATTACCCTAATGCTAAACATTAAAAGTTTAGGCATCCCAAGATCGAAATTACTATTGCAGCAATCATTAAAGGACCCCAGAATCTCTCTTAGTTTTGGACACTTCTAACAGCCTAAAGTGTTTAAAACAGCCTATTTGTCATATTAATACACTGTCAGTATTCATTGTTTATTGTGTATCGATTAGTGCTGTTTCAAGATGACGTGACAGTGTGAAATTAAGCATGAAAGTCAAGGGTCCTTGTCATAATGGTTCTGTTAAAATTGAAGATTTAGCGGTCCCTCAATTGAAATACCATGACAGCTAAGCTCAACAACCCTTAGATCACCCTTAATTTCAAACACTGCATGATTGTTTTCATACAAAAAATTAGTTTATGAAAGAGATCAGCTTTAGTTATTATTTGTATTTCTTACATCAATTGACATAATTTTATAATGAAATAGTGCATAGATTATCATTAAGTGTAACATGACTTTGGTGTATTGTTTCATCCTTAACAGCCTTCGAAATCCTCACCGGAAGGCTAAAAAATCCATTGATGGTAGTCCTCACTGGCTAGTTGCATTTAAGAGCTATAACTCTGAACCAGTTGTCAGTGCTTCAAGTTTGCTACAAATTAGAACTGAGTAAAACTGACAGAAAATGTATATACTGTATTCAACGTAATAAGCGCCCAGGGTGCTCTCAAAATTAGAAATAGGGGGCTCTTATTATAATATAATTTTGGTGAAAAAACTGACAGAAAATGTATATACTGTATTCAACGTATTAAGTGCCCAGGGTGCTCTCAAAATTAGAAATAGGGGGCTCTTATTATAATATAATTTTGGTGAAAAAAAACAGAGTTGAAAGATTGTAAGTTTCGTGTTTTATGCTGACAGCCATAATTAAGGGTGCATATAACACACGAGTGCGTATAATACACAAATAAATGAGTCTTGTGTACATTGATCGGAAGGGGTGCTAATTGGGATTGTTCACTAGTCAATATATTAGCAAACATCGTGGTGGGCGCTTATTAGATAGGGGCACTTATTACGTCGAATACGGTAGTAAACAATTGTTCTCATTCAAGCATGATTAGCTACAAACTCCGAGGACCAGTGAAATAAGGTTTAAATTAACCCCCAACCACCAATTTCTAAGGCTGCCTAGTGTGTTTTGTCTAGTTTGCTTGTCATGTGTCACGCATCACCTCACTGCTGGCTTTTTTTCACTCCAGTGTTCACGACTTAGTGCAAGGACATTGCACCCAAAATGAACAAAGTTGCAGTTCCTCCTAACTCCTCTTACAGAGACACATCTCCATCCAAACTACCTCACTACACACCAGTCGGGATGAGTCAGAAACCTCTCAACAAACAGCCTTCGAAGCTGGAAATGCTGCAAGCAGACTTCCAGTCCAAATTACTCCGTGAAAAAGAAGAGAAAATGATTAGGATGTATGAAGATCAACAGAAACGGGCATTGTCTAAAGTTGGTCAACGCCAGAACAGTGGAAATAGTTCAACAGGGAGTCCGTCTGCTCGGCAGTTCTTTCAGCAGAGACGTCAGATGGAACAACAGGGGTATAACTCTCCTCCTATCGAGGAACACTATCGTATGATGAGGAGAGGGTACTCGTCAGGGGGTCACAGCAGTGCTAGTAGTCATGCATCAAACTCTTCATCAAGATACGGTAAAAATAGTGCAGGGAAGGACCGAGCTCACTTGTTACAGCCCCTTGACAAGAGAACACCCCCAGTGCCAACCAAAGCAAGAATTGCCAGACAAAGGCCTAATAATACAGGAAATGCACATAATAATGCAAACACTATGCACTCTCCTAATGGACAGTATGACGTGCGACAAGACAATAGTAGAACTAGTAGCAATGACAGTAGCCCACCTCCGAATTTACAGAATTTACGAAATTTTCAACGAAAACGGTTAGGTGCTCCACCTCCAAAGAGGAATGAAAATGAAGGTACTCAAAAACTGACAGACTTTCAACGCTGGCAGATGGAGCAGAACAAGGCCAGAGAGCAGAGGCTAGACAGATATAGTCAGCCTGTGGGCGGGCGCAGCCCCCAGGGGGGCCCGTGGGGGGAGGGGGACAGCACGGACGGAGACAAGGAGAACCAGGATGTGCAGGATGACCTGGAGGAGAAGCAGCGTGAGATCATGGAGGAGATCGAGAGACATAAACAGGAGTTGGAAACCATGAGGATGAAGAAGGAGAGGGAGGAAGAAGAGGTGAGTTGATGACGACTTGGTTTGCTCAAGCATCATAGTTATGCTTCCCCATCCCCAGGCAGAATTAAACTTTAAATTTTACTGTTTCCTAATGTAATACAAAACAACAACAACAACAAAACACACAAAAACACCCTACCTACCCTTGTTTTGAGGGGTTGAAATCGGAAAAGCACATACTTTCTTTATAGCTTCAGGGATAGAACTGAGTTTTTTAAAATTTGCTTCATGACACAAAGATAAACTGTTTGATTGGCAAGTTGTTATCTATAAAGTTGTAGGTTTTACTTACTCACAGCGATACCCTGTTGAAGTAAAGAGTGCAAACAAGAAGAAAACGTTTGACACATCTCAAACTTGATGAATCCCATTCACCATGAGGCAGATAATAAGAAGTATTAATTGAGATAGTTTGCACCATTTCTTTTCATTGAGATTGATAATAATTTCGAAGTGTGCCCTTCAGGCACTACGAACATATTTCAACCTACCGTAACGATTTTTTAACCATGCCATTGGCGTTCTAATTTGGAAACTTTTGAGCCCTGGTTGTGCATGAAATATGCTTTGTATACTGTCCACTTTATCAGATGCACTTTGATACATCTCTGATGTATTTTATTTATCATTGACTACTTTACAGACCAGTCTGAAATTTCCTCAAAATTGAATTATATCAATAAATATAAAACATTTTGACATCAAGTCTGTATAAAATGCAAGAGATCCTTACCATAATCTGGACATGTTTTGGTAGATTGAAGGACAGGAGAAAAAGCTCAAAAACTTAATCTTCAAACTCAATCTGCGTAGCCCATTGGTGACAGGCAATGATGGTGTTATGTCCGTCAGTGACAACAAGTCTATCTGCAATAAGGGTTTTAGCAAAAGTACTAACCACAAGATGTTACAAAATTATCTTTCTCACTCAGAGCATTGTAACTTGTAACTTGTATTCATTTTACTTTATCAACATTGAGGAAACCTTGTCCATTAAACTAGGCAATAAACTAACCTGTCTTTAATGGGATGATTCTCGAGTGTTTATGTGACAGTTCTCCTGTAGGTCAAGTTTCAGTGTATAAAGGGTTCATTTCCTGGATGGTATCTCATTAAGTGACACCGGTCAGATAGTGTGTGGGTCAGTGTTTGACCAGTCATATCGCGTATTGACAATTGAGGGTCTTTATCAGTCATTATTTCGAAGCAAATGGTGTCGTATGAACAGGGGCTGATATGGCAGCCACTTGAAGAGATTACGAGATTTTTGACAAATATTAGATGTTGACATGCTGAGTCATTCCAGAGATTGATAGTTATATAACCCTTGTTATATCTGCGTATATATCCACTTTTACATGTTTTGGTTTTGGGAGGCATTATGTTTTGGGAGGCATTAAGGCAAGACTTATTATGTCTTGGTTTTCAGACTTCTTTTGGAAATTCCTGGCCAGTTGGTGCGAAAAATATAAAAGGGCTTCTCAGATTTTATTTCATCTAAAAGATATTTGAATATTTGAGCTTGTATCATGAGTTATCCTCTTCTAATCGTATGTCTTGCAATTTAATGATAAAATTGACTTCAATTTTTTTATGCTATTATGGAGGTATCAACCTAAAGACCGATGTGCACACTTTGTAAAACCTCGTTGCTATGTATGTTATCATGCCTTGACAGTGTGAAGTGTTGCTCATGCTATCAACCACTGGTTTGCTTAGCTCTTTACAAATATACTTACAATTGGAATATTGCTGGACTGAGGCATAAAAAATGCACTTGCTGACTAAAAGTTGCGTTGTGTACATATTCAACTGAATTGTTAATACCCGGATGGTATATGTTCAATTTATGAAGATGTTGAATTGAAACAGCCTGTATTGTATCAGTTGTTACTTGCACATTACAAAATGTCCCCCACTATTAGGGACCAGTTCAAAAGTTTGATTTCGGATAAAAAACTTGAGACTTTTGAGACAGACCCCGCAACCCCCTAAAAGAAAGTTTGTTCTGAAAATGTTGAATTCCTGGGTTCATTGTCCTCTTTTGTCATGCATTCTTGCATTTTGCCCTGCTTTTTCAGGACGTTTATCGATTGAAGTTTATTTACCAGGTGTTGAAAATAAATTGTAGGGTTTGGCATAGATTCAATCTGCAATTCTATATTATGCCTGGCACTAAACTCCTACCTTGTGGAAAGACTAGATGTATTTAATGACAGCCCTTAACATTGGTTGGTTTGTTGGTTTGTTGTTTAACGCCGCACTCAGTAATATTCCAGCTATATGAAGGCGGTCTGTAAATAATCGAGTCTGGACCAGACAATCCAGTGATGATATCATGAGCATCGATCCACGCAATTGGTATCGATGACATGCATCCACCAAGTCAGCGAGCCTGACCACCTGATCCCGTCAGTCACCTTTTACGACAAGTATAGTCACAAACTTTTATGGCTAGCATGGGTTGCTGAAGACCTATTCTACCCCGGAATCTTCAGCCCTTAAAGCATACAAATGAAAAAAAGGATTGGCTTAGTTTAGTTGATTTTGTCAGATGGAAGACTTCCAGGGCCATTAACACCCTCCCACCTCTAAACTCAAGGAATTATTTTTTTTATCTATTAACATCAAACTTTTGAACTGGTCCCTTAGTAAAACTAGTGCTACATTTTGTTTCAAAGATCTTTGGTTCTGGTTCCCACACCCAAAGACAGAACCACTGATTTGCCTGAAAAGTCTCTCAGCTGATGTGTGACGCTTGCATTTCTCTGGCGTATGGAAATTGATTGTTCTGCATCAGTGATGAAGTAGGTGGAGCCGCCCTGGAGAATACTGGCCATTGTTTTCTTCATGCTAGTGTGCCAAACATAGATACAAATATGTTTGTTACTTTGTGATGTCATTGCCTTGAAACACCATTCATATGTAAAGGATTTGTAAACACGACCATGGAACACTGGTTCAACACGAACCAATGGCTTTAAGAAAGCAGCATGGCTTGTCAAGGGGGTTCTAGCTTATTAACACAGTGCCTTACTCAGGGGTTGTAGAGTGGGTCTAGTTGTGTCTTTGTCAAGACACAAGTGCGTTATTAATGAAGTTCAATCTCCCCAGGTCTTGATGTTGAGGTCCTTAGGTATAGTTCCAGGTCGTGAGCCAAGCTAGGTGCATGTTTAAGCTACTGTGACATTCCCATGGAAGTCCTTTATTGAATTAGAGTCCAAGTCTTCATGATTATCTTATTTTATGATTCCTAGCTTTGCACAGTTTCTTTTTGAAATAATTGTTTGCTTTCAAGAGGATCTTCTGAACTTTGTACTTTCATGAAGTATTACTCCAATGAACAGTTCTCCATTTTGAAATATAAGCTGAACCTTAAAGATGTAGGTTACGTATTGATGACCATGTGGAATCGTAATTGGTATTTTGCACAATAATCCATTTTCATCAAGCTGTAATTAATTTAAGTAACTGTGAAATGTTTAGAGGTAGGGGGAATCTTGGATTCATCACTGCTTCAAGACATGCTATTTTGCAGTGAATACTTCCAAATTATTTTTTTCTATTTTCTGGAACCAATTATGTTTACATAAAAATCCTTATGGTCAGTCCCTAAGCTGAAAAAGAAGTAAAGCATATCACTGTGACTTTACCCGCTAGTCAGTCTGTTCGGTTTAGTATGGTCAGCTAATAATAGTCCACGAGGTGTCTCCTTTAATCCCTTAGGATTATGCAACTATTTGAAAATATTTAATAGTTTATTTCACGCTAAACTGTCATGTGTCGCCGTTGCTGAGGTTGACAATTAGATGTCCTCAAATGAAACGATGGGTGTCATATAGGTGGAATATTGCTGAGTGCGCCATTAAACAACAAACAAAAAAACGATGGGTGTTCAAAACCCTGCTGGTCGCACATGTTTTTGACAAAATATGAAACCATTCCCTGGTCAACATATAACAAAATAGTTCTGTCAGTTTCATATGTAAATAATTTGAAATGTTGTTGCAAAATAATGAATAATTGACAAACAAGTCTCCATTCCTGAAAAATAATAGAGCGTTTAAACAATAGAATGACGTCACAGATGTGTTTTGATCAGTGTTACTGAAGAAAACACACTCTAAAAATAAATTGCCGAATGCTAGCAGTATAAGTACGTGCACACCCATTGCAGATACATCAGTGCACACACTCCCTCTGCAACAGTTCTTAGATATCTCCATACAACGCCATCAACATGAATATTGTATAAACATGCCTAGGTATCAAAGCTTCAATCTCGATACATATTCGCTCGTCTGACACCTAATGTGAAAGAGAGTCCCAATCAATTGGATGACATGGTGTACCATATTAGTAGAGACTAGCCTGGCATTTCATGTAAACAGATTGTGAGGATTGCCATGGGAACCTATACACATTGATCATGGCTGCTGTCCCCTGTTCCCAGCCCAGCTTCATAATCTATAGACACACACAGTACAAGTAAACACCATTGTTAAGTTCCTCTTGTCTGTCTCAAAGAGCTTCCTTGCACTACAGTGGGAAATGCGCCAACGCCCAAGCAGAATTGATTGGATTTTTGTTAAGAATTTTTTAAAGCATTTTGTAATGAAGCACATTTGACATTGACTGTGAGAGGGTGTACAGGAGCTACCCAAGTCTCTGTGTGACCGTGTGAATAAAAGAGTCATATTTATGACTTTTGGTGATTAATGCAAGCAGAACCCAACACACAACTATTGTAGGCAACAAACAGTAAGCTGTTGCGAAACTCTCATTCATTAAAAGCTGGAGCTCCACAATTTTTTTATCACTGTGAGGAACCTTTACAAATGAGAAGGGACCTGGGTTAAATTTTGCTGTGCCTTTGAAATGTAGCTGACATGTATATTTAATTTTCCAAAGAGGGGTGAGAAGGGTCAATCACTTTGGCTCCCCTCTAGTTCCACCTATGCACTGTCACATTGTTACGGGTAAACACAGAAATGTTTAACCTGTGCGAGACTCAAGGTTTAAACTTGTGGGCGTTACATGTGCTATGGCTGAGTTCACTGAAGACTGAGCTACTTGTGACCATGTGACAGCCTCGATCTGCTTCTGTGCATGCAGTTGTCAGTCACTCATACAAGAGAATCGCTACCTGATATCATAATGTTTCAAGGGGGCACGGTTGGCTCAGTCATCTGAGGCACCGCGGTTCGCTGTGCAGAGTTGCATCCCTTGGTCACGCCAGAAACCTATGATTGTGGGTTCGAATTCCGGCTCGCGCTGATTATGTTTCTAGGTTTGTCAGCACCATACCCGTGCTCGTGGGTTTCATCGAAGTGGTAAAGGTCTGAGACCTGCATCACTTCGGGCTTTCCTCCCACATTAAGCTGACACGCCGTGATATGACTGGACTACTGTTAAAAGCGGCGTTAAACCCAACTCACTCACTCACTCATAATGTTTCAAGGAAACGTTAACATGATTGAACTGTATTTAATTCCTTGCATGCTTGTCTCTATGATACATGATCTGGGCAATACACATAAAGCTAAGCCATCACCCTTGGAACATAGTGGATTATGCCACTCACACATATTCATTGGGGACAACAGTCAGGTCAAGCTTTTTCTTTTGTGTGTTCACCAGTATTGAAAAGATTTCTGATCTCAAACATTATGACATTTCAAATTAAAACTTCTTTCATTTTCCAAATTGTCTTCCTTGGTTTGTAAACATGGTAAAACAACTAATGAATTGTACGTGAGGATTTCACTTGGTGGTCAGATGAGTATCAAATGTACCGGTAGTTTTGACGTTCCAGAATATTGTCACTCATCCAATGTGTAAATAAAAATAACCTTCTTGAGAGACTTTGGAAACAAGTCATTTGAGAGGCATAGTTTCATGTTCTGAAATTGGGAACATAATTTGTACATTTGGGAGGTTGTTATCTGAAATAATTATCAAATCATTCCAAGTCTTTTCATCATGATCATATCCCCCATTTCTTTTGCCAATAGGCGAGGAGGGAAGAAGAGCTGGAGAGGAAGATGGAGGCAGAGAGAGAAAGGAGGCACAACAGGCAAATGGAGGAAGAGAGGAAGAAGAGGATGCAAGAAGAAGAAAGAGAAAGGAAGGAAGATGAAAGACTTCAAAGAGAGGAAGAGAAAATGAGAAGAAATGCAGAGAACAAGCGTAGGCAACAGCAACAGCGTCAGCGGCGAGCTCCACCACCGAGGGAACGTACTCCATCGCCCGAGGATGACTACCGGGTTCCAGACAACAATGTAGACTTCTATGCTCAGGCCGCTGCTGACAGTGAGGCCCAGGGAGAACACGTACATCTTCTTCCCTGTAAGATGTGTGGGAGGAAGTTTGCTGCCGACAGGCTTGGTAAACATCAGGCTGCCTGCAAGAAAGCCAACAAGAAGAGGAAAACATTTGATCCCACGAAGATGAGGACAGAAGGAACTGAGATGGCCAAGTATGTTGGGAACACCAAGACACCGAGGAAACAACCAGTAAGTTGAATTGTGTATGCTTGCTTTAAGGATGGGTTTGACTCTGTAGAAAAGTACTGGCTGATTTATTGACTTGACTTCTCCAGTCAGGTGTTCATGCAACGTTTTGCTAGTCCAGAAATTCAATCTATGTAAGCATGAATATTTGTATAATTATCTGCAAACGACTTGTTACTTTATTACAATCAGAAGTATTTACGGGTCATTGTAACAAACAGACAGAGACACAGACAGAGACAGAGACACACACACACACACACACACACCATACCACACCACACCAGACAGACAGACACACAGACAGACAGACACACCCAGTGAGACACACACACACACACACACACACACACACACACACACTACTAGCCCATGGGATACCTTTAACGCTAACACAATTGGTATGTGCCTGCTGTTGTTCTACATAACATTCCTTGTCATAATTTACTAGACTGGTTTCTGTTTTGTTTGTTTCACTGCTCAACCACCGGGTCCCAATTGAATAAGTGATCAAGTATTTAATTTCCGGATTTCCCTCAGTTATCCACATCAAATCCATTATGAATATTATATCACACATTAAGTATGTTCAATGTTTAACCACTTGTCTCATTGTTATGCCAAATATATTAAATGATTGCTAAAGCTAACTCCATAAACATGCCAACATCAAGTATGTCGTTGTTTCACCTCTTGTCCTTCCTGAATTTATGACATTTCTCTTCTCATAGTCGGGTCTTCAAGTTGAATTATAGTCACCGTTAAACCATAAACATGATGTTATAAAACTTATATAGCACAAGTGTTATAACACATCAAGTGGGTGTTTGCTGAACATCGGATCCTATCCTGTATAACATTTATAAGATTGTTACGATGAAGTTGAAATATTGGACCACATGCTAATATTCAAGATGACACCTGGTTATGTGATATAATTACACAATAAGTCTTCAGAACAGGGTGGCGTACAAAGCGATCTTAGTGCTGAGGTGATCATAACTCCCATACCTTAACATAGACCTAGACTGTTGTAGCACTAAGGTTGTTTTGTACAACGATACCCAGGACTTATCCAGTATCTCACAAACAGATTGTGATAGTGTTTGGTCACCCCAGTAGGGGGTACGACTGAATGGTTATCTGGGCTGTTACTATTTCAGCAAGTCTGTTGTGACACCAGGTAGAAAATACACACTACCCTACAAAGGTTCCTGTTTCAAGATTGGTAGGCGATAAGAGATTTAGGGTCACCCCAGCGAAGTCTTTAATCCGGGTGTTTTGTGAGTGCACGCCACTGGTAGAGTTGCCATGTTGCCTGTTTGTGTTGTGTACGGCATGCATGAATAACATGACTTCTCACAATGAAGACAGCCAAGGGGATATTGTTGAGAATGGTAGCATACTGACTAATGCCTGAGTGTCGAAACGTGTTGAATAACATGCAAGAGTTGGGCTATATTTTGTGTTCTCAGCTTACGCTTAACCTAAGACCTTCAGGTGTAATATGCTTACTGATTTGTCTCAGAGCGTAGAGGTTATCAAGGATAAAATTAATATTCAAACAACATTATTAAGCATACCTGTTGTTTTAATCCTCTTATGTGGGTGTTGACTGGAAATGACAACATTTGAGAAGTTTTATTGTTTGATTATGATTATTATTTTGAAATTGTCTCAAGACTGTGTTTTTAAAGGTTTTGTTGTAATTTGTTAGCCTTTTTGTTTGTGGCCGTGAAGTAGTTGTTTAAATTGGTTAGCATGATAAGAAAATTGTATTGTATAAAAAGTTCTTTTGTGCTTGTATGAGGTTTTATATTTAGGATGTCGTTTTATATGGATATTCATTAACAATTGCTGCCTGCTTTACATTTGTGGATAATTGTTAAATATTTATATAAATTGAAAAGATTAAAGTTTGTGAAAGGGAAGATAATTTCGATTAAAGGAAATTTTGCATATATTGGGTTTAGACAAAGATACTATTGTCTGAAACATTGGATGAACTAGGTTCCCCCCTTAGAGTGGTGTTGTTGTGTGGTGTTGAACATATTGAATCTATTTATCCCGGCATGGCGATTCAAAGTGTGTGAATGTTCAACAGGAAAGTCTTGCAGTAATGTATTTCAGTCACGAATGTATTTCTACATGTTATTCTGAGTCATTACTTTGGCAGCCTCAGTGACTAATTTCTATTTTTAAATGTAGTCTCTTGTTTTAGCAAAACAATACTTTGTGTAGTATGTGCCTATGTTACTACTTACTGCAATTTTCATGTGGAAAACATCTCTAGAGGAAACTAAAATCATATAAAAATGCATATTATTTGGTACTGTATATATAGTATTGTTGTAGTTTGTAAACAAGTATGTGTATACACACATAGAAACCTTCTTTTTATAACACATGGTGTATTTTTTTTATAAAAAACACATAGGGTGGTGGTTAAGATAAAAATAATAATAATTAGTTTTAAACATGGTTAGTTTAAACTTAAAAATGTAGGTATTGTCCATTTGGTGAAAGAGATAAGAAATGAAATGAAAAACATTTTATTGTGACAAGTTAAAGCATATAATGGAATATGAGAATATCTTGTATGGAAATATTCTTTTTTACATTTGCTTATTTCTACCAGGTATCCTTGTGGTACATCATAGTTCTCACGAAGGCTTTCGCAGGGACAGTGATATATATGTGTTGGTAATGTGCACAGTGGAGAGAAGGAAAGTGCTGTTTGAAACTAGACCTCTGCATACATTAATTGTACATTTAATGCACAACACTCTCCTCAAATGCATCAGGGGCGGTTGGGTAGCCTCGTGGTTAAAGCATTCACTTGTCACGCCGAAGACCCGGGTTCGATTCCCGACATGGGTAAAATGTGTGAAGCCCATTTCTGGTGTCCCCCGTCGTGATATTGCTGGAATATTGCTAAAAGCGGGGTAAAACCATACTCACTCACCCACTCAAATGCATCATTGGACTTAGAAATTATCGTTTTATTATTTTGTTATTTCAGAAAAAGAAAGACTGGCGTGCTCAGCATGAGAGTTTCATCGAGACAATCCGCTACGCCAAGAAAGTCAGTGAGATGGAAGCACAAGGCGTGAAACCACAGAACCTGCCCCCACCCCCTAGAACTGTTAACCCAGACTATGTGCGTTGTCCAAAGTGCAATCGCAACTTTAACCCCAACACAGCTGAGAAGCATATTCCCAACTGCCGAGCAAGACCGCGTCGATAAGTCTGATCTTTCTCTAATCCTCCACATGTGCAAGTGACTTTGTGTATATGGGATAGTCAAATTTCAAAGATGTATATTTATTTGCATGTAGAGTGCCGAGACCGTTGTTTCCTGAGTGCCAGTAATAAATTCTGTGATAACGTCAAGATTGTGTAAATTTGTACAAATTACATATAAATATGTTTTTTATGCCCTAGATGTAATAAATTACAATAGAATTTCTTTCTGGTTTCATTTCCAGAAGGATAAGTGCACAGCTACAGATAAGCTGCGTATTTGAGTAAAATACTCCCCAAAACTATTCGAAACCCAATTACTTTCAATTACCTTGCATACAGAAACGCATTAAGTGGAAATTGTTTGAAAACAGCACGTGTAAATACCCAATGAAGTTTTTTCAGCATGCGTACAACGGAGCTAATTTCCGAAACACACTTATGAGCTAATATACTTTCCGAGTCAAGCCTATATTTAGGACCGTTATATACATCTCAAACTTTATTTCATTTTTAAAAAATCTCAAAATGCTTACTCATTTTGGGAAAAAACCAATAGAGTGATGAATAGATGAGTGAAATGATATTTGTTGCCCAATGAAAAATGTAATAACCCAATTGAAATAGAAACCTTCGAGTAAAGACTCAATTGCTCAAAAAGTTCTGTAGCTTTGATAAGTGCAACTTAAAAAACCCATCTAATACACTTTATAATATGATACACATAAAAAATAGTATTATGGTGTTGTCATAAAGTTTTTCCAAATATTTTTCTGTGAAATGGTAGATTCACTGAATTTAAGAACCCAAACTGCTGTGAATGTATAGCAATTTATATTACACTAGACTATGTTCCAAAATCAATGTTTCATTAGAAATACCGATACCATACCAAAACCATTCAACTAGAGCAGTTTTGTAGTCACTATCATCCTATCCAACTGAGACTCCGAACGGTTTTAATTTGTTTTAGTTGAAGACATTGAATAGTTTATCCTAGAACTGGGTGCTTTTAAGAAAGTACTTGTCATGTCTGTAATGCTGAAAACATGCTGCTGGTCAACACATGTTTACTATCTGCAGTCTTTTTTGTGTGTAATGTATTACACAAAGATCATTTGTTGTTTCCTGTTAATATTGAGTACACTAGGGCTGGGACGGGTAACTCGGGTACTCGGGTCGGGTGGGTACTGAGGACCCGGGTACCCACAGGACTACCCGGACCTGTGGTCAGTCATGTGATATGTTGTTTAATGACCAAAATGATCTAGAACCATATGGTTACACTACAAGTCACTAATGTTCGCATTTCTTTCTGACTATGCACTCATTCCTTCTGACTTTAATATGTTTGAATAAAGATAAAACTTCAGTCAGCTTCGGTGTATGCATGACCAGATCGTTTTATATGTATCTAAACACATTTTGTCCAGGGCTACGGGCTAACTATTCCCAATCGGACATTTTGTGCGTATCTCTTGACACCTACACTGGGTACCCGGGTAGGGTCGGGTAATAGGGACATGGGTAGTAAATTTGGACTGGTTCCTTCACTGGTAAACCTTCGCTGCCAAGGTGTAGTGTGGTGTTGCTTTTTAGAAAGTGGTCAAATGTAACATGTTATATTTAGGATTGCACTTTCAGTAAAGAACAGATTCTGGTACTTATCGGGTGGAATCCCATCCAGGATTTGAACCCAGACTCTCAGAGTAAGGGGCCTGAACACCAGCACCCTAAGTCCTAACTCTAACTGTTGTGATGTGTCCTACATGTCTGATACTTGTACCAATGTGTATTAACACTGATGTTAACAAACCAATGATAATAATCAGAAATCAGATATATTCTTCTATGTATAGTTTACAAAGACCAAGAAATACTGTATTCAACGTAATAAGCACCCCGCTCTAATAAGCGCCCAAGGCGATATTTGCTAATATATTGGCTAGTGAACAATCCCAATTAGCACCCCTTCCGATTGATCAATGTACACAAGACTTATGTATTTGTGTATTATACAGACTTTTGTGTTATATCCACCCTTAATAATGGGCAATTAAATTCTGGAAAAATATATCTGTCGTATATAAACATTTCAGGCTGTTGTCATAAACCACGAAATTAATCTTTCAGCTCTGTTTTTTTTCACCCAAATAATATTCTAATAAGAGCCACCAATTTTTAATTTTTAGAGTGCCATGGGCGCTTATTTCGGTGCATATATGGTGCATGTGTTTAACTGCATAGTTTTTAACAGCCAAACCAATAAACATTACTCTATGATACAACCCTATTTGGTCAAAGAAGAATATGTATATTTTCAAAAAAACCTTCTATGTCCTGTGAATAAATAGAACAGCATACTATATCATTTTGAAACATTTTCATCGAAGGTTTTAATAATGTTCACTCGGGATATTTGACTTTCAAAATTAGCAATGGCTACCTGGTATGTAAAATATTGACGAAGTTGTTTTTGAATGGAGTTCCTCCTTGTCATTAATCTGAACTTGGTGTTGTGAGAAACATTATTAGCTGTACATAGTGAGGAGGTATTTATTTATCAGACAGGGTAAGTACATATGTAGAATATTGTGATCATAACATGTAAATTTGGAGCAATGCCTGCATGATGTATTATGGAAATACGGGATTACCTGGATGTCACTCAGTCAATGTCCTGAAATATTTCATTCATCTTAAAAGATATTTGATAGCATGCAATTCCTAAACATTCACTAACGGTCTCCCCATGTATTGAGGAGGTAATCAAAGCTATCAACGTTAAACCTTCCCCATATGCTTGTGAACTTGTAGATTGTTAATCACTCAGTAATCCATTTGGAAAGTTGCAATAAATACTATTTGCCTTAAGATTTAGATTCGACTCATGGAAAGAACAATTTTTAGGTTGCCATCGAAAAACATTCATTATAATCATACTGAACAACGCAAGAAAGGTTTGATAGACAGTTCAATTTGTGGATGACACTATCGAACTGGTGCTGTCAGTCAGCTGTGATATATATATACACACATTGTTGTTACTATTTACAAACTGTTTTCATTCATTTCAACTGCTGCCTGTTCCCACCTCTTATGACAACAACTTGACATTACTAGTCACCATGGGAACCAGACTTTCGCACCATCCATTCACCTATATGCTACTTCAGGTTTACAGCCTCTCCCAAATACAATGGACAAATTACTGCCGATCCTTATACCAGCAGTTGATGTTGTTATTCCGTGGTTGAACTGTCAGTGACCAAGTGGGCCTCCCAGGTCCACAATAACACAATCTATTATTTAGTATTGATGAGCAGGGGAAACTACCTGGCGATATCTATTGTTAATCAATGTATGTGGGAAAGTACTTATATAGCCTGATTTCTCCGACTTAGCCGTTTACCAACGATCAAAGCTGGTCAGTCGACCTATTGATTAGGAATTGATTTGCTTGTAGAAACAACAGGAAGAAATCTATATAATTCTGCAGAAAAAAACTAATATTCTTAAAGCATCAGTTGCCAGTATTATACATGAGACTATAGGCAAGTCAATGTCGGACGTAATTATTTCTTGTTGCATTTTCCTGTTTTTCGTGCTGCATCTTTGCATTTTGCCAGGAAAATCCATAGAAACAAGATGTTAAGTTGGTCTGGATTAACCATTTTTAAAAATATTCATATAGAAATATATTACTGTTGAATGAATTAACGTATGTACCCGTGTAGACGTTATAGCCATCGTCACATTCATCATTATGTCAAACTGAGTATCCAAACGTCATTTCAGGCATATTTTTGCAATAATATTTTGCTCAAACTGATTGCTTTGTTGATCAAAGTGCTCACTGAATGCATATGAGAGGAGTATATTGACCATTAAAAAATACATGTTGTTTGTTGCATCCACCATTTTATATTTGTATAGCACACATCTGGTTAGATATGCAAGTTTACTGTTTTACCTGTTTAGAATCCTCTGCCAAAATACCTGTAGATAATATGTATGTAGCCTCGCTGCTGTATTGTTTACTGTTGTCTGCTATTGTTAAAGCTATTGTGATTCTAGAGGAAGGTTTGGAAGGCAACAGGTTTCTTGGTTTACAGATAATCTTTTGTGAAAAAAAGGTGTGTCAAATTGAAACAAAAACATAACATGTCAGATCATATTCAAGATTTACATTTTTTAAAACAGATCTCTGTATTGATTTTGAGTTTTAGTTGTTTTTTCTATTTTTTCCCCCGTTTCATTTACTTTTAAATATGGGTTTCGTTGGCAGTAATTTTACTGTGGTGAATCTGTTATCCAAGATAATCAGCCAGCATTACCTAACTCCTTGACTGCTGAACCTCTCCATAATGAGGTTAACCCTATTTGGTCCCATTTGAATATACCTGTCAATGACCCCTCATTGTTTTTTCGCCAAATGAATTTTGTTGGGCAAAAAAAGATTTGAATGGTTTTATTACACATTATGCCACGTTTTCTTGTACTTTCTATCACCTTGTGTCATTTCAAGAACTCTGGGCATTGGATGTCTGTTTTAAGATGGTCCCTATTAAAGAATTCAGTGGCCCTAATCCAAGTGGTCATGTGACAGGAAGTGTGAACCGAATGTTATGCTTGTTATTCCTATCTGTGATCCTTACGCTGACCCTGGTGTTGGATACACCAGCATGATTTGCATATGCCAATTTTACTCTTTGTTGTGTTGAAATAAATCTATTTGAAGTTAAATGAATGCTTTCATTGTTTCATTCACTATTGACCGCTAGACATACACAACTTTGTATGACCATGAGAGACAGGGTATTGTCTTACGGTCTCATGGTTTTGACTTGCTGATTATATACGTAATTTATCTAACTACCCTGTGTCAAGATCTTTGCAAGCTGTATCATTTGTTGGCTATGCCATGAAATTTGAGAAAGGCTGGGACCAATCACTATAGTTATCTGGGCCCCGTTCCACAAAGCAATCTTGGCGCTACGATTGTCGTAAGTTGATGTTAAAGTATGGAAGTTATGATCACCTCAGCACTATGATCGCTTTGGGGAACGGGGCCCTGGTGAATTGGTTTGGTTTAACACCACTTTGAACTGTATATCAATATGATAGTGTGTCAAATTTAGGGTATGGTTTTAGCACTTTTAACACTTGATGAAACTCAGGCTTTAGTGCTGGCAAACCAAGCTTCATAGATAGAGCGAATCTGGGATTTTTACCCACGATCATCTGATCCAGGGATGCAACCAGTTCTGTGAGTGAGTGAGTGGGGTTTTACGCCGCTTTTAGCAATATTCCAGCAATATCGCGGCGGGGGGCACCAGAAATGGTCTTCACACATTGTACCTATGTCAGGAATCGAACCCACGTCTTCAGCGTGACGAGCGAAAGCTTTAACCCCTAGGCTACCCGACCGCCCCGTGACACCTTTGAATGACCGGCCCACTGGTTTTGAATGCTCCCAATTGTCTACTATATGAAGCGACATGTAAGTTCTAACATCCGGAGCTACTTTGTACTGAATAGTAAGATGGAATGCAGACTGATGGATATTTTGATGCAATCAGATCGTTCATCCTGTTTCATTACGCTTTAATTTTTTTTTAAAACGTATACAAACCAATGTATCTATTTTATATAAAAGTCTTATGCAAACTAATATTCCAAAGTGTTCATCTTAGTCCCATTAAAAAAACGTTTGGTCTTTCTTTTTATCTAGATGCACATTTGAAAATATCTGTTCAGAGTCCCGCTTCACAAAGCAACAAAAGTGCTACAGTTTTGTGGTTAAAGTATGGGAGTTACCATAATATATTGCCTTGTGAAACAGGGCTCTGTAGGACAAATTCGGTTACTGTCGGTCGTAGTTCACTGGTACCTTAAATTGTTCACCAGAGACATTGGAATTGTTGGTCACCCGGGTCTCCTTAATTGTAACTTCGTTGGTCACCTGGGTACCTTAAGTTGGTGGGCATCCATGTACCTTGATCTTTTCCTCACCTAGGTAATTTTACTTGTTGGTCATCCGGGCCCTTTAAGTGTTGGTCACCCGTGTACCTTGAGTTGGTGGGCATTCTTGACCTTGATCTTTTCCTCACCTAGGTAATTTTACTTGTGGGTCACCCGGGTCCTTTAAGTGTACCTTGGGTCGTCAGTTGAGGGGATTTTCGGTTCCTCATTCAACTGACCCCTGAAGATCCGGGGTAGAATAGGTCTTCAGCAACCCCTGCTTACCATAAAAGGAGACCATGCTTGTCGTAAAAGGCGACTATGCTTGTCGTAAAAGGCGACTAACGGGATCGGGTGGTCAGGCTCGCTGACTTGGTTGATGCATGTCATCGATCCCAATTGCGTGGATCGATGCTCATGATGTCAATCACTTGATTGTCTGGTCCAGGCTCAATTATTTACAGACCGCCGTCATATAGCTGGAATATTGCTTAGCGCAGCGTTAAACAACAAACCAACCAACCTCAGTCAACTTGTGCCCCGACTGTGTCGCACATGTCTCCATATAGCGACCCAATCCCTATAAATACATACATTAACATAGACTTGCGATGGTTGTATCGCAAAGATTGCTATGGAGTGGACCCTGTCGTGCATCAGAAGGTCAGAACGGCTTAGTTTTCATATTTAATCATTCAAAAATTATGATCTGCAATTGATAGGTTACGTGAATCCAGTCTCATTAAATCTGACCTTTACTGCGTTCATGCAGAGAGGTATTATGTCAGAGTAAAAGATCGACATCAATCAAGTAGTAAATACGCTCATACAATATCCCGTTCACCTGCGCCTCTATACATATGTGTGTATATGTGCATACGTGTGTAGAGATACATACGTGAGTATACTTGTCATGTGAACGCGTTTACTCATGTGTGTAGAAGCAAATTTGCATCATGTCTGGTTGGTTTGGTTGTTTGTTTGTTGTTTAACGCCGCACCCAGCAATATTCCAGCTATATGACAACGGTCTGTAAATAATCGAGTCTAGTCCAGACAATCCAGTGATTGATATCATGATCATCGATCCACGCAATTGGGATCGATGACATGCTTCAACAAGTCAGCGAGCCTGACCACCCGATCCCGTTAGTCGCCTTTTACGACAAGCATAGTCGCCTTTTACGGCAAGCATGGGTTGCTGAAGACCTATACTACCCCGATATTCACGGGTCGCATCATGTCTGGAGCAGGTACAAATGTAAATGTTAATTTGCACTTTGTGTATATGTTGCAATGTGAACGTTAATGTCAACGTAAGAGGATGATCTAATTAATATATGTTCTTTTGCCAACACCAAACAAATTGTCAACAGCCAACTTTTATGCGTATATACAGAGTTGAGCGGACGGTGTTTTCTTTTGGTTTCAAGGAGTTAAAACTTGGTGTACAAATTAAATCCAACACATGTTGCTTCACGCGAAAATTTTCGGTGAAGTAACTCTCTTCTCATTCAACTTTCATTGGAAAACAACCTGTTTTGTGTTGAAATTGTGAACAGACTCACGAATATGTGTGCCTTACATAATTTATATACTTTATTTACACACCTAAGATGCTTTTCATGTGAACGTATAGTAAATTTACATATACGCATGTATGTATAGTTACACATGTGTAAAATTACTTACGTTAGTAAATGTTGTGCATGTGAACGGGGTATACTCTTGGCATTACCCACAGACGTAAATTCCCGAATCTTCTTAACCGATATAAGTAGATACCAGAGTGCCGTACATAACAACGGGCTATGATTCATAAGAGGTCTATTGCCAAGTGTGGTGATAGAATTTCCAAACTCAAATATACTTGATAAATCTACATAATTGTATGTACATTGCAGTGGACAATGGGTCTGAGTGCCTGCATAGACCACGACACTGTCCACGTTAGCATTCAGTATTGATCTCATAAAACGTCTATAGATATGTTTGTGTTATTCATTTTACTGGTATATTTGCTTTTCACTTATCTGCCAATGGGCCCTGCTGGGGGGAAATGTGCTTTATGCTTTGAGCACAATAAAATATGGTTTCACTTTGTCATATGTGTTCCCCCACCCCCAGAATATGAAATGGTCGGTCCCTAAGGCCTAGTTCACACAGTGCCGATTATGTCTCCCGTTTGAGATCAGACAGCGCTACGACAAGAAAAGTGAAAAACAGTGATTACTATCCTCAATTATCTGGAATGTCCTATCATTGTTCGAACGCAGTCGTATACCTTCATAACAGATTCCTACGGATCGGGAAAGGTCCAGAGAGGTCGGCCAAGCACTCCGGACAGTATGGTGCGTCCCGTAACATTCGGGAAACTCAGCCGGTTTTGTCTAGTCGGACTACAATCGTGACTATGTCGTGACAGATTCTGTTGTATGGGATCAAAATCGTAACAATGTCCTGTGTTGTCTGGACGGTGTCCTGTGGATCGGGACGTGGTCGTGATGAACGGGCATGAATTGTTCATTGCCGTTTCTTGTCGATTGAGTCCAGATTGCGTCCAGACCTTGCCGAATGCGAACTTTCTTTGTCGGTTCACTGTCCGGTCACTGTCAGATCTCTGTCGGGTCGCATTCGGGAGAATCGAGACGCTGTCGGGACAGATTCGGTCGATTTTTTACCACGCGGAAGATACAAATCGGATTGAGAACGAGAGAATCGGGACGAACTCGGCTGGAAACGGCTGAATCGGGATGCTTCGTGAACAGTATCTGATTGTTTGTTTAATTTCCCGCCACGAATCACAGGATCTTGATCATACTTTTGACAAATGTTAATCGGGAATGGCCCTCTCAAGGACGGCAGAAGAAATCCTGAATGTGTGACTGAGCCCTTACATAGCTTCTGCTTGACGTTGTCTGCTTACATCAGCCAATCTAACTCATCAGCATAGAAATCAACTGTCAATATAACATTCATCATATGTTCGTGGAATGGGATAAAAGGATAGGCGAACTTCAATTGATACCATTAATCTAGGAATAGGATCTCAGTGACCTTCAACGGTCCCGGTAATAGTGTTGACGTGTTGGGGTGGCCGTGAGGTAACTATGGATGCTGCAAGTGATTACAAACATCACTCGCGAGGGACTGATTTATGTGTTGCAGATAGCAACAGTAACGGCGAACAATAAAGGCACCTCCAATATGACGTGTTGATACAGTGTTGACTAGACAGCGTCAGACGTGATGTGGCTGCTGATTCTGTCTTTCATTTTCAATCATCGACGTGATCATTCCTAGCAACACCACCGACTTCACCTACTGTCGTGTATTGCTTACTGTGGAGTCGATTCACACCGAACTATCATTATCTGGTGTTTGTTTGCTGATAAATAGAGAATTTAAAGTATCTTTCAAGATCAAGCATATCAAGACTAGTTTATAAAATATACGATGTTTATCTTTTTTTTCATCAACACTTGATATATTTTGAGCTTCGAAGACACGAGGGTGAGATTCTCTTCATCCATAATCATTCTTCTAACTTTTACTGTTGTAAATAACAGTAACCAAAGAGTCTTGATGAAGGGCTATTTGGTTTTCATCTACTGATGTCTGAATTATGTATTAAACTTATTTGAATCAATTTGAATGCATTGAATGGCTCAATTCATGCATGTATAGATGCATTTAAAACTCATTCAAAATAATTAATAAGTAAAAAAATGAATTATTTGTGTGTGTGTGTGTGTGTGTGTGTGTGTGTGTGTGTGTGTGTGTGTGTGTGTGCGTGTGTGTTTGCGTTCATTAACGATTTTGTATTTTGTTATTAGCATCCTTGGGAGAAGATTAAAATCATCTAAAAAAAATGCCTGAGAAAATGGTTAATACGCATTTGTAGTGTTCCAAAACGTCCCTAAAATGTTAAAATCACAACACTCTGCGTGTGCATAAAAATGTTCTTCTTTAACATTACCTCCACCTTCCCATATTAACATATTCAGACATTTTGCTCTCGTATTCTTTTCTTTTAGTTATAAATTATAATGAAATATAATCTATTTTTTTGAAACACAAATCTACATCATACAGGTACCAACTGTTCTTTTAGTGCATGCATGGTAGTTTCTGTTGTGTTATGCTATAGGAACATGCTATCTTGAAATAATCGCTAATTCATATATTTACTAATACCCGTTATGTTGTCATGGTTACTTATGTCGATTATTTCATCATCTTAACCAATTACTGACGACGAGTCAGTACCAAGGGTTTTATCACCACGAATATCCTGTCTGTGCTTATTGTTGTAGATACAATGGGAGCCAAAGTTTTCCAGAACCTCAAGTGAAAGGGGACTGTGGCAATTGAATGAGCAAAATATAATCGATGGGCAATCACCAGTTACGTCATTTGTACAACAAACTCGATCACTGAATATGTATTATCGTATGAATATTCAACATTATAACACCCTAATACGTTTCTCGTTCAGAACCACCGTGTTTAGATGTACTGCGGTCTATGAATTATGCATGGTAAATCTTAGTAATAGGTACTATTTTCTTTGTAAAGCCGACACATAAACACTATAACTTTTGGAGTCTATTTGTGTCCCTTAACCTCTCAGTCAGCTGGGGGCGGTGGGGTAGCCTAGTGGTTAAAGCGTTGGCCCGTCACGCCGAAGACCCGGGTTCGAATCCCGACATGGTAAAATGTGTGAAGCCTATATTTCTGGTGTTCCGAGACGTGATATTGCTGGAATATTGCTAGAAGCGGCGTAAAACCATACTCACTCACTCCGCAATACTGTCAGCTATATCATCACAGCGACCAGTACGTTATCAAGTCTGGACCAAGACCAGTGGTTATCAGCTTGAGCTGCGAAGAACACCGTCTTAGCATGCTGACATTTAACCGTCCGGGTCAGATACTGCAACCACTCATTCCTAAGTAAGGCCGGCTGTTACAAGCATGAATTTTTTAGATTTATTACGCCCTGAAATCCCCTCAGGGCTTTGTAGGTCTATGATGGAAACGGTTACATGTGTGATAATGGTTTCAATGGAGGAGCTTCGATAGGGAACCTCTTTGATAAAGAGGGTTTGAAAACGTTGTGAATGTTTGAATTTAAACTAACTGCCGGGCAAAAGACGTATACGCCATGTATGATGGTGGCAAAAAATGAAACTAATAAAAAATGGGTTTTCGATGGTGATGTATCTGGTACGAGTATCATAGTTGTGTCTTGGACCTTAAGTTTGCATTGTTTCGGAGACGTTTGGATAACATGAGTAATATTTTCTTCAAATCCAAAAATCAAACCTTTTGCCCGGCAGTTCAGTCATTGTTATAAAACAAACATAAACACTTGTCTGCTATGTAATATTATCCTCCTATGAAACTTATAGATAGAAAACGTGACACACCGTGACAAGGCTAAAGTACTCACGGAAATGAAAAAAACACGGTTTTTTCGATCTCAGATTTTAAATAAATGCAGTTAATATACAAAATATATAAATATTCAATCAACTCAATTAATACTAATTTGGCCTTGGCACAAATACAGCGCATCAAAGGTTTTTATGTCTTTTTACACGTAAAAGTGTGTAAAAATATTAACAAAACAGACTATTGTGAAACTGAGCATAACCAGGTGTTAGTAGAATGAAAGGTGAATGTCCATGACCTATGACACCTTGACGACAGGTGAAAACAGGTGCTTGAAACCCACGTGCATGTGATTTGTCAGTGGTAAGTGGTTTGTGAGAGGCATTGTGTGATAGTGAATCATCGTCAAAATATCAGAACGTAAAAGTAACATATTCCCTTCTCAAACAACAACTTACATGTCATTATTATTATTATTATGTACATAAACATAGCTGTTATTTTTATTGTTGTTTTGATAACTTTTTTTCCAGGCTAATTTGCATAATGCCTATAGCCTGTTTCTGCCATGTCAGTTTGGACATAGTTTTTTTTTGAATGTTGAAAGAGCCTACACATTTCCTCCTGTAAAGTACATTTTGTATTGAGCATTGAGATAAAACTAGCAAATCCAAACTAGTACTTTTCCAGTTGTTTTCTTATTTCGTACTAACATCTTCGTAATGCTTTGTGTCGATTATTAAATCCAGCAAAACAGGTTTTTTTCATTTCCATGAATACTTAAGTACTTCAGAAATCCGCCGTTTTTTCAAGATTTATCAAAACATTGTATTTGTTTATAGAATCTATTGCTGCGCTCGTTCCTGATCTAACGAGCCTTCGCAGATTAAAAGGATATTTTACAGACGCTTTCACCAGTATATGTCTTTTGCACTGTTTGCACAATATTCCAGCTATATGACGGCGGTCTGTAAATAATCGAGTCTGGACCAGACAATCCAGTGATTGATATCATGAGCATCGATCTACGCATGAAAGGGTTCCATCTCTATTCGAGTTCGTTGAGTCACAGCGTGGAGGGAGACATGTGTTATTTGATAGCTTCAAGTAAATGCTGAACAACAGACGGCTTACATACATCCACTGGAAGTGTTGCTGTTCTGGAAAATCACGGCTGTCGGTGCATTTTTCTGGAACAAGTTTCCGCACAATCATCCGTCAAAAAATGACAAAGAAAAAACATCCCTGAGTATCCTGCGTTTGTGTGAGGTCACTGAGTCCTTGTCTGTTCAGCGCATATACGATGAAGAGATCTCAGAGAGATTGGACCGTAAGATGATGCTTTTCTCTTGTCATATGATACCCGTGAAGTTTCCGGGGAAGAATAGGTCTTCAGCAACCCATGCTTGCCGTAAAAGGCGCTAACGGGATCGGGTGGTCAGGCTCCCTGACTTGATTGATACATGTCATCGATCCCAATTGCGTGGGTCGATACTTATGATATTAATAACTGGATTGTCTGGTCCAGACTCGATTATTTACAGACCGCCGTCATATAGCTGGAATATTGCTGAGTGCGGCGTTGAACAAAAAACCATCCATCCAACCATCATCTGATACCCTGCTCCCTGGCTTGTGTAGGAAACGAAAGAAGAACATCCCAGCTCTGCCGCGTTCCCTTGCAGAGGTTGACCTTCCCATCCATTGGACAGTTACTCAAGACAAGAGCTTCCTCTGTGTCAACGGTGGACATTCTCCGCTACACATGTGCGCCTACGCCTACGCTGTATCTTCCCCAAGCCATCCCCTTTAATGATTACATAGTGACCAGCTGGGATTCCTCCCTGGTTTATTGAATGGAGACCACAGAATGAAACAACCTCGCTCAATACCGCCATGGCGCTCGATCCCTACCACGAAAGAAGTACCTTGAACTTCGCGTCTTCCCAAGGCAGGGGAGCTAACTGACTATAAAGTCCAGTTTCCACGTGGAAACTGGACTTTTACAGTCAGTTAATTCCCTTGCCTCGGGAAGATGTGAACGTCATATCGTCAGAGGCAAGATCACATCTACAGATAGGTGTAGGGAGCACGCTCCAGTTCCTTAATGCTGCTGGGCCACTGCTAAGTGTGTTGGGTTTAAAGCTGCTTTTAACAGTATTCCAGTTATATCACGGCGTGTCTGCTTAATGTGGGAGGAAAGCCCGAAGTGATGCAGGTCTCAGACGTTTACCACTTCGGTGAAACCCACGAGCACGGGTATGGTGCTGACAAACCTAGAAACATAATCGGGGAGAACCTGGATTCGAACCCACAATCATAGGTTTCTGGCGTGCCCAAGGGACGCAACTCTGCACAGCGAATCGCGGCGCCTTTAAACGACTGGGCCACCTGTGCCCCCGGACTAAATGAGAACTGTAATTCTAAGATTGTGATCAAATCTATCAAATATATCTAATATTTATCAGTGTCAGTAATAACTAAGTATTGTAAGAGTTTCACATTGTTAAATACTTTTCAGTGTAAACAATGTATTTCATATTTTTATTGTAAGTGTTTTACAAATGTCAAATATTTTCATTATCAAATATTTAAAATCAAAATTATTATGATTCACTGCATTGCTCCATTGATTAATGCATTCAGTACATCATGTGCACATTCAAATAGAGCACAAACTAGTCTACTTCACTCGGCTCCCCTAATGTCACAGGTCACCTCGGGCAACATTCGGAAGAATCCACATTGAAACTGGATTTCATGACTAGTAACGTTACAACACCCAATCTCATTCAAATCAGACCTTAGTTCTCACTACCGCTAAACAAAGATCTGAAGACACCCCAGAACGACAATTCATCAGACCAATCAGAGCGTCGCTTACCAGATTATGAAAGTGACAGTCGGAATGTGATTTCTAATCATGCAACCTCGAAAACTTTAACATGGGGTATTCTGAACGATAGTTACGGGTTTAACGACTGAATCCTTACAATCTAGACCATCTATTGGCCATTCCAGAATGTTTTTTTTCAGGTTTCAAATTGTAATCGAGAATTTGTCAAAATATGTTTCGAAGTGTAGTCGCCAATTTGAAATATGTGCCGCAAAGCACAAGAAAGCTCCCTTCTGATTGGTCATTCTATTGGTCGGTCAAAGTTCGCGCAAGGTCGGTCTGACGTGACCCATAATGGGATGTCTTCAGATCTTTGTTTAGCGGTAGCGAGAACTAAAATCTGATTTTAATGAGATTGTACAACACCCAATATGGCGGCGATCATTACCCTTATATAGATGATGCTCGATATATAATAAAAGAAAATAGTATTTTGAAATTTGGACATAATGTTCTCTACGAACTGAATGCTGAGGAATCCTGCAGTATCACTATTCACTGCTGTCCCGGTTATTATGTGCGTAACGGAATAAGCCGAGAGAATGCGAATGCTATGTCCTTCAAATTGGACTCAGTTGCGTATGGTATAAGGATGACGTTGTTTTTCTGTGCATCATGCACAGAAGAGCAAGGTCTGCCATTAACTGTCCGAAGAGGGACTTTATACAGACTTGGTGGATATACGAATGCCGCCATGTGTCTACATTCCGCAGCTACTGGATTTTGCCAAAGACATGGAGATTGTCCTATTCATCGCGCCCGAAATATATAAGTGGTAAAGACTAGTCAGCCTCGTGAAATCTAATTGTAGGTCCCTGGTAAAACACAGACAAACTATACACCAGTCTACAAAACAATTTTCGCCGCCGGAGTACACGTACACACCATCCCCGTCTTTATTTGAGTCCCATGTAATTCGTAACATGTTGATGTCGACATAACGGCCGGGGAACTTGTAAACGCCACATGATATGTTACACGCCCTCACACATCGCCAAACACTTTCCGTAGTTATCAAAATTATTGTAGTTGCCCCTGCAGCCACTGTAGATGAAGATGTCGCAAGATTTGGTGAAAGAGTTGTAGAAGTATCTCGGGATAGACTTCCTGCACGACCCGGGATCCTGGGGTAGTCGGCATATTTGTCTCCTGCCTGCAACAGTCAACCAGCGAGTTATACCTGCCCACAACAGTCAACCAGCGAGTTATACCTGCCCACAACAGTCAACCAGCGAGTTATACCTGCCTACACCAGTCAACCAGCGAGTTATACCTGCCTACAACAGTCAACCAGTAAGTTATACCTGGCTATAACTCAGTGAGTTATACCTGCCTACACCCGTCAACCAGTGAGTTATACCTGGCTATAACTCAGTGAGTTATATCTGCCTACACCAGTCAACCAGCGAGTTATACCTGCCTGCAACAGTCAACCAGTGAGTTAAACCTGCCTACAACAGTCAACCAGTAAGTTATACCTGGCTATAACTCAGTGAGTTATACCTGCCTGCAACAGTCAACCAGTGAGTTATACCTGGCTATAACTCAGTGAGTTATACCTGCCTGCAACAGTCAACCAGTGAGTTATACCTGGCTATAACTCAGTGAGTTATATCTGCCTACACCAGTCAACCAGCGAGTTATATCTGCCTACACCAGTCAACCAGCGAGTTATACCTGCCTGCAACAGTCAACCAGTGAGTTATACCTGGCTATAACTCAGTGAGTTATATCTGCCTACACCAGTCAACCAGCGAGTTATATCTGCCTACACCAGTCAACCAGCGAGTTATACCTGCCTGCAACAGTCAACCAGTAAGTTATACCTGGCTATAACTCAGTGAGTTATACCTGCCTGCTACAGTAAACCAGTAAGTTATACCTGGCTATAACTCAGTGAGTTATACCTGCCTACACCATTCAACCAGTGAGTTATACCTGCTACAACAGTCAACCACTAAGTTATACCTGGCTATAACTCAGTGAGTTATACCAGCCCACAACAGTCAACCAGTGAGTTATACCTGGCTATAACTCAGTGAGTTATACCTGCCTGCAACAGTCAACCAGCGAGTTATACCTGCCTGCAACAGTCAACCAGTAAGTTATACCTGGCTTTAACTCAGCGAGTTATATCTGCCTACACCAGTCAACCAGCGAGTTAAACCTGCCTACAACAGTCAACCAGTAAGTTATACCTGGCTATAACTCAGTGAGTTATACCTGCCTACACCAGTCAACCAGCGAGTTATACCTGCCTGCAACAGTCAACCAGTGAGTTAAACCTGCCTACAACAGTCAACCAGTAAGTTATACCTGGCTATAACTCAGTGAGTTATACCTGCCTGCAACAGTAAACCAGCGAGTTATACCTGCCTACAACAGTCAACCAGCGAGTTATACCTGCCTACAACAGTCATCCAGTAAGTTATACCTGGCTATAACTCAGTGAGTTATACCTGCCTGCAACAGTAAACCAGTAAGTTATACCTGGCTATAACTCAGTGAGTTATACCTGCCTACACCATTCAACCAGTGAGTTATACCTGCCCACAACAGTCAACCACTAAGTTATACCTGGCTATAACTCAGTGAGTTATACCAGCCCACAACAGTCAACCAGTGAGTTATACCTGCCCACAACACTCAACCAGTAAGTTATACCTGGCTATAACTCAGCGAGTTATACCTGCCTACAACAGTCATCCAGTAAGTTATACCTGGCTATAACTCAGTGAGTTATACCTGCCTGCAACAGTAAACCAGTAAGTTATACCTGGCTATAACTCAGTGAGTTATACCTGCCTACACCATTCAACCAGTGAGTTATACCTGCCCACAACAGTCAACCACTAAGTTATACCTGGCTATAACTCAGTGAGTTATACCAGCCCACAACAGTCAACCAGTGAGTTATACCTGCCCACAACACTCAACCAGTAAGTTATACCTGGCTATAACTCAGCGAGTTATACCTGCCTACAACAGTCATCCAGTAAGTTATATCTGCCTACACCAGTCAACCAGCGAGTTATACCTGCCTACAACAGTCATCCAGTAAGTTATACCTGGCTATAACTCAGTGAGTTATACCTGCCTGCAACAGTAAACCAGTAAGTTATACCTGGCTATAACTCAGTGAGTTATACCTGCCTGCTACAGTCAACCAGCGAGTTATACCTGCCTACAACAGTCAACCAGTGAGTAAAACCAGCCTACAACATTCAACCAGTGAGTTATACCTGCCTACAACATTCAACCAGTGAGTTATACCTGCCTACATCATTGAACCAGTGAGGTATACCTAACCACAACATTCAACCAGTGAGTAATACCTGTCCACAACATTCAACCAGTGAGTTATACCTGTCCACAAAATTCAACCAGTGAGTTATACCTGCCTACAACGTTCAACCAGTGAGTTATACCTGCCTACAACATTCAACCAGTGAGTTATACCTGTCCACAAAATTCAACCAGTGAGTTATACCTGCCTACACCCGTCAACCATTGAGGTAGACTTGTCTACAGCATTGACCTGAGCGGTATAGGTGTACCAGGTGTATCAAATGTATTTAGCTGTCCCCTTGTTTACTGCAACTGTCGTATTGTTCGATATATTGTCATATCTGTCATATTGATCAATACAGCTTTCCTAACGCTCCCTGCATCTGTCTCATTGCCCTGTTTAGCTATATTATTGTTGGACACAGTTGTCATTTCTTCCACAGTTCAAAGTTCTGCCACTCACTGGATATGTCAGTTATTTAAATTATTATGGAGATCATTTAAAACATTTTTTTATTGGAATAGGTATGATATGTTCAATTATACAGAAGAGGTATGATATGTTCAATATTATGGAATAGGTATGGTATGTTCAATATTATAGAATAGGTATGGTATGTTCAATAATACAGAAGAGGTATGATATGTTCAATACTATCAAATAGGTATGAAATGTTCAATATTATGGAAGAGGTATGATATGTTCAATAATACAGAAGAGGTAAGATATGTTCAATACTATCAAATAGGTATGATATGTTCAATATTATGGAATAGGTATGATATGTTCAATAATACAGAAGAGGTATGATATGGTCAATACTACGGAATAGGTGTGATATAGTCAATACTATGGAATAGGTATGATATGTTCAATAATACAGAAGAGGTATGATATGGTCAATAATATCAAATAGGTATGATATGTTCAATAATACAGAAGAGGTATGATATTTTCATACTATCAAATAGGTATGATATGTTCAATATTACGGAATAGGTATGATATGTTCAATAAAACAGAAGAGGTAAGGTATGTTCAATACTATCAAATAGGTATGATATGTTCAATATTATGGAATATGTATGATATGTTCAATAATACAGAAGAGGTATGATATGGTCAATACTATGGAATAGGTGTGATATGGTCAATACTATGGAATAGGTATGATATGTTCAATAATACAGAAGAGGTATGATATGTTCAATACTATCAAATAGGTATGATATGTTCAATAATACAGAAGAGGTATGATATGTTCAATACTATCAAATAGGTATGATATGTTCAATATTATGGAATAGGTATGATATGTTCAATAATACAGAAGAGGTCTGATAATGTTCAATACTATCAAATAGGTATGATATGTTCAAAATTATGGAATGTGTATGATATGTTCAATAATACAGAAGAGGTAAGATATGTTCAATACTATAGAATAGGTATGATATGCTCAATAATACAGAAGAAGTATGATATGTTCAAAACTATCAAATAGGTATGATATGTTCAAAATTATGGAATAGGTATGATATGTTCAATAATACAGAAGAGGTATGATATGTTCAATACTATGAAATAGGTATGATATGTTCAAAATTATGGAATATGTATGATATGTTCAATAATACAGAATAGGCATGATGTGCTCAATACTATGGAGTAGGTGTGATTGTTCAATACTATGGAATAGGTATGATATATTCAATAATACAATTCTTACGTGATAGGTTTTTGAACTTCCCATGTGCGTGCTGTATTAATATGAGAAAAATCACAAGCATGCTTAAGAAGTGCGACATCTTTAGCATGGCTATTTCTACCTGAAAGATAAAAATGAAAGAGATATATAATTTAGTAAGGTATAATGATAATAAAGAGGATAATCATAACAATAGAACAGCATAATGATGAGAAACAACTTTGTTAAGCGATAGCGAAGTCATACTTTGTACTGTGTTAGCGAGGTCTTACTTCGTACTGTGTTAGCGAGGTCTTACTTTGTACTGTGTTAGCGAGGTCTTACTTTGTACTGTGTTAGCGAGGTCTTACTTTGTACTGTGTTAGCGAGGTCTTACTTTGCACTTTGATAGTGAGGTCGTACTTCGTTATGCAATCGAGAGGTCACACTTCGTACTGTGATAGCGATGTCATACTTCGTACTGTGATAGTGAGGCCATACTTCGTACTGTGATAGTTAGGTCATACTTCATACTGTGATAGTAACATAGTAACATAGTAACATACATAGTAACATACATAGTAACATACACACACACACACACACACACACACACACACACACACACACACTGCTACCTGCAGGGTACCCCAAGCAGGATTTACGCCATTCCTCTGTCTACAGGCGATTGTAAGACAGTTAAGTCGATAAATAAAATTTACGTGTATACTACGATTAAAACTATGGAAGGAATATAAATATACTTCTTTGAATGATGATGTCTTAGCTGATTGGTCCTTGCTCAGTAAACAACATTTAGTTCCTACATTGATATGTGATATCGACCCGAACGCCTGTTCCCGTCGTATAACACAACAACCTTGTCACGCACGTATCGTGTTCACATTTGATATGATCATCATATTCCATAGCGTATGCATTTCTCAGTACAGTGTTGATCAATGATGTTGACTATGAATTTTGTGAACAATTCAGTAGCATAATGTTACGTACCTTGCAGTGCTTGAAGGGTGTTACGAGTCAATTAGTGTGTCTCATAAGATCCATAGATTGATTAAAAAAATGTTTCCAATCTCATAATGTTAATACTTGTTTTAAGGTACGTAACGAATGGAAGTGGGTGTCGAGAGGTTTTCCTGACGTGTTCATATGTGACTCTGACATGTCACAGATGTGTGGGCGTGGCGTCACAGTGCGGCGACATGTGTTCCTTCAGATCCAGCGAATGCTTTCAGAATGTTTGCCAACCTTCATTATTCACACATTAGGAACACAGAAAATATTCATAAGCGTCACGGAGAACGGGTAAAAATAGATCCCCAGCAAACTACTGGTCGTGTGAAGAAGCGACTAAATTGCACCAGGTCGTGAGGCTTGGTGACTTAATTGTGTGTCATCGTACTCCATGACGTTGGACGGTGCTCATAATATCACCGGTTTGTCCTGATCATTTCCGGGCCTCCGCCATATACCTGGAGTGAGTGAGTGAGGTTTTACGCCGCTTCCACAATATTCCAGCAATATCACGGCGGGGGACACCAGAACTGGGCTTCACACACTGTACCCATGTCGGGAATCGAACCCGGGTCTTCGGCGTGACGAGCGGACGCTTTAACCACTAGGCTACCCGACCTCCCCTCATATACCTTGAACATTGACAGAAACAAATCAATAAATGGAGGCATGGATTTTGTGGTTGCTATGATCCTTGTATATTTTATGTAAAGTATCCAACTGTGTTGCATTGCCCACACCCTTCTGTATGACCTTCACCTGCCTATGTTCTTACTGTAACTTAGCGCGTCCTGTTGTGTACTTATTGTTTATTTGCGAGTCCGTCGAGGCCGGTTTTCTGGTGTACATTTGTTAATACACCACCTTGTATCATCGATATGATTTCTTTCTTACAGAAACGCCAACAGTTCGAAGGAAAAGTCGTTGTGGGAATTCATGGTCGATAAACAATATGACCTCATCAACAGCTGTTGGCTGACAACTGTATACATGTATGCTCAATAGTGCATGATAGTACATAAACATTTAAAGTTATGACTATGGTGGCTTTTACTCGGCTCACTCCAATACGTTATCTCGGCTAGGATTGGGGAAATCAATTTTGTAATTTGATTCACTAGTTTCACTAGTTCACGTGACTATCACATTACACTTCACACTCTGTCGGCCCTTAAATAAATGATGCTCAGTTTACATGTTATTTTGTATAACCATGAAAAAGAAAAACTTTGCTCAAAATAAGCTGACATGTTCTTCGAACAATACTAAAACAATATGCGATTCAGATGATCAATATGTACGTTCGGACCCTATCTCTTTATTCCGTAACCTACACAATACGAGAAATAGGGATATTTCATGAATTCACTGTAAACCGTATACCGATAGATCCCGCCGCATATAGTTCGTATATACGATGACAGCCGATTTTGAAAAATGCTTTAATTTATTTCATAAATTATATTTCCATTTTGCTGTAATTATTGAACCATGAGGTCAGCCAAACAGTCGCAACATTTGAACGTTTGTTTTGTTTCAGGCGAACAATTGAATTGAATTGCCTTTGCATGTGTTTATGACGGGTGCCACCGGTGGAGCAGTTACGCTCACCTGGTATCATCACTATTTGATAGTGATTCATAAACACATGCTCATGAAATAGTTCAACAGACTCATTTCATATGATCATGTTCGTAAATGTTTTGTGTCGCTTTTATTTAACTTGTTAACAATAGAAATATGGTCTTGACCACTCATTGACAAATACCTCTTTTGAATTGTCTTATTTCAGTTTGAATTAAAAGTGTAAAGGATTTTGTCTGGACCAAAGGATCTGCACAATATAAGAAACATGCCAACCATTCGTATGAACGAGCTTGTTGAATTTCTGTATGCTCTGGCCTTATTACAGCTCTAAATGTCTTCTATGAACTAATGCTGAAATGTGAGAAAGTTCCCATTTTGAACTTTTAACAGTTAGACAAATTCACATATTCCAGGGTGAGTAAATATTGCTGCAATATTCGGCTAATTACTCTTCTAGTGAGTGAGTGAGTTGGGTTTAACGCCGCGTTTAACAATATTCCAGTGATATCGCGGCGTGTCAGTTTAATGTGGGAGGAAAGCCCGAAGTGATGCAGGTCTCAGACGTTTACTACTTCGGCGAAACCCACGGGCACGGGTATGGTGCTGACAAACCTAGAAACATAATCGGGGAGAACTGGGATTCGAATCCACAATCATAGGTTTCTGGCGTGCCCAAGGGACGCAACCATGCACAGCAAATCGCGGCGCCTTAGACTGGGCCACCGTGCCCCCTAATTACTCTTCTGAATAGCTCAAATGCAGCATAACAACACTGTCTTGGAGAAGGTGTCGGTAGGGTAGGTACAAAATAGTAGTCAGAACGCGATGATTAGCTAATAGTTGACTATTTTTCTGATGAATTATTGCTGTCACTGACATAAAGACATTAAATGTGAGATGGTTTCACGCCGCTTTAAGCAATATTCCAGCAGTGTCATGCGGAGCATAGCAGATAGTCCAGGACCTTAGGGGGATATTGTGCAGATGTGTCTACAAGCACCAAATTTGGCACAGATGTAGACCAGAACATACTAAATCCACTTTTGGAGGGCGCCAAAGCCGACGCTCACTTGGGCGGCCATTTTGGCAAAATCCAAGATGGCCGCCAGTCCCTATTTGATTTGGTCCTAACTTCAAAACCATGAGTCATAGGATCATGTATTAAGGCTTGTTTACAGGTTTTAGACCTCAAGGATTCCAAACGTGATCTCTGTTTTGACATAGAAGTGCGTTTTGGCCAATTTAGTGGTTGAAAACATATTTTATTCGAACCAAATATTTTTTATGGTCATTTTACCTCACAGAAAAAGTTCACAACTGAGGACAACATAAGAAAATAAAACAAACTAACAAGCTGAAATATTTCTAAGGTAAGTTAAACATCACTGTGGCAAGGTTAATCTAATTGATCGAGGTATCATGATTGTTCACACATCCACCTTCACATTTGCATAACCCTGTGCACCGAACTCCAGCTCTACTGCATTTACAGTTTCCGGTGTAAGACCTTTCACAACCGCAATGCAAAAGGAAGGAACATGCTTTACTGGCATCCTCGAGAGTTGTCCAGTATGGTGATACCACCGCCTTCCTTTTGCCACCCCCATTCACTAAAGTCCGGGATTTCCTGGTGAACTGAGGCTGCTTGATTCCAGTAAAAGCTTGCCTGAAGCAGTGTCCTTTTTATGTGTTCAAACAAGGCTGCCTGAGTTGGTGGTATATTCTCAAGAGTTCCTTTACCAGTTGTAAAAAGATGATGTCTGGCTTCACTGACTTTAGCCAAACCACAGCCCTTACTATACATGATAACCACTAATCGTTCCAGCTTCTGCAAGTGAAGAGACTCGAGACTGAACAGTTCTGGTTGATTGGTTAGAGTCACCAGTATTTAGTGTCAGCTGGTGTGTTTTGCCAAGATGCCCAGGCAGTTTTCTTGTCACACCCAAGGAGCTGTGATGTCGTGATGTCGTGTCGCACCCTGTGATGGAATGGAAAAGCGGCAATGTCAGAGACCTTGCAGGCACAGGATGAGAACAGATATCATGGATGGGAATATCGCGAATTGTGTTCCCTTTACCGAAACACACCCACAGCTCTGAGAGACCAAGTGTAGAGAAGAAGCGTATGGCAAGGACTACCACATCACTATCAACAGTACGGACTTAAGCTGCCTGGTGCCCCTCTGCTACAGCATGTGCCAGATGAAGGAATATCCTTGTATCTGCTTCCGAGTGGTTACAGGGTTGGAGAGCTGATACATAGCATGGTCCCTTGGAAAGAACACTCTCAAATTTTGTACTGAGAAGGAGTGTACCACCAAAATCTTTTTTGACAAGCTCCTCACTGAGGAAAGAGAATAACTCCTTTTTGTTATCCTCGTTTTTGAGAAATCCACTGTTCCAGTCATGCTTTGGGATTCGTGTGTGACCATCCCCAATCCTAGTCCGTGGACCTGTACCACGACGCTGATGTGTGAGGGATTTGAGGTTGTTTTCTGGGTAGTTATCCCATATGGCATCTATACGTGCAACTGTTTCGGTTACCTGAGACTCCGGGAATGGCACAATGTGTTGTGTAACATACTCAGGAAATGTCTTCGCTGATGTGGGCCGCACCATATGAACAACAGCTGCCATGTCCAGCACAACAACTGTGGCTAATTTGGCTGGAAGTGTTCGACCAATTGGCGCTTTGAATGCATTTCAGAATATCAGACTTTTTGCCGAATCGATGTGAACCACGATCAGCCAAACTTGGTGGTTCCCTTTGATTTTCAAAATGAAAAAAAGTCTTCCATATCTAAATCTGGTCGTGATTGTAGTGAAAGGAAGAGCGTTGTGTTTAGAGTCATATTTTTCTTCTGTAAACCACTGGTTTTGTTTCCTTTTTTGGTCAGATCAGGACGATTGGCGAATGTCAGAATTTTATTACGTCGGATAGTGTTTGACACTGGCACTGTCACCTTATCGAGTGTCTGTGAAACGTATTGTGCATGAAGCTCTTCGCCAACTTCATGAACCCTAGACAGAGATGTAACGACTTCCTGTTCCATAATTTCTTGTGTGTCGAGTGCTACAAGTTCTTGACCAGTAGTAAAGGGATTGCCTAGCTGCTCAACAATCTCAACAAATGACAGGACATCCTTCCCATACTTAACTTGCAAACTATGTGCTTCTTCGTGATGAGCAGTGCTAGACTTTGGTGTGTCTAGGACAGTTTCAAACTCTACAACACATCTCGAGCAGTCTTGACCTACAAACATGAAGAGTCTAAGTGCTTCAGGGTTCTCATAGAGTCCTTCTGCTCCGCCATGTGCCTGTAGCCTCCTATTGGATTGTTCCTGTGACTAATCCTTTCCAATGAGGTTGAACTTGTGTGGTGACTTGAACGACAAAGTACCCTTTGAGAAATTCATCATGTATGTTCGGGTGTTTCTCTGACAGCTGGACCATATCCCGCACAAGTATTGGAAGCCATCTTGGATAGTTTGTGTGGTCCATCACATGAAACCATGGAGAGTGCTCATCACATACTCGGATATAGAGAAGGAAATCTCCCTCATGTCGAGACCGAATAAAGCGACACATCAATAGCTCAAGCTCCATGATGGTAGACCAGTACTTGAACTGTGGATTTTTGGCTCTGGAGCGTTGATCCCACATCTCCTGTGACTCAGGTGGTCCATGAACATTCGAGCAGTAAGTAGAACATGCCTTGTGCTTAAGGAGGTGAAGAGACATTACAGATACTTGGTGGGCATAACGTGTGCGCTTGATATGCTGCTCATTAAGAACTGACTCAGCACGGCCAGATGTTCGAACCTGTGCCTGAGAAAGAACTGGAGTCCAACCTGAATCACGCAACAACTTTCCAATCATATGATGAACTTTGTTTTCAATATGCAATGCTCCCATCATCAGAACCAACTTATCTTCTCCTAAAATGTCTGGAAATGTCCATTGTAGTTGCACTCAAAGCAGTGCCATAAAACTCATCCTGTGAACAGTTTCCCTTATTATGACTATCCAAGTTATCCACATCAAAGGTGACAAAAACATTGCATCGCAGATTAGTTGGCAGAACAATTCTATCCTCAGAATGGCGCTTGCAGACTGATCGTACAATAGCTTGTTTTACCTCTATAACACGGCTATAGGACACTGATGGGCCGATTTCGTGGGCATTCTCGATCTGTTTCTTCTTAAGTCGTGCATCTCCGTGCATCTTAAGGCCTTGGTCGCCGCGAATAGCTGCAAAATTGCTGATGCGGCGTTAAGCAATACTCACTCACTCACTCACTTAAGGCCTTGGTAAAGGAGGAATGGTGTCTCTTATACGCTTTTCTATGTCGTATGGTGCTTGTTTTGGTTGTGTGGTGTGTCCCACTACATGTGTTGTAAATGAGCAGTTGTGAGACTGTACGTGCAATTTTTACCCTCCCGTGTACACATTCATCCATTTCGAAAAGACCAGAAAATAACATTACTGTAATAACATTACTGCATCGAAATTAAGCCTGAACCAGGAAGTTTTTGCCCTCAATGCTCTGACAATTAAAGCTCAGTTTGTTATGGGATTTTTTATTTCTTATGTTGTTCTCATTTGTGAACTTTTTCTGTGAAGTAAAATGACCATAAAAAATATATTTGATTTGAATAAAATATGTTTTCAAACACTAAATTGGCCAAAAAGCACTTCTACATTAAAAAAAAGATTATATTTGGAAACCTCGAGGTCAAAAACCTACAAAAAGAGCCTTAATTCAGGATCCTATGACTTTTGGTTATGACGTTAGGACAAAATCAAATAGGGATTGGCGGCCATCTTGGATTTTGCCAATATGGCCGCCCCAATGAGCGCCGGCTTTGGCGCCCTAAAAAAATGGATTAATTATGTTCTGGTCTACACCTGTGCCAAATTTGATGCTTGTAGACACATCTGCACAATACCTCATAAAGGCTCCCTAAGGGCCTGGACTAAGAACCTGGGCAGAGCGCACGCTTTAACCACTCGGCTACCCAGCCGCCTCGAAAGTTAATATAGACGAGAGACTAATTTCCCATGTTGATTGGACCATGGCCATATAACGCATAACATTCTTTCATTTCAGCGATCTCAAGAAAATTGATCGAACATTGCTTTATTTCACTGAACTATATGAATAAAGGTACATTTGAAAGAAAAATATATCCAAATTCAGTTTTCTGACCGAGCATTCACTTTAAAGGATTATGTTAGAAAGGTATTATGATAAAATATTTGTCTGTTTCTGTTTGAGGATATCCTAGAATATTATATGTAATAAATTGCATACGCAAATAATAATACATACATCGTATTGTACTTTGTTTGGAATCGAACCCGGCCATCAGCGTGACGAGCGAAGGCGTTAACCACTAGCCTATCCCATACCCTTAGACAACTGAGGAGGCCAGGTAAGAGAATAATATCAATAATTGTAATGTCATTGGTTGTATAATTTTATTTCGAAAATATTCATATTTCAGCCTGTTAAAAAAGGCATACAAAACATAGATTTGAACACGGTCTCGAAGTGGCTTAGATACAAAAGGGCCTTCACTAAAGCATTGACGGAGAGCATATCATCGTTGAGACGACCCACCCGTTCGGATGAGGGTTATCTCCCTTGACCCCCTACAATGACAGCGTCTACTACCACCGTAGTTAGCCACGTCCCCCGGTTCCGCTCCCGCAGGTCCGTCTGCACTGGTTGAGGGTGGTGAAGCGGTTGCTGTTACCGCCGCAACCGCTATAGGAGAAACGCTGACAGACTCCCAGCTGCTCGTCGTAGTAGTAGCGGGTGTACATGTTGCTGTTGCAATTGCCGGGGTCCGGGTTCAGATGGCAAACTGGAGACAGAGGTTGTTAAATAGAGTTGTTTCTAACGTGTGACATCAATCACTTGAGTAATACTAGCTTGGTGATGAGCGTGTGAGTGAGTTAAGTGTAACGCCGTTTTTGACGGAGTTTCTTCAGTTATATCAGGACAAGTTTGTGTGGGAGAAAATCCCGAAGTTGCGCATGACGTAACCCCAACAATGAGATCATGTTACCTTGAGGTTTCATCCATGTTCGTGAATTTCACTCAGTATTTTCTGAGTTACCACAACGGCCATTCGACAAAGCCGACGTACGTACGTAAACTGTCGGGATAAAGAAACTATACACTTGAAAATTGGATTTGACCAAAAATTTACAAGTGTTATCTAAACGTTATTAGGCTGAAAACAGTCGAAGGAAAAACACCGCAAACTTAAGGTCTAACACACAACGATGATGTCTGTATCAAACACCTTCAAACACCTTTTCTTGTTTGTTTCATTGCTAGCCACCATCAAAGATGGGCGCGTACTTTCCTGTTCCCGGCAGTTTACAATCGTACCGACCCGTGAAGATCCGGGGTAAAATAGGTCTTCAGCTACCCATACTTGCCGTACATGGCGACTGTGCTTGTCGTAAGAGGCGACTAACGGGATCGGGTGGTCAGGCTCGCTGACTTGGTTGATGCATGTCATCGTATCCCAATTGCTTGGATCGATGCTCATGTTGTTAATCACTGGATTGTCTGGTCCAGACTCGATTATTTACAGACTGCCGTCATATAGCTGGAATATTGCTGATTGCGACGTAAAACAACCAACCAACCAACCAACCAACTGTCGTACTGAGCAAAATCGCCTCTGGAACATCAACAAAAACATCATACAACAATCCGATGACTGAAACTGTGAAGCGGGCATTAATAGATGCATATCTCTACCATGTTGACAATATTGCCCACAACAACTTACTTTGACTTTCAACGGCCAGATTGCTGCTTCTTCCAAACGAGCTCCGACCTCCACCCAGTTCACGGGGGTGTCCACCAACTACACCCGGTCCATGAACGTGCCCACCCAGTCCATTGACTTGTCCATTAAGTCCATGTTCATGTCCACCCGGTCCATGAACGTGCCCACCCGGTCCATGAACGCGCCCACCTAGTCCATTAATTTGTCCATTAAGTCCATGTTCATGTCCACCCGGTCCATGAACGTGCCCACCCGGTCCATGAACGTGCCCACCTAGTCCATTAATTTGTCCATTAAGTCCGTGTTCATGTCCGCCCGGTCCATGGACATGTCCATCCAATCTACTATTCAGCCCACCACCCAATCCACCTGTGAGACGATCAGTGATAGCACCGCCGAGTCCACCTTGAAGTCCGCCATTGAGACCGCCATTTATACCGCCACGTGGCACACAGTAGGACGTCCATTGGTCCACATACTCGCACACGGTCCGACGGGGGCATTGCTGCAATAACATGGGTATCTTATTCCACTGTCTAGCCTCGGCATAGTGATGAAACTTATTTTGAGCGTACTATCGTTTTCAAAAATTATATGACTATTGTCTGCCATAAGACGAGGACAATGACGTAAAAATTCAGAAAATTCAGAGATCATATACCGATCTGTATATGGTCTCTGAATAAATTAATTTTAGGGGCTACTTGATATATAACATGTATAACATTGATGAGCCATCAAGGCAGCTTTGCGTAGGTATATCCCTCTCTCAAACGCAGAGCTGCCACGATATGTTACATTATTGTACTTCAACGTCATCAACAGGGGAAATATAACTGGGCGTCAAAGCATGTGAATACGGTTATTAATATGTATTATAGCTAAAATGGATAGAATTATAAGTAAACCGCCCGCATGTTATCAAGAATCAGCGGGCCACTGTAACTTGATAATGCCCTCATATGGCTTGACGACGGGCCAATATCACGCCCGTTGTTAGGTGACGTCATAGGGTAGGCATAGGTGACGTCACGTTCAATAGTGACGTCATCTGGTTTGTTCTATGACGTTTCCATATTTGTAAAAGTGGGTCAGGGACATTTGTGTTGATTGCAGTAAATGTTTCAAAACCGATATTGTTGTTTCTTTTTATTTGATACAAAATTCCATCCATTTTAGCCATAATAACGGTAATGCTATTTTTCAGGGCATTATCATTTGCAGAAGCTCTCGTTTTTTTCAACTGCCCTCCTTTGTCGGGCAGTTAATGGAAGACCTCGCGCTTCTCCAAATGATAATGCCCTGAAAAATAGCGTTACCCTTATATGGACTGAAGTAGAGACACTAGATATAAATCTCTACTTTCATAAATGACATCTGTCTTTCTCATTTTCGAAAAAGATAACTCATTGATTCGGGCAATCATACCGGTTTGAATAACTACAAGTTTATAAGAGTTTATATCAGTTTATATAAGTTTATATAAGTTTCCAACAGCTCCAGGTTTGTTTCGGTGCAGCTTACACGTTCTCGTCGTGGAACAAGTAGATAAGTTGGAACTATCATTGGTATGCATGTTATAAGTAGGTCTTCCTGGCTGTCGATTTTTTTACAGTAGTCTTGTGCGGCCTCGCAAGATAACAACTTCATCTTGTACATCTTGTACATGTATGATCGTGCGGGTCATGATTGTAATGAGTACACGCACAACGGTGTCCATGACATCAAAGGAAGACGTAACGGTGATGGATCGTGACACTGGCTATGCCTGCACCCTCGGGGTCACTGACGCATTCACTTGCTATTTATAAAACATTTATTCTATGATGATCGATAGGTGTTTTTTTTGGTTCAAAATGACAAAAAAAACCGTCATAAAACTCGAAATCTAGGGCCAATATCTCCTTGAAAATAATATCATATATATATATATATCATCCATTTTTTCATTCACACAATTGAATGCATATTTTCATCATAGTTCACTATAGGTTTTCTTAAATTTCATTTTCTTGGAGTAAACTAATAATTTGTTCTCCGTCCTGCTCAATAAAGGCGTACGTAAAAAGATAGCCACACTCGAAGGTGGGCTTTATATATTTGAAATTTTAAATTGTCCTGCTAGATGAAGCATTGTACTATTCATGGGCATTTATTTGACATACAACAAATATCACAGACGTATTCAATTTTGGATTCACTTGGTGGAGAAAATGACCCGAAAACATTTCTTTTTGTCTATCCTTGCATACTAATTGTAAGAGTGAGTGAGTGAGTGAGTAAGTATGGTTTTTACGCAGCTTTTAGCAATATTCCAGCAATATGACGGCGGGGGACACCAGAAATGGGCTTCACACATTGTACCCATGTCGGGAATCGAACCCGGGTCTTCGGCGTGACGAGCAAACGCTTTAACCACTAGGCTACCCGACCGCCCCTAATTAATTGTACTAATTGTAAGATTACCCATCAAGTTACAATGAGGATAAATAAATGACCATTTGTGTGACATACTTACTCTACAGTTCCTGACACGCCTTCTTCTGTTCGATATACCGCCTAATCCGCCCAAACCGCCACCCATCAACAAACGCCTGAGGGCCCGGGGGTTAAACTGCCCTAAACGGCTGATGAGGCCCATGATGTTGCCTCGGAAACCCCTCCCTCGGCCAAGCCTGCCGCCGATAGCGCCGATACGGTTGATGCCACCATTACTGTGAATATTGCCGATGCCACCGATGCCTTCTTCTGCGACGGGTTCTGGAATTCCTATTCCTGCATACAAAGAGTCATGCATGATAAATGTGCTCGCAAAGCCTTACACATCACCAACCTTATCAGCTCTTTTCATTTTCAGCCACCATCGAGGGTGTATATTTCTGTGACCCGGCAGTTGGTCCCAACTAACCTTACATTGCACGAACTAGTAAAAACAAAACCTAAATGGTTCTTGCAACTATTCAGTTAGAGGAAAATATTTTCTTATTTCTACTTGTTTAGTCGATAAAGCCAAAATACTCTAATGAACCATGGGTTGATTTTTTTATGTTGTTCCACAAAGCCTTCTCATGTCAAGAAAGACTTACGACTTACTCAGCGCTAAAAAACTAATTTGTTCTACTTTTAAATGAACGACTAATACTTTATTGAAAAACTGATTTCTTTCTTTACCCAGATTCCATATATCACATATCCAATCCAAATATGGGATTCACGTACCTGCTCCAATAGCATGGCCTGGCTCGGGGATAGCACCTAAACATGACGTTTTATATGTAAGGAGATATAAACAAAAGCAATTGAAAAACAAATATTCATAACAGAGAACTTATATTGCTATTGTAAGTTAATCATCACGCTTGTGTCGTTTCTTAGTTTGAAATTAACATGTATTGTTTTGATATCTTAATGTTCATGATGCATAAAAAACAAACTTACTTGTATTATTATGGAATTTACAATTAAATATATATTACCTGCCCCTATTCCGTGTCCTGGCTCAGGGAGCGCCCCTACTCCAAATCCCGGCTCTGGGAGTACCCCTATAAACAAATAAACAAACAAATCATGATGCTTTTCTGTCCAAGATAACTGTGACCAAGATATTCTGCCAAAATTATCATGTATGAAGATATAGTCATCATTTTCAATGTACGATAATCAAGACCTTGTATCATTAAAATACATGTAATGTCCACTATATGTTCAAATATATGTTTTATACTGCCCCGAAGACATAACGCGCATAAAACTGGTTATTTACCATGTAGGGAACCGAACAAATGTGGCAAATATCAGGCATTATATATTTACATGGCTTGAAGTAAACTGCCAGGCAACATCAAGTATATATTTGAAAATTGTATTTGACAAACGATTACAAACGTCATCGAAACATTAAACATCACCAACCATATCTTGTTTGTTTCATTTTTATTTTAATATACACTTTATTAACAATAGGTTCATTTATCGATGTTGTTCCACAAAGCCATCTTGCGTCAAGATAGACTTGCGTCGGTCTTAGGGCTAAAATAGTTTTGTGGAATGGGCCTCTAAGCATTTGTTCTACTTTTAAAGGAACAACTAATACTTTATTAAAACAACTTATTTCTTTCTTTACCCAGATTCCATATATCACATATCTAATCCAAAGATGAGACTCACGTACCTGCTCCAATCCTATGGCCTGGCTCGGGAATGGCACCTAAATCAAGCGTTTGAATTGTGAGGAGATATAAAGAAAAGCAATTGAAACAAACAACTTTTTCTAATAACAGGGAACTTAAACAGCCATTGTTAGTAAACCATCATGACTGTCCCTTTTCTTAGTTTGAAATTAACATGACTGTCTTATTTAGAAATCTTAATGTTCATGATACATAACACAAAATCCAAATTTACTTGTATTATTATGGATTTTTCAAAATATATATTACCTGCCCCTATTCCATGCCCTGGCTCAGGGAACGCCCCTACTCCAAATCCCGGCTCTGGGAGTACCCCTATAAACAAACAAACAAACAAACATATCATGATGTTTTTATGTCCAAGATAACTGTGACCAAGATATTCTGCCAAAATTATCATGTATGAAGTTACAGTCATCATTTTCAATGTAAGATAATCAAGACCTTGTATCATTAAAATACATGTAATGTCCACTATATGTTCAAATATATGTTTTATACTGCCCCGAAGACATAACGCGCATAAAACTGGTTATTTACCATGTAGGGAACCGAACAAATGTGGCAAATATCAGGCATTATATATTTACATGGCTTGAAGTAAACTGCCAGGCAACATCAAGTATATACTTGAAAATTGTATTTGACAAACGATTACAAACGTCATCGAAACATTAAACATCACCAACCATATCTTGTTTGTTTCATTTTTATTTTAATATATACTTTATTAACAATAGGTTCATTTATCGATGTTGTTCCACAAAGCCATCTTGCGTCAAGATAGACTTGCGTCGGTCTTAGGGCTAAAATAGTTTTGTGGAATGGGCCTCTAAGCATTTGTTCTACTTTTAAAGGAACAACTAATACTTTATTAAAACAACTTATTTCTTTCTTTACCCAGATTCCATATATCACATATCTAATCCAAAGATGAGACTCACGTACCTGCTCCAATCCTATGGCCTGGCTCGGGAATGGCACCTAAATCAAGCGTTTGAATTGTGAGGAGATATAAAGAAAAGCAATTGAAACAAACAACTTTTTCTAATAACAGGGAACTTAAACAGCCATTGTTAGTAAACCATCATGACTGTCCCTTTTCTTAGTTTGAAATTAACATGACTGTCTTATTTAGAAATCTTAATGTTCATGATACATAACACAAAATCCAAATTTACTTGTATTATTATGGATTTTTCAAAATATATATTACCTGCCCCTATTCCATGCCCTGGCTCTGGGAACGCCCCTACTCCAAATCCCGGCTCTGGGAGTACCCCTATAAACAAACAAACAAACATATCATGATGTTTTTATGTCCAAGATAACTGTGACCCAGATATTCTGCCAAAATTATCATGTATGAAGTTACAGTCATCATTTTGAATGTACGATAATCAAGACCTTGTATCATTAAAATACATGTAATGTCCACTATATGTTCAAATATATGTTTTATACTGCCCCGAAGACATAACGCGCATAAAACTGGTTATATATCATGCAGGGAACCGAACAAATGTGGCAAATATCAGGCATTATATATTTACATGGCTTGAAGTAAACTGCCAGGCAACATCAAGCATATACTTGAAAAATGTATTTGACAATCGATTACAAACGTCATCGAAACATTAAACATCACCAACCATTTCTTGTCTGTTTCCTTTTTATTTAATTTATACTTTATAAACAATAGGTTCATTTACCTGTTGTTCCACAAAGTCATCTTGTGTCAATATAGATTTGCGTCGGTCTTAGGGCTAAAAACATTTTGTGGAATGGGCCTCTAAGCATTTGTTCTATTCTTAAATGAATAAATAATATTTCATTAAAACAATTTATTTCTTTTTTTTACCCAGATTCCATATATCACATATCCAATCCAAAGATGAGACTCACGTACCTGCTCCAATCCTATGGCCTGGCTCGGGAATGGCACCTGAATCAGGACGTTTGCATTGTGAGGACATACATGTGAATTGGGAAACACTTATGAAACGACACTGAAACGAAACAAACTTCACAATAGACATATACTGGACAAACGCACATTTTCTATAACAGACATTGTCGCCAAAATAAGACTGTTCACAGCTAACCGACTTCTTTCTTCTGTCAAAGTAACTTAAATGGACACATGTTTTGGACATGTCAACAAAAATATGAGCGCTTTATGATGTTCTTATTTATTCATTTACACTTCATTAGCTATACATGAGTGTTTATTTGACTCTTCTATATGAAATCCTACTATCTACTTTACATAAAGGTACATGTAGTTTCATTACCTGGTCCTATTCCATGTCTGATGTGTACACCTGGAGACAAAAAGATAATGTTTATAATAAATATGTAAACCTGTAAATACTAAGCCCATTGACAGAGAAAAATATCATATTGTCAACCACATCATGATTCCAACTTTGTTACCAAAGCCCAAATATTGCACTATTACCATTTGAACAATAGGTACCACAGTTTCCACGTGGAAAATCGGCTTTTAGAAAAAAGGACCAATTTACATACCTATTATACAATAAACGAGGACATATTTGTAATAGCCTATTAAATGGGGGAAGGGATGCTCTACCTGCTATGGCACCTGGTTCCGGCACTGGAATTGCACCAAACCCCCAAACTGAAAAAGAAAAACATATGATTTCAAGAACTTAAAAACAAGAGACGTGTCGATATGATTAAACTTATTATTATTGTCTGAAACCAGTCTGTGTGAAGCCCATTTCTGGTGTCCCCCGCCGTGATATTGCTGGAATATTGCTAAAAGCGGCGTAAAACCTCACTCACTCACTCTGAAACCAGCCGTTTTGTAAATATATGACCTCGAACTTGGGCCAGAAAAAACTGACGTTGATATTATCAACAACGTCCCACGCCATATTGACACACAATCAACCAAGACACCAAGCCTAACCAACAATCTCATTAAAATCAGACCTCAGTGCTAACTACCACTACACAAAGATCCGAGGACACTCCATTACAGGTCGCTTACCAGATCGAGAAAGTGAAAGTACGAATTTGTTTTCTTATTAAGCACACTGGAAAAGGTCAGCACAGTGCATTCCGTACGACGCTTATGTGCTGTATGACTGACTCCGTCAAAACCATCGTTAATCTCTCGCTTCAATAGGATGAACATTTGAAAGATTTTCCATAGCGCTCGTGAAGTACTCTCATATAATCTCAAATTTTGAATAGAGAACTTTGTTAAAATTTTCAAAGCGTAGTCTGGAATGAAAGTCGCCAGTTGTAACTGGTGCCGTACAGCTGATTTTCTAATGGCGATTTCCTGGAATTTACTGCTTCTGTTTTACTTACAGTTACTGAATCGTATTTTGCCTTTTATTTACTGCTGCTGAATGTCACTTTGCCTTTAATTAAGTGCTGCTGAATGTTATTTCAGAGACATGGTGTGACATAAACATTGTCACGCGATTTACATATATTTATCCCACACAACGGTTGGAGGAGTTGAAAATGTGTTTGCAAACATGGTGTATAACATGCCATAAATAGCGTTCATTGTCAAAGAATTATATATTTATTGTAAAAAAGTTATGTAATTTAAGATACGAATACAATCCAGTACGGAACAATGCAGTTTGAAGAATTACATAATAGTTAAAACACAAAGAAGAATATTCACCTGTGGTAAAGGAAAGAATAAATACTGTAAGTTCCTTCATGTCAACGGTCCAAGCTTAATAGTGTGAATGGTGTATGTAGTAGCCCTATATAGAAGCGTGCATGCGGGCCTGGTGACACAGTGATATTGATGGCCATATAATGCTTCAGTCACTGTCGCCCTCAAGGCATTCACGTCTGTGTTATTGATGTCTCCGTCTACGTCAACTATGCAATTACACAATGAAGTACTGATGAGTGTCTATATTTTGACACATTGTCTTCTGTATTGTCTCAACCGAGCTTACTCTTTGTGTACTCTTCCGTCTGACCCGGCCACCGAGTCAACACATCAAACTAACCTATTATTTTTTTAGATAATTTGTCATGCAGATTAAATTTATCATTTTGTTTCAACGAAACAGATTTCAAGGTCTCCTACGATCTACCAGCTTCTCATGCTGAAAGGACACATTGTCACTGTATGATTGAGGTATTTCTTGCTTATTCAATAGCCAGGTACGTTGTTATGGCTGTTCATCAATATCTACTTTTCATTATTCCAACCTAAGCTAGATTTGTTTTTGATTTTAATTTCAAAGAGGGTTGTGGAACTCAACAGTTGTTTGACTAGGGTTACCACATTCAAAGCCTTTGTAAAGCTTTCAAAGGGTTTTATGATAGACATATAGAGGACATTTCCACATTTGGCGTATCGGTGACCAAAACGATGTCCGATGCAAGTACAGTAAACTACGGTTATAACGAACTCAAAGGGACCACTAATTTTAGTTCGTTATAACCGTAGTTCGTTATAAACAGATATACTGCATATATTCAACAAAAGGCCGGGACTAAAAAATAAGTTCGTTATATCGGTCAGTTCGTTATAAGCGTGTTCGTTATAACCGTAGTTTACTGTTTATTTTGCTGATATCCTTTTCACGAACACCTCATCATAAGAAAACACCTTAGCAGAGCTATTTACACGCTCCAAACCCGTGAGATTCCGGGGTAGAAGAGGTCCCAAGCAACCTATACTGGTCGTATGGTTGGTTATTCGATGGTGATGTATTTAATTCGAATATCATACTTGTGGTTTGGACCTCATATGTTTGCAGTGTTTCGCTGACTGTTTTCAGCCTAGTAATGTTTTCATAACGTTTGAATATTTTGGTTGAAATCTTATTTTCAAACGTGTATATTTTTGTCCAGCAGTTTATACAAAATGGACGGAAAGACAATTTTGATCACAAAAAAAAGGTTTTTCAATCAAGGTTCCGCAATTGAAGCGTGGATAAACCATTCAGGGAATTTTATGGTAGAAATTAAGACCCTATTTTTACCGGATATGACGCGTCGCTTGCCTTCATGATGCTATCCAATGCTATGACCTGTACATGGAGTTTTCACCCCGCCTCGAAGTCATATGAAAATTGCGTGAGTGTTGAAATCTTTTTATTCGAGACTGGTTACTTTCTGGCTTTGTCGTTTTGAATAGCCCTTTACTATACATGTAGGTGTTGCTATATTTAAACTAATTGTTTTTGAAGTGATCGTTTATGTTGAATTTCAATGGCCACATGCGAGTGTTTGAAGAAGTTTTATTCCGCTTTTAACACTATTCCAGAATTATCACAAAACGCAAGGACAACGAAAGCTTTAACCACAACTCACTGCTTCGTTCGACCTGGTGAAAAGTAAAATTATATTAACAAGGAACAAAACAATGGAGGTCAAACGTGTCCTCAGTTATCACCATTAAGCGTCAATATATTCCGATTGTTACCAAGCCAGGTATGACTGGTGCTAATTGAGGAGTGTTAATGACGCCTTGTACTCTCAAATACCTGTTTAGATCAAAGCCTTTAAACGAAATAGACATCAACAAAGACTCATGACAGTTATTATGGAATGTAATAAATTATATTTGTGGCATGTGCCTCGGGCAGACCCACTCTTCCAGCCAATCATATTTATTCTTGAAACGGACCCACCTGTAGTCGATGGCTTATGATGATGACTTGAACACGTTATGCTGTAGATCAGGAAGGGAAATGAAAGTATTATTACGTTTAAGTCTGTTATTGGTAGACAATGGAGTAAGTTTTCTTGCAAAATGAAAGGGTAAAATGTAACAGTTACAGTACATGTAATGTATAGGCTGTATGGGGTGTCCTGGTGCCCGAGTACAGTCTGTCTTCTGGTGCCTGAGTACAGCCTGTGTCTTCTGCCGCCTGTGTCCAGTCTGTGTCTTCTGCCGCCTGTGTCCAGTCTGTGTCTTCTGGTGCCTGAGTACAGTCTGTGTCTTCTGCCGCCTGTGTCCAGTCTGTGTCTTCTTGTGCCTGAGTACAGTCTGTGTCTCCTGGTGCCTGAGTACAGTCTGTGTCTCCTGGTGCCTGAGTACAGTCTGTGTCTCCTGGTGCCTGAGTACAGTCTGTGTCTTCTGCCGCCTGTGTCCAGTCTGTGTCTTCTGGTGCCTGAGTACAGTCTGTGTCTCCTGGTGCCTGAGTACAGTCTGTGTCTCCTGGTGCCTGAGTACAGTCTGTGTCTCCTGGTGCCTGAGTACAGTCTGTGTCTTCTGCCGCCTGTGTCCAGTCTGTGTCTTCTGCCGCCTGTGTCCAGTCTGTGTCTTCTGGTGCCTGAGTGCAGTCTGTGTCTTCTGGTGCCTGAGTACAGTCTGTGTCTCCTGGTGCCTGAGTACAGTCTGTGTCTTCTGGTGCCTGAGTACAGTCTGTGTCTTCTGGTGCCTGAGTACAGTCTGTGTCTTCTGGTGCCTGAGTACAGTCTGTGTCTCCTGGTGCCTGAGTACAGTCTGTGTCTTCTGGTGCCTGAGTACAGTCTGTCTTCTGCCGCCTGTGTCCAGTCTGTGTCTTCTGGTGCCTGAGTACAGTCTGTGTCTTCTGGTACCCGAGTCCAGTCTGTGTCCACTGGTGCCTGAGTACAGTCTGTCTTCTGCCGCCTGTGTCCAGTCTGTGTCTCCTGGTGCCTGAGTACAGTCTGTGTCTTCTGGTACCCGAGTCCAGTCTGTGTCCACTGGTGCCTGAGTACAGTCTGTGTCTTCTGGTGCCTGTGTACAGTCTGTGTCTTCTGGTGCCTGAGTACAGTCTGTGTCTTCTGGTACCCGAGTCCAGTCTGTGTCCACTGGTGCCTGAGTACAGTCTGTGTCTTCTGGTGCCTGAGTACAGTCTGTGTCTTCTGGTACCCGAGTCCAGTCTGTGTCCACTGGTGCCTGAGTACAGTCTGTCTTCTGCCGCCTGTGTCCAGTCTGTGTCTCCTGGTGCCTGAGTACAGTCTGTGTCTTCTGGTACCCGAGTCCAGTCTGTGTCCACTGGTGCCTGAGTACAGTCTGTGTCTTCTGGTGCCTGTGTACAGTCTGTGTCTTCTGGTGCCTGAGTACAGTCTGTGTCTTCTGGTACCCGAGTCCAGTCTGTGTCCACTGGTGCCTGAGTACAGTCTGTGTCTTCTGGTGCCTGAGTACAGTCTGTGTCTTCTGGTGCCTGAGTACAGTCTGTGTCTTCTGGTACCCGAGTCCAGTCTGTGTCCACTGGTGCCTGAGTACAGTCTGTGTCTTCTGGTGCCTGAGTACAGTCTGACTCTTCTGGTGCCTGAGTTCAGTCTGTGTCTTCAGGTGCCTGAGTACAGTCTGACTCTTCTGGTGCCTGAGTACAGTCTGTGTCTTCTGGTGCCTGAGTACAGTCTGACTCTTCTGGTGCCTGAGTTCAGTCTGTGTCTTCTGGTGCCTGAGTACAGTCTGTGTCTTCTGGTGCCTGAGTACAGTCTGACTCTTCTGGTGCCTGAGTACAGTCTGTGTCTTCTGGTGCCTGAGTACAGTCTGACTCTTCTGGTGCCTGAGTACAGTCTGACTCTTCTGGTGCCTGAGTTCAGTCTGACTCTTCTTGTGCCTGAGTACAGTCTGTGTCTTCTGGTGCCTGAGTACAGTCTGACTCTTCTGGTGCCTGAGTTCAGTCTGTGTCTTCAGGTGCCTGAGTACAGTCTGACTCTTCTGGTGCCTGAGTACAGTCTGTGTCTTCTGGTGCCTGAGTACAGTCTGTTTCTTCTTGTGCCTGAGTACAGTCTGTGTCTTCTGGTGCCTGAGTACAGTCTGTTTCTTCTTGTGCCTGAGTACAGTCTGTGTCTTCTGGTGCCTGAGTACAGTCTGTTTCTTCTTGTGCCTGAGTACAGTCTGTGTCTTCTGGTGCCTGAGTACAGTCTGTGTCTTCTGGTGCCTGAGTACAGTCTGTGTCTTCTGGTGTCTGAGTACAGTCTGTGTCTTCTGGTGTCTGAGTAGAGTCTGTGTCTTCTGGTGCCTGAGTACAGTCTGTGTCTTCTGGTGCCTGAGTACAGTCTGTGTCCACTGGTGCCTGAGTACAGTCTGTGTCTTCTGGTGCCCGAGTACAGTCTGTGTCTTCTGGTGCCCGAGTACAGTCTGACTCTTCTGGTGCCTAAGTACAGTCTGTGTCTTCTGGTGCCCGAGTACAGTCTGTGTCTTCTGGTGCCTGTGTCCAATCTGTCTTTACGGTCTGCTGCCTGTGTCCAGGCTGTTTTTCTGGTCTGGTGGGTGTGTCCAGTCCGTGTCTTCAGGGCCTTATGGGTGTGTACACTCTGTGTCTTCTCGTCTGGTTGAGCCCTGTGTTCAAATTGTGCTGTCATGGTCTGGTAACTGTGTCCAGTCTGTCTTCTAGTCTGAAACATGCGTCCAATATGTGTCCTCACGATATGGTGCATGTGTTTAGTCTGTATTTGTTTTGCCATGCATGTGTTTTGTCTAAACTTAATCCAAGACAGTGTATTGATGGGCCAGTCTATAAAGTGATCTTAACACCGCGACTATGATAAGTCAGTGTCAAGTGGGAGTTAATTTCTTTTGTGGAACAGACAAATTATGAGTGGGGAATTCATGTTAAACTGCGGCATGGTATCTCAGTGGGCTAGCACTATAAATCGGCATCAGTCCGGACTAGTACAAGCAGCCATACACACACACGTGCATGCACGTCGCTATATAAGTGCAATAATCTTGGACGCGACGTTAAACCCCATTTCACCTCACCTCACCTCACCCCTCATACACATGAGATTTAGTCGCTTACAGTTACAATGGATATCATACACGTTTCGTGTCTGTGTGACTCATATACCTTTCAGATTTACATGTATGTCAACTGTAAATAAACATGCGAATGAAGTGAGTGCTGTTGAACACAATCTGTAAATAATAGTGAATGAGTATGGTTTTACGCCGCTCTTAGCAATTTTCCAGCAATATCACGGCGGGGGACACCAGAATTGGGCTTCACACACTGAATCGAACCCGGGTTTTCGGCGTGACGAGCGAACGCTTTAACCACTAGGCTACCCGATGTTCTTGTGTTTGTAGCACTTTATACCAAAGTGAGTCCAGAGTCTTGAGTGTTTTACTTGGTGGACGTTCTGTTTATTCTCAAGTTAAACGCCACTTGTAGCAATATTCCACCAATATGAGGGCGAGAGGCGCAAGGAATGTACTTTGCATACTGTATCAATATTTAGAATCGAACCTTGGAATACAACATAACGAGCGAACGCTTTACCCTCTCGGCTACCCAACCGCCTCGAAAGAAGATATAGACGATACACTAAGGTTCATGGTAAGATAATACATAACTTTCTTTTATTTCGGGGGACCCGTGAAGATCCGGGATAAAATAGGTCTTCAACATCCCATGCATGCCGTAAAACGCGACTATGCTTGTCGTAAGAGGCGACTGACGGGATCGGGTGGTCAGGCCCGCTGACTTGGTTTATGCATGTCATCGTATCCTAATTGTGTGGATCGATGCTCATGATGTTAATCACTGGATTGTCTGGTCCAGACTCGATTATATACAGACCGCCGTCATATAGCTGCAATCTTACTGAGTTCGGCGTTAAACAAAAAACAAACAAACAAACAAACAAACAAACAAATCATTTCGAACATTTGAAATGAATTTGAACATTGAATATTTACGGAAATATATACTGAACCAAATTAAAAACTTCACAATCCTAAAATTTTAACATTTTGACCAGTTATCAATGTGGGTCCTTATTGTGTATTTAAAAAGTAATGGCCACGTATTGTCTTCAGACAACACCCGTTTTTGTGCAGGTGAGTCGATCAAAATCATGTGCACAGCACTATAGTGGCAAAAGTGTTTTTTTAAGTGCAACTGGTCACGTGGCCATAATACCGCACGTGTTTTCAACCATTCTTGTTAGCAGTCATTAACAAAAAAAGAAAAACACAAGAAAACAAAAATCTTTACGGCCATTTGTCATGCCACGCCTTTCAAATGTGCATTGAACGTGCCATCGGCATGTTGCAGACGGGAACGTCCGTAGCTGAAGTCGCAAGGACGATGGGTTGTAGTCGACGGACTGTTTATGATTTACAGACGCGTCTACAGCAAACGGGTACCACCGCTGATCGCCCTCGGCCAGGTCGACCATGTGCCGTCACATGCAGAGGATCGTCAGATTGTCTTACGTCACCTCCGTAACCGATTTTTGACGGCTCTATCAACCAGAAATGAACTGTTTAGGGGGAGACTGAGTGCGCAAACTGTTCGAAACCGTCTGAGAACTGCTCATCTCCAAGCACGACGGCCATACTGCGGGCCGATTCTGACTCAATTACACAAACGTCAACGTCAATTGTGGGCACAGCGACACTTACGATGGACTCTTCAGTGATTAATCCCGATTTAATCTTCGATTTGCTGATGGTAGGGCGAGAGTCTGGAGGCGCCGTTATGAGCGTTACGCCCAGTGTTGTGTACAGGAAGTTGACAGATTTCGAAGCGGAAGGGACATGGTGTGGGGTGCTTTCTGTGGCAACGCACGTTCCAGGCTTCTTGTCATCCGTGGCAACCTCAACGCTGCTTCTTACCGCGACCATTTACTGGAACCAGAACTTCTGTCTTTTATGGCAGCACATGGACCCGGTTTGATCTTCCAACACGACAATGCCACACACAGCAAGTTTGACAAGGAATTTCCTTCAGAATGCGGGAGTCAACGTCATGGACTGGCCGTCAAGGTCTCCCGACCTCAATCCCATCGAACACGTCTGGGATGCTCTTGGCAGAAGTCTGCGCACTCTCCAGATCCAACCACAGAATTTGCAAGATCTTGGCACCATTTTGCAGCAACAATGGCGTCGTCTTCCTAATCATGTGTTCACAAGCATTACAAGGTCCATGCGGAGGCGTTGTGTGGCAGTTGTCAACGCACATGGTGGCCATACACGCTACTGAACTTGTGTGCCATCAGATTCTCGTGCTTGGGACTTATGATTTAAACTGTTGATGTTATTACCGAATACCGTAGGTGCTTGGAACAAATTATGGTTAGTATATCAGTATATCATTATGAATACAGGAGATACATCAATATGGGTCATTGTTTATTCTCCAATACATCGCCCCAATACAGCGGTTCTTATTTCCCAACCACGTGGCCGTTGTGGTGTCCATCTCCATTTTGCGGCGGTGTCGGGGTAAAGACAGGGAACCGACACACCTTCATGCACTCGTCTTCCGTCTTGAAGTTGTTAGAGTTGCCTCCGCATCCGCTGTAGGGGAAGATGAGGCACTCGCTCTGGAATGTGTCGAAGTAGAACCGGCTCTCGGCACCGTGGCAGTTACCGCTCACCGGCGGCAACAAACACACTAAAGAATAGCACATAGTGTTGGTTACAGTGTTAAAACTACCTTTAAACACGTTTTATTATTACATGTTGTGCTTCCAAAATAACAAATTGCAAACGTTCCAAGGATCCGTAATTTTTTGTTTTCTAAACTAATCATAGGCAAATATCCCTCACGTAACTAATGTTTCAACCACCATGTACATTGTAAAATTAGTTAACACCTTCAAATCACATTTTGCAGTAATCTTGATTTTTCCTATTTAATTCAATTTACGTTGGGTTTGGACCCCCCCCCCCCACCCCCACCCCCCACCCCCCCCATTATCATTGGCTTTATAACCGGGGAATTTTGCACTTCGGAAATCCGTTTTGAGTAAAACATGGCATTATAACCAGGGTGACATTATAACGAGGGGCATTATAACCAGAGAGGACTACTTTGCATGACGTTTCAGCCTTTTTTCAGCTCTTTCGCGGTTGTCTGTAAGTAATCGATTCTGGGTTAGACAAACCAGTGGTTGATATTATGAGACACACCCCACTTTGTCGGGGTACGATGACAGGTAATCAACCAATAGCCTCAAGATCCATTTTTAGTCGAAGTTTACTACAATTATTGGTATCTAGGGATTAACTCTAACCCGTGTCCCAACGCGGATCATTCTTTGTAAGTTAGTTTGTAATTACATTATAATGCACAAAAATACGAGGCATAAGGTAATCCAGAGATATTATATATTGTGTAATATTTATTATTTCTCTTGTTAGGCCATAATAAATATATATGCCTTGGTTGGTATATGCTCCTTAATCTGTATTTAACAAAAAACTTATCCATAAATAGCCTTTTTCAATAGGTGTACGAGACTGGAGGTACGGACATTGTATTCCAAAACGTTTAGCCTAAAACGGTTAGCTATTTTGGAAAAGAATATCATTTTAAAAATCATGTGCAATAATAACGTGCTTTTTCGATGTTCGGGAATTTCTTTCTTACAATGATTTCAGCACAAGATCTTGCACCACGTTTTACCTAAAAACATTAGATTATTTAAGATGGGACTCACAGATAACACATGTAGCCATTGTTTTACCTACTAACACTAGATTATTTAAGATGGGACTCACAGATAACACGTGTAGCCATTGTTTTACCTACTAACACTAGATTATTTAAGATGGGACTCACAGATAACACATGTAGCCATTGTTTTACCTACTAACACTAGATTATTTAAGAGGGGACGAACAGATAACACATACAGCTGTCGTTTTACCAACTAACACTAGATTATATAAGAGGGGACTCACAGATAACACATGCAGCTGTCGTTTTACCAACTAACACTAGATTATTTAAGAGGGGACGAACAGATAACACATGTAGCTGTATCAGATAATATCATTCTTAAAACAATCGAGGTTTAAGACGTATTTCACCCAGTAAAGTAACTTTGGAAACAGCAAATGACTACATACATTTACGCGGTTAGCAAACCTCCCCCTTATTTATATAGAGTTCCAGATGATTTACAGCCATGTTGTTTGTTTATCGAAACATCGTCATATCGGGAACTGCCTCCGTGGTCAAAAGACGTTAAAAGATAGTATTCGTTGTCAACCTGTTTGTCCAACCAAACAACATCTACGTCATTGACGTTTAACTGAAAGTTGACTTTGACAATATACACACTACTGGTTCATGCTATAGACAGCGAACGCTCCCAGTCAGCTGGGGAGCATTCAAGATAAAGATTCAGCAGCCAAGTGCACATGTCACCTGGTAATTCTCACATTGACTTACTTTCAGTAGGATGACGGTAATTTAACTAACGTCTTTGATTAGAACGCCCATCTTACCTATATCTGAAAACGAAAACAAATCATATAACTACAAATTTATGAATCGTGTTGACTTTCTAATCAAAAATACATGTTAACTGTTTATGAGCCACGTTTCAGCGATCGTAACATTGTGTACAATATTTTCGAATATCTTCCAAAATAAGAATCGATCAGAAAGATCGATACAGGTCAACAACATATAACCGTTCTGTTATCCATGGTTTCTTCTTATTTCTCTTATCTAGCAATACGGATCAATAAAAATACATGGAAACAATTGAACAGTTTCACCTTAGTTGTAACGAGTCTGACCCAGAATCCCGTTATGGTTACATATTTCTATTATTGTAACATATATGTGTCAAATCCTTGACCGTTTCACAGTTATCAGATTGTAAGATATTTTAATCATGTAAAATCTAAACATGTAATGTAAAATTATAGCCAAAACGTTCCTATTTTCTTTATGTTGCGAATGACTGTGTACAGTTTAAACACAGCACGGAGCATATGACATCCGACTCACTCAATACCATCAAAACCACTTACCATAACTGTCGATTCGCGACACACAACTGAATACGACCAATACGGCGACTGTGGACGCCCAGACTTGGTTCATGATTGGCGTTGGCGTACGTGAACGCGACTGTACGGGAACAGTAGGACAGCCAGGTGTGTTGTGTAACAATCAGTTGTGTTGTGCTGCATGTCGTCCCACAGGCGCGATAAACTACAGGCTAGGCACATCCTGACATGGTCTGTCTGGCGACAGTGTATAGATAACGAACTAGAGCCCCACATTGGTGAGAAACCAGTATCTGTCCTGTCGCCCTGCGTGACTCTCATGGAGCTGGCAATCTGTCCTGTCGTAGAGTATGACTTACCTGGTGCTGGTAAACTGTCCTGTCGTTATGGAGCTGGCAATCTGTCCTGTCGTAGAGTATGACTTCCCTGATGCTGGTAAACTGTCCTGTCGTTATGGAGCTGGCAATCTGTCCTGTCGAAGAATATGACTTTCCTGGTGCTGGTAAACTGTCCTAACGTCATGTGTGACATTCATGGTGTTTTGTGTGTGCTCTTTCGTAGAGTGTGACTCTCGTGGTTATTGGTGTCTGCCCTTTCGAAGAGTGTGACTCTCGTGGTGTTTGGTGTCTGTCCTGTCGAAGAGTGCGACTCTCGTGGTGTTTGGTGTCTGTCCTGTCGTAGAGTGTGACTCTCGTGGTGTTTGGTGTCTGTCCTGTCGTAGAGTGTGACTCTCGTGGTGTTTGGTGTCTGTCCTGGCGTAGAGTGACATATGGTGTTTGAAGTCTGTCCTTTCGTAGAGTGTGACTCTCATAGTGTTTAGTGTCTGTCCTTTCGTAGAGTGTGACTGTTATAGTGTTTAGTGTCTGTCACGTCGTCATGTGTGGCTCATTGTATTCTCATAGTGTTTGGTGTCTGTCCCGTCGTAGATTGTGACTCATATAGTAATTGGTGTCTGTCCTGTCGTCATGCGTGACTCATTGTGTTCTCATGGTGTCTGATGTCTGTCCTGTCGTAGAGTGTGACTCTCATGGTGTCTGGTGTCTGTCCTGTCGTAGAGTGTGACTCTCATGGTGTCTGGTGTCTGTCCTGTCGTAGAGTGTGACTCTCATGGTGTCTGGTGTCTGTCCTGTCGTAGAGTGTGACTCTCATGGTGCTGGGCAACACCTTAAGCATACTACGTTTAAGAACAAACATCCCACGATTGCCAGAGGTTGTTAAATGCTGAACAAAAACGTTAGGGATCATGAATATTTTGGTGACTTTGTTGTGAAGACACATACTGATGATATAAAAATATCCTTCCAATTATTCATGATCCCCAACTTATTTGTTCAGCGCATATTGTAATTGAGGTGGTTGAAGCAGTCGTAAATGCGTTGAAGGAAAGAATGCGATGTCTCCATAGCTTGATTTGATCAGCAGTCGTAAATGCGTTGAAGGAAAGAATGCTATGTCTCCATAGCTTGATTTGATTAGCAGTCGTAAATGCGTTGAAGGAAAGAATGCGATGTCTCCATAGCTTGATTTGATTAGCAGTCGTAAATGCGTTGAAGGAAAGAATGCGATGTCTCCATAGCTTGATTTGATCAGCAGTCGTAAATGCGTTGAAGGAAAGAATGCGATGTCTCCATAGCTTGATTTGATCAGCAGTCGTAAATGCGTTGAAGGAAAGAATGCGATGTCTCCATAGCTTGATTTGATTAGCAGTCGTAAATGCGTTGAAGGAAAGAATGCGATGTCTCCATAGCTTGATTTGATTATAATATGTCTATAAAGGCCAAATATGCATGAAATACGTGAAAATGGGTGTGTATTAGATTATCCTACTGTGTGGTGGAAAGTCCGAAGAGATGCATGTTGTGCTTGTGGACATTTCAATTCTTGAATGTGCTGCAATATATTGGTGTCGTCACAGTTCGACTCACCGAACTCTGTCCTCACCGTGGGCTTTCTTACTGAAAGTGTTAAGGCGGACAAAATCGATAATGATCAATGTTTTTATCACGTAGTAAATAAATCAACGTAATTTGTATAAAAGTGTTTTTTTCATCTCGTTCACATACACTTACACACATACATACTTTTAAATTAAATTTTGTATATTCCCGTGCATCACGCTATTGACAACTGCAACTCACTGTGCACATAGGACGGATTTAAAATTAACGCCACAGCTCCTCAATTCCAGGAAACATGTGTCACCATTAATAAAGAAGACGTCAATATTTATGGCCACGGCTGAAAGAGAACACCTAAGAGCAATCAATACATCTGAAAACTGTTCATTCAGGTGGTAAGTTTAGGATGTGCTCTGTACATGAAGCATGGGTAGCATGAGTAGCTCAAGAACATTCTGGCAATGTTGATCCGGCATCGTTTCACGTGTATTTTGGTGGTTTCGACTGTGGTCATCATTGTCGTTGCTGTACAAAGGACAACACGTGGCTACAAAAGACACAACACAGAAGAACATGTGGATATCAATCAGTTTTCAAAAGGAGAAAATATTTTAACACTGGACTCGAAACGTAACTCGGGGCAGTCATGTGTGTACCCTGCCCATGAACCAGGTGGTGCTTCGTGTCCACAGAATCATCTTCGTGAGTCATCTTTGTTTCTCTCCGGGTAATGAATGAATGAATGAATGAATGAATGAATGAATGAATGTCTTTATTTCCTCCAGATAAATCCGAAGATTCTCAAAACATCAAGATTGTGTAATTATATAATCAAATAACACAATAATCAAATATATATACACACATATATACATATCAATGTCCCGCATATTTACAGGCTATAAACAGTGAGAAATATTGGTAAGGTTACCACACATTGTTTAGGATATGCTTAATTTGATATAAATACTTTGAAAATTCAATAATTGTGAAATGCCACGTTATTTCATCAATGTCATTGTTGTCTGCACCAAGAAAGAATGCTAACATATCATGGTCTTCCATCATCTCTATTTTAACATACATTTCAACGTCAAGATTATCAATTAGAGTTGAAAAGAATAAATCTCTCTCTAAAAGTAGACATTCACAGTTCAAGATGACATGGTGATAAAAATCACGAGCAAAAGTATTACATTTTGTACATTCTTTTAATATTTTGCTTCTGGATCCAATCCTTATTACATACTGTATTTCTTCTCTCAATTCTGGATATAACATTACAATGATGGATAACACATGAGGAGTAAGTGTTGTGTGAATTTTAGAATATCGAGATAGGTCTGCTCTACATGATAGTTTATATCATCTTTGTTTCTCTCCGGGTAAGGTATCCGCTTTACTTAAGCTAACGAACAGTATTTTAGCCATGTCACGACTTCTCACCTTTGTGTGGTGAGGAAAGCCAAAGGTGTGTACGAGTTGCGCCACTTTGGATTCAAACACCAACATTGGGGGCACGGGTGGCCCAGTTGTCTAAGGCGCCGCGATTCGCTGTGCAGAGTTGCGTCCCTTGGACACGCCAGAAACCTATGATTGTGGGTTCGAATCCCGTTTCGCCCCAATTATGTTTCTAGGTTTGCCATCACCATACCCGTTGGTATACAGTAGCAGTACCTACACGTTGAAAACATTACAATTAATTTAGTTTGGGAACTAGAACTGTCAAGCCTGAGATATATTTGTGAGCTGATTTTGTCGGAGCTCAACAAAAACAAGTTATGAGTGAGAATTATTCTTTGATGACTGAACACTATCACTGATTTCGTATTGTTGTCTGCATATTTACGTGTGTTAATGATTAAATAATCAGGTCGGCTACGTGGATTTACATAGTGTACCGGCTTTTACTTTTATTGCTCTATGACGCAGAGACTGTTGAAATCATTTTTTTAATAAAATCCTGCGTAACATGTGGTTATCATGATGTAAATTTCAACATAACTGTACAGTGTCGGCTCAAAATAACCTTTAAACACTTCAAAAAGTATAAATATATATTTGTAATAGAGATTCTTTGAAAATAATAATTCCTAAGGCATTTCTGTATATCGGAAATTGTATCGGTGCTTTTCTTTAGGTGAGAAACGACGAATACTAAATGAATCGCTACCATGGATTGAACTTGAGACGACCTTGAATGCGTCCAAGACACTTCTCCCCGGGGGATACCACCAACCGCTTGGATGTGCCTCACCACAGCGACTTGCCATAATAATTCCCTACAGAGACAGAGAGGTGAACCTGAAGATCCTCCTCAACAACCTCCACAGAGTGCTCCAGAAACAACAGGCGGAATATGTCATCTTTGTGGTGGAGCAGGTTTGTTTTGTTTGTTTGTTGTTTAACGCCGCACTCAGCAATATTCCAGCTATATGATGGCGGTCTGTAAATAATCGAGTCTGGACCAGACAATCCAGTGATTAATATCATGAGCATCGATCCAAGCAATTGGGATCGATGACACGCATCAACCAAGTCAGCGAGCCTGACCACCCGATCCCGTTAGTCGCCTCTTACGACAAGCATAGTCGCCTGATACGGCAAGCATGAGTTGCTGAAGACCTATTCTACCCCGGATCTTCACGGGTGTGTTGACAGTACACCTCAAAACATAGAAATAGACAGTCGCCCCCTTGTAATTTGTTATGAATACCGCAGTTATTTGTTAAATTTCAAGATTAGTGTTAGAGAATTTTATTTCAGTAAATCTGCTATCGTGTCACTTGATGTTCGGGCCCATCACTTGATTGGTCAAGACACGATTGTTTACAGGTCGCGGTCGTAAGGCAGCGTGCTGACGTGCAGAGTCAGGCAACAAACAAACATTTATTTTTTATGCGTGAGTGGCGGGGGTTACCGGTAGGGCAGGATATGCTTACCTTTTTCGCAAATGCCTATTGTCATTATGGACTTGCAGGGATCCATTCATGTATGTTATATCTGCCTTACGCTCAATGGATTCTGTTTCGGCGGATAAACGTTGGATTGGAAGGCCGGAAATATCACTGTAGATGAATATCTTGATTGACAAATGTATTTTTTGCTTACAAAACATAATGTCAAATTGTCCTCAGATCTCCACGCAGACAGGGGTCGTATCGGAGTAAAAGATCTGATTAAATGAGTTTGGTTAGCGCTAAGTCTGTTGTAAGCCTATGCTGAAGAATGGGAGTTACGATCTTCTCAGAGGTAAGGCTAGTGTTCAAATAAAAAAATTCCGTACATCCATTCAGCATAACATCACGCAAATCTTACAAAACGAAATATTTATCGACATTGTAACAGGAACGTTAATTAAATCGATATTTAGGAGGAACTAATTTACTGAGCGCATGACACAACAAAACTGTCGTTGGCAATACGTCTCCTTGCGCTCACCTTCGAAAATGTGCATGATATTGGGTGCCGCGAAACCGATCAATGGTTTCGATGTACTCCAATAATGATGGTTCATTTTACGAAAGGGATGGCCACATGTTCAAGCCCATTTCTCAGAAAATAAACAAACAACAGGAAATATCACAAATTTAATTCTTTATCACAGTTCCTAATCTTACTTGTAATTTGTAGTTATGCGTATCTATAAAATACAAATAATCAAAATTAGAAAAGACGTACATACTGTTTGGCCCCTATACAAGATAGTGTCAACTCGCTGAGGTAGTGACAAGAGAGCTCAAACATGTGCGAGATTTTAGATATGCAGCTTAGCTGGGATGGAAAAAGTTGTTTACTGTCACAGTGGAATTACATATGTGAAAGAGGCTATGGGAATTAGCAGAAGAATTAACCTGGAATGTATCTCCTAGTTCAGGGGCCATCTCAGAACGGTTTTCAGCTTCAACAGCTGTTGTGAGTAATAAAAATAACAAAATTAGGTGGGTGTATGAAAGTCATAACTATTATAGAGTTGCAATAAATGTTTTTTACTCTGTTAAAAAATGATTTTCTCTTCTTTTCCCTTTGGCCTAGCCCAAGAAAATTACATCATTTATGATTATGATTGTGTAATTAATGAAAAAAGGTAAATTTCATTTACCTTCAAATTCTTGAATTATCTCAGAAAATGTCTCGTCGTCCCAATCACTTAATATTTCATCGAAATCTCCGATGTGGAAGTCAGGGTAAATTTCCATCTGTTCCTCCATGTTGATGATTTCAAAAATAGTTCCATTTATTAATGTATACATACACGGTGATGAGACCCCAAAAATTCAGCGATTTTATGCTCATTCGACAACGCTTTTTAACCAATCAGATCAGAGAACATACCTACTTTTATGTTACAATTTGTATTACTAGGCACTACACACTTTCTTGTTAACTTGGAACATTATTCCGATTTTCAGCAAAGCACGATTTCTTCTGTTTACAACATATTTAATCTACTACAAACAGAAGAACGTAATGTTTTGGTGTCCTTTAAAGTGACGTTTGAATTCACACGGATTACATGTAGGAGTGTAATTGGGTATTTCCTGTCATCAGCAATACTTCATTTTTTCATGTCGAAATGTAGGGTAATTCACGTATAGAAAGAACAATGATCAGTTTCTTGATGTAAACAAGCAGTCATGTTACAACTATTAAAACGAGAGTTGGGGCATCAGCTGAGCTACCATTGTACACACACGCCCAACCCACGCAGGCCTGAGTGAACAGTCTGTTTATTAGACAGCCATATAATAATATATGTGACCAGTCAGCAATAGAATGTTTACAATCAGTTATTAGAGCATGTTGACAATCAGTTATAGTGGAGGATATATGTGAAGGACATTAGGTGAACATGATATGGAATCATTACACTAGATGCACACAGTTCAGTAAGAATAATAATTTACCAGTGGATTGTATGCAACGAATGTTTACGTGGTACGGGTGATTTGATAAGGGTGGATGATAAACAGCTGTAGATACAGATAGAGATATTAACGTCTTATATGTGTTTACCTAACTCTATCTGACCTGGGGCGGTCGGGTAGCCTAGTGGTTAAAGCGTTCGCACGCCACCCCGAAGACCCGGGTTCGATTCCAGACATGGGTACAATGTGTGAAGCCCGTTTCTGGTGTCCCCCGCCGTGATATTGCTGGAAATATTGCACCATGAATGATGCGGGTCCTGTCTGATATGCGTTATCGGGTTGACCGTTGACAGTCTAAAGATAATGGAACGTGGTCGTTAGTTGTAAATATTCCCTTCTTTCACAATTTCCAATTCTTAATATGTGGCATTAAATATTTACGTGATAAAATATTTGTCAAATTTTGTCCATTTTCCCCATGTTAATACAACCAACGGAGGCATCGACTTGTACCATATGTTGCCGTGTTTGTTCAGGAGAACAGTTGGCTTGCCTTTCACAGGCGCGTGTCACTGGCCGCTCAGCCTTTCACGTACGCATTCTATTTCCTATGATGATCACCAATATCCGTTCATAATCAGCAGCGACTTCTCAGAACCCTCCAATATCTTACGACCGCCTCCGTGAACAATGATCAGTTTCTTGATGTAAACAAGCAGTCACACGCCCAACCCACGCAGGCCTGAGTGAACAGTCTGTTTATTAGACAGCCATATAATAATATATATGACCAGTCAGCAATAGAATGTTTACAATCAGTTATTAGAGCATGTTGACAATCAGTTATAGTGGAGGATATATGTGAAGGACATTAGGTGAACATGATATGGAATCATTATACTAGATGCACACTGCATTAGTCACAATACATTTTCCAAGGTACACAGCGCAATACTTCAGTTTACATATGACTGAATCTGGTATACCCGACCCACTCTAACTAACTTCTTTGATAGGCATTTAGAAGTTGGAATAAAAATTATGGATGAACAACTTCTTTATTACAATTAAGAGCGACGTTTCGGTGTAGGTTCTAACACCGTTATCTTGCTTGATAACGGTGTTAGAACCTACACCAAAATGTATTAGTTAGAGCGTAAGGATAAGAGTTTATGGATGAACAACTTCTTTATTACAATTAAGAGCGACGTTTCGGTGTAGGTTCTAACACCGTTATCTTGCTTGATAACGGTGTTAGAACCTACACCAAAATGTATTAGTTAGAGCGTAAGGATAAGAATTTATGGATGAACAACTTCTTTATTACAATTAAGAGCGACGTTTAGGTGTAGGTTCTAACACCGTTATCTTGCTTGATAACGGTGTTAGAACCTACACCAAAATGTATTAGTTAGAGTGTAAGGATAAGAATTTATGGATGAACAACTCCTTTATTACAATTAAGAGCGACGTTTAGGTGTAGGTTCTAACACCGTTATCTTGCTTAATAACGGTGTTAGAACCTACACCAAAATGAATTAGTTAGAGTGTAAGGATAAGAATTTATGGATGAATAACTTCTTTATTACAATTAAGAGCGACGTTTAGGTGTAGGTTCTAACACCGTTATCTTGCTTGATAACGGTGTTAGAACCTACACCAAAATGTATTAGTTAGAGTGTAAGGATAAGAATTTATGGATGAACAACTTCTTTATTACAAATAAGAGCGACGTTTAGGTGTAGGTTCTAACACCGTTATCTTGCTTAATAACGGTGTTAGAACCTACACCAAAATGAATTAGTTAAAGTGTAAGGATAAGAATTTATGGATGAACAACTTCTTTATTACAATTAAGAGCGACGTTTAGGTGTAGGTTCTAACACCGTTATCTTGCTTGATAACGGTGTTAGAACCTACACCAAAATGTATTAGTTAGAGTGTAAGGATAAGAATTTATGGATGAACAACTTCTTTATTACAATTAAGAGCGACGTTTAGGTGTAGGTTCTAACACCGTTATCTTGCTTAATAACGGTGTTAGAACCTACACCAAAATGAATTAGTTAGAGTGTAAGGATAAGAATTTATGGATGAACAACTTCTTTATTACAATTAAGAGCGACGTTTAGGTGTAGGTTCTAACACCGTTATCTTGCTTGATAACGGTGTTAGAACCTACACCAAAATGTATTAGTTAGAGCGTAAGGATAAGAGTTTATGGATGAACAACTTCTTTATTACAATTAAGAGCGACGTTTCGGTGTAGGTTCTAACACCGTTATCTTGCTTGATAACGGTGTTAGAACCTACACCAAAATGTATTAGTTAGAGTGTAAGGATAAGAATTTATGGTTGAACAACTTCTTTATTACAAATAAGAGCGACGTTTAGGTGTAGGTTCTAACACCGTTATCTTGCTTGATAACGGTGTTAGAACCTACACCAAAACGTCGCTCTTAATCCATAAATTCTTATCCTTACACTCTAACTAATACATTACCCGAGTGAGCATTCACGCAGTATACAGTCAGTTCAGCCATAATACATAGTCCAACCTAATACAGTTATACAGTTTACATAATTGGCATTATCTATCACTGATACACAGAAGTAGTACAATGGGAACATCTAAGATATATACACAATTATGAAACTTAGTTACCAATTAAACGTGCAGGTATTACCAAGGGTAATAGCATATAGCTAAGAATTAACATAGTACAAGATAGTAACCTTTCTTACCTGAGCGAATAAACTCTCAGTTTATTAGACAGCCACATAATGATTTGTGACTGTCTGTCGTCCGTATTTATACCTATTCTAGCTGCTACAGATATTCACATCGACAGATTAAACTGACGATAAAGTCGTTTTTGCGAACTTTAGTGGTGCTATCTGGAAAGAATTATATAATGTAGTTTGACCGAGGCATTGATGATAAAGGTGTTTTTGAGTGAAGTTCAGTAAGAATAATAGTTTATCAGTGGATTGTATGCAACGAATGTTTACGTGGTACGGGTGATTTGTTAAGGGTGGATGATAAACAGCTGTAGATACAGATAGAGATATTAACGTCTTATATGTGTTTGTCTAACTCTATGTGACCAGGGGCGGTCGGGTAGCCTACTTGTTAAAGCGTTCGCACGCCACCCCGAAGACCCGGGTTCGATTCCAGACATGGGTACAATGTGTGAAGCCCGTTTCTGGTGTCCCCCGCCGTGATATTGCTGGAATATTGCACCATGAATGATGCGGGTCCTGTCTGATATGCGTTATCGGGTTGACCGTTGGCAGTCTAAAGATAATGGAACGTGGTCGTTAGTTGTAAATATTCCCTTCTTTCACAATGTCCAATTCTTAATATGTGGCATTAAATATTTACGTGATAAAATATTTGTCAAATTTTGTCCATTTTCCCCATGTTAATACAACCAACGGAGGCATCGACTTGTACCATATGTTGCCGTGTTTGTTCAGGAGAACAGTTGGCTTGCCTTTCACAGGCGCGTGCCACTGGCCGCTCAGCCTTTCACGTACGCATTCTATTTCCTATGATGATCACCAATATCCGTTCATAATCAGCAGCCTTCTCAGAACCCTCCGATATCTTACGACCGCCTCTGTGGTCTAGTGGTAGAGCGTCCGCCCGGAAAGCGGAAGGTACAGGGTTCGATCCCCGGCCGCGTCATACCAAAAGACGTTAAAAGATGGTACTTTAAGCTGCTAAAACAAGGACTGGTCAGCTCGCAGTCAGTATACTGTGTCTGAGTTGGGTATTCTTGTTAATCTGCGGCATGATATCTCAGTGGGCTATCACTATAAATCGGCATCAGTCCGAACTAGTACAAGCAGCCACACACACACGTGTATGCACGTCGCTGTATAAGTGCAATAATCTTGGACGCGACGTTAAACCCAATTTCACCTCACCTCACCGATATCTTACACAAAACAAGAAGGACCGGTTCTGTTATGTTCATGAATACCCTCATGGAACATTCATTGAATACACATTGGGTCATCATAAATTTAGAAGTGTGTGAAGTCAGTCCATGTCTTTTTCAGTTATTTTGATGAGGTGGTAGTCCAATAGCGATCGTTTCATAACGAGAAATGATTACAATTACAGAAGATATACATAATAGAACTACAATAATGTTTTCACATATATTGCAGGAAAACGGTACACCTTTCAACAGAGGATTGATTAAAAACATTGGGTACCTTGAAGCCAAGGCTCGTTGTCATTTTGACTGTTTCACGTTCCATGATGTCGACTTGGTGCCTGAGAGTGAGAGGAATACCTACTGGTGTGGGACAAATGCTGTGCATCACGCTCGAAAACTCGACATATGGAAATATAGGTACACCCAACTCTGTACCACGCTCTCTACCTACACTGAAGAAGTGAGCCACGTACAATCATAGGCTTACCATGTGTAGAGGGCAGGGCATTTGCTTATCAAGTGTATCAACTCATTAACGGTCAGAATGCTTTGTCTACTATAATGCATAATAATAACATTTTTCGTTGTTTAACGCCGCACTCAGCAATATTCCAGCTATATGACGGCGGTCTGTAAATAATCGAGTCTGAACCAGACAATCCAGTGATTGACATCATGAACATCGATCCTCGCAATTGGGATCGATGACAAGCTTCAACCAACTCAGCGAGCCTGAGCACCCGATCCTGTAGGTTGCCTCTTACGACAAGCATAGTCGCCTTTTACGGCAAGCGTGGGTTGCTGAAGACCTAATCTACCCCGGATCTTCACGGGTCGCATAATAATAAAAGCAACAAAACGCTTTCCATATTCTTAAGAAATCCCTGCTAAAAGCGGGTCGATTGTACGATTCCGACTGTATCGTGCGCATGATAAACCTTGTTTTGAAGGCATTTTACCCCCGACAAAATAAAAACAACAACATACTTTAATAAAACAAGGGATGCTTTTTCGGCACAATATTAAGCTACAAATTTAGTATATGTGTAGAACGTTTGCGAATTTAGGTCTGGTCAACTTGCAGGCTTGTAGAAGAGGCTTAAGGGACAGCACTCTGTTTAACGATTGTGTGTAAAGGAAAGATCGATATATTTATAATGAAAGAGACGTTTGCACTGTGTAAACGGTTACTATATTTCTTATTAATTTCGTTAGCGTGAATTACCTTAAATTTACATTTCAGGGTAATATACACCTACCTCTTTGGTGGGGTAATCACCTTCAACGAGACGTTTTTTTCCACCGTCAATGGTTACTCTAACTTGTTCTTCATGTGGGGAGCGGAAGACGATGACCTGTTTCACAGGTAAGACGTTTCACAAGGAATGTTTCTGTTCAGGAGAAAACACGCCTCTGGGGTTGAAAATGTAAAACTCAAGCGGGAGGGTTTTTTTAGACCCCGACGATTACATTTTGTACTACAAACCGAGGAAATGTGTTTGTTTCGGAATTACAAACCGGTGAAATAATATTCAATAATATTTGCTTCGTATCATGCATAAAAGTGCGTTAAGATAGTCTAAAGAAACGCCCGTAAAATTTATATTGTCAGGAAATATTCGCTAAAGTTATTTACCATCTAGTGGAAGGTCAGGCCTATATTGTATTGTTTAGTTCAACCCCCCCCACCCCAACCCCCCACCCCCACCCCCACCCCCACCCCCACCCCCACAGCTGTTGGTGTTTGTGTTCGATGCGAGTGATGAGAAGCGGAATGCTGATTTACGATGTAAATATTCCAGCACCAGTGCCGGTTTTTTCACGTCGGTCTGTAAATAATCGTCTGGAAAATGCACACCCTTACTAGGCGTTGATAACACGGACAACTGTCCACTTCGTCGAATCACAGTGGCAAACAATCAGCCTAATCATACATTGTATGATCTGGTAGTTAAAGCGTTCGTCATGCCAAAGTGTTGCCGTGGAGTCCATCCTTGATGTCTCCGCCGTGATATTGCTGGAATAGTGCTAAAAGCGGCGTAAAACAATACTCATTCATTACTCGATTCCTAGGAAATCATATCCATTTCTACATCAATACTCGTATAATACAAAGCGGCGTAAAACAATACTCATTCATTACTCGATTCCTAGGAAATCATATCCGTTTCTAAATCAATACTCGTATAACACATTGACATACACACGCCTTTTCAGAGTGCGGAAGAAACATTTGAAGTTTGAAGTCAGCAAAGACCCTCGTTACACTGCACTGAAGCATAACAAAGAAACAAGACATCCTGAAGAAAAGTACGTAGAGTTGTGTCCGCCACGCTGTGGAACACACACACTAAACACACACACCCATGGACGTGTATGTGTGTGGCTATTTATCCTTCTTTACTCATCTACATTAAATAAGTTTAGTCCAGTTCGAATTAATGACCCTAAACATAGCCATCGATTCATGTCAAACACATCACAGACAAGTCTGTGGGACGTTACTGTGATGGAGATTGTGACATCAATTCACAAACGCAAAGTCGATCAACAATCGAGGAGGATAAAAAAGACGCCTCGTCAATATCATAAGACTGCGGTGTTGTCTGTGGTGTTGATAATAATAATCATAATATATTCTTATTAGGGGGATTCTTTACCTTGCGGAATGAACAATTTACGCAACACAGTGATGTAGTGTTACAGACATGTTTTTCCATTGAAAAGTATTCCAAAAAGGCGTAAAAGGTGTATAAAGAATGTATGAACATCATTTCAAGCAGACTGATATTAAGTACAGTTAACTATGGTTATAACGAACTCAAAGGGACTACTAATATTAGTTCGTTATAACTGTAGTTCGTTATAAGCATATATACATCATAACTACAGCAAATAGTCGGGACCAGAAAAGTAAGTTCGTTATATCTGTCAGTTCGTTATAAACGTGTTCGTTATAACCGTAGTTTACTGTAACTTCAAATAGTTGTTAGTTGGCGCAAAACTAAGTAGATGTAATTATATTACATTGAAATTGTTCAAATGTATGATAATATCTTCAATCACGTAAAATGAATTCAACAATTTAGGTTTGATTTGTTTTGTATTTTCAGGATAAAAATCTATACAAACAGCACTCAGAGGATGGACACGGACGGGCTCAGCGGCATGGGAAGGCTGTACAGAGTTATATCTGTGGACTACAAGCCACTTTACACTCGAATATATGTATCTATTAATCAAACAGAAATATATACTCAGCTAAGGCATCATGGCATAAATTTGTAAATACCAATTAATATTGATAAATTTGTTTGAAAAGAAGTGACATTCCTCTTGTTCCGGACCGAATCCTTCTTCTCTAACCCGTACAATACACACGGCATACAGTCTGATGAGCGTTCGGATGAATGTGTTTACATATTAAAGCACATTGTCAGATGTCTTTATTGAGCGGAAGTTCTCTGTTTACACTAATGATGAAGACCTCCTTTTGACTTGGGCGGTGGGGTAGCCTAGTGGTTAGAGCGTTCGCTCGTCACGCTGAACACCCGGGTTTGATTCCGGACATGGGTTCAATGTGTGAAGCCCATTTCTGGTGTCCCCCGCCGTGATATTGCTGGAACATTGCTAAAAGCGGCGTAAAACCAAACTCACTCACTTGTAATCTTACAGTTCAACAAATCACAATTAGGAGCAACTTTTGGGTGTAGGTTCTAACCTGTTATCAAGCACAAGGCACAAGTTTATACTCAGGTAGGAGGCAGTGTTTATACTCTAGAGTAGATCAAGATGTAGTTACACTGGACAGGAGAACTTCTTTGAGAGGCATTTAGAAGTTGGAGTACTAAGTAAGGATAGGATGTATTGATGAACAACTTCTTTATCACAATTAAGAAAATTTACACCGAAACGTCGCTCTTAATTGTAATAAAGAAGTTGTTCATCCAAAAATCCTATCCTTACTTGGATTGGAGAAGCCTGTTATGTACATAAAGGGTAAACATTTAGACCTTTGTAGTCGGTCAAAGACTAGATATTTCTAGCTTAACCCTTTTGTTTATATCAATGTACATGAATGTGACGTTGCACATGCAGACCTGAAGAGAATGGGACTGCACCGAGTACTCAAAGTGACATCGCATAACAGTCAGTCTGTGAAAATGAATGAATGTTGCGGTCCTGCTTGTTCACGTGAAAACGCATCAGCGTATAACACTGACACCGTGGCAAATAGTAACTTGGGACCAAAATGAACCATGACGCGAAAGTGCTTAACTTACATTTTGATTTCATGGGAAATTGAGCCGCCTCCATGGTCTTATTGTAGAGCGTCCGCCCGGAGAACGGAAGGTCCGGGGTTCGATTCGCGGCCGCGTCATACCAAAAGACGTTAAAAGATGGTACTTTTTGTTACCCTGTCTGGCGCTCGGCATTAAGGGGCTAAAACAAGGACTGGTCGGCTCGGAGTCAGTATACTGTGTCTGAGTGGTGTATTCATGTTAAACTGCGGCATGGTATCTCAGTGAGCTAGCACTATAAATCGGCATCAGTCCGGACTAGTACAAGCAGACACACACACACACACATACACGTGCATGCACGTCGCTATATAAGTGCAATAATCTTGGACGCGACGTTAAACCCAATTTCACCTCACCTCACCTCATGGGGATCGGAACTGAATATTCATCTTATTTGTTTTTCATGAAGAAATAATATTTTGTATTTAACAATGTCATAATAACTACAGCTGTATGTGAGCTGTAGCTATCTAGGGATGATATGGAAACATTTTCTACATAATCATACTTATTGTTGCTGATTAAAGAGTTAATGTTTGCAGATGTGGTGAAGTTTAACATATACGCAAAATCTATTAAGGCTGTAGAGTAGCCTGTTCCTCACTATTTAAAATATAGTATTTATACAATATATCTTACGAACAGCTTCTGACAGAACTGGGGACTTTTATCTATATACTGGTTAAACCGCCACAATCAGATTAATGTTTGCGTACTATACAGGTTGTGAGCTAGACGAACGCTTACTCTCTGAAAATATATAATTTAAGTTGAAAAGGGGTCCCAGTAATATGAAAGATAGACTTGCTTAACTGAGAACTATAGCATCACAGTAAGGTCTGACCGGAATTGAGATACGATGACATATATCAACCAAGTCAGTGAGCCTCGCCACCCAGTCCCGTTACTCGACTCTTACGACAGGCATAGTCGTCTCTTACGACAAACATGGGATGCTGAAGACCTGTTCTATCCCGGACCTTCCCGGTTCAGCTGTAGGGGTTTCAGGACGGTTCAGCTGTAGGGGTTTCAGGAGGATACCATGTGCTTCAATATTCCATTGTGTGGTAAGTCAAACCTCATGTTGTGGTTCCGACGTATAAAGAACTGCTTAGTTAATGGAGTATTTCAATGAGTATGGGTCATATATACTTGATCCGCCCGTGAATATTGTCCGACGTCATGTGCGTGTGTGCGTTCACGTGTATGCGGTTGTGTGTTTCTGTTGTTAACATTACTATTATTGTCAAGCATAATTGTTTTTTTGGTAAACACACAGTATTACGAAATCGGGCCCCACGCTTGCAGACAGACAGACAGACAGTTTATTTGGGTCTCACCTCATGTCGAGCAATATATACATAAAATAATATACATCTACATGTATTATCAAAGAACACAAGCCATTCTAAAAGAATTGCGAGAGACCATATATAAAACAGGTTATACAAAATATATTTAAAACAGCATTCCCTGAAATAAAATAGAATACATAATAATATCAGGAATATAAAAGCGCTCATCGCCGGGTTAAAATTAAATACAAGGTTTTGGCCGAAATTAAAACAAAGCCAGTAAATGACAGTAAAACACACATCTTATCACTATCAGACAGAGAGTTGTATTGCGGTAATAGTAGCGCTGCGTTCTGCTCTAGCTTGTAATTCAGGGTCTGAATATACTGCACAATGTAAACAAACAGGAAGTGACGTCAGGAGAAGAAACGTATTTCTTCTGCTGATAATTATTATTTTGTGGTGTGTATTAACTACTGCGTGTCTCATCTTCGATGCAGTTGTCACAAAAGGGGCATAACCGTTGTTGAATGGACAGTCCTTGCACGTGGCTGACTTCGCGTAGAAAGTTGGTATGACAGGGTTAGTTGATGACTGAATAAGGCGTCATCGGCATTGTCTGTGGACACGTTCCACGAGCAAAACAACTGTAGCTGCAAACAGACCAATAAGAATTGAGTAAAATGCAGACTGTACATCAACAAGGGTGACAACTTGGCCCTTTGTCTTTGCCGGCTGTGAACACTTGTCCTTCGGCCACCATGCTTGTTTGAGGCGATCAATGACACCCGTGTTGACCAACTGCAGGATTCTGGAAGTAAATAGGTGAGATGAATAGGGTTTAACGTCGCGTAAGATTATTGCACTTATGTGGAGACGTGCATGCAAGTGTGTGTGTGTGTGTGTGTGTGTGTGTGTGTGTGTGTGTGTGTGTGTGTGTGTGTGAGCTTGTACTATTTCGGACTGATGCCGATTAGCCCACTGAGATACCATGTCGCAATTTAACATGAATACAGTATACGGACACGAGCCAACCAGTCCTTGTTTTTGCCTCTTAATGCCGAGCGCCAGACATGGTAACAACAAGTACCATCTTTTAACGTCTTTTGGTATGACGCGACCGGGGATCGAACCCCGGACCTTCCGCTCTCCTGGCAGACGTTCTACCACTAGACCACGGAGGCGGTCCCTGGAAGTAAATAAGCAGTGTTACTTCTTCTTCATAGTGTCTTCTTGACTACAGTGTCATGTCACAACATGATACGATCATATTTACTTTAGGTAATGACGAAAGTAGTCAGAACAATAAACAGGACTTGAAAAGAAACAGAGCTGTGTGTGTGCCACGAAAAGACGTTAAAAGGCGGTACTTGTTGTTACCCAGCTCGGTGCTCAGGATATTGGGGACAACACAAGTTCCGGACGGTGAGCCAGTATGCTGTGTCTGAGTGGGATATCCATGTTAAATAAAGCATGGCATCTCAGTTGGCTAGCGCTATAAAACCGCAATTCGTTTGGGCAAGTACACACGTGCACGCACGTCGCTAAATAAGAGCGACAATCTTGAACGCGGCTTTAAACACCACCTCACCTTCGGTGTTTGGGATTAATGATTGTACTTACATGTCGGCAACAATCTCCTTGTATGGAGAACCGTTAGGAAACGCAATGCTGTATGTAACAGGGTAAAGATTATCTTTGAGCATGCGCAGTTGGCAGTTACGACTCCTCCAGTAGTTGGAGAGCGGGCGTCCTCCTATAAAGGCATAGTCCTCTGTTAATAGTCTCTTCAGGTGCACGTCTTGATGCGGACTTAGAATATCTGGATCGGATTTACTGAATCTCTGTATACCTTCAAGAAGGAGCTTGTGAACGGTCAGGTTGGACATCTAACAAAAGACATAATTCGAGGAATACATGTACGTTTTTCACTGTTTTGAGTACAAATTAGTGACTTAAAATAAGCTAAAACATTTCGCAGAAAGCATTTCAATTGCGACAAGAAACACAAACATCATATCATACCGCATGTGAACATAATAGGTTCCATGACACGTGATAATCATTCACGATGTTTACTGTTATTTGTTTCTCTTTGTCTAATACCTGAGTCAGCAATATTCGAGCCAGCAATCATGGCGGCCTGTAAATAATCGAGTCTAGACCTACAAGTAATTGATATTATGAGCAACGACTTACGTCGTCGGGTGCGTTCGCTATACACTCAGAGGAACCGTGAAGATCCGTGGTCGAATAGGTTTTCAGCAACTCGCGCTTGCCGTAAAAGGCGACTATGCTTGTCGTAAGAGGCAACTAACGGGATCGGGTCGTCATGCTCGCTGACTTGGTTGATGCATGTCATCGATCCCAATTGCGTGGATTGATGCTCATGATGTCAATCACTGGATTGTCTGGTCCAGACCTGATTATTTACAGACCGCCGTCATATAGCTGGAATATTGCTGAGCGCGGCGTTAAACAACAAACAAACAAACAAACAATTTAAACTCAGACACCAGATCCATTACGTACGCTTTTTTTTATTTTAGTAATCTGTTGCAAATACCTTGAACAGTGTCAGAAAGCTGCCTCCACTGACACAACCCCATTTGAAATTAGTCTGGGTTACCATCTCCAGTGCAGTCTCAAATGGAGGCGACTGGGCGTTGGCGGTGAGGAAGGCGACGAGGTTACCAGAGAACACAGCGGTCATGAGGCACGTTAGTACCCACCAGCAGCCAAGCAAAACACGACTGCGGCCATGCCGAAACATCTGCCCATTGCCTGTACAAGCGGAACAGCCATCCAGTAAAACTAGTCAAAAAATTTGGTTAAAGGCGGACTAAGCTCAGACAAATTGGCAATCCCAGGAAGTATTATTCAAGTCATTGTAATACTGCATTCTCTGCCTGCTGCTTCAAATTTCAGGTGATCGTAGCATAAAACTGGTCAAAACATTTAGTTAAAGGCGGACTAGGCTCAGACAAATTGGCAATCCCAGGAAATATTATTCAAGTCATTCTAATACTGCATTGTCTGCCTGCTTCAAATTTCATGATGTATATCAGTCTGACAGGGAACAATCACCCAAAGTACATTGAAACAATGTCTCAGTTTCACAAATCGCAAGGCCTAGATTTAGTCTGGAAATGGGCATCACACCATGGAGCAAAGGCTCTCTGGATGTTAAAAAAATTGTAAAAATCGTGTTATATGGTGAAATAAATTGATCGAAAGAACATAAAAGATTCAGCTCCAATAATTTAATACAATACTGGTACTTGCAATATATTTATGCTACGATCACCTTTTAACTAAGTTGGACATGTGCGGTCAGTCATCAGTACTTCATCTAATGAACGCGTAAAAGAATTTATGATCCCAAAGGAGACATCGCTTGGGTGAGATCAAGCGATCTCTACATTGCAGATGTCGCTGCATTGTGACGTCATCGTTACCATGAGGCCACAATAAAATGACATCACTAATGGCTCTTCTACTGAACCTGTTAGCAGTATCTTTTACACTTAAGACACTGCTTATTACCGTCTACAAACTGAACAAGTTGGAAGAATGATGTTGGATGATAAATTAAATCTCACCCTCGTGTCTTTGGATATCAAATATATCAACACTCTTTGATAAAAATGGAAAAACTCCGAGACTTGAGGAGGCGTTTTGCCACTTTTAACGACTTGTGTTGATATATTTGATACCAGAAGACACGAGGGTGAGATTCTCCATATTCCTCATACCAGAAATGCACAAAATGCACACCTCCATACACACAGAAACAATTTTGGTGCAGTTAAACAAAGGAATCTGAGGGTTGTGACTACAGTCAGTCTCTGTAGTGACATCAACTACGGTGGTTTCCAGGCATAGAACACAAACATTGAAACGCGCCCACAACAATTTTAACACATGGAATAAGAAACAATAACTTCAATTAGTGGCCTACTCACCTTGACGAAATGGTACTCCAAACATATACCAGAAGATATCAACTCTCTTACACGTCTTTCTCGTCCTTGTTGAGGTCATTGAATTCTTACAATCCCAGAGATCAATAGCAAGGGCCATCATAAACACCACGATAAAGGCCAGTGATAAGCACACGTATACCTCCCACTTAAAGGGAGACGTGAACGTCCAGATCTTCCTTGTGTTATCTGTAGAATCCCTGACAATAATGCTGGTTGCGTCGATCGTGAACGGGAAAGCAAAATCTACAATTCTTTCTCGTTCGTACGTTATGCTTATATCCGTGATTGCCATCTCCACTGCCTGTCAGAAAATGCATAAGTGACAAACTACATGAAAACTGCAAAAGAAAGTATACACTTGAAAATTGGATTTCACCAGAAATTTACTAACGTTATGAAAACGTTACAATGCGGAAAACAGTCCCGAAACACTCCAAACTTAAGGTCCGAATCACGACTATGTTACCCGTATCAAATACATCACTGTTGAATAACCATTTCTTGTTTGTTTATTTTTTTATCCACCATCATACATGGGTGTATTTTTCTTTTACAGGGTATTTTATACCCACGTTGCGAATTTAGTCTGTTTTGTTCCCAAGTGTTGTGATCTGATTATAAAAAAACATAATTTAAGCTACGTTGATTGTGACAATTATGACAAAGAAATAATAAACCTGTCGGAATTTTCATACATAAACTTGTCTACGACTGATAGTCACATTAACCATAAATTAAAAAAAGGTAAAAGAAATGTTGCAAATTAAATGTACCTTGTTTTGCAGCTGGCCGATAAGTCCGGACCATTTACCGTCGCCAATATGTGCACCGTACTGTTTATCTTCCGGTTGAATGAATTCGTAACTACAAACATAAGATGACAGGTTATGAACCTGGAACTCGATACTGAGGTAAAATGTCACTCTCACTGTGTAGTGACGTTTGCTGTTTGTTTGTTGTTTAGGCTACACTCAACTATATTCCAGCTATATGACGGCGGTCTGTAAATAATCGAGTCTGGACCAGACAATCCGGTGATTGATAGCATGAGCATCAATCCACACAATTGGAATACGATGACATGCATCAACCAAGTCAGCCAGCCTGACCACCCGATCCCGTTAGTCGCCTCTTACGACAAGCATAGTCGCCTTTTACGGCAAGCATGGGTTGCTGAAGACCTATTCTCTACCCGGATCTTCACGGTTTATTAACGTTTGCATAAGTAATCGCACGTAAAACAGGGTGGACGGGTCAGGATCAACGTGTTTCACTGTTTGAATGATATAAAATACCTTTATTCTCATGTCACCATCAGGAGAAAGGTTCCCAGAGACATCGTTCTTTATTTTTCATATTGTCTTCAGCAAATGGTTCTAATTTCTTCATGTGAATGTTGATATCAAATAAAACACTTGTTTGTTCGGTATCTCGGTATAATACTGTATTTTAGACTCTAGCATGCTTGTCAAATGAAATCACGATTTTCTTCGCAACGTTGAAATATTGAATACAATTTAGAAACATAACGTCATAAAAATCAGTATCGATAATCTGCCCAAACTGATTCCATTTGGCTTAATAGGCAACACAGTAACAAAAAATATCGATCACTGACAATCAGCGATAACATCAAATGTGTCCTTTTTTACCGCCACGCGCCACGCCGTTGATTCGCTAACTTTGAATTATTTACAAATGCAGAGATTCTACTGCTTACAAGCAAAGCGAAACACTTAGGAAACAAGGTCATTTCGCAGAATAGTGGGGGCAGTTTTAATATCTCGGCATTTGCTATGTCTTCTCTTGTGTCAATGTGCCCAAAATCTATCTATCGAAGGATCAAGTTACTTTCAGACAATGTTTGTCAATTTACGCCTTCGTGAACTGGAAACAATATTCTTTTAACAAATATGATCATGTACCTACACACTGTACATGACATACTAAGTATGCTCTCACGTGTATATATAGAACGTCAAGGCCAGGGAATAACCGGTCTCGATGATCCCCTGAAACAGTGAGTGAGTGAGTGAGTGAGTTGGGTTTAACGCCGCTTTCAACAGTATTCCAGTTATATCGCGGCGTGTCAGCTTAATGTGGGAGGAAAGCCCGAAGTGAAGCAGGTCTAAGACGTTTACCACTTCGGTGAAACCCACGAGCACGTGTATGGTGCTGACAAACCTAGAAACATAATCAGGGCGAACCGGGATTCGAACCCACAATCATAGGTTTCTGGCATGCCCGAGGGACGCACTCTGCACAGCGAATCGCGGCGCCTTAGACGACTGGGCCACCCGTGCTCCCCCCACTTAAATAGATTCAAATGGGGGTAAAAACGAAAATAGCGGTGAAAATGATATGAATGGATCACTGAAAATCAGTGTTTTACAAGTGTGTGAATCCATTTATGGTGTCCTCTGCTGGTGCATTGCGGCGTAAAACCACATTCACTCACAACGAGGTGTACTCACGTGAAGTTCAGTCGGTCCCTCACAATGTTGAGTATGTCCACACAGAAACCGGAATAGGTTTGATTTAGATGAAAGACGAATGGATGCCACTGAAACGTACATTGATGATTTATGCAACATGTTTCTGAGGAAAGCGAAGCAATGAAATGTTTCCCGTTTCCCGTTACCACAATAGACATCGGGACGGGTGACCAAGTGATCTAAAGACTCACAATTCATTCAGACTTAAATCATGTCTTGTTATAGGATCCAAATTTCCTTTCGTTCGACCAAAGTTCGCTCCTTAGTTGATTAGAATCATACCCGTGCTCGTGAGTTTGATATAAATGATAGATATATACGGCCGTGACATGACTAAAATCCTGTCAAACGTGTCACTTATTTCCAATTATTCATTAAGCCGTCAGACTTGAATGAATCTGATTCTATTATATTTTAATCTCTTTTTATTACTGAAAAATTGGAATTTTGTATATTAAACAACACTGAAGAACATATAGAATTTACCCACGTCAGAAGAAATAAATACAGTAAAGTACGGTTATAACGAACACGCTTATAACGAACTGACCGATATAACGACCTGATTTTTTAGTCCCGGCCATTTGTTGTATAAATGCTGTATATATGCCTATAACGAACTACGGTTATTACGAACTACAATTAGTGGTCCCTTTGAGTTCGTTATAACCGTAGTTTACTGTAATTGAATATTGTTACCAGGTTGTATTTGTGGAATGAGTAAAGGACGTACCGAGTCAGTTGTAGCACTAATATAAATCATAACAAGCGAATTTGAACCCGGGTTTGAAATAATACCAAGTAAAAAATGACTCGTTAATGGACTCTTACCCCTTCAAATAGCTGAATAGACTCACCTATACAGGCACACCCATGTGTAGTTAAGTTCAAGGGACCTACCATTTGATATTCTTGGGGGTGACTGGGATTTTGTATGGAGACTAGATATTGTGCAGCTACAATTAAAACTATGAACCTAAACATTTAAAAACAATTCCCCATACCTTGCAACAAAGTATTTATGGTGTCAGACAGTCTACGTCTAAGTGACAATGCATTTCATGATGGAGTGGTAGTCTTGTGCTTGATTGGTCACTCCTATGACCCGAGTTTAGCAGTTTTCAGCAAAGTGCGAGGAACTATTTTCAAAATATCGCCAAAAACGGAACAAATGTGTATGTTTGTTCTTTAACGACGCACTCGGCAATATTCCAGCTATATGATGACAGTCTGTAAATAATCGGGTATGACACATATAATACGATGATTCAAATTATGAGCAACGTTCCACGCCGTCGGGTACGTTGACAGGCCATGCACCAGGTCACCAGATCCATGTAGTCACCTGTTACGACTAGCATAGGTGGTCGGAATCCCCACTGAACGATTTTTTTGCGCTCGAACCTGGACGTGTGCGTTTTGGTGAAATGCTCAGATCAATTTGATAAGCGCGCCGAAAACCTACAGAATATTGCCTAATTTAAACAACCGCGAATAACATTTGCATTCATCTAAATTCAAAATAACCAATGTACTCTTTAAGATGACTTTTGTTTCAAATGGAAGCAAATAAGGTTTCCCCATGATCATGTTCGTCTAGCTTTGTCAGAATCATACCCAGCTCGTGGGTTTTACAAAAGTGGTTAAATCTAAGACCTTTATCTTAGTGGTTCTCCCCACCAATATCAATCTGACACGCCGTGATGATAAACTGCAATAGTGTTCAAAACGGCTTAAAACCAGACTCACTCTGTCATTCAGAGGCTGAAAAAGAGAAACGCGTAACGGACAAGGTTCACAGAACGCAGTGATATGTTTATTATTATCAGGAGGTTCATTAAACTCTTTTTTAACTGAGTCCTCAGCGGTAGGACTAAGTTCATAAAGGAGAAATTCTGATCAAGAAGTTGGTTGGTTGGTTCGTTGTTTAACGCCGCACTCAGCAATATTCCAGCTATATGACGGCTGTCTGTAAATAATCGAGCCTGGACCAGACAATCCGGTGATTGATAGCATGAGCATCCATCCACGCAATTGGGATACGATGACATGCATCAACCAATTCAGCGAGCCTGACCTCCCGATCCTGTTAGTCCCCTCTTATGACAAGCATAGCCGCCTTTTACGGCAAGCATGGGTTGCTGAAGACCAATTCTACCCCGGATCTTCACGGACCCTGAAGAAGAAGAGAGTCTCGAAGAGATTTTCAGAATTGGTCAAAGAATGGAAGTAACCCGTTACAATGATTTATGTTGCCTATTCATATTATTGTCCGAGAAAATGTTAAAATATGTATGTCATAACCAAACAGTCTAACTCACCTCAAGAGTACCAACAAGAAACTTGCGACCGTTGAAACCTCGTCGGCTGTTTGGGTATAGTTCTTCGTCCATGGAAATAGGCAGCTCTCGGTTGGTGATTCTGTGAAAGTGGCGCCCTTCCTTACTCCACAGCAATGTGTAACAGATTAGCCGTTCCTGGTTATTTCATTTTGTAAAACTTTTCAATTAAAACTATGAGTGATGACACTATATCAATGTTAAACAACAATTTCAGTAATTACATCATTTTCGAATCTGTTAAAGCAATCTGTTAACCGTGGCGGGTTCTCAGGTGGCATTTCCAGTTTGTATAAAAAATCATTGTCACAATATTTTGAGTTAACTCCCTATGAGATGACACTCTGCATTTCATAATCAAGCATTAGGTGTCTCACTTCCAAACATTCCTCATTCCTGAGTATAAGTGTTAGTTTGTTTTTGACTGAAGGAGCGCGCCATTTTGGTTTCTCTAAAAGATTTGGAGTTTTTAATATGAAATGAGAGTGACTTAATCTGGACATGTTTTAACCAATCGCCTGTCATATTCTGTGATTTATCCTTGATTCGTAATGTAGATAATCCATGCAATTTGTTCTTTGTGCTTTTGAAAGCGCTAAAAGTGTTTAGGAGAAAAATATCTCCTTTCGCTAAAGTTAACCGGTCTATATTTTGAAAGAATATATTTCTGATTTTTCTGATTTTGAAGTCTTTGAGGTTGGTGGTGAGGGCTTTGACTTTTCCAACTGGATGCTGTGGCTTGGTTGTCACGGATATTATCATCAAAGACCCCTACTAGTCATAATCCTGTTGTTGTTTATATTACTGGCTTCACCCTTTTGGTTATATTACAGGCTTCACCGGCCAATACGTTTTACCCCTCTGTGTACATAACAGGCTTCTCCACTCCAGCAGTGTAACTGAATTGTTATCTAGTGAAATCACAGAACATCCAGTGAGCGAAGTCTTAAAAAGTCTTAAAAAAGGTAAAACGACATGTTTTTTAATTAACAAGTATTAAACATGAGACAAATGAAACAGAATGATATATACCTCTGCACGTGAATTTTGTGTTGAAGGCGATGTGATGACAATTGCTGCAACGTTGTCGAGTACGACGTCCAGGACGGGTAGAGATGTAGGTTGACGTATTGTTATCAGCCATCTTGACGCGTGACGCAACATGGACTCCACGTGATTCTCCTGGGCGTACTGACTAGCCTGAAGAAGAGAGCTGATATTCAGGTTTCACTACCGGTTTATGTCTTAACTGTTTCTTAACGTTATATATTTCAATCAGTTTTAAACGAATAACAATAAAGATCTTCTGACCAGCACAAAGTCGTGAACATTTTATTTTAATAAGTAATACAGCTATATGTGACCGCCTCCGTGCTCTAGGGTTGGAGCGTCTGCCCGGAGAGCGGAAGGTCGTGTCATACCAAAAATGGCGCTCGGCATTAAGGGGATAAAACACAGACTGGCAGTCTGTCTGAGTGGGGTATTCTTGTTACACTACGGCAGGCACTATAAAATCGGCATTAGTCCAGACTGGTACAAGTAGCCCCCCCCCCCCCCCCCCTCCCCTTCCCCCTCCCCCCCCCCCCCCCCCCCACACACACACACGTGCGTGCACGTCGCTTTATAATTGCAATAACCTTGAACGCGATGTTAAAACCCGTTTAAAGTAATTAAAGACACCGTGTGGTTATGGTGTGGGACCTTGCTCATTGCTCAAGCTATTAACCTGTTGATTTTCTGTATCCACTCGATTAGTAATAAGTTATCACTAAAACACTTTCACCTGTAACAAGACGTGTGACAAACACGTGACCGAGCACATGATCAAGGTAGTGTCATCCCCCGAAAAGCTGCTGAAATCGATTGAAATGTTGCTTGTGTACGTATGAATACGCATTTGCATCCCTGTCGACGACAGTTTTTCTGTTAACCACGACGCCGACGCCTCTGCAAGTAAAAACGACAAAACGACATGATTGAAACAAAAGCAAACAAAAAACAAACGACAAAACGACATAATTATAAAAAACATCTGCTGAAAGCAGAGTCCATGTTACGTTTACGACCATATCACAACCATGTGTTTATATAAGAATCAACATCAATTAGTGATGATGCCAGGTGGCAACCGTCCCAAACACATGCAAAAGCAAATTCGATTGAACAAAAACACGGCAACTTTGGAAAAGAGCAGTATGACACTCTTTGACATTTTCGTAGAAAGAGCATCCTCCACTGTTCCAAAGGCACGAAAAGATTGTAATACTACTTTGTTTAACCAAATTAAATCATTATGGGTAAACACAAGGGTGACATCTGGACATTAAAACATCTGAAAAAAGATAAGCACCGCCTACTATAATACCACGGTATACTATTTCCATTTGAAATAAAAATTTAAAACGAAATCGTATCCTGTTTTGTAACTCTCTTGAAGAATGAGTGAGTAAGCATAAACTCCAAACCGTTGTGCTACTCTAAGTAAAGTAATTCAAAGACTGGATCACAAAATATTCGAGTAATATCTTACCTTCATTTGAGTCATGAATAATAGTAACAGTATCCCACCCGAGATTGACAAGAAGTCTGTAAATGATGCCTAAAGCCTTCGTCGTGCCAAGAAGGCTATGGAGATCTCTTTTTGCATAATGGCCAAACAGGGCATCTCTTGCTTTGCCTTCCTTGGCAAATATCCAGTTTGTGTGGACATTTTCATCCACTTTACAAGGTTTAGCTACACAGCACACTGTTCCATCAGAGCCACTGTGGACAGTGCCATCCACACTACAAGGTTTAGCTACACAGCACACTGTTCCATCAGAGCCACTGTGGACAGTGTCATCCACACTACAAGGTTTAGCTATACAGCAGACTGTTCCATCAGAGCCACCGTGGGCAGTGTCATCCACTCCACGAGGTTTAGCTACACAGCAGACTGTTCCATAAGAGCCACCGTGGACAGTGTCATCCACTCCACGAGGTTTAGCTACACAGCACACTGTTCCATAAGAGCCACCGTGGACAGTGTCATCCACTCCACGAGGTTTAGCTACACAGCACACTGTTCCATAAGAGCCACCGTGGACAGTGTCATCCACTCCACGACGTTTAGCTACACAGCACACTGTTCCATAAGAGCCACCGTGGACAGTGTCATCCACTCCACGAGGTTTAGCTACACAGCACACTGTTCCATAAGAGCCACCATGGACAGTGTCATCCACTCCACGAGGTTTAGCTACACAGCAGACTGTTCCATCAGAGCCACCGTGGACAGTGTCATCCACTCTACGAGGTTTAGCTACACAGCACACTGTTCCATCACAGCCACCGTGGACAGTGTCATCCACACTGCAAGGTTTAGCTACACAGCACACTGTTCCATCAGAGCCACCGTGGACAGTGTCATCCATGCTACAAGGTTTAGCTACACAGCAGACAGTTCCATCAGAGCCACTGTGGACAGTGTCATCCATGCTACAAGGTTTAGCTGTACAGCAGACAGTTCCATCAGAGCCACTGTGGACAGTGTCATCCATGCTACAAGGTTTAGCTATACAGCAGACTGTTCCATCAGAGCCACTGTGGACAGTGTCATCCACACTACAAGGTTTAGCTACACAGCAGACTGTTCCATCAGAGCCACTGTGGACAGTGTCATCCACTCCACAAGGTTTAGCTACACAGCAGACAGTTCCATCAGAGCCACCGTGGACACTGTCATCCACTCCACAAGGTTTAGCTATACAGCAGACTGTTCCATCAGAGCCACCGTGGACAGTGTCATCCACACTACAAGGTTTAGCTACACAGCAGACTGTTCCATCACAGCCACTGTGGACAGTGTCATCCACTCCACAAGGTTTAGCTACACAGCACACTGTACCATTACACCTATTGTCATCAACTACATAAGTTTTAAGCACATCAAGCCGAATCAAGCCGACGCATCCATCAACAAGGACATCGGAGAAATAAAATGCCCATACCACAATGAACGTTGATAACAGCGATGGGATTTTTCGCGATATAGACATGTTGAATACCAATTGCAGTCAATGCAGCAATGTCAGTCAGTATGTACTTTCCACAAGCACCGCTGTCGCTTCTATAGATTATTCGTTCATCATTTGCGCGAAACTTGCTGAAATGTTAAGAGCATGGTAAACTGCGGTACAAATACATTACCAGATTACTTCCGGTACGAGATGGTTGGTAGCGAACACGATACGTGTTCGCCATTACATTCTGCATCTGTCCATAGAGTATGACGCGATACTTGATATGGGAACATGTACCCAGAGAATATATTTTTACCTCGCCACACAACTTGCTTTATCGGTTGAACACCATTAAGCGAGATTCTATTTGCTCTTTCCTCGCAAGAAAGATCAAATATGTAAAATTCTCTTCAGTGTGAGTTGGAAAAAAACATACCAGTAATTACACACACAAGAACACGTTTCTGGTGGGTACTAAGAGATCACGGAGTAAACAGAATTAGTAGTCGGTGTACTATCTTAAGTAGTATCCGTAGATCATTGATTACACCTATTCTTTGTTGCGCTAGCCTGGTTTGTGCTTCAGAGAAGAAAGTGTTGTAGAGAGAGTGCGTATACATTTATTAAAGGGTATATTGTGTTTCGCCCTTTGTGTATTGAGATCTTGGTATTTGTCCAATGTTTGTCCCCAGACTGCTAAAGATTATGAAATATTGGTGTGCAGTAATGAAAACTAACTTACAGTTGTGATATACAGTTTATCATTGCTTGACGACTCGTATAACGAAAACTTGAAATAGGCTATTCACTAACTGGTTTTGGTGAAGTATGGATTTATTCCAGATGCAAATCAAACTATTGTCTTAAAATATTTCAACAGATAGTCCTTTCTCCAAGAAACTGATCAAGAAAGTATATACTATAAAAAATAGAAAATTACACTGACGTAACATGATTGGATTAAGTCCCCGTTTCCAACGATGGCAACGGACAGATGGGTCACGATACATATATAAAATATTAGAATCACATCTGGGATATATTTCGACACTAATATTTTATATAGATGACATTTATCCAGTTATTGCAAAGTTCACATTGAAACATAATTCTGAATGTGCCACAAGTAGGATACTAGTACAATGTGGTTTAAAAATATTTATTTCATTTTAATATTGAGGAGCGATGAACCGGCAACAAGATGCCTCCTCTCCTTGAATATTATACAAAATTTGCATTTATACATAAGAAATAAATATTTGGAAAATGACAACATACAACAAAATATATAAACTGAGTAAATTGAATAAAATGGAACACGGGAAAAGGTTGCCTAAATAGGCGTATACTCACTATACATATTTGCATGTGTCTCACCGACACATTAAAGGCATTAAACAATTTGATACAACATAAAATGTAAACTTAGGAAAAGTATTGTTCATAAAGAAGTGAGTGAGTGAGTTCTACGCCGCTTTTAGCAATATTCCAGCAATATCACGGCGGGGGACACCAGAAATGGGCTTCACACATTGTACCCATGTCGGGAATCGAACCCGGGTCTTCGGCGTGACGAGCGAACGCTTTAACCACCAGGCTACCCGACAAAGCGATTAAATAATTTTGGTTACTTCTGGTGTGGCATGGTAAATATGATACAAAATATCGTTTATATTGTTGCAAGACATCTGGAAATGTGACAAGTGTTAAATGTGAAACTGTCACAGTGTGGACATGAAAGGATGAAGTGATATTCATATACGTGAATGTGAACACCCGAGTGTGATGTCTACGAAACATGTGGACGTTGTGATCTGAACAGCCGAGTCGCAGGTGACTGTGGATTATGTGGGAAGCCAGAATATATCTTACATACAGTTGTAATTGACTGGCCTTTGTGTCTATTTGTGACCCTTGCCATCGGTGGGGCAGGATACGCTCACCTTTTCGCTAACGCCTGGTATCATTAGGTTGAAAAAGGAAAGAGTATCAGTCTAATTTGAATCCGGGAGATCATTCCATATCTGAATGATGCTAAATATTTGCTAAAGGTAGGCCCCTTTATGTCGACGCTTGGCGATTTATGAGTGAAATATGGGTGTTGTACACATAATAACTATTAATTTCGTGCTAAAACAATTTAAAGAGGTTTTAGGATAAGATTACCTTTTCACGAACACACTAAATGATAGTGATTAATAAACACAATTTATTTATACATTTAAGCAAATAACAAGCGATATGTTCATGTAAGAATGGTCAGATCGTATATCTAATTCACCAAGCCTAGAATTCTATTTCAGCTACAAATCTGTATTACAACCTGAACACCATCTGCCCTTAACTCAGATTGTACATTTAAGAAGACATTTTGCAAACATTGAAGCTGTTTGAATGGTTTTAAAATACGAAAATATAGACTGTCTGGTGATCATGGTTTTTCAGACTGTTTATGCAATTTCTGTGGCGAAGACTTAGATGATGAGTATCATGTACTATTTATATGTCTAGCTCATACTAACTAAAGGTCAAGATGTTAGCCGTTATATTGTTATGTATATCCTTCGATGCATAGGGCCGCCACCTACTGGCAACCGGTTTAAAGATGGTCCAAAACCTATTCTTTGTCATCCCCAGAAACATTTGAGACAAAACAACAATCCTGATATCAACAAACAGGTTAAAAGGACACATTGTCAGCATATCCAAGGGTATACCCAGTTGGTGATGGAAACACGTCGAAAACTAAAGCCTTTCTGGACACAGTAAGAAAAACAGATAAATTTGCGACAAATCGAAAATGAGATATATAAGCTAACCGAAAAAGGTGCTGTGAAGACCCCCTCCCTCCCCAACACACACACACACACACACGCACGCACGCACGCACGCACGCACGCACGCACGCACACACACGGGTGTGACGACGAGTTATACAAGCAGAAAGCGGTGACCAGGGCCCGGGCAATGACACTTTAACTGTACATCTGATAACGAAGAGACTTGCAATAGCTACTGGAATGTAGAAAAAGAGAAACTTACAAATAGAAACGTTATCAACTTATTATCTGGACATGACTGAATGTCATGTGTAGAAACTTGGGCTATTATGAAGTCTGGTGGAATATCAGGTTTTTAAAGATGAAACACAGCATACATAACTTTGTACAAAAATCAACATCCAGTTAACTCTTATCGCTAAAAATTGAAATTCAAAATGCGTTCAAACTGTTCCCTTGTGTCATATATTACACATCTTAAAGATCCAATGCTTACTCGTGTGAACCTGTCATCGACAAGTTAGAGGAAGACATCGCATCTGTCAGACTACAACACAGGACAGGTATCCTACCTGACAACATCGACAACGATGATGGTACTTGCCTACCCGTGGACGACAAAGATGAGTATAATTTAAACATATTTTTATTCAATAAATTAATCTGGATTGGTAAAGAAGTTATCTGACTTATGTTAATACCGCTCCAGTACAACGTAATAGAAGCAAAATATATTTATTACATGTTGGTTGTACCCGTATACATACATTAAAACCGAACAAACATGAGTGGTCAACAGTTTTGTGCAGTTGATTGAAAGGTGTTCACTTACTAAGAAAATCAAGTCTTTAACTATTTAATACTTAGTACTTATATTAAAACGAATCGTTTCTTACAATATTGTAGTTAGGGCATGCAGTATAAATAAATAAATAAAATAATGCAGTATCTCTTCAAAGGGATAGCCACAAGAGCATGATGCGTTGTCTTAGGTATGTTTTTTAAGTCGATGGAAGTTTAAACCGCTAAAACCGACTGTGAGGCGAGAATGGATTCTCTGACAGAATCTGGTATGTCTGGATTCTCCAAACCAGCTGTCATCGCAAGATTCCGATGCAAACAGACGTGGCCATGGGCGACTTGATATGTGCACAAACACTGGGCTTCGCATATGCAATTGAAGGTTGCTTGGTGACAAGGATGTAGGTAAAATTACATGCTTATCATAGAAGTAGTGTGGTTAATTATGTCCTTGGCTGGGATAGAGTATGTGAATTGCTTACTGATGTTACACATGTATATGAAGTGGAGTTAAGTCATATGCCCCTCCACTACGCTCTCAACGTGCATGCAAATGTGATAGGTGATGTAAACAACAAATGTGATTTAATACCTACAACCCGCTATGTAGATAGCATAATAAATTTAGATTAATTTTACCTATTGTTGCAAATATTATGATGATATACAAGTCACACACAAATGCACATATACATATATCGGTACATAAACAAACAGCATACCAGCATATCACACATACAAACAACTATGTGATCGATGTAATCACTAAGAGGACATATTTAGATTTTATGATCAGTTTACAAAATGCACGTTAACCTTTGCAAATAAGCGTAAAAAATATGTTACTATATTTAATCGACAAGAAAATAAAGATTAGTACGACAATGAGTGTCACGAGGCGAGATCTGTGGCGTGACATCTACAACGTGTATGCCATTGCACAAGTTCTGCACGTGCTAAACAGAAATATGTTGATGAACATAAGTTTGTATCTTTACTCACAACAAATGATGGCCGCATCTTATTCCAGCTAGCTCTTTATCATGAATTTTTTTAATAGAAATTTCAAAACCAGTGTAAATTGAAGCGCTCTGCCAGAATGTGTCTGTATTATCTGATAGTCCGTAATATTGGCCTCATGGCCAGAATATATTATATAAATTCTGTTCTGATATACAAGTCGTCGAAATCGTACTACGGACTCTGCTTTTGGCAGTGACTTCTTATGAAATGAAAGTTGTTTCTCTCTATTTCCTTGTGATACATTGTAGTAATAGCCACTTAGGTAACAACAATCGTCACATTTTCCAAGCTGATTCGTTCACCATTAACGATACGTAAAAATATCAGGATTTCGAATTTAGGTGTAATTCATCAACGTACCTGTATGATAGTCAACGTGAATACGTATGAAGTTAAACACCATTACATCAAGATGTATTCTGTGAATAGTAACTCTATTTTTCGTGAAACCGAGTGCAAAGCAAACAATACTTAACACATAATAGTCTTGTTTGTTCACTTTAATCGACCGTAACTAGTCCCGAGGCTTTATTCATAGATGAACTGGAGATAATCGGTAAATTCAGGCTTACACGCACACCTCGGCACATTTGAAGCCTTCATTGGGTGATTAATATTGGAGGAATCCTGAATAGACTGCTATCACAACACAGACTAGACAAGCAGTTTCAATTTCACACCAAGCCAGTCAGGGTGTACAGCAAGGTGCTTCCTTTGTACCGTTGCCTTTTTCCAGTGAGCTTACCCTGAGTTTGTTTTCTTTTCTGTGAATAGATTTATCTTTGAATCCTTTAATACCCCTTCCACACACAGGTATAAGGCGAGTGGAAATGCAAACATGTTGATTCCACTATAAATACGGACCTCGTTACATTTTGAATGGCATTAAGAGACAGACACTGACAGAGGCACATCCTAGGAATATCGCACAACGTCGCCTACTTTTCTATCTGGATATGAGACAATCCCGTAATATACGTAGTCGGCGAAGACTTGTTGTGAGTTTTGCAAGATGGTCTCATACCAGCTATGACATACTATTCATATGATACATGTGTGACAGTATAAATGAACACCACGTTGCCTTTTATACTCGAAACCATGGCGTTCTCGCTTGGTACTACTTGCCCTTCTTGAATGTTTTAAGAACGTCTTTGATATTACTAATTGCCGCTTCCAATATTTTGTGACTGTTGCTTTCTTCTTCTGTCTTTTTCTTAAGAAAGACTCAAATATGAATATAAATGAAAACAATGTGAAGTTCGTTTTCGTTTTGATATTATAATATTACTGTTGCAATATTTATTATATTCTATTTCTTAAAAGAAAACAATCCGTTATACAGACTATTGATGAAACTTTGTGTTAAATATAACCACATGCTAGTCATTGATTGAATGTATATATAAATGGTATTTCTTTGTTATCCAGTATACTATGGCTTCGTCACCAGTGACGGGGATATCGAGACTCACTCTCCAAAGTCCAAGTCACGTCACGTCACCCCATGACAGCCCACGTCCACTTAATGACATCATTCAAATCTTTCCTGACAATGAAGATTCACGCGACAGTGGATTTGAATCATCCGAGAGCAGCGATGAGGTAAAAGTTCAATAGCATATACAGCGTATGTAAAGATCGGAATATTGATAAAGTGACTTGAGGTGTTTTGTTCGAATTGAAAATTAATTAAAGTCCTGAGTAAATACAGTCCTCCGTGCATCAGTAAATAATAATACCTATATTTGCTTTTAGTTGACACCACCCAGCAGAGCCAGTGGTGGAATTTATCCAGACACAAGTCTGTCAAATGTCAGAAGAAGCCTATTTTCAAAGAAACGAGCACACGACGACATCAAGGGATATCCTTGCACCAAGAAATCAAGACAAGGCAACAGTGACGCGCAAGTGACATGTGACGTAAATCTATGTATCCATGGCGCCATATTGATGGACATTGACTGATGTCACGGCGATGTGCTTCTTCAAGCACATGTGCTTCCCGAAACAACATCATTGTTGACATATCGCTCCCTGTCCATCCCCAGGAAATGATAACACCACAACGGTGATGGTGAAACCATCGCGCTTGGGACAGGAAAACCACGTCTAACGATTATAAAGTGCAACACACATTCTTGTAATACTTGGGCCATGTTGGTTAAGGATATATATTTGTGTGGAATACTCCGGTGACACAGTGTTACTGTTATTTGATTCCATAATCATATATCTTAAGGGATTTGTTTTCCAGTGAAAGATGTGTGGCTTGGATGATGAAAGAATACACAGTGGAATCCCGTTAATCCCATTTACGAATCATAGACATGGAGTCATTTCTCTTTCTCATCAGTAATCTCGCAGAAGGCTTATGGCTTAATGGGGACCCGAGTGATAAAATTGGCGTCAAGCAACAAACAGATACAGTCAAGTCCCGTAATCCGACATGGTTGGTTGCATATGATTATGTCGGATTAACGAGTATGTCGGATACCTACATTTGTATGGGTGAAAGGCGGGTGCAACCGGTAGAGCAGAACATGCTTACACAGAATTTCAGTGATCAACTCATATAATTTTGCACCGCTTAATTGTCTTTACGTCCCATGGAATCGGAGTCTAGAGACTTGTCATTCTCTGGTGTTAACATTTGATATTCACTTTTTCTTTACTCAAAAAAGTGAAAAGATGAACATGATGATGCCAAAAACTGACACATGTTCAGGTTCATACGAGAGGGGCTCGTCACGCCGAAGACCCGGGTTCGATTCCTGACATGGGTACAATGTGTGAAGCCCATTTCTGGTGTCCCCCGCCGTGATATTGCTGGAATATTGCTAAAAGCGGCGTAAAACCATATTCACTCACTCACTCATACGAGAGGGTATTTCATTATGAACATAATGTTGAGTGTAATCATAATATTGCTACACTCAACGAAGCACGGATTACATTGTACGTCACGTTGTGTTCGACGACAGGACAAAGTATAATTGTGTTGATTGTCAGACTTGTTTTGACCCGCTATGTTAAGGTCAAGAAACCGTTCTGAAATTGTTTTTTCATGTGTGTCATTCTTGTATGTTTTGGTAATATATATCAACGTTGTTATTCATGTATGTACGTACCCATGTGTATAGTAATTTATATTTATCGAAATATCGTTTCGGAACAGGACAATCATAACGGCCAGGTAATGGACGTGCATTGATCAAATAAATGATGCTTACGTATACATACAATAGTTCGATTTTTTCCTACTGTTTATTAATCACCATACACTTTTCGAGTATATCGAGAAGCTTGTACATGAATTGTACTTCTGTATTTTGTTGCAGCATTGCATATATTTTACCAATTGATACAGAGGAACGAGGTCCTTGCTTCAGTCTGTTTTGGTTTAAAAATATTCTTTTTCACAAAAGTGTGAAAATGGATTGGTAAACAAGCGAAGCACATATGTTAATACCGCCCCATTACACATAGGACATATTACAATAAATACATCAATGAAGGTTAGATGTTACAAATAAATTGTACATGCCAAGCTAGATGTGTATATATAATAAATCTATTTGCAGTTTATATTAAACAATTCATTTAACTGACTTAATACAACAGATAAGACATACTGCGTGCGAGTGCTAGTTTAATGTAAAAAACAACACGATTCTAATCAGTAAATGAGGACACAAAGAAATAAACAAACAAAGTGGCAGTTCTTACGTCTTATTCTCTTTGTATGAGCTTTAACTGGCTGGTCGCACCCGGCGCCCGCTGAAGACGATATAGCCGTCACACAGGGTTTCACAGCGCGTTCACGGGTACCATGGTCGGAAGCCAAACTGTTCAACTATGTCAAGAGGCACGATACGAAGAGCAGAGAGTCGGTGCACTTTATTCTGACATTGAAAACTCACAATGTCTTCACAATCTTTAGATACATGCTTTAGATACATACTTTATATAAAAAACAAACACACCAAAAATCCGTAATCTGATTGTTTGTAAAGGCGACTATGCTTGTCGTAAGAGGGGACTAACGGGATCGTGTGGACAGGCTCGCTGACTTGGTTGATGCATGTCATCGATCCAAATTGCATGGATCGATGCTCATGATGTCAATCACTTGATTGTCTGGTCCAGACTCGATTATTTACAGACCGCCGTCATATAGCGTGAATATTGCTGAGTGCGGCGTTAAACAACAAACCAAACGTACAAGTAGCCTGATACTCGGGCATGCGCGTCGCTACATAAAGGTAATCATCTTGGACGCGAAGTTAAAGCCCATGTTACAGCTCACAAACGTATTTTTGAATCGGGGAGGTCTTCAGATAGGCATTGCGCCGATTGTCAATATATCCAGAACACCAGAAATGGTCTTCACACACTGAACCCATGTGGAAAAAAAGCCTTGACTTACTACTTAACTTTAGCACCATGTAAATCAATATGACCCCCATGACCGTTTGGTATAAGGCCAATGTCAACACCAACATTTGACATGTTGCAATGAAACCCTATAAGGCCAATGTTAACAAGAACATTTGCCATGTTGCAATGAAACCTTGCTCCATGAGTGAATAAGTTGTAATCAGTGACGTTGTGTGTTTAATTAATACTTAGTATGTGTTTACTCTTTACACGTGTATAAACCGAAAATATAAATATTTGTGAGCTTAATATTGATGAAATGAATTCACATCGAGGGATACACTAGCCCTGCAGGAGCAGGGGCAGAACAGCGATCACAGGAAGGTGTTCACCCCAACAGCATGGTAATACAGACTAGAGCCTGCTAGTCACCGATACAAAAACCCTAATCCCTGAGTGGGACTAACCCATGATTCCGTGCACCACAGGTCACAGATCCTCATTGATGCTTTTATGTGAGAGAACGCCTCCGTGGTCTCGTGGTAGAGCGTCCGACCGGAGAACGGAAGGTCCGGGGTTCGATCCCTAGCCGCGTCATACAAAAAGACGTTAATAGATGGTGCTTGTTGTCACCCTGTCTGGCGCTCGGCATTTAAGGGGCTAAAAAAAGGACTGGTCAGCTCGGAGTCAGTATACTGTGTCTGAGTGGGGTATTCATGTTCAACTGTGGCATGGTATCTCAGTGGGCTAGCAGTATAAATCGGCATCAGTCCGGCCTAGTACAAGCAGCCACACACACACACATACACACACACACACACACACACACACACACACACACACACACACACACACACGCATGTGCATGCCCGTCGCTATATAAGTGCAATACTCTTGGACGCGACGTTAAACCCCATTTCACCTCACCACCTTCTATGCGAGAATACACACACTAGTGAATGACTGAGTTCCATGGCGTGTCAGCTGATTGCAGGAGGAAAGCCCGTAGTGATGTAGCTATAGATCTGTTTACCACTTTGAAAACCAAGAACACTGGTATGCTGCTGACAAGCCATGACTTATAACAAGTAGACTAAAGGGCGATTCCGGCAAAATAAGGGACCAAAGAACACATGAAGTTGCACGACTGGGTCACCTGTGACCCAAATAAACAAAGTAAACAGATTTTATCGATTTTATTAACTTTGATCTGAGAAATACAACACCAACCGTATTAAATATTTACAAATATGATAATACATGTAATATGGTACTTGCATTGCTTTGTTGAAACAATCATCCGAATATACAGGCATTAGACTGAGAGTTACGTCTAACAGGGAATTGCGTTGTGAAGGCATATATCTCATAGACACAAGACACGTAAAGTTCACGATATCAGGAAGAAGAAAAAAATATTTGATTTATGTGTCACATGTTGTATGTGTACACATTAGACATAAAAAAACTTGCATAAAATACAAACAACATCAGGCCATAAAAGGCCTATGAGACACAATAAACAATGAAAAACATTATTTATATAATAGAATTATAACTTACAGAATTGCAAAACCCAATAAAAAAGGATTACAATTTTAAGTAATGAAATTTTGCCAACGTGCAAACATTTTTTAAATAAGTGCGACAGGAGGTTTTATATACGTCTTACATTAAACTGTCTGGTCCACAGGAGAGAATAAGATAAACGTAGGATCAGACTATAATTCTCAACCATAATTCATATCTTAAGTCAGAATAAAAAAGACAATTGATGAGAAAATGTATCTCATCTGCTAGCGTTATTATTACATAATTTACAAATGAAGGTGTGATAGGTCTATCAAATCTACCAAATTCAACTTGTAAGGGTAATGTGTCGCAGCGTAATTTGCTTAGGATACTGCGATGGGACCTGTTTACAATACATGTAGTATAGGGTTCAGCTGACAGCGAATGTTTGAACAAAGTACGAAGCTTATTTACATTTTGTAAACCTCTATAGTTCCACCATTCTAAATACCAATTATGCTCATCTGACGCTAATAACTGATGAGGCTGTAGAGGCCTTTAACGGACAAGAAGTGGCCCTGACAAACAATAAAGCATTTGTTGTCCATAAAACGTTTCATGTCTTCATGTAGTTTAAAAATATATATGATTGAATCTAACTTTCCAAATTAAAAATAAAGAGGATTAGCGTTGATTTAGTTGCGCTTGTCGCACTTTGTAACTATATGTACACTGCTGAATTAACACTCTGTAGCGACTGATAGGGAACTCACTCACCGTGTTTACAGTTTTACACAAACGTATACTTATGAGGATGTAAACTTTGAAATTATTTTAACCATGTATAAAACGTTCATATAAGATTATTATTTATATATGTTAGCCTGCTAGTATGTCATCAGATGGATAAAAACGTGCGCATTTACTCATTTTCCACATCTTCTAGCGTGTATACAATGCCACGACGTCACCACACGAAGGTACAATGCAGTGACCTCATAGATTCAAGAACGTTGCGGCGCAGCTCTCCTAAACCTTTTCTGTAAGAGTGAGTGAGTTTGATTTTACGCCGCTTTTAGCAATATTCCAGCAATATCACGGCGGGGGACACCAGGAATGGGCTTCAAACATTGTACCCGTGTCGGGAATCGAACCCGGGTCTTCGGCGTGACGAGCGAACGCTTTAACCACTAGGCTACTCGACAGCCCCTTTTTCTGTAAGACATACGCGACGTATGTTGCAATAGATTCACTCTATATATGTCGTTAAAAAACTCGATATAAACGACAGATCGAGTTCCGAAGTCAACACAAAATCATACCCGAGACACACTAGGCATTAAAAACATACAGGCACACCGCGTTTACATGTATGCACGTTGCTACAGAAAGCGCATGTTATTACTATACGATGCGCCGAAATGTGAGCTAAACACAGACACATTAGCTTCAATAGTTCACGTCAAATGGCATATTGGAGAAAATATAAGGCACGACCAAAGCTGAAAACGTATTGAAAAACCCACCCTAAAACAATAACTCAGCACAGTCGTTTCTATGACAAATCGTCAGAGGACCGACAGCGAAAGACCTGATTGTAATAACCCCACGGGGCCCTTCGAGTCACGTGAGCTAAACACAGACACTTTAGTATTTAACCGAGGCCTTGCATTGGAATGGCATCATACATTAATTCACTGATTCTTAAATAACATAATGTATTAAACTTGCATTGTAAAATAGTTTGTACATTACAAACACTAGGATATAAACTACACTGTATACAAATTGCATTGCTCTGGCATTATAAATAACACGGGTGAAATGATACAAAATATTTTAATATCTATCAATAAGGACAATAATAGTTGTATAATATGAAAAACGACAACATGGTTTGAACACTCATCTTACGATAAAACGTTGCATTGATCTGCACTGCACTGCGCTGCACATGTTCCTTACGCAGAAGAACATATTAACCACATGTACATCAACACATTCATGACACTCAGGTAACATTACTTTGCAAACAACATGAATACCACAGTTTATGTATAGAGTGAGTGAGTTGGGTTTAACGCCTCTTTTAACAGTATTCCAGTTATATCGCGGCGTGTCAGCTTGATGTGGGAGGAAAGCCCGAAGTGATCCAGGTCTCAGACGTATACCACTTCGGTGAAACCCACGAACGCGGGTATGGTGCTGACAAACCTAGAAAAACAATCGGGGCGAGCCGGGATTCGAACCCACAATCATAGGTTTCTGGCTTGCCCAAGGGACGCAACTCTGCAAAGCGAATCGCGGCGCCTTAGACGACTGGGCCACCCGTGTTTAGAGTATACATATACATATACATATACATAAGCTAGCCTGCTCCATCAACAAAAAAAGTCACCGTGTTCACCACATTGCCGAAAAATTCCTGGGATACAGACATACGTTCATCTTTTCTTTGTAACCTTTTATTATTTATTGCTATTAGTATTATACATTAATTACATATAATTGGCAGGGATTGTACTCCACGGTTCTGGGACAATAGTGAGGATGCCACCCCTTTTGGTATTCCGGATGTTCAGGCCTATTAAGTGCTGTTCCGGATGCCACAGTCAATGCAGTACGCTGATGCCATGAAATGTTCATTTGTTTCGCGGATGACAATATTGCAATGTTAAATAATATTTTTCTTTTTTTTTCGTGCAAAGAATGACAAATCAATAAACTATTTAGACCTAATCTTATGAGAGCGTGTGATCATGCATCCAATGAGAAAATCCCAGTCTAACTTGCTTGTACCAGCTGTATACACCGATATGACTAGCACGTTCTTAAATTGGATACCAAGGCGCATGGAAGCGGTTCTGTTTGGCACCCTCAAAAGTCTGTCCAGGTCTAAACGTTGTGATTTGTGAGCTGGCTCAAATTGAGACATTGTGTCTGTATTATAAGACACATCATTAACGGCTCGATTGATGGACATTAACGTTTCAATTTGTTCACGAACATAGCTAGTTTTGAATGAACTGAATCAAACTTGCTAGGAATGCCGACTGGAACAAGCCTAGTTCGCTTAATGTTTTCCTCGAAGGCTTTCCGAACATTGAACGAAAAGGAAAACCTTCTTCCAAACTATACCCCCCTTTCATCCGTTTCCCAGAATGGCTATGGTGGGTAATCCAGGGTTTACTGTAAGTTGGGGGTACCTCTAACCTTGTAGGTGACACACGCTAACACAAAGAACCCACCAAGGAATCCCATAATGGCGCCGAAGTTTCTCTGGATGTGCCCCAACGCTTCAGGGTAGAAGAGTGACAAGTACCGATCTCCGTTGGGAAACACACAAGGAACGACTGGAATGTATACACAAGCATGAATTATAACATACAGCCATTTGACATTGTCTGATGTGTTATGATCAGCATGATGCGGAATATTGCTGACTTCCATTTGAAAACAAAATATCAGTCTCGTATATACGTACCTTGATGGATTGTTTCATATAGCCAATGTACATTGGTAGTGTTCATTGTGGAAAATCAGTACACTAAAACACTACTCGGCTGAGGGAATAACCTAACGTATGGCTTAATAGAGTGATTGACTATGGTACATTGTACCCATGTTGGGAGTCGAAACCGGGTCTTCGGCGTGATGAGCCAACGCTTTAACCGCTCGGCTACCCCAAAGCCCATGGCCTAACAGACGAACAATGCCATTTCCTTGATGTTAAAACTTTCACTGGCCAGTATACATGCTCTACGAAGTTTCTTGACTATGCAGGCGTTGTGAAGCAAGCATTTACAAAATATCACAAGAAAAGGGATATTAAAATACACAATACCCACATACTTAACTGAAGAATGAGTGGCAAGCAAAAAGGGATATTTTATGACATACCATAGATAAATACTCCTCAAATATTTGACTTAGATTCCAAAACGTTAAACAGACTGGAAAGAAATACATACATACCACGTCGTTTTCATTTCAGTTCAAAACAATGGTTTCAATATACCAGGGAATCATCAATAACAGAATATATTGCCAACAAATTATCTTTTAAGAAAAATAATTGTATACATGAAAGCACAGTAAGCATCATATGTACAAAAAACGTGGAAACACTTGTACATATCTTTTTGAATAAATATATTGAGACCGATAAAAGGAACGGATGAAAAAAATATAATCTGAAGAAACATAGTCGAAACACAAAATTGTATTAGGATATAAGAAGGATGTAAGGATATAAGAAGGATGTAAGGATATAAGAAGGATGTAAGGATATAAGAAGGATGATTCGAGGATGTCAAATACCATACGTAACTTTTACCATATCAAGCGAGAAATATTCAATACACACCAAGTTGACAAATACAAATGTTCGAATAAAAAAGAACAGAACACAAGACTGATACAGGAAACATACACATATTTCCTGCAGCCTGCACTCCCCATGTGACAACTTACATTTTTAAACAGTCGCGAACTTCTGGTATCTATGCCATTTACTCTTTGGCTTATATCAAAACTCAAACCATTTCTCCAAATATTCTATATTGATGAATTGAAAAAATTAAATGTCTTGGAACATCAAACTACTATCCTTTACTTCCATGACAAATTACATAATATTCTGTGTAACTACATGTGCTATGAAACAAATGTTGCGAATCGCTGTGTAAATAATACATGTGAATTGTGAAAATAATACAGTGTGCATGATTTATTTTTATAAAAAACGTTAAAAAGGAAAAGAACAGAACACAAGACTGATACAGGAAACATACACATATTTCCTGCAGCCTGCACTCCCCATGTGACAACTTACATTTGCTGCTGTCATCACACGTCAGGTTGAGCTTGTGGAACTCGTTGGCAACATATATTTCACTGGCATACTTCTGTATGGTTCCCCAACTCAGCCATTTCAGGGGCTCGGGAAGGTTGTCCAGGGTCCTGATGTGTGAACGAATTCTGTTATCTCAAACAGGAAGTGAGGTGAGGTGAAATGGGGTTTAACGTCGCGTCCAAGATTATTGCACATATATAGCGACGTGCATCCATGTGTGTGTGGCTGCTTGTACTTGTCCGGACTGATGCCGATTTATAGTGCTAGCCAACTGAGATACCATGCCGCAGTTTAACATGAATACCCCACTCAGACACAGTATACTGACACAGTAGTCCTAGCCCCTTAATGCCGAGCGCCAGACAGGGTAAAAGCAAGTATATTGTACCATCTTTTAACGTCGTTTAACGTCTTTTCGTATGACGCGGCCTTGGATGGAACCACGGACCTTCCGCTCTCCGGGCTGACGCTTTACCACTAGGCCACGGAGGCGGTCTCTCAAACAGGAAGGTTACCATTTCAACAGATTTGTGGAAGATGGCCTTAGCGTCATTCGCTTGGCAGTTAGTGTGGAGTTAACGCCACTTTGAGCAGTATTTCTGTATCACGGATGACAGCTTCTTGCTGGAGTCAAACCAAATGTAAGTAAACGTGGGTCGAAGGCGCTGACCACAAGCTGAAACCGTGATAACTTGAATTGTATGATGCTAACAGACCAAGGAATCTGATCAGGGGGAATCTGGGATTCGAACCGGCGACCAGTAGATCCTGGCAGCCAACGACTGCAACTCCACACAGCTAGTTACCGTGTCTAATAGAACAGTGCCCCGTTCCACAAAGCGATCGTAGCGCTAAGACGATCGTAACCCCCATACTTTAAAACAGACCTATGGCAGTCTTAGCCCTGCGATCGCTTTGTGTAACGGGGCCCTGGCCCATCCGTTTCCCATATTGTTATAAGAAGATGTACCAGACGTTTATCACTTTCAACATTTGTGCATATTTCTTTTATTGAACCCCCCATTATAAGCTATGTTATATTCAAGAAATAGTTACCACCTGGAAAAGGTTACACAAACCCAAAAGAGACCATTCCTAAGATAATTAATGAACACTGAGACGTTTTGGCTACCTGAGGAATCCCGAGGCTAGTACAGTCGATGCCGAACAGATGAGGGCGGTGGTGTTGTTGGCGAGTTGGGGATCAAAGTAGAGTCCCATCATGGACACTGTGAGGAGCTCCCCGCCGTAGTGAAGGATGAAGACGACAGCCAGGAACTCCCCAAACAACACCGGGTCAGAGTTCATGCCAGATATCCTGATTATGAGATACAATACAGTTGGGTCATAACGGCCTTGGTGACACAACATCAGGCACTTTAGCACAACTATTTTACTCTAAATGTTATTTCAATTTATAAATATCGCCACTTCATTTATATGGTGTGGTATTGTCTGAGGTCCTCGGTCAGGTTCCTTTGCCCGATAAGGAGAAGTGAACACTGTTAAATGTTGAAGTGACGGGTGGTGACTACAATACCTTGAATCCTGTGGCAGTAAACATGTTCCACTGGATATTAAAAGAAAAAATAAGCTGAAGCATAAATCTGCTGGGAATGATTGAGTTAGTGAGTGAGTGAGTGAGTGATCGAATGAATGCATGAGCTGGGTTTCACGGCGTATCAGCAGTAAAGCCCGAAGAAAGGCAAATCTTAAGGCGTTTACCAAATATGGGCTTATTGTGCAGAGGAATATACCAGGCGTACTACCACCGACCAGTATATATCACAAAGAAGGAACTGACCAGTATATATCACAAACATGAAACTGACCAGTATATGAGCGTGGCAAATAGAGCACTGGAGACTATACAGAAAGGTAGCACGTGCAAGGCGTATGCTATCAGGAAGCTGAAGGACGAATAGAGACCATCCCTGCTTTCTCTGTAGTATACTTCTCGGATAGAAGGAACTGAAACAGCGTACATCCATAAAAATATACAATGTTATTGCATATGATAAATGATAATCTAAATGTTAGTATTTATTTTGATCTGACATTAGTTCGGATGTTACATAATACGAAATCGTATGAACACTACATCACATTGCATCCCTTTACGGCCCGTGAAGATCCCGGGGTAGACTAGGTCTACAGAAACCCATGCTTGCCATAAAAGGCGACTATGTTTGTCGTAAGAGCCGACTAACGGGATCGGGTGGTCAGGCTCGCTGACTTGGTCAATGCATGTCATCGTATCCCAATTGCATGGATCGATGCTCATGATGTCAATCACTGGATTGTCGGGTCCAGACTCGATTCTTTACAGACCGCCGTCATATAGCTTGAATATTTGCTGAGTGCGGCGTTAAACAAACTTTACACATTGAGCTGATACGCTGAGATACTAGTAAAATACAATCCAAACTTACAAGCATGTCAATGCAATTTATAGAACATATATTCAAATTAATTAAACCAAGTCGTATACACTTGTGCTGATAGGGACTGTTGCACATGCCACTGTTGTCAGCCCAGGGTCATAATCGGGACCAACTATCGGTGTCCCCCGCCGTGATGTTGCTGGAATATTGCAATATTAGCGTACAACCCATCCCACTCACGTATGTTGAAAAGAATCCATGACCATCTTACACAGTCCGACGACATTGACGATGGCGACCCAGGGGGGCACACTGATACACTGGTACAGCAGCCCCGTCCTGTCCTGCACGCTCTCCTGGTTGTACTTCAGGCGACCCAGGAAGATCACCACGAAGAACACAAAGTTGGGCAGCATGGTCAGGCGCCACATAAAGGAGCTCCGGTCCCGGCTCAGGTTTGTATGCATCCGACTGAAAGAAAACGTCCGTTAACAAGCAGGAGAAGCTGTATCAACCATGGAAAGGATAGACGCTATGTATGTCCTGTTGGGTTTACTCGTGTTCATGAGATGTACTTGTACATGAGAATAACATAAATGTCCTATGTGTTTTTGTATGCTTAGGGCGCCCAGTTGTCTATTCGCTGTTCGTAGTTGAATTGCTCAGTCGTGCCAGAATACACAGATTCATCCTGATTTGGCCTCTTGGTTTCGTTCATGAGATGTTACTGTACATGTGAGAATAACATAAATGTCCTGATACGTTTTTGTATGCTTAGGGCGCCCAGTTACCTATTCGCTAACAGGATCGGGTGGTCAGGCTCGCTGACTTGGTTGATGCATGTCATTGTATCCCAATTGCGTGGATAGATGTTCATGATGTCAATCACTGGATAGTCTGGTCGATACTCGATTATTTTTACAGACCACATTCATATAGCTATAATATTGCTGAGTGCGGCACCACTGGCACAAGAAAACAGCCCGAGCAAGACTGAGACACTATCGTGACCTACTTGAGTAAAACCCACAGTACTCTCATGGCGCCTGCACCCGTGTGACCTCTCCAGTAGCCGCTCTTCACCATCGCTGAGCGGGCAGCGGAATCGGTCATGTTGTGTCTCATTTCTTCGAACGTCTCCGACTCAGCATAGGCGTTCAAAATGCGGCGAACACGTTTGTGCGTGAACTCCTCGCTTGCAGGAGTCCGTCGGTCAACGCTTGACTTGTCAACTGTAAATATTTCCATCATGGCGCATATTTATCAGATAATTGACTAAAACCAAGTGAATACAGCGTAAATAGTCCATGATGGAAAATAGAACTATTAAGCACATCACGATGTTAAATGTCAATGTCGTAAAATAATTGTCGCATGAATACCCCAAAATATATCTCAACAAGCATGGAAAATGCATATCAACATATATACCTACATCCACGACTCATTACATTTGAAATAAAGTTGACTTAATTAATACGTCTCTACGAAATCAACCATTTGTTTTCATTTCTATTATGTCATCGATTACAGTGGATGGTCGGTAACTCGATAAATCGTTGAAGACGAAATTATGGTCCCGGCAGTGTCGTGCTCGACACTAACGTCTGAAATCGACACCACGCTTGTCTCGAACTGAAGGTAATTCAAAATAGTTTTATAGTCTAGGACAGAGGAACTTACTGTATTCATCAAGAGGGTTGGCGTATTTGGGACAAGGGTACCCTAGGTTGGTGAAGTACGGTACAAGGTCATCTACTTTCCCAAAGTAGGCTAGTTCTCCAAGGGACAAGATGGCGACATGGTCAAGTAGCTTAAAAATGTCAGAACGAGGCTGATGAATGGAAAGGACGACAATCTTCCCTCTGTGTGCCAAGTCCGCCAGGTTGGACACAAGGTAACGCGCCGTGTAGCTGTCTAGCCCAGTGGTTGGCTCGTCCAAGAGGAGAATTTCTGTCGTAAATAGTGAAATATTGTCATCATAATGTCAACTGCGACAAAGGATAGTTAAAACATCTTGCCATACACCAAGAGTTGCTTCATCAAGTGTGACTATGTCTGGATTTTAACTTGGTCCTTAGCCCAAACTTTACTTCTAGGTAAACCAACCTCTCCAGACTTAACCACGAGCTTCTCGATCAAATTGTATAAAACAACAATAATGTGTAAATTATACAACAAGATTGCTAGATTTATATTGTTTCCCAAAGCGATAATACCAGAATATTAATTTGGGTAGACGCCTAATCCGAATCTTTTTAAAGCTTATTTAGTTTTCTCCCCAGTAAACTGAGAATAAAACATGAATAGACACCGACTTATTGATTTTCACGTAGCTTTTGGCGGTAAAGGATATTGTGCTATTATAAGTATTATTATTATTATTATTATTATAGTTAATACATACAGGGATCCAGAGTAATAGTAGTCCGCACGCCAACCATTTAAGCCATACGAATCACGTTGTCGTATTTAAAAATCAAAAACGTATGACTTAACCATTTAGTGACATGTTTTCAACAAGAATAACACTTAATTGACTAATTTTGGGTAACAAACGAAATTATTTCCCGAACTATTGTCATTCATTTTGTAATCTGTCATTTTATGATGCATACTTATTCCACTGGCACGGGACAGGCGGAAACATGACGCGCATACATGAGTATGAACGTACAGTAATATATATTTAAACATTACATGGTTGCCACATTCATAAATATTCCAGGTAGGTCGCGGCCGCTTCTAAACAGGCAAACCAGTCATTGATATTATGAACAACGTCCCTTGCCGTCGGGGTACGATGACACGCCATCAACAAAATCAAATGACAAGCATAGGTTACCCGGAATCCCAACAGGCGTTATAGTTACCTGGATCCTGGAGAAGCTGCAGTGCGATGGTAACACGTCTCTTTTCGCCGCCGGAAATACCTCTGATGATAGCGCCACCTATGCGGCTGTCGGCTACTTTACGAAGTCCCATGTCCATGATGACCTTCTGCACCTGGAGTGAGTTACGCAAGTAGGTGATAATGTCAGCTTAGATTCAAACACTCGCGGTACGATGCCACCTAAATCTTTCTGAATGAGTCAGAACCCCATTTCGTCGCTTTATCCACACCATTCAGCCATTGTGGACAACGAATCCCCGTACTAGCCAGCGCGAGGCACTTCGGGCTCAAGAGGACGAATCCAGTATTAATGGCGTCTTCAGGATGAGGGAAGGGTGCAGAATTTCTGTCAAATTGCAATAGTTTTTGGATAATCTTTTAAGGAGCTCAAAAGACTGAAGTAGTAAGACAAGTTCTACATCTACCTTTGCCTCAACATCGTCCTTGCTGGTACCCCCGGGGAGTTTCAGGTACGCCGTGTACCTTAGGGTCTCTCGGACAGTTAAGTTCGGAAGCAGTCGGTCTGCTTGCATGACGTAACTGGCATACGTCTTCATCAGGCTACGTGTACACTTTCTGTTCCGGAAATGGGTCTCCCCACTCACTTCCCCCTCTCCACGACAGGATATGACGTCAAGCAGTGACGTTTTACCAGACCCTAAGGGTAGATTGCAAAAGATATTACTTGGCACAAAGGACACGATTCGTACTGTGCGAGATGTAACAGCATTTTATCAAGGTAGTTACATTTATTTTGTTTCTATTTCATTGAAATAGAAAGAGATGCAATGGAATTATACATGCTTATGTTTGTTTAGAAATCGAACCGAGAAAAGGGATTTTCGAAAGAGATTTTACACCATTTTCAAAATAATTTTATTTACGTCCCTAAAATGTTGTGTAGGTTGAAACAGAATCAGTTTAACTAAATAAAATCTACAAAACCTTTCCAAAACCAAAGAAATATCTGCTAAAAGTGCATTTTACGATTCCCACTGTATCATGAGCATGTGTTTCTGGATCACTATCAAGTGGTGATGATATCAGGTGTTCGCGAAAAGGTGAGCGTGTACTGCCCCATCGGTGGTATCTGATACACACATACACAAAGTCACGTATTTTTCGTCTGACGAAACACGGGAACATTTGGTACAAATCGAAGTAGGGAATTGCATCAATCATTTTAGTTACTGACATCATTTTGGTCATAATTTGAAATACCCTACACATGTCGATCATTTTAAGAAACAGTCGTGTAAAACTCTTTGTAGACTTCTCAGCAAGAGTATGATCGCTTGTACCTCAAACGTTTTGAAATGTAGGCACCAATGGATGGAGCTGCTGGAATATTGATCGACATAAGGGAAAGTTGATATTGGGAATTAGAAATCATCCCTCCTGTCATTCAGTTTTGTGGGTAGTATTTTGTGTCACTCTGAATCTTTATGCACAGATATAAATATGAAACAGATAAGGCGGTTTCATTGGTCTCTTTTCAGTCTAAAATTAAGCATACAAGAAAATAACAATCCATTTGAATGGCAAAAACTGTAATGATTTGGACTCCGTCCAAGAAATATCTTGCTTTTCTTAAACGCACATTTAGAATAGACAGAATGGACACTTGAATGAAATCAGTCCACAAACCAGAACTTCCAATGATGGCTGTGATCTTCCCGCTCTCCAGCAGCATTGAGATGTTCTTGAGCACCTTTCGTTGTCGACGTTGTCTGAAGCACATACCCTTCCACCACGGCCCCGCCCACTCTGTCACTGTGTAAGACACGTCGTTCACGGAGACGACGCCGGCCGAAGTTCGATCATTTTCACAAGCCACCTCCCAGGACACGGCTGACATCGGACGTACAACGCCATCTACCTCCGTCAACGTGGAGAAGTCCATTTCTCTTTTTTACTGTTTCAAAACATTTTAGTGAAATACTTGTTTGAGTTACGAATAAATCAAATGTAACTGTTGCTAACTATGACTCCAAATGATGTTAGTGGTATTGATACTTATCAATTAATATTAGAGTAAACTCCTTCCGAGTATTGACTGGGTTCCTTCTACATGATCCTAAACGAGTAGACAGGCGGGGGCAGATTTCTCGAAGGCTGTGGCTGGTCGCCACATAGCGTAGCTTTCATTGGTCCTTGGTATCGAACGAAGGTCAAATTGCTGACTTCTTGAAGACTTATTTTAGGATCCCACACAGGCGCATCTATAACCGGATGTGGTACAGATTTATACCTCGTTATCCTTGTTGGCTGAAAGCGCTAAGCTAGCTATGCGAACTAACAGTGGAACAAGTTTATCGTGTTTCGAAAGGTTGTCCAATTTCCACGCTCCTTAATGAATATATATGACATCCATGGTGGTTATAAGTGATGATATTGATACGTCAATTATATAAGTTGTGGCACATTATGGACTTAATTGCATACCCTGCCTTGACCCGTTCCACATAGCGATCGTAGCTGTCGTACGTCTAAGGATGGGAGTTAAGGTTACCTTTAGGCTGCGAACGCTTTGTAAAAGCCAGTGGGTTTCACCAAAGTAGTAAACATGTGGCCAATGTTTCTTTGGGACTTTTTTACACATTCATGATGATATGCTGCGATATAAATTATCACATAGCTGATTTTGTTTTCAAAAGAAACCGTCACCGTAGCGGGCAATTTGTGCTGTCGTCAAACACCAAACAATACAGTATTTGCTCTGTTAACAGCGCATTCCGGATCATTGGACTGATCAGATGGAAACCCTGACACGCCGCAGTTTATGTATTATTTAAATATTAATGCTGGTTTTTTTTACCTGTAGAATATATTTGAACATGATTATTGAATTTGCGTCTTGACGTACAAGGCGTGCGAGATTGGATTAATTGTCCTGAAGAGACTACGCGTGGATTTGAATCCTGGTTCACCAGTGTTTTCATAGAGGAACTCGTAGGTAACACAACCACTAGTTTGCATGCATGATCGTCTGTTTGTTCCATGTTTTACAGCTAACTGCAGATAAACTCTCTCATCTTATGTGGTCCCTCGACTCAAGTTTGCTGTAATAACGATCCTATCATGTTTGGGCTTAAGCACCTTTTAACCTAATTCAAGCGAAATACCGACCTGTTAGCTTCATATGGATTGAATGGGTTGCGTTTAACGCCGCTTTGAACAGTATTCCAGTCTATCACGGGGTGAGAGCTTAATGTGGGAGAAGAGCCCTATTTCATGCAGGTCTCAGACCTTTACCCTTTGGCGAAACCCACGAGCACGGATATGGTACTGACAAACCTAGAAATGCTTCATAACTAGAAATGCTTCATCTGTGAGGAAAGAGGGACAAACCAACGACGGCTATGTTTACCCGTTACAGGAGACCGCGATGCTGAAGGCCGTCCGGCTTCTTAATCACGGCAAATGTTTGATGCCAGAGAACGAATAGCGCGTCCTTATATGGTCTCAGGCGTTTACCACTTTGGCTAATCACACGAGCAAATCTAGAAACATAATCGGGGCGAACTGGGATTCGAACCCAACATCATACGTTTTTGGCGTGCACAAAGGTCACAACTCTGCACAGCGTATCAAGGCGACTTAGACGACTGGTCCCCTGTGGGGACCGTGCCCCTGAAATATCTGTTGTGAATAATAATAATTCCTCAAACAAAACCCCGATATCATTTTCGTCTAAACAGCCACACCGCTTGCCCTTCCGCAATGTTATACCACAAACCAGATATACGCATATGTACTCCGCCAGTATCTGTGTCGACTGCATAACATATAATTATACCACTTATTACCTTTTAATAACCCATTTCTTCTATGTCTCTTTATCGCCAATAAATCGTTTTGGACAAATCGTTAAATATATCCACGAATATATGGTTAGATCCGAGTGAGTGCGTTGATTTTAACCCCGCTTTCAACAGTATTTCAGTTATATCACGGTAAGTAGTCGTGTTGGTCTTAGACGTTCACCGCTTTTATGAAGCCCTTCATGTATGGTATGATGCTGGCAAATCTTGAAACATAATAAGCGAATGAGGATTCGGTTCTACGATCAAAGGTTAATACTATCAGATCAACAATGACTGTTCTAGATTTATATATAAAATAAATACTGAGGTATAATAATAGCTTACTCTTACCTTTCCTCTGCATTAAGCTTTCACTTCTTATATTACGCAGCACATCCTAATGGGCAGTGCTTGGACTTGACTGATATACATTAATTCGTTGTAATAGCCACAAGGGGTATCTACGCAATTTAAGTGGCCGTGTTCACTTATGTATCTGATAACAGTCCAGGTCACTGTAACCGATTTAGATTACTCATATATCATGGTATCTCCGACATGTACAAGGGTAGCAGCAATGGTGTAACCATACAGTATATTAGCGTGACATTTGTAAACAAACCCGATAACCGACTTAGACATATGCGTTTTTTCCTACAACATATGGGGCACGGGTGGCCCTGTCGTCAAAGGCGCTGCGATTCGCTGTGCAGAGTTGCGTCCCTTGGGCACGCCAGAAACCTATGATTGTGGGTTCGAATCCCGGTTCGCCCCGATTATGTTTCTAGGTTTGTCAGCACCATACCCGTGCTCGTGGGTTTCACCGAAGTGGTAAACGTCGAAATCCTGCATCACTTCGGGCTTTCCTCCCACATTAAGCTGACACGCCGCGATAAAACTGGAATACTGTTAAAAGCGGCGTAAAACCCAACTCACTCACTCACTCACTCCTACAACATATTGTACATAGTATTAGTTGAGATAAAACTATGTAGGACCGGAGCTTGGCCTTTTAGTTGACGCGTTTGGTTGAATACCGGGGTTCGATTCCATACATAAATATATAACGTCAACGCCTGATAATAACCAGTCTCGATTTTGTGCCGAAACAGATTGCATTGGACGTAAAAGGTAAAATAGTGGTGGGAATTGATTCAATGGATCACTGTAAATCAGTCAGCGAAAGGGGTAAGCATATTCCAGCCCTACCGGTGGCGCCCGCCATTCACACTAATAAAAAATATATGCGAGTGTTTGAAGTGTCGATTCTTAAATAGAAATGATAAGTTAACCCAGGAATCTGTAGTAAAAGAATTTTGTGTGGAACCGACAAACAACCAACAAAAGTATTACAAACAACAATCGTATTTCAGAATTAACGAGAATGGCAGTACACGATATAGTGGTACAATAGTCAACATCAGTATAACATGTGGGAGGAGTGGAAAGGACAATGACAAACAATAATCACCTCGCCAGAGGTCAAACTTCCGAGATAGGCCTAGGATGAACAACAGGGTGAAAAAGATCTTAACGGAAACTGGTCTTGATGTAATGTGAGATGAAATGTGAGAAGAGACGGGCGCGCGCTCGATTCACTTATTTTGTCTAACTAGCTTCCAGCACTTTCCACACACTGCTAGACCAGTCCAGTGTCACTCGAACATCACACATATTTCTATAACGCTTGACATCCATACAACCTATTCCGGAAGTTTACAGATAATTCGGGCAACTAAAAATAATAACATCCTCACCACTGCTTACATTAAATAGTACCTCATTCCTGACAACCAATCATTGTCAAAATACAATGCAATGAACTTCTACTGAATCCCAACAGAAACAATGTAATTCAGTTACAATCATTGTTTAACAATAAATTACAGTACCCTATAGAAGTGTTGCCTGACATCGTACAGCATTACTCCTGCCTTACGACTGTGGCCTGCAAACAATCGAGCTTTGACCAGAAAATAAAGATATGGACAAGACAATACAGTGGCAATTCTTGGTGCTCCCAGCTGTGACGTGGCTATAATATTGCTAAGTGTAGCGCAAAACACCACTCACTATGAAGTATTCTTACTTATTTTTTGTTAGTATATATGATAAAACCTGATTTTCATCCCAATTTGGTCTGTTTTTCGCCTCATGATTTTCAGGGAAATTTGCAAGAAACTGTTCAACCAGGGGGATTTGCTAGAATTCGGGTTTAACGTTCCGTTCAGTATTATTTCACTTATATAGCGACTTGCATGCATGTGTGTCTTTTCACGTCTTTTCGTATGACACGGCCGGGCAACGTACCCCTGGCATTGCGCCCTCCGGGCAGACGCCCCATCCACTAAACCTCGGAGGTGGTCTTATAAAAGTTAAGATTTGTTTGTACTTCATAATACACGAGGAGGTATGTAGATGCGTGCATTAAAACACGTGGTACACGAATTAAGTCTTATCAGCAATGGCGGGATACATTCATACAGCCATACCTTATGTACTCTGTCCTCGCACACAACTTGGAAAGTATCAGCGGTGGTAGACTACGCAGGTAAATTCTAAGTGAACATTGTTATAAATTACTCCTCTCCACATAACATGACAACCCTTTTTCAGAGTTGGCAGATAAAGAACGCATGGGAGTTTACTGATTTCAACTCGGTTGGGTCCACTCGTACACTAGCATTCGATAACAGCATGACACACGGAAAGCCGTTGTGCTGTTGGCTGAGGGGACGGCTGTGTTCCCTGCGTGATAACAGCCATCGTCATTTCCGACATAGCTTGAGAGGGTAAAGGTCTAGGTTATATTGATTTTTTTCAGGGTGAGTGAGTGAGTTTGGTTTTACGCCGCTTTTAGCAGTATTCCAGCAATATCACGGCGGGGGACACCAGAAATGGGCTTCACACATTGTACCCATGTCGGGTCTTCGGCGTGACGAGAGAACGCTTTAACCACTAGGCTACCCGACCGCCCCGATTTTTTTCAGAACAGATTACATAGTTGTTGATGCTGTGGTGTCAAAAAACGTCCATTTCACAATAAAATAAAGTATATTTAATGGTGCGTTAACGCTGGACTCAGTAATACACTTCTTTTACTCTGGCAGGAATTTTCATATAATTGTGTTAAGCACAACAAATCAACTTTCCGCAAATTCAACATATTTTGTTTACTGTAAAACCCGAGGCCCACATTTTCAGGAATAGTTTTGTTTTATTCAAAATAAAACAAGCACCCGTTATCAAATGATCATCTTACAACTGGGACAACGTCATCAAGGTACAATCAACCAGGTCACGCATTCCAACCATCCTTGATTAATTGTGACTTTTTCTGTAGTATGTATACGTTGTGCTTAAAGTAATTGTTTGTGTGAAACATAAGCGAGTTAAACATTAGCTCACACAGTAGTAAATACAATTTCGTCATATGACATTTGTAAAGAACACAGATTTAAATTTATATTTTACTAACATCAGAACCAAAAGTAAACGACTAAACACACATGAAATACTGCAGCAGCTGTGACGTAATACACATACACTTTGGAAAATTAAGCACCGTTAGGGACCACTTCAAAAGTTCGATATCGGATAAAAACAAAATTCCTTAACTTTTAAGGCATAACCCCACCCCTACCCCCAAAGTTGCAGTCCTGAGTTTTGTGGGCTCTGTTGTCTCGCATTTACTTGTTTTCCCCTGCTTAAAAAAATAATATTCTTTCTGGTGAAGTTTATTTACTACGTGTTGAATATCATTTTTTTAATGGATCAAATCTGCCATTCTATAATGCGCACTGCACTAGATGGACTTACCACTACTGTCGGCGACAATAAAACCCAATTGTGGAAGACTAGATGTACTTATGACAACTCCTAACAGCATTTGAATGAAAATAGAAACGGTTTATTTTCGTTAGTGCACAACACATTGCTATTTGAGGTAAGTTGACTTTGTCGGATGGAATAGTTGCTGGGCCATTTACAATATCAACAAGAAATATTTGACACAAACATATTTATATGAACATTTACACACCATAACACAAGATATACAATACACCAACACATACGTATGTGTTGATAGTGCCTTATTTACATCAACTGTGTCATACAATATGGACATTGTTTCACATTAATTTTACATTTACAGTTTCGAGCCTTCAGTACATATACTCAATGACAAAAGTTCCTGTGACACCTATATTTTAGTGTATTTTTCAAACAAGTAAAGTTTGGTTTTCAATATTGTAGTACATGTATGGAATCAAGTCACAAAAACGCAACTGCTACAGAAAAGCAATGCATTCCATGCAAAAGTTGACTTTTATGGAGGCCCCATGAATTTCACCACCCAAGAATGGGTATAAAAACGTGTGCGTTAACGGGATTCCATATGCATTGTTTAGCATCGTGCTGACAACAACCACTCAGAAAAACAACAAAATTACGCAATTATTCAACCTTACGAAATGCCACGCCTGTCCGAAAATGAGCATAAATTGGAAGCAGGATCGAGTCAGCGTGATGTTGCAAGACAATTTAACGTCCACAGAAACACCATTTGGTGTTTATGGCAACGTTGGCAACAGACGAATGCAGTCAGAGACCATCCTCGGAGTGGCAGGCCACGCGTAACCAATAATCGACAAGACAACTGGATTCGAACAACACACCTACGAAATCGATTCCAGCCAGCAACAGTGACTGCAAGAAGCATCCCTGTCCTTCGACGAATATCTTCACAAACCGTACGTCGTCGCCTCATATGTGCAGGAATTGTCGCCAGAAGACCCGCCAGACGTCCCATTTTGACAGGAAACCACCGTCAAGCACGTCTACAGTGGTGCAGACACAGCTACGCTGGACGACCATGCAGCGGGGACAAGTTCTATTCGCTGACGAGTCTCGTTTGCACCTCAGCCACTGCGATGGACGGATTCGAGTGTACCGACGTCGAGGTGAACGTTACGTCAATCATTGTGTCATTGAAGAAGATCGGTTCGGGGGCTGCAGTGTTATGGTATGGGGTGGGATTACAGCAAGACAGAGGACCCGTTTGATAGTGGTAGAGGGAAATCTTAATGCACAGCGCTACCGCGACGAGATCATCGGTCCTGTTTTTCTACCGTTTTTGCGTCGCCATGGCCCCGACATTACCTTTCAACATGACAACGCCCGACCTCATATTGCGCGACTTGTTTAGTATTCTCTTCAACAAAACAACGTGAATGTCATCCCCTGGCCGGCTTGCTCCCCTGATCTCTCACCAATCGAGCACATGGGGGATGAGATGGATCGGCGCCTTCGACGTCAACCACGTGTTCCACAGACACTCCAGGAACTTCGATACATGCTCCAGTAGATATGGACAGATATCCTACAGGACTTGGTGCGACGCCTGGTCCATTCCATGAGACGAAGATGTGTTGCTTGCATCGCAACCAGAGGTGGACACACACGCTACTGATTTGTAAATTGACATTTTGGCATGTTCATGTTTTATTTAGGAAATCACGCATTTTCTGAAGTCAGTATGGCAAATCAAACCATTTGAACACTTACAGGAGTCTTTTATCTGTTGCAAACCGAAATTGTTTCAGATTTGGTAAAAAACATAACTTTGCATTAAATCTTAGGAACTTTTGTTGTTCAGTATATATACAAGAATAAAGGTGTAAGGTCACACTTCCTTCGCAATCTCACATAGATCGAGCAAGCGTCAAAATTGAAATCAATGTAGATTTGGAATTCCACGAACTTTGAAAGCAATGTAAGCCAGGACGACAAATGAGAGTGAAAACCCAGTCAAGATGCCGAAGTTCCTGTCGATGTGGTCGACAGCGCCGGGGAAGGCCACGTTGAGATACGCACTGCCATTGGTAAACACACATGGAACAACTGCAACATATACACATTATGGATCAGACAGTTTAATGAGAATGTAACATTTGTTTGTTGTTTAACGCCGAGCTCAGCAATTATCCGGCTATATGTAAATAATCGAGACTGTGCCAGCCAATTCTGTGTCTCACATCATGAGATGAGATGGGGTTTAACATCGCGTCCAAAATGCGACGTGCATGCGGGTGTGTGTGTGGCTACTTGTACTTGTCCGGACTGGTGCCGATTTTACAGTGCTAGCACACTGAGATACCATGTCGCAGTTTAACATGAATACCCCACTCAGACACAGTATACTGACTCCGAGCCGACCAGTCCTTTTTTTAGCCCCTTAAACCCGAACTCCAGACAGGGTAACAACAAGTACCATCTTTTAACATCTTTTGGTATAACGCGGCCGGGGATCGGACCCCGGACCTTCAGCTCCCGGTCGCTTACCCAAATGGGATACGATGACATGAATCAACCAACTCAGCGAGCCTGACAAACCGATCCCGTTAGTCGCCTCTTACGACAAGCGTGGGTTGCTGAAGACCAATTATAAGACAGAATGCAACTAATACATATCTTAATACCCACCTGTACATGCATATATCTGCCAAATCGTTGATGTCTGGTCCTGGGCTCGAATCCCACATTTGACCTGACTGATTCCACAGTGACCTGCGTCACGCTTGGTTTGCTTCAATATGATATTCTGTTATATGACTGAGCAGTGGGCAGGTTAGGTTTTACGCGCTTATAATAGTATTCCAGTTAATCTTTAAGAATGTTCATCATACGACAGTGGAATCTTTGTGTTTGGCATTTTAAGTGATCAACCACACAGTAGTATTTGAATAATATATGTCAGTACTTATATGCTTATACATAAAGAGCTATTTTTTTGGAATGTGGTGGATTTTCACTTTCCTTTGATAAATACAATACCGTGCAAGAATCATGGATTGTCGTGACTGGTCAAGACGCGATAGTCCGTCGTATGCTGGAGTACTGCTGCGCGGCGTTAGGGATCAACACAAACACTTACATTTTCATGAGAATTGTGTGAGTGGCGGATAATACCAGAAGGGCAGGACATGCTTACCCTTTTCGCGAACTCCTTGTGTCATCACTGATTTTAATTGATTCATATAAAATTCGCAATTTTGCCTTTTAAGCCAATTGGAATCTGTTAATAGATATTGGGGGCGGTCGGGTAGCCTAGTGGTTAAAGCGTTCGCTCGTCACGCTGAATACACGGGTTAGATTCCCGACATGGGTACAATGTGTGAAGCCCATTTCTGGTGTCCCCCGCCGTGATATTGCTGGAATATTGCTGAGAGCGGCGTAAAACCAAACTTACTCACTTACTAATAGAAATTACATATTCTCTGGCGTTTTATATTTGCATATATGGAGAGATGTACGCTTATTCAAGTCATCTGACCTGACAAAGTTGACGTTCTCACCTACGTGGCTGCGGCATTAATGAAAATATCAACGATAATTATCAAGCATTGAATGTCAATTTTCAACTTACATTTCGTATTTTGTTCACAGGTCAGGGCGAGGCTGCTGAATTCATTGGCTGCAACTATCTCACTGCCATACTTATGAATCATTCCATAGCTGATATACCGGAAGACCTCGGGCATATTGGGCACAGCCCTGTTGGAAGAGATGCAAGGTAAAGAACTGGATACAGAGCCATATGACAGAGTCTGTATGAACATAACGGTATGCTAAATATCACGACAACGGTGAAGACCTTGACCAATAAAGTTGCCACTGAAAGGTAGCTGGGAATGTGTTTTGTCGTCGAGAGATGTTGTATTGTTACATACATAGGAATTTAAAGGAAAAAGGTAACGTTCTTCAAATCAAGATACTGTAGTCTGAGGTAGTTATGATTACTATTTCTGTCAGTATACATATGATAAGAGTTTCGTATAGCAATCCGTCAATGTATTAGGTCTCACCATGCTCATGTCTCTGTCACAAGATGCCAAAACAAATTGGATTTACATATTCATGACCAAAGGAGCTCTTCACGAATCAGGATGCAATGATCAGGATGCAATGACTGCATGTCCTGTCCTACCCAGGCTTATATATGCACAAACAGCTTAAATGTTACCTCAAAAACCCAGATGATAGAACAGCAGATGCTGTGAACAGGAGGCTGGTTGAGTTGTTGACAAGTTGAGAGTCCATGAAGACACCCATGTTAGCCACTGTGAGGAATTCTCCAGCAAAGTACAGCAAACACACAACACCCACGTACATCCCGAACTTGTCAGGATCCTCCGACATGCCAACTGCCCTGAAAAGATGGTGAGGTGAGGTGAAGTGAGGTGAGGTGAGGTGAGGTGAGGTGTAGTTGGGTTTAACGTCGCGTCCGAGATTATTGCACTTATATAGCGACCGCATGTACGCGTGTGTGTTTGTGTGGCTGCTTGTACTAGTCCGGACTGATGCCGAATTATAGTGCTAGCTCACTGAGATACCATGCCGCAGTTTAACATGAATACCTCACTCAGACACAGTATACTGACTCCAAGCCGACCAGTCCTTGTTTTAGTACCTTAATGCCGAACGCCAGACAGGGTAACAACAAGTACCATCTTTTAACGTCTTTTGGTATGACGAGGTCGGGGATCGAACCCCGGACCTTCCGCTCTCCGGGCGGAAGCTCTACCACTACACCACGGAGGCGGTCGCCCTGAAAAGAGACACACGTGATGAGGAAACTGTAGATTAAAGTAAAGGACATTGTCTTCCGCCGATTTCAACTTAATGAGAAATTATTTGTCATGACCAAACCTTGCCTCTATGTGTGTAGGTCTCTATCGCTTTAAGTAAATTCTAAGGCTGCTGTAATTACCTGAAGTAATGTTTTATTTGGCTTTCCATAAATCTATCTTTAAGATATTATGTAACGGAACAGATTATCCTTCTAGAACAATTAAATTCAATCTTGTCGATATCATGAATAAGTGAGCGAGTGTGGTTTTACGCCGCTTTTAGCAATATTCAGCAATATCACGACAAAGGACTCCAGAAATATGCTTCATATATTGTACCGATGTGGGAAATCGAACCCTGGTCTTCGGGGTGACGAAGGAATGCTTTCACAATAAAGCTACCCGACCGCCCCTATCGTAAGGGCAGGTTTGACATACACCCGATCCCGTTGGTCACCTCCTACGACAAGCATAGTCGCCTTTTACGGCAGGCATGGGTTCCTGAAGACCCATTCACCGTCCCTTCGATGTCATGAAGTTTTCCAAAATTTAAAGCTAATTTCTATTCGCATTTATCTGTTTGTTACTTCTGCATCGAGGAAATAGACAGTGTAGATGGAGATAATTCATAATTATGTTTAATTCCAATAGTACATCAGAACTATTTAAACAAACGCGCCACATCCTGCTGTGCATATATCAATGCCAGTATTCGATAGTCTCAGTTGGGCTCCGATTAAGATCCTAGGTCTGACACGACTTTGGGTGCTCCTTCCACATATATTGTCTTGTCAGGCTATAACTGAAATACTTTAATGGCAAAGCGACCTTAAACCACAAACACTCACTCACTCACAACTACACTGAAAGAGAATACGATGACATTCTTACCAGTACAAGAAGCTACTGAAGATGGCGCTGGCAAGGATGGAGAATGGTAACATATGGATGGTGTAGGCGGCCAGGAACGTGGTGGTGGAGTACAGGCCGTCACGGCATTCTCTGTAGAACACCTCTCGAATACAGGGAACTGAAACAATGGTTTTATGATCACGTTGTTATCTGACAGTGTTGAAATGGAGTCATGTTGATTCGAATGTAATTGGGCAGCTTGGGCATGGTGTGATTACGTCAGTGAATATTAAACACGGCAGTCAGCAATACTAAAGTTATCTTACATGTAAATAATAGTCTGGACCAGTGACCAGTGACCAGTGACCAGACCCAGATAGTCACAGAGTCTCGCTAACAGATTCCATTTTATTCGGCACTTAAGCAACATGACACAGAATGAATGTGTTTTGTACGGAGATGTAAGTAAATGTTTATTCGATCTTGAATGGGAAGTTTTACTTACGGAGCTGTAAGTAAATGTTGATATGCATTAAAAACCGAGAGGGTTTATAGTTGCTTTTAATAAATGCTGATATGAATTTAAATAGGCAGTGTGGTAAGGTGTTGTAAGTAAATGTTGATACGAATTTGAATGGGCACTTTAGTTATCCTATATGTATGAATGTAATATCATCACAAATTGTACCATTTACATATCATCATGGATGGAACCAGCAGTCAGCACATTCTGGGTTGGAGTGGTGAAATGGAGTTTAACGGAGCGTTCAAGATTATTGCACTCATACTGCGACGTGCATGCACGTGTGTGTCTGCTTGTACTAGTCCGTACTGATGCCGATTTATAGTGTTCGCCCACTGAGATACCATGCCACAGTTTAACATGAATACCCCACTCAGACACAGTATACTGACTCCGAGCCAACCAGTCCTTGTTCTAATCCCTTAAAACCGAGCGCCAGACAGGGTAACAACAAGTACCATCTTTTAACGTCTTTTGGTTTGACGCGGACCGGGATCGAGCCTCGAACCTTCCACTCTTTGGGCGGACGCTCTACCACTACACCACAGAGACGGTCTTCTGGACTGGGGACTGAATGATAAAGTGCTGCTTGATTGACCAACCGAAACTATTCTATAATCACTACGTACACAAGGGCACGATGTTGAGGATGGCCACGTGAGTGGGCACTGACACTGACTGGTATAGAAGACCAGCCCGATCCTGTATACTCTCCTGGTTGTTCTTCAGGCGACCCAGGAATACAGCTATGAACACCACAAACGCTGGCATCAACACAATCCGGTTCAGAAAGCCCTGTTTGTCCCGTGACAGGTTCAGAGTCATCCGGCTGATATCAAAACACGATGAAATTAGATAAGTATATGACAGATTATTAGGCTTTTGTAACACTGAGTCATTATTATTAAAAAATTTTTCGATATTCCACAAGCTAGTACAGTCATGAAAATTATGTGTGTCAACCGAAGGCAATTTTACTACTGGATTTGGTTAATGTGTCATCGAACAGAAGATAAAAAGGATGATTAATTTACATTTTAAAAAGTTGTAAAAGTTGTTATCATACCTGACAAGCGTCTTAACAACTCGGAACCAGCGAGGTCCACTTCTCCTGCCGACACTGGCTCTATTTGCTGGGTACTGAGCTAAGGACTCGCGGATGCTAGACTTTATGTCGCTGTACAGTGATGAGTCTCTGTAAGCTCCTATTATTTTGTCAACTCGCTTCTGGGACACTTCTTCCAGTCGACTGTTCCTCCTGTCTACACTGGACACATCGACTAAAGAAGAACGGAAAAGTGACAGATTGGATATAAAGATATTGCTCTGAATATTCACCTTAAGAATGAGCAGATCATGACATGGGTTATTATCATATTCGTTCGCAGTTGTAATAACACACACATATGATCGTGATCGACTTTAGAGGGTTACGTGTATGTGAAGCAGTGAACACAATGTTTACGTTCGGACAGATATAACGTATAGACTATTTCCACAATGATCATGCTTTTACGTTTTAAGGTAGTAACGAAATCGTGTTTTGTGGGTTTTGTATGTTCCATCGACTATTAAATAATTCCAGTAAGGATCAGTAGGGAAAGAGACCAACTGTTGATGTATCCTTAAGCATAAATCGTCTTTGAAGTCTTCGTATTTACTTTAATTCCACCAAACCGACAATTCTTTCATTTCCCTTAGGAAACACCAAAGAATGCACAGTCTCGATTATTCGCCGAAGCAGAATCCATTTGGCGTAAAAGGCAAAAATAGCGGAGTATATCATATGAATGTATCACTGTTGTTCGCGAAAAGGCTGAGCATGTTCTGCTCTACCTATTTCATCCATCACTCATACAATTTTCATAAAAACAAGTAAGCGTGTGTTGCCTGACGCCAATGATTAATAAAAAAATATTTCGTGTTTCAACCGTCGACCATAGTTTTCGAAAAGCAGTTAAGACAAAATCTGTCTACAACACTTCCATTGTTCGGCTTGCACGCTAGCACTCACTATATACATCCAGGGGGTTGGAGTAGCGGGGACATGGGTAACCAATGTCACTGAAATAAGGCACCATTCCACTTGTCTTCCCAAAATATGCCAGGTGACCCTGCGTTAAGATGGCTATCTCGTCCAAAATTTTAAAGATATCAGAGCGAGGCTGGTGTATCGACAGTAGTATGATCTTGCCCTCTCTGTGAGCTAGTTCCGCCAGGTTCATCACTAGGTAACGGGATGTGTAGCTGTCAAGACCGGAAGTAGGCTCGTCAAGGAGCAGGATTTCTAAAGAAATGAACAAATGAACTTTAGATAAAACAACGCCACCGTTTTCTGTATTTATTATGGACATACCGCATTGGTACTCGAGGATTAATACCTGGATCCTGTAGAAGTTGTATTGCTATGGTAACGCGCCTTTTCTCTCCCCCCGAAACGCCTCTGGTCACCTGGCCACCGATACGACTGTCTGCAACATGGCGGAGTCCCATCTGTTCGATCACTTCCTGCACCTGAGTGTAAACATTACATCATGTGATAAAATAAAAACAGAACAGGAACAAGAACAGGTAAATCTATAAATCAGGGTAAGACGTATTTGTTTGAATGCGCTACACTCCTGAATCAAGCGAAAAGCTTTCTTGGTTGCTTCTTACTATATGGTTGAAATCACAGCAATCAGGAAGGAATTTACCGCCACATACCATGATTACTATGCATGCCACCTATAAGTTCTGTCCAACTACTGTGTTAGCAGAGTCATTGTTTCTTCCACGGAATTAATTTGCAAATGACATGTTCAGCATTCATCGGTGAAAGTGAGTGAGTGAGTTTGATTTTACGCCGCCTTTAGCAATATTCCAGCAATATCACGACGGGGGACACCAGAAATGTGCTTCACATATTGTACCCATGTTGGGAATCGAACCCGGGTCTTCTGCGTGACGAGCGAACGCTTTAAGCACTAGGCTACCCGACCGCCCTCACTGGTGAAAGCATGATCGACTATTTGAAAATGTTCTACCTTTGATTCGACGTCTGCGCTGCTCATATTGCCGGGAAGCTTCAGGTAGGCAGTGAAAGTTAGAGTCTCCCTGACCGTCAGGTTAGGAAGCAGTTTGTCTGCCTGCATCACGTAACTCGCGTGTCGCTTCATCACTTCCTGTTGACATGGCTGGTTCCGGAAGTACAACTGGCCAGCGAGTTGACCTTCACCTCTACAAGCTATCACATCCAATAACGATGTCTTGCCTGATCCTAAAATAACATTGAAATATTTATACAGTGTTTGTTGAGTTATGTTTGTTTCTTTGAAATATTCTAAATCTATTCTGCTTTGTAGAAGCTGAGGCTTACATTATCACTCTAATTAGTCTTGTTTTGTACACAAAATATCCTTTCAGTAACTTTATTTAATAAATACATACTGGACATCAAGTATAATATGAACCGATGGAAAAAGTGTGTTTATTATCACAATTGTTGCTGTTCAGACGACCAGCCATCCATTTCACCGAGGGACATTGATTTGTTTTTAGTTAACCGTGACATAATGCGTCTTTATTCAAGTGTCTTCGGATAGCCTGTTCACCAAGCTAGTACCTGTTTAGCTACTTCAACATTCTTCAAAGGGCATACACCTTCGTCAGACATACCAGAACTTCCTATAAGTGCTGTTATTAGTCCTCCCCTGAGGGACATGCTTATATTGTTGAGAACTGTTTTATTTCGTCGTTTCCTGAAGCAAGCTCCTTTCCACCAGGGGCCTTCCCATTCCTGTACCGTGTACGTCACATCCTTTATGTGTAGCACAGGAGGAACTGTGTCACCGGAAGTGGGCAGGGGACTGATTGAGGTAGGCCTGAGGATAGGGGACGCATCTTGTAGTGTAGAGATGTCCATTTCTGATAATTAAAGTAATCATACTGATGAATAACCTTCCTTACAAAAAAAAAATGATCACACTAATACGACTCTTTCTTCATCAATTCCAAGTTCCATCAAATCTACCCGCTAATATACTTCCAAATCGCTGTCTCAAAGCCTAATCACTTAATCATAATCCTCAATCCAATCAGTTTTTATATTAACAGACAAGTAAAATATTTGCTTGAATTTTCGCAATCTTTGAAAAGAGTCCAATTTTAAACATTTTGATTTTCAATTATCACATCGTGGTGTCCATAGACATACTGACGTCTAAATCTTCAATCATACTCCACAATTTGTAAAAAATGAAAGTAAATGTCATGTGATGTTTACTGAGAAACAATATGTGAAATGCTGGATTTCCTCGTATATGACATTAATGTGGAATTTCGCGAAAGGACAGTTAGTGCCACGAATTAGTCATCACCATGGCCACCAGTTACGGTCCTTTCCTTGCTGATGTCTTCCTTTATACATATGAATCAGAATTCCACTCGGATTGTCAAAATCAAAACACGGGAAATTGGCTTAACTTTGACTATTGATCTCGTCGGAATCGTACAGTCACCTCTGCTTTTGGCAGTGATTTCTTATGGATATGGAAAGGGTTATATTTATTTATTATCAATATGCTTCGGGTATATCGATGATCTGATATCATTCAAAAACAGTCAAATAGCCAGTTCCCTTCCGCTGATTTTCCCATCTGAGTTGAAAAAAGAGATATTCAAATCTATGCATATAGAGTCAGGATGACATAATCTACCCACAAGACTGTATGGCAAGTGGGATGACTTAAACTTTCCTATGGTCAATTTTCCCTTTATGCCTAGGATCTACCATAGCTTTTGAGCATGTTCTTTAACGAATATTTCAAAGAGCATCATATATTCCTGCTCAAACGTTGTTTGGTCAAGCTAACAACATTCAGCAAAACGTTTTATGGAGACATGTGGAGGACATTTCTAAATTTTCCGCATCAGAGACTTGTACCATATGTTCCCCTGTTTTTTCGCGTGAATTATTGTTTTGCCTTTGCATGTGTTTGTAAAGGTCGGCACCGATAGGGTGTCATCGCTATATGATGGTGATATAGTCGGAATCGTACAATCGACCCTGCCCTTAGTAGAGATTCTTAATGAATATGGTAAGGATTTTGTTTGGGACGGGTGCCACCGGCGGAAAAGGATATGCAGCTCAGATTTTCGAAAACTGAGTGCCTCTATTTTGTAGTGAATCATTAACATTAAATGATATAGTCGGAAAAGTACAATGAACTTTTAGCATATATGATAATTATGGAGAGGGATCTTTCGCTTTATGTACTACATACTTTTTATTCAAATATAAGTACGCTGTTGACATTATTATATGTTTAATTCACTGTTATTTTCCAGCACAGGAAACAATGGTACAGCTATTCAAAGGTGACGTCTCTGTGTGAATAACCGAATCGATTTCTACGACGACCAGGACCCTGCGGATGTTAGCAAAAGATGCGATCTACGCTTGGGGTACGCTGACAGACAATCAGCCAGTCATAATAACCTCGATGGCCGTAAGTTGGTTGTACGACAAGCATAACTGGAGAGACCCGTGAAGATCCGGGGTAGAATAGGTTTTCAGCAACCCATGTTTGCCGTAAAAAGCGACTATGCTTGTCGTAAAAGGCGACTAACGGGATCGGGTGGTCAGGCTCGCTGACTTTGTTGAAGCATGTCATCGTATCCCAATTGCGTGGATCGATGCTCATGATATCAATCACTGGATTGTCTGGTCCAGACTCGATTATTTACAGACCGCCGTCATATAGCTGGAATATTGCCGAGTGCGGCGTTCAACAAACTAAACCAAAATCTTTGCCATGTGACAATGGACACATATAAACACCAAGAGAGCATGCTTCACTCAATACATACACTGCCCGATGACATCCAGGACAATCATGTAGGGGTACATGACGCTGATCATGTAGAGCTGTAATATTGCTAAGTGCGGCGTAAAACAACAAACAAAACAAAACAAACAAACTATAACTGGCGACTGTTGTTCCTGAACACCCACAGGGCGTATTACTTCAGATACATGGAATCTGTTTTAGTGCCAGTATTGACATCAAATGCATGAAATCTGATTGTGTTTTGAACCACACAAGACCAAAACAAAAGAAAAGCAAAACAACACGTACCTACATTTCTGGTAATAACCCTTATTCAAGAGCGAAATAAACATCAGGAAATGTAGATAAAAATGAAGTATGACTTTACTGTCAATGTCATCTATGCTTTAAAATGCCATTGGAGAAACGATCATTAAATACGTTAGACCAAAATATTGAATATCTGTATACAAACATACGTAGAACGCAGAGGACGCAAACCTTACCTTTTAAATTTGTAAGGCCACACGGTAGAAAACAAACTGCATGTGCTAAGGTCACATGATAAAAGTGATCTAGATCATGCTTGGGTTTAATGTCGATGTGTTATCAGACCTCGTGCCTGCGGGTCCCTGGTGATAAACACCCCTTGTGAAATGTGGGACTTGACAAGAACTACGTGCATGCGTCCTCTACCGTCGACATAACTGACAACCATGGCGCAATATGAACGGGTCTCGTGTCTGCGACATAGAAGGTAAATATATACATCTCACGTTTTACTAAACAGCTCACAATGACTTCATCAACGGCGGGGTAACCTCGTGGTTAAAATTGTCCCCGCTGTGGTATGACTGGGTTTAAGTTGAAAGCGGCGTTAAACCCAATTTACTGACGCATTCATCATGCATTTTGTTTCAAAACAATGAAATCAATTCACATTAGCTGCAGATGGATTAAATTTTTGGTTTCATCCTTAAAGGGGAATGATGTACTGATGGTTTATGGACCAGGGTCCAGTGACACGAATGGGTTTTGCACCAAGGATTGATAAGATTTCGTAATGATAGTCACGGTTAATATATGAGCTCGAAGTGTACATGGTGTTGACATATTGTTGACATCGACTAGACTTGGTAAGATAACGATACAGGACATCGTGATAACGCGGTGAATGACATTAGAACTTTCCTGCTCATAGATTGAAGTTCAATCTTCCAGTCATACAGTATTCTTGATCTCGAATGATATTTTTCCTGTAGGATTAAATGAGATTGCATGAGGTAAATATTTGATTTTCAGACTTTAAAATATGAAGATTTAATTATGATATTCCATCACTCAGAAATCACTTCATGAGCTATTTCCTTCTTCATCGACAGTTCCTGAATGCATAATTACCACTGACGACAATGGTGGACATCGATAAAGTGTTCACCGTTGACCTCAACTTCAACAAACATGCTCCCATTGATGTCCGTGTAGAAGACCTGTCCTACTCTGTCAGTGACAGACCAGTCAAGATATGGCAGAGACTGGCGGCACTGCAGATGCCCTGGGAATGGTTGGAAGAACCACAGACTAAGATGGTGCTCAGAAATATCTCCTTCGGAGTCAAGAGCGGGAAGATGCTGGCCATCATGGGAAGCTCAGGTATGTGTTTTGTTTGTTTGTTGTTTAACGCCGCACTCAGCAGTATTCCAGCTGTATGTCGGCGGTCTGTAAATAATCGAGTCTGAACCAGACAATCCAGTGATTGGCATCATGAACATTGATCCACGCAACTGGGATCGATGACATCTCAGGTATGTGAGTGAATCAGCTGGGATTAACATTTCTTAGAATGGTATGTCAGTTATCTCAAAACGTGTAAGCTTACTGTGGACGGAAATCCCGAACTGATTTTAATAATTATAGGCATACACATAAAGAGCAGTAAGAGTTTAAAGAGTATTTGTCTGTGAATTAGTTGTACAAACTTCTTTTACATACCGGAGAGACATGTTTGAAATAGTTGGCGATTATGACAGCAGAATCAATGTTTTAAAAGTCGTTTTTTAAACAACTAAAGTGAAACAACAAATTTGAAAAGTAATGGTTTGAGAGTTTATAATTGGAACTCAGAAATGTTGGCTTTACTGGTGTCTCGCTTTTAAAAAATATTACAACGTTACGTATCCTTCTTGGTGTCGCCTTCCAATACCCAATTTACCAACAGGAAGCGGAAAGACATCACTGCTTGACGTGATGGCGTGCAGGACGATGACAGGGGAGGTAACTGGTGAGGTCTACCTGAACGGTGCTGCACGAACAAGGACTATGTTAGACACCTGCTCAGCCTATGTGCGACAGGACGACCGGCTGCTGGGAAACCTGACTGTGAGAGAGACACTAATGTTTGTAGCACAGCTCAAACTTCCCACCAATATGCAGCAGATTGAGGTGGAAGACAGGGTGAGTGATCGGGGAATGTGTACACACAAAAGAGGAGTGTATGTATATAGTTACAAAATAATAATCCGATAACTCACGATAACTTTCTTTGCACGCCTAATTAGGTCAGGATCCTCCTCTCTTTTAACGCCAGTCCGGTGTAAAATCGGAGAATATATACAGTAGACTACGTTTATAACGAACACGCTTATAACGAACGGACGGATATAACGAACATATTTTTAGTCCCGGCCATTTGATGTATATATGTTGTATATATACTTATAACGAACTACGGTTATTACGAACTAAAATTAGTGGTCCCTTTGAGTTCGTTATAACCGTAGTTTACTGTTGTGAGTTATTTCGAGTGAAAATGAGTTCGTTGGTCGAAACTGCCTACCAAACTGAGCATGGGGTGTTTAAAAAGTGAGACCTAGATGGTTTGCGTCTATGCAACTTACCACGGCCAGGAGTTTTTTCATGACAACAACTGATTTGCATCCAAGTCTTTAATGTTCTTCTAAAGAAGAATGATAAACAGCTGCATAAGATCCATGGTAAATGTGCACTCGTTGTAAAAGTCTTAAAATATCATTGCAATTGCTTTGTTGCCGCAGGTAAAAAATGTGATGTCGGAGTTGGGTCTGTCCCATGTTGCTGATACCAGGGTGGGAAACTCCGAGATAAGGGGCGTGTCGGGCGGGGAGCGGAGAAGGATCAGCATCGGGATACAGCTGCTGGTAGATCCGAGTAAGTCATCGACAGTTCAGTTTCATGTATATCTTAATATGTATAAACTTTCTAAGGTTAGTTATACTCTTATCTGTCTCATAACAAGTGATGCACCAAACACAAATGGGAGCGAACTATTCAAAATACCCTGCACACACGAATAAATCATAACAATTTAAACTACCAGAATAGTTAGTGAACGTATTTTGTGTTACCTTTCAGTAAATCGGTGAGACAATGACTCAAGTTGTGGCTGTAGCCGGGCATGTAACGTCACGTGGGGTATTGTTTCAAATGGTTGTCGGTGATTTTGTTTCTCGTGGTTGTTTATCCGGGCATACTGTTCCCCGTGGTTGTTTATGCGGGTATACTGTTCCCGTGGTTGTTTATCCGGGTATACTGTTCCCGCGGTTGTTTATCCGGATATACTGTTTCACGTGGTTGTTTATCCGGGTATACAGTTTTAAGTGGTTGTTTATCCGTGCATACTGTTTCACGTGGTTGTTTATCGGGGATTACTGTTGACGTGGTCGTTTATCCGGGTATACTGTTTTAAATGGTTGTTTATCCGAGTATACTGTTTCACAAGGTTGTTTATCCGTGATTACTGTTTGACGTGGTTGTTTATCCTGGTATACTGTTTCACGTGGTTGTTTATCCGAGTATACTGTTTGACGTGGTTGTTTATCCTGGTATACTGTTTCACGTGGTTGTTTATCCGAGTATACTGTTTGACGTGGTTGTTTATCCGGGTATACTGTTTCACGTGGTTGTTTATCCGAGTATACTGTTTCACGTGGTTGTTTATTCGGGTATACTGTTTCACGTGGTTGTTCATTCGGGTATACTGTTTCACGTGGTTGTTTATTCGGGTATACTGTTTCACGTGGTTGTTTATTCGGGTATACTGTTTCCCATGGTTGTTTATCCGAGTATACTATTCACGTGGTTGTTTTTCCGAGTTTACATTTTCACGTGGTTGTTTTTCCGAGTATACTGTTTAACGTAGTTGTTTTCCCGATTAAGTGGATTGACTTGTTGTCTCCAGGTATACTGTTTAAGTGGATGGAATTGTTGTTTCCAGGTATAGTGTTTAAGTAGATGGACTTGTTGTCTCCAGGTATACTGTTTAAGTGGATGGAATTGTTGTTTCCAGGTATAGTGTTTAAGTAGATGGACTTGTTGTCTCCAGGTATACTGTTTAAGTGGATGGACTTGGTGTCTCCAGGTATAGTGTTTAAGAAGATGGGTGTGATGTCTCCAGGTATAGTGTTTAAGTGGATTGACTTGTCTCCAGGTATACTGTTTAAGTAGATGGGCTTGTTGTCTCCAGGTATACTGTTTAAGTGGATTGACTTGTTGTCTCCATGTATAGTGTTTAAGTGGATGGGTGTGATGTCTCCAGGTATACTGTTTAAGTGGATTGACTTGTTGTCTCCAGGTATACTGTTAAGTGGCTGGGTGTGATGTCTCCAGGTATACTGTTTAAGTGGATTGACTTGTTGTCTCCAGGTATACTGTTTAAGTGGATTGACTTGTTGTCTCCAGGTATACTGTTTAAGTGGATGGAATTGTTGTTTCCAGGTATAGTGTTTAAGTAGATGGGCTTGTTGTCTCCAGGTATACTGTTTAAGTGGATGGACTTGTTGTCTCCAGGTATAGTGTTTAAGTAGATGGACTTGTTGTCTCCAGGTATAGTGTTTAAGTGGATGGACTTGTCTCCAGGTATAGTGTTTAAGTAGATGGACTTGTTGTCTCCAGGTATACTGTTTAAGTAGACGGACTTGTTGTCTCCAGGTATACTGTTTAAGATGGGCTTGTTGTCTCCAGGTATACTGTTTAAGTAGATGGACTTGTTGTCTCCAGGTATAGTGTTTAGGTAGATGGACTTGTTGTCTCCAGGTATACTGTTTAAGTGGATTGACTTGTTGTCTCCATGTATAGTGTTTAAGTGGATGGGTGTGATGTCTCCAGGTATACTGTTTAAGTGGATTGACTTGTTGTCTCCAGGTATACTGTTAAGTGGCTGGGTGTGATGTCTCCAGGTATACTGTTTAAGTGGATTGACTTGTTGTCTCCAGGTATACTGTTTAAGTGGATTGACTTGTTGTCTCCAGGTATACTGTTTAAGTGGATGGAATTGTTGTTTCCAGGTATAGTGTTTAAGTAGATGGGCTTGTTGTCTCCAGGTATACTGTTTAAGTGGATGGACTTGTTGTCTCCAGGTATAGTGTTTAAGTAGATTGACTTGTTGTCTCCAGGTATAGTGTTTAAGTGGATGGACTTGTCTCCAGGTATAGTGTTTAAGTGGATGGACTTGTTGTCTCCAGGTATAGTGTTTAAGTAGATGGACTTGTTGTCTCCAGGTATACTGTTTAAGTAGACGGACTTGTTGTCTCCAGGTATACTGTTTAAGATGGGCTTGTTGTCTCCAGGTATACTGTTTAAGTAGATGGACTTGTTGTCTCCAGGTATAGTGTTTAAGTAGATGGACTTGTTGTCTCCAGGTATAGTGTTTAAGTAGACGGACTTGTTGTCTCCAGGTATACTGTTTAAGATGGGCTTGTTGTCTCAAGGTATAATGTTTAAGTAGATGGACTTGTTGTCTCCAGGTATACTGTTTCTGGACGAGCCAACTTCAGGACTAGATTCCTTCACAGCTCACCACCTCGTGAAAACATTGGCAAATCTCGCAAAGAATGACAGAAGTGTTCTTTTATCAATACACCAACCAAGGTACGTGCGTGCAAAGTGTTTTGCTGTTTCTACAGAAATAATCCGGGCATACTGTTGAATCATAATTCCATAAATCATATCTTCTTAATGTGTTGCTTGTTTAGCTTGTCGGTTCTTCTCGGTTTTGTACCTCCATCACCCATGCATTCAAACGGCCTCCATGATGATCCTACGGGAGGGAAAACCAGCGAGTGCTCAGACCAATGAACGTTCAGAATACTTCGGCAATATTCCGCGTGAAACATGTGCAATACATTCGTCACCACTCGCCCCTTTCCGTAACCTGCAAGAAGACTCGTCCCCCTATCGATGAATGTTATGTGCGAAAATACGACAAACCAATCAGAATGCACAAAGAATCCCTAAGAATTAATTTTTCATTTGACATATGTCTTGCATCTAAAAATATACACTGGATACAGTCATACTGTATAATTCGGCATGTCCAGATGTGCTTTAAATTGCATCTGAAATATATGTTATATATGGAGAAATATACGTGAACCGTTACGCAACGAGTTGACAATTGTTTTATGTATGCCCGTTTGCGCTAAGACGGAACCCGGTCCCAGAAATGGCCACAAGAGGGGCACGAGTCGCTATTCGGCTTGTCTCGGAATAACACGAGTTGGTCACGAATGATGTGCAATAGTCTTGCTGCTATTTACTCTACACACTGTTCCAATACCAGGCACGGGTATGGCATCTATGAGCCCAGAAGTCTCTTCTGACTGTCACCTTGTCTTGCAGGTCTGACATATTCGAGCTGTTCGACCTGGTGTTGCTGTTGTCCCGAGGTCAGATGGTGTACTACGGCGAGGCGAGAAAGATGGTGGACTACTTCACGGACCTCGGCTTTCCGTGCCCAGAACTCACTAATCCCTGTGATCATTACAGTAGGTAATCGGGTCATTTGAGTAGGGAGGCTGTGTCTATTCGCACGATATCGTGTACATAAAGAGTACATATTCCACACTGTACACGATATCGTGTAAATAACAGACAATTTATCACAATATGCAAGATATCGTGTAAATAACAGACAATTTATCACAATATGCAAGATATCGTGTAAATAACAGACAATTTATCACAATTTGCACGATAACGTGTAAATAATAGACAATTTATCACAATATGCACGATATCGTGTAAATAACAGACAATTTAACACAATATGCACGACGTCGTGTAAATAACAGACAATTTATCACAATATGCATGACATCATGTAAATAACAGAACTTTAACCATTATATGCACGATATATCGTGTAAATAATGAAACATTTACCATAATATGCACGACATCGTGGGAATAACAGCACACGATACTCACACGTTATGGTATATATATCACGGGTTATATTATTCGATCTATCAGCAGCCATTACGAACATTATATCAACTCGCTATATATTGTGCTGCCAATTGTAGGTATGCTGATAAGTTAATTCCAATACACATATTGTATAGATATAATGAAAGAAAGACGTCTCATTAATGTAGTCAAACAATCTATGCTACGCGTGAGAGCTGGAGTGTATGTTGAAAAGTATTGATAGTATTCGTTCTCGTCTGTAATTTCATTGGATGATTGTTCTGTCAGTTATCCAATCACATGCGTACTCATGTTAACAGGCACGTTTTAGTAAGACTGTTGCAAATAGATTTTAATTTATTAATATTTCAAACGAATGTCAAAGGGATGTCCGAGACATATTAGTGTACGTCAGTGTGATTGCCTCGATGACGTATATAAGTCAGTACGTCCCAGAAAGTTACACTAATGAAAATCGAAAACACAGAAAAAATAGAACTTTTAGTTATAATTATTGGCTTTTATTCGCTAGAAAAAGTACAGCTACGTACGCCTACACGCTGAACTCTTATTCATAAAGATAATTACGTCATGAAAAGGTTCTTATCACCGGGTACTTGAGCACGAGACGAGTCGAGTCGCAATATTTTGACCCATTGAAACCCATGTGATTACTGATCAGAACAGACTCCGCTACCACAGGCCCTGTAACATCGCGTGCTCGTGCCCTGGTGATGTAGATTGATGCTTGTGCTTTAAGTCATTGGTTTGTCTGGTCCAGATGTACAGAAGACCCGTACGACTACGGCGTTATTCAACATTCACCTACTTATGTACTTCATGTGATGTGTCATCATGAACCAACCTAAACTATTATGGCCTTTACAAAAATTGACATAGGCACTATTATAGGTGATTATTTATTATCCACTGACCTGGTATCGCAATTCTTACCGCTGGCTGTCAAAACGTTCGTGTTTGTAAATTGTCATAGCACACGCGTAGCATCGTCACAATACTAATAGTTCTCAAATGGCTACTATACGGGAAGCCTATCCTCAGTGTTGCCTTTCGTGATGTGGGAACATTAAGTAATAACGCACTCACTCACTCATTCTGGTATTCGAATACCCGTGTACAGTATTTTGCGTTCCCTTTCGTAATATTGTGGGAACATTATAAGGGTAAAGCTAATTTTTCAGGGCATTATCATCTGCAGAAGCCCGAGGTCTTTCATTAACTGCCCGACGAAGGAGAGCAATTGAAAAGACCGAGGGTTTCTGTAAATGATAATGCCCTGAAAAATAGCGTTACCGTTATTATAGCTAAAATGGATGGAATTTGATATCGAATAAAAAGTATCACCATTATCGGGTTTGGAACATTTACTGCAATCAACACGAATGTCACTGACCCACTTTTTCAAATATGGAAACGTCATAGAACAAACCTAATGACTTCACTATCGAACGTGACGTCACCTATCCCTATCCTATGACGTCACTTAGCAATGGGCGTGATAATGGCCGTCGTCAGACAATATGAGGGCATTATCAAGTTACAGTGGGCGGTTTAATGATAATTCTATCCATTTTAGCTATAATAGGTGATAACCCACTCACTCATTTTGGTATTCGAATACTCGTGTACAATATTTTGTGTCCCCCTACCGTGATAGGGCATAGAACTTGCTCAGCTACTCCCTGGTCATGAGGATTCGAAACATAACATCATCATTTCTTTGTTTCGGAATACAGGATTTTGTTTCTGTTTTGGAAGTGACGACTCAACCCTGTGCATGATCCTCCTTTGCAGTGGATCTGGCGACGGTGGACACGACAACAGATAACACGGAAAACAGGAGTTCCGACATCTCCGACAGTCTGGTGGCGGCCTACACACGCCATGCTGCGTCTGCAAGCCTTGAAGACAATAGCGCTGATGGTGAGACCAAGAAACCAGGATTCGACCCACTCCAGGCAGCCTTTAAAACAAACAAGTACCAACCCGGCGAGCTAAGACAGTTTTCAGTGCTCTTCAAGTAAGATATTTTATAATAGATATGTCGTGACATAGAAATACATGATGCCATTGTGTATTTGATCTTTATCTAATTCTGTGTTTGGATTTGAAATGTTGTTTTCACTCGTGTATTCTTAATACTTGGTATGTGTTGAATACATTAGTCTTGTGTTGAAGGGTTTGTTTTTTGCGTGGGTTTTTGGTCAAAAAGTAAACACTGACCTCGGGTTTATACCCATTTCATAGATGGCCTGATACTTGGATACTCATTCCTTCACTAAAGATTGAGTGAGTAAAGTGTTACGCCCCGTGTAGCAATATTCCAGCTATATAACGGCGGGGGACAGCAGCAATGCCTCAACAATTAAAAGCGGCGTTAAACACAACTCACTCACTCACGACTCTCCGCCGACTCTTCCAAAGGGCGTAAAAGGCAAATAACAGGTGTTCGCGAAAAGGGTAAGCATGTCCTGTCGTACTTGAAGTACCCATTACACTTAATTTACCTAAAAAGGCTAATGTTTGTTTACTGCCCGACGCCGAACAGTGGTACCCCTGCCATGCGACGGGAACTTATAAACAAACCGGGTAGCGCTTATATTGATTTTGTTGAAACTAAAATGTATATATTAACTTTGAAATACGTCTGCTAAATTTGAAAGACAGGCCGTATGTACAACACTGAATCGACGTGGTTGACAGCTCACGGTGACGTCACACAGTATTCTTTGTCAGTCTCATGTGGTAATAGTTCAGCAATTTCCTGGTGGTATCAATGGGGCAGTGAGTGATAAATCTTAACGTCATTCGAATGCATGTGCCATTTGTATTTGTTCATCTACTTCAGTCGGTCAATGAGGAATTTAGTAGAAGACTATGCTCTGCTCTTGGTCCAGTTCCTGCAAGCTCTCTCCATGTCCCTTATCCTGGGTTTCGTCTTCTTCGAGCTCAAGAGGGACCAGTTGTCTTTGAGGGACCATTTTGGGTTGCTCTACATGATCAGCGTCATGTACCCCTACATGATTGTCCTGGATGTCATCGGGCAGTGTATGTATTGAGTGAAGCATGCTTTCTTGGTGTTTATATGTGCCCATTGTCACATGGCAAAGGTTTTGGTTTAGTTCGTTGTTTAACGCCGGACTCGGCAATATTCCAGCTATATGGCGGCTGTCTGTAAATAATCGAGTCTGGACAAGACAATCCAGTGATTCATATCATGAACATCGATCCATGCAATTGGGATTGGTGACATGCATCAACCAAGTCAGCGAGTCTGACCACCCGATCCCGTTAGTCGACATTTACGACAAGCATAGTCGCCTTTTACGGCAAGCATGGGTTACTGGTGAACTATTCTACCCGGGATCTTCACGGGTACACATGGCAAAGGAACAGATCACCCAAATGGAAACGACAAACTGAAAACTGAGTCCGTTTGCGGTTACAAGTACCTATTAAATGCAATATAACTAAATCCACATGCATATTAAAGCTTGTGCTCAATATAAGGCTTCCTACATAGAAGCATAAAAAAGAATGATGAGTTGGTATAGGTAAAGAAATTCAAAAACATCCGTTAGGTATTTTGCATTTATTACTCACGAATGATTAATAATCACGAATGATTAATAAATGACTATGATACTAGGTGTTAACAAAACGGGTGACCATGTTTCTCCGATTCCGGGATAGAATAGGTCAGCAGCAACTTATGCTTTTCGTAACAGGCGATCTAATGGATCGGTGGTCAGATCAGTCTCATATGGTAAGTATTACATGATCGAGTCAGAAATCTTTTGTTCTTTTAAGATTTAATGGTTTTTATGCAAGTAAGTTGTACTTTTATGAATGTTTCCCCCGATTTCTGGGTACCATTTTGTTAAATATGCGAATTTTCAAACGTATTTCGATATACACGGAGAAATTTGGAAAATGATGGCAATCAAATGTGTGTGAATGTCTTGTTTGTTTGTTCTTTAACGCACTTTTCCAGCCATATGACGACGAGTGAATATAAACAGTTAAAAGGGAATTGTGCATTTTGGGGTTTACTGGTAGCTCTATCTCACTGACCAACAGAATACAATAAGGTGCGAACGTAAAATCTACACACTTCAAGAACAAATGCCTCCCATAAATTAAAAACTAAATGCTGGGTAGCATATTCTCTTACTATTCCTATATAAATTATGACAGATATATTGTAGGTGTCGTTAGATTTTCTTGGGTTTTCTCTCAGAAAAAAAACTTTTTTCTTTTCAGGTCATAAAGAAAGACGATATCTATATTTTGAGCTTCAAGATAAACTATATTCAGCGGGGGCTTACTATTTTGCGAAGGTAAACCATTTGAGTGTGACTAGGACTTCAGCTAATCCAAGTACTGAAACCAGTGAAATTGATACCAAAAACTAAAATTATATCTGAAAGGAACCAAGCTTAATTGTCAAAACATTTGATTTTTTCACTTTACACACCACTTTCCCACACAAAAACGTAAAAAAGCTAATTCGTTGATCCACTAAACGAGCATCTTCCCAAGGCAAGAGAGTTAACTGACTGTAAAAGTCCAGTTTCCCCCCTGGCCGAACAAGCCTAGTATTATGGAGTTACAGTTTGGCTGGACTAACGAGTCTATGCAAAGTCCATTCAAAATCGCGCACCGAAATCGAAATCAGGTTCGTAAACTGTCGTGCAGATTTCGGTCGATTTTAGGATTTGCAAAGCATGTGCACCGCCAACTCGTTGTCAGCAGATACTTTCCAAATCTTTTCAGGTTTTTAATCAAGGTGCTCGCGTGATTTGATGAATTTCGCGATGTAAGACCCCTTTTATCACAACATACATCTTGATTATCGATCAGGTCGACCAAGTGGCGCCACCATTTTGTGTGAAGCAAACGCAAGTGATACGAGAGGTGGAATCTGATTGGTCCATAGGAGAGGCATAGAAGGGACATTACTGGTAATAGCTACTGGTGGCGCTACGGTCGAGCCCAGTAATTCCAGCCTAGTTCGACAAGGGTCGAAACTGGACTTTTAAAGTCAGTTAACTCTCTTGCCTCGGGAAGATGCTAAATGAGGTGTCCATTGGTATATTTACATTTCAAAAGTTAAGGATAATTTGTCCAGAATACAAGCAATGTCACCTGAACTTTACTGAGAAACATAAATGCTGGACTTCCTCGTAGAAAACATCTGTGTGAAATTTGGAGATAAGCCATTTAGGCGAGAAGTAGGCATCTTCATGGGGGGCACCAAATTCGCACCCCAGCTGGCTGATCTGTTTCTTTATGCATATGATTGGTTGGTTTGTTGTTTAACACCGCATTCAGCAATATTCCAGCTATATGACGGCGGTTTATGCATATGAATCGCAATTTCTCCTCGCGCTTGCAAAATCACGTGAATTTAGCTTCAGGTATATCGATGATCTGTTATAGAATAATGGTCAAATAGCCTATTCTGTTCAACTGATTTATCCACCTAAACTTGAAATAGAAGGAGCCAATAAAACCGCCTCATCTGTTTCATAACATAGGTGCAAAAAGTTCAGAGTGTATGACAAGAGTGGTGACTTCAACTTTCTAATGGTCAATTTGACCTTTATGTCAAGCACAAGTCCAACAACTCTAAATTTCGATTATTTCAAAGAGCACAGTAAGACCCTTGGTAAAAAAAAATATGTTTTATCAGGTTTCATCATCAAGGCATTAGTAAAGCTTTCAAAACTTTTTATGGTAGACATGTGGGGGACATTTCCAAAATGATGTCAGATACAATTTCCCTATTTTGACTTGTACAATACCAAACCGAGTAAGTTCAGATGAACACTTGACTTGGTTTTGTCAGTGTACATTTTCCACATTTACAGTTGCTGAGCGAGCTCCCATTCCACACGTTCTACGTGACAGTGTACATGATACCTATGTACTTCCTCGCCAACCTGGAAATGGACGCATGGGTCTTCCTCAAAGTCTTCGCCATTATCTTCATCTCTGTCTACTGCTCACGTAGCCTCGCTATGTTCTCAGCATCTCTCATGCCAACTTTTCAAATCTCGGGATTCTTTGCACAGAGCTTTTTCTCCATTTTCATCATGTCCGCCGGCTTCTTCATCAACCTCGACAACATTCTCTCCTGTGAGTATTAACACCGCGCTGCTGGTGACGAAGGTTATAACTTGGTATACCATGACAAAGTAAATCAGTGATGTGGTTTGACATAGTATAGTATTGTAGCTGTCGACAATGAAAAAGATGGCAGCGTAGTATGTTTCTACCAAGGTATGATATGGTATGTTACAGCAAAGATATGTGGTATGCTGTTGAAAGATATGGTATATCACGCACCCGCAGAGATGAGCTATGGTATTATATGACCCGCCTGCAGGTACATATCGTATATATAGTAAATATAGTATGGAACCCATCCGCAGATATATCATATGGTATGGCACCTACCCGCATATATATGATATGGTATGGAACCCACCGGCAGAGATAGGAAATGGTCCTGCACCCACCCGCAGATATATGATATGGTATGGCACCCACCGGCAGATATATGATATGGTATGCCACCCACCGGCAGTGATATGATACCGTATGGCACCCACCGCAGAGATATGATATGGTATGTCACCCACCTGCAGATATATGATATGGTATGGCACCCATCTACAGATATATGATATGGTATGGCACCCACCTGCAGATATATGATATCGTATACCACACACCTTCAGGGATATGATATGGTATGTCACCTACCTGCGGAGATTCTATATAGTATGTTGTGGAAAAGCTGATATATGTGTGTGAAATGGTATGTCATTACACGCAGAGATGTGATATGGTATGTCGTGACACTGTCGATATATGGTATATTAGGGCGGTCGGGTAGCCTAGTGGTTAAAGCGTTCGCTCGTCACGTCGAAGACCTGGGTTCGATTCCCGACATGGGTACAATGTGTGAAGCCCATTTCAGGTGTCCCCCGCCGTGATATTGCTAGAATATTGCTAAAAGCGGCGTATAACCATACTCTCTCACTCACTATGGTATATTATGTCTGACTGAATTCCAAGATATGTAAGGAGTACCATATTTTGTTGCAGGGTTAAGATGGGTGGCTGACGTGTCGTATCTTCGATGGGGGTTCGAAGGGCTGTGTTTGGTTGTAGTGTCCCCACTTAACTTTACCTGCGACGGGGTCCCGGAAGCTTTCTGTGTGGCGACGGGCGAGGAAGCTATGTCGATGTATGCCTTCAGAGATGAAAAGATCTGGGAAGCAGTGGTCGGAATATGTGCTTCCATTTTTGTCTTCTTATTGCTATATTTTGTAGGACTCAAATACATCCCACAAAAACCACACGAAGCCTGAAGGTTTTACAATTCATGAATGTGGATCAAGCAACTACCATTGTCTCGGATAACTTAACATATCTGTTATATTACAAATGTGCACGTGTTTATCTCGAAAAATCTATCCTCGGACAACCTTACATTTATGTTATCTTCTAGTCGTGCATTTGAAACCTTAATATTTCGACATAATTATAAAAAACCTTTAAATCGCGATATATTTGTGTTCCAAATCCCGATATCGCGATGAATATAATCACAGTTGACATTTACGAATATGATTCTGTGAAGTTCCTGTTTCATGACCTACCTTTCCTCAATTTTCCTTCTCCTGTTGACGCATTGAACATTATTCAGTTATACCTGTTAGCATGATGTGTTATGAAAGCCAAAAGTGATCCAGATATTTGACGTTTACCACTTTGTGAAACCCACAAGCACATTTGCCGACAAACCAAGAAACAAAATCAGGGCGAACCCTCTTTCTTTTGAGATTGTGGTAGTTGGCTGTAATGTGATCTCTACATTTCCGCATTTAATTCCACTTATGACAGACTGTGAGTTCCTGCCACCGGACATGTCCCTATCATGTATTCTATAACGTGTCCAGTGACATATACTAGTTACTGTTACTCAGGCTGTCATTACGCGACGCCTAATATAACGTCACCAGACGGAACCTTAGTTATATAACAATTTATATGTATGTGCTCATACCATTAGGAATGATCAGACAGGGTGAAGATGAAATATTTGCCCGTTTAAGAGTGACGTAGTGAAATATAAGTAAATAAATTCGCTATGCATTTTTAGTCCCACCCTGTTCATTTAAAAGAATTCGGTCTTTCGCGTTACTATACAAATAACGTGACTAGACATAAGGTTGCTAGGGACAAAGCTGTTACATAAGTGAGTTTGGTGCTTACTCTGTATCGAACACAAACACGCTGACGTCACAGAGGTTGCCAATATTTTGGCAAATTGGCAATTTCAATCGCCTTGAAAGCACCGTTTTTCTTTCAGTGAATGTATGTTTGGCTCACGTATACGAGGATATTAGGCGATATGTGCGCTGTCATGTTTATATATATCTGCCTGTGTAGATAGTACCATGTATTTATTAGTTATCTTGAATCACTTTTGACTAGACTAATGTGATATGTTTGTGAAATGATTCATTGCATGGGTTGCTGTAGATATGAATATGTGTACATTATTGACATGTATGAACATATATCTATTCATTGCAAAGTTAAATATACCGAAGGGTGATTACCAAAATATTGCCCGCATTTCAAGGAGGGAAAACTGAAAATATTGCGTTGGCATAACAAATTAACTAATACAACAATATTGATTGGCTGATATATTTTAAATTTTCTTTTTGCAAATACTAGTAATTGGATTTTAATTTCTCTCAAACTGTGTAATCTTTGTAATCCTACTATTTTGGATCCAAACAGAAAGATGTAAAATACGAACACAAGACTATTTCTGACTGGAAACGAAGGGAGATTTCTGAGACCAGTTTCCTAATATGCCGAGACCTTAGTTTAACATAGAAAATGCTACCCAAACTCATTCCTTTAGCAATGCAATGCTGTCAATATTGTTTTACACAACTTATATATATATCGTGCAAGTATTATGCCACTAAGGTTGGTGCAATCGAATATGCACACACAATGCAAGGGAACGGCACAAAACAATGCAAAAATGTTCATTCCCTAAGTTAGAATATGCAAGTTTGTTCTGTGTGATGTGTTTTGGTAATGGTGTTTTTGGTAATGTTTTGGTCAGACTAAGTGTACAATCAATTTACTTGTGAACGAACGGCGAATAAGTATTCTTATAATGTACACTCATATAATGTGTCTGACATGATTCATTACAATAACTGACCCGTGAAGATCCGGGGTAGAATAGGTCAGTAATGATATGCCAATGCAAAGAACAACAGTCGTGCAAACCATCTTGGTTGGTTGGTTCGTTGTTTAACGCCGCACTCAGCAATATTCCAGCTATATAACGGCGGTCTGTAAATAATCGAGTCTGGACCAGACAATCCAGCGATTAACATCATGAGCATCGATCCACTTAGTTGACATGCATCAACCATGTCAGCGAGCCTGACCACCCGATCCCGTTAGTCGGCTTTTACGACAAGCATAGTCGCCTTTTACGGCAAGCATAGTCGCCTTTTACGGCAAGCATAGTCGTCATTTACGGCAAGCATAGACGCCTTTTACGGCAAGCATAGTCGCCTTGTGGGGCTGTTTGTACTTTTGCTTGTTTTACAGTGCTAGCCCACTGAGATACCATGTCACAGCTTAACATGGATACCTCACTCAGACACAGTACACAGAGAGCCCTTGCTTAATTCTCTAATGTTAGGTGTCAGGGTAACAACAAATACACAGCTACCCGATCCCGTTAGTCGACTTTTACGACAAGCATAGTCGCCTTTTACGGCAAGCATGGGTTGCTGAAAACCTATTCTTCCCCGGATCTTGACGGGTGGCAAACCATATAAAATCCCCATATCCAATTGTTTAATTATATATAGTAATGTGGTTTCATGGTCAGTGTTGTTTTCTTTTATAGACAACCACCTATTTTGCAGCATATTTTGGTCCTTTTGTCTACATACTAGTAATCTATATTAAAGTAGGTGTATTCAGCTTGGTATATTTTAAATTCTTATGCGATAACTTACGGTAATAATTTTGCATTTCTTCTGAATAAAAAATGATCACATTTATGTTTAATATTTGTTGATTTCTTCATGATGCTATGCATAAATCACAGGTTACTGGAAACACAATGATATGCTCGTGTCACCATCGCATGTACTCACCACATTTGATCACAAATATGTATTTTAAAGGGAAATAACTCTGATGGCCATATGGTTTGATTTTATGTTACAAACATTGCATCATTTGAGCCGGAAGGTGACACTAAGATACATAAATGTTTCTATCTATCACGCTCATACGTAAGCAGGGCATTTTTTTAAAATCCCTTAACCGCCCATTTTTCTCAATGAAACGGTTGTAATCACGCCAACTATGCATTATTAACCCCAGTTTGGATTCCGGGTTAAATTCTTGTCGTAAAAGGCGACAAAATGGATCCGATAGTCAGGTTCTGTTACTTCGTTGATGACGTGTCATCATACCCCAACGACGTGAGATGTTGCTCGTTATATCAAACATTGAATTGCCTGATCCGGAATAAATTATATACAGGCCGCTGTGTTGTCAATCTAATTAAAATCAGATCTTAGTTCTCGCTGCCGCTAAACAAAGATCTGAGGACATCCCATTATAGGTCACGTCAGACCGACCTTTCGCAAACCCTGACCGACCAATGGAATGACCAATCAGAAGGCAGCTTTCTCGTGCTTTACGGCACAAATTTCAAATTGGCGACTACGCTTCGAAACATATTTGACAAATTCTCGATTACAAATTTGAAACCTGAACAAAACAACATTCTGGAATGGCTAATAGATTGTCTAGATTGTAAGGATTCAGTCGTCAAACCCGTAACTATCGTTCGGAATACCCCATGTTAAAGTTTTCAAGATTGCATGATTAGAAATCACATCCCGACTGTCACTTTCATAAGCGACGCACTGATTGGTCGGATGAAAGGTCGTTCTGACGTGACCCCGAATGGGATGTCTTCAGATCTTTGTATAGCGGTAGCGAGAACTAAGCTCTGATTTAAATGAGATTGCTGTGTTGTAGCTGTTATATTCCTGAGTGCAGCGTTAAACAACGAACAAATAAGCAATACTTGTTCTTCTCTTTGGGATTTTGCGCATTGAGCATGCTTGTCAGTGATGTGGACTTTGGGCTATATAAATAGCCTTATTATTATCATGTACAGATTAAAATAAAAATGCAGCAAAGAGAGTTTGGGTGATCCTGGCACAGTCAGGCTGGTTAGGCTCATCATCAGCTCAGGGCCCTTGCTCCCTCTACACGCAGCCCAGACAGCGAATGGGACTTCTCCCAGGAAGCGCTGCCTAGTCAAACCCACCCAACACTGCAGCCTTCTGCATTACCCAGATTGTCAGAAGGGCTGTATTCCTGGCAGCAAACACGGGTACTCTCCCAACGTCAGTCAACAGATTGGGAGGTACGAAACCTAAGGCACCAACAATGAGCAGTCGGAAAACTTGGTACTTAGGATGCAAGAGTGACATTTCGAAAGCGAGGTCTGAGTAATTGCCATGTTTTTCTTGAATCTTGTCAATCACATTGGTGTGAAAAGGGACAGAAAATTCAATAATATAAATGATTTCATTGGATTTATCAAAAAGGACAAAAAGGATATTATTATTATTATCATTATCATTATGATGATGATGATGGTAATCATGAGCTACGTATATTGAACATGTTATTTAACAAATCCAGGGTTATGCAAGGTTAGTCACTATGTACGATGGAACTGCTTCATTGTCACCTTGTAAAGGTAAGAACGACCGCGACAGTTACACAATACGCGCAAATACATAATAGAATGTTTTTATCAGTATCCCAAGGTCGTGGTAATTAAGCATGACACGTGGAAGCATGAATTGTATCTGTGCTGTGACAATGACATTGACAAATGCCTCGAGCCTTGAAATGGTGTGTGACACGTTCGTGGTAATCTGCTCAAATTATGATTTATCGTTAAGAGCGTACAAGGCTATACCGTTTAGTGAGGATCGGATGTTCTCCACTGTCATCATTTTCATAATCAAGCTGTAGCAACCATAATGATATTAACGATGTATACCATTTGTGAAATAAAGCATTTGTTTCAAATTATGCAGACATCATCCTAATTGATAATACTGAAATTTTAGAGTCGCCTAATGTAATTTCTATATAGTGGGCTATTAAATCAATAAGTAACCATGACTCCAGCTTTCTGATTGCCCACGAGCGGTACTGAATTTACGTTAGAACTTGTTTTTGTTGACTTTGAAAGAAAATATTTATGTGAAAGTACTTCTTTCACAAACCCAACTGGAAGGCTATTTTCAAATACAAATTTTATTTCATAAACGTTTCGCAATACCGTGTTGTTGGTTGGTTGGTTGGTTGGTTTGTTGTTGGTCTGTAAATAATTGAGTCTGGACCAGGCAATCCAGTGATTGATATCATGAGCATCGATCCACGCAATTGGGATCGATGACATGCATCAACCAAGTCAGCGAGCCTGACCACCCGATCCCGTTAGTCGCATCTTACGACAAGCATAGTCGCCTTTTACGGCTAGCATGGGTTGGTGAAAACCTATAATACCGTGTTGTATTAAGTGTGACCATGTATAATAGACACGAGCAGTCTGAATAGAAGAGTACCCGAAGATCTACATTTCATACAGTTCGCATGACATGACATGTGATTCATTTAGTGTTTGGTCACTATGAGCTGAGCTGATTGAGGAGGAAACGCAACAATATAACCGACTAAAACATAAATTACACTCTTTTATGCAATATAATCCAATGTAAGGATAATTTTAAATAAAAGTGTTATACACACCCGATGCCACATCACTCGTTTTCCCCACTATTACGAAAGAGTTCGTGTCATGGTAGAATGATTGGTTGGTTGGTTTGTTATTTTACGCCGCTTTCAGCAATATTCCAGCTATATGACAGTGGTCTGTAAATAATCGAGTCTGGACCAGACAACCCAGTGATTGACATCATGAGCATCGATACACGCAAATGGTTGGTTGGTTGTTTAACGCCGCATTCAGTAATATTCCCGCTATCTGACGGCGGTCTGTAAAAAAATCAAGTCTGGACCAGACAATCCAGTGATTAATTTCATGAGCATCGATCCACGCCATTGGGATCGATGACATGCATCAACCAAGTCAGCGAGCCTGACCACCCGATCCCGTTAGTCGCCTTTTACGACAAGCATAGTCACCCTTTACAGCAAGCATGGGTTGCTGAAGACCTATTCTACCCCGGAATCTTCATGGGTTTAAATTTTGTAACACTTATTGGCTCACATACATTTGTTGAAAGTCACTTCCAGATCACAAATTTTATATGCTATTAGTGTTGCGCTTCTACATCAGTGTTGAAAATATACATGAAGTTGGTAATCTATGCAGAAAACTAATATTCCGAAAATGAAACAGAAAATATTAATTTATTTTACTTGAACATTCAGATGCAAAATGCCATACATCGCGATGTGTTATGTTTAGCTCCGTCAACAGTCTTGATTCATCTTTGTCGTGCTATTTCAAGACTGCAACAGGATATTATGAGTTGGAGGAAAAAAACTAAAAAGAACCAATCTATGTTTTGCAAACACGTGTGATCCATGGGTCCAAGATTGAGATCATCCTGGTTTATTTTGTCACTATTGTCGTTCACAGGATCAGACATGTAGGGTCCGTACTGCTTCTTCTTTCATGATAACTCGTAAACTAGTGTCACAGAGTTGGACATATCGGCAAGGTATGATAGATTTGAGCTAACAATATCGCATTCCGGGATAGAATAGGTCTTCAGCAACCCATGCTTGCCGTAAAAGGTGACTATGCTTGTCGAAAAGGCGACTAACGGGATCGGGTGGTCAGGCTCGCTGACTTGGTTGATGCATGTCATCGATCCCAATTGCGTAGATCGATGCTCATGATGACGATCACTGGATTGTCTGCTCCAGATGGAATATTGCTGAGTGCGGCGTTAAACAACAAACAAACGAAAACAAACTTGTCCAGCAGCTGGCCAAGGGAAAGCCCCTTTCGTGTATGTTAAAGCTGGGTGCTCATCTCAAAATACTGGACTTGTGGAAACGACTTACGACACAAAAATACATTTGTCCCCTCACATCCCAAATTTATATAATTTACAGTCCGACTAGATGTGAATGAGCATTGTGATAATCGTTCACTGGTTTCTGGTTGTCAAGAAGTTGTCTCTTCTCCCTTATGATCTAGGTTTCGATATTTCTTCTTGGGTTGCATGAAACTACCTGATCGAACTTGGATAAGTGTCTTCTCAGCATTGTCTTTATCATATTATTGTGCTTAGTGACAAAGTCGTCTTTGGTGTAAATGGTGGTTGGAAACCCTCTGTAAGAACATTTCCAACGAGAAGAGGTTTGACGTCGTTTCTGAATGATAAAATTGCAGGTAGCTTGACAAGTAGGTAGCAGTTCTTACCGGTAGGACAGGGCGTGGTTACTTCCCTCGAAAACCGGTTGTCACTGATTTTCAGTGATCCATTTATTTTCATTGATTTACTTTTTTCCTCTTATGCCCCATGGATCCTTATTCGGCACATATTCAAGGGTGATTACTTTCTGACGTTGACGTTTTGAAATTTCAGTTTACAGATATTGAATGTAGATTCGAAACCTGTACTTTTTTCATATTCGAAACTTCAGCGCAAACTTATTTGGTTTCGAAAGAAATTTTGAAGAGTAGAAGCTGCATTCAAAACCTCTCAATAGAAAACCCAGTAGGTTAATCTCCAAATTATCACATATGTAATATAATGACGTCAAGTACTGTATTGATATATGACGTTAATTAAAAGGATATATCCTCATTCGAGAACCTGATCAGTCAGATACATGGAGTGATTTTGGATGTACATTTATTATGTGACCTATGGGTTTCAATTTTTTCTTAATTACCAACACGTTTGCGAGATAAAAACCGTTAAACAGGTCGAGGTCGAGGTGTAAATCATGTTGCAAACCGGAAATAAACATTGTTGTTTAACGCCGCGTTTAGCGATATTCCAGCTATATCCCGGTGGTCAGAGAAAGCAGTGACTGACATAATGAGCATCGATGCTAGCATTTGGGACACAGTGACATGTTTTCTAACAAGTCATCAAACCTGGCAATCGGATCCATAGCATCCTGCCTCCTACCATAACCATAGGTTGCTGGGAACACGATTCTGACACGAAATCCCCACACGTCTTGCTTTCTGTTTCTTACAGAATGAGAGATTAATTACATGTACGTCCGCTGATTTATTTTGACTTGTACCATATGTTCTTGCCTCCGCTGACTTGCCTTTGCATGTGTTTGTGGCGGGTGCCACCGGTGAACAGGATACGCTTACCTCTTCGCGAACACCCAGTATCATCACTAATTGATAGTGATTTATAAACACATGATCGTGATATAGTCGGAATCGTACAATCGAATCTGTTTTTGAAAGAGATCTCTTATGGGTAAAGAAAGGGTTTTGTGGCTTTTATTTATTTGAACTCCACGTTACTCTTATATTGTTTTAACACAGAGATGTTAATTGGTTAACGACAGATAAGTTAATAAGACGTTATAGTCCAGTCAATCTACAACAAAAGATTACCGAACACCCAACTAATTGTATCTGAATGTATTTTTGTATCATTCCTTGAGACCTGTTTGGTTATCATGCGAATGTATTATCTGTATTAAGTCGCATAATTAATTTGTGTACAAAAACACTTCCTTTCAGAAGTAATTTGTTTCTAGTTCTTCAAAGTTAACCAAAACATTGCGTAATGAGAAGTGAAATTAAACCCCCTCTTTTAACATATCGGGGCGGTCAGGTAGCGGTTAAAGCTTTCGCTCGTCATGCTGAAGACCCGGATTCGATTCCCGACATGGGTACAATGTGTAAAACCCATTTCTGGTATCCCCCGCCGTGATATTGCTGGAATATTGCTAAAAGCGGTGTACAATCATACTCACTCTCTATAAACATATCATTACTCTTTAAATTAACCAATATAGCTATGCATTACATACAATATCACCCGAGAAGATCCGGTAGAATAGGTCTTCAGCAATCCATGCTTGCCGTAAAAGGCGACTATGCTTGTCGTAAGAGGCGACTAACAGGATCGGGTGGTCAGGCTCGCTGACTTGGTTGATGCATGTCATCGTATCCAAATTGCGTGGATCGATGCTCATGATATTAATCACTGGATTGTCTGTTCCAGACTAGAATATTTACAGACCGCCGTCATACAGCTGGGCGTTCAACAACCAACCAACCAACCAACCAACATACTCTGCAAAAAAATGTGAACCACCCGAAAGCTTTCGAAAATTGTTCGCGAAACCTTTTCATAAAATACTTGTTTGATATCGATGAAATCAATAAATGGTCGCCCGATCCTACGCGAACTGCCACATTGTAACTTCCATTAATTATTACCTATCAGATAGTTTTAAATTTGTAACACTTATTGGCTCACTTACATTTGTTGAAAGTCACTTCCAGATCACAAATTGCATATGCTATGAGTGTTGCGCTTCTACATCAGTGTTTAAAATATATATGAAGTGGGTAATCAATGCAGAAAACTAATATTCCGAAAATGAAACAGAAAATATTTATTTTACTGGACATTCAGATGCAAAATACCATACATCATGATGTGTTATGTTTAGCTCCGTCAACAGTCTCGATTAATCTTTGTCGTGCTATTTCAAGACTGCACAAGGATATGATGAATTGGAGGAAATATACTAAAACAAACCAATCTATGTTTTGTAATCACGCGTGATCCATGTGTCCCAACATGAGATCACTATTGTCGGTCACAGGATGAGACCTGCTTCCTCTTCCACGATAACTCGTAAACTTGTGTCACTGTCAGAGTTGGACATATCGGCAAGGTATGATAGATTTGAGGTCACAATATCGCATGGGTACAATGTGTGTGAAGCCCATTTCTGGTTTTGCCCGCCGTGATATTGTTTGAATATAGCTTAAAACGGCGTAAAACCAAACTCACTCACTCACTTTTACCATGATCGTGAACGGAGGCTTGCCAGCTGGGGTGGGAACGGAGGGGCGGGCTTGTCATGCGATCCAGCGAGTAATTGTAATAATGACTATGCATTTCCTCCAACAAGACCATATATGGAACCTCACTAAGAAATAGGCTCCGCCTCCCTGATATTTTCGTTTCAGCCTTTGAAATTGACAGACATGACTAAAGTGCAAATAAACCTCATTTTAACGTCGCTTTCGATGTTTTGAATACTATATTTGCATTAATGGCGTTACGATTTATCCAATTCTGCAAAGTTGTATATACCCGAGGACTTGCCCCTTAACTGTGTTTGTTGGTTTGTTTGTTGCTTAACGCCGCACTCAGCAATATTCCAGCTATATGACAGAGGTCTGTAAATAATCGAGTCTGGACCAGACAATCCAGGGATTGATGAGCATCGATCCACGCAATTGGGATCCATGACATGTATCAACCAAGTCAGCGAGCCTGACCACCCGATCCCGTTAGTCGCCTTTTACGACAAGCATAGTCGCCTTTTACGGCAAGCATGGGTTGGTGAAGACCAATTCTGCCCAGGAATCTTCACGGGTCCCTTTAAATGTGACCATTATTAGACATGCACGAATCATTTCGGAATAATAAATCGCATTTATGGAAAGTAATATATTAACACAGAGTAGACACAATATATGGATAACAACTTCTGAAATACTGTGAAAAGCGACGTTTCGGTACAGATGTTGCTTGACAACGGTATAAGGATCTTTACCGAAACGTCGCTTTTTACAGTATTAAAGAAGTTGTTATCCATAAATTGTGTCTACTTTGTCATCCGTCAACTTCTAAGTAATGCCTATCAAACAATATTAACACAGGTTCGTTTCACAATAAAAAAGGAAAAGAAAACACTTAAAATGTACCACGCAATTATGCAAATAACCAATCGATATCGAATCGATATTGATGATGGGTGTTGTTAGCGATAGAATTTGTACATGTCGCAACAAATGAATAATGGCCTTCGCATGCTGAGGACCACCTTTTTAAAACTAGTTTATGCTTCTTGTCTCATGCACAACTAATTTCAGTTGAACAAATATATCGACATTTAACCGTAATCACTTTTCTAACAGAGATATCCACAAATAATATATTAGTATTTTTCCGATAACATTAAAATTTGTGACATATCAATATTTAAAATAATTGGGGATAGATCTTTGATGAACAAATTGTGACAGTATTAAGTTTTCAAAATATTGCTTCTGTCGTATAGCCTTGATCTAAAAGATTCATTTCGATATATTTGAATGGTAATATATATGCAATAATATATAATAATATATCTAATCGAGGCAGATTCCATGTGTAACAAAGACGCTATTTCACACCCTGTTTAACTGAGTATGAACATAACTTGGCATGCATTTTAATACCCAAAAAATATTTCCAAATATACAAGCAACAGCTGACATCAAGGCGGGTGGTTTATTAATAATTACTTACAGACAATGCAATGCAAACAACTAACAAGTAACTAGGATTTTGTTCCTGAGCGGAAATGCACGATTCGCATACATTTCTCTTCAATCAACATTACCTTTTTATTGGTCTGTGTTGGGTTGTACGTATTACTATTTGAGTGGAACTTTTAGATGACGAAGATAACCTGTTCGAATTATTAATGAAGAAATGTTGCAAAAATCGGTGAAGTCAACATGAGAACAAATATCAGAATAATTTAGGTGTTCGCAATCTTAATCTGGATACAGAATATACATATATATTCAAAATATAATTAATTAAAGACAACATATACAAACGTAAAATAATATTATTAAAAGAAAATCCATACATACTGTACATTTGCTGATATTGCCCTCAATGCTGCATAATTGCAATGCTTAAAATATGTTATATGCTGATCGAAGTTATATTAAAAAGAAGATTATGAAAAGAGTAATTAAAAACGTATGGTTCGTTGACCAGGGTTCCTGGGTATCGACGCTGAGCCACCGCGACAGCCCAAATCGACCAGACAAGACATTTTCCATAAATTTTCCCTTCCCCAGCGATTCTAACGAGTGTTTTAAAAATTATTTTGGTTGAAAAGCGATAACACAATATATATTCATTTCTTAAGATATACATTTACAAACAGTTAGTATGTACAAACTTGTATGCAGTACGTTAAGCTGCCGTATGAATCGTATCACATACATACTGAAACATACACAAACACGTGTTGTTTCATGTTGTGTTTAGTTTTGTTTTGTTTTATAATTAATATCATATTTAAATCTGTCACCATATTGAAAGTCGCATAATTTACAAGTAAGTCGTTCCGAATCACAAGGTAAACAAACTTCGTCGGCTTCTCATCGTAAGGATTTATCTCCCTTTATCTGTACGGCTGCCTATTCGTTTTCAACATTATATTGCACATTTTTACCACAAAATGCACAATGTTCCCTTCATTAGATTTTTATAGACCTTTTGTATGCTTAACTTACACATGTTCTGATTGAATTTCACCAGAAATTGTTTCTGTTGCAATTATGGTTTGTTGTTTTACGCCGCACTCAGCAATATTCCAGCTATATGATGGCGGTCTGTAAATAATCCCGACAATTCAGTGATTTACATCATGAACATCGATCCACGCAACTGGGATCAATGACATGCATCAACCAAGTCAGCGAGCCTGACCACCCGATCCCGTTAGTCGCCTTTTACGACAAGCATAGTCGGCTTTTACGGCAAGCATGGGTTGGTGAAGACCTATTCTACCCCGGATCTTCACGGTGTTGCAATTAGTTGGAGATGAAACTAATATGTTTAACTGCAGTGTTTACCTTATTGGCCCCTCAATCATACAAACAAAAGTAGCAAAGAGACAGAAACGGTATTGACACAAGCCATAAACATGCTACCCAACACACAGATGGATGATACATGTTGGACTGACGGGAGGGTGGTCATCATATTAACACGTATCGAAATCATGATTCACAGTTTGCAAATGAAATAAATTTAGAAAGTGGTTGTTTTGCAAGTAGCATTTCTTCATATACACATCCTCATAAATGCATTGAATCTCCTCGCGAGACCTCGATACACGAAAGCTTACAAGGACACAGCAGAGAGTGATTGACCATGCTTATATCTTATTTCTACCATTACAAATACAATCCACCACAGGGGGTAGGCGTTGTCCATGCCAAACAGGAAGTTGGTTGGTAGTAACTACCATTTTCTCGCTGGACATCAGAAAACGTGACTTCACCCGAGCACAAGCAGCATGATTTAGGCGAGATTTTAGCCCCATTGATGACTATTTTGACATAAATCAAACCTATACCATGCACCGAAGGGCTTCCGGACAGGACCATAGTCGTTAGTTATAGTATTTACATACTAGACTCAATAAAAGGTTCAAAGATTTTCTCATTTATTTAATGTCAACTGGCGCATCGAGTCGAAATGTAGGCGCTTTTCAACTTGAAAACGACATTATTCTTTCATACTGGCCTCCTTGTGTCAATTTAAGCTTTATTAGGCTATTTTAGGATTTGTATCAATGTATAACCTTTGTGTAATAAATATATTCTGAGATATTTAACAAAACAAAACATGCAAGAATTGATGGTAGTTGGTTAAAAACTATCTAGGTTGTTGATTTTCTTATAAACTGAGATGTAGCTTGATAACATCTAATTTATACCTTGTTCCTGCCTTTTTGATTGCCGATAAGCCCCAAATGAGGTCATTTTGACGATATTTATCCTTTGGAGAATTTTTGAAGTAGTTTTTTATTGCTATTACTGATTACAGTGGAATTTTTGGAGCTAAGGAACTGGTTTTTAAATGAAACACATGACAAATTAATTGCCTCGATGTGTTTGTTTCTAAAAGAATAAGCATTATGTCGTACGAAAACCGTTAGTGACATAGTGACAATAATACCACATACTGTTAAAAGGCCAGTAACTGTGTTAACTGAGGAAGAAATCTACCAAACCATTTTTATCAACCTTCGACTCGACTCTTAAGACACCACAAACATCAACGGTGACAGTACAGTCATCAACTCGTACAGTTTCTGTTTTCTTAAAAATCTCCGAATGTATTCACCACAGGAAAAACATTGATACAAATCGTGAAGTAGCCTAATAAAGCTCAATTTGACGCACAAATACGCTAGTATCAATTAATAATGTCGTTTTTACGCTGAAAAGCGCCCAGTTTTCGACTCGTCACTATCGCGCCAGATGACTTCAAAAGTAAAGATAAAAAATATCGAAACTTTTATTAAGTGTCGTATAACTAATACTACAACGATTATCGCCCGGAAGCTCTTCGGTGCATGATGTAAGTTCTATTTATTTCGTAATATTAATTAAAAACTTGCCCAAATCATGCTTCAGTGAAATAACTGTCCAGCGACATTTGTTACCTATTAACTTCTGGTTTGGCATGGACAACGCTTACCCCCGCGTCCATGAAAGCTGACCAGACCACAGCAGAGTAGTGACTGACCATTTTATTTCTTAATTGTTCCAGTACATATACAATACTTATTATCTACGAATTGTTAAAATAGTTCATCTTGATAGCAATGACAATTGGTATTTTGCAGAGTGGTATCAACAAATGATTGTAAGTCTTCCCCCCGTTTTGACTATTCGTTTATAGGGTCATATTGAAACTAGCAGACTACATGTATTTTCAAAGTAGCATACTTTCTCCGGGCATGGTTTTAACTAGTAACATGGTTGTAGTGTGACGTCTAGTATAGGATTCAAGACAAGGACTATAGGGCTAGAACACGCAATGTGGTTGAGGTATACCCCGTTGAGATTCCGGGGTAGGATGGCTCGGAAGTGTCTTATGATTGTCGTATGGGGCACTCAACGGGATCCGTGACATCATAGCGTGTTGTCGTACCCTGACAGCGTGGCTCGTTCCTCGTGATATGAACCACTGATTTGTCTGGTCCAAATTATTTACACACCGCGATCATAAGATTCGAATATTGCTGAGTGTTGTGTAAAACAACACACACACACACACACACACACACACACACACACACACACACACACACACACACACACACATAACAGTTCCGCCAACCTCATTGAATTGACCATTAATTATTGATATGTTATTGATAATTCCGATCATATAACCCTTGTGATTAAATTAATGCCCGAAGACAGATTTGATGGATTCACCAGGTAGGACAAACTGTTATTCCTTGCAGCTCATTATCTACATAAGTGTAAGTTACATCATTACGGATGTATGCCCGTATTTGTTGATTGCGTCAGATTGCGTTTGGATGAGGAAACGTATTTAAGATGTCCTTGAATTTTCAATTTGTTCGGTGACATCGCTGGGATGTCAACATCGGATGTATTACTGATTCAGGAAATTACGAATTCACATATAGACAGTAACTGTAACAGTAGCGTCATTTTAGAAATCAACATCCGGATAATATTTAATTTAAGTTAAAGAACACATAAGTAGCCCTTTAAAGACACGACGGAGGAAAGGGCGACACCTGGACTGGAACTACACGTCGAGTACAAAAGGGTGGCAAGTGAGGAAATTTACTGATTTGAAAATGATAATGGAATTGTTTTGTTTGTGGTGTTTATTCAGACGAACTGTTGTCTAAGAAGTTTTGTGAAGGTTTTTTCCCGATCATATTTACATAAGTTATGTTTTGGACAGTTTCCTCTTTATATTATTTATTTATGAAGGACTGTCTTTATTATGTCAAGATCCGAGAGCTTTTAACTCACATGTTACATACCAAGTACAGAAAGTAATGTACATGAGAATAATTCTCAGATACCTGGGGTTACGGTTTCACTGGAAAAGAGCTTGCTTTTATGAATATACAATGACATTTTTAATGGAATGAAATTGCACATTATTTCATCAATGAAATAATCTTTATTATATTTGCACTGAGCAAAATGCAAGCAAGGCCTTTTCAACAATATCTTAACATATGCATCAACGTAATAGATCTAAAACTTCTGAAAAAACATGTCTCCATCCTGTTTAACTGTACCTCACTTCAGACGCCTTTGTGGATTCATTTCTCTTATCGGGATAAATAAAAAAACGTCTATAAAGTACATTTGCGGAGCGATTTTCTTGTGAAATTAGCGTACCAAGAGCAATAATGTGTTTCCAGTTTTGTCAGCACCATACGCTTGCTCCCCGGTTTTTACCGCAGTGGTTACAAAAGTATAAGATCTGCATCACTTCGGGATCTCTACCCACAGTAAGATGTCTCGCCGTGATTAACTGAAATACCGTTCAAAGCGACGTAAAACCAAACTCACACATGGTATTGCCGTGTAGTAAATGTATGTACACTATAAGATATATATGCATTAAACTGAAACACAAATAAAATATGTACGCCACTTTTATACTTTTATAGCAAAATAAGCACCGACACAAATTGTTTCTGTGGCACGATTTCCAACAACGAGTGAGTAAATAAAGAGAAAACCCTTTCCATATCCAATAGAAATACCCGCATAAAGCAGAACGATTATACGATACCGACTATATCATGAGCATGTATGAATCACTATCAAATAGTAATGATACCAGGTGTTGGCTCAGCATTCCAGTATTTCGTCGAGTTTGTATATCAAACATTCCTCTTGTGACATTGCAATGTTAACAAAGCCTTGGTATTACGCTGTACATAGAAAACAATTAAATGGATTGCTCAGATAATTGTTTTGAAACATACAAGCTAAACAAACAGTGAAGAATGTAAAAACAGATGACGTTAAAGAATGACAACATGAAATTTAATCATAAAAAATAATATATTGTCATAATTTTTTTCTCAGGGCTTCGACATGTCATACCCTATTTTCATTTGCATATACATTTGCGCTTTTGTCTTTGGTAATTGTGGGAGACAGTTCCCGTTTGTGTTATGATCCCCTAACAGCGAAAAGGTAAACGCCTTGATTCACTGTCGGTGTTTGGAATCAGCTATTGTGTAGGCAGGCCCGAGATGTCAGCTGGGTTGGCTGGGACGTTTTGTTTCTGACAATTGACTTCCAGTAATTATTTAACTTCAGTTTTTGACGATCTGTGGAAGTTTCCACAAAAATAAAAACGACTAAATCATTTCCATGATCAGAAGAAAATTCTACTAAAAGCAGAGTTCCTTTTACGACTTCGACAATATCATAAGCATGTGTTAATGAATCACTATCAAATAGTGATGATACCAGGCGTTCGCGAAAAGGTGATGTATCCTGCTCCACCGGTGGTACCTGTCACAAACTGATGCAAAGAAAAGTCAATTGTAAATCTGGAAAAAAAACCATACTATACAAAGAGGGAATTGCATCGGGATCATTTTCTAACTGATGCGTAAGATTTCGGAAGGTCCATGTGTCGACCATAAACCCTTTTGAAATCTTTGCTGAGGCCATGATTATTGTAACCGTGATCAAACAACTTCTGACAAAGAGTTGTACGAGTCTCTTGGAAGGTTTCGTTGAAAGAGTATGCTTGATCGTACTTCAAGAGGATTATACATACGACTGATACTCATGATTAGTAAACTGATCATTCTTAACCAATGTTGTTTTGGCATACACAATCGCACTACTTTTCTACGTCACGATTGGTGGCTTTGACGTGTTTTCTTGTATATATTTGTAGTGTATCTTATCGAAATATCATGCTTTTTCCAAGACTTATCAGGTATTAGTGGGTATATTGTGAGTGCATATGTAATAAAGGAAGCGGTTCAATATTACGACAGTCTTCTTGGAAGAGCTCAGTAATGAGGCATAAACTTCTATGTGTGCATTTTAAATGCCACTGTTTACGTAACAATAAATGTTCATTTTTTCGGATACATCCGAAAGATTTTCACTGATTTTCGGTGATTCATTCACATAGATTGTTACTTTTTACGTTCGATTGAATCTGTTTCGTTGGAAAATCAAGACTGGCTATTTCCTAGCATTGATGTTTTATATTTCATGGTAATGTCATAGAATTTTCGAAAGCAATGCTATTGAATTATAGCTCTTAGGTTTTTCTTCAGAGTTTGAGCCTGAACCTTGTTCGTCAGACATTTTTGACAATTATATTTCTAAATACAATGCCCTGTTTAACCTTAACACATTCCTTGGACAATTTCGGAAAGGGACAAAAAAATATATTTGTTGTTTTCTTCACTTTACGTAAATGAAACAGGTGTCTAAATGCAATAAGAACATTTATTAACGAAGCAGCAAACACGTTTATATAAGTTCGGGAATCCAATGTCAAGTGTTATTATATATAGAAATAGTTGTGTAGTATCTAGTGGCATACATTAGAGGAATGTAACACGTTATGCCGGAACTACTTTCAGTCTGCCTTAATGACACTGAGGTTTTCGGGAAAATACACAATATATAATAAATAGAACATATAAATAGAAATTAGCTAAAATAGGTTTTCTCATCGCATGACCCTATGAAGTTGACATATCCACCTGTGGCTTCGACGATCACGTCAATCTCAGTCAATCAATATGTTTTTTTAGATAAGTCAGATAATCTCTACGAGTACACTACAATGCAAACGTGTTGTGAGTGAGTGAGTGAGTGAGTGAGTGAGTGTGCTTCAAGCAATACAATACCCAAGTCACTGCCATTTATACCTTTTCTCGACATTGTCATACCTTTATACTCGCCTTGAGTAAAACCCTTGCTTTGTCAGCAGGTACCCGTGCTTCACGGCATTCACCGACACGCCCATGATACAACTCAACTATTGTTCAAAATTATTAAACCCAACTCTCTCTCCAATACCAAATAAATCATCATTACTCGTTAAAGATGAAACATTAAATTTTAAAAAATCAATGATGATGTCACTACATGATGACCGGCCATTGACAGTTTATTTGTACTCATGCGCTTATATTTCTATCCAAAGTGTTTATCAGGCGCAGTTTCTCTTTAAGTATCGTCATATCGTCTTAGTTATTCATAAGAACTATATATCTGTGTCAAAATTGCATGACAACCACCAACATAGCATCAAAAGACACTGTAATGCAATATTCGAAACATTCACTCGTAAATGATTATAAACCGGTATGTAAATAATAAATCGCCATTTCATAAATGATTTAAAGTAATCTAAGTAAAACGCATCGCGATATAAATATTTCTTGGTGTGCATATCGGGATGAATAAAAATGACTTAACTCTGAATTTCCTACTCTAATAGGCTTTCATTACGCTCTACCGTACATCACAACCATACATTTATACAAATGTATATGCATAATTATGCTTATTTGACTTGAGGTTCCGTTCTCCAGTCTAAGTCTGTTATGAGTTATACTAAATTATACTGTAGTATTCAAAATCCATTAGTGAGTCTTTGTAAGATATCAAACAAACATATAAGTGTTTCAAACGGAAATGGTTATAAACGTTCTGGAAACATGTAAGATTTCTTAACATTTAGAAACTGCATGTACATGAAGTATTGGCGTTAAAAATTGTTTGAAATAAAATTGTGTCTGTAGATAATGCGTATATAAAACGTTGTCCTTTTTTCAAATCGGCTCCTTTGCCGTTTTATCTCTTAAAAATTATTTATAGGTTTACAGGGCTGGAAGGACAAGAGCCAACGATGCTCTGTAATGACACTTTGTTAACCCAAAGTCCTAGATACTTGAACACTGTAGTGAGTGAGATACAATTATTGAGTTATCCGTATTTCATGACAAGCGGAGTGCCGATATTAAACCAAAAGGTCCACTCAGAATCACATCGTGTCATATTCGATGTCCAGTTTACTGAATTCTGAGAACCACGGTGAAATAGGATTGACGTCGCGTTCAAGATTATTTCATTTATTTATATATCGATGTGCATGCGCGCGTGTGTGGCTGCTTGTTTGTTTGTTGTTTGTTGTTTAACGTCGCACTCAGCAGTATTCCAACTATACGACGGCGGTCTGTAAATAATCGAGTCTGGACAAGACAATCAAGTGATTAATATCATGAGCATCGATCCATGCAATTTGGATCGATGACATGCATCAACCAAGTCAGCGAGCCTGACCACCCGATCCCGTTAGTCGCCTCATACGACAAGCATAGTCGCCTCTTACGACAAGCATAGTCGCCTTGTACGGCTGTTTGTAATTTTGCTGGTTTTACAGTGCTAGACCACTGAGATACCATGTCACAGCTTAATATGGATACCTCACTCAGACACAGTATACAGCCCTTGCTTTATTCTCTAATGTTAGGTGTCAGGGTAACAACAAATACACAGTTACCGATACGATGTCGATCACGATAATCCCTGTTGTGACAATTCAGTTCCCAAAATTGGTCTCTAACACTATATCGTTTAACCCACTGTTATGTAAGGTCGTTCAACTAAGATTGAGTATAACGCCGCTTTTTGCGGTATTTTAACAACATCACATCACGCGTCAGCTTCATGAGGGAGGAAAACCCGAGGTGACGTTTGCCATTAAGCTGAAACTTACGCGAATGAATCTGGTGCTGACCAACCAATTATCGACATCAGGTCGAATCGGGGATTAGAACATAGCATTCTGCACGCCTTGGGACGAACTGTTTAAAGATATTTGTTAACTAATGTTGTTGACTGCGGCGTTAAACAACATTCATTATCTCACTTCCGTTATTCCACTGCTATGAAAACACTCACCTTTAGCGATCGTCTGAAACAGATTTCAACTAAATGAATGGCCATTGATCCTTCAATAACAGCCAGGTCAGAACGGGTAAGGATCGCTGGGCTGGTTGATTGCGTGTCATCGTACCGCGACGGCGTGGATCGTTGCTCATAATATGAATCACTGGATTGTCTTACCCAGAGTCAATCATTGGCATGTTGCGGTTCAGAGTATGTAAATTATTTAGACAATATTTTCTTTAATCCTTAATTTCGGTATTTGTGATATTCCTATCAATAAGAGTTTATACACTATAATTAAATTGAAATAAAGAGTGTTTAAACTATGTATCATTTATTGAGGAGACATTTATACCATCATATTTTGTATGCATTCAAGTTATGCTGAAATTGAATTTTGAATTTAGGAAATAATTGTCCGGCGAAAGCCATGCATCGCTACTCGAATCATCCCCGCTCTTAAGCCTCCCACTGTGCAATATAACACGCTGCCTCCTCGTAACGCTGGGACCTGAACAAGGATAATCATCTCCCGTCTATTGCCTTACGCCCACGCATCTGGGCACGCGGCATCGATCAGGTTGTTATGGTAACCAGATAGACCGCAACCAGTGGCGTCTGGGAGTTGCGAGTATCACGATGACGCTAGACAATGGTTCACTTGCCACGTCTTCTGCCTGTGCGGTGTCCATTGGGTCCAGAGAATGTACCAGGGGAGATGGGAGACTGACCGACCATCCCCTTTTCACATTGTGTGGGGAGGAGACACTGAATTTAGTACTACTAACCCATTGGTCTAGTGTACTATTTATAGCACGTCATCGATCAGGGTCGACCTTCACCTTCCCAACACGGAGCAATACTATCTACAGCGTAGCGGTTTCTGATCTGAACTTCCTGGGGAATGATATTGGCTTCATTTACGACTTGGCGGATTCGTCGTTTTAATGAGACTGGTGTATAATTATCAAACGTTATGTATGTTGACGCTAAAATATATCCGTGCGGCCATTAACTTCAGGAACAATGAATATTCCTTTCTTGTCGATTTCGTCATGAAATTCGTGAAAACCATCACACTACGTTAAAACATATCACAGAAATAGCATAGTGGTAATAAAATAGGTTTCTCACTTTTGGTGACTCAATGGGTGATTGAGTGGGCGTTTCAGTGAATGAGTGAGTGAGTGGTTCAGGGAGTGAGTGAGCGAGTGTATGTGTATTTCAGTGAGTGAGTGAGTGAGAGTGAGTGAGAGTGAGTGAGTAAGTGAGTGAGTGAGTGAGTCAGTGGTTCAGGGAGTGAGTGAGTGAGTGAGTTAGTGAATGAGTGAGTCAGTGGTTCAGGGAGTGAGTGAGTGAGTGCATGTGTGTTTCAGTGAGTGAGTGAGTGAGTGAGTGAGTGAGTCTTAGACATTACAAACATTACAATTATGTAACGACGAAAGCGTTAACGAAGTGGCTACAATGAAAGTTAAAGCACCATAAGACATATGCAATAAGTCATGAATACTCATAGCGAATAGCAATCAAGGCTTGGACGCGGTTGTCAGATTGAAGATTACGTTGTCAATATCCGGCAAAAATCACATTTATTGTACAAGTGTGAGTATTTTATTAGCCATATTCTCCTGACGGGACAGTGAAACATGACCGCTGTCTGACAAAGACTTCGAGCGTAGGCGGAGAACAGCGGAGAACAGCGGATGACCGTTAGATGTAGTTACCAGTGTCACATGTAACACTGTAACTACATCAGTTGCAAAACAAGAAATGAATTTGTTTGAGTGTCTCATGGGACGTGGTATTTCCGAGATGCTATAGAGTGTGCCGATTAAGCTGTTCGTTGCATCTGTCCCTCATGGTAAAAGCAAGTTCCTTTATCTGTTTGTGCAGTGCAATGCTAGACCTCGCTGACGCGCCTCATGATAATGTCTGCAATTACTGCATATATTATTGATGGCGGTTTACAATGATTCCGAAAATACAAATAGAACTTACAAACTCAATTATTCGACGAACAGAGAAACAGTGACACCGTATTCCTCATTGTTTTTGCGGTGTCATCATACAACAGCTTGCAATTAGGCCTTATTCTAATACTGCATATTGTGTAGTGATCAGTAATATGTGCTTTGCTTTGTGGTAAGACGTATTAACGTATTGATAGATTTCTTTGGGATATTGTGGGCTTTCGTAACCCGAGTTCGGTAATATTGCTTGCATGTAGTCACAAATCAAACATTTACAGTCAGGATCGGTTCCGTGGTACACTTGAGTGAGACATGCATTCATTAGCTAATGCAACCTCTTTAACTCGAAAGCCTTTAAATCGATGTATCGATTCAAGCTATGTCACAATGGCACTCTGTTTCGTCTCGAAACTACGAATAATTCGATGTTATATTCCATGTCCTTCGAGAGTTCAGTGTATATGAAAGGAGTAAAGTATGCCATTATCGAGTTAGCTACTCGATTTGAACTGAAAAAGTATTACTAGGGTTGTACGATTCATTGGAACGGTGTATCGCGTTATCTGATATCCAGTATCACATCGTGTGGTCCTGGATCAAAACGATACATATTCAGCAAGTAGGTATATCATGATGTTACTGTTCAGATACGTATTATTGTCTGGATCCTGATATTGATTACACCGCACCGCACCGCACCGCACCGCACCGCACCGCACCGCACCGCACCGCACCGCACCGCACCGCACCGCATCGCGCTGCACCGCACCGCACCGCACCGCACCGCACCGCACCGCACCGCACCGCACCGCACGTTGATGACAAGAAACTTCAAAGAAATTCCAACTACACGTATGATCAAGTCTGTAACCCAAGATACATTTTGACCATATGTTTGTACCAAATTCATTAACAAAAAAAATCAGTTTCAAACATAAGACATAGGGCATCTTGAAAATCTCCTTGGAACATTTTAGGAGTACCTATGATGGTGCTATTTTAAGTCGAAATCGTGCAATTATGGTATAAAATACCCACGAAGTCTTATGTTTTTCAGATAAACACTTTCAGCAAAGCTATATCCTTAAAAGGACCGCCTTTTGTCTTACCGAGAATCGATTATTGGCCTGGTCTGGTGGTAGAGTGTCTGCACGGAGAGCGATTTTTCGAAAGACGCTAGAAGATGGTACTTCTTGTTACTCTGACTGGCGGTCGGTATTAAGCGGCTAAAATAAGGTCTAGTCGGCTCGGAGAAGGGTATAAGTGTTTAACTTGCGGCATGGTATCTCAGTGCGCTAGCACTATAGAAACAGCATTAGTCCGGACTAGTAAAAGCACACAAACACATACACGCACGCACGCACGCACACGCACACACATGCACGTCGCTATATAAGTGCCATAATCTCGAACGCGACGTTAAACCCCATTTCACCTATATTATTAACATGCCCCCATGGAATTAGTGGATACAGAATCATTTTCTATGATCACTTATACATGTCATCGTGAAATCTCATATTAACCAAAGAACATGACATACCTTCTAATCTCTCGCCTTGAAACAATATTTCTTTCTTCCGTACAAGTAGATTGTGGTAATTTTTATTTCGGTCTCTACATGTTGAGATCACGTGTATCGGTATGATACAGCAAGTTGTTTCAGTACAAAATACATACATTACAAATAAGTATTTTGGAAAATCAGCCTGCAAAGGTTAAGGGTCAACACATTGTAAGAACGTTCAACAAAATACATATTCTGGAATTTATATAAAGGTTCATAATCAAGTGCACTTATACAAAGTGAAAATCAATGCCTACCAGACAGTTTTATATCAGATTATGACGATAAAATTCGAGTAACAGTTTTTAAACTTTAACTAATGCCCGCCTCATATTATATATATATCCCCGACCAAAACATATCTACTTCATGTGAAAACGATGTGAAGTGTATTGCGGGATCATCATAATTCTACCGTAGTCGCGACATGCCTGGACTAAAACGAAATGCGGCGTAAAACCCATCACAACTTACTCACCGTTGATGTTGGCATGGGTTTGTGGTTAAATTTTAAATGCCGAATTTTGAATGGTAATTTTAAATGTCTGGACCATTGGCTATTGCTGAACATGAAGTGTATTAAAACCGTCAACGACAGAGAAGAATCAGTCTGCCGAAACACCTTCCATCGGGCGTACAAGGAGAAATAATAGTGATGAAAAATATGTGACTGTATCACTGAAATTCAGTGAAGACACAAGGTGTTCGCGAATAGGATAGGTTCCTCGTGGTTGACCATTTCTAAACAGTGCCATTGAGTAAACTGGTAAAGTGGTAAATTGACCACTGTAAAACGAATTCTCTTAATACCATTATGTCTGGCCAGATATATAATTTTCTAACTCCTCTAATTTACAAACTAAGAAACATCATGTTGAATATTAATTTCATTATTTGTAATTTTGATCTTATATTGAATAATAATAACTGCCACGCGTATGGGTTCCTGATTTTCTTGTACTGTGATAACGGTGTTTTTTCATTTTTTTTAATGAAATATTTTTCACATAGGAGGAACCGAGCCCCACCATCCGTTCCATTCAGTCTCCTCTTACGACAATCATTGGCAGCTGGGGATCTATATTTACACCCGGAATCCCAGCCGGTTCGGTGTCCACTATCCAATGATGCGACATGTACATTTTTACATAATGGCATAACGCTCATTTTCGGGGGAACACTGTGACACAAGTTAGATATGCCAGGTAATGTTCACTATTCCTCCAGAATACGTTTTGACCTATTCCTCAATACAGGATGTACCGCTGCAATGTAAGCACCTTCAAAAGGGTTGTACCGCTGCAAAGTAAGCACCTTTAAAAGGGTTGTATCGCTGCAATGTAAGCACCTTCAAAAGGGTTGTACCGCTGCAATGTAAGCACCTTCAAAAGTGCTGTACCGTTGCAATGTAAGTACCTTCAAAAGGGTTGTACCGCTGCAATGTAAGCACCTTCAAAAGGCTTGTACCGCTGCAATGTAAGCACCTTCAAAAGGGTTGTAACGCTGCAATGTAAGCACCTTCAAATGGGTTGTACCGCTGCAATGTAAGCACCTTCAAATGGGTTGTACCGCTGCAATGTAAGCACCTTCAAAAGGGTTGTACCGCTGCAATGTAAGCACCCTCAAAAGGGTTGTACCGCTGCAATGTAAGCACCTTCAAAAGGGTTGTATCGCTGCAATGTAAGCACCTTCAAATGGGTTGTACCGCTGCAATGTAAGCACCTTCAAATGGGTTGTATCGCTGCAATGTAAGCACCTTCAAAAGGGTTGTACCGCTGCAATGTAAGCACCTTCAAAAGGAGCCTTGTTGTTTTCAACAGGCTTGAATAAATAGCTATAAATCACCAACCTTGGTGTGCTAAACAGACAACATAAGTTAGTTTAAACGGGACAGGGGAAAAAAGCGGATACGACTTGGTCCTTGAATATGAAGTGGATGTATATTACACAAAGTTTCTTGAGGATCAAGGTTTGAGGACAATCATCCAACAATAAATACATGTATTGAAATATCCCGGTACACAATGATTGGGTAACTTCTACAGGACTTCACTTTCATGATGAACGGACAGAGGCATGCTGTCTTTGGCTCGACGTTCACGAGGTGTTTGAAAACCTGCGTTTGGACGTATCATGACAGAATCTTTGCACAATATTATCAGAGAGCGTAAAAACATTTGCAACTGACTCCGTCAGAGGATTGTAACAACTGAATGCACTTAATTATGCCCTCTCAGCGTCAAAGATGTCGTTTGACAACCGAACAATTGGACAGATGCATAAGTGTGGAACAGACCACATGGTCGCAAAGGATAGGCTAAATCATGATTTGGGATGGGTTCAGTAGAGCTGGAAGAACCGATCTCTATGTCCTCAGCGGGGCAGGTGTGCACTACAGGGATGACATTCTGGATGCGTAGGTGAGACTGTATCGTCACGGACGATAACACACGACCTCATCATGCCAGGGTCGTTCATGCCTACTTAGTGAAACTTTTTAGCAAGTGTCAAAGGACACTCTTTGAAATCATGGTTGAAAAAGCACGCACGATTGTACCTCAAAAGTTGTGAAATGTAGACACCAAAGGTTGGAGTATTGCAATATTGCTCGAAATAAAGTGAAAGTCGACTATTGGACATTTAAAGTCATCCCTCTTGTCATGTGTGAATAGTTTGTTGTCACTCTGAATCTTTATGAATGTATCTAAATATGAAAAGGATGAAACTGTTTTGCGGATATCTTTTTATTTCAAGCTCAGGTGGACAACTCTGTGGAAGACAAATGGCCAATATTATCAGATCATTGATATGAACCTGAAACTACAGCTAAACTTCTTGGTGAAATTCCCGTGTTTTGATGCCAGTACGACCAGATATTCCAATTTATGTTTATAAAGAAACAGATCGACAAGGAGTGGAGTATAATTGGTGACATGGGGATGCCTACTTTTTACCTAATTGTCCTGTTACCAAATTTCACAGAGACGTTATCGGTATGCATGAGGAAGTCTAGTAAACGTCGGATGACATTTGCTTTCATTTTGACAAACGTTCATGAACCTGTGGTAGTTAGTACTTCATATTACATAAGTAATTATGTCTATGGTCATCGCATTTTGTGACAGTTGCCCCTTTGATCAAGAAATGAGGTTTTCCGTCTGTCGTGTCGGATAGTAGTGTTCAGAGTGTAAATACTCGTATCAACAAGCGCAAAGCATGCGTTGTTATCAATAAATAACAATAAGTGGTCTTTATTCTGCATTAATGTAATAAAGGCGAAAACATTAAATTATTTGATCAGTTATATCTATTTTCTTTCAAGCACCACTTTGTACACTTATGTCCCTAAATAATACATCCAAGTTACTCACACGTTTTGTTAAGACATCATATTTTGCATTTTATAGTTTACAATTTTTATACCATTACAATTTTCAATGAAAACGGTAACAAAATGGAGCCATGTTTTAACATAAGGAATTACAAGAAGAACCATTTTGATGACGAACATTCAAATCTTACATCAACTATTCACCAAGGTAATCTTTAAACGATATATCTACATTTCCTGTCAATACTACGGATCTTTCCATATCGATTATTCTTATCGTAGTCTCGATCACGTCTTACATATATTGAGATGAAATCCACGCGTGGGTGGCATGACTAGATATCATACAGTTCCATCATCCTGTTGACTCCCAGACATGCACCGTATCCGTTCTTTGGATAGACAATGACCGGCTTTACGTATTACTGCATATCCCTGGTTTGCCATTGTAGGGTACTTTACTGTACCACTATTTTGACCTTATCTACAATCTAACTTTAACGTGTACAAAATGCATTTTCAAGCAACGACGTCGTAACTGTATATTCGTATTTTGTTGATGCATGGCCCAGCAATGACCTTTGAAAGCACCACGAGAAGACTTATATCTGTATATATATATATATATATATATATATATATATATATATATATATATATATATATATATATATATATATATATGCATTATACACATAAACGTATTTTCGATTGCCGAAATGAATGAGAAATGTGTGCTTTAACATATACACGTACACATAAACGTATTTTCAATAAAGTGTTTTTCACAATAACGACGATAAGAGATACGTGGGTATGTATTAATACCCACGTATCTCTTATCGTCGTTATTGTGAAAAACACTTTATTGAAAATACGTTTATGTGTACGTGTATATGTTAAAGCACACATTTCTCATTCATTTCGGCAATCGCTTGCCCTTGTTGTAACGCATATATACATGTACCAGTTTAACTGAGGTCGTATGTCCGTAAAGAAATCGGAAAGCAGACATGGAATGATTAGTAATAAATACACATTTCTTCATCCATCTTTAAATGATCCCCTGGCCATGGCCTCTTTCTCCCACCTCAATGCAGGACAACGTTATTTCACTGAAACACATGCATGTTGTTTCCCATTCAACTAAGAAATCTTCATTCATACGATCTTTTTGAATGGTCTGAGATAAGAGCTTCATGACAATATCGAGCAATGAATCACGTTATACTGCAGCAATATTTAAACAGCTGTCCCGGGCCTTCCAATCAATACATCCAACACATTTGTCCCTGTGTTTGCCGTGCATTATAGATCTGAACATGACAAGAATAACTAAACTGATAACGTTGCCAAGGATATTATTCTGCTAAAAACAGGGATTTATCATATATGATTCACGCCACATTATGGAATCACGTGCTCCATGAATGTACGCTTTTGTCTATCTAAACCAGCAAAGGGTTAAAATGAACCTTCTACATGCAGGGTGATAATGTACAGGATATAGTTAACTAGTTTGTCCTTAACCTTTAGTCTGCTGAATTGTTTTAGCATGAGGCGCTGTAAAGAGGGTGGACGATTTCAAACAGTCTGTGCCTCATTAAACAAGGGACAATTGATGAAATATTAAGCACATCTATTTCTGATAGAAACTACACATTACTAAATAAACACGCCGAAGACCCGGGTTCGATTCCCCACTTGGGTATAATGTGTGAAGCTTCACCACCTTGATATTGCCGGAATTTTGCCAAAAGCTGCGTAAATCCATTCTCACTCTCACTCATGGAATGTGGTATTGCGTTTCATGTTAGGATCCTGTCTAAATCGTTAAATTTGTGCAAATAGATTTCAATAATCATATCTCCGATTTCTTAATTGAAGCTGAGTATAAATTCGATTTTTTCATCGGCAGATAACAACGTGATGGTAAATTATGAACCATTTCAGTAAAGTTATTATCCAAATTCTAAACAGAATAAAAATTGAATTTTCGAGGTCATCATATAAGGTGCAGAAATAAAAACATTACGGTAATCTAACGTGTCATGTTATAAACTTTGCAGGAAACAATAAATGATATAAATAGTCACCTATCCTAATTCCAAGTGTTTAAGGAACTGTTGAATATTTACGAAAGTTTTGAATTATTTCGATATATACGATAATACAAATCCCGTGTGGTGATGCTTCGAAAATTAAACATGGCCACAGCAGAACTTATCTCAATATCAACAAAGTTAACATTGCCTTCATATATATATATATATATATATATATATATATATATATATATATATATATATATATATATATATATATATATATATATTCCTTGGCGAAAGTTGACAATCTTCTTAATCGATGACATGCATCATTTGCGGATGTGATGTCACAGGCAGAGAAAGTCTGTTGATAAACAAAACAATTGCAGTAAGTTTTGAATAATCTCACAATCTCATGCCTGTCACAACCAGAATAAACACAACTCACTACACAGTGTCAGTAAACACCACTTATATGAAATAACAATGTGACTTTGACGATCAAATTGGTGTATTATTTAATCCGTTTGACCTCATATGCTCCCGTGACCCGGAAACGGTAAACTATGAATCAACATGCCACATGCAAGTTTCTAGGTATCTTTTGTTTGAACGTTTGTTGATAGACCATTTTGTTGATCACCATTCGATGGTGCGTGGAACAAAAGAGGTATGATTCATGTATCTGCGATGTACACGCTGATGATTTTGTTTTTACTATATCAATCGTGTCCCACGCAATTCGTTCATAGATATCGTCGATGGGCAAAATGAACACCCTCCACATCAGGAGCGCGAAACTGGGCGTGACAAAATGTGTTTCAAAATAACATTCATGCGTTGCTGAATATAAGATCTACGCAACTGCGTTATGTATACTAGTATATCAGTAAACTACTTCATAAATATTTTCAGTGTTAGTTTCACATTAAATTCGGGACAGTTAAAGGATTTTCGCTTTTATGATACTAGATTCTAGCATGATTTTAGAACACTGTCACGTAGCATTTTCAAAATTGATTCTATAAATAGAAAGACCGCCATGATACGCCATCGTATTGATGATAGATTTGTTATAGTTTTATTATTTACAGCTGTTCACAGCTTTTAACATGTTAAGTTATATTTTTATATCTAGTAGGTAGTTTTCCACAATGATTATGTGTATAGACACTTAATATTGGTCAATGCATCAGCACAGTTCAACTGATCAATCTTCCATTATTATCTTTCAGCTGAACATCAATTACTCGCATATGAACAAGTAAATATTTGATGGCATTATTTCATTTTAGTATTCCATGAATAATGATTAAATAGATAAGATCCTTCACATGTACAGAAAAAAATCCATATCGATAATAATCTTTAAGTGCTTTGTTTCCAAACAAAACAATTCTAAAGTATAATTGTAATATAAATATGATACATTAATTTCTTGTTTTTTTAATCACGAAAACTAGTGTGGCACTTAAGCTGGTGAGAAATCTGGTAAGCCATATATTTACAAGAGAATGTTATCTTTGAAAAAGGAATAGGGCACATATTTGTACATTTACAATTCTTGCTGTTCTGTTGGAGAAAAAAACATGGAAAAAATCCTACCTCATGTATTTTTTCTGGGTTCTCATCAATGAAATAATGTGTCATTGTTCTGGCAAGACTTTCATAGTTTGCTGCAGTATGCTCAGGTGTGTGACAGTGACGCTCATGAATGTCCCTAACGGAACATAAACTCTTGTGAACTGTCGCCAATAAGGTCAATGAGATGTACAAAAATTTAAGATAAATGCAGATCATCACCAACCTTGGATCTGACATCGTTGATCATTTGATGGGTTTCTGAAAATCCAGTCTGTATAGGTCCTTGTCATGTTTCATGTGTCTCAGTCTTCTTGTAGGTTTACAGCATGTCCATGTATACATGAATACTCTTGCCAGGTGTATTGCTTCCTGTCAGCCACATCCATAACTTTATGTCATGTCATAAAATTATTTTTTTCAATTTTATAATAATTTCATTTACCAACGTCAAACCATCTGACAAGTTAGAAAAATTACAACTTTAAAAGCCTTTATTTCTGAAGTGTCCATATTATTCATAAAAAAATCTACTTTCAGGACAAAAAATGAGCCGTCTACCTGTTTAGTTACGGAAACAATAACTTGTTTTAAAATGTGAAAAGGAATCCTACTGACGTGAATGCCTTTTCATCCCATTGTTCCACGCAATACAGTTGAAATGTATTGATGTTTTTACCAAAACCGGTTTTATTCTGTACCCAGAATAATGTTGTATTAGTTTTAGAGATATACGTTACTTTTAGTGTCAGAAAGTTAATTTATTATCACTTTCCTATCAAAACAAAACAATCATTTTAACTTTTGCAAATGTGGACTGACCTCACTTTAGATTTCATCGAGCGCGGAATCCAATACGATTTCGGATTTAGACTCACAAAATTGATATTGAGCACCCGCGCAATCACGAAAAAATATGAAACATAGTAGTTAAGACTGCTATCTAGGGCAAAACATAGTAACAGGTGCAATAAATGGTGAATAATGTAATTTCTTTTGAATTTAACTCTTTTTCGGAATTTTCTAAGTGATAGCTTACCAACCTTTGCATATTGTGCCTCGATGTGTGACATGCGGCACGTGCTTCCGGTTCCAGCTTGATGTCTTGATTTGTTGTTTAACGCCGCACTCAGCAATATTCCAGCTATATGACGGCGGTCTGTAAATAATCGAATCTGGACCAGACAATCCGGTGATTGACATCATGAGCATCGATCCGGTTTCAGCAATGATAGATAAAATTGCATGTATTTTGATTATTTTTCGTAAACTGCATTAATTTGCTATTGAATGTTTTACAAAGATTTATACATCCGTGTAAATAGTTCTAGAAAGTTAATTTAGATATATAAAAACGATTGTTGGTTGATTGGTTGGTTTATTGTTTTACGCCGCACTAAGCAATATTCCAGTTATATGACGGCGGTCTGTAAATAATCGAGTCTGGATCAGACAATCAAGTGATTCATATCATGATCATCGATCCACGCAATTGGGATCGATGACATAATAGTATTACGTGATCACGATGCATTTGGAGTCGTTTGTTTACTGCCGCCGCTGCCATGAGCGTACAACTTTCATCCAATCGATGATGGTACGATTGTTTTTGTTCATAATTAATTATACCGAAAGTTGCTAAGTTTTAGAAAGGAAGGAATTTGAAGGAACTTGAGTGTTCATTGAGTCATCAGGTAACAAAAAAATATGATCGAACGTGAAAAATGATAAAATGATAAAGAAAATATCGGACTGCATGCCACTCAACGTGAAGTGTCAACAATGGCTGTTTCTGGTAGTTGTGTGCCGAGTAATTTGGCCGATACGTTTCTTAACTCAGGATGTGTTCTTTTTTAGGTAAATATACTGCTGAAAGTTTTGATATTTTACAAACTAAGCATTTATGCATATCACACGTAACTTAAATGATATGCAAAGACTACTCGTTAAAGAGTTATTGTGAGTTTCATTTGGGGGTGTCTTTTGACTACACGCCTGTCGAATAGTTTCGCCTGTAGCATTGAGAGCCTATCTGTTTGATTTCTGTCGTTGCTGGCCTACTGGTAATGCATCAATCGTCGCATGAGATCTCTCTAACCAAACTAAATGATCAGTATAAGTGAGTGAGTAACGCCGCTTTGATCAGCGTTCAAGTTATGCCACGGCGTGTCACCTTATGGGAGGAAATCCCGAACTGATGCAAGTCACATACGTTTACCATTTTGGTGAAACCCTCGAGCACGGGTATGGTGCTGCGACCCTAGAAACATAATCGGGGTGAACCAGTGTAGACAATGATATGATTGAGTTGAGGTGAAATGGGGTTTAACGTCGCGTCCAAGATTACTGCACTTATATAGCGACGTTGATATGATTGATAAACATGATGCATCAAAATGAAATATTAACATAAAATCAAATAAACTCCAAAATCGTCTTTGAAGCAAAATGTACTATGTATGTGTACTGCATTCAATAAGAAATGACATATAGTCTTTCTCATCAAAAGGCAAAAGAGACGTAGACAATCATTCATTTGTGTATAACATATCTGATATAAGGAAGAGAATTAATGGATGTCAACTTCTTTACTACGAGCGACACGTCGCTTCGAAGTATATACTCCTACGTCGGGTGAATAAATGCCATGAAACAGCGAACATATATGAGTATATCTGGTATATCAACACGGCACACAGCATGATTAATTACTCGAACCAAATCTCCGTCAGTGATGCATATAAGCGTTGCATAAAAATGTGTTTTCCTTCATCCGTCCTCAATGTCTACCTGTTGGGTTTTCCTACAGCTGGACGGAGCAGAATATGCCTTTAGCATACGAACATGGTGTTATTTCATTATGAAAGTATGACACGTACTGTCCCGTGACAAAGCGACAGTCTCCACGGTAACAACTTTAGATAACTATTCCTCGAACTTTCTACTTCGCCTGCCTTTGAGTTGTAAGTATTGCATGTATATTTTCTGTTTCAATTTACACATGTTTATACAGATGATTGCCTTTTTACTTTGTTATGTCCCCATTTATGATTGTGGTTACATATTTCAAATGTCGAGACAAAAGCATACGTTTCATTAGTTCAATATCACTTAAACATGTGCACCTACATATGTACGAGTCACACATGGAGACACATACATGTGTATGTATAAATGTAGATACGTGGAATATATTGAAAAGACAGAACTGCGGTTAAATAATGGAAGGGGAATAAATATATAATGAAAATACATAAATATAAAACCATATATGGACCCAATTATGTACACATAGAATAGAATGCTTACTTTAAATGTACATATAGAGTACGTGTCACTACACAAAGGGGAATGTGTCATAGACGATATGTCATGCCAAAACTGACGCACGGAAAAGGTTGTGTTGGTGTCTATTGTCCTTGGATATTTACATCACTAAATAATCAGCTATCGGAGTAAGTAGGAGTTTCTTCGTATTGAAATATGACATTTTCTTATTCTACCCTCTCTCTTCATTACACTTATAGTTTGTGTACATTTTAACTCTATATTATGCTTAACATGACATGAGTCCGCACAGTGCATTGTGCATTCATGAAATGATGGATTGCTTTGCTTAGTGTTGTTAACCTCCATCTGTGTGTTTGTTTGTTTGTTCTTTGAGGCTAAGGTCAGCAGTATTCGAGCAAAATCACGACGGCCTATAAATAATCCAGTCTGGAACAGACATGTGGTAGATATTTGAGCAACGTGCCAGGCCGTCGGGGAACAAATATATGCAATTTACCAAGGCACCAAGCTTTTCTATGACATTGACTCTTGTATCCTTTAGATATATTTTATATTAGTTAAACACTGATGTTTCGGTCCCGGTCAAGTCCTTCAATTTGTATCAGTGCGCTCTCGTTTTCGTAGGGGGCACGATGGCCCACTCGTCTAGGGCACCGCGATTCGCTGTGCAGAGTTGCGTCCCTTGGGCACGCCAGAAACCTATGATTGTGGGTTCCATTCCCGGTTCGCCCCAATTATGTTTCTAGGTTTGTCAGCACCAAACCCGTGCTCGTAGGTTTCACCGAAGCGGTAAACATCTGAGACCTGCATCACTTCGAGCTTTACTCCCACATTAAGCTGACACGCCACGATATAACTGGAATACTGTTAAAAGCGGCTTTAAGCCCAACTCACTCACTCACTCTCGTTTTCGCCATATTTATATATGTACATGCATTAGGCATTGGCGAGGGCAAACTTTCATCATATCAATATCTGTATTCATCATGGATGATATGCAGTTGAACACCGTTGTCTCGAATGGACGAGTCGTAGTTTCGCTTGCGCTATTTGGAATCCCCAAATGAAAAGTGAAAGTAACTGGAAACATGTGAAACCACAGTGCATCACCATCCATGTCAAATTACTGATACGTAGCCAATGCTGGCAGGAGGAACGTGACGTATATGTGTTTAGTGGTGGTTTAGTATGTATATTGTAATATCATATTTGGTTAACATTGCAATATTATACACTCAAAACGTGGTCCTGTGTAGGTTTTATGGTTCCATTCTTTCTGCTGGATCACTCAACGCATATTAGGGACATGTACAAAGTAGGTAAGCAGCCTTGGTGTCCGGAGGTATATCTAAGTTACTACCATTTGGGATCCCAACTTTTTAAAGGACATGATGTCGATTCGTATGCCAGAAAATGGACCAGTATATAAACCGGACCTGTTGAATGTATTTAAGGGTGGTTTAGGCCACTGTGTGATATAGTCATTGGTATAATGCACAAACTGAAAAAGAGAAAACCGAGATTCTGTCAAGCCATCGGTCATCTAAAATCTGGCTATCCAACATGAACAATTTGCAGTTTTCAGAACATAACCTTCAGGTTTAAGCTTGATGCAGGAACTTAGTATAAGTGATATGTCAAATAATGTCACAAATGAGGCCATATGTTCACTGAAGAAGAAATATCCAAAACCATTCACCAATACTACACGTATGAAGGTTTGCTTTGACTCTAAAACCCGAAGACATGTCCATTCCTCTTTTGTACTGGGCACCAAAGCTACCACCAAGTTAATGTATCAAAAGTTAACCATAATCCTTAATACAATCAAAGAAGGACTTTCTTTAAATTCGCAGGAAGCATTTGACAATATATGTTTTATATGTCAGTCAGAAGCCATTACAAACCCTCGATGATAATTGCAGGCAGTTATTTTGAAGTTGCATTGCAGAAAGTGAAATAAGTTGCTGAAATACTGTTCGATTCTATTTCACACATACTGTATCGATGGTACAGCATTGGTTTAGCAAAAGGCGACAACTAATGTCGTTCTCTAATATAAGAATAGGGTGTAACAATGGAAATAATTCTTAAAATATCTCCAATTTGCTTGATGTTCAATGCGATCCCAACAGCCAAAGGATCGGAAGGGTTTTAAACCAGAAAATTCCTAAACACGTTCAAAACATTTATTTGATTGACATATCACCTGCTCGTCTGTCACATGCTGGTATGTATACATGTTAATTCATTTAAACACATCACTTGATTGAAAGGAAATATACATGTACTTCTTTTGATTAGGCCACAGGATACATTTGAAATAACTGAACAGAAATAGGAGCGGAAGGCGCGTCTATTGTTGGTAAAGCTCTAGTAGTTGCTTTCAAAATGTCCGCAAAATAGTCTGCAGAGTCAGTTTCGCATGCGGTATATTTGCTAGCAAAGTACTGATATAGTACCTATTTGGATTATGTTAGGTTGGGGGTATATAGTTATACCAAGGAGCCCCGTCCGTCCCTCCTTCCTTCCGAGGACATTTTTTAAGACTGTTCTGCTATTTTTTCCTTCAGCATATTTGTAATTATTGAATTTTGGCTTGATGTAGGATCCAGTAGAATTAGTCCGATTAACATGTAAGACAAATTGTAAGATAAATTCGATGTCGAAAGTGATAGACACAACACAATCTGTAACAATCTGTTACATGAAACACCAGCAAGGTATGTTTGTTTGTCATGAGTCATATGAGAATGTTTCATATCGTACACACAGTCATCAATGATTTTTAGTGTATTCCATTTATATACATTTCCCTACGATTTTGCCTTTTACGCAAAATGAATTCTGTTTCGGACGATAATCGGAATTGATTATTCTCTGGTGTTGACAGTTAGTATTATACAGTAAACTACGGTTATAACGAACACGCTTTTAACGAACTGACTGATATAACGAACTTATTTTTTAGTTCCGGCCTTTTGTTGTATATATGCTGTATAGATGCTTATAACGAACTACGGTTATAACGAACTAAAATAAGTGGTCCCTTTGAGTTCGTTATAACCGTAGTTTACTGTAACTTCAAAACATGTTAAATATGTAGCATAGTGATATCTAAAAAAATTAAGCATATAACGCCTATGCAGCCATACTAAAATAGTATGTGTGTGGGTACTCATACCAGCTGAAACAAAGTGGTTCTGACATACATTCTAAAGGGAAGGTTAAGGCAAGTATATGTGAATGACTGCACACGCGAGAGACACATGAAGGACAATAAAAACATCCCAAAGTCAACTTCTACCGTTGACATCGACGTAAAAAAAGCAGTTATAAATGTTTTCCGGTCCGTAAGGAGCCTCTGTGACATCAGCCCATCCTTGCTGCATTTATCATCAGCACTGCCTTTCCCCTATATTCCCGAGGTTATATATTAAAAGATGAAGACAACTGAAGCAGAAAATACCAGTGCAAGAAGTAGCCAAACATCCAAACCAAAGGACATACGTCTTGATAAAGAAGCAAACGTGGTTCTTAATACATATGTCTTGAACTTCACCTCTTTTGCATTCCTTGTCTTCCGTCAGTTATATGAATATGACAAGATGTTTATGCCTACGGCATTTGCGTTTTAACTAAAAGCTGCATAGGCGTTATATTTTCTGGAACAGGCTTCCCGCCATGTGCGAACTAAAACAAATGCCGCTTAGTTGTTAGAGGACAACCAAAATGGAGAGCTATTTAATGAAACCATATGCACATTTGTTGGCCTACTTGTTTGTGTAAGTTCCGTACAGGGTTTGCACTCAACACAGCGTTGTATGTAGAGACTTTGCAAAGTCTGTCGTGTTTACGGATTTGTACGGAAATGGACGACTTTGCCAGGGAGGTGTAAGGTCATGGCTAAAGCTGCTGAATGAATGAGTCAGAGTTGTAGGACAGAGTGACACTATGTGGATATATCACCAGGACAGGTGTAAGGCAGAATGGAGAAAACACCTGAAATAGACAATGGGCGTTGTGACTTGGCAATGATCTTGTAAACAGGAAAAGGGTTTACATATTTATGATAATATAGTAGACATGGAAATGGAAACAATGGCGATGCTAGCAAATGATAAGAGACCTTTATGGGCGGAAAGTAACGACAGAAATTTTGGGAAGAAGGGGAGAGATTTCTTATGATATTGGGAAGAGGTTCATCGGTCTTTACATTGCGAGTAAATAATGACTGAACGTCAGCAATTATGATTTATGTTTGCCTAAAGCAACAATACTATTACTATCTCAACATATTCCTGACATCTGATAAGTTGGTATGTAGAGATTATTACATGAGTGAGTGTGTGTCATACTGATTCTATTAAATGTATATGAAGGGAGACTTGAGAATGTATCCACAATTTATGGATAACAGCTTCTTTAATTACTGTAAAGTTCTTATTCATAAATTGTGTCTACTTTATCATCCGTTAACTTTCAACAATTCAATTACAAATGTAGTTCTTTATGACTGTGCTTTCTTGTTATTTAACTCCGCATGCTGTATGACGGCAGCCTGTAAATAATAGTCTGCTTGATATTATAAGAATCACCGCATCTGACCACGCGATCCATTAAGTCGGTATTATGGGGATAAAATCTGGACTGTATTGTGTCTGAGTGGGGTATCCATGTTGAACTACCGGATGCGACGTTAAACCCCATTTCGGCATGCATGCTCATGAGTGTTAATATGTTCGTCCGCTGTGTGTGTGATTGTGTGTATGTGTGTGTAATTGTGTGTGTGTGTGTGTGTGTGTGTGTGTGTGTGATTGTGTGTGTGTATGTGAGAGCGCGCTTGTACCAGTCCAGATTATATCTCACCTCAGCTCATCTCAGCATTCTTTGAAGGGTTAAATATTCCAAAACTAATACACCATGATACGATTGTACGAAATATTGTACGATTCGGATTATGTCATGAACATTTTTTGATATATCACTATCAAATAATGATTGTTGTGTTCTCGAAACAGTGACAGGATCCTGCCCCGCCGGTGGCTGGAATCACAAACTCATGCAAAGGCAAGTCAAGTCTTCGCTTTAACAAACATGGGAACATACGGCACAAGTCAAAATAGGGAATTGCATCTGACAACATTTGGATCACTAGTGCGTCAAATTTGGCAGTTAGTAAATGCCCTCCATATGTATACCATGAAACCTTTTGAAAGCTTTACTTAGTCCATTGCACGGTGTATCAAGAGCATATGTTTATGAATCATTATCAAACAGTGATGACACCTGGTATTCGCTAAAAGATGAGCATATCATGCCCCATCGGTGGCAACCGTCATAAGGCAACACCAAAGGCAAGTAAACACTTGCCCTGCAAAAACACAGGATCATTTTGTACAAGTCAGGGAACTGGAAATGCGCCCACCCCCACCCCCCACGCATTCCATACAAAAGTTTTGAAAGCTTTACTAAACCTTGGATGATGTAATCTTGATCAAACAAGTTTTGATATATATGAATTTAAGTTATACTTTTTGGTCAAATTCCATCGTTTGGACTTTTCCTGTCCGAGCACACTCGTATGCATAAAGAAGCAGATCAGCAAGGGGGGCAGCACAATTGGTGAGGATGTCTTCTTCTTGATTAACCATTATGATGACGTTACGCTATTGATAGTGCAGTTGATTCTCAGCCATGAATTCACTGGCCATTCTGAACGTGCGTATAAACAAGTGAAGTGACGCAAAACGATAGAGAAGTTACATATCAACCATATATGGTTTAAGTCGGAGAAATTACTCGAAGCTGTTGATTCAGGAAGTAGAATGGACAGATTCGTTGGATTTATCCATTATCAAATATGACCTATCCCCAAATTTCACATATATGTTATCAACGTCCAGCATTTCACATATTGTTTTCTCAGTAAACTTCAGATGACTTTGGCTTTCAATTTTGACAAACTGTCCTGAACCTCTGAAGATAGAGAGGTAACTACATCTATGATCACCATCTTTAGTGACAAATGCTTCATGCCTGGAATCGAGGAATAAACTTTTCCGTTCACGTTTAGAGGAAAACAACTTTTCCTCCTTAATACTGTGATACCATTTGGTAAAACATACAATACACCCGTTCACATATCATATTATTGCTAAATGTCTTTGGGGGCGAAACTCACGGTATTTTTTATGAGTTTTAATTAGTTAAGGAAATGTAAGTTTTATAACGGTTTTAAATGGCTTTTGGTTGTTTCTTGACACGATGAAATGTCGGTAATAAACTAGCAATGTCTTCTACAAGATGGGACACTTAAGGGAAGATAAATGTTTATGAAAGAATACACATAGGTATAATTGATGTTCCAGAAGTACAAATCCTTTTTGGGTGTCACCAAGAAGAAACAGGAAAATATTTCATGCGTAATAATTTCTTAAAATAACGCATAATATTTAACGTACTTCCGTTCGGAACTATACTTAGACATCTAGACGTAAGTTAAAATTATGGGTTACCACTATGATGTATTATTAACTACACACATAGAGGCAAATGTAAACCAATGGGACTAGTTTGTCTGATGAATGGATGTAAAAGTTACGAGAGAAGTATGCTTGTATTCTTTTAAACCACTGTGTCTTAACGCTTATCTTCTATTTTGAGATTTATGCTGTACTGGTGTATAAATAGGCATTGTACAAATACACATCAAAATCATTTTTCAAAATTTTAAACTCATATTCTGCCTTGTGTTGACCACAAATTAATATGCAATGCTAAATTTCATCCCCGATTTTAGAGGAGCACAGCAGTTCGATGGGGAATGAAAAAGAGGTAGGATAAAGGACCCATTTGGCCTACAAAATATAAAGTTGCGAAAAACTTTGAAAGACAAGTTTCAAAATGTTCAAATGACAGACAACTAACCGTTTTTCCTTTCTCATATTTGTATGTTTTTGACATGGTGAAATACACAAATAAGTCTTAAATGAGTGAGAAGGGCAGTTTTGTAGAAATTCATATGCAAATCTAAATATGAACAAGTCCGTCACACAAGAAGAGGTTTTTATCATATATGTGAAAAAATATATTTGTAAATTCAATGTTTTTATTTATCGCCTATGAAAATCAGAGAATGATTCATGTTCAAAGTTTGCAAAACCGCTTCTTGAAAGCCACTAATAGCCGCCCGTTTGACACATTTTATCCTTACCTGATCATTTACTGTTGCCAGGCATCAAATAGCTGGAATATTTCTGAGTGCGGCGGCGTTAAACAACAAACAAACAAAACTACTACTACCAATATTAATAATATTATTTTGGTATTAGTATATTATAGAACCAGGAAGATCCGGTTAGAGAACATATCTTCAGCAACCCATGCTTGTCGTAAGAGGCGACAAACGGGATCGGGTGGTCAGGATCGCTGACTTGGTTGATGCATGTCATCGTCTCCTAATTGCAAAGATCGATGCTCATAATGTCATTCACTGGACTGTCTGGTCCAGACTCGATTATTTACAGACCGCCGTCATATAGCTGGAATATTACTGAGTGCAGCGTGAAACAATTTAAACAATTTCATACTTTGATTATCATTGAAAGCAATTGTAGAAACCTCTTCCCATAGAAATATTCTTCGTACATGTTTTCATTCTTAGGATTTACGGACCCGTGAAAATTCCGGGGTAGAATAGATCTTCATCAACACATACCTGTCGTAAAAGGCGACTATGTTTGTAGTAAAAGGCGACTAACGGGATCGGGTGGTCAGGCTCGCTGACTTGTTTGATACATGTCATGGATCCCAATTGCGTGGATCGATGCTCATGATGTGAATCAGTGGATTGTCTGGTCCAGACTCGATTATTTTACAGACAGCCATCATATAGCTGGAATATTGCTGAGTGCGGCGTTAAACAACAAACAAACAAAACAAACTTAGGATTTACGTTGCGACTCATTGAAATGAATAAACCTCTTTTATCTAAAATTTGGCAAAGGAGATATACATGTATATGATTTCATATGACTTGGCGACGAACTAACATGTTACTGATAAATGTACAAATAAACTAATATTGTCTCAATATCAAGGATGTTAAACGCTCATTTAAAGAAACATCTCATTTTAGTATTTCGGTCGTAAACACTAAGGCAGCTGCAGTATCTTTTGCGAAAAGGCCATACTGAAATGACAATATACTGTGCATTATTGTTTGACATTAACTTCATGTACACCTCCCTTTTGCGTCATTTAAAACAATCACCTGCATATCGTTAATAAAAAAATAATCATTCAACATTGTAGGTATGAGTATGTATGATGAAAAAGTTATGTCGCCTCTCAGAATATTGTGATATAATATTGTCTATAATATAATATTGTTCTGACTCCAGATTTGGTTGGTTGGTTTGTTGTTTAACGCCGCACTCAGCAATATTCCAGCTATATGGCGGCGGTATGTAAATAATTGTGTCTGGACCAGACAATCCAGTGATTGATATCATGAGCATCGATCCACGCAATTGGGGGTCGATGGCATCCATCAACCAAGTCAGCGTGCCTGACCACCCGATCCGTTAGTCGCCTTTTACGGCAAGCATGGGTTGCTGAAGACCTATTCTACCCTGGAATCTTCACGGGTCCAGAAGCGGTGGCATAATGCCACAAAAGAGTAAACTCGGAAAGAGCAGTTTCGGTTAAAACATAAGGATTTAGATGTATTTGTTATTATTGCACAAGACGTAAAATATTTGGGGTATTCTCTGAGACCTGAAAAAAAATGTCCAAATAAAATAGAAGCAACAAAGTCAAAGATACTCCCAGAAAACAGTGTAGTGGAACAATGATTGCAATTTGTCCTGCCGGTAGCAGCCGAACACCCCTTTATCCCTGAGGCCCAGTTACACCAAATTCAAAGGTACGGTGATATGAGTTTACTGCCTTTCAATCTGTTTCTCTTCTCTTTTACTTGTTTATCAAAAGGTTTAGCCTACCTTATCAATCCAAAACATAATCGTATTTGTTTTATTTTACAGAGACATTTTGTCTTCACTTTGCGTACTCATTAGTGTATAAATAAATGTTTTGTGATTACACTGTGTTTAATGAAGAAAGAAAAATATCTTCTTCAATTCATCGAGTGGTTGGTAACAAATATGAGACCGTTTGATGACTGTTGTAGTAATAATCAATGTTATGTATTATCATATTTATCAATATGATAACTTGGAAGCACCAACGTTTTAATTTTCGAACAAGGTACTAACCGAACCGTAAAATAACTGATTAAAAGTAAAAACGCTGTTTTTTTTCAATTTACCTTTGTAAGTTTTGTCCAAATAGACATGCATAGATTAATATAATTTCTCTGTTTAGCACACCGAGGATTCAGTTGTGAAACCTTAGAAACAACCGCTATAAAACAAATAATATTTAAAAGACCTTTGTTGGTAAAGCGTATGTCAAAAACTGCAGGACAAAAGAAAGTATAGACTTGAAAATTGGATTTGACTAAAACACTGATTAGATAAGGCTTATGACATCCCCATCGAAAAAAATAGTTTCATGTTTGTTTCAATGATAGGCGTGTACCTCCCTTTGTCCGACAGCTGAGACAATGTCGAATCTTGCGGTCACGGTACCTTTATCTGTATTATGAAATGTACGTAATATATCGCCATCAAAGTCATGTGACCTACTGACTTCTGTATATGTCACATCCGCTTCCAATGTACCGTCCCTCACGGCTCAAAGCAAACAATGCTTTGTGCTGTTCTGGTCGCTAAAGTGAGACTTACACAAGCAAACAGAAGGAACAAGTCAAACAAAATTGTATAAGATGAGTCGTAAAATCTCCATGTGATGCTTACCTAAAGAAAATGCTGTACTACAACATTGACAACCACCTTAGCAGGTATATAATTATAAACATTTTCAAACAATTACACGTGTTTATAAATGTGTATTTTTAGGTATAATCTTGTTTATTAATGCCCTGTTTTCTTTACCAGGAAGAAGTGTCGTTCCATATATTCCAAAATGCAATTTTAGTGTTATCGTAACATATGTAAATGAATATGTAAAAGTGTTTAGTTGTGTGTTATATAAAGACTCCCAAAGCGTATGACATTAATGATTACTATCTCTCATCTTAATAACTATCAGAACATATTTACGGTAAATAAGGTTAACATTGAGGCGCTTTATAGAAACAAACACAATGTTTGTAGTGTGAAGTAACACGTTGATGGAGTATGTTCTAGTCGTGTATAATCCTGTGTTGTATGCAACGCAAGACACAAAGAAGGATAAGCTCTAGAGATTGACAATATGAATGACAGCTATTGACATATTCTGCGGAGTAATACACACCATTCCCGGTGCTGTAAGCAGTCGCTTTACGTCATTCTACAGTGGTGATTGAATAAAATCTAAAATATCTGTTGATGTAACCTATGATACAAATTATAGCTAACCAGAACAAGAAAAATGACGCTCGTCTCGAGATCAATCAATGCACATATTATGGAAGAAACGTGTTGGAGTGCCTCAAACCCCATGTGGAAAAACTCTCCGCGAATTGATTTTTGCGAGGGCGTATGTTTTATAGTATAAGCAGCAAGCAAACCACTGGATTAGATTGTATAGTGGCACGGCTTAAGATGCGGTGTTTCAATGCAGACTTGCTTTCCTTTTTCGGAGTGTTTGAATATTGCAATACTATATTCATAAAGTATGATGATTTTATGTAGGAGCGGATGTGTGTTGGGTGTGTTTGTTTATGTCGACACAATCTATGCGCCAAATAGTTTATTGATTATTATTCCTCTTGATAAGCATAATATATTGTAATATATTGGCACTGATATTGCATATTTTCATGCTGGCGTTATATACATATATACACAGCTTATCTTTAGACATTTTTATTATATATATATATATATATATGCATCCTGTACTTCACTATCATTTCTTAAGAAGGAATAACAATAATAATAATAATAATAATTCTTAAGATACAAGTATTTCAATGTTTGATATTGCACGAGTTCATGTTTTAGGACGTTAGGTAACGATGACAACATGTGTGGTGGTAGAAGCTTCTTGCGCTTTGAAAAATACGTGCATATAATCGTTCCGTTTTATATTGCAAAGTATCTTCGTCACTTTGACAACTGCAGTAGAAACTAATTGCGCTTTGCAAACTAGGTACATATAATCTTCCTATTTTGTATTGCGAAAAGAATATCTTTGTCACTTTTTCCGAATATACTCTAGCTTCTTAACTAATAACTTTTATGCACTCTACACTGTCCCGAAAGAAGGGATATTTGTCGCAATAATACACCATGCGTGTTTCAATTTTCAGTTGAAACTTTAATGCTGAAAGTAAGCTTATTGAAATCCAATTGGACCATGTACAGTACGGTACCTATATAACATGTTAATGTTCCTATTGATACCGCTCTGAAACAATATGCATTAAACGACAAATTTGACTGCAAGTTCTGCTAGATGAAGGCATCTGCAAAATGTTGAATGACCTGCATGTTCACAATGTATTAAACCAAACATGCATTGAATTAACCAGTTATTTGGTTATGGCAAAGATCGTCCTTCGTGGATACGTTCAAGATTATTTCTGCAGGAAACAGGATTACCTTTCAGAACTGCCATGTATGTTTTTCAAATAGACTTGAAATGTTTTCAAAAGAAAAATATATCCACTGCTGCAGTAAAATGGTTCATGTTTTTATAATCAAAATTGATGTGTTTGGTATGTGTGAAAAGTCATTCAAGAGAGTACTGTCACTAAACAGTCGGACAAATGAAATTATACACTTGAAAATTAAATTGTACATAAAACATTACAAACCTCATCGAAATGTTACTGGGCTGAAGACAGTCGCGGAAACATTGCAAACTTAACGTCCAAAATAGAACTAACTGTGATACTCGTATAATAGAATAATCATTGCTTGTTTCTTTCATATTTGGCCACCATCAAACATGAGTGCACATTTTTTTGCCCGGAAGTTTATTCCAATGTATACTTAATTCCGGGTTTAGAGCTTGGTAACCGAAATACTCCCTCATTGCTTGACAAACTATATTACATTTATTCAGGAACGTTGTCGAATTTTGATGGTATGCAATTGTCTTCTAAATTTCTTTGTTAGGTATGCTCATGTCATGTATTTGGCCGTTACATGTACATGTTTATTACGCCACCTCTTTTGTAGCATACATTTTCCTCTAAAAACCTGATTGATGAGGTAACTTATCAATTTACGCTAAATAAACAACGACATGCTTATCCTGGTACGAACATTTTTAACTGTCAGAGAAAAAAAGAATATGCATTAAAAAGCACATATTTTACCGTGTTTAAAAAAGATTTTTAATTCTTAGACAAAAAGATAATACATTTACAAGAACATATTTCACTGTGTGCAAGAAAGATACGACGAGATTACAACAATAAACCATTTTAATATCTTTAATAGCCACAAATGATTGGATATATATTTGGATATTTGTCCAGGTATATTTAATTTTTTTTATCTTCTATGGTTGGTATGAAACTATTTACATTTACTATTTACATAGGCTGCCATTGCAGTTTATTATTCGCCCTAGTTCGAGGACACGATGCCTCAGATTCACATATGTTTAGTTAGTGTCTTGTTTAACGCCGCACTCCGCAATGTTCCAGCTATATGACGGTGGTCTGTAAATAGTCGAATCTGGACCACACAATCCAGCGATTGACATCATGAGCATCGATCTACGACGATTCATATATGACACTATTAACGACACCTATATTGATGCTGGAAATGGGAACCGGAGTTTGAACAAGTTTAACCATTGAAATTGAGGGTGTATGCTTTGTGTTGCAGAGAGTATTCGATACGTCATCAACAATGCCGTTAGTATGTGTTTACATTCCAGTTCATATATACATTCCAATATACATATATGAATTTTATGCAAGTTTATGCTCTTCTCCGAAACATTATGCCTAAGAACCATGTTTATGTTTTTCAAGTAAATATATTTCTCTTTGTTACTTTGAAATGAAATATATATTTACATTGTATAGTAAACATTATATAAGTGGAGTAAGAGTATACTCGGCTATCGTATGACCACGTATGAGTCTTATGAAGCCATAGCTGAATAACGGACATAAAGTTCTAACATATTGTTACGTGACGTCATAATATTTAGAACTATGACGTCACAATACCAAGTTAACAATAGACAAATAACTCACTCCTTTACATTTAACTTAGGTGCGTATTTATGAATGAAATATTGCTCTTTTTGAAATAATGTAGATTCATGATCACAATTTAGCCTATATAGCGGAAAAATTAAAACGTTGCCGCTTCCACATGTATTTAAATGTTCACTGGGTGGAATCGTGCGGGTGTGTGGCTGCTTTATTTGTGAACGGTGAAGATTCATTCTTCTTTTTAATTTAAGTTCTGTCTTGCCGATATACTTTTCATTGCACCCACTACAAACAATCACGTAAATAACATGACTGGTATCACAGGTCATATTTTGTTTTACAGTAAACTTAGTGTCCTTTGTAATTTGGACTGAACAGCCTTCAATTATATTGCTGCAACGTTTGTCACCGCCCTGAGAAGAAACCTGTGGAGTGATGACAACAGAATCAAATTTAAAACTTGTCAAAATCTTTCTAGTTGTCTGGTTGTCTTTGGCTGTTGATAATTTTGCATTTGCTCAATATCTTCTACATTTCAATACTATGATTCAAAATAGGCAGGTATCGTTGAACCATGGACAATATGCTTTCATGATTAGGGTTGAAGGTAGATACTAGATTCTCTCTCTCTCTCTCTCTCTCTCTCTCTCTCTCTCTCTCTCTCTCTCTCTCTCTCTCTCTCTCTCTCTCTCCAATCAATGTCTGTACATAGCAATTACCTAAGTTGGAGAACTTTTGCCCATTCCCCTACATATGTTTTAAAACAATGAAAAACACAGTATTCCTCCCATAGCCCACGACACTGTTAAATTTTGTTATAAACATATATTGCAATACTCTTATATTGTGGCGTAAAGCCATCGTACGTTATTCTATAACATACCTCACAAACCATTTGTAAAAATTACAGTGAACCCATTTCCTAGTTTCAAGAGTGTTTAAATAACTGCAAATAGAATGTACAGAACGTGAAGAAGACTAGTTCGGATATTTGAGTATATGTTGGGAATTTGATAGAATAACTTCCTTGTTTGATATACATCAGCAATAACACAGACCGCCGAGCGTGTAATGAATGCACAAAACCTAAACCTTTGTAATTGAGTGTTCAGATGCATCTTTCTTAACTAGACTTCTATTAGGGGCTTTGCCTATTTTGCATGTGCCTTGTTCGTCCATCTATGTAAAGGTTTGGCGGACAATTTTCAGAAGACATCTGCAGGTTGTTCTCTCAAATAAATACAAACCCTTTCCATAAATATAAGAAATGTATGCTAAAAGCATTGTCGGGTGTAGGACACTAACTATAAAATAAGAATGTGTTGTTTATGACTCACTATCAAATAGTGATGATACTCGGCGTTCGCGAAAAGGTGACGGTAACGTGCCCAAACTTTGGCAACAGTCACAAGTACATGCAAAGGCAACTTTTAAAGTCAGTTGTTCACCTGGACAAAAATACGGGAACATATTTTTAAAGGATGCCTCGTTAAACACTGGCACATACGTTTCAATATAAATTTGTTGGTGGCGGCTTTTACTGGTAGAGCAGGTTATAGCCACCCTTTTCGTGTCATCACTGGTTTCACTGGTCCTCTATTCATTTAAGTTTTATAACTATTTTGCCGTTCACGCTTATGGAATATGTTTCTGCAGAATTTCGATAATAAATATTCTGATTGATTTTGAATATTTCCAAAAGTTCATATTGGCAGATGTTTAAAGTATTAAAACAGAAGATACAGAACGATTAATTTCCAACAAAGCGTGTACGACTGAATGTGTTTATTTTGACTAGTGATGCTACCAGCGCATATTGCAACTCATCTTCTCGAGGCAAGTGAGTTAACTGACTTTAAAAGTCCAGTTTCCACCACTAGGCTGGTATTATGGAGTTTAAGTTTGGCTGGACTAACGAGTCTATGCATAGTCCAATCAAAATCGCGTAACGAAATCGAAATCCGGTTTGTAAACTGTCGTGCAGATTTCGGTTGATTGCAAGATTTGCAAAGGATGTGCACCGCCAACTCGGCGTCACCAGATATTTTCAAAATGTTTTCGTGTTTTTAATCAAGATGCTCACGTGATTTGATGCACTTTGGGACGTAAGACCCGTTTTGTCACAATATAGATCTTGAATATTCAACAGATCGTCTTGACTGGGCGCCGCTATTTTGTTTGAAGCAAATGCAAGTCATACAAGAGGTGGAATCTGATTGGCCAATAGAAGAGGCATACAAGGGACACAACTCGTAATAACCACTGGTGGCGCTACGATCGAGTCCAGTAATTCCAGTCTAGTTCGGCAAGGGTGGAAACTGGACCTTTATAGTCAGTTAACTCCCTTGCCTCGGGAAGATGATTGCAACTAGCCTTTCAAATATTTCAAGCAAGGTGTGGGTATTAGACTGATGGAGAAGACCGTGATGTTGGAATCAATGATAGTTTGAACGCATCTTTGATTAATTGGAATGGCAATAGTATTATATCATTTCGCTTTTTGCCATCTATGGGCATATGTTAAATACAAATGTATTTAACTTAATAATTATACTCTTAAAATTAAAAAATAAAAAGTTATTGAAGAAGCACACTTCAGAAAGAAGAGCTACTTCATATCTACATAATTTGTGGCTGAGAAGTATTTTCCTTACAATACAAAATGAAATAAATATATTAACCTTTAACTGAGATAAAATACTCTAGCAACATAGCATATGAACATGTCTGCGCACAATTTATTAAACGAAGACCATCTGACTCATTAGTTCATTCGGTATTGCTACTGTCGACCGTGGTACTGCTTCAGCTATATCGGTCTCTGTATGGAGGAAAATCGTGATTTATCTCATTGTTATTTCATTTTGAATAGTTTATGTTTTTGAACTGACATGGACACTTCTGTTCAAAACTACACATAAAGATGACAGACATACATCTTTAGTTTCAGTGAGTAGGGTTCTGTTTCGATTTTATTATCATCGTCCACCGAAGGCGGTGGGGTAACTTAGTGGTTAAAGCCTTTGCTCGTCACACCGAAGTCCCGGTTGCAATTCCCCACATAGGTACAATGTGTACACCCTTTTCTAGTGTCCCATACCGTGGTATTGCTGTACTATTGTTAAAAGACAGCGTAAAACCATACTCACTCACTCACCATCGTCCATCGCCATGTCACTTCAGATAAATGAGCCAACAAGCTGTCGTACCACTTGTTCATGCCTTCGTAACGTCTCCGATTGACTACTGCAACAGTATGTTGTGTAGGTGCAGGCAAAACTGCTTGAGAAGCTGCAATGTGCCCAGAATGTAGCAGAAATATTACCGCCACATAAAAGTATGAACACCAGTACTAATAGAACTTCAGGGGCTTCCAGTTAGGAACAGGAATGGATTCAATCTACTTGTGTTTGTCTCCAGGGAGCGCATTACTCCCTACAAGCCTACACGGACAGTACGATGCATGTCCACCGTGTATGCCACTGTACCAACCATAGGTATAGCTTCACAGAATAGCAGAGCCTTTGGAAGTGTTGAAAGCCGGTGCTGAAATGGGGAACAGGCTTCCAGTTCATCTCTGAGCTGAGCTGAAAACATTCCTCTTCCAAGCAGCATATGATAAAACGCTTCCGTTCAGTTCTCTAGATTCAAGAGGTACATAAATGACTATAAATATTGTTAGGCTTGTCATGATCAGTTCATGGTCCTTGCCCCCACTACCCCATCCCAGACACTGAATTGTACTTCTCCAAGGAAGAGCTGTGCCCAGTCGAACCGATCAACAACTTTCCGGAGAAAATCTACTGCATTACCTAGATTGTCAGATGGGATGTATTCCTTGCAGCAAACACGGATACTCTCCCAATATCAGTCAACAGAGTAGGAGGTACGTAAGGCGCCGAGAACAATGGGGAGTCGTACAACTTGGCACTTGAATCTTTTAAAACAGATTAGTGTCAAATAGGACAGAAAACATAATGATATAAAAAATATTTCATGGGATTTATGAAGACAGACAAGGTCAAGGTTGTTGCCCTGGATTGGTCTGAGGCTGTATACGGGCCTATTCCAAAATATTCTATGATTATCATTTTCCATGACGCCCTCTACATATTCTGGGTCTACCTCTGAGTCAAAACCACAAGCACAGCGAAGACGGTAATAAGAGGATAATTCATTATTGTAAGAAAAGCATTTCAATAACTTTTAAATTTCGAAATATGATGCTTTGAACAAACGTTGGTTTTTACAAACAAACCTAGATAAATCACGGTTTTGAATCGTGTTATTCGAACGTGAAATTATGTATAGAACGAATGAATTCGTGGCGATACTATGAAAAACGTAAAGAGAATAATTGATCTATCAATAACAATCAAGGTACAATATATTAACAGATAATACTCCGACAGGAACCAAAGTGCACAGGTACCAATTGATCTTGCACGTGCAATCTCTCAGGATCGTGCATAACGAATCAGGCTGTCAGACCAGTTGTTGAGGACATAGCTGAATAATTCCACTTTAAAGAACAATTACAGACAGTTCGAAATGCTTTTAGCACACAATTATAGCAATGTAACGCTGGCTTATGTCGGTAAGTACTAGTAAGTACAAACTGAGCTTGTCATTATTTTTAAATGACATTTAGAAGTTGCTGTATCAATGAAGATATGGTTGACTTATGCTTTAAACTTTTCTATTTTTCAATTTGACGTTTCGGTACAGGTGCTAGTAGCTTTATCATGTAAGTAACCAGTGCACTTAATCCTGTACCGTAACGTCGAACTAAAAGAATGAGTTAATCAACACTATCTTTTTTAAACGTCCCATGTTGTGAAATGTTTTAAGAAATAAAATGCCATGTCGGGATTGCATTTAATGAACCCATGCAGACATCCCCATGGGCACCAATTGTACTCCCCTACTTGCTGATCTGTTTCTTTATGGCTTAGAGTCAGAATTTCTGCTCGGATTGGTAAAGTCAAAACAAGGGCAGTTGTTCAAGACGTTTAAGATTCATGTATATCGGTGGTCTGAGATAAGAATGGTCAAATATTCATTTCCCTTTCCACTGAGTTACCCACCCGAATTAAATACATAGACCTGTGAAACCATCTGTTTCATATTTAGATCACTGCATAAAAAATCGGAGTGACAATAAACTATCAACAAGACTTCCGTTCCAGTTGTCAATTTTCCCTTTATGTCGAGCAATATTCAAGAAGCTCCAGACTTCGGTGTCTGTTACATTTCATGACTTTTGAGGTACAGTCGAGCATGGTCGTTATACGAAGATCTCAAAGAGCGTCATGTGATTCTTGCTAGAAGACTTTTTGATCAAGGTTACAGCATTCAAGGCCTTAGTAAAGCTTTCTAAACCTTTTAAGGTAGACATGGAGAGGACATTTCCAAATTTGACACGTCAGTGACCAAAATGATGTCTGATGCAATTCCCTAGTTTGACTTGTACAATATGTTCCCGTGTAATTTTAAAGGTGAAGAGTTACTTGCCTTTGCGTGTTGTCTTGTGACGGTTGCCACCGAAGGGGCAGGGTGCAATCATCTTTCCACAAACACTTGTTATCATCACTATTTGAGAGTAATTAAATAGGAATACTCATGATATAATCGGAATTGTGCAATGGAATTATTTATGATTATGGAAATGCTTCTGTCGCTTTTATCGTAAATCTATGCCAAGCTCGTTTGTCACAAGCTGTGCTATCTGCGCGAAACCTAAATAGAACTATTATTTATTATTATTATTTGTTATCAAATTATTGTGAAAGAAAACCAGAAAGTGAAAGAAAGGAAATAGAAAATAACCACAGGTGTTTTGGGGTAGACTTGAAACATGACATAAATGATAAATCACATAAAACCCCGGACACTTAACCCTCTGTGCGCATGTATAGTAGAGACATTTTAATGTCTTAGAATGCTCAGTACAAGGCTACATTTCCTATTTAAATACACTAAAAGCCTTAATATCTCAGGGGAGTGATTGCTAGTTCGTCACGGGGCCAGGAACACAGTTCCTAAAATATAATCTTTCTGAAATCCCCAATGCTTGTAAAACACAAAAGTGACACACGGTAGTATCCGTTGTAGTTCAGGTAATAGGGAACAACGATATTAATGACTTACATCGGACCTGAAAAAATGTCCTGGTTGAAACAAATCTGTTGATACCTGTCCTATGTGTATATTGTGAATTTACTTTTCGATACTTTTATTTCAGCAAATTCGGCCGCAACTTCGCTCTAAATTTTGAAGCAAGAAATGTGTGATCACAAATATAACGATCAGATGTTGGAAATAATGGCGCTCGTGGCATTGTTTAGGTTCATTTGAAAAAGTTACTACGCATTGTCCACGTACGGAGCCTAACATGGACCTCAAGAAAACCCAAATATATATTTTCAGTTTCAAAATGTTACTTGATGATATTTTGCACCGTGACGAAAGAGAATTTCTCTCCAAATACCATTTTTTAAAATCCATTTTAACTTATTTGCTGATTGGCTCGAAGCCCGTTTATGAGAGACACTAGGCTAACATCTGGTCCCGGACACAAAGCCAAGGAGAAGGCTAAACAACAATAATTCTATAAGGGAACCGTCGAGTATTAACGAACATTCATATTTCTTATGGGGATGGGTATAGGCTCATAGAGCCCAGAAAGGGATGAGAATGTTATTGTACATAAATATGCACTTGGGTCTGTAAGAGAGACTGATGTATTGCCTTCTTTAGAGGAGTCATATATTACCACCCATTAGAGCTACTCACTGGATATGTATATAGTTTTCTTAATTACAGGTTGGATAGACAGGGAGTACCAAATACAAAATATTAACCTACAGTATCATATCATTGACGTCCTTCCCACTGCTATCATCTATTTGACAATATGGAAATAATATAAAATCAAATCCTCAATGTTATCAAATGTAGGCTAATAAATCCGTTATGAATCTAAACATCATTGAGGCTATTTCAAGAAATACAATGTAGGCGTTATTGGTAAACACGAACCTTTGTAAGATCGTAACGCCAATACATAAATATACCAATGTTGCACAAAACTAAATCCCTTGGCTAATTGCCACTTCAATACTTACATTACCATGCGTATAATTGTTTTAAATAATTCTTTTTAGTTTTTTTTGTCTCTTCTACAGACCTATCCATTTCTCACCCCCTTCTCACCACCTTCTCACCTATAGCAGCCGCTACTCAGCCCTCTTTCAGATTGAGTGTGTCTTTAATACGCGTGCTACATTTGTATTTAGCCTAAAACATAACTTTTTTCGGGGACTATAATATTGTCTACCAAGTTCCTAAATAACTGCTTTAACAGTTGTTGGTCATCCAACTCAGACGTCCCTGCAAGTATATTGCTTTAATTATTTACTTTGGCTCCAAAACATTTTCCTACAGATATCACGTCCATTTTTTTTATAAATTGATAAATATCCTGAATAGTCCACAACCCCAGTCTCCAATATAAAAGCTACACTAAACCATCTTTACACGTGATAAAATACAACTATTGTCCACTGTCTCTGTCGATCTATCACTGAAGAAGTCAATGTTACGTACACCCTTCAGTAGATTTCACATAAAGTATATAATTCATTTCGTATCAACATGTATTTCATCACTTATATATAATAAAATGATTATTCAAGTGACAATAATTCCTTGAAAGAAGTTGATCAAATTCAGTAGACACATGTGAAGACACAATTACCAATACGAGAAGGTTTCGGTCTTCCGTTATAAAATGATATATGAACACTAACGATAAGTAACAAACTATCAATTATAAAAACATAATTAAGTCTTGGATTAACTCCAAACTTACACCATTGCATGTCGCAAAGTACTGACAGACGAATAAAATTGGTGTTCCCTTCTTTTTGTACTTGAGGAAATACATAACAAAATAATAACGCAGTCACATGAAACATCCGTGTTACATGTGAATCATGTCCGTCGACAGCTAAATCTAATAATCAGTTTATCATGACCCATTAGGGGACATATTCAGCAACAAGAAGAGATATATGAGATAACCCGCGGGACAAGACACACGGGTTGACATTGATGTATTTACAATGACTCAAAATTGGGAGAAGGTTGTCTTAAAGTATAAGTATAGAGCAATAATTTATTGAAAATTTTATGTTAAAATATTAGCATATGATTGAAAATGTCATCGATGCGATAAACCAATCATTTGGTATCACGTTCAGAATAAATATGTAAATTGGGACCATATATCAATGCAATGCTTATTTGTACGGAACACTGTTGCCTGACGTTGAGTAAGAACTCATGCAAACAAACATAACTGTGTGATGTTTTCTTGTTTCAGATCAACACAAACGCAATATTTCGGGTTTTCCTCACACATTCAACTGACACTCTGTGATATAACTGAAAATCAGTATTGTAGCGGAAAAAGAAGTAATCATTTCTTATAATCCAAATTATGGTTGCTTAATGTCGTTTAAGTACACGTAAAGAACTTACATCTGTGCCTATAGAAATTGATTTTGGTTAACTGATTTATTATTTACAGATTAAAATAGAAAATGCAGCAAAGAAGGTTTGGGTGATCCTGGCTCAGTCAGGCTGGTTAGGCTCATCATATGCATCTGCTCAGGACCCTTGCCCCCTCTACATGCAGCCCAGACTGCGAATGGGACTTTCCCCCAGGAAGCGCTGCCTAGTCAAATCCACCCAACACTGCAGCCTTCTGCATTTCCTAGATTGTCAGAAGGGCTGTATTCCTGGCAGCAAACATGGGTACTCTCCAAATGTCAGTCAATAGACTGGGAGGTACCGAAAACCTAAGGCACCGAGAACAATGGGGAGTCGGACAACTTGGTACTTGGGATGCAACCGTGACATTTCGAAAGCGAGGTCTGCATATTTGTCATGCTTTTCCTGAATCTTGTCAATCACATTGGTGTCAAAAGGGACAGAAAATTCAATAATATAAATGATTTCATTGGATATATCAAAAAGGACAAGATCAGGTTTGTTAGCCTGGATAGGTCTGAGGCTGTATACGGGCCTATTCCAAAGAATCTTGTATTTATCAGTTCCCATGACACCCTCTACCTATTACGGGTCGAACCATGGATGGACCTCAAAACCACATACATGGCGAAGACGGTAATAAAAGGGTGCAGCTGCACCATCATGTCGCTTATGATACTGTGTTTGTGTCAAAGCTGGGCATCCACTGACAATGTGTTGGGCAGAGTAATTAAATTCATTACATAATCTACATTTCATATTTACATTTTGATGCAAAATCACACATTGACCTTTACGAGTGGGAAGTGACTGGTCCTGAGCAGCAAACAGAAAGCCTTCTGTTTCACTTTTCAGGCCAGCCGACTTTATCCAAGCGAAGGACTCTGCAGGGTTGCTGACTTCTCAACACACTGCACATAAACTCGATGCGGTGGTCTTTCAGATAGACTCTCCTGTATATCTGGGCGTCTTCAAAACATGTCAGATTCGGTCAGATTAGAGTGTCCGTATCACCGAAGTCCAAGTAAAAAAGTACGTAAAACTCAAGGTAAAATTACCAACCAAGGAGGTTTATCTCACCGAAGTGTTATCATGTTGCAGCTTCAGTAAAACAGTGTTTGCCGTATATACGTTAAATTCAGAATCTGATAATGAAGAATACCTATAGTTAAAAAGAATAATTAAATCATAAAATAACAACCATGTGGTGCTTTGACGTAGCTCATTCAAGTTTGGTAGTGACTGATGTGTGAGAACTTCATTATTTCTGAAATTTTAACAATTGTCTGAGATAAATTTATTTACAAATATTTGTAAAATCAGTTATATTTTTATGTCTTGGTCGAAATATTTGTAATCCGGACAATTAAAATTGACCACAATTGTAGCTGATACCGAATGTAAACGCATTATAAGAGTAAACAAGACAATAACAAAGCATTAAGATGTAATATCAAACACTGGTTGAAATTCATTTTGAAATTATTGGTAATTTTTTTTGGAATTCAAATTGATTTCTGCCAACCTCCCAATTTAAAGACAAATCTATCTTTTTGAAATCAGCGACATGCAAATCAGATTATTTGGTCCTTTTTTTACGCAAAAGCAGTAGAAAAATCAGATAGCACCACGTCGGTGCTTTTTAGAAAAGTATGTAGTAATTTAAAAAAAAGAAATCTCACATGAGCTTTTGTGATGTTTCATTAAATAATTGATATTAAAGTTCTGAAGGATCATATTTAAACTTCCTTGATACTGTGGACGTTTCATTTGTATTTGGACGAAGTATGATGAAAGGAAAAGAAGAATTCCCCCCATTTTCGTTGTAATGTATTATTAAGTTGTATATGTTAAAAAAGTTATTGCAGATAAACATGTCTCCATTTTATTCACGTAATTCGATCGATATCGTTATGCATTCGTTTTATAATAGTCCAGAACATGCTGAAAACGCCGGTTGTACTGAATGTTTTTTTCAAAATTACCGCTGTAAGCCTCAGCATATCTGCCAAGGGTAATCAAAAGATCAGCAAGAACGCGTTATCACTATTAATTTTGAATAGTGCCGCTTGCACCAAAACATATATTAACATAAATAATTGTAAATCGTTCTCCTTCTCTCTCAACAATGTCAAATAAGCGAGACAATACGCATACACAAAGAGAACACAAGCCAGTTAAATTGAAGCACTTCATACAATAAAAATAGTGCTAAAGGCTCTTAAATTTAAAATATATTCAACATTGATTGTGACAAAGAAGGCCATAACTTTGGAAAACTGTTGCTTCTTGTTTGCCGCAAGCATCATCGAGGACAGTTATAGTGTGGTTGATTAGCGTGTCTTGCTGTTAGGATCTGAAAACATAAACAAGAAACAATTAAATCATGATAGATATGTATTAATCAAGGCATGTAGTAGATCTGAGATTAAGAATGTCACATTTGCTGTTAGTAAATGATTATAATCTTTGCAAATTCTAAAGATAAACGCCAGAGAAACTGATCCCATGAGGCGTATAGTGATGGGCAAAATAGTGATGAACATTAAATGAATCGTTCAAGAAAATCCGTGATGACACCAGGTATTCGCTAAAAGCCTAAGCATAACCTGCACAACAGGTGGCACCCACCACTTTCGTTTTCATTATTTTCATTTTAAAAGTGACAATTAGTAAGAGTGAGTGGAAACGATATGTTCACAATGGACGTGTCATATTTAGAACATTCCTGAATATACATGAATGCCTACCATAAACTTTCTGGAATGACTTAACCAGACCTTTGATGGCAAAACCGGGATAGAAAAACTTAGTTGAAAGCAAATTATCTCTTTCCTTCGAATTTGAATACAATTTACATTCTCCAAAGTAAGTGAAACTTTGGGAAATGTAGACGCCAAAAACTGGAGTTTAGGTATATTGCTGGACATGAAGGCAAAATTCACCATTGGAAAATTTATACGATTTCTCTTGTACAGCTTGGTACAGAGGCTGCTATCTTTTTTAATTTCTATGCACAGATCCACATACGAATAGGATTTCTCTTTTGTAACCTTGACTTCCAACTGAACTGAAGATTGTTAGAAGAAAGAAGGTCATCTGAAACTGAGATTAAACTGTTTGTCCTTTTTATTTACCTGAAGAAGTCAAAGGTCCGATTCGTATGTAAACAGAAACAGATCACCTAGAAAAAGGCACAGTTATTATACCTACGGCTTATCTAAATGTTCTTTTTCGACATTTGACAACGATCTTGTCAGTCAGTCAGGAAATCTAGCAACTCACATCTTGATACCTTGAAGACATACCGAACCAAGCCACAAAAATATATAATTTGAGTTAGAAATGTATTAGCATGTACAAATGTCTCTTGCTTATACAAACCAAACAATATGGTTTAGTATGACAGCAATAGCGATGTAACTAGCAAAACTCCAACACACACAAAGTGACAAATTAGTGATGCCAAATGGAACCATCAACTGGTATCAAAAGTATATATGCCACAGTTAACAAATCACATATTCCAAGGTTTGGTTCAATATGGCATTTAAAACAAAAATGTAATAATAAATCTTGTCATGCAGAGCCGCTTATTCGTATGTTGTGGTTTAGTGTATTAATTGTTGTTTTAATATAATGCGTATGAGCTATGTTTAAATGGTTACCTTGAGGATAGTTGTCTTTGGCATTATTAGCATTTTATGGCACAACAGGAGCCCCACTGAACCAAACATATACTACTCAAAAGAAGTTAAGGATCACCTGATTCTTTCATAATACTATAGTTTATCTCTCATGCCATGACAGATTAACTTTACCATTATGAAAGAATCGGGTGATCCTTAACTTCTTTTGAGTAGTATATATATTGGAGTATCAGTGTAAATGATGTGTCCTTTCTGAAACATTTTAGTTACGTAGAAATTTTAAAAGGTTATCAGTTTGTTGCCAAGGAATTGACCAAATACGTCTGAAAGTTGCTTCATTTACAATACTGCTAGAAATGTAACAGGTTTGACCTAAGTTACCTCGTGAGGAGGTTTATATTTCGAAATGGGCGAATTATTTAAAAAGACAACAACAAAACCCTTACGACAGTATACAAAATAATAATGAACGAATGTTCTTCATATCTACATGATGTGTTACCTCTATAAAATCACATAATAATTAACTAGGGCCTGCTAATAGATGTGCTAAACACGGAAATGGAAATGAGTGTACACCACGCAGTGGTTCTACAAGTAAAAACGAATTGCAGAAAAAGGCGTCAAATCGCAATCCTCAATAGACAAAGGTAAACCACCCAAACCAATGCGGTCAAGCCAATAGCGAGAAGACATTAGTTTAGTGTAGGTTTCTTTGCCAGCAAATCGATATGCTATTTTTAGCACTCTAATCACGATAGAAAGTTACGTTCTGTAGCTTCCCGACAGCGTGTACACGCGCACTGAGAAGCTTCTTCTGAATGCATATACTTGAGTATGTGGATACTAAAGAGGAATAGTCTCATTACTGAGATATGGACCAGTAAGTGTAAACATAAACAGGACTATTTCTACAACAGCAACTGCTTGATACAAAGGATTAATTATAGATTCGTTCATTCAGTTTGAAAGGCAAAATATTAGATTTTCTTCATTGTTTCAATACGTATAACAACGAAAAATGAAAAGAGTTGATGGGTATCTCTTAAAAGCGTCAATCAAATGCGTCCATTTGCTTCATGTTGGAACTATTGGTGCACATATCTGTTGGCATTAACAGAGTGGAATTCTGTAGGTAGACAATTTATTGCTTTTCCTGCAGACTAAAAATATTTATACACTCAGTATAATGAGATATGATATAACTAGGGTTCACGAAATATATACCTATATACATCCCTTTACACAATACAAATATTTTAATTTAGTGTTTTCAATACCACACTAAAGAAATAAAGAAATCTGTAACAACTAAATCCAACAGATTATTTCGAAAGCAAACAATACAATATTATTTTCGATGTATCAGTACCTAACATACATTATATTTTATGAAATACGACTGATGATCGTGGCATGTTGTAAAGTATTCCGTACTGGATTTCTGTGTGTAACTGTCGTGAGCAGATGGTATGTTATTTAAAAACATGAAGTGGCCTTGACCTTGTGACCTTGACTTAGACCTAGAGAATAGCACGCGCACAGTTCCTATCAAGTCGGGATAATGATTCATATGTACCAATGCATACATATTTAATATGATGCTAAGCGTTTTTAAACCTCAAACCGCCATCGTTGCATTTGCACAGTTACGTCAAACCTCAACATATGACTCGGGAGACAGAGACATAAATTAGGAATTGTGTCAGAGGTGGAAGACAAATTAAGGAATTCTAAGTTACATTATCCTGGTCTACGAAGGGGATTTGCGAACAATGTGACAAACGTAACAAAAGCAGTGTCCTTCCTGCAAAACATTTACGACTTATCCTGAGGTTAATGTTAACATTAACCGGCTCATACTTCCATTGGACCACTTTCATTCTTTTTTATTGTAGACTATTTTGCTTTTTAACCTTCATCTGCATCAAGATGAATCCATAACACACGTATGTCAAAATAAAATGTCTTTATATGATAACATAAGCATGAGTACATGAGCTCATCAATTCTACATGTTTGTCTACGCCCTCGTGTATGCAGATGGTACATTTCATTCCAAACAAATCGCGGCAAGGCACTGTTTTATTTTATCATTTTATTTCTTTTTGGCGTACAAAAGTATGTTTTTAGAATATAGTCCACATAAATCTTAAATACATGCAAGTTACAAAGTATATCTATAGATGATAACAAACAAAAGATCACTGATGTCAGGATGGCAAAAAAGTATTGGAATTGTATAAAATTGTGGGTTACTCGAATAAATAGTGATATTTTGACCAACATGTGACTACTCTGTGTATTTAATAGGGAATATGATATATTTGTCTCGCTGTTGTACGAGGTGGTGATTTCTTATTTGATGTGTTGGAAATGTTGTATGGATTTGGAAATATTTGATTTGAATATATTTTGTTCAGTTATAGTTTTAATGCGATTAAGAACGTTTCTTTTAACTTTTATCCTCATAAAATTGTTAAATTGAAAATTCTAGTCCAGTTTTATCTCTAATCCATTTTGCAAGATTGTGCCAGATATCTTTTACAATTTCACAATAAAAGAAAATGTGCACTAAGGTTTGTTTTTCACGTTTACAGAAACTGCAAAGTAGTTTATCTTTATATCCCATTTTGTACAGCAACTCGTTTGTAGTTAAAATTCCTTGAATAATACTCTATTGGAGCCATTTTCCTTTTGAGGACACGTTTTATCAGTGGGGGCTACGATTAATCATTTCCCAAACTTTTAAGTCATCTTGATGGCAAGATCTAGTTCTCATCTTCGAATGTGTATTTAGGATATCATTTTGTTGGGTACTTTATATAATATATCATAAAATATTCTACATCCTCCCACTCTCCACCAGGTTTTCACGGAAACGCAGCATTAAGGGCAGATGTATTTTAGATGTGAGTAATATATTCCTAAACTTGGAATATGATTTTATTGCTTGTTTTACAGACAGTCATATATTGTTTTTAAGTCTAAGACATCTAGAAAGGTTCCACTCTCACCTATCTAATCTGTTTTGAGATTAATACTTTTTCCGCAGTATGTTTATAACATATCTGGATATTCTCTAGTCGTACGCACCAGGGCACTGTTGTTCACCAGGTACATTTCGAATTAAGTGAAAGCTGCATTTTCTGGAATTTGCAGTCATCCAGAAAGGAAAAGTGTCTATTTGTTAGGGTATTAAATGCAGTGTCATGTGATGTATTTGATCTCAGAGCACATAAAGGCATCAATGTAATAGCTTTTATGCTTGGTAACACATCTGTGTAAAAACGTTTGGTACATCAGCTTCTCAAATGTAAGATGTTTTCTTAACATCGTTTACAATGGCTAATCTTGAGTGCAGACAATGATACCACCAACCACTTAAAACTCCTTATAATATCCTTTTGATCTCTACAAGGTTCCTGTTCGATAGCTATGATATTCTCCAGAATTCGATTAATAGATATTTTTCAAGCAAATTCAAGAAAAAAACATCTAAATTCGTAATACAAGTGATTTGATTAAATCTAAATGACATTATTATGCTACAAATCCTATAAAAATATCATCACTCCGGTCCTTATTTTCTGAGAAGGTAATCCTTAATTATTCCATAAATCCCAAAGTCAAATTTTATGTCCTCAAAAGCCTCAAATAGCTTCAACTGTTTGGACCTTGCGGTAACAAAGGTGAAGATTCTTATACATTTTTAAACATTCTTTAATCATATATGCATAGATTGAATTTTCTACACCTTTTGGTTTCACAGAAGAGTGTTTTCAAAGTTTCTTTCGTACAAGGCAAAATAACGGTGGAAATCATATGAATGGATCAGTGTAAATCAGTGATGACACCAGGTGTTCTCGAAAAGGGTAAGCATGCCCTACTCTTCCGGTAGCACCCGCCACTCAAATAATTTGCATAAAAAAGTAAGTGTTTATACTTAACTTCTCACAGCAATACTGCTGCCATACGACGGCGGCCTGTAAAGTCTTTACAAGACAATCCGGTGATGGAAAGTCTTGACCAGACAATTCAGTGACGCCATAGTACTTTTTTTCTGACTGATTTTGTTGCAACTAAAAACGACATGTTAACATTGAAGAAAGCATTTACTGTCAGGAACACATCTGATCTAGGTTGTATTATTGCAATATAAACTTAAGTTTCTAATTCAAAGGCCGGAGGGTTTCTAAGAAGGAGAAATTAAAGTGTCATTTAAAAGATAGGAACATAGCAAAATCACACAAAGGTTTCAGTATTCTGGAACTTCGTAAATAATAATCATATTTTGAATCACTCCAACCCGCCCTGCCTTGCCAACATGACGATTTTATCGCTTTATGTTCATACCTTCAATCGGTTCGTATTAGACGGACAGACGACAATCATCGGTAAACGAGCCATGCCATAAATACCTTTGAATTTCGGTCCTGGTGAGCTAAATATAATTAAGGGGGTCTTTTGATACTTTTGATAAGTTATTGGCTGTATTAGGCAATGCTCGGTTCGAGAACCTTATTTGTGGTTGAGAGCTTCAAGAAATATGTTATTATCAAGGATCAGACTAAGCAGAGTTTTATGTTATGATGTGCGGAGGAGGAGAGCATATACATGTGTTATCCCGAACAGAAGCCAAATCTTTTTAAAGTACCAAGTGATAATGAAATGTACAGTTGTTCCCTTCAACAGAAGTTACGTTGATTATAATTGCCAAATACAAATATAATGTCAAACTAAATGTTAATTTCAAATAAAGCTTAAGATTCATATTGAACCGTCCGTCTTCCAACTTCGCTTTAGGGTCGTTATATTTCGGGATAACTGAAACCCCACTGCATGAATAGTTGACTTTGAAGCCAATGCAGTTCGCTGATCCTTTCATATATACTCATATATTCCTATCATATATCAACGCAACAGAATACCCAGTCTCGATTATCTAACGAAACAGGTTCCATTGGGCGTAACAGACTAAATAGAGGTGAACAATATAGTCATCAGTCATGACACCAGGAGTTCACAAAATGTTTCACCATTCTTCTACCAATGGAATCTGTTTCGACAGGTACTCGATGTCTGGCGTTAACGTTTTATATTTTGCCAGGTGATCCCCTTTAAAGAATGTCAAATACAAGTCGGCAGTAAAAAAATGACAAATTAAGACTATCAATATTCAGGTATAACTTTAGTTTGGTAAACCGATAATTTGAAATTTAATTTAATGGCATGCTACCAATGAAAGTGGAGCTCGCTTGACTTTATAAAATCGCTGCATCTATTATGTTTCACAATTATCTAAAAACGTGGATGTGTCATTTTGTTCGAACTGTAAAAATCATAACACAGTTGTATGCCTTATGTTCATGATTACATTGTTACATTTATTCAAGAATCCGAGGTGTTATATTTGCATTAGTCACGGGCATGTGATTACAAAAGTATTTAGAAGAAGCATAGTATGTTTAGTGTAAATGTACATAGCGTACTGGTCACGACTTTAAAATTAATACAGAGGCCATTGTCACCTATATATAGTTAAAGATTATGTTTGTTTAAACTCCATGTGCTAGATACAAATGAACATATGTAATAAAGCGCTTGGAGTGTTTTCATTTTTATCAGGCACATGGAGCTGAAACAAACATAATCTTAAGCCTTAATTTAAGAACTGACTAGTGCAAGCATAACTTTGGATTCTTGCATAAACTTGCACAGGGTTTGTTGCCGAACAATGAAAGTAATCCAAGTACTTTAATATATATCCGGCATATATATTACACGAATTGTATCAACAAAATTCTGACCAACTTCTATCCGGATACTATAAATCTTGAATTAAATTTGAATTAATGCCGACCCCAAACTTACAGCACGAATTGCCACAATGAGTCTAGACTTACATATATCATTTTAAATAAGGAATAACGTTCACGTATCGCTCAAATGTAACTCCTCCCTCTTGCAACAATCTCAAAAAAAAATTGGACGTGAAATCATGTTTTGACCTAGCACGCATATACATTACTTATTGCCTTCCACTTTCAAACAATATTGCCCTGACAAAATAATTTGGCAAACATTTTAACTTATTGGTATTTGTACATATTCTTAGCGATATATATTTTAGAGCTGCTGAAGATTTAGAGACATGCTAGTCATGTGAAGTTCTTTTGTTAGCTTAAGAAGACGTTTAAATACTAAATAAATGTTCCAAAACTTTAACATATAAAATCACGCATCTCAACATGAAACCTGCAACTGTCAATTGCACATATGAACAAAATAACATGTTCTCGTAGGAACCTCAGGTACTACAGTAATAGAATATACAAAACCAGTGAGACGTACGCTTTTTCTGAATTTGTTTTTTAACTATGTTTTGAAAATATCAAACCGGGAACATGACTGCACATTAAGGAGATATATTATCCAATACAGACTTCATAAGGATACATAGTTGGACACGGTTATCATATCTCGAGTTTCACATCTGCCTTATCACTTTTCTGATCACCGATTGGTGATATTAGATATTGAACATGCAAATATAACCGTATATATTCTATTATTTAGACTATGTGGTAGTAGGTATCTGAGTCATGACCAGTGTATGTCCAAACGAACATTCGATGTATGTATCGTCATAGCATTGCATTAAAATAAAAGCGACAATACCCTTTCTATAATCATAAGACATATCTGTATACACGGTACGATTCTGACCATAACAGGAGCATGACATTGTGCTTTTGAATCATTACCAAATATTGATAAAACCAGGTGTAAGCGATAAGGTGAGCATATCCTATCCCACAAGTGACAATCGTCACAAACAGACGCAAAGGCAAGTCAATTGTTCACCTGAGAAAACACGGGAACATATGGTACAATTCAAAATAGGGAATAGCAACAGGCATAATTTTTGTCACTGATGCGTCAAATATTGAAAAACCCTTCACATGTCTGCAATAACACTTTTTGAAAGCTTTACTAACGCATTGAAATGCTGTAACCATGATCAAACACCTTTTGAGCAAGAGTCGTATGACGCTCTTTGAAATTATTGTATAAAGATCATGGTCGATTGTATCCCAAAACATGTAGACACTAAAGGCTGAAGCTTCTGGAATATTAATCGACATAAAGGGAACGTTGTATGTTGGAAAGTTGAAGTCGTCCCTCGTGTAATACAGTTATTGATACATTTTTATACTTTATTTTATGAACATAAAATGGTCAGGTAGTAAAAGTTGTCGAATTAATCTTGCGCTGGGTTGTGCCCTGTTAAATTAAAGAGGGTCTCAAACCTAAAAATGATTTTCCAATTAAAACATTCTAAGAGTAATTATGCTTCAGCATGATATCAATCTCTCCCTGATTATTATTAGTATTATGTACAGATTAAAATAAATTATGCAGCAATGAGGGTTTGGGTGATCCTGGCTGGTTATGCTGGAAAGGCTCATCACCAGCTCATTATCAGCTCAGGGCTCTTGCCCTCTCTACAGAAGGAATCACTGCCAACACTGCAGCCTTCTGCATTACGGAGGTTGTCAGAAGGGCTGTATTCCTGGCAGCAAACCCGGGTACTCTCCCAATGCCAGTCAACAGATTAGGAGGTACCAAACCTAAGGCACCGAGAACAATGGGGAATTGGACAACTTGGTACTTGGGATGAAAACGTGACTTTTCAAAAGCGAGGTCTGCATATTTGTCATGCTTTTCCTGAATCTTGTCAATCACATTAGTGTCAAAATGGACAGAAAATACAATGATATAAATGATTTCATTGGATTTATTGAAAAGGACAAGATCAGGTTTGTTAGCCTGGATAGGTCTGAGGCTGCATACGGGCCTATTCCAAAGTGAGTGAGTGAGTGAGTGAGTGAGTTGGGTTTAACGCCGCTTTTAACATTATTCCAGTTATATCACGGCGTGTCAGCTTAATGTGGGAGGAAAGCCCGAAGTGATGCAGGTCTCAGACGTTTACCACTTCGGTGAAACCCACGAGCACGGGTATGGTGCTGACAAACCTAGAAACATAATCGGGGTGATCCGGGATTCGAACCCACAATCATAGGTTTCTGGCGTGTCCCTATTCGAAAGAAGTTTGTATTTATCATTTTCCATGACGCCCTCTACATATTCTGGGTCGTACCATAGATGGACCTCTGTGTCAAAACCTTAAGCACGGTGAAAACGATAATACCACGATCGAGCGACTCCATTCTGACGCTTAAGATACCGTGTTTGTGCCAAAGCTGGACATCCACTGACAATGTGTTGGACAGTCTCTTTAAATTGATTGCATAATCTACATTTCATAATTACATTTTGATGCAAAAACAGACATTGACGGTTTCGAGTGGGAAGTGATCCTACTGACGGGATCAGGTGGTCAGGATGTTCATGATGTCAATCACTGGATTCGATTTATTACAGACCGCCGTCATATAGCTGGAATATTGCTGAGTGTGGCGTAAAACAACCAACCAACGAACCAACTACTACTACTGCTATTACTACTACTATAGTAATAGCATTAGAGAAGTATTATTCACAAAAATACCCTGTGAATATTGGAATATGAAGTGAATTAAATGTTCACTGTTCACATTGATAATACGCCAAACAACTGCAGATTATTTGTGTATTGTTCATTCTTCTGAAAAGGCATGAGAAAGATTACATGCAAAAGAGAGTTTAAAACTTGTCAATTTCAGTATTGTAATTCTTAATCTTGACATCTACTAGTCTTCATGAAGTATCTAGTCATGTATGTAGGATGTTATGAATACCCTGTAAACACCTTTTAAATAATAACAACTCTTAAATCAATTAATAAGCCTTCATCAACTGAAAGGTGGCAATTATTATGCAATATTGATTGATGACAAGTCATGTCAACATAATATCGAATATAGATCAGATTTAGCTCAAAGGATGACAATCTGTATAAAGTGGCAAATGTGAAATGTACAATACGAAACATGAACAGGCGAAAAAGGACATATACATGTGTACTTATATGTATATAATTCACAATCAAACTTGTAAAATACCATATCAAAAATGCTTATTATGTGTTGGTAAATAATGTGGTATCTTTGCATGGTGACCGCATTGCTATTTGTTTAGTAGCATGTACTAGCATCTTTAGTAATACTTTGGTATGTTACTGTACCATGATAATCCACAGATACAAGAAAATCTTTCGATGGTTATGCATGCATGTATTTAACATTAAGAAAAACAGTTTCAAAATCGGTTGCCCGATCACATTGACTGTTAACCTATGACATGTAAGATAAAATAAATAAAACCATGTTGAGATGACTCACATTACGATTTGAAATATTTTAAGTCTTCGATGTGGATAAGTATCCTATTCAGTAGTAGTGTACATTTACTGACGCCCTTGCTTTGATATGGTGATCACGGTTGTAAAAAAATAGAGCCAGGTATAGTAACTTACGTACATATGAAACGGTCATTTTCTATGCCTTTTTCTGAAATATGAACCAATGTCTAAGTATGTTTTTTCATTTGTGAAACAATGGTGGTTGCAGTTACCATACTATACCTTCATAGCATTCAAACACTATGACATACACCAAAGTGAAAAGTATGATGAATATAGAAGAAATAGTAATGTTTATAACTCATTTCAGTTCTATGGAGCGTGACGTCATAAACGACAAACCTATTTTAATATGAGTATCAACCCTTTGGTATTAAACACTATAAAATTCCACAAAGTGTTAAGTATTTATGAAAAAGAAACTCGAAAGAAGCAACGAAATCTCGAAAATCATTTAGATATTTCAAGCATGAACAAATAAAACTGATGGTGACAAATCTGTTGTTATTATTAACTTGACTTTCATACCCCATCCCACCACCACACACCATTTGCTTCCTTTGTTGTTTCCCGCTTTGAAAACAACCGAATGTAAAAGGTGACATGAAAAAGGTGACACGTTACATTTACAGTATTTTGATGTGCCACTGTAAATCAGGTTGGTGTTTATACATACAATGATTTAGTACTCATTGTTTTAGGTTTGTTACAAATATTCGTTTTCAAACAAGATCAAAAGTCTGACAAGTATTTCTTGAAAATATAAAAATTTAAAGGCCTGAAAATGTTGGCTTGGTTTCTTTCATTATCTACGTCAATTGCCATGATAAACGATGCCAAAGCAAATTTGTCAGTTTAATACAGGTGAAACAAATAATTTCAAATTCAAATAAAAATAATGAAGTGTTAAGCATATAGTTTCTGCTACAAATGAGAGTTGTTTCATTTCCCACCTAAAAAGGCTTAAAACATAGATATTCAAAGCCATAGAAATGTCCATTGTGCCGTTCTAAAACAGTACATTTCTGAAATAAAGGCATATTCAGGGTCTTAACAAAGTAATAATTTGACATCTTTATGCGTGTTTTTGAATTGACGGTATGCATAGCTGTAAGACAACAAAAGTTAAATTAAGCGCGATGAACAGTGGCAATGAAAAGAAGTTGTTATATATCAATTTATAATAAAGTGAAAGTAGAACAGAAATATTTATTGCGATTATCTCCCTTAGTTGAAGGATAATGCGAAAGAGATATATGTATATATTTGGATTAAACTGTTTATGTACAACAGTATAAAAACAATAAAAATATATATGTTTAAATAAAACTGGAAAATTGAAATATATTTGTGATAATAACACAAGTGACAAATTCAAAAGACAATTCTATCGCACAGTGAAATCTTTTGATAACTTGGATATATTGAAAGGGGGGAATGTGGATATTTTAATACTAAATGAAAAGTACTGTATAATTCTACTTTTATTTTGCTACTGTATCACGTTCATCGTCGTCAAGAAGACATACAATGTTGTCTTATGTAATTTCATGGGACAGATCAAATTGCATATCATCTTCGTTTTACTCTTTTGTGTTTGAAAAACTTAAAAAAGACTAACATACTACAATCAGTAGTTGTATAATGTCGTAGTATAACAGTATTAAGTGCATTACCCATATTACAAGTCAATGGAGAGTGAAAATAGCATATGTGATTTTTTTCTAGCTTGTAGGGATAATTTCACGTAAAGAGATATCACGGATTTAAGATCTTACAAATAATATTAATGTTACTCATAGCACCAATAATGATCATCTTAAATAATAACATTAACAATATTAATAATAACAATAACAATATTAATATGTAGTCTAATAAATGTAGACTTAAGAAAATCTGGAGTTCAGAGCTGAACGCTCGCAATAAAGTAAAAGCAACAAATACTTATGCTGTACCCGTCCTTTCATATTCTTTTGGTGTTGTTGATTGGAGGAAACAAGAAATTCAGGGTATTGACTCCCCCACACGAAGAATCATATCAGACAATAGACCCCACCACCCTCGCTCTTCCTTCAATCGCTTATATTTACCAATCATTATGGGAGGACGTGGTTTGATTACCGTTGGGGCTCTTCATGATAGAATTGTTTTGTGCACTTTTGCACACATTTATTTGTCTGGTGATCCTCTTGTGAAGCATGTCAAAGCTCATGATGAAAACAAGGCAGTCCACAGTTTTCTAAAACGAGCCAAGGATGTGGGACATAATCTCAATGTCGGTGTTGATTTTGTTGATGGTTCTTTACTGCTGGACGGTACAGAAATGAGTGTCAACCAAGCGAAGTGCCATATCAAGTCGGCCCAGACTCAGTTTTTTCAAGGAGAGGCTTTCTGAACGACCACTGCATCGAGTTTACGTGCAGTGTGTTGAAAAGATCAGCAATCCTGCAGAGTCCTTCACTTTGATGAAGTCGTCTGGCCTGAAAAGTGAAACAGAAGGCTTTCTGTTTGCTGCTCAGGACCAGTCACTTCCCACTCAAGACCGTCAATGTGTAATTTTGCATCAAAATGTAAATATGACATGTAGATTATGTAATGAATTTAATGAGACTGTCCAACAAATTGTCAGTGGATGCCCATCTTTGGCAAAAACCAAGTATCTTAAACGACATGATGGTGTAGCTCGATCATTTTATTACCGCCTTCGCCATGCTTGTGGTTTTGACACAGAGGTCCACCCATGGTACGACCCAGAATATGTAGAGGGCGTCAAGGAAAATGATAAATACACATCTTTTTGGAATAGTCCCATTTACAGCCTCAGACGTGTCCAGGCCAACAAACCTGATCTTGTCCTTTTTGATAAATCCAATGAAATCATTTATATCATTGAATTTTCTGTCCCCTTTGACACTAATGTGATTGACAAGATTGAGGAAAAACATGGCAAATATGCGGACCTCGCTTTCGAAATGTCACGCTTGCATCCCAAGTACCAAGTTGTCCGACTCCCCATTGTTCTCGGTGCCTTAGGTTTTCGGTACCTCACAGTCTATTGACTGACATTTGGAGAGTACCCATGTTTGCTGCCAGGAATACAGGCCTTCTGACAATCGGTAGAAGGCTGCAGTATTGAGGAGTCTTCACATTCTCCGAAAAGTTATGGGTGGGTTTGACTAGGCAGTGCTTCCTGGGAGAAGTCCCATTCGCTGTCTGGGCTGGGTGTGGAGGGGGCAAGGGCCCTGAGCTGACGATGAGCCTAACAAGCCTGACTGTGCCAGGATCACCCAAACCCTCTTTGCTGCATTTTTTATTTTTAATCTGTACATAATGATAATAATAATAATAATAATAATAATAATAATAATAAAAATAAATAAATAAATAAATAAATAATGATAATAATTCTGTAACATAAACTATCATTATATGAAATAGGTCTATGTTTTCTGCGTGTATCTCAAGAGGCATAAATTCCTAGGGTTCTTTTTAATGTTCATACTAAATGATTTGTAAAAATATCTGCTTGAGTTGTAGCAGATAATGGCTTGTTCGACACACCTCATGGTGTTGAAATAATAATAGTCGTTAGTTCAAGCTGGTCAATAAACAATAATACAAGTAATAAATGCCTGCTTACATCTATTGTACATGGATATGGATATTCAAACATGTGTAAAGACCACTCCACAAGTAGGCATATACACATGCATAACTACCCAGAAACACAAAGTCTGTGCATTTGAACATTGCTCTATGTGGTACTTTTAGAAACTTTGACTTGATAAGAGGAATAAGCTGATTATGCGGAATGGTTGGGTTTTCTTATGTACATTTGATACATATTGGATACATATGAATTGGCGAGTAAAGCAACCTGAAACTATAACATAACAGCGTATATATGGCAACATCCACAGTAGGTGTGGGATATCCAAACTGTCACAACGCAACAGGTTTGCAGGGAGAGAGATGTCATGAATCAACTTCATTTTGACAATGAAAGTCACGTGGTACAAGAAACAGTCCCGTAACGGCACGAGTAATTCGCAACAAATACCTAACAGAATAAACGAGGACATGGAAACAAGCGGGCAAAGAAGACTAATAATGGACTATCTGTCACGAATCCTTCATGGAGGTCAGTGAAATATCTTCTCCACCGTAGCTAGCCTCCACAATAAGCAGCAGATACGCCGCGCGAGCAGACCACGTGACTAACCGGAGCGCAAAATTAATTATAGGAAGAATATAGGTGTTTGGCGGTTTTGTGTCATGCACTCAAGAGACATTATTGGTAGAAACGACAGACAAAGCCAAAATAGTCCTTTGGCTTCCCACACAGATTCTGACAGTGGGAACAAGACCCAATTTGCTTTGGGAATCGGTATGAGCGTTACCGCCCCGTTGCCGAGCATGGAGGGAGGAGATTCGGCAGCAAACATGCCAGCCCGGTTGGTACCACATTCACTTCTGCTTCGCTTTCAGTTTTGCCCGCTTAGTCCTTCTATCGCACGCTACTCGCTCAAATAAGATCAATGACGTTTTCCTCTGGATATTCTAACTAAACGAAGCTTGTGAATTGTCGGGTTTGTATATTTCCAGCAAACATTTCTTTCAGTTGTGTTTTCATGTCGGCACAAGTGAAAGTGTCTTTCCCATGTTGGCGAGTGACACGCCTCTGGTGATGTCCTTGGACCTCCCTTGTCAGTTCCCATGTATCCTGTGTGTTTACATTTGTCATCCTGGGCACAAACACACAGCAGATGCTTGTGAAGACACTTGACACCCCCATGATAGCTGAAGAGAACGACTCTTGAAACCGCGCCTGTGGTCATGTTGACATTTGCCCAGCCATTCATGTAATGGATAAATACTCATTAAAATGTAACACTTTATAGCGTTATATATCTGCGGTCCACCATGCACATGTAACCATGAAATGTAAAGGACATGTTGTTTTCCTGATTCATCAAGGCTGAAACGGACAACAGAGCGGCTGCTAATTAAGCATGCCCTGAACCAGTGTGACAATTACATAGAATCTTTTGAAGGAAACTAACTATACGATGGTGGTCATTCGGAAACGTATACTCAATATTTCCTTCTCGGTAACTATATAATTACCTTTGGTGGCTAAACCAAATATTATCTTTTAGCAGTGTAATGTCACAGAAAGTCTAATCAGTTGATGGAATCAAAGAATAATTACATGAAGATATGGCATGGGAAGAAAAGCTAAACAATAAACATACGAAATGGTGTTATTAGTTGAATAAATATCATACATGATATTTTGAAATCAACAAATATATATTGAAACCAACCAAATGTAATCATAATGAAATACATGGCATTGCATTAGAAGAGATACATGCATTAGAAGCTAAACGCACCAGGGACAGGACCTGAAAAACACTTAAGCATCCACCATACAAACGAATGCATTATAACTAATGATACCAAATATACCTTGAGGCATATACTAGAATAGTATATAACGTAATTAAGGTACACTATGTACACACGTTTTCAATAGAATAGTAATTATAATGTGATAATGCAGAGTCAATTTATTTGGTAATTTCAAACCTGTTGAGTGATTGTATGTACATATATTGGATGATTAAAATTTTAAACAAACTTACTGAATTATTATATTGGATATCTGTCCTTACAGTATTGTACCCACTGCGTATATATATGTGCAAGGGCAGAATAACCATAACACTATTCAGAATGCATGCCGTTTAAAAGGCTTGAGTGTGCAATAAAATATTACACATTTTATAAATTCATTCCAAGAACAGACGATACACAATATGGTTTATAAAGTATTAACGATTAACTAAAATATCACTTTGGACATATTACAGTTCCTTAATAGTCCCAGTATTGATCTAATATTGACATGTTAAATATGACAGTACCTCCGTGATATTTGCTGAGTAAAGCAGTTTTACATTTATCGCTATTTGCATCCTCGTGGAACATGCAGTACAAATTTAGATACAATAAAGGACTTTAAGTAAAATCTGCTTTGGCTGTTTACCAAACCTTTACTAAAATTTCTAGAAAGCTAGAAGCGTTTTTTTCGGTTATATTAATATTGATATGCTACATACCGTGGTAATACATAATCACTCACATTAACAAAACTAAACTGAACAACCCTAGGTGGTAATATAGCCCCACCTAATACCATGCTAATCTGAGACACACGCTCATGTTTTCTGTAGTCCAGTCTTTCATACAGAAGAACAAAGATTTTTTCAGATGATAATAGCAAAAGAATTGAATTGTGTGAATTAAACTGAAAAATGAACATTTAGAAATATTTATCCTCAAGATCACAAATTAAGGTTCATGTGGGACATATTGGAAGCAAGAATAAACTGTCTGCTACAGAGATTAAGGGAACTCTACTTGTTATACTTTGAAAAAGGGTAGATGTTGGTATGAGTATATAGCTGTGTAGAAAAGCCTGTGTCAGTAGCTTTTAATAATGTATTTGGAAGCAAAAATTATACCGCATGAAATCACTCACATGAGAGTTCACAATATCTGTGCTGATCCATATTTTAAGATCCAGTGATATAAATGCACGGTGATGTGATGCCCAACGCTGTGCACGGTGTTTGTTTTCCATAGTACATAGCAAACATATGATTATATTTGGAGTATCCGACAATCAATAGAAACGCTGCATGACTTGAATAATTGCAAGGACACACTCCTAGCGTGAAATATGCATTTTGAGATTGCATTTTATTACCAATTTGGGATAGTCAGATTACAAGAACAAACCACCATGAACATGATATTCGCGCATTGATGGTTTTATTACACATGTCACATCTAACATGTACAGCTGGGTCGTGTTGATATGCTTTGCACCTGAGATATATTGGCACATGAATTTGTTAATAGTTAATCACAAAGATTAACGGAAAACGTGACACATTAATTTTGTTAAAATGTCTGAAATAATCGAAGCAAAGTGCGTGACCATAATGTGGGTAATTGATTTCAGGAAATAGTGACGTGATTTGATTATATCCGGTTACGATTTTGTTATGACTTTGGGGTGTGTCAATTAATGTGTCCGGTCCTTATATATGCTACGGGGTTATGTTGTAACTGTATCGAAAAATTAAATATTTCAAAAATCAAGGAGGGCCAACCATCTCTATTTATGGAAGGTTTTCAAAGCAACAGTAATAATCCTTAGTGGATAAAATGCGTTCATTTAGATTTTGCTGTTCTGAATCTCGTTGTTGCTGACAATAATTGTAAGTGTTACAAATAAAATATAATACTATCGTAGCTTATGCGGGCTTCCAAAAGATAATACCGACTGCAAATATTCTCTGTCTATCTTTGTATATTATTGCAGGTAAATGACCATATAAGGAGTTGTTTGACGACACCTCTGTGACTCGATGATATCGAGGCAGGTAGTTATATTTATTATACGTGCAGTTTATCAGTGACCTTAGGGGAAGATTAAATCATATGTCAGCTTATGTCACGGGTACACCTTGAGTCCAGGAAACGTGCAAAGTATTTTTTTGAGTACTCCCTTAAGCCTTTCAGCATATGTGTGTTCGTTCTCGTGATAGTAGGTATTTTAAGATACACTGTTTCAATAGCGAATTCCCAATTAAACCATCATCAGCTCATCTTCACATCAGTCCTCAAATCGTTTCAATTTGAACACAAAGCTAAATTTCACACAGGTATCGTTTCATAGTTTAGGTGTGACCTTTTATATTCAGTTACAATTACTTAGGAATGCAGTAAAACGAAACTCTTCAAGTAATATACTTCTTTGCAATGACCAAAAGTTCAGATTTGTAGGAACAATTTAGATCACCTGACTTGACTATGACACATGCGAGTTACCATGATAGGTTAATCAATTAGAATGCCGATGTATGACATAACCAATAATACAGTTCAAAGGTCATATGTTGACCGTAAACATTGTTGTGCTCAACATTTCCAGAAGGATATATTAATAGAGACAAAAAGGAAGTTAGACATGTCAGTGGTAAGTGTGATCTCTATTAATTCTCAGTACTGCTACAATAGAAACTTCAGGGGAAGGGTAAAATGCCATCATCAGGGAATGATCTTTATGTGGGGACAGAAGCAACAAATAGTCTTATTGAATATATTCTCAGCATAATCCTAGGTGTTTTTATGTCAGTAATAACATTATATTTATGTATGCTCATGTGAACAGAGTGGTACATCGGAGTTTTGGATAAAACAAATGTCTCAGTATGTCCTGAATCTCTGCTTCTTGAGAGTTCCTCAACAAGATGGTACATTGGATGCTTCGAAAATATAGTTGCTGGATGCATCCACCTAAACATGTATCATTGTAATTGGGACAATACTAATACAAGTACGAGGTTTGCGTTTACAGTGGCTGGGCAACTATTACAAGGAATAATATGCACGTAAATAAGTATTGCATAAACAGTGGTGGTGGCACTTCTTTTGAATAGACCATGGAAATATCTGAGGCAGTGTGTGGATTATCTTGCAGTTGGTAGGTTCGGGCGAATATGTAGGACAACCTTGACAAGGGTGATGTCGAACACCGGTGTGTGGCAGCCTCTTGTTGCACAAGAGTTTGCAGCGTGTATGAGGGGTTTCTTGTAAAGTTTACATGGTGTTTAAGTTATATATGTGTTTTGTGAGTGGTAAAATTACCTTTCAAGTGAAGGCTTTGTCAGAAGGTATTCAAGAAAAGGTTTCTTGCATTTATCTGTCAGACCTAAAAGCTTTTCCTTTTAGTAATATGTCAGATGACAATAAGCCACTGAATAAAGTTAATATGTAGATATTACTGTATTTATTACCTTGTTAAAGTCAATGGTGCATATATTTTACAAATATGGTGACAATTTTCACACATATTAGTTTAAAGAACTAGTGGACATTAGGTAACGTATTCCCTTGCACCTCCATACATAGACATCACAAGTATTACGCCTCACCTCACATTGGCAAGGACGTTAACGCTGGGACGTCTCTGTTTCCCCTGCTTTTCTTAAAGGTTATGAATTTGGCATTCGCCAACTTATGAAGGAGTTCTACCTTTCATTCATCGCAGATTGGACCAGGAAATCAAAACATGAGGACAGACAATAATATGGTTGTATTAATTAATAAAATTAAGACGTTTGTCTTCCTTTGAAACCGAATGGGCTAAGGTTTGATATTTTAGATGTTGGTATAATTATGTAATGTCAACCGAAAAAGGTAAAAAGGCATATTTTACGTAGCTTCTTTCCAGATCTATACCGCAGTTCAATGACACAATCGTGATAATTAACACCTCTGTACAATAAGTACTTATGTAGTCTATGCATGGTGTATTGTATGTCTTAACTTCATCTACTACAACGCGGACACATTCACATCATACATGAACATAAATTAAGTGAGTGAGTGAGTTGGGTTTAACGCCGCTTTTAACAGTATTCCAGTTATATCGCGACGTATCAGCTTAATGTGGGAGGAAAGCCCGAAGTGATCCAGGTCTCAGACGTTTACCACTTCGGTGAAACCCACGAGCACGGGTATGGTGCTGACAAACCTAGAAACATAATCGGGGCGAACCGGGATTCGAACCCAGAATCATAGGTTTCTGGCGTGCCCAAGGGACGCATTTCTGCTCAGCGAATCGCGTCGCCTTAGACGACTGGGCCACCCGTGCCCCCACATATAAATTAAGACAATGCCACAAAGCACATGTTTGGTTGCATGCAATCATATGGCTTATGTGCAAACATATGGATACACAGCGGTGAATGTTCAAGGTTAACCCCTGCTCATGCGATAGGATTATATATTGTGTGTATTTGTGAATGCATACAAAAAGGATTCCATCGCATGAACTACCACAGCCAAGTTGAACATTTACGTGACACTATATGCATAGGTGTGTCGTACCCTTAAGATAGTACCTTCGACATACATAGAGTGAGTTGGGTTTAACGCCGCTTTTAACAGTATTCCAGTTATATCACGGCGTGTCAGCTTAATGTTAGAGGAAAACCCGAAGTGTTTCAGGTCTCAGACGTTTACCACTTCGATGAAATCCACGAGCACGGGTATGGTGCTGACAAACCTAGAAACTTAATCGGGGCGAACCGGGATTCGAACCCACAATCATAGGTTTCTGGCGTGCCCAAGGGACGCAACTCTGCACAGCGAATCGCGGCGCCTCAGACGACTGGGCCACCCGTGCCCCCCGACATACATAGAGTAATCATAAATATTCATGTAGATCACTCAAGATCTTATAATAATTTTCAAAATAAAAATTTTAATCGTCTGGGTATGATTGATCGCTACACATGCATATACAGCTTAAGTTATTACGGTTTATTTATATATTGTGAAATACGTTGATCGAATGAGGGCGTATGAGACATATTATGGTTAGTCTCGTATACTCACCAGTAGTTATTTATCCTGATAAAAAGACAAAATGTTAATTTTATCCTAAAGAATGTCAATTATGTGAAAGATAGTCACCTCATTGAGGAGTTCGTTTAACCACTCTTTGAACAGCGAGTTTGGAAATGCAGAAGTTGTAAAATATCAAAATGATGTGATTTGGACCATCACAGGAGGCTATACATAGTGGCTTAAAACACCAACACCAAAGTTTTGGGGACAACGCTTGTCCTTCTTTCAGAATATTTCATTCATTTGAAAATAACACTGCAACAATATATAATATATATACTCAGTACAACAAAGCAGGATGTACTTGGCAAGTCAGTAGTATTCAACAGGGCCTCCTTGCCCTACCACCCCAGCTTGGTTACTTTTTAGTTTGACTTAGGTACCATAAAAAAAGGACTATAAGCTAAAACAAAAACCGTAAAAAGCTACGGGGGAGTGTGCCGTGCGGAAGTTGAATTACGTCCCTGGGGTCTGCAGGTTCTTGTTGCAGATTTACCCTGAGTATGATTCTTGGGTTTTACGTACCTATTCGTGCATGTTGGTTACATTAATAGCAATACGTCAAGGCACGGTAAACCACTCCCTCCTTTGGTAAACTAGGATGTATTCTGTCGTTCACGACCAAAGGGCACTCCTCTACGATCAAATCACAGAAAGTTTCAAAACATTGACGGAATTCGTTTTTCTGAGTTGCGTGCCAGAAACCTTTCATCATGGGTTCGAGTTCCAGATTCGCGGTGTGTATGGACCAAGTGATATTATGATCAGCGTCCCACGCAATATTAAGAAATCGTCCTTGTCACCGAGTCTGACCACCTGATCCATTCAGTTTAGACAAGGATCAGCTACCAGTAACCGACTCTAACCTGGAATCCCCACGCAGTTTATTGGCAAGTATACATTGTGATGATGGTATACCTCCAAAGTGATGCTACCAAGGGATCGTAATGCTGCAACACCATCGTTCTGCTACAATGTCAAACTGATGCTATAGCGACATGGTGATGCGACTACATTAAAAACAACGTTTCGAACAACACCATGATGCTGTCTACGTGCAGCTGAACTGACATAGTGATGATCCAGCGACAAGTCAATATGGATACATGTAAGAAATGTTTCTAACATAATCGCGAGGCCACATAACCGCTGGTGTAGTCGTCTGTGGCGCCGCAATTCGTTGTGCAGAGCTGTGTCCCTTGGGCACGCCAGAAACCTATGATCGTGGTTTGAATCCTGGTTCGCCCCGATTATGTTTCTAAGTTTGATAGCACCATACCCGTGTGCGTGGGTTTCACCAAAGTGGTAAACGCCCACGACCTACATTACTTCGGGCTTTCCTCTCCCATCAAGCTGACTCGCCATGATATTTTCACGCCTACTGTTCAAAGCGGCGTTAAAACCCCACAACTCATCTAACTCACTCCCTTATAGCCACGTGATATATAACTGAGTAGAATAACACCAAACTATTTTCAGTCGGACTCAATGAAATTGTGTTTTTCAGACTAAGATCTGAATACATATTCATCATGTTCACTGCGCCACTCATGCACTTAAATGTTTTCTGGGCACTCGATGAGATCAACATTATATTTGACAAGATTACCGACATTTTCTTTGTATATTACTATGTAATATGTGAATAAATATTTCTAAATCATCCCAATTCAAATTCTTTTGTTTATTTATATTTTTTCACCAGTGAGACCACGTCATCATCAGTGACGCAGCGCATGCTAAGTCCCTGAATGTGACAGACAAGCGTAAGAGAAGTATCAGTCATGGTGTTAATACATGTGTATAATCCAAATTGAGTCTTCCACAATAGAGTTTTCTGTCTGAAATATTTATATTGTTATCATTACGGGTTCCTTTCTAATCTGAAAAGTGGCATTTCGAAAGGGAATTAGAAGTTAGGCATTTAGAAGTTTAGAGAACATGAATACATTACACTTTTTGTGGAAAACAACTTATTTTATTCTTTTTAAGCGCTACTTTTTGCCCCGTCATCGGGTGAATACAGAGTAAGAGTGTGGAGTATGTCGCTCCTGTCATGATTATATACCATGCCATGTTTATAGATCATGAACCCACGTAATCAGTACTTAATACTACAATACCTTGATTCTTTAGAAATCCAAAACGTATGCTATATAGTATTTGAAAGGCCCAACGTGGGCCTTGTCTTTACTCTGTATGAACTCTAAGCATTGATTCAAGAAAGTGGAGCAAAATCATTCCACTGACCTTCTTGTATGAAAACTGTCCTTGCGCCATCGCGATGGAGTTCACTTAATGTCACCGGCTAGAAATAGTTGAAGGCGTATCCCTCGCTAATGTTAATGACATTAACATTGGATGTGTTTTTGTAAACATCGATGACAGGGTGGAGACAGTGTCAAGGTCTAGGGACATATTTATGAGTAACAATGTATGCCCGATTCTTTCTGAATCACACAGAAAACCCTGGGGAAAACGACCAGCATTATGTTGTTCAGGAACTCCTTGGGGAAAGCCACAATACGTCAGTGTCAAGGGTACCGTATTATATCCAGGTTTGTTTGTTTGTTGTTTAACGCCCCACTCAGCAATATTCCAGCTATATGACGGCGGTCTGCAAATAATCGAGTCTGGACCAGACAAGCCAGTGATTGATGTCATGAGCATCGTTCCACGCAATTGGGATACCATGACATGCATCAACCAAGTCAGCGAACCTGACAACCCGATCCCGTTAATCGCCTCTTACGACAATCATAGGCGCCCTTTATGGCAAGCATGGGTTGCTGAAGACCTATTCTACCCCGGATCTTCACGGGTTATCCCTACGTGGGAGGAAAGCGGTTTGGATGTGGATTGAATTTTTTACTGTTTTAAAACATGAGCTGATTATGGATGTCCACTGAACTGAATATTTCACTTTTTGTAATGTGGGTATCCAACTTTCAAATTCAAGAATCCATTCTATATTGTTTAACGAGCTTATTAAATACCGCGCTAAATACACACTTTACTACAGAGGCATAGAGGGAAATAACTCACTGTTTTTATAGTTTTGCATAAATGTATAACCATAAGCATTTAATTTTTTAAATGGTTTAACTACACGTGGAGAAAACGTTCATCTAAAGCAAATTATACTAATGTCTGTAGGTTAACGTACACTTTTTAAGTAAATGGATGAAAGCATTCGCATTTACGATTTTCCTTTTATTTCTAACGTCCACTACTTTCCATTATTGACGTCATATAGCACTATGACATCACATAATGGTGTGACGTCATAGTTTTAAGAGTCATGTTACACGACAGTTCGAGTTGGATATATATATATATATATATATATATATACTCGGACAAATAGAGTTCCTTAAGGCTGAAGAACAGAAGTTTTATTGCTTGACAGTATAAGATTTAGTTTCAGACAGCAGTGTTATATCTGAATCTATGGTGCAGTGCGATGTCGATAGTTATCTTTTAAGAAGAAATGATAATGAAGTTTTGAACATTGTCTGACAATCATTCAACTTGCTAAAAGGTAGACGCATGTCTTACTTTGTTTCTGACAATTGTGGGACTAATAGAGGTATTTAATGGAACATTCTATGTCCAACATCATCATAAATATAGTACAAATGGAACATAATACAGTTTGTGTTTGAACTTGTGAAACTTTGCGCAGGTTGGCGTGTATCAGAGTTCTGTTCGCAGCTGCTTAGCATGTATGGAAGATGCCAGTATGGAAGATGCCAGTGATTGCACAAAATTATATTATGAAAATGTTCAGGACCTTGACATAATTAGGCACTCAAGCTAATCATATGATTGATAAGTTGGAAGTGGGTGACATAACCGTAATGATTGCATACATCTATTTTCACGTCATAATATTTATAACTGAGACCGGACATAACTGAATGTTATGTGTACAGTCCGTGGCTATTATTTATCTGACTGTAGTGAAGTGGGGAGAAATGGGACCTTACGTCGCTTCCAAGATTATTGCACTTTATATAGCGACTTGCATGCACGAGTGTGGCTCCTTGTACTAGTCAGGACTAATGCCGGTTTTATAGTGCAAGTGATGTCATGACGCAGTTAAACATGGACAGCCCACTCACGCATAGTATACCGAGTCCGAGCCGACCAGTCCTTGTTTTATGACATTAATTCCGAGCTCTGTGTAGGGTGACAAGGAACATCTTTTGGTATGAAGCGGCCGGAAGATCGAATCACAGACCTTACACAATGCGTGCAGACATTCTATCCACTAAGACCACAGAGGGAGTCTAGCTGGCTATGTGTATTGTTCATTTCAACATAAGGATTGTCTTCTAAGGTGTAAACGTCATACGGTTGAGGAACGTGCTTGATCCTGCCAGATAATTCTTCGTTGTTTTTTTTATTAAATAAATATTGTCCATGCAAGAGAATAACTTCTCTCGATTATCCACTGAAACAGATTCAGTTTGGCGTAAAGGGTAAAAGAGCTGTGCAAATTATATGAATGGACCACTGAAAATCAGTGATGACACCAGGTGTTCGCGAAAAGGGTAGGCATGTCCTGCCCTACCGGTAGCACCGGTAACATCTCACAGCAATACTTCCGCCATACGACGGAGGCCTGTAAAGTCTTGATCAGACATTCCAGTGATCGACGAACTGAGAAATCCTGTGACACGACTGTGCATTTACAGATTTTGTTGAAACTAATAAAAACGATATGTTAATTTTGAATTACGTCTGTTGTGTACAAGTGCAGAGATTCTGCTGCCCCTAAAAACATCATATACACGTGGAAATTAATTAAGCAGCTCCTAACAAATAAAGAACAGTGATATACACGTTTAAAAAAATTCAAGTTTCATGATACTCATTCATAGTCGATCTCGATCTCGAGTATAGTCATGACCATAACTGACTGTGTCACCCAAACAAACAGACATAAGAAAGGGAGGCTTGATAGCCTCGAGTTTCAGGGAAAAGCATTTTGATATTGATGCAAGTAAGGGTATATAAAGTGGCAATAATCCGAGTGTTTAGTCAGCACATGTAAACATGGCACGCAGGAGGCTGTCAGAGACTCTCCGTTGGCAAATTATTGGCATGCATGACACAGGTATGCCATACTGAGTTATTTGGACGTCAACTGGGCTTTGGCCATACTGTTATCAGCAGACTTGTAAGAAAATACAGACAGACACGTGAAGTAAAGGAACGTCCACGACCAGGGTCACCCTTAAAGAAACCTGTACGGGAAGACAGGGTTCCAGCACGTCTTGTGAGGGGACAACCCTTTGCTACGAGTAAACCTCTGAGAGACCAATGGCAAATACAGGCAAATACCCACCATAATTGTCCGAAACCGGCTAAAATCATTCAGGGTGAAGTCACGAAGGGTCATCAGACGTCCCTTGCGTTAACTGCTCATCATCAGGGACTTCGATTGGTTTGGTGTATGGCTCGACGTCATTGGAATCTGAGTTCGTGTCGATGGAAACATTGGTTTGATGAAAACAGATTCTTGCTGCACGTCAAAGATGGGCGAAGATGGGTTTGGAGACACAGACACACTGCGCATACCCCGAGGACCACTGTACCTGTAGTACCGTATGGTGGAGGCTGGAGGTGGAGAGCATTATCTCATGACTGTAAACTGGACATGGTAACAGTACGAGGCAATCTCAACAGCGATCGTTACATCCAGGACATCCTTAATCCTGTTGTTGTGCCACATTTTGACAATCATGCACTTGCCACTCGACCTGTGGTATTTGGACGACAACGCTGGACCCCATCGTGCTTTGACTGCATTTCTGCAAGGACACGCTATTGACACTTTGCCTTGGCACATTATTGGACGTCGGCTGCAGGCAATGGATCCACCAGCACAGAATGTGTCAGCTTTAGAAGCTGCATTGCATCGGGAGTGGCAGCGGTTACCTCTTGATCGTATATGAAGACTCACTGGATGAATGAGAATATGGGTAGAATCTGTCAGCTCGGCACAGGGCGGTTAAACTGGCTATTGATTGTAATGGTGATTAACTGTGTTAGATAACAATGAACGTTTTGGGACAGTAATGGTAAGTACGTGATCATGGAACTTCTTAGATCCATAGTTTTCGTGGGTATCAATTTTGCTCAATGAAAGTACTATCGCAAATGTGTTATTACTGCAATTAAAATATCGTAAATTGCATCATTCTCTGTGTTTTCATTAGTCAAGAGTCTCATCTTACACAAGAAATTTAATTTTCTAAAAGAGCTCATGCTCGGCACGAATGCTACCATGTTGTTGGATAAAACCAGAGTGTGCTTAATTATTTTGTAGGTGTATATATCTGGTTTTTTTCAGATTTCATGGAAATGAAGTTTTTAACTAGTTGTTGTTTTACGCTAGAGTTAACAATATTCTAGGTATATCACGGACGCCTGTAAATAATCTGGCCAGACAGACCAGTGGAAGCTAGCATGAGCACCATCCACACCGCCGAGGCACGCTGACGCAACAAGGTACACATCTTAACCACCCGATCATCAATGCCAGCTTTAACGACCACAGGCATTAGGTACCAAGAACTTATACTACCCTGGAATCCCACGGTGTAACTGTAACTGTCTAGGTGGAAAGTGCCTTTGGAATACTGTGCCTATGAATTGAATCGTTTTTAATCAGAAGTGATTTTATTGCTCGGGGTCTTACAACAATGATACGGAGTCGGATTTCAAGAGACACAGATTCGGAGGAGGTATTCTGCATTTTGCCTTCGTATCTGGGTATATTATCCTCAATGTGCTACAGGGTCTGAAATCTAAGAATATATTTTCGCAACGATTATAACAGTGATGTCACCCTTCATGTGGTAACTTGGGTTTGAACATCCCGGAAGTATTGGTGGTGAGGCAACATTGGAGTAGAACCCTCCTACAGAATCAACCACATTACCAAGTCCAACAGAATCAACCACATTGCCAATATGTATGCCACCATCAGCATCTCCGATGACCTCACACAAAAACATTGCGTTTTTGATAGTGTAACTAACATTTATGTGATTCAGCTAGATCTATGTTGTTACAAAACTTGTAAATTACATTTTCGATATTTTCATGGTTCACGATAGCATTGTTCAAGACGCTTAGCGCCGTTTGAGTACTGACCATAAGACATGTCAGTAACTGAATATTCAAGTAAAGAATGAGGAGACTTTAAAACAAGTTATTGGCATTTGTATTAGTAAGTTGGACTATTCCATGCCTGAGGTGAGGCACGCCTTTGACATTTAGCACTTTGGTGAAACCAACGAGATAGGAGTGTGAAAGCAGGCAACGGAATAACCACATGGTTCTTAATTATTAAGATCAGTTGACTAATATGAAAATGGTAAAGTACAATGTATTTTTTAAGAGAATTTATTAAAGAACACATATGTTTAAAACATAAGTATCAACTACATTTGAAGTAATAATACTCAACTTTCAATAGGGATATTCTTATCATTCAATAATACACTAAATTGAAAACTTATCATATGTATATAGGACATAAATATGTATCCCATCAAAAGTACAGTTTATTTCAATGCTCAGTATTTCTAATAAAGGAAATAGTGTCCTGATTACAGCAAATGTGCAGACAATAATAAAGTGCTATTTATATTGCCATGAAGAATTGCATATAAGGTAAAGCTGAAAAGTTGCAGTATTATTAATTTCTTAAATACCACACCTGAAACAGCTAGGGATGCATACTATACCCTTACCAAATTGCTGAAATATCAGAGGCGCAACTGATTCAGCAAAGAATAACCGATTTTTCAAATTTCATGGAGAGTTATTGCATAGTTGAAGCTGAAAGGTCAGTGGCTTTGATTTCCCGACTGTTTTAATGGAACAAAGCATTGAAGAAGTAGTGAGTGAGTGAGTTGGGTTTAACGCCGCTTTTAACAGTATTCCAGTTATATCGCGGCGTGTCAGCTTAATGTGGGAGGAAAACCCGAAGTGATGGAGGTCTTAGACGTTTACCACTTCGGTGAAACCCACGAGCACGGGTATGGTGCTGACAAACCTAGAAACATAATCGGGGAGAACCGGGATTCGAACCCACAATCATAGGTTTCTGGCGTGCCCAAGGTACGCAACTCTGCACAGCGAATCGCGGCGCCTTGGACGACTTGGCCACCCGTGCCCCCTCATTGAAGAAGTAAGAGCCAATGAATGGGTATATATGTATAGAGAGGGAGAAGGAAAAGGTTCTTTGTTATTGTGTTTCGATTACTCGGACCAGTTGAAAATCATATTCTACATCGCCTCTTTGAGCTTTAAATTCAAAAGTTCAAAAGTAATGGGTCAAACAAACTTAATGTTATAACAATGTAACTTTTTCATATCATCGTACCGGCCGTTCATTGCCTCTGCATCTTTATTCCGATACCTATACCTCTGAGTGTGTTCTGTGAATTGGTGTATTTTTATCGACGAATCAAAGAAAAATAGTTTGAGATTTTCAGTTTATTTAGTATTTTCAAAAGAAAATGGAGATAGGTTTAAGTTGCCCTTCTGAAGGATACTATCGATAATGTTTAAAGTTATTGCTGTTATACTCCATCAGTCGTGTCAGTATATCATGAAAAGACACAGCCTTGATAACATCAATATGACAGGGGAGATAATGGTAGTGTAAGCTGATATATATTATGGTTAATATCTGAATCCTAAATCGAATCGCCTCCTTATCGGAATATCAATCGAAACTTGTGGGGACAATTTGATGATGTACCGACATAGATTCAAAGAAATACACACTGGAAATAGATCAACAGACAGAGTTCTAGTGTAATTGTAACCATGGAAACCCAAAGACATAGCAACCATCTCGATTGTTAGAACAACGGAAACATACATTGTAGGTGTTATTCCTGTCATTATAAGTTGTTAAAGGAGTGGTTTTGTGACATTGGGAAGACGTCAGGAACGACTGAACCACAAAATAGATTATGGACAGGCAAACCACATTCAGTTTGTGATGAACATACGAGCACCTTGATATAGTAAACGCGATTTGTACAATTTTTACTATGTTCAGGTTATAATAATAAATAAAAGGACAAACTATTTTACGTAAGCGTAATAATATAAGCAACAAAAGCCATACTCATAACTCAATAATACACTTCCGACCATACGAAAAGCATATTTCTTTTTTGAATCACTATCAAATACCAGGTGCAAAAAGGTATCCTGTTATACTGGTGTGACACGCCACAAACACATATAAAACCAAATCAAGCGTTCAACTGATCCCAAAACTATGGGACAATATGGTACAATTCAAATTTGTGAATTTCGTCGGACAAATGTGTTCCATTATCAGAATTCAATTCTGTCAAAACATTTAATTGTTCCACGCTATACATCACTACCGACCCGTGAAGATTCCGGGGTAGAATAGGTCTTTAGCAACCCATGCTTGCTGTAAAAGGCGACTATGCTTGTCGTAAAAGGCGACTTACGGGATCGGGTGGTCGCTGACTTGGTTGATTCATGTCATCGATCCCAAATGCGTGGATCGATGCTCATGATATTAATCACTGGATTGTCTGGTCCAGACTCGATTATTTACAGACCACCGTCATATAGCTGGAATATTGCTGAGTGGGGCGTTTAACAACAAACCAAACCAAAAAACATCACTACCCCCACGACAAACTGAGGAGGCGACTTCATTCCTTGATTCATGGGGTATTTGTCACATATACATGGTGACCATATGTATATACTTACATACTTACATCATATATAACACAGGTTTATATTATGCGTACAGTGGTCTCTGGGTTTAGCAGTGAGTTCTTGTGAGAATGGGAAGGATTTTGTCGATTTTATATCTCTATCTACAGGTTCAGGGCAATTTTCAAATTGGAAACAAACAGTATGTGAAATGTTGGACTTTCTCATAGATGACATCTATGTAGAAATTGAGGATAGGCCATTTAGACAAGCAGTAATTGTGCTCCCAACCTTGCTCATATGATTCTTTATGTGTTTCTTTTTTGCTCTAAAGTTGTCTGTGCAACATTTAAGGCCTCGGTAAAGCTTTCAAATGTGGAGGACATTTCCAAATTTGACACATAAGTTATAACAAACGATTTCTAATGCAATTTCATATTGTGACATGTACCATATGATCCTGGTTTTCTTTGAGGTGAACTTACCTTTGCGTGTGTTTGTGTCATGTGCCACCGATACACTCATCTTTTTGCAAACACCTGGTATCCCCATTATTCAATAGTGATTCATAAACACATGCTTGTGATATAGGCGGAATCGTATAATGGACCTGCTTTTAGCAGAGATTTCTAATGGTTATGGAAAAAGTTTTGAGGCTTTCATTTGACGGTATAGGCACCACTACTTTTTTGAATATGTAACCATTGCTACAGCTTCATCGACGGAATAGGGGCTTGTACCTGACTGAATATCTATCTAAGGATACCTATATCATAGGCGTTCCTTCCCGTTTGACCGTAAAGCTATCGTTATATCTTTCTTTGGTGGTATAGGCGACGCTTCCCGTTTGAATATCTGGCCATGCTATCTATTTTTATGACGGGGTAGTCGTTGCTACCCGTTTGAACATCTGGCCATTGCTACCTCTTTCATCAGGGGAATATATGTTTCTACCCGTTTGAATACATACCCAGTGATAACTCATTTTGGACAGGATAGGCGTTACGCTAATCATCTAGCCATTGCTACATCTTTTTGGACGGCATAGGGCTTGTTAATGCATTCGTACCCGTTTAAACATATAGACATTGCTGCTCCTTTCTTTGGAAATGGTGATGCTAACCAGTTGAACATATAGCCAATGATACCTCTTTGTTTTCCTATGCTATCACTTTCTATATGTTCGTTTGTATCAGTTTGGATTGCTGGTAATTGTTATATCTTTCTTTGGCGGTACAGGCGCAGCTACCCATGTGGATAACCATTGCTGCACTTTTCTTTAACGGGATAGGCATTGCTATCAGTGGAAATTAAGCCATTCCTTTCATGGTATAGTCGTTGCTAACCGATTAAATACCTAGCAATGCTACCTCTTTCTTTGATAGTGTTTTGATTTCTACCCATTTGAACATTTAGCCATTGCTTCCTCTACCTTTAACGGTATGAACGTTGCTAACCCTTTTGTGTGTGTAGCCATTGCAACCTCTTTGAAAATAACTGAAAAGGCGTTAGCATCCGTTTGAATATCTAGCCCAATGCTGCACTTTTCTTTAACGGGCTAGGCACTGCTACCTGTGGAAAGCATTCCCACCTCTTCCTTTAAAAATATAGTCTTTGCTAACCGGTTAAACATTGAACAATAGCTTCCTCTTTCTTTGACAGTGTTTTCATTTTCCCTATTTTAAACATTTAGCCATTGCTTCCTCTATCCTTTGGCGGTATGGGCGTTGCTACCGCTTTGAAAGAATTGACATTGCTACCCGTTTTATCGCCTTTATCTACCTCTTTGACAATATTATAGTTGCTACATTGGAAAGGATAGACGTTGTCAACCGATTGAATATCTGAATATATTTAGAGATAACAAGTATAAAACCTACATCAGCCAAAAGAAAACAAGTACATAGAAAATATGGAATAAAAAACGACGTAACAGATTATCAGTTCACTTTCTATTCATCTGGAGTATGAAACTATCGTTTACAGAAAATGGTTCTGTACCGCTCATTGCTCAAATTGTAGATTGGAGTAAAATGATGTGGTTTGGACAATACAATTTGTTATATCACAACGTGTCGGCAGAGGAGAGAGGAAAGACCGATGTACGCATATATTAGGAGTTCACTACTTTGGCGAAACCCATGAACTCGGGTATTGTGCTGATAGACCTAAAAACAATATCTAGGATTCCAACCAACTATCAAAGGTTTATGGCACACCTAAGGAATACTACTATGCACAGCGAATTATGGTGAAATATGCCCTGCGCTGTGGCGTGTCAGAATCAAATGACCGTTGGTTCGATTTCATGATTCGCCGTATTATGATCCTTGATTTGACAGCAACAAACTGGTGCGCTTTGGTTTCTCCAGAATCGAACGTCGTTGACATTAAAGGCCTAAATCACTCTAGGTGTTTCTGCAACATTAAGCTGACACTCCGTGATTTAACTGAAAAACAAAAGTCCCTCAATATTTTGCAAATATACTGAAACGTATCGTACGTATGATGTGAATAGATTGTGCATAAACTATTCAAAACGGCAGTCTTAGATTGTATAACAAAATGTATCTTTATTTGAGTTAAGAACAACAAACATAAAACATTATGTTTTTCTCTCTCAGAAAAACAATAAAACATACAGCAAATCCCACGCAGTGTTGTCGGTTTTGAGGCTTTGTCTGCAATGTTCGACGTGAAGTGCCAATCACGGTGCATCATATGAACCTGAAGCTATTATGTCATTATGATTCATTATGATTTCCTCCATTTTCTGGCCAAATATATATCAAGGCAATTTATCAATTTGCTCAGGAGAAGAAGTCGCATCATAGTGCACACAAAGCCTTGTCGTTTCAGTATTTGTTTTGAATTTTAGTTGTTGTTTTTTACATTTTAATTTAATTGAATTGAATGTGATAAAGCATAAATCCAAATGAAAACAGTTCTTAACTGTCAGTTTTAGCAACATCGCTGATCATGATGCTTTGAGCAATCCTGAAAATATACTTGGCCATCATCACTTCCCTTATTCGGGTTTTGAGGTTTTGTTGTTTCTACATTTTAACAGTTTCTAAAGTTTTGATATTTCACAATAAATGCAATGTCATATGTTGAAGACTCTAAAGAACAAGAAACCCGTTCCGCCTTTTCTGTCCTGCAGCTGTTGAAAATTAGCGAAACATTCGTGACCGAATATAGCGTTGTCCACGGTACATGTGACTCGGTAAAGCGAGCTTATTACCTGAGCAAGGTGGCATAAGGTGGTATTGTGGTTACGCGCTTGCTAGAGACATGACGATATATGATTACACATGTTATCGGATATGCATGCGGCGGGAACACCTGCATTATAACACACAGACATATTGATTTATCAGGTAATAATCTCCTTACAACCTTTACACCCACTCACTGTGCACTTTGTGACCTGTGTATTTTATATGCAGAACATATCGGCCAATGTAGATAATATTAAATCCATTGAACTTTATTCCGTACTATCTTGTTGAAGGAGAACGACGCCAGAAATTATACTTTAAACCAGATTCTTTAAACGACCTAATATAACAACAACATCTGAATTCGTTAAAAGGCGTTATAAAGATTATTTTGACATAATAAATAATAACTTTACATGTATTGATACCAATTCAGTGTGGATTTTATTATATTTTATTTCATAATATGGAGTATTTCAAACAAATAACTGTATATACAAATAACATTTATAAAGTTTCATAATTGTGTTCGCAGCACAATGTGCTGTTATCTATGATGTCGATGTAAAATAAAACAGCTCCGATTTTTGCTGACACCAAGTTCTTGTCAACCTTCTATGGTATCACATAGACGGTGTAATGAAGTTATCAATCCATCCAGTGGCGTCGCACAACACAGCTGTACTCGAGTATCATGTTGGCAAAAGTGTTTTGTAATGCACTGTACAATATACTTTGTCGGGGGAAACCCTTTTCATGTGTGGCTTCTCGTTTGGCCAGATTTGTGAGAACGATAGCAATTGATTAGTACCGGGATGCTATTAGAAGAAATGGTTATCATTGACATTCAAGGTTCTTGCTTAAAAAGGAAAGGTTCTTGAGTGTCTTTGTACATTGGAGTGAGTGAGTAAATGAGTCTGGTTTAGACAATAAGTAGGCATCGCCTTGGGCACCAATTTTGCTTCCCTCCTGCTTATCTGTTTCTTTATGTATATGAATCGGAATATATGCTCGCATTGGCAAAATCAAAACAAGGGAATTTGGCTAAGAAGTTTAACTGAAGCCTCGGGTATATCGTTGATCTGATATACTTCAATAATGGTCAATATTTACTTCCCTTTCACTGATTTACCCTGAACTAAAAATAAAATAAAACCATGAAAGCGCCTTATCTATTTTATTTTAGATATGTGTATAAAGATTCAAAGTGACAACGAACTATCTACAGGACTGTAAGGTAAGAGGGGTGACTTCAACTTTCCAACAGCCAACTTTCCTTTTATGTCGAGCAATGTTCCAGCAGCTCCAGTCTTTAGTGTCTACATTTCACAAATTTTGAGGCTTTAAGGCTTCAGTAAAGCTTTCAAACCGTTTTATGGTAGACATGTGGAGGACATTTCCAAATTTGACGCATCAGTGACAAAAAAATGATGTCCGATGAAATCCCTTTAATTGAATTGTACCATATGTTGCCGTGTTTTAACAGGTGGACAAGTGACAAGTGATATAGTCGGAATCGTATAATGGACTCTGCTTTTAGATTTCTTTGATTATGAAAATAGTTTCATTTAACGGTTCTTTGAAAACAAACTAAGGTTAATATGTACAGAAAACACAGAGTAATGAAATTCGAAGACGCATACCACTTTGGCAAAACCATTTAATACGGATATGGTGCTGACTAACCAAGAATTCAAATTAAAGAATCCTATGGCTAGAAATGTTACTCTAAAATCATTGTTGCTACCCAAACTTAACCATTTGTTTTGCACAATACCAAGCCCGCCCAAAGTGTAATAGAAAAATCACAATGTTCTCACTTCATCTGGAAATCTAACAAAGAAAATTATTACATTATTCCTTAAATAGTGTGGTATTAGAGTCCCAGTGTTATTGCTGCTGTTATAAGCTTGATTAAGAGAATGGTGTGTGGTAATTCCACATTGTGATTATATTCTTATGTTAAAGAAAAAATGATTCCAAACATTAGTAATAACTTTTGGAAGGAAGTTGCGTTATGGTGGTCGGTATACTTATTGTTGGACAATGTTAAACCATCTGTTGAAGATATGATGATAAAATCTGTATAATAATAAAATCAAAATTGATAGTAAGTCTATTTACTTTCCTCAATTGCATCAAAAGGGCATAGCATATACTTATGATATCATTCATGACACAGGGAAATTACATAATGTTGTGCAAAAATACAGTTTGAAGACTAACCCTTCCATCCTGGAGTAAAACTATCAATATCCTGTTATTTACTGAATAACAATATACAACATGGTGCTTAAGTTAGCCAAAGGCCTATACTGCCATATAATGTATCAAAAATATACAATACAAAAGGAAGAAAGGTATTTTATGAATCCCAATGAAACCTTAAATTTATAAAAAAGAAACAAGTGTTACAGTAAATGGGACGATTGGTTTGAAAAATAGTATACAGATACACTGTGCATAACCTTATGGCAAAAATGGTGTACACAAAGTACTGAATAAAGATGGTTACAGTTTAAAGTTATACATAATATGTTATTTATTTAAAATTGGATTTGTTGAATGACCAGGTTGTTCACTACGTAATGAACCATCTGAAACAATCACTCATGTATTATGTAACTGACCCAAGGCTGCTGCTATATTGAAGAATTGTCAGATTGGCTTGGAGAATACAGAAGGCAGAGTCAATTTTAGTACTGACCACATATTGTTTGGGTTCAAAGAGAAGAATATCAACTCACTCAATGCAGTTTTAAGGTAACAAAATCTATGCTGTACACATTTAATTGAAAAACGTGAAACCAATTCTGTAACTAATTCAAAAAGAAATTACAACATTTATCACATTTTCAAATTGTAATTATACACGTTTCCATGCCTTTTGGTCTTCTTTACAGTTTTTGTTTAGAAACACTGTATAAACTATGATGTACAATAATTGTGATAAATGTAACAACTACCCCATGCACACTTAATGTATGACATTGAAATTTATAATATGATTTGAAATGTTATAAACAAAAGGGGAAATCAAAAATTGAAATCATTGTAAAAACATGTATATTTACACGTAAGCAACCTTGTCCATTATTTATGTCAAAAATACATTATTTTTATTTTGATACTGATGTACAGTGTAGGTCGCTCTTTAAACTACTGCAAGTACAGACCTTTTTGAATTGCACTATGATACAACAGAAACATAGCCAGCAGCAATGCTTTCATTAGATTACCAAGTCGAATATTAGTAGTTTGATGAATAGTTTGACTGACATAGACTAAAAGGTCGTGGTTTTAAAAAACCCTCTGAAGTATGGTCGCTTTCATTTGACCATTTGACCAGTCTATTCCGGTAAATGATAAATGAGTGAGTGGGTTTGGTTGTAAAGCCGCCAAGAATAGTTGTCATGTAGTCAATTCCCAAACCTGTGACATCACTTGTGACATCACTTGTCGTGACGTTACATGATTCATTTATGCTCTATTCATATTTCTTTAAGAAGAATATTATTGACCATATCATGTAATAGATCATGTTGTGTGTAGACTTTTGGAATGGGCAATACAGCATTAAGTCATAGTAATAACATTTTGTCAGTTATATTATAAGTTGTATTCCTTATGATGGATAATTAACCAAAAAGCATTGCATTTATACCAAGTTGTGTAATAGGACTACAAATTATAATTAGGACTATAATTATAATTATGTCCTTTGTGACATTGTTAGCGCATGTGGGCTGCATATTGATATAAAAAGCAACGTTTATGTTCATGTTCAAGCATTGGCGATGCTAAATTCACCGAAACGGCATTTTCAATTCAATTTCAAGCATACTTGCTGTCATTGCATTCGTTGATATATTCTTGTAGTCATTCATCTACCTGTGGTGTGTTTCTGACATACTGCATGTATTCCATTTAAGTTTTAGTTTAACAAACGTAAAATAAAAACAACAACATATTTCTTACAAGAAGTACAATACATAGAAATTGCTTCTCTGTTTCTACATACGAAATATATGGCCTTAAACGTTATGAATGACATATTTCAAAGGATAAACGCCATGTTACTCAAAGACACATGTGTAATAATTTCTTAAAGCTGCGACCGTGTTCACTTCGTTGCCTATTTGCTACCTCAGTGGGTGGCTAACTGAAGAGACATCTCCCCACCTACATCACATGTACAAATGTAGGACGGGAAATGAAGAACGAACAAAAACTTATGAACTTCATTTCTGATACAAGTGGAGAGGCATGCTTATACAGGCTTTCACGTATCGTAATGCAACGTAACCTAACGTAACAACACTGAAGATATAAATTTCCTGTTGTGGGCAGGTGGACTATTCGTTGACCATCAACCTCCATATAACCGAGTTTTCTTGAAAATGTGTCCATATCCTTTAATATGTATGCATAGGAAATTGAATGTCCATTTACAGAAGATTAGTTATCACAGCAGTTTCTGGAAAGCGCCGATATTTAAAATACACAAGGGACGAAATTTCACAAGTAATAAGTTGTCACTAGCTTTATAGTCCACTCTCCGTCTTTGAGGCACATTAAAAACAAAAGCAAAGTAATAATTGTCATGTTAAATATCGTTACTATTTTGATTTATCATGTATCTTGGCATTAATTAGACAAATATATTAAATATCGGACCAATAAAGGTTATGACGTACACGTAAATGAGTAACAACAGTCGATATGTTGTTATATTTACATGCGGACAAATGAGGGCACACATGTTTGTACTCTGTACTCGTATGTGACATACAAAAGTTGATATATTGCTATGCATACATGCGTACCTCTAAAGGATATGATGTTTGTACCGTGTACGTGTATAAGTAATAAAAATGTCCTTTCATTTGGTGCAGTTCGTATTTATGTCGTTGGTTGACATGTTGGAGGCATATGCTCATAAAGGTCATATTAGTTCTGTTTTGGCTGTGAATGATATGTGGTTGACGCCAGGTTTGTCAACAGTTTATCAATTACATCACGGTGTGTCAGCTTAATGTGGGAGGAATACCCAGACGGTTTATTTCTTGAAACATAAAACGTCGACGCCAGAGAATAATATTAATATATTTATATTATTATATTATTATTTCTGCCGTCAACGTTTTATGTTTCAAGTTATAAACCATCTAGAACCGTTTGGGTACAATATATATTGTACCCATATATATATCTGCAAATTGACTGTTAGGCTTACATACTTACATACACGTTTGAACGGTTGCATCCCATTGTGCCTTCAGAAAGTAGTGTAGGCACAATGGGATATGATTTTCTCCCCTCTTAGAATAATGGAACATCCCTGATCGCTGATAAGTATCCACAATTACATGAACTGGAAGACAGTATATCTCAGAATAATGCAACATCCATGATAAGTATTATGTAACTACCTGAACAGGAAGACTTATATCCAAATATATGTAGACATTCTAAAAAGAGAGAGAGGTATTATAACGAATAAGAACCTTATTCTGAGAAGATACATCAATACAAGTATGTTTGTTTTGAATGAACATCAGCATTATCCTGGGAAGATGCTGGAGCCTGTATATCTTGTTTTTTTACTGTTGAGGATTATGTTGAGTTCATCCTATTTTTATGCTCCCCGCCCTGATTTGGCTGGAACTTTGCTAAAAGCGGCGTAATACCAACATACTCAGTCACTCACAATGAAAACCTACAATGTTCAATAGACATGCTGGTGAAACGTTGATAGATATAGTTTCATCTGAACTCCTGTACCTTTTCATTTGAAATAGATAGAAACAATGCTAAATAAACATTTAACAAATAAATACATTTCTAATAATTTAACATTAGTTGTTAAAGAGATAAAGATAGATTGTTTTGGCAACCGTACCCAAACATAGATACACATCCTTTTCTTACATCAGCATAGTATTATATCAAATTGTCAAAACGTGAATGCATTTATAGAAAAGGAGTAATTATTATAATCATATGTTATAATTTATTTTAGAAAATATAAAAGCGATTTCTTAATATTGATACTTTGTATACCTATTTTAGCGACATTCATATTAATTTGTATTACAGTCTACTTCGAAGTGTAATAAGTATAATAATGATATCAAAAGTGTCCCTCAAAAGTGCATCTCAGAGCCAAAGCTTTGAAAAGGATCATTTAATTTATGCAAATCTGTCTAAACAAGAACTTAACTTTCTTCAATCGTTTTACTGTCATATAATCATGATTAATCTACTTATGAAAATATCCATATTTGATATTTTTAAAATACATAATCCGGCCAACTGAAATAAACAATTAATAAGCCATGACTTTAAGAACAATTGTATACAATATAGTTTTGTGATAACCAAGACATCGTGTTTAAAGATAAATAAGTTTTTTTTCTTTGCGGATATTGAAAAGTGGGTTACTTGTTGTATTCAAGTGAAACATTTTGACATGCATTGGTCTGAATAAACTTTTCATGTATTGCACAATGTGAAATTATCCTTACTGTGTTGGCTCTTTTGTTATTATGTATATTTTTGGTCCGTGGATAAATGTCCTTGTCAGTCATTAGCGGAATGTGCAATGAGAACGCACAATAAACAATAAGTCTTTATGGATTGCGCCAGAAAACCAACTTAGGCTGATTATTTAGCCTTTTTCGTTGTACAGAAAGTCATTCTTTATTTTCAAACAGCCAAGGCTTCAGGCCCATAATTATAAATGCAACCTTACCTTTGGAGTGGAAGAAGGAGTATTACCATAAGCATTATGAACACAATACATGTCATACAAGTAATAAATGTCATAAATGAAACAAATGAAGTTGCAACAAATCTGGTTTGTCTTTTGATAAAAAAAACCCACTGTAAATTTAACTTGTATAGTTATTATTATCATCAACTTTGTTAAACATTAAAATAATTATTTATCTCGGAAGTGTATAGTTTACGAATGCCAACTAGATTTGAACTTACTGCATATTTCATTATTCACCATACGAGCAGACGCAGGTGTTTTCAGCATATAAATCATGTAAAATCATTTATGCTTAACGAATAAACAATCAACGCTTTGACAATCGCTGAAAAGTCGTTCCATCTGTGTCGGACGATGAGGCGAGCGAAAGTAGTCCAGGCAACAAGAACATATAAATGATGTTAGGACACCGGATATGTGACTTGTCAGTCCCGACTTGTGTCACGTGACACGTGTGCACAAAGTCACACTCCCACCTCCCTATGCAACTATATATTCTTGACATGTTGAGAAAAGATTTTCCATATTGATTTTCTATACTGATTAACCGATAGCCATTTTATGTACGCTTCTAGGATGTATTTTTTTAATTTGCGGGTTAGAATTTTATAACAAGGATAAGGCGTGAACATTAGTCTATCGAATCGTTAAGACGCAGTATTTTTTTACTAAACCATATAAGTACTTTGTATTTCTTTCAACGTAGTTGTATAATTATCAGTAATTAAAATAATGCTTGTATAGTTTTTTTCTTTGGGTAACCTTCTGTCTAAAAACCACCGATTCAGAGAACACACTCCATTGGCTCTTTAAAGTTCATTTCATAAGCTCAATAAACATACATGTTTTATTAAGAACGTTTGGAAGAATAGGGTAATATTAACAATGCAATGTAATTTATGAATCTTGATGGTACAAAAAGGACCTATTTCGCAAATGACGTAACTGTATCAATGATTGAATGAGTAAATATATATGGTTACTGAGGAAACTTAGAAATACTCTGAAAGCAACGACGTTGTTGTTTATTATGCTGATGCTGATGCTGATGATGATGAAGATGTTGAAGATATCAACTATATTCAGATGACTGGTATTCTCATTAATTATCATGCAATAAAATAGTAGTAGTATTGTAGCAGTAGTAGTAATAGTTGCAGTAGTAGTAGTAGTAGTAGTAGTAGTAGTAGTAGTAGTAGTAGTAGTAGTAGTAGAGTTTATGTGCAGTGTGCAGTGTGTTGGGAAGATCAGCAACCCTGCAGAGTCCTTCGTTTGAATGAAGTCGGCCTGGAAAATGAAACAGAAGGTTTTCTGCTTGCTGGTCAGGACCAGTCACTTCCCACTCGAAACCGTCAATGTGGGATTTTGTATCAAAATGTAAATATGACATGTAGATTATGTAATGAATTTAATGAGACAGTTCAACACATTGTCAGTGGATGCCCAGCTCTGGCACAAACACAGTGTCTTAAGCGACATGATGATGTGATTCGATCATTTTATTACCGTCTTCGCCATGCTTGTGGTTTTGACACAGAGGTCCATCCATGGTACGACCCGGAATATGTAGAGGGCGTCATGGAAAATGATAAATACAAAACTCTTTGGATTGGGCCTGTGCACAGCCTCAGACGTATCCAGGCCAACAAACCTGATCTTGTCCTTTTGAAATAATTTATTTATCATTTTCTGTCCCGATTTGACACTAATGTGATTGACAAGATTGAGGAAAAACATGGCAAATATGCGGACCTCGCTTTCGAATTGTCACGCTTGCATCCCAAGTACGAAGTTGTCCGACTCCCCATTGTTCTCGGTGCCTTAAGTTTGGTACCTCCCAATCTGTTGGCATTGGGTACCCGGGTTTGCTACTAGGAATACAGCCCTTCTGACAATCTGGGTAATGCAGGAGGCTGCAATGTTGGGGAGTCTTCACATTCTTCGAAAAGTTCTGGGTGGGTTTGACTAGGCAGCGCTTTCTGGGAGAAGTCCCATTTGCTGTCTGGGCTGCGTGTAGAGGGGGCAAGGGCCCTGAGCTGACGATGAGCCTAACCAGCCTGGCTGTGCCAGGATCACCCAAACCCTCTTTGCTGCATTTTTTATTTTAATCTGTACCTAATAACAATGAATTTATTAATGACACGTTTTCATGATAGTGGTAATATTAACAGTGCGATCTAGCATTTATGACATATTTTTACGATAGTGGTATTATTCACATTGCATTGCAAGCTTTTATGACATGTTTTCATGATAGTGGTAATATTTACAGTGCGATGCTAGCATTTATAACACGTTTTCATGATAGAGGTAATATTTACAGTGCGATCTAGCATTTATGACATATTTTCTCGCTAGTGGTATTATTTTCAGTGCGATGCTAGCATTTATGACATGTTTTCATGATAGTGGTAATATTTACAGTGCGATGCAAGGATTTATGACATGTTTTCATGATAGTGGTAATATTTACAGTGGGATGCTAGCATTATGACACGTTTTCATGATAGTGGTAATATTTACAGTGCGATGCTAACATTATGACACGTTTTCATGATAGAGGTAATATTTACAGTGCGATGCTTGCTTTATGATATGTTTTCATGATAGTTGTAATATTTACAGTGCGATGCAAGGATTTATGACATGTTTTCATGATAGTGGTAATATTTACAGTGGGATGCTAGCATTATGACACGTTTTCATGAAAGTGGTAATATTTACAGTGCGATGCTAGCATTATGGCACGTTTTCAAGATAGAGGTAATATTTACAGTGCGATGCAAGCATTAATGACACTTTTTTTTACAGTGCGATGCTTGCTTTTATGACATGTTTTCATGATAGTGGTAATACGTACAGTGCGATGCAAGCATTAATGACACGTTTTCATGATAGTGGTTATATTTACAGTGCGATGGAAGCATTAATGACATGTTTTCATGATAGTGGTAATATTTACAGTGCTATGCAAGCATAAATGACATGTTTTCATGATAGTGGTAATATTTACAGTGCGATGCAAGCATTTATGACACGTTATCATGATAGTGGTATTATATACAGTGCGATGCAAGCATTATGACAATATCGGTTGTGACAACGATGGCATTTTGATAATATTACCAACAATAATGGTTAATATAAATACGTTAAAAAACAAAGATTACCATGTACAATGGACTAATCACTAACAATGATGACTATGCGAATGCCTTAAAATCCAAAGATGGTTATGAGATATCGATATTACAATGTACGGTGGCACATATTATTCATTTCAACAGTTTCTAACCTCATACATTGTGCCCAAACATGTATTGTCACATTCGAAGACAGATTATGTTTCTAAAATATTGTTTGCAATAACATTCATTCACGTGTTTGGCAATAATTTTAAACAATATGCACCAACATACTGGCGTATTTGTATGTATTTGATACTTGTTAGAATCTATAAGAAGACTTTCTCACATACGAACACCCAGAACCATCACTGAATTGCCAATACAGCACCCTACCGACAGACATTTGCTACTACGTCATTCATGAATTGTTCCCCTTGGTACACTGTCTGCTCGCCAGATGGCGGTGGTTGGAGCTGTTGGCTAAAGTAGACGAATCGATATGATGAGCTTCCGCCCACGCAAATGTGGAGAAAACCGAGTTCGGTTGCTAACTCCGGTTAAGCTTCAAGCAAATCGAGTAGAATTTATGTGTTTCAAGTTGAGTATTTATACATAAGATAAAACCATAATGATTCGTATTAATCTATTGATATGTGATTAAGTGTGCAGATAATTGATAATATTTCTGTAATGATTTTTATGCTGAATTTTCACTGTCATTCATTTGGTAAGCGTTGTTGAATCGGTATTGGCAATTTAATTTGACAATGAAATGTCAACATGATCTAAAAGACAGGACGAGAGAAAAAATGTTGATGAGGATTTATAATACCCTATCACAATCCTGGTTTAGATAATCCTTGCCTGTAGCACTTATTATTAGATTTCCTTTCATAACTGCTCAATATCATTCGAAGTCTGTTTGTTGACGAAAACAGTAAAAGTCATTTGGTGACATTTTTTTTTATCATCGTACAAGTAAAAAATATTCCCATTCTGATCTGGAATTCAACATCACATGTCACTCTGTAGGACAGCCAGGTAAATATCCCTTACCAGATGCAGACTAATGCAGTTTTTTACATCTGTTTGCTTCGTGGCGATATATCACAGCTCTGCAACATATTTCTCAGATTAGTGCTTGTTTATGTGTTTTATCTGTTTGTTTAGATCTCGTTCTTTTCCGAGATCAATATATTAATACGACACATATTCTTATGTTCGGTAACCAAAGATTGTTGATATACATTATTACTGGCCCTCACGATCCGGCAAGTACCAAATAGCAAAATATGCGAGAAGGCATGTTCCTCCACACCCAGATATAGGGTTCTACATCCCCTTACCCATTTTCCATCCTCTCTGTTCTATTTAGTGGCAGCCTCAACCTCATCCACACCCAGATATCGGGCAGTTTCCTTATCAGCAATATACCCAGATATGGTTCAGTAGCCTCATCTTCAATACACCGACACCAATATATTTAATAGTATCCCAGCCCTCTTTCCATAAACCCAAATATATTTTAGTAGTTACCTTTCCTACATTAATCCCTACATCCCCAGACTGTTTTTCACGCCCAGACACTAGGCATCCTCCCCATATGAATCCCATTTTTATCCAGATGATTCCATTTTGTCCACTCCCAGACACAACACCCCGTAGATCATTAGCAATCTACACCAAGATACCAGCAATTTTACCTTGCATACCCTTTTCATCAACACTTGGACACCAGGTATGGACCTCATTCTCACCCCCTTTGTATCCACCACACCTAGACACCCAGACTCTACCTTCTCACGACAAACACCAGGTTTCTGTTTCCTTACCATACCACTTTTTTCCACACTGAGACATCAGCTCTACCTCCTCCTCACCTTCGTTCTCAGCACCTAGACACCAGGTCTCATCCCTTTTCTTTTTTTTTTATCTCCATCCAGATATCAGGTCCCTCCTTTTCATCCACACCCAGTCACCCGGAATATACATCGATCTTATCCCCTCTTCCTCTCATCCCTTTGTTTCCACACCCAGACACCACATATCTACCTCCTTCTTTTCCGCCTTTTTATCCACATCTTGACACCATGTCTCTACCTCCTTCTCGCCCCCATGTAATCACACCAACACACCAGGTATCTATCTTCTCCTCATTTTCTTTTTATTCACACCCTTCCTGTCCCGTCTGTTCCACACCCAGGCACTAGGTATCTACCTTCTTCTTATCCTTTTTTTATCCAGAACCAGACCCCAGATCTCTACCCTCTTTTCATCTCGTTTTTCCACACCCAGATACCAGATCTACCTCTTTTTGTATCCCCCTGTATGTCCACAATCAAATACCAGGTTTCTAACTTCGTCTCATCCGCTTTTATCCACAACAAGACACCTGATATCTACCTCCTCCTCAACTTAATAACCACACCCAGATATCTACCAGGTATCTACCTCCTTTTAATCCTTTTTTACCCACACCCAGATAGCAGGTACCAATCTCCTTCTCATCCCCATTTTATCCACACCTACCGCCATATCATACCCTTTTTATCCACGCCCAGACTACCTTCTTTTCATCCATTTTTTACAATCACAGACTCCAGATATCTCATCTCTTTTGTATCCCCACTCATACACAAGGTATCAACCTTCTCATCCAAATTTTATCCACATCTACATACCATGTGTCTATCTCCTCCTTTTGCCCTTTTAATCCACATTAAGACATCATGTATCTACCTTCTCCTCATTTTTACCACTCACAGACGCCAGATATCTATCCCCTTTCATACCATTTGTATCCACAGCCAGACACCAGGTATCTACGTTCTCATCCCCTTGTTTTCCACACTAAGACACAAGGGGTCTCTTCTTCCTTCTTTCCCCCTTTTCAACCATATCCAGACACAAATTATCTACCTCCTCATTGCTTTTCAACCACACCCCCAGACACCAGGTATCTACCCCCTACTTCACCCCCTTTTCAACCACACCCAGACACCAGGTATCTACCTCCTACTCATCCCCTTTTCAACCACACCTAGACATAAGGTATCTATCACCCAATCATCCCCTTTTTAACCACATCCAGACACCAGGTATCTGCCTCCTACTCATCTCATCCCCTTTTCAACCACACCCAGACACCAGGTATTTACCTCCTAATCACCCCCTTTTCAACCACACACAGACACAGGTATTTACCTCCTACTCATCCCCTTTTCAACCACACCCAGACACCAGGTATTTACCTCCTAATCACCCCCTATTCAACCACATCCAGACACCGGGTATCTGCCTCCTACTCATCCCTATTCAACCACACCCAGACACCAGGTATCTACCACCTACTCATCCCCTTTTCAACCACACCCAGACACCAGGTATCTGCCTCCTACTCATCCCCTTTTCAACCACACCTAGACATAAGGTATCTACCTCCTACTTATCCCCTTTTCAATCACATCCAGACACCGGATATCTACCTCCTACTCATCTCCTTTTCAACCACACCCAGACACCAGGTATCTACCTCCTACTTATCCCCTTTTCAACCACACCCAGACACCAGGTATCTACCTCCTACTTATCCCCTTTTCAACCACACCCAGACACCAGGTATCTACCTCCTACTTATCCCCTTTTCAACCACACCCAGACACCAGGTATCTACCTCCTACTTATCCCCTTTTCAACCACACCCAGACACCAGGTATCTACCTCCTACTTATCCCCTTTTCAACCACACCCAGACACCAGGTATCTACCTCCTACTTATCCCCTTTTCAATCACATCCAGACACCAGGTATCTACCTCCTTCTCATCCCGTTTTCAACCACATCCAGACACCAGGTATCTACCTCCTACTTATCCCCTTTTCAACCACACCCAGACACCAGGTATCTACCTCCTACTCATCTCCTTTTCAACCACACCCAGACACCAGGCATCTACCTCCTACTTATCCCCTTTTCAACCACACCCAGACACCAGGTATCTACCTCCTACTCATCTCCTTTTCAACCACACCCAGACACCAGGCATCTACCTCCTACTCATCTCCTTTTCAACCACATCCAGACACCAGGTATCTACCTCCTACTCATCTCCTTTTCAATCACATCCAGACACCGGGTATCTACCTCCTACTAATCTCCTTTTCAATCACACCCAGACACCAGGTATCTACCTCCTACGTATCCCCTTTTCAATCACATCCAGACACCAGGTATCTACCTCCTACTCATCTACTTTTCAACAACATCCAGACACCGGGTATCTTCCTCCTACTCATCTCCTTTTCAATCACACCCAGACACCAGGTATCTACCTCCTTCTCATCTACTTTTCAACCACATCCAGACACCAGGTATTTACCTCCTAATCACCCCCTTTTCAACCACACCCAGACACCGGGTATCTGCCTCCTACCTATCCCCTTTTCAATCACACCCAGACATCAGATATCTACCTCCTACTTATCCCCTTTTCAATCACATCCAGACACCAGGTATCTACCTCCTACTCATCCCCTTTTCAACCACATCCAGACACCAGGTATCTATCTCCCAATCATCCCCTTTTCAACCACACCCAGACACCAGGTATCTCCCTCCTACTCATCCCCTATTCAACCACATCCAGACACCAGGTATCTCCCTCCTACTCATCCCCTATTCAACCACATCCAGACACCAGGTATCTCCCTCCTACTCATCTCCTTTTCAATCACATCCAGACACCGGGTATCTACCTCCTACTCATCTCCTTTTCAATCACACCCAGACACCAGGTATCTACCTCCTACTTATCCCCTTTTCAACCATATCCAGACACCAGGTATCTACCTCCTACTCATCTACTTTTCAACCACATCCAGACACCAGGTATCTACCTCCTAATCACCCCCTTTTCAACCACACCCAGACACCGGGTATCTGCCTCCTACTTATCCCCTTTTCAATCACACCCAGACACCAGGTATCTACCTCCTACTCATCCCCTTTTCAACCACATCCAGACACCGGATATCTACCTCCTACTCATCCCCATTTCAACCACACCCAGGCACCAGGTATCTATCTACCTTCCCCTGGTCGCTATTGTTCCACTCACAGATACCAACTATCTATCTGCTTCTTATTTTCTTTTATCCACACAAATAAGCCAGGTCTATAATTTCTTTTCTCATCCGCTTTGTATCCACACTCGAACTCCAGGTTTCTTTTCCTCCTTCATGCCCCTTTATATCCACACATCAAGTATCTACCCTTACTCACCCCTTCTTGTACCACACCCAGAAGCCAGGCTTTCTCCTTTTTCATCCCATATTTAATCCTCGGTGTAATGACACTGATGTGAGTAACTGTTACTCTATGCCATAAATGTGACAGCTGTTATGATTACTAGTTTATACTTCCGGCTTCCGAACTACTGCACACGTTAATCATTGAATGGAAATATTATACATTAATAAGTGTATAATAATGATGTATTCAATTGTAAAAAAAACCGTCATGACAAATATCAATGAATTTTAGTATGATGCTGAGTTGCTTCTGTAATGCTACTGTATTGCACTGTGTTGCTACTTTAATGCTACTGTACTGTTGCTACTGTATTGACCTGCGTTGCTACTGTAATGCTACTGCATTGCACTGCTTTGCTACAGTAATGCTGCTGTATTGCAACTGTGTTGCTACTGTAATGCTACTGTATTGCAATTGTGTTTCTACTGTGTTGCAACTGTGTTCCTGCTGTTATGCTACTGTATTGCACTGTGTTACTAATGTAATGCTGCTGAATTGCAACTGTGTCCCTGATGTTCTGCTACTATATTGCACTGTGTTATTACTGTAATGCTGCTGAATTGCAACTGTGTTGTTACTGTATTGCATCTGTGTTCCTGATCTTCTGCTACTGTATTGCACTGTGTTATTACTGTTATACTGCTGAATTGCAACTGGGTGCTACTTTCAAGCTCCTTAAGAAAAGCCATAACTCGTCGTAAATACGTGAATGACTACAATAAGGTCAATCAACAAACTTATAAACATTATTCTCATTATGATTTGTTTTATTCTTTTATGTTACATGTAATGAAGCTCGCATCCGATAAAGCGTAAAATGATTATTTCAGTGAATAATTTACTAATACGTGTTGTCCATGTATGTTCGTTCCTATCGTAACATCAAAATCAATTAAACAATGCCACATGTCAAAGCTGTAAGCTATATTACGTGCTGTCAATCAATATCAAAACAGTATTGATCGTCGTCAGGTATGGTTAAAATAAAGTGGCATGTGCCTTCACTTTGCTGTTCCCCCTTAGCACACCTATTTGATTGGCTGTACGTACGCTCTCGTGACCTTTGACCCTGAATTCCAATCTCGCCGGAAACATGTAGTTTGTGTTTCCGGTGGCAATGTACGGCTGTGGAGCGTGTAACTACTGTATTGTGAGAGTGCCTGCTACTTAAGCACTCTTGTATTACATCGAGGTTCCATATGTCCATCGTGCTTTGTAAAATAGATACTAGTATATTATTATTAGTCATAGATTATGACAACACTCATCAAGGTGAAGGTCACGTATATAAAAGTATTTGCATTTATCTGGAAAGAATTTTTCTTTGTTCACTGAATTACTGCTGGCGTCACGAATCTGTCAAAGGAATATACGTAAATTTCGATAACTGACAGTTAAATGAACCAATTTAATTTCTGACTTTTAACTAGACATGACACGTTTCTTATCCCGAGTATCCTGAGAGCACAACTGAGGCCACTCACACATTTTAATCCAAGATATATCTGTATTAATATATATAAATGTCTTGATATAGTAGGAATGTTGTCTACAGCGTAAAACTACATGCCATCGTGTACTCATTTACAAACGGCCTGTAGCATTATGCGTTGAAACCACAACCAGGTGATTGAAGACTAAACCGCTTAGGACGAGTGATGTGTAACCATGTAGAATGCATTCTGTGAAGTTCCCTTGAGCCTGTCGTAATATAACGAACAAAATGTAACGAACAAAACATTTATAAATAGTTGTAAATAGCGAAACAAAAGAGTTACAAGTCTACTCTGTCTCGAGGAGTCGAGATAACCAAAGTTTTCTTAATTGACGATGAGCACTTCTACTGACCAACTTTTGACCACAATACCCAATAGTTGCACCCATTTCTTGAATGTATTCTAGTAATACTGTTGACTGATTGTTGCAATTGTTGCTTATTTAATGTAGCAATAGTTTTTTATGTTTTATTTTGACATATGTTACGAAAGTCAGAAGTGGAATTATTGTACAGCGGAACCCCTTTGAAACGGACGGTAGGTTTCGGTGCGGATTGCGGCGTGTCGTATTGTTGAACCCCTCAAATAATGTCACTTCGTCCATATATATATTGATACCGGTGACATAAAGTCTGTACCATACATATATGAATATATGTGTATTCTCTTTCCACATATATTAGTCCACGTCAAGCAAACACAGAGAAGAACAGTATATAAGGTGTACGACGGTCAACTTATTCACACAACGTGATCTGCTAAAATCTCAGCAGTTCGTGATGTAAATATCGTTCCCGTGTGTGACGGGGAGGCATTGTGAAAGGTCCATTGTCCACAATAACAGCACAAGAAAGGTCTAACTGACACATCTCATTGAACGACTTTCTCGTCTTAGTGAATCAATATCGCTTTAGTATTAGGCAGGGATAATCCCGGCCATATTCGCACTAGGTCGCGAATATCGGGCAATTTGTTCTCTCGGCCCCCGCTTTGACGCCCCCGCTTTCACACTTGGGCCAGGTGCACGCGGAGGAATATATGCCGAAAAAGTCCCGTTATAGATCAAAGAGCTCTTTTCTGCCTTTGACCGCTTTTACGGGAAAGCCACCACACGGTGCGATAAGTCCTTCCCATACATAGGAAGAGCTGATGAATTATTCACTTTGAACAACGACGCCGAAATAGATTTTTGAATCGCGGAATTGTAGTATTTGAGGTTAGTTTTACTGGGATATGATATCTCCGAATTATGTCAAATGAAGCCTGTGCGCTGACATTCGCTACATGGGACGTGATCACTGGCCGTGAACTAGTTTTGAACCAAATTGGTTTAACGTGTTTCTTGGCTGAACCTGAAAAATATCTCTGGTTTTATAACGATAGTTTGAAAGCTATTGCATCGAGAGTCAACTCAATATGCTTTCTCTGAAATGAATGGCATGTCAATCAATGTGTCAATGTTGTCATCATTGACAACTATGGGGCTTAAACCACACTCACTCAGCTGAGTCGGGTATTGACTGATCCTATACGACTGCATGATGACAAGAAGCATATTCCTGGTTATTATAATGATATCGGTGACTAAGCAATTTTCAGTGATGACAATGAAAAGGGAGTTTGGGGGCGTTTGACGATCACAATGTTACAAGGGTGGTAATGGTGAAGATGTTGAGACGGCAATGACGATTACGATGAAGGTGATGATCATTACGACGATGCTCTGGGGACGATAGTGATGAGAGATGTTGACGGCGACGAGGGTGATGATCGTGGCGGTGGTGCTAGTGAATATGATAGAAACATCAACGACAACATCGGCGACAGCTCATAACAAGAATGACGACGACGACGACGACGATAATGATGATTATATTCCATTCAATTCTATACTGTTTAATATATGACTATGGCAGCATTCCTTACATGAAAACGTTTACACATATTAAAGATAAAAAAATACAAAATATAAAAGTACACATGAAATGTATGACTCATAAATGTGTGCACAAAATAAAGTCCACACGGTGACTGTATGCATGGCAGTAGCGCGACACATCGACCCACCCTTTGGCTGCCCAGCCCGCAACACCAAGCCGCTGCCTCCATACGTATTGATAAAGCGTTATTACTAGTATTGATATTTACTTACATGAATGAACCACAGTGCATATAGGTGCGGCTGTGATGCCGAGGTAAAACAAACACTTGTTCTCATATTGATAATATTGCCGTGGCCCAGATCATACAAACGGGCCGGCGAAATTACGTCATTCCAGCTTCTGATATGACCCTTGTGGACCAACATGGACATAATGTGTTCGGCAAATCGATGATGATGTTTAATGACAATTATGATATTGATACATGATAATGTAATGGTCAAGCATTGGTGGAGCGTTGAGGCTAACGGATGGATGCATTATTTAATAGATGAAAATGTAGTTGAAGCATGAGTGTCTTTGCAGTTTTCCTACCATTATCATATTCCGGAACCACTTCAAGGACGCTGTATTTCCGCGGTATGATTATAGTGTTAGTAAATGAAATCATGTCAGCTTAATTGGAACCAAATAACAGTACTTTGAGTTAAACACAAACATGTAAATGTCGACGTGGAAGAGTGTCTTCCAGAGCTCGAAAAAATCGAGTTATCCGTAGTTAGGTAAGTGGTTCGAGTATCGAGACCATTTAGTTGAATCGCCTTAAATTATTTATTGAGTTGACTGTCTTCGAGTTAACGATGTGTCACTCAGTAATTCTACGCACCAAGCCACTGGTCACTCAAACTAACATTTAATCCCAGAAATAGACTTATCATATTTCGAAATATATATCTACAAAATAAAATAATAAAATCCAAATGGAGACCAGAACAATGCTTAATTTCTAGAGCTTAGAAAATAGCCTTGCCAAATCATTCTAGAGTTGATTCTTTTCTACGTTAAACTCCATTTCACCTCACCTCACCTAGATTCATTTCTTAAATTTATTCCGTATAGTCTGGGAGACAGACCACTGGTCACTTTGTACAGTCAATTCCATGGATCCGTTAAAGAAGTTCCTCGATCCAAATTCGTTTTTCATAGTAACGAATGAGGCGACTCGAGATTCAGAGTTCGCTACAACTGGATTCCATATAACCAGAGGTGAATAGCATCAAATGAACTTAAAATGGTTTGATGAAAATGTGCATAAAAATACAGAAAAAGTTAGAGTTCCAAAAAAGCAACCAAATGTTAATGGACACAATCGCAACAGGCATCAAAGACCAGTCGAAAAACATTTAAGTTGAATCTGAACAGGAAAGCAGGGACAATGATATAGGGTTCCACAAAGAGATATAGCGCTAAGCTGATCGTGACTCCCATACTTTAACATAGACTTACGGCAGTTCCAGCGCCACGATCACTTTGTGGAGCGGGACCCAGGAACTGTAAGACAGATTTATGTGTGTCCTACAAAGTAAGGGTTACAACTGGTCAGTCTTTAAAGAAATTATTTATCCCTTCGTGAAATCACCTTCCTACGTCAACCCACTTACATCAATGCTTAATCAAATATGCCAGGTAAACTTGGATTCCTAATATGAGTATGGATTGACAGTTTTAGAGGTATAGGCACTGGTCGATCACTACGGATATATAAATTTAGCTGAAGACGAGTTGATACAATTCTAATCCTACATTAAATTCCACAATACTATTTCATTATATACTTATCACATATGATAAAATGGTTATTTAAGCAACGATTATTATTTTACATCAACTCGTATTTAGTTATAAAAGCTTGGTCTCATTTGGATAAGCAAATCAAGAATTTGAATTTGAAGAAAGATATTTCATTCAGGAGCTTATCCCTTTTCCCAATACATATTTACCGACGAAAACATTTCCATAATCAAAAGAAATCTCTTAATCAAGTTCATAGTCCGATTCTGACAATATCATAAGCATGTACTTATGAATCACAATCAAATAGTGATGATGCATATATAACCACGTTGCAACACGTTTCAGTTACTTTAAGTGGGATGCTAAAAGTGTTAGGCAAGCATATTACAAAGGTCAAAATACATCCGCCGGGATCGGTTGCATAAAAAAACATACAAAAAACAAAAAAACAACGACATGTTTAAAATTATGAATACTGGTGTTTACTGGAATGTTTCGTTAATCTGCTTTCAAGTCAACACTGGCAGTTTCAGACTGCTGAGGAAAGTAAATTTTACCAGGCATCTTTGAAAATTAATGAAGTAGTTAATAATCCTCGATATTCAAAAGTTTAGAAACTTCACCAATGGTACCAATATGCTGTCATTGGTGTATACATATTTTACCCATTGTATCGCCCTTGAGTGAGTGAGTGAGTGAGTGAGTGAGAGTGAGTTTTAATGCCACATCATCTTGTGGGTATATCGGTTAAGAATAATGGCCCCAATGCAGAATTAGCTGGTCGTTGTCATCTCTCTGATGAAGACTCCACGACTGACAAGCCGACATATAATGCCCCACTGACTCGGTGACTTGGTTGTGGGCGTGTCATGTTACCCTGACGGCATGGATCGTCACTCATTATATCACTCACTGGATGGTCTGGTACAGACTCGGCTACTTAAGACTGGCACCATACAGCCGAAATATTGCTGAGTTCGGCCTTAAACAACATACATTGTTTTAGCGAGTTCCCGCGTATCCTGAAGATCCAGATTGTACAGCTTTATAACCATAAGGGGAATTAACTCCCACCATCTTAATGGTTATAAAAAAACATATGTACTAATCTGTGTATTAAGTATTATGTATTAAGTAGGATATTGATAGAACCATTCTCACAAGCAACATATATAGTCCCAGATAGACATTTAATCCCAAAGTTAAAGTTCTTTTATTCAAGAATCTATATGTACCGAATATATCCCCTCTTGTTAAATATCGTTCGAACACTATACTAACAGATGCAGTTCCCCTTTCTCTACCCACCATCGAAGTAGAATATGGATAGATCCATTCTCACAAGTAACAGATATAGTCCCAGATAGACATTTAATCCCAAAGTTAAAAGTTATTTTATTCAAGAATCAATATCTACCGAAAATAAACCCTCTTGTTAAATATCGTTCGAACCCTATACTAACAGATGCAGTTCCCCTTTCTCTACCCACTATTGGACCCCACCCCACCCCCCCCCCCACCCCCAACCCCAACCCCAACCCCAACCCCACTCACATACACACATCACTCATGCACACACCATCCAACATCCAATCCCGTTTCCCGCATCCGTCAATGAAATATGTGTTGGGCGGAACTCATGTCTCGCGTTGTCCATCCTGTCTCCTAAACATGGAATCTGAGGGAGGAGTGGGGTAGGAGGGGGAGGGAGAGGAGAGGAGGAGTAGGGGGTCGCTACATACCGGAAACTAAAGGTTCTACGTGTGAGAATGGATCAAACTGGCTCGGTGATGTGTAGCATTCCTAAAGCGGAAATATCATTTAATGCAGCTTGTATGAGCCTGGTTTTTCTAGCATTGTCTTCTTTGTTTACGTTGTAAAGGGGCATAACTGAAGTTGGACTGGGGGAGTGGAAGCTGATCAGGTTGAAATATACCATATGTCTGAAAGTTTAGATTGTGGAAACATCCAGAGGTTGGTGGCGAGCTGGGTGATTGATGCGCTGATTACAACCCTGTAGTTGTACGCGACTCTCCCCCTCTCCCTTTACACAGCGGTACTTCGAACTCACATCGACTACCGCGGACAAGACGACGTACATGCAACGGGGATGTCAGCATGTTGTGGAACAGGTGTCACGTGTCATTCTTACAAAATGGACGGCAGTGCAGCGTGTAGTCTTAATGCGCCGAAAATCATGTCACCTCATCAAAACATGACACGGCATGCCCACGTGAACTACAAAACCTTTCCATTTTTGGATTACCACTTCTTACTCAACATGCGATTCTTTCAAGATATAAATAACATAACCACTATTCATTCTTACAGATTAAAATTGTCGTTTTGAAAGGTATAATACAGAAACACTGCAGAAGGTATGACCTACACCTCATTCAAGCGATGGCGACTATATAAGTAGAGCTTAGCCAATGGACGGCATTAATTAGACAAATACCAAAACAGACAGTGGTCAAAAGTTTTACAGAACAGCCGATGTGTTCACTATTGTGCAATGTAGGCAATGATCGACTGCGGTACAATGTAAGCAATAGTTAACTGTGATACAATGTAAGCAATAGTTAACTGTGATACAATGTAAGCAATAGTTAACTGTGATACAATGTAAGCAATAGTTAACTGTGATACAATGTGAGCAATAGTTAACTGTGATACAATGTGAGCAATAGTTACATATGGTACAATATAGAAACAGTTAACTGTGATACAATGTGAGCAATAGTTAACTGTGATACAATGTGAGCAATAGTTGACTGTGATACAATGTGAGCAATAGTTCACTGTGATACAATGTGAGCAATAGTTGACTGTGATACAATGTGAGCAATAGTTGACTGTGATACAATGTAAGAAATAGTTAGCAGTGATACAATGTAAGCAATAGTCAACTGTGACACCATGTAGAAAATAATCAAATGTGATACAATGTAAGTAATACATATTTGTGATACAATGTATAGACAATGATCAACTTCATACAATGTAAGCAACTGTGATACAATGCAGACAATGGTCAACTGTGACACAACGTAGGCAATGATCGACTCTTATACAATGTGAGCAATAGTCAGCTGTGATACATTGTAGGCAGTTGACAGCTCTGATAGAATGTAGGCGATGATCAGCTATGATACAATGTAAGCAGGGAAGCTAATGTTTCACTGTGCCACAGTATAGGTAATGGTCAGCTGTGATACAGTGTATGTAACGGTCAACTATGATACAATGTAGACAATGGTCAACTTTGATACGACGTGTGCAATAATATAATGTTGTACAATGTGGACAATGGACAACAGTGTTACAATAATGACTGTGGTCAACTGTAATGCACAGTAGACAATGGTCGCATGTGACGCTACAACAACGTCCTTTGACGACGCCAACAGAAATACAACAAAAACAATGGTTAAAGAAGATGCAAAAGAGAAAGTTGATATTGCTAAAATAAAGGGTTTTGTAAATAAGTCTCTACTGTTGAACATTTATGCAAATCTTGACGTGTCAGTTCTAATTTATAGATACAAATACATAAAGTGTTACATTATCTTTAAATGCTTATTTCATGAGAAAATTATGGCAAAATGACAGTGTTGAGTGTCGGGTATTTGGACATGTGATATTTCTCATAGTGTTTGTACAAACGACTCGGTACTTGGTAAATACATGATTTGATATTAGATAAGCCACCGCATCAATTAAATAAAAAACACAAACCTAGTTCCATAACCATTGTACGACTCCGACTAAATAATAAGCATGTGTTTATGAATCATCAAATTGGGATGGTACCAGTTATTCGCGAAAAGGTAAGCGTATCCTCCCTAACCGGTGGCACCCGTCAAACACATGCGAAGGCAAGTCAAGTGTTCACCATACAATGAATTATTATTGTTATATCAAGTATTGAAACTAACAATGTTAGTCCTCTAGAAGAGTGTCACATACACTCTCTACGGTCAAACTGTACAGAAACGTTCCAGACATATTTAAACAATGACTTTCGTATGAATGTAAACCGCGTCAATCTCGTTTGTCGACAATACTTGGCTAATATTTCATAGGAAATCAGCAGAGAAGTCATAGAAAATCATGAATATTTTGCTTGATGATGTCTATTACCTTGGTAGCGAGAGGTGAATTTAATTCCATGATCAACCTTATTCCTATTTCAGGTGACACGGCAATATGTCAGAGGACTATATTGGCCTAATTGTGACAGCTTCCTTGTTGATGGGGAATGTAGGTCAGTAGTGGTCAGGTAGACAGTCTATCGGGGAAGGAACTGCAGGTAGGCAGTTTTGAGTCAGACAATATATCAGTGATGGGGAATGTAGGTCAGTTGATCAGCAGTGGTCAGGTAGACAATCTGTCGGTGAAGGAACTGCAGGTAGGCAGTTTTGAGTCAGACAATATATCAGTGATGGGGAATGTAGGTTAGTTGATCAGCAGTGGTCAGGTAGACAGTCTATCGGTGAAGGAACTGCAGGTAGGCAGTTTTGTGTCAGACAATATATTAGTGATGAGGAATGTAGGTCAGTTGATCAGCAGTGGTCAGGTAGACAGTCTGTCGGTGAAGGAACTGCAGGTAGGCAGTTTTGAGTCAGACAATATATCAGTGATGGGGAATGTAGGTCAGTTGATCAGCAGTGGTCAGGTAGACAGTCTGTCGGTGAAGGAACTGCAGGTAGGCAGTTTTGTGTCAGACAATATATCAGTGATGGGGAATGTAGGTTAGTTGATCAGCAGTGGTCAGGTAGACAGTCTATCGGTGAAGGAACTGCGGGTTGGCAGTTTTGTGTCAGACAATATATTAGTGATGAGGAATGTAGGTTAGTTGATCAGCAGTGGTCAGGTAGACAGTCTATCGGTGAAGGAACTGCGGGTTGGCAGTTTTGTGTCAGACAATATATTAGTGATGAGGAATGTTGGTTAGTTGATCAGCAGTGGTCGGGTAGACAGTCTATCGGTGAAGGAACTGCAGGTCGACAGTTTTGAGTCAGACAATATATTAGTGATGGGGAATGTAGGTCAGTTGATCAGCAGTGGTCAGGTAGACAGTCTGTCGGTGAAGGAACTGCAGGTAGGCAGTTTTGAGTCAGACAATATATTAGTGATGGGGAATGTAGGTCAGTAGATAAGTAGTGGTCAGGTAGACAGTCTGTCGGTGAAGGAACTGCAGATAAGCAGTTTTGAGTCAGACAATATATCAGTGATGAGGAATGTTGGTAAGTAGATAAGTAGTGGTCAGGTAGACAGTCTGTCGGTGAAGGAACTGCAGGTAGGCAGTTTTGAGTCAGACAATATATCAGTGATGGGGAATGTAGGTCAGTTGATCAGCAGTGGTCAGGTAGACAGTCTGTCGGTGAAGGAACTGCAGGTAGGCAGTTTTGAGTCAGAAAATATATCAGTGATGAGGAATGTTGGTAAGTAGATAAGCAGTGGTCGGTTAGACAGTATATCAGTGATGAGGAATGCTGGTCAGTTAATTATTTGAGGTCAGTCAGAAATTTAATCATTGATGCCGAATTTAAATAAGTAAATTAGCAGAGGCCAACTAGATTGTATTGATCAGTGGATCCTGGGACGGGTAAGGGAGGCTACTCTTTACGGCAAATTACGGTTCCTAAGACGACATGTCCACCAATGCTCTCTGTGTCATTGTAAGGGCATATTATAAATAAACGATGTTCTCGTAATCACCATGCACCGTCGCTTGTCTTGAAAGCAACAAGGCTGGTGAATGACTGCATACAATGATACTTTGTTTAGATATATAAAGTTATTCGTAGTTCAAGACAAGCGGAGTGTCGAATTTAAACGAGAGTGCCGAAAATGATTCAACCGTGGCTTTACCATTACATCGTCTGAAGCGATGTAAACAATTAAATCGTCTTAAGCGATGTAAATGTATTATAGTTAATGCTGTTCGACATAATGAGGTTTAGCTGTAAACACTTATTCGCCCTGTTGATATATTTATAAAAGATGTGATTGCTTGCTGCACTCATATTAGTTACGAAAGCATTAATTCGCGATTAGCCAGCACCCTGGGTATCCGCTATAAGGTGTATTTGTTGACAAGGTTGATACACGTATAATATACTGAATAATATACTTCCAACAGTTCCAGCCCAGTATATGGACCTTGTAGAGAAGGTCCAGTTTGACTCTGTCGAGGTGGCTTATATTCGTTAGCTTGACATTTTTCTCGTGATCATTAATAAATTATAATAATAATATTAATAATAATAATAATAATAATAATAATAATAATAATAACAACAACAACAACAACAACAACAACAATCATCATCATCATCATCATCATCATCATCATTAGTTACAAAAGTGAAATTCTTCATTTGTTATTGATTTTCTTAGGACCTCAATTGTCTTGTTATCAACAGTAATTTCGTGACCCATCCCCGACAACTAAAGTATTTTAAGTCACTAAGATGCAAAAAGAGGTTATGTTATTTACAAAACCTCATGACAGTAAACAAACCACCGTTTGTATTTTCTATTCAGATCGAGTTTTGAAAAATGTTGTCATGGCAAGTTTGAATCAAGTCACTCGAACAACACTCCAAAAGTCTGCTCACTCAGTTCATATTTTCTTTTCTATCATACAGTAAGTACTTACTCGACTTTTTAGCGCGGCGAAGTAGTCAAGTGGTTAAAGCAGGTTATCTCCACGCCAAGGACGCGGGTTCTATTCCTGACGTGGGTTTAATGTGTGAACTCCCAACGTCTTGAGTCATATATCAGTGTACACAGCTGGTATTAGTACATTGGACTGGGATCTTCACATATAGGCTTATAGTTAACTAATCTATTGATTTGTCAGTCTTTGCAAGAAAACAAGACATCGGAATATTGGCTTCCGCGTACCAGATAAACATGTGGCATCCATTACGAAATCCGTTATACCACTTGGCATCCGGCGTACCAAAAGGGGTTTGGGACCCTCAGTCATACGGACCGCCTACGTGGTAGAGCGTCCGCCCGGAGAGCGGAAGGTCGGGGTTCGATCCCCGGCCGCGTCATACCAAAAGACATTAAATGATGGTACTTGTTGTCTGGCGCCCGGCATCAAGGTGCTAAAACAAGGACTGATCAGCTCGGAGTCAGTATACAGTGTCTGAGTGGGGTATTCATGTTAAACTGCGGCATGGCATCTCAGTGAGCTAGCACTATAATCGGCATCAGTCCGGACTAGTACAAGCAGCCACAAACACACACGTGCATGCATGTCGCTAATTAAGTGCAATACTCTTTGACGAGACGTTGAACCCAGTTTTATTTTGATCTGGATTTATCTAGGATTGTAGTAATATATATATATAGTCCTCCGCCATGTCTGTGGAATTTGAATATATATATATATATATATATATATATATATATATATATATATATATATATATATATATATATATATATATATTCAAATTCCACAGACATGGCGCAGGACTATGTTTGAGCGAATAAAGACCTGCCTCTTCTATTCAGCTGGATTTTCACGATGGCGAGTTATAGATTCCACATGACAAAACAGAAATGAATTCAAGAAAGCATATGGTACAGACATGTATACAATATAATAATGCATCAATGCTATATCGTACAGGTTCTTTCATCACAAGATGTCACGATGCTGACGATAGAATAGAGCACATCGGTGTCACATAAGGACGTGCCCCTTTCAGTCATAGCAACGCCATGCAGAGCTCTATAACCGATAATCACCATTTCATAGCTTTGGCAAACGATATCGGTCACTCCCGGCATACTGGCGTAAAATGGCATTCCCAGTGTTATTGGTCAAGAATGTAATTGCCCTTTAACATGATGATGGACACATATTGGTTAAACCATTGGTAATTGATATTTCCTCTTAAATATTATAATATCGATTTTATTTTCAAGCGGAATACTTAGCGTAAACCATTTTCATAAACAATTTCTTTGTTTTTCATCATATATCAAATTTTATAAATTGCATAATCTATTTGTCTGCATAAAAATCGAAATCCGTGATGTGATAAGAAATTACACGATGAATCATTCAGAACGGGATTGTACTGCAATCGTTGAGTCTGGCTAATTTATGAACTGCAGGCCATTCATTCAAGTTGTGATGAGATACTATATGTTGAGTCACTTTCATTCATCCTTTGTCCCAGATCTCCATTCATACAATGAGCTGGCATCATGGCGGTCAGTCATTCACACTATCATCTCGCATAATTCACAAAACGGCCGGACGGTAAATGTCAAACCGGGCGAGTTCATTCATCACCTAAGGGTGAACGGGTTGTTGTGGCCACCATCTGGCCGACATCTTGCACACGGATCAATCAAACAGATCCCGCACATGTGATCCAGATTTCAATACGAATCCTTATTGATTAATGTGCGTTTAGCAGTTTTCAAACGTCGGCCTTAGCCGGTCGATATGCATAGGCTGGGTATCAATGAATGCAACATGCATGTGTGAATGACGAACGGATGAATGAAGGGAAGAATGAATGAATGCACACATGAATGATGCGCGAGACACCGTGTCAATCACAAGTGCGATGGAGCCAAGTTGGAACACGCACATGCGCAGAGCTGTTGACGTTTGCTTTGGGAAAGCTATAGGCTGCATGGACCGGGAAGACAATGGTATTGAGTTTCAGCAACGGTTATCATTTGATTAACAGGAGTTTTCGTGAATGGTGATATTAGCTATTCATAAATTGTACGTTGTTAGGGGATCCGGTTTCATCGCGACCTGGTGCATATATCAGTTTGCAATCGGTTTGTATTGTGTTTCCCGGCGCAGACGACAGTTGTAAACGTATCGTCTGTTACTGTCGGTCAGTCTAAGCTTGTGATAATCGGTTCCTATCTATGAATGGTGCAAAGGCTGACCTATATCTTAAGATCGATACACACAAGTAGCATAGTTTATAATGGCAAGGGAATCTGAGCCAGCGATACCAGTATCAATAAGTAGTGTTTATTATGTGTATTGCTATGTCAACGCATTTAGGCAAACCAATCATACGAATTGTCAGACCAAGATACGAATCAGACATGACTGAAAACAAAGCAAGTAATTTATGCATATTCTACACATGTTCTACCACACCACAAATCGCCCAACCTCATAATGCATGTTATGAACTGACCACGTGACACAGCGAGATCAATGAAATAAAGTAGTTCCGACATGCGAATGAAGGTGAAAGGTCATTCTTGACCAGCTTTGTATGAACCGAGACGGTCTAGCGCTGAGAGCTGTGGGGGAATTACACTGCCGACCTAGCTCAATGGTTGCAGCTCTCGCGTGTACAGTGCAGTAGTAGACCTGTAGTAGGCTAGCACACGACCGACAGCAGCCCTAACGCTGTAGACATTCAGTGCGAACGTTTCAGCTGATGAACTGTTTGCGGGAGTGTAAGTTTGCATTGTGCAGGCTGCGGCCTAGGTATATATTTTAACAGCGCCGACTGGCATTGCCAGTAGATGCTTGGTGACATTTAGATGTCGCCTCACAGCCTGAAATGCGGGATTAGCAAAAAGATAAATCGGGTAATGATCTGTCTCATTAGTCGTTTATCGTATGCGTAAAATGAAACTAAACTCGGGCAAATTTGCTGTCGTAGCAAATTTAATTCGAACCCTTCAAAATCAACTTTATAAACTCCGCCAGCTGTAGACTCATGTTTGTGATGAATACCAATCTAACAGAAGTTGATTACACTAATCACAATTGTCTCAGGTTAACAGGTTAAGTCACTGAATACAACACTAACATCTCGTTGTGTGTTTGTTTCTTGTATTAGGACGGCCTCTGCAATATTCCTGCCACATGACGACAGATATAATCGAGTCTGGACCAGACAATCAATTGATTGACATCATGAGCATCGATCTCCGCAATCGGGATACGATGACATACATCAGTCAAGTCACCGAGCCTGACCCCCCGATCCATGTAGTCGACTCTTGCTGGCATAAGTTACTGGGGACCAATATTCTTACCGGAAATCCCCTCACATTTTGGCAGAAGTACGTGTCTGAAGAATAGTTACGTCAAGCATGGGTTGCAGAAGAACAATTCCTGCCAGGACATACATTGGGTACCAACATCGTGATCGAAAATAGGCAAAAGATCCTAAAATTGGAACATATTCCCCCTACCAATCTCGCTCGAAAGCGTCATATATTTGAACCCGAGGACAGTGTCATTGCGCTGTGCTCATACTCGAGATGTATGGGCACGTGCGGCTCTAATGAAAAGATTCACAATCTGTGTTGTTTGTTGATAAACGCATCTATGTGAAGCATAGAAATTAATCCTGCCAGTGGTTATGTTTGGGGAGGGTGGGAAATGCAGCCGTGATAATGTTTTTCGTTTATCTTAATAGGAAAGGAAGTGGAGACAGGTAGCATACAAGTTTTGTTTTTGTTCACTTTTCGAATGTAAGTCAAGTGTAACCACATCTTATATGTCTCTAAATACATTCTAATTCATGTCTTAAAATTGCCTCATAAGTTAAAGTAGTGAGTTGAGTGAGTGAGTTGGGTTTAACGCCGCTTTTAACAGTATTCCAGTTATATCGCGGCGTGTCAGCTTAATGTGGAAGGAAAGCCCGAAGTGATGCAGGTCTCAGACGTTTACCACTTCGGTGAAACCACGAGCACGGGTATTGTGCTGACAAACCTAGAAACATAATCGGGGCGAACCGGGATTCGAACCCACAATCATAGGTTTCTTGCGTGCCCAAGGGACGCAACTCTGCATGGCGAATCGCGGCACCTTAGACGACTGGGCCACCTGTGCCCCCTAAAGTAGTAAGGAACAAAACAAAACGAGTAATGCATCATATAAAAACTTTTGTTCGTATCATTCTAATCGACACTGACATAACATTACCTTTTACAGACGTGTATACAAGATATATACAGATCGTGTCCTTTACTGAACACGTTTTAGTATGGCGTCGCAGGTATTCCTTCACACATGCGCATGGAGATCCTCTGCGTAATGTTTTCGCTTTCGAGAACTTACTTCCAACTGGCATATTTTAATATCACTCTTCAATAGACCCGTGGGGATTCCTATTTATAATAGGTCAGCATCCTATGCTCATCGTAAGAGGTGACTTAATTGATCGTGTGGTCAGCTTCGGCGCGTGTCATCTTACCCGACGTTTGTGCACAGTACGAATGACAGTATGAATGACAGTATGATTGACAGTATGAATGACAGTATGAATGACAGAATGACTGGATTTTCAGGCCACCGTCATATAGCCGGGGTATGGCGTTAAGCAACAAACAAATAAAAGACATCGTCTAATATGACCGTTATATTTTCCAATAGCCGTGGTAGATGCACATGTATGGACATGTGCAAGTCAGGATAAGGATCACTGAAATGCTTCGCCATGCTGTCACGCTACAAGTGATCTACCGAGCGAAATGCATTCGTCCATAACAGACAGTGAGTGAGTGAGTGAGTGAGTATGGTTTTACGCCGCTTTTAGCAATATTCCAGCAATATCACGGCGGGGGACACCAGAAATGGGCTTCACACATTGTACCCATGTCGGGAATCGAACCCGGGTCTTCGGCGTGACGATCCAACGCTTTAACCACTAGGCTACCCGACCGCCCCCATAACAGACAGACGTTTTCCAGCATAAGGATGATACATGTGACTGTTATATACAGATTGTTACATGAATATGTGCGTCGTACTGATTTTACGAAACGATTGTCAAAATCGTTTCGAAAAATTCCGGGGTCTATATACGACAGATCTTGAAACCCTGGAAAAATCATCAGGATGCAGACATGAATGTAATGATTTCTTTGTTACCCACTCTTCGTAATAAGCAGTTGTGAGTACCTTAATTATTGAAAACTGCGTCGGGAAGTAGTAACGTAATTAATACTTTGTTGTGAAATGTACACCACCTTTTTGTCATGACAACGAAACTGACGTTCATAAGCGCGTGAACGACATATTTTGAAGTGCATACGTCTTTTTCATTGGACTATTCTTGAAATGACGTACCATTAACGGACTACTTCCACATTCCTGGATAATAGCCTAGGATTCATTGGCACCAATAAACTCAGAACCGTTGATTCCGATCATTTAGACACTTTAATCTTGAACGCTGGAAATATATTTGACTACATATCCGTGATCGATTATCCTCGCTGCTACCCTTCCAAGTTAACAAACCGAGAAATGGTTACTAAAACCGAATCGACATTAATTCACTGAAGACTCTCCCCCATGACGTTGACCGTGTCGCCATTCTAACGTCCTATACGTGAGGTGAGGTGAAAAGGGGTTTAACGTCGCGTCCAAGATTTATTGCACTTATATAGCAATGTGCATGATTGTGTGTGTGTGGCTGCTTGTACTAGTACGAACTAATGTCGATTTTATATTGCTAGCCCACTGAGATATCATGTCGCAGTTTAACATGAATACCCCACTCAGACAGAGGGAAATGACTCCGAGCCGAGCAGTCCTTGTTTTAGCTCCTTAATATCGAGCGCCAGGCAGGGTAACAAGTACCATCTGTTAACGTCTTTTGGTTATGAAGCGGCCGGGGATCGAACCCCCGAGACGCTCTAACACTTGACCACGGAGGCGGTCCGCCATTACTTGAAGACATACTGTCACTGTGACTGACTTAATGGGGTAGTTCTAAACATAGACATTTCTCATCTATTAATGATAGTATTCACATCTATTTGTTCTAGTCAAACCACAAAAGAAGTATATTGAAGTACATTTTGATCGAACCAACAATCATATAATCTCTTTTGTTGAGTAACTATTTTTCGTCCGCGATACATCTGGTTGTTGTATTCTCGTGACGTCGTTCCAATAACATATAACTTTAGCAGATGTATCCTATGAAATCTTGAGATCTGGAAACCTACATCTTTTACATTTACTCCGACAAAAAAGACCAAGTTTCGGAAAAGAAACAGACAATCATTAGTTCGTTGTCGCTCGTATGTAATGATATTAGCATAACGTCAACAACTTGAAATAATCTTTTTTGCGTGTGTTTAGTAGGGCCATTTGTTAACACGCTTAATTTGGACCATATGGAAAATAGACATGTATAATATGTTAAACAAAAACAAATTTGAAAATAATAACTTTCCGATATTACAACACTTGTATTTAGCGAGACACAAAGTTTATTGGTCAGTTGAAGCAATGTGACGTCAGAACAATACGCTGTGACGTCATTAAGAACGATGGGTAGGTTCCGTAAGTGTATCTCATCGTACCCCAATTGCATAGATCGATGCTCATGATGTCAATCACTGGATTGTCTGGTCCAGACTGGATTATATACAGACATATAGCTGGAATATTGCCGAGTGCGGCGTTAAACACCAAACAAAGACTACATTAGTATATATATATCTACCCAAATCATCCACACAGGAGACCAACCTATACTGCCATGTAGTTTGTTGGTTATTCTCTAAAGAAGCATGTAGAAAAGAAAAGAAATATATTTGATGAAAATTGATAAAAACTAGGCCTAAATGCTTCGCAGAGCACGAGGACGTGCTTTTACACTACGTGTGAGCTGGAACACCTGACCTTGTTTATATTCAGTACACACTGCTGTCTGTTTGTTTGTAAACTAATCTGACCTTTACTTGTGTGATTGTGGTGATGCTCTGTGCAGTTCTGTAAGCTAGGTAACGGTAACGCTTGGTGATGTACGCGTACAATCAATACTAACGAGATACAATGTTGTCTGTGCGCCTCTCGGTCAAGATATAACATCGCTGATAGAATTGGTACGAGAATATATCTGAAAAACAGTCTCGATAGATTCGTCAACGCGCATTTGGCATATACATCTGCAGGCTCACGCAGATGTTCACATCCAGAGGTGTATGTACCGGTATATGAACATGCACGATCATAAGTACAGCGTGTGAAGCTCTTGTCTGGTGTCTCCTCCCTAACATGGCCAACATAAAGCCTCGTGAAACATGCCTTCTCACTCACTCACTCACTCACTCACTCACTTTCATGCAGTACGAGTGCTGAAATAACCAACACAGATTGAACGTTCCGTATCGTCATCATTTGATCACGTGATTATGAAATATCACTTGAATGCGTCAACAATATACTAAATAAATAATAATAAAAAAGAAGTGTGATGGATTTCGCGTCTGTTTGAAAACGCGGTGGTTAAAATTTTAGCAATAGTCCTGTTATCATGAGTGAGCACGTTAAAAAGTTTCTTATTGATAAATATGGGCGCCGACATTGGAAAATCAATAAGACATATCTCTGTTCCTTTACGCTGATTAGTCAGCCCATGACTGTTCGATTGTTCTGATGGTTATAAAACAGTCTACAGAAGCATGACGTCGTAACGCTCCTAATTACGCATAATAGGAAATGACGCTACCAATGGCCCATGACGTCATATGAATTTTATAAGAACGTCACAGAAATGACAGGATACGTCATGTCTGCGTAGGATCTACCATAGGTGATGCCTACGCTATCTAATCAGTCTCATTGTAATGAGTTTCCTCTTTAAAATTTTCAGCGTCCTTCATGTTGATTATGCATTCGTTAAACACAAAATACGAAATACGTTTCTTTCAAGTTCTATTCTTTACCAACTAGTAATAGTAACAGCAATTACAGATAATCTTACCAGACTGTTCATCAAATATATCAGCATGAGGCGATAACCACCTTGATGCCACAGGGACATATACGTCCTTCCTCTTCAAGCCTCACTTTGATGTCGAAACTCGAAATAAAGGCGACACCACGCATATAAATACACTAGGGTTTTACAGAGGCGTTGTTACTTGTATCGAGAACTGGTAATACATTTAATGTCCAATGACATATGAGTCAGATGTTTTCTAACCGTATGATTTAGTTGAAGTTTGAGGCCATCTTTAACTTAAACAGCGGGAATATGTGCGTATAGTTCAGTATTTCGGTATAACCATTTATATACATCCACAAAATTTATGTGACTCCACTAACAATATTTTTTGGGTGTGTCCAAAAAATTAAACTATTTTCGTCTTGCACAAAACGCAGACTGGTGGAGAGATGTATCTGTTAATAATTAGTCCGTAGGAATGGCGACGTTCCCACATAGCGTCACGTTGTAATATGGCGTCACGTTGTAACGTTGTCATCATGAAACCTTACGTAAGAAAACATGGAAAGTTGTGCTCTTGCAAAAACTCAAGTTATCTATGTTTGTAACAATGTAAAAGACATGTGATCTTAAACAGCGGGGCGTTTGAAGCTGAAAAACTAGGGTCTGATTTCATCATGCAATCATAGCGATGAAGTTCATATCGGTCGACGTTAAGGACGACGTTCTCAAGCTTAATATTATCTTTGACAACGTAAGTCCAATAACATTTCTGTACAACATCTTTTGCGATTGTAAAACTAATAAAACGTTATATTTCCAACTCGATATGTTTGGGATGGCACTAGAAAAATACCAATCTAAAGATGCGAATCTCAAACCTCATTTGCTACATCATACTACTTCAGAATACTATACAGTACAAAACCCATTAACTATTCTGAAGTTATGTGACCAAATAACGTGTTTTCTAAAAAAACATCTCATTCAATGATCCATAAGGTTACAACGCATCATCGATCTCAAAGATAAAGAATATAGATATGGAATAAATGCAAATTAATAATAATGTCATAAGACCAATGTTAAAAAAAATCATTATACTGACCTTCGGTTACAGCCTGAAACAACAACAGAAATCACACACTCTCTGCTCCATGCAACTAACACAGCAGTTTACTAGTGACTGGCAGTTCACCACTCTCGGCGAATGCATTGAATATGAAAACAACAAAATAAAAGTTTGAACCAAACATAACTTTAAATATTCAGACAAACTCTCTGGAATAAAGCACTCTAAATACAATTCAAGAATGTATAGACGAGAGGCTCATTTCATAGCAATGTGTCTGTAACAAGATTCCGATGTAACGTTGAATATGATACAAGCTAAATGTCATTCTACTTGGGCACGAATTCGAAGCTATGCATAAAATAAGTCACATATGTCATTTCAGAAGAAACAAACTGCAATTCCTGCACATTCAACATATTACTTACGCCTGAAAAGACGCGGAATCTTGTCTAAAGAAATAACAGCATAACATTTCAATAAATCTGTATGTGATCAAGCGGTGAACCAAGAAATATGGTTTTAAAAGTTGGAATGTTAAAAGTCCTACCTTTGGTCGAATTGAGCAATACCACAACAGAGAATCCATGACCGTTATGGCAACCTTATATAGTAAAACACTAATCCTGGTAGTAAGCCGCGGCCACTAGGTACGCAGTCGTGATCAGCCTTTGCCGCTATACTCACGAACAGACGCAGGTAATAGCTCCAACGACGTCAAACGCTGAAAGTCCCAATGGAATGTAAACAGAATCGATAACATTTAGCCAGGTTTCTGATACACACATCAAAACACTGTATGTTTATAACACAAGCAAATGTCAATATGTTTACTACAGCGCTACGTTCGTCAACTCCAGTACATCACCCTCTCCGTCCCTCCTCCCAGCCTTCTCAATCACTCCCCTCCCCCAGTCCTTTTCAACCTTGTGACGTAGAAAGCTGGAGCAACGCAATCTTATGAAAACATCTTTGCGGTTTTCACAAGTCATGACACACCTTTGAGAAAAGAAGTTAATTCTTTATCGATACACATGATGCTCATGCTGCAAGTGCGTGCGTCAATCAGATGCTTGAAAATAAGTATTTTTGAAGTTACTTAACAAATGTACCATGTACACTGATATTTTGTTACAGGATTCACTGTTTAAGAAAGATAAAGAACGTCGCAAACGTTGCAAAACAGTCATGCGCGTGGTGACACCAGTCATGACACAGGTTAAGTAGAGAATAATAATCCTTGTAAGGATTCTTGGACCAGGAAGTGTACAAGGGAAGCAGTGCAAGCATTGGAGTCAATAACACGTCATGAAACACTCAAATAGGTTAATTCATCAAAGCTTTCCTGCATTCTTCCGATGGAAGTAAACACATTGGGTTTCCCGGGTTCGAATTGATCCAAGTTAACCTATGCTTGTCGCAAATGGCAATTGAATGGATCGGGTGGTCAGGCTCGGTGACTTGGTTGATTGTGTGTCATCGTTCCAATCAAAACATCAATCACTGTTTTTTCCGGGCCGCCAACATATAACGAGTGCGTCTCAAAACACCAAATTATCATAGGCAACGTTTTGTCACAGCCAAGAACGCGTCTCTGCACGATGGCCCCGGACCATTTACAGTAGGATAATGGCAAATATGATTTGCATGCAAGGTGTATACATTAAACTATAACTTCAACAAGTTATCTCTTAGTGACAAGATAGATTCATGGTTTATTCATAGTACTATAAAGCTGTTTTTGTAAATTGGATGCGTAACTTTTCATATTTGTATTTTGTATACAACACATCAACATGCTTTAAACCAGTAATAATGAACATATTAACCCCACATGACACCATCTAATAATTCTGGGACTCGTTTCACAAAGTGACCGTTGCACATCCGTTGCGCTAGGAACTGATCGTGAAGCCGGTCCATTATTTGACATGAATTGTCCTTCATTTACCCGAGGTGATTGATAAGTTTTGAGCCTCACACATAGTGAAATGATTTGTTGTGGACATAACATGATGTCATAGAGGTATATCCACTAAAACTTTAGTCAACTGAGTAAATTGTTTCCCTGTGACAAGTCAGTAACAGAAGCAGGATTCTGTGACCTTGGTAAATGGACAAAATTGACGAACGGCCAGTAAACTACTTTCAGAAAAAGGGCTTGACACATGAGCTGTAACGTGGCAGCAGTGTTTAGGGCATTTAGGGGACGGCCTTGATGACGACCCCTATCCTGCAAGTCGTCAGCAACACCAGAATTGATCTAGAGAGTCCATGAAGGTGATGACGAACGAGAGTCACATTGCGAGTTCAGAAGATGTTTCCACGGAGAGAGTGCATTCCATTATCACAGAAACATTGGCAATGGAGAAAGCATCAGCTCTTAGAATTCTAAAGCTTCCGACATCTGATCAAAAACATATCTCTTGATAATCTAGCTCTGTTTGAAGCTGATGCAGAAAGTTTTGACTATGGATGAACCCTGGGTTCAAACAACAATCGAACAGTGGAAGCACTTGATGTCACCACCTCGAAAGAAAGAAAAGACTTTCCCGTAAGCTGGAAAGGTTATGAACTCCGTGGGATGACGAGGACGTCAGCATGGCGGACAATCTTAAAAAAAGGCCAGACAATAAACGGAGAATATAATGCTGCACTTTTGAGGCAGTTATAGGATGAAATTTAGGGACGTTGGAAGCTAAGTAAATACTAAGTACTAAGTATGTGCTATTCTATCAGGACAATGTACCAGAGCACAAATCGGATATGGTCATGGCTACAATCCACGAGTGTGGCTTTAAACTTCTTCAGCACCCACCTTTTTCTCCTGAACTGGCTCCGTGAGACTTTCATCTATTCCCTAACACACGACGAAAGCTCTAACTGGAACCCATGAGAACCAAGAGAAGGACTTCCACAAAACTGGGATAAAATCCGCCCAACATCGTTGGCAAAGTGTATCAATGTGGAAAGGGATTATGTTGAAAAATAAATCATTTTTATGTCTTTAGGTCAAGTCTTTCTATGTGAGGCCCAGGACTTATCTATTAACCCTAGGTATAGATCAAGCCATTGGACATGCTGTATCAGGAACGTGGTATTAATTATTCCATAGTATCAATAGTTCCTTTGATATTGATATTGTCGGAAGAAATTGTGGATTGCTCCCGGCCTATCACACGTGTTTATTATGATATTTTTTTTATTTCGGCTCCGTGTTTCATGATTTCCCTTGTTATTTGCGAATCATAGCAAACCAAACTTCTAAAAACCCGGGTCATACCCAAATAGACTCATTATACTGACTCCGTGCCAAACAGTTCTTGTTTAAGCCCCTCAATGCCGTGCACCAGGCAGGAAAACAACAAGTACCATCTATCAACGTCTTTTGGTTTGACACGGCCGGGTATGAAACCTCGACCTTTCGCTATCCGGGCAGACGCTTTATCCACTACAACAGGAAGGCGGTCATTAGTATGACATGGACATAACACTCCCCCCCCCCCCCCCCCCCCCCCCACACACACACACGGAATAAGGAGATGCCGGACTAACGAGGTTTCACTGTACTGTGTTGCGTGACTCAACATGAGCTACCGTCGTACATTTCTTTTTTTATAACATGGACAAGCGTGTCGCACTGACTGGTTTGCTGTTGTCAAACGCAATGGGTGAGCTGTGTTCAGCTCCACTTAGATCACTACGTGTTCTATCAAACAGGACATAGAATACAAGTCACACAATGACTATTCTCAAAGGAAACTAATATCACTATCCTTGTACATTTCACTTGCAATAGGGGAATTTTCTTGAAATTTGAAAAATACTCCTGAATCACAAGACAAAGGGAAATCTCTATAGCGTTTTCAAGCAATAACGTGCCTTATTGCCATGCTAAAGTGCTGCGTTTGAGTCATGACATGATTCAATTGTTGTAATGAAGCATTTCTGGTCACATTCACACATCATTATAACAAAAATAATATGCTGAAGGTAAATATTTTGTTCTGACAGCACTTGATGGTACAGATTGGTTTCTTTTGTAGAATTAACTGAACAAATTCGATACAATTGTGCCTTGACTTCTGCAAATGGCGCGGGATGGTGCCAATATATATCACCTTCAGCTTAACCTGATCAGTAAGACGTTACACAATGTTTAAGCTAATTTTACAAGAGCTTACAACACGGTAGCGTAAACAACAAAATGTGTCAAATACCGTATAACATTCCAATGTTCCTTGGAAATGTAGACGTCTTGAAAATAAGTCAAATATGTCAAAACAACACTACCACTGATATCATTGGCATTTACTTTCGGTTTGTGTCAAAGTTCATTTGCGTCACGCCCAACGTCAACGTGACGGTCCTGGTAACGTCACGAGATATTCTTTGACCTTGGTTTTCAAAAACACATTTTCGTAAGCTTAAGCTACGACCTATCAGTTAAGACGCCAGTGTCTGGAGCTTGCTCAGAAGAGGATTGTGGGTGGATGAGGAAAGTAAAAGCGGTGAATTACCCAGAACTAGTGCACGCAATGACTCTAGACAGTGTCGCACTTTGGAGAGCTCTACGAACCTAAGTCGGTTTAAGTAGCGCGGCTTCATGTTATAAAGGTTGGGCTGGCCACTTGGGATATTCGTGCGCTAGTAATCGTGAAGTATTGTGTAATGTTTTTTATATAAAACGTTAGCAATGTGCTTATTGGAAAAAGATATGGAAAAATATGTTGGGAGTTGATATGGTGAAGTGTTGTCAAAGGTGAGTCTTTGAAACATGTCTTGTCAATGATGGGTGTTCGTGTATTGCTGTTATCATCCACTTTCTTGCATTCAGAGTATCGATAAAATGTATCAGCGTGTACATTATTAGACCATTAAGCAAATTGTCCTGTTTGATAGGCCATAAAATATACACGGTAAAAACGTAATCGATGTATACAATGTACCAAAATGTATAAATAGTGCCCAGTGGAAGAGGTAATAACCATTAACCTAACTGTTGTTTTGCCGCTTACATATATATTAAATAAGTAATAAGTAAGAATAGGTTGTAGCATATAGAAATAAAAATTGTCAAACTTGAAGAGTAACAACAGAATGATGAACTGGTTCGTAACATTTTCGTTTGACTAAAATTACTAGCTAAAAACATATTACGAAAACGATAAGCATCGCATGAGGCATTGACCACTGAAAGAATGTGTGACTATAGCAATAATCTAGAAACACACACGTAAGACAATTAGTTTTCCTGTGTGTAAAAGCAAACTTGTTTAGACTGAATTTTTATATACAACACGCAATACATGCCGGTACGTGAAAAAGTTATCAATACATTTAGTATATGAATAAATATACAAAAAGAACCTTATGCAAATATTTTTAAAAAGTGATGTTGACACACTGAAAACTAACATTGAACATCAGGTATTTAAACATTAGCGGATAAGGTACAAGAAAGTGCAAAAATAAGTTAGCTACAAAATACACAATGCGTTCATTAAGCAAATTTCATAATTGGGCATCCGTTTACGGTCAAAGGATACGGCTACGTCAAAGGATAGGACTTTGTGAAAACATGACCACGTACAGGTATGCTAGCCTTTCTATTTTCTTAAACTGTTTTACAGCTGAAAAGAAAACAGCTGTGAAAAGGCACGGGTGTTTAACAGTTACAAGTCAATTCCATATTTGAAAAAAACACCCACACACTTGTTTGCTGTTTACTTGTTCATATGTGATTGTCATATATAGCTGAGAAGAGAAAATCCCATGACAAGATCTATTCCATCATTCATGATGATATCTGTATGGTGTGTTCATTCACACTGCGCTTGCGTACACGTCTATTTTACATTAACAACATTGGACGTTGTCACTTATGACAAGTGACCGTCACCTCAGCGTGTGTCAGACATGTACCTCTGGATGAGAACGTAAACATGGCTATTTCGCATAAAACAGAGGCTAAACGCTAGTATTAACAGTATAGTCTAAGGCTCTGACACGCTACAGTCTAAGGTTCTTTCTGAATGTTAAATTACATTCACTTATTTGTGTTGACATGAATTTGACATGAACATGGCTGACATAGCTTTGTCGATTAAATTATGAGGGCTTAAACTTTTTGTTGTTGGTTGAGTGCCTCAAAGCAGTACTTAGCCATGCCACGGCAGTCTGTAAAGTATCAAGGCTTCAAAAGCGATTTTTGACAGAAACGGAGACTTGCTATACAAAGAGACTTATAATTCATAGTAGCCAGGCTGCATATCGGACTCTGGGACACTGTGTGGGAAGGTGGTACCATGAGTGAATAATTAAATGGCAGCTGAATCAGTATTTCCGTTACGAAATGAAACATATTGAAACTGCATCTTTCAGACCTTGATATAAAGATGTGGGAGTTTAGCCTTATGTGCGGTTGGAATTAGTTTGCAAATGACGTGTGTGATTTTGACAAAGACTTACGAGGCCAGGCGTACATTCCTCGCCCACTTCGTACGAAATCTCTCTGATTCAGACATACGTGACAAGTTAAACGGATGCCGTTCCCGATGAAATAAGTAACATCCGTTCCTGATGAGACTTAGGATATGATACGGATTTATGTGCTTTGACCATAAACTTCAGGTGAATGAGCTGGATACGTCTATCACATCATATTTATAACATTAGCCAGGAACCATTATTTGTGTAAGTGTTTTAGCGTAAATCGAGTGGACTAGAATCCATTTGTAATGAATGTAAATTTCATTTGACAATAACATCAGCTATAGCCCTGATGTTTAAGCTAATTGAATGACAAGAATACAAGGCGTAGGTGTAGATGAAGAGTTATGACAAGAGAAAGCAACATTGAGAGACGTTTCAGGTCTGCAGCTTTAGTCTACAAGGTTCTCAAAGGGGTCTGGTTCGCCCCGATTATGTTTCTAGGTTTGTCAGCACCATACCCGTGCTCGTGGGTTTCACCGAAGTGGTAAACGTCTGAGACCTGCATTACTTCGGACTTTCCTCCCACACTAAGCTGACACGCCGTGATATAACTGGAATATTGTTAAAAGCGGCGTTAAACCCAACTCACTCACTCACTCTTATAGAACGTTGATGTTTCCGGATCAATGCACGGCATAACTTACTTTTAGTGAATAGATATGCCGCGGTATCAACCGTAGAGAGGCAGTGTGGAAGAGACTTTGCCAAAAAAAAATCCGTAGCGTGAAAAATTTGCATGTGCGTAAACTAAATTTTGCACCTTGTCCATCTAGGTGCACCAGATTTCCACAAATGCAGATCTACCCAGGTGTGTATTTGCGTTTCCATGACGAAAATACTCACGTCTATCATTTAGCATATTGTACATATATGTAAGCACATAGGATCATGTAAACGGGTTAATAGATTGGCACCATGTTGGGAATAGAACCCGGCGGGATGTGCGAACGCTTTATACTACTAGACTACCCCACTGTCCCTCGGACATCAAAACATAACATTCTTATCACGCGTCATAGATTGGCACCATGTTGGGAATAGAGCCTGGCGCGACTATCAAATGCTTAAACTACAAAGTCACCTCTTGACCTCAGGACACCTGAAGGTAATATTCGTATCGCTCTTCACTGTTTTGTTTGTTTGTTTCTTGTTTAACGCCACACTCAGCAATATTCCAGCTATATGACGGCGGTCTGTAAATAATCCAGTCTGGACCAGACAATCCAGTGATTGACATCATGAGCATCGATCCACACAATTCGGATACGATGACATGCATCAAACAAGTCAGCTAGCCTGACCACCCGATCCCGTTAGTCGCTCTTGCGACAAGCATAGTCGCCTTTTATGGCAAGAATGGATTGGTGAAGACCTATTCCACCCCGGATCTTCACGGTACCGCTTGTCACTGAAAATAACCTGTAAAATAAGGCCTATGACGCTCTGTATATATCCATTTGACTACCTGATGTGATCAATAGACGATTTTCATTTTCGTCAAATCTAAAGAATTGATGCCAGTGGGGTAAATATATGTACTTTATCTTAATCTCGTATTGATGCGATGCAACCTGATTTTAACGTGCAGGATTTGTGGGAAAAACTGCTTGATGTAGTTGTAATGCACATCTAACATCCGATACCAACCACAAATAATCTCCTATTAAATAAACATATCATCTTACGAGGCTGAGGGCCGCTTAGAATAGATTTGGTTTATTTATATGGATTTGTTCAAATCGTGGGCGTGATTTATTTCATGTGGAGAGCAGTTTATCACTGACTAGCTACAGCTACGTGTACAATCAGTTGGAAGTTCTGAAACGAATCCTTTTACACACATTTACAACATAATTAACTCATTTGAGCTCGAATGTAATATGTCGAAGTTAGAATCTAATTCTTCTTATGAGACAATGGGCAAGAAACCTTGAAAGTCAGGTGAGAAAAATAAACGTGACATTATTCTCTGGCGTGGACGCTTTAAATATCTGGATGTGACGAAACATTCAGTAGGGCACTGGGTGACAAACATTATGAGGTGTGGGTGAAATACTCGTGACTTTGGATATTTGGATATAACCGTTCAGCTGGTCATTGATTTTGAAACATAAAGAAGTGTTGCAAGTGAAGTATAGCCCACGTCGCTCGTATGTTACAAAACCATTTGATTTGTGTGTGTGTGTGTGTGTGTGTGTGTGTGTGTGTGTGTGTGTGCGTGCGAGCGCGCGCGTGTGTGTTTCTCTGTGTGTGTGTTTCTGTGTGTGTGTTTCTGTGTGTGTGTTTCTGTGTGTGTTTCTGTGTGTGTGTGTGCGCGTGCGTGCGTGCGTGCGTGCGTGCGGGCGGGCGGGCGGGCGGGTACGTGCTATTAACACTATTAACTCTCTGACGTTCTAGTATCTTCCAAAACAAACAATGCCAATATATTCATTTTGAACATATTTCTGTACAAACTAGAAATTCAAATCTCTTCCCACCCACACCATCAAATTGATGTTCCAGAATCAAGTTGGTAATTGGGTACTAGGTACTATTAAGCCTGCTTGTTGTTCTCCCCTCCTTCGTCATATTACTTGAAAGGTATATCACAACCGTGTATCCAACTAGCGGATAGGCCGGATAGCAGAACAGCTGCACGGCGTGTACTTCCTAGCGTGCCTTGTATTAAATGCTTGTAGCACATAACGAACAGTTCAGATATGTGCTACTTGAAACCTCATCGCAATGACCACAATGGGCCACAGTCTTGTGCCAATTTCTAGTCATGGTCTTGCCGTTGTAATTAGTACCAAATGTAAAACTATAATTAACTGAGATGCATACATACACACTGAGAAATTTTGAGTCTGAAGAAAAATGCCGTTTGAATGATATACTTGCTAGGTCTGCTGATTGACCTGAGCGAGGACCTTTTGAATTAAGTCACTCAGGACAAAACAAGATGTCTTTCAACAGCACCTACTCATTTTCCATCTTCTCAGAGGAGTGCAACAAAAGTTTATAGTTTTTTTTTGCAAACTACTATTTTATGTTCTGTTCAATCACACCGCAAAATCCTATTAATATTTTAGACACTTACCAAGCTTTGCATGCGACGACAATTTAGTTAATGCGGGTTGAATATCTTTGAATAGGAAAACATCATCCGCGGCGGTCACCTTGCAACGACCCTGTGTGCGAATAACAGGTGCCTGGATATGCGATGAGATCGCCCTACACTCGGCTCACTTCAGTCCCATAGCTCATATCGGCAGATATTTCGAAGGATCCATATTGGATGTGGATTCACTAGTTTCACTAGTTCACATTACTTTAGCATTAAATTACAGAACATTGTGGCAATAGGTGACGTTATGTAATGGTGCATGATATTCAAGTGTAGATGCTATTTATTGATAAACCTTACAATGTTGTTCACAAACTCGTGCGAACTATATGCGAACAAGTCGAGTGGACCCGAATGCTCGATTCTCCTGCTGAAGAGTTCACCATTTTGGAACTAGCGCACCGGAAGCAATTATACTGAGGAAAAGGTCGGTAGGATACTTATAACAGTACATGGTTGTCACAGCATTGCTCCCCTTCAGCGGAAATGGAAGAATAGGGTTTTGTTGTCGATTTCAGAGAAAACAGAGAAACCAAATAAACGACAACTTTAACTGTAATTGCTGTCAACAGAGACCTTGACTTTAAGGAATCAAATTAAGCTGTTGAATCCGTGTAAAGCCTGTGTAATAGAGGATTATGCTGTAAATCCACAGACATAAAATTGTTGTGGAGGAACTAACTATTATAATAATTCATGATCAAAATTTAGTAAATAATGTTTATGAGATTATATAATGTCTACACGCTACACTGTTCATTAGGAATTTGAAACCTCCATCTGACGAATCAGAATCCAGAAATTGCCAAAGATGCAGTAGAATTGTTCTTCTTCAGTTTCTACAGTTTTTCACATAGTTCGTCTTTACAGTATGTGTTTAATTGTGTTTCAAAGGCAACGCCAATATTGAAATATTAGATTGAAGCTAATTTGTTTTCGGTTTGTAACCACTTTATACGTATTGCTATTTATGAATATGAAGTTGTAGTTAACAACCAAGGCCGCTTTAAGCCAAGAGGAGTTACGTATAGTTAATAAACAAGCATTGCCAAATATACATTTAAAAAAAATAAATTAGTTTATATGATTCATAACAGTTACATCCCCATGGGGATACCAGGGTAAAGGTGGTCACAAGGAATAATATCTGTCGAAGAGGCATGGTCAGGCACGCGGATAGCGTGTCACCGTAACCTGAACGGAGTGGATCGCTGCTTATTTTATCAAATACTGGTTCGATTTTGTACACATTGATATATATTACCATAATATAAATGTGCATTTTCTTCTTATCATGACTTGATCATTCTGCAGAGAATGACTGTACCGGATATATGCGTCCCAATCGTACATTTCTCACATTGTCTGCAAGGCGTGAATAGATTCTATCAATTATATGTCATGATGCAACTTATATCTCTCAAAGCAAACAAATGGTAGGTTTTTCATCCTTGCCAAATCTTTTCAGTGTAATAATGGCCATTTAAATACGAAGGATTAAATTATTCTTAAACAGTTCCGTAAGTGGTAAGTAAAAGTAGGGAGTCTGGGTACTCTTTCTATGGTTCTTCCCTTGTATAAGAAGACAGCTTTATCACATGGAATGCGTAATGATAAGGCAAAATCTCAGTTATTATAAGGCAGTGACGCAACACAATAGAGGGGGAGGTTTGTACCGTCAACTCGGTCAATAATAACTGACGCAAGGAGGGATGATGGTTACAGAAGATCCAGGTGACTTGGCGCAGGAAATGAGCTTCTTTGAAGACTTTCATCTATTCTAATTAACAGAGGATTGAGCTACATAGAACGGTACGTGATCTTGACAAGGCGGCAGAACGTGTGGGTGGGTAGGGTTATAGTTACGATGTATCATTAAGAGATACATTAATAGTACCGGGTGAGCTACCCAGGGTGAAGTGGTGGGGGTTGAAAATACCTTAGTATTTTTAGGGATTTTGATGTATACAATAAAACTGATGGTCAATTCTCCCATTGCTCTGGTAGCAAGACTATCGTGTCCGAAGTCTGAGTCTCAACTGCTTAAACCCAAGTCACTGACTTATGACAGTGATTCAAGTGTGCTGCCATCTTTTTGTCTCTTTTGATATTGATAGATACACTCACTACCTGTTTAAAACAAACGTTTGACGATTGCCACCGTGAAGTGTAAGCGCCCCTGTCGCGATATATTGAATGGTTTTGTGTAAATGTACATCTGCAAGTGAATCGATACACATTGATATTACTTTGAATACAATCTGCACGCGTTTAATATCATTGAAACGGTTAGAGATGAAATATTTATTAAACTTACTGTTAACTTATTTCCCAAGAACAAAGCCTAAGCGCGTTACGGGAGTCGAAGCGCTAAGACAGCTTTGTTAAATGACACTCTTGGCCCTGTTCCACAAATCTATCTTAGAACTACGACTAGCGTGATTCTGTGTTGGGCATGGAACATAGTAGCGCTCAGCTGGGCCGATTTGTATAAAGCAATTATAGCGCTATGGATTTCGTAAGTCTGTGTACAGGTTTAAGGTACAAGGGTCGTAGCTAAGATCACTTTGTGTAAGTGGACCTCGATCTCTCTCCGACCTGATGCCTCTAGCCACGTTCTAAAGAGCGATCTGAGCGTTACGACAGTCAGAAGTCTGTTTAATAAGTCTGTGTATAAGTTACGAGAAGACGTTGAACGAGGCTTCGGTCAGTTTGGGTGAAAAACGATTTCCTGCTATTGTCTACCTGGACATGTCCTAATGTGGGTGAAGTTTGTTTTACGCCGCATTCAGCAACAGCCGTTTTATAGTAGTTGAAAGCATGATGAAAGATCGACGCTGCCTGTGAACGATGACATGGGTTTACATGCAAAAGTGATGTTGGTGCACTACAATGATCGCCACTGCCATACTTTATCACAGAATTACGATAGTCGTAGCGATGAGGTCGCTTTGCGCAAGTGGGTCCAGGTCAACGTTAAACCACTCTAACTTCATTAGTTAGTCAGTTAGTTAGTTAGTTAGTTAGTTAGGTCTTTTGACCAACACCGGGTGCCCCTCCTGCCCCCGAGTCCCCAAGGGGTGGTATGTATGTGAAGAGGTCATTGCGCACCTGCTCGCACAAACAAAGACTACATCTGGGAATCCTACAAGGGCCCAATAACGAGTGAGTGAGTGAGTGAGTTGGGTTTAACGCCGCTTTTAACAGTATTCCAGTTATATCACGGCGTGTCAGCTTAATGTGGGAGGAAAGCCCAAAGTAATGCAGGTCTCGGAAGTTTACCACTTCGGTGAATCCCACGAGCATGGGTATGGTGCTGACAAACCTAGAAACCTAATCGGGGCGAACCGGGATTCGAAACCACAATCATAGGTTTCTGGCGTGCCCAAGGGACGCAACTCTGCACAGCGAATCGCGGCGCCTTAGACGACTTGGCCACCCGTGCCCCCCAATAACGAAGAGGGCGTGTATTATTTAAATTAAATAAAAAACCCATTATTATTAAAGTACAAACACGTCACAAAATCTTTGAAATATTGCTTGAATTGTTTATTTAATAAAGTTGTGGCAGTATGGCTCGCATTCGCTATGAGATATTGGTAACATGAGACATTTTGAAATAGGCATATTTTTCTAGCACTGAGCCAGTCGTACCTGGTTTAGTCCGTTAGTTGGCACAGAATAAGTTGTTGTATGTATGGTATCGTGAGGCTAATATGGTGATAAGTATTGTAAGAATCATGAGATAAGGGTCGTAAAAGGCATGTATCGAGGATAATAAAGTCGCGATACGTATTGTATCGTGAGGTTATCATCGTAATACGCATGGCATGTGACGTCAGAAATAGGTCGTGATTCGTATCGTATCGTGGGGTTAATATCTTAATGCGTAAAGGCATGAATCGAGGAAAAAAGTCGCTATACGTATCGTATCGCGAGGTTATTATCGTAATACGTATGGCATGTGACGTCAGAAATAGGTCGTGATACGTATCGCATCGTGAAGGTATTATCGTAATATGTATGGCATGTGACGTCAGGAAATAGGTCGTGATACATATCGTGATGTTACTATCGTAATACGTATGGCATGTGACGTCATAAATAGGTCGTGATACGTATCGTGAGATTATATTGTCATGCGTATGGCATGTGACGTCAGAAATAGGTCGTGATACGTATCGTGAGGTTATATCGTCATACGTATGGCATGTGACGTCAGAAATTGGTCGTGATACGTATCGCATCGTGAAGTTATTATCGTAATACGTATGGCATTTGACGTCAGAAATAGGTCGTGATACGTATCGTGAGCTTATATCGTCATACGTATGGCATGTGACGTCAGAAATAGGTCGTGATACGTATCGTGAGCTTATATCGTTATGCGTATGGCATGTGACGTCAGAAATAGGTCGTGATACGTATCGTGAGCTTATATCGTCATACGTATGGCATGTGACGTCAGAAATAGGTTGTGATACGTATCGTGAGGTTATATCGTCATACGTATGGCATGTGACGTCAGAAATAGGTTGTGAAACTTATCGCATCGTGAAGTTATTATCGTAATACGTATGACATGTGACGTCAGAAATTGGTCGTGATACGTATCGCATCGTGAAGTTATTATCGTAACTACATTGTCGTTTGTTTCCACAACAGAGTAAATGACGTTTAATCGATGTTCATGTATATGTATCGATTAAAAAATATCTTAACGTCTCGGGGCTAGAGACGAAAAAGATCATTTAAAAGAGACATACACAAACCTTCACAGCTTTGAAGGTCCCACTAAAGGACAACATACATAAGTCAGCGTTCATCATTCTGTGATTTCCAAAATATAGGACGCTCAAATATAGACATAAGCTTGAACGAAGCGTCTTATAAAGGATAACATAACACTCTCGATTCAGTTTGATAAAATAATTTTCGAAAGTTTACACCGGTATTTAAGATAAGCGGTTGAATCTTTGCAATGCTTTATTCAGCATCTGGAGCGACCTGCATGTTTGTCATGACACATGTTTTGCATAATGTTTCCATTGCAAAAGGTATACAAAATCTTTAATTTCTCTTTTATCATTACAAATTATGAATTTATTTATCCCAACGTTTTGATGTGAATCGTAGTTTGTCCACGTAAATGTCATTTCGATGACTCGTGTTAAGATACTCTTAGTATTCTATTTCGTAAGGTTTACTTAAAACTCGCTAAAATGAACAGACGATGTCTTTTAGAAGGTGGTCAAATGTAATATATGCTGCATTTGGGATTACATTTTTTTGCAAAAATACAAATTTAAGGTTGAGTCCTTAAGGATTCGAACCCTTACTTGCTAAAAGCTAATTCAATATATATGCAACGTATATTTCGACCATTAACCTTTTATATTAAAACAAATAACACAATTACATACATAAGCAACCACCGATGAGGTCTGTCAGAACAACAAAATTGTATCTGTTACAAAGAAGCAATAACGCAAAGAGTCTTGTGCGTTCAGGGAATCGAACCCCGAAACAAGATGCCTTTACGACTGTGCTCTGCGCGCAACCCGCCTCAGACATTAGCAGCTAGCAGACAGTCGTGTCGACTTATCCCAGACCCATAGCGTAATAGTGCCCTGTGGTCCCCTAGGCCGGGCGCTCGGGCTTGCTGCATGCGTAATAGCTTTCAACATTATAGCGCTCTGACGTCACAACACTCTATCCGAGATCGATGGGCCTGAGCAATCAATCCCGATGGGCCTGCAGGCCAATATATTGTCATATATAGCGAAAATGCTTTTGCAGGTTTCAAAAAATATCTGTAACAGTTTTCAATGACGCACAATTACCCAAGAGACAGTGGGACCACAGAAGCATAAAGCATGTGTACAAGACGGAGCCATATTACCAGTCTATTTTCACTATGTCAACAACATCTAAAAATACCACCGATCGAAAATAGAGAATTAGGGGATATATTTAGATTGTAGGGTCGAGGTGTTTGCCGTATCAACCAATCTCACTCTGTCTGCTTACTCACCGCCTGTCTGAGACGTTAGTTGGCTAGTTAAGACAATTCGTGGTTGAATAACAACATATTCTGTATCAAATGCAATCTAAAAGTTGGTTATAAATGCATATGGTTGAGGAACAGGTTATAGAAAATGACAATGCTAATTAATGAATAATCAATGTCAACAACGCTATCATTGTGGTGCTTATTTTGAGGGGGGTCGTTGGACCCCCAAATAGCATATACGTGCCCTCAGCTACCAAAATATCTCTCCTGTGTCTATAAATACCATTGGTGCCAATGGGTAGGCTATGCTATAAGAACCATCGAGTTTAAGCACGAAGCTCTGGTATATAAAATGCATTATCCAGATTTGGATGGTTAGGAGAGAGATAGACATCAGAGTGTGTGTGTACGCAATAAGAAAACACTGCAGCAACAAAAGCGTAAACGATGTTCACACCTGAAGTTGGAGCACTTCATTTGCGTCTAACATGCACCTAGCACTGTGCATGAGGTGCAAAAATTAATGACAAAACACAAGAGGAATGGAATAATAAAGAATAACTGTGTTACTTACATGTCGGAGGGATCGGGTGTGCATCGTAACATCGTTTAATACGACAACACAATTCCGACTACATATAGAGAACCACAAGTATCTTCTTCATCGATTACTCAAGCACACCTACGCAAATCGGTTGCTAGTGGCAACGTAGTCCCAGCTGATGCCTGTTGTGTCGTCACTTGACGTCATAGCGTACACGAGACTGCTGATTGTCAATGCTTGTCATCCGGAGTAGATACCTCTGCCCCATACCCACATCTCCCCCGGCCTGGTACACACACTGCGCTTATACCACTCTGTTCCATACCTCTAGTTCCAAGCTAGCTATTTTTACATCTCAGGGCAACGCAGATCCTATATAAAGCAGTCTTCTTCGTGAGTGATCGACCAAATTCTATTTCTGGTAAAGGCTTTTAGCTAACCCATCTATCTTTCTTCCTTTGTAGTCGCCAGAGTATGACAAATATCGAACCGTTAAAAATCCATCAGCCGTTTCCTTAATTCACTTAACCGACTTTTATACCTATTTATTTAATTTCATAAAATATGTGAGCCGCTTTTTCCGACTGCGAAAAAGTCGAAGTATTTTGGCGTGACCATTATGTGTCTGTGACGTCAAAGCGGCATTGCTCTAGCTGAGCTCAGAGGCACTGCCGACGTAATCACTAGAAATAGAGGCGGCTTCGTATATGACTATCGCCCATGTAACAGTAAAATACATAGGACATCTTTCATGGTGTCACTGAAGAGAATTCAGGATGGGCTCGTTGTGAGGAAATGCCGATGACTTGATTATTCTATGGATATAGTTCCTGCGTCAGACATTGATGAACTATTTCATGAAATGATTTTCGGTATTTTAGTCATATCGTCTGCCCACTATACGATTTTGCGCACACGTTTTCCAGGAATGTCTCTTTCACCATATATTCGGTTCTTTTTTAGTCGACAACGAATGCTGAAACTAATGGATGTCGTCAAAAATGACGAGAGATTTTAATAGGACATCTAAAACACATGAGAGATAAAGTTGCTTAATTCCTTAATGTGTGATAGTGACGTTGTAGAGCGTTATAAATGTATGGCCTGAAAATCGATCACAAACCGATAACGGTTTCTATTATCATGCGAGTATGCACATAAGGTTTAAGTCAGTAACGAAATCCAAATATTTATGTAGCCTAAAAATAATTTTAACCCCGCGTTTTCGGTGAGTTCTTTTGAAACTAATTTACATTTTTCAGAAAGTTGTTCTGAAATAGGAATTGCAAAACCGTCTATGATTTTCACTTACTCGAGTTGCATACAGAAACAACGATTACACGAGACATACAGAATGTAATATACCCTTTATATGATGTTTACTGATATTGTCCTTCCATCCATACACAACCGGCTGTTGTTACTTCAGTGATGGCTGTTTTTCAGTATAGTGCTGGTCTATTGTTAGTACAGTATTGGTGGGTTGGTCGGGTAGCCTAGTGGTTAAAGTGTTCGCTCGTCACGCCGAAGACCCAGGTTCGATTCCCGACATGGGTACAATGTGTGAATTCCATTTCTGGTGTCCCCCGCCGTGATGTTGCTAGAACATTGCTAAAAGCGGCGTAAAACCATACTCACTCACTGCTTTTGTCCTTCACTCCATACACTACCGGCTGGTGTTAGTTCAGTGATGGTTGTTTTTCAGTATAGTGCAGGTCTATTGTTAGTACAGTATTGGTGGGGCGATGGGGTAGCCTGGTGGTTAAAGCGTTCGCTCATCAAGCCCAAGGCCCGGGATCGATTCCCCACGATGGGTACAATGTGTGAAGCCCATGCCTGGTGTCCCCCGTTGTGATATTGCTGGAATAAGGCTGACAGTGTTGTAAAGCCATACCCACTGCAGTGCGGGTTGTTTTGTCGGTACGGTATCGGTGTTTGGTGAGCACAGTGTTGTTATATTTGTCAGTACAATAGTGGTTGCTGTTCAGTACAGGATTATTCTTTCTCCCTTACCTTAATTACGCTATCATCTCGTGTTCTGTTGACGGTCGTTTGTATTCTTCGCGGAATTCGGGGGTATTCTGAATATCAGCGTTGGTTTTCTGGTAACTGTCGTGGGGGTTCTGTTGGCCGCTGCGGATATTCTGGGCGGAATGCGGGGTCTTTATCGTCATTGTTGGTATTCTGGACGCCATCGTGGGTATTTTCTTTAGGAAACGTTGATATTCTGAACGCCAACCTGGGTTTTCTCAGCATCGTGGATATCCTGGACGCCAATGTGTCTATACGTTGATATTCTGAACGCCATCGTGGGTATTGTCTTTAGGAATCGTTGATATTCTGTACGCCAAACCAGTGTTTTCCCAGCATCGTAGGTATTCTGGACTCCAACGTGTCTATTCTCGACGACAGCGTGGGTATCCTGCACGCCAACGTGTCTATTCTCGACGACAGCGTGGGTATCCTGCACGCCAACGTGTCTGTTCTCGACGACAGCGTGGGTATCCTGGACTCCAACGTGTCTATTCTCGACGACAGCGTGGGTACTCTGGACGCCAAAGTGTCTATTCTCGACGACAGCGTGGGTATCCTGCACGCCAACGTGTCTATTCTCGACGACAGCGTGGGTATCCTGCACGCCAACGTGTCTATTCTCGACGACAGCGTGGGTACTCTGGACTCCAACGTGTCTATTCTCGACGACAGCGTGGGTATCCTGCACGCCAACGTGTCTATTCTCGACGACAGCGTGGGTATCCTGCACGCCAACGTGTCTATTCTCGACGACAGCGTGGGTACTCTGGACTCCAACGTGTCTATTCTCGACGACAGCGTGGGTATCCTGCACGCCAACGTGTCTATTCTCGACGACAGCGTGGGTATTCTGGACTCCAACGTGTCTATTCTCGACGACAGCGTGGGTATTCTGGACGCCAACGTGTCTATTCTCGACGACAGTGTGGGTATCCTGCACGCCAACGTGTCTGTTCTCGACGACAGCGTGGGTATCCTGCACGCCAACGTGTCTGTTCTCGACGACAGCGTGGGTATCCTGCACGCCAACGTGTCTATTCTCGACGACAGCGTGGGTATTCTGGACGCCAACGTGTCTATTCTCGACGACAGCGTGGGTATCCTGGACTCCAACGTGTCTATTCTCGACGACAGCGTGGGTACTCTGGACGCCAAAGTGTCTGTTCTCGACGACAGCGTGGGTATCCTGCACGCCAACGTGTCTATTCTCGACGACAGCGTGGGTACTCTGGACTCCAACGTGTCTATTCTCGACGACAGCGTGGGTATCCTGCACGCCAACGTGTCTATTCTCGACGACAGCGTGGGTATTCTGGACTCCAACGTGTCTATTCTCGACGACAGCGTGGGTATTCTGGACGCCAACGTGTCTATTCTCGACGACAGTGTGGGTATCCTGCACGCCAACGTGTCTGTTCTCGACGACAGCGTGGGTATCCTGCACGCCAACGTGTCTGTTCTCGACGACAGCGTGGGTATCCTGCACGCCAACGTGTCTATTCTCGACGACAGCGTGGGTATTCTGGACGCCAACGTGTCTATTCTCGACGACAGCGTGGGTATCCTGGACTCCAACGTGTCTATTCTCGACAACAGCGTGGGTACTCTGGACGCCAAAGTGTCTGTTCTCGACGACAGCGTGGGTATCCTGCACGCCAACGTGTCTATTCTCGACGACAGCGTGGGTATCCTGCACGCCAAAGTGTCTGTTCTCGACGACAGCGTGGGTATCCTGCACGCCAACGTGTCTATTCTCGACGACAGCGTGGGTATCCTGGACTCCAACGTGTCTATTCTCGACGACAGCGTGGGTACTCTGGACGCCAAAGTGTCTATTCTCGACGACAGCGTGGGTATCCTGCACGCCAACGTGTCTATTCTCGACGACAGCGTGGGTATCCTGCACGCCAACGTGTCTATTCTCGACGACAGCGTGGGTATCCTGCACGCCAACGTGTCTATTCTCGACGACAGCGTGGGTATTCTGGACTCCAACGTGTCTATTCTCGACGACAGCGTGGGTATTCTGGACGCCAACGTGTCTATTCTCGACGACAGCGTGGGTATCCTGGACTCCAACGTGTCTATTCTCGACGACAGCGTGGGTACTCTGGACGCCAAAGTGTCTATTCTCGACGACAGCGTGGGTATCCTGCACGCCAACGTGTCTATTCTCGACGACAGCGTGGGTATTCTGCACGCCAACGTGTCTATTCTCGACGACAGCGTGGGTACTCTGGACTCCAACGTGTCTATTCTCGACGACAGCGTGGGTATCCTGCACGCCAACGTGTCTATTCTCGACGACAGCGTGGGTATCCTGCACGCCAACGTGTCTATTCTCGACGACAGCGTGGGTACTCTGGACTCCAACGTGTCTATTCATGACGAGAGCGTGGGTACTCTGGACGCCAAAGTGTCTATTCTCGACGACAGCGTGGGTATCCTGCACGCCAACGTGTCTATTCTCGACGACAGCGTGGGTATCCTGCACGCCAACGTGTCTATTCTCGACGACAGCGTGGGTATTCTGCACGCCAACGTGTCTATTCTCGACGACAGCGTGGGTACTCTGGACTCCAACGTGTCTATTCACGACGACAGCGTGGGTACTCTGGACGCCAACGTGTCTATTCTCGACGACAGCGTGGGTATCCTGCACGCCAACGTGTCTATTCTCGACGACAGCGTGGGTACTCTGGACGCCAACGTGTCTATTCTCGACGACAGCGTGGGTATCCTGCACGCCAAGGTGTCTATTCTCGACGACAGCGTGGGTATCCTGCACGCCAACGTGTCTATTCTCGACGACAGCGTGGGTATTCTGGACGCCAACGTGAGTATTTTCTTTTGGAATCGTTGATATTCTGAACGCCATGCTGGGTGACCTCGCCACCGTGGGTATTCTGGACGCCAAAGTGAGTAGGTATTATTTACAGGAATCGTTGATATTCGTTACGCCAAACCGGGTTTTCTGCGCATGGTAGGTATCCTGGACACCAACGTGGATATTCTAGACTCCAACGTGAGTATTTTCTACAGGAAATGTTGACACTCTGAACGCCAATCTATGTTTTTCGCCATCGTGGGTATTCTGGACGCCATTTGGGGAATTCGGGACGACAATGTAGGTATTCAGGGAGCAGACGGGGGCAATTTTGTTACAGAAATCGTTGGTACTCAGAAGGCTCATCTGGGTTTTCTTGCAATTGTTGGTATTAGAACGCCAAATTGGGAATTCTGGACATACAATTGTGTATTCGGGAACGTGCCAACGTGGAAATTGTCGATGACGTTGTGGATAATTAGAGAAACATCATCTTTGGAATTCTGGTTGGAATCGTTGCTTTCTAAACGACATCGTATTCTGGACACCAACGTGGGTTAATTATCGAACTTCATGCTACCGCCACCCCCAAAACACCCTCAGCCGCCATCACCGAATCCCGCCACAATGCAACGCACTCAGTGTACGTATCTGTTGTGTATCCATCTGCAAAGTGATGATGTCCCTAAATTATGTGTTACGACATATTGTGTCCTTCCGAGTGCATGTGCCACAATGTGTCAGCGAGCTGTATGCACGATGACGGGAGAATTCTGTCTGTGACGCTATGTCTAGCAGTAAAAATGAGTCAAATGAGTTGTATTGGCGGCGGTGGCAACGACGTGGTCGCGGGGCCGATGTGTCTACGTTCCTGCCGTCCTGCAGCGTGGAGTGATCGGCACCGGCCAGACTGCCCTATGTCGATCTAGCGTGCGCGTGTAGGTCGGGCTTTGCTGATTCACTCTACGATCGATTTGAGCTGCCTGAAAATGCCTTTCACCGTATTACCGCCATGCAGGTCGTGAGCCCATTGTGTTTATTGTGAATAAATTTCTGCCTTCTCAATGAAGGGGTAGTGATATTTGCAGCAGTAAACCTGAATGCAAACTTTGCAGTTCTTGCACCGGGGACTGTTATCATGTTATGCACAAATAAGGACATTGTCACATTACTGTTGAAAAATCTGGGTGTAAGCCATTTTCATTAAGTCTTCAAATTAAAAATATAGAAGAACACGGTTTAAAATGAAAAAGAATGATAAATATTATCAAAACTGCCCTGCGTGAATATGAGTTAGCACGGGTGAGTGCGTGAGTGTGTGAGTGCGTGAGTGCGTGAGTGCGTGAGTGAGTTAAAATATATGACGTCTCTTCGGCAATAGCTCAGTCAAATGACGAAGACAATTCATTGATATTTCATTAAAAATTGAATTAAACCATTACAAATCATTGTCGGTCATGTCATATTAGTTGATTTAGAAATAATATAGGATCTGAATGTAATGTCTTTATCTGTTTAAACAGTACGACTGAGCGCATGGAAGTGAATGTGATTTTGTATGCATCATAGTCAAACTTACCTTTATTTTCCTTGTATCCACTTTATTATAAAACGTAGCGCTAATGGATAGGGTTTGGGTTGAGTTTGTGGGGGGAATGTGGGCTTCCTGATGATTAGGGTCATCTTGACCTCGTGCACGGGAGCAGGACGTTGTGTCAGGGAATCATTATTAGGCCTGTTTGCAGTTGTTTGTCATGAAACTGCGTAATATTTAGTAAGCATTATTGGCGACCTTTCTACTTACAGGTCGTTTTAGACGGTACGACCATAGCTCAGGTTTCTATTCGAAAATTATGAATATGAGTGCATTAAGATGATGGGAAGTGGGTAACTCCTCAACTTTATTCGGCACTATAAATAAAAGCGCATGAGTTTCGAGTTACATAAATTGTCTATGCATTGGTGATTGACGGAAGATGAAAGTGTCTGATCTATTTCGGTAAAACCCGTCACTTTCCCTGCGGTTCCGCCTAGACTATAACGTACGAGCGTGGGTGTTGGAAAAAAAAGAGAATATTAATTCCAAAGAAAATGTGTCTTTTCGAAATATGTTCAAATCAATAACATGTTGTGTAGGGTAAATTTGAAATACTTTTAAGGGTACGATTAAAAATGAATTAAATGCACTTTACACATTAGATAGGTCTTTCAGAAAAAAAACATTTAAGTAAAAGACTTATAGGAGTAAGCTATGAAGCTCCGAAATAATATATATGAACTATGCCCCGGGTGGACATTCTAACCACACACCCATGTTGTCTGGTATTGGCGTGCGCTAAAATGCACCGAACACTTGTATTTACAACTTATTGACTCTGTGTAATGACTTGGTATATCATTTAAAACATTTTCATTTGAAGTAAATATTCCTTTGCTAAATTAAAATTGAGGGTTTGGGGTTTCACTTATAGTCACGCTCGTGACAACAATACATTTTGAAAAAGGCTAAGATTTGTAATAGTTAGCTCTTTAACGACCAGGCTACCCACATAAAAAGCGTAATAAATACACCACTGTGGAAGGATCGAACCCAATTTTCAGTTAGACGAACACAGGCAGCGGCGAAATGCCTCACCCACTGTTTCATACATAAATAAAGATAATTTCACAATACATGACCATAAAGTATTTCAATATTAATTACAACTTTTACATACGTGGCACCACAGTATTGAAATAACTAGAAGAAGTCTTAAAATGCTATGTTCTTAACCATATTAAATACTGCTATAAATTATTGATAAAACATTCTCACATGTATGTCAAACAAGCTTATACGAGTAAGTTTATTATACTTTAAACGGTTGAACATGCATATTGTGTCAGTGAATACCATATAAATATGTCTTTAAAACATTTTTGTGTGCAATATCATAGAAATGATATGATATCCAATTAAATCTCATCCACATCAAATGCCCTACGAAGTAGTGTCATCACATCCATAAACAAACGTATGCATAATGCAGCGGCTTTATCCTTGTATTCACATATAATAAAAAAATAAATAATAATAATAATAACAACAACAACAATTATATTAATAATAATTTTTAAAATGCCTCACATGTATGAATTCCCTTGATTTGCAACATCGGGTATAAATATAGATCCATTTATTCACGTAGAATAACTAATACCTCACATGTGAAGTCTCGTGATCTGGTTTAGCGAACCTCGGGACTTCATACGACCGCGATATACAATGTCTGCCGCAACGTTAATCAACACTTAATTAACCGTGTCGCCTAATTAACCGAAAGCCCCGATAAGCTTGAGTGAACAACGTTTGGTAATTGAAAGCGACAAAAAATATCCTCATATCGAACAGTTAAGCCGCCAATTAACTTGAACATCGTTTTCCCAGCCTCAATGGCTGGTGTTGACAATTCATAAAATAATGACATCTTAGGTCGTCAAAACGTGAATGAAACTACCCTACAGTGATTGTCTACAAGGTGTGTCCTCCGCTGAGCAATATGTCCATACGTTGTTAATTTGGGATTGAAACTATCAAGTTCACTATTAAAAGTTGGAAATATATTTCCTTCAAATTTTCTCTGTCTCCATTTTGTACTAGTATCGAGTATTCCTTCACCTGGCGCACGCGTCGCGCAAATGAATATTTGAGCCTTTGATCATATCGAAGCTGAATGAAAAGAACCCTGAATGAAACGGCATACAGAGCTAATCAATACTACCAACCTCGACCCACATATTATTCTCAATGTAAACAACGGTCATACCCATTGCAATGTCTAAACAACAGCACGGCAACGAATGGGCGTGGCCAATTCACGCGTGAAACCTAGACTGACGTCACATTGCTTGGCACACTTGCAAAGTGCTTGAAAAACATAACTAGCATGAACAGAGATCCCCTCAAAACAAGGTCAAATATACAGCGTTGTTCGGTGTAATTGGCGATTTATACTTCGCTGAATGACAGCGCAAAGGGTTTGCTTTCCGGAAGGAAACTGACATGTAATTCACTACTGTTATGATTGACAGTCGTGTGGTAATCTGCCACCCCATTGGCTGTATTTGGAGAGGGATAATTTACATGAGAAATATCAATGTAATGTGCACAGTGCATTCGGCAGACGTGTGCAGACACACTGGAAAGTTGTTTAGACAGTCGTATCTTATTATCCTGCAAAAGTCTGATATTAAGAAGTATAATGACAATAAAAAGACTTTGCATTTCCGCTGGGCAGGGCTGGGGGAAATCTTTGCATAATGGAGTGTTCCATATTTGAATTGAGTCCCAGTGATGGCCTATACTTTTGTATCATTGCGCCTCTTTGCGACATTTAAAAAACACCATACTTTCTATAACATATAGCGTGTGATGGCGACTAACATAATAGACAAAGCATTGAAACAATATGCAGTGACACAGCTGGCTATGGAGGCATGCTCAATGCGGAAACCCATTGGAACTACATTTTTCTTGCGCGGATGATAGAAAGTAGTGCTTCGTCCCATTTCCTGTCTTGTGGAAAAATCGTCGAGAGAGAAAATTTCTAGTTTATACTGTATTCTGTATACTTAATCGAAGAATTTAACAGAAAAATGACCTGGAGAAGATGACAGAAGAACAACTTAAAAAGTAAGTGACATATATTTAAGTTTGATGTGCTGCCTCGCTTTGTCCTATGGGCTGAGTAAACTGGGCAGGGTGAAAGAATTTGTGGTTCAACATGGATGCCTCCTACCCAGCACGCCAAGCCAAGCGGCATTGATGAGGGTAGACCCATGTAAATACAGTATAAACTCTATTTCCTCGACACACGGACACAAGAAACTTTGTATTTAATAGTTTAGGTGTACAGTGAACGTTTTTACAATGTGCTAGTTAGTCCGAGACGTCTGATTGTGAGGCGAGTTGACACGGGATGGTTGCACGAATCCGAGACCTCTGTTTAGCCCTAGCAATTCATTCATAAAAGACTGTGAATGACGGTACGGGCCAGGGCTGGGCGGAAAGGACTAATGTTGTCGGTCAGTCCTTGTTAGCGGCATAGGGAATTCATTAAATCATTCCCGCTCCTAATTGTTCTTTTTAATGGTCGGTCGATGGTGTAATTATGTACATTTTAATAATTTGACACTGGTGAAGACAATGGTACGTGGATGCAGTTTGTGACTGTTGTCTTGTTTTCTCTCATCCCTATATGAATCATGAATGAACTTGGTTGGATGCTATCTATGGGCTTGTCTGAACACTTCCCGTGTCCATGTTTGATATATATATTGAAACAGGATTTCATATCTAGACATGCGGTTATTTCATTCATGAACGGGAAAACAGGAAGTTGTGAGGTTCCTGGCAAATAGAATATTCCTTGTGATGCTGATGATTTTCCTATGACATAACAGTTTCTTTGAAAGAAATATTATCCTTACCAAGTATTATTTATAATTGAGATGAATCCTTTCTTTTTGATAAATATTCATCAATAACTTAATTTACCTGGATATTTCAAGTCATGAAATTAAATATGCATTACTAAAATTATTTCATCAAATGGTTATAGCATTTTCAGTGCACTGTAATTCTCAAATATTTGTGTTTAATCATGCAAAATATTATACGTTAAATTTCTATGTTCATTACCTAATTGAAATATATATAAATTATACATTATTTATCAAAGTAAGAGTGATCTGTCTATTTAACTAACAAAATGACAACAGTCTGGCTGACAATTAGTGATGCCGCATGGCAGGAGGGGAGAAACATGTTGAATAATTGGTTGCTACATTTTCAATTAATGCATGGCAGTAGACAGGCTGGTTGTAGATGTGTATTCTGTATATACAATAATAGCAATAACAAAACCACATGATCACAATAATGTCCATCCTTGACATTGAATAAATGGGCTGAATATTAACAATACTGTGTATAGAGATGTTAAATTGGGTCATTGCAGTATTGGTTGTTATGTCCAGGTTAAAAAGGAACATTTTCCACAAAGTATAACTATTACAAGCCTATCTGTTAAGTTTATTTGTATCAGTTTGTGAAGTAATATTATGTTGAACACAATGTGAATTTAAAATATCCTTGTTTTTATATTTACCAACATTGTTCAGCTATGAATGTACAATGTTTCAGTCAGGGGCAAACACTAAAAGATTTGAATATGTTATTGTTTTATAATAACCCATTATTGAGTTATGTGGTCTGTCATAGCTTCTAAATATTTTAATATTTCACGTTGATGAGAAATTGAAACATTCAGTCAGTGTTATTTTAAAAATTTGGAAAATGTTGATGTAATATTAATTATTATTTTGCACAATACTTGCAATACCCTGCCTTGTACTCTTGATACTTGGTATGACTTGCAGACATTAAAGTGGACATATAGATATGTGTTTAAAATATTGTAACAAATGTTAATGTTTTGGCTAAAACATTTGAATTTAATTTTTCATATAGAATATTTTGTATCCTGCACAGTGTAAATCACATATGTACCAGTGATTACATTAATCTTGAGTTTAAATGCATATAGGTTCTCGGGATAACTTAGAGAGCTACCTAAAACATTCAACATGGTTATGTTAGATTTTAATTTTCCATATGAATAAATCTATTTGCAGGTCAGCGGTGTAAGCCTGATATAATGAATAGTCCAATGTCTTTATTGTGCAACTTCCCTATCACTGCCATTAAATATTGATAAAGTCAGAGCAACATGCTTTAGTACGTGAGTTAAAAATATAATAATGAACATGGCACTGTCCCTTGGTGTTAAAATGACACATGACACAGACAATGTGCCTTATATGTACAGTACTTTATCATTTTGACCCACAACCCATGCTTGCCGTTAAAGCCGACTTTGCTTGTCATAGGACGCGACTAACGGGATCGGATGGTCAGACTTGCTGACTTGGTTGATGCATGTCATCATATTCCAATTGTTGTGGATTGATGCTCATGGTGTCAATCACTGGATTGTCGGGTCAATTATTTACAGGCTGCCGTCATATAGCTGGAATATTTCTGAGTGCAGTGTCAAACCACAAACGAAAACTTTATCATTCAGTATTTGAAATTAAGAATGAAGGGGTCCTTGTCATGACCTTCATGTTAAGAATAAAATTTTATTCTAGTCAGTGACAAAAAAACCACTAATGATTACTAGCCCGAACATGGCTTTTAGCATCTCTACTGTAGATTCTAGGTTTATTATATGGGCTATTATTAGTTGAGCTTACTAGACTGTTCCAAATTATGCTAGACCTGGGCTTCATACTAGTGGCAAGTAAGGATTTGCATTAGAATTTGCTGCCAGCAACTCATGCTTGTCGCAAGATGTGTCAAACATGATCAGGTGGTCAGGCTCGCTGACTTGGTAGATGTGTGTCATCGTATCCCAATTACACAGAATGATGCTCATGATGTCAATCACTGGATTGTCTGGTCCAGATTCGATTATATACTGACAGCTGGAAGACTGCTATGTGCAGCATTAAAACAAACAAGTTGGATTTCCGCCTGGTGATTACCAAAGAGTTAGAATTCTACAGACTTGCAGTCTACAGTATAGTAAGAGTGGTAGTCGACAAGGAAATGTAGCCAGTCCTCTCTAAATTTTACTGGCAGACTTATTGTAAATTTCGCACCCAGTTATGATTCAAAGAATTTTGAAAATGTCAGGCTGTTTTGGATTTGAATTGAAGTATTGATAAATCAAATCAAATATATCAGTGCATCTGTTAGCGATACCATAGAAACTATTTTAGATCACACAAACTATATTTCAGGCTGCGTCAACCATGTGAAGCAACCTTATTTATCATTTTGACATGTACTAGTTACCGTACATCACTGTATAAGGCGACTTTTTCGCTTGTAGAATTAGGGGGTTTTCAAGGTGGGGTCAGCCTGTGCACAGGGTAGACAAGTTTTGATGTTATTTTTCCCCCCAACACAAAGACAATACTGTGAGCATATTACACTGGAAATACCATGTCAAGAAATCTGTATTGAAGTACGCAAATTAGTCTTGTAATTACACTGTCTGGTTATAAAGTGTTCATTGTATGTCTGGACTTAAGTTGACGGAGAATGGATATATATATCATAAATGCCATACTTCGACAAAGTCATATTTGTTGTAGTTTAACTATTATGTCAACATAAACTTTGGCAATCTCGAGTGTGGGAGCATATACTGTGATTGGTCAAATTATTCCAAACGTAAACATATCTGGCGATTGCAATCAGTTGTACCCAAGGGCTACCCTTATGGTTATGAATTTATTTCAAACATTTATAGGAAAGCTGCAACTAAAGTAACATGATGTTGGAATATTTTTATCCAGATAAAATATCTACACTGCAGTGCATCCCCCCACAGTACCTTCACTATAGTACCTACACTACAGTATCTACACTGCAGTGCATCCCCCTACAGTAGCTACACTACAGTATCTACACTACAGTATCTACACTACAGTATCTCCACTACAGTATCTAAACTGCAGTATCTACACTACAGTATCTACACTACAGTATCTACACTGCAGTGCATCCCCCCACAGTACCTTCACTATAGTATCTACACTACAGTATCTACACTGCAGTGCATCCCCCTACAGTAGCTACACTACAGTACCTACACTACAGTACCTACACTACAGTATCTACACTACAGTATCTACACTACTGTACCTACACTGCAGTATCTACACTACAGTATCTACACGGCAGTATCTACACGGCAGTATCTACGCTGCAGTGCATCCCCTACAGTATCTAAACTACTGTACCTACACTGCAGTATCTACACTACAGTATCTACACGGCAGTATCTACACGGCAGTATCTACGCTGCAGTGCATCCCCTACAGTATCTACACTACAGTACCTACACTGCAGTGCCTACACTACAGTATCTACTCTGCAGTGCGTACACTACAGTACCTACACTGCAGTGCATCCCCCTACAGTATCTACACTGCAGTGCCTACACTACACTACCTACACTGCAGTATCTACACGGCAGTATCTACGCTGCAGTGCATCCCCTACAGTATCTACACTGCAGTATCTACGCTGCAGTGCATCCCCTACAGTATCTACACTGCAGTGCCTACACTACAGTATCTACACGGCAGTATCTACACTTCAGTGCCTACACTACAGTATCTACACTTCAGTGCCTACACTACAGTATCTACACGGCAGTATCTACACGGCAGTATCTACGCTGCAGTGCATCCCCTACAGTATCTAAACTGCAGTACCTACACTACTGTACCTACACTGCAGTATCTACACTACAGTATCTACACGGCAGTATCTACACGGCAGTATCTACGCTGCAGTGCATCCCCTACAGTATCTACACTACAGTACCTACACTGCAGTGCCTACACTACAGTATCTACTCTGCAGTGCGTACACTACAGTACCTACACTGCAGTGCATCCCCCTACAGTATCTACACTGCAGTGCCTACACTACACTACCTACACTGCAGTATCTACACGGCAGTATCTATGCTGCAGTGCATCCCCTACAGTATCTACACTGCAGTATCTACGCTGCAGTGCATCCCCTACAGTATCTACACTGCAGTGCCTACACTACAGTACCTACACTGCAGTATCTACACTTCAGTGCCTACACTACAGTACCTACACTGCAGTGCATCCCCCTACAGTATCTACACTGCAGTGCCTACACTACAGTACCTACACTGCAGTATCTACACTGCAGTGCCTACACGACAGTATCTACACTGCAGTATCTACACTACAGTATCTACACTACAGTATCTACACTGCAGTATCTACACTGCAGTGCCTACACTACAGTATCTACACTACAGTATCTACACTTCAGTGCCTACACTACAGTATCTACACGGCAGTATCTACGCTGCAGTGCATCCCCTACAGTATCTACACTGCAGTATCTACGCTGCAGTGCATCCCCTACAGTATCTACACTGCAGTGCCTACACTACAGTATCTACATGGCAGTATCTACACTACAGTATCTACACTGCAGTGCATCCCCTACAGTATCTACACTACAGTACCTACACTGCAGTGCCTACACTACAGTATCTACACTGCAGTGCGTACACTACAGTACCTACACTGCAGTGCATCCCCCTACAGTATCTACACTGCAGTGCCTACACTGCAGTGCCTACACTACAGTATCTACACTGCAGTGCGTACACTTCAGTGCCTACACTACAGTATCTTCACTGCAGTGCCTACACTACAGTATCTACACTACAGTATCTACACTTCAGTGCCTACACTACAGTATCTACACTGCAGTGCCTACACTACAGTATCTACACTGCAGTGCCTACACTACAGTATCTACACGGCAGTATCTACACTGCAGTGCCTACACTGCAGTGCCTACACTACAGTACCTACACTGCAGTGCCTACACTACAGTATCTACACTACAATATCTACACTACAGTATCTACACTACAGTATCTACATTGCAGTGCCTACACTACAGTATCTACACTACAGTGCCTACACTACAGTATCTACACGGCAGTATCTACGCTGCAGTGCATCCCCTAAAGTATCTACACTACAGTATCTACACTACAGTACCTACACTTCAGTGCCTACACTACAGTATCTACACTTCAGTGCCTACACTACAGTACCTACACTTCAGTGCCTACACTACAGTATCTACACTTCAGTGCCTACACTACAGTACCTACACTTCAGTGCCTACACTACAGTATCTACACAGCAGTATCTACACGTCAGTATCTACACTACAGTATCTACACTGCAGTGCCTACACTACAGTACCTACACTTCAGTGCCTACACTACAGTACCTACACTACAGTATCTACACTGCAGTGCCTACACTACAGTATCTACACTGCAGTACCTACACTACAGTATCTACACTTCAGTGCCTACACTACAGTATCTACACTTCAGTGCCTACACTACAGTATCTACACTACAGTATCTACACGACAGTATCTACACTACAGTATCTACACTGCAGTGCCTACACTACAGTACCTACACTACAGTATCTACACTGCAGTGCCTACACTACAGTATCTACACGGCAGTATCTACACTTCAGTATCTACACTACAGTATCTACACTGCAGTGCCTACACTACAGTACCTACACTTCAGTGCCTACACTACAGTATCTACACGGCAGTATCTACACTACAGTATCTACACTACAGTATCTACACTACAGTACCTACACTTCAGTGCCTACACTACAGTATCTACACTTCAGTGCCTACACTTCAGTGCCTACACTACAGTATCTACACTTCAGTGCCTACACTACAGTATCTACACTGCAGTACCTACACGGTAGTATCTACACGGCAGTATCTACACTACAGTATCTACACTGCAGTGCCTACACTACAGTACCTACACTACAGTATCTACACTGCAGTGCCTACACTGCAGTACCTACACTTCAGTGCCTACACTACAGTATCTACACTGCAGTATCTACACGACAGTATCTACACTTCAGTATCTACACTACAGTATCTACACTGCAGTGCCTACGCTACAGTATCTACACTTCAGTACCTACACTTCAGTACCTACACTTCAGTGCCTACACTACAGTATCTACACTACAGTACCTACACTTCAGTGCCTACACTACAGTATCTACACTGCAGTACCTACACTTCAGTACCTACACTTCAGTGCCTACACTACAGTATCTACACTACAGTACCTACACTGCAGTACCTACACTTCAGTACCTACACTGCAGTGCCTACACTACAGTACCTACATTACAGTATCTACACTGCAGTGCCTACACTGCAGTACTTACACTTCAGTGCCTACACTACAGTATCTACACTGCAGTATCTACACTACAGTACCTACACTGCAGTACCTACACTTCAGTACCTACACTTCAGTGCCTACACTACAGTATCTACACTACAGTACCTACACGGCAGTATCTACACGGCAGTATCTACACTACAGTACCTACACTGCAGTACATCCCCCTACAGTACCTACACTACAGTATCTACACTACAGTATCTACACTACAGTATCTACACTACAGTATCTACACTACAGTACCTACACTACAGTATCTACACTACAGTATCTACACTACAGTGCCTACACTACAGTACCTACACTACAGTACCTACACGGCAGTATCTACACTACAGTATCTCAACTGCAGTGCCTACACTACAGTATCTACACTACAGTACCTACACGGCAGTATCTACACTACAGTATCTAAACTGCAGTGCCTACACTACAGTATCTACACTACAGTACCTACACTACAGTACCTACACTACAGTATCTACACTACAGTATCTAAAATGCAGTGCCTACACTACAGTATCTACACTACAGTATCTACACTACAGTACCTACACTACAGTATCTACACTACAGTGCCTACACTACAGTACCTACACTACAGTATCTACACTACAGTGCCTACACTACAGTATCTACACTACAGTGCCTACACTACAGTGCCTACACTACAGTATCTACACTACAGTATCTACACTACAGTACCTACACTACAGTATCTACACTACAGTGCCTACACTACAGTATCTACACTACAGTGCCTACACTACAGTGCCTACACTACAGTATCTACACTACAGTACCTACACTACAGTATCTAAACTGCAGTGCCTACACTGCAGTGCCTACACTACAGTACCTACACTACAGTACCTACACTACAGTATCTACACTACAGTATCTAAACTGCAGTGCCTACACTACAGTATCTACACTGCAGTACATCCCCCTACAGTACCTACACTTCAGTACCTACACTACAGTACCTACACGGCAGTATCTACACTACAGTACATCCCCCTACAGTACCTACACTTCAGTACCTACACTACAGTACCTACACTACAGTATCTACACTACAGTACCTACACGGCAGTATCTACACTGCAGTATCTACACTGCAGTGCCTACACTACAGTATCTACACTGCAGTACCTACACTACAGTACCTACACTACAGTATCTACACTACAGTATCTACACTGCAGTACCTACACGGCAGTATCTACACTACAGTACCTACACTACAGTACCTACACTACAGTACCTACACTACAGTATCTACACTACAGTACCTACACTACAGTATCTACACTACAGTACCTACACTACAGTATCTACACTACAGTATCTACACTACAGTATCTACACTGCAGTGCCTACACTACAGTATCTAAACTGCAGTATCTACACTACAGTACCTACACTTCAGTACCTACACTACAGTACCTACACTACAGTATCTACACTACAGTACCTACACTACAGTACCTACACTACAGTATCTACACTACAGTATCTACACTACAGTATCTACACTACAGTACCTACACTACAGTATCTACACTACAGTATCTACACTACAGTGCCTACACTACAGTATCTACACTGCAGTGCCTACGCTACAGTATCTACACTACAGTATCTACACTACAGTATCTACACTACAGTACCTACACTTCAGTATCTACACTACAGTATCTACACTACAGTACCTACACTACAGTATCTACACTACAGTACCTACACTACAGTATCTACACTACAGTATCTACACTACAGTACCTACACTACAGTATCTACACTACAGTACCTACACTACAGTATCTACACTGCAGTACCTACACTACAGTACCTACACGGCAGTATCTACACTACAGTACATCCCCCTACAGTACCTACACTTCAGTACCTACACTACAGTACCTACACTACAGTATCTACACTGCAGTACCTACACTACAGTACGTACACGGCAGTATCTACACTACAGTACCTACACTACAGTACCTACACGGCAGTATCTACACGGCAGTATCTACACTACAGTACCTACACTGCAGTGCCTACACTACAGTATCTACCCGGCAGTATCTACACTGCAGTGCATCCCCTACAGTATCTACACTGCAGTGCATCCCCCTACAGTATCTAAACTACAGTACTACACCTGGTTGGTTGGTTGGTTGGTTTTACGCCGCATTCAGCAATATTCCAGCTATATCACGGTGGTCTGTAAATAATCAAGCCTGGACCAGACAATCCAGTGATCGATATCATACTACACTTGTATGACAATACCTCCACTACAGTATTACCCTTGACCGACACTTCCTTCAATATACTACATGAAGCACCATACCTACACTTATTTAAGATACAAATCTTACATTATGGTTCCTACACTACATTAGCTTCCCTACTCTACCGTAGTCACACCACAACACACTTCACTCACATCTTGATCACACTATACACAACTGGTTTGCCTGGTCCAGGGTCAATTATTTTACTGAGCTGTTGGGATGTAACTTTTATATTTGCTTACCTCATACACCTACATGTCGAGCACACCATACCCAGACAGCTGTGTTTATGTCATACAAATACATGGTTCAACACTTCACGTTGTTTCATGGTGTACACTATCATATGCACACTTGTAAGTTTATGGGGCCGACACCATTTTTTAAACAGAATGGATATCAACGAGAAGCTTTCCTTGGGCTATTTGTGCAAGTAGGCATTCCATGTTAATTTCTATTCCCTTAGACATTAAACTGAAAAATGTTCATTTTTGGGAGTACATGGCAAGGGCAGATAACTCTAAATACACATTTTGAATGAAATATATGTTTGAAATCCAAATCATATCAGTTTGAAACCTGAGTTCATTGATTTCCTGATCAATACAATGATTGGAAACTGAGACCAATCAATCATCGATTTGAAGTTGATTAATTAGAGAGAAAAAAATATTTATGTGCATCATATCATGGGTTGGCTATTGTCATCACCGAAGACACAATATAATGTACCTCAATATGTTTCTTCTTTCTTTACATGTTATACAGCCAGAATAATGTAGGGGTGACTATTTGGACTATTACTATAGTGTTAAACTATAGTGTTAAACCATCTTTGCTTGATAATTGTGTTATTCCGTGCCATAGAAAAGAATGAAGTATTGCCAACAATGTCACTGTCTCCCTGTTGCAACAAAAAAACAAAGGGAAGTAACTCTAATCTGATGTCAAATTTTTGCTAATCAACACACGGCAGGTTTGACATTTTGAATTTTCTGAAGTATAATTTGTTTTATTGTAACTAATTGTGACTGTTGATGCTCATAATATCAATCATTGAAATGTCGTCATAGTGCTGAAATATTGTAGAGTGCAGCATTAATCAGGACACTTAACACTATACCCCTAATCAACCAAATATTATAGTGCATATATCAGGTGTTTGTATCCTTGAAAAAATCTGTCCTAGTCACACAAGATGTGAATGATATGATTCAGTTATTCAGTTGATGATATGGGAGAAATACATCTACAGGTTTGTAACAGATAGGCTGAGCAGCTGATCTTCATTATGCTGTAACTAACCTGCCTGCATAATGTAGGCACACAACACTATGAATGAAGCTGTTAATGGTGGCTCATTGATATCTGTAGTTTATGTTGCCTTACTTGTATCACTTAACACTACATTAGCTTCTCAATAGGATCATCGGGCAGTCCCAAATCATCAGCTGATTGGGGGCTGGTTGTTAGGGTTCCCTATTGCATGAGCATAAGTATTATTCATTACAAGATTGTGATATTTACAGTCTGTACTAAAATATGTTGTGTTTATGTGACCAGTCTTTTCTCTTGACATCCTTTCCAGTAGATTTTGGTGTTAATTTGTGGACTTTTATTAGCTGAACCTACTTAACCAACAGGTATTTGGGCATACACTGGCTTTGGACTTGTGGCTCAATTTGCAAACTGTAGTTGTATGATAGAAAATATTTTTCTTTATATGAGCCTGAAATTAATGCAAAATATGAGTGTCCGATTTGTGCCTTAATCGTGATGTAATTGTATTACGATAGTATGCTAAATACTTAACATATTCTTACTCTGAGAATCCTAGGATGTCTGGTCCAAGATTCAATAGATTGCTATGGCAGCCATGATAAGTTAGAAGGCATTGGTGGCACAGTGGTTTTAGTATGCAACTCTCTGTACAGAGTTGAGTCCCTTAGCTGGAAGGATCCTTGGTTTTGAATCCAATATTCCAACAAATATTATCTTCCAGAAGCATGATAAGCAAGATACCTGCACACAGGATTCATTCAGGTACACAGTCTAATCCTTTCACCTACAGACCTGTGAAGATCCGGGATAGAATAGGTCTTCAGCAACCCATGCTTGACGTAAAAGGTGGCTATGCTTGTCGTAAAAGGAGACTAACAGGATTGGGTGGTCAGGCTCGCTGACTTGGTTGATGCATGTCATTGATCCCAATAGCGTGGATCGATGCTCATGATATTAATCACTGGATTATCTGGTCCGGACTCGATTATTTACAGACCGCCATCATATAGCTGGAATATTGCTGAGTGCGGCGTAACCAACCAACTTTCACCTACAGTCCGAAGCCTGAGTCCAGCACAATTCTGTTTAGACTAGTAAGCACAGCTAGTAATAGTCTAATAACATCAAAATCTTCAGAAAATAATGCTTATCGACAAGTTTGGGTGACAACGTTTTTAGCACAGACTGGGTACATGTCTCTGACCTGTGTCATTTGCAACTTTTCTCCCACTAAGCTTCAGTGCCTTGATATACCTGAAATGCTGTTCATTGCTGTTAGAGCAGACTCATTCAATCGATCTCTGTGCCTATTGAACCATCTGAATGAACAGCATGTGATATTGTGTTTGTTATGTGATGGCATCAAACTGTTCAAGCGAGACCTAAAACTAACAAGTCATTGTACTTATTGGATGTCTCTGAAGCAAGACAGGGATCTATTTTCATGACACAGTGAATTAGGACCTATGTAATTCATAGCCCTCCAGGGTACAATATACAGCATGCTTCCCACACCTTTATGATGATTTGTTAAAAATTCCATGAAAAATTTGAACAAATTTATGTTCATAATCATATGCTGTACTGACTCAGAAAGTACTTTAACACAGTTTATGACTTTTATAAGGGATCATTGAAACATGCATTTAACTTCATTTATCACGAGATGTTTGGACATGAATGAACAAGTCACAATGAGCTCATGTTCTGTTTTGACGAAGGTTGTTGAAAACAGCCAACCTATAGACATGGAGCTACTGTAATCTGTTCTGTAGCTTCAGTCAAACTGAGAAATTGTTGATTACTCATCTCTCTAATGTCTGCATAAAAATTAGATTGTCTGCCTTACCTATCTGGGAGATGTGCAGTAGAAATGATTAAGACGTTTTAGATTTGGCCCCATCAAAGAACAGGAAGTCCATCAAAATAGAATTTTCAGAAGTATTGACTCAGAATAAAATGTATGTTGGTAGTGAGGCACTGTCAGGAGACATCTTTCAAGGGTAATGTTGTGCAGGTATGCTCCTGCTTTTAAACTTAGAAGTTAAATAAATACATCTTTGAGACTGGTAGGGGTTGATTTTAGTTTTTATGCGATTATTCTCCCAGTGTTGGACCCAGTTGACACTGCAATCCACAGTGCAAAGTTGCCTCCCTTAGGCATGCCAGAATACTATGTTCATAGGTTTGCTCTCCAGATTTGCATGATTATGGGTCTTGGTGCTTATTGGTTCCAAAACATTGGTAAACGTCTAAGATATGCATAACTTCGGGCTATTCACTGACATTTAGAGTTGGCACACTCATAGAATTCAACAATGCTCCAAGTGGCGTAAAACCCCACTTTTACACTTCCTGACCACCTGTTGTGTGTAGTGGATTGAGCGCCTGGAGAGTGGAAAGTCAATGGTTTGATTCCAAGGCCTGATTACACAAGAAGATGTACTTGTTGTTACCCTGCCTGTTGCTTGGCATTAAAGGGATAAAGCAAAGACTGACTGGCTTGGAGTCCACATATGTGTCTGAGTATCCATGTTAAACTGTGGTATGGTATCTCACCTGGCTAGCACAATAAACCCAACATTAATCTGGACTAGTACAAGCAGTCAAGCACACACCTGCATGCACATCGAGATATGAGTGAAGTAATCTTGAAAGCGACATTAAACCCCATTTCACCTCACCTCACTCGCTCTCCTTCAATGCCTCGTTTGTAGGGCCAGGGAATGTCGACCTCATTCTTAATGGATTCAACTGCTAAATGATATTCTTGTCAAATCTGGAAATAGGTGTAACAAAATCTATGACATGGTTTCATTTTGATACAGTGATTATGTGGTGCTGCATCCTGTATAATTTGCCCTTTGAAATACTATCAAATGCCAGCCTGTCCCATTTGTTTTAACTCAGCTTGTTTAACCACGCATGGTCTGACTGGTGTCATTTGGGTTGCCAGATTTGGGTATTTTTCAATTAATATGTCACATCAATCTGTTGTTAATACCAAAATTTTCACTTGCTTAAATACGGACAATGTAAAATAACAAATGATTGCTGATAGAAATACATAAGGGAAGATTTTGAACATGAAAGTGTGAGTTACAGAAGCTTCGACAAGGCATTGGGGATTTGGGCTACCCTGTGTTTGTTGTAAGAGGGGACTGGATGTCTTACTTGGCTGATTGTATACCATTTGTATGCCAATGTACCCTGAGATGTTTTCAACAAAATAGCATCACTCACACACGGTAGCTGACATATTGTGATATAACTGAAATCAGACAAAATGTGTTTTTCCGAAGATCTATGTAAATATGGGCTTCAGTGTGAGTTACAGATCGGTTGAACCAAGGTTGTTCTGAGCGTTGGTAATAAAGTGTCTTTTTAGAGATTTTAATATACCTTTTTTGGTGGGAAATAATTGCAAATGTTTTGGTGATGAATATCTAATTTTTTAATGTGATGATAAAATACTTCCTGCACTAGCCAGTCATAAAAAGTTCCTTTTTTTTCGGTTAGACAGATAGCTAGAGGGGCACATCATTGTGGTTTATGATCTTGCAAGGCAGCAACATTTGAGGGTAGGAAATATTCATGAAGGTAATATACCTCTCACTAAGCCAAGGATTACCCTGATATGAAACAGGTTGTACAGAAATACCACCCTCAGTAGACATGGTGGACGCTGGTTTGAGTATGCATCCACCAACACTCTTCACAGGGCAGTGGCACACAAATAGAATATACCTGCCGATTTCTGAAAGATCAGTTATAATCTCTCACTACAGTGGCTAAATGTAGGAGAGGAGAGGAATCCTCTTCATCCCAGACTAGGGGGAATGGGGACAGGGTGCACATTTCTTGGTTGGGCACTCAGCACAAGGTGAAGGCTGGTTCTGAAGGCAAGATTGTGGGACTCCTTGTAAAGTCAAGGCAAGATTAGGGGACTCATCGTTGATTGAAGGCAAGATTAGGGGACTCATCGTAAAGTGAAGGCAAGATAAGGGGACTCATCGGAAAGTGAAGGCAAGATAAGGGGACTCATCGGAAAGTGAAGGCAAGATTAGGGGTGGTCATTATAAAGTGAAGGCAAGATAAGGGGACTCATCGGAAAGTCAAGGCAAGATTAGGTGACTCATTGTAAAGTCAAGGCAAGATTAGGGGACTCATCGGAAAGTGAAGGCAAGATAAGGGGACTCATCGGAAAGTGAAGGCAAGATAAGGGGACTCATCGGAAAGTGAAGGCAAGATTAGGGGTGGTCATTATAAAGTGAAGGCAAGATAAGGGGACTCATCGGAAAGTCAAGGCAAGATTAGGTGACTCATTGTAAAGTCAAGGCAAGATTAGGGGACTCATCGGAAAGTGAAGGCAAGATAAGGGGACTCATCGGAAAGTGAAGGCAAGATTAGGGGTGGTCATTATAAAGTGAAGGCAAGATAAGGGGACTCATCGGAAAGTCAAGGCAAGATTAGGTGACTCATCGTAAAGTCAAGGCAAGATAAAAGGACTCATCGGAAAGTGAAAGCAAGATTAGGTGACTCATCGGAAAGTCAAGGCAAGATTAGGGGTGGTCATTATAAAGTGAAGGCAAGTTAAGGGGACTCATCGTAAAGTGAAGGAAAGATTAGGGGACTCATCCTGAAGTGAAGGCAAGATAAGGGGACTCATTGTAAAGTGAAGGCAAGATTAGGGGTGGTCATTATAAAGGAAAGCAAGATTGGGGGATTCATCAGAAGATGAAGGGGCACAGAACAAGGGGAAGCCAAGGGGGCCAGTCATGAGGTGAAGGCAAGATTGGGGGCACTTAGCACCTGGTCATGGTTGGGGCCTCTCAGCATGCAGGCAATATTGGGCGCACTCAGTCCAAGGGCAAGATTGGGTACACTCAGCACATGGGCACATTGGGGGCTTAGCCCAAAGTGAAGGCAGTATTGGGGGTACTCAGCTCACTAGGGGCAAGAGTGGTCATTTGGGTGGAAAATTGCCATGGTATAGCTGAAATATTGCTGACTGTTGTATAAAACAAAAAACAAGAAAACAAACCAAGTGAAATGTTGTGTCAGGTAATGAATAAAAGCTTCCAGCGTGGTAAGGGGCTCGAGTATGAATCGGCCAGTAACAATTTTATAAAATCATACCTCCTGTCAATCTATCTCGTCACAACTTGCCATGCAGACACCAACTTTCACAACCAGTGTGAACATTTCTGTTTTTTTTATAAACCCTGTGAGTGTTATTTAGAAAGCATGATGTTACAAGGCAGGGTTAGGGGAAGTGTGGACTCAGGTTTCTCTGTCAGGATGTCCCCACCAGGTTTACATGCCAGTGTGCAGTTTGTTTACAGGCTGTCATACCCCTCTCACTGTCAGAAACTGCCTGTCCTGCCTGCCTGCTTGCCTGCCATGTGCTGCCCCTGCAGTCAGTGGTTTGGTGCTAGGTTGTCATGTGAGGGCTTACCATGACTAGATCAAGAAACATACATGGGCTAGTGTCCGACCTCTTGCTGCCAGAATAAACCTCCAACCAGATATCTTTGTACCAAGAATTTAGTAGTAGTTTTAAGTAACTTTCTCTTTTCTCATTTTTCGTATTTATTCTATACTGAGCAATACACTTCTTGCTCTCATTGTTGAAATGGCAAGGAGCATAAGGATGGTTAAGAATTATTAAGAATAAATGTTTTTGTTCCATACGACTTGAAAGAATGGCAGTTTATTTCTAAGGCCTTATGTTTGCACTGAAAATGTGCAGATTTCTGAACTAAATTCTTGCAGTGCTGAAATTTCTACCTTCATCAGATTGATACAGAAATTGGTTTCAGATTATATATTCTGGACATTAGGCCAGGCAATTTATTTGTTGGTGTTCGTATTTATTGTGTGAAAAATTCTGATTAGTAGGTGGAATTTCCTCACAAAGAAGGGTTCAGTATGGATCCCCATGTCAGTGCACTGGGGCAGAATGTCCCCAGTACCCAGTGTTGGTGAGAATTATGAGTAATGAGTATTGGACGGTCACAATGTGTGACCTGGCTGATTGTGTGCCATTGTGGCCAATCACACATGTTAGCCATTGGTTTACCTGGCACAAACTGGATTGTTGATCGGTAACAGTGACACAGCTGGAATATTGCTGACTGAAGTGTAGGACAACATTCACTCTCTCAGTGTGGATCAGAGAAGATACCCAAGATTCGTGAACTCAAATTGCCATAAAAACAAAATATGCTGAGAGCAGTAATATACAGATAAAGTCTGAACAGTGCATTAATGGTGCATTGATGGGCTAAACTGACGATGTTCACTGCAGTAAAACATTGCATGCTAAATTGACAGGTTGACTACAGTAAAACAGTGCATGCTAAACTGATGAGGTTTACTGCAGTAAAACACTGCATGCTAAACTGACATTGTTTACAACAGTAAAACACTACATTCTAAATTGACAGGTTGACTGCAGTAAACTGCATGCTAAACTGACGAGGTTGACTGCAGTGAAACAGTGCATGCGAAATTGGCAGGTTGACTACAGCATGAATAACTTCATGCATCATAATTTTTATTAAGAACACTCTCAATGTTGAATAAATAAATCTAACTTTTCTCTACACTATGACATGGGCCATTCTACTTTGTGGTCACTCAGCCCTGACCAGTACAGGTCCTGATCATGGTTATATGGTTGTCCAATATGCACCACATTGCACCACATATGCATGTTAAACCCTGTGACCACTGAAGAATGTATATTTGCGACTGAAGAATGTATATTTGCGACGTCTTCTCATTGAAGCAGATGTTTTGATGTGTATAGTTCTCAACTATTTAAGATATTCTCCACTTGGATGATTAACATTTCTGCAATTAATCTTCGTCACAATCTCCAGCAATGATTAATTGAGATTTGATGGTAACATGACTGACTGATGGTGTTGCACCCAGTTTGGAACGGTGTGGGTTTTGATGCAGAGAACGAGATAAAACGTTTACGATCACTTCAGTCTTATTTCAGCCATATGATGATTTGGTATGTGTGTGGGTGTGGCATTTCTTGAAAGTGCTCCCATATAAATATTGTGATTTTGTTTTGGTCATTTCTGACAAGAATTGAGGGGTAGCTGCATACCACTTGTTCACAGTTCGTTCCTGACTGTATGTCAATATATACGATTCTTGCACTGTTGCGAATGTCGCATTACAGATGGTATTGTGTGATCAACTTGTTAGTTAAGAGTTTAAATATATGATAATATCACATGGCACCTGCATACTGTTTTGAGTGAGTGAGTTAGCAATATTCCAGCAATATCATGGCGGGGGACACCAGAAATGGGCTTCACACATTGTACCCATGTAGGGAATCAAACCCAGGTCTTCGGCGTGACGAACCAACGCTTTAACCACTAGGCTACCCGACCGCCCCCATACTGACTTGAAGTAATAATAGTGTTGAAGTCTGAGCTACCAGTACCTTGTGTGTGATGATAAAGTAAGCCTTTGTGGGACTTTATAGGGCACCTGCAATTGACTAGAGATGGAGAAGGCTGAAAAATAGTGTTGTTGTTTAGTGTTCTTGGGAGGGGACCATGAAGGAGAAAGACTTGTTTGTTTTATTTACAAAATATTAATATTTGTAAGTTTTAAGAAGAAGACTACTGTACCAGATTTGTTTCTTTAGGAAAGGATATGAGTTCTGATTGACAAACCTTTAGAGGGGGAAAAGGGAAGGGGAACAAAGGAATCTATTAGAGAGAATCATCATTATGCTGTACTCTTATGAATAACTGAAGTGAATTGTTTTATAGGTATTACTTAAGTGTTCACAAAAACATTATGCAAGTGGGTTGGTTGCCCACCTGGCGTTAGTTCAAGAGTCATGGGATTTCCCCTCCACTCCAAGCCACACATCTCCTCTACCTTAGTGAACCTATAGCACCACTGCTATGTTCTGTTGCCCCAATCCTCATACCCAACCTCTGTACACCCAAAGAAATCCATCTTCTCAAGGGGACACCTCTTCCTCATTACCCATTCCGGGGGGGCCAGGCTCACTGACTTGGTTGATGCATGTCATCGATCCCAATTGCGTGATCGATGCTGATGATAATAATCACTGGATTGTCTGTTCCAGACTTGATTATTTACAGACCACAGTCATATAGGTGAAATATTGCTGAGTGCGGCGTTAATCAACCAACCAACCAACCCATTCAACCATGTCAATAAGTAATGACAGACAATTGAAGTATTTTGGGGAGGGAAAAACATTATGAGGTATATAAATATTAAACATGAGGGCTGGTATCTAATTACCAAGGAATCATTTTCAGACATGGGTTAACCTGCCAAAATCTTACAGAAGTTTGAACAGCCATCTTTCTGCCAGGTGATGAGGCAGTGTCAGATAGTGATCATGTTCGTGGGGGATGTTGAAACCAGCCTGCCCATTCACTAAAGTAAAATTTCCTCCAAGCAGCACTACTAAGCTGGCTGTGATACAAGGAGCAGTGATCTAAATATAGGTCTCCCACAGAGGAACACTTCCTTGGCTGGCAGCTGAGGGAGGCCTATTCACAAACGCTGGTGCCTGGCTTCTTGTTGAATAGCATGGTATTCCCCTGGCCTTCCCCATACCTATCCACCATTCACAGTCTCCACTATTGTACAAACTGCCCCTTGCATTTTTAGGAGTAGGATATCAGGTTATGAATGAATTATTGAACACAAGCTTCAGCTATTGTACTGTAATGGCCATATGCATGTACCCTGAGAACTAGTTCAGTTCATGGTATTGTCTACGCATGTGTAGGCCTGCTGAGACTGTCGTTGGTATTAAGTATTGTACACCACTGTCAGGGATAAGTTCTACATTTCATTTGCCTTGGTATGGATAACACAGATGTCCTATAGTACATGGGTTAAACTTGGTGGGCAATGAGTTTGAAATATCATGTTTGGTGATGGGGGAATATGCTGGGGAGAAGAGAAGCTCAAACCATTACTGTTCTTAGATAATAATGCTGTGCAACTTCATAGATGGTTTTAACATTATCCAAGTTCGGGAGGACTTTCTGTGGAAACTTCTCTCACTGCTCATGAATCATAGATTGTTTTTTCTTCAGAAGACCTGTTGAATGGATTTCTACATGTATGCATTCTATTACCATCAGGACCATCCCAGAGAGGGTTATGTTACACTCATCCCACTTATATATATGCCCTTTATGAATAAATGATGTGTTATTTTTTGCTGACTTTCAAAATCCTACCCTTTTCTTGTGTTATCGACCCGTGATGATCCGGGGTAGAACAGGTCTTCAGCAACCCATGCTTGCTGTAAATGGTGACTATGCTTGTCATAAGAGTTGATTAACGGGATCGGATGGTCAGGCTCGCTGACTTGGTTGATACATGTCAGCATATCTCAATTGCGTGGATCGATGCTGATGATGTCAATCACTGGATTGTTTGGTCCAGACTCGATTATTTACAGATCGCCATCATATAGCTGGAATATTGCTGAGTGTGGCGTTAAACAACAAACCAACAATCAAAATCTTGTGTTATTCCATGAGCATGAAATATAGTTGTACAACTTTTGTTAGATTCTGGGACATGAAACATTGAAAGGTCACCAGTACCTGATGTCTATTATAACATGGCTCAAGATGGTCACAATGGCTGCCAAGTATGAATAATTGCTGGTTGGCGGATCGCCAATGTAGTGAAGCTCCATGGCCTGCATCGCTTCAGGCTTTCATCAGACATTTAGCTGTCATGCTGTCCTAGAACTGTTGTACTGTTTAAAGTGACATTAAACCCAACTCATTCATTCAATGGATTGTTCACACTAGTCCCTCTCATTCACCCACTCGCTCACACACTGAATAAAGACTCACTCACTTATTAATTCACCCACTCTTTCACCCACTGAATAAAGTCACTCACTCATGTAACTAATACCTGTTCTTTAACATTGGAGTCGTCCTGTGAAGATCCGGATTAGAACAGGTCTTGAGGAACCAATGCTTTCTGTAAAAGTCGACTAACGGGATTGGGTGGTCCCAGTTACGTGGATCAATGCTCATGATGTCAATCACTATATTGTCTGGTCCAGATGCAATTATTTACAGATGACCGTCATATAGATGAAATATATAGCTAAGTGCAGTGTTAAACAACGAATGGGGACCTGGTGGTCAAGCTGTGAGACTTTGCTGGTTTGTCTGGTGGAACACCAGTTATTTACAAGTCTCCGTAATACTGCTGTTGCATGACTGACTGCTGCATAAAACAACAGATGACTGACATGGATGTCAGCACAAACACTTCCCCAAATGATCACATACATTCCAGCTATTGAAACAAAGAATTTCTACTTTCTCAAAGTGAAATCTTTTGACATGGTTAACATTGGGGAAGTTGTTTCAGACGAGTGGGCGAGTGACTAATACCTTTCCTGCTCAGCTAACGAGTCCATTATATGTGATTCCCAGCCATCTTATCATAGATACGTCCATCATTTAGTCAATCATGCAAATATCTCCTCATGATGGGCCCGAATGAAACAGTCACAGAGTGCCTACCACAGCATCTGTTCATATTAAAGTAATTAGAACACCCTCCCCCTTCAACCAGGGGTTAATGTATGCAGGGTATGAATGACTGTTGATAAAGTTTGTGAAGATATCTCATTTGAGTTGTGTGAGTCATCATGGACGGTTGAGAATGGCTAGAACACACATGAACACTGAGTGGCTTGCCAACTCTTCACCTTCTTCTATTGTTTCTAAATAGGTTAGAGGTGTCAACAATCTGTTGTTTCTAAATAGGCTAGAGGTGTCAACAATCTGTTGTTTCTAAATAGGCTAGAGGTGTCAACAATCTGTTGTTTCTAAATAGGCTAGAGGTGTCAACAATCTGTTGTTTCTAAATAGGCTAGAGGTGTCTACAATCTGTTGTTTCTTGGTAGGTTGAAATTGTCAAGCAATCTGTTTTTCCTAGTTAGGCAAGAAGTATCTAGCAACACAAGTGTCTAGTAGTGGTGTAACGATACAGTATTGTGATATGAGGCCCACGATACAATACATCGATTTACAACAAATGTATCGCAATACATATGATACATTACATTACAAGCTATATCAGTGTAAAAGCATGTAAGGAATAGCAGAAACTGTTTGCCAACCAACTTATGGAGATTCTCTAAGATTTCCCAGTTGGCTATAAATAGCCTAACATTCACTGTGCCCTCTAGCCTATGTGTTTCAGTACTATAATATCCCATATTTGATCTATGAAATTTAGAAACATATGATTCAGTGTTGTGATTCACCTGCAAAAAGAAAGAATATCAACTTTTGAAATTAAAGTACTGTTTCTTGATATGAATCGTATCATACTCAGAGTTTTGGGATAAGTATCGTATCATACTCATAGTATTGGGATAAGTATCGTATCATGCTCATAGTATTGGGATAAGTATAGTATCATACTCATAGTATCGGGATAAGTATCGTATCATGTCATAGTATCGGGATAAGTATCGTATCATACTCATAGTATCGGGATAAGTATCGTATCATACTCACAGTATCAGGATATGAATCGTATCATACTCATAATATCGGGATATGAATCGTATCATACCCATAGTATCGGGATATGAATCGTATCATACCCATAGTATCGGGATATAAATCGTATCATACCCATAGTATCGGGATATGAATCGTATCATATTCATAGTATCGGGATAACAGTCAGGGTGGCCTCTTTGGGATGTGGATTTTCAATTCCTACTGCAGGACCCGGTTTTTCGCGTGCGTGGGCAAAGTCACTGAAGCGCGTGTAAAAGGACTTTGAATATCCTGTGTATTGGTGTCACTTCACCATTAGCGCTTGGTTGATTCCCGGCCTTCATTACCACCAGGAGACTCGTTTAGCTGTCCGCGGCCTGTGCGGTTAGCGGGTGAATGTGAATACATGGAAAGACGTGTGTGTACTTGGATGTGTGTGATTTAAAATTGACGTGTTGCACTATCAGGATTGTTTGAAAATTATTACGTGAACTTCACGAGTTTAGTGGTTTATCTATTCATCATAGCACACAATGAATGGTCTACGATTTAATATGACATTCAGTTGATGTTGAGAGTTCACACAATGTGTGTGGGTATTTCCTATATCAATTACCCGTATTTTCTTGAGTATGGTGCGCACCCCCCTCTAGGGCATTCAGTATTTTGGGGGGAAAAATCGAATGCTAAGTGCAGAAAAAAATTACACCGTAGATCTACCCCTTCAGCGAATTCCGGTAAACGAACGGGTGATGAAAAACTTGGTCAGTACAAATTCGAAATTTGAGATAAAAAATCACCAGACATGTTTATTTACCGTTTAAATTGGATTTTGTGTTCTGCCAGGCGTTGTTTTACATCCAGGGATTAAGATTACCTTGTGTATTTTCTCGTAAACTAAGCCGGACACAGCAATCAGCTGTACACACGTATTCTTGGAATCTACCGGTGATTCGGTCAAGACACACCCAATGATATATAACTTTACAGTATTTTAATGCAAGGATCGGCAAAAATTGTATCTGAAACTATTTTTTATCAGGAATAATATATCCCAATATCTTGTTAATTTAGTTGCGGCTTTTACTAAACATATTTTAAATAATAATATCCCTTAGCGAAGCAGCTGATCGCTATTGCCGGGTAATTCTTTTTCACATGGAACCAGTCTGACCAGTCACCGTCAAGGCTCTCGCGCACGTGATCGCGAGAACTACGTGTTGACATAGAATCGTCAAACTGTAACAAATATGACTTTTAACGAGTCAAAGTATGGCATTTATGATATATGTATCCATTCTCTGTGAATTAATGTTCGTTTCAAGGCGTCAATAGCGGTAATCTGACCGTGGTTGCTGTTAATAAAGGTGAGTTGCGCGATCTTCCGCTCGCTTCACACGCGATTTCGCCGAAATTAATTAAAACAATATTAAAAGGAATTTTGAATCAAATTAATGAAATAAGTTACATGCATAAGTCCAGCTATACAAAAAAACAACACTTTTTATAGCCAGACAGTGTTATTACATGATTAATTTTCGTACTTCAGTATGGATTTGTTGACATGGTATTTCCGGTGTTACGTGCTCACGGCAATATCTTTCCATGGGGAAAAAAATTATAAAAACTCATTATTTCGTGTACAGTGCGCACCCTCTTCTACACAGCTGTGTTTTTTGGACAAATATTTCTCACTATACTCAAGAAAATACGGTAGCAGCTGATTAGTTATTTCATCCACGTCATGGAACAGTTAAGGCATATCTTTTTGATCGTTTATTTGAGGATGTTAGAAATAAAAGTCAACGGAAGAAATCCGTACGCCTGTTGTCTTGTTTCTTTGCTTTATGAAATATTTAGTCCCACCAAATATACATGTTCATTCTGAAATCATGTTCAGATGTCATCAACAGCTCCATTTATTGGATACATCAGCATCACAAAGAGCACCACGTGTTTCAGGCGGGTGTTTGTAGCAAGTTCAATTGCGCGTGTTATGGCAACAATATGTTGCATAAGCTATAATTTACACTATAGCAAATGCAAGAATAATAACATCAAACATAAATATAAATGGGGAAGAAAACATGATCTTTTTCAATGACTAGATAGATGGTTTACGTACTTGTCCGTTGTCGACAGGTCGGAATTCGCTTTATGCAAATATTTTTACCCGGGCATAAATTCCATTGGCCAACTTGGTTTTTCAAATTCTGAAAACACGTGGACAGTATGTTTTCTACACACAATGTTGCCTGTGATATTCACTGTGCGCGCGTGTTTACGTGTATGTTTCATCGTTTCTACCGTTATTTATTGGAATTAAAAAATGCACTCCGGTAAACCGACAATAATTGACTCCCGGACTTCCTTACGGCGAGGTGACTTGTTTCTTTGTGGGGTTGTTTAACACCGCACAGCTGGGTGACTGCGGACTGTAAATAATCAAGTCTGAACCAGACAATCCAGTGAATTCACGAGCATACGATGACATGCATCAATCTATGCAGCGAGCTTGACCATCCGATCCCGTTAGTATTGGTTCCTGAAGACCAATTCTAACCATGCTAACCCGGATCTTCACGAAGATATTGATATTAATAATACTGTGTACTTATTTTGTTGTCATTTAAATGTTACGATAACGATGCTACACAGGTTTTGAAGGTCCAATGAATTAACATTACGTCGGCCAGAACGGAAAAATACACACGTTTTGTAACTTTGAACCGTTGTATGTACACTTAAGGACATGGGTATTTTCTACAGCAGCTGCCAATAATATGTTAAAACATGACAATCACAAGTTAGTTGTAGTAGTGTAACAAACAACCGCGATGTGGTTCGCTATGTTAACAATGAGAAGAAGAATCGACAATTTGACAAACACTAAGCACACTATGGTGACATTTTTTTTCTTGTTGTGGGAATGTGACCGGGGCATATTTCACTGTGAAACGTCCTCTTAAGGTCGGATGTGTTCATCGTACAGTCAACGAAATTAGGTAGTATTAACGTTCGTGATCGAAAATCGGACAACTACACGTTCGATAACAATTCAAACACGTTGTACTAAAAAAGGAAATAATCATATTGTTATGTTACTATGTTAGCGGAATACTTTTTCAAAAACTACTGATACGGACTGTTTGCCTGACTTAAAATTCTTTATAAGGCATAGTTGGGAATGCAAGTCGCCAATTTGAAACAAGTGCCGCAAATGCTTAGAAAGCTGCTTTCTTAGTGGCTTATGTCGACTTCCTGTTAGTAATTTCATTGGTCGGTGAAACTTCGCGGAAGGTCGTTCTGACGTGACCTGTAATGTCCACAGCGGTTGCGAGAATTTGCATATGAGTTTAATGAGATTGAGGTAATCGAGGCATGTGATTAATCCTGTTTTGTTTATTTAAAGCCGTAATTGTTTATTGTTAAGCAAGTTTATCTCTGCAGACGTTGAAATATGCAGCTACTCGCCGACTCGTCTCGCATCAAAACACTTGTCTGTGTACTCGCGGGCAGATGACCACGGTCGGATTAACGAGGCTAATTAAAAAGTGATTTCAGCAATTCGTTGCAAATATGGTGTGTCGATGTCGGGAGTGCGAGGCTGTCGAATTAACGGGTCTAAATAGCGATGAAGTATATTGTAGATGTATATTGCTGCACGGTCGATTGTCAAACAATTAAAATCATTCCCGGGTTCACGTTGCCATACAGCCAATTCAAGGAATTCGAGACGTGCACGTCTGTAAAAAGTTGATATAAGTGCCTTAATGCATATCCCAGAAACTAACCCTTACTTGTTGACAAAGAAACTCGTAAGGTTGTGTCATTGTAAAGTACAGCCTGACGCGTTATTGTTGTGACTGTTAATTTGACGCATTCATTACTGGATGAACGTTTAGGAGTAAATCAGACCTCTTATTGATATGTCCATGTATTTGTACATGTTTATGTACATAAAACATATTAAATTAACTGAAACATGAGGCACTCAAGATGGGTGACAGCAGCATAAAAATGTATTATATTAAAATAGCATAATATTTTTAGATAATAATTTGTTTTAAAATATTTTACCCCGTTATCAATTCCATATGTTATTGGGCAATTCTTGGTATCTTATTAATGTTAAATGTGTTCATATACAATCATATAGAAAATATTTCGATATTGACATCAATACGTTAATTTTCGCTTCGCTTCGATTCTCTTACACTTTCACAATTCTTCGCCAGTGACTGGAAGTATGAACGATCGAGCGAATTCCGATTCAAGTAATCGTTGCATTCTCGCAAAACGCCGCGCCTGTGATGTCGATACATAGTACTTTGGCTAATTCGTGGTGTCATCAACTATCATACCACGGAAAGAAATCGTGATTCTCTCATATATGAAGTTATATATATATATATATACCTTCTGAAATGAAGAATATTTTGGCATTAATTACGGGATATTGTGCCAACGCGTGCACGGTCTAATTGGCTTTGTATATATATTAGTTGCTGATGGAATGTGCAGTTATCCCCCTGTTTGTCAATGTAAACAAAACAAGAGGCGACATATTTTAACGTGGAGGGGTAAGTTCATTTATGGAGAAGTCACGTGCTGTATTGCGTCATCCCAGTTGACCGCAGGGTGATCACTGGCTCCCATAAATATCATGCTGTTTCCCATTTGATTACGCGTATTTGGTGATAGCACAGGGATTACCTAATACAATAATATCCAAAAAACAATGAACACCTGTTATTTTTATTTGTTTAAAACACACGACGTAGGTTTTCCGTATCTGGACCTAATTATGATTCGACTTCCATCTTCATCAATTTAACAAATCAATCTTTGCTGTGACTAGTTTTGAACATCAAGCTGTCGCGTATGTAAGAGTTAAAACTAATCTGAAACTACATTAAAAGTGAGAAGAAGTGAGTGCTGAAATCATACTGGGTATATAAAAGTCCAGTTCCCAGTTTTTTCTGTACCAATTCATCATGGCATCATTGAAAAGCAGACGACAAGCATTGCGGAGAAGTCAGCGTTGATCAAGAGAGAAAGAGATTCACAGGCTAAAGACAGAATCGGAGGCCTTGGCATGAAGCAGGAAAAGACGGGGTACGACCAGACACTGGACAATGCACTGTTTGCGTGAGTTACGCTATCCCGACATGACGGGACACCCATCTGTGGCGAAGTTATGAAATTTCAAGCCCAAAAGATTATTTCATTCATGTATATCTTACCATATTTGCATTCAAATGGGCCCAACAGTCAAAGTAGTTAACAATAACGGAACATCAAAACTTCTTCAAAAGATCGATCTTACTCATTTATGCACATACGTCCTCAAGTGTTCATATAAAGTAATGTATTGGACTCCTCTTTAGTTCAACTATCACCCGACCTACATTCCATAATTGGAATAACACGGGGGTCGTCCATGGGCCCCGAGACCCGCGTTATCGCGGGGGATGACTGTATAACTGCCAATCACAGTGGATAATTAAATATACAGAGTTTCCTGTGTATGGCAGATGTGTATGCCGATTGAGGAATTTGCATTATTTCTAGAAGTACTGTATGCATATGAAATATATATTAGAAAATCACCGTGGGCATGTGGACTGTAAATATCAAATGCCCCACAGCATATTAACAATATCAAATAACAATCTTATGTTATCCCATAAGCATGCAAGCATTATGAAATCGACGCTAAAAACAAGGAAATAAATCTGTTTCACCCAAGGTGATGTGTTTAAGAACATTGGTTTTGTATGAAATAAGACACCCCGCAACATGTAATAAGGGTTAATCATATTTTATTCATCTGAGATTTGATAACAGGCCAAACTGGCTCATGTAAATAACGCTCCCTCCAACACAACATATATTAAATACCGCATTCAGCAATATTCCAGCTATATGACGGCGGTCTGTAAATAATCGAGTCTGGACCAGACAGTCCTGTGATTGACATATTGAGCATCGATCCACGCAATTGGGATTGATGACATGCATCAACCAAGTCAGGGTCGCTGACTTTGTTGATGCATGTCATCGTTTGTTTGTTTGTTGTTTCACGCCGCACCCAGCAATATTCTAGCTATATGACGGCGGTCTGTAAAATAGTCGAGTCTGGACCAGACAACCCAGTGATTAATATCATGAGCATCGATCCACGCAATTGGGATCGATGACATGCATCAACCAAGTCAGCGAGCCTGGCCACCCGATCCCGTTGGTCGCCTTTTACAAGCATGGTCACCTTTTACGGCAAGCATGGGTTGCTGGCATGTCATAGTATCTCAATTGCTTGAATCCACATGCACATCAATTCCAACACATTTCTCCTGGTTTTTTTTAATCTTTTTTCGCCACGGCGTAATTCATGGATGCAATCAAGGTAATCGCCGTTTCACTTCGACTTACCCGATTTCATAATGTTTTATGCAATAACTGAACTGAGCAAAAACTCCGTGAAACTATGTTTACCACAAGTTCGTTGTCGCTGTCTCGGCGCCTTATAACATGTATAAAAAAAGCCCGCAAGCGCTTAGCACCACTGGTAATGCAAATATGATTCGCCAGGCATATGTCTTTTACCAGTTGAAATGGGTAAAAGACATATGCGCAACACGTTGGAATTTAATGCTTGCTAATCGTATATATAAGCAACATTTATCCAATGAGGACAGTCGGGATTTTACTATCGATTTTATTTGTGTGGCGGCAGTTTCATATATAATATAACCCCAGATCCATATTGGTAATACTTTACGCATGGAAATCAACCGCGATATCGTGGTTCTAAATATTTGAATCTGCTGTCACAATTATTTTGATTGCTATTAAAATTCCACATGCTCCCCAAATCCCAACACATTTTCCCTGCTTTTGATCTTTTTTCACCACCGCGTTACGCATGGAGGTTGACGAAAATAGTCGAAAACAACCGTGTGTTCATTTGTGTAAGCATTTGCATAATGCAGTGTCGATACGGAACATTGAGGTTAACATCGCCATCACACACACATATGTGCTGTCACAATCAAAATCGCTAATATTATACCACATGTCCCCCAATTTCCAACATATTTCTCCTGCTTTTGATCTTTTCTGAAAATGTATGCCATTTTTTCTTGTAATCTCCGTTTTTGACGACTGTTGTTTTCGATTTATATGTATGATAAAACAACCCATACATATTCGTCAGGCGGTATCCTTGGAAACCATCATGGTTATCATGTTTAAAAATATTGAAATCTGCTGTCACAATTCCAACACATTTCTCCTGCTTTTTAAATGTTTTTCGCCACCGCGTTACACATGGAAGTTGGCGAAAATAGTTAAAAAACTGTTCCGTAAGCATTTGCGATTCTAATGTTATCAAATTCTTTGATTCAAGGAAATGCCATAAATCCCTGTATAACAACTTCTGATAAGTTTATTACATAAACAGAATCACCTGCCCGACATGCTCATTACAGAACATTTCAATACATACACGGCACAGATCACTTTTGCGTCGTGCCATGACCTCATTGTAGACATGATAGAGCTACTGGTCACCGACCAGTTATCGCCATTTGTTTTTTCATTTCTGTCACTCCGTGATTTCAATTCGTGAAATAAGATTCCGTTGATCTCTGTTAGAACTTTCGCGTGCCACGTGCCACGTGATCACGCATGCGCTTCAGTTATACAAGTGACATTACCAATTTGTCGTCTGCAATCTGACAAACCAATGTTCCCCAAATTCGATCTCTACATGCTTATGTTATGTACTATGGATTTCGATATATACCCATGCTATGTACAGCTCAAATAGGTTCCAGAATTGTATTTTGAGAAAGAAATGACTGACCGATAGAAAGCAATGCCAGAACGGAAGTGTGTCATTGTGGGTTTTTTTAATGTTTGAGTGAATTAGTCGCGTTAGCCCGCATGTCTTTGATAAAACTGTATTCGAGCTTGGCGATTATTGTGGGTTTTTTAAAAAAATATTTCCTCACTAGTGTTTTGTTTATCATTTTCGGATAAATATTTCTCTCTTCTAATGAAAACGAGCAAAATTAAAATGATATCCCGTGCGACAACGGGGAGTTGGCGATAATTTATAGCCAGTAGCAATACAGTCTAAATAATTATGCCAAATAATATGTAAAGCGCACAGAAAGGCTTGCATTTCTAATTTCAGAATAAGCGCGTTTGTTTACGAAATGTTGTGTCACATGATATGCAAATTAGGTGTAATGCCAGGTCACCCATGCGCCGGAATAAAGCTTTTTGCCGGATCATGGTTGGTCTGATTACAACAATGCTTATCGTTTTTACTGAATTGTTATATTCTGACCGTACTTCAGATGGAAATCGCGCGGATGTTTAAAATATGGAACTTCGTGGACATATCGTGGTTGGTTACCACATGTGACAAAGATTTCTCATGTATATATTCTGGCATTAAACATCGTGTCCGTGCCGATAACTCGAGGTGACAAATGCCGACTGACATGACTAACATCACACGAACGTCTTTCGCATGCTCGAATTATTCCGTACCGTATCGCCACATAATAAAGTGGCGGAAGGGAACATTGAGGTGAGTATCGCCATCACACACACACATATATATGCTGTCACAATTAAAATCGCTAATAAAATCCCACATACATATTTGTCAGGCGATATCCACGGAAACCAACCGCGTTATCATGGTTATAATATATTGAAATTTGCTGTCTCAATTCCAACACATTTCTCCTTTTTTTTCGCCACCGCGTTACAGTGTTCCGTAAGCATTTGCGATTCTCATGTTATCAAAATTGTCATACAAAATTCATGAAATCAAGAAAATGCCATAAACAATATAAACATAAACAACTAAACAACTAAAAATTCTCTTGCAAAATTCGTGGGTTCGAGGAAATGCTGGCTTTGATTTTATTAACGAGGTGCCGTAAATCACTGTAAAAACAACTTGGTGACACTGACAAGTTTATTACATAAACAGAACACCTGCCCGACATGGTCATTACGTAACATTTCCTGTGTGTTACAGCAAAGATCACGATTGTGTTTGTAGGAATTACCATAATTAATTCACATGGTGTAACTTGCGTTGACCATACGATGAGACCTGACATTAGGCACAAGTAGTGAGCTGATCCGGTCGAAGAACTCTCAAGTTGTCTGCACATGCGGTAAAAGAGCCCTCAAAATGTAACGAAATGTCATTTCTTGGGTACCTGAGACAGTCAAAGCTTTTGAGAATTTCCTCATTCTCTCTCCAATGTCTTTTTGTTTGAAGGCAACATTGTATTACGCTTAATAATGACGATGTACTTAGAGTTGTATATTTTATTGCCGCTTCTTCTTCTTGGCAGCTGATGGTAAATAAGCCGCACTCGGTTATCTCCCTTGAACGCGCGCGAATGGCTTGCCCACCAATTCCAACACATTTCTCCTGCTTTTGATATTTTTTCGCCACCGCGTTACGCATGGAAGTTGGCGAAAATCATCGCGTTACGGTGCGTTATAGTATTCCTTAAGCATTTGCGATTCTAATGATATAAGTTTTATTACAAAATTCATCAAATGAAGTTTGCAGTTGCCAATTGAAATGACCCTACTGTTTTGCATCATTTTTTTTAACATTTTCCCTTTCTAAGTCAAGATTACTGTTATTTTTTTTTCAAAAGTACATTAATACAAACATAATGAATGTATGTTACTATTTGTGTCTTTCTTCATGCAAGTTAATACTTTTTTTTAACAAAAAGGGGGAAAATATGTAAAATCAGGCAAAACTGAATTTCTACACAGAGTTATGGGAATTGAATTGCCGTGCCGGCAAGAGGCCACCCTAACTGGGATAAGTATTGTATCATATCATTTGGATAAGTATCGTATCGCAACCAAACACTATTGTTTCACCTCTAGTGTCTAACATACACAAACACACGCACATACATGCACATATGTGCACACAAATGCAATATTTATTAGTTCAAGTATTGATAGAAATAACCATGTGTATTCACTGATCAGAAGCATCTGACTGATATTGATATATGTGATGTTTGTAATAATGTTGTGTTTCCTTTGTTTCAGTGGCGACTACCTTGTGCATGTACAAGCACAGGTTATGACCCGTGATGACTCGACCGGCGGCTGGGTGCCCATGGGAGGTGGGGGTCTTAGCAATGTTGGACTACGAAAGCTGGAATATAAATTCAATGGAGGAGGGGACAGTAAAAATGAGTACGTCATATATGGTGAAAGGATAGCCGACAACACAGTAAGTATATAAGGATATATTTTTCATAGCATGTAAAGTGTTTTAATTCTGATATTAATTGATGTATGGACATGTCTGGTTCCAGTGGTAAATTCCACCATGTTAAAGCTGGAACATGCTGACTGCCGCATGAATGAAAAAACAAAACAAGTAGCTGTGAGGCATTCTCACTGGTTCCAGGTGTAAGTCGTTCCACTTGGTTCCAGGTGTAATTCATTCCACCTGGTTCCAGTTGTATGCTGTTCCATCTGGTTCCAGTTGTATGTCCTTCCATCTGGTTCCAGTTGTATGTCCTTCCACCTGGTTCCAGTTGTATGCTGTTCCATCTGGTTCCACGTGTAAATTGTTTCACCTGGTTCCAGTTGTATGCCGTTCCATCTGGTTCCAGTTGTATGCTGTTCCATCTGGTTCCAGTTGTATGTCCTTCCATCTGGTACCAGTTGTATGTCCTTCCATCTGGTTCCAGTTGTGTGTCGTTCCATCTGGTTCCAGTTGTATGCTGTTCCATCTGGTTCCAGTTGTATGCTGTTCCATCTGGTTCCAGTTGTATGTCCTTCCATCTGGTTCCAGTTGTATGTCCTTCCACCTGGTTCCAGTTGTATGCTGTTCCATCTGGTTCCAGTTGTATGTCCTTCCACCTGGTTCCAGTTGTATGCTGTTCCATCTGGTTCCAGTTGTATGCTGTTCCACCTGGTTCCAGTTGTATGCTGTTCCATCTGGTTCCAGTTGTATGTCCTTCCATCTGGTTCCAGTTGTATGTCCTTCCACCTGGTTCCAGTTGTATGCTGTTCCATCTGGTTCCAGTTGTATGTCCTTCCACCTGGTTCCAGTTGTATGCTGTTCCATCTGGTTCCACGTGTAAATTGTTTCACCTGGTTCTAGTTGTATGTCCTTCCATCTGGTTCCAGTTGTATGTCCTTCCATCTGGTTCCAAGTGCTAGTTGTTCCATTGGGTTCCAGGTGCTAGTTGTTCCATTGGGTTCCATTTGTAAGCCTTATCACTGGTTCCATTTGTAATTCATTCCATTTGGTTCCAGCTGTAAGTCCAATGACCGTTTCAACTTGCTCTATGTTATGTTTTTAAATTGTTACACGACGACATCTACAAGCTGCGAACGAGCTGCGAGTAGCGTAAGTCATTGTTAAATGTTGTGGTAGGTAAGTTCGTCTTTGCTCAGAGTTCACTATGTGGAATAGGCCCTGAAGTCAAATGATGACATTAGGTGATTAAGTGGTGTGCCCTAGACCTATCACTATTGTGCAAAATAAACAAATTAGGCTGTAAACCTTGGCCATGCTCACTGTTTGCTCAGTCAGTGTAATTATTTTGAAGATTGCAAAGAAGATGGTTTAACAAGTCAGTGGGTTTGTCATAACTTGTCAATGCAATTTCAAGTTAATTTGGATGTATGAGGTGAGCTGCAACCTGTTACATGATTTTTAAACATTAATATTGGAAATAGGCGCTGCTTCCAGACAGGAGACAAGTTTTAGTCTTTCAACAAATAAAGTGTGTCCCAGGACACTTAGTGTTTATATTCTCAAAGTATCAGTATCAAAATTCCTCAATCAAAACTCCCCTGACCCAAAGATGTTATTAAAGTGAAATAATCTTGAAAGCGATCAGAAATTTCGATTTTATTTTAAGATATTTTTCCATAAAATCTGTAAACAAATAAATATTTCCAGCCCTGCTAGCTCCCATCTCTTTTATACATGCTGTGGTCAGTGGAAGACCCCAGAAAATCACTGGGTATCTCCAAGCCCTTCAAAGCCAGCCTGCTCCATTGTGATCAGCAGTCTACAGCCCAGATTCATTCAGTCACTGGCTGTCCTGCCCATAACCTTACCACAACTGACCTTTACCTTCTTCCTAGACTAACCTTCACCTCTTGTGCTGATTGACCATAGCCTATTATGGTCTCCGACCTCAGCTAATCTCAATACTCCCACTCACCATTGAGACCAGACCTAATTAGTCCGACTGGCCAGTGGTCAGCTATGGTCAGTTTCAGCGTTTATGGTCTGCTATTGATCTGGTAAATTGTGTAGACTTCGTCTGGAAGGCTTTGACTCCTTAAGGGGAGGCACAAATGAATTGCTTGAAACTATTAACATGGCCTTTTCATTCATATGCAGCCTTGACACCAAGGGTTAATCACATGGTAATTCCCATATGTGAAGTATTGTTCCTGATTCAGTTTTATAGCACAACAATGTCAAAATCTGGTCTTCCAACAGACTACTATTGTCTTAGTAAGAAAAACTAGGTTTCATTAGGACAACTGTGTCAAGATGTAGTACTGTGCTTGTGTTTGTTTCAATAAAACGTGGATATTCATAATTGCTTTGACACATTTGAAGGACCACATTTATGAGCCTTTGTTTTAGGATTGTAGAATAATTTTTAACAACGTTCATTTCAGCCCTGATATATGTGTTACATATATGACCCTCCTTTCAGTGTCAGTAATTGGATGATCAAATGAAATAGAAACGTGCCAAAAGAACCAGTAACAGACAATTATGTTTTCTTGAATGTAATATGGTTTCAACAAGTGTATGTTGTGTTCCTTCACTTACAGGAGCTTCACTATTTTACAATTTACACATGACCTTAATGACGAACAAACTATCTATCACTGGACACATTCAGGTGGATTATTTAGCTTGAATGAGCTGAAGGAAGGAATGTCAGAACCAGTTTGGATCACATCTTGTTGGTAGTTACTTTAGGCAGTCTGATGTATGAATGCTTCTGTGTTATCTGAGACAATAATAATAATCACAAACATTATGTAAAAGTCCATTTTGTCAATTGCTATTCTTAATGCACTAAACGTGCTTGGAACGCAGAGGGGGTATAGCTATTTTAATATATTATTCCAAACGGTAGTTGGGAATACCAGGTAGAGGCCTCTTACTGGCATCCCCATACACAATATAGACAGAGAATATGGGTCGGTAGGGTAGCCTTGTGGTTAAGGCGTTCGCTTGTCATGCCGAACACCTGGGTTCGATTCCTGACATAGGTACACTGTGTGAAGCCCATTTCTGGTGTCCCTTTCCCCCTCCCCCCCCCCCCCCCGCTAAAAGCAGCGCAAAACCAAACTGACTCACTCGCTCACTCACTCACTCGACAGGTAATTCAAAGGCCTTGCAAAAGAGAGCTTTGAGTAGAGAGGACATATTTTGAGTTCAACTGTAATGTACATGAACTATCATAGTTTCGTCTCTATTCATGCTGAGGACCGAGGTTTGACAACCCACATGGGTAGTGTGTGAAGCTTTTAATGGTGTGATACAACTGGAATATTGCTTAAAGTGGTGTAAGACCATCATCACTTCTCTCTGATCTACAAATAACTACCTCCATTTTTGTTCCTATTGTGAATACAAAGAAGGTTCTATCTCAAACATCAGAGCAAAACTGATGATTAATTATTTAAGTTCATTATGGTCCATCAATGACATTATAATTGTGTCTTCAATTATGGAGATGTTAAATACCTGCTGCCTATTGGTAGACCAGGGCTAATGTATGCAGCATATGAATGGCTGTTGATACCTATGGTGAGGCCATCTAATTATAAAGTAGTGAGTCACCAGTAGCTGTAGGTGAATGGCTCAGTTGCCTGTAGGGAGTACTTTGTGTGTATGTACCATAGTTTACAGCCAAGCCTTCTAAGTCGGAGACCTATGAATTGTTACAGTATGCATGGTGGGATGCGATACAGGAGGGTTAGGATGGGGTGCAGGAGGATTAAGATGAGGTGCAGGAGGTATACGATGTGATACAGGAGGAGGGTACGGGTGGGGTGCAGGAGGATTAGGATGTGATACAGGAGGAGGGTACGGGTGGGATGCAGGAGGATTAGGATGTGATTTCAGGAGGGTTAAAATGGGGATACTCATGACTTAGGATGGGATACACGAGAAATATATTTGGATACAGGAGGGTTGGGATGCGACATAATACGGTTAGGATGGGATGCAAGGGCCAGGATGTGGTCCAGGAGGGAAGGATGGGATCCAGGAGGCAAGGATGGGTCCAGGAGGAAGGATGGGATTCAGGAGGGAAGGATGTGTCATAATTGGTATTTGCACTGTTTCATGGGTATTGGGGTAAGGGGTTGTTGGGTCACTAATTATTTTGATTACTGTTATGGTGATCAGAAAAAACAAATGCAGCATGGCCTCCTTGTTCTGTTTCTGACCATCCAGTTACACAGGGAATGGAACCCATTGTTATACATCTGAAGCTGATGGTGATGTTGTCAGTTCATCACATTCATTTTGTAAAAGTGAAATATATTTTCACCTGGTTAATGAACAATATAAGTATCTGTTAGAATTTTAATGCTTTGTGAAAACAAGCAACTTGTGATGCAGAATAAATCCAGAAGTTCTTCCCAATTGTTGTAAGAGCTGCTTAATATGATGTGGTTGGAATGTGTGTCATCATTACTTGTGTGGATTGGGGAAAAAAATAGTTTACTTGCCTACATGCAACTATCGTCAATATTGTGCAGGTTTGTATACCCTCCTCCATCACCTGTGAATTCATTACGTCAATATGCAGTGTAGTCTTGACGTGTGTCCATTTTTGTAATAGCAATGAAATTAGGCTGTATACCTCTCCCACGTCATACTAACAGACATTAAAAGATTGTACTTGTTGTTACCCTGCCTGGCAGTTGGCAATAGGGGGAAAAAAACAAGGACAAGTCAGCTCAGAGTATAACGTATAAGTATGGGGTGTGCATGTTTAGCTTGTGGTATTGTGTCTTAGTAGGCTAGCTCTATAAAACCTGCATAAATCTGGACTTGTACCTTATTATTTTGCAGTTAAGAGAAAAATCTACCTACGGTATTCCTATCATGCAAGGCCATATGTGGTATGAAATTAAATGGCCATGGCATTTTTTTAAATTTTTTTTATTGAATAATAGTTTTAATACAGGTAAGGGCCTTCCAAAACTTTAGGTTAGAGGTTTAAAACATGGTCCCTTTGATTTTCATTCTTTATTTCGAACAGAATGGGCAAACCAATATGTTTTCATGAATAAATGTTACCATGGTTACTTGAATTCACATTGCCTACCTGTCAGCAGCAGCATCAATGAACCTGGCTGTGGCGATTGACAGTCTATTCTTCTTTCAACCAGGAAGTACTGGATGTTTTATCAGTAGATTTCACTTTTGATTGGACATGATTATTGCTCATTCAGCTATATGTCACTGACAGCTGCTGGCATATGTTATATTGCTATTTTCTTGTCACTTTGCTGAAAAAAGGACCACAATTGTTGGTTGAGCTGTATGTACATGTATAATGATTATTAGAGATCATATGTCAGGTCAGTGGTATGATGGTTTATGTGTTATGTATGTAGCTATTACAAAAGTTTGATATGTGCAACCCATTGATTAGTGGTGGAAAACTGTTTGAAACTGAGAATATCTGTTATTAAAACATTTCAGAATTTGTATCATGGTGTAATTGTGCACGACCGGGACATTTGATATGAAGACATGCAGAAGATATTAATTTGAATGGTAATGAGTAAAATGCTACTCAATATCTATCCTTTTCTGTTTGTCATAATCTACTGAATGTACCATGTGTAGAGTGTGAACCAAATGTGTTCTGTCACATTCACTGAATGTACCACATATAAAGTGTGAGCCAGACGTGTTCTGGAACATCTGCTGAATGTACCACATATATAGTGTGAGCCAGACGTGTTCTGTCACATCTGCTGAATGTACCACATATATGGTGTGAGCCAGACGTGTTCTGTCACATCTACTGAATGTACCACATATATAGTGTGAGCCAGACGTGTTCTGTCACATCTATAGAATGTACCACATATATGGTGTGAGCCAGACGTGTTCTGTCACATCAATAGAATGTACCACATATATAGTGTGAGCCAGACGTGTTCTGTCACATCTATAGAATGTACCACATATATAGTGTGAGCCAGACGTGTTCTGTCACATCAATAGAATGTACCACATGTATGGTGTGAGCCAGACGTGTTCTGTCACATCTATAGAATGTACCACATATATAGTGTGAGCCAGACGTGTTCTGTCACATCAATAGAATGTACCACATATATGGTGTGAGCCAGACGTGTTCTGTCACATCTACTGAATGTACCACATATATAGTGTGAGCCAGACGTGTTCTGTCACATCTATAGAATGTACCACATATATAGTGTGAGCCAGACGTGTTCTGTCACATCAATAGAATGTACCATATGTATGGTGTGAGCCAGACGTGTTCTGTCACATCTGTAGAATGTACCACATATATAGTGTGAACCAGACGTGTTCTGTCACATCAATAGAATGTACCACATATATGGTGTGAGCCAGACGTGTTCTGTCACATCTACTGAATGTACCACATATATAGTGTGAGCCAGACGTGTTCTGTCACATCAATAGAATGTACCACATATATGGTGTGAGCCAGACGTGTTCTGTCACATCAATAGAATGTACCATATGTATGGTGTGAGCCAGACGTGTTCTGTCACATCTGTAGAATGTACCACATATATAGTGTGAACCAGACGTGTTCTGTCACATCAATAGAATGTACCACATGTATGGTGTGAGCCTTCCTGCTATATATTGTGCCAGTTCCCCATCCAACATCAGGAGACATGTTGTCAATGCTCCCTTCTCCCAGCATATTTTGTCAATGCATAAAAGTCTCACAGCCCCATAACATACCATTCCAGCTGGAAAGACCCATGGCTCTAAATCCATTGACAGTTTGTCCTGAACCAGTTTTCAGAAACTGAACATAATGTGTGTAGCTGGCAAAGCCAGGCTCTCACACTTGCCATGCTTGCAGGTCACATGATCCCCTGAAGGTCACCTGACCAAACTAGCCAGCATCAATTGCATGCTGTAGTGAAGATGAAACAACTGCAGGGACAGATAGCTATGTCCAGCCGGCCTGGGAGAAATCAATGGATTAATCAGTTGTCCATGTGTTGATGAAGGAAATGTCAGTGTTGTGACCAGCTCCTGTGGTAATCACCAGGTTGAATGAATGGATGGAGACAGCTGTCTGCTCTTTGAAAGGGGTTCTGTTGGTTTCATCAGAGAAGTATACAACATGTATATGGGCTGCTTCAGTTGTTCATGTATTCAGCGATCAGTTCATAAGAGTCAAGTTCCTGTGCGCCTGTGAGAGCCCAAATCGTTATAAGAGCTTAGTTCTGACAAGAGCCCAGTCTATGTGAGAGCTTAGTTCTGACAAGAGCCCAGTCTATGTGAGAGCTTAGTTCTGACAAGAGCCCAGTCTATGTGAGAGCTTGGTTCTCACAAGAGCCCAGTCTATGTGAGAGCTTGGTTCTCACAAGGGTCCGGACTGTATAATCTATATTATGAGAGCTTAGTTCTCACAAGAGCCCAGTTTATATAAGAGCTTCGTTCTGAAAGAGCCTAGTCTGTATGAAGCTTAGTTCTTGAGAGAGACTGGTCTGTCTTAGAGATTAGTTCTCAAGAGAGCCCAATCTATAAGAAGCTTAGAACTGACTAGAGCCCTGTCTATATGATAGCTTGATTCTCTCAAGGGCCCATTCTATATTACTTATATTATGAGTGCTTTGTTCTCACAAGAGCCCAGTCTATATAAGAGCTTAGTTCTGAAAGAGCCCAGTCTGTATGAAGCTTAGTTCTTGAGAAAGACCGGTCTGTCTGAGAGATTAGTTCTCAAGAGAGCCCAGTCTTTTTTAAAGCTTAGTATTCAAGAGAACTTGATGCAAAAGCTCAATTCTCACAAGAGTCTTTAGTCTATATAAGAGCTTAATTCACAAAAGAGGCTAGTCTATATGAGTGTTCTGTACTCACAAGATGATATGAGAGCTTAGTTCTTGTAAAAGAACAGCTGAATGCTGTTGAATTATTCATGTACTATGTTAGCCGGATGCTGTTGAATGTGTTCAATTGCTAGTCTGTCATGTGAACCAGATGCTGTTGAATGTGTTCAACTGTTAGTCTGTCATGTGAACCAGATGCTGTTGAATGTGTTCAACTGTTAGCTGGCATGTGAACCAGATGCTGTTGAATGTGTTCAACTGCTAGTCTACTCGTTGCACGAGATACTGTTAATGTGTTGAACTGTTAGTCCTCCGGGATATTTAGGAAGTAGATTTGATATCACTGTGAATGATTTCAAATATAAAATGCACATGACTACAGGCAGCATTATGTTTTTAAGATGAAAGATATATGCTATTTTGGGAAGAATCTTGCAGGCTAAAGTCATTATTAGCTGCCTTGGGGAACAATAAACCAATGCATGTTTCCGGTAATAGTTTCTTGCTACTGAGTGTAGTTCTCAAGGTCTGCTGCAGAGATGTTTAGAATAACTGATGTATGTCTCTTTCTCCTAATGAGATATAAAATCCCTAGATTGATTAAGTTTAAAAATAGTTAGGAAATACTACACGCAGATCCTTGTTTCTCTTCCCTGCTGCTCACACTCGTTCGTCTTGAGAGTTAAGAATCTCAAGCATGACCACTGAGTATTTCGCTTGCTTACATACTGGCAAATTAGGATCAAATATGTCAAAATAATTTGATAATGTATATAAAATATCAAGCAAAATATTTGCCTGTGCAGCACAAGTTTCTCATGACAACACAGGACATGTAGCTATTTCATTAAAACTATAGAAGACTATAAATATTTTGATGAAATCATTCAGATGTGATTGCATATTTCAATTTATGATGGGTTTAGAGAAACAAAACCATATTTTACTGCAAACTCTAAATAATAATTTCTTACATTTTGAAAGCATGTCTTTTTGAAAGCTTACCTTCATATAGCAGTGAGTTGAGAATCGATAGTGAAATGTCATGTGGAAGACGGGTTTGGGTCCGAGGATTGGAAAATGTTGAAGACTTGATGCACTAATGATATGTTACTGTTATGACCTACATTGGTTAAATCAGGTTATTGACTTTGTGTAAACAGAGGTACAAATAATATTAAGTTAAAAAAAAAAACAGGAAGGTAGATTTCATCTGACATGAACAAAGTAGACTCCAACTGTAGTGTTAATTAGACGTCAATATACATACATCAGAATCCTCCATGGTCAAGGGGATAGAGTGTCTGCCCAGAGAGCGGAAGACTGGAGGTTCAAATCCCGGATGCATGGTAAAAGATAATACATGCACATCGTTGCATAAGTGCAATAATCTTGCACTACTGATTTCCTTGGGTTGTGAACTGTGTGAAGACTGTGTTCCTCTGTTGCAGGTTGTACTGGATTGTGTATTGAAGAAGGACATTCAGTACACAAAGGCAAATCCCAAATTTCATCATTGGAAGACCGATGAACAAAGGTTTGGTTTAACGTTTGAGAGGTATGATGATGCCAAAAAGTTTGATCGTGGTATCAAGAGGGCGGTGGCAGAGCTCACAGAAGGTATGATCTATAGTAACAAACTTTCTTTAGTTTCATACTCGAAGAATTTAATTAACATCCTTGATTATATACTGTCTTGCTCTAACTGCTCTAAGAAGATTGATTATTGAAGAAATGTTAACTGTTGTTTCTCAGAAATTATATTACAATGTGATTGTGTGTCATTCTGAACTTGTTTGATTTCATCCTCTCGTGGGGCAGTCGGGAAGCGTAGTGTGTTCAATTCCCCACACAAGTATGATGTGTGGAGCCCATTTGTGGAGGTCGTCCCCCCCCCCCCCCCCCCCATCACCATCATATTGCTGTAATATTGCTAAAAGCAGCGTAAAACCATATTCTCTCACTCATTTTCACTTTCCTGACCGGGGCGGTCGGGTAGACTTGTGGTTAAAGCGTTTAGTCGTCACGCAGAAGACCCGGGTTCGATTCCCGACATGGGTACAATGCAATGCAATGCCCATTTCTGGTGTCCCCCGCCGTGATATTGCTGGAATATTGCTAAAAGCGGCGTAAAACCATACTCACTCACTCTCTCCTGACCAGAAATCTTAGTGCTGTATAAATGAAAATTTTAAGCATTGACCTTTAATAAGTGAGGTATTCTTTTTCTCTGATAGCTATTTGTTTAATGTGGATCGGTGCCTCATACATTCAATACGTAGAGGCTACTTAATGAATGTGATGATAATGCTTGATGACTTTGTTGTTTGCATGTTGTTGTATTACAATGATATGGTACACACTCGATTATTTACAGACCACTGTCACATAGCTTGAATATTGCTGAGTGTGGCATTAAACAATGAATAGCAGACATGAGGAACGGATAAACATGCGCTGCAATGTACAGCATTTCATGTACAGCAATGGTTGTGGATTTGGACTTTGCTCTGAATATAACCCTTTACTTGTTACGACCATGAATGCTATACGGGTTCACAAGAGTGGTAAGCATCTATGCTATCTAAAAACTCTTGACATCAGATTGAAAATATTTCGAGCAACGTGGGCAGTGTCAGAAAGTGCTCAGTGCCTCTCTGCAGGAGTCTGTTCAGGGAGGGCTGCGACACATGGGGGTGGTGTTAATTGACAGGCATCAGGCCAGCAAAAGACTTCATGCACGTTCACGTTATTGTATGTGTTTCAGGCTCAGCTGGCAGCATGGGAAATTCCATGACGGGAGAAGAGGAAGTATTTCAGGTATTGTAATGACTTGGTGACGTCTTTGTATGCATGCTACTGTGGGTGTAAACAGGAACGTGGGGGCAGATCGCTGTCATTGACCGTTTTATGCATCAGGGTGTGTTTTCTTATTCACTTTACTTGGGTGATTCATTCATCGACGTTAATAGTCATTCTGTTTTCACAGTTTGATGTTATGACCGTTTTATGCATCAGGGTGTGTTTTCTTATTCACTTTACTTGAGTGATTCATTCATCGACGTTAATAGTCATTCTGTTTTCACAGTTTGATGTTATGACCGTTTTATGTATCAGGGTGTGTTTTCTTATTCACTTTACTTGGGTGATTCATTCATTGACATTAATAGTCATTCTGTTTTCACAGTTTGATGTTACTGTTATCACAGTTTTCTTTAAGCCAATGACAACTTGACCCATCTTTGTGGAGCTGAGATTGTGTCCCCTGTACTGATGCTAGGTTTTATGTTTCAGATCGTGGAGCTGCCTCTCTCCGGGGGCAAGGACAGCTCGTCCCAGTCAGCATCAACAACGTCTACCACCACCTCCAGTCCAGCTCCACGTTCCCCCGTTAGCAGTCCGATATCGGGGCTCCCCGATTCCTTCCCGTTCCCCCACCCTCATGCCAACCATCATCATCTCCATCTTGTCCACTACATGTCTGGTCCAAATCGGACCAATAAAAACGCCTCCTCACCGCCCAGTGATAAAAGTTCACATAAATCAGACAGTTTCGAGAGTTCTAGTGGGCAGGATGACGTTTGGATTCGTCCTGACGACCCTACGTCATTAAGCGGCAAGTCCGACACACTGTTGTTAGACACGGACCCTAATGTAGAAATGAGCAAAGAGGACTCCTATGTGACATTTTCAAAAAGCAAGCCAGGGGCACCTCATGAATACAGCTACCCTAACTTAGAACCAATGCCGAAACCACCTACAAAACGGGAGTCGACCACTAGCATGAAGACACAGCCTTTGATTATTCAGCATCCCCCTCTACCACTCAATAAGAAGCACAAGACTCGCCACAAGCCTGGGGGGACATCAGGAAGGTTGCTGAACAACCGATCACGGTGCAAACACTGCCATGAGGTGTTCTCTCTGGACGATAACCAACGGGGCAGTTGTGAAGACGCCCCAGATGGTGTCGAAAAATTTATTGAGTGCGTGACTTGTGTAGCGTGTTCCAAATGTTTGATATACCACTGTATGTCGGATGCTGATGGCGAATACAGACACCCTTGTGAGTGTGATCCTCGCGATGATTCCAACTGCAAAAAATGGACCGCACTGACAATTTTATCGTTGCTTGTGCCCTGTTTATGGTGCTACTGGCCCTTGACTGCCTGTCATAGATGTGGCATCTACTGTCGTTGCTGCGGTGGCCGGCACAAGGCGGTATGACCACGCCCGCAAATTTATATGCACAGGATTATCTCCCCCTTGTTCGCCTTTTCATCATAACTTGTAGATATATCTGACACGCATGGGTTTCTAGATCTAGCTAACACATACAGTGAACGGATGGATATTCATGTGGTGCGTGCATACCCAGAGAACTGAGTTGGTGTGCAGGAAGGGATGACCAAACTGGAGGAGTTACTTTCCCTTACTTGCCATATAGTCACATGAGTGGATTGGAATCAGCAATATGTCCTTGGGATCATGTCATTGTAGTTCCATTTACATTTGTATAGCAATACTAGTTTTCACTTTTCATCTTTGAACATACATGTATAATTCTTGATTTTAGGTTAGCAACCATTTCCAAAAACACACATGCAATCCATTTGGTTATGGTGAAAGATACCAGTGAACAGGAAGTCAGAGAAAGAAATGATGGACCCTGGGAAGGGGCACCATGTTTCCAATGTGACTCAGTGGCAAGGCAAGGGGGGTAACTCTACCATGACAACATGTATAGTCATTCAAAAGGGAGAAAATGATCCCTTGTACCTGTGTTTAAAAATGGCAAGTTTTATACGTTACCAATCCTATAACAGCATGTTAGAAGTTTAAGCATAGTGGTATTTTTTTTATATTTTTTTTTTAAAAAGATGAGTAAAGCATACTTTGTACCACAGAAGCATATCATGTTGGCTGAGCTGGTTTCTAAGCAGGCAATCTTTTTACTGATTTTGATAATCTGATAAGTTTGCCGATTGTGCCATCAGCTCATTAGCCTAAGTTTTCACCTAAATTTATATAGAGAAAGAATCAGAATTGTAGACTTGGGCTACTGAGGTGATGCTTTATGTAGCGAAACTAGGTGTATTTGTTATGTTGGTGGTAAGAAAGACAACACGATTGTGTGTGCAGTCATTGAGTGCCAAATCATTTGTGCTTCATTTGTGTCACCCTCATCACTAATGTTCAACAGTAGAAGATCACGTGATCACAATTGAGTTGATACTTCCCTCTGTTAGTGATAACCGGGCCGGTTCCACAAGTCTGACTTGTTATTTTACTGTCACAGCGTTAAGAAAGTTCTTGATTCATTAAGTATCACTGTATCGTTTATCTTAAACCTACACACTTGCATTCAAGTCTACATTAAACTATTAGAATTACTGGTATAGCATTAAAAAGGTATTAAAAGTAGATCCCATACTCCTATACTGATTATTGACTTAGCCAGAAATCTTTATTGGTATCGCTAGGACAAATTCTGATTTCCAAGGTATTGATATTGCGTAAACACTGGTTGGGGAATGTGATGGATATTTACAATGAAAAGGATGAAAGAAATTATCAGTTCTACTGCAGTGGTTTGTAAACAGTGACATCTAAATGTGTATGTTGATATACACAGTTATCAAAGTTATTTTTAGGACATGACATTTCATGGTCTGAAATAAGAATCTGAGTCCATCTGACTTCGTGAGGTGACATTATTCTTACGCATTGGTTTCATTAACTGTTGCTGAAATAAACTAAGAAACATCCGGGGCATTCATGTCAATAGGATGTCCATATGTTACCATGATACAGTAATGGATACTGAAACTAAGTTTGAAGCTTGTTATTGTTTATTTGTTAATAAGTTGATATGTGGTGACTTTTGAACCTCTGTTTGCGAAATCGGTTGATATTTTACCTCCTGCTTAGTCAGAGAAACCTTTTACTTTGCGGCTTTTAATTCATAGTTTTAATCATATTATGAATGTATTACATATTTCCTAAACAACAAAATTAGTTATTTGAAGTCATTGCACTTGGTGTTAGTCTATAAAACGACTTGTTTATTTTTAGTTTAATCCATTGATCGGCAAATAATGTGCACAAATGTATATCTTTAATTTTGCTCTCAAAATTCAGCTTTCAAAGCCCTTTTTAAGAAAACTGGGTTTATGAGGAAGAACATGACTACTTGCATATGAAACTGCTTGCATTACTCCAGAAAAAAATGTATGACACAAATGATAATAATCACTTTTCATGAATATAAAAAAGAATATTAAGGAAGTGTCCAATCAAATCCGGAAACACAGAATAGGAATTAGCCAATCAAACATGTTTGAAATTGATGGATGTAACATCTAGCTTGCAAAACAAACAAATCTTTTACCAGGGGTACCCTTGAAAAACAAGATAATATGACTCTTTGGTCGTTGCAGGATAACTTACTCTCTGTTTAAGAACTGACTTCAAAATGTTTTGCATTTGTGAAGTTATAGACGTTAAAAGCCGTGTATATCATGGAACATTGTTCAAAGCAATAATGCAACACTACCACCACCCTTCCTATTATCAGCCAATCAAGAAACAGCAGAGTGTTAGTGGGTGTGGTGTAATTCTTTCCTGGATTTTGGAAGCATAAAAATAGAAAACTTTGCTTGGTGAACCATGACATACCGAGGAGAGGTTTGCAATTTATTTAAAGATTTGTAATAGAGGAATATATTATATAAGTGATAAACAAGGAATATTAGTAATAAACAAGGAATATTAGTCATCAGAAGGATAATTAAATGTAAACATGTATGTCTCGTGATAAAAAACCAGAACTAATAATCAGGTAATGGTAATTGTGAACAGACGTTTGTGACAAACAAATTTTGTTTGTTACAAATGGGGAACATTAGAATTTTTGTTATGCACCGGGAATGTTGCATGTGAACAAGAACATTAGATGAGCTAAAAACAGGACACATGGTCTTCGATTGAATGTGGAACATAAGTTAGTTTCATTGTGATTAGCTATATTGGTAGAAACTGGAATGCCAAAGAACATTATTAACAATACGCTGAATCAAAATGCCCTCACTCACTCTAAGGGAAGTATCGACTCCTGTGCTCACTGCACTGTAGGGCTGCAACGATAAAGAATGTCACGATACGATGCGTAGTATGTGCTAAGATCCAGGATATGGTGCATACCTCGGAATGTGATGCACAATACAATACTAGTACCTATAAGGATATTGGCATATGATATAATATGTATCATATCATATGACCCATGATACGATACATACTATGTGATATGACCCATGATACAATACATACTACTGAAAGGACAAAATTCTTACCATATTACCCATGATAGGGCCATTTAACGAATTCTGAACAAAAACGTTTTGAATATAGTTGCATGGTCGAAGTAAAGAAGAGTTTTAATGTCCTACATGTAGAGTGATCTGCTTCGTTTGACAGGGATGGGAATTCGAAGTCAGATTTGGCCTTGACATGCTTGTCATAAAAGGTAACTAGAAAATACCGTATGGTCACTCTCTAGACTCTTTTTCCCAATGATGCGGATACTTGTTATCACTGTTTAAGACTGGTCCAAATTCTATTGACAGGCCATCTTGTTATGGCTGGAATATTGCCGACTCGGTGTTTTGCAACATTCAGAGACATGGCTCTTTGGATAGAAGTTACAGCAGCTAAAGAAATGATTGTGAATAATGTTACGTTTTGCAATGGGACTGATCGCATTGTGAATCCCGTATCGTGATGTGAATCATCGTTCCAGCTCTATCACGCTGTGTGTAAAGATGTGTATATTGAACAGGCTGTTGGGTTTTTAAAGTGATGAACTTATCAGTGCTAAATATAGATTTTTAAGAAATCACTTTAATCAGATTTTTTATTGAATTCATTCTTAGATCACTCCCATGTGGCAGAAAGGTGCTGTGTCTTAAACAAATGTAAAGAGGACATCTTCAGTCCCGAGTTTTCAGTTGAACGCCAGCAGAGGGCTCCCAGTGAAGAACTGAAACTGTTATTTTGTTTCTATTGTTGCTTGTTGTGTGAACAAATTAGAAAGATGACATCAGAGAGTCTTGTTGAAACTGTGAAGCCATTGTGAGTAAAAGGAAAAGACTTCTTTTTTTTCATTGTTGAAGCTCTGAAAAATTGTTATTTGATACAGATGTAAGGAATTCTTGTTACCATGGTTACCATGACCATTCATGTTAGTTTTGTGCCATGTTAAGTGTCCTTTTTAACACGAAAATTGTTATTTTATTGTTAATGTTCAGATTCTGCTTAGTCAGCTGATTCTGTGAGTCGGATAATTATTTTGAAATAAGAACTATTTTTGTTTTTAGCAAGCGACCTAAAATAGAGGAAATGGAAATTGCTATAGAAAATCAAATTGGTAGCCGATGTGATTCTTCTGTCACATGTTTACATTTTGGTTAAATATGGTTTGTTTCCTATTTGTTAGTTATGTTTAGATTAAAAGTGAGTCCGGTTGAAGAAATCAAAACTCCAGATCTTTTTATTTAGAATGGTTTCACAATCAAATGCTAGACTTATATGTGTAGTCCACAATATGGCTGTATTTCCTATGATAGTCCACGACCTATGCACTATGAAAGTAGACTCTGTTTCACTGCTGTGATGTTTGAAAGATTGTGTGCGATCCGACTACTGGGATATATGCTTCTCAATGTGTAATTGAAAGGCACCACTTTGTTTATAGAACATTGTGAAATAAGTGCAATGAGAGTCTTGATAATGATTTGTGCTTGGGCATTGAAGATGTTAATGTGATGGACATTATATGTTTTTAAATGATTATTTCTTAAAATTTCATATTTTCCCAGAAATAAAACAGTATGATAAAGTTTCCTATTTGTGAATGTTTACACTGTAATTATCTACTTTGAAATGTCAGTTCTACGTATTGCACAGTTCATTAAGTTGTTTGATATTTCTTTTTGAACACGGAATACAGAAGTGACTCTGCATGCTTGCAACATTAAATCACATTCACTCCTTCAGACTGTGTCAGCATTTACACCCCTTCCCCGTGGCGCTAATCCATGCACAAACTCTTGTGTTGGGTATGCTTGCTACTGGAGCATGCCAACTCGCCTGATCAGTATTCGTACATTCAACACTTTTTGGTGTGAGATGCTGGTCCAAATCTTCCGTGTGCCCTCCTGAAGACACAATTCAGAATCTCTGTGGTTTCTATACTGAAATATTTGTATTCACTCGGGTATGAGAAGGAGTAGATATGAGAGCTTGTTTTGGCATAAGTTTTCGGATTTAATACAGTGTAACTGATCAATAATCATGGATATATTTAGATTGGAATTTGTCACCTGATTGCTAATTTTATTGCATTCTCTCTAGTATTTGTCCAGAGAATTGTTTTAGAATATGATTTTGGAATGGAGATGAGCTCCAGTGTAACAGATGTTCTTGGATGTATTTTAGCTGGAAATATGTGTAAGCTTATTGTTTTGCCTCTGGTATCAGCCTAGGGGCATTGACTTCAGTTCAGAGTATCACTTAGTGAAAAAATATATATATACATACTCACTATACATATGCTGTATTTACAGTATGTATAACATGTCTCACACTTATTTGAAAGTATTTGCTCTGTAAACATTCAACTCTGAATATGACACTCTAAGGGACTTGTTGAATAAGTTTGTAAAATTTTAGTTGATCTCCAATAACCTGGTGTCTGTCCATGAGGGGGCACAGGTGGCCCAGTCATCTTAGGCGCCGCGATTCGCGGTGCAGAGTTGCGTCCCTTGGGCACGCCAGAAACCTATGATTGTAGGTTCGAATCCCGGTACACCCCAATTAGGTTTCTAGGTTTGTCAGCACCATACCCAGGCTCATGGGTTTCACCGAAGTGGTAAATGTCCAAGACCTGCATCACTTCGGGCTTTCCTCCCACATTAAGCTGACACGCCTTGATACAACTGGAATAATGTTAAAAGCGGCGTTAAAAACCCAACTCACTCACTCACTGTCCCATGAAGGGATTATAACAAGACTCCTAATTCTGTCAGTAGGAGATTACAGTCTTTGGCACCAAGATCTCTCTGTGGAACGAGGTCCTGGTCTGTTTTTGCTGAAAGTCTATGGGAGTAGAGGTGGATGTGACACCAGGAGAGATGCTTTAATGAAACATTCCCTGAGAATTTGGCCTGAGAATTACATATTCTAAACAAATTTTGAGGTATTTCAGTTGTGAATTTGTGTTCAGGAAGCATCACTGAAATTTCCAGCAATGCTGGTACCCACCATGCATTTGTGAGGAGATGACGATGAAACTACAGAGGGATGCGAGCTTGTAGTGACCAGTGCCAAACACTTCACCTTTCGTGTGTATATATTGAAGTCTGGCCCTGTACATATTACTTAAAGGGTTCAAAGTACACAGTGTTTTCGACAAACTACAATTGACATCGTAGCCGTCCAAACGTAGTTAACGTAGATCTTTGTACCAGTAGTTTTTATAAGATTTGTACGACTTTGTCAGTTTCCTGTACTGAAGCTACAGATTGAGAAATGCGGTCTGTGTTTTTGAGTAAACAAACAAATTTTAAAGCGACAGACAACTCATGGATGGTAAATGCGTTTCAAGATTGTATCTGACATTTAAAGGGGGACTATGCTTTGTGGTTTGTTGCCATTATCAGTATAGATCGAGATGTGATTAGAGGCTGACCATTCGATATTCTGGTTTGGGGGCTGGTATTTTAAAACAAATTTCTCTCAAGTTATATACAAACACAAAATTATTCAATGGGAATCACATTCGGAAAAAAAGGTGTTGTGGGAAAAACAAATTATTTGTCTGGAGTAAAAAAACATTGTACTTCTGCCTAAACAAATTAGGCAAAAATCCTCGGCCCGATGAATATTTGATGGTTGACACTGAGGCACAGACTCTATTAGTAAGTAAGAATGAACTGTAATAACATATACATCATAAAATGTTAGCTAGCAGACTTACATAGTGTTTGAACGACTTGAATCAAAACTTGCCTGGACTGCCAATTTGCCCAAGCCTAGTCCCCCTTTAATGCTAAGTCATAGTGAAAGGGATATTAACAAATAGATTAAGAAAGATAAATCAAATCTGTATTTTATGCCCGTGATATATGGATGATAAAATTCAGAAGTATTATGCTAAACCAAGGCAACTAATGTTAGTGAAATGTTATTTTAACAGAATATATAACAGTTTCTGACATGAACATTCACCCGTTAAGAAATACATCTGTCGAGGGCAAAGATTCCGATATGAATGTTACAAGTACAGTATCATAAAACAGATAGTATTCAGAATTATGTATATCTACCTGGTATATATTGATTGAATATTGATTGTGAATATCACTTTTAACAAATCTGATCCTTTTATTATACATTTTAACTATTTTAATGGTTTTACTTTTAATGATATTATGATAATCTAATCTTGGCCAAAAGAGAGTAGTTTGTTTCTTTGAGTATTTTGGTTTTATGCGACATCATCCTATGGGGTAGGGAGCTCACGGCTCAGTGATTATGTCAATATCTATATACAAGTTGTATGATTATATGGGTAAACCTCTTCACTTCATTGTTAAGGAGTTGTGTGAATGTTTTGTATGATCAAATACTGAGCCCTTTTGACAAAACAGGGTAGGTACAAGGAGAGACGCACCTGGTATGATTGTTGTACTAGAGTATCAGATTTACTTAATGAAAAATTGTTGACAAGTTTCTTTCAATGCTCTTTGATTTGAGCCTCAATGGTTAAGAGACTTATCCAGAGGGTTGCTTGTAGAGTCGGTTGTTGATTTTTTCACAGAATAGTAAGAGTGATAAAATACAAAGGTTTATATATTTTTATAATTGTTGTAAATTTCCTAATGTCTTGCAGCATGGCGTTCAACTGAAAATATTTCTTTCTAGCCAAGTTGTCTCCCTTTTCTACTCTCTAGCGTGATAAAAAGGAGGTAGGAAGAGACAGCATGGCTGTGAGGGACAGGAATTGTGGGGTCACATTAAATAGAATTTCATCAGTTGTATCCATCGTCTATGAGTTGAAAGTAACTCTGATGCAAGTTTTGCCGGCACGCAATACCGTCCAACTGTGATGGAAATTTGGTCAGAAGTCAAGGGACAAGGTCTTCGCAATCTGAGATTAGTTACAAATATTACAAATTGAGTGGTTTTCAGTCTGCAGATTCCAGTAGTTAAGTGGAAAGTTAAAACAAAGCTACTTTCAGAGATTAAATCTCAACTATTAGATTTAGTGTTTTTCCACCAATTGACCTTGACCTGTCTTGACTTTGAACAGGTTTGATCCTCACCTTGGGCGGTTGTGTGTGTACACTGTGTACATGTATATGAATATTTCTATGAGAAACTGTCCAACAGCAAATCCATGGATCCACATAAAATGTTCTGTCCCAGTGTCTGGTGTTGTTTTGTTCTTTTGGATAATTCTTAATGTGATGTACCCTTTGGAGATTCTTTGTCCTGATTGGCCTCAGGCAACCACATTAGAGGTGACGTCATCAACTTGTTTGATTGTGTATTATTGTTCCCTGACGGCATGGATCACAGCATCGATCACTGGTTTGTCTGGTCCGGATTTCATTATTTACAGCCAGGCTGGAATATTGCTGAATGAAGCATTAAACAACAAGCAAACAAAACAAATCTATGTGATACCCTCCATCACAGCCTCAACCCGATCATGTTCCAGGACCAGTCAAGTACCAAAAACATGGTGACAGGTCCTTCCTGAATGCTGGCCAAGTGTTATGGAACAATCTCCCTTCAAAATAGGGTGACTTGTTATTGCAGCCTCCTGGCCAAGTGTTATGGAATGCAATCCCATCAGAGAACAGAAACTTACACAAACTTTGACAAATCCCTCAAGAACTGGCTCTTCAAGTAAGCCTTTGGAGCACTTTAGAGCTGTTATAAATGGAAAATGTGCTATACAAATTCTAAATTTAAATATATTTCATAGCTCAATGGTACCTCATTCTTGCCTTAAAAAGCATTTAATGTTAAGCAGGACCACAGCTGTACGTGAGTGAGTGAAAGTTGTTCTTATGCAAGTCCGCATTCATTACAGCTATATCTTGACGGTCTGTCACTAATCAAGTCTCAGACATGCATGCCATCAGCAAACGGTGACACAAAATCAACCAGGTTGCACACTGAAACCTTTTGCAACAAGCATGGGTTTCAGGGAGGGGAACTGAACTGCCCAAGAATGCCAGCAGCAGACCAGAAGTGAACATTAGGGACCTATTGTGCCCTGTAATCCACACTGGAAGTTTGCATAGTGACCTATATTTCCTTGACATCCAGGGAGTATGGTAATGTGCGACCTGTTTATCCACACAGTCTTTTCTGAAAGCAAGCATGGGGTACTGAGGACTGAAGTTCCTGCTGTGACAGGTGCAAGAAACACCCATTGGTAAAGCTAGATCCCCTCACTGCTTTTCATTCCAAGTTGTAATATGAATGAATTGTTTATGTAATAGGTTGTGTAAAAGGGAAACGTTTCATCCATGTAGTAACATATATGATTAATATATGAAGCATGGTTCTACTGTTCATGATCATGGCTGGTTGTAGTGATGTGTCTTTTGACCCAGGAAGTGTTTCAGTGTGTATCATGCTGCAATATGTTTTCATGAAGGTCAAGGATGCATCAGACAATAAGTGGGTGGTAAAGGTCAAGGATGCATCAGACAATAAGTGGGTGGTAAAGGTCAAGGATGCATCAGTCAATAAGTGGATGGTTAAGTTCAAGGATGCATCAGACAATAAGTGGATGGTTAAGTTCAAGGATGCATCAGACAATAAGTGGATGGTTAAGTTCAAGGATGCATCAGACAATAAGTAGGTGGTAAAGGTCAAGGATGCATCAGACAATAAGTGGGTGGTAAAGGTCAAGGATGCATCAGACAATAAGTGGATGGTTAAGTTCAAGGATGCATCAGACAATAAGTGGATGGTTAAGTTCAAGGATGCATCAGACAATAAGTGGGTGGTAAAGGTCAAGGATGCATCAGACAATAAGTGGGTGGTTAAGTTCAAGGATGCATCAGACAATAAGTGGATGGTTAAGTTCAAGGATGCATCAGACAATAAGTGGATGGTTAAGTTCAAGGATGCATCAGACAATAAGTGCATGGTTAAGTTCAAGGATGCATCAGACAATAAGTGGGTGGTAAAGGTCAAGGATGCATCAGACAATAAGTGGATGGTTAAGTTCAAGGATGCATCAGACAATAAGTGGATGGTTAAGTTCAAGGATGCATCAGACAATAAGTGGGTGGTAAAGGTCAAGGATGCATCAGACAATAAGTGGATGGTTAAGTTCAAGGATGCATCAGACAATAAGTGGGTGGTAAACGTCAAGGATGCATCACACAATAAGTGGATGGTAAACGTCAAGGATGCATCAGACAACAAATCTGGATGGTGAAGGTCAAGGATGCATAAAACGATAAGTCTGGGTGGTGAAGGTCAAGGATGCATTAGATAAATCTTGAGTATATAGGTCAACAATGCAGCACACTATTGCATGACTCCGAAGTAGTCATTGTGTTTTTAGTTGTTGGATGCATCATACTACAGCAAGATGCCAACTTACAGATTGAAAACATTTGTTCTTTTTTAAATGAAAAGGCTATTTTGCATGCAGGCATATCAATGAAAAAATAAACATTTCCCAGACATGTCCAAATCAGCCTTAACCTCAGACTGTTCTTTCATGGAAGGATTTGATCGCTGCAACACATGACCATAAATAAAACGGAGATTACTATTTTTAGCTGTTCTGAAATGAAAATTCAAGTGAGTTTAAGTTGTGCATTCCATTATTTGATTTAGGGAAATGTTTTCTTACTCCATTAACAGTACATGTGGTATTCATTTATATTGACAAAGTAAAGTACTGATGTTTTCATTGTATGACTTGTATACAACTATGGTACTTTATTTACCATTCATACCACAATCAGATCATAAACAACTTCTGGTGAATCACCGAATCTGTGGTTGAGTTGTGTGTCCGCCCGGAGAGCAGAAGGTCCGGGGTTCAATTATCGACTTCGTCATACCAAAAGACATTAAAAGATGGTACCCTGCCTGGCGCTTGGCATTAAGGGGCTAAAACAAGGACTGGTCGGCTCAGGGTCAGAATACTGTGTCTGAGTGGGGTATTCATGTTAAACTATATTGATATTTAAGTGGGCTAGCACTATAAAATCTGCATAAGTACGGATTGGTACAATCAACCTCGCGAGCACACACACACACACATGTGCATGCACGTTGCTATACAAGTGCATTGATATTGGATGCGACGTTAAACCCCATTTTTTAAATCTAAGAGTACACGATATTTAACAGATGTGTCCATGGGGGCATCATATATTACGTGAGGTAACCATAAAAGGTTTATGTCAATAAAGTTTCACGTAACAAAAACAATTTAGATTCTATCTATTCTAGGAATTTATATGAAATTCTTAGTTTCCAACCCTAAACTGACACAGTATTGTTGATCAACTGTGACATCCATTTTATTTGAACCTGCCTGACCACAAGAAGAAAAGTGTGGTGTATAGTTGAAGGGGGATAACTCTTTCATGTCTTAGCATTGATAGAATTTCAACTGAGGGCCAGGAAAAGCAAGTTCCAATTCTGCCGTTGTATAATCACATGATATCATGGCCATCACTGAAAATTATTTATCCCAAATATTGCCCTCTAGAAATATAAGAAACAGCTCGAGTCATGGATGTATGTATTCCTTGCTTCCCACACTGCTGCATTGGTTACGTTGTATAAAGCAGAATGAGAAAGTTTGTGTTTTAGAAAATTAATGCCAGTGTAATCTGTAACATCAAGTACAAAATTTACATGCATTTGTTGGATGAAAAATGAATTCTCTAGCATACATTATATACTGTATGGCATCCATTCTGGGGTGCTTTTTGTCCGAACATACACTTAATAAAAGTATTGAAATCAGTTATCACTGGTTATGTACAGGTGCAGGCGAAAACAGCACCTCATTTAGGGAAAAGGGCTACTGTTTGTCGGGTGAAAATGACACCTCTGCTTTTAATAACGATAAGATAACGTAGTTTTGCAAGTATTTAGAAATTGTGTTCCATTTTAAATTACAATTTAAATTTTATGGCATAATGGTAAAAATGAAATAAGTTTGTTCTGTGGTCAGGAGAAATATACTTACCATACCTGGTAGTTTGGCCTGTAGTCAGTCCATCCACAGGGATTCTGGGTAAGTTTATAGGCCCCCAGCAACCTAAACTTGTTGTAAGAGGTGACTTGGTTCACTTAATGTCATTGTACCTCAACTGCGTGGATCAATACTCATGATGTCAGACAGCGACTATTTACAGACCACTGTCATATCGCTGGAAAATTGCTAAATGAAGTGTTAAACAACAACAACAAATAAAAACTAAAAAATGAAGTCAGTCACATCAACATACTAATTTGACCTACACTAATGGTGAAAAAAGTACACTCTGAATATCTTTATTAATTAAATGTTTGTTATCAGCATTGTATGTGCGAGTCTGTGTAAAAGGTTAACATCATGTGTTGTCAGACGTGTGGGGTTTGAGTGTTCGATGCCTGAAAATTTCCTACGAAAACCATCAGCATTAGCAACAACAAACCCCGCAAGTATGAAAAAACATTTGGTGAGATAATGTATTGGGTTGTATCCCTTTGTTACTGTTTTGGCTACAGCAATGTGATGATGTTTATGATGTGGCGATAGATTGTATTGGGTTGTATCCTTTCAGTTATTGTTTAAGTAACGACGATATCATAATGTTCAACAATGTGGCAATAGAATGTATTGGGCTCCATTCTTCGTTATTGTTTAAGCAACAGCGATATCATAATGTTTAGCAATGTGGCGATAAAATGTATTGGGTTGTATTTCTTCGTTATTGTTTAGGCTAAAGCGATATGACGAATGTTCAGCAATATGACGATGTTCGGCAGTGTGGCGATAGATTGTATTGGGTTGTATCCCTTTGTTATTGTTTAGGCTAAAGCGATATGACGATGTTCAGCAATATGACGATGTTCGGCAGTGTGGCGATAGATTGTATTGGGTTGTATCCCTTCATTATTGTTTAGGCCACAGCCATATTATGTTCAGTTATTTGGTGAGTGGGTAAGAGTGGATGTCAAAAACAATATCAGTGACAAAATGTCCAACAGTTGAACAGAACCTACAATGGCTAGCACTGTACAGTCCACATTGCTTGAGGCAAATATTCCACAACTGTGGTCAGGTCCTGGTGTGGCCTTCAAACCAACAGTCTCATTGACCAACTTTATCATGGAGCTCCATATCATCTTCATAGAAAATCAGCTGTGATCATATCATAAATGAACAGAAAAATATAACTGTACTAATTGTTTATTGATTTCTGTGAGATTTACATATATACAAATAAGATATACAAAACTATTGTTTTCACATTAAGGTTATATACAAAACATAAATAACAAGTAATATTTACACGACACACATGGTAAGTAAAGCAAACAAAAACGTAGGTAAATATTGCAGGATACACATGTGAGCATGGGGGAGAGATCAGATCAAGATACATTATTTTGTATACAAGCATTCAGGCAAGACAGATTGTCATGACCAACCCTTTTTCTACATAACACTAGGGGTGGAACCAAATGATCCGTTTTGTGTTAATGGGACACTGCAGTGTTTAAAGTACCTGCCTGCTCGACCATCAGAGACTGGCTGTTTTTGTCTCAGACAGTCCATTCTTAAAACATGCATGTCCAATGATTTGGCTGATTTTGTTGTGGATTTTGTTAATAAAATAAAGCAACAGAATTCACAAATGACACACTTATAAAATGAGCACAAATTATTATCCCCTGTAGTATTTGACTGGCAAGTTATTGACCAGCAAGTCTGACTGTCTGGCTGAAATATATCTGGATTGGAAATATTGGGTCCTGGGGTCCTGGAGGTTTGTTCCTATCGTATTTGAATCTGGAGACCCCCTTAATCTTTATTTGTACCATAAGCATCATGATGAGGGCCCAATAAACATTCATTATTTTTCAACAATGACGAGTGAGTTGGGTTTAACGCCGCTTTTAACAGTATTCCAGTCATATCACGGCGTGTCAGCTTAATGTGGGAGGAAAGCCCAAAGTGATGCAGGTCTCAGACGTTTACCACTCTGGTGAAACCCATGAGCACGGGTATGGTGCTGACAAACCTCTAAACATAATCGGGGCGAACTGGGAATCGAACCCACAATCATAGGTTTCTGGCGTGCCCAAGGGACGCAACTCTGCACAGCGAATCACGGCGCCTTAGACGACTGGGCCACCCATGCCCCTCGACAATGACGATGATAAACAAAATCATCATTGATGTGCAGAAAGGCTGTCATGTCAAACTGAGGGTCAGTGCACTGCAATATTCAACTCAATAATACAACATTGAATCTGAATGTATCGTTTCACAAGTTGTTATAATCCACAAAGCCACAAAGCAATCTTAGTGCTACAGCTATTAAATCTATGTTCTGAGGAAGTTATGTTTGAACACTATGATACTCAACTCAATCTTAAGGTTTCATTCTCTATCTATAAGTATCGTTTCACAAGTTGTTTTCATTCTCAGGGCCAAGATCCACCAATCCACCCTGGTGCTGCAGTTATCATAACAGTTACATGATAGTATTGGAGTTATGGCAAAGATCACTATGGAACAAGTGTCTGCATATCAGATTTCTGTCAGTGTCTGCAACAGAAGTCTGACCATCAAACCGTTTGAGTTAGTTGGGTTTAATGCCACTTTTTACAGTCTTCCAGTTATATCGCACGTGTCAAGCTTAATGTGGGAGGAAAGCCCAAAATGATGCAGGTCTCAGACATTTACCACTTTGATGCAACCCACGAGCATGGTGTATGGTGCTAACAAACCTTGAAACATAATCGGGGCGAACTGGGATTCAAACCCACAATCATAGGTTTCTGGCATTTCTTGTTAATATGGAAAGTATTTTGTTGATTTTAATATTATAATTGTTGTGTCCAAGACTTTAACACAGATCATATTGCAGGATCTTTATATTGCAAGTTCACATTGCACTGTCAGTCCAGTTTAATCTCAAGTTGTCTCGTGGCTACATCAATTGACTCTAAAATATATAAACTTATCAAAACAAAACTAACTTCTATATTTCCATTTGTTTTACATTGGTGGTGAGGAAATGACTCAGAATACAAATGAACTTAAACAAATATAATAAAAAAAAAAAAATTTAACTGGAATGTTCTGCAGAATCAAAATGAATTTTGTTACAAGGTTAAAATAACTTTGTGGTGGGGATGAGCAACAAAAAGTAGGAAAATAAACAAAACCATTACAGAAAATCAGTGGGACCACATGCAACATTCCTCTTGAGAAAGTGGTTTCCATACAACAAATTGTGTTAGTCAGATAACCATGGTAACCTGTCACATGGAACAATTTGAAACATGAGACGATGAAACATCTATCTCTGAATTAAAAAGAATCACATAACTGTATTGATTCTGATTGGACATTTGATATTTCTATTCATAAATAAACAGATATCATGTAAGAACAATGTAGTAAGTCTTTAGGAAAATACACTCAGCATTATTATTGAAGGGTCACCTTGGTATGTTGGATGTCAAACATGAAAATATTCCAATAAGAGTCAATAGGTCTGAGTAGGTGACATACAAGTTATTTAGGCCTATATCACACTGTATGGATGCTTTTAGGAAACTGGAAAAATGGACAACAACTATTATTAACAGTGAAAACATTGAAGGTGATGAAAAAAGCTACCCGACACACAAGTCTGAATGCAACAAGCGGTTTAGTCCTTGCACATACATAAAGAATAACAGTCAATGTGGGTATGAAATTATTCACTTTAGATGAAACTTAACTGCATTCTTGGAAGCTGAAAAAGCGACCTTCTTTTAATACTTTAAAATCTTTTTATCAGCATGACCCCTCAATAATGATGCATATAGTATATGAGTACATATCAATCATACTGACAGTTGCTGCACGTTCACATGTTGCAGTATCAACCTTAGCAAATGAAACTACACACACCTACAACATGGATATATAAAATAACATTATTTGTCATGGTAAGTTGGAACTGATAAAATCACAAAAATGACCTGTACAAATATCTAAAATTTATAAACTGATATGTATGTCTTAACTAATAATACTAGCATGGTTCAAGAAACAAGACGTTCACACTGTTGATGTGCAGCTGTGGGATTATGATCTTTGTTATATCTGGAATCAGCTAAATCTGACCCTGATAATCATGATTATAGCTCACACTGACTACATCAAACATCCTACCTCAGGGCACGTACTGCAGAACTTGAATAGGAATCACTGATTCATGATCATATCACATAGCTTTGAATTTACATTTTTGACATTAGACAACAGTCTCTCCATTGCACACTCCAGCTTCTATGATCTCTTCATATTTCACAATGAAGGACACATTACCGTATTCGACGTAATAATCGCCCCATTCTAATAAGTGCCCAAGGCGATATTTGCTAATATATTGGCAAGTGAACAATCCCAATTAGCACCCCTTCCGATTGATCAATGTACACATGACTTACTTATTCGTGTATAATATGCACGCGTGTGTTATATGCACCCTTAATTATGGGCAATTAAATTCTGGAAAACTATATCTGTTGTATATAAACAGTTCAGACCGTCAGCATAAACCACAAAATTTATCTTTCAACTCTGTTTTTTCCACCAAAATAATATTCTAATAAGAGCCCCCTATTTCTAATTACGTCGAATATGATACACCATCGCAATTATCCAGGGTATTAAATCTACTATGATAAATACCCTGGAACCATTCATCACCAAAGCTTCATTTCAAAAGTGATGTCCTCACCTCATCTCCCTTATCACTAACTTAGGCTTAAAAAAATAAAAGAATTGGTTCTCAGGCAATGACTCTTGAAAAAGTAGTGTGGGCGGGCAGAGGTTTTGTTTTTTGGCTTACTATTACTAGTATTTAACCAAATAAACAGTTGTGTACCATCAAAATGGGAACGGGACTCTCTACATAAAGAAGCATACAAACTCTTACTGCCGCCATGACCATAACACAAGATGCACAGTAAATCAGTATGCATGTAAAGGGAAGTAACTGCATGCTACTGGATTGCATAGTTTTCAAGTATAAGTTTTTTAAATTTTTTTTAAAAATGGAAATAAAAACGGAACTAGCGTCAGACTTAATCATGATGCAGGCGGTGCCTGAGAGCCAAGACTTTTATTTTTTTTAGCCTTAGCAAAGAATTTCACCCATGAGTGTAATGTGACCAGATGACTATTATTAGCATCATATTATTTGAATGGAACAGTGAAAACGTCCATGGTATTTACCATAACAGAATGGAGATATACTGCACTAGACCATCGAGGATGATATTACTCCAATAAATAAACATTTATCTGGATATCCCGGAGAAGCTGAGAGGAAATATAACATTGCTCAGTATATACACAAAAAAACATCTGATAAAACACTTGAAATTTAAAAGTACAGTGACATGATATGTAATATTTAATAATGGCAAAATAATACATATTGCAAATATGTGCCATTGAAATGTCTTACTTGCAGTTCCTGTTCTGCTTTCAATTCACAACAAGTTTCAAGAATGTCACTTTCAGTCCATCACAATATCACAATGTCAATGAAGTGCGTCCGAGCAATTAATGGTCCAATTTATTAGTGGTAAACACATTGGAGAATAACCATGTTGTGTGACTTGTCCTTACAGAATCATCTTCCTATAAAAGTCCAGTTTCCAACCTTGCCGAACTAGGCTGGTATTATGGAGTTACATTGTGGCTGGACTAACGAGTCTATGCATAGTTCAAACAAAATCGCACACCGAAATCGAAATCCGGTTACTAAACTGTCGTGCAGATTTAGGTCGATTGCAGGATTTGCAAAGCATCTGCACTGCCAACTCATTGTCAACAGATATTTTCCAAGTCTTTTCACGTTTTTTTAATCAAGGTTCTCACGTGGTTTGATGCACTTCGCGAAGTAAGATCCAGATATAGATCTTGATTATTGATCACATCGTCTTGACTAGGCGCCGCCATTTTGTGTGGAACAAATGCAAGTGATACGAGAGGTGGAATCTGATTGGTCCATAGGACAGTCTTAAAAGGGACATAACTCGTAATAACCACTGTTGGCGCAACGATCGAGCCCAGGAATTCCAGCCTAGTTCGGTAAGGGCGGAAACTGGACTTTTATAGTCAGTTAACACCCTTGCCTCGGGAAGATGTCACAGAATAGGTACAAGCAGTAGCTCATGCAAGGGGGAGACTCATGTTGACTCTGTATTTGTCCTTGCTAGATAGTATCACACTGCACATGGACATCACACAGTTGGCTTGAACTTCCCAGGTCAAAACAATAGACCTTCAACAGGTGAACACAACTTCAAATGATTAAACCTAAAAACTGTATGTGGGTCTGACCAGGTCAACAAGACCTGCTATATGCACAGGGTTAGACCTACAGACCAAATATGGGGTCTTTCCAGGTCTACACCACTTGCTCTATGCACAGGGTTAGACATACAGACTGAATGTGGGTCTGTCCAGGTCAACAAGACCTGCTATATGCACTGAGACAGACCCACAAAGTGAATGTTTGTCTGTCCAGGTCAACAAGACATGCAATATGCACAGGGTTAGACTGCAAGTGGGTCTGTCCAGGTCAACAAGACCTGCTCTATGCACTGGGATAGGCCCACAGACTGAATGCAAGTCTGTAAAGATTAACACAACCTGATCTATGGATGAAAAATATGGATGGGGTTAGCCAGGATGACACAATCTAATCTAGGCAGACCCACAGACTGAATATGGGTCTGTCCAGGTTATTCTTCAGTGTGTGTACCGGTTGATCCTGTGGTTGCTCTGCTGGAGTCACATAGTGTAGCACTTGAGATTACCTCCCCTGAGACGTTCTGTGCAGATGGCGCTGCTGTTGACTCAGTCTATGCATTCACCTGAGAACACAGAACAGGATGTCAACCCAATAAAACACCAATAGCTTTTCAGGCCATTATGTTTGAAGTCTGGTTGTTTCATTTCAATGTGAATTAATCTTAAGTGGCTATTGTCTTAGATCAAATTTATTATTGAATTCTTAGATTGATTAAATCCAGAAGTACTAAACATATATACATATACATGTTGGTTACCATTCATAGAGAATGTTTTACAAAGACTGCAAACGATGCCACCATTCTGATGGAACCAAACCAACGCCACAAAAGATGTTTTTCATCAATTCCGGATTTTAAAGATGACTACGTTTTTTTGTACATGGTTTTGTTTTCCAACAGTGAATGAAAGATGACAACCAGAGACACTAAAATAAGAAAGTACATAATTCCAACAAGAAAAGTGTTGAAGTTCATTCCATGAACATGGTTGGTTGGTTTGTTGTTTAACGCCACACTCAGCAATGTTCCAGCTATATGACGGCGGTCTGTAAATAATCGAGTCTGGAACAGACAATCCAGTGATTGATATCATGAGCATCAATCCATGCATTTGGGATCGATGACATGCATCAACCAAGTCAGCGAGGCTGACCATCCAATCCCGTTAGTCCCCTTTTACGACAAGCATAGTCACCTTTAACGGCAAGCATGGGTTGCTGAAGACCTCTTTCTACCCCAGAATCTTCACGGGTTCCATGAACATGCAAACAGCTAAACTGGGGTTGAAGACTAAGATGTAAAATGGGGAAAATTAGGAATGGCTGAATTCGGAATTGTGTAAGGAAAAGTATAGACCTGCACTACAATGAGACACTTTGGTTTTGCCAAATCATAATGTACCCATGATGTTAACATGAGTTCAGCAATAGAATTACTGCATCATAGCTGTTAAATCTGTTTCTGTTAAATCTGTCTCATGACCGTTTTGTATTCCAAACATATAGGAAATGGTACAAGGGACTCACCTTTCTTTGTGTAGGTTGTCAAACAGAGCTTATCCAGCTTATTACATACCTTGGAGGCATGAGAGGTATCTGCAACAACAGGAGCATGTACAATGTCACTATCGTGTCACTATCGTGGCGTTATATAGGGCACTACACATGCATCCCAGGAACATATCTCTATATTGATATGCACTCACATACGAACCATCCTTTTTAAATTCTACGCCATCCTCTACCAAGTCTGTGTCATCTTCTTTATAATCTAATCCATCTTCTACTATCTCTACACTATCTTCTATAAAGCAACACCATCTTCTATAATGCCTACACCCTATTCTATAAAGCCTACACCATCTTCTTTAAAGTCTACAAAGTCTTCTAACAAAGCCTACAACCTATTCTATATAGCCTACACCATTTTCTAAGGCCAGGTGCAGGTGTTTTTTTTATTTTTCGGATAAAGGACCCGCCGACTCTAATTTTTGGGAAAATGTAAAAACAAAAATCAGATTTCCATTTTTTTCCCCTGCCGATAGCCGGGTAGTCAGTTATTGTAATTGTTATCATCACCTTTTAATTATACACATATGAATTTACCATTGTAACATGAATAGCCTCTCTTGACAATTAGTGGTAGAATTTTTATTGTTAGAATTTTTATTGTTACAAGGGGCTTTATCATCACAAATGGCGGTCTTTTGAGCACAGAATATGTTCATAAAGTATGCCAGAGGCATTCTGCATTAAAGAAAAAATGCATCTGTCTTTTTTTTCCCTCCTCCAACCTTGGACTTTGTGCTGAAAAATCCGTAATCCTAAAAATAAAAAAAAGCCTGGCCTAACAAAGCCTACAGTCTTCTACAGTACTCACCATTTCTACCAGGGAACAGCCCCGCATCGACAAAGTCTACACTATCGTCCTTCCTACTCAGCTTCTTCTTCATGACACAAGTGTTGATCAATGCATTCATCAGTTTAGCCTGCAATACAACATAGCACATCAGGAACAACACACAGCATCATCATGAACATGAAACACACAACACAGCACATCATGAACAACACACACAACACAGCACATCATGAGCATGAGACACACAACATAGCAAATCACATCTACTCTGGTATGTACATCTCAGTCTATAGTAATTAGCTAAGTGTCATAAAAAACAATGTTGGGCTCATCTGGCAGACTTACGTCATTCAAGACCCATCTTGTTCGCTGATGACTCAAATTTGCTGATGCAACTTAGCAGTTGATAATTATGCTTATTATACTGAGATGATGTCTGTTTCCCACATGGCCCAAATGACATCAAGAACTAAACTAGAATTGAGCTCCAATCATTGAATCCATCCATAATGTCTTGATCCAGTGAATTATTGTTATAAAAATCGTGGCAGACAATTTCAGGAAACAGAAAACAGACACAAAAACAGATTTCTGTTTATACTGTGAATCTTGAATTGAAATTCTGATTGTGAGGGAGGATACACCATCAAGACTTCACACAGAAATCACTATTTTTAACCATCAAAATAGTCATTGTCTGGATCTTGTAAGAGGGAAACTAGCGAGCTCCAACCAATGAACGCTCAGATTACATTGCACAAACGGTAATATTTCTCATGCAATATGTGCAGCTGTCGGCTCCAGGCTCCACACATTCAATATAAGGCGTTGGTGGTATTTCCAGAACATCCAATTTGGCTTCCCTGAGAATGGCCTCATTTCATCAGCTTAATAAAAAGACACACATCACTTCTACCTCAGAAAGGGGTCCTTTGTATTCACGTGTGATGGAGAAATGTGGTGCATATTAAACCCGTGAAGAGTAGACAATATGGAGGATAGGAATCAACAAGCACAAAGAAATCAGGAAGACAGTACCTCTCTTGAATAGACTTGTAGCAGCTTCGTGACTTCCTGTTCTCCCTCGACAAGGAACTGCAGGAACAGGGAGGGCATGATGTCATCATCGCCATCAAACTCGGCCTCGCGGAACTCCCACAGCAACTGGTCAAACGGTGCATGCAGCAGCAGGATCTACATCAACAGCACAGTCAGGAACATGACATCTCTCTACTCAATGCATAGAAATAATTAATTTTAAACCCTTTTTAATTGTTTACCTATGCAAGGAAAACAAATATTTAATGTTACATTCAATCTCATTAAAATCAGACCTTAGTTCTCGCTACCGCTAAATAAAGATCTGAAGACATCCCATTAGGGGTCACGTCAGAATGACCTTTCATCCGACCAATCAGTGCGTGGCTTACCAGATTATGAAAGTGACAGTCAGAATGTGATTTCTAATCATGCAATCGCGAAAACATTAACGTGGGGTATTCCGAACGATAATTACGGGTTTAACAACTGAATCCTTACAATCTAGACCATCTATTAGACATTCCAGAATGTTTTTTTCGTTCAGGTTTCAAATTTGTAATAGAGAATTTGTTTGATATGTTTCGAAGCGTAGTCACCAATTTGGAATTTGTCCTGTATAGCACGAGAAAGCTGCCTTCTGATTGGTCATTCCATTGGTCGATCAAAGTTTGTGCAAGGTCGGTCTGACCTGACCTGTAATGGGATGTCCTCAGATCTTGGTTTTAGCGGTAGCGAGAACTAAGATCTGATTTTAATGAGGTTGATGTTACATAACACTTGCTGGGTGATGGTTGGAGCTGGTTCCAAGTCCTAATTATTGTTCTATGTCAACACAAATGTCAAACTTAATGATCTGCTATAAACTTCCAAATGTTTAAATGTTTGGTATAAAAGAGGGTGCACACTCCTTTTTCCAGCTCTTGAAACACACTGAGTTCATACTTTTCTCCTTTTTTTCTACTAACCATGACATTAAGAATGGAAGAGAGCCAGTCAGCACTGAATCAATTTACCCCTAATACTTAAAGCCCTCACAAAGGCGTCAGCATGCCAAATACCAAGCTCCTCACAGTGATAGTGTGTTCGCGGAGCTCTCTATACGATCGCTGCCACCAGTCAAAACTCCCCATTGTGATAGGTGGCCACAACCATGCTTGGAGTTGAACTCGCAACCGACTGACCGTTATGTTCACAAAAAAGTGATGGATGCCGTGACGCCGAATACTCTTACCACTGCAAAATTATTTTCTTTGTTTGTCAATTTGAATTTCTGCTTCATTGCAATAAGAATGCAAGGGGGAAGTTGGGTGATTTTCCGTTAGTCTGCAAACTCAAACCAATCCGATCAAGCAAACAAAAAGGTAAATTCATCCGGGAAATCTGGTCAGTCATAAAAAAATTAAAAATTCACCATAAAGGCATTCCCAAAGACGTAAACAAAAGTATAAACATTACTACATTTGAGGTTAGAGGGCAAATTTCATGATTCTTGTAATGGCCATGCCCACCTTGGGCGCAGCGATGTTATGTAGAATGTAACGAAGGTGTCACGCGGGAAAGGAGCTTGGCCAAATACTGATAAAGGGAGATAACTTACATGAGCAGGCAAACTGTCTAAGACGTGGTAGGGACAGCTGAGTGCAAACTGTATTTGCTAATCACGTCGTAGAGACCCTAGTTTGTTTCCAAACATAAATTTAATGTGTAAACCCTCATTTTTGTGTCATCTACCATGACACATGGAAAGCAAAACTCAGTCAGAGCTAAACTTATTGCTTGATATTCTTAAACATGGCAGGTTTTGGTTTTAGTTTGGTTTGTTTTTTAACGCCGCACTCAGCCATATTCCAGCTAAATGATGGCGGCCTGTAAATAATCGAGTCTGGAACAGACAATCCAGTGATTGATATCATGAGCATCGATCCATGCATTTGGGATCGATGACATGCATCAACCAAGTCAGCGAGCCTGACCATCCAATCCCGTTAGTCCAAAGAACAGAAGTTTGAAATTTGATGTTAACTAAAGCAAAATAGGTTACAAAGACAGTTGAGTGTCTGACACGGAGGAAGCAGCACTCACCTCCTTTTCTTTGTCTATGATGCTCACACCCTCTGTGTTGATGGCCACGAGCACCTTGGTATCTGGTGCACTCTTAATCATCTTCATGAACTTGCGTGTAGGCGTCTCCACCTGTCCTTTGAAGAAGGCACTCCTGAAGGAAGGATACAGAAATTCTTACTTGTCTTTAGATTTAGGTATATGTTCAGTGGCACTATGTACTAATTTCATTGAAATCGGATGCAATACCTCAACACCTCCATTTGAAGTCATGTAGGGTGATTTTTATAATCAGCCAATCAGTGTACAGGTTTCTAAATTCTGAGTATGGCCATATCTGATTTCTATATACCAAAAATGTTTTGTTTGTTTGTTTGTTGTTTAATGCTGCACTCAGCAATATTCCAACTATATGACTGGTCTGTAAATAATCCAGTCTGGACCAGACAATCCAGTGATTGACATCATGAACATCGATCCACGCAATTGGGAGACGATGACATGCATCAAGCAAGTCAGCGAGCCTGACCATCTGATCCTGTTATTCGCCTCTTACGACAAGCATAGTTGGCTCTTTAAAACCTATTCAAACCTGGATCGTCATGTGTCTCATGAGCAAAAGATACCCTTCAGCACATCGTGGACACTGACCACCCGATCTCGTAAGTTGCCTCTTACAAAAAGCATAGTCGCCTTTTACGGCAAGCATGGGTTGATGAAGACCTATTCTACCCCAGATCTTCATGGGTCTCCAAAAAATGAATTAAGAATGACCAGTTCTGAATGTAGATAATAAAGGCTGCATCATCAAATTGTTGTGAATATTTGATACAATATTTTACATGGCATCTACACCCATAATGAGAGCACCATTGAAGGAATATTTATGCTGTGTGAATTTCTTTTGTTAAAATTAAAATTTCCAAATTGACTTGGTAAAGAAATGAAGTGGGTGGCCATGGTAATTAGCACATGGGAGAAACCCTCAGACCCCTCAACACCAGACTCAAAGAACATCAGACCTCTGTCAAAAAAAAGACCTAAAATCCACTATTTCCGAACTCATCATCAAGAACCAAGACCATAACATTATGTATGGCCACCAAAGTCTTGTCTACCACCAACAACAACAACAACAACTGGCAATAAAGGAAACTACAAGGAGCCAATGCCATTTCCATTCTATTACCTATCAGTGCTAATTACCCCTGCCTCCTGTTCGTCCATTGTCCATTACCTATTACCAATCAGTGATAATTTAGTCCTGGCTTTCAGTAGTCAATTGCTATCACCTATAAGCGGTTATTAACTGTTGGCTTCCCTTGTTAAGTTTCCGCCATTGTTATATATCTTATTACTTTTGTTGCTCTTAAAGGCACATATATGTTCATTGCTTCATAGCATATATTAACCTGATGAGGAATAAGTATATACATGCACTCCGAAACATTGAATTCCTCATAATAAAGACGTTGAAATCCATAAATTCTCTTCCTTATGTGTATCAATTCTAAATGCCACTTAAAAGACATGTATAGTACTTGTTACCAATCAGTTATCCAAAATTGACCAAAGGTCTGCAACATATTAAAGTTCTCTGCAGTCAACTGAAGCTGATTGTTTTGTTGGTCCAACGGTCTCACATGAGTCTGGCAAGTTGGGCACTGACATTCCACATCCCTGACACAACAAGTTGGACAGAAGGAATTGATGGTCAGCTCAAATGTTTACTATGAGTGTCAATCTAAAAGATTACCGAATGTCTGAATTTCCCAAATGAAGATATTAAAATGTTTAGACGAGGGTTTCCCTTTAATGAAATTACAAACATCACCAAGAAGTGCAACAACATAAATACTGCCTGCATATCTTACCCATAGAATGGATAAGACCAGCATATATCCAGGTATTGCCGGTAGAGATTGCCCAATACTGTTTGCACGTCCTGTTGTTCATACTGTTCGGACAAGCGGGCATGAGCTGTCATGAACTGTTCCTCGCATTTGGCACTCTCGTCTTTCCTCGTGAAGAACAGGAACTTCTCCTTCTGGAACATGTGGTCTGGGTAGAACTTGACCAGGTTTGCCCTGAAACAATAGAGTTGCCTTTCATCTGCAGATGTATTTCCATCGTTGAGTATGATTGGATGAATTTTTCATGCATATGCTCGACTGTAAGAACATGGCCTCTGATTGTTCACACACTCCCAGCCTTTATAGGAATTCAAACCTTAATAAGAAACTTCATTCCTGGAACTCAGAACAACCTTGGTTCAACTGATCGGTAATTCAGACTTGCGTCCATGTTCTCATGTCCATCTCCAGAAAAGACATTCTTGGTCTGATTTCAGTTATACCACAACACGTTTGTTAGTCTGTTTGTTTGTGTGTTTGTCGTTTTACGCTGCACTAAGCAATATTCCCTCAATACAACGGCAGTCTGTAAAAAATCCAGACTAGACAATCCAGTGATTGACATCATGAGCATCAATCTACGCAATTTGGATACGATGACGTGCATGAACCAAGTCAGCAAGCCTGACCACCCGATCCTGTTAGCCGCCTCTTACGACAAGCACAGTTGCCATTTACGGCAAGCATTGGTTGCTGAAGACCTATTCTACTCCAGATCCTCACGGATGCACAGCGTATCAGCTTCCATGAGTAAGGAATCCCAAAGTGAAGCTGCCATTTTGTTGGAACTTCTCAGGGTACTCTGGCATATATATATATTCACAAGTGCTAGGCCTGTCTCGAAGTATGTAACTATGTAATATGTCCCTGACTCACTAACCTTGACTGTAACTGTGGCAAAACTAAAGTTAACTACTCATTGACTGTACACACCTGTACACAAATTACACTACTCCCTGACTGTACACAAAGTAAACTACTCCCTGACTGTACACACCTGTATACTACTCCCTGACTGTACACAAAGTACACTACTCCCTGACTGTACACACCTGTACACTACTCCCTGACTGTACACAAAGTAAACTACTCCCTGACTGTACATACCTGTACACTACTCCCTGACTGTACACACCTGTACACTACTCCCTGACTGTACACACCTGTACACTACTCCCTGACTGTACACAAAGTACACTACTCCCTGACTGTACACACCTGTACACTACTCCCTGACTGTACACACCTGTACACTACTCCCTGACTGTACACAAAGTACACTACTCCCTGACTGTACACACCTGTACACTACTCCCTGACTGTACACAAAGTACACTACTCCCTGACTGTACACACCTGTACACTACTCCCTGACTGTACACAAAGTAAACTACTCCCTGACTGTACACACCTGTACACTACTCCCTGACTGTACACAAAATACACTACTCACTGACTGTAAACACCTGTACACTACTCCCTGACTGTACACACCTGTACACTACTCCCTGACTGTACACACCTGTACACTACTCCCTGACTGTACACACCTGTACACTACTCCCTGACTGTACACAAAATACACTACTCACTGACTGTAAACACCTGTACACTACTCCCTGACTGTACACACCTGTACACTACTCCCTGACTGTACACACCTGTACACTACTCCCTGACTGTACACAAAGTACACTACTCACTGACTGCACCCACCCACCTGTACACAAAGCACACTACTCCTTGACTGTACACACCTGTATTCTGCCTGCACATGCTCCCTAGGGTTATATTTGCCAAGGTGTATGAGGGCCTGTATGCCTGCCAGGGTGTGATAGTCCTCGGGGTGGAGGGGATACCTGCCCTCGATCACATTGAACTTTGCCTCGTGGTACAGCAAACACAAGATCTCCTCATTGGTAATCTGCAACATAGAGAATCCACAAGTTACAAATGTAGCAGTGCTGTCACAGGTCACATCTCTCTTCCAGGTTTCTATATATCTGTAATCCACAGATCTACAGCTTTCCTCTGCATCAGGTGTTTAAATTGTTTCAGATATTACCCTCACTGCCACATGATCTCAAACATGAGTTGACATTATACATAGTTGACGTAACTCTTGTGTATACATGTTGATGCGACGTTCCCAAGAAATAACCAGTGTCTTCCTGTTGTTGTTTCATTTTCTCTTCTTTACCTGGCACCATCTTAATCCTAGCACACCTGTTATTATCCATAAGGTTATTCTTATTTTCCGGTTTAGAGTGGTGAAATTTATACCAAATCTTACTTCTGTCTCAGTCTGTGCCAACAAATTCAACCAATTTGCTCCAGCTACCGTATTTGACATAATAAGCCCCCGCTCTAATAAGCGCCCATGGCGATATTTGCTAATATATTAGCCAGTGAATAATCCCAAGTAGCACCCCTTCCGATTGATCAATGTACACAAGACTTATTTACTCGTGTATAATATGCACTCGTGTGCTATATGCACCCTTAATTATGGGCAATTAAATTCTGGAAAAATATATGTCGTATATAAACATTTCAGGCTGTCAGCATAAACCACAAAATTTATCTTCAATTCTGTTTTTTTCCACCAAAATAATATTCTAATAAGAGCACCCCATTTCTAATTTTGAGAGCGCGCTTATTATGTCGAATACGGTATGTTAGATATGTTTCGTCAGAGTACACATGTAGGTTGTCTAAGGTTTTACCCATACCGGATCAAAGAAGGCATATTCGAGCTTCAGACCAGTGGCCAAAATGGAAGGCAGCTTCACTATTCAAAACAGGATGTACTGTACCATCAGTTTTAGGAAGTAAGCCACAGGCTTTGTTAATCAACATGATCAACTTGAAACTAAAGTACTCACGGAAATGAAAAAAACCTGTTTTTCTCAATTTAAAAATCGACACAAAGTGTTATGTAGCTGTAAACACGAAATAACAAAACAACTCGAAAAGTACTAGTCTGGATTTGCTTGTTTGATCTCGGTGAACAATACAAAATGTACTTTACAGGAGGTAATTTGTCGGCACTTTCAACATTCAAAAATAAAACTAAGACCAAATTAACATAGCACCTGTTCTCACCTGTCGTCAAGGTGTCATAAGTCACCTTGATCTACTCACATCTGGTTATGCCCTGTTTCACAATAGTCTGTTTTATTCACATTTTTACACACTTTTACGTGTAAAAAGGCATAAAAACATTTGATATGCTGTATTTGTGCCACGGCCCAATTAGTACTATTTTAGTTGTTTGAATATTTACATATTTTGTATATTAACTGCATTTATTAAAGATCTGAGGTCGAAAAAACAGTTTTTTTTCATTTCCGTGAGTACTTTAGTTCCTGTCTGTAGGTTGTTCAACGTTAACAATCTACTCTTGCTGTTAAATGTCTGCAGACAAAAGTCACTTCACAGAAATACAATAATCTTGTGCCAGATGGACATGACGGAATCAAGTGTGAATGCTGCATGTTATGTTGACATAAACAATCTATTGCACATCATATATCTATGTTTGTTTTATCAACAAAGTTACATCAAAATAATCTAACCTGCATATATTGTCATGGTAACTCCCAATGAAATGATCCTGACTGTTATGTTGTCACAGTAACTTCCTATGTGAAATGATCCTAACTGTTGTATTGTCATGGTAACTCCCTATGTGAAATAATCCTTACTGGTATATTGTCACGGTAACTCCCTATGTGAAATGATCCTTACTGTTATGTTGTCACGGTAACTCCCTATCTTAAATGATCCTTACTGTTATATTGTCATGGTAACTCCTGATGTGAAATGATCCTTACTGTTATATTATCATGGTAACTCCTGATGTGAAATGATCCTTACTGTTATATTATCATGGTAACTCCCTATATGAAATGATCCTTACTGTTGTATTGTCATGGTAACTCCCTATGTGAAATGATCCTAACTGTTGTATTGTCACGGTAACTCCCTATGTGAAATGATCCTTACTGTTATATTGTCATGGTAACTCCTGATGTGAAATGATCCTTACTCTTGTAATGTCATGGTAACTCCCTATGTGAAATGATCCTTACTGTTATATTGTCACGGTAACTTCCCATGTGAAATGATCAGTGAATACTCAGCCATCATTATTCATTACTTATTAAGCAGCTATACACCCAACTTGGAATGGAATTGAAAGTTCTACATCAAATACCATAAAATCAGGTTTTCTTTTGAGTAGAGAAAGGTGCTGCTCACAGTTTTTTCTTTATACTTGGGATAGAAGACGTCTCTCTGCATCATCAGAACTGGCTCACCTGCACAAACAGAACAGTCTCAGTGACTAGAGACATGTACCTGACTATCCGAGAGTCGTGTCAAATAGAAATTATGTCATTTTGTATCCCATTGATTTTAAGAAATGAGTCAGCATTAATGCAAAATCTGTAGGATACACTCATGTCATAATTTCCTTATCGTTCACACTATAGGATAAGCTGTAGCCAGAGGCATCTTATATTGACAAGCTTGCTGATAAGCTGTGACACCAGCTATGCAATCTACCTGCTGTTATTACACATGACATCCACAATCGTGTTACTTCAACAATGCTGCATGGTGTGTCACGTGACTTTAAACCAGCTTATCTTCAAGCATATGCATAATATACAGGCAATGCCATATATACAGGATACACAACTCACACAGCTTACACACAACACACAAGCAGGTCAGATGCAGCAGACAATCAAACATACACACAACACACACACAGGTCAGAGACAGCTCACACAGCTTACACACAACACACACAGCTCAGATGCAGCTCACACACAGCACAGATGCAGCTCACACAGCTTACACACAACACACACACAGCTCAGATGCAGCTCACACACAGTTCAGATGCAGCTCACACAGCTTACACACAACACACACACAGCTCAGATGCAGCAGACAATCAAACATACACACAACACACACACAGGTCAGAGACAGCTCACACACAACACACACACAGCTCAGATGCAGCTCACACACAGCACAGATGCAGCTCACACAGCTTACACACAACACACACACAGCTCAGATGCAGCTCACACACAGTTCAGATGCAGCAGACAATCAAACATACACACAACACACACACAGCTCAGATGCAGCTCACACACAGCTCAGATGCAGCTCACACACAACACACACACAGCTCAGATGCAGCTCACACACAGCACAGATGCAGCTCACACACAGCACAGATGCAGCTCACACACAGCACAGATGCAGCTCACACAGCACAGATGCAGCTCACACACAGCTCAGATGCAGCTCACACACAGCACAGATGCAGCTCACACACAGCACAGATGCAGCTCACACACAGCACAGATGCAGCTCACACACAGCACAGATGCAGCTCACACAGCACAGATGCAGCTCACACACAGCACAGATGCAGCTCACACACAGCTCAGATGCAGCTCACACAGCACAGATGCAGCTCACACACAGCACAGATGCAGCTCACACACAGCACAGATGCAGCTCACACACAGCACAGATGAATCCTGCACATAATTCTCAACAACCCTGTACTGTGGTACTCACTTTTCTCAATGTCCGACAACTTGGCATCGGTATACAGAACACACAACTCATCCCATTTCTGCACAACTTGATGTGGCTGATGATTTTTCTTTAATCTGATCTCTGTAGATAAAAAAGTTTACATACACAGTTCTACAGATGTAAAAGTATCTAACTACATAAACTGTCACTGTTTAAAGATGCAAGATCAGGTTATTTTTCCATGGCCTATGTGAGTTTCTCCAATTTTAAAGATTTTTTTGCAACTGTTATGTACATTTAACTTAACACTAACACCCCACTTATACATTAGTGAGTGAGTGAATGAGCAGGCTTTAACGTCGCTTTTAACAGTGTTCCAGTTACATCACGGTGTGTCAGCTTAATGTGGGAGGAAAGCCCGAAGTGAGCCAGGTCTCACACAATTAAACACTTCGGTGAAACCCAGAGCATGGGTATGGTGCTGACAAACCTAGAAACATAATTGGGGCGAACCGGGATTCTGGCGTGCCCAAGGGACTTAAACGTTAATCATTGCTATGTGTACATTGATTTGCACAGCTATGTGCACATATCATGTTCCCTACCGAGAGTCCACCTGATAGACTGATTCACTGTTGAGTTTGTGTTGTATCATCTTTACAATGCATAGGTACAGTTTCTTTTGTGTGTTATTTTGATGTTTCCTCAGAGGCTATGCCTCTAAGTTTCAACCAATCATATTGTGACACATTTCTAATTGTTTTACAGCTCCTCATTGTAACTACCCACCAAGAAGCTCTGAGACGAGCCATATTGCGAAGACCTCGCGGGCGACCTCACTCAAGCCCTGTTCCTTCATTGTCATATCCAGAAGCTCCTCCGCCTGGGCAAGATGGCCATCTTCTAAACTGTAGAAGATCCCATTTCGGTCCCTCAAGTACACGATCATGTCTACCACTGAAAATAGACATTAAAGAATATAAACCAGTGACAAAACAACCAATGAAAATGACAGTACCATATTTCTAAGAGCATGAGTTCAATACATATTGAACCAACAGGGTCTAAGAATAATTTTCTTGAAATAAAACAGAAAATACTTGCAATTAAATTTAAAATGGAACGGTATGCAATTTAACGAAAACTTACCTCTCATGATCAAAATACCATATGTGACACTGACAACCTGAGCCCAATTAACAGAAACACATAAATCTAGGAAGATTAATGATGACTTTGACGACACTTTGACAACACGTTGACGAATGGAGTAATTTGAAGTGTTCAACTTCGTGATTCAACACCCAGCTATCTGCATATCAAACATGGTAATGCACTAATGACTATACAAACTGCAATCTCATGGCCCCTGTAGGGAGCACACATCAGACCATAAGGCTATTATATTTTACACACCCTGCAGCGTAACTATAAATATACACACAACACATAATTCTTTATGGTAATGCTTGAGCACAACAGCAGAAAAAACCTACATGAAAGGAGAAACACTGAAGTCAGCTGTCACTGCATGATGCACAAACTGATAGTTGGTTCAATACTGAACTACTTAATCAGTCTGATAACACACATAGAAACCTTTCAATTTCCATCTGTTCATATGATAACTTTTATCAAAATGTCTGTTTATCTGCCATTAATTAACACTTAATATGCTTAGGAGTTACCTGAACATTTCTACTTGTAAGCAATTTATTAGCTGGTAAAATGTTTAGAAATTATATCAACATGTCTCTTTTATGTCTTCTTTAACCGAATCAGTTTGAAGAAATGACTAAGATCTATTGGAGAGTTATTTCAATCCAAAAACTTCAACACAACATCTAGTAATGAACATTAATGAACACTGATTTGATAAAAAAAGGTGTTTAAATATGATGTGGGCTAAATCTTCTAAATACCATCTAATGTTTGATTGATTACATATTCAGAGTATAAGTCAGCTTCACACCATAAGCAGAATTATGATAAATCTCATAATGAACCATTAACTTATCAAAAGTAAAAAAAAAATTCGAAGTGATTTATTAAATTATACCTCCTCATGGGAAGTGGTTGAGTGAAGTCATCTGTGTCAAACATTTACATGCCAATAACAACAACATTGGAGACACATAACTTAATCAAGGACAGAAATAATAAACAGGAGAGAACACTTACGGCTTATTAGACATAAAACCAAAGCTTACAAAAAAATGGCATTAGCGATGAGAATTCAATACAAGCAAAATGATATACTACCATGCATTGTTGGCAGTTAAAGCACCAACTGTATGCAGTCGATCACGAGCTTACTTCTGCCACGATTCTCCACTGACTAAACCACCACTACCACCGCCTCACATTCGACACAGCACAGTATAAACAGTGCCTGCCTCAAGGAAAACACAACCCCCAAAAAGTTGCCAGCAGGCCTTGAGTCAACATTGACGCATTGTATGCACACAAAAACATGAGCTACGATCTTTCAGCAGTGGGACAAGAGAGTTCTCCTGCATATTTCAATACATGTCAATGCCTGGAGTTAGGCGTTATGTATGACAAATTCTATACCTAGCGAGTAACTGCGTGGGAGGACGGTTACATGCTTTATTGATGTCAGCTGTTCTTGAACACTCACCGTCTTCGTGAGTCAATATCTCGGATATATAAAGTTGGGCCAGCATACGTGGCCTTGGATTTGTTTGACAATAACGTGAAACACACTGCAGGTGTTTCAGCTGACATTCAGTGCTGGTTCAAATGTCAGGGTATTCCCTATCATGATTGAATTACACCATATTTACGTTCATGTAACTTGAAATGCTTGCTGCTCCAGTAATTTGTTTACTTTAAAATTGGCAATTTCATTTCATTGTTGCTTAATTTGGTGTCAACTAAGCAGTTATCATCACCGATTCAATTTTTCCTGTTTTGTGATATACAACATGAAATGTCACTGCAAGAGAATAATCCCCTTCCATTATCTGCCAAAACAGATTCAATTGGGCATTAAAGGCAAAATAACAGTGAAAATATAAATGGATCACCGAAAATATGTGATGAGAACTAGGTGTTTGCAAAATGGGTAAGCATAATATTTATTGAATCTTGTTGTTGGATGACAGCCTACATTAACTCCACATTTATTATCATAATTAAATAATATTAAGTTACTGAATGTAACTATATCTATCCTATACTTTAATTTCCCTCAGATGATCAAGAGTATTAATCTCAAACCTTTTCAGCATAATATTCAACTGGAGTTTTTATTATTCTCAGAAGTTTTCTAAAAGGTCTGTGTTCATAATATTACACCAACATTTTTCTTTACAAGTATCACATATCTATTTAGGTGGGCACCGCAGATGGAGGTGAGAAAAGTCTCAAAATAAAATAAGTGCCAAAAGCAGCAGTTAACACATCTTTTGGTTGATTAACGTGACAAGAAAATAGGCAGAGAATATGCCTTCCCATGCACAGCTTAAATCTAAACTAAAATTAATCTTACATGGATATACTGACCCTTAAGGTTTAAAAGAAGTTTATTGATATTTACATGGTTGAACAATTACTTTTTAACAAATTATATCTCTGTAAATTGGAACCATCAGATCCATGATCCATTGAGTACCAGAAATAAAAAAAAAATCAGATTTATGTAAAAGTCTTATGTTTCTATATTCCTTCACCCTAACATTCAATTTTCACATAAACATCTCATACAAAACCCTTTAAATCCATCCCAATACAATTGCAAAAATACATAATCAAAAAATAATTGGGTACAAAAGTTGTCCAAATTTCAGTTCTAAAAATACTGGATCAGTGTAAGTTTCAATGTAACAAAACTCCCCTGGCTTGGCGCTAAGATGATCGTAACTCCCACATTTTAACATAGGCTTACAATAGTCGTAGCGTTAAGATCGCTTTGTGCAAGTGGGCCCTGGCCAAGTAGATCTAATTACACTATAAGAGCACAGAAGGGAGAACGGAAATGGGCCTTGACACTGTGGAGTCCCACTTGTCTCACTGGCCCTGGCTGTAGGAAAGGGCATAAGCTGTATACACAGGAATTTCCTGTCTCTTGAAAACTTTCTCACACGCTACTGAGAAAGCAATTAATGGAATTAGTCAGATATTAATAAACGTTATCGTATGCTGACTTGTACTGAATCATGCTCAGATGTTTTAAGTTACATTACGAATACGATTTGATTGATTCAAATGAATTTATAGATAAACATGCATAGAGCATTTATTTTAAAGTTTTTGTCCTGATACAATAACACTGAAGAAGAATGTGCAATCATTATAGTTCATCGTGACAGATATTATTGTTTATTTCTAACTCTACACCATGCAACAACATAACCAGAATGAAATGTAAACAAAACAAAGGTCATCTATCTATCACATACCATACACATGCAACTAAGTACACCATGTACAGCTTCAACCATATACAGCTACACTGACACATTACCTTTCTTTGGACTCTCCTCTGCTGCATGTAAGGCAATGTCATCTCACTTTACTCAGATGATAACATAACATAACATAGCAAGTAATTATCAGCGAATTAACAGACCATGCAAAATACACATGCGGATATATACACGGATGCTGCTGCAGTCATTATATTTAAAAGCCAACACTCCTGTATATACAGTGATGTTTGCATCTAATGTTAAAGTATTACAGTAATTGGCATAAAATATATTCATAATAACCCAGACAGAGTGAGTGAGTGTGAGTGAGTTGGGTTTAACGCCGCTTTTAACAGTATTCCAGTTACATCACTGCGTGTCAGCTTAATGTGGGAGGAAAGCCCGAATGCAGGTCTCAGATGTTTACCACTTTGGTAAAACCCACAAGCAAAGGGTATGGTGCTGACAAACCTAGAAACATAATCGGGCGAAACAGGATTTGAACCAACAATCATAGGTTTCTGGCGTGCCCAAGGAACACTGCATAGCGAATTGCGGCGCCTTAGATGACCGGGCCACCCGTGCCCCCTAACCCAGACAGAACACAGGAGGGTATAACAAAGTCCATTCTCTTCATGCTCCACATTGATGATGCATTACACAGGTGACATCATACAACCAGCCACATTTGTAACCATTTATTTCTTTCTGTCTCTTCTAATTCATTATGTTCATGAGACCATTTTTCTTTAATCACATTCTACATTCTTGAGACTGATATTTAGTCCCAGAAATAAAGTCATCTTATTTGAAAATATACATCTTCAAAATACATTAAAACATAATCCAACTGGAGCCCAGAACAATCCTTAATTTCAGAGCTGAGCCAATCTAAACTTGCCAAAATATTCTAGATTTGAGTTAGACTCCTTCATTAAATTATTCTCTACGGTCTGGGACACAGATCAATTCTTCTCCCAAAATAAAAGGTAATGGTTGAATAAGCATAAACATAACATTTCAGATATTTTTTAAAGTTATTTCTGAAAAGTATTATTGGTTTGTGAAATTAAGTGGAAATGAAAAGTATGTTTTGAAATGAGAAGTCGAAGGGGAACCAGTCTTTAACATACCACAATGTCTGAAGTTTCTTTCATTTTTTTTTAAATTTTTAAATTTGTAAACACCCAGCAGCTAGGAAAGAATGTTGTACTTTAAAATTTTATCACACTTGTGGAATTAAGGGCTTGTGGAAAAACCAAGTCATTGAAATAATTGTGTCAAACAATATTTTCACAATAAGAGGTACCAGGTATCCGGAGATCAATCCACAAAGTGATTAATATTAACACTGATGGCAGAATACCATTTAAAAAACCATTTGTTGATATGGTAAAAACAATTTCAAAATAGATATGTTTTTATCATTTTTCTTTTGATTAGCATGATGCAGACTCATAAGGGTCTGGCAAAATAATGGCAACACAAGTATTTCAGGGCAGGATTCCTCAACACAGTACAGTATAGTACAGTCAACTCCATCATAAAGCACTGACAGGCTGATGACAGATATTCCCTTTGCCTGAACTCGATACAGGGCAATCAGTCTATTCATCTCAATGACTTACCCTGTCACCACTACCGTGACCCAAGATGACCTTTAACTCAACAAACTGTACACAACATCAACACAACTTACAGGCAGCTCTTGTCAACCATTTTTGTCGTACTTGTTCAGCTCGTTGATATTATTCATGATACAGAATAAGAGATATTATCAGTGGACTTGCCTGACGTGTTTCTACACTACATCCTCCCGTGATGGCCAGTGGTACAAAGAAACTGATCTGTTTTCGTGTCATAATGGTTAACATTGTTACGGCTACATAAAACGAAGAGGAAACGTTTCTCCTGCATTGGCGCATCACTTTTAATCCTGTGCATCAGTATTTTATTGCAAATAAAAATATTTTTTAAACAGATTACCTCTCTCATACAAAGCATACTCTGTTCTCCAAAAATAAAATGCTTGACAACAAATATTATTTAAGAACCAAGTTTAATGCATGCACAGTTGTGTTAGTTGGTATACATTGCGGGCAAATTATTCAAAATTTCATTGTTTTTGAAACAAATGTAACTTAGGGAAGCATTTTGTTATGCAGCCTAAGATACAATATGTATTGGGATACAAATATTTGATGGGAGTTCATACCATGCTGGATAGCAAACACAGCCTTTTTTAATTTTCTATTTCTATTCAAATCACAATGAAAATATGTTTGATATCATAAATTCTGCTAAACAACCCTTGCAGATTGTTTGCACTGAGCCCTGAGAAAGATGATATGCACATGGAGTATGTGTAGGGTAGTTCAAATTACATGACTCTCAACTTGGGGTAAAAGAGCAGTGAGCCAAATAGGTCTAGACTAACACATAGTCTCTGATATAATGTTTTGTATATTTTTAAAAGATTTGGATGAAAATCTAATAATTAACATATCATGGTCTAAAGGTTCTTCAAGTACTTAATCAAGGTGGCAGATCTTTATCATGTCATTTTATGAGTAAAATCTTATTTCCCAATACTAAAGTGTGACTAGCACATACAAATATATATGTATATATCTTTTGATAATGATATTCATATTAGTCCACAATACAGACTCAAATGAATCAACTGAAACATAAACACATAGAAATAAAACTTTTTAGGGCTTTAAAACCTATCCCCAGCTTTGCCTGTCCTTTAACCAAATCCTGCACACTGTGGATGTTAAATACCATTATTCTGTACTTTCATATTTGGTATTTCTTGATTCAGTACTGACGTAAGCCACAAGCCCATGGTACATTAAAGTACATTTCTGCTTGGTAAATTAAAACAGTGGCTTAACAGGGGCTTGGATTATTGCTTACCATGATAACTTAGACTGTCTTACATTCATCAAATTTGATCTTCCTGAAGGAAGGGGGGTTAACTGATAAAAAAGTCATGTTTCCACTCTTGCCGAACTAGACTGAAATTCCAGAATTACATTTTGGCTTGACTAACTAGTCTATGCATCGTCCAAGCAAACTCGTGTAACGATCTAGACATCCAATTCATGAACAACAAGGATTTCAATGAGCAGATTTTGGTCGATTGCAGGATTTGCAAAGCATGTGTACCGTCAACTGAGCATCGATAGATTTGTAAATCGTTTCATGTTTTTAATGAAGGTGCTCAAGCGATTTAATGCACACAGCATGGTAAGACACGTTTGGTAACAATATAGATCTTGATTATCGATCAGATCGTCTAGATTGTGCGCTGTGATTTTGTTTGAAGCAAATGCAAGTGATATGAGAGATGGAATGTGATTGGTCAATGGGAGGGACATAAAAGGGACATAACTTGTAATAGCCACTGGTGGTGCTACGATTGAGCCTGGAAATTCCAGCCTAGTTAAGCAAGGGTGGAAACTGGACTTTAACAGTCAGTTAACTCCCTTGCCTCAGGAAGATGCTACTTAGTAGTTACAAAGGAGTCACATTTCTTGAAAATGTTAACATGAAAAACATATGCATATTCAATTTTGCGATTGATCAATGTACAGAACATTTTGGGATATGTATAATTTGTTATTCTCTTCATACAATTTACATACAAATAATACTCTCTAAATAGCCCAGTTTACAGAACTTGCATAATTTTTGTTCTCTAGGTACATGTACTGGTATACATCTACCTGTCTCTATACACAAAGTAGTAAACATCTGGGACCTGCATCAATTCAGGCTTTCCTCCCACATTATGATCACACGTCATGATACAGCTGGAATACTGTTCAAAGCGGTGTTTAACGCAACTCACTCACTCACTCTCTGTAAACAAAGCATGTGAACTACAGTAAAACTGTGCTAAAGGAAGCCTGAATTACTTATCACTACTGCCTTTATGTAAGGCTTAACAGAAAATCATAACATACTCTCACTAACAAGACATACAAATGATCATATTACCTGTACTTGAATATATCTATCACAATCTATGCCAGCACCCAGATAAGCTTGTAACAGGCAACTGTGTACCTAACAGCCTTAACACTCAACCTGCTCTTGCTTATATCAGAAAATAAACAATGGCACAACCACTCATCACCTGATCAACGTTTATTGCCGGGCTGGGTGAGAGATCAAAGCCTGTCAAGCTCACAGCACTGACAACATCATGGGGAACCCAGGGATGGGGGAAATAATTAGTGTGAGCGGGTACGCTCTCCTCCTACGGATTATGAGTGCAAAGCATGTGTCATATTAATGAAATCAGCCATGCATGATGACATAGTTTGCTTCATGCTATCAGGTCAGGAAGTATGGAATTGTAGGACCTGCCACACAGGCTGACATGACCGACACATTCTTATGGCTGACCTAGAAACTTGGTTACGCTGTCAGAACTGCAGGTTAAAGTAGTATACTGTGGAAGAAAGACTTTGGTTCCTAAATTATTCATAATTCAGGAGAAGCATATGAGGAACTTATGTTTTTGCTCCTATAGTCCAGGCAAAACAAGGTTTCACTTGGAACAAATTGCAACAGAATTTATTTCACTAAATGGCATTTCTACAAGGTTCCAAAAACAAAATACTAAAAGTCCCAAGCAATCCCAATTTGGGAAATATGTCTAATTTGCACAATCCAATATTGTGAATGAGTGAGTGAGTATGGTTTTTATGTCCCTTTTAGAAATATTCCAGCAATATAACAGAAGGGGCTATACACATTGTACCCATGTGGGGAATCGCACCCTGGTCTATGGGATGACCAGCGAACACATTAACCAAGGCTATCCAACCATCCCACACACTATTGTGATGTTTTGATGGTTTATTATTATCAACAACTGATTGGTTACCCTCTATCATTGCAATGCTTTAAAATGTTAATAATATACTTACAAATAAACACTGTCTCATCAATATGAAATCGAACAGATTTTTTCTGTTCTTCTGTTCAAGTCTGTTGTTTTACACCCCAATATTCTTTCTTTATCATGGTTTATAAGCCTGTACATATGTTAGTCTTAGCCAGCCATAGCAGTGGTTGATGCAGTGAACAATGTCCCATGTTGCATGGTACAATGACATGCAATCAACAAGTCGCCAAAGCTGATAATCTGATACAATTTTGTTGCCTCTTACAAGCAAAAGAATATTGGTGACAAAAACATTCTATCCCATCTGGGTCCTCCAAAGATTTTCAGTTGAGGAATAAGACTTTCAAAGATTCAAATCTTAACAAAAAGAGGTAGTTCTTATTTCAGGGAAAAACATAAAGAATTTGTTTACAACTATCACAATGATTCTGCATATAGAACAAATCAATTATCCCCACTGATGATCAGATGGAATCCAATTTTAAAACACTAAAATATAGCTCACTTTTTACCTTGTCTCATCTTGAATATCACAGTTGAAAGATATGAAGTAATAAATTTAATAATATTCTAGCAATATACAGCTTTGCTCAACAGGCCCAGAAGAAACTCACCAAATGCCTTTACAAGTTAAAGTTTCATTTTTTAAAGTAGTTTACAGATTCAGTTAAAAATAGAAAATTCTCAAAACTTATATTTTATTCCACATTCATGAACATTGATGTTGTTCTGGGCCAGTAAAACCATAACATCAGAAAAAACTCCGCCTAACACTTTAACTGCATAGAATGAAATGTTTTCTCAACACAATGCTTGGAATTACAACATCCCTAATACCCGTGAAGATCCGGGGTAGAATAGGTCTTCAGCAACCCATGCTTGTCATGAGAGGCGACTATGCTTGTCGTGAGAGGTGACTAACAGGATCAGGTGGACAGGCTCGCTGACATGGCTGATGCATATCATCTCAATTGTGTAGATTCATTCTCATGACTGGATTGTCTGATCCAGACTCGATTATTTACAGACCGTTGTCAAATAGCTAAAAGGTTGCATGGTGCAGCTTTAACATCAACAACACAACTTTTTTTTTAAAATACCCCTACAATAGATAAGTTTGTTTAACGGGGGATTTTCATCATTCTACTAACAAGTTGACATCGATGCGTGTCTTGACAGTCTGTTTATCAGAAGAACAAGACATATGAAAGTAGCCTTGAAACAATGAGCTAAATAAAAGTCATTCTACCTCTGTGATTGATGAATAGTGGTAAGTTTAAATCAATCTGTATAAGGAATTTTACTTGGAGATTTTTAGTTTTCAAAGGGAAGCATTTGAATATTTAAGGTAAAAAATCAACCTGCTGATTAGGGGTTACAGCAGACAAGTCTTAAAAAAATGTTTATCAAATGTCTAGAGAGGGTTGACAGTTTTCTGGTAATAAATCATACGTTGAAGCTAGGCTGACAAAATCGAAGGCAGTAAAAAAACAAGGTTAAAGTGAGACACTTTGAAGTGATATCAAAATAAGCCAAGGAAACACCTACTGACTTCACAATGAATCTACCCACGCTAAGATTCAAACAGAGCTCCAGATAAGCTGCGTATCTGCGTGAAATACGCATCAGAAATGCAGAAATACGCAGTAAAATATAAACGAACATTACAAATACACAACGAACATTACAGATACGCTACAAAAATAAAACGTGTGCGTATCATCAAAATATTGTGAAGTAACCGTGCGTATTCGATTAGCAAATCAGCAACTTATTTTGAAATTATAAACGGGCATTCCGTCAACCTTGCCAAACTCCACGATGACAGTCACATCATGATCATTTGCCATCACACTTTCTTGTGGAAGTATCGTAGTATTTTTGAGTCCTATAAAGCTCTCGAACCCACACGACACCAGTTTGCAGGGACTTAATGAATAGTGTTTTTAAATATTTAACTTAAATACCCACATGTGTAAAAACTAGTGGGTAACAGAAATTTGAATACGCAGATAGAATTACTGATACCCAATGATTTTAAAATGCATGGGTAAAATACCCACAACACCAAAAGCCTATCTGAAGCTCTGTTCAAACCAAGTCCTTGACTGCTACAAGTGGACGTGTGTCAGCTAAGCGTTGTAGATGGTAACCACTTTGGTGAAAAATATTAGCATGGTGCCGACAGACCAAGGTTTGAAAATGAGAGAAAAACTCCCAACCAAAAGGATGATTGGACCCAACTTAGCCTTTCTCTAAGGCTGTACTGAATGATAAGTACTTGGGTGTATAGTAATTCTATTGTTATAGTAGGCAAGTCTAGATAAGCGGACATAGGGACAACTTGTTCTTATCATTTATATCATCCAGAAATTATGATTTAGGCTGATAACCAAGGAGCCTCATGGTTGCAAGGAGAGAAATGAAAGCTATGTTTGATGAATTAGAGGTCAGGCTAGTACACTCATTTTCATTCATAATTGACAGGTACACATCTCCACTACATCAAATCTAATCACTACAACAGCTTAAAGGAAGGGTTGCCAGTAGGTTTTCCCGAGAATACATCTCTTCCCATCCCTCTAATTTCCCCCACAAGACCTAATACAGCCCTGATTGGTCAATCTCGCCCACTAATTATTTGTTCCCCTCAATCATGTCAGTGACACTTATTGACCTTTTGTTTTCATATGAACAAACACCTATCATATATTTAGCAACCCTGAAATTGTCAGAAATTTTCCATCATATAATCATTTAAATAAAACAGAGGCCCTCTTCCTTCCTTACTTAGATTACACATCATTTTCCACAGTGGAGGAAACAAAAAAAATATAAAACCCTAAAAACGTATGATTCCTTCAACAAATTACCAAGTGTGCGGGCACAGGGGCAGGAGAAAAATGAAAAAAGAAAGGAAATAGCCATTTGGACAATGTTGGAATGACAAATTACAGGTTTACTTCCATTTCCCTATTTAACAGCTGTGAAACATTTCAATACAGAAATTATTCAACCAACTCATTAGTGAGATAAAAATAAGATAAACAATATATTTTTATTTTACATTTGTAAAATTTGGGGAAGGTGAATCCTTAACTCTAATATTAATAACAAAGACAAACACTGACATTACATTTCGTGGACTATAAACAGAGTCCAACCACCAGCACAGCATAGAAGTCTGGCAACTCTTTCCTCTAGGAGGAAGATGGCTGTTTTGGGAAATCTTACTCAATCACAAGGCTATACCTTGAAATAATTTCTTGGAAAAACATAGACATCAGACATACAGGATACAAGCTTGACATGTTTGTTAGTAATAGAACACATACAATATCAGACACATAGATACAATATTAGACACATAGATACAATATTAGACACATAGATACAATATTAGACACATAGCTATCTCTAATCATGCTTGCCAGGGATGAAATGGAATGGGATTTTAGTACTTAGTTTGGACTAGTGGCTAATTACAATGACTGCACAAGTATTTGTTGAGGCTTAACTATTGCTTTTTTATATAGAAATAACCGATTCACACCCAGGTGACCATTTCATCCCAAACACAAAAACATCAACAATGCATGAATGAGCGCAGCATATTCACAGGATGCAAGCAGAAACTGCATTGTAAAGGGAAGCAACTGCAGTAGGAAGAAATGCAACTGCAGTATAGACGCAAGCAATAGTGAATACCCCTGCCACCAAGTGTACCTTCTTTCTCTGCATCTGGGATAGTATTGACTGTTGTGGAGGACCCCTCTAGCAGGAAGCCTATGCAGACGAGGATGACATTACAAAGCATGTTTCTACCTAACACAGCTGTGAAATCGCAGCCATGTACTGCTACGCTTTTACTGTAGGACATTTACTGGATGCTAATACTGAGTTGCAATGATGCGCGCCTTTATGACTGTTCCTAGTGTTCTACTAAAGACGACTGACTTTGCACCAGACAAGCTCCACCCAGTGAGGATCCTGGTTAGAATTGTTCTGCAGCAATCCACACTTGTCGTAAGAGGCAACTAACAGGATTGTATGGTCAGACTCTCTGACTTGGTAGATGCATGTCATCGTAACCCAACTGCTTAGATCATGGTCATGCTGTCAATCACTGGATTGTCTGGTCCAGACTCCATTATTTACAGACCGCTGTCCAATAGCTGGAATATTGCTGATATATGGCAATAAGCAATAAAACAAACACAAGCTCTGTCAGAGTGCAAATTAAGGTATATAATGGACTTTTTTTTTATAAAAACCCTGAGATCCCAAACCATTCATCTTTAAGTACACCAAATATTTTGACTCAAAATGTAATTTCAGCAAATGTTATAAACATGTAAACACAAAGAGTTACTGCCTTGTTTACTGTCTAAAAATATTAACAGCAACCAAGGCTGTCAACTCGACATCCTTTGTGTTCGTAGTCTCATAACTTTCCAAAGCAAAGTTTGGCTGTATTCAAATGCAAATGGATTGGGAAGCAGTGGGTATAAAATATTTCAACAATATTCTGTAATCTGTACTCTAGTAGATCTTGTGAATTCTGGTGCAAAATCAGCATTGGACTTTAGCTACCATTTTGCAGCTACACCCAAAACTATCACTTGCTGAAAGGCACTCACTCACCCCAGGTAAATTGCGTGTGCATGTGTGTATAATTAAAGTTGACCCAATCCACACGATTGTGCCGTTCTATCACGAACCTTCCCACTGCTGTGCAATCTCATTAAAATCAGATCTTAGTCCTCGCTATCGCTAAACAAAGATCTGAGGACATCCCATTACGGGTTACGTCAGACCGACCTTGCGCAAATTTTGACCGACCAATGGAAGGACTGACAAGAAGTCGACATTAGCCAATCAGAAGGCAGCTTTCTCGTGCTTTACGGCACTAATTTCAAATTGGTGACTACGCTTTGAAACATATTTTGACGTATTCTCAATTAAAAATTTGAAACCTGAACAAAAGAACATTCTGGAATGGCAAATATATGGTCTAGATTGTATGGATTCAGTTGTTAAACCAGTAGCTATCGTTCGGAATACCCCGTGTTAATGTTTTCAAGATTGCATGATTAGAAATCACATTCCGACTGTCACTTTCATGATCTGGTAAGCGATGCTCCAATTGGTCGGATGAAAGGTCGTTCTGACGTGATCCCTAATGGGATGTCCACAGCTCCTTGTTTAGCAGTAGCGAGAGCTAAGATCTGATTTTAATTAAATTGACTACTGTGAAATTCATACATCAGTACAACAAGCATAACTGTCCGTGTTTCCATGTCCCTCCCCTGAAGATTTTACACATCCATTATATTTCTGTATAACAGAAATCTGTGGACTACAATAATTTTTTATCTAAAACAAAGGCACTGGAAGACAATTATAAACTGCTGCAAGCAGATATAATATAATCTTGTATCGTTTAGGTAATAAACTTTTATCAACTTGGCCTTATTTGCGCTTTAACCTGTGTGTCAGAGTGAGTGAATATGGAAAGATACTGCATTTGAGCAATACGACAGCATAGGATACAAGAAATGGGCTTCACACATTGTGTCGATGTTGGGAATCAAACCTGGACCTTTGGCGTGACAAGTTAATGCTTTAACCACCCTTTCGGCCAGCTGAGCTTGAGACGATGGGTAATGTCTGATGCAAAGTGCAGTTTATGAAATTAATCTACAAAGCTGTGAACTGCGCAAAAAAAAAATTGATGAGGATGATACATGACTACAAGTACAATTACATTTTGATTGAGTGCCTTAACTGAACATTTTGCTGCTTCTACAAATTTACCATCACAATTCTGGCATAGAAAATAACTAAGTAGTCTTTATGAGGGTTCATTGCCACATTCTGAGCCTCTAATAGAAGGAATTGTATAATATTTTGTGTAATATTTGGCTATGGAAATTACATTATGTCATAGAGGTATATCCACAAGAATTTGAGTCAACTGAGCAAAGTTTTTCATTGTGACAAGTACTAAAAATAATCAGGGGTCTATGACCTTTGGAAAATGGACAAACTGGAGGCCTGTGCAGTGATCAAGTTCATGAAGAAAAAGGGTTTAACAAACAGCCATCCATGAAGATATGAACACAACATTTGGGAAGTATGCCCATCCTACCATAAAGAGGTAGGCAGCAGAGTAAAGTGCGACAGGGACAACCTTAGACGACCCCAGTCCTGGAGGGCCTGACACATCAGCAACACCACAAATGATCCAGAAAACCAAGGTATGGTGATGACCGACTGGCGAATGACTGAGCGTCACATTGTTAGTTTAGCAGGCATTTTTCAGGAGAGAGTACATACCATTATCACAGAGACTTTGGCAATGAAGAAATATGAGATCAATGGGTTCAATAGCTTCTGTCATCTGATCAAAAACGCTCCAGGCACAACATGTCTTATGATAATCTTTCTTTGTTTCAGCAGATCCTTGTGCAATGGCTTGTGACTATGGATGAAACCTTGGTTCACCAAAACATACTCTGGAATGCCGAGGGTGTCGACATGGAGGACTATCTTCCAAAAGGTCAGACAATACACGTAGCAAATGATGGTGCACTCTGAGGCAGTTATAAGATGCAATTAAGGCTAATAGACGTAAGGTAAGACTAAGAGACATCGGAAGCTGAGAAAAGGTTTGCTCTTCAACGAGTGCACAGATCTGTCACTGCCATGTCTACAATCCACAAGTATGGCGTTGAACTCCTTCAGCATCCACCTCATTCTCCTGATCTAGCCTGAACCTGTTTTAGTTCGAACTATGACATTATAACAGTTGCGACAAGCTTTTTGTACAGCCAAGGGAAAGACTTCTACAAAAATGGGATAAAATCCGGCCAACATCGTTGGTAAAAGTATATCAACGTGGAAGGGAATGTTGAGAAGTAAATCATTTTAATGTGGTTATGTCAAGTGTTTCTGTATGAGGCTCAGAACATAACAATCACCCTCCATACCTTCTACCCATGGGAATTGAAATCGGACTTGTGTGTTATAATAAAGGGCACCAACCACTAGCCTACCCTGTCTCCCCTATCATGAAAACATGCACGCACAAAAAATTCACCAACATAATAAGGACAGGAATTTGTTATTGTGATGTCACATCATTAAAAAAAAACTGGATTTATTTATCAAAATAACTGACTAAAAAGAGCATTTACATCTACACATTAACATTTTCTGCAATGTTAACAACATAACTTTACACGGGAACTTGTGAACTTACAAGATATATACTAACACACAATTAATGCGGTGGTTATAAATCAATTATGCAAATACAAAATGACGGGTGCTTTAAGGAAAGTTTAAGGAAGTAAAATAAATCATGATCAGTGATAGGTGATGAATATAACTTGTGATGCTTACGTTCATCCATGACAGCAACTCCGTTAGCTTCTTCTAATAAGTGCTTGCTCTCCTCTTGATCCTCTGAACCAATGTACTTGGCACTGAGTCTATGGGTGCCCTGCAACATGTATAATCATCATATTATTACTGGATTCTGTGGGTGCCCTGCAACTTGTATAATCATCATATTATTAGACCTGTGAAGATCCATGTGAGAATTGGTCTTGAGCAACCCATGCTTGTCGTAAGAGGTGACTAATGGGATCGGGTGGTCAGGCTGGCATACTAGGCTGATGCATATCAACATATTCCAATTGCGTAGCTCGATGCTCATGATGTCAATCACAGGATTGTCGGGTCCAGACTCGATTATTTACAGACGACCGCTGTCATATAACTAGAATATTGCCAAGTGCAGCGTTAAACAACAAACAAACATCCTATTATTACTGGCTTCTGTGGGTGACCTGCAACACTTATATGATAAATGAATTAAAATTGATCTGATTTGTTCTACTGTAATCTGGATCATGACTGCAAATTAGACCAAACCTATAATAAGTATGTTATAAATATTTTTGTTCCAGTAGGTACGGGGTTGCTGACATTGGAGATTAGTTTATATATTATAAATTTATAGGTAACAACCTATTTAGAGTGGAACATTTAATTTGGGACAAGTTAAAAGTCATTATCATGACAAGTGAGATCCATCTAAATTCTTTCAATAGTCAGATCTGGAGGCAGGACACGCATCCCACATAAGAGCAGTGTACAATATATATATATAGTATAGTGAATACGTACTTTTGCTGATGATGTAAGCAACAAGTTCAATCAGTATGCATTAGTATTTGTTGTTTTCATTTCATGTCATAGCTGTATACCTATACAGACACATACAGGGGGACCATAGGTCTTGCTTAATTTGCAGTCCCAGCAGAGTTGATTCACATAATTCAAACATTACTTTAACCAGAGCTCCAGATAAGCTGTGTATCTACATAAAATATGCATCAGAAATGTAGAAATATGCAGTAAAATAAAATCCAAGCGTATCAAATACGCAACAAACAGTACAAAAATAAAACTTGTGCGTATCATCAAAATATTGTGAAGTATCCCTGCGTATTCGATTAGCAAATCAGCAACTTATTTTGAAATTATAAATGGGCATTCCGTCAACCTTGCCAAACTCCACAATGACAGTTACATCATGGTCATTTGTCATCACACTTTCTTGTGGAAGTGTCGTGGTATTTTTGAGTCCTATAAAGCTCTCGAACCAACACGACACCAATTTGCAGGGACTAAATGAATAGTGTTTTTAAATATTAAACTTAAATACCCACATGTGTAAAAACTAGTGGGTAATAGAAATTTGAATACCCAGATAGAATTACTGATACCCAATGACTTTAAAATGCATGGGTAAAATACCCACAACACCAAAAGCTTATCTGGAGCTCTGCTTTATCATTTATGTGTATCAATTTGGCACTAACTCATGATTACCTTAATTACACAACAATGTCTGTCTCTCACATAGTATTTATTACAATGTCTAGCCCTTGGCAGAAAATAGGCGCCAGACCATAGTATAGCAGCACCCAGATATTGTTTGGCTACACATGACATAACAGTGTAGCAGCATATGACATAAAATATTTATGGCAGGGCCATTGTCAACAGGTATATTATGTATCATACATTACATAATTTTTGACAATGGCCCTGCCATAAACATTTTATGGCATATGCTGTTACACTGTGTAGCCATGCGATAACTGGGTATTTTACAGATATTTGCAACAATTGTACTATGCATAATAGACACATTGAACTTAGCAACCATCTTTAGCATTGATAGTTGTGTTACAGTCTCAATAGTATTGTCAAAAATACCAATATTATTTACCCATCACGATATACCTGACAAGAAGCTATTAATGATGGCAGATATATGGCCAGGTAGCAGATAGTAACTTACCTTAGTTGTTGAACTACCACAGTATCAGATATTACAGACAAAGTAGGCTGTGATTACAAAAGCATAGCGTTCAAAATGCGGTAAACCCCAATTTTCGGTAGCTACTTCCTTTATCGATTTAATCTTCCCTGTCACCATCAGAAATAGAGTTATGAAACGTAAACAGGTCGCCCTGACAATAATAGTGACATGCCTGAGATCGATTGCCAGGTCGAGCGTCTATCACAACAACGGAACAAAGCCTGTCGTCACAAACACCCGCCGTTCTTGTTTGCTGTGAAAACAATAAACGAATTTGACGCGCTAAGACAGACGACTTACTGGCTTACAGGTGTTCTTTCGAAATATACAGCTGTTTACTCACAGTCACCAATGATTCAGAATGCGTCACCTCCACTAAGATTTCATTTCTTCCAAATGCACTAAATTATTCACGATAACTACAAACTAGAGCTGTTCGCTACGCTTGATTAATCATTTATGAAGCAGGGTCCGAATAATTTAGTCTCACCGGTTCCAAAGGTAGGTCTGCATGATGTGGGGGTGTGGCCATCTTGAATCAGGTTCGTTTTCCAATGACCATCTAACTAAGGTTTTTTGATGTATTTCACGGGCAGATAGGCCAATGTAGGTTGCTGGATGATTAAAGTCGAAGCTGCGATGTGAATTATTCAAGCCAATCAGCACATATCGCGTGGATCTTCTTCCAACGGGGCCAGTTGCCAGTCACCGAGCGACCATGATCAAAACAAACACGAACATCTACACACAGTTACCTCCCTTACATAACGTGACCGTGAACATGTACGGGGGTCGATGGAATAACGTGACAAGGAACTAAACTACCCAACTTCAGATGAAATAAATGTTTTCAGACAGTTTACACACTGTCAGTATACATATATTACGGATCGATTTCGACTAGCCTACATTCAAGTGATCAAAATAAGATTTGCAATAAATAAAGTCAACATAGACATACTGTGTATGCAGAAATGTGCGTTTGAATCATGCGTTGTGTTCATGCTTAAGTATATATATATATATGTATATATATATATATATATTTATATATATATATATATATGTATAGTAGGTGTAGGTATTTCACACGTAATAGAGAGACTATGCTGAAAACGTATTATATTTGTGAACATCTGCTTTATGTATATCTCTTTATTATCACTTCATTTTAACAAAACTGCCAAACAATTTAATCGCATTAACTCTAGAATGAGGTTTAAAACATATCATCCTATGTCTGCTTGAGGAGTACATTTTCATTTTGTTATGACGCCCAAGTATTCCTTTAATTAACCCCGACCCGCTAAGTTTGATAATGACGTACCAACATTAAAAGGCGTAATTACGACATTTCAAAACTCGTAATTACGAGAATATAGTCGTAATTACGAGAAACAAAGTTGTAATTACGACTTTTACAATGATGATGAAAATCACCGTGATATAATGACAAAACAATAAATAGAATCTTATTATAAACTAATTTTTTCTCGTAATTACGAGTTTTGAAAGGTCGTAATTACGACCCTTTTCGTAATTACTACTTTCTTCTGGCTATTACGAGTTTTGAAAAGTTTCGTAATTACGACTTTTAAAACAGAAAAAACAACAAAATACCAATATCGTCCTAATGGGCTTTCGTACCCCAACGAATGTTTAGGTATAAATTCCAATATGTGAACAAGCTGGTTCCCTAGGTATGCTGCACTCGCGCTGTGTAGCGCCAGCGCAGCATACCCAGGGAACCAGGCTGATATGTGAACTGTGTACGTCAGTTCTGAGTGGTTTAATTGTCTACATCTCGACGACTTTTATTCAGGCACGCCTGTCATCCAAAGATTATCACGAGTGACTAAGTGAGTATGGTTTTTAGCCGCTAGCAATATTTCAGCAGTATCACGGCGGGCGACACCAGACATGGGCTTCTTACATTGGACCCATGTGGGGACTCGAACCCTTTAACCACTAGGCTACAACCACCAACCCGGATTATCATGAATGCACGTCATCTGCTGATATATGTTCGCGTTATCAACCACTGGTTATCCAGACGTGAATACTTTAAAGGTCCAATCGATGTATATGCGATGTTCCTGGCGGACCTGCGTGGATATTACGGGTTGGAACTGGTCCGCAGTAACTTATCTTTGTGCTAAGCGGCTACATGCATCGACTGGTTGTGTTCGTTGACTTGGTGATGGCGCTTCACCGTCTTCCGACGGTGTAGGGCCTTGCTCATTGTCTCAACCACTGGTTTGTCTGGTCCAGACATGATTATTTACAGGCTGCCGTGATATAGCAAGGGTATTACTGACTAGGAGACAGGCAGTCATACTGGAAAAAAACCCATCTTTATCTATTACTCAGCCACATTTTCATCTATCATTGTGGAATTTGATAAGGAAAACATATGTGATATGCCTAGTTTACTGTGTAATGTGGTATTGTAACCTTTGAACTTATTTCAAAAGTGGCCCGATCAATCGAGATGAAGATGTAGCCGGAAAGTCGCCAGAGGGTAGCCACAAGGAACCCAAAAGAGCTTCATCATATTTAACGCTGATGTTGAACTAGTTCACGAAGCGCTTGTAAAATATATCAAAGTTGACTTTTGTCAGCTTGTTGCTATAAGTAAAGGTGAGTGAGTGAGTATGGTTTTACGCCGCTTTTAGCAATATACCAGCAATATCACGGCGGGCGACATCAGAAATGGGCTTCACACATTGTACCCATGTCGGGAATCGAACCCGGGTCATCGGCGTGACGAGCGGACGCTTTAACCACTAGGCTTCCCGACCGCCCCCTATAAGTAAAGGAACATCGCAATTGATGTTTCTCGTTGTGGAAACATAAAGAAATAGCAAAACATATCTGGCAATCTGCATCAGCATAAGAACGAATGTTACCGCGTCTATAAATCTTGTTAAGATATAATAACCGTATCGCAGTATAGAGTCGCGGTGTTACTAATATGTCGAGGTTTGTGTGTTTGTTGTTTAACGTCGCAGTCATTCATATTCCAGCTGTATGACGGCGGTTGTAAATGATCGGGTCTGGACCAGAAAATCCAGTGATTGACAGCATGATCATGGATCGACGAAATTGGAAAACGATGACATGCATCAACCAAAACAGCAAGTCTGATTACCCGAACCTTTGTCATCTCTTACGACAAGCATGGGTTGCTGAAGATCAATTCTAACCCGGATCTTCACAGGTACATGCCGAGGTGGTCCAGTGGAAAAGAAATTGCTGGTTGGCGTCCTCATACTACACGATAATTTGGGTGTGTCAAGAAATATTGTGACATTGCGTGTGGGTTTAAATGAATCATAGATACACCACATTTCTTTTGCTGAAGGCCATCTGCAGATTTGGTGTAAATCATGTATGGGTTTCACATATGATCCCCAGTTTGTCTTCATCAGACCTGTGTTTGTGGTTTCCCATATGATCCCCCGTTTGTCTTCATCAGACCCGTGTTTGTTGGTTTCCCATATGATTCTTGGTTTGTCTTCATCAGACCCGTGTTTGTTGGTTTCCCATATGATACTTGGTTTGTCTTCATCATGCCCGTGTTTCTGGTTTCCCATATGATTCTTGGTTTGTCTTCATCAGGCCCGTGTTTGTGGTTTCCCATATGATTTCCCCCGTTTGTCTGCACCAGATCCGTGTGTATGGGTTTCCCATATGATCCCCCGTTTGTCTGCACCAGATCCGTGTGTATGGTTTTCCCATATGATCCCCCGTTTGTCTAAACCAGATCCTTGTTAATGGGTTTCCCATATGATCCCCCGTTTGTCTGAACCAGATTCGTGTGTATGGTTTTCCCATATGATCCACCTAAAAGCTTGAAGGACAAATGGAATAAGTGTATTGAGGTGAATGGAGAGTATATTGAAAAGTAAAAGTGCAGAAAAATATTCTGCGACTTGGTCTTATATTAAAGTTGCAAAACTTATTGAACGCACCTCGTAGATGTTCGACACGCTGTGTCCAGATCTGCGACAGTTACTTCTAAGAAAACAGTGGAATTTGTCGCCCGGACTCGTGCCAAACTGCGTCCCTGCAGAATCCAGTGACACGATAATGAGGCTCGGTCTATCTATAGAGGTTATCATCCGATTATGTTTTCATCTCGTATACATCATACATTAAGAATAAATATTGTATAAGCGAACCATTGGCAAGAATAAAACATATTCAATTCGTAATGTCAAAATATGATATTTTCGAGGGAAAACACTAATCTCCTTTTTATCTAATGGCATTCTTAAAGCAATCGTTTCAGGCACATTTTAATTCACTAAAGAAACTTTAGAAACCACGTGGTAATACGATTCCAGAGTGAAAACAAAATATATTATATAGTGCCAATTAAAAGTAGTTCCTTCTAGTTGAACTCTTTTGCATATTTACCGGATCTTAATACTAAGCGTAACGAATTTGTTTATGGCATCGACACCCTAATGGCCCTATCCATTATGTATATAATTACTACTCCCGTGATGCTGGATTTCACACGAGATTGTAAACAAACGCCAATGACGCTTTCAGCTCTCCTTCGCCAATAGGTCCACACGCTGTGAGTTTTCTCAAATGGTCTCTCACTCATATTGGGACTTCTTAACTGTGTACTTTAAACTCGGGAACATTTTGAAGGGACGGACAGAATGGACGTGCCGTACACCCAGAAATATACCAAAACGGAACACCCATGCTTTTCAACAACCAGTGCTTTAGGTTGAACCAAACAATCTAAGCTGTAGACACGGGCTTTCATATTGCTACCAATGCTGGTTTTATTTGGCTCGAATGACATGGCCAAATGGGAAATCACCTGGAATTCTCTCTCTCTCTCTCTCTCTCTCTCTCTCTCTCTCTCTCTCTCTCTCTCTCTCTCTCTCTCTGTAATACGTGAGTGAGTGAGTGAGCAATTTGGTTTTGAAGCTGCCTTTGGTATACAGCGGGTTACAGGGACATTTTTCAAAAGATTTGACCAATAAAATTATTGTACATGTAAGGTTAGGTAAAGTATCACATAGGGGCATTACAACGATCCTTTCGTTAGGATCGCTTTGTTGAACGAGTCCTCGGGTATTACTGCAATTGCTGACACAAAAGCTTTGCAAATTATCCATGAATAATCAAGATGAAAAGAATAGCCCATAAAAGCAGATCGTTAGTGTTTCAAGTTTTGAAATCTAAATATGTCACTCACACTTTGTCACACACACACACACACACACACACACACACACACACCCTAACGATAACACCCGTCACTTTCACAATTTGCGTACAAAAGTATGTGTTTGTTGCCTGACACCACGCAGCAACCACGCGACGACAACATGTAAACAAGCCAGACAATCAAATGGTTGACCAGAGGTCTTCACTCCAAAATTGTCAGGTCTTATAGGCTAGTGAGCTAATTCAATCCTAATGAAATACCCTGTGCAAACGATAACGACGATCTGTCATTATACAGTTCAGCTCTTGCACGACAACTTGAAGCTTAAGGTAATATCAATCTGAATTTCTTGACTGGCATGACTCCTGTATGCAGACTTCATGCGTGCTAGTTCCAAATTTGGGTAATTTTTCAGAACACGACGGTTGAGATGGATTCTTTTTTTGTCGCCGACTAGCATTTGGTTCCTGAGTTTAATTTACTCTGAGTCGATTCTAAATTGGCTGAGTTGTGGATTGCACCTTTGACCGGATATTGTCTGCTGTATGTGTAGTTCACGTGATGTGTATGCCACCATCGTTGTTAAATTGGATCTCATGCATGATGGCAACGCAACAGTAGTTTAGGATGTGCTGAATAATTTGACAGGACACTCCATGATCACATAACCTTTCTATGACAGATCGCATGAACCTCAGTCTAACAATTGTTCTCCAAGACGTATGGAGGAAACAACAGCCCATCAGGATATGGCAACGCATTACTCGGAATATCCCCCACGATTGAATGAACAAAATAAGGAATCCTACTGGAATTTATCACTTTCCCAACTGTATAAACGTTTCTAGTCATGTCAATCCATATTATACTCAGTCTGACATTCTCTTTTAGTCCATCTTATACTTGGTTTGACTTTCCTCTTATTCTGTGTTATACTCGGTCTGACATTTTCTTTAATCCATGCTATACTCAGTCTGGCATTCCCTTTTAGTCCATGTTATACTCTTATTCCGTGTTACACTCCGTTTGACTTTCTCTTTATGCCATGTTAAACTGTTTGTTATTCCTCTTATTCCGTGTTATACTCGGTCTGACATTTTCTTTAATCCATGTTATACTCAGTCTGACATTCTCTTTATTCCGTGCTATACTCAGTCTGGCATTCTTTTTATTCCATGTTATTCCTAATCTGGTATTCTCTATGTTCCATGTTATATTCAGTCTGGCATTCTATTCCATGTTATTCCTAATCTGGCATTCTCTATGTTCCATGTTATACACAGTTTGGCATTCTATTTATTCCATGTTATTTCTAATCTAGCATTCTCTCTGTTCCATGTTATACCCAGCCTGGCATTCTCTTTATTCTATGTTATTCCTAATCTGGCATTCTCTATGTTCCATGTTATATTCAGTCTGGCATTCTATTCCATGTTATTCCTAATCTGGCATTCTCTATGTTCCATGTTATACTCAGTCTGGCATTCTATTTATTCCATGTTATTTCTAATCTGGCATTCTCTCTGTTCCATGTTATACCCAGCCTGGCATTCTCTTTATTCTATGTTATTCCTAATCTGGCATTCTCTATGTTCCATGTTATATTCAGTCTGGCATTCTATTCCATGTTATTCCTAATCTGGTATTCTCTATGTTCCATGTTATACTCAGTCTGGCATTCTATTAATTCCATGTTATTCCTAATCTGGCATTTTCTATGTTCTATGTTATACTCAGTCTGGCATTCTATTTATTCCATGTTATTCCTAATCTGGCATTCTCTATGTTCCATGTTATACTCAGTCTGGCATTCTATTTATTCCATGTTATTCCTAATCTGGCATTCTCTATGTTCCATGTTATACCCAGCCTGGCATTCTCTTTATTCTATGTTATTCCTAATCTGGCATTCTCTATGTTCTATGTTATATTCAGTCTGGCATTCTATTCCATGTTATTCCTAATCTGGCATTCTCTATGTTCCATGTTATACTCAGTCTGGCATTCTATTTATTCCATGTTATTTCTAATCTAGCATTCTCTCTGTTCCATGTTATACCCAGCCTGGCATTCTATTTATTCCATGTTATTCCTAATCTGGCATTCTCTATGTTCCATGTTATATTCAGTCTGGCATTCTATTCCATGTTATTCCTAATCTGGCATTCTCTATGTTCCATGTTATACTCAGTCTGGCATTCTATTTATTCCATGTTATTCCTAATCTGGCATTTTCTATGTTCTATGTTATACTCAGTCTGACATTCTATTTATTCCATGTTATTTCTAATCTAGCATTCTCTCTGTTCCATGTTATACCCAGCCTGGCATTCTCTTTATTCCATGTTATTCCTAATCTGGCATTCTCTATGTTCCATGTTATACTCAGTCTGGCATTCTATTTATTCCATGTTATTCCTAATCTGGCATTTTCTATGTTCTATGTTATACTCAGTCTGGCATTCTATTTATTCCATGTTATTCCTAATCTGGCATTCTCTATGTTCCATGTTATACTCAGTCTGGCATTCTATTTATTCCATGTTATTCCTAATCTGGCATTCTCTATGTTCCATGTTATACTCAGTCTGGCATTCTATTTATTCCATGTTATACACTTTCTTTATTAACTATGTCTTACAACGGCGAATTGTAGTATCTTAGAATGAATGCATGCAAAAATACAAACTTGTTTTCATTATTCTGAAAATACATTTGATCACTCTCAGTGCACTTAATATAGCTGTCGTCATGTAGCAATGTCATTAATGTTGGAATAATTAAATTGGATGACTTCTGACTAAACTCATTAGCGGCATTGTAGAATGAATATAGTACGGAATACACACATTGTTAGAACACAATCTTAAATCATCTCAGAAATCTACCCCCTGTGGAAATTCACATTCTATTGAATTCTATCTAATGTGTCAAACAAACAAGATGATTTCACACAAAACACATCCGCAAATATGACCAAATTACAACTGTCACGAACGCCAAAGCTATTTTCTATTTTTGATCAAGGAGTATCATGAGGAAGGCAGGATTGAGTCAATTTGCCGGCCATTATAAACAGCAGTGTCATCATAAAATACATATCGTTTTATCACGACGTCTTCAGGGAAGGTATATTAGCCGAATTGTTTTCTGACAGGGTTATCTGTACGCCTGATACAGTGCTGAAAAATAACAAAACATTACTCTTCCTTTGAGATATCTCTACTGACAAAAGATTACTACTTCATAATGTCTGTTGGAAAGCCTTGGGGATTTCACACATCCTTCACGGATATTGCAGAATGTAGAAGCGTGGAGATTAACAATAATTTGTGACTGAAGATCAAACAATCAGGTGCGATATAGGTGGTGTTATATAGGTGTACATGCATGTCTTTATTGGATTCAGTGATATTGGATATTATCGTTTGCTATCTCAAGGTAAACGAACTGAATAGATTGCTTGCACTCTCACATGCAATGACCTTCGTTAATATTTCATTGTAAATACTTTTTCCCAATCTCTGGAATTTCTAGTATATACATAATATAATGTCTTTTAATGTATAAATTGTACATAAAAATTCTTTTAAATCTATGGGAGAGGTCGACCCAATTTGGGACATCCCGTGCCTAATCAGTTTTATGTTAATAGCATATATTTAACCTAATCAGCTCTAGGTTATATCTTTCGCATTTTGAAGACTGGGTGCATTTCTGGGACATGAACAATCCCAAATATTGTCATAAATCCGATTTGTGTCATGTATGCGCATTCCAATGTCGTTAACTTTATGCATATTTCTTAACAAAACTTCATTTGCTATTAATTTCCGAACCCACCTCCGTTTAGGACTCTGAATTTCAAATCTAACTTCAAATCCAAATTTGCAGCCAATATCTCCACAACACCTTTTGAAGATCTGTCATGTCAAATTAAAAACGTCCATTGTTGCAATGAATGTATCCCCTGTAGACTGTTATATGTTTGCAGGTCCACAGCGGAAATTACCAACGCAAGTCAGTCAGTATGGATCGGGCACCAAGAGATATATTTCCATTTGTGTCTACCAAACGTTTCAATTTCTGAAAATCACTCCATTCTTGTCATGAAAGTTGGGATATAAGAGAAAATAGACCATATCACCCCACATCCCATACCGGGAAAAATGTTCAGTAAAGTTTCGAACCCACACTCTCAGCGTGAGGGACCTAATTGCCAGCACAACAAAGTCAGGCCGCCGAGGCTTTCAGAAATATGGAAGTCCCATAATTAGTGGTCCAGATCACGTACTTTGTGTATTAGGTACCTCACTCGGAGAGTGTGGGTTCGAATCGCGAGAAGTACTAGAATTTGGAATTTACTAAGAAAGTGTTATCCCAAATATAACATTTGTCATATTTAACCACTTTCTTAAAGGTATAGTGTATTCATATAGCTTACGGCGATATGACCCGTACCAATTAACCCTTATCAGAGGGGTACACAAAGAACGTAATCTGGACTACCATTTTTTTAATTGTTTATTTTTTAGGAAGCCTCGTTGGCTGAGTGACTGAGAAACCAATATATGAAGAGCTGGACTTCCTCGTAGATGAAACATTTACGTGAGTACAACTTAAGCTTAAGCTGCAACCGAGCATGCTCTTTCTGCGAAGATATCTAAGAGCGCTAGCGTCATACGTCTTTTGCTCAAAAGTTGATTGATCAGGGTTACAACATTCAAAGCCTTACTTATGCAAATGCTTTTAAAAGGTTTTATGGCAGACATGTGGAGAACATTTCCAAACGCACCAAAGAATAAAGTGAGTGAGTTATTATTTAACGTCACATAGGCAATGTTTCAGCCATATCGTGACGAGCCAAAGAATAAAACGATGTTGGAACATAATAATTTAAATGTAAGTGTCGAGTAATTTTATTAAACCATATTAAAAACGATCTCTCATAATTACATAATTAATGAAATTTTGAATTATTTGAACCAAAATGTTACATCGGCACATGCTCACTAATACCACACATTTGCTACTTTCAATGAATTCCGATTCAAGCTCACTCACCTTGCAAAGTGTGTGCCTGCGTGAACTGACATTATCGTTGGATTTCATTTGGTTGATATATTTCTTGTGATGAGCATCAGCGTTGTTCAATCACAAAAATGTAAGACGAGGCGTAAAATAGGAGGTAATGCGGTGTATAGGAAATAAATTGTGTAAATACATTACATTATTAGAATCTGAGGACCGTATTTGAAGTTGACGCTCTCTGAATATTCAATATTACAGATTGAAACTTACATAGAAACTTACACCAGAAATGATCTTCACATATTGTACCCATATGGGGAACATGAGCAACCCTTTCAACACAAGGCTATGCCAACGACCGTTCTTCTTTACTACATAGAAGTGGCATTGTCACAACGGCAAAAGTACTGATTCAGTTGGTAAGTTAAAACAGTATTGATATAACACAACGATGAGAACCCTGATCTTCTCTCTGTTCAGCATGACGACACAGACTATACTCTTCACAACACATTTGTCAACAACTTGTTTTTTGGACAACTCATTTATTACCAGAAATTACAAGTACCAAATGATACAACAACAAACTGAAATGAATGCAGTTGTTTTATGTTGACACATGAGTTATGCACATACATATAACATGTTCGCTGGGTTCAGTAGACAGAGCGGATGATCACAGGAACGCTACAGAAGAAGATTTATCCTACAAAAAGGAAAACGAAATGTAAAGTATTTATAACAGGTTTGAAGTATTCCAATCAGATGATGGACAATTACAATGCATCGATAATTGCCACAAAATCGTGTTGCTGTGATATTATAGCACACTGTCTGTATTTCAGATGTTACCATAGCATAATAGTCAGCATTGTTGTGTAACTTTCAACGGGTTTCTATTGTAAAATAACATTATTATGGCCCTTTTACGGATTGACGAAGTTTCGGTGATCAGATATAAGTCTATTTAATTCCCCATGCTGAGGCTTTTCAGACACAAGTTTAGCCAACACTATTGCCAGTCACTTTCAGGCAAGAAGAACATTAAGTGGTAGCCTGGTGAACATGTTAAGAATGTAACTACCAAGCAGTGAAAACTCATGTGTCCTGGCCCTAACAGTTAGAAAACCCACCTAACTATTATGATTGAGATTAATGGGGACATTAGTACACACTCATGATTCTCACCAAGGTTTCTCTTTATATGTTTCCTTGCGAGAAGGAAGATGGAAATTTGAAAATATATAATCTTTTCGCTGTTGACTATTGCCATTATGACGCGAAGTAATGACTTTAAGAAGAATTCTCACATACTGATTAAATTGTAATAAGAGAATAATAATCGTTAAAACGTCTACGGAACTGTAACTACTTCAAGAAATAGGCTTAAGGCTTATTATGCCAACCTGTCGATAAAGCTATCGTAAGGGAAACTTGATCGTAAAGCCGTTAATTAAGGTTCATTCTTTTATATGAGGACGTGTAGCTTACTCGCCATAAACCTTTATATTATATTTGTCCGTCAACGTACACTGACTCATTTATAGTTGGATATGATTAACCGCGTCAGTGCTCTAGTGTAGTGGATAGAGCGTCTACCCAGAGAGCAGAAAGTCAGTGGTTCGGTCCCGTGGCCGCTTTACACAAAAAGGCGACAAAAGGTACTTTTCATTCTGTCTGGTGCTTCGTATTAAGGCGATAAAAGAAGAACTGGAATGTTCGGAGTCAGTTTACAGTGTTTGGGTGGGTTGTCCATGTTAAACTGTTCCATGGTGTCTAAGTGAGCTAGTACTAAAAAATCGGACTAGTACAAGCAGCCATTCACAGATGGGCACGTACTAATTTTAGTGATTAGGAGCAGGTAACAGTAATTGATCGTTTCCTTTAACCAATTGCAAGATTGTGGTACATCGTCCAGATATGAATGAGCGTAGAGGTACGGAAATCACGAACACCCAAAAAGAACCCAATCCGTTTACCAGATTTTAGTTCATTAAACGGAGACTTGGCTCGGCTTTGTTGGCAGTTGTAGCACATTTGATTCAAGATATTCAAAAACCATTTCGTTTGTCTTTTTTTGTTATAAATATCAGTCTAGTAGTTTTCTTTTAGATTTAAAAAAATGTTTGAGTGATTTTGTCCTCATTTACTGTGCCTTGCAAATAAATAAAAGCGACAAAACTCTTTATTTACCTATTCATGAGTAATATCTGCCAAAAGCAGAGTCCATTGTACGATATCATGAGCATGTGTTTATGGTTAGCAAGGGCAAGTCAACTGCTCACTTGAAAAAACACATGGGAACGTATTTATGATACACGTCGAAAGACTTTGCATCGGACATCATATTCGTCACTGATGCGTCAAATTGGGATATGTCCTCCAATTGTCTTCCATTAAACTTTTAAAAGCCTACTGAGGCCTTAAATGTCGTAACCTTCATCAAATAAGAGGAAGAGTCGAATGATGCGCTTTTAAATCTTGTTAAGAAGAGCATGCTCGATTATACCTCAAAAGTTGTGAAATGTAAACACAAGGGCTGGAGCTGCGTGAATATTGCTCAACATACAGGTAACGTTGACTATTGGAAAGTTGTCGTCATCCCTCTTGTCATACAGTCTTGTGGAGAGAGTTTTGTCACTCTGAATGTGTATGCATAGATCTAAATATGAAACAGATGAGGCGGTTTCACGAGTGTCCTTTATCTCCAGTTAAGGGGCGGTCGGGTAGCTTAGTGGTTAAAGCGTTCTCCCGTCACGCCGAAGACCCGGGTTCTATTCCCGACATGGGTACAATGTGTGAAGCCCATTTCTGGTGTCCCCCGCCGTGATTTTGCTGGAATATTGCTAAAAGCGGCGTAAAACCATACTCACTCACCCACTATCTTTAGTTCAGGTTGAGGATTGAATGGGAAGCGAATTGGCTATTTGATGATTATTGAACGATATCAGATCATCGATATACCTGAAGCTTAAGTTAAACTTCTTTTGACTTTGCCAAACAGAGCAGAAATTCCGAGCCCATAGGTGGTGCCCACAAAGATGTTATCAATGAAGAAGTCCAGCACTTAACATATTGTTTTTTCAGTAAACTTCAGATGGCATTTGCTTTCTACAATCGTCACGACAAGTTTTTTCCAGTCATTGCTTGTGTAATGACCTTGCATAATACGCGGTTCTGGTTGATCGCAAGTTGATTTCAAACACCGTTTATCTCATGGCCTTAAACGCATCATTTAGATTAATGAATATCAAAAACATTAATTTCCGCTTTGATTTGAGTGTTATCACAGCTTATATGGTAATAGTGGCTTTGGTCTCACGCACGAAGGTATTTACATGGGACATTCCATCTATCTTGCGAAACCCTGGAGCCCTCTTTGCCATTTCATTGACTTGTAAGTGGATTTAGTGAAAGTATTTTGAATCTATTGCTTATGATTAAACTCCGTTCGTTTTCTCAAATGACAATATCTTTATGATTGTATAAGATTTTTATTGTATGAGCTGTATCAAAACTGTGGATAGTCTAACTAAAGTGAGGTCTCGGTGGCGACATGTAGCTGACTCACCATAAACCTTTATATTGAATTTGACCATGAACGTAAATGGACTGACTAATTGCAAATGATGGACCGCCTCCATGCTGTAGTGGGTAAAGTCTTCCCGGAGAGACAATGTCACATGGAATGAAGTCTAGTTTTAACGTCAAGCCATGGTCACCCCATCGTGGAGCATAGCAGCCTTAAAAATAAGCAAATGTTTAAAGTGTATTACAACGATTTTTGTCATAACTACAAGATTAAGGAGTAAATGACTTCAAAAATGTAAATGAAACAACAAAGGTGTTCCGGTCATCGATAGTTCATTCATGACCTTGCAAAATAAACAATTGTGATTGTTTACTAGTTGTTTTTTAGACCTCCACCTACATGCATCAAATTACGGTTGCTGTATTACCGCACATAATGGACATTAAAATGTGCGGACGATGCAAATCAACAGTCAGAATGTTCAGAACTTGAGTACGAGTTTGAAGGACGTTTCTGACGTCTGTCGTGAAATTTTCAGAATGGCCAACAGGAGCCGGAAGGCCTAGGTGGCTGAAAGTTTGCACATAATTTTAATTTCAAACATTTCTGCCGACGTTGTGGTACCGAAATATCTTTATCAAGCCCACCAATGAATCTATCTAATACAGATATGTTAGTTCTCACACACCAAATAACAAATAGGTGAACTATACGACTTGTACCCGTGTACCCGTCACCAGGTAAAAAAGTTGTCTAGCATCCTTATCCTTGGTCGTCTCATAACGGACGCAGGTAATGGTTATTGAGTGGAAACTCGATGTATATTTCAGCTAATAGGTCGATAAGTGACACACACATTTCAATCCTTTGGATAAGATGCTCTCATTTATAGGCCTGTTACTGAATACAAGCCATTATTATAATGTACATGTGAAATACTTAAATGGTTTTGTCTAATGACGCTTTCTGAAAATTGCATCGAGACAGTCGTGTACAACTGGACAGAATATACCCAGCCGATATGGAAACAGTCATTTTCCCTGTCTCCAATAAATAGCAATGCAATAGGTTAGCAGCAAAGGGTTATAGGCTCTATTATTAATGATACTGAACCCAAGGATGTCCAGAATATCGTCACTGTCGAAAGTCTTGAAACATGCCTCCGTCCTTGCGTGTTGGAATCTGGCAGGAATTCGGTGTTTTCAGATAGGTATACAATCCGCTCTTGGCAATTAGATAAGACGCTTTTAAGTAAAAAAATGCTTCGAATCGCCATCATGTCGCTCTTATCCAGGTACCGCCAGCCTTCTACAAACTGATCCATCCTGAAATTTCTCGAACGATCAAACCTGCCATATTTGTTTGCAGAAACCAGGGACGGTAACTCTGAATTCCATGCGCTCGCTGCCGTCGACAACTTTTGACATTTTACCAGCACTTCAATCATTTCCTGCCAGTGACAATCACTACAAACATTACAAACAAACACACAACAATCTCTACTGCCACAATCGCGGTACAATCTCCCTTAGTTTTCAAATTTTGGTTAATAATAAAGATGGCGGTAAGTTAAATTCTTTGTAGGTTAAACTGATTGCGCTGTCACGCAGAGGGTGCATCACACCGTATTTCCCCCGTGACAAACCAACAACATATAGTGTTAAGCCCTTCAATCAGCGCCATGAAGCTCGGCCTGGTGTATCAGTCATCAATGTTAATTCAAAACGTTAACACCAGAGAGTGATCACTCTCGATTGTTTGCCTAAGCAAATTTATAGGCGTAAAAGGCAAAATAGTGATGAAAATCATATGAGTGTGAATTTTACATCGCATCAGAAATATTGCAGCAATATTGCAGCAATATCGCTGACAGTTATATAAAAGGATCACAGAGAATCAGTGATGCCACCAGGTTTTCACGTAAAGGGGCCTTTTTTACGGCTAGGACACACGACACTCATTTTTCTTAACCATTTATGAATGTTTTGGTATGAAGTGTGAATGGAAAACTGTAGGTGAAATGTGTCGCGTTTCATGTTCTCACGATCTCAACTCTTGGTAAACAGTCAAACAAGATGAGGTATGTAATAAAATTGTATTACTGTAAACATTTGCATTACATATCTTGGACTTGAGATCATACTAGTATTGAGTATGGTTTTACGCCGCTTTAAGCAATATTCCAGCAATATCACGGCGGGGGACACCAGAAATTGGCTTCACACATTGTACCCATGTCGGGAATCGAACCGGGGTCTTCGGCGTGACGAGCGAACGCTTTAACTACAAGGCTACCGCCCCTGTATTTTGAGAGATGTGTAAACGTTTAAATATAACGTGAATTGTGTTCATGGGTTTTATCAAACTGGTTAAAGCCAACGACCCTCATTACTTTAGGTTTCCTCCGCCTCGAAGCGGACATACCGTGATACAAGTGAACCACTGCTCAAAGAACAGAAAAGAACCTCACTCATTCCACTTAGACTCCGTTGTGTATATAAACCATCTGATGCAGTCGTTATATGCGAAGCAATATGAATTGCATGTGTTATGATCCAGACGATAATTAATTGACGAAGTGAAATGATTTGTATAGCCCGAGAGTTTCTGGGGTGTACAAAACTTTCAGCTGGAAACGAATCTTTCATAACAAGTTTACAAACTACAAAGACGTCCATAACGTGAAATATAAATATGTGACAATTACTAGTATATGTATTTGTGACGGCCACCGGGTGAATGAGGATCAATTATGACGTCACATGCAATTGACGTCACATCAAATATTATGACGCCATCAAGCCCATCAAGGCCGGCTAACAAGCGACTCACCAATGATACAGCTAGTTTCTTTAACCAGTCATGCTAATCCCCTGAACATTCTGTTGACCGTTACATCAGTTGCAATATGAAGACATTGAGCTATTGATTACATGTGTATGCCCTACATCTTCAATCTAGGACTGCCATCACAGCCACTTTCCCACTATACTGATTTTAGTACAAATACTTATCGCGTTAGTAAATATTACCATTCACTCTATCCTCCAATAACCTCATGGGTTCCATGGTCCTTGAATGTTCGTGTGTACTTAGTGCCCTGGTGTATCAACAGCTCTTGTTTTGTAGGTTGGCTCGAAAACGTTGTAGAGACAGATGTTTCAAATGGTAATTGGTATTTGAGTTTCCCATTATTTCACTGAGACCTTCTATGTATTTAGAGGGACTCAATTTGGTTCAATTTCCTCCTGGAACCTCTAATGTTAGAAATGCTCTCCAGTGTTGTTATCATTGAAACACATCCACACAATCTCAATGTATTGCATTGATAGTTTTTTTCTATATAATTTGGGTTCAACAGTAATATGAATATTTCACAGTTACCATTATCAGCTGTTGCTTTCTTTAGAGGACATGTGCCATAGCTTATTAGAGAAATAGAGGTTATCACGCGAGTGTGTTTGGGGATGGTAAATATCCTGCATTAGGAATAAACATTGTATTTAGCGAACCTTGGCGAGCTAAATACATAGTGTTTATTCCTAATACAGGATATTTACCATCCACAAACACACAAGCGTGATAACCTCTTTATCATAAAATGTCATTCTTTAATTCTGTGCTTCAAAATCGCTTTCCCTCTCTCACAAACATTACCGAAACATTGCGAGTTTGCCTGGAATGCACGCATTAATATTTATTACGTCAAAGGGACAGGGACAGACCGACTGATGTGTCAGTCGGACAGTGACAGTAGCCAATATAGTTCCAACTGAAATCTGTTTCTTATACAGTGGCGAAGCAACATATATACGCAAAACAACAATTGTTTTTAATTGCCTTTCGCGGCAATCCATCGGTTTGTCCGCTAGAGTAACTGCCCTTTGTCAAAGGGAAGCTACTCTAACCCTAGTCTATGAGACGTCACGGCCACGGTCAGACGTTGTTGACAGTCGGTCTGTACAGTCATAACGTTTAGAAGTGTAGTCAGATGTACACACAGCGACAAAACGAAACAAGGTAACAATTCAAACATATTTCGACCAAATCCAACTATTTTAATATGCCGCAGAGGTCTACAAGCACAGATATGGCTACTGATCCCGCTTGGCTAGGCCTCGTGCCCTCGCAAAATTGTTTCGAAATTTATATCTTCAAACTTGCCCAAACTTATAAAATGCCTTAGCTACGTCACAGTTAGACACTGATTTTCAGTATATTAGACTGTTCTTTTGATAATGATAGCAATTATCCCTGTAGTTTGTCCAGATTCCCGATGGTTAATTTTGACTCGATCGCCGAATGACAATGGCGACGCCATGTTTGTTTATAGACACTGAAAGTAGTCCCTACTTGACCTTTGATATTTGCATCTCTATCCGCATATGACCCCAACGGATATCGTTTTTATCCGTTGGCTTTATCCTGCCGAGAAACCTACCCATTATATGATAATATCTGATATGTTCATTCAAAATATGACATTTATGTTGTAATCTGAATCTATGTCGTCCAGGTCTTATCGTTGTTTTATTCGTGTTTCACCTTACCTTTCTCGGAAACCACCAGTGTAGTAATGGCATAAATTATTGATGAAATATAAGCTGTGGTTTAAGATTTGAGCTTAATATGTTTACGTTTTCAAAACGTTTTATTGTAGACACGTGGAAGACATATGTTCCTGTGTTTTTTGGGTGAAGACTTTACTTGTCTTTGCATGTGTTTGTGACGGTTGCCACTGGTGTGGCAGGATACGATCATCTTTTCGCTAACGCGTGGTATCATCACTATTTGATAGTTAAACACATGCTCATGATAAAGTCGGAATCGTACAATATACTCTGCTTTTTGCAGAGATTACTTATGAAATGGAAAGGGTTTTGTCGATTATATTCATTATGATTATGAAAATAATTTTGTCATTGTTTTTCAATGTCATTAATATCATCAAGAGTTAGCGAGTGAGCTAGGTTTAACGCCGCTTTGAACAGTATTCCAGTTACGTCACGGCGCGCACCTTCACGAGGGAGAAGGCCTAAAGTGATGCAGGTCGCAGACATTTAACACTTTGGCGAAACCCTCGAGAAGTGATACGGTGCCGACAAACCTAGAAACATAATCGGGTTTCGAACCCACGATCAAAGATTGCTGGCGCGCTCAAGGGAAGAAATATTATCATTAAAAAAATCAATATTTAAGAATGTAAAGACTAGATCCGCCCTTGATTGCGCTCTTACGTTTAATTAAGTGAGCATGGAATTAAAATATAACCACATTATCTAAAAGGTCAACATGACCTCGTGATATCCGACCCCAAAACCACGTGGTATCCGACCCACGGGACTTCATTATATCCACCCACAGGATCATAAGATATTGACCTAAAGGACCTCGTGATATCCTCGCCACACTTTCCCGACAAGACCGGCCCACAGGATCACGAGGTATCCGGTTTACCGGACCACCCGGTATCCGGCCGAATGTGACCATGACGAGGTATCCGACCCACAGCTAAAGTGACATCCGGCCCAAAGGGTCACACGATATCCGGTTCACCGGACCACTAGATATCCGGCCGAATGTGACCATGACGAAATATCCGACAGCTAACCTTGACATCCGGCCCAAAGGGTCACGAGGTATCCGGTTCACCGGACCACTAGGTATCCGGCCGAATGTGACCATGACGAGGTATCCGACCCACAGCTAACGTGACATTCGGCCCAAAGGGTCACGAGATATCATGATGTCCGGCCCACAGAACCACGTGACATCCGACCCACGGGACCACAAGATGTCTGGTCCACGGGACCAAGAGGTATCCGGCTGAATGTGACCATGACTTCGGTCTTTAAGAGACATCTTTACGGACAACGGACGAGGACATTTTTAAAAATGTTTGTATACCTTCGTTAATTATCCACTGAATATTTCCAGTTTATTTAAAGTAAACACTAACCTCCTGTTCACACAGACAATAAACGTTGTTGATATATCTGCGCAGCATGCATCAATAGAACTCCAACATGATATTCTTAAGCACGAACTCTTTATTCCAACCTTTGGAAACATTTCTTGTTTGAAATAAATAAATAAATAAATAAATGATATTTTTTTATGGAATGTACTAACATATCATGTGACACATAAAGGAATGTATCAATACAGATGATATAAAAATAATCGAGCATTGTAATGTCTATATGCATACCGTGTCCATATGCAATCCGATTGTATGACATTGTCCCGATAATCTTGTACCGATACCAGAAAGTTCTATGTTCTGAAACAATTATATATCCCCGTTTAAGTGTAAGTTAACGAAGTTTCATGTTTATGCTTGGGACATACATTTTCATTGTCATTCTTCTGAGCGAAAAACACTCTAACACTGTCTTTCACTTTATCTAGATAGTCAATCAACCCCTTTCGTACAGATTTATTTACCCTACATTGCTGAATTCAATATTCCGTCATTTGTACAGTAGGGTACATTCCAAATCTGACTATGGCACGACTGTTCAGTTTGTTTGGAGACCACAGATAGGCGTACAATATGTAAGGACAAGTGGTTGTACACTATTTTCGAAGCCCAGTTAGACGGACAATGATGAAAAATAACGCTCCTCGTTATGTGTCCAAAATGTCCCAAAATTAACAGAAATTCAAAATTGAATGAACTAAATACACACGAGAGGAGGGATGAGTGGCTACAAAATAAACACTTTTGCAGTTATAAATAATATTCACATTCTACTGTCTCAAAGTGTCTTTGTTCAACAATCCTTGGGTAGCTCCTTCTTCACAAGGCACGTAAATATGCACGAAAGACGATTCAATTGTAGCCCACTTTCGTCGTGTACACATTTTTCGCAACGTTCTTCGCAATCCTCTGACGTCACACGCAATTCTGTGCGCTTTCTTGATGGCGCGGTTCCTCCTGTACAATCAGGGTCGATGGTCCTCCCTTTTGAATCTATGCAGGCCTGCGCACACGCCTTGCCGTCATACATATTCTTGCCCCATGATTCGACGCAGTTGAGACACTCAAACAAACAGCCGTCGTACAGAGTGAATCCTTCCACCAGCAAAGGAATTAGGAAAAGTAGTCCGAAGGAAAGTGTCGGTTTCATATCTGAAATAACAATTGTCAAAGTATGTATAAACTATATCTTATTGATCAAATTAACGTCTTCAAGAGACTAATTTGTGTGTGTTACAGAATATTCTGTCTTTCGATGTATTGACCTTTCCATGTGGTTGATTTGAACATGGTGATGTCCTTGGCTCTTGTTCCTAGTTTAATGGTTTATGGAAAACACCAAGAAACCACAGCTATTTCCTTCATGTTTTATACATCAGGCATAGCGGTCACAGTATCGGGGGACCTAAAAGTGGTGACATTAGTGACATTAAAAGAGGCTTCTATCAGAATACTTGCTTTAAGTGGCATTTACGTGTACTTGTGGTGTAACGAACACGAAATCTGACCAGAAATTATCTTCTTTATGAAGTCTGAGTAAATGTATTCAAAGAACCTAACTGTAACGCCATTTTGCGGAATCACGATGAGCGGAACTACTTTTGTAATCACATGTTTCAGGGACCCAGCATAAAGGCCATGTGACTGTACCCTTAGGTTTACGTTTTTATGCTCAAATATTTCAACGATACAGTACATATGTTGACATATGTTTTATGGCATTTGGACAAACCGGACATCTTTTTTGTAATGAAACCGTTAAACTTATTGTTTACACCAGCGTTAACACTGAAAATCACTCACTAGTAATTCAAGCAAACAACATTGGCCCTTAGTGGCCTGTAAATGTTTGCCGAAGAATGAACTAAGAAGCTGGTAGAATTCAAAATCCGCGCTGTTCCCGAATCTTGTCTCTATGAAACATATGACACGGTATTGACCTTATCGAGTTAAGGAAATAGTCACCGACAGAACGCTGTCAGTATCCCTGAAGGATATCCCGCATCACTGGGGTTAATCATCCACTAAAAGTATGTCCGCTTACCAAATGCACTGAACAAAAAAAGTTAGACATAATTTTGGGGATACCTTTATGAAATTGTGTGCTCAGTCTTCACTACGAAGATAATCATGATCCCTAACTTATTTTGTTCAGTATAGTTTAAATGACCAAAGAAGGTTTGATAATTCCCCTGTCTAGACATTAGTCTTGTCATGAACAGAGTAATAGCTCACAGCGCCCGGTGTCACATTACTTAGTTAATTCAATGTATACTGATGGCTGTGAAGCCCCATGATTATCATACTCTCTCACTGTCAACATTGTTCCGCTTTGAATCAAGATCCCTCCTTAAGAAAACGGATTATTGATTTTCCTTTTGGTTTATACAATTGTTGCCTGTTGTCGGAGACGTTCAAATTTTCCCTTACAAGAATCTTTGTCTGTTCTACACGTTCGCTGTATCCACAATGTTCCCGTATAATGAGTGTCACGTCGTCAACCTGAATAGGCCCATTGTTTGGTATTCACTTGATAGTTAATAACGGTGATTGAAGCTACGTATGCATGTTTACAGTTTGTACCTGGAAGGTATAGGTTTTGGAATACAGCTGAGTGAATGTCTGCATAACTAGCCAAGCTACGGTACATGGGCGCGTTATGGTTGTCATTAGGAGAACAGCCATTGGCAAAGATGTACTTTACCTTCTATAATGATTAAATTAGATCTTTTTATCAGCTAATTCCAATTAGTTTCATCTCATTCAAAGATAATTCGGAGGTCAATGTCAAAGAAAACCTATTTCGTTTTTTTATTTTAAGACAAGATTTAGCTCACCTTCAACTGCATTTTGCAGGATACCAAACCCAAAACTACAACTACCAGTGTGAGTGGATGAGTGAGTTTGGTTCAACGCCGCGTCGTGTGTACGTGATTATGGGGAAAGCCCGAAGTGATGCAGGTCTTACACATTTAACACTTTAAACCCACGAGTACGGGTGTGTGCTGACAAACCTGGGAACATCAGGGCGAATATCATATTCGATTTTGAACTCACGATCATGCATAGCGCATTGAGGCGCCTTCGTGGAAAAGGCTATACGAGGCCCTTAAAACAACTAGGATCATACAGATGGCACGGCATCTGTGTAGTAACACTGAGAGTGACATTTGAAAAATAAGGTCGCAGAACTCGCGTAAGCTCTCCATCACGTTAGCCGTCTTAGTTAAGTCGGATCATTACTAATTCTGATGTTACATAAACATGTATTACTAACCAGGTGCGCTCAACAGTTGCCTCACGGCCCCCTTCTTAACTTCTATGAGACCTAATTAGATTGGACATCACATCACAGAATAATTTTATTAAGTATTAAAAGTGAAGTCTTGACTCTAATCACCAAGGAAAAAGAGCCAACACAAAAACTGCAATTACTGATATTTGTCACATAATGGATCTCGAATTCACAAAATTTCATGTATTTATTTAGACAGTGTTATGAGAAACCGTTAAGCGCATTTTGTCGTCCGGACCAGACAATCCAGTACTGAACTCATGAGCAACAATCCACGCCTCAGGCATTCAGAATCCAAGGTGTGCGGGTTCGAAAAGCTCAGAGTGTTTTTGTTGGTTTATCACCCGTGGTCGGGGTTTTGTCTGAAGCTATAAGACCTGCATCACCTCGGACTTTCTTCCTATATTTAGCTGAGAAGACGTGATATTACTGAAATATTGTTATACCAAAAGTTTCCACTCACAACTCTACATAACAAACCCCTCGCCCCCAGAATGAATTCATAACACATTGAACATGGTTGTCAAAACAATATGAATAGATTACAGTCCCGAAGAGGTAATGTTGAAACAAATTAAATCTGCACACATCCTGCGCTGATTCATTGTAATGTCGAACATCACAGAAGCACCGGGGAAAACATTTTCAGCTCAATACGTGAAACTTTGTAATGAGTAATAATAGAAGATTTACGCGGGTATGTAACTGTAGTTATATTTTATAAATATTATCACAAAAAGTGAGATGAGCATTACTGGTTTGCATAAAGGATCAACTGCACAATATAAAAAGTCAAAGTTTCGAAAAAGACAACTTGGAAACATGAAGTATCGTAACAGCAATAACAGCGAGTTAAAGATGGTAGCCTTTTGTAAATGGTAACCAACCACACAAGAACAAATCCAACATATGACAGAAAATTCTCATGGTCTTCTTCCAAAATGAGATAACCTTACCTCACAGCGAACAATAAATCACAACGTTAACGATCCTCCCAATAGGCTTATGGATTTGACTGAAGCCGGTCTTGTATCAGCATCGCACTATGACAAACAGTCAATACGCCCTCGCACTATATAGGCTGAGATACGTGTCACTCAATATCCTTCGTACGTTATCTCCATCACTATAGGTTCTGTTCAGCGTGGCCCTCCTCACGTTAACACAGGGTTACACGTGCCCACGAACTCCTCTGTTTGGCAAACAGGATTACTTCGTCTTAAGCTCAATTCCATTTTCTTTGGATGCAGTTGCCAAAGTATTCCCGTACCAGTACCATTAAATACTTAACCGAAAACCAAATCCTTTTATGGATGAAATTTCTTTCGTTAGTTTATTTGTGTTGGTTTTTACTATTCGGTTTCTTCCATAGCATTGTGGCTACCAAGTCTGCAACTTGCTCGAGTTAATGTGACTTCCAACTAAAATCATTCTTAATTAGGTGAAGTTGGCTTTTCAGACGAGGAAATTAATTTATCTCTCCCGTCCTAAAGGCGATCACGGTAAAGTGTTTGACTGTATTCCAGCTCAAGTTGTCCAACGAGAGACTCAGGCATTCTGCAGACGAAGTTAGTTTAATGACATTGTTTAACTTTTTATTTTGAACGTACTACACACACTTAACCTGTTTGTATGATGCAGGTAGCATTATGGAATTAATGATAGTGGTGGCGGGGACACCAGAAATAGGCTTTACACACTGTATCCATGTCGGGAATCGAGCGAGTGCTTTAACCACTAAGCTACCCGACCGCCTCTTATGGTGTGAAGAACGTCCTGACTAAAGACTTTTATGTCTAAACATATACAAGAACGTGCCTAGCACCCAGAATTTCAATTGTTAAGCCGTAAATCGGATGGTTTTATCGAGGTCGGTTGAATCACGATTAAACAGGTTTCACTTTCCAGCGATGCCAGCGTTTTTAAATACTCATCCTTTTTCTCTCAAATGTTATGTTTTCATTTTTACAACACCTGTTTTGTATGCAAACTACACAGAACCGTTTAGGAAATGATACCTTTATCTATATATCTTCCTGACACCACTTTCAATGAATACGCAGTATCTTAATCACCCATTTCTGCGCATTGAGAAATATATAACAATATTCTCACAAACGCTGCTATAACGATAGCATATTGCCTTTTCCGATGACAAAATACACAATCGGGTGACCCAACCCACACGATACTAAGACACCATAGTCTTTTGATGCAGTGCCTTTTTCTCATGTAATGATGACGTTGTCTTATGTCCAGTTCACGTTTTTTTTATATTCAGGACATATTAACATTTCATAATGACAAGTATGCATCATGCATCATATGCATTCACACATTCTGGTGATTCATCAAGTGGCAAGTTATTTCATTCAACAACTTTTCAGGATGAGATACGTGTCACGCCATATCCTTCCGCTGGTACCCCCATCACTAGATGCTTCAGGTCGTGGCTCTCCGCACGATAACACAGTGTCGCACATGCCCTTAGTCAGAACTCATGTGTTGGGCAAGCGTGATTCTTACTGACTCACAATCAAAATAGCTATTTTTAACAATATGACAATTGTTATTAATTATGCCCCATGACACGTACATTGTTAAGAATCAGTGGCGTGACAATATTCAGATTTCAATATATTGATTAGTCACAATTGTATATGTAACCGTTTTCATTCATCATATGACCTTTTGAAATTATGATTACTCATCATGTGTGAAATAAGCTCATTCAACTGAAATAAACAGGAATGTGAATAAGTCTGGCAAAGTAACACTGTATTTATAGATTAAATTTATATGACATTAAATGGTTTTCTTTACTTTATCCGAGGAATCATATTTATTCACCTGAAATCCAAACCTAAATAACATTATTATCATGCTGAAACAACATCATATCATTTTAACAGAGAAATACCCTGAAACCTCCTAAAACCAGGCAGTTCTCCCCCCATTCAAATTGTCCGGATTAACATTTGTCCGTACTATATATGGTGGGCATTTACAAATAGACGCATCAGTGACAAAATTGACGTCGAATGCAATTCACTATTTTGACGTGTACCATATGTTCCCTTTGCATTTTGTTAGGTGCACAATTGACTTGTCTTTGCATGTGTTTGTGACGGGTACCACCTTTGGGTCAGGTTATGTTTACCTGGTATCATCACTGATATTAAGTGATCCATTCACCGCTGTTTTGCCTTTTACGCCTAATAAAATCGTTTTTGAAATTCTAATGAAATCGAGAATGGTTCTAATGCGTGCACGTTTTATATTTATGATCACGGAAATAGTGTTTATAGCTTTTATTATTATCTGGCTTTGTATATATAACTAAACGTTTCCAAAAAGATCACCCATGATGTAGAGGTTTCCACACTATCGAAGTGTTAGTATCTGTCCCTATTGCACAAACAATACATTAAGCTCACGTTGCTAGTCAGTTCAATCCAAACAATTGTACGGTGACGTTCAGAATATAAATCGTAATCACAGAATGACGTCTCACACAGCATCTGGGCATATGCCTCAAAGAAAGATGTCGGACTAAAAACTGTTTATTAATGAACTGGTGAAAACATACTGCTTGTTTTACAAAGCTTTCACACCAACAAGAACATTTCCTCGTCCATTTTTCGTGTAACCTTTGCGCGTTGTGTTTTGATGCGACAATGTACGGTAATACTAATACATGTTGTATATTGGATGATGGCCTTTCCCTTTCATCTCGCAGCCAATCATGATAGAATTACACAGAAATTAAAGGTTGCTACATGCACATGGGGCTAAGTGAGAGATGAAACAAAAGGCCATTGCCTAAGGGATGTTTATATTCTTGTAGCAGGAAAAAGTACATGCGTTTTAATTCGGAGTGGTCGTACGAATGTCTGAATTTGCCGTTTGAAGTTGCCGCTTTGGTTCCATTGTTGTCTAATTATCAGTTATCCCTACATCCTAACAGGAAGATGTATTTCAACTGTGCATATGTTCCATACACACATTATGTTTATATTAAATCATATTATAACTGTAACAAAGCAAAACATATTCAAATTAAACATTTTCGACTCCATACCAAATTTTCAACAGATCAAACAAGAAATAACCGATTCATATTACATCGACAGAAATACATCATATTCACGATGTAAATACACACAGTTCCTGACATTTTGGTCACTCTGTCACCACCAATTCGTGTAAATCCACGAACTTGCACAACCCAACAAAGATGTCTTAGTATCCTGACACTGGAATAGTTTTTGTTTGTTATTATCCACAGCTATGTTTTGAAACGTGTATGTATCTAAGATTGCATTTGAACTATATTCTGTAAACTTATTGTTTGTGTACCCCCAAAAGAAATAAAATCATTAAAAATATTATTTTTATTGTATTTGTTCCACGCATGTTATAAATAACTTTGTGCAACGTTGCTGACGTTCAACATCATGACGTTGATTTCAAATTGTTTTTGCTCATGATAAACAACAGCATCCACCATTGTTTACATTAATAAGAATAAAAAATAGCTTTTGATGCTGAACGGAAATGCAAATATACAAAAGCATTAAGGGACATATCTTTGAAAGAAATCCAATCAAACCGTGTAAAAGTATAGCTGATGAGATGAGTCGGACTTCCACACAGTGCAGCTATTAACTAATCGTTTGTTATAACATATCGATGCAACTTAGAAAGTCGTCAAGTGCAGTTAGTATTGAAGTGGTCCCATTAGTGAGAATCTCCAATGACCACTTAGTGTCCGGTCACTCAGTCCAGAGCGTGCTCCGTCATTAACTGTATTCGCCACACTCTGTAATGAGTTGTGTTGTACAAATGTTTGTTCCCTTCCAATTTGTTACAATCTACTCAAACATGAATAATGGGCCTCTGGGAAAAAGGTTAGGCATGTTTTCTTTCATAAATGTTTACATATATTTAAGGATCTGCTCAGTCTCGATTTTCTACTGAAACGGATTCCATTGGGCGTAAAAGGCACAGTAGCGGTGAAAATTATTTGAATGGATCACTGAAAATCAGTGATGACACCAGGTGTTCGCGACAAGGGTAAGCATGTCTTGTCTTACTGGTAGTACCCGCCACTGGCACAAGTTGCAGAAAAAAGTAACTGTTGCCTGAACCCTTACGACAGTACTCCTGCTTTCCGAAGGCGGTGGCCGGTAAACAATGGAGTCTTGACCAGACAATCAAATGATCGACCAGACAATTTAGTGACATGAGAGTGCATTTATTGATTTTGTTGAAACTAAAAACAAAGGTAAACAAAACGGAAACAACATGTTAGCATATATGTATTGGAAATGCCCTTCCCTTTGAATGACATAAATATACATATACATATTCAATACATACCACTCAGATAATCCGGCTTGTAACCTGTACGAACTGCAGGCATTACTGTATCTGGATAGTATATTTTGACATTTACTAATCCTTATCATATTAAAATAATGTCATAAAATTGTGTTTTTACCTTGTGCCTTGTTCTGATTTGGTTTGTGATCAAATATAGAACACTACTACACTTGGGTTTAATTATTGCCTTGGCTATCTAATTGGCACCGGGAAGTCGCTGTCTCTGATTTTTATACATGAAATATATTGCTTCTGGATTAAATGTAAGTCGTGTTGGTGATAGTAATAATCGTAGAGTCAAGTTTCAAATTCCACATGTGTGTTAGTCAATGCAAGTTTACCATTGGGACACAAAATTATTTTCTGTATACTAGGGTTATTTTAGGTTTGATTATTAGTTCTCTCTAATAAATTATATAACATTATATAACGGATTTTCAGTGATCCATTGATATTAGTTTCTTCATTATTTTGCCTTTTACACCTAATGGAATCTGTTCGGATGATGAACGAGCCTGATTATTCTCTGGCGTTGACGTTTGGCATTTGATAAATGTGTTTTGAAAGAATGGTTTGATCAGATAGTCTAATAAAGGTTGTCCAAAATTACGATAAATACTTTAAATACATATATAATTTCTGTTATTTCAAAATAGTTGGATGATTTATTGTTCTAATGTAAGACATCAGTGAAGAAAACATATATCGAGGCCATTTGAGGAAGTGTGTGTTTCGTTAGATCTACATTACACTTTTCAATTAACAACAAGAAAATATGTTTTCATACATAAAGATGATATCATACAACTCTTGCTCCGAAGTTGTTTGATCAGGGTTGCAACCTTCAAGGCCTCAGTAAAGCTTTCAAAAAGTTTTATGGTAGACAAGTGGAGGACATTTCTAAATTTGACGCATCAGTGACAGAAATGACAGTTTTATTTACATATCAAGGAATGATACTCTTCAACAAAACGTAATATGTAGCCATTTATAATATATTTATAAGCCACGTGCCTGACCATGCTACCCTTGAAATCGAACCAAACCCATACGCTGTCACGATAGAACACTTCAACCATTAGTCCATTCAAACACCATATAGCAGACAGCCAACTTCTCCATTGACATGCACTCATGTCGATATTACATTTACTTACTTATTCATGTTGTAAAGACCCGTCAGTTATATGCAATAATTATGGCATACTACAAGGGACATTGTCGCGTTGTCGCATTGTCGACCTTCCAAAAACAAGCAAAAAGTGCCAAAGCGCGACATTGCGACAACGCGACATTTTGGTCATTTGTCGCGTTGTCGCGCTTTGTTAACATATTAAAAAATGCAGTAATCATTACAAGCTCGACAACGCGACATAGTTTGACCTTGAAAAATGTCGCGTTGTCGCATTGTCGCGCTTTGATAAATACAAAAAACATTTTTCAAAGCACGACAATGCGACAATACGACAAATGGCCAAAATGTCGCATTGTCGCGCGTGTAATGATTACGGCATATTTAATATTTTAACAAAGGGCGACACCCCGGTCACTGTAAGTATGTACGCGACAATCATTCTCAGCTCCCTGGGAAGTATACAGCCCAAGCTGCCTGTTAGGCGCTTGAAGGTTAAGACCCACATTACCATCTCATCCTACCGGGTACCCATTCACTGTTGGGTGAACAGAGGCACATTTTGAACAAAGTCACTTGACAAAGGAGACACCACATGTGTTACATGTAGGGCAGCACCGAAGCCCTAGAAACTCTCAGGAGCCATGCTGTCGAAACACGGTCACCCATCCAAGGACTCTCCGCGTACCTACGCTGCTTAACTTCATTGCTTACCTGACTTGTGGCATGTGCTCTATGCATAGGACCATGTATCACCAAAGTAGGAATGTAAGGGTCTGAGAGAGTGGGTTTGGTTTTACACCGTCTTTCAGTACTATTCCAGCAATATCAAGAGAGGGGGGACACCAGATATGTTTGCCCCGGTAGGACAGAATACGCTCATAAACATGGTACCATCATTATTTTAAAGTGATTCATTAACACATGCTCATGATATAGTCGGAATCGTACAATGGACTCTGCTTTTAGCGGAGGTGTCAATTGAATATGGAAAGGGTTTTGTCGCTTTTATCCACACAAAGTACACATGAGGCAAATCGTAACATCAGAAACCCAGTTGTATAGTTGATTTAACATTACCCTATTCAAATATATATAAAACGTCAATGCCAGAGAATAACTAGACTCGATTATCTGCCAAAACAAAGTCATGGTTTGTGCTAATACAGAGGAAAATATGTGCAGCCGTACTGTTATAAATGTCTATGATCAAAGTCGACCCTAAGTGATAACGCATTAAATGCTCATAGGACAATGAATATCTAACAATGGAGCCATCAACATTCACCAGTCAGTCATTACAAGCGACAGCTACATTAAGTAATGTGGCAACTCTTTGATACTACAGACCAGGATGGTGATGTCGGAAAAATCGTCATCTCAGCGGTGTAGATCTACATGTGTTGTAGGTAATGTACCGGTGCAGATCTACATGAGTTGTAGGTAATGTACCGGTGAAGATCTACATGAGTGTAGGTAATGTACCGGTGCAGATCTACATGAGTTGTAGGTAATGTACCGGTGAAGATCTACATGAGTGTAGGTAATGTACCGGTGCAGATCTACATGTGTTGTAGGTAATGTACCGATGAAGATCTACATCAGTGTAGGTAATGTACCGGTGCAGATCTACATGTGTTGTAGGTAATGTACCGGTGAAGATCTACTGGAGTTGTAAGTAATGTACCGGTGAAGATCTACATGTGTTGTAGGTAATGTGTTGTGGGTGAGTGAGTGAGTGAGTTGGCTTTAACGCCGCTTGTAACAGTATTCAAGTTATATTACGGCGTGTCAGCTTAATTTGGGAGGAGAGCCAGAAGTAATGCAGGTTTTAGACGTTTATTAATTCGGTGAAACCCACGAGCACGGGTATGGTGCTTTGAAACAAACCTAGAAACATAATTGGGGCGAACCGGGATTCGAACTCACAATCATAGGTTTCTGGCGTGCCCAAGGGACGCAACACTGTACAGCGAATTGCGGCGCCTTAGACGACTGACCCCACGTGTTGTAGGTAAGGTACCGGTGTCGTTTACATGTGTTGTAGGTAACTTACCGGTGCTGAATTATCACATAATCAGCTATTGTGCCAGTTATGGAAATCGAAGTTGGAACTCCCTCAGAAATCCACGTAAGATATGTCCACTGTTGTTGTTTAGCCTCTGACTGAGCCTGGTGAACCTACGACTCATCCATAGTTACAAATCACTCGACAAAATAAGCTGTGCTTCAAAATGACGTACATTCTGAAGCCTTTCTGATCAGGGGTCAGAAACCTGAGCTTAGCGTGCTGAAATCTTTGTCACAGCCAGTTGATTCCCCAGAATGTTTTCATCTCTCATGAGAGGTGCCTACTGTATGTGACGTGTGGTGAGTCTTCGATCATCCTTAACAATATCATGTATTTTATCAACATTTTCTGTGATTAAACGCTTAATGTATCGTTGAGGTGAGCAAATATTACAAATATTTTGACTCTACTTAAAATTAAACATAAGCTTGATTGAAAGGTTTGAAAATGATTTCAATTAATAGAATCGTACAAAACAAAAATACTCTCTCTATTTTGTTATTTGAACAGAAGTTTAAATCGATTATTTGTCCTGGGTTGTTGATCTTAAGTGTGGAGCTCACATGACATGAACATCACTGGGATGACATGGATATTTCTAGCTGTGGAGTTTAGATTCGCGATGGACTATTGGTTTTATACCCAAAGTTTATAATTCTATGGCATGTCCATGAACGTTTCTCGCCGATGGAATAATGAGTACTTATAATTAGTGTCCGAGAATGCACATACATTAGACACAGTGTTTCGGAGGAATATAGTGACCGGATCTACTTTTGCACCTGATCCAATATTGTATCAAGGAATGATATTTATGTCACAAAACAAAGAGTTTTCTATCAAATTATTTTGAGGCAAACGGGGGAACTTTGATCTTTGTCGTTTACATAAACTCTGACGTGTTTTATGAACTGAACACTTAGAAATTAAATATCATCTTCATCAATGGATATTTATGTTGCAGTTAAAACAAAACGATATCATTAATTGACTGATTGTATGTGACTTCAAATGGGAAACCACATATCATAACAAGCACGAATTAAAAATAATTTTAACACTTCGCATCATTATGTATGATTATATTTGAATGAAACACAATATTTTGAATATTTCGGTATGTTTCAGGGTATTACATGTATCCTAAGTCATGAAATATGACGTGCCCAAAGTAATTATATTTTAGCACAAGGGCAGTGCATGATTAATGTTTTGCCTTGCAAATCACAAGTATTAGGAACGCTTTGTTTCGACATTAACTTAGAAAGTATATGTTAATTACAGCTAAGATGCAAGTTCGCAAATGTGTAATTATAATGTGAAAATCTTAAGGAAAGGGTCGATGCAATTATCACGGGCGATGGCAATGCATTCGTGCTGAGAATATTTTGCAATGCTTCACTGTGTGTTATCAACGTTAAAGGATAACCCTAAAACGTTAATACAACACAAACAAGCCTTGGTGATCAAAGTTTATTTATACCCATGCCAGACCATTATATTGGTCCCTGGGCATCAGTTTGAAGCATTTGTGTGGTAATATCATTACCCGGATTGAATTACAAAGCAGTCAACACAGAACTGCCCTGCGGAGAGGTATTGATCTTTAATCACACGGTGTCCTAACTTTGGGCACAAAACAGTACTTAAAACCTTTTAGTGTTCGTTAGGTCAAACACTAGGTGCCTTTCAGGACGTGATCACATGTTGATCGTGGGATACTTATCAGTGAATCAGGATTGTTCTACAGGGGAAATCAGAGTCGGTTTAGAGACTTACATTATCACGTTATCTTATCAAGCCAAACATACACCAGTATAATGGAATGTGGGCAAGAGGTTATCTTTTCTTGAATCTATGAAAATAGACCCGATACATCGTTCTAGCAACGCGGTACTGTCATAAGATGTTATGAGAACGTTTGCTGAATGTGCTGAGGAAAGTTGCATTGTAAGTTTGTAAAGTCATTATATTAATATCCTTCGCATGACAAAACCTTTCCATAATTAAAATGATAATAATACAAAAAGCGGCAAAAAACCCTCCATAACCTCATAACGTCAAAAATAGGAAATCGCATCATTTTTGTCACAGATGCGTCAAATTTGGAAATTACCTCAACATGTCTGCCACGCCCTTTTAGAAAGGTTTACGGAGGCCTTGAATGTTGTAGCCCTGATCTATACAAATACTGTTGGGAAAGGCCATCTGAATTAAAACTAGTTAGCCTGCTACAAACAAAGTGTAAAACACAAATGTTTTACATTTCTAAATATATTAAATCCTGTTTACAGTAAATATGAAATCGTGTCGTACCCCCATTGTCAATATATATTTTTGTTGTATCTGTTTGATGAGCAGAAGCCCAAGTATATTTCATGAATAAATATCTGTTCTGTTCTGTTCTGTTCTGTTTCTGATCCAGCAACTTTTGAGAAAGAGTCGTATGACGCTCTTTGAAATGCTGGAGCTGCTGAAATATAACTCGACATAATGGGAAAGTAATTATGATAACATCTTTGATATGCGTTTATATCATGTTTGATGCAAGAGTTATTTCCTCCATCATTGAGATGCTCCCTACAATGCATGTTGACACAAGAGTTGTTCCTTACATCTTTGCGATGCCTCCTATAATGTATCTTTGACACAAGAGTTACATTGTACATTATTGATATGTTTTTACATTATCCGTCATTGACACACGAGGTATATTCTACATTATTGATATGCTCTCTACAATGCATCTTTGATACAAGACTTGTTCCCTACATCATTGAGATGCTCTATACAATGCATCTTTGATACAAGACGTGTTCCCTACATCATTGAGATGCTCTCTACAATGCATCTTTGATACAAGACTTTCTCCCTACACCATTGAGTTGCTCTCTACGATGTATCTTTGAAACTAGACTTGTTCCCTACACCACTGAGATGCTCTCCACTACGCATCTTTGATACAAGACTTGTTCCCTACATGATTGAGATGCTCTCTACAATGCATCTTTGATACAAGACTTGTTCCCTACACCACTGAGTTGCTCTCTACAATGCATCTTTGATACAACACTTGTTCCCTACATCAGTGAGATGCTCTCTACAATGCATCTTTGATACAAGACTTGTTCCCTACACCACTGAGTTGCTCTCTACAATGCATCTTTGATACAAGACGTGTTCCCTACATCATTGCGATGCCCTCTACAATGCATCTTTGATACAAGACTTGTTCCCTACATCATTGGGATGCTCTCCAATACGCATGTTTGATACAAGACTTGTTCCCTACACCATTGAGATGCTCTCCAATACGCATCTTTGATACAAGACTTGTTCCCTACACCATTGAGATGCTCTCTACAATGCATCTTTGATACAAGACTTGTTCCCTACACCATTAAGATGCTCTCTACAATGCATCTTTGATACAAGACTTGTTCCCTACACCATTGAGATGCTCCATACAATGCATCTTTGATACAAGACGTGTTCCCTACATCATTGAGAAGCTCTCCACGATGCATCTTTGAAACTAGACGTGTTCCCTACACCATTGAGTTGCTCTCTACGATGCATCTTTGAAACTAGACGTGTTCCCTACATCATTGAGAAGCTCTCCACAATGCTCCTTTGATACAAGACTTGTTCCCTACATCATTGAGATGCTCTCTACAATGCATCTTTGATACAAGACTTGTTCCCTACACCATTGAGATGCTCCATACAATGCATCTTTGATACAAGACGTGTTCCCTACATCATTGAGAAGCTCTCCACGATGCATCTTTGAAACTAGACGTGTTCCCTACACCACTGAGTTGCTCCCTACGATGCATCTTTGAAACTAGACGTGTTCCCTACATCATTGAGAAGCTCTCCACAATGCTCCTTTGATACAAGACTTGTTCCCTACATCATTGAGATGCTCTCTACAATGCATCTTTGATACAAGACTTGTTCCCATCACCATTGAGATGCTCCATACAATGCATCTTTGATACAAGACGTGTTCCCTACATCATTGAGAAGCTCTCCACGATGCACCTTTGATACAAGACGTGTTCCCTACACCATTGAGTTGCTCTCTACGATGCATCTTTGAAACTAGACGTGTTCCCTACATCATTGAGAAGCTCTCCACAATGCATCTTTGATACAAGACTTGTTCCCTACATCATTGAGAAGCTCTCCACAATGCACCTTTGATACAAGACTTGTTCCCTACATCATTGAGATGCTCTCTACGATGCATCTTTGATACAAGACTTGTTTCCTACATCATTGAGAAGCTCTCCACAATGCATCTTTGATACAAGACTTGTTCCCTGCACCACTGAGTTGCTCTCTACGATGCATCTTTGAAACTAGACGTGTTCCCTACATCATTGAGAAGCTCTCAACTATGCATCCTTGATACAAGACTTGTTCCCTACACCATTGAGATGTTCTCTACAATGTATCCTTGATACAAGACTTGTTCCCTACATCAGTGAGATGCTCTCTACAATATATCCTTGACATAAGACTTGTTCCCTACACCATGCTCTCTACAACGTGTCTTTGTTCCCTACATCGCATTATTAACGTGTTTCATACTTCGCATTCTGCATACGCGATCTTGGTATCTTTGGACCCTCCCCGGTATCTCTGACATTTCTGTTCCCAACAGTGGAAATCGATTGAAAACAGCATGTACTGAAGCATGTATATTTTTTTGTCATGATACTTAAGGTTGAGGAAAGACATTAAAAATACATACGTCGAGTACACATAACTAGCATTTAAAATGTCAAGTCAGTCAACATGATATTTAATCTTGTCACTTAAAGGTACCAAGTCGCCATGATGGATCGAAACGAGTATAAAGCCTATGTCATATCGTATTAATAGCTGTTCTTGCTCCAGAGAGATACAAATTGATTATTTTTCAATAGAAAAATGCTGAGAAGAATCCATGCGTGTGTGTGTGCAAGATGTCGAGTGACACTACATCAGTCGTACTTCGGAGAGCGCTGATTAGAACATGAGATATGCTCCTCAATAAATGTTACATATATGAATAAAAGATATAGAAACATAGTAATGCAAACAACAATAGTATTCAGGATACGAAACATTGTTTCAGTAACAAGTATTATTCTCGAGTTGTCGTTATTGTGCATTGTGGCGCGTTAAAGAATGTAAATGTAGTAATATAGATCTGATGCCGATTTGTTTCAGTTCGGTAAATTAAATTCAGCCTTGTCAAACAGTCAAACAGTTATTGACTTCATCGAACCATGCTGCAAAGTAAATACCAAATTTAAGAAGACTGTGATGTATGTTTCGTATATGAAGTATTTTAGAATATAGAAGTGAAGGGCCTAATTAAGAAGTATGTCTAGATAAAACCACAATATTATTCCATTATCATGATTGACGTGAAAAATGTAACTGCAAAACATCAGAAATACTAGTTTTACATTTACATACATCCACGTCTTAGTTTTTATTTTAACAAGAGTAGATACACCACTTCCTTTTTTATGCAAATTGTTCGAATGTCTGAAATTATTGTTTTTATCTGTTTTCACTGTAACAAACACTAGTTGCTTGATGTGTTTCAAACACATCGTCACATGTGTCAAAGATATAAGGCTCATGTGAGCATGATCTACCCTGCTGGCACTGGTGTATGGCACTTGGGCACAGAAATAGATCTGTGTTGCCAGTGGCGTTATGTTGTATATTGGGACAGCAGGTTAGTAATCACTCGGTAATCACTCGGCAATTACTTGATATCCATTGCATCAAGAGGGTGTTGGAACGAGACAGGAAACGATGGCCACTACAGTAGCTCTTGCAGGTGGATGATCAGATATTGCTTAGGGAAGGAGAGACAGTGAGTGAGTGGTTGAGTGGGTGGTTGAGTAAGTGGTTGAGTGAGTGAGCGTTTATCACCTGTAATATACTCCCATATTCAAATGTTTGATATTGCAGCATTATGAAACACATTTCCTATGAAGAGAATAAGGGATGGAAATCCAAATGAGGCGAAAACGAGATTAGCATATGCGGGACAGTCTCTTCAATTAGATGAATATATGAAAATGCATTATGTTCATCATTTTTAAGAGAAAATGAAAATAGTTTGAATGTGAGTGGTACATGTGAGTTGATATTATACCATTCTAGCTGAGGTTTGATTCTTTGATGTGTCCTTAAGTTACCCGGGGAATTGTGAGAACGGCATCATGCCAAGCGTATTTGCGATGGCTGATCTCAAGTATATGTCAATCAATCTTGCCTTAATTGATTCACATTTCGAGATCTATTAATCAAGGTGTTCATTTCTTCTGCATTTTGTAGAGGTGACATACCCCAGATATGTATCACAGATTCATGAAATAACCACGGATTTCAATATATGTATTTTTTCTTAATTTTCTGAGTATATTTGAATGTTCAGTTTCAAGGGTAATGTTGGAAATCCCTTCAACATTTCAATCAAACAAACAGTAGAGATTTCTCTTTTATTTTATTTCGATTTCATATTACCTTTACTTTTCTAAAGAATTTGTGTCAGTATTTCTAAATATTCTTTTTTTAAATTCTAAAAGAGTATCTAAGATTTTCTTTTGAGTGTATACGTGTATATCAGAGAGTTAATTGGGTTTGACCAATTACTCTTACAGACATAGGCAATGATCAATCAGTCTCAGCGGCATGCGTGGAAATCTATACTGTGTCAATGACATTTCCGACCTCTTCGAACTACTCACCGACGGTCCTAGTTACACCTGCCACTTTGTGCTAAGACATGTGGCACTTTGAGAATGTAGTTATGTTCAGAATTATTTCCTGGACTCAGATGGCTGCACTGACTTCAATGAGGCGCAGTTGCAAACCAAATTGTCCGGATTAACAACACATGTCCTAATTATGGGTATTGAGTAATATCCTGTGTGTACGCAGAATTCTAAAACATGTGTAATCCGGATGCCATGGTTTACCCTTTTCGCGATCAAATGGTATCTGAACTAATTTTCAGTGATCCATTCATATAATTATCAACCCTATTTTGCCTTTAACGCCCAAGGGACTCCTCTGGCTTTGACGTTTTATATTTCCATACCTTCGTATTTGTATCCCTCCTATTGAAACATAGATGAAAGCGACACATCCTTTGAGTCCCTTTTTAAAACACAAGGAGTTCGAGTGAGTATTATTGCCCAGTTGGTGTTTAACGCCGTACTCAGCAATGTCTCAGCTGTTTGATGGCGGTCTGTAAATCATCTGGACCGTTGACTGATATTATGAGCAACGACCCCTGCGCCTGGCTACGATAAACCCGCCGTAAGTATAGGTCACAATTGCAACAGTCATTATGTAGAATATATTTATTCGAACGCTTTACAATATAGGAACTTTGTGTGAACATAACCTCTGCCACGTAAAACAATAGTCACCAACTAGACTCGTCAAACCTTGATATTGAAAGGTCATTATATTTGAAACCAGAATTTCCCACACACCATGTACAGGAAGCCATCAAGCAAGTGTTAGATGTTAATGAAGAAACTACATAGAGGGACCTTGTTTGATATATAGTCAAGATTTATTGGCTTATTATTGAAATTGGTTAGCGAGGAGACTGTGCGTAATCACATCACGATCTCCCTCATATACCGGTGACCCTCGAATCTCAAGAGCATTCATACTCACTTTACCTGAATATTCTTTTCCAAATACCGCCATCCAGCGGCAGCAATACATAATTGGCCATTAGTCGTTCACTGGTGACAGCACACCTTTGTTAATAAAGCACCTTTGTCAAGAACATGTCCATCATTAAAGTATGAAACACACATGTGACCCCCTCTGTTGGTCGCTAATGTCATGACAGATGGAGAAATGTGCATTACTCGTCGCTAACAGCGCGGTGTGATTGCTTCGTGGATGCACAATAGCATAGCCTGAGGATCAGAGGTAACGCTAGAACTGTCGAGGTTTTATATACATATCTGTAAACCGTCTGATGAATTAGTGTCTAAATGTACCTTACTATTGGATCATGGTGCACGAACAGTCGTATGAGATATATATTGTATGTTAATCACTCATGACGATAGCTTGCACAGTTTGGCAAATGTTTAAGAAAGGTAACACACTTTAAATGCAGCCATTAAATGTCACAGAATTATTTATAGAACTATAGAACATGGCGGCGGATTTTGAACATACTTTATTATAGGCCTAATATGAGTTATACATACGCTTTGATGTTGAAATAAAACATATTAAAACACTTTAAACATGCACTATCAGGGTCACGCAAACCTACCATGTGGGAGTGTTTCTGTTTTTGTTTGTTGTTTAACGCCGCAAACAGTAATATTACAGCTATATGACGGCAGTCTGTAAATAATCGAGTCTGGACCCGACAATACAGTGATTGACATCATGAGCATTGATCTACCCATTTGGGATAATATGACATGCATCATCCCGCTAGTCGCCTCTTACTACAAGCACAGGTTGCTGAAGGCCTATTCTAACCCGGATCTTCACGGTTCCATATGGTTGTGAAAGTAAATTTTTCCAATGTAGAATTTTCCGACCGCATCCGTGGTCTAGTGGTACAGAATCCGCCCGGAGAGCGGGAGGTGGGGGTTCGATCCCCGGCTGTGTCATACCAAAAGTGGGATATTCATGTAAAACTGCCGCATGGTATCTCAGTTGGCTGGCACTATTAAATTTGCATAAGTCCGGACTATCACACACACACACACACACACACACACACACACACACACACACACACACACACACACAAACATAATATTCTGCATCAGAATTACATTTTGTCCACAAATATCGTAATTTACAACCGCAATTCTACATGGAACGCAGTTTTAAGAAAGCTATTGGTTGTGATCTCTTAACTGGTAATAAAGTATACTTTTTAGAATAGATGTATGGTTTATTCAAATGTATATATTAAGGAATGGTATCATCTTTGAACAAACTGATCCGTTTTAGTTATCTTTGTTCTCCTGCTCGAAGTACAGATGCCCTATGGGACTAGGGTAATCTGAGTGTTAATCATTATTGCTAACATAGAACAAAGAGACAGTAGTTCAAGCTATCATCGCTTCATTAAGCTGGAACTAAAGACCAACGACATGCACTGCGCTCGGATATGACATTAGTATGGCGTGATGATCTACGATAACCTAAAGCTATTACACTAATAAGTTCGTGGGTTTGACTTCACTTAACATACCATAATTTTAGGGTCATTCATTGTATACCTTCTGTTACAAGTACCTATTTAATGATGCAGTGTATAAATGCATTGAGGGAGTTTTCATGAATGTGCATATGAATGTGTACAGCTTACCCAGTACCTTTCTTGATGTACATTATATTGCCACAGGACTGTTTTTACTAAATTATATTCCGAATCATACCGGTAGCCTAGTGGTTAAAGCGTTCGCTCGTCACACTGAAGACCCGGCTTCGATTCCCAACATGGGTACATTGTGTGAAGCTCATTTCTGGTGTCCCCCGCCGTGATATTGCTGGAATATTGCTAAAAGCGGCGTAAAACCATACTCACTCACTCACTCTGAATCATACAGATAAACTGCACTTTATGAAACTTAGAAATTGGATACTAAAGAATATTCAAATATATACCGACCCCGTTAACATTTTAATTAAAATGGATATTTTCCACCGGAGTGTAATCAATCGTTCAAATAACATATACCTTAAGTGATAGATTATTCCGACTGCATAACACTTTTCAGAAATGAAACATTGTAATTTCACTAATTTAATTATTAAGTCATACTCTGTTTTTATTATAGGATATTATTTGATATGTTATTTCTGTTACATATCTGCGATGCTTTTTAAGGACTTCCATTCTTTTCCTTTTTGGCTTTAAGCAGGGTTCATAATCCAGTTACAATCACAATGACTAAGATAGTCTTTTGTACAATCGTGAACTTTTTCTGTATATTCTTGTGATTTTATAAAAAAATGAAACGTATACATTTGGAGTCAACGGAAGTCTACGGAAACAATACATATAAACGTTGAGATACAAACGTTTTGGAATTTATCTTTAAACTTTACTTTAATTAGTTCAACTTTTCATGGTCAGGTCCTTATGTAAGTTTCAAATGACCACATCAGTAACAATACCGTCACATTGGTTTAAAAAGTTGAGGGAACTTTGTTGTCCTCAACTCCACTCAAAACAACTCTCCCTACAGCAGATATAGATTGTTCATTTCTAACCTGTATTGTTCTTGTATCAGTTGTCTGATATACTGATGTTACATTCTATTTTCTTTTACAGTTGTTGACATATTCAGTGTTATATTAAATCCCTGTTAGAACTATATGAGAAAATATTTAAATTCAATTTTAAACCATGCATGCCTATTGAAGAAACACCGGATTAATAATTCTAAAACCACGTATATAAAAAGTAATATAGAATACTGACAAAATTATAATCGGAAGTGGTTGCATTGTCAAATTAATATTATAGTGTTAGATCTCATGGTGAGCTACGTACTGCTACTTTCTGGGGAGTGTGGGACGAGCCATGCATAGCGAAAACCTGGGAACACTTTGCCTATAATGTCTACATTATTCGTTTCCATGTCGTTTTAATATAGACTGTTTTCGCTTATATATGCTCTTTTATATTTACACAATATATCATGTCATTATGATGGTCTTCAAGCGATAATAATCCAATTTCTCGCCCATACAATCATGCAATAGTGTACATGATAACTCCTGGTATAAGTTGACCTTGGAAGTATTACCCAGACTAGTGTTATATGCGTCTATCGGATGATCACTATGGCTTGTTCACTGGATATAAGTGAGCAGTCCCTTCCGGTAGTGCAAAGCCTCCGTAGGTCCCGCTTGTATTAGGGACAGTCCCTGGTGCAGGACATCTCCTGGGGGATTCTGTTGTTTACTGCTCACATTATTCGGGGTCTTTATAATTATGGATTTGATTCCACACCTTCTTTACCCACGAATCACCAGTGCAGTTGAATCTATGCGTATGTTCTGTATAAATATAAAGGGGCGGTGGGGTAGCCTAGTGGTTAAAGCGTTCGCTCGTCACGCCGAAGATCCGGGTTCGATTCACGATGTGTGAAGCCCCTTTCTGGCGTCCCTCTCCGTGATATTGCTGGAATATTGCTAAAAGCGGCGTAAACCATACTCACTCACTCACTCATTCACTCGCTGTATGAATAAAAACATACATATCCAAGACGGCAGTATTAACTCTCTAAGTAATAGTACCATACGGGATGGTATTAAATATATATAAAAGCAACAAAAACCTTTCATAATCATAAGGAATCTTTGCTAAAAGCAGTGTCCATTGTATGATTCCGATACATAACATAAGTATGTGTTGATGAATCTCTATCAAATTGCGATGATACCAGGTGCCCGCGAAATTATTATACATTAAAATCGTAATGAATATAGCCGTGTGCTCTGTAGCTCGAGAGACATGATGAAATGTTTTAATTAGACTGAACTACACCAAGACTGAATACAATTATTTACTTGGGAATGCAAATAGTGGAGTTTTATAATAGGTATTTTATGTATGCATATACTTTTGATGAAAACAAACACGTCATGTAACAATGAGGGTTGTCAAACGTATGATATACTACACATGAGCCACATAACACATACAATGAAGTTAACAAGAGAATATGCAGTAAGTACCACGAATTACCTAGTTAAGGAAACCAAACTAGAATTTGCTTTGAGAAGATTTGAACAAACATTAGCAACAATTTGTGTGATATTTTATACAAATAAAATGTTATAAGGTTTTGAGTCTGTCATATTATCGGGGCACGGGTGGCCCAGATGTCTAGGGTGCCGGAATCCCCTGTAAAATTTGTGTCAGAAACGTTTGATCGTAGGTTCGAAGTCCACATTCGCCGCGATTGTTTGTAGGTTTGTCAGTACAAATGTCATTTTCATGGTCATCACCAAAGTCTTAAACGTCACCATGTGGTGCATTCCTCCCACATCTAGTTGACACGTCGAAATGAAACTGAAATGTTGTTAGAATACACCAAATTCGCAGGCACATTAACGATATACAATATAATGTGCATTAGTGAGTGAGTGAGTTGGGTTTAACGCCGCTTTTAACAGTATTCCAGTCATATCACGGCGTGTCAGCTTAATGTGGTAGAAAAGCCCGAAGTGATGCAGGTCTCAGACGTTTACCACTTCGGTGAAACCCACGAGCACGGGTATAGTGCTGACAAACCTAGAAACATAATCGGGGCGAACCGGGATTCGAACCCACATTCATAGGTTTCTGGCGTGCCCAAGGGACGCAACTATGCACAGCGAATCGCGGCGCCACAGACGACTGGGCCTCCCACATTAAGCTGACATGCCGTGATATACTAGTAACTGGAATACTGTTTAAAGCGGCGTTAAAACCAATTCACTCACTCACTCACTCACGTTTTGTATTTTGTAAATGTTATTGTTGTTAGGCTCTCGTGAAGAGCAACCTCCTCGTGGTGAGTGCTGTTTAACGCTAATAGCTCTTCCCCCGTATTGCTTGTCGAAAAAGGCGACCAAATTGGGCAACTTGTTTGCCGTGGGTTGCGTCCCCGTGTCGCTGGAGGACGGGATTGAGGTGGTTGTGGGCACTGGAGCCAGGAACCAGTGTTCCTTTTGTGCAACACACCACTTCGACCCTGACTTCACCTAGACGGGTGGAAGGATGGGCCCGGTCTTATCAATCGGCTGAACATGCCAAGCCCTGTGCGTAATAATTCCAATTCTTAATTTTGTATGTACATGTATTTTATTTATCACAAATGTATTTCTTGGTCTTGGTTTTCAAAACACAATTATTGGAATAATGTATTGCCTAGAGTCCTATGCCAGAAGGCGGTGGCTCATGGGCCAATCTGGTATGTCTCTAAATGATTGTTATGGGCAGAACCAGCTGGGCAATACATTTGGTAGATAAATATAGCTATTCGTGTCATATTTGCTGGAGTATAACATCCCTGTAGCCCTGGTGTTTTGCATTGTGGATATCCAGTGCAATAAGACACCGTCCTTGTTGACACTCGATGGTGGGTGGGGAGAGGGGTGCCGAAACACTTCCTTGCATAATGTCTCACAAATACTTCTGATGAAGACACTGATCAACAATGAGATTCCTGCGCTCGATTCATTGTTATTCATAGCCCTGTTCCCCTTAATACCCTCTACAAGCCATCGCAGTTCGTATCAACATGCACATTGTTTTTACTCTGTGCTCTCTTTACATTCCTCGATCTGCACCTCTTCAACAATCCGATCTTCAAGCTCTCTATGACCAGCTTCCTAAACCCTGTATTATAATGGGCGATATGAACGGTCATAATCCACTATGGGGTAGTGATCATACAAGCTGTTGGAAGATTTTATCTCAAACAATACTCTGTCTGTTTTCAAAGATAATTCAAAAACATATTTACATCCTGGTACAGGCACATACTCTTCTATAGAATTGTCTGTTGCCGATTCCAACCTGCTGAATGAATTTGAGTGGTCAGTCCACGATGACCTCTGTGGAAGTGACCACTTTCCAACCATATTAAACTCTATTACACCATCTCATGATCCTCAATCATCTCGATGGAACTTTACAAAAGCCAACTGGCCTCTATATGACATTCTCTGCACAGGCAAACTAACACCTGATCGCTTAACTGACATTCCTGTTCCAATACAATGTTTTTCTGATGAACTCAGCAAAATAGCTGAGGAATGTGGAATTCCACACATACGTAAACCATGGTTTACCGATGACTGCAAGCGAGCTAAGAAGGCGAGGAAAAAGGTGGAGCATTATTTCCGCCGCCATCCTATGGTCCATAATCTAAATACATTGAAAATTATAAACGCTAAAGCAAGGCGAACATTTAAACAAAGTAAACGCCAATCTTGGCGAAATTATGTGTCAAAAATAAATTCTCGAACGCCCATGTCCAAGGTATGGAACATGATCCAAAGAATCAAATGTAAGGGCACCAAACCTAGTATTCATCATCTTAAAAATGGGGACCAACTACTAACTCATAAATCAGATATTGCTAATAAACTTGGTGAAACGTTGGCTAAACACTCTTCCTCATCTAACTATGTACCTCAATTCCAAAAGTATCAAAAACGGCAAAAAAGAAACCTGTTAATTTTCATTCAGATAATGGGGAAGATTATAATGAAGTATTCTCTATTAATGAACTCCACACTGCCCTTGGACAAGCTCACGATACTACTACAGAAGCTGATAACATACATTATCAGCTCCTGAAGCACTTACCTGAATCATCTAATAAACACTATTGAATATTTTTTTTATGTAATGTGGACCTCAGGGAAGTTTCCTCCTTCGTGGCGTGATGCTGTAAATGTCCCGATACCCAAACCCGGTCGAGATCATACTGACCCATCAAATTACCGACCAATATCATTGACAAGCTGCGTTTGCAAAATCTTGGAGCGCATGTTGAATAATCTTCTAGTTTGGTACCTGGAATCCAATAATCTTATCACAAATATACAATGTGGTTTCCGGAAGAACAGAAGTACCATCGACCAAATTCTTAGGTCTCATTTTCGACCATCAATTGACTTTTCTGCCCCACATTAAATACTTAAAGAATAAATGCTTGAAGGCCCTAGATTTATTAAAAGTTGTCTCAAATTCAAAGTGGGGAGGGGATAAAAAAACCTCCTCCAATTGTATCGAACACTTATCCGCTCTAAACTTGATTATGGCTCCATCATATATAGTGGGCCTTGTAAGAGCAATTTAAAATTACTTGATACTATTCATCATCATGGCCTGTGGCTTTGCCTTGGAGCCTTCAGAACTTCTGCTATTCATAGTTTGTATGTGGAAGCTGACGAACCATCCCTAAAACACCGTCGCATTAAATTAGCTCTACAATATATCTCTAAATTACGTTCTAATGACTCCAATCCACCGTTTTGACTGTGTTTTTAATCCCCTTTACGGTAATCTCTACAAAACAAAATCTTCTCTTATTCCACCACTTGGAATAAGACTACAAGCAGATATTTCTGCTGCTAAAATATATCTTGACTCTATAGCCCCCACTCAGATTTGTTCATCTCCACCATGGCAGTTTGTAAAACCAGAGGTGAATCTTACATTAAATAAACTAAAGAAATCCGAAACCAATCAACAAATATATCAACAAGAATATAATCAATTAAGAAGTGTTTACAATATTCGCAATATTTTAACGGCGCAGAAATAAAGCTGTTTACAGTACCTACAAATCTATCTTTACAGATGGATAAAAGGATGGTGACGCAGTTGCCAGCGCCACTGTCATTGGATCCAGGACTATATCATCCAGAATACCGGATAACTGTTCAATTTTTACAGCCGAATCAAATGCCTTATTAACAGCACTAGAACACATAAGTAAACAATCAAAACATAAACAATTTATTATATTTTCCTACTCTCTTTCCTGTCTTCAGGCAATTGCAAATCAGTCTTCAAAACATCCACTCGAGAATTATCTAATCAACTTGCTACTGGCCAATACGACATCGTTCTTTCCTGGTTACCAAGCCATGTTGGCATCATTAGTAACACAATGGCTGAAACTGCTGCTAAAGCAGCATTCAACAAATCTGTGACACCACTTCTGATTCCATACAGCGATTACAAGCCCGTTATTGGATCATATATCCGGGATCTGATACAAAGGAAGTGGGACACCCAAGTTGGTATCAATAAATTACATAACATCAAACCAAATATTGGTTACACCTACTTGGGTTGTCAGTCCAGATTTGAGGAGGTCATTCTACGACGATGTCGTATTGGCCATTCTCGTTACACATATGAGTATTTGTTGACGGGTGGGGATCCTCCATGTTGTGTCCCTTGTGATGAAAGAATCACGGTCAAGCATGTCCTGCTTGATTGTGTTGATTTTTCCATCACAAGGGATACTTACTTCAAATCATCATCTATTAAGGATCTTTTTAATAGAATAATTTCTTATTTAATTATTGCTTTTTTAAAAGATATTGAACTCATTGATGAATTTTGAAATGTGTAGATAGTTATATTTTATACTATTGGTAGTGTATAATTTGTAACTAAGATGTTTAGTAGCTGTATCCTCAAAGGGGGTTGAAGTAGCGTAAAATTATTGTCCCTCCTGAGAGGATATGTAAGACCACATCCTTCGAAGTGCCTTTATTCATGCCACAGTTTAAAACGTATCTTTGTTATATTAATTGATGGCTAAAATCCGTATCAACGCCAGCAGCTGAAGGAATGGTGTAAATCCTGCTGGGGAACCATGCAGGTAATAGAAGTATTGTAAGTCCCCACGGTCCCACGATATACTTTAATATCGACGGTGGGGTAGCCTAGTTGTTAAAGCACTCGTTCGTCACGCCGAAGACCCGGGTTCGATTCCCCACAAGGGTACAATGTCTGAAGCCGATTTCTGGTGTCCCCCGCCGTGATATTGCTGGAATATTGCTAAAAGCGGCGTAAAACCATACTCTCTCACTCATTCCCTCTTTTGATACCATATACATGAACATGAGTTTAAATTCATTTAAACGTGTTAATATGTTCAATAACAAAACACATGAGTTCGAGATTATTTTTATCATCCAAAACCAATCTTACAACTTTTTCAATCTGTAAACAGTATGAACCAGTATCTTGATTGTAAAAAGTACAGCAAACCAACTTCAGTGGTGGACAGATATATAATGTCATTTTATTGTGACGTCATGGTACCGGAGACATCACAATTGTCTGCAAAACATTGTGATGCTATTCATGGTAGCGATTACGATGAGACATAAATAAATGAATACCGCCAACTTTTGAAAACAATATTTTTAAGGCTTAGGGCAAGTCAGGCAGGGGATGAACAATAGTGATCGATTCCATGTTTATTATTAAACCTGATAAATGCGAACATCCTTTGAAGAAAAATACATTATTGTAAAGAATTTCTGATAGTATGGAGTCATCTATGAACACTTTCCTCACTTTGTGTTTGCAGTTTGAAGGATAACGAAATTAGTATCGGAAATCTTTGACAGTATTTGCCAATGGTCGAGTATGATGAGAAAGATCTATAATCTCTGTAGTTTGAGGATGAAAGAAAAATATTATTTATAAAGCACAGCAATTTGAGTTAGCGATCCCACAAGTATTTAACAGTTATAATAATGCAAGAAAACATCTGGCAATGTCTCATGATATTTCAAATTATATTATTCCTCGACATCAAATATGATTACAAATCGAACCAGATATTGTTCGTTTGATGTTGAATATATCTTCTATTTGTTGCTGAATCTGTCATAGTTCTCACTGACACATTAACAAGACTGTCTGCATCTATTATTATTTGTCCTGGCGCTTGGGTAAACTTGTAAAAACATTAATTTCAATATTCATATCAGATATATTTATTTACAAAAATGAAAATACACTTCGCAAACATAATTTGATTAGCATTTCTAACGAACAACTAAACAGTATAGCAGACAACTTAAAACTAAAATAGTTTGGTTACTCTTTTTCCTTTGTTACTCGATGATTACAGCCCGATACGATTCCACCGGAAATAGAAACTTTTATGGCTAAAAGACAAAACTTTGACTTTATTGGTGGTCACCGAAAATAATAAGTTTAGAATGTAGACACAAACCCTGACAAAACTGAAATGTCTCATTTCTTTTAAAGATACACGCCTCCACAAATCAATAATCGAAATAAAAGAATTCTATGAATTAACTGAATTTAGACGAAGGAGTTCATTTTTTTCATTATTATGTAATCTTTGACTACATCCGACAATACATTTCCTCTTCTCCAAAGAAACTTGTATTTACAAAATATCACCACATACTGGGAAACGTAATAGATAAAAGATGACGCTACATGGTACCATTTGTGAGCACTGTTCCCTTGTAGGAAGTGCTCGCACGCTTCTACGTTTATTGCGGAATCCAACAACCCACGTTAACCACTTATCTCAGTGGTTTAAAGGAAGATGGCATCGGACAGCACTAGCTTCTAGATCGTCAACTAACCAGAGTGACTTCATTTCCTTTTTACAAAATATAAGGTGTTATATCGGTATTGCAGCACAGCAAATGTTAAGCGGGAACATCTTCATAAATGATCACCACAATTACGTCTAACAAATTGAAGAATCAATTTTCTCCTATCAACTTAAACATATTAATTTTCTTTTTTAAAAATCATTTTTTCTCAGACTATTTAGTGAAATCTTTTCGACATGCTGCAACATGTAACACAATACCATCATATTCCTCTTTGTTTTATACACCGATAAAGGGCAGTATGATTATTTTCTCTATTCCTGATGTCACCGGGGTTTCGGTTTTCATCTTGCTGCTTCTAAGTGATATAAGGTAGCGTTCAATGGCACTCCTGTTTCCTAATTTCCCCCATTTCCTGACATTACCCTTCCATCTCCTAATTAGGTTCACTGGATCATCGCTTAGACTTTTATGATTCTAGTGATTTCGTCCATTATACTTTTCAGAAAACATATGATTTTGAAAATGAATTTTTAAAGGTCGCTGTTGCTCTGCCGCTTGTCTGGTTTAATATAAACATTAAACACATACGCGAAACCAGGTCTCTGATACAATATATATATATTACATATATGTGTGTGTGTGATTTACTTCAGTTGACACGCCATGATGTAACTTAAATTCTGTTCAATAGTAATGCTAGTTACAGAAAAAAATAAGTACCAGTGGATGTGAAAGCACGGGTCACAATTTCGGATCATGTACAAGTAAAAATCAAAGAAACGATATGTTGCAGAAAATATTTGGAACCTTTATTTGTTACAAAGAATTTGTTACCCTTTCTTGTATTCACCAGTTCGTTTAAGTGATCACAGCATAGCATACAGTGGTGACGTAATCAGCGGATGGTTCATTCATATAGTTGTAACTACTTAGTACATTGAGATAATTATTAAATGCATTACATACTTACATGGCATTCTATATTTAGCAATGGTCACCATGTCATGGTGTTACGTCACCACATAATGTGTAATCATTACTATGTGTCTCAAGCTACAATGTGGCCATGTTACATCTGTCACATAATCGCGCCGTCACAATCTGCCTACCTATTATAAATCACTCATCAAGTCACCACCTATCACATATAATCACGCCACCACGTCACCACCTATTATACAATCACTCATCAAGTCACCATCCGTCATATAATCACGCCATCACGTCATCATCTACTTTTGATAACGCCTCATCAGGTCACCCCTATCAAATAATCACTCATCTAGTCACCACCTGTCATATAATCACTCATCAATTCACCATGTATCAAACGATCACGCCATCACGTCACCATCGGTCATATATAATCACGTCATCATCTACTTTTGATAACGCCTCATTAGGTCACCTACTATCATATAATCACTTATCAAGTCACCATCTGTCATACAATCACACCATCGTGTCATCGTCTATCATATCATCACACCATCACGTTACCATATGTCATATAATCATGGAATCGCGTCATCAACTATTATATAAGCACGCAACTGCGTTACCATCTTTCATATAATCTCGCCATCGCATCATCATCTTTCATATAAACATGCAATTATGTCACCATTTGTCATATATCACGCCAATCCGTCACCACCTATCATGTAATCACGCAATTACGTCAGCTGTCATATTATCACGCCATCGCGTCACCATCTATCACATAATCATGTAATCACGTAACCATTTATCATACAGTTATGCCATCATTTCACATGTATCACACAAGCACGCCATCACAGCCCTATCTATCATATAGCTACGTCAACACGTCATCCAAATGCTATCCTGTAATAACGTCAACTACAATATTATCACATCGTAATGTTACCACTACCAAATAATGGCATCATCATCTACCATCTACCTTCAGCAACATAATCACGTCATCATTTGCCACAAACTCCCGTTAACATTTACTGCATCATCACTCTACAATATATCATGTAATCACGTGATCAAATCACCCTCTACAATACATTGACAATATCTTCATCTACAACATAATCGCCATCTACCATATTAGTCCTTTCATATCTATACCAAATTAGATGAAAACTACACAAATATTTTACAAAATAACAAGATAGAACTATATTTTGTTACTTAATCTTTATGCAGGGAGAGATATTATAATAAGCGTTGGCTTGCTTACCGAACCCAATAAAAATATGTTTTAACTGCAAAATAGGAATACCGATTGTGGGATCTTTCGATCGGAGATACCATCAAGCTCAGCGATTATTCATACTATACACATGGCCTTCTGAAAATGGTTATGCGCCTTTAAGTTGCAATGAAATAGAGAGTTCTATCTTTCTTTTGAAACGGAGTCAGCAAACTGCCATTAGCTTTTCAGCCGAGAGCTCAGCTATCCTCTATTTTACAGTCTCAATAATTCATCACAGAAGGGCATCTCCATCCAGGTCTTAGGAAGTGTTACAAATTAAAGCTACTGTTGAGGGAACAGAAGATGCGCTGGGGTATTTTGTTTTCTTATGTTCGACGCATAACGGATGAGAAATAAGGGGTCCGCCTGCAATACGGAGAATGCGATTGCGGTACTTTTATACAGTTACAGAAGGTGTAGTTTCGTGCAGTAGATCTGGTTGGTATGAAGTTGGTCGAAACTTTCGAAAAGAGGAGGAGGTGGTGGAACGTGGTGAGGATGTGGGTGTCGGAAAGTGGAGAAGGTGGTGGAAAGGGGTGAGGATGTGGATGTCGGAAAGTGGAGAAGCTGGTGGAATGGGGTGAGGATGTGGGTGTCGGAAAGTGGAGAAGGTGTTGGAAAGGGGTGAGTATATGGGTGTCGGAAAGAGGAGAATGTGGTGGAAAGGGGTGAGGATGTGGATGTCGAAAAGTGGAGAAGGTGGTGGAAAGGGGTGAGGATGTGGATGTCGGAAAGTGGAAAAGGTGGTGGAAAGGGGTGAGGATGTGGATGTCGAAAAGAGGAGGAGGTGGTGGAAATTGGTGAGGATGTGGGTGTCGGAAAGTGGAGAAGGTGGTGGAAAGGGGTGAGTATATGGGTGTCGGAAAGAGGAGAATGTGGTGGAAAGGGGTGAGGATGTGGATGTTGGATAGGGGAGTAGGTGGTGGAAAGGGGTGAGTATATGGGTGTCTGAAAGAGGATAAGGCGGCGGGAAGGGGTGAAGTTGTGGGTGTCTTAAAGGGGAGTAGGCGGCGGAAAGGGATGAGGATGGCTTTTATGGCTAAAAGACAAAACTTTGACTTTATTGGTGATCACCGAAAATACTAAGTTTAGAATGTAGACACAACCCTGAAAAAACTTAAATGTCTTATTTCTTTTAAAAATACACGCCTCCACAAATCAATAATCGAAATAGTGAGTGAGTGAGTGAGTGAGTTGGGTTTAAGGCCGTTTTTAACAGAATTACAGTATCACGGCGTGTCAGCTTAATGTGGGAGGAAAGCCCGAAGTGATGCAGGTCTCAGAAGTTTACCTCTTCGGTGAAACCCACGAGCACGGGTATGGTGCTGACAAACCTAGAAACATAATCGGGGCGAACCGGGATTCGAAACCACAATCATAGGTTTCTGGCGTGCCCAAGGGACGCAACTCTGCACAGCGAATCGCGGCGCCTTAGACGACTGGGCCACCCGTGCCCCCCAATAATCGAAAAAAAATGTTTCAATGAATTAACTGAATTTAGACGAAGTGGTTCATTTTTTTTCATGATAATGTAATTTTTGACTACATCTGACAATACATTTCCTTTTCTCCAAAGAAACTTGTATTTACAAAATATCACCACATACTGGGAAACGTAATAGATAAAAGATGGCGCTACATGGAACCATTTGTGAGCGCTGTTCCCTTGTAGGAAGTGCTCGCACGCTTCTACGTTTATTGCGGAATCCAACAACCCACGTTAACCACTTATCTCAGTGGTTTAAAGGAAGATGGCATCGGACAGCACTAGCTTCTAGATCGTCAACTAACCAGAGTGACTTCATTTCCTTTTTACAAAATATAAGGTGTTATATCGGTATTGCAGCACAGCAAATGTTAAGCGGGAACATCTTCATAAATGATCACCACAATTACGTCTAACAAATTGAAGAATAAATTTTCTCCTAATTACTTAAACATATTAATTTTCTTTTTCAAAAATCATTTTTTCTCAGACTATTTAGTGAAATCTTTTCGACATGCTGCAACATGTAACATAATACCATCATATTCCTCTTTGTTTTATACACCGATGAAGGGCAGTATGTCATTGATTATTTTCTCTATTCCTGATGTCACCGGGGTTTCGGTTTTCATCTTGCTGCTTCTAAGTGATATGAGGTAGCCTTCAATGGCACTCCTGTTTCCTGTTATATATTACATATATGTGTGTGTGATTTACTTCAGTTGACACGCCATGATGTAACTTAAATACTGTTCAATAATTAAACCAAACACACTAATATTTAGAAGCATGTAATTCAAACTTCTTTTTATTCGAGGATGTAAACAGGTATTCAACTGGTCTGAATATGGGCACCCCGATTTTGAAAACAATTGAACGTTTTCGCATTCAATTCTGTTTGTTCTCAAAGTTTCCTTTGTTATAGAAAAGTAACGCTGTGTTATGCTAGTTACAGAAAAAAAATAAGTACCAGTGGATGTGAAAGCACGGGTCACAATTTCGGATCATGTACAAGTAAATCAAAGAAACGATATGTTGCAGAAAATATTTGGAACCTTTATTTGTTCAAAGAATTTGTTACCCTTTCTAGTAAATTCACCAGTTCGGTAAAGTGATCACAACATAGCATACCGTGGTGACGTAATCAGCGGATTCATATAGTTGTAACTATTTAGTACATTACTAACAAAGTTCACTGAGATAATTATTAAATGCATTACATACTTACATGGCATTCTATACTAAGCAATGGTCACCATGTCACGGTATTACGTCACCACATAATGTGTAATCATTACTATGTGTCTCAAACTACAATGTGGCCATGTTACATCTGTCACATAATCGCGCCGTCACAATCTGCCTCATAATCGAATCGTTCCATACATCAAATAAACACAACGTTATGTCACTGTCCATCATATAATCACTTTATCTTGTCACTATACCACGCCTTTGCGTCATTATCTATCATATACGCACTGTCAGGTTTACATGTTTCATACGATCACGCCACTACGTCACCATCTATCATATTATCATGCTGTCACTTCACATATAATCACGTCATATAATCACTCATCAAGTCACCACCTATCATATAATCACTCCACCACGTCACCATCTATCATACAATCACTCATCAAGTCACCACCTATCAAATAATCACTCATCAAGTCACCATCTATCATATAATCACTCCATCACGTCACCATTGGTCATTTAATCACTCCACCGCGTCACCATCAGTCATATAATCACGCCGGATGAGGATTTGGATGTCGGAAAGAGGAGGAGGTGGTGGAAAGGGGTGAAGTTGTGGATGTCGGAAAGAGGAGTAGGTGGTGGAAAGTGGTGAGGATGTGGGTGTCGGAAAGAGGAGAAGGTGGTGGAAAGGGGTGAGTATGTAGATGTCGGTAAGAGGGGAAGGTGGTTGAAAGGGGTGAGGATGTGGGTGTCGGAAAGAGGAGAAGGTGGTGGAAAGGGGTGAGTATGTAGGTGTCGGAAAGAGGAGAAGGTGTTGGAAAGGGGTGAGGATGTGGGTGTCGGAAAGAGGAGAAGGTGTTGGAAAGGGGTGAAGATGTGGATGTCGGAAAGAGGATAAGGTATTGGAAAGGGATGAGGATGTGTATATTTCGGAAAGAGGATAAGACGGTGGAAAGGGTTTTGTAGCTTTTACTGAATTCGAACCCACGACAGGCGGATCCTGACATGGCTAAAGGACGCTGCCCAAGGGAACTGAGGAACCCGTGAAGAGGGGCTTGGCGGTAAGTGGAGAGACTGAAAATGAGGCTGGCAGAAATCAAAACATTCATAGTGGCACAATGCCTTTCACTCGCAAATAATTACGTAACATACCGGGGGTAGTTCTACTCCCCCGATAAATAACTGTTAACCCAGAATGTAACAAATTCAGTCTTTCATACATGTAGAACCTTTTTTTCAAGCATACCAGCAGCCACATTCTTTAAAGATCTGTGTAGTCATTCAATTTGAAACTGTATTTAATTATTACCTACTGAGATGATTCGAAAAAAACACAACGTAAATGTAATAAAACAGGAACAATAAATACTTGTTCTGTGTTGAGGCTCATGTTACACTAGCGGTCATTCCAAAAAAACATTTGGATCAAGAAGGAAAAACATTAATTGAATAGATTGTAATATAAGCCCACCACTGAGCACAACGAAACGGAAAAGAAACCGGACGTGGACGTAGACGTAGACGTAGACGTAGATATATAACGTCCATGTCAGAGAAAAATCAATGTCGATAATATGCCGAAGCAGATTACACTGGGTGTGAAAGGCAATATAGAAGGGAAATGTATATGGGTGGATCCCTGACGCTTTGTTTTTGCTTCACCCTTCAATCATATAATGCATGAATGTATTGTCAACGACGTCATACCGAGGGAGCCGGCAGGACCGTTACCAAGTTCTGTTCTGTCCTGATAGCAATTGTTGCACAAAATCTGCCTTGACAGTAACCAGCGAAAAATCAATTTCACAATAAACACGCATATCTTCGTACAGTATGTTAACTGTACAATACATAACGGCAACGCTAGAGAAGAATCAGTCATGATTATCTGCCGAAACAGATTCCATTGGACGTAAAGGGCATCATGGTGGTGAAAATATAAATTACTGGAAAACACCGGATTACTTCTAATTTGATACATTACACTACACTGTCTCTTCAAGAGGAACACACATGTACATTACATCTCATTATGTGTGTGACTTTAAAGAATGAAGAATGTATAATATTCAAATTAGCTTACCTGAAGAGTTTGGATGGGATTTATCTGCACTGTTCACAGCTGTAGCTCCTGAGTATACTGTTTCTTTGGAGCAAATGCTTTCGTTAATGTACGTTTACGAGTCAAAATTACTAAACGTCCATTAAATTGACATTAGGCCCACGCTGTTTGAGATCGCCGTGGTCGCGGGAGTACTAATGTTTTCAGCCAGTCAACGAGAGAGATGAACAACTGGGTGTTGAATAACAAGAGCCCCAAGAGCTCTCTGATTGGTCCAGTCAGAACAGTAAGTTCTGCTACAAGCTTTGCGATTGTACCTTTACACTGCACAGTGTTAATGGATGGTTGTATTCAAGCTTCTGTCGTGTGTCACAACCGCTATTAAGAACGTCAATACATATTGTGAGATAAAAGTTTAACGATTTAGGAGGGATTGGTTGTACGGGAAGGGAAGTGGCGAAATGCTAATAGCAGAGACCGGGATAAATTACGGATATGCAAAGCTGTCCATGCTGCTAATGAGAAGTGTTGAGTCGGAAGGCCTTTCAGTTCATCTCATAATGTCATAAACCGTGTGTGGTTTCCAGCCACAAACATTTTCACTGTTGGTCGATACGGAGTATGATGAGTAAACTATGTACATCAAAGCCAATCTTCTAATAGGGTGTGTGTGTGGGTGTGGGTGAGGTGTGAGAACATGTGCGGAGAGGGGAGTGAGTGGTTGTAGTTATCTGGTCAACGGTCAATACAAGACGGTCAAGATGGTGTGGTGATGACGGTAGCACGCCATTAGGGAATACATTGAGTTTGAAATGCATAAAACAAGATATATGATCGTATGCTTAATAATGTATTTCATATATATATATTCCCCTATCACGATCAATATAGTATTATATATGACCGTCTTTCTATCAACAGTGATGCAGTATTATGTGTAGTGATGTAGTTTTATAAATGAATGCCTCTCTGTCACGTGCGCCAAATGACCGTGTCCCTGTCGCAGATAACATTGATGCAGTTATATGACAGTGTTTCTGTCAGTTACACCTTTGATTGAGGATTATATATGACCGTCTTTCTGTAAACATTGATGCAGTATTATGAGTGACCGTCTTTCTGTCAGCATTGATGTCGTGTTATATATGACGTCATGCTGTCAGCATTGACGTCCAGCTATACATGACGTCATGCAGTCGCTTTGATGTCGTGTTATATATGACGTCATGCTGTCAGCATTGATGTCGTGTTATACATGACGTCATGCTGTCAGCCTATTTCTGTCAATGTTGGTGTAGTGTCATATATGAGCTCCTCTGTGTCAACTGGACCCTTCACGTAATAATATATATTTCCGTCATTCTGTCAACATTGATTTAGCATTACATATGGTCGTCTTTCTGGCAACATTGATTTTGCACCTTTGATGTAGTGCTACATATGACACTCTCTCTGTCCATTGAGCCATGGTGTAGCATTATATAAGGCCGTCTTTCTGTCAATTACACCCTTGATGTAGTGCTACATATGACACTCTGTCCATTGAGCCATGGTATAGCATTATATAAGGCCGTCTTTCCGTTAATTACACCCTTGATGTAGTGCTACATATGACACTCTGTCCATTGAGCCATGGTATAGCATTATATAAGGCCGTCTTTCCGTTAATTACACCCTTGATCTAGTGCTACATATGACACACTGTCCATTGAGCCTTGTTATAGCATTATATAAGGCCGTCTTTCCGTTAATTACACCCTTGATGTAGTGCTACATATGACACTCTCTCTGTCCATTGAGCCTTGGTATAGCATTATATAAGGCCGTCGTTCCGTTAATTACACCCTTGATGTAGTGCTACATATGACACTCTGTCCATTGAGCCTTGTTATAGCATTATATAAGGCCGTCTTTCCGTTAATTACACCCTTGATGTAGTGCTACATATGACACTCCCTCTGTCCATTGAGCCTTGGTATAGCATACATATAAGGCCTAAGTCATTCACAAATATAGAAAGTATTTAGTTCGCTCACATTGTATGGCGTATGTGTCATAAACATAGCATTGATTAATAATGAAAAGAAATACTGGTATTAGTTGTATTCTTTTCAAGATTGTTTTTGACAGGTCTGTATTAGTTTGATTTCAGACGCCTAATTCACTTCGACCTGTGATGAATTGTGACATTATTAATTATTCAACATTGCCTGTTTCCGCTAGATTGCATAAATACTTTATTCATAGGTAGCATCGGTGGACCAATGTCATACCGAACCTAATGAGTACATTGTGGACTACTTTTAAGGTATATACAACAGCAGCTTTAAATGTAAGTGAGACCAACGTACATAGTGTTATAACTATGTGATTGTGATGTAGATACATTCTTCATACACATTCTCGTACAGTGTATGTTCTCTACAGGTACTTACTGTGGTGATGCAGTGATGTTAGTGGCGACAGAGGATGTTGGGGATTGCAGGGGGTGTTGGTGATGGCAGGGGGTGTTGGGGATTGCAGGGGGTGTTGGTGATGGCAGGGGGTGTTGGGGATTGCAGGGGGTGTTGGTGATGGCAGGGGGTGTTGGGGATTGCAGGGGGTGTTGGTGATAGCTGGGGGTGTTGTTGATGGCAGGGGGTGTTGTTGATGGCAGGGGGTGTTGGTGATGGCAGTGGATGATGGTGATGGCTGGGAGTGTCGGTGGTGACGGGGTGTTGTTGATGGATGGGGATGTTGGTGATGGCAGGGGTTGTTGTTGATAGCTGGGGGTATTGGTGATGGCAGGGGGTGTTGTTGATGCCGGGGGGAGTTTAACCATCTAAAAGAAATTAAAAGTACCCACTTGCACGAAAAGAATGTTTTGGTTGATAAAATATATCCGCTAAAATTAAACTCGATGCCACCTTGTTCTTATTACTTCGACATTAGAACAAAAATTATTCCAGCATAACATGGAATCAGCATATATGTATCAAGAACGTATTCAAACAACTCAAAACGGTTTGAAATCAGAATGACATAATGATTTAAGTTAAGTTGCCCCCGCAGCATGGCAGGAGAACTGCACACAAACATTTTATGCAAATGGTGTGAGTAGCGGGGGCTGCCGGTAAGTCAGGAAATGCTTACCCTTTTCGCGAACTACTGGTGAGATCACTGATTTTCTGTGATCCATTAATTTTCTTTTCATTCCTATTTTTCCTTTTACGCCCGGTGAAATCTGATTCGTCGGATAATCGAGACTGGTTATTCTCTGGCAATGACGTCTTATATATTAAACATCCAAATAATACACGGCTACTCAAATTAATGGTTCTAGCTGTTACCAATATGGTCAGTATGTCCACGCTCTATATGACTCTCTGGACTTTCTTAATCCATAGTGTGACTTGACTTGTATACTGAACCATGGATAGATATATAAGAAACCTTATTTGTTCAAACACTGTAAACATACTTTGAGACATATTAAAAAGATGAAACTTGGCCAAACTGATCATCAAGGATGAAATTAAAGTGTCAAATGTTCTTAAAGTGAAACACAACACTTGTCTCTGAGAAAATGGCATCACAAGTCAGTATCTCGTGTGTCCGCCATGTGCATTGATGAATGCCGTGCAACGTCGTTTGATGAAGGCCATAGGCACATTGGCCCACACTCTGAGGAACGCCTGATGCTGTTTAGCTGCAGGTGTCGGCCTTGGTCGGACGTCATTCAGCTGTTTTTTTAATCTCGCCCCACAGATGCTCAATGGGATTTAAATCGGGACTGAGGGCAGGCCACTGCATGGTTCTGATGCCATTCTGCTGGAGGAAGTCTCTTGTGGGCATGGGCGTTATCACGCTGAAATTCGTGGTTGCGGCGACGTGCCAAATGAGGTATGGCGTGTGGTCTCAAGATTTGATCAATGTACCGAACTGCTGTGACACCATTGCCTCTCCCTGGACCGATGTTCTGGAAGACCACAGGGCCGACCCTTTGTGCAAGACCAATTCCACCCCACACCATGATGCTCGGACCACCCCATGAGTCTCTCTCAACAACACAAGTATTCGAATAACGTTCCCCACGGCGTCGCCAGACTCTCTCTCTCTCTCTCTCTCTCTCTCTCTCTCTCTCTCTCTCTCTCTCTCTCTGCCATCTGCTGTTGAGATACAGTAACGGCTCTCGTCTGAGAAGAGGACTCTTCTCCACTGCTGGTGGCGCCAATGCTGGTGCTGTGTTGCCCACTGAAGACGGTACCTGCGATGACGTGGTGTCAGAATCGGTCCTCGGTGTGGCCTGTGACAGTGGAGGCGTCTGCTCGTCAATCGTCGACACACGGTGTCCGCACTAATGTGTCGCTGGTGTGTCCCCATGGTCTGTCGAGCAGTTTCCGCAGCAATAACAAAGCGATCTTGAAGATGCTGTCGCACAAGCTGACGATCCTGACGTCGGATGGTGACCCTTGGTCTTCCACTTCCAGTGTTGTTTTCAGCACAAAGAGAGATCTATACTGCTTGGTTCAGCTAATGTACCAGCAAATCCCTATCTCGAAGATTAACCACAATGAATATAATGAGGAAAGGACTTTCTTTATAGTCACAGAAAGTTACATCTCTGTATTCAAAGATACATATAGACCGGGACAAATTGTTAAAAATGTAAGTAAATGCTATCGGAAGTTTATCGAGAGCACAGTACGTGAATTTCTGGACTTAGGGATAAGACATTTCGTCTTTTTTGGTGAACAGTTGACTTACCTTTGCATGTTATTGTGATGTGAACCACTGGCGGGGCAGGATACGACTACCTTTCCGAGAACACCTGCTATCATTACTATTTGATGGTGATTAATAAACACATGCTCATGTTCTAGTTGGTCTCTGCTTTTAGTAGAGTATAAATGTGGAATGTTTTTGTCGCTGTTATTGATTATCATTATTATCATATACGACTTTAAAAAAATATCTTTGCCATTAAGAGGCATCTGCTTTGGATTCTTGGAATCTGTATAAATTTGCATTAATCTTATGTTTATACTTATGGTCCCTGAGAAGTATGCATGATATTTTATATCAATTGTTCATCCACTTGTATTTGGATAGCTGTTAATTTCCTTGGCTTTTATTTGGTGGCATTTGTAATTAAATCTACAGTACATGAACAGTAAAATTAGATAAGGCAAGCTGCCGAACTAATCTATTTTATAAATCTGTTGCGTTTAGGTACAGGTTGATCTGAGCATGTCGGCAGATTTAGCCATATTGTATAGTGGTGAGTATCTTACTGTCTAGGCACTTATATACAATTCAACAGAATAAAAGGTTTCTTTACTTTGAGAAACAACACACAAAAAACCCTAAACAAATTACTTGCCATTGTCTGGTAAACATAAGAAAAGATAAGATGGATTTGAGGTGACAGGTTTTCAAAAGTTCTCGACAAAATATTTTTTCAGAACAGAAAATTCACAAAGCACCATGCATACATACATGTCCACAGCACTGTACTGACTAAATGTTAGAATGGAAAGAATTAAAATTGGGTTCTATAAATGACTTTTCTATATTTCACAGACTCTTTGCCAGCTGTCAGTCCTTTTCCTTGACTGCTGTGGACCTGTGTCTGAGGCAGGCACCACTCCCTTCAAACACTGTTCTTGTCAGACAGCAGAAATACGCTTTCCCAGCGTCTAACCAAACTAAGAGTTTCCTCCAAGCGTTGTCTTCTTCCGCACAGCGCAGAACTAAACTCCATAAAAATCTTCTGGTCCAAACTGATAACTATGCAGAGGCGTGTTGTCTTGGTGTTGCTTTCATCGGTTACATTTTCGGACATGACGAAAGATTCTGAAATGGTTAATTTTTACACAGCATTTTTTTCTGATGGAGATGTTTTGCGATGCGTGCTTGTCCTTCAACAAATTTGTCAGGCTAAAATCTTTGCCAATGATTGACCAGTTCTTTGTGACATTTATGCGCCTTAGATAAGGATTGTTAATCTAGCTGACCCTTTTAAGCATGTTGGTCAACTTGAGCGGAAATTGTTAACAGGTGGATTGATGTTATGCATAATCATTTTTCTTTTTATATCATATCTTGGAATGATGTGACAGATGCCACAAAATTTAAGGACGGTTATCCTGACACATTGGACATTATTTACTGTACTGCTAATGTTAACTAAAAACATTATTCCACAGCAAGATGTGGATGTTTGGTAATAAGTGACTCTTAAGGCAGACTAAAGTCTGTTTGATTTCTGATTTGACACTCTCTAAAGGAATATATCTGCTTGAACCACATTTAAAGCGGAAGAAACAGTCATGAGAATATCTCAAACAAATAGCAAATAGCTAATTTCATGTTGAAAGACACATGGAAAATATTTTTATAAATTTAGAATTTTAGAAGGAATTATGCAATTTCCCAAGGTGTAAACAAAATCAGGAACACCTACCATGCCAGTATTATAATATTGCCAGGACAATATAGCAATGATGAAGGTTTAATTTACGTTGATCATGATAATTAGATCAGTCAGTGTATTAATTTATTGCTATGTCGAAAACATGAGTAAGTGTTAAGAATTGCATCTAAAACATATTAATTTCTAAATATTAGTTTGAGGTATTTTAAGTAGAAGATTTTATAGGCTTAACTTTTCCGACACCAGTAAAACTCTTTCAATTACGTAGCAACTGGAATTATCAACATTTTATATGCCACACATTAGTTTGGGCAAATATTTGAACCGATTAATCATGAAATGCAAAACAACAAGACAAGAGTTAGATTACTTTTACCGTCATATTTCTTAATATCAAGTAGTTCAAAGGTCACATGACAAGGCCTGGGTGTGTGTGTGCTAATGAGGAAATACGTTTAGCACAAGCGTTGCTGATTAACATCAAGTTCTCTGATGACACTTTAGCTTGTGATACAACATAGTCACCATCCTGACTATGCTAAGTACAGTTTAAATATGTGTTTTCATTCTGACTATATGATAAAATCAACAATGTATAACAACCGATCTTTAGTACGTTGGATAGCCACGATACACGAATAACAGCTTTAAGTTATAATTTGTTCAAGTTTCACAAACATCTCTTGCCATTTGGATTAATTAAACTGTATCGTGTCTACTGAAATACCCACCAATGTCCATACAATAAAGCGGTGTTGAGGAAGCATCCATTCGATTTGTACGTGTGTGATTGAACAACAAACCTTTGGCATTTGTGTATATTTTTTACAATGCACACAATTCATTTTATTCACCAGTGCCAACAAACTATTAATATTGGCATATTTCCGAACAAATGCCTCTGCATGGACCTTGTGATGCTTGTGAACACATGATTGGGAATACGACGCCATTGTTGCTGCAAAACGGTGCCAAGATCTTGCAAATTCTGTGGTTGGTTCTGGAGAATGCGCAGACTTCTGCCAAGAGCATCCCAGACGTGTTCGGTGGGATTGGGGTCGGGAGACCTTGAGGGCCAGTCCATGACGTTGACTCCCGCATTCTGAAGAAAATTCCATGTCGAAATTGCTGTGTGGGGTCTGGCATTGTCGTGTTGGAAGATCAACCGGGCCCATGTGCTGCCATAAAAGGCAGAAATTCTGGTGCCAGTACCTGGTCGCGGTAAGCAGCAGCGTTGAGGTTGCCACCGATGACAAGAAGCCTGGAACGTGCATTGCCACAGAAAGCACACCACACCATGACACTTCCGCCTCGAAATCTGTCAACTTCCTGTACACAACACTGGGCGTAACGTTCATGACGGTGCCTCCACACCCTCGCCCTACCATCAGCAAATCGAAGATTAAATCGGGATTCAGTTTGCGCACTTCGTCTACCCCTAAACAGTTCATTTGTGGTTGATGTAGCCGTTAAAAATCGGTTACGGAGGTGACGTAAGACAATCTGACGATCCTCTGCATGTGACGTCACACGTGGTCGACCTGGCCGAGGGCGATCAGCGGTGGTACCCGTTTGCTGTAGACGCATAAACAGTCCGTCGACTGCAACCCATCGTCCTTGCGACTTCAGCTACGGACGTTCCCGTCTGCAACATGCCGATGGCACGTTCACGTTGCACATTTGAAAGGCGTGGCATGACCAGTTTTCTTGTGTGTGTTTTTGTTGTTAATGACTGCTAACAAGTATGGCTGAAAACACGTGCGGTATTATGGACCCGTGACCAGTTGCACGTGAAAAAAACACTTTTGCCACTATAGTGCTGTGCACATGATTTTGATCAATTCACCTGCACAAAACGGGTATTATCTGAAGATAATACGTGGCCATTACTGTTTAAATACACAATAAGGGCCCACAATTATAACTGGTCAAAATGTTAAAATTTTAGGATTGTGAAGTTTTTAATTTGATTCAGTATACATGTATGCTGATACATTCTTCTCAGCAATATGATCCACATATAGTGAGATTATATCGATAATTATTTGAGATTCTCAATAACGATATGTATATGTCTAGGTACTAATCATGTCTTATTGTTTATCACTGCAAATTGATATAATTTCATATACATTAAAACTTACATAAATTTATAAGGAGGTTATAATTAACATACGTGGTAACCAAGGATGCTATTAAAGGATAGAAAAGAATATCATCAACCCAAAACTTATCCTGCAGACACTTTTGAAAATATAAAACGTTAAAGCCAAACAACAACCAGTCTCGATTATCCGACACAACAGGTTCCACTGGGCGTAAAAGGCAAAGTAGTGAAAAGAATATGAATGGATCACTGATGATGAGACAAAGTGTTCGCGAAAAGGACAAGCACGTCCTGCCCCTTCGGAAGCACCAGGTACCCACACAACCTGCATAGAAAAGTATGTCTTTGTTGCCCGATACCGCATAGACATACCCAAACGTCATGGTCAGGATTATTCCTCAGACGTGGGTAGAGATTGTATGACTGCACACTTTACAAATGCGTTGTCATTGATAGTGTAAACGGAAACGCTTTGACCATGTCGTTCTTTATTTTGCCGCCTTCAGATGCCTCGTAGCTTTCATTGGTCTCGAGTCAACAGTCAGATGTGTACTTAAAACCCAGAATTTGTAGGTTTCCTTTTCAGTGAATTCCGGCAATAAATTCATCCATCCACTCTTCAAGGGACTGGGGTTGGTCATCAATTATCCACTTGTAAACACCCTTGACGTTCTTGAGATCATGCCAAGGTCAAGCTGGGAGTCGGACGAAGTATTCGATCGTGTAAAACCATTTTTATTGCTTTCACGAAAAAAACCGATCGTAATTCTTTAACTGTCGCGTCATCGAATGTGTTTCTTTCTCGCTTTTTTGGAATTTGAAGCTGAAAGGGAGAACAATTTACAATATCTTCAAAGGGCGATAACAAAACTTTTCTGAATGTCGAATAGTTGGAATCGTACAATCGAAAATGGATTTCACATGATTTTAGAAAGGGTTTTGCCATATTTATTTCTGCGCTTTTACCAAAATTCCAGAAATATCACGGCGGGGGACATCAGAAATGGGCTTCATACATTATATCATTGAGGAGAATCGATAGCGCTCCTTCGTCGTGACCAGAGAACGCTTTCAACACTGGGCTACTTAAACGTCCTTGAACATCCAGTGGTACCAAGAGTTCCAAACGAGAAACTATGGCAAACGTGTTACGAAAGTTAATATTGATACTATCCACAGGTGACGAATAATTTGTTTATTTAATCTCATGTCACTGGTCATTAGTTTATTCCATCTACAAGTAACGAATGTCGTCGACAGATGACGAATGATAGGGAAAAGGTATCGTCGTGGGACGACTGACTGATCAGTAAATTCAATTTAATTCAAATGACGAATGATCGGCAAATCCCGTCAACACATGATAATTGATAGGCAAAGTGATCGACGCCAAACAACAAGTGAGAAATGATTTGCGAATGCCGTCTACAGATTATAACTATGAAACGTCAACGTCTGAGAATCAGTCTCGATTATCTTCGGAAACAGATTTCATTGGGCGTAAAAGACAAAATAGTATTGATCATTATATGAATGTATCAATTATAATGACACAAGGTGTTTCCATAAAAACATCGACAGGGGACGAGTGATTAGTTGCTCGATCTACAAGAGAGGAATTATTGGTAAATGATGTCTACAGATGATTAAAGATGGGTAAAAGTGATCGACTGTGGAGGACTGATAAGTTATTTCCATCTACAGGTGAGTGAATAAGAAACATACAACTTTATGAATACCAACTACTTCTGGTTTAGTGCATTAAGCAATGTTTCGATGTAGAATCTTACACCGTTTTCAAGCTGGGGTGACGGTTATAAGAACGGTGTAAGAATCGACATCGAAACGTCGCTGAATGCCATTAACAGGAAGATCTTATCCATAAAGGTGAATATTTTCTTATTTACTCGCCAACTTCTAGAATGCCAATTAAATAGGTGAGGAATGAAGTCAAATGTTATATACACTCTTCAAAAAAAGAAACGCACAGGTACTATGTAGTTCATTGAATCTGACTACACAAAAATCCGGTATATAAATAGGATATATGTTATTGGAAAATGTTGGTGGCCTAATATTCGACAAACGGTGCATCAAAACGCGGCCATTGTCGATTTGCAATGTTTTTAACGGCATTGTTTTCACACTTGTTCAAAAATGTCATGGAGAAAAACAGTAAGGCAAAATGCACGTGCACGTTATGGCATTCGTAACCCGTGGTAGTGGCTATAAGCCAATAATTTGTCATTCAATTGTCAACATTTTTCAAGTTCGAAAATGCCGAGACTCAGCGCTGCCGATCGGAACATCGCCATAGGACGTATCCAAAGAGGGGATTCGCAATTTTCTGTTGCACGCCACTTCAACTTCCATCACAGCACCATTTGCCGCCTTTGTGACCGATGCACACTGTTCAATTCCACTGCAGACCGTCCGAGAACCGGCCGTCCAAGAGTTACCACCCCTGCACAGGATCGCTACATTCGACCGTTCCACCTACGTCATCGCAATGCCGCATCTACGGAGAATGAAAGACGCATCCCTGGTTTGAGGAGGATATCGGACAACGCTGGAAGACCCAGAAGACCAGTCAACGTCCCTGTTTTGCAACAGATCCATCGCTTGCGTTGGTGCCATACCTTACAGCCTTGGTGTTATTTAGCGATGAATCACGATTTCTTCGTCACCGGCGAGATGGAAGACAACGTGTTTATCGTCGTCGAAATAAACGTTTTGCCCCACATTGTGTACGTGAATGGTGGCGGTAGTGTCATGGTTGCGGTTCAGGGAAATTTTTCAGCAAATCGCTACATGAATCAATTTCTTCAACCTCACCTTCTGCCAATCATTGACCGCCAGAGGCAGCTGTTACAACAGGACAACGCTCCACCTCACAGAGCTCGTGTCACGTGTCATAATGCCAACATCAATGTATTGCCCTGGCCGTCGAGATCTCCAGATCTCAACCCAATCGAACACCTCTGATATGAACTCGATCGACGTGTACGTCAACGTCAGAACACGCCGCAGACACCCCCACAACAGGCTAACGCGTTGCAAGCAGAATGGCGCAGAATTCCGCAGGACAGAATTCATACACTTATCCAGTCAGTGCCGAGGAGATGCAGAGCCGTGATTGCTGCCCGGGGCGATCACACGAGATACTGAGTTCAGCGCAACCCTGTGGCCTTATGTGACATGACAATGAACAGTTTTCAATGCCTTTGTACAACGACAACATGTGACTATCGAGCTCCAAAATTTCCTATTTGTATCTATGATATTAAATTAAATATATCGACATTATTAGGGACAATAAATTTACTAAAAATCTACCTGTGCGTTTCTATTTTTGAAGAGTGTACATATGATTAAGGACTGATTGGTAGCAGTTGCATCAAATAGTAGTGACGCATTGTATAGTTACCATTATTCTTACAACCATTTGCAATTGCTTAGAACAGACATGATGCATAGTACCTATATGAATCCCCTGCCGTCCTTTGTGAAAAGTAAAAACCTAATCAAATAGCTACGGCCCTCGTATATAACGAAGTGAATTTAATAACCCCTTGACCTACGTTTCACCCGAGGCTGATTGTAGTACAGCGCTTAACACAGAAACGCCATCCCCTCTACGCTGTTGGCATTCACACACCGCGTTTGTTTCACTACAGCCGCTGCATATGACCTCACTGAGTGTTAATACCTGGAGCTGTGTAATGTGTTCAGGGAGTATTACATGAGCGAGACCTAAATGATGGCACACTTAACCTGTCACGCGGAGGTCGTCAAAGACCTGTGAGGATGTGACTTCTCTACATCCTTCCGCCAGTAATTACGTCTGATGGGAAATCATTATTACAGTAATTATGGTGCAGTTTTTCACAAATTCACGCCCAGATTAATATATATGATGCAGGTTCGATGGTAGTGTTTACGTATATAACGTTTATGTTTGTCCCTGCACGAATGGTACATATATGTACAGTTTTCTTGGCCCGGTTGTCTTGGGCAGTTTTCCGGAGCCAGCTGTCTGATTGCAGTTTTCCGAGGCAAGTTGTTAGGGTCAGTTTTCCGGGGGAAGTTGTCTGGTGTCAGTGTCCAAGGCCAGTTGCATGGAAGCAGTTTTCCGGAGCTAGTTGTACGGGAGCAGTTTTAAGTAGCCAGTTATCTGGTAGCAGTCTCCGTAGCAAGTTGTCTGGTGGCAGTCACCGGAGCCAGATGTTTGGAAGCGGTTTCCCGGAGCCATTATCTGGTGGCAGTTTTCTTGGGCCATGGGGCCAGTTTTCGGGGTTATTTGTCTGTGGCAGTTTTCCGGGATTAGTGTTTCGAGGGTAGCTGTCGGGGGTCAATTGCCATAAAACCGTAAAACATTATCATTTATTGAAACTTGTAAGTGTACATGTTTAACAGATGTTGAAGAAATGAGAACTGTGATTCTATGCCCCATAAAATGGTAATCGATAGTGGGTATGAGTGCCGTTTGCAAAAGGGCGTAAAACTCTACCAGAATCTACGTTAAGATACGGCTACGTTGTCATACATCTGTCTTTACATGTTGCTGAGAGAATGAAACTGGTAAAGGTGTCTGAAATGTTTTCGTTTAGTTATTACAGACTACAAGCCAATTTTCAAATACAGTTGTATTCTTGGTCTGTGGGTGAGTGAGTGACTTGGGTTGAACGCCGTTTTGAACAATATTCCAGTTATATCAAGGCGTGTCAGCTTAATGTGATGGTACATTTGGAAGTGATGCAGGTCTCAGACGTTTACTACTTTGGTGAAACCCACGAACACGGGTATGGCGCTGACAAAATTAGAAACATAATCGGGGCGAACTGATTATCATAGATTTCTGGCGTTCCCGATGGACGCAACTATGCACAGCGAATTGCGTCGCCTTAGACTGGGACACCCAGGCACCCTCTGTGTCTGTTATATTATGCACAAAGAATATATTTTATTATTTCTGGTATTTTTTCTGGGGCGTGCAGTCTTCCATGGTTTTACAATAATAATACTGATTAGATCCGCGTGTGCAATATACACCCTGACTCTCAGTTCTGAAAGGTACATTAGTATAAGCGATGTGCAGTCCACATTAGACTCACAGTACTGAAAGGTAGATTATAGTACAAGCGCTGTGAAGTCTACATTTGACTCTCAGTACTGAAAGGTGTACTAAAGTATTAGCGTCGTGCAAGCTGCACTTGATTCCCAGAACCGAGAGGTACACTCATATAGTCACAGTGCCGTGCAATATACACCCTGACTCTCAATTCTGAAAGGTACGTTATAGTATAAGCGCTGTGCAGTCCACATTAGACTCACAGTCCTAAAAGGAACATTATAGAATAAGCGCTGTGCAGTCCACATTAGACTCACAGTGCTGAAAGGTACATTATAGTACAAGCGATGTGAAGTCTACATTTGACTCTCAGTACTGAAAGGTACATTATAGTATAAGCGATGTGCAGTCCACATTAGACTCACAGTCCTAAAAGGTACATTATAGTATAAGCGCTGTGAAGTCTACATTAGACTCACAGTACTGAAAGGTGTACTAAAGTTTCAGCGTCGTGCAAGCTGCACTTGACTCCCAGAACCGAGAGGTACACTCATATAGTCACAGTGCCGTGCAATATACACCCTGACTCTCAATTCTGAAAGGTACATTATAGTATAAGCGCTGTGAAGTCCACTTTAGACTCACAGTCCTAAAAGGTACATTATAGTATAAGCGCTGTGCAGTCCACATTAGACTCACAGTACTGAAAGGTACATTATAGTACAAGCGCTGTGAAGTCTACATTTGACTCACAGTACTGAAAGGTGTACTAAAGTATCAGCGCCGTGCAAGCTACAGTAGACTCCCAGAACCGAGAGGTACACTCATATAGTCACAGTGCCGTGCAATATACACCCTGACTCTCAATTCTGAAAGGTACATTATAGTATAAGCGCTGTGAAGTCCACTTTAGACTCACAGTCCTAAAAGGTACATTATAGTATAAGCGCTGTGCAGTCCACATTAGACTCACAGTACTGAAAGGTACATTATAGTACAAGCGCTGTGAAGTCTACATTTGACTCACAGTACTGAAAGGTGTACTAAAGTATCAGCGCCGTGCAAGCTACAGTAGACTCCCAGAACCGAGAGGTACACTCATAGTCACAGACCCGTGTAATATACACCTTGTTCATCTAATGGAACATGTTCTGTGGTACATTGTTCCAAACCCTAGGTGATCGCTTTAATTAACTTAAGCTGCTATTCACAACAATATGAGCTCGAGAAAAGGTAATAAAAAAAACGTTCCATTGAAGTGACGACCTCGAGTAAGATGCAAATAGATGCTTTTGAAATCCGCAGCTCAGTGGATTCTATTCAAATCAACTGACATAAAATTGTTGATTATGTCACTTGCAATTATTCGTGTCAGGCCATAATTGAGTAAACACGAAACTAAAATGTTTATGTCTAAAATATACTGACACTAATTACACCCAAGCTGGAATTAATTGAATTTTATAGGCGACATGCACATTACCAACTATGGTGCTGTCGTTGCATAACTCGTAGTTGTAACAGTGGACATTATCAAACACATTCAAGAGACGTTTAAAGCTGCACACCCAGCTCGAGCAAAGTATAATTTCTTACTCTACAGTAATTATAATCGTATTACAGTCTACAGAATGGGTCATTTTCACGCTTAACGGAGTAGGGCGTTATTTGTGGAAGGAATCAAAATGTCAGTCGTTCAGTCGAAAACATTTAGGGTCATATTTCTTCTTCTTTCCTCAGACAGTATAGGCATATATAAGAAAAGATAAAGATCGGACAACACCGGATATTGTGTAGACCTCATGTTATCCCATTGTGTGTGTGTGTGTGTGTGTGTGTGTGTGTGTGTGTGTGTGTGTGCCTGTGTCTCTGTGTGTGGATCATCATGTCAGTCGACTGGTTGGCCATCGCTGCACTGATTGATCGTGTTACACTTTGGCATTTGCACTTATTTATCCTGGTGTATTGTGTAAGACCCGTTCTTGGTGACATCACTTCCAGCTATAGCTTGTTTATCAACTTCTCTGAGTGAAAAAGGATTATTAGACAGTCCGGTTGTCTTTAATGAACATGACGTAGTGATTTGTTCACAGCAGGCTGAAGGTATTGATTCTCGGATTGAAGATAAAATATTTACACCAGAATGGAAGTGCATCACACTGGTAATGAGTGATCTACCACCAGCTGCATCTGATACAAATCTAATTGGGCTTTCGAAGTTGTTATGCTTTAACGTGGTTTATGTACTCCAACATAATATTAATTGATCCTTTTTCTAAGTACTATAAATGTCTTGGTAACAAAGCAATGATGAGTTAATTGCCCTCTTCTAAATGGGTAAACAGCAACAAATAGATAGATATTATTTTGAACAGTTCATTTCTGGTTGATGTAGCCGTCAAAAATCGGTTACGGGGGTGACGTAAGACAATCTGACGATCCTCTGCATGTGACGTCATACGTGGTCGACCTGGCCGAGGGCGATCAGCGGTGGTACCCGTTTGCTGTAGACGCGTCTGTAAATCATAAACAGTCCGTCGACTACAACCCATCGTCCTTGCGACTTCAGCTACGGACGTTCCCGTCTGCAACATGCCGATGGCACGTTCACGTTGCACATTTGAAAGGCGTGGCATGACTTTTGTTTTCTTGTGTTTTTCTTTTTTTGTTAATGACTGCTAACAAGAATGGCTGAAAACACGTGCGGTATTATGGCCACGTGACCAGTTGCACGTGAAAAAACACTTTTGCCACTATAGTGCTGTGCACATGATTTTGATCGATTCACCTGCACAAAAACGGGTGTTATCTGAAGACAATACGTGGCCATTACTGTTTAAATACACAATAAGGGCCCACAATGATAACTGGTCAAAATGTTAAAATTTTAGGATTATGAAGTTTTTCATTTGCTTCAGTATATTATTCCTGATGTAATAATGGTTTCAGATACAATTTATCCCGACCATTGCATGAACATTCCCTGAAGTTATATTATTGGGTATTTTTTAACTGAATCACCGGCAGATTGAGAGAAAACGTGTGTGTATGGCTGATTGTCGTTTCCGGCTTGGTGTACGAGAAAATACACACAGTAACTTTAATCGCTGCATCTAAAATAATGCCAATCAGAACAATTCCAAGTGATGTTTTTATCGCAAATTCCACATTTTTATTGACCACGTTTGTTATCATCTGTTCGTTCGCCAGAATTTGCAGAAGGGAAAATATGTAGATTTTGTACTGCGCATTATACTCGAATAATCGTATGCAGTATATAAACGAGTTTTATTCTGCTTCCGCAGAGTAGGGGAGGTAACTGAAATAGATTCACACATCCGGAAAATCGTTTTTCCGAACAATATTTGAGAAAGCGCAAGTGTCCGGATAAGCGAGGTTCGACTGTATCTCAAATTACACTTAAATTGGACTTTTACTACTTCTAGAGGAATCTGTATTTAGACACGCGCTCACCTATGTATAATATATGCTACATTCTTCAAACGTTAATTGCACTCATGATAACATCATTCAACAGGTCTTGGAAGTCACCAGATGTACCGAGCAGCACGCTAAATCGCAATGTTTTCTCTTTGATAGTGATGAACACGTGCAGCAGGGATGGTTTCAGCAGCAAATCAAATAATCTGGGAACTGTTGAAGGGTTGCAGATGTTCGCGTTACAAGCTTAATTGTTAAAGAATGATATAAGAAGGTTATTGGCAGTTTCAAATAAACTAAAGGCAAGTCCGATATGTACATGGCAATGATAATTGGCGTAAACGAAGCATCACAGCACTTTGATATACAGTGGAGTACAAATAGACAAAAACCATGTAGGTTTCGACAGAACTTGCTTTACTCAGAGTTGTGTATGTGAATGAGTAGGTGAATGCTTTTGCTTAAGGAAGTTTGCTGTAGGTGTTGTGTGGTGAGGTAAGGAGTTGTGTTGTGACAAATCTTTGAACAGATTTTCAGTTATTTCATGATTGCGTTTAAACTATATGTGGGAGGAAAGCCCGAAGTGATGCTTTAATAAAGCTTTTGAGCAAGAAAACTAAAGAATCATAATCCATGTTTATCTTCAAATTCTAGACCTCATAAGGGAGGCAATTTTAGCAATTTGACTATCTGTCGGTACAGACAAAATGTCTGGCTACATAAATATGTGTTCATTGCGTTTTACAAGCCTTTATGTCACATGAAGACTTATATTGTTGCAGACCCTTAATTGTTTTAACTTAACGACAAAGGAAATCTCTGACAGTAAGAAAAGAAATCGTATTCTCTGTCTGGTCAGTGAGTACGTGTACTGATGGTAGTATTGAGAACAAAAGCTACTAGTACCACTACTACTACTACTACTACTACTACTACTACTACTTAACGTTGTCAGTGGATGCCCAGCTTTGGCACAATCACAGTATCGATAAGCGACATGATGGAGTGGCTCGATTCTTTAATTACCGTCTTTGCCATTTTTTGACACTGACGTCCATCCATGGTACGACCCAGAATATCTAGAAAGCGTCATGGAAAATGATAAATACAACATTCTTTGAAATAGGCCCGTTCACAGTCCTAGACCCATACAGGCCAATAAAACTTATCTTGTCCTTTTTGATTAATCTTATGAAATCATTTATATTATTGAATTTTCTGTCCCTTTTGACACTAATGTGATTGACAAGATTTGGAAAAACATGGGAACTGTTGAAGGGTTGTTCACGGTGCCTAAGTTTGGTACTTCCATATATGTAGACTGACATTGGGAGAGTATCCTGGTTTCTCAGAATTTGTGTAATGCAGTGTTGGGGATTCTTCACATTCTCCGAAAAGTCTAATCAGCCAGACTGTGCCATGATAATCCGAACTCTCTTTAAATGTTTTTAAAACACTAATCATAATCATAACCTTCTTTGTATTTTATTTGTCTAAAAGACCGCACGACTTCAAACGGACGTGTTCAAATAGAAAACCGTATGTAATATTATCCTACCGATCAAGGGGTCAATTCGTATTCTTGGCTCCACAGCTCGCTTCGAATTATATGCGACAGACCACCTGTTTGAAAGCTTGCATTCACATAACCATATCTCCTTATTTACTGGGTACCACATCACTGCCCAGTCCATTGCCAGCTGTGTTCACACGAAGATATATCGAGATTAACATCGTGACTAACGTGTCATTTTGATTTGAACCCTATTTTCCCATGCTGTCGTTTTTTAGGTGAACAATTGACATGCCTTTGACACCGGTGGAGCGGAATACGCTTACGCTTTCGGGAATTCTTGGTATAATCTCTATTTGAAGCGGTTTTGTCGTTTTACTTACAAAGCAAGTGCATAGGCATAGCACTTGGAAGGAAAACGGACAAAATCTACACTCGTTTTAGCATATAACATTTCGTAATTAAAAGTTTCGTTATGTCCAACGACAATCTCTCCAACCCATGCACACGACGTCTTTGCCTGCATTTGTGAAAATATACCAGCATTATTGCGGAAGAACATTTTCAAGAATACTATTACAATGGAATCTATCTAAACCGGACTCTGACTAATCCGGATCTCTGTCTATACCGGACTTAAATTACGGTCCAGAATTTACTACGTCCATTATCATCAAATTATCTGTAATTGTCTTGTCCGGATTTCCTTCACTCCGGATTCCGGATTATAACTATTGGACAAAGGAGCAATTCATCATGTAGTTGACGCTCTTTAATCCGGGTTAAGCTTTCACACATCTTACTTGCACGTCTCTTTAACAATATCAAATAACAAATATACTGAACAACAAAAGTTCCTGTGACATTGAATAAGATTTAATGCAAAGTGTTTTTTACCAAATATGAAACAATTTCGGTTTGCAACAGATAAAAGACTCCTGTAAGTGTTCAAATGGTTTAATTTGTCATACTGACTTCGGAAAATGCGTGATTTCATTAAAAAAAAAACATGAACATGCCAAAATGTCACTTTACAAATCAATAGCGTGTGTGTCCACCTCTGGTTGCGATGCAAGCAACACATCTTCGTCTCATGGAATGGACCAGGCGTCGCACAAAGTCCTGTGGGATATCTGTCCATATCTGCTGGAGCATGTTTCGAAGTTCCTGGAGTGTCTGTGGAACACGTGGTTGACGTCGAAGGCGCCATCCCACATGTCATCCCACATGTGCACGATTGGTGAGAGATCAGGAGAGCGAGCCAGCCAGGGGATGACATTCACGTTGTTTTGTTGAAGAGAATCCTGACTAAGTCGAGCGATATGAGGCCGGGCGTTGTCATGTTGAAAGGTGATGCCTGGGCCATGACGACGCAAAAACGGTAGAATAACAGGGCCGATGATCTCGTCGCGGTAGCGCTGTCCATTGAGATTTCCCTCTACCACTATCAAACGGGTTCTCGGTCTTGCTATAATCCCACCCCATACCATAACGCTGCCAGCCCCGAACCGATCTTCTTCCATGACACAATGATTGACGTAACGTTCACCTCGACGTCGGTACACTCGAATCCGTCCATCGCTGTAGCTGAGGTGAAAACGAGACTCGTCAGTGAATAGATGTCTGCACCAATGTAGACGTGCTTGACGGTGGTTTCCTGTCACAATGGGACGTCTAGCGGGTCTTCTGGCGACAATCTTTGCACATCTGAGGCGACGGCGTACGGGTTGTGAAGATATTCGTCGAAGGCCAGGGATGCTTCTTTGTAGTCACTGTTGCTGGCTTGAATCCAGTTGTCTTGTCGATTATTGGTTACGCGTGGCCTGCCACTCCGAGGATGGTCTCTGACTGCATTTGTCTGTTGCCAACGTTGCCATAAACTCCAAATGGTGTTTTTGTGGTTAAATTGCCTTCACGTTGACTCGATCCTGCATCAAGCAAAACCAATGGCTCACAGACGCTCATTTTCAGACAGGCGTGGCATTTCGTAATGTTGAATAATTGCGTATTTTTGTTGTTTTTCTGAGTGGTTGTTGTCAGCACGATGTCAAACAATACATATGGAATTCCGTTAACGCACATGTTTTTATACCCATTGTTGGTTAGTGAAATGCATGGGGCTGCATGGAATGCATGCTTTTCTGAAGTTGTTGCGTTTTTGTGACTTGATTCCATACATGTACTACACTATTGAAAACCAAACTTTACTTGTTTGAAAAATACACAAAATTATTGGTGTCACAGGAACTTTTGTTGTTGAGTATATTACGAAAGCACGGTTGGTTCATGTTGGAATACAAGCTTAACTAACGTCTTGGAAATAGTACGTACGTCAAGTTACGACACTAGTTCTTCAGGTAATTATAACATTGAATAGCTTTCAGGTTTTTCCTATTTTCATAAATGTCCAGGAATCAAAATGAGAATCACACTCTAAGGCCACTTGCCCGATTTCAGAAGAATACCATATGAAATAAACATGAGTCATTGAATTACAAATTATACATTTATTTACTTCAACAGAAATATCCAAGTTAGATGTTGCAACATTGCTGTACATTTCACGTGGGAGATCGGAGACCAATTAGAAGTTTCGATTTACGGGCGCTATTGATTTAAGGCGTCCGCAATAAATAACAGTAATTACCTTTTTATACACATCGTGGGAATGACAGATGCCACCAGTAGGGCAGGACATGCTTTTCGCGAACACCCGGTGTCATCACTAATTCGCACCAGGTCCATTCATATAATTTTCAACGCTATTTTCCCCTTACGCAAATGGAATCTAGATAACCAACACCGGTTGTTCTATTGCATTATATATTTCCAATGCCCGGAGATTCCATTCTGAACCGAGGTTTAAAATGTTTACAGATGAATTGACTGTTCAACCACATCCACAAATATGAAAACACATATTTGTCTTAGACATTGTAATATACTGAAGCAAATTAAAAACTTCATAATCCTAAAATTTTAACATTTTGACCAGTTATCATTGTGGGCCCTTATTGTGTATTTAAACAGTAATGGCCACGTATTGTCTTCAGATAACACCCGTTTTTGTGCAGGTGAATCGATCAAAATCATGTGCACAGCACTATAGTGGCAAAAGTGGTTTTTAACGTGCAACTGGTCACGTGGCCATAATACCGCACGTGTTTTCAGCCATACTTGTTAGCAGTCATTAACAAAAAAAAAGAAAAACACAAGAAAACAAAAGTCTTTACGGCCATTTGTCATGCCACGCCTTTCAAATGTGCAACGTGAACGTGCCATCGGCATGTTGCAGACGGGAACGTCCGTAGCTGAAGTCGCAAGGACGATGGGTTGTAGTCGACGGACTGTTTATGATTTACAGACGCGTCTACAGCAAACGGGTACCACCGCTGATCGCCCTCGGCCAGGTCGACCACGTGTGACGTCACATGCAGGGGATCGTCAGATTGTCTTACGTCACCTCCGTAACCGATTTTTGACGGCTACATCAACCAGAAATGAACTGTTTAGGGGTAGACTGAGTGCATAAACTGTTCGAAACCGTCTGAGAACTGCTCACCTTCAAGCACGACGTCCATACTGCTGGCCGATTCTGACTCAATTACACAGACGCCATCGTCAATTGTGGGCACAGCGACACCTACGATGGACTCAGAGGAATTGGAATCAAGTCGTCTTCAGTGATGAATCCCGATTTAATCTTCGATTTGCTGATGGTAGGGCGAGGGTGTGGGGGCGCCTTCATGAACGTTACGCCCAGTGTTGTGTACAGGAAGTTGACAGATTTCGAGGCGGAAGTGTCATGGTGTGGTGTGCTTTCTGTGGCAATGCACGTTCCTTCTTGTCATCCGTGTCAACCTCAACGCTGCTGCTTACCGCGACCAGGTACTGGCACCAGAACTTCTGCCTTTTATTGCAGCACATGGACCCGGTTTGATCTTACAACACGACAATGCCAGACCCCACACAGCAATTTTGACAAGGAAATTCCTTCAGAATGCGGGAGTCAACGTCATGGACTGGCCGTCAAGGTCTCCCGACCTCAATCCCACCGAACACGTCTGGGATGCTCTTGGCAGAAGTCTGCGCATTCTCCAGAACCAACCACAGAATTTGCAAGATCTTGGCACCATTTTGCAGGAACAATGGCGTCGTCTTCCCAATCATGTGTTCACAAGCATCACAAGGTCCATGCGGAGGCGTTGTGTGGCAGTTGTCAACGCACATGGTGGCCATACACGCTACTGAACTTGTGTGCCATAAAAGAAGGTTATTTATTTATCAGCCATATATCAGCTTCATGCCTTCTTCAATAATATCAATACATGTTTCAATAAGGAGTACTGTATGAATTGTTTACTTAAATATATAAATAATGTTACTTGTGGCGCAGGATATGTCTATTGTGCATTTTGAATTGTAGTTAATGGTTCAGGAAAATTGATTAACACAGCTTATTAAGTCGAGGCGAGAATGGGCCCATGCTTCCTCTGAGGCTTACATGGTTTTTACTAAAGAATTTCAACTAGAATAAATATTCAGGAAATGTGTAAAACTATCTTTGATATTAGCCTCGCTTAGATATCTGTTATACGATTAATGATAACAAGGACATTAATTAATGGCTTCTACATCTTTTTGTATCTGCTGAAACGCTTCTGAACATCTGAGACGCATCTGTTGTTTGAGCGAGAACGATTTTACCATGGTAACTGAATGGCCAGCACAAAGGCATGTTTCATTATGAGAGACGTCTTATTCGCCGATATTTGTAAGAAGTAATGAAAAGCACTGTTTTGAATCGCACTAAAGACAGCTTGAACCATTGTGAAATGATTGCGCAACAAAATCAGCTATATGTATTGTGCTTGTTATTGTGAAATAGCAGATGTGACCAAGGACGTCTTGCTTTGATTGTTCTATCTACAGCTATCCTTTTATCATTTATCTATTCAATCTCTTGTAGTATTTATACATCCCTTCGTGACCCATGGAGACTCAGTGTAGAATAGGTCTTCAGCAACCCATGCTTGCCGTAAAAGGCGACCATGCTTGTCGTAGGAGGCGACTAACAGGATCGGGTGCTCAGGCTTGCTGACTTGGTTGATGCATGTTATCGATCCCAATTGCGTGGATCGATGCTCATGATATCACTCACTGAATTGTTTGGTCCAGATTCGATTATTTACAGACATTGCTGAGTGCGGCGTTAAACAATAAACAAACAAACAACATCCCTTTGTTGGCATGCCGGGGTTGTTACAGTAAACAGTGGCAAGCGTCTACGATCTGCATCAATGTCAGATTTCCTTCCACATTACGCTAACACACTTATTAAAATACCGCTATTTTAATTTGTCGCTATGGTGGGACTTTTTGTACTATTGACTTTTGTCAAAGGCGCAGGGGCATCCATGCTAGTATTGTCATGTGAATTGTACAAGCAAGATGAAGCTTCACTACATATCGATGATCTGATATCATTTCAATAACACGTAAAAAGGCAAGTCCCTTCCACTGATTTACCCACCCGAACTAGCAATAAAAGAGAGTAGTGAAACTGCTTCATCTCTTCCATATTTAGATCTATGCATAAAGATTCATAGGGACAAAATCTCGCTCCAAAACTGTATGACAAGAGGGATGTCTTCAAACTTTCTCTTTTATGTCGCGCATTATTCCAGCAGTTGTCTAGGTGTCTACACTTCACATTGTTTTAGGTACATTCGAGTATGCTCTTTCCGTGAAAATATGAAAGAGCGTTACAGTCTTGCTCAAAAGTTGTTTGATCAGGATTGCAGCATTCCAGGGTATTTGATAGTGATTTATTAACACTTTGTATTCTCTTTTATTGTAACTGTTCCAAGGCAATGTTGTACGATCCTTTTAAATGCTTTAATTAAGGCTATAATCTTAATTCAAAGCATCATTTTTATCAATTTTGTTCCAACAATCAGGTGAAAATTACCGACAACATAACGAACTCTTTTATAAATTCGAAAGCGATACAGTTTTGGGGTAAAACGTCCCCTATTTCTGACGTCATACAAGCGTTACTGTGTAACGTCATTTTTCAATTAGATGTATTAAGGGAACGTAAATAAAACACTTGGTCAAGACACTATTTTGTTCAAAAGTTAGCATGGGGTTTTGAATTATAAAACACATAAATACAACACTGACATTATGATTTCACATAAATGTAAAAGTTGTATGAAATAAGAAGAACATTTTCATCACATTCTTGAGAGTTGTCTTACATATTTGATATTGGACAAAAAAACCAAAGTGATCCAGAATGTTATTTGTTAAAAACATCGTCCTCGTTAATTCAAAGATAGGAAATGTCAATGCATTGAGAAAAGCAGCTGATACATTCTTGGTTTTGCTACTATAATCAATTATACGTTAATATCGAAAGATATTTTGGTTTCTAGAATCGTTATATTTTCCTGCATTTTCGTATATTTTTTGGGTCTGTCTGAGTTTCAGAGGTTTTCTTTACAAATCGCCCCACATTCATTAAAGTAAAAGACAGTTATAGCAACAAAGTTGTGTAACTTAGCTGAATTGCGGGGTGTAGGTTATTTGCCACCAGTGGGTAACTGACATCTTTATGGAGTTTGGGTTTTTAAGACGACGTTGGAGACGGTTATAGTTTATCTCATTTGCCCTTCCTAGTTCTTAAAATAACTAATTAATAATGGACCAAATACGGCTATACCGAGAGCATTGCGTGTCTCGTATTTAATAGATTTTGTGGCAGGGATTCCAAAATATTTTATCACTACTCGATAAAACATCTAGCTATCTCAATGTCCAGGCGCCATCTTACAAAAAAATACAACGAAATACGGATATCTTAACGTCATAATGTGATGTCATTTTCTTGTCATAATTGACAATTGTTCTCACCTTGTAACGTATGAACCTGTGACATTTGTTACATGTGTTACAAGCTAAGATATATTCGATCAGTCTCGTAGTGTTTAAGTTCATTCAGATCGTACTATCCCCTACACATGGCTACAATGAGTGAAGCCCATTTCTGCTGTATCACGCCGAAATTTTACTTGAATAGTGAATGAGTGAGTGTTGTTTTACGCCGCTTTTAGCAATATTTCAGCAATATCACGGCGGGGAACACCAGAAATGGGATTCACACATTGTGCCCATGACGGAAATCGAATCCGGGTCTTCGGCGGGACGAGCGAACACTTTAACCACTAGGCTACCCCAACGCTTCCTTGCTCGAATATAACCATACTCACCAAATCTTGTTTGTTTCATTTTTAGCCTCCATCAAACATGATTGTATACTTTCTTTTGCCCGGCAGTTTATAATGCAATCTGGCAATGCGCATTTAAAGCATGTTAATTCAATCCAATTATCGCAGTACTCTATGGCTGAATGTATTCATCCGCAACAACATTTTCTTTATATTTTGTCCAAGAAGAAAAATCTTATCTTGCAACACTTCACATGTTCAACTGTTCATTTCCCTGTTCTATATATGAAGTTGCCTCTGTTACGCTCACATCAAATTCTCCAGTTGGCCAAATCACTTTGGTGAAACCCACAACCACTAGTAAGGTGCTGACAAACCTGGAAACATAATCGGGGAGAACCGGGATTCGAATGGACGACACTTAACTCTGCACAGCGAATTGTGGCGCCTTTAGACGATCGATTGGGCAACCCCTGTCCCCACGCCCCTGGGGGCCCAGGGAGCTTAGAATGACAATCGAGTGCTGACAGATCTATTAAGCGGAATAATAATATAGATATAGCATGGTCTAAGCGAATTTGAGCAGTTATGAATTGGAAAATGCGCTATACAAATTCATAATTTAATTTTATTAATTGAAAGCTGAATATGGAGATTAAAAAGAAAGAACACACATGAAAATCGGATATGACTTAAAAATTACAAACGTTTTCAAAACTTTACTAGACTGAAAACAATCGGTGAAACACTGAAAAATTGTGGTCCAAAACACAAGTATGATACGGTATCATACTTCCTGTTTGTTTCATTTCTAGCCACCATCATACATGGATGTATACTGTCTTTGGCTCAGCAGTTTATTTGGTAAAGGCTCCAGACGTATTTTAACAACTGTTGCTTTCTTCGGGGTCTCTGAACAGCCCTATTTATCAAAGACCTTATTTTTATCGCCAGGGTTGAAAATATGGCGGCTTGGATGTACACGTGACAGTTAAGACATTCAGTAAAATGTGTTTCAATCCATTTGGCAAGAATATTCTCTTTAATAACCTATTATGCAAGTCATCACCATGGACAACGATTACCCAGTTCTCACAATATACAGCTTAAAGGAGTTCATACATGACGATGTCCTCGCGACATTGTTTGCATTCCTTTATTCGCACGGCTGCGAATGGGTACCAAGAAGGAAGAATACAATCATTTAAGAGTTGCATACTCCCCAGGGAGATAAATATGCCAAATAGCTGCACACTGATCTGTAGACACGGGTAATATTTTCAGGTAATATGAGTATATACCTCCATGTTGTGGCGTCTTGCCAGTTAGCATTATCATAATTAGCATTGTGAATTTCACCACAATTATATAGCAACGTTGCAAAAGTGCCAAGTATAGACTTAATGGTCTATAGCCACGTGTAATTCCTCTAATTCTTCTAATGCATCGCAATTCGTTATGCATATTTGCGTTCCTTTGGAAACCTATAATAGTGTGTTCGAATCCCGGGTTATTTGCCCATATCTTTCAGCACCATACCCTCACTCGCAGGTTTCACAAAGGAGGTACACTCTAAGACCTGTATCGTTTTGGGCTTTCCTCCCACACCTAGCTGCCAAGCCGTGCTATCACTGGAGTTCTATTCAAAACTGCCTCACTCACTCTAATGAGTGGTGAAAGAGAGCTACATGGTGAGCATGGAACAGTATATCATAAAAAAAACATGGTCTGTTTCGGTTGATATAAACTATAATTAAGACAACTTTTCTCCAGTGGGGGGTGGGGTGGGGGTGGTGATGGGGATGGGGGATACATAAGCCTTTTCGCGAACACATGCTTATTATATAGTCGGAATCGTACAATGGACTCTGCTTTTAGCAGACATTTCTTATCAATATGGAAAGGCTTTGTTGCTTTTATGTCAAATATTCTAAACTGCACTGAATCAACTGTACTTGCTTACCATTTACCACCCTTGGAACCCACTGTGTGTAACTCCAAACATCTCAATCACAGCATTCTAAAAGCGTCACTCAAGCATCCACGATTGACTCTCAACCTCACATGTAGGTTCATAAAGAATTGAGTCACACATGGACTGTTTACCAAGGAGTTCATATTTTCAGTCTATTTCTCCACAAGCACTAATAACTAAACACGATATGATCAATCGGTGTCCACTTCCCTTTATTGCATGAGACTCTTAAGAAGGAAGTAATTAGTAAAGGAGAACCTATAAATATTCTAACACTTCCCTTCCATTGGCCCAGTGCCCTGATCGTTCTCACTGGTGGCTAGATAATAGGAAGTCTGCGAGGTAAGTACGTTTGGGAGCGAAGAGGCATAAACTGTGGATGGTTGTCCATTTTTGGAATGAAGTGAGTGGATAGAGATCTAGAACACTTTTAGCAAAGCAAATTACGACGGAGTAAGCAAGTATAGGCTTCCTATTGTAAAGTCTAGAAGCTGAATTCGAACTTGAATATAAACGCATACCATCTGGGATACTCTTAACACATATGGGACGGTCTGGTAGCCTAGTGGTCACGCGGAAGACCCAGGTTCGATTCCCGACATGGTTACAATGTGTGAAGCCCATTTCTGGTGTCCCCCGCTGGAATATTCCTAAAAGCGTCGTAAAACCATACTCATTCACTCACTCACTCACTTAACACATATGTTAAGTCTTGTAGATAACGTACGCGTGTACAGTTTACATTACATTACATTTACATTTCCCTGTTTGGAGTGACCCCAAATTAAATAAATACGAACAGTAGAATGACTTCCTGTACAAGAACAAATCTCCTTGAGGAGAATTTTTCGACTGTTTGTGGTTGTGGCTGCAGTAATAACGGTATTATAACCGGAATTTTGAAAGATTGTAGTTTTATAGAAAAAACATAAGTACATTTAGGAAGTACAGATAAACTAATATATACACGAGTGTACTTATATAGGTACAGCGTAAAGATGCATAAGAGATGACGGTATGTTTTCTGGCAGTCAAAGACACTGTCGAGCTGTTGCCACTCTGGTTATACATCGTCGCAGAGATATCTTTAGAGACAGGATTATATCACTCCTATAAAACACGCATTCTTTTCAGGGCATCTTGTCAAGCTAACAGGTTATTCTTCGTCTAAAACCGGAGGACAGATTATATCTTCTAAATTTTGATATTTGACGATAACTAAAACGATCGTGGACTAGGGTGGCGAAACGTCTAGCCGACGTATAAACCGGTGTCTTACGATGTGTGGGCGGAAATATACTGACGGGCGGAAACTGCGTAATACGGAATAAGAGCTACGATAAAAAAGCTGGTGGTGGCAAAAATGGCGGTCTACGGGAAATTGCTGACTGCGCATGCACATGCTTCCGGAATTGTATGCGTGTGCATGCACTTGCTTCCGGAATCGGGTGACTGCGCATGTTAATAATTAAACAACATCCGTACACGCGCCTGGAAAAAATATTATGCTGTCTCGTGAGATTCACTCTTACCTGTGTTATCTAAAGATATGCTGGGAAAACATGGCACTTGCCGATGGCTACCGAATACTATGTTAGGGACTTATTATTAAACTGTCGGAATTGTTGAGGTACACATGCAAAAACAATATACGTTGCTACATGACATGGTAATATGGTTTTTGCCCTTATTAACGCTTTAAGCACAAATCTAGCTCATCGACTGTATGCATTGTATTAACCAACATCCATGTAGTCCGACATTTTGTCTAAACTGACACTTCAGTAATGCGACATTTCGTCTAAACTGACACCTTAGTAATCCGACATTTTGTCTAAACTGATATCTTTGTAATCCGACATTTCGTCTTAACTGACACCTTAGTAATCCGACATTTTGGCTAAACTGACACCTCAGTGGTCCGACATTTCGTCTAAACTGACATATTAGCTTACTTTATTGGGCTGTCTAAAAATAGTAGATATAGTCTAAACTGACATCAAATAGTTCTCCAACATGTTGTCTAAGTAGGCATCTCATGTCCACTTTATTCGTCTGACTAAACCTATATCATTGCTAAACTATACTGGAATGTACACACAATCGTCTGTAGTAGTCTGACATTTTATCTAACTGACATCTTACCAGGCCTTTGTTGGGCTGTCTAAACCGATATCTTAATTGTCTGGCGTTCTGTCTTAACTCGATATCTTAGTACCGATATCTTAGTATCTAACCTGACATCAGTCAGCTGACATCTTCGCAGCCGGCAATGCATTTCATATTTATTTATTGAAAATTAAGTGACATTTTGTCTATAGAACAGGATGTGGGTTGAACTTTACGCTACACTATACACATGCATGTTGTAACCAGGTCATAATCAAACTGAAGATTAGATAGCAATGAGAATATGTCTATTCTACCTTTATATTGATCTTTACTTGCTTTGCATGTGTTTGTGACGGGTGGCACCGGTGGGACAGGATACGCTCACCTTTTTGTGAACACCTGGTGTCATCACTATTTGATAGTGATTAATATACACCAGCTTATGCTGTAGTCCGACTCGTACAATGGACTCTGCTTTTAGCAGAGATTTCTTATGGAAAGGGTTTTGTCGCTTTCATTTACCTGTCTTGCCAAAGGCAAAAGGGTGCCGATCTCGAATACAAGCCATGTTGGAGTTTGGGTCGAGACTAATTAGATTTACAAGCAGTCGCCAATTGGTTTTTTTATTATGGACTTCAAGGGGATCTCAGGATCTATGTTGGCATACAACTTTAATTTTAATATACTATGTTCGGTGGACATAAATGTCATTTCACCACCTCAGACAGTATGTGCTAATATCGTATTCAACAATCACTCAGCCCTAATTACAATGAAATACTTCCGAGCTAAAAACACCTTTCTTGAATAATTTGTTTTTCAGCTCTGCCCAGAGAGCAGAAGGTCGATGGTACTATCAACAGGTCGCGCCATACCAAAACAAAGATTGCGCTCAGTATTTAGTCAGGAAAAAAAGATGCAAGGACTGGTCAACCCAAGAGTCCATATAATGGGTCTGCCTCTGGTTTCCATGTTAAACTGCGACATGGTATCTGAGTAGGCTAGCACTATACAACGGGCATAAGTCTGGACTAGTACAAACAGCCACACACATACATACACGTCACTATATAAGTGAAACCATCTCGAACCCCATTTCCCCTCACCTCATCTGTTTGTAAACGTAATGGCTTCATATAATTGAAGCGTCTGTAAAATGTGCAGTTTAAACACCCTTACTGAACTTACAAATGCACTCTTCACATGAAATCAATTGTTTAAGCTATTCATTGAATTATTTTACTCTGATCTACAATATGATGTAATTAGCGGGAACCTGGAATTATATCGGATATCGAAGAATCCATGCATAAAGGTGCCCGTTGCACATCCTCACTGACGGGAGGCGGAGAAACCCAGTTGCTGAAGCCCTCTTGATGTCCCTGTCGTGATGCGGCTGATTAAATCGACACTAGCGTTGTCACACGTTCACAGTTTTTTGCAAGCTTTTCTGCTTGGTGTTGTCCTACACAAAACGTTTAACGCATAACTCAGATTTTTTCCATCCATATGACATCGGGTTGTGAATATTTGAGTATGGCCCCTACAGACTAGGACACGGGGTAAAATAGGTCTTCAGAAACCCATACTTGCCGCAAAAGGCGACTATGCTTGTCGTAAAAGGCGACTAACGGGATCGGGTGGTCAGGCTCACTGACTTGGTTGATGCACGGTCATCGATCCCAATTGCGTGGATCGATTCTCATGATATCAATCATGATGGTCCATGACTCGATTATATACAGACCGCCGTCATATAGCTGGAATATTGCTGAGTGCGGCGTTAAACAACGAACCAACCAACCAACCTACAGGCTAGTGACTGATATCAAGAAAAACGTCCGCGCCGTCGAGTTAGGACGACCTGTAATCTACCAAGTACCAAGTCTCAGGCCACCCGATGTACAGATCACTCGAACTCTTACACTCTGCAAATTATATGTTCAGGTTATAGAGTGACGATTCGTTTGAGCTATTTTGACCTTTATGACAAATGGAATCTGTTTCGGTGGATATTCTATACTGGTTATTTATTCGCTTGCATTTATATTTGCAAGTGTATGTTTAGCTATAGGTAATATACAGTGACGATGGTCATAACATTAAGGACCCGTGGAGATCCGGGGTTGAATTGGTCTTCAGCAACCCATGCTTGCGTGGATCGATGCTCATGATGTCAATCACTGAATTGTCTGGTCCAGACCGCCGTCATATAGCTTAAATATTGCTGAGTGCGGCGTTTAAACAACAAACAAACAAACAAACATAAGGTAAAGATGGCTTTGTGAAGGACATCAAGGACCCAGCTGATATACATGCTGGGGGGGGGGGGGGGGGGGGGGGGGCACGGGTGAGCCAGTCGTCTAAGGCGCCGCCGATTCTCTGTGCACAGTTGCGTCCCTTGGGCACGCCAGAAACCTATGATAGAGGGTTCGAATCCCGTTTCGCCCCAATTATGTTTCTAGGTTTGTCAGCACCATACCCGTGCTCGTGGGTTTCACCGAAGTGGTAAACGTCTTAGATCTGCATCACTTTGGGCTTTCCTCCCACATTAAGCTGACACGCCGTGATATAACTGGGAATACTGTTAAAAGCGGCGTTAAACCCAACTCACTCACTCATAATCACAGGGAATCGATAGTCACGTACATCCTTCAATAAGCGCCGTGCCTTTTTTTCGGTCAGTCCTCACGGCCTTTGTTCGTGTCAGGCGTTTAGTTTTCAGAGTTTATTACTTGTGTTTCAATATTTTTCATAAACCTAAAAACTTTAGGCAATCTCCACCACCTCCACCTCCACCTCCGAAGCTACTGTTGCCTGACGTGTTGACGACAGTGTTTGGAGCTTGTGCTGCTTTATTGCGTCTAAATGATGTCACTGATTTCGTGTCATTGGCTACAATTGATCCTATCAGTGATTTTATAAGTTTGTGGAGTTTTTATTCTTGACTAAGATTATATCTATAAGAATTGATTTTAAATTTTGATATTTTCCTTTTGCAATTTTATGCGAATTTACAAAGTGTAAACAGCGTTTATTACGTTTATACCTTCATAAACATACACTTGAAAGTTGGATAAACAAACGTTAACAAAGATATTTCCATCGAGTAACCATTTCTTGTTTCTTTCATGTTTAGCCACCATTAAACATGGGTATATACAATGTACTTTCTTTTGGACGACAGCTTATATTCTAAAATGTGGATTAAAACTCTCTGGTTTACAATTTTCAGAGGAACAGAAGAAAATATCCATTTTGGCATGAAAAGTGTTCTTTTCAGTTAAGTCTCGCTGCTCCTTAAGACTGAATAATGGCACCGTTGAAAACGTAGCGAAAAATATTTTGTGATTATTCACAGCAGGCGCTTGTTTTTGTCGATACGTCGGTTGATACTGGCGTATACGTAATGAGCAACAAAGGCAACTATTCAACCATTTACTGTTAATTGTGTACGGTTCCTAATGCCTACTTCATAAGCCACTGTATTCATTGCCCATCCAACCAGTGCGTCTGCTTTTGTTGGTCATCATGATATTTCGCAAGGCTATCACATTCTATTCATCATCGCCATTTTATTACACTCAGTTAATAGTTAATAGTTAGTACCTGTATTATTGTAGTTCTTCGGTTACTGTGAAACAGATGCCTCAGCTAACAGATTGCTGCATTAACGGGTTAAAAATCGATAATTACAAGTCACGAGCTTGCTGAGCGATATTATCTGAAAGTAATCGTCTATGCCAGGATAAAAAAAATCGATCAAGAATCCAGCGTTCGTTATCACTAAACACCATTTCCTATTTCCTAAACAAATCTCTTTTACATGTATTAAAGAAGTTGTTATCCATAAAAAATGTATCTACCTTGTCATCCGTCAACTTCTAAGTAACAAAGAAATAAGTATGATTTGTCAATTTTATTCGATAACTGCATCATAAATGTTTATTTAAAATCATCATCGTAATCTAACATAAAGCCATATAAGGATACATTGATATTGTTGGACAATAAGGAAACGCTATTAAACATGTCCGTCGGGGTGACCTCGTGAGGGAATACATGGAGATTAAAGATATGACAAAGTGTTTAAACACAGAAAGAATCACCATTGTATTTATACAGCCTCGTGTGGGACTAATGCATCGTCACAATGATTTGCAATAATATTACAAGTGTTCCCCAAAAATGTGTCCTCTGTGTGTGTGTGTGTGCGTGCGTGCGTGCGTGCGTGCGTGCGTGTGTGCACACCTTTTTCAGAAACCTCACAAAATCCGGGATCCGCCTCTGTATCAGCTTTACTTTTGAACTATTTTGTGACACACAAATAGTTCTATAGTGTATTGAAGAAAATATATAAAAAGAGGTTATTGTTTTCCTGTTAACACGTCCACACAACATGTGTAATACGCCAATTACAGCTCTTTCCAGTATATATATAGTTGAATACCGTTGAAGTCGAAGGAAATTATCCAAATATTCAAGATTCTTTATTACAGCATTAGAGCCTCGTGGTCCAGAGTACAATTCATTTATACATAATTTATTTGTGGATCTTACACTATTGATGTACAATATACTGCAGGATATGTAATATAAATCATAATAGATAATACATTTATTATTGAATGTGTTGTGGAATACTTTGCAGCAGCTGATCAACATTAGGTTTCACATTATGTTTACCGACCGCAGATTTTCAAATGTTGAAAGAGAACTACGAGAAAGAGTGTGAAACCTGGCTAAAATACTGATCAAATCATTATCTAATACACCTCATGAAATAGTCGTGTATGAAATATGTGACAGGACATCGGAGCTGGACCTGTTTTGAAACAATTTCTGTGTCTTTATATCTACACATAGGTTATTTAACATAGGTATGAATCCCTCAGTATTTCCATAATCTTGTGCAATCCAGACATAAGGAAAGCTCTGTTTTAAACAGTAACAATAGTGACCTGTGAAACCCAATTTACAGCCCCAATCGCATCATGGGATTTTAAAATTTTATAACAAGCGTGGGAGTTTTTTCATACGAATAAGTATACACAAATATTTTAAACACCTGCTAAAATATACTAGCCACATAAAGAAACTGTGCACGGAGAAAATATATTCTGGATTGAAATACAACACAGCAAGAACAAAATGATGCAGACGCTGTAGCAGCTGAATGATCGGACCATAAGAAAATGTCCACGGGACCTGAACAACATCTATTACGATGACGTCAGAAGATCAAAATGGAGTAGGGGGTCATACGACAAAGTCACAAAGTCAGTAACGGGTATGACCACCCTGTGCGTGAATCACAGCAGTGCATCGGCGACGCATGGAGTCCACCAAATGGGCATGGAAGGCCTGGGGAATGGCCTGCCATATCCTCCTCAAATCCTGTGCCAAGTCACGGACGTTATCTGGAGGATGTGGAAGACGACGCAGGCAGCGCTCCATTTCATCCCACACATGCTCTATTGGGGAGAGATCTGGAGAAATTGCGGGTCATGGCAGTAACATGACATTGTTATGGTGAAGGAAATCCATTGCGACCCTAGCCGTGTGAGGACGAGCGTTGTCCTGTTGAAATGTCAATCCTGGGCCATGACGTTGCAGGAAAGGAATGACCACAGGCCTCAGAATCTGATCTCTGTAGCTAACACCGGTGAGATTGCCCTGAACAACCACCAAAGGGGTTCGGTGCCGTGCTGTTATCCCACCCCAAATCATCACAGAGCCACCTCCAAAACGATTCCTCTCCACAATACAGTTGCGTGCATAACGTTCTCCCAAACGCCGGTAGACACGTTGGCGCCCGTCACTGTGGGAAATGTTGAACCTCGAATCATCTGTAAAGACAACATTTCTCCACCATATTCGAGGTTGGCGAACATGATTTCGACACCATCTTAGACGGTTGACTCGATGACGGTGTGTCAGGATGGGACGTATGGCAGGGCGTTGTGGTCGAATCCCGTACTGACGTAAACGATTCCTGACAGTGTTGGGATGGATACGGCGCAGTCAAGGAATTGTCTGGGACGTCCTTACTGCCGTTTGGAACCTGTGTCGGAGATGTGTAACTCGAATCCATCTGTCCTGTCTTGGAGTCGTTACTCGGGGACGTCCTGAACGTGGGTGGTCGGCAACGTCATTTGTGTTCTGATAACGCCTCACCAATGCCGATATCGTGTTACGATGGCATTGGAAATGTGTTGCCACCTGTTGTTGCCTCATTCCCGCTCGGATCATTCCAATGGCTTCATGACGCTGTGCAGCTGTCAATCTTGGCATGATTTGCTTGTGATATGCTTGTATCTGCGCCTGAGAAGTTTTGAATTTTTGAATGAACACAGATCATGCTTTCCAAAGTGACAGCGAATTTTGAGTTGCACATGCTGTGTACAGCTGCACAGGATGCACGTGCAGTAACACATTGCACGTCAATAGGCCTCCATCAATGACGTCATATCGCATGGCACGTGCATGAGCGTTTGAATGTCTCCAATAACTGCTGTGTTCAAACCTATATTTCATATATGGACGGTGTGCCCTTATATCTATATTTTTCTCCGTGCACAGTTTCTTTATGTTGCTAGTATACTTCATACACACATTGAAAAGGCCAACTTCGCCCAAAAGGGAACTTATTTGCCCTCGTTATCCATGTTCCAGATATCTTTTAAGAATAAACTGTGTACTTTTTCAATAGATTCTTTGTATGTATGCCCCCAAATGTCACTACCATAATAGAAAATGGGTACAATTTCCAATTAAAGCAAAAATATCTTCAAACATGACTTCCAAGCTTGCAATGAAAGATCCAGAAATACTTTATCAACGTCATTGACAACACCATAGAATGATATGGTACGTGAATTACAGTAGATTATTAAAGTGCATAGTTATTAATAAAATGGTAATATAAGAACTATGAATTTGCATTTCATTTTCTAATGGTAAAATGAATAACAAATATGTACATGATATATATAAGACAACAAGTTACTTTTAAAAGGGTTTATTTGGTTTAGACAAAATATAATAAAAACAATTCGAAATCAAACGTACAAAGGTATGTAGTATTTACCGGAGCATGCACTATGATGAAAAATTCCATCAAACATTGCTATTCGACGGAAAACACTGTGAACATGCACGTTTTCAGTCATGTGAGCGTGCAGAAAACACACGGTAACAAGTTTCAAAATACATACTCAAAATCAAAGGTTAAACAAAGACGGATTTTATTCACCGCACAGATATAAGCATGTGCACATTTATCAAAAACAGATACTAAAAAATAGAAAATAAATACTGTTCCATTATATCAGATCACCAAGTAAAATAACGATGTGTCAGTTGGAAGGAGCTTCATGTTTCCACATCCTGTAAAGTTTGGTTGTGCAAACGAATCCGTGGCATATTGTGGCTGATTGATGTGTACACAGGGACCATGATTAAACTATAAAAGCAATATCAACTGTAAGAATACTCAAAGAAATGCCATTGCTGTCAGTAGTGAGAGTGTCAGCATTCCTTAACTCTCTGATATGTATGGAATATTAATTGCAATTTCTGCCGGTAATAACGCGGCAACCGGATTCCATTCCACTATTAATCCCCGTGCCAGTTACTCTATTTGCAACATTTTATACTTGTGGTGAAAAAATTCCAGCTCTGCTTAACTTTTGGTAACGAGTATGTAACACAATAATATCAATCATTAAAATTTATGCTCCCCAAGATTTTGTAAACAGAACATGAAACGTAATCTGGAGTCTACCGTTGAACAAGACGTGTACTAGATATGCAGAGGTAATATTATGTACAAGGAAGTAGTTTCTGACCATGAGACATCAGTCTAGCCACACTTTGTTATGTGTCAAAGACATTTTACCAAGGACACCATTACATGTGTATTATATTCATTCTTATTTTGGGGAATATTGGAATTGGCTTTGGCAAAATTAAGCCTATGCGTATTATACATATTCCTTGGTCTAAAAATAACAAAAGTATTTCGATGATGTATATATATATTCATGTATCTATTTCAATATACATACTTTTAATAACTTTGGAAAGTACCTCTCATTCCCTTACAATTAAAGGCTATGGTCTCTGAAGTCCTTTACTCAATCCTTTTACCCAATCCTTTCCTATAAAATGTTTAGTTGAAGTCAACTAATCTGCATCTGATGTTTCAATGGTAAAGATCACAGATGAAGCTTGTATCACCATGCGTTATATTATCATTATTATTAACGTTATCATTATTATAAATATTATAATACGATTAATATTCTTTTTACGTATTATAGAAGAGACAATAAATAAGATTTCCCAAACAATAAACATTTTTGTATAGTTCGACTTCAAGGTACCCATGAATATAAATTATTGTATACAGATGAAATATTCTACTTAAGTCTACTGTAATTTATTACAAATGCGAAACACAGATACACCTGCCACCATATCAAATGTAGACGGTCTGGTTCGTTCTTGGGGAAATTGCTTTCAGTAGCAGCTGCATCGTCCAGTCACTGGATGGTGGTCATATTCTTCTCCTTTTGCCCAAGCTTGAAGCCTGTGATTAGTGTGGTCAGTATGAAGCTGATGGCTTTGTGATAGATATCCGCCATGTGGGCAGAGTATCTGTCCCCTAGTGTCTCTTTCACTGCCATGAGGAACGGGTCCCGGATAAGCTGAAGGAAAATGAAGCATTCGACCTTAACATAAAACCGTGGAGTGACAAATCCAAACGTGAGGTCTCCATCACTCCGTATGTATATTCTGCTGAAAGACCAAAGAACGTGTTTTTGTTGTTGTTGCGATCTTTTTAAGTCCGTACTCAGCAATATTCCAGCCATATGACGGCGTATAAATGATAAATAATCGAGTCTGGGTCAGACAATTGACACCACGACAAGAGATCTACGGAAATTGGGATACGAAGACACGCATCAACCAAAGAAGACTGACCACCCGATCTCCACTGTCGTACCTTAACTACAAGCATGGGTTGCTGAGGACCAATTTTATCTGTGTGCACACATCACATACATGCGCTTTATGCCTGTAAGATCCGGGTTAAAATTGATCTTCAGCAACCTCATAGCGAGTGCTTGGTCATGTCTCTGTTATGTATCTATGTTTATAGCTAAAATGGATAGAATTATCATTAAACCCCCCGCATGTTATCAAAAATGAGCGGGCCTCTGTAACTTGATAATGCCCATATATTGCTTGACGACGGGCCATTATCACGCCCGTTGCTAGGTGACGTCATAGGATATGGGATAGATGACGTCACGTTCAATGGCGACGTCATCTGGTTTGTTCTATGGCGTTTCCATATTTGTAAAAGTGGGTCAGTGACATTCATGTTGATTGCAGTCAATGTTTCAAAACCGATATTATTGTTTCTTTTTATTTGATAACAAATTCCATCCATTTTAGCTATAATAACGGTAACGCTATTTTTCACGGCATTATCATTTGCACAAACCCTCGGTCATTTCAACTGCCCTCCTTCGTCGGGAAGTTAATGGAAGCCCTCGTGCTTCTGCAAATGAAAATGCTCTGAAAAATAGCGTTACCTTTATATAAGATAGCTACACGATAAATCGCAAAGAACAATGAAAAACGAAGCGTGGTATATTTCACGATAAACCTTGCTCTCTCATGACGTCATTTCTGGAGATTCGAATATACTCTAGCAGCTTGACGACGTCATATACTGGATTACGTTATGTTTTTAAAGGGAAGTGTTCAGTAAGTTGCTACCCATAGATGTAGCTAGACTAGGCAGATAAAGGCAGAGGCCGAACGATCGCATCCCAAAAGGGAAGAGATAGGACAATCTGTCTACGGATAAAAGGTACAGATGATCGACGTGAGGGTTGTGAGAATATGAGGGAAATGCTAAACCTTACCCACCTTTCGTGGAATTGACTTGGCCGAAATTTCCGATGTATGATTCAATTCAGGGAGTCATCATTATTAAAATTTGAGCAAATATTTTAAAACCTATTCATTTTATCTATATCTTTAAAGAAGCTGTACATAATGATGATATCTCATATAAGAAATAAACAACTCCCACTCGTCGGCTACTTCGCTGATGATCTATTAACGTGTGTGGTGTACACAATGTATTACATATAGTAACATTGACACTAACGTTTAGGATTGCTGAAGACCTTGTAGTGTCAAAAAATTCCATCAATCACATTACCATGACTACACAAAAATAGATAATGGAAACTTGGTTCCAATGAAACACGATGCATTGACAAATGCAAGGAATGTAAATTCGAGCGTTTCTATGAAACGCTTAGTGTATACAGAAGGAAAGACATTCATCTTCAAATTGAGTTGAGTCATGGCATGTTAGTACCTGATGTTGGCCAAAGTCAAACGAATTATGAAATGAACGTGTCACGAGCAGACAGAATCACATCCCGACTAGACGCTGGACATTTAGAACCCAGGCGAATACCGGGATTACTCCGACCGTTTACAAAAATGGACAATTACACGAACATCTTCACATATAGGTGTCACGACCTACTACATCACGCTCGTTCTGTATCATGTCTTTACAATCAAAATGATCATTCGATTTAATGAAAACGTGCAATAACAATCATGAGGATGTAAGTCCTTATATGTAAGTCCATATATCTTACACAAGGAATATGTTTCGTCAGTATGTTCTGAGTATGTCAAGGGGATCAGAAGGTGAACCGTCACCTTTAGTCATATATATATATATATATATATATATATATATATATATATATATATATATATATATATTGGTAAGCCTTTGCAGTAGAGACATGGGTTTGAGGAAAAAATGATCTGTTGCATTTTGTCATTTGAAATAAAATATTGGTGGGTGAGTTTTTTTCAAACTATGAACAGTATTTCGGTTATATAATGTCAACTTATTATCGGCGGATACTATAAATTATGCAGGTCTTGGACATGTTTAACGTTGCTTCAGTCCACGAGCAGGAATATGGTATCGACAAATTAAAAACAATCGTCAGGATTAATCTGGAAATCGAAATTTCAATTTTAAGAATCTAGCACGCTCGAGGGACGCAACTCTGTATACCGAATGGGGACAGATGCCTAGACTACCTAACCCTCCCCCGCCACCGCCACAGCCCCCACCCCCTTGTTTATATACGAGTGTTTCGTTCCATTTTGAAAGAAAATCTGTTGAAAGAAGTAAATATTTATAGACAACGGATATCAACATGGGAAATCAGTCGTAGAATAAGAATCTAGTTACTGCAGATATCAGTTTTGTTTCGTTTAATTGTGGGGTCGGTCGGGTAGCCTAGTAGTTAAAACGTTCGCTCGTCACGCCGTAGAAAATATCGGGTTCGATTCCCGACATGGGTAAAATGTGTGAACTCCATTTCTGGTGTCCCCCGCCATGATATTGCTGGAATATTGCTAAAAGCGGCGTACTCACTCACTCACTCACTCACGATTAATTGTGACTATGATAGGGTTAAGATGACAAACTGTTAACCATCAAGTAGGCACGATTGGCCTCATGGAACCACTATAGAACCACTATTTGCTGCGCTTGTCGCGGTTTTAAAGATGAGTGCACCATTCCCTTCTATAGTTTCACAAAAGTGGTATACGTCTACGAGTTGCGTCATGTCAGGCTTTCCTCTCACGTTGATATAGCTGTTATTAGGTTGAAAGCCTACCCCATTTCACCTACGCCCTAAACCAACCAGGCTTAATATGTCAATATGTGAACATAGTCAGTTGTCATGGTATAGGAAACTTTGAGTGTTTGATGTTTAACACTGCACAATATTCATGCCACATATGGCATGGTCTGTGAATAATCGAATCTGAACCATATAATCCAGTGATTGACATCATAAACATGGGTCTACGCAATTGGGATACGATGTCATGCGTATAAACGACAATAAGAGGACCGATATTTTGTTTTTGGGTGATAAATATGTTTTGTTAGTCTCTGAAAACGGGCAAGAGTTTTTTAAACTTATCTCAGGCACCCTTTTTACCCCAATTTCACATCTCCTTACTACCAATCGATCAATCGGCTTTTCACTAATCAGATTGAAATATTTTCTGCAATGTTTATATGCGTACCGTGTTAATCATTTTTATGACATGATCACGTGTTCCATCCTGTAAGTGGCAGTGTTTTCAGCTTATAGTAAGAAGATTGTGTGGAATATAGTTTATTAATCACGTGTAGCAACCGTCCAAGTTCAAGTTCAAATCTTGAGAAAAATCCATGTAATCCGCGAAAGGCTGCTCTTAACGGTCTTGTATAAAGTATAAAGTTTTATTTTTGCGCAACACGGGCAATACACGTGGTTGGTAACCACAATATTTACTTGGCAACCAGTGTAATCATTCAAATACGCTAATGTAATGAGGGATGTCCTGATAAATAGAGAGAACATGAAATAATTGTCATGACAACCCAGACAATACATTGTACAATAACACAAATTAACAAAACTGGGAAGTGTAATGTGGTCACTGAACGGTGTGATCCGACAGACAGCTGATAAAATGTGGTCTGTAAATGAAACCCTTACCAACTTAACTACAGGGGTATCGCTGCCACATGGAAGAAGCAACAGTCTGCAAATGTTGTCATAAAGCTTCACTCGCGAAACAGTGAACATTTATAAAGATTGCAACATGTCCTAAGGAAACGGGAGAGTATGTCATGCCCTACCATAAGCACCAACTGGTATGACGGTCGACGTCTAAATGAAATTGGCCCTGGACAAAAGTCAAAGCAGAAGAATATAGTTTGACGACATTCAGTATGTCTGCATATGCCGTCGGCACCGCATAAACAAGCTGCGCGTAGCATACAATAGTTTTGAATTATGGACAATGTCAGATATGTCATTAGCACAATGTAGGTTATTTTACATGATGATGAATCCAACCTAGGTCGTGTTCGATCGCATTCATATGTATGGAAGATGAATTCCAATAAGGACACAGCTGCACGACTGGCTTGTGGCTATACACCCTGGCAAGTGTAGGCCACCAGTAGCCTATGCGTGTCGTACGGGACAGCCGACCTGTGAAAATCCGGCACGGAATAGGTCTTAAGCAATCCATTCTTGCCGTAAAATGCTACTATGTTTGTCGTAAGAGGCGACTAACAGGATCGGGTGTCAGGCTCACTGACTTGATTGATGAATGTTACCATATCCCAATTTCGTGGATCGATGTTCATGATGTCAATCAATGGATTGTCTGGTCCAGACTCGATTATATACAGACCGCCGGCATGGATGGACTACAGCTGTAGATGGAATACAGCTGAGTGCGTAATAGTGCTGATTGCAGCATGAGACAACATTCACTCACACATCTTTGTCGGAAAGGTGGATGAAATCATATTGTTTCTGTTAATGTCAACATATAAATGAAAAAAAAGGATATATATCTTACCCAAAATATATCGGGATCAAACTTGTTAAAGCGCAAGTGTGTTTTCCCCACGTGCGTGAGCATATCGATGACAAAGTCCGGCTCATCAAGCGACATCATCGCCTCATCTATCGTCAGCATCACACCACGCACGTGACTCTCGAGAAGACCACTCTCGCGTAGTTCGCTCAAGGTAACGTCTTTGTTGATGGTGCTGAAGAAGTTCTTCACACTCTCGTTCTGCTCGAAGAGACTGGAACAAATGAGAATTGGACATATTGCAGTGTTTGTTTGTTTGTTTGTTGTTCAACGCCGCACTCAGCAATATTCCAGCTATATGGCGGCGGTCTGGAAATAATCGAGTCTGGACCAGACAATCCAGTGATTGACATCATGAACATCTCCCACGCAATTGGGATCGATGACATGCATCAACCAAGTCAGCGAGCCTAACCACCCGATCACGTTAGTCGCCTCTTACGACAAGCATGGGTTGCTGAAGACCTATTCTACCCCGGATCTTCACGGGCCACATATTGCAGTGACAGAGTTATGTCTCACGACATGGAAACAAGACGATTTCTCACAACAGATGAGGACGGGTGTACGAATATTACCAGATCATTTTCTTTACATCCGGCATAATTTACCCTGGAGGATTGCTGCAGTTTTATTTAGGGGATTTACATAATCGCTATTAATCTGATAATAGATGTTACATTTCCTGGTAGTCTTTGTATTCTTACTCGATCCTTTCATCTAGGACTTCATTCTTCTTACGCACCATGTCGGACGTTTACTGACGAACAGTCCGGGTTTAAATTGGTCTTCAGCAAACCATGCTTGTCGTAAGAGGCGACAAGCGAGTTCTGGTGGTCAGACTCGCTGACTTGGATGATGCTTGTCATCGTATCCCAATTGCTCATGAGCAAGGGGATGTGGAAGTGGGATAGGAAGAGTGTCTGAGATTTTTTTAAAGAATAAGTTTAAAAACAATTGTCCGTTTTGAGAGACTAACAAAAAACCTTACTTGGCCCCAAACAAAATATCTGTCCTCTTATTGTATCCTATACACATGTCATCGTCTCCCAATGTCAGTGAATAGATTTTCTGGTACAGACTCGATTATTTACAGACCACCGTTATATAGCTTGAATATTTCGGAGTGCAGCGTTAAACAACAAATAAAATACTGACGAACAATAATTACGGTCTTTTAACAATTAATATATGTCTTAACTCAAATAGATTCATAATTCATATATGTATATTATGTCCAACTATGTATGTGTCCGGATTGAAGAGAAGATCTTTTCAATATATATCGCGCAGTGACCCGGTGCTATGAATATGATGTGTGTTACGTTGTTACGACGTAATTTGTAATAACGCTGTAAATTGTGATAAACTGCAGTAAAATGTAATAACACTGTGGTAAAATGTAATAACACTGCGGTAAAATGTAATACTGCGGTAAATTGTAGTTTTTATTACAATTTACCGGAGTATGTATTACAATTTACCGCAGTGTTATTACATTTTACCACAGTGTTATTACATTTTACTGCAGTGTTATTACATTTTACCACCGTGTTATTACATTTTACCACAGTGTTATTACATTTTACTGCAGTTTATTACAATTTCCCGCTTTATTACAATTAACGTCGCAACATTCGTCTCAGTGTTGGTTTGATTATCCATCACTACACAATTAGAAATGTATTGTACAAAATAGCAAACCCCATAAACATCGTGATGCCGGTCTCATCCATGTTTCTTGCTATTGCCTTCCACGACCTCTTCAGAAGGTACACTTGACGACCCGCAATGGGTATCCGTGGGTCATCTTTTATTATTACCCGACTCTGTGATTTCGAGGGTCCGGATTTGCCATTCATGTCCTGGTTATGACCATTTCTTGTAGAAACTGCCCCGGAAGCCGAGCAGCCCATTGTCAATGTAGACTGTTATAAATGTTGTTCAGATTTGGCAATGCTGATCGATAAGGCAAGTAAAATCTTTCTGGAGGTGCGCGTAGGGATCTGTAGGGAAATGTGTTCAAATAAAGCCAATTGTGTAAGTGTCAATATCAACTGAAGTATTGGGTACGTGAGGTAAAATAATAAAAATAGCATTTTAAAGTTCCAATAATTGCATTATTCAGTCTGTATGTAATCAAACTGTGATTAAATCACATTATTGTCCTATCGCTAGACATAATGATGAAAATGTTTCGTTCCGTAAGTCAAACGTTAACAATTTAAGGTAAAATTTTATGCTGAAATGGTTACCTGTTTACGAATGCTGAAGTCGATATCAAAATACTCACGGTTATAGACTCGTCTGTAGAAACATGTGTTAACAACAGGGTCTCCCGAGGTCAAAGGTTGGTTGTACACGTATGCACGTCGTCTATGTTGACGTTTCACTGGCGTACATACAGAATACAACGGAAACATCTACAGTCCCAGCGACTCCTGTGTGGATGAATTACAAAGGTTATAATGTCTCACAACAGCCTGACTATAAAATACAGGGATCATGACATGCCAAACAGGTCTATTAAAATTGATCGACGTTGAAATCTGTAGTAACGGTACTGTTTCCAATTTGTTCAAAGAGTTAGAAATGTTGATGCCCTGAGTGGAGCATTTACAACATCCAGTGAAATCACATCACGATTTATAATGCCCGTTTCCGTCACAAGAAAATCGATATTGTAATCGTGACGATTAGCTGTGAGGAAATTAGTCATTCAAATGTCCTTCACAACATCCTTTCCTCGGAGTCCACTATGGGCGTTGACCACTATATGTCGCTCCTGGCTGTCCTATATAACACCCCAAATGACTTGGAATTGTCTGAAGAACAGGATATGTTTTCGCATGGATTTATGCGTTGGCTTAGTTCCCTGTGTAATCATCTAGGAAAACCGGGATAGTCTACCAAATCATTAGAATTAATCAAGAAATGCTGTGGGTTTAATTAAGCGTTATCGCCAAGGCTTCAGGTGTTAAGTACGTCAGTATTACGATGTGCAGGGAGACGGCAGATGCTGACATATGACATGTGGTCTTGTCAATTAAAATTGGAAAGAAGTAGGTTTCTGCCCATGATATTAATTGATACGTATGTGAGTCAGTGAGGTGGGCATGTGTTTGTGACGGGTGACACCGTGGGGCAGGATACGCTCACCTTTTCGCGAACACCTGGTATCATTACTATTTGATAGTGATTCATAAACACATGTTCATGATATAGTCGGAATCGTTCAGTCGACTTTGCTTTATGCAAAGATTTCTATTGGATATGGAAAGGGTTTAGTCGCTTTATTTAAACATGTATTCAAGTTATAATGTCAACTTTACGTGAGAGGAAAGCTCAAGGCGATGCAGGCCTCCTAGGTTTATAACTTTCATGACAACCGCGAGCACAAGTGTATGTGGTGCCTATAAACCTGGAAACATAATGTGGGCGAACCGGGATTTGAACCCACGCTCATAGGTTTCTGACGTTTCTGCCCATTAGGCACGGCGATTTGGGGCGCCTTTGACGACTGTATTTAAGATACCGGCGTTTTCAAGGTGCTCACGTGATTTGCTGCACTGATTTGACACAAAATAGATCTTGATTTTTCAACAGATCGTGTTGACTGGGCGCCGCCATTTTGTTTGAAGCAAATGCAAGTCATACAAGAGGTGGAACCTGATTGGCCAATATGAGAAGGGAAACAACTCGTAATAACCACTGGTGGCACTACGACCGAGCCCAGAAATGTTATAGTCAGTTAACTCCCTTGCCTCGGGAAGATGACGTGGGAAGAAGACAATTCAAACACTGTGTAGATCGTGTAGGTCTTTTACTGTGAAAGGTACACCGTAAACGTTAGGCCACGCCAATTTGAAAATAGACGGTTGAGTGCAAATGGAATACTTAAAATCGGTATTGCAAAACGATTTTCCGAGGTGTTTTTGTGTTCATAGTAACACCATTCATTAACTTCCGGCAAATCGTTATCACGACCATGAATAACGTCACGTCGGTAAGAAAATCATATCCGTCTGGTCCACCTGCAACATCGGTTTCAGATCGCGACTTTGACAGCCCGCATCCCTGCCGTACGATTAGGGCAAGGCCTGTGAGGCGTCGATTTCGAGAGCAAAACCTCCGACCACGACGTCCAGCTGAACGTCAAACTTTGCTGCCAAGGCATTCACTTGGTAATTTTTATTATCCTCGGTGAGGAATTTGCTATGACAGAAGATGTTATATTTCGTGGACTAGTTTATACGCTTAAATGAACTGACAAGTATTTCTTCATTTGTAGTTTTAGGCGTGTGTTATTGTAGATATTTGAACTTTATCGCAAACCTGACACTCATTTAGTTTCTTTTCGTCGAGCCTATTTTTCTATTATAAACTTGACCATCCTCATTAGATAGAATACAGTATCCTTGTAACATTAAATGGGATAACATTGCTAAGTCAAAAAGAATATCCATTTAGGAGGAAGAGTGAATGAGTGAGTATGGTTTTACGCCGCCTTTAGCAATATTCCAGCAATATCACGGCAGGGACACAAGAAATGGGCTTCACACATTGTACCCATGTCGGGAATCGAACCCTGGTCTTCGGCGTGACGAGCAAACGCCTTAACCATTAGGCTACCCGACCGCCCCTGTAGGTGGAAGAACTTGAAGAATAAGCGGAATGGTAATCGAACTTGATACACGATTAGCTAAATTTCATTAAGTTCATTGTATGTGGTGAACTTGAATATACTGCAACCATTTATTTATTCTTTTATTATACTCTTGCTGTTATAAAGCAAACACACCGGATATTGAAAAATAAAATATGTAGGTGAAAACATTTTTATTTGGTATTGTTATTTCATATTATCCTCTCTGAGGTGCTAACAAGTGGTGTTTTTCATTAGCTGAGGTATTTAAATCCTAACAACCTCAACGTCAACATTCAAGAGCATTCAAGATGCTGCTTCTATTGCCAAGAAAATCCAGATACAATGTACATGTATAGATATATTAGAGAGGGGTTAAGTTCAAATATTTCATACTTTATATTATACATAACGCTAACAGTGTGATTCAATTATTAAATTTTGATAATTAAATGTGAGAGGATTCACAGGATATGCAGTGTTATGTTTGAAGGAAACTTTAATCAATTAAATCAGTTGTGCTTGCCTTGAAATACCCTGTTTTACAAACATCCATAAAGTGTGTATTTATGGTGCCCTGAACGACGTCGAGATCCACGCTTGGTTTTCACCAAACACCAGTACAATATAATTATATATATTTATAGTGTATGGTTACTCCTCTTCATCCATTATCGCCTACGTGAAAGCAAAATGTGTTGCTTCAATTTTTTCACTTTGAAATTAAATAAATCATTACTGAGCATGATGAATGGAAGTAATACATATTATATTAAATGCCAAATATAAATATATTCAACTCCCCCTGAATTAATATTGCAAAAACAGAAATTCATATGAACCTGAATATTCCACATCATACATACCTTCATAACCTGCGAGTTTGTTATATGAGTATAAATACAAGGATATTATCGTTCATGGGGAATCAACAAGGAACAGTCGATAATTGTGTCTTCATAACTTGCTGGCGTTATTTGTAAATATCTTGTGCGTCGAGAGATGAATCAACTAATATTATCATCGGTGAGGTGAAACAGTCCCTGGAGGGAAAACGAACAACGCCTAGGAGTAAGTAAGTGAGTGAGTTGAGGTTTACGCTGCTTAGACCAATATTTCAGTTATATTTCGAGTTGTAAGATTAGTGTGGGGGATAAGTCTCAAGTATAGCAGATCTTTGTCACTTTGGTAAAACCTACGAGCACTGGTTGTTCAATTATAGGAAAGCGTTGCTGCTACCAATCTGTAGGTCATATAATCACATGTGACTCCTCTGTTGTTGACAATAACAACCTTAGTCAGTTATGCAAATTTGGACCAAAATATCGTCAGCAGCCTCCTACCATTTGGGATCACAACTTTAAGATCTTAATGGATATTGTCGAAGCATATGCCAAAGAATTGGCCAAAAGAAAAGAGGAACCTCTTGAATGAAGTTTCAGAGTGGGCTAAGTCAGTGCGTGATGTTGTGATTGATAGAATGCACAAACTTAAGAGGAACAGAATTGGAATAAACCAATTCTGTCCCATTCAGCTGTCATCCAAAGTCAGGGTGCCCTTCATGAAACGTTTGTAGCTGCCCCCACTGACAAGGCGTCAAATAACATAACCATTATATGTAAGCATCACTACATTGGTTGTTTGATCTTGGTATAAGTGCCATATCAAATAATGCCAAATATAAGGCTAGTAAACTGAAGAAGAACCATCAACTTTTATCTTGACTCCAAAAACCTGAAGACATGTCCATTCCTCTTTTGTACCGGATTCCAAATCTAAAAGAATCTGTGCAAAGAGAGAGATATTGCTGGGTCCAGCAAATGTACCACCCAATCCCAGTCTTAACGTTTAACCATAATTCTTAATACAATCAAGGAATGCCTTTATATTCACAGAAAGTATTTGAGACAAGTGGAATAAATAGCATGTGGATTCTCAAAAACTCAAAGGATTTGCTTGACTTTTTACAATCTCCGAAACGAACCAGGTTCAATTCTAAAAAAAAACCATTTGCCTTTTCAACTTTGTACACTACTATTTCACATGCCGAACGTATAAAGGGAAAATGTAAATTCGTTGATCCATGGGGCCTTTGTTACAAAACGTGGTGACCATAGATGGAGTTATCTATCTTCAGAAGTTCAGGTCAATGTGTCCCAAATGAAGGCAAATGCCATCTGAAGTTTACTGGGAAGACAATATGTGAATGCTTGACTTACTCATTGATAACATCTATATAAATATGGGGGTAAGTAGTCATCCCCCATGGGTATTAATTATGCTTTGCTTTTTGCTGATCTGGTTATTTATGCCAACAACTCGGAATTTCCGTCTGACTTGAGTGTGAGTGAGTGTGTTGGGTTTAACGCCGCTTTTAACAGATTTCCAGTTACATCACGGCGTGTCAGCTTAATGTGTGAGGAAAGCCCAAAGTGATGCAGGTCTCAGACGTTTACCGCTTCGGTGAAACCCACGAGCACGGGTATGGTGCTGACAAACCTAGAAACATAACTGAGGCGAACCGGGATTCGAACCCACAATCATAGGATTGTGGCGTGCCCAAGGGACGCAACTCTGCACAGAGAATCGCGGTGCCTTAGACGACTTGGCCACCCGTGCCCCCTGTCTAACTTGAGGTATATCGATGATCTGATATCGTTCAATAACCATGAAAGAGCCAATTCCCTGAATCTGATATTCAAACCCACTGTCATAAGACCCTGCCACATTTAAGGGACGCAACCCTCAACAGCGAATGCCCTAACAAATTTAGGAATAACTACATTCCAACACATTGGTTGAAGCTTCATTCATAGTACATTGCATTGTTGCTTGGAAATAATTTATTAATAATGTTTCACCATATCATTAGTGATGATGAAATGTACAGTTTCATTATTGTTATTATGATGATAATATAATTTTCTTATGCAGAAGATTTATAGATCTAGTTATAAAAGCAAAAATGGGAAAAATCGTGTTTTTATAGTTTATCATAGATATTGCTGTAAACTCCGCTGCAATTGAGCATCAGTATCCTTTTCGCATGTACGTTCCAAACGGCAATTATCACCCGGAGAGCTGCGCTTCCGTACTAACTACATATTTTATAGTCACAACCTCATACATTGCTTCATTCTCTATCAACCCTCATTGTTCCGACAAAAGTATCTTACCTTTGCGATGTCTTGAAATGGAAAATTGATTGTGCATTTCATGTGAGTTACAGGTCCGAATGCAAGGAAGAATGTCAACACATTGTTTGTACTCTCTTCCAAACAGTGTCTCTTAACCGTGTATCCACTGAACATTACCCATAGATTGATGTCAGCCAAGACATGATCATCAGCAATCACAGCGAAATATAGAACTTCTCTACACGTTTAATCCAAATTACTGTTCACGAGACAGAGACTGGCGATTTCCCAATATCATGACCAATGCGAAAATAGGCACATTCATTAACTAGCATCATGTCAACGATTCACACGTCACGCATTACGCACCTTCACGGGTATTGATCCGACATCGGCTATAGCCAGAGGAGTTTAGTAAACAAACGTCATATAACTAGCCTTTGGATTTGCTTTGAGTTTAACTCGGGTATAGATTTGTGTACGTCCATGTAGGTTAAAAAAAAACAGTATGTAGGACTCATTCTTTCATTCTGGTCCTTGTGGTAGAGCTGTTTCACTGAAATGTTTACTGAATGAAAATATGCATATTTTCTCCAAAACAGTTATTGTGTAACAAACAGCGAATGGGACTTTTCCCAGGAATCGCGGCCTGGTCAAATCCACCTAGAACTTTTCGTAGAATGTGAATGATGATTTGCCTAACCAGCCTGACTGTGCCAGGATCCTCTTTGCTGCAGTTTTTTTAATTTTAATCTGTAAATTCTTTTGGTGTTGTTGATTGGACGAAACAAGAAATTCAGGGTATTGACACCCTCAAACGGAAAAGAAAAAGCTTGTCAGCCAACAGACCCCACCACCCTTGCTCTTCCCTCTATCACGTATATTTACCAATCACAATGGGAGAGTGGTTTGATTAGTGGGGGGGGGGGGGGGGGGGACCAGACTCAAGGAGGGGCTATCTGAACGACCACTGCATCATGTTTAAGTGTAGTGTGTTGCGAAGATCAGCAATCCTGCAAAGTCCTTCATTTGGTAGAAGTCGGCTGGCCTGAAAAGTGAAACAGAAGGCTTTCTGTTTGCTGCTCAGGACCACCCACTTCCCACTCGAAACAGTCAATGTGTGATTTTGCGTCAGAATGTGAATTTAATATGTCGATTATGTAATGAATTTAATGAGACTGTCCAACACATTGTCAGTGGATGCCCAGCTTTGGCACAGACACAGTATCTTAAACAACATGATGGAGTGGCTCGATCTTTTTTAATACCCTCTTCGCAATGCTTGTGGTTTTGACACAGAGGTCATGGTACGACCCAGAATATGTAGAGGGCGTCATGGAAAATGATAAATACAAAAGTCTTTGGAATAGGCCCATATACAGCCTCAGAAGTATCCAGGCCAGCAGACCTGATCTTGTCCTTTTTGATAAATCCAATAAAACCATTTATATTTTCTGTCCCTTTTGACACTAACGTGATGGCAAGATTCAGGGAAAACATGGCTAATATGCAAACTTCGCTTTCGAAATGTCACGCCTGCATCCCGGCAAGTACCAAGTTTTCCGCTCCCAATTGTTCTCGGTGCCTTAGGTGTGAAATCTCCCAATCTGTTGAGTGACATTGGGAGAGTACCAGTTTTGCTACCAGGAATACAGCCCTTCTGACAGTCTAGGTAATGCAGAAGGCTGCAGTGTTGGGGAGTCGTCACATTCTACGAAAAGTTCTGGGTGGGATTGACTAGGCAGCGTTTCCTTGGAGAAGTCCCATTCGCTCTCTGGGCTGTGTGTAGAGGGGGCAAAGGCCCTGAGCTGATAATGAGCCTAACCAGCCTGCGTGTGCCGAGATCACCCAAACCCTCTTTGTCGCATTTTTGAATTTAATCTGTACATCATCATAATAATGATGATAATAATAATAATAATAATAATAATAATAATAATAATCATCATCATCATCATCATCATCATCACCCACTAGTCATGCGCTAGTATACTAGTTGACAGACACAGCTTCAGCATGGCCTTCATATGACCCCAAGCCTATAATATATGATATAAATCCTAAACAATGTCACATGCTCCCCATGGGATTTAAATTATTAAACACATGTTTACGAAAGTGAGGTATTATCCCATTACCTTAATGCATAGAACAACCGTCAGCTCCTGAACGAACGGGAAAGGTTCGATTCAATTAGGTAGTGCAATTTACAGTGCATTGTTGCAGCCCCCTGTGGGTGTTACTATTCGTGCACATATAATACGTTGTTTAAATGAGTAACTGTACAACAACATTGGGAATGGCTGATGAAAAACCTTTTTGCTTCGTCGTCAGCTGCGAATGGTTGCATGATGATGATGCTGAGTAAAGGGCACCGCGGATATATGTACAGAGAGTAAGTAAATTAAAGCCACTTTGAACAATATTTCGGCCTGTCTGCTTGTTATGAGAGGAAATCCTGTAGTGGTGCAGGTCTTAGACGTTTACCGCTTTCATAAAATCCATAAGCATACTTACAAACTTAGAAACAGTTTGACTAAGGATTCGAACCCACGATTAAAGGTTTATGGCACATCTAACTTTTCACCGCGAATCATGTCATCGTATCCCAATTATGTGGATCGATGCTCATGATGTCAATCACTGGCTTCTCTGGTCCAGACTTGATTATTTACAGACCGTCGTCATAGAGCTTGAATATTGCTGCGGCGTTAAACAACAAACAAACACTCACTCACGCATATGTATATGAATACAGTTTGGGTGTACATGGAGGAATATCAGATTCAAAGTTAACAAAGCTGAACATGTGTCATTTTCCTATACCATGTTGATTAGAAACATATCCATAATCGTTAGAATTCTCTACAAAAAGCTGATTCCGACTATATCGTAAGCATGTGTTTATGTATAACTAATAAATTGTGACGATACTGTAGGTGGTTGTGAAAAGGTGAGTTTATACTGCCCCATCGGTGGCACCGGTAACAAAGAAATTGATGTTTTAGAAGTACCTGAATAAGTAAACTCTCCTTATCTAATTAGATGCATTTGTATTTTCTAATGAATTTTACTGGAAGGTGGCAGGAGCTTTTATTCATTTTGAATTTTAGATGTACTCATTCGTTACGTGTATATCACCCTTTAAAGTGTATGGCGCATGTTTGATAGGGCTATGTTTGGTTTTCAAGATTACATAATTATCATTTGATTTTCATTAATTCTTGCATGTTTTAGGCTTACATTGTGGATAACAATTTAAGAGTAGAGTGAGCGTTTTCCTGATATTTTCCTGCATATGCAAATACTTGACATAAGCTTTATACTTCAGTTAGTTAGTGTTAGCCTCCGAGAGAACCAAAGGAAATTGGAATTATCAAGGTTTGTTAACTGCGTTTGAGAATCGTTTTCTGAACAAATAATCATTTGAAGGGGGCATATGGGTGACCAAGTCGCCTTAGGCGTCGAAAGTCGCTGTGCAGCGTTGCGTCCCTTGGGCAAGCTATAGTAGTGGGTTCGAATCCCGGATCGCCCCGATTAGGTTTCCAGATTTGTAAGCACAATGCCTGTGCTCGTGGGTGTCTCCAAAGTGTTAAATACCTGACACCTGCATCACTTCGAGCTTCCCTCCCATCTTAAACTGACACGTCTTCATATGTCGAGAACACTGTTTAAATCGGCGTTAATCACTCACTCCGTATGATCATTTGAGGACCATGTAGGTGATACTCATTTCACTGATTTCATAGCGATAATTCACCCCAGTAAAAATAAGTAGTTCCACGGACATGGATGTTCTGTGATAATTCTAATCCTGTTATTGCTAGGTTCATATCAAAGGGAATGACTGTCATTCTATTCTAGGGATATAGGTGTCACAGCACACAATTAGCCACCTTGTGGCACGCACCCTCATTACAATAACTCAAAGCCCAGTCCTTCACAGTTAGCTTGTATAGGTGATAATCCTTGATTCAAAATGGACGAGTAGAAGCAGAACTGCGCTAAATCGATTCCTGAATATTTCTAAAACCTTTGGCCCAACCAGAAACAGACGCCACTAAATTAGAAAAAAGACCACACGTTCCTGAATCTGTAAGGTTAAACAAAGGAACTGAAAATCTAGACTTAAGCATACAGTGAATATCAAATAACGGCACAGTATTCTAACGGGGGATGGAATCTGCCAACTTTTAGCTTGACACTAAAGTTTTGATAACTTTTTCTCTCTTTTTTGCTGGATTACAAAACTCCATTTTTTTCATTTTTGCTGCCTAAGGAAAGTACCAAGTTGATAAACATATGCTGGTGATCTCTGGTGGAAATCGTAAATTGGACTCTTGATTTCTTATGGTTATGGAAAGGATTTTGTCGTTTATATGTATGTGGATTCTTATAAAGCTTGGACTTTATTCATTCTCATATATTATTATAGAAATACCACGCGTATAAGAAATAATTAATCATCGTCATATATTTCCTTTCAGAAAAAAGGATTGGTTTTGTATGATTGACTAGTAGATATCACATCAATGCCAAGTGTACACATGCAGTAAACTAAAACACATTTTGATTTTATTGAAAGAGAGCCTTTCCTTCATTTTAAAAAAACCCTAATGGATTATGTGGACGTTGTTTTACAGGCGTCGATATAGTCATTTTGATCCTGTGGTGTTGTGTGCATGTGCGTGTTAACGATAACAACGACTCCATGACGCAAGTCAAACTCGTTTAAGGCTTCATCAGTTCTTATCATTGCTGTCACTGCACAAATTGATTGTAATATTGTATTCTTATTCAGTATATGTGCCAATACGGCCCATAGTGCATCGTGTACGCAACACGTATTTACAACAACAGCAAAACCTGTACAATGAATATTTAAACAACTTCATTTACATGGACTATGATAACATTATCAATGTTGTAATAGTGACTTTTACAAAGTCTTACTTAAAGCATTGTTGCTCCTTAATGTTAAAATGTGGGTAAAAATAACTGATAATTTAAATAACAACGTCAACATCGGTTTGTAGGAGCGTACAGAAATGTGCTTCAACTTGGTCGTATCACATAAAACTTTGGCAAATACTTATTCCATTCTTCTAGATATTATGGACATTCGAGTGGCACATGCTATCGTTCTCTTTGTTGCAATATAAACTACTTTTAAGCAATCCCATAAACATGATTATCATACCTCCATGTCAGAATGATGAGATCTGATTGGTCCACTTGATCTTGATAAAATACTGTGTTACCCACCTTGGAGGGTTATAAATTTCTCAGCGGGGGAGTTATTCTCTTATACCAAGCCACGAGCAATACAGGCTGCATGTGGATTTCTCAGGGGCAGAATAAAGCCTTTATATCCAGCTTCAAAGCAAAAAGCCGCACGCTTTTTACGAGTCAATGGAAGTCACGTGACATAGCACAAGCTAACCTCAGATCATTCGAACGGGCTGTTTTCCTGCCCAAGGAATAAATTAAAAAAAACCGGGACGCATAAAACCCCTTGTACCCTTCGTGATCCTGCTTGTGATCAACTTATATTGTATTTCTGCTTCTGCTGTTTTGGAAAATCTTTCTGCTTTGGTATTGAATTTATTGCATCTAAATTGTCACAAACAGCTACGAAATTTCATAGATTTCATTGCCGTGAGAGAACGTTCTAGTCAAATGTTTAGCTTAAATTCGGAAAACTAATACATACAGGTGGGTTGATTTATTTCACGATATTGTTGTTGGTGTGTGTCCTTTCATAAAAGTTTGAATACCTTCAAGAATATATCACTTGGTCGACTTGTACAAACCAGACTTGATTAAAACCACACTTAAATAACAAAGGTGCATAGCAAAAACCCAAGTCTTATCACCTGATTCGTAGATTGTTTCAATAATTCATGACTATGTTCGAAATATCTCGAAGAAAGGTTAGGTGAGGTGAAATTGGGTTTAACGTCGCGTCCAAGATTATTGCACTTATATGGCGACGTACATGCACGTGTGTGTGGCTGCTTGTACTAGTACGGACTACTGTCGAGTTTATAGGGCTAGCTCAGTATAACATGCCGCAGTATAACATAAATACCCCACTCACCTGGGCGGACGCTCTACCACGAAAGCAGAAAATAAAACGGGCAAAACTTCTTTTATTATTTTCCTCTGCTATTACTAGCGAGCATTTCCATAACAAGTTGTCCTATATACAATAGAAACAAAACTGGTGACAGGATACAACCTTGTCGAACCCCTGTGAGATTATCAAAAATATCCGTTATATGGAAACGGTTATAGCTTACAGAAGTGTTCAGTTTATAGAACATATGTTGGGAAAGATGGTGCATCTTACCATGATTTCCTTTCTCTAAGAGCACACAAAAATGCTAATTCTGTTAACAGAATCAAACGCCCTTTTTATATCAACGAATAGGCAGTACAAAATGTGTCTCTTTTCCCTAGGGTATTTACATATATGAGGATATGGGATGCAAATGTTTGATCACCAGCTAAACTGTAGAATAATTTGCTCTGAATCCTGCTTGGCGTTTATGGCATTCAACTTCTCGATGATTTGATACGATTGCCCATACTGATAGTAAATGCATTTTTCAATGTGTTTAATAATAAATAGTATTCCCCTATAGTTATTAGGATCATTAATGTCTGCATGTGAATTTTAAAGATAATAACAACGGCATGACGCAAGTCAAACTCGTTCACCACTTCATCAATTGATATCAATGGTGTCACTGCTAGAATTCGATTTTTTGAAACGTCAATCCATTACATGGAGGTGTGTTCATATTCATATACACCCCTATATTCGTATATAAACTAGAATATAAACCCTATTCTTGAGTTAATATAAGGTCAAAGTCGCCATACAGATGCCTGACAACATTGTCTACTTCATTCAATGAGATAGTGCGTGACAGTTTTCTAAATTATCTTAAATCTCTTTATATCCTTGCTCTCATATGAGGTCACATAGTCAGACCAACGGGTTGTTTCAAGATAAGCAGATTAGTAAACCAAAGAGCCTCTATTTAACACTATTGCACAAACAGCGTAAGCAGCAATGGAAGCTAGGTTGTCTTCATTGATCACACTTGTTGGCATGTATATCCTCCTTTACAGGTAATAATGCATATTGAGTGAGTGAGTTGGGTTTAACATTACTGCAGTTATATCATGGCGTATAATGAAAATTGACGTTGAAGGTATTGGTACATACTTTACAGTACAACTAGCTCTCGCAAGAATAGTAAATCATGGCCTTTAGTAAGTTCATATACTGATACGTATCTTATTATTAACTGGGGCGGTCGGGTAGCCTAGTGGTTAAAGCGTTCGCTCGTCACGCCGAAGACCCAGGTTCGATTCCCGACATGGGTACAATGTGTGAAGCCCATTTCCGGTGTCCCCCGCCTTGATATTGCTGGAATATTGCTAAAAGCGGCATAAAACCATACTCACTCACTATTGTTAACTTATACTTATAGTCAGAGAATTCTTATTATAGAAGTCAGATTCAAATGATTAAATGAGTGAATGATTCGGTTGGGGTTATCGTCGTTTTGAACAGAATTTCTGTCATATCACATTATTTAATGTGCATGATCATAACTTTCAAAGACCAAGTAATGTCAACACATTGCTAAAGTAGCTATATTGAAAATCATACAAACTGTGACTGTGTTTGTTTCAGAGGCTACTGCACAATGTCAGTAAATGAATCATTAACGAGCTTTATGGGTGGAACCATTCTCAGTTACTTTGTTGACGTTAAAAAATGTCATCAATACTTGGATCCCTGCGTAAATGTGACGTCTTTCTATGGGAGAGAAACAGGAGCATATATTGTGTATTTCAACTATAAAAGATGGTATTTTTATCTGCCGACTGAGAATTACGTTGATGGGAAGCAATTTAATCTGTCAGGTAAGGTTTACTTTTCAAAACATTCTTAAAACAGTTAACCATTCAAAACTGGGTTACGCAGGTGATCTCCCTTGGTTGAGATCAAGTGATATCTCCTAGGAGATATGTTGCAATGAAATGTACGTCATGGTGTCACGATCAAATGACATAATAATATCTCTTCCACTGAAGACCTTCTCAGTATATAAACTTTCTTGAATAAATAAAAAAATTCTGTTGGTATTTTGGATTGTTTATGACATTATAATTTCGAGAGGCTGTTTATGAAAAATAAGTAGTTATATACAAGGCCGAATATCTGGCAAGTATGTATTTATACTAGTTTACCTTACACATTCATATATTTTCATTACTCCTTTACCTGCTGAGACACGTGGAAGCGGAGACTGGTTATTCTTTGACGTTGACGTTTTGAATTAAAAAGCATGGCAATGCAATTATATGAAACATCATTGTCACTGGCTATTAGAAAGAGATATGGCTATTAAGGGATAAAAACCGGGGAGGGAAATCAGTTTGGTACCAAGCGTTCACGTGAACATCATCATAACAGCTCTTGTCTTGCGATCAATGTTCGGCAATCAGTCGGGTTCGCGAAATACCCATGTACGGAGCGGCTGATTTGACATCCAGACACGAGGTGTATGCAAGCCCCTTAAGTATTACTGATGAAGATAGATGGTATATAAACCTTATCCAATAGGAACACGTCCCCTCAATACATTATATATATAGAAAAGGTATGATAACGATTATTTTCCACTTTCTCGAACTCATTATTAGAACAATAAATTTAATGAAAATTAGTTATGGATTGAAAAAACCCTGTTTCTTGACGCAACCGAACGTTTTGAACAAGCCTTCTTTTCTAAAAGCACCTGTCATTCGATTAATGGGAACTTTCATAACTCCATCTGGCAAGATCACGGTCAATGTGAATGACATCAACTCTGATGGCTCTATACTAACAACTGGTTATCTAGAATGTCCTGGAAATGACGAAAAACCGTATGTATGTTTCTCCACGTAATTGTCCCTTTTGTTAAATGCACCGAACGTATTGATAACTTTAAAATATCATTTTTTTATGTCATTTACTAATTATTATTTACATTTCTGCTTGAATGGTTTGTTACGAAACACTTTGGAAAAGTATGCTTATGTTGAGCAGGAATTCGATCAGGATTTCAAAAGAAATAACAAATATGCGAAGTATCTGCAATACTTGATCACTTTGCACACACAACACGGGGAAGGCAGCATTATTTGTAGACACAGTTACTATCATTCATCACAATAGACGGTACCTCGCGTTCGGAAATAGGTGATAAAGCAACACATCAGTAACGCAGGTGTATTGACTGTGGTATCAAGCACCGCGCCTCGCATAGTTTTTCCCATGAGTTGGCGAGTTGATGTTGCACACCAGTGTCATTCATCAAATATCACAGACCTTAACCAACCCAATCCAGTCGCCTTCTACGACCAGAAACGGGTGACCTATTTCCTCTCGAGGTCCCATAGGAGTTAAAGCGTAGAGAATAACAAACCTCTTTGTAGATAACTATTAAAACACTGGCTATCACTCAGCCATCTTTAATGTAGGCGTGTGTCTTTGTGTAACTACGGAAATTAAAACAATGAAAAACATTCGTCATGACAGATTAATGTGGACTTGTCAGAAATTCTTCAGAAATGATCGCGTCTCTTCCAATACATATGACAGATACAGACTCATTTGGATGTGTACAAAATCTCTACGTGTGCAAAGGCGTCAATTATTTTGATATTTCATTAATATTCGATCCAAAAGAGAACTTTCTCTGTTAGGCCATTATAGTTTCTTACAATGTGGAAACAATGTGATTCATCACTGATTTTATGACTGATGACGGATGCCAAACGGAATAAGGATCTATACCGAAACGTCGCCTTTACAGTAAGTAAGGATAAGAATTTATGGATGAACAACTTCTTTATTACAATTACAATTCATCCATAAATTCTTGTCCTTACTTAGTACTCCAACTTCTAAATGCCTATCAAAGAAGCCTTTACAGTAATTAAAGAGGTTGTTATCCATAAATTGTGTCTACTTTGATTAAAATGTGTTCCCTTTTAATGAACACATATACTTTAAGTCTGAGATTCAATGCTAAGCACGTATCATTGTCTTCAGTGGAATCGAAATACTTGCGGATCACAGGAATAAAACATCGTTGGACACGGTGTCATCAGTTAAGACAGTCTTAAACTCAGCACTTGAACTGTCATTTGCTGTCAACTTCAGCGACTGCACACCACCAGAACACATGGAGGCATATATGATTCTTGGGGGAGTCATCAAAGGTATACAATTATGTTTTTTGTTGTTGATTTACCTGTACCCGATTTCTGAACATAATTACAGTCATATATTTTATCCATAAGTGTATTTGATGATTATCCACCTTTTTGGGAAGATTGTACGCCCAAGAGGGAACAAATAATTCGCATATGTAAGTTTTAATGAGAAGTTATCATTATTACTCAACATAAAAGAACAGGTTAATATTTTCACGATTCTCGTTCAGATAAACCACAATTAGAGAAAGTCTGAAATTAGGCACACAATGGCGTCAACGTTGTGATGTCACGTTGGTTAAATAGACGTTTCGTTAGCTACTGAACCAATTTCTACAAAACTCGAATGCGAGCAAAATCACTTCCAGCTACGGTAACATTGGTGCCTATAGTGACTTGAGTTAATTTTTTTCTGTTTTAGATATCCAAGAAGATGGTCTTGGTGGTTATACATTCACTCAAATGACACTTGCCCCAGGATCGAGTTTATTGATTGCTGTCAGAATACTAAGCACAGGGGAGGTGATAGTTGGTCCAGTGGATGATACGGACGGTGGGGCTGGCGGCAAGCCCTACCCCAGGCACTGTATTCTTGGAAAGACCTTCAAATTATATGCTCAATGAACCGTTGTTTTGAAAGAAAGTGGCGAACGTTTGCCATTTCTTATGAAGATGATAATTGTGTTTCATAAGCGAAATTTTATATCATGCAAACAATAAAAGCTCTATAATTCATGTTGATTGCTGGTGTAAAAGGAAATTAAAAATTCTTTACAGATTATTCTAAAGGCACTTACCAGCCACATTGCGTATCACTGTATCGCCAGTGAGTTATGTTTAACTTCGTGATATGTAATCACAATGATGACACGATATGGTCATGGGCGGTCATATCCCCACACATTTAGGTTCACATGTTATAAATATCAAATATCTAAATATCAAAACCGCCTCCGTGATCTTTTGGTAGAGCGGAAGGTCCGAGGTTCGATCCCAGGCCGCGTCATACCAAAAGACCTTAAAAGATGGTACTTGTTGTTACCCTGTCTGGCGCTCGGCAATAAGGGGCAAAAACAAGAACTGTCGGCTCGGAGTCAGTATACTGTGTCGGGGTGGGGTATTCATGTTAAACTGCGATGTGGTATCTCAGTGAGCTAGAACCCGGTGCAATATAAGTGCAATAATCTTGGACGCGACGTCAAGCCCAATTTCACCTCAACTCATATAGAATGAGTTCTGTTCCTCATATTCCCATAGGCTATGGCGAATCACGATTGCTTTCTTTACAATTACTTTATGGTGCCAAAATCCACATCGAATTGTGGGTGGGGCAGTCGGGTAGCCCATTGGTTTTCCCAAAATGGGTACAATGTGTGAAGCCCATTCCTGGTGTCCCCCGCCATGATATTGCTGGAATATTGCTAAAAGCGGCGTAAAACCATACTCACTCACTAACTCGAATTGTAGGTTTGAAGTTTCACATTACGTACACTGTACGGGTTAGGGGGGATATGTAACTGGCATATTTACAGAGAACCACGACTCTATAATGAGATGACCACGTGACCAATTTATATTAGACAATTCAACTAACTCTAGTTGAGCCAGCAATCTTATAGATAATGTACATATCCCTCTTATCTCCTTATGGCGCCATGATAGACATTTACTTTTTAGATTTTGACCCAAAGTTTGAATGCGCACATTTTGTATCAATGCCAATGTCTCCAGAATAGTTTATCAAAACGGAAAATACGGATTCCATGCCTCCTAACAATGATGCCCTCGGGTCTTTTCACATTACTGTCTGATCCGACCTTTTTATCCTGGTGTTCTACTTGAAAGGTTTGTATTACCTGCGTAAATGATTATCCTTACATATACTCATTTATTCTGGCTTCACTGGTACAATGGTATTCAGATTGTTTAACGTTTCTTACACCCGTTTTTTAAATATAGGATCATCCTAAGGTTTGTGCAGAAAGGATGTTGTTCAAAGTACAGATAAGTAGATAAGTAACACAACTATTTCGCAATCGACTTCAGCGTTACAGACAACTTCTTAGATAGCGATGGGTTTTCCTAAATCATTCTGGAGTGCATGTCTTGTTGTGAGCGTTTTTCTACCGCGGTAAGATGAATTATTAATGTTTTATAAAGTTATGGATTCGCAATATATTTATTGTTTGACACTCTGACATTCAAGTATCAGGTAGATGACATCTATGTTACTAGGTCTCCAGTGTCGGGTCGCCTATATTAGTATCCGTGTTACATATTGGTAGATAAGTTTAAAAATACAGCGTCAGATTCTTAAATTATGGTTCAACTACAGCTATATCTATCTTCCTATCTTTTTATGGCATACTTCTGGAAACGCTCCCTCCATTTATTAAAGTACTTTCTTAATATTATATTAAGTGCAGGGTTAATGGTGTCCTGATATTATCAAAAGTTAAATGTGAACAAGTTTATATACTCGACTCCAAAAGAAACGCACATCCTAAAGTATGGATGTCTCTACCTGAGATTATCCGTTGACAACCGACGCACTGTGTTTGCCGACACAGGTTTTTGGTAGGGTTCTAATTACCTGCATGGCAGTAGTTGACGCTAGTCGGTGGCGTTGGCGCAAGTGAAAACGGATCATAACCATGTTTCCGTTAAAATGTTACACGTGGACGTATGCTTCTTGAGCACCACTGCGCACTGTTTGTATGTGCATTACGGGCATTATAACGATACACCGTAGTGTGGTGAACGTGTAGATCTCTTGCCATTCATGTTGCCGTGTTTGAAAGCTTCAGTCATGATCAATACTCAATGACGATAGCTTATGCCTAATCAGTGTCACTCAAAGAACTGTCGGACAGTTCACATTCACTTCAACACCTCACAACCCATTTAAAATCCATTAAAAGCGCGCATGTTGCTCTTAGCACGTCCTCAGAAAGAAACATTCTGGTCATTTTGCCATTTTGTTGATATGTTCAGTGTTGGAATCTGAAAACGATGCATGGACATGTTATTCTTTCACTATGTATCTTTTTGTGCAAATAGAACACTTGAATTGGAAATCAACGAAATCGGAAGTTAAAACGTGAAATGGGCTTTTCTTCAGGAACTTCAGGAACTTACCGTATATATAACAGCAAATAGAACATCACTTGTTCGTCTTACTCGTATCATTTTGTTGAACAATGTATTTTTAAGTTTAGTTCTTAATAAGAAAAGCAAAGTCACTTAAGAGAACAATCGCTGTTTTAGGTGTATTGCAATATTAATAATATCAGTCACCAAATATGATATTAATTGCATACCGACCAACTACTCAAAACGTTCTTATGTGCAGAAAGATTCCGAACATTTATTCAGATGAACTCATAGATGATGCATCGATGCAACGTGTTCATAATCTCACATAAGCATTCACTGTTGGGTGATTCGAATTGTGGATTTTGGAATTAAGATTAAAGTTCGTGAAACGCTAATCAAAACAATCACTAGAGTATCTCATAGAAATAGAAGTACCATAATGCATGGGGCATAGGCGGAGTAGCGGTATATTGTTCGCTATACAAAGTTCCTCCCCTTTGCTGTTCCGGGATCTGCAAATCGACTTCTCGAATCCCAGGTTCGCCCACTTTCTTACGGCATTGCAATGACACAATATACTGTTACAGTAAAAACTGCGTAAAACCAAACCCACTCACCACTCATCACAGTGCGTGATGGGCGAGGTATGATAAGGGCTCTATTTGGAAAAGTCAAAACTTTGAAATATTTGTGCGGAAGATATCAGACATGTTCAACAAACTCTCATATATTTGAACTTCTGACATGAAGAAATACATAAATATGGCTTATATATGTTACAGTCAATGTATATAATATTAGTCAATGTACACATTGCCTGATTATAGACATTTTATTAAGCTTTTATATTAACGTTTTCTTTTTGTATATTTGATTGAGTGATATTTGTAGAAAAATCTATGCATGGGCTAGTACCGAAACCCAATATGAATCTTTTGCCGCATGTTTATACCGTTATCAACATCTCCCAAGAAAAACAGTTTATATCAAAGACACGTGCATGTTCAAATATTTGAACACGCTTCGCGAAAACCTTTAAAATAAGCCTTTTTGGCACGTTAAACCTGAACTATTCATGACATGTAAGCGTTGTTATATATATTTCATGCAATGGTTGAATTTCGTATTCTCATTCATATGAAAACATTTGATAACATAAATACTTGTAAACTAAAGGTTTTCCGCATTTCTTAAATTATTCATATTCCGTGGGCGACAGGGTCCTCATCACACCTGTACAAATGTTTTCATTCTTCATATGTCGTTGTGTTTGTTTCAGAGGCAACTGCACAATGTCAGTAAATGAATCATTAACGAGCTTTATGGGTGGAACCATTCTCAGTTACTTTGTTGACGTTAATAAATGTCATCAATACTTGGATCCCAGCGTAAACGTGACGTCATTCTATGGGAGAGAAACGGACGCCTATATAATCTATTTCAACCAAACAAGCTGGCATTTCTATCTATCAACTGAGAATTACATTGACGGGAAGCAATTTAATCTCTCAAGTAAGATATTTTTTCGCCAGTTGCTACTTAATTTCTCTTTAACCATAAGAGGATAAGCAGGAACTGTAACTCCATTTGCATGCTTTATTGTCAAGGACGAGAAATAGGCACATATGACATACACAAAGGTATATTTCCGGTGCAGTTTCCTTCAAGAATAATAACTGACATATTTAGTTTCTTAAAGTTATTAACTCAGCTTGCATTATATCTTCATTTTAACTATATGGCCGAAGTATATAAAATGCATATGCTTTAACTCTGTCACTAACAATATATGTTCCTCGTACCTCACCTCCTTTCTCTCGAAACAACAGCGTCCGTGGCCTAGTGGGTAGAGCGTCTGCCGGGAGAGCGGAAGGTCGGTGGGTCGATCCCTAGGCCGCGTCACACCAAAAGACGTTAGGGTGTACTTGTTGTTATGAAGGGGCCTAAAACAAGGACTGGTCGGCTCGGAGTCGGTATAATGTGTCTGAAGGGGGTATCCATGTGAAAATGTGGCTTGATATCTCAGAGAGCTAGCACAATATAACCGCCTTAAGTCCGGACAAGTACAAGCAGCCACACACACCTGCTTACACGTCGCTACATAAGTGCTATAATATGGAACGCGGCGTTAACCCCATTTCACCAAACCTCACCTTCAATGAAACCATTCGAACCTCCTAGTGTAGCAAACATGATGTTGTTAATAGCAGAACAGAGCATTGCCAATAACAAATTATGTGCATCTGGACTGACATTGATATCCAACTTCTGCACAGGAATTATCGATAGTCCTTTTATATTTAAGCACCCGTCATTCGATTGCTGGGAACCTATATTACTCCATTTGGAAATGTAACTGTCAATGTTATTGACCTTGGCCCTGATGGATCTCAACTCTCCAGCGGTTTTATGGAGTGTCCAGGCAACGAAGAAAAGCCGTGAATATAATCCCTTTCATTACACTAATTCAATAAAATGATGTTCCCTAGCTTTTAATTGGCAAACTCAGCTGTAATAAATATAATCATACTTTTCACTTTTGTCATCGTCTTCCCATGCCTGACAACATTAACACATATCTATCTACATTATCATTGTTTGTGAGATTTCCAGTCAATTCAGCTTCGGCTTTTTACACAATTCGTGCTCACGCAGCATTATCCATGATCGTAATGACTGAAGTTTTAATGATCAATCAAATATCCCTGCATTGAATTGGTCGCTGGTAGATGGTAATACAACCATCACAATCTCTAGTAAATATTTTACAATTCGTCTTTCAAAAAGAAAAGGTAACATTTTTATTCACCCCAAACTGTAATGAGTGAGTGAGTGAGTGAGTATGGTTTTACGCCGCTTTTAGCAATATTCCAGCAATATCACGGCGGGGGACACCAAAAATGGGCTTCACACATTGCACCTATGTCGGGAATCGAACCCGAGTATTCGGCGTGACGAGCGAACGCTTTAACCACCAGGATTCCCGACCGTCCCTCCCAGACTGTAACTAGAGTTACCAAGTATAGCTCCCTAACAAAATCCCTCAACCTAAGAAGAAGGCGTGATGCATTCATGACTAGTAAGACTTTACTTGGCAAATCAGCAGTAGTTTCACAATAGTGTTTAGACCTAGCGTAATACTTTTGCAATAGTTAAATTCTCCCCATTAGGCAATCCTCGTATGGATGGTTGAAGGGTTGTCTCTTAAGACAAACGAAGCATACGTAATGAATCCATATCCAGACCAATGTGTTTACATTCTCCAATACTCTTTCAAATCATTGATGATAAAAACTCAGATGAGAAACAGTTTACTCCATTTTTGACTAACAATCCGCTATTATTGCTCAAGTATGAAAGTCATGTATTATCTTTTCAGAGGTATTGAATTATTAGCAGGGCAGCGAAATAAAACCTCACTGGCAACGGTAGCATCAATTAAGACAGCTTTACACACCGGGGTTGAGCTGTCCTACTCAGCCAACTTCAGCGACTGCATGTTATCGAGACTCAGTGAACCTGTTGCTGTTTTGATCATCGGGGGTGTCATCAAAGGTACAAATAGCACGATCTCTTCATAAATGGTTCTTGTAAAGTTATTTTATTGTATATATAGTTTCAATTTAGACGATGGTATGTTTCTTAACATTATATATGACTCTTACTGTTTCAGAGATTGAAGGAGACGGTCGTGGTGGTTATACCTTCAGTCAAATGACACTTCCTGAAGGGTCGGCTTTATTAGTCAAAATCCTGATACAGGAAACAGGGACGGTCGTGGGAATAATTAGTGGAATATCCTACCACTGGATTTGTACACTTGGAAAGACATTCAAAATATACGCTCATTAAACGGTTTTAATTCGTTTGGTCGCATGCATCCTTACTAGAAATATTATGTACCAACGGAAAAAAACAACTGTGCTTCATATTATGTCAAACAAGAATACAATTTATTCTGAAGGCATCTTTTCGACTGTAAGGTCATACATGGTGCACAATTTGGATGAGTGCGTGTTTGTTGGGAGTATGATACTCACACACGTGTTGTTGTTTTTAACGTTACATAATGATTATCTAGCTATCAGGTGCTCATTAAAACACTTTTGTTTAACCGTAAATAACGCTTATCTCTTTGGAGATGCTATCTACAACAGGGCAACATTCATGACTTGCCACGGGCCGGTCGTCCACGTGTTAGGTCACGTCAACAAGACAACCAAATTCGGTTGGTGGATCTGTGGAATCGATACCAAACTGCCACATTAACAGCTTCCTGGAAAAAATCCTGGACTGAGTCAGTACAATTCTATTTTCGGAAGTGGTTGCAAGTATGTAATCATATTCTAATTAACATAGCATGATCAATGAACACTGATAGCTTCTTAAGAGTAGAATTATCCGTTGTTGACATTATCGATATATATTTACTTCTTAGAAAGTCGTATTTTGGACAAACTAACATAAAATTTACTCCGTCACCAATGCCATTTAAACCACATTGCTCACAAATTCACAATTTTTTATGAAAGTTTCTATGTCTGCCTGCTTCAACCATAAATCTGTAAGAGCTGCATCTAAATTGTGTTGAGGCTATTCTAAATCTTTCAAATCATATATCGAGCAAAATAGTATTCTTAGGAAATAAAGCTTGTAATACTAACATATATGACCATTTTTGTAAGTAGATATCCTTTGGTGTACAGATGATAAGAACGGATCTGTATTACTGGGTATACATTGATTATCCGAAAGTCCATTCATTAATTTTAATAAGGATTTTACATCATATGCCCAATTACGAATTCCATGTTTTTCATTCATTGACATCATATTATAACATTTCCTTGGTCATCTATCGAAAGGCATTTTAAGAATCTTGAATTTAACATATTGAAAATATGTACAGTGATACACGTCAACATTCACCACAAACCCCTCGATATACAGTGTGTTACGCCAAAGAATCGTTTACATATAAGTGGACCAGTTCAATAGGTCTGTTTTCATTTTGACCCCATACGTCTACTCCATATAAAGGAATAGGTGTAATTTTGCATCAATTATTTAAAAAAAAGTTTTTGTTTGGTTGGTGTGTTGTTTAACGCCGCACTCAGCAATATTCCAGCTATCTGACGTCTGTCTGTAAATAATCGAGTCTGGACCACACAATTTAGTGATTTATATCATGAGCATCGATCCACGCAATTGGGATCGATGACATGTATCAACCAAGTCAGCGAGCCTGACAACCCGATCCCATTAGTCGCCTTTTACGACAAGCATAGTCACCTTTTACGGCAAGCATGTGTTGCTGAAGACCTATTCTACCCCGGAATCATCACGGGTCCTGTATCTGGTGAGCAACAGTGCCTACATGATTATTTCAACTGTGTCTGTTCAAAAGACATTTTAGGACCAAGACATTAAAACTGCCCCAACTGCGTTGCAAAACGAATATATTTTTTACACGTTTTGTTTTGACTGATAAACAGCAATGTTAATTCAAAATTAACATGTCGTCTTTGTTGGTGTCAACAAAATCAGAAAATGCACTGTCGTGTCACAGCTGGTTCTTCTGGTCCATCGTCACGATATGGCTGAAATATTGCCGATGTGACGTAAAGCATTAACACACTCACACTCTTCTGGTCCATTGATGACTTGATTGTCTGGTTTGTGAACAGGCCGCCGTCTCATGGCAGGATTACTGCTGTCGGTGTGATGGAATATATACTTAATTTTCTATGCAAATTGTATGAATTGCGGGTGCTACTGGTAGGATCAGGACATGCTTACCCTTTTCGCGAATACCTAGTGTCTTTTTCACTAATCCATCATATTATTTTCGCAGCTATTTTGCCCTTTACGCCAAAGGGAATCTGTTTCGGCTGATGATCGGGATTATTCTCTGGTGTTTACGTTTTCTATTATTGGTTGTCATCTGAATCTCCTCCTGAAGACCTGTTGTTTTAGTTTCGGCGGGTAATCAAGACTGGTTGTTCTCTTGTATTGACCTTTCATATTTCTCTTTCTTCTTGGTTCTTCCGATTACTCCTCGTTGGTAAATTAGGTCCAAAGACCCCTGCTATTACCACCACAAGAACCTCCTAAAATGGGCCCGGGCTGATTGTATTTACCTGGACGCATTTACGTAAAGCTGTAATGCCTCTACATATGTCATATAACAAATTGGATGCTTTCTTTCACCCACAGGACCTGCATTGCAAATACCGCATTCATAGAACACTCCTAATTCAGACGACCCGTGGAGATCCGGGGTAGAATAGGTCTTCAGAAACCCATGCTTGCCGTAAAAGGCGATCATGCTTGTCGTAAAAGGCGACTTACGGGATCGGGTGGTCAGGCTGGTTGTTGATGCATGTCATCGATCCCAATTGCGTGGATCGATACTTATGATGTCAATCATTGGATTGTCTGGTCCAGACCCGATTATTTACAGACCACCGCCATATGGCTGGAATATATTTATGAGTGCGGCGTTAAACAACAAACCAAACCAAATCCTAATTCAGACACACTGACACACCCAGTTACATGCGTGGTACATGTGTACATGCACTATGTGTTTGAAACTCCATCTTGGTGTACTAAAATGCTTCGGGCTGGACAATTCTCTTTAACGAATATACATTTAGGCCTTTGCTTATTTCTTCAAGAGAGGATAAACATATTTTCATAAACTATTTGCAGATCACGGAATGTAATACTCGATTGCTTGCCACATTTCTGATTACATTAGAATGCTATAGTTATAATGCAGAGTCCTCCTTCATGGAAGTGAACTGAAACATAACCCTTTTTATCAGAATTGTGTTTCTAATCAACCTGGTGGATTCCCTCTAGATCCAGCAGCTCTAGTAACCCACGACCGATTAACATGCATAGGATGACGTGAATCTGAGATAATGAAGAAAAAAGGTGTCATTGCCGATCAGAAGTGGATGCATCAGTCCAGTAAATCTATTATGTGAACGAAGTCACCAACTTTGACGTCATTAACAATGAATGCCGTCACCTCTGCATTTGCGAAATAATTTGCCTCTTCGCAAACAATGAAAATAAAAGAATAACTTACATGCAGCAGAAAGTTTAATGCCCAATTAATTACTGAACATATCTGTTCGATAGCCTGACCATTATGATAAGTATGAAGTAAAATTCACTGAACATTCATTTTTATAATTTGAACAACATTGAAAGGATGTTCTTCGGATGTTCGGATGTGGGGGAGTGTGTTATTCCATCTGGAAATAACAAAATGTTTTATTTCATAGTGACATGAATTAACAAGCCCGACTTAAAAACGCAGTCCCTATTTTGGAGATATGATTCGGCTGCTTGAATCAAGTAACGGTTAACGGTAGCTCTACATTGAAAACAGTAATGACATCATAACCATGATATATAACAACAACACAATGCGTTCTACCATGACAAATCTTAAACGCTTAATTTTAGTGAATGTATTTAGTGAAGCGGTATGCGTTGAAGTTGATGTTAGTCAGGCTGAACTAAAGAAACACCGGTTGCTATTAAACGAACATAGCAATTTACTTCCCCTAACATTATTATTTGATATCATTATTACATTTATATGGAAAGCATTGAACATGTTGAGCATAGCTTCTTAAGACAACATGAAGTTGACACCCCTGAAGAAAATTAAGAACGGTGTGCAAGGCTAAGTTTTCACCTCACTTCAATCAATGACACGCAAATTTGAAGCACAACATATGACGCCATAGTAGGATATAGAAAAGCACCAGAGTTTAATTTTTTGTTGTCCCTTCAACTACTCTTTTACAATTATTACCTTCCGAGATGATAATGCCCTCAAATCAGCTGTTGCAATCAGAGAGGAGTACTGTGATTTGAAACTTCTGATTGACCAAACAGATTCAAGTATTTTACAAATTAATGGTGTAATGTCGATTTGTTTATTTCAGGGGGTTTACTCCAATTGCTCAAACACCAATTGGAAAGCAGATGGTCTTAGATGACATCAAAGGAGAGTTGCTGAAGGGATCTCTGCTATCGTACAGCATCTACACCACGTACTGCCAACCCAGGCCCAAGAACTATACCCATATATATTTAGATGCCGGGCCTATTGATGGTATGTACACGCGATAGTGAACAGACATGTTCTTAGGGCCAACTTTACATGACAGTTGATAGCGGTAGGACAAGATATGCCGAAACACAAATGAACACAGACCTATATTCTGACATGAAACATATATGCGTGTCTGTCTATAACATTATTATCTTATGTCCTCACAAATATCGAAAATGGTCATTGAACTGATAGTAAAAAGGGCGAAAGACTCCAGCTTATAAAGGGCCCCCAGTTCTATACTATCCCATCCTTGTGGTGAGATTTGACCAAAGAGGCACGGGTGGTAACAATGAGTCACCTGACTGTGGGTCATCATGTCCGACGGTGTATATCGTAGCTTATGCTGTCACTCATTCCCAATCTCGATTTTGACAGTAGCCGTGATATCGCTGGAATATCGCTGACTGCGGCGCATAATAACATTCGCTCGACATGCGCCCCTCCGTGGCTGCAAAGACACCTAATGATGAGTTGTCTCCCTTAGCTTATTCAACACTGATGGCTCAATGTTAACGACGTTTTCAGTGTATCGATTGGATCCAGACGGGAGCGTCGTTTTCACCTACCAGGTTTTTAAGTGTGATCAACTATCAAGATGCCGTCATCAGATGACATCAATTTTGAGAAGTACACGTTTTCTCAAGTAAAGGGAAACGCAAGCCTGTTATTAACAAAAAAATGCAAGTACACATTCGGGACGTTTAGCTTCGGTGTATATGAAATAACGTCCCCACAAACTTGATATACTCGTTAGTTTGTAATTAACACATATGTGTGGATTACGATGCATAAAATGTCTTCTGCCCTGGTAATATCGTTGTTTCGTTTTTCAAAGGAAAAACTGTCGTTGCGCTACAATACGATCACCTTGTGGAACGGGGCCTTTCACCTCAAAGTTTACAATCACGTCACAATAGCCGCTAACGTAATTTGTGGAATTTTGTTGCAAGAACCATCGGCGGAACAATGTCATGTGACGTCAGCCTAGCAAAAGGTTCCTGGGGTCATCGAGTGTGCATAAGCTACTCTCAGTGACCTATCATCTCCACACGCAATGTCGTTGAATAAGCCAAGGGATGTTGAGGGCTTTCAATATTTGTTTGTGAAACGTGTTCCGAGAGTACATAAGCACGCGTTTTGGTATTACACAATGTGTAATACAGCTGTATGTTTATTAAACGGGTGATCTCACGGGCAAGTAATAAAAGTTATTTCTGTATAAAGGCCATAGTCCATCCTTATAAAAACGCACTGATGAAAGATAAACATAACATTAAGGTTGCATTTTCTGATAGATAGCTCATGTCATTTAGAGAACTGTATTTAGACTACAAGTTTCCAATATACAAACATGTACTTTTATGTCGCACTGCTATTTCAACTGATATCATGTGATGGCATCGTTATTTTACATAACATTGAAATATGGACAAACCTATAAAAGATGAACACCATCACCACTTTCCTGAAAACTTAATAACTTATCCATTTCTTGGTTTCATAATTCATATGTTTAGAAGGTAGTTCGTCTATTCCTTGCAAACAAAAGAAACGTCCTATACACCCGAAGGTTTCCATAAGTAAAATAAAAGTATGTAAAAGCGATTTCTACCCCTTGTCTTTGAACAGACAAATACTGTATCGTGACGAACATCCTGGGAATACAAAACATGAGCACACCGGTGTGAAATATTTTACAAGCGTTTCACATGATGTACTCTCACGATGATTCTGATCCATGGACATTCTTAAGTGACACAATACTAACTCAGTTAATACATGTCTCTTAATGCACAACATTTCAAACTTATATTTGATACGATTTATGTAGTAATCAACAAATTAATATCATTATAATCTATAATGCATTGTACTTCCTCGTACTAATTTTTCTAGTGAGTGAGTATGGTTTTACGCCGCTTTTAGCAATATTCCTGCAATATCACGACGGGGGACACATGAAATGGGCTTCACACATTGCACCCATGTAGGGAATCAAACCCAGGTCTTCGGTGTGACAAACTAACGCTTTAACCACTAGGCTACGCGACCGCACCTCTGTCTTCTAAATTAAACTAGACATGCATGTTGATGATACTGATCTCATACCTACGATGGAAGTACTAACTAACGTGTCCTATCACTATAAATATACACATTTAGTTTTATTGTCTGTTACGTTATTTGTCCTCTTACTGTATGGGGCGCGATGCCCACAACCCCGAGATCCTTAGTACGTGTTTACTATTAAAGGGCAAGTTCACACGGAAATGAACCATTTTTTCTTGTACTTTTTCCACATTAAAAGTGTTAACATAGAAGTGTCATAGACAAAAATATAAAAACATCATATTTAATTAACATATTTTTTGCACTAAAACGATTCATATTTTTCACATTTACCAAGTGTTCTATTTCCATAACAAAAACACCATGGCTTATGCCCCTTGCAATATGACGTCATTGATGCCAATTGATAAACATTATGACGTCATCATGCTTTTTTAGAGCCGCTTCACGTGGTGTAGGTACAGTTTTGTGATTCTAGCATCTCAGATGCCAGCCAGAATTGTGTTATGCTGAGACACCACTGCGCCGGAGTGTGTCGTAGACCATGTTGTTTTACCGCAAACTGGTCCTTGATATTTTTTGCGTTGGGAACAGACAGGGACCCAGTTGAATTGGCACCAATTACGTCATAATCTAAGGGGGATAACTCAGGCCTATTTCGCTCGTAAAACGAAGGCCTCATAACGGCATATCACTTTCACACTATTGTGAGCTTCCTACTTTCACTGTGAAAAAAAATAAGTGTATATTTTCAAACACAGATACTAACTAATTCTAAAATTGCGTTTTGTTTAGAAAAAGAAAGAAAGCGATTTTTGCGTGTACACTTCCCCTTTAACGTTATTTCCTCAACAGACTGACCCAGAATATCTGATTCACGGGGGGTAACTCTATAGTGCTTCCCGACATGATCAGCACTGGGTATTGTTGATAAATGTCTGACCTAGATACACGCCACACCTAGATTAGGCCGGCGACTAACACGACAGTTGACCAGCTGCTTTATGATGGTGCTCACTGCTCCAATACTCCTTCTCCTCTTTGCCAGTGTGATCAGGTAAATACTTACCTTACCGACACCCCAACAAACAGACTGTATCCACCTGTGTTTTTGTAGATCTAGGTAGCCCTGATATTGCTATTCTATCGACTACACCTGACTTGGCAAACCTTTGTATTTCTACAATGTCTAGCAATGCTCGTGTCGTTAGTCCTGGTATTCATATCATATCGAGTAATGTTTATAAAGGAAGTCCCTATGGCACTACCGCCAAAGGTATGAGCTAATGTTTAAGTAGGTTGATTTTCTATCTGTAAATGCTTATTTAGGTGGATCTTGATTTTACAGTTGCATCGACCTATGCTTATTTAAGTAGTTCTGGTTGGTTATATTGACCAGTGCATAGGTAGTATTGTATTTGCGGTTGTATGGACCTGTACATCACTATGTAAACTACCAGGAAAAAGAAATATACTTTACATTTGAAAATTGGATTTGACCCAAAAAGTACAAACGGAATCAAATCTTCACTCGGCTGAAAATAGTTTGGAAACACTGCGATGATACCCGTATCAAATACATCACCGTCGAAAAATCATTTCTTGTTTGGGTGTATACTCGCTTTAGCCCGCAGGATATGTCACACCATAAAGCACGGCTTGTCCCAGATCATATCTTATCTACTTATCATAGGACCTCACTATGCCATCATTTCTGAAAATATAACAAAACAGTTCTGTATTACCCATGTTCATTTACATTCCAAAAGTACAAAACATATTATTATCAATATTATACCTTTTGCAATTTATTAACAATATCGCCACATCTGTAAAGATTATTAGCCGAGTGTCTTTTCGTATCGTAAATATTTTATAATAGGAGTATAATATCTTCACTTTTTGGGAACGTTATGCAATTATAGTTTTTTTTAGCAAGTGCATGTATGCATCACATCCATATATAGAGATTACTAAAAGTAGTTTAGGTAGTGAGTGAGTGAGTGAGTATTGTTTTACGACGCTTTTAGCAATATTCCAGCAATATCACGGCGGGGGACACCAGAAATGGGCTTCACACAATGTACCCATGTCGGGAATCGAACCCGGGTCTTCGGCGTGAAAAGCGAACGCTTTAACCCCTAGGCTACCCGACCACCCCTAGTTTAGGTAGTGACCTCATTTGCATATATATATATAGATAGATATATAGATATATATAGATATATATAGATAGATATAGATCAACCGCATTAAGTAGCCAAACTACTTCGAAACTATATTATTTTTCTGAACATACATTGTACGTTCATTGCTAAAAGGAAAGAGCTTATTATACACCCTTCACTCACACACGCAAAGTAGGCAACGCGTGACGAAGCACCATGGTGCTTGTGGCGAGAAGTTGGTGGACTGCATTACAAATTACGAGTACATTTGGCATCTTGGGATACATCCCAAATTATATAGGATAGGGTTGCCCGCTTTACAGCAGGAACCAATTTATCCATTCTGCTTTACAGCAGATGGCTTAGTGTCCTCTTTACAGGGCAGCGGTTGCTGCATTGGTAAGCAACATGGTCATCCCAGATAATTCACTGGGAGAGAAACAGCCGTCCATTGAAGTACAGCAATGTTATGCTGCCTAAAAAATGTCTGTGACACCACGTGCAACGTTTGGTACCGCAAACGTCCCTGCATTTGCACAAACGGTAGAACCTGATCTCGAACGATGTCGTCGCGGTAGCTTATGTCATCCAAATTGGCAAAAACAGTGATGAGTCGTGTTCTCCCATTAATTGTGATGCCTCCCCATGCCCAAAACTGACGATGCAGTCCGGATGAAACCTGAACTAATCATTGAACGGTATACTGTTCCAGTCTTGTCTTATCAGAAACTGTCTACACCAAGTTAGGCGTGCCTGACGGTGACGTGGGCGAGATTTGGGCGTACCGCTGGACGTCAGGGTCAGAGATTGTGCTCCCTTAACCGGCTGTATACAGTTCTGTCACAAACTGGCCTCAACCCAGGAATTTTCCGAGCTGTTAATCTCTCAGTTTGGTACAGATTCCGTAGATTCACTATCCGAATATGGTTGTCTTGTTGCCGTGACGACCGGCCCATGACAAGTCATGCGTGTTACCCTACTGTTGAGATAATATTTTACTACGATGAACATTATAGTGTCTGGCAAATGTTATTGCGTCGTTCCTGTTTGCAGCATATTATTACCCACGGCACAGAGACGATGATTTCATCAAGCTTGTAAGGGGTTGAACAAAAGTGTTTTTTATGAGCAACTGATAGCTAAACAAGCATGTGTGCTGTTCACATTAAAAACTGCATGTGTGAATATCAACAATCCAAATGGTACGCCGTGCAGGAACAACCACATGCAAATTTTGAATCACGACCTTAAAGAGGAGGATATGTCTTCATGAATATGTATTGCAAGATGCATTATTTCATTTCAGAATAATCTTTTTGTTATTGAACTGTATTTGAAGCACAGTTGATATATATTATACCATGGTGAGCCTTGAAATGCGAAGACCTATTTAGAGTCCACCTACAAAACAGCAATAATTGAATTGAAGCTTTATGCAGCCTGAACGTATTGTGTATAAATGTACGTCATATCAATTATAAGCATCTTAATAAATCCAAACTGTATTCACAATAGCAACACTGTGCATTACTGATTTTCTTGATCTTCGGTATCTTAAAAAGTACTAATTCCAAAAGCGGATTAGCATTACCCTGTCCCGAGCTAAAATGATTTGTAATTATACAATAAACGAAAACACATCAATAATGGTTATTGAAAATCAGTTTGACAGTACTGCATCGTCATTCCATTGGCCAATATCTTTATAGTTCGAAACTTAACATGCATAGGATGACGTGTCTGTTTGTTTCAATCAACCAGCAGTAGCAGCAGCAGCGCTACTTACCCACGACCACTGCTACCTGAAGAAACAACTGATCACTTCCTGGCGGGGGCCCTGCTCAGTTACTCTGTCAACATGACTGGCTGCAAGACGGTGGCCCAGACATCGCCTCCCATCAAGACAAACGACTTTGGAGACGACATCAGACACGGCCGCTACGTCATGTACGGCCCTCTCAACAACCTCACGTTCTGGAGACAGCGTTACGTGGATGACAGACACGAAACTAGAAGTGGTGGGTGTGACACTATCTGAAACTATCATTATGCATTTCTTGTGGTTTTTCTAAGTTGGCATAAACATGTTTCTGTCACAGGCAATCTGACACACATTCAAACTCAATGGTCAATAACATAATTTGAAGATATATTTCTGCTTTAAGAGTTCATTCGTATATTTTCGTCATCCTCTTACCCAGGACCCACGTCCCGCCTCACTGGTGTTCAGATGGATGCCACCGGCTATGCTTACGTCTATATAAACGACTATGACCCAAAGACGTTGACCAGAATGGCCTATCTTCACATGGAGTGTTGGGCCATGACAGGTATATTCGACATTTCGTATCTTTACTTCTTTCGCTGTAATTGAGCTGTATTTCCTCCTCTGATTCCCCTTAATGACTTTGAAAATAATGCACAATTTAGAAAAAACGAGTGATTTTTAGTTTAATGTTTCAGGGTTTACACCAATTGCTCAAACACCAGGAGGAAAGCAGTTAGTTTTTGATGACATCAAAGGAGAGTTGCTGAAGGGGTCTCTTCTATCGTACAGCATCTACACCACATACTGCGAACCCAGGCCCAAGAACTATACCCATATATATGTAGATGCCGGGCCTATTGATGGTATGTATGTGATGCCGTTATTCTGTCCTGTGTTAATGCTAAGGGTATTTCTAGGTTGGATGCTATCTGTGCAATGGTTCCCCAAACATGTGTTGTCAGCGATTATTTTTTCCGTGTATTTTTGTTCCATTTTTTCCGTAAGCGTCCCATTTCACATACAGAATAAATTCGTCTACTACGAAGGCTTTAGTGTATTACTGTGATGTTAAAGCACTTGCTTTTATTGTTTTAAACCTAAAACCCAAATATTTCATCATGTCATAGCAGAAACACATGCATATGCCAAAATACGTTTAATAACAGAGCACAATAGAGTTACAGCTTATATGTCCAATAAGAAATACCATTATTCCTTTCTATCAGGTTACCATAATATTTACACCGAAGAATGATCATGTATTTGTTGTTTATTACCGTTTACGGTGTGCATGGGCGCCAGTTGTAAGAAGAGAAAGCGTCACATCAACTCTAAACTTATTGTACTGATAGCTAAGTGAATGTTAACGACATTTTCAGAGTATCGATTGGATGAGGACGGGAGCGTCGTTTTCACTTACCGGGTTGTGAACAGTAATTTATCAATGGATATCATAACAATCAAGATGACGTCATCAGATGATATCACCTTGGAGAAGTACACGTATTCACAAAAGGGAAATCCAAGTCAGTTAGTTACGAAAACATGCAAGTACACAATAGGGACGGTTGGGTTTGGTGTGTATAAAATAACGTCCCCACAAACTTGATATGCTCGATTGATGGCAACTGATATGTATGATTGTACTGTGGTGAATAAAGCGTCCCCTGTATATGATCCGATCATGTCTTGACTTTGTGTTTAACAAATAGCTATTACGAGGGGCGTTCAATAAGTTTTGCAACTTCTATAAACGACCAAGTCGAAGAATATCTTTTGCACTTTATGTTTTAATATAATCTCCATTGACCACAATACACTTATTCCATTTGTCCTTCAAGCTTTTAATACCAATTTTATAAAAATCCGCGGATTGGCCCTCTAACAACGCCTCTGTGGCAGCCTTTATGTCCTCGTCATCCTGGAAGCGTCTTCCACGTAGGGCAGATTTCACTTGCCGGAACAGGAAATAGTCACTGGATCTAAGTCTTGGGTGTAGGGTGGGTGATTAAACTGTTCGAATCCACATTCACATATGGCGGCCTGTGCAATTCTTTTGCTTTGCATCTCTTCTTGGTAAGGAACTTTATTACAGCGCGTTGTTCATGTTTGAGAGAATCCATGATTGTGACCACCCTTAGGTGAATGAAGCCATCACATCTAACTTATTGTTGTGTCTGGAACTTGTTATGACACGTGTCAACCTGATGTTATGACGAGTGTCACACCTGCCACAAAAATGACCAAGTTGCAAAACTTATTGAACGGCTCTCGCAAAAATGGCCACAAGAGGTGCACGAGTCGCTATTCGGCTTGTCCCGGAATAACACGAGTTGGTCACGAATGTTTTTAATGTGCATGTCCTATGCTGTGAACTATGCATAAGAGCATCAACTACTCTTAGTGACTGTAACGCTCAACTTGCATCCCAAAGGGCGATTGATGATCAGGAGATAGATTAACAATCTTAATAATTCCACAAGACATCGTAGAAGGCGTGCGGTCGCCTCCGAAGTGGATAGAACGTATGCCCGGAAGGGCGAAAGGTCGGAGATTTGATCCCCGGCCGGTACTTGTTGTTACCCTGCCTAAATGATAGACATGTAACGGGCGTCGCATGAATGTTTCGATAACTGAACATTAGTTAATTATTGTCAACAATTATCAGTTATCAATGAATTCACGCGCTGACCACATAACCTATATTGTTTACAGATTGATCAGTCTCCTCACTGTGTACACAAGAAACCATTTGTCAAGAGTGAGTGAGTGAGTGAGTAAGTGAGTATGGTTTTACGCCGCTTTTAGCAATACTCCAGCAATATCGCGGCAGAGGACATCAAAAATGGGCTTTAGCAACTAGACTACTCCAACTACTCCAACGCCCCCCCCCCCCCCCCCCCCCCCCCCCTCAAGAAGGTCCTACGTTATTATACGTGTTGGGAAATTCATACCTCAAATTGAAATGAAAACGAACAAATACCTCACCATAATACTTGTGAAGAACACGAAAATCCTGGGGAAATTAATAGTGTATTTGAAATTGTATTTTCTTTTAAATTTTAGTATCTTCCTTTCTATTACAGTACTGACACCCTGCAGCCAATGACGAAATATGTACATATATTGGGTTGTAGACTGTAAATATGCGACGCGAATACATTAAATTTGTATGTCATGGCCTTTGATTTAACAAACAAACAAACAAACAAACAAACAAAACAACCGTGAAACCTTTACGGCATTTTGATAAACCAATTAAATTTCCTCTTATCGTCTTATCATCCACAGGGTGTGTACAAATTAAATGTCACTATGTCAAGTCTTGTCACCGGGAATTGATTTTGTGAAGCCTGCCAATGTTCCTGCTAGCTGTCCTGTGTGTATATCATTTCACTTAGGTATGTACCTATGCTCTAGGTTGTCTATATATGATCCTCTACATGGTTGTATCTAACCTATATAGTCTAGTATATGCTCGCTTTGTGGAACGGGGCCGCTTTACGTAATATTAAATTTCTAAACTGTTTGCACATCAGCCATGTTACATGTATTGAATGTTACAAATACCATCTCGACACAAACAGTAGAAAACGGGTTAGTGGGTCGTTACAGAAATCAGATTAAATCTAATCACCTGCTGTCGTACACGAAGGCGCCATCATGACCCGATCGTGCCATTTGACCATTCTTCTGTTAGGTATTCCTCTGGGGTATGTTGTACGTTGTGTGGTATTGTTTAAGATATTGTAAAGTGTTTAATCGTATTTTCTTTCTGTGCTTAGTTGATCATACCCAGCGGTCATTCGGTAGGGGAATTGAAGTATTTCATGTGGGGGGGGGGGGGGGGGGGGGGGGGGTGGAGAGGCCTAGGGTTAGTAGACTGAACGTTTGATGTAAGGGTGTGGGTAGGTGTCAGAGTAGGTGACAGAAGATGGGAGGTTTGGTGTCAGATTGGTGTTGGGGCTGGTCGAAGCCGGGGAAGGTGGGAGGGGGGTGGGTGGGGGTTGGGGTTGGGGGTGGGGAGGAGGGGGATTAGAAAACGATTGGCCAAGTTGAAAAGGCTGTGCTGTAATTCGCTTTAACGGGTAATCTTAGAGTGTGAGTTCGAATTTATGCCCCTTTGGAAGTTTTTCAGTCATATCACGTATGTGGTTTACTTTGTTAAAATCAACAAGAGCGGATATGGTGCCGACGAACAAAGAATTATAATCGGTACAACTGCTGGATTCGATCCTGATCTAAGGGGAGCAACTCTGCATAACGAATCCTGAGAATACTGATACCTTTATATTTACCCTCTCACTTTTGCCTTTAGTATTATATAGACTTACCAGCACACATATTTTACCGAGAAGTCTGCCTGCCTGGACGCCCAAGCTCTTGACTCCAGGAGAGTTCCTAGACTACTACATCAACGCCGCAGCTCTCAGCTACTTCGTGAACATCAAGCAATGCACCAACGACATCTACAGCAACATTACGATGTATTCGTATGGGGATGTCATCACCAATGGCTACGTGACCAGTTACCCTACTGGAAAGTTCATCTTGACGTACAGCTCAGACAGGGAGGTCGACGGGAGGCACCTCAATCTAACTGGTTTGTAATGCCCCATTAGACCGCAACTCTACAACCAGCTGACTCACACAGACACACGCGCACGCGCGCACGCACACACACACATACACACACATATACACACGAACACAGCAATCCCTACTCTTCAACTACAAATAATTCAATGTAGGCTATAATAATAATTATCTTGTTTTATACAGGTCCTGCTATCAGGTCAACAGGCATTGCCCTTGACGACTCACCAGATGTGCTTGTGGGTATGAACGACATCAATCCCGCTACCGGAAGTGTAATGGACCAATCACAAGTTGTCTGCAAAAACGAGGGAAACGACCAAGGGTGCTTATTCGTAAATATATATATATATATATATATATATATATATATATATATATATATATATATATATATATAGAGAGAGAGAGAGAGAGAGAGAGAGAGAGAGAGAGAGTAACTCTTCTGTGGATGGTAAACGGATAGATTGAACTATTACATATATATGATATATGAGGGCGGTGGGGTAGCTTCGTGGTTATAGCGTTCGCTCGTCACGCCGAAGACCCTGGTTCTATTCACCACATGGGTACAATGTGTAAAGCCCATTTCTGGTGAACCCGCCATGATATTGCTGGAATATATATATATATATATATATATATATATATATATATAATAAAATAATAAAGTCCACGTCATCTTCTTTATATCAGTTTCATACATAGTACTTTCGCTCTCTCATGACAACTCTTCAGTGAAGATGATGGACTAACGTGGCCTTTATTATTTTATTATATATTACATGTACACCGAGTGAACATTTACCTCATTTTTGTATATATATATATATATATATATATATTGAGTGAGTGAGTGAGTATAGTTTTCCTATAGTTCCTTGAGAATCTGAAATTAAAACTGAATTTGGTAAAAGCAGAATGTCTCACTCTTCCTCCATTCTTCTTCAGGGGTTTTCAGTTGTTTGCTCAGACGCCTAAAGGAACTCTACTGACGACGTTGAAAGATGTTCAGATGTCGCTTATGACTGGGGGGATTGTGTATTACGTCTTTGATATCTACCACTGCGTACCTGTACAACCATTAGATGCCAAACAGTACTACGCTGGAAGAATCGTAGGTACGCAGAATCACTTAGTAGACCCCCGTGAACATGAACACATTTTTTAGTATTAGTAAACAGCTGCTATGTTACATGATTGAAAGAGTGAGTGAGTGAGTGAGTTTAACCCCGCTTTTAACAGTATTCTAGTTCTATTCCGTGTTAATCCAGCAACCAAATCATTGTAATTCTGCAACAATACCGCGCTAAATCCGTAACCACATCGTTCTTATTCCGTTACAGTAAAGTGATAATTCTGCAACTGTCTCTACCGCGTTTATTAGGCTAACGTATGTCGATAGTACTTCAGAGGTTTTACGGACCTGAATTGAGGTTAGAGGTATTAAGTATTTTCAAAACAGGCGTTATGGCATTTAAAACTACTTACTCTTTCAACATGCTATTTTTCAGATTTTCGGATCAACAAGAAAGGAGCAATGGTATTTTCGGATCGCCTCCTTGGCCTGGGGTTCATTACAGTCTTCAATGTTGAGCTGACGTCAGAAACTAACGTCACAATTGACATGTACATGTACTCGCGACAAACATCGGAGTCAACCCATTTGGCCAACAAAAAATGCATATATGGAGATACACTTAAAATCTACAAACATTCTCAGTAAATTAAGTGTTTTTGTTCACAAATCAGTTGATAGACCAATAAAATTACTAGTTTCTCCCTTTGTTTGTCCCAACATTTGGTTTTACTTTGAACTTTACATGTTACATGTGTTTCAATTATTTTCATTAGGACCGCCGCCGTGGTCCAGTGGTAGAGCGTCCGCCCGGAGAGCGGAAGGTCCGGGGTTCGATCCCAGGCCGCGTCATACCAAATGACGTTAAAAGATGGTACTTGTTGTTACGCCTGTCTGGCGCTCGGCATTAAGGGGCTAAAACAAGGACTGGTCGGCTCGGAGTCAGTATACTGTGTCTGAGTTAGGTATTCATGTTAAACTGCGGCATGGTATCTCAGTGGGCTAGCACTATAAATCGGCCGGAATAGTACAAGCAGCCACACACATGACTGGTTCTAGTTTGAATATTATTGCAAATTTACGATAATGCTTACTCAACGAATTTACAGAAACACAGATCATATACAGACATTGACTGCTTAGAATTAACCTGCTCAACCAAATGCCGGCTTCGGCCTTTAATTGAAGATAGTCTGGTGCCTTTTATCACCTTACACGATATACGGCTTTTCCATTGGACGAGAGGTCGGTCACATGACCGCGAAATTGACGTTCATAAGTGTATGGACGACACAAATTGACGTTCATACGTTTTTCACGAGACCGTGTTCTTGAAATGACGTAAAGACTGACGGACTACTTCCACATTTCTGGAGAAACCCCTGGGAATTCCTTAGCACGAAAACATACATAAGCGTTCTTTCTGATCAACATGCCGACTCGTACCCTTCTCATGGCCATTTTGGCGACCGGGTTCCGCCTTAGCGCAAACGGGCATACCTAGAACATTTGTCTACTCGTTGCGTACTGGTTCACATATGTTTCACCATAAATTATATGTATTTCAGATGCAATTTAAGGAACAACGGGACATGCGGAATTATACAGTATGATTCAACACATTTAACTATGTCTTGTCTATGTTTTTAGATGCAAGACATATGTAAAATCAAAACGTATTCCTGAGGGATTCTTTGACGAAGTCATACGCGCATTCTGATTGGTTTGTCGTATTTTCCCACATAACATTCATCGATAGGGGTGGGGTTGGGGTTGGGGACGAGTAGGTCTAGCAGGTAACGGAAAGGGGCGAGTGGTGACGAATGCATTTGAACATACCGTATTTCCGAGGTGGATCGCTGCCCCTTGTTGAAACCATCCGCAATGTTTAGATGACGATTTGCCTACATTGTTTTGATCATTCATTACGAGACCCTGCACATATATTACAAATGCTGACAGTATATTGCTTTCATTTATCACTATGCAAAGCTATCAGATATCAGAACATGACCAATAGTAGTTACCCAGTACAGGAACAATGGTCCATATGAACCTTTGAACATATAAACCAGCAACTCATCTTCTCATGACGCGTCACGTGTGACAGCCGGTAGTATAGTGTTCCCAACACTCGCAATCGAGAAGTCATTGATACCACCGGTTATCTACAGAAGCGACTCAACACCCTGGATTGTCTGATAAAGAAGACAGAGAAGTATATATAATAAGGGCACGTGTTGACATGGAAACCTACCTGTTGGTGATCGCTACTGGGCTTATGTACGTGAGTTAAGCATAAGAAAATGTTGTATGATAGACATCTATTTGCTGTATAGGGAACTATTGTTTATGGGTTCCTGTGCTAAATTGGCGCTGATTATGTTTGCTGGCACTATACCCGTGCTCGTTGGTTTCACCAAAGTGGTAAACGACTGAGAAATGCTTCACTTCAGGCTTTCCTCTCACACCAAGGTGACGCACCGTGGTATAACTGAAATACTGTTCAAAGCGGCGTTCAAATTCTCTGACTTAAACATCATTGTTAATACTTTTGAATAATATCATTGTCTTTCTCTTAATTTTTCTAAAATTTCCCGTTATTAGTCCAAGGACACGGAGTGTTATAACCATTTCATTTATAAGAATAACAGTTGCTGGTGATTGTGAAATTATTGTTCTCTTCTCTGAACTCTTTAAACGTGTCGTTGGGAGAAAACAAGTAATTGTGACACCTCAATACCTCGATATATATTTGGGGCCATCGATAGTACACTTTACCCGTTGTTCGAGACAAGTGTAGTGTCGATGCGGTGTCAAGCAAAATTCAAGCACTTACTTTATTATGCAAATTCTCTGAGTTGCGGGCGCTACCGGTAGAGCAGGACATGCTAACCCTTTTCTCAAACACCTGCTGTCATAAGTGATTTTCAGTCATCCATTTATATAATTTTCAAAGCTATTTGGCCTTTTACGCCCAATAGTATCTCTTTGGGCAGAAAATCGAGGCTAGTTATTATCTGGTGTTGACGTTTTATAGTTACCATATCCCGGATTACTTAGTGGTAATATAGTGAGATCGTCTTAAATTATATGTAATGATGTAATGAGTTCAGGTTAACGAGGTTCCAGACACCTTAAATAAAGAAACGTCATCAACGTTATCAGTAGTTAGTTTTCCACACTTGATACAGAATCACGAAACTTACAGGCCGCTGGGACAAAACTGGGATAGTGCCAACGTTTGCGTTAACCTCCATTGACGCATTCACTCACTTCCCAAATAACCGACATTCTTTCATGACTTTGAAATAGTTTAAGGTCAGTTGTTGAATCAGTTTCAACGGTATTAGCAAATGTAGGTTGTTACAAAGTGTTGAGTTGCGGTCCCTGAAATATATAACGTATGTGACAGTTACGTTTTAACAGAAAGCACCTGCCCTTGAAAATCGACTTTAATAATAGAGACTATATTACAAGTGTTTGAGCGACCATGTCCCATTTTACCAAGGTTAGGCGGGTGCTCCTGCAAACCATCACAGCTATCATTTGGAGATGCTATCAAGTTTCTACAAGTCGGGGGGCAGATATCCTACGACTTGAATGTCAGTAAATGCAGCAACAGTCTGCCCAAGCAGATCCCATCCTTCTCGTGGGGGGACAGGGTTGACGACGCCATCATCTTTGACGAGGGAAGTGCACAGTTCTCAGTAGAGTTCTCTATCACCAGGAAGGTCAACGGGATAAGATATAACCTTACAGGTAGGTATTCACCCCTTCTAGGTTACACACAACCAAATGATCTTCCATAGACTTCTATAGCGACGTTATCTTATTTTTTAAATAATTAAGAGCTATTACCTATTCGTGTGTGCATAGTTTGGCCTTAGAGCAGCAATAAAAACAAAAAAATGACCAGCTCAGCCATCTACTTTTCTGAGTACAGGAAGCTAAACACACCACCCGCAGTTCCGCACCAAATGTCACCTACTTGAAAATATCTTTGGTCACATTCAGCATAAGTCATCATGTTGAAAAAGACAGCACTCAATATAGAAAAAACATGGTCAGTTTTAATTACTTGATGTATGTACATTTAAAATACATAACAATTCTTACACAATACCATCAAATCACAGCCTGCATATATCTATTGATCTGCACTAAAAGCTACGAAAACGGAAAAGTCACATCTGGTTCTGATTTAGTGTAGCAGAAACTGTACTCCATGTACTGTTGAACCATGTCATCAACGAGATGGGGTTTCATCTTGAACTCAATCAAACGCATTAATGCAAGCCCAGCGCGTACAGATACACACATATATAGAGAGAGTCAATGCGTGTACGGTATATCCATACACAGGTGTATGAGTACATGTATATCCAGCGCTTGTAGACACATGTACATCTGTGCTGGAACAATGTTTGCAGAGACCCTTGTGTGTGAGGTTAAAGTATACACGACACATACATGCAGCTTATACACAATTCTATGAAGGTCATTGCATGCCAACCACATGCAGACACTATCTATGTCATTTTATACCCAGCATGTACAGACACCTATCTATGTCAATGTATACCCAGCATGTACAGACACCTATCTATGTCAATGTATACCCAGCATGTACATACACCTTTCTCTGTCAATGTATACCCAGCATGTACAGACACCTATGTCAATGTATACCCAGCATGTACAGATACCTATCTATGTCAATGTATACCCAGCATGTACATACACCTTTCTCAGTCAATGTATACCCAGCATGTACATACACCTTTCTCTGTCAATGTATACCCAGCATGTACAGACACCTATGTCAATGTATACCCAGCATGTACAGACACCTATCTATGTCAATGTATACCCAGCATGTACATACACCTTTCTCAGTCAATGTATACCCAGCATGTACAGACACCTATGTCAATGTATACCCAGCATGTACAGACACATATCTATGTCAATGTATACCCAGCATATACAGACACCTATGTCAATATATACCCAGCATGTACAGATACCTATCTATGTCAATGTATACCCAGCATGTACAGATACCTATCTATGTCAATGTATACCCAGCATGTACAGATACCTATCTATGTCAATGTATACCCAGCATGTACAGATAACTATGTCAATGTATACCCAGCATGTACAGACACATATCTATGTCAATGTATACCCAGCATGTACATACACCTTTCTCAGTCAATGTATACCCAGCATGTACAGACACCTATGTCAATGTATACCCAGCATGTACAGACACCTATGTCAATGTAAACCCAGCATGTACAGACACCTATGTCAATGTATACCCAGCATGGACAGATACCTATCTATCTCAATGTATACCCAGCATGTACAGACACATATCTATGTCAACGTATACCCAGCATGTACAGACACCTATGCGTGTCAATGTATACCCAGCATGTACATTCCGTACATGTACCTGTGTAGACCCATCTGTCTTCCCTGTCATATATCTTCTATATGTCTATCAAATCGTGTAATAGCCAGTGTTGTAGTATTAATGATATGCAGGTGACCCCGGATCAGCAGAACATGACGATTTAGACAGAGTGTCGGTCTACTCAGAATTTGTCAGTGTCATAAGTAAACATGGGGACACAAGTTTGGTTCAGTACAGTACTAGACATTCACATGTATCACGGTTTGTCAGCATAATTTGGAGTCAATATTAGTGCTGGTACCCGGAATATAGAGTTTTGATAAGAATGTTTGCAAAGACCGGAACTAAATGCAGGTTTATATAGTGGGGAAGTGCTCAGATGACAGTTTTTGACAGAGGTGTATCTGCACAGCAAATACACAGATATGCTTATGACAGCTTATCTCTACTTGGACAGAGGTGTATCTGCACAGCAATACACATATATGCTTGTGACAGCTTATCTCTACTTGGACAGAGGTGTATCTGCACAGCAAATACACATATATGCTTGTGACAGCTTATCTCTCTCTATCGCCGATGATCAGATCGCCCTGTAAGGTTCACTCAAGTATCCGTCAGTGCCGACCAAGTCTTTGTGGAGATCACGGACGTCAACGAAGATGCTCCCGCCTTTCTTTCAACCGGCTCTATTCAGTGTGCAAGTACAGACGGGTAAGGCCATCATTTTAGAAAGTATCAAATGCATGTCTTGAGACCTCTGGATTCTGGAGATTCTCAGGAAGCGATGTCAGAGAGCGAACAAAGTACTTGGCACCAACGTCTACATGACAACTTTGTCTATTTTACTTGGATGGGTGGGTAGGATGATGCCAATTGATATCAGATCATCTGTTTGACACCTAATGGAGTGCTATCTGCTAGTTGTTAGCTACTGGTTGCACACGGGGATATCTCTCCCTTTTACTCCCATTATACAGGAACAAGTAAGAGACCAAGGATTGTGAATACATACTAAATCACAGGAGACCTCACGCAGAATCACTACTTTTGATCCATCTGACTGAGACTAATATATCGAAACGCTTAGTTCAAAAGCATTTCTGCACATGTGTTCCTTATTCAGCAAGATGTGTTACGGTCGGCAGTTACCTAACATATCTCAGTATGTTACAAAGAGTAGAGGAACCCATATGGCTACAAATACTGCTTCCAGGGGTGTTGTTGTGAACAAGTTGTCCTCGCCAAGCGGAGAGGTGACCACCCAGGATGACCTCATCAGCCGCCTCCGCATGGGCTACGCCATGACCTACGCGTTACAGTGGGATAAGTGTTCCCCAGATAACACTACGACCAACCAGTGGTGGTCCGGGAGGATCTCAGGTGAGGGAAGGGGATGAAAGGGGCGAGTAAGTGAATGAAAGGTAAACGCGTGCAGGAGGAGCGAGTGAACGAGGGGGTAAATGCCGAGGTGAGCGTGTGAATGAGGGATAAGTGAGTGCTTGAGAAGTGAGTGAGTGAGGGGTGAACGAGTGGTAACTGAGTGCTTGAAGAGTGAGTGAATGTGTGCTTGAGGAGTGAGTGAATGGGTGGGGTTTTAGGTAAGGGAGACAGTGAGTGATCATATAGTGAATGAGTATGGGTATATATAATTGTTGACCTATAACGTGTATCTATTTGTTTCCAGGTTACCGGTTTGGCCACAATGGCGGCGTCAGCTTCACCCAAGTTGTAGATAGTGCCCAAAAGGAGTACTTCATCGAAGTCAGCGTCATGACGTCCAGTGTCAAAGTGCAGATGTTCGACATTGAAAGGTTACAAAGGAAGCAGGGTCCGACAGAAACTAGAATGTGTGCATTGGGCCAGAGCTATCGAGTCTTTACGCACCAAGACTCATAGTATCCCACAAACCATCAATAAAATGTGTCCCTGCTCGGTGCCGCTGCATCAGTTCCGTTTAATACTCTCAATCAATGTGTAGGCAGTCTTCAGGGACTGACCAATTAATATTCAGGGTGGGGACACACATATTTTGAAAGTAGTAAACACATCTTAGGGATTTGAAAATGAATATATATACATAGCAATACATGTAATGTTACGTCTGGGTAACTGGTATAACGTTGTTTTCAGCAATATCAGAGAGGGGAACACCAGAAAACAGCTTTATACATTGTACCCTTCTGGGGAATCGTACCCACGAGGAGAAAACGCTTTATCCGCTGGGCCACCCCACTGTCTCCGTAACGTTATTTATGTACGAATCGAAGCGCCTGCGTAGGGAGTTAAATACCCCCCTTCAGACTTTATACTCGCTTAGTTTCCATGGTGTAAAGTGCTACAAACACAAGAACATGTCCCCCTCACACAGGGTAAGGGTGTGATGAGTGCGTTTGTCTTATGTGACCTCTAAAATGGTTTGGCAGACACTATCGATCACCAGGTTGATTGCATGTGATTTTGCATGTTGAGTACCACAAAGCCCTTGACCAGTGTTTGTGCTCCCAGTCACGTTTTTATTCTATTATTTGCAGACAATACTAGCTTCGTTTATTCAAGAATTGACTTCACTTTGTGTGTGTTCTTTGGAGTATGAACCATCATAGAGGTGTATGAACCTCGCAACTTGCGACGACTTTCTTTCAATGTTTCGCACTCACCCAATGCAAGGTTCATACTCCAATGGCGATTATGCTTGTCGTAAGAGGCGATCGAGATCGGGTGGTCAGGGTCGCTGACTTGGTTGATGCATGTCATCAAATCCCAAATACATGGATCGATGCTCATGATGTCAATCATTGGATTGTCTGGTCAAGACTCGATTATTTACAGTCCAGGAATATTGCTGAGTGCGGCGTTAAAGAACAAACAAACAAACAAAAATCATACTCCAATGACCTCACACACAGTAAATTCTTATATTTCTTTATATCAATAGTTTAGACCTCGAGGGAGGTAGCGCTAGATCTATACGTGTGACTTCATGTTTACACTGACAGCCATACAACAACTAGAATAAAATAGTTCCACAAAAAGAGAGGTGATATGAGCATATGTGTATGATCAACCTGCTTTACGGGAACATATGTTTGTTTACAAGAAATGTATTCATGTTGGGGGGTGGCAAAGCCGACGATCATTGGCAAAATCCAAGATGGTCAACTTCATAACCAAAAGTCATAGGATCATGAATAAAGACTCTTTTATGCGGTTCTGACTTCAAGGATTCCAAATCCCATCTTTATTTTGACATAGAATTGCGTTTTGGTCCATTTAGTCGTTGAAAACATATTAAAACATACATACACTCATGCATCCGCTCCGTTTGATGAACTATTTTATTCCACGTTACGGCTGTCTGTGTAAACATGAAACAACACATACTGAATGAAATTGCCCTCCCTCGATCAATATAAAATATTGACGAAAATAAATTCTGTTCCAGTAATAACTTCATTGTTTACCAATAGGTATAATCATTCCATTCCAACCTACCGGATATGGGACCTACTGAAATAATGGAGCGCACGTAAAATATCAGCTAGATATAAGATTATTCCACAAATTCTGTCACCATCCTCTGCAACCACAAAATACCACAGCCCCCGTGTCTACTACCAGATAATGGAGTGGAAAGGGTTCAGTGTGAATCCATTCGTGGGGATGGCACATGATAGACGGACGTTGCTTACCAATACAGTCAGATCAGTCTGTAGCACCTCCAGCACTCTATGATATCATCTGCTGTAATTTCAAAAAGAAGAAGATGCACTTGCCGGAAATATGGTCTCACTTGCAGTGCTGTGTGCGCGGAATACCATGGTACGAGCTGTACCAATAAACAGTTACCAGACTTCTCAGGGGAGTCTCAAACCTTTTGAGACTTTCGAGGTGCATGTATATAATGACCCCTGCAACGTCTAGCTACAGCATTCACCGTGACAATCTTTCCACTGTTCGTCGTGACCCGTGAAGGCCCGGGTTAGAATACTCTCTTCAGCACAGAAACCCATGCTTGTCGTAAGAGGCGACTAACGGGATGGGGTGGGCAGGCTCGCTGACTTGGTTGATGCATGTCATTGTATCCAAATTGCTTGGATCGATGCTCATGATGTCAATCTCTGGATTGTCTGGTCCAGACTCGATTATTTACAGACCGCCAGCATATAGCTGGAATATTGCTGAGTGTGGCGTTAAACAACTAGTAAAACAAACAAACAAACACACGTCATGGTCATGAATCAGACAATCATGTAACGGAATGAGAAGTGGATAAAAAGTTTCAGATTTATATTCAAATATTGGTATTTGGTGGTGATATTGCCCTTCCGCAAATTAACTACAAGGGAGATAACTCATCGACTTCTTGTGAATCAACTGGTTTGGGGTAAATTCGGAGAGGATCTCATATAGGTCATACTTGTTTCCAACAAGTATTTACATGAATGAAAACGAAACTTGCTGTAGCGATTTATTGTCATGTTAATAAGTAGATTCAGACAATAACAATCAACATTGATATCCAAACTCGACAAAACTCGTCATTTAAGAGATAAATATTGATATGTGGTGGTTATATTGGATTTATGCAAATAACTGAGTATTCTACATGTATCCTTGGGTCTGTTTACTCCAATGTAGAATTTCAAATCACTTAAATATGTCATTAGAGGCTAACAGTGTATTGATATTCTATGCCTAGCCATCAAACTCTTGTCGGCCATCTTGGATTTTTGGGCCACCAGGGGGCTCTGGTGACTGAGTGTTAAGTACACTTCAGTGAGTAAGTGTGGCAAGTTACATGCATATAAGTCCTGGCACACTGTTTTAGAGTTAAAAGATTCAACAGTGTGAAGACACACATATAGGAAACTTGTCGGCCATCTTGAAATTGGCCATCTTGAAATCCTGAATTTTTGCAGATTTGTCAATAGTTGGAAACGTTCAGTAGTTGTGAATATCTGTTTAGAAACATAATATGGCTATTTCGCAATACAACACATGCTTTTTTCATCAAAACATTGAACCGCATCTGACATATTGACAATATATTGATTATAGGTGGCCAGATTGGATTATGCAAATTAGACATATTTCCCAAACTGGGATTGCTTGGGACTTGAAATGCTTTGTGGTGAAATAAATTCTGTTGCAATTTGTTCCCAGTTGAGTGGAAAATGGCCTAGATTGCCTGGGCTAATAGGGTTAGTGCAAATATCACAAGATAGTTCCCATGTCTTTACAAACTACCCCCGATGTTGTACACGTAAATATAAATTGTCAATGCAAGAGAATAACCAACATTGTCCAAAATTGCCCAAAGCTTGTTCAAAATGGATCTAATATAAAACACAAAATAAAAAAGGCTACAGATCACCAGCAACCAAAATTAGGCCACCATCCTAGGGACCGTGGGGTCCAAACGGACAAAGACCAAGTTTTTGTATAGTGCGCATTGTGGGCTTTAGGGCCCCATTGTACTTTTTGGTGAAGAGCCAGAAAGATGGAAAATATATTTTGTTAAATAAATATTTCTAAATAAATGAGTGAGATATCCTGTAGTGAGCGTCATCTCTGAGAGTTGACATGTATGCTCATAATCAAGAACCTCAAAACAAGAGGGTGGAATAACGGAGTCATATTAGATCATATATATTATACTGATTAATAAGAAAAAGGTTACTGCCGAGACCATAAAGTGTTCTAACCAGTGAAACATTCATAAATTAATGCCATAATGCTTCAGCTGAGTGAGTACTTCAGTTTGATTGACAGAAACATATATTCGGGTATATAGAGGCTTGTAGTCCACAGATATTAACCGGTAAAGTCGTCCCAAACTGTTGAGGCCGTCGGTCTCAAATCGGAGGTGACTTTTTCCATACACAGCCATCCTGAAGAAAATACATAGATTGAATATAAGTTATGTACATTTTACCTGACTTATTGATTTTCACTTAATGAGTCGGGTGTATTTCACATATAAAAATTTGATCAAGATGGCATATGGCACAACATCGACAAGACTCGAGAGAGCCGAAGGTCCGGGGTTCGATACCCGACCGCGTCATACCAAAGGACGTTAAAAGATAGTACTTGTTGTTACGCTGTCTGGCGCTTGGCATTCAGGGTTTAAAACAAGGACTGGTCGTCTCGGAGTCAGTATACTGCTACATGGCATTTCAGTGTTTTAGCACTATAAAATCGGCATTAGTCCGGACAAGTACAAGCAGCCACACACATGTGCAAGCACGTCGCTATAAAAATGCAATAATCTTGGACGCGACGTTAAACCCCATTTCACTTCACGTCAAATATAATTTTGTCACTGATGCGTCGAATGCGAAAATACATTTCTACCATAAATGTTTTTCAAAGCTTTACTAAAACGGTGCATGTAAACCAGATCAAACAACTTTTGAACAAGAGTTGTATGACCCTCTTCGAAATATTCGTAGAAAGAGCATGCTCGATTGTACCTCAACAGTTGTGAAATGTAGATACAAAAGACTGTAGCAGCTGGAATACTGCTCGACATAACGTGACGGATGACTATCGGAAAGTTGAAATGATCCCTCTTGTCAAACAGTTTTGTGGGTATTTTTGTCACTCTGAATCTTTATGCATAGATCTAAATATGAAACAGATGATGCGGTTTCCTTTATCTTTTATTTCTAGGTCGGTTGGGTAAACTAGTGAAATTGAATTGGCTATTTGAGCACTATTGAACGATATCAGATTCGATATGTGTGAAACATCTTGGCCAAATTTCCTTGTTTGATGTCAGAGGAGAAATACCATTTTATATGCATAAAGCAACAGATCAGCAAGAATGAGAACACAAATGGTGCTCATGAGCCTTTCTGCAAAATGTATTTGGACGTTACCCATGGGGAAATCCACCATTTCACAATTTTTTTCTTAGTAAACTTCAGATGACACGTGCTTTCATTTTTGACATACTTTCCTCAACGTCTGAAGAACCTCTGAAATGTAACTTTATCTACGGTATCCACGTTTAGTTTTCCATTATGTCCATCATGTGAGATTGTGATATACAAAGTTGAAAATCAAATGCTTTTACATATTTGAACTTCTTTTCTGAGATTGCAAAGCTCCAAGCAAATCCTTTCTTTTTTGAGAATCCACAGGATTTTAATTCCACTTATCTCAAATACTTTATGTGAGTATAAAGAACGGCCTTCCTTTGTTGTATTAAGGATTGTGATTAATCTTTTATTTGATTTTGTAGTACATTTGGTGGACCCAGCAATATATATCTCTCTGTACGAATTCATATTGAGCTTTGGAATCCAGTATGTCATCGGGTTATAGTCTAGAAATAAATTAATAAAAGCGACAAAACCCTTTCCACAATCATATAATTCCGGTATCATGAGCATGTGTTTATTATTTGTACTGATTCATGGTTTTCGCATATTTATATGTGGCATTTTTTTATGTAGTGATTTGCATTCACCAATCACCACTCAGACACACACACACACACACACACACACACACACACACACACACACACACACACACACACACACAAACAAAAAAAACAACAACAACAAACAAACAAACATACTTCTGTTCAGAAGTTCATTCCCCTGACATGCATGTGTGCAGCGCGTGGCCACGCGTGTGCCATGCATGTACCAGATGAATATGAATATAGAGAGAAAGCAGAACAATGAGATGTAAATCTTGAGTATATGAGCGGCCATTGACCTGTGTCCACCAGACAATAAACACAATTTCGACCCGTCTTTATTTGTGCTCGGTTGCTGGACTTTGTTACTAGCTGTCTAGGACAACTGAAAATGTAGTGAAATATCTGCTACAAAGACATCGATCGAGGTAAAGTCAGTGATTAAACACTCACTTTCACATCTTGTGAGATCGTAAGTGTCATTTCATGTCGGAAAATATGCCAGAAATTGGAGAACGTGTTCTCAGCGACTCGGAGGACTACGTGCTGTCAGTCTTGTTACCCGGCCTGTCAGTGACAAATTGTTCATCGTCAAAGACACCGATCAGAGAAATCTGCAGGAATGATGATTCTAAGAAAAGAAAGGAGGAGATAGAAGAAGTAAGATTAACAACGATAGAGGTGCAAGTTCACTCAAGCGAGGCGGGATCAAACGATGGACACAACATGGCGACGGTCAAAGTACAAGAGTCAGACAGGTGAGAATGTCGATCTGGTGCATACAGACAATGTGAGTAGAGACTAAACACATACATCAGAATTTTGTTCAGTAGGGGTGATGACAGCAATTGAATATCTCACAAGACATTTTTATAAAGGGTTAGACACAATGGAGGAGAGAATAATGTGTGAAATGCAGAACATTATAGACATAGAGATATGTAAAGTGAGGTTAGAGAAAAGATAGGCGATGTGAACTCTGAGCTCAAACAAATGAAAGATCAACAAGACCAAAAACACGAAACAATGAAAAAGAGTATAGACAATATACCCAGACAAAAAAGCTATGCTGCAGCTGCAAAAAAAGAAAATAGCGGGCTAAACATTGTGTTGAGAAATGTTCCAGAATCGAACAACGAGTGTGCTTCCTCAAAAGTAAATGGCATGATTAAAGATAGACTAAAGTTTGGAGACATTGCAGCAGTCGATGCTGCAAGGAAATATTCGAATAACCCCCATATCTCCTGGTGTAGAAATCGCCAAATGCAGATCCATCGACTGGGTGAAAAAATGAAACAAAAAGATAGCAGAAACTTTAGGGAAGTTTATATTCAAAATGATAAACCTCTACAGCAAGACAAATAGATGCTATTGAGATTTTTAGACACTTTTAATGCAGGTTATTAAATATCAACGGCCTGAGATGACATATATTTGTGGAGATATTAATAATGCTGAGGGCTGTTAGACTTTGTGGAAGGAGTTGCTATTTTGCCTTACCGGGAAACAATTGTCACTACTGTTAATAATTGCGGCCATCTCCTAATTGACTTTTAAATTAACATTAATTATTGTATTGTGAATGGAAGATGTGACTCAAGGGACGACTTTGCTTACATAGCCTCTAGGGGTGCCTCTGTGGTAGACTACTGCATATGTCCGCATGAGAAACTGAACAAAATAAATTACTTTAATGTGTTAAGGCCAACTGAAATAGGTAACGTAGTGGCAGCCGGGGTGCGGTAGATCAAGCTGTTCTTAAAGTTTATCATATAATTGTTAGGTTTCTCGGCAGGATAAAACATACGGATAAAAACTATATCCGTTGAGGTCAAACGCGGATAGAGATGCAAATATCAAAAGTCAAGTAGGGACTATTTTAAGTGTCTATAAACAAACATGGCGTCGCCCTCGTCATTCGGCAATCGAGTCAGAATTAACCATCGGGAACCTGGACTACTACTGAAAATCCGTGTCTAACTGTGACGTAGCTAAGACATTTTATAAGTTTGGACAACTTTGGGGATATAAATTGCGAAACAATTTTGCGAGGGCACCAGGCCTAGCCAAGCGGCACCAGTAGCCATATCTGTGCATGTAGACCTCTGCGGCGTGGAACTTTTTCCACAAATTACAACAGTTGGATTTGGCCAAAATATGTTCGAATTGTTACTTTGTTTTGTTTTGTCGCTGTGTATACATCAGACTGCACTTCTTAACGTTATGTCAGGACAGGCCGACTGTCAACAACGTCTGACGTTTCATAGACTAGGATTTGAATAGCTTCCCTATAAAGGGCAGTTACTCTATCGGACAGACCGATGGATTGCCGCGAAAGGCAAGTAAAACAATTTGTGTAGGCAATTGTTGTTTTGCGTAAATGTAGATACGCCACTGTATAAGAAATAGATTTCAGTTGGAACTACATTGGCTTCTGTCACTGTCCGACAGACACATCACGTAATAACATCTGACGTAATAAATATTAATGCGCGCATTCCAGGAAAACTTGCAATGTTTCGCTAATGTTTGTGAGAGATGGAAAGAGATGTGTGTGTGTGTGTGTGTGTGTGTGTGTGTGTGTGTGTGTGTGTGTGTGTGTGTGTGTGTGTGTGTGTGTGTGTGTGGCTGCCTGTACTAGTCCGGACGAATACTGATTTATGGTGCTTTAACATGAATACCCCACTCAGACACAGTATACTGACTCCGAGCCGACCAGTGCTTGTTTAAGCCCCTTAATGCTGAGCGCCACACATGGTAACAACAAGTGCCATCTTTTAACGTCGAACCCCGTATCTTCCGCTCTCCGGGCGAACGCACTAATCTAGACCACGGAGGCGGTTAACAGAATTGGAAGAATGACATTTTATGATAAAGAGGTTATCACGTTTGTGTGTTTGGGGATGGTAAATATCCTGTATTAGGAATAAACACTTTATATTAAGCTCGCCAAGGCTTGCTAAATACAATGTTTATTCCTAATACAGGATGTTTACCATCCCCAAATACACTCGCGTGATAACCTCTTTATATTTATTGATATTGCATAATCGATTTTTAGATATCAGTAAGATATACAGAATCTTACCTGAGTGTCTTTTGACATAATATACACGAACACGAGTTGATAAAGGAGGAAATATACTGAACCGCAAATGAAACGTCCCCATGGTGAATATATGAGAAACCTTATTTGTCCAAACACTGAAACATACTTAGAGACATTAAAAAGATGAAACTTAACAAAACTTATTATCAAGGTTGAAATTAAAGTGTCAAACGTACTTAAAGTGAAACACATCACTTGTCTCTGAGAAAATGGCATCACAAGTGTGTCCGCCATGTGCCATGTGCATTGATGACAGCCGTGCACCGTCGATACATGGAATGGATGAGGTGGTTGATGAAGGCCATAGGCGCTTAAGCCCACACTATGAGGAACGCCTGACGCAGTTCAGCTACAGTTGTGTGCCTTGGTCGGACGTTATTCAGACGAATGAGCCCACAGATGCTCAATGGGATTTAAATCGGGACTGAGGGCAGGCCACTGCATGGTTCTGATGCCATTCTGCTGGAGGAAGTCTCTTGTTGCTCTCGCAGTGTGGGCACGGTCGTTATCATGCTGAAACTCGTGGTTGCGGCGACGTGCCAAATGAGGTATGGCGTGTGGTCTCAAAACGTGATCAATGTACCGAGCTGCTGTGACACAATTGCCTCTCCCTGGACAAATGTTCTGGAAGGCCACAGGGCCGACCCGCTGTGCAAGACCAGTTCCACCCCACACCATGATGTTCGGACCACTCCACGAGTCTCTCTCAACAACACAAGCATCCGAATAATGTTCCCCATGGCGTCGCCAGACTATCTCTCTCTGCAATCTGCTGTTGAGATACAGTAACGGCTCTCGTCTGAGAAGAGGACTCTTCTCCACTGCTGGTAGCGCCAACGCTGGTGCTGTGTTGCTAACTGAAGACGGTCCGGGTGATGACGTGGTGTCAGAATGGGTCCTCGGTGTGGCCTGTGACAGTGGGCTTGTCTGCTATTCAATCGTCGACGCACGGTGTCCGCACTAATGTGTCGCTGGTGTGTCCCCAAGGTCTGTCAAGTAGTTTCCGCAGCAGTAACAAAGTGATCTTGAAGATGTTGTTGCACAATCAGACGATCCTGACGTCGGGTGGTGACCCTTGGTCTTCCACTACGTGGTCGGTCATCTGTAGTGTTGGTGGTATGGTACCGTTGTTGGAGCCTGTATATGGACCTTACGTGGACTTGCCGGGCGGTTTGTCCAGCTTGCAATCGTCCAAAGGCTTGCTGTCGCTGATTTCTTGTCAATCTTGGCATGTGGTGGCAATTCAATAAGGAATGAATGTTGCCCGATCTGGGTGGATTTGTATAGGGCAAGACATGGGGGAACGCATGTGCATTTTAATTTGCGCGGAATTCACGTGCATCGGGTTACCATGACCGCTGCCGTGATGCGTTTGGGCGATCGGTTTTATTGTCATCTGCTTTGTTTTTTATCATCAAATTTAATTTTTTACGGAGAGGTAATGTTAAACTTTAGACAAAACATACCCAGAAATTTAAATGACAACTTTTCATGCAATGTTACTTGGGGTGACGTTTCTTTTGCGGTTATATATATATATGTCTGTTCATTGTTTCATGCTGATTGTATTGCACCATATAAATGCTCTGAAAGTGAAGAGCACAATTCTACTTACTCTTCCTTTGTATGGTGCGGGTCATTTTTATGCGTCATAGCAGTGTAACGAGGATATCTGCTGAATTCATATGGCAGTTTTTTCTTCAGCAATCTGAAAATGATTGTATTTCGATATGAAATAAGTATGGACGTGGTTTTCCTCGGGCGTTTTCTGTGTTTGCCATGATTATGATTTACTTAGTGAATTTGCCCTTTAATTTGTGAACGACTGGGGCCTATAACTGGTGCCTTTAACACCTGTCGCGTTTGACGTCACTGATACAATTGCAAGATATGTAAAATCATTAACTTCACAAATGCCATGAATAATACAAACTGATACTTACTCAAAGTACCATGTGTTGAATGAATTCTATATGAGCTAGATGTATGTGGTAAAATACATCGTAACGTTTCGTTCTATCCTTGTTATACTATTTGTATGACACTGCACTGTACTCATCCTCTTCCAGAAATGATACCGTCACAGTACGAGTGGACATTATGGTACTATGGGTCAAACCGACATTGCTGTTACAGTGTACCTACATGTATGTCATGTCAAATCCATTTGTTGCACGTGGCGCATTTCCAGTTGAAAAGACACACGTTATTACACAATAGAATCGAAACGTCCTACCTATTCATTTTATCTCTCTCTTATCAACATCTGAAAACCATCGAGTCATAACCATCGAGTCAATTCTCTATCATTAAACTTATCGAAATTGTTTGTCAACTGATCGAAAGATCAGATTACCGCTATTGACGCCATGAAACGAACCTTAGTTTTTAGAGAATGGATCTATATATCATAAATGCCATACCTTGACTCGTAACGAGTCATATTTGTTGTAGTTTGACTATCATACATCAACACATTCGCGATCGAAATTGCAAGACCGTCTGATACTCAACGGTGACACGTCAAAGTGCTACAGACATATAATAAAAGCTTCAAATGGAATAACAATATAATGGAATATGTTATTCCTGGTAAAATATTAATTACAAATACTATGTCAATCATTGTATCATTCTTTTAAGTGATATTATTGGATTTTTATAGATTGGGACAACATGTGTGTAGAGCTGATTGCTATTTTTCAGGCTTAGTTTCAGAGGCAAATACACACAGTGATCGTAATCACTGCATGTAAAACAATGTCTAGAATAACCATAACTACAACTGAAATTATAAATTGATAAGTCAAGTGATGTTTTATGGCAAATGTCTCATTTCAATTGAATAAGTTTGGTACCTCCAGCATGTTTTTTTCTCCTGAAGGCATACGAAGTAGTTTTTGAGTCTGCACGATACATGAAATAACAATAGCGCGCTATACACACGACGAAACGATATTACCCGACCTACATTCCATATTAGGAATAGCACGCTGAGCAAATGCATGATGTAACCATTTCAAATCATACGTAATCGAAACATTTCGGACGGAATTTAAAAAACGAACGATTTTGTATGAATGAGTGCTGTAGTGTAAACAAAGAAGAGGTACATAGGTCGTGATGATGAAATTAAATTGTGGTATGTCTGTCAACGTAAACATGGTGGCGCAGGTAAGAAAAGTACAGGGCATACAGACCCCTAACTGCAAGTATTATGCTCCATTTTTATTACATTATGTGTGAACTGGGTTTGGCGCATGACTCTCCTAGTCACTGATTGAAAAGCCTTACCTGTGAAACAGGTCATCATCTTCACCTCCCCACATGAAGTACAAGTTAGAGTAACCATTGATGGTGGAGAAAAATGTCTCGTTGAAGGTTATCACTCCACCAAAGTGATTCTTGTAAAATATCCTGGAAATGAGTGTGTGAGTTATGTATAACGCAGCTATTATTTCAGTCGTATGCCAGTTTGTCAGCATATTGTTGTAGTGAGTGAGTGAGTGATATGACTTGGACACCATGTGGGGAATCGAACCCGGGTCTTAGTCTACCCCAACACATCAAGTGAGATACAAAAACATTTTTCTTTATGAACATTTGACATTTCCTTCCCGGTCAGGCACAAACTATACTGAACAACAAAAGTTCCTGTGACATTGAATATGATTTAATACAAAGTTATGTTTTTTACCAAATCTGAAACATTTTCGGTTTACAACAGATAAAAGACTCCTGTAAGTGTTCAAATGGTTTAATTTGCCATACTGACTTCAGAAACTGCGTTATTTCATATAAAAAAAACATGAACATGCCAAAATGTCAATTTACAAATCAATAGCGTGTGTGTCCACCTATGGATGCGATGCAAGCAACACATCTTCGTCTCATGGAATGGATCAGGCGTCGCACAAAGTCCTGTGGGATGTCTGTCCATATCTGCTGGAGCATGTTTCGAAGTTCCTGGAGTGTCTGTGGAACACGTGGTTGACGTCGAAGGCGCCGATCCATCTCATCCCACATGTGCTTCATTGGCTAGAGATCAGGGGAGCGAGCCGGCCAGGGGATGACATTCACGTTGTTGTGTTAAAGAGGAAATAAGTCGAGCAATATGAGGCCGGGCGTTGTCATGTTGAAAGGTAATGCCTAGGCCATGACGACGCAAAAACGGTAGAACAACAGGACCGATGATCTCGTCGCGGTAGCGCTGTCCATTGAGATTTCCCTCTACCACTATCAAACGGGTCCTCTGTCTTGCTGTAATCCCATCCCATACCATAACGCTGCCGCCCCCGAACCGATCTTCTTCCATGACACAATGATTGACGTAACGATCACCTCCACGTCGGTACACTCGAGTCCGTCCATCGCTGTGGCTGAGGTGAAAACGAGACTCGTCAGTGAATAGAACTTGTCCCCACTGCATGGCCGTTTAGCGTTGAAGCTGTCTGCACCACTGTAAACGTGCTTGGTGGTGGTTTCCTGTCAAAATGGGACGTCTGGTGGGTCTTCTGGCGACAATCCCTGCACACCTGAGGCGACGACGCACGGTTTGTGAAGATATTCGTCGAAGGTCAGGGGTGCTTCTTGCAGTCACTGTTGCTGGCTGGAATCGATTTCGTAGGTGTGTTGTTCGAATCCAGTTGTATTGTCGATTATTGCTTACGCGTGGCCTGCCATTCCCAGGATGGTCTCTTACTGCATTCGTCTGTTGCCAACGTTGCCATCAACACCAAATGGTGTTTCTGTGGACGTTAAGTTGTCTTGCAACATCACGTTGACTCGATCCTGCTTCAAGCATACCGGTGGCTCGCAGACGCTCATTTTCGGACAGGCGTGGCATTTCGTAATGTTGAATAATTGCGTAAATTTGTTGTTTTTTCTGAGTGGTTGTTGTCATCACGATGCGAAACAATGCATGTGGAATCCCGTTAACGCACATGTTTTTATACCCATCTTTGGGTAGTGAAATGCATGGGGCTTGCATAAAAGTCAACTTTTGCATGGAATACATGCTTTTCTGTAGCAGTTGCGTTTTTGTGACTTGATTCGATACACGTACTACAATATTGGAAACCAAACATTACTTGTTATAAAAATACACTAAAATATTGGTGTCACAGGAACTTTTGTTGTTGAGTATATATAGCTCCCGTCCTATACTGAAATGAAAGTTTTAATCAAATGCACCAGACACACAAAATAATCACTTAAAGTCGACGAACGCATAATTACTATCGGCACTTATCTTGATGCATTATTAGATAAAGTGATTAATGCTATTAAGAAACCTTAAAAAAGAAATTTGATGAATATGTGCAATCCATCATTGGAACACCTTTGTTTAACTCCTTTCGTGAAAACCAACCATGCACCACCAGAACTATTGTGAATTTTGCAATCTATAGAGAGGATGGCAAAGGGTTGAGTCTACCTGTATTTCAGTATGTCGAGTCTTTGAGAGTGATGTATAGCCCTCGCACCACACCAGTAGGTATTCCTCTCACTCTCAGGCACCAAATCGACATCTTGGAAGGTGAAACAGTCAAAATGACAACGAGCCTTGGCTTCAAGGTACCCAATGTTTTTAATCAATCCTCTGTTAAACGGTGTACCATTTTCCTGCAAAAGTAATATATATGTATCATATAATGGGTAGGTTTCACGGCAGGATAACGCCAACGGATGAAAACGATATCCGTTGGGGTCATAGGCGGATAGAGATGCAAATATCAAAGGCCAAGTAGTGACAACTTTCAGTGTTTCAGTCGTTCTTGTTTTTCGGCGATCGAGTCAGATTTAACCATCGGGAATCTGGACAAACTACTGGGATAATTGCTATCATTATCACAAGAACTGTCTAATAAACTGAAAATCAGTGTCTAACTGTGACGTAGCTAAGGCATATTACAAGTTTCATCAGCTTTGGAGATATAAATAAAATTGCGAGATATTTTGGGAGGGCATGAGGCCTAGCCAAGCGGGATCAGTAGCCATATCTGGGCTGGTAGACCTCATCGGCTTGGAACCTTTTCCACAAATCAAAATTGTTGAATTTGGCCGAAATATGTCAGAATTGTTAACCATTTCGTTTTGTCTCTGTGTACACCCGGCTGCACTTCTTAACGTTATGACAACAACGTCTGATCGTGGCCGTGACGTCTCATTGACTAGGATTAGAGTAGCTTCCCTTTGACAAAGGGCAGATACTCTATCGGACAGACCGTGGATTGCCGTGAAAGGCAAGTAAAAACAAGCTGTATAGGCAATTGTTGTTTTGCGTGTATGTTGTTTCGCCACTGTATAAGAAACAGATTTCAGTTGGAACAAAATTGGTTACACTGTCATTGTCTGACCTACACATCATTTACCTGTTACGTAATATATATTAATGAGCACATTCCAGGAAAACTTGTAATTCGGTAATGTTTATGTGAGATATTTGATGAGCCAAGGCTCGCTAAATACAATGGTTATTCCTATCACAGGATATTTATCATTCCCAAATACACTCGCGTGATAACCCCTATACACATGTATTCTTTGTTTTCCTTTTTTCTATCAAGTGATTGATATGAGCGTCAATTTACGCACTTGTTATACCATGACATGTATCAACCCGATAAGTTGCCTCATACTAGCATGGGTTGCTGAAGTATAATTCTAACCAGGATCTTCACGCTATTGGTAATTTAGTATGATTCATCTGTTCCTTTTCATTGAAAGTCAGTCTTGAATATGGAAGGTGTTTATTTAGTATAAATGTATTTCCTTCTTCACCAGGATACTTCACAACCACACACATTGACAACAAAAAGATCAGGATCATCCAGCCCAATCCCACACCACACCTGTAATCTCATAAAGTTAAAAAAAAAACCGGAAAAGAGAGACGAGTGAGTGGGTGAGTAGGATTAACCATGCATTTGGACATTATTTCAGTTGTGTGAAAGTGTGTTCCCTAGCTGTTATTAAAAGCCCAACGTGACCCAGGTGGATATTCAGAACATTTGCTGAACCCACGGGTATCGTCAGAGAAAGATGTGGACTGTACAAATGGGGTCACTATTTGGCTGAAATACTGCCAATGAGACTTTAAATGTCAACTCACTCACTTCCGCAATTGTGTTGTCCACACAACGGTGAGACTGTCTACTCCTAAGCTGTTAGTTGTACTGTCAACACACCTGCTCCACTACAAAGATGGCATATTCTGCCTGTTGTTTCTGGAGCACTCTGTGGAGGTTGTTGAGGAGGATCTTCAGGTTCACCTCTCTGTCTCTGTAGGGAATTATTATGGCAAGTCGCTGTGGTGAGGCACATCCAAGCGGTTGGTGGTATCCCCCGGGGAGAAGTGTCTTGGACGCATTCAAGGTCGCCTCAAGATCAAGCCATGGTAGCGCTTCTTTTAGTATTCGTCGTTTCTCTCCTGAAAAAAATCACCGATACAATTACGGACTTGGAAATGATTATTTTCAAAGATGTCTTGTTACACATATACATTCATGGACGCATGCAAGGTCGTCTCGGGGGTACAAGCGGCCGAGTCGCAATTCGCTGTACAGAGTTGTGTCCCTTGGGCACGCCAGAAAACTATAATTGTGCGTTCGAATCCCGGTTCCCCCCGATTATGTTTCTAGGTTTGTCAGCACCATCCCCGTGCTCGTGGATTTTACCGATTAGGTAAATGTCTGAGACCTGCATCACTTCGTGCTTTCCTCCAACATTAAGCTGACACGCCGTGATATAACTGGAATAATGTTAAAAGAGGCGTTAAATCCAACTCGCTCACTCACTCAAGGTCGTCTCAAGGTCAAGCCATGGAAGTTATTCTTTTGTTATTCGTCGTGTCTGTCTTGAATTATTAAACACATTGCTAAAAACCGTGGATCAAAGATGGCCATGACTGAAATCTTTAACCCCAATACCCCAGTGCTTGAACTACAGCGAGATATCCACTGTGACACTTCAGGAAATGGAAGCGAGTCCAGCAAACATGCAATATGATAAATTTATTTAACGTGCCAACGTATCCAACATTCATTTAAAAACATGGGAACCTAGAAGTGCGCGAATGTATATTTAACATATTTAATGACTTTGTAACTTCATGATACTGTCATTCAGATCGAGCTTTGCTTTAGTACGTTTAAGCAGCACTGGGAATCAAAAGCCTCGCTTCGTGAAAACACATCTACTTTCAGATCAATGCAAGCTGTCTAAAGACATCTTAAACATCATGTACAATGTCAGCAGTTTTCTTGAGAAGAGCCTCTATAAAATTTAGATGTGGTGTTCTTTCAATTCTGGGTCAAAACTGGTCCCAGTGCAATTTCAAGTGCTTGACGTGAGAACAATACGTGATCTGATCGCGCTCATGGTGTTAACAACTGATTCGCTATTTATTGGCGACATAATTGTGGACCTGGACACAATGTTGTCATGTGATCATCCGTCATCAACCTGATCCAGTCGAATTGGCGTTCCAGAAACGGCACTTAAGATATTGCCTGAACATATATCAAAACAAAACTCGACGAAAGCTCTTCCTGAATCATAAGACTTTTCTGCTAAAAGCAGAGTCCATTGTACGATTCAGACTATATCCTATACACGTGTTTCTGAATCACTATCAATCAGCGATAATACCAATGTTCGCAAAAAGGTGAGCGTAGCCTCCCCCCACAAGAAATTATCTTATGCTCGATACCATTGTTTGTGTGTTGCCTAACGCCGCACTCAGCAGTATGCCAGCTGTATGACGAACTCAGACGAACGCGACAAAACATAACTAGTGATGTATAACTTAACACACATAAAAGGGTAAAAAGAAAAGATTCAATGTCCATGTATTCCTGCGAAACACTTTTATGGACCTACAAAGCCTTTTCTCCTCTGACATAATATCATGTGACTATTGTGACACACCCCAAACCTCTGACATGTTTGTAAGGTATGGTGAGTATTACTATTCCAGCTACACGGGTAAACATTTTTACAGATAGGCACATATCGGTAAATGTAAAAGGCGACTATGCTTGTCGTAAGAGGCGACTAAGGGGATCAGATGGTCAGATTCGGTGACTTGGTTGATGCATGTCATCGTATGCCAGTTGCGTGGATCGATGCTCCTAAAGTCAATCACTGGATTGTCTGGTCCAGATTCGTTTTTTTACAGACCCCCGTCATTTAGCTGGAATGTTGAAGATCTGATGTTACTCTTATTTGCCGATGACATTGTACCTTTCTCGTATACTGTGCGGGACTTGCAGAGACATCTAGATGTTTTAAATTGTAACATAAAAGTAAGTATGTTCCCTGATCTGATTGGTTAAAAAGTGTTGTCGAATGAGCATAACATCACTGGATTTTGGGGGTCTCATCACGGTGTATGTATACATTAATTAATGGAACTATTTTTTGAAATCATCTACATGGAGGAACAGATTGAAATTTACCCTGACTTCCACATCGGGGATTTCGATGAAATATTAAGTGAATAGGACGACGAGACATTTTCTGAGATAATTCAAGAATTTGAAGGTAAATGAAATTTACATTTTTCCATTAATTACACAATCTTAATCATAACTGATGAAATTTTCTTGGGCTTGGCCAAAGGGAAAAACAAAACAAAATCAACAGAGTAAAAAACATTTATTACAACTCTATAATAGTTATGACTTTCATATACCCACCTAGTTTTGTTATTATTACGGCGCTGTGTTCAAATGAAATTTCCGTACATCCATTCAGCATCACGCAACATCACGCAAATCTTACAAAACGAAATATTTATCTCCTAAATACATATCGTTTGAAATGGGGATTGTCATATCAAATGTTATTGTATTTAGAAATGGAGGGATAATAACCAAGTATGAAGCATTGACACTGGATAATGTGAAGATAAAGACGGTAACGTACTATAAATATCTTGGAATTTTGTTCACCTCACGGTTAATATGGTCCAAAGCATGACATTGTGAAACTCTTGACTTGCAAGCAATAGGGCCAGTTTTTCATTTGTTTAGTAATCACAGCTTTATAGATCTCTCGACTGTTTGTAATATATATAGTAAGATCGATCCAATATTGATGTATGGTTCGGAAATATGGGGTATTAAACATTTTGATACAATTGAAAAGATAGAAACATGCTATTTTAAACTTTTTCTTGGTGTGGGTAAATTTGCAGCTAACAAAGCTATTCTGGGTGAAACTGGACGTCGTTGTATGTTTATAAATACGCAAATTATAATTAAGTACTGATTAAGCTTTTGCGAATGAATGCAAGTCGACACCCCTTCCAAAGTTATATTATGCTTAAAGTATTAGATGAGAATGGAAAAGTCAATTGGGATAATGTGAGATAAATGTTATTTAATAGCGGTTTTGTGTATTTGTGGTTATTCCAAGATGTTTGTGATAAGAACATGTTTTTATCTGCGTTTAAAAGACGCTAAAGAGATATATATTTCCACTCATAGTACCATGTTTAGAGTCGTCTATTTTGTGTGCATTATGCTAACATAAAATCTCTTCTGCAACCCGAATTTTACATAACAATACTCAAAGACAAACGATTACTTAGAGCAATGTGTAAATTTCGACTCAACAGTATTCGTAAAAGGTCATTGTTAACTATAGCTCATACAGAATCTATATGAGAAGAATGTGACCTTCATTTAGTAGAGGATGAATACCATGTCTTTTTTTTTGTATATAAGAAATATATTCACTTGAGAACTACCTTTTCTACCTCATTACAGAAATATTATAAAGGTAATATAACGTTTGCAAATTTATTTAAATCATGTGATATTAATATACTACGCTTGATAGCTTTATATTTATGTGAATTATTTAAAATGAGATCGACAGAGATGTAACACTCTGGATATGTGACTTAAAATGCTATTTATCCAACTACTGTACTATGGTCCATGTGGCCTGAATTACGAAATACACTTGACTGATTGCTGAGTGCGGTGTTAATCAACAAACAAACAAACAAACAAAACATATCGGTAAAGGGGAGCCAGACTTTATTCGGTACATCTGGCATGATCTTTTGTAAGGCAAACGCCTGCGTTATCATATTACCATATACTTGCTATTGATAGCAAAAGCAACACCCAGTGCGGTGGGGGCAAATGATAAAGAGTCAGCAAGGCTATAATTGTAACCACCTGATTCTTATATCGAGTCTTACAAGCATGGTGTTGCTATTATGACAAGGTTCCCGACAGGGTGTTTGGCATCGTTATATGTAATAATTTCAGTTTGATAAATAACATTGCACCTCGGAAAAGGAATTAAGAAAGAAACAAAAAGCCAACTCACTGAGGTTGTTCTGCTGACATGGAACAAGACTTGGTGAATGTACAGGGGAAACACATGACTGCCCAGTTTCTCTCCGCAGTTTTTCGGGTGAAACATTTTCTTCCTTTACAGAATGGTTGAAGCTTGCTTGTTTGTGTATCCGTGTCTTGTGATTGACAGTTTGGTGGGACGTCAAACATAAATATGCAAGTACGATCACTGAAGTCACCTCTACGACCAAGAAACAAACGAATTTTCGGTTATACATTGATATATTCATAATCTTCTTGAGCCAGTAAGTTCCAACCGACCAACCAGATGCACGGTATCCTCAAACTGCGTGACTACAGATGTTGTTTACAAAAATCCATATCAATTGATTTACAAATCCATATCTATTGATTGTCTGTTATTCGACCAATTGTAGCACGCATTCTCTTGACACAGTGGGGCTCGTCAGTATGGAAGTGCCGAGTAAGCTTATGGTATGGCGCTACACGTCAACGTTCATCGCCTGTTTTCGAATTCTTCATGGAAGCGGGTGAAGGTATAAATCTGAACTTCACAAAGATGTTCAGCACCACGGTGAACTCAGATATGTTCATGAGGCTAAATCCACATTCGTATTGTTTTGTGCAGTCTATTGGGTAGTGTTTCATGTATTATGTTTCCTTGCAGAAATCACAAGGTCTCTGAAGCTATAACTGTGGTAAATGTGCAGCAATACAATCGTACTAAAATGTCAAAATTTTAGTCCAGCCATATGAATGAAACATTGTGCAGGGTGAAGACATTCATATGGCGGTCGCAAGAAGCTTTCGGAACACGAGCACGTTTCACCGTGCACGCACAAGTTGTATAATAAACGCATCAATCCTACACACGAGTACGCATGTTTTTAATCACATTTCGTAGGCATATGCAACGGAAATACGCAACGGAAATGTGTTTTGACAAAGTCTAAACACGGCTCAAGATAGCCCTATGCTGACATTTAAGTGTTATATTGACCTCATGATATTATTAAAATATTTGGCATTGTGTATATACAGAGAATCTCACCTAAGTGTCTTTCGATACCAAATATATCAACACGAGTTGATAAAAGTGTAAAAACTCCGAGGCTTGCAACAAACATAATTATGGTAAACTAGTGTCCAAAAGAAACGATACCACCTGTTTGCAACGACATAAAAGAAAAACTAAACAATGCAGAAGTTTAGGATTGGTGTTATGCTTTTGAGAAATCCTTTCACAACATCTGTAAAAAAAATTCATTTCAATAAAATCTGTACAACCAATATGACAAGCCTTTAAAGATGGGTGGGGTCGAAAAATGAACATTTCGTTAGAGCACTGATCACAGAAACAACGGGAAATGTCACACCAAACGTCTCAAAGTCAAGTCAGTAGCGGGTATGTCCACCGTGAGCATCAATACATGCCAGAACACGCCTACAGACTGATGACGTCAAACGCCTGATGACGTTGGGAGTGATGCGTTGCCATTCCTCGAGGAGACATCGTTCCAAGTCCTGGACGTTGACTGGAGGCACACGGCGACGTCGGATTTGCCGATCGAGGTGGTCCCATAAGTGCTCGATGGGATTCATGTCCGGTGAACATGCGGGCCATGGCAAAACCTGTACGTTGGCTTTGGCAAGGAAGTTCTGTGTCAATCTTGCTGTGTGTGGCCTTGCATTGTCATGTTGGAAAAGGAGTCCACGAGGCTGTTGCTGAATAAAGGGCACCACAACAGGCCGTAGGATGTCATCAAGATAACGCTGTGCATTCAGGTTTCCACGAATTACGACAAGCATCGTTTTGACGTCACCACATATGCCACCCCAAACCATTAACCCTAAACCTCCAAACGGCCGGACCTGTTGGATACAGTTAGGCGCCAAACGTTCACCTAATCGTCGGTATACAAGCTGCCGTCCATCGTTTCTGAAGATGAGGAATCTGCTCTCATCAGAGAACATAACACGTGCCCAATCCCGCCGTTGCACACGTCGAACTCGCCTGGCCCAGATCAGTCTGTTGTTCCGGTGTCGAGGCGTCAGGAGCGGTCCGCGGTAGGGATGACGTGGCCGGATACCATACTGCCGTAGTCTCCTGTAGACGGTCTGTCGACTGATCCTGTGTCCCAGTGCTGTAGCCGCCGTGGACGTCGCTGTTACGGTGCGGTTCCTCAGGTGTAATACCCGGATGTAACGATCTTCACGGGGCCTGGTTACTCGTGGTCTTCCACTCCTGGGCCTGTCTGACGTCTGACCTGTCTGACGTAACCGCTGCATCAACCTGGTGATAGTGATGCGTGCGCAGCCCAACCTTCTGGCGACGTCGACGTGTGACGCTCCTTGTTGGACCATTCCAACGGCTCTCTCTCTCTCGATGGCTGTCAAACGTGGCATATCTTGTGTTCTTTTTGTTGCTGTGATATCAACGTGTCTGATCAGCCGTTTTATACAGTTTTTATGCACGTGCAGAACATGCTAGAGAGGGAAATGTCACTTTCACGAAATTTACGTTTTTTCCCGGAAGTGATCACGTGTTCCCGGTATTTTTTATCGACTATGCTGTGTTTGGGATGTGCAATACGAATCAGCATGTTTTCATACTAGACAATTCACTTAGTAAAAAACAATTTTGAAAATAAGTTGGTATCGTTTCTTTTGGACACTAGTTTAAGAGTCAAAATAGGGAATTACATCAGACATCATCTTTGTCCCTGATGCGTCTAATTAAGAAATGTATTGCGTATGCCTACCATAAAACGTTTTTGAAAACATTCCTAAAAATATATACACTATATGAACTATGAAACAATAGGTGTTCATTATAGAAAATAGGAAAATGACCATATACATGTTTTATCAACATGGCATATCATTACACGTTCATAGCTAAAGCTATCGTTCACCACATGGAGTCATTTGTAGCAAAGTTCGTGACAGTTAAGAAAGATAAGGGAAAACCCTTTATTACCCACTTCATGGAGACGGATATAGGAATGGGTGCTGTCCGTCTGTCCTCCGTCCGTTCGTCCGTAACATTTTGTTCAATAAAGTGCAGCGAGTGATACCGTTCAATTGTTAATTACGAAACTTTGCATATGTATTAAACACATGCTAAACTGACGCCTGTCCATGGTTCCATCCAACAACGGTACAAGACCACAACACTACAGATGACCGACCACGTAGTGGAAGACCAAGGGTCACCACCCGACGTCAGGATCGTCAGATTGTGCGACAGCATCTTCAAGATCGCTTTGTTACTGCTGCGGAAACTGCTCGACAAACCTTGGGGACACACCAGCGACACATTAGTGCGGAGACCGTGCGTCGACGATGAAAGGCAGACATCTCCACTGTCACAGACCACACCAAGGACCCATTCTGACACCACGTCTTCAGTGGGCAACACAGCACCAGCATTGGTGCCACCAGCAGTGGAGAAGAGTCCTCTTCTCAGACGAGAGCCGTTACTGTATCTCAACAGCAGATGGCAGACAGTCTGGCGACGCCGTGGGGAACTTTATTTGGATGCTTGTGTTGTTGACTCGTGGGATGGTGTGGGGTGGAATTGGTCTTGCACAGAGTGTCGGCCCTGTGGCCCTCCAGAAGAGGCAATGGTGTCACAGCAGCTCGGTACATTGATCAAGTCTTGAGACCACACGCCATACCACATTTGGCACGTCGCCGCAACCACGAGTTTCAGCATGATAACGCCCGTGCCCACACTGCGAGAGCAACAAGAGACTTCCTCCAGCAGAATGGCATCAGAACCATGCAGTGGCCTGTCCTCAGTACCGATTTAAATCCCATTGAGCACCTGTGGGGCGAGATTCATAGACGGCTGAATGACGTCCGACCAAGGCCGACAACTGCAGCTGAATTGCGCCAGGCGTTCCTCAGAGTGTGTGCTCAAGTGCCTATGGCCTTCATCAATCGCATCATCCATTCCATGTATCGACGTTGCACGGCAGTCGCCAATGCACATTGCAGACAGACGAGATACTGACTTGTGATGCCATTTTCTCAGAGACTAGTGTTGTGTTTAGGGGGTTTAACGTCCACTTGAAAGTTAATGTATTTCGTAGACGGGGTAGGTGGGGAACGATAAATATAAATAACATTTGAATAAAACTAAATCACCATACCCAAAAAACTGTAACTGACGGGACATAAGCCCAATACTATAATCCTATTACTATAAAATATAAAACTAGCGTATTTACGTATGTAAGAAATATTGAGATACATGTATATAAATCTATTAGTTCATATTATCAGAAGTGAATTTTGGTTTATAAATAGAATGGCCTAAAATGGGTAAAATGAGCAGTCTAAACTATCCTAGTGTGATTATAGACTAAGTGTTGTGAAAAGTATAGCATAATCGGTGATAAAATGAAAGCAGTTAGATATAGGGGCCTACTGAAGACCGAAAAAGGGAATAAGCGCCTAGCGTAAGTCTATATCGGCTGAGGTGGGGGTGAGATGTCTGGGTAGCTCGTTAGCGGTGTGAGTGGAGTAAAGACCGAATGTTGGTGTCCTTGGCCTTAAGAGCTGGCTGGTTGAACGGCGTTCTGATTTAGTGGTATGGTTAAGTAAAGTTTAGCGCGTCGTAGAAGACAGTTCGCGCTGGATATTAGAATTTATTTGGGAGGGTCTAAAAATTCAAGAATGAATTTTATATTGGAGTTGTATATTTTGGGGTTATTTTCAGGCCACATTTCACATCAAACCGGGAAGTACACAACCCATTCACACGCACACAGCACTGAACATTTTTGTAAATGGATAAAAGTGCATAAAACATCAAACCATTAACATCAAAATATGACAACTTATCCCATAAAATGCCTCTCTCTATACAATCGTAGGCTTTTCTGAAGTCGATGAAAGCCTCAAACGTTGGTTTTCTTTGACTTTTCCTTGTTTTGACTATAGAGGTGAGTCTATATATATGTTCTGTGGTTGATCGACCGTGTCTTTAACCGTTCTGGCGGTCGTACAGGGGATCATTCGTTTCCACATATGATGTCAGTCCATTGTTCAATACACCAAGTTATATCTTATAGCATGCACTGGCTAGGGTGATGCCGCGCTATGCCAAGGGGTCACGTGGGTCTCCGGTCGAACTCTTCGGGATAGGTGAGATGATGCCTTTACGCCATATTAAAGGGACTACGCCCTTATAGAAACATGCGTTATATAATTCATGGAAAAAACGAAAACAGTTTTTATTTTCAGATGGAATGTCGTCAATTCCAGGTGATTTACCACTTGATATCACTCGCTGCACTTCACGTACAGTTATGGGTATATTTAGAAGACTATCACTGCTTTTGCTTCACCAGCGTTACAGTTTAACAAGTCTGAATACACATCTCGCCACGTGTCTAACACTGTTTCAAACTACCATCACCAAGTTTGACCTGCATGGGAAATGTCCGATTCCAATCGTACCCTACTCCAACTTTAACGATCTTCCTCCATAATTCTGTGTGATTGCTTTCACACATGTCTTCGAGTTCTAGTAGCGTAGCTCGTTGTTACTTGCGTTTCGCTCGCTGCACCTTATCGAAATGGTTTCTAGCACTTACATACGCTGCTTTGTGATTTACCTTCTGAGGACCCTTGCACCGACACCACGCCCTTTCTGTTGAAAACATTGCGTTCCACAGGGAAGATAACTCTTCTGTCCATCAGGGTTTACAGCTGCGTCGCTTCTTATTGCTCTGTTGGGAGTCAGACAAAAACTAAGTTGGTAGTAGTCTCATCATTTCCTCTTTAACATACATATCAAAGTCATTAAAGGCAGCATCAATGTCGCCTTGATCCTTCTTGGAATTCCAAAGTCCATCTATGATGCATCTTCCCGAGGCAAGAGAGTTAACTGTTTTAAGTGCAGTTTCCACCCTTACCGAGAAAGGCTGGTATTATGGAGTTACATTTTGGCTGAACTAACCAGTCTATGCATAGTCCAATCAAAATCGCGCAACGAAATCCGGTTCGTAAACCGTCGTGCAAATTTTGGTCGATTGCAGGATTTACAAAGCATGCCCACCGCCAACTCGTTGTCAACAGATTTTTTCAAAATCTTTCCCTTTTTTTTTGTTGAAGGTGCTCGCGTGATTTGATGCACTTTGCAGTGTAAGACCCGTTTTATCACAACATAGATCTTGATAATCAATCAGATCGTCTTGAATAGGCGCCGCCATTTTGTTTGATGGAAATGGAAGTGAAACGAGAGGTGGAATCTGATTGGTCGAGAGGAGAGGCACAAAAGGGACATAGCTCGTAATAGCCACTGGCTGCGCTAGGATCGAGTCCAGGAGTTCTAGCCTAGTTCGGCAAAGTTGGAAACTGGACTTTTGTAGTCAGTTAACTCTCTTGCCTCGGGAAAATGTCTATGATGTGGTTAAGGGTCTCGCTGCATTCTTCTGATGATATGAAAGTTTGTGGAATATTTGATGTGTCGCACCTTATGTTACTCTCAGATACACAGTTGCGATATTCTGGTTTCTTCACCGGTACATTAATATCAAAGAGTCCACGTCCAGCAACGTCTCTAAATGAAGCAGTAAATACACTAAGTAAGTTCTATAGAATGTCTGGCTTACAAATAAACAGACAAAACTAAAGCTCTATGGATAGGCTCAATGGCAGGGACTTCACCCACATTATGTCCTGATTTGACATTGGCACAACGCAGATTTCGATGTCCTTGGAATTCAACTAAACGCTGGCGTTCGAATAGAACTCCAACAGTTTTTTCACTTGAAAGGGTGAATCCCCATTTATTGCACCATTGATCTACTCCGTCCAGGGATGACTGGAGGTTTTTTTCTGATTTGTGAAATATCTCTATGCTTTATTTATATTGCTCCGTCATCAGCGAATTTAGAAGTTTGGGTAGGAGAGTTGAAATGGTCAAAAAGATCAATGATCATGATATTAAACAGGGTTGGGCTTATAATGCTGCCTTGTGGCGTACCATTGTCCAGTGCCATAGGATCCAATTGATTGTTCCCTATTTTAACTGATACCGACCTGTCTTGCAGGAAGCTGTCTATGAAGTTTGCCATGTTCCCTTCTACTCCATTTTGTGCTAGTTTTGAGAGGAGTCCGTCATGCCATACCAGGTCGAAGTCTTTGCTGGAGTCCAGAAATACTGCGGCTAGGTATTGTCTGTTTAATTGAGCTTTTTATTTCATTTTCGAATCTTAGAATATGATCTAGACACAAGTGTCCCTTCCTGAAGCCACATTGGTCAGGTTTTATGTGGTTGCCAGTTTCAAGGTGATGCATGAGCCTTTTCGTAACCATGGCTTCCATGGCTTTGCACATGTTTGAGGTGAGTGAGATCGGTCGATAAGAGTTTGGTAGGGCTTCGTCTTTCCCTTGCTTTAGCAGCGGAATAACTGCAGGATATGTCTATGCTTTTGGGACTTCTCCTTTGGACCATATCGTGTTATACAACTCAGTGTGTAAGCCTTTGGTTTGATCAGGTAGGTTTTTCAATATCTCGTGGCTGGTTGTGTCAAGACCAGGTGCTGTGCCTTTTCTAGGTTGTATCGCATCATCAAACTCTGTCATAGTAAATGGTATATTGCATACCAGATGCTTGCTTTGCGGCCGTTTTGAGATCTTAAGCATACGCAATTTTCCTGTTTGAATTCTTTGCTACAATTTGTGTTGCTGCTGACAGATGAGAAATGTTGGCCTTTTCATTGACTGTATGGGCGTTGGCTAACTTGGGAATTTGTGGGTTTACGCTTACGCCTGACTGTTTTAGCATTTGTTTTCTCATTAAGGGATTTGCAGGTCTGCCATGACTCGTTTTTAGAATCATGAACACATACTGAATGAAATTGCCTTCCCTCGATCAATATAAAATATTTATATGAAAATAAATTCTGTTCCAGGAATGACTTCATTGTTTACTAATAGGTATGATCATTCCATCCCAACCTATCGGATATGGGACCTACTGAAATAATGAAGCGCACGTAAAATATCAGCTAGATACACGATTATTACACAAATTCTGTCACCATCCTCTGCAACCACAAGATATCTACTACCAGAAAATGGAGTGGACAGGGTTCAGTGTGAATCCATTCGAGTGGGAATGGCACATGATAGATGGACGTTGCTTACCAATACAGTCAGATCAGCCTGCAGCACCTCCAATACTCCGTGATATCATCTGCTGTAATTTCAAAAAAAGAAGATCCACTTGCCGGAAATATGGTCTCACTTGCAGTGCTGTGTGCGCGGAAAACCATGGTACGAGCTGTACCAATAAACAGTTACCAGACTTCTGAAGGGAGTCTCAAACCTTTTGAGACTTTCGAGGTGCATGTATATAATGACCCCTGCAACGTCAAGCTACAGCATTCACCGTGACAATCTTTCCACTGTTCGTCGTAACCCGTGATGGTCTGGGTTAGAATACTCTCTTCAGCACAGCAAGCCATGCTTGTCGTAAGAGGCGACTAACGGGATGGGATGGTTTGGCTCGCTGACTTGGTTGATGCATGTCATCGTACCCAAATTGCTTAGATAGATGCTCATTATGTCAGTCTCTGGATTGTCTGGTCCAGATTTAATTATTTAAAGACCGCCATCATATAGCTTGAATATTGCTGAGTGCGGCTTTAAACAACACGAAAACAAAGAAACAACCGTAATAATGGTCATGAATGGTCAAGTTTTAGATTTATATTCAAATATTGGTATTTGGTGGTGATGTTGCACTTCCGCAAATAAACTACCAGGGAGAAAACTCATCGACTTCTTGTGAATCAACTGGTTTGGGGTAAATTCGGAGAGGATCTCATATAGGTCATACTTGTTTCCAACAAGTATTTACATGAATGAAAACGAAACTTGTTGTAGCGATTTATTGTCATGTTAATAAGTAGATTCAGACAATAACAATCAACATTGATATCTAACTCGACAAAACTCGTCATTTAAGAGGTACATATTGATATGTGGTGGTTATATTAGGTTTATGCAAATAACTGAGTATTCTACATGTATCCTTGCGTCTGTTTACTCCAATGTAGAAGTTCAAATCACTTAAATATGTCATCAGAGACCAACAGTGTATTGATATTCTATGCCTAGCCATAAAACTCTTGGCGGCCATCTTGGATTTTTGGGCCACCAGGGGCCTCAGGTGACGGAGTTTCTTTCTGAAAGTGTTAAGTATACTTCAGTGAGTTAGTGTGGCAAGTTATATGCATATAAGTCCTGGGACACTGTTTTAGAGTTAAAAGATTCAACAGTGTAAACACACATATAGGACACTTGTCGGCCATCTTGAAATTGGCCATTATGAAGTCTTGAATTTTTGCAGATTTGTCAATAGTTGGAAACGTTCAGTAGCTGTGAATATCTGTTCGCAATACAACACATGCTTTTTACATCAAAACATTGAACCTTTTCTGACATATGGACAATATATTGGTTATAGGTGGCCAGATTGGATTATGCAAATTAGACATATTTCCCAAACTGGGATTGCATGGGACTTGAAATGCTTTGTGGTGAAATATATTCTGTTGCAATTTGTTCCCAGTTGAGTGGAAAATGGCCTAGATTGCCTGGGCTAATAGGGTTAGTGCAAATATCACAAGATAGTTCCCATGTCTTTACAAACTACCCCCGATTTAATGTTGTACACGTAAATATAAATTGTCAATGCAATAGAATAACCAACATTGTCGGAAATTGCCCAAAGCTTGTTCAAAATAGATCTAATATAAAACACAAAATAAAAAAGGCTACAGATCACCAGCAACCAAAATTAGGCCACCATCCTAGGGACCGTGGGGTCCAAACGGACTAAGACCAAGTTTTTTATAGTGTGCAGTGTGGGTTTTAGGGCCCCATTGTACTTTTTCGTGAAGAGCCAGAAAGATGGAAAATATATTTTGTTGAATAAATATTTCTTAATAAATGAGTGAGATTTCATGTAGTGAGCGTCATCTCTGAGAGTTGACATGTATGCTGGTAATCAAGAACCTCAAAACACGAGGGTGGAATAACGGAAGTCATATTAGATCATATATATTATACTGATTAATTAGAAAAAGGTTACTGCCGAGACCATGAAGTGTTCTAACCAGTGAAACCATTCATAAATTAATGCCATAATGCTTCAGCTGAGTGAGTACTTCAGTTTGATTGACAGAAACATATATTCGGGTATATAGAGGCTTGTAGTCCACTGATATTAACCGGTAGAGTCGTCCCGTACTGTTGAGGCCGTCGGTCTCATATCGGAGGTGACTTTTTCCATACACAGCCATCCTGAAGAAAATACATAGATTGAATATCGGAGTCACTGTATTGTGTCTTAGTGGGGTATCAATGTTAAACTGCGACATGGCATCTCAGTGTTTTAGCACTATAAAATCGGCATTAGTCCGGACAAGTATAAGCAGCCACACACATGTGCATGCACGTCGCTATAAAAATGCAATAATCTTGGACGCGACGTTAAACCCCATTTCACTTCACGTCAGACATAATTTTTGTCACTGATGCGTCGAATGCGAAAATACATTTCTACCATAAAAGTTTTTCAAAGTTTTACTAAAACGGTGCATGTTGTAATCCTGGTCAAATAACTTTTGAACAAGAGTTGTATGACCCTCTTCAAAATATTCGTAGAAAGAGCATGCTCGATTGTACCTCAACAGTTGTTAAACGTAGATACAAAAGGCTGGAGCAGCTGGAATACTGCTCGACATAACGTGACGGATGACTATCGGAAAGTTGAAATGATCCCTCTTGTCAAACAGTTTTGTGGGTATTTTTGACACTCTGAACCTTTATGCATAGATCTTAATATGAAACAGATGATGCGGTTTCATTGATCTTTAATTTCTAGTTCAGTTGGGTAGACTAGTGAAATGGAATTGGCTATTTGACCACTATTGAGCGATATCAGATTCGATATATGTGAAACATCTTGGCCAAATCTCCTTGTTTTGATGTCCGAGGAGAAATACCGTTTTATATGCATAAAGCAACAGATCAGTAAGGATAAGAGCACAATTGGTGCTCATGAGCCTTTTTTGCAAAATGTATTTGGACGTGAAATCCACCATTTCACAATTTTTTTCTAAGTAAACTTCAGACACGTGCTTTCATTTTTGACATACTGTCCTCAACGTCTGAAGAACCTCTGAAATGTAACTATATCTACGGTATCCACGTTTAGTGACAAATGCCCCATGGGCCGAGGAATGAAGTTTTCCATTATGTTCGTCGTGTGAGATTGCGATATACAAAGTTGAAAATCAAATGCTTTTACATATTTGAACTTCTTTTCTGAGATTGCAAAGCTCCAAGAAAATCCTTTCTTTTTTGGAGAATCCACAAGATTTTAATTCCACTTATCTCAAATACTTTATGTGAGTATAAAGAACGGCCTTCCTTTGTTGTATTAAGGATTGTGATTAATCTCTTATTTGATTTGGTGGTACATTTTCTGGACCCAGCAATATATCTCTCTTTGTACGGATTTATATAGAGCTTTGGAATCCAGTATAAATGAGGAATGGATGTCACCGGGTTATAGAGTCAAGAAAAAAATTAATAAAAGCGACAAAACCCTTTCCACAATCATAAGAAATATTGATTGTACGATTCCGGTTTTATCATGAGTATGTGTTTATTACATGTAGTGATGCATGGTTTTGGCATATTAACGTGTGGCATTATTTGATGTAGTGATTTGCATTCACCAATCACCACTCTCTCTCTCTCTCTCTCTCTCTCTCTCTCTCTCTCTCTCTCTCTCTCTCTCTCTCTCTCTCTCTCTCTCTCTCTCACACACACACACACACACACACACACACACACACACACACACACACACACACACACACACACACTTCTGCCCAGACGTTCATTCCCCTGACACGCGTGTGTTCAGCGCGTGTGTAACCTGTGACTAGCTGTCTAGGACAACTAATAATATAGTGAAATATCAGCTACAAAGACATCGATCGAGGTAAAATCAGTGATTAATCAATCACTTTCACATCTTGTGAGATCGTTAGTGTCATTTCATGTCGGAAAATATGCCAGAAATTGGAGAACGTGTTCTCACCGACTCGGAGGACTATGTGCTGTCAGTCTTGTTACCCGGCCTGTCAGTGACAAGTTGTTCATCGTCAAAGACACCGATCAGAGAAATCTGCAGGAGTGATGATTCTAAGAAAAGAAAGGAGGAGATAGAAGAAGTAAGATTAACAACGATAGAGGTGCAAGTTCACTTAAGCAAGGCGGGATCAAACGATGGACACAACATGGCGACGGTCAAGGTACAAGAGTCAGACAGGTGAGAATGTCGATCTGGTGCATACAGACAATGTGAGTAGAGACTCAACACATACATCAAAATGCTGTTCAGTAGAATGTGAGAAAAGCGTCACAGAGGTAATGACAGCAAGTGAATATCTCACAAGACATTTTGATAAAGGATGCGATGTTAACTCTGAGCTCAAGCAAATGCAAGATGAACAAGACCAAAAACACGAAACAATGAAAAAGAGTATAGACAATATACGCAGACATAAAAGCTATGCTGCAGCTGCAAAAGAAGAAAATAGTGGGCTAAACATTCTGTTTAGAAATGTTCCAGAATCGAACAACGAGTGTGCCACCTCAAAAGTGAATGGCATCTTTAATTAAAGATGGACTAAAAGTTTGGAGACATTACAGCAGTCAATGCTGCTAGGAAATATTTGAATAACCCCCGATATCCTGGTGTAGAAATCGACAAATGCAGATCCATCGACGACAAGAAGATCATCCTGGGTGAAAAAATGTAACTAAAAGATAGCAGAAACTTTAGGGAGGTTTATATTCAAAATGATAAACCTCTACAGCAGAGAATATTGGAGAACAACATGAAGTTGCTTGTTGAAACAGTGGGTGATGGTCAGCTAAACTGTCAGGAGGCAGACTGCAGCGGGTACATCGAGGGAGTAAGGACTGGTCAAGTCCCGGGAAAGAGGCGACAGTCGTAGATCGACAGCCAACAGGTTGGCGAGAGACACGCGACACATTCAGAGTGCTTCACGTTCACGTGGTCGTGTTTACCTACACGTGTCACGTGACTGGAGCCAGCCAACCGACACAGAAGCGAGAAGTCACAGCCGGCGATCCAATCAGCGAAACTACTAGGTTCGATCTGGGTTTGGGAATACGTGTGTTTTTTCAAAAGACACTAATTCTGTTAATTATTTATTACGCTCACAGTTTTTATCCAAATCTAACCTAAACATAGTATGTGCTGTAGAGACGCATTTAATTGGTGATAATGTACTGAATGTTGATGTTTATATATGGTACGGTCACAACCGAAAAAATACATGCAAAAGCCAAATGTGGTTCAGGGGCGTTGGTTTTTTCATCAAACGTGAATTGTATGATTGTTTTAGAGTTCTTTTTTTATATTCCTCATACGAAGTTATATTGTTGATGGAGTTGACACATAAGGATAATCATGATATTGTTATTACAATTTGTGTATGTTATTTACCACCTGAATATTCATCAAGACAAATAGATGTTGTTGAGTTTTTTTATACACTTTTAATGCAGTTATTAAATATCAACGGCCAGAGATGACATATATTTGTGGAGATATTAATAATCAATGTTGAGGGCTGTTAGACTGTGTGGAAGGAGTTGATATTTTGCCTAACCTGGAAACAATTGACAGTACTGTTAATAATTGCGGCCATCTCCTAATTGACTTTTAAAATAACATTAATTATTGTGTTGTGAATGGAAGATGTGACTCAAGGGACACTTTGCTTATATAACATCTAGGGGTGCCTCTGTGGTACTACTGCATATGTCCGCATGAGAAACTGAACAAAATAATTTACTTTAATGTGTTAAAGCCAACTGAAATAGGTAACGTAGTGGCAGCCGGGGTGCGGTAGATCAAGCTGTTGTTAAAGTTGATCCTTCGGTGTTAACCTGTACTCTTAATATTAATGTGCGGGTGAAGTAACCAGAATATCGCAACTGTGTATGTGAGAGTAACATAAGTAGAGACACATCAAATATTCCACAAACTTTCATGTCATCAGAAGAATGCAGCGACACCCTTAACCACATCATAGACACCTTCCCGAGGCAAGAGAGTTAACTGACTACAAAAGTCCAGTTTCCACCCTTGTCGAACTAGGCTAGAATTCCCGGTCTCGATCCTAGCGCCACCATTGGCTATTACGAGTTATGTCCCTTCTGTGCCTCTCCTCTGGACTAATCAGATTCCACCTCTCGTTTCACTTCCATTTGCAAAATGGTGGCGACCAATCAAGACGATCTGATTGATAATCATGATCTATGTTGTGATAAATAGGGTGTTACACTGCAAAGTGCATCAAATCACGCGAGCATCTTGATACAAAACATGAAAAGATTTGGAAAATATTTGTTGACAACGAGTTGGCGGTGGGCATGCTTTGTAAATCCTGCAATCGACCAAAATTTGCACGACGATTTACGAACCGGATTTTGATTTCGTTGCGCGATTTTAATTGGACTATGCATAGACTCGTTAGTCCAGCCAAAATTCCATAAAACCAGCCTCTCTCGGCAAGAGTGGAAACTGGACTTTGATGAGTTAACTCTCTTGCCTCGGGAAGATGCATCATAGATGGACTTTGGAATTCCAAGAAGGATCAAGGCGACATTGATGCTGCCTTTAATGACTTTGATATGTATGTTAAAGAGGAAATGATGAGAGCACTACCAACTAAGCGTTTTACTAATTCACAACAGAGCAATAAGAAGCGATGCAACCGTAAACCCTGGTGGACAGAAGAGTTATCTTTCCTGTGGAACGCAATGTGTTCAGCAGAAAGGGTGTGGTGTCGGTGCAAGGGTCCTCAGAAGGCAAATCACAAAGCAGCGTATGTAAGTGCTAGAACCATTCGATAAGAAGGTGCAGCGAGTAGATGAAGTGCAGCGAGTGATATCAAGTGCGAAACGTGGTAAATCACATGGAATTGACGACATTCCATCTAGAGTTCTTAAAAATAAAAACTGTTTACGTTTTTTCCATGAATTATTTAGCACATGTTTCTGTAAGGGCGTAGTCCCTTTAATATGGTGTAAAGGCATCATCTCACCTATCCCGAAGAGTTCGACCGGAGACCCAGGTTACTCCTTGGCATAGCGCCGCATCACCCTAGCCAGCGCATGCTATAAGATATACTGCGGAGTATTGAACAATAGACTGACATCATATGTTGTGGAAACGAATGATCTCCTGCACGACAGCCAGAACGGTTTTAGACTGGGTCGATCAACTACAGAACACATATATAGACTCACCTCTATAGTCAAAACAAGGAAAAGTCAAAGAAAAACAACGTTTGCTGCTTTCATCGACTTCAGAAAAGCCTACGATTTTATAGATAGAAGCATTTTATGGGATAAGTTGTTGTCATATTTTGATGTTAATGGTTTTATGTTTTGAGCACTTTTATCCATTTACAAAAATGTTCAGTTCTGTGTGCGTGTGAATGGTTTGTGTACCTCCTGGTTTGATGTGAAATATGGTCTGAAAAGGGGTTATATGTTATCTCCAATGCTTTTTAATAGGTATGTTAATTTCCACAAAACTATCTTTTATAATGGTCAGAGTCATGACAATGGTTATTACTTCTTTCATAACCCAACATCCCTCCCACAGAAAAAACTCATCACTAATACTAAACCCCATACACTCTACCTGGCCATCTCATACACAAATTTACTCAGATGGATCACAAGACAAAAACAATAAAACAGGGCTAGGTATCCATTGAGACGATGCTTACTGCCCTACATTCAGGAAAACCACTAAAGGAAACAACTTTTTAATCATTTCAGACTCATTAGGCTCATTAAAACAAATTCAAAACAAGTATTCAAAACCCCGCCCTGACCAAATCAATAATATCATACATCTTATAGCAGAATTGAAACAAACAAATAAATCTATAAGTCTATTATGGATAATCAAACATACCTGGAAACCACATAGCAGACACAGCAGGAAAAATAGCAACCACACATCACTATTACCATCATATTATTCAAAATTCCAACTCTACGTGGCTTAAAACCTAATTTTATAAACAAGTCTATATATAAATGCCACAATTACAACATTTCGACATTTTTTAATCAAATCATATCCCGAATAATAAGTGGCAAGACAAATGTTAATTATAACTTATATAAACAAAACCGGCATGATTCTGGTAACTGTATATACACTGCAATAGCCACAAGACCTTTATCATGTTTTTAATCACTGTCCTTTATATAGCACCCTTCACTCCAAACTTTACCACTCTATCCCTTCTCACGAAATATCCAACGCGAACTGTCTTCTACGACACCCGCACGCTAAACTTTACTTAACCATACCACTAAATCAGAACGCCGTTCAACCGGCCAGCTCTTACGATCAAGGACACCAACATTCGGTCTTTACTCCACTCACACGGCTAACGCGCTACACAGACATCTCATCCCCACCCCAGCCGGTATAGACTTACGCTAGGCGCTTATTCCCTTTTTCTTCCTTCAGTAGGCCTCTATATCTAACTGCAGCCTAACTGCTTTCCTTTTATCACCGATTATGCTATACTTTTCTCCTGAAGCCAAGAGATGCAATAGCGAAGGCCAAACTAACTCTATTTCTGAGAGATGGACAGCTTCTCGAACCTATATAAACAGAGCAGCCAAAGATGTAAATGAAATTATATCATTATACGAAAATAGAAACATATCAATACAAAAACAGAAAGTATGTGAATACCAAACTCAGTAGATATGTGTATCCAACTCACACAAATGAGTCCCAAAGAGGGACAGGTCAGCCGAAATTGCTAAGGCAGAAGGCGCCCTCTTAAACACTTAAAACAACAACAACAACAACAAACATACACTTGCTTCATTTAATCTAAATCAAACACGTTGCTTAAAGTGAATGGCAATGGTAGAAATAGTGAAATTGACGATTCTTCTCACTTTAAGATAAAATATAGCCATAAGGAAGTTCGTGAGCAAAAATGAATAATTTACCACAAGTTTGTTTCGTATTTCCCTAATTGTCCTAAGAAAAATAGCTTTGTTCATGTTGGATTATTAGGAATACTGTTCATGTAAACCTCTAAAATCAAACCTTTTGCAGTCCAAAGCGGCGTTTATATTACTCAGTAGTTTTACATGGGCACACGTCCTACTTTGAACTGGCGTATGTACAGACACACTTGATATGATGTGGACTGGGAAATGGGTCCTAACTGGGTAGACCTTTGTGGACCCTCTCGTATTTGTCCATAGGCTCTAAGTGGGTCTTGAGAGGGCATGTATGTATAGCCTATATGGGACATAGATGGGTTGTGTCTGTGAATGTGTTTTTTTCCATATATGCTTATCATTTGCGACCCTTTAGTGGCATCACTATATATTCACATATACATGTATGTAAAATTTGAGGCATATATTCCATATTTCATGTTTAAACGTGCACCATCTCTATAACCCATTCTATTAATAATGCGCAGGTCTCTTTTAAATTATATATAATATGTAACTCTTTTTCGAACAAATGTTATGATAAAAATTTAAAATTTCAATACTGAGTAATATTTTCTCTTTTCTAATTAAAACGGCCTACTGACGACGGACATCTAATTTTTACCATCGGTTTGGTGAACAATATAGTTGAGTACGAACAAAATGAATAAACTTCAACATATTTTACAAATGAGATCAATGATCATGAATTCAGCATTGTAAATTGGTCAAAATAGTTTCTTATATGTAAGTAAAACACCCCGTTCTTCACTCTAATAACACAAACATACATGACAACATTTGTTTCAGTCAGTACAAAGAACAGATACATGTTTTGGTCGTAATTTGTTACTTTACCACCATCATTCATGTATATTGTGACCTTTTTGTTATTGTTTTACACTTTAAGCTAATCCATGCAACTCAGGATATGATTTGGAAATCACCTCGTAACAGTAGGTCTTAACCGTTTGAATAAAGGTTTCTCTGAAATAGTAACTATCATTTTATATAAACTCAATTCATATATACATGTATGATGTAATTATACAGTCTCAGTTCTATTGACTTTCTGTTATCAATATGTCACTGGTTTAATGGTTTGGGTGTGAGCCGCATACATAAGCTGTGTACCGATAACACTAACTTTCTGGATCTACTTGATCCAAGTTCACCGTGTCCCGCATGTAACAGCTGCATGTGACTTATTTTTTGCGAACACCTGGTGTCATCACTGCTTATGAGTCATCCAACTTGCAACATGCAACTTCTACCCTTGGAACAAAGAATGTAACAAATAAAGACAAACACAAGGTGTACACAGCAAGTCGTTCTGTATTATCAACCATAGGAAGCTAAAATACTACAATTCAATTCTATACCCTCCGACATACTGCACTACCATTCTATATTCTCCAACATACTGCAATATCATTCCTTAATTTCCAACATCAAAAGCCATGATAATACTACTGTCTATATAATATCATCAACTTACTGTTCAACTTTGAAACAGGGCTCTCTGAAATATGACAACATTATCTGCTCAAAAGGTTTATCATATACCGGGTGGGTTTCTCGGCAGGATAAAGCCAACGGATAAATACGATATCCGGTCATATGCGGATAGAGATGCAAATATCAAAGGTCAAGTAGGGACTACTTTCAGTGTCTATAAACAAAAATGGCGTCGCCCTTGTAGTTCGGCGATCGAGTCAAAATTAACCATCGGTAATCTGGAGAAACTACTGGTATAATTGCTATCATTTTCAAAAGAACAGTCTAATATACTGAAAATCAGTGTTTAACTGTGACGTAGCTAAGGCATTTTATAAGTTTGGGCAACTTTGGGGATATAAATTGCGAAACAAGTTTGCGAGAGCACCAGGCCTAGCCAAGCGGAATCAGAAGCCATATCTGTGCTTGTAGACTTCTACGGCTTGGAACCTTTTCCACAAATTACAACAGTTGGATTTGGCCAAAATATGTTCGAATTGTTACTTTGTTTTGTTTTGTCGTTGTCTATACATCAGAATGCACTTCGTAACGTTATGTCAGGACAGGTCGACTATCAACAACGTCTGACTGTGGCCGTGACGTTTCATAGCCTAGGATTTGAATAGCTTCCCTCTGATAAAGGGCAACTACTCTATCGGACAGATCACGTAATAACATAAGACGCAATAAATATTAATGCGCGCATTCCAGGAAAACTTGCAATGTTTCGATAATGTTTGCGAGAGATGGAAAGAGATTGAAGGTGAGGTGAGGTGAAATGGGGTTTAACGTCGCGTCTAAGATTATTGCACTTACATAGCGACGTGCATGCACGTGTGTGTGTGTGTGTGTGGCTGCCTGTACTAGTCCGGACTAATGACGATTTATGGTGCCAGCACACTGAGATGCCATGCCGCAGTTTAACATGAATAACCCACTCAGACATAATATACTGACTCCGAGCCGATCAGTCCTTGTTTTATCCCCTTAATGCCGAGCGCCAGACAGGGTAACAACGAGTACCATCTTTTAACGTTTTCTGGTAAGACGCGACCGGGGATCGAACCCCGTATCTTCCGCTCTCCGGGCGAACGCTCTACCCCTAGACCACGGAGGCCGTTAACAGAATTGAAGAAAGACATTATATGTTAAAGATGTTATCACGTTTGTGTGTTTGCGGATGGTAAATATCCTGTATTATGAATAAACACTTTGTATTTAGCTCGCCAAGGCTTGCTAAATACAATGTTTATTCCTAATACAGGATGTTTACATTCTCCAAACACACTCGCATGATAATCTCTATATATTGATATTGCATAATCAGCAAGATATTGGCATCAAATACATGAACACGAGTTGATAAAAGAGGAAAAACTCCGAGGCTTGCGAGGCGTGACGGACGGATTGCACACGGGTTGCTTCACGCGTGTAAGGGGGATGAACTTCCAGGCAGTGGTATATATATGTATACTGAACCGCAAAAGAAACGTCTCCATGGAAAGATATATGAGAAACCTTATTTGTCCAAACACTGTAAACATACAAAACCTATCATCAAGGTCGAAATTAAAGTGTCAAACGTACTTAAAGTGAAACACAACACTTGTCACTGAGAAAAAGGCATGACAAGTCAGCATCTCGTGTGTCCGCCATGTGCATTGATGACTGCCGTGCAACGTCGATACATGGAATGGATGAGGCGGTTGATGAAGGCCATGGGCACTTGAGCCCACACTCTGAGGAACGCATGTCGCAGTTCGCATGTCGCATGTCGTTTTTTTAATCTCGCCCCACAGATGCTCAGTGGGATTTAAATCGGGACTGAGGGCAGTCCACTGCATGGTTCTGATGCCATTCTGCTGGAGGGAGTCTCTTGTTGCTCTCTCAGTTTGGGCACGGGCGTTATCATGCTGAAACTCGTGGTTGCGGCGACGTGCCAAATTAGGTATGGCGTGTAGTCTCAAGACTTGATCAATGTACCGAGCTGCTGTGACACCATTGCCTCTCCCTGGACCAATGTTCTGGAAGGCCACGGGGCCGACCCGCTGTGCAAGACCAATTCCACCCCACGCCATGATGCTCGGACCACCCCACGAGTCTCTCTCAACAACACAAGCATCCGAATAACGTTTCCCACGGCGTCGCCAGACTCTCTGCCATCTGCTGTTGAGATACAGTAAGGGCTCTCGTCTGAGAAGAAGACTTTTCTCAACTGCTGGTGGCGTCAATACTGGTGCTGTGTTGCCCACTGAAGACGGTCAGGGCGATGACGTGGTGTCAGAATGGATCCTCAGTGTGGCCTGTGACGGTGGAGGTGTCTGCTCGTCAATCGTCGACGCACGGTGTCCGCACCAATGTGTCGCTGGTGTGTCCCCATGGTCTGTCGAGTAGTTTCCGCGGCAGTAATAAAGTGATCTTGAAGATGCTGTCGCACAGTCAGACGAACCTGACGTCGGGTGGTGACCCTTGGTCTTCCACTACGTGATCGGTCATCTGTAGCGCTGGTGGTATGGTACCGTTGTTGGAGCCTGTATATGGTCCTTACTTGCCGGGCGGTTTGTCCAGCTTGCAATCGTCCAAAGGCTTGGTGTCGCTGATTTCTTGTCAATCTTGGCATGTGGTGGCAATTCAATAAGGAATGAATGTTACCCGATCTGGGTGGATTTTTATAGGGCCAGAAATTTCGGAACGCATGTGCGCTGCCGTGATGCGTTTGGGCGATCGGTTTTATTGTCATCTGCTTTGCTTTTTATCATCAAATTTCATTTTTTCCGGAGAGGAAATGTTAAACCTTATAAACTTTGACAAAAAATACCCAGAAATTTAAATGACTTTTCATGCAATGTTACTTGGGGTGACGTTTCTTTGGCGGTTATATATATATATATATATATATATATACACACACACACACACACACACACACACACACACACACACACACACACACATACATTTGCGTGTCTGTTCATTGTTACATGCTGATTGTATTGCACCATATAAATGTTCTGAAGGTGGGGAGCACAATTCTACTTACTCTTCCTTTGTATGGTGCGGGTCGTTCTTATGCGTCATAGCAGTGTAACGAGGATATCTGCTGAATTCATATGGCAGTTTTTTCTTCAGCAATCTGAAAATGATTGTATAACGATATGAAATAAGTATGTAAGTGGTATGATTATGATTTACTTACTGAATTTGCCCTTTGTGAACGACTGGGCCGATAACTGGTGCCATTAGCACCTGTCGCGTTTGACGTCACTGATATAATTGCAAGATATGTAAAATTATTAACTTCCATGAACAATGCAAACTGATACTTACACAAAGCACCATGTGTTGAATGCATTCTATATGAGCTAGATGTATGTGGTAAAATACCTCGTAACGTTTCGTTCTATCCTTGTTATACTATTTCTATGACACTGCATGGTACTCATCCTCTTCCAGCAATGATACCGTCACAGTACGAGTGGACATTACGGTACTATGGGGAGTCTGTCTTTGCTTATATGTATGGGTCTACCTACGTCATCTTACCGACATTACTGTTACAATTGAACTGTGGTTATTTCAGTTATTGAGTTTGATATCTAATCGGGTGATCCATATTCGAAATGTATATACATATATGTATGTTCTTTTAATTCATTTAGGCTTCAGCAACCACGCACAAACCTGTCACCTTGGCATAAAAGAACACTGGTTACAGATGTTACACACGTGTACCTACATGTATGTCATGTCAAATCCATCTGTTGCACGTGGCGCATCTACTTGGGAATATGTCAATATTATCAGGTTTCGAGTTGAAAAGACACACGTTATTACACAAGAGAAAGGAAACGTCCTACCTATTCATATTTTCTCTCTAATCAAAGTCTTAAAACCATCGAGTCAATTCTATATTGTTTACATTAAACTCATCGAAATTGTTTGTCAACTGATCGAAAGATGCAACCACGATCAGATTACCGCTATTGACGCCATGAAACGAACCTTAGTTGTCAGAGAATGGATCTATATATCATAAATATCATACATTGACTCGTAACGAGTCATATTTGTTGTAGTTTGACTATCATACGTCAACATATTCGCGATCGAAATTGCAAGACCGTCTGATCTTCAACGGTGACACGTCAAAGTGCTACAGACATATAATTAAAGCTTCAAATGAAATCACAATATAATGGAATATGTTATTCCTGGTAAAATATTAATTACAAATACTTTGTCAATCATTGTATCATTCTTTTAAGTTATATTATTGGATTTATTTAGATTGGGACAAAATGTGTGCAGAGCTGATTGATATTTTTCAGGCTTAGTTTCAGAGGCAAATACACACAGTGATGGTAATCTCTGCATGTAAAACAATGTCTAGAATAACCAGAGCTACAACTGAAATGATCAATTAATAAGTCAATTGATGTTTTATGGCAAACGATATTACCCGACCTACATTCCAAAGAAGGGGTACATAGGTGGTGATGTTGAAATTAAATTGTGGTATGTCTGTCAACGTAAACATGATGGCTCAGGTAATATAAGTACAGTTAGAGCCATACAGATCCCTAACTGCAAGTACTATGCTCCATTTTTATCAAATTATGCGTGAACTGCCAGTCACTGTTTGAAAAGCCTTACCTGTGAAACAGGTCATCATCTTCACCTCCCCACATGAAGAACAAGTTAGAGTAACCATTGATGGTGGAGAAAAATGTCTCGTTGAGGGTGATCACTCCACCAAAGTGATACTTGTAAAATATCCTGGAAATAAGTGTGTGAGTTATGTTTAACGCAGCTATTATTTCAGTTGTATGACAGTTTGTCAGCATATTGTTGGATCGAGTGATATTACTTAGACACCTTAAATTGGATTCAAACATTATACCCATGTGGGGAATCGAACACATCGGTCTTAGTCTACCCCAACACATCAAGTAAGATACAAGAACATTTCTCTTTATGAACATTTGACATGTCCTTCCCGGTCAGGCACAAACTATATAGCTCCCGTCACATACTGAAATGAAAGTTTTAATTAAATGCACCAGACACACAAATTATTCACTTAAAGTCGACGAACGCATTATTACTATCAGCTCTCATCTTGGTGCGTTATCAGATAATGGGATTAATGCTATTAATAAACCTTAAATAGGAATTCGATAAATATGTGCAATCCATCCCTCAGAAAACTGGAATTGGAACACCTTTGTTTACTCCTACCCTGAAAACCATGCACCACCAGAACTATTTTGAATTTAACAATCTGTAGAGAGGATGGCAAAGGGTTGAGTCTACCTGTATTTCAGTATGTCGAGTTCTCGAGAGTGATGTAAAGCCCTCGCACCACACCAGTAGGTATTCCTCTCACTCTCAGGCACCAAATCGACATCTTGGAAGGTGAAACAGTCAAAATGACAACGAGCTTTGGCTTCAACGTAACCAATGTTTTTAATCAATCCTCTGTTAAACGGTGTACCATTTTCCTTAAAATGAAATATATATTTATCATATAATGGGTAGGTTTCTCGGCAGGATAAAGCCAACAGATAGAAACGATATCCGTTGGGGTCATAGGCGGTTTGAGATGCAAATATCAAAGGTCAAGTAGTGACTACTTTCAGTGTTTCAGTCGTCCTTGTCATTCGGCAATTAGAATTAACCATCGGGAATCTGGAGAAACTACTGGGATAATTGCTATCATTATCAAAAGAACAGTCTAATATACTCAAAATCCTTGTCTAACTGTGACGTAGCTAAGGCATTTTACAAGTTTGGCCAACTTTGGAGATATAAATTTCGAAACAAGTTTGAGAGGGCACCAGGCCTAGCCATGCGGGATCAGTAGCCATATCTGTGCTTGTAGACCTCTGCGGCTTGGAACCTGTCCACAAATTAAATAGTTGGATTTGGCCAAAATATGTTCGAATTGCTACCTTTTTCGTTTTGTCGCTGTGTGTACATCTGACTGTACTTTTTAACGTTATGATAGGATAGGCCGACTGTCAACAACGTCTGACCGAAGCCGTGACGTCTCATAGACAAGGGTTAGAGTAGCTTCCCTTTGACAAAGGGCAGTTACTTTATCAGACAGGGCCAAGGCTCGCTTAATACAATCCATATTCCTAATAAAGGATATTTAGTATCTCCAAACACACTCGCGTGATATTCTATATATTCTTTGTTTTCTTGTTTTTTCAATCAAGTGAATGACATGAGCGTCAATTTAATTTACACAATTGTTATACCATGACATGCATCAACCCGATAAGTTGCGAGGGTTGCTGAAGTACATTTCTAACCGGGATCTTCACGCTATTGGTAATTTAGTATGATTCGTCTGTTCCTTTTCATTGAAAGTCAGTCTTGAATGTGCAAGGTGTATATTCAGTATGAATGTATTTCCTTCTTCACCAGGATACTTCACAACCTCACACATTGACAACAAAAAGATCAGGGTCATCCAGCCCAATCCCCCACCACACTTGTAATCTCATAATGTTAAAAAAAACCGGAAAAGTGAGACGAGTGAGTGAGTGAGTAGGATTAACCATGCATTTGAACATTATTTCAGTTGTATGACAGTGTGTTCGCTAGCTGTTATTAGAAGCCCAACGTGACCAAGGTGGATATTCAGAACATTTGTTGAACCCACGGGTATCGTCAGAGAAATATGTGGACCATACAAATGGGGTCACTATATGGCTGAAATACTGCCAATGAGACTTTAAATGTCAACTCACACACTTCCGCAATTGTGTTGTCCACACAACGGTGAGACTGTCTACTACTAAGCTGTGAGGTGTACTGTCAACACACCTGCTCCACTACAAAGATGGCATATTCCGCCTGTTGTTTCTGCAGCACTCTGTGGAGATTGTTGAGGAGGATCTTCAGGTTCACCTCTCTGTCTCTGTAGGGAATTATTATGGCAAGTCGCTGTGGTGAGGCACATCCAAGCGGTTGGTGGTATCCCCCGGGGAGAAGTGTCTTGGACGCATTCAAGGTCGCCTCAAGTTCAAGCCATGGTAGCGATTTTTTTAGTATTCGTCGTTTCTCACCTGAAGAATAGCACCGATACAATTACTGATATACATATATGCCTAGGAAATGATCATTTTCAAAGATGTCTTATTACACACATATATTTATGGACGCATGCAAGGTCGTCTCGGGGTCACGGGCGGCCCAGCCGTCTAAAATGCAATCGTTTATTTGAAAATATAGAGACATAAGTGCGCGAATGTATATTTAACATTTCTATCATGCTATTCATGGAGTGGCAGCACCGAGAAAATAAATTTAAACACGTACATGTAGGACCGAAAATACATTTTGAAAACGTAAATCAGCTGTATTCTTTATTACTTTGTGACTTCATGACACTGTCATTCAGATCGAGCTTTGCTATATTATGTTAAGCAGCAGTGGGAATCAAAAGCCTCGCTTCGTGAAAACACATCTACTTTCAGATCAATGCAAACTGTTTGAAAGACATCTTAAACATCAAGAACAATATCATCAGTTTTTTTGAGAAGCGCCTCTATAAAATTTAGATGTGATGTTCTTTCAATTCTGGGTCAAAACTGGTCCCTGTGCAATTTCAAATGCCGACTATACATGGTTCGTGCACATGGCGACATGATCGTGGACGTGGAAACACTGTTGTCATGTGATCATCCGTCATCAACCTGATCCATTCGAATTGGCGTTCCAGAAACGGCACATAAGATATTGCCTGAACATACGAAAAAAACAACCTCGACAAAACATCTTCCTTAATCATAAGACATTTCTGCCAAAAGCAGAGTCCATTGTGCGATTCAGACTATATCATATACATGTATTTCTGAAATCACTATCAATTAGCGATAATACCAATGTTCGCAAAAAGGTGAGCGTATCCTGCCTCACAAGAAATTATCTTAATCTCGATAAATTGTTTGTGTGTTGCCTAACGCCGCACTCAGCAATAGTCCAGCTAACTCGATATATAGGCCAGGCGAATGCGACAAAACATAATTGGTGATGTAGAACTAAACACACATGAAAGGGTAAAAAGAAAAGGTTCAATGTCCATATATTCCTGCGAAACACTTTTATGGACCACCAAAGCCTTTCTCCTCAGATATTATATCATGTGACACACCTCAAACCTCTGTCATGTTCATAAGGTATGGTGTGTATTATTATTCCAATAACACGGATAAACATTTTTACCGATAGGCACATATCGGTGAATGTAAACGGCGACCATGCTTGTCGTAACTTAGGGGATCAGATGGTCAGGATCGATGTATGTCATCGTATATAAGTTGCGTGGATCGATGCTCATGAAGTCAATCACCGGGTTGTTTGGTCCAGACTCGATTATATACAGACCCCCGTCATTTTGCTGGAATATTGCTGAGTGCATTAATGTGAATTAATAATATAGCGCAGTCAGTTAACTCACAGTGGCATCTAAACATACTGGTAATCGAATTCGGGCCTGCCAAAAGAGGATTTTAAAGATCCAACGTGTGATGAAAAGGGTAGTCCTTTAGGCTTTAAGACATATGGGGTCTAAAAAGAACTTAGCTGTGAAAAGGGTTCAAAATCCTACTTCACAGTTATTTCACGCAACACTTTTGCGAGGTAAAATATGACGATTACAGCTTTTTTCTTACTTGAACATTTTAACTGCTCCCGAAAACAAGTAATTGATAGCAAGAGCAACACCCAGTGCGGTCGGAGCATAATGATAAAGAGTCAGCAAGGCTATGAATTGTAACCACCCGATTCTGATATCGGCTCTTACAAGCAAGGGGTACCGATTACGACAGGGTTCCCGACAGGGTGTTGGGCATCGTAATATGTAATTTTTAGTTTGATAAATAACATTGCACCTCGGAAAAGGAATTAAGAAAGAAACAAAAAGCCAACTCACTGAGGTTGTTCTGCTGACATGGAACAAGACTTGGTGAATGTACAGGGAAAACACATGACTGCCCAGTTTCTCTTCTCAGTTCTTTCGGTGAAACATTTTCTTCCTTTACAGCAAGGTTGAAGAGTGCTTGTTTGTGTTTCCATATTTTGTGATTGACAATTGGATAAGACGTCAAACATACATATAACAGTCCGCTCGCGAAAGTCACCTCTAAGATCAAGAGACATACGATATGTCTGTTCAGTGACATATTAATAATCTTCTTTGGCGAGTAAGTTCAACCCGACCAACTTGTTTAAAGGTATGCTCAAACTGCGTGAGAACAGATGTTGTTTACAATTGATCCATTTCTATCGATTGTCTGTTATTAGACCCATTGTTGCAGGCATTCTCTTGACACAGTGATGCTCGTCAGTATCGATGTGCCGAGTAAGCTTATGGTATGGAGCTATAAGCCAACGTCAATCGCCTGTTTTCGAATGCTTCTAGGAAGCGGGTGAAGGAATAAACCTGAAACTGCACAACTGCACAATGTTCAACACTACCGTGAACTCAGATATGTTCAGGGGACTTAATCCACATTCGTATTGATTTTTGGTGTCTATTGGGTAGGGTTTCATGTCTTGCACTAACCACAAGGTCTCGGAAACAGTAGCTGTGGTAAATGTGTGGCAATACAATCGAAATAAAATGTCACAATTTTAATCCAGCCATATGAATACCTTATCTTGTGCATTGTGACGTAAACGGCAACTAAAGACACCATTACGAACATATTGTGCCGAAAAGTTAACATTATTTGGTATCTTTATCGCACACGTCAGAATGAATGAAGACCTGACACTTACGACCTGTATAAACGACGGGACCAGTACATATCTTTCCAATACAATGCTTTAATGTAAACATAAACGTGAACAATGGAATATATAACCGATAATTGTGAAACGTTTATAAAAAGTATTATAGCTAAAATGGATAGCATTATCATAAAAATGCCCGCATGTTCAAAATCTGCGGGCCAATGTAACTTGATAACAGTCCGCTTTCCGCTTACGACGGGCTGCTGCCTATTCTATTGCTATGTGACGTCATTGACGTCACGTTTTTTGTTTGTAACGTCATCATTTATTATGTTCTATAATGTTGCTATTTGTAAATCGGTTACCTCCGTTGTAAGCTATTTTGCTCTATAATTTTTATTAATAAAGTCACGTTAAAGTCATGAACGTGTGGTTTTTTAAATTAATGTCTTGGCACATCACAATTAATTATATAAAAAGACAAAACAGTGTCGAATGACGAATTTCTGTACCAGAATTGTCATGTGAAATATGTGAGGTGGGTGCTGGAAAATCCAAAATAGCTGTTAGGCTGTTAAAATATTAGGTCAGTAACAACCAGTACCAGGGGTTAGTAATTCTATTCAATTCTGGTCAATCTCACTTTGAGGCATAATAATGCATCATATTGCTTGACTATTGCATATCATGCCCGTTGTTAGGTGACGTCATATTGATGTTCAATAGTGACGTCATCTGGTTTTCATATTTATAAAAGTGGGTAAGTGACATTCGTTGTGTGTTTATTAAATAAATGTTTCAAAAATGATATTGTTGTTTATTTTTATTTGATAACAGATTCTATCCATTTTAGCTATAATAACGGTAAGGGGCAGTCGGGTAGTCTAGTGGTGAAAGCGTTCGCTCGTCACGCCGAAGACCCGTGTTTGATTCCCGAAATGGATACAATGTGATCTTTTTTTAATATTGCTAAAAGCGGCGTAAAACCACACTCGCACACTCACTATTATAACGATAACGTTATTTTTTCAGGGCATTGCTAGTATCATTTGCAGACGCACACGGTCTTTTCAGCATATTAATGTAAAACCTCGGGCTTCTGCAAATGATAATGCTCTGAAAAATAGCGTTACCATTATACTAGTGAGTTAAGGAAAAAATGGTGCAAATGATTATGTATAAAATAAAGAAGAGCAGTTTTGCACGAGCGTTTAGGACAACGATGTTGCAAATAGTGATGCCACTAACAAAATTGGATCTTCTTAAGGTTATTACATTTATACAATGGCGTGACCTGTATTGAGATGACCTCAGATCTTTGTGTAGCGGCAGCGAGTGAGATCTGCTTATGATGAGATTTGTAATGTACTGAATGGCATTCCATACCAAACCCTTTCGCGAGTCAACAGCAACAGTCAACTGTCGTAACAATTGCTATATATCAAATTTACAAAGTTTTCGGGGGGATATTTCTTAGGGAAATGAAATCAATGATTAGTCTGAAATGAACCGTCACATAATCTATTTGATAATATCTTCAAATCTAAACATATTAATATTTTAAATACTTGATTCTCTGAAAAGTGTTGGTTTTCATTTTGTTTTGATAAATACATCAGCCTGCAAGAGTCGAGGATTATAGAGAGGTACTTATTTCATCTGACATGTTTTAACTTGGGAGCCCTTGGTATTAATGCCCTTTATGTAACCATCGCAAAGAAAATATTTAAGGCAAATGTCTCAGCAAAACTGACAAACATTTAATCAGGAATATTAATATCCGTAACACAATTTGGTTGTAAATACGTTTAGATTATGAACATGTTTGGGTTTTAAACAATTCCAAACATGTTTAGGATATAGACATATGTAGTGATCAGAACAAGCTTTATTTATCGGATAAGGAATAAACACGTATCTTACAACATTGTGACCTATTAAAAGTCTTCTGGTGAAATTGCATAAAGTATCTACGGGCCAAGTCAGACCAAACACTTCTGTAGAGTGTGGAGAGGAAAAACGGCTTCACTTTAACGGACCAGCGATGTACTGTGACACTATAAAGTGGTATTTAGGTCGATATGATACCATCCTATAGACGCAAACACATTTGATTATGCATGTTTGAGGTTTTAGATGATTTTGAGAGCCCGGGCCAAGTAAACACATGTGACAGATTTTCTTGAGAAAATGCAGTAAAAGTGCTTCACTTTAACGGACCAATTTTCTTCACTACGATGTACTGTGATATTATAATGTGGTGTTTAGGTATATATAATACCATCATATAGATGTAAACACATTTGATGATACATCTGTGAATTTAAAGTTGATTTTGACAGCCCGGGCCATGTGGGACCAAACACAAGCCAAACACTTTTGATAGAGACTATGTTGAGAATGAAGAGGGGAAAGGGCTTCACTTTGAGCAACGTGCTTGCTTTAAATAGCACGATCTGTGACACTATGAAGTGGTGTTTAGGTAGATATAAAACTAGTCTATAGATGTAAACACATTTGATGATACACCTGTGAGGTTTTAGATGATTTTAATCCAAAACACCCAGTCTCCATTTCTGGACCCCCTGAACTCTATCATATTGTGAATAAGGAGGGAACATTTGATATCGGATTACATCGCATTAAGAAGTGGCTTGCTTCCCAGGATGCCTATTCGATTCTTAGGCCTTTGAGGTATAAGTTCAAGCGGAACAGAGTGGTGGCTACATTCTCGGTGGCCGGGGATATAGTTTGTTATTTGTTTGTTGTTTAACGCCGCACTCCGCAATATTCCACCTATCTGACGGCGGTCTGTATATAATCGAGTCTGGACAAGACAATCCAGTGATTGATATCATCAGCACTGATCCACGCGATTGGGATCGATGACATGCATCAACCAAGTCAGCCAGCCTGACCACCCGATCCCGTGAGTCGCCTCTCACGACAAGCATAGTCTTCGACCCCACAATCATAGGATTCTGGCGTGCCCAAGGGACGCAACTCTGCACAATGAATTGTGGCGCATTAGAAGACGGGGGCACCCGTGCCCCCTCCATAATACGAAGGGTTGCAGAAATGTTTTAAGCCTATATGTGCGTTGATGGAGTTGGTTGCTCATTATTTTTCAACATAATGCCTTCCAAGGTCCACATACTTCTGCCAAAAGTTGATACCATGCCTAAAGTCAACTTTAAAGTTGGGAGATATTTAATGACCACGTGGTAGCCAATTTTATTCACTTTCGTCAACAGATAATACCTAGTCACGTTGATGCCAGCAGAAATATGCTGCCTGGTTGTCTGTTTGGTTCAAATATAACATGTAAGCATGGATACAGTGCACTTAAGACATGAAAACTGTGAAGGATGTACTCACATCATGTCACATTATAGCTTTACTCAGAATCTTTACGACACCCCTCGCAACATGCTGCGTTGCCGACACAACCTTAAGGAAAAACTTAATTCCTTGATCAATTTACAAAACGTGATGACCATAGATATAGTAACATATCTTCTGAAGTTCAGGTCAACTTGTCAAAAATGAAAGCAAATGTCATATAAAGTTTACTGAGAAATCAATATGTGAAATGCTGGACTTCCTCATTGCCAAGACATTTAGGCAAGAAGTAGGCATCCCCATGGGTACCAAATGCGCCCCTCTTCTTGCTGATCTGTTTCTTTATGCATATGAATCAAAATGTCTGCTCGGATTGGCAAAGTTAATTTGGCCAAGACGTTTCACTTAGGCTTCAGGTATATATCGATGATCTGATATCGTTCAATAACCATCAAATAGACAATTCCCTTCCACTCATTTACCCACCTGAACTAGAAATGAAGGAAACCAGTGAGACCGCTTCATCTGTTTCATATTTAGAACTATACGGAAAGATTCAGAGTGACAAAACACTACCAAGATTTCAGTGAGCATCACCTCTTGCTCAGACGTTGTTCGATCAGGGTTACAACATTCAAGGCCTCAGTAAAGCTTACATAACGTTTCACTATAGACTAATGGAGGACATTTCCACATTTGACGCATCAGTGACAAAAATGATGTTTGATGCAATTTTCTTTTTTGACTTGTACCAGATGTTCCCATGTTTTTTAGGTGTACTATTGACTTTGCATGTCTTTGTGACTGGTACCACCGGAAGGGCAGGATACGCTCATCTTTTCGCGAACACCTCGTATCATCACTATTTGATATTCTGCAATGACAACCGTTTAATAGAAGACATACGGTAGTTTGATATGATGTTCTAGGTCATAACCCTGACTGCTTCGATGATGAGTTTACAAGACTTTACGAAGGCATTTCTTTTGCATACAAATGAAATGTATATGAAACTGTTAGGGCCATGTTTGATGGCGAACAGACTCGATCGGAACAGGCAATTTCTTCTTTGAAACAACCAACAATGAAAGTAAAACATAACCTTATCAAATATGTGTTTGAAAACAATATATTCATGACAACATATTGTTTACAAAACTTTTTGTGATCGATATCCATTGCCTCTCCGTAAACAACCAACGCAAGGATTTGGAAGGACGGGATTTAAAAGTCCATCAGAAAAACACTCCTCCCTTCGAAAGGCTGCGAGGGCGGTCGGGTAGCCTAGTGGTTAAAGCGTTCGCTCGTCACGCCGAAGACCCTGGTTCGATTCCCGACATGGGTACAATGTGTGAAGCCCATTTCTGGTGTCCCCTGCCATGATATTGCTGGAATATTGCTAAAAGCGGCGTAAAACAATTCTCACTCCCTGACTCACTCGAAAGGCTACGAAAACAATATCCTGACATCACTGATGGCACAGCACAGAAGCTTCATCATTACAACTTATCGAACTTGATTTCAGAACACGCACAATTAAGCAACTCATACGTGAATCACTGTTCACTGGCCACAACTGTCACGTTGTCTTTCACATGCTGGCGTCGAATCCGTGAAATCTTGAAATTAACAGGTCAAATCAGGTGTCAAAATAGCCGACTCGTCTGCAGCCTAAGAAAGGACTGCTCAAGTTCCATTGGCAATCACGTTTTACCATCAGGCTCATTTCAAGTAAATCTACAGGTTACTGTTGACCCACATCATAGATCGGGAATGCTATCTCGCTTTGTGTAACTTGCACCGAGAATGTTAACAACAACATTGGCAGCCATTGGCTCACAGCTCACCGTGATGTAGGTCATGTTCTGCCACATCCACATCCATGGCATAATTTTGATTTTTTTTAAAGATTTTTATTTACTGGGGGTAATTGCTAAATAACTGATAAGACTTACACATGTAAACAAATAGAAGGATGCTAATTCATTTTGATTTTGTTGGTGTAGCATTTTTAAAACTATTTCTACAACATGTCAACCCTAACATGGGAAATTGCACATTCAATTTCAAAGAAATTACTCGTCGGGCGGAGTTCCAAGAAAAGACTGGTACAACAGTACAACAGTGTACAGCATGTTGAGATTTAAACATATCTTTGGACTAAGCTTAGAGTGTCATTTGTCACTTCTTTTGGAAAAACTGTGTTTTGAACGCTCATCTTGAACTTGTCAAGAATATTGGTATTTTCATGTTGAACTTGAGTAACATTTGTTACATACATAAATACCCGTGACCCCTTTTGGGATGTTCTAAGACAGCAGACCTTTGTTATTTCTGGTCTGTTATGCTGTTTTGTTAGGCGTTGCAAGAGAGCACCGGTTTCAAAGCGCTGTTGCCGTCATGGTGGAATGGAAATAATCTAAATTTAATGTAGTCCCACTGTAGAGTAGAGACCTCTTATTTATACATTTGAAACCTCGCGCTAAAGCCCTCGGTTTCAAATTAAAATAAGAGGTACAACGCCTCGCTGTCAACCATGTCACCAAGCAAAGCCACTCGATCCATTGAAATACCAATAAATAATGTGTGAAACCTTCCATGTAAATGTCTTAGTATAGGATAGCGTCATGCATTATATTGACAAATAACTTGTCATATTTAATCAGGTGTGTTTTTAAGTGTCTACCATAAATGTTCTGAAATGACTTGACCAGGCCTTTGGTGGTTAAACCTTGGTTGAAAAGAGAAGTTGTGAGTATCATGTGTCTTTCCATGTACATGCATTTAAGTGTCTAGTGGACTGGGAAATGAAGACGCTAGAAGCTAAAACTGATGGTATACTGCTCCATATAAAGGCGAAGTTCAAGAAATGTACATTTTGCTACCGATAAACAACATAATTGGGTTTTTTCTATTGGTTACAATACGGAAAAGAGTCGACAGTGACAAACAGTGACAAATGACAAATGGATAATAAAAATACAAGTTTTCCTTAAGATTTGGTTGGTTGGTTGGTTGGTTGGTTGTTTTACGCCGCACTCAGGAATATTCTAGCTATATGACGGCGGTCTGTATATAATCGAGTCTGGACAAGACAATCCAGTGATTGACATCATGAGCATCGATCCACGCAATTGGGATCGATGACATGCATCAACCAAGTCAGCCAGCCTGACCACCCGATCCCGTTGGTCGCCTTTTACGACAAGCGTAGTCACTTTTTACGGCAAGCATGGGTTGCTGAAGATCTATTCTACCCCGGATCTTCACGGGTCTTAAGATTTGGTGCTACATCTGGATCTAGCAATTTATCTCTTTCTAACATCCTTTAACATTTGTTTGGTATGAGACAGCCAGGAGATCGAACCACCGACCTTCCGCTCTCAGGGCACACGTACGATATCCATCAGACCATGACACGGGTAGGTACTGTGTGAGTGTCTTTTTCTGTAATCATCATATTTTCTGATAGTCTATCCTATTTACAGGCAATCAAACACCGAAAAGTGAATCATTCTTAGCTGAAATTTTAAGGTGTCATCTCAATTTATCCTTAGCTGAAAAAGATATCATTTTTTGTTGGCTGGCATCAGTGGCAACTGTAAGCAGATACTTCGGCTAAAGCCGCCCTTAATAAACAAACTTCAAACACAAACTTCCCAAATTCTGATTTAAAAGGCAATATGTGAATGATAATTGGCAACAAAGTATGAAGAATCTGAAAAAACTCCAAGCCATCAAACCACTGATTGGGGGTCACGCGCATTTTGGTTTATATCGTCATGGTGGAAGTTGTTTTTCAGCGGTGCCGCATTGGCCACAGTTATTATACACATTCATTTTTACTGAAAGGTGAAGATCCACCCTTACGATAGCCCACTTACTATTCAGCACGTTTTGCTTGAATGTATTGATTTTGCACTTGTTAGACAACGTTTTTATGATAAGTTCATACCTTATCTAAACGTTTTACCACAGTTTCTAACCACTTGGTCTTAGCGTATCAAACTTCATAATAAAATATATTTTTATCTGTACAGTCAGTTTTTTTAACCTTTGAATGTGATACATGACAGGTTTTAGTGATTTTCAACATCACTTTTATTGGTTGATATATGATAACACTAAAACCATTTCTCGCCGCGAACAGCTGCAAAATTGCTGATGCGGCCTTAAGCAATATTCACTCACTCACTGAAGGTCCATCACGTATTCTAATAAGCTTAGCACCATTTCACAAAGCGACTTTAGCGTTACGACTAGTCTTACGATAGTCATAGCGTTAACATCTCTTTGTGAAAAAGGCTCATGGATCAAAGAAGTGAATAGCATCATTCACTTACTGGATTAATGGTTTTAAGTATTAAACAGTAGAACATGAAAATAAAATCTGTTTATTTGCGTCTTGCATAGTGTACATCTTCTGTTTATTTGCGTCTTGCATAGTATACATCTTCATATTCTCCAAGATATGTCATTTCCTTCATGTGTCGTCCATTCTATTTCCTCTTTGGCACCTGAAATAAACAAGACATTACGTACTTTATCATGGAGAGAACCTTAAATATGTCTACTTCATTACGGACGAAAGATATTTGGACATACCCACCACGTGTATACAACTGATTACAAATTTTCTTTTTATGCCCCCGAAAAAAACCCGGGGGTTATACCGGGAAACAAACGCCCCAAGATCGTGAAATATTTGATCTGATGTTTGAAGATTAGTATTTCATTTAGAACTTATACAGGGTATCTCATGCTGATTACTGCATGTCAACTGAAACATTATGGCTGATTGACAAAATAATAGTAATGATTATCAATATGTCTGAAATGTTGAAAAGGCTGGTCGGAATTGTTAATAGCACTTTCGTTGAGATCACATATGCTTCAGTGATTGTAGTAACAAGTACATTCACTCATTGTTTATCATACCTAAGATTTAAAAGGGCGTATGTATATAGTTATTCCTAGGAATTATGTCCGTCCGTCCTTCCGAGGACATTTTTGTGCGACCTGTAACTTGAAGAAATATTGCTATTTCTCACTACTGCATGGATTCTTTTCAAATTTAGGGAACAGTTTCCATACTAACAGAAGAGGTGAAGTGAACATTTTTTATATGTGGATTGTCTGTGAAAATATGACTTTTTACATGTTTTGAACTTAGAAATATTGTTATACCCCCGACCTACGATGATGCACCAGTGGATCTTTGAATAATGCCATTATTATATAATATTATTGTGCTTTTAAGAGAAACCGGCTCAAACGTTAAGGAATCAGTATATCTCAAATATCACAATTGCTCTTCAGATTATGTTGGAGTCGAGGTGGGGGTATTTGGTGAGCCCTGGGCACTTTTTATCTTGTTGGATATATATTTTTTCTTGGTTACATTGTTATGCCACAGAGAGTGATCCACACAGCCTTGCAATAGAGTTCTAAAACATATTTTCCGGACGCCTTAGAAATAGTGTGTTATAACCAAGACCATGATGAATCATATAACACATGTAAACGTGAATACTGATCAACAGACTCCTTGTCGATGCAATTTGTCCAAAAATGAAACACCATCATTTCGCTGTACCCTATTTTCTACATTAAAACAAGAGTGAGTGAACAGTATTTCAGTGACATCACAGCGTGGCAGATCATTGTGTGAGAAAAGGTCGTAGTAATGCAGGTCTTGGACGTTTACCACTCTGCTGACAAACATAAAAACAAATCTTGTCGAATCTTGAATTCGAATCCAAGATCAAACAGGAATGTTTATAACTGGCATTATGGAAGCATCTCTCCATGGCGAATTGAGGCACTTCAGACGACCGAGCTACCTTGCCCCCTAATGAAATAATAAATGGATAGTTGAAAAGCGCCTGCAGAAATATTGCAATCGCAACGTCACAGATTTGTCATTATTAAACGTCAAATAGTGAAGCCATATGATGATGTCAACGATGTCAGATAAACTTTCATTTTGGATATGAAAAAACGGGGACATACAGAACATCTCCTTTTGAGTTAACGGTGACCGTGTAATTCACCCAGTCACTCGACATTAGAAAGAAAATCTAGAAATAGGAAACAACCGTTATTCACGTTGGCCTCAAGTACATGTTATATTCATGAAACCACTTTTATCAAATGCCATAAATGTTATGCGTCAGAGCAAATGATTTGTTCTTTATTTAAGACTACCTTACCTTCTTTTTCATTTTCAGAAGTGTATTGTTCTGGAGGCTGTCACCGACTGTTTCAGAACTGTGTAAAGAAATATACATTTGTTATAAGCTACCGTGTGAAACTGTTAAACTTAATACTATTAAAGAGTTGGGTAAACAGGTACCTACCCAAAGAGCCACGATTTGAAACAGCTTTTCTCGGATTCTTCGGCGCAGATTTCGGTTTTCCCATTTCTGCAATGAAACACGCATACATTCATTAAAGGAAATGTCCGTCTGTTCACATGTAATATATCATATCATATACTCTCCAAAAAGTAGGAGACATTCGAATATAACAGATAATAACAGAACTACCAAGAGGTATCGAGTGATGGTAATGGACTGATGAGAAAAAGGAAGGACCAGATGTAACATGACAATCAACAATGGGTACGAGCGTTAATGTCTTAAACCAACATGGCGCGCAAACGGCACAACTAATGTCATCATTACGTTATCTCGGTAGTACTGGCGAGCGACCCTTACTAGACCTCCGGTGGCCTGACGCCAGTGAACAGAGAATGGCTCGATTTCTTAAAGCCGGGTTTCTGATTAACAGATCCTGAAGTTGTGTTATAGACCCCATGTGTGGCTGATCTTTAACATTTTGTGTTTACAGAAACCTGTTCCTAAGCCTGAAAATCTCAGACTGGGACACATTGAACATATTGGCTACCTCTCGTCGAGTTCGATCAGTTTGAAGTATGTCAAAAGCCTGTAGGTGTCTATTATGCTGTCGATTACGCATTCCCACTCTGATCACAAATACTGTATTGAAGCAGGAGTAGAGAGCTTACACATTACTGTGGATGATGACAATCAACAATACTCGGAGTGATTTGACGACCATTCACCAAAGTGACATAATCAAGAATGACAGCCTACCCAAATTAAAGAGGGACAAAACCAAGTATCATAATCAAGGTGAAGCAACAATTATCACAAATAATTGCAACAGGGTTATGATAACAATTTGATATCAGAATGCACAAATCATATTAAATGCCGTTTGATAAGTAAAAAAGCGATTTCACTGGCGCCACATTCGGTTAATACGTGAAGGTTTGTTATCTGGTTGATTGTATATTTATTATTATTTTAGGCACATAACACAATATACTATATCTGGAAACAAAGAATCGTCAATATGTTCTGTGGCCAGATTATCAGCTGACAAAAGTATAAATTCTGTTAACAGGACATATCATATTTGTTCAAATGCTTATTTTCAGAATACATATCGCAAACCAGCCATGCATGTCGCAGTCCAGCTCACTGTCAATAAGCAGGAACCAGAGCGCTCAAGATTATTCCCCCTCAAAATGCAGTTAAGAGTACTGTTAAACGAATTCTACCTCACTGTACCCGATAAATCTTCGGATTTATTGTCAGTAGACAGAAGTAACAGTTCAACATTGTGCATCGACTTAACTAAAAAAATACATACTTGTATGCCTCCCACTGTAGTGCTTCTTGTGTAAAGTATATGTATGTAGAGAGAGAGTGTGTGTGTGTGTGTGTGTGTGTGTGTGTGTGTGTGTGTGTGTGTGTGTGTGTGTGTGTGTGTGTGTGTGTGTGTGTGTGTTTGTGTGTGTGCAATATGTGAATGTGTGCATGTGTGTGTCATTTGTCAAGTTAGAAGTTGTAAGCGGAATTGTTATTGGTTATTCTTATTATTATGTTCATGCTCGTTTGTATGTTGAAGAAACCGTGTATGTACAATTATTCTGAGTGTGCTCTCTTGCTTGGCTATATGTTCAATAACTCATGTAAGTTTACCCATTCTGAGTATGTGTATTCATGCTAATTGTAAGTTAAATGACAATGTGTACAGAGATGCATACAGTGGATTATATAGTATCCGGCAACAGAGAGGAGCCAATTCAACGTCTGAGGCAACTGTGTGATGGAAGTCTTTGAAAGGCATTTGGAAATGATACACATAAGGAAGAGAATTTATGGATGTCAACTTCTTTATTATGAGGAGCACAACGTGTCGGATTATATGCTTACTCCTTCATCAGGTAAATGAATGTTATGAGGCAGAGAGGATATATATGTACATGTAAGAAGTACAAAAGTAATAAGATAGTAAAATGTGGAAACGTATCAAGGGAAGTCAACAGATAATAGGCGCTGATTAGTGATCAGCAATAGACAATGGAAGCCAACACTTCACAGTAATTGCCGTTGATAGTTATGGTATACATTCTCATTAAACTAATAACATGACAGTTAAAATAAGACAGAAATTCAAACTGACATACAAGCAAACAAAATTAGCTGCGGGGAGAGTATTTAGCGTCACGACAGTCCTCTTTTATTTTATGTTATTAATTACCTTCCTTGGAAAGGTTTGGGTACACACAGTGAGTAAGTGACTTTTGACCCCACTTTGTGCATTAGTTCAGTTATTTCACGGCGTGTCAGCTTAGTGTGAGAGGAAAGTTCAAAGAGACGCAGGTCGTCGACGTTTTACCAACGGGTATCGTGTGTACGAACTAAGGGCTTAGTTCTGGTCCTGTACAGATTTAAAAGATACACTTAATGTATACTAAATCATTAGTATTATCAAATACTCTTTTACAGTTATATAGCTGACGGGGAGAATAAAGATCAAGGGTCTGAGTTACTAGTTATGAACCTACCTGAATGATCTTAGATTCGAATTCTAGATTCGCCAAGCGTGTTTCTACATTTGTGAACAAAAGTGGTAAACGTCCAAGATCTGCAGTTCTTCGGCCTTTTCTCACACATTAATCTGACACACCGTGATAGACAATGGAACTGAAATACTGTAAACTCACTCTTATTTAATGTACAAAATGGGGTTTTAGGGGGTAGGTAAATAAGAAAAATGTGACAGCTATAAACATGTAATTGTCGTTGACATAAGTACCACCCTATAGAACGTCCTGTTTAACACAATACATTAATAACATAACTATACTTCTTTAATTGCAGTGATAGGGTCTCTGCAATATCGAAAAATGCTTTAAGGCCATTCCCAAAATGAAATAACTCTCATTTAGCAACACTGTTCGACGTATATAATTAAATCAAGCATTTGTGATTCCATTTCAGTTTTTTATAAACAGTGCTTAAAAATTGGCTAGCAATTAGACATCGTATTTACTGATTGAAAATATAAGACTTTACGTTGGTAAATGTTCAGAGAAACTATTACCTCTGCATGTAGCAGTCAATCGGTACAGCAAAATGATGGCGTTCCGGGTTTTTTGACAAATTGCATCGATAAGGAGTCTGTTCATCAATATGCACGTTTACATGTGTAATATGATTCATCATGGTCTGGGTTATATCACACTATTTCGAAGGCGTCCGAGTAATAAATTTTAAAAAGATATTACAAGGCCCTGTGGATCCCTCTTCTCCAGCATAACAAGGTAAACAAGAACAAAAAATTCAATAAACAGTGAGTGAGTGTACCTGTTAAATAGTCGCTGAAATTCTTACTAAGCATGTGCGATCTCAGCGAGACTGTTATTAAGTATCCCGAGCAGTCTTCAACACTTCAGACATACTGATAATCATTAATATTATTTTGTTCATCAGTGTTAATGTTTAAAGTGGCTTTCAGTAATCAGCATGTGATATTATAAATTCTAAATAAAATGCTCATCTTCAAACATTTCACAAATCTAACTTACCGTGTGAAATTGTTGTTTAACTCAATTCTATCGAAGAGTTGAATACATATGTACCTACTCTTGGGTTTACTCTTCGGAACAGCGTTCCTCTGCTTCTTCGTGGCAGATTTCGGTTTTCCCATTTCTGCAATGAAACACACATACCATCATCATCAGAGGAAATTACGTCTGTTTACTTGTAATAATAATTCGAAAATAACAGAGGATTACAGATTTACAAAGATGTATCGAGTGGTGGTAATGGATGGATCAGAAAAAGGAAGTACTAGGTGTAACATGACAATCAACAGAACATGTTGGCGATGTATTGTGAGGGTGTAAACAACCAAGAAAGAGGAGAGGTGAGGTGAGGTGAGGTGAAATTGGGTTTAACGTCGCGTCCAAGATTATTGCACTTATATAGCGACGTGCTTGTACGTATGTGTGTGTGTGGCTGCTTGTACTAGTCCGGACTGATGCCGATTTATAGTATTAGCTCACTGAGATACCATGCCGCAGTTAAACATGAATACCCCAATCAGACACAGTATAATGACTCAGAGCCGACCAGTCCTCGTTTTATCCCCTTAATGGCGAGCGTTAGACAGGATAACAACAAGTACCATCTTTTAATGTCTTTTAGTATGACGCGGCCGGGGATCGAACCCCGGACCTTCCGCTCTCCGGGCGGACGCTCTACCTCTAGACGACGGAGGCGGTCAGAAAGAGGAGAGAGTGTGTTGTTAAAAACTGAACGTTTGAGATAACTTGATAAAAAACAGGTCATGCCCCCACGATTGGCCAAACATTTCTTCATTCGGCGTGGCATGGTCCGAATAAATCTCCCAATGACAATTTGAGAGAATATTGTCCACTTGAGAGAATATTGTGCAGCGCCTGGCCCAGTTCGACAAAGCTAGCAGTGGCTTTTCACGTCGGTGTACACTGGATCATGTCCAGGACAAGCTGCCCTTTGGGGGAAAAGTCAGGGCTTGTTGCTGGCCATTGCATTCTGGTGATGTTTTGCTGCTGGAGGGTTTCAGTTACATACGTGAATGACAAATGGCCCGCAAACGGCACAACAATTAGCGCGAGTATGTTTTGTCGGTTGTACTGGCCAGTGATCCTTACTTGAACTCCGGTGGCCTGGTGCATCGATTGTGCATCGATTCAGTTATCAGCCATCGCATTAGAACAGTGATAGTGAGTTAGACTTAACTCCTAAAATTACATATGCCTCCCACTGTAGGATAATCATAATGTGCCCTTTTCTTGCAAACGGTGTTTCCAATGAATACAGTTCGTTATCATCTGTGCATTTAAAAAACATAATTGAGCACCTGTTTATGTTGGAAAAGATAACTGAGCTGCCAAACATTAAAAATAATACTGATCATAAACCATATTACGCTGTCGCTACAAACGCCGTTTGCAACAGTATTTCAGTTACACCACGGAGTATCAGCTTAATGTGAGAGCGACAGTACAGTGATCGAACGTGAATCATTGCAAAGGCACGCGATAGTTTAGCGAGTGAAGGTTATGATTTCATGTTTACTTGGTAGATTGGAACTTCCGCAATACGTCTGATTATCCATGAAGCTCCTTCCCAACGTGTGACATCTTCGTTACCATCCCGCTTGTCAAGATCACTGCATAACCATTCAGTTTGATTTGACTGTATACATTAAAGTTGGTTTGGACTGTATATATGCTGTAATCTCTGATAGTGTGAAATTGTGTAAATTGATTCGAGGTGGAGTGAAAGGTTTTATTTGTCAGTCATCCATTCTTATACTTTTAAACTCTAGTTTGTCTTTTACGCCCAATGGGATTTGTTCCGATTGACAATCGAGTATTGTTATTCTCTGGCATTGACGTTTTATATTTGTTTGTGCTGAGTGATTGCGTGGGGTATAAAAGATACTGTGACCCGATTACCTGAGCAGTCATTTGAAAAAATCTAACCTATTCGGTTTTGGGTGTTTGAAGGTTTCCCAATTTCGTTGCGTGAGTAATATGTTTATGTAAAAATGGTCATGCTTATTATGTTCTTATTTATTGAATATTTAATCTTGTGTATTTATGTCTGGTGATATGACAGTATGCAGATATATGGATATTTGTATGTTTATCGGAGCAAGAAGTGCTTCTTCTGTCATGTATGTTTGTTGAGAGAGAGAGTGTGTGTGGTGTGTGTGTGTGCGTGTGCGTGTGTTTGAGTGTGTTTGTGTGTGTGTGGCCTTTTCTCACACATTAATCTGACACACCGTGATAGACAATAGAACTGAAATACTGTAACCTCACTCTTATTTAATGTACAAAATGGGGTTTAGGGGGTAGGAAAATAAGAAAAATGTGACAGCTATAAACATGTAATTGTCGTTGACATAAGTACCACCCTATAGAACGTCCTGTTTAGCACAATACAGTAATAACATAACTATACTTCTATAATTGCAGTGATAGGGTCTCTGCAATATCGAAAATGCTTTAAGGCCAGTCCCAAAATAAAATAACTCTCATTAAACAACACTTTTCGACATATAGAATTAAATCATGCATTTGTGATTCCAGTTCTGTGTTTTACAAAGAGTGCTTAAAAATTGGCTAGCAATTAGACATCGTATGTACTGATTGAAAATATTAGACTTCACGTTGGTAAATGTTCAGAGAAACTATCACCTCTGCATGTAGCAGTCAATGGGTACAGCAAAATGATGGCGTTTCATATTTTGACAAATTGCATCGATAAGGAGTCGGTTCTCCAGTATGCACGTTTACTTGTGTAATATGATTCATCATGGTCTGGGTTATATCATAATATTTCGAAGGCGTCCGAGTAATAAATTTTAAAAAGATGTTACAAGGCCCTGTGGATCCCTCTTCTCCAGCATAACAAGCTAAACAAAAACAAAAATTCCAATAAACAATGAGTGAATGTACCTGTTAAATAGTCGCTGAAACTCCTACTAGGCATGTGCGATCTACAGTACAGTGGACCATGATGTTGACAGCATTTTACATAATATAGAAATAGAACACTTGAGCAGAAAGTTATATCAATGATATATATAATAAGTGCGCCATCTGTTTACAAATAAGAAGATCTATACATACATGTCGTTCAGAGTAGTTTTAAACAATGACGGAAAAATAAGTATATTATGAATATGAATATATACAATTTAATATGTATGTTTCTGTTATGTCATGGTATGGTGATTCTAAATCTAAAATGTTGCTTGATATTGTTTTGACAAACAGTTGTATGCATTACCAATGTGATACTCCTACGTAAGTATATAAAAAAGGATGTTCGTTTAGTCAATTGACATGTGTTCATTTTAAACAAAGATTAGTGTGACTGAACAATTTTAATAAATAAACGAACGCCTGTCACAAAAATGTAGTTGAACATAGAACACACAGAATCGCAGACTTTTCTATGGTACATTTGAGGGTGAACGTGAACGAAGCCGTGCAGGGAGCCTTACATCGATTTTACTTCAGAACACACAGTGAGCTCAGGTAAGTATTGATGATGATATTTTCATTCATTCGTGCAATATATATGGCAATCATGAGCGCTGACTCTGTATGTGTTCGCAATAGAACATTTGGAAGAAATAAAAAATTGACTTCCAAGTCTAGTACACAACAAAGCCATTAAGTGAATATCAAATAAATTGATTCACAATGTGACAAAATCTTATCCAAAATTTGTTTAATGCAACAGGTTTAAAGCATTCAGAATTGTACAATCATTATCATGAAATACAGCATGTTTATATATGTGTGTCGCTACCTCTCTCATGTTAAATACATAAATGTATAAAAATGTTTTAATATAATTTAAAATTACTATTAGTTTTACATTATAAGTAACATTATGGACCCTAGCATTTCGAGCCAAGAAACAATTGTATATATTATTCACCTTGGAATGTCTGTTTACTGTGTTTGCGGCGGGGTCCAGACAATTCCCAAAGTGGACAATTCCAAATACTACTGCGTAAAATATTAAATCCGATTTGGAGAAAATTACCAAATGAATGAAAGTAAGTAAAGTATAATCCAAAGAAAACAGAAACTATTCAATTTCATGTTAAAGTCAGTCTAAATGCAATACATAACCTTCAAATTAAAAGATTTTTTATCAATGACTATTGGTTAAATGTTTCAGTCAGATTTGTTAATAGCATAATTTCTGATATTGTCGATATAGTTAAAAAGGTAAGCCCTGTGATTAATTGCCTTAGATATCTTAAAATACCTTTCTGGTGTCCCCTGTCGTTAAATACTTCCTTCCACATAAATCGTTAGAAGTTATGTACAAGCTTATTGCCCATATCTTTGCTCCCATATTTGGGATAATTGTACCAAAGAACAAGAACCAATCCGAAATCAGAAATCTTAAAATACCTTTCTGGTGTCCCCTGTCATTAAATACTTTCTTTCACATAAATCGTTAGAAGTTATGTACAAGCTTATTGCCCATATCTTTGCTACTTGTACCAAAGAACAAGAACCAATCCGAGAAAGTTTACACTGCATTACGGACTGTTTGTGTGTGTGTGTGTGGGGGGGGGGGGGTGGGGGGGGGGGGGGTTGGGGGGGGGGGGGGGGGGTGGTACAAGCCATGAAGAACTTTATTGAGAAACTAACATAGCCAAAAGAAAATACTATTTTAAAGATGGAAAACATCTCTTCTGTGATTACATTTAAAGAAATCGAACCAATTTACAGGCTACCAGTTGTAGAACAGAATGCTATGCCAAATCATTCTTTCCTGATACCATTAATACTTGGAATAGTCATCTGATATAGTGGATTATTATACTTGGACAATGTTACTAATATCCAGTTAAACCATGATACCAGATTTTGTCACATATCCTTTGTCGCCTCGGACTCGGCTGTGATGATTTAAACTTCCATCGGCTTGAAAGACACGTCTCAGATAAAGCATCATGCAAGCTCTTGGGTTAAAGTATACTGCATTACTATACTAACAAAGGTTAGAGTTTTAATTCAGTGCTTTACGGGAAACAATCTGTCTATATAGAAATTTTAAATTCAATCCATATATGTACGTTCTGATGGATGTGCACTAAAGTAATAACTTTAGAATTAATTCATATTCTAAGCTACGCATTAAGTATTAAATAGTTAAATAGCTTTTCTTAATAATTGAACACCAGTCCTTCAACCGCCCTTATTTGTTGACCACTCGTTTTTCTTCTATTTTGATGTATATATGAATTATGTTTTATGATATGTATGTATCTATATAAAACAACACATATCAATATTACTTGATAAATATAATTTTGTTTCTGGAGCAGTTTTTACCAATCCCGATTCATTTACTGAATAAAAATATGTTAAAAGCATGAACAATTTCCCATTCTTAGTAGGACATCTCACAAAATCCCGCTTTTTTGTTGTTGTAAGAATTAATAAGAGGACGTTTGGTGGGGGACTTTTGGGATATGAGAAATGAATACAGACTGCCATGTTGTCTGAGTGTAGACCATGTAGACAGGATATCATTCGGGTTTCTAATTTTGACAATGACTCCATGAGCATACTGAGTATTGTTGCTTGGGGATATCAAATGTAACAGTTTGTTATCAGAGGAGATTGATAGTGATCTTTTAGTACCAGGTAGATATGATAGCTATGGGATTTATTATCCTTTCTTTCTCTTTGTCAAAAGATTATGGTTAAATGTGTGGCCTGTCCTCATATCGCCTACACTACTATCAAAACAAATTTATGGATGAGTGCACATCACACTTTTACACACTTGTAAATGACTTTTGATACTGTAATTTCATTTTGTATATGAGATCATCTTCACAACTCAAATGTTTTCACAACATCAAATATCATAAATACACATGTATTATCATAGCACTGTACATATATATCCATCATCTTCGTGTTTTATAACATTAGCACTACATCATTACTCGCAAAATTACTAATTTGGAGATGAGTAGACCTGTTAAAATGCTCAGATTGGATTATATCAGGTAAGGTAATGTATACACACTTACAAAACTTTTGAGATGAGTAGACCTGTTAAATAATCAAAGTGGATTATAACAGTAATCCTGTATAAACACTCAAAACAAACTCAAGGATCAGATACCACTATGAAAACATCGGATTAGTTCAAAGGCCCATGTACTCAGGTCATTAATTCATATTAATTAATGAAGTCGTTAATGGATTAATGGACTGTACCATTCTACACAACAGGTGTGTGGAAGTAACCATTTGTATTTAGTGAAGGCCGTATGAGGTGTAGGCCAGATGAAGGCAAGCCATATGTGTAGGTAATTCTCTCACGCTGATGGCAGAAAGTCATTCAACCAGTTCATGTATTCTACGTCAAAGAAGATCAGAACCGGTGTATAATTACAACATCCTCAGAATACCAATAACATCGAAATGTAGAAATTAACAAACATGACCAACATTATTATTTCATGTTAACCTTTGTGCCATGCATGTAACTGTAGCTAGATAAACATATGTATACTTTTTCAGTCTGTGTGAAGTCGTGCATACAGTTGATTTTTAAGTCTATGTTTTTGGACTGTCATCCCTAAACAAAAGTTTCACTTTTATCCTCAAAAGCGCAATAATATTCATGTTATAACCTTTTATGTCAACTTTTGAATTACGTAACATTCATATTACTTTGATTTTATAAAGTTGTTACCCATGGACTGACTAGATGGTTACAGGCCGGCAAAGCCACATTTCGAAAATAGATAGCCCAAATTGATGTGGCTCTCGCGGCAATGGTTATGGTTGCGTGATTGTATAATGTGGCTCTCGCGGCTATGCTGTCAAAACATGCTTTGTGATTCTAACAGGTTACCGTATATAACAAAACAAGTCTTGTTTTCTCATTTTCTATTCAACAAGGATAAGATATTCATCAGCAGGAGAGTCAGCAATGGCATCAAGCCACACATCATCCACTTTGTCACGAGGTACTAGAGGGAGGGCAGCAGCTCTTGTCACCAGCTTTTTCACCTCCTTATCTTCCTTATAGTCCAACACCAGACCTTCTTTCTGCACCCTCCTCCAGATACATTGGGTGAAGTGAAAGAAACACCCTCTAACTAATGTCCAAGGAAATACCTCAGTCACGGCATTGTGAGCTGCACGTTCAAAGTCCAACTGAATTGTAAGTAGGGCAAACTCTAGACCTCCTCTACTAGCAAAATCGCATAGGTACTGAAACATGTTGACATAACTTTTGTTCGATTGGACAACAAACAGTAAACTAATGGAAACATATGGCCAAACACCTCAGCATGTAAACAATAAATCTGATCAAACAACTTGGGACAGGCATAAAATGTACCATCACAAAATACAATGTCTGCAGTACACAAATGTTCAATGTACTTGTCTGTAGTGAAGATGATGATGTCGTCACTAACATGGTGTAGGAACTGGTAGCCTCCCTCAGTCTGGGAGTACCGCGCTTAGTAATTTAAATGTGGGACACTCATATAAAGGTATCGGTAATCGGATTAATTAATTACCCGCTAGAATAGGCGAAATGCACTCAGCTGAAAATGTGGCTTTACCGGCAATAGCCATTTCTGAAATGTGGCTCTCCCGGCTAGACACCGACTAGATTCATCAAGTGTCATAAAATCGCCGGGACATAATGTGGTAGCAATACATTCTCTAATTTACACCTGTCACAAAGGGACAGGTCATTTGGGTTTGTGCTCTGTGTTGTGCAATATGTGTATTCACGAAATAACATTCAACGAACTATGTACTTAGTCCTGTGATGTTGCTGTCTTTTGGCATTAATGAACATGTAACATATTGTACAATGTACCTTATGGGTGAGACGCAAATAAATTATTGTTTGTCTGTCTGTAAGTAGATACAATGCGGGCGGACTGATGCATTCGTACTTGGTATGAATGAATGAATTACACTTCGTTCTTAACTGTGTGCGAAATACGCATAATGTCGGAAAGCGCAAGTTAAATCCCTAATTACTGACTTCGTTCTTAAATAAATCACAATCATTTATAGTTGTATCACTGTGTAGATTCTTATATATTTTAACGATGTAAATCACATCACTTTTAATGTAAAATACGTCACATCCGTCACATGATAAAAATGGCGGATAACTATAACATACATAAAGGTGTCTCGTCTGTTATTTCAAAGGTCATGATTTTATTCTATCAAAACATGATATGTCAGTTGTAATGCATCTCATTCGTGGCAGGCTATATAATGCAGGCACGGCCCTTTATGCATCATTCAATCTTTAAAAGAGGCGATTGATAAAATACGAAACGAGCCTTAATACCATGTTTTATGCACCTAGCAAAACCAAACATTTGATACCAAACTGTTCACTCGTTTCCTAGAAATGGTACGGCACGGGGGATCATTTAGTATCCTATCGAAATGAGCGATACTGTTGTTCTCTCATCTATTTTAATCATACACAATATATCGCATTTAATATCTTGAAGCTGCCAATGAAAGCACGAACTCAATTACAGTGCAAATATAAGAGTTCATTTTGTGTAAGTATAAGTATGAAGTTATCATTTTTTAACTTTAAAAACTACGATGTGCCAACTGATACCGTCATTACGTTGATTGTTAACAACCATGAGTTGCGATATGTTATATGATTGCTTTGTATAACATCGGGTCATGCATGCTGATCACTTTCATTGGTACTGGAGTCTTCTTTGCGCAATAACCAGAGTATCTCACCAATTGATTATTGTTTTAAATTTAAGCAAGTTTCGTGCTCTGTGGAATTGTAGGTGGAGAAAAACACACACACACACACACACACACACACACACACACACACACACACACACACACACACACACACACACACACACACACACACACACACACACACACACACACAAATTCGCATTTACATCAGTAAAGAAAATATTAATTAAATCTGAATACGCCAATGTGTCAATTTCTTGTTCTAAAAAGTACAGGTATTAGTATTCATATTCCACTTGTTAATAATTTGTATTTGTAACATTTTTATTATTTTCTTGCATCGGCTGTACAATACATTTACAGTCGTAGTCTGTTGACTTTGCAAAGGATATTAGGTTGAGCCCCCAGAATTTTTTTTAAACATTGCATATTTAGCAATTTCATGCCGTTTGGACAATATGCATACCAACAAATGTAATAAGTGAGTGGCAAAAGTAAATAAGTTAAATAAACAAAGATGGCGGATGCAGTAAAATTTCAAAGTTAAATCAGTACTTTAAAAAATTGGGAATAGCTTCAGCGCACCCGGTTACCCGCTAGGTCTGGGAGCAATACTGCTACAAACGTGCAATGCCCGACTCTTTTCCCATGTTGAAGCATATTGAGAAAAGCTTACCTTGTACTTACTTACCTTTTGTAAAACATAAGGCATTAATTGCAACATATATCCCCGTGTTCGGATGCTGAATAAACATTCATGGTGTTTTCATATGAACAAATGTAAAACATCTGTGTGAGATTGTGTAAATTTTTTGTGTAATTGATTTGAGATGGTGTGTGTGTGTGTGTGTGTGTGTGTGTGTGTGTGTGTGTGTGTGTGTGTGTGTGTGTGTGTGTGTGTGTGTGTGTGTGTGTGTGTGTGTGTGTGTGTGTGTGTGTGTGTGTGTGTGTGTGTGTGTGTGTGTGTGTGCATTGAATGTGGGTGTGGGTGGGTGGGGTGGGTGGGTGCGTTTGTACGTACTCTTGGGTTTCCGCTTCGGAACTGCTTTTCTCTGCTTCTTCGTGGCAGATTTCGGTTTTCCCATTTCTGCAATGAAACACACATACCATCATCATCAGAGGAAATTACGTCTGTTTACTTTGTAATAACAATTCGAAAATAACAGACGATTACAGATTTACAAAGATGTATCGAGTGGTGGTATTGGATGGATGAGAAAAAGGAAGGACTAGATGTAACATGACAATCAAGAGAACATGTTGGCGATGTATTGTGAGGGTGTTAACAACCAAGAAAGAGGAGAGGTAAGGTGAAGTGAAATTGGGTTTAACGTCGCGTCCAAGATTATTGCACTTATATAGCGACGTGCATGTACTTTTAGTATGACGCAGCCGGGGATCGAACCCTCTCCGGGCGGACGCTCTACCTCTAGACCACGGAGGCGGTCAGAAAGAGGAGAGAGTGTGTTGTTAAAAACTGAACGTTTGAGATAACTTGATCAAAAACAGGTCATGCCCCACGATTGGCCAAACATTTCTTTATTCGGTGTGGCATGGTCCGAATAAATCTCCCAATGACAAGTTGAGAGAATATTGTGCAGCGCCTGGTCCAGTTCGACAAAGTTAGCGGTGGCTTTTCACGTCGGCGTACCCTCGATCATGTCCAGGACAAGCTGCCCTTTGGGGGAAAGGTCAGGGCTTATTGCTGGCCAATGCATTCTGGTGATGTTTTGCTGAAGGAGGTTGTCAGTCACATACATGAATGACAAATGACGCGCAAACGGCACAACTATTAGCGCGAGTATGTTTTGTCGGTTGTACTGGCCAGTGATCCTTACTTGAACTCCGGTGGCCTGGCGCTTCGATTGTGCATCGATTCAGTTATCAGCCATCGCATGAGAACAGTGATAGTGAGTTAGACTTAGCTCCTAAAATTACATATGCCTCCCACCGTAGGAAAATCATAATGTGTCCTTTTCTTGCAAACGGTGTTTCCATTTATGTTGGAAAAGATAACTGAGCTGCCAAACACTAAAAATAATGCTGATCATAAACCATATTACGCTGTCGCTACAAACGCCGTTTGCAACAGTATTTCAGTTACACCACGGAGTATCATCTTCATGTGAGAGCGACAGTACAGTGAACGAATGTGAATCATTGCAAAGGCACGCAATAGTTTAGCGAGTGAAGGTTATGATTTCATGTTTACTTGGTAGATTGGAACTTCCGCAATACGTCTGATTATCCATGAAGCTCCTTCCCAGCGTGTGACATCTTCGTTACCACCCCACTTGTCAAGATCACTGCATAACCATTGAATTTGATTTGACTGTATAGTTGGGTTGGACTTATATAAGCTGTAATCTCTGAATGTGTGTGCGTGCGTGCGTGTTATTTGTCTAGTTGTAAGCGCAATTGGTATTGGTTATTCTTATTATGTTCATGCTCGTTTGTATGTTGAAGAACCGTGTATGTACAATTATTCTGACTGTGCTCTCATGCTGGGCTATATGTTCAATAACTCATGTAAGTATACCCATTCTGAGTATGTGTATTCATGCTCATTGTAAGTTAAATGACTGTGTGTACTGAGGAGCATACATTGGATTATATAGTGTCCGGAACCAGAGAGGAGCCAGGACAAGGAAGTGACGACGACCGAAAGACGTAACCAACTGGGATGACAAGATAGACACAATTTTTATGGATAACAACTTCTTTAATACTGTGAAAAGCGACGTTTCAGTATAGATCCTTATACCGTTGTCAAGCAAGACTGAATGGGGGACATAGTACAGAATATATATAGTAGGTGGAGGATTAACAATAACAACAATAGTATACATGAGTCGGATAACATAGGTAGGTGTGACAACAAAGGGATCGTGCTGTCACAACACGATGGGCAGAAAACACATAGCTGGAAGCCAATAGGGTCATAAATCCAATAAACAGAATGAGTGATTATTGTTTGATGAGTTCATAGTAGGCGGGTGGGATGAAATAGCCTTGATCTCTGTTGATTGATGGCTTGTGGCGGCGAATGTGGACTGCTTCTGTTAGTTTTCTTTTGGTGAAATCATGGAGGTTGTTGGGATGAGAGAGATAGAGCAGATGTGAGACTTGAGTTGTGTGAGATGGAGATACATCTATGGAAACAGTAAAGCATTACTGTGGTGACTTTATTCACCTTGAGGGGGTCTATGACGACGGGAACATTCTGAACAGTGACGTTTTATAATATACCAGTGTGTTGTGTATTATTCAATGAATACGATACTAGATCTTTTATGCATTGCTGTACTGATGTTATGATGTTGATGTATTAGTATGGTGATATAATGTGGTAGTATTAGTATGTATTAGTGGAGAGAAGGAGTTTGGTATGAGTATTTGTTCAGTTAATTTGGTTGGGGTCAATCGTTAAGTTTAGTTAATACATTGATTATTTATTCATATCAGTCTTTGTTGTAACTCCCTGTTGCGACCGGTGTTGCAAGCGGTCATTGCAAGAACATTTATATTTATATTTTTGTGTATGGCTTCGACGATGTCATTCGACTGAATTGGGAAAAGGTTTACTGACGTTCTATTTCCTACTTACATTTATGTTTGTTTAATTAGCTTGGTTCGAGATTGCAGACTAAAAAAGATTACAACTACCCCATTACATTCTCATTTAACAAATACCATGACAGAAATGTGACAAAAGTTCAAGTTGACAAACAAAACAAAGTAGCGGGAGGAAGTGTATTCGGCGTCAGGACAGTCGCCACTTGTTTGTAACCCCTTGAAAATTACCTCCCTTGGAAAGGTTTGGGTACACACAGTGAGTGAGTGACCTTACACCCCGCTTTGTGCATTAGTTCAGTTGTCGTCCGTTTAACCAACGGGTATCGTGCTCACGAATTAAAGAACGTTTTCCGAGTGAACCCAGGATTTGTACAGGCTTGAAAGATACAGTTAATGTATTAAACATTAGTATTATCCATCCATTTTTCAGTTTTATAGTTGCAAAGATTTTATAGGAAAGCAATGATTGAGGGCCTTACTAGCTTGAACTCATTTCAGAAGGGAGGACAGGGCTATGCCATAGAATATCATCTGTAGAAAAATGAAACATGACAAAGTTTGCCAAATCAGTATTTATTGTTATAGAATATGTACCCAACGTGACAAGAGGACTTACTTGATTGTTTCCAAGCGCATACACGTTCGTGCACTATCTCATTAGAGATCGTAACATCCTAGTTTCGCTTTCATTTGAATCAACTCTTGGCTAAACAGAGTTACTGGCTGGAGTAAACAAGCAATAAAAAATCCATCGCCTGACTGAAATTACCGATAAGTACAAATATCCTACAGTTCTCTTACCTCTGACTTAGCAAAGCGAGTTAATAGTAACTGCTCGATTGTTTTATCCGAATTAGATGTATCGGAGACGTTGTTTCTGACGAAAAGGAATATCGCGATAATTCACGAGATCGCGTAACCTACATTGAATGTGAGGTCATCAGGTGCACATACCCGACAACGTATTTAGTGTGACCCTTTCTGAGGTGGGTTATCTTACACCCTGGACTGGTGTGCGTTATCCTGTCTGAATTTACTGACGTATAACTTGATTGTCTGGCTTGTTTACAACAAGCCGTCGTATGCCAGAAGTACTGCTGTGCGGCGTCAGGCACTAAACAAACACTTACTTTTTCAGGTAAAGTGTGCGAGTGACGGGTGTTACCAGTAGAGCAGGTTATGTTTATCCTTTTTGCGAACACCTGGTGTCATCACTGATCTTCATTGATCAATTCATATAATTTTCACCGCTATTTTTCCGTTTACGTCCAATTGAATCTGTTTCGATGAATAATCGAGACTGGTTATTATCAGGCGTTGACGTTTTACATTTATATTGCAGTGTCAAGATATTTGATTAAAGTGTTGAATTCTCATCATGAGCTAGCGCCCTCGTGAAGAACATTCCAGTATTTAATCGTACTAGGAAGAAACGAGTTTGCATGCCGTTGGGCCCTACAGTTGACTGTTTGTAAATAAGATTCATCTCTTAGATTATCTCAGACTTGAGCTGAAATAAGTTCAAAGAGATATTCGGGTGCATTAAGGGTATTCATTTTGTAGATAAACCGGCTGTGTTTTGAAATTTGATGTAGTCCCACTGTAGAGTTGATACCTCTTATTTTAATTTGGAACCGTGCGCTTTCGAATGTATGAATAAGAGGTATCTACTATACAGTGGGACTACATCAACCTTCAAAACACAGTAGGTTTATCTCCATTCTACCATGACGGCAATAACGGTTTTAAAACGGTTATCTCAAAGGTCCACTATCTTTGAACATTCCGAAAAGTGGTCAAAGGCAGTTACATATGTAACAAATATTACTAAAGTTCAACATTAGAGGGGCGGTCGGGTAGCCTAATGGTTAAAGCGTTCGCTCGTCACGCCGAAGACCCGGGTTCGATTCCCGACATGGGTACAATGTGTGAAGCCCATTTCTGAAGCCCGCCGTGATATTGCTGGAATATTGCTAAAAGCGGCGTAAAACCATACTCACCCACCTCAACATTAGAATACCTATATTCTTGAGTAGTTCAAAATAAGTGTTCAAAACACATAGTTTTTCAAAATGAAGTTGACAAATAACCCTCCAAACTTAATCAAAGGACTAAATTTAACCAAATTCCACCACCAAGCCCCGTTTGGTGTGTTGTCCTGGATGTCAATTCAAGTCTAACTATTCATAAAATGTGACCCACCAGGAGAAAAGGGACATTATGGTCGCAACGAAACAAATGTGCCTTGACGTCATAAAGAGGGACGTTTGACGTTAACTTACTTCCGTAAGAAATGGCCATGTGTGCGGACTGTACAAACAAATCTTATATTTTTCTCAATTGTTCGTAATGTAATAAAAAAAATTCAAAGCATTTCAGCATACATGTCTATTTTCAATTAATCAAACATTATATCTAAAATCTGCAATTATTAATAATAACGAGTTTTTATGTCTGAAAATTGGACTGGAGAAAATGAATTTAAATGTTTGATGGCATGTATTAAAGCTTATGAATTGTATTTGTGTTTTCCTAAGCTACTGTAGTTTTAAAATATAATGAGAAGTTAAAATGTGACTTTTTCACCCATAAGGTCCCTTATCTCATGGTTGGTCACAAATTATGATTTATTATAAAACATATTTACTGAATTGTCATTTATACATAATTTCCCATCTTGCGCTCTTTGCATAAAGTGGCAATTTAATGTTTTGTTCCCTTAATTTGCGTCATAATATGACTAATGTATTGAAAAAAAGCAGGGAGTCGATCAAAACACTTTCGAGTCGAGATAACTGCTAGGTTACTATTCGTGCCACTTGACAGGTGACAGGAAGGAGAAAGGTCTAGCTTGCTAAAACGGAATATGGTAAAGTTATAGGGGAATAACCTTATTTAATGACACATCAAAGGAAATGTTACACTTAAGGTATCATTCATTAATGACATAGGGCTTTGTAGAATCCAGTTTAATGCCGCCATTAACTCATGAAACAGTAAGTATTTAACGAACCATTACAGGGTTTAATGGATCCGTTAGTTAATGATGTTTTGATACAACCGCGTCCTGGCCTGCCGGGTACTATCAAAACAGTAGGGGAAAGTCAGATTACTTTTATTTCTATGAATTCGAGTGCAGAATTTATGCCTTACTTACTGTTATTCATGTCTGTTACATATTCTTTCTGAATTTATGTTGAAAAATAAATATTCCAGAAAAATACTGTGGAAAGATCATTTATTCAACACGCACACGCACACGCACACGCACACGCACACACACACGCACACGCACACACACGCGCACGCACACAGAAGCACATACTCACGCACAAGCACACGAACACAAGCATTACATCGAATGATCCGTCCCTTAATACCTAACGTTGTACAATATTCTCCAATAGTCAGCACTGTCGAGCAATATTCCCGCATATCCAGGCTTTTGAGATACAATCGTGCCTGCTCTTTCTACGAATATTTCAAACAACATCATACGACTCATGTTTTGATCAGGGTTAAAACATCCAAGACCTCAATAAAATGTTCAAAACGTTTTGAGATAGACATGGGGACCTTTTTTAAATTTGACGCATCAGTGACAAAAATGATGTCCTTCGCAATTTCCCATTTTGACTTGTAGCATATGTTTCCGGTTTTGTTGAACACTCGACTTGCCTTTCCATGTGTTCGTGACGGTGGGCAGTATACGCTCACCTTATCGTTTATGTGTGTGTGTGTGTGTGTGTGTGCGTGCGTGCGTGCCTGCCTGCGTGCGTGTGTATGTGTGTAATTAGGCTTTTGATCAGCTATTACTTTATGGATGCCACAAGCAGGGACAGTTTATGTACACCTCTTATGTCAATTAACTGCATTGAATTACCTTTATGGATTATGGGTTATTAGAATAGATGTTATATTTGAATACAAAATACATACATATTAAATATCACAGCCGTTACAATTAAATGTCATGTTTGAGAGAGAGAGAGAGAGAGAGAGAGAGAGAGAGAGGGAGAGAGAGAGAGAGAGAGAATATCTACGTGTCTGTATTTTTGTTATCTAATATAGGGTTAATTTCGCCACTAGTACGTCCTTAGGTTTTCTGCATACACATATACGTACATGTATCAAATATAAATATTAATAGTGTACCTTTGTTCAGGAATAATTAAACATTTCGTGTTGATTATTTTAATGTTTCATTGGTGTCTGTAAGTGTCTGTCAAGACTGGGAATTGTAAAGTTTGTTTTGATAAATATTTTTGTGCTTTGTTTTAATAACAATGCGTTTTCCATTAATAAAACATTTCTACTTATTTTTCGTGGTTCGGTTATGGCAAATAAGTTACATACACCTGTTCCTCGTCGGTGTTTAATGACATGACCTTGGGGAGTCTCGTGTTCCAGGATGTAAATGAGAGCTATTTTAAGTGTTAAGTCAACGACCGTAATTAATCATCATTTATCTGTTAATATTGATACATATTGATTATATGTGTACATACAAGACGTGGCTCGGTGATAAACATTTCTAATTCCTCCTACATATCACATGTACAGCTCCCGGACCGATACCAGATATTTAGTGCGTGTTTAACAAGTGACACTGACATATTTCGATCGTATCGATCGTAATAGCCGTCTGAATACGTCTGATCGGCTTTACCATGTATGCGTGGCTTTTTCTAAATATCCGAAGTTTCCAAGACGTACGTACACATCAAATCAGTACAAGACAAATCAAGACAGTCTTGTCAATAATTGTCTCGACAGTGAGAACTATTCAATGTAATTCAGGTGTACCCAATGCTGCCGTCACTGTAACATAGACGACTTAATTAGGACACGTTCTGCAGTATTACTTCATTACCAACCGCTAATTAACCTGCCAATCACGGTTTTAATCCCTTTATACAGATTAGTGTGTAATTGTGTTTGCATTTCACGGATTAACTGTCAACAGACACGCGATACATCGTGTTCTGCATTGTTTACAGCGTCATGCCGAGACAGACATCTCTTGTTGGTGTCAACTCTAACAGAGCGATAGGTGTCGTTGATGTAACCTGTCTATCACGCTGGTGAGTTCATTATCCCTATAAAGATCCGTTAATTGTCTAACAGTTTCATTCCCTTCCTGAAGTCAGCTGCACAAGCAACTCTTTGTGTCAGCTCTTTGGACATAGTTTAACAGAATCTTGGCTGTTAAGAAGTATCCGATAGCATATCTTCCCAGATCTACAAGGAATCATCATGAAGCGAGGTTCAAGTTTAGTGTATATTTGCACTAGCACCCCAACAGAAACGAGCTATCAACGGAGGCCAAATTTCAAATTCAACGAGAATTGTCTTCCCAAACTTGTGGATTATTCCTTTAGCGAGGACAGTGACAGTGGTAACGACTCAAGTTACACCCTTGATGAAAGCTGGGATCGACTCCAGAGAAGCTTGGATTCTCTCTCAATATCATTTGGAAGTATGGACACAAGTAGAACCCCTCTCAATAACATCGGCTTCAACAGACACCTTCACGAAAGAGCATCCCTGAAACTAAAGGCTGAGCAGCATAAAGAGGAAGTCCGCAAAGTGAAGCTAATTGGCCAACTGAATGGAAGCATATGTGCTCAAACATCCACAGTGAACGTTCGTAAGCAACTGAGTGGAGTTTTTGGAGCATCAAAGTCCAGTCTGGGTCATGTAAATGCATCTAAGACGTCAGGCACATCAATGAATTCCTACGTCAGGATGAGGCGTGAGGTGAAGAGTCTTCCAACACTGGATCTACCATCTTCTCCAATAGACACGTCTGTGAGAGTGTGTGAAGCAGAGAGACCTGCGAAGAAGCGGAGGATTGATCTAAATGTGTTTTCGAAGCTGGCGTCTAAAAGGTTTTCTTTCAAGCTAAAGAAGAAAGAGAAGAAGAGCCAAAATGAAATCGACACCCCGAAGCGCAATTGTCTCTTTAGCTGCTTCAAGATGTCAGGATCATATGCTGTGAAAATGTGAAGCCTGGAGCAAATGAATGACTTGTAAATAATTCATACAGTAAGTTATTAAGGTCAGTTAGTGCTAATTTGTACATCATTAAGTGCTTACCTCATGTCAAACATTTCATGAAATATGAAATAAAAATTAATTAATTTAATTACCCATGTCTTATCCTATGTTCCATCAATACAGTTGGAATTGGAATAATGTTCTAAGCGGGTGAGGTGGCCTAGTCGCAATGCCAGAAACCCATGATCGACCTGAGTATGTTTCTAGCTTTGTCAACACCATGCCCGTGCTCGTGTGACACAACGCAAGTATGCCGTGTAGAAAAAAATATCTCCAGAGAATCATTTCACTTCACAAAGACTTTTATTGTAGTCAAAACTCCAGACGTTCGGACAACCATTCTGTGTTAGAGAAAACCCCAACTTCTACTCCCATCTCTGCCGTATCTACCCCTGGCCTGCACTGCCCCTCAAGGGTCGTGCGTCGTTAGTTATACACTGACTAGCCAAGGTCATGTGTCCGAACCTCCAAGAGAATACACTATACTTTTCATAACATAATTCGGTGTATATCCCGTAGTGAAGGAACTACTTGTCAATATGCAGTCTAGTTATAATTTATCGTGCAAACATCGTCCTTATACGAGAAGAAACTACTTGACCATGTAAAGGAAACAGTGCAAGTTTGCTCGTGGGGTTTAGAAACGCATCCCACATCAAGCTGACACGCCGTGGTATAACTGAAATAGTTTCAATAGAGGGGTTAAATCAAACTCGCTCACACGCTCCGGGGCAGTATGGGTCCCAATTTGCTTGGGTGCCGTGCGCAAATACCCATTGATCGCTGGTCATCTTATATTTTAACTAACATACCGTTTGCTTTTTTAGTTAGATTATTGTTTGCCATGCTTTTCACCATTATCTGTGCAATACAACGTCCTTCAGGCCTGCCTGGTCGAATCCCGTGCGGCTAAAGGTCCCCAACCCTAAACCAGTGACTTGCGGAGTTTCACACCTGTATACTGCCCAAATATATTTTAGTTTCGCGACAGGGTTTTTACGAAAGAAGAAACTGCTTCTTTTATACATGTATAAGGAACTAAAGCATGGGTATCTTACTGATTACATGGCGATGATGTAGCCCAGTGGTTAAAGCATTCACTCGTCACGACGCAGGCCCTGGTTCGTTTCCCCATATGTCCACCACCGTGATATTGCTGGTATATTTCTAAAAGTAGCGTAGAACCATACTCACTAGCTGATTGCAGACTCGTGTATGAATCCATGTAATACAAAAACAGTTTGACACTCGTTATGTAAACATGGTTTTAACATTCGCGTAGAAATCTCTTAGTGGCGATATTTTTATTGCAATTTAGTTACGTAAGAGAACAGAACATAACTGAATAATAGTTTATTCTCAATAATCAGATAGTGACATGTAGAAGGATTACACTAATGAATATAGCCGTCAGACACATATAGAGTAACTTAAGTTTATACTTTGGGGAAAATAACGCTCACCAATGTACTGCGTCAAAAGTTACCTTTTATGTTTACTTTATTCATTCAGATTACCAACTGTTTCAAAGAGGATTGTTACCATCACATACGTATGTGATATGTGTTATATTTGGGATAACACTTTCTTAGTAAAGTACAGATTCTCGTACTTTGCCAGAGTGAGGCACCTAATCGCCAGCACACAAAGTCGGCGATCTAACCCACTCAGCCACCGAGGCTTCCACGAAAATGAAAGCACGACAACTAGTTGTCTAGATTACGTACTTTGCGTACCCCTCTGACAAATGACAATTGGCACGGGCCCCATGGCCTAAAGCTATGAACACACAATGCCACTCAGAAAGTGGTCAAATGTAACAAGTGTTATGATGCAGGTCTAAGACGTTTACCACTTCGGTGAAACCCACGAGCACGGGTATGGTGCTGACAAACCTAGAAACATAATCGGGGCGAACCGGTATTCGAACCCACAATCATAGGTTTCTGCCGTGTCCAAGGGACGCAACTCTGCACAGCGAATCGCGGCGCCTTAGACGACTGGGCCACCCGTGCCCCCCCCCCCCCCCCCCCCCCCCCCCCCATCATTAAGTAATCAATTGTGGACGATTTGATCATTTATGATTTTAAAGAAGGAACATAATTATTTCAAAGCATAAGGTTTGAATTATTGGTTAAACATCTCCGAGTTTGACGTTTTCAAACAAGTAGTGTCTGAATGAGTCTGATTAATGCTGCCTTAGGCACTTCTGTGATATTATGTGAGTGGAAATACATGACGGTGGTCAATGTTATGTATATGTGATACGTGTCTAAGACGAACACGGGTATGGTGCTGACAAATAAACAGTCATACTCATGGCGAATCTGGCATTTAACCCAAGATCATAGGTTTCTGGCTCGCCCAAGGGACGCAGCTCTGCACAGTCAATAGACAATATGGTCCACCGTGTCCCCAACAGGTAATGAAATTCATGTCTTGTGAACTATTATACAGAGTATAAAGTCGATTTGTTAGCATAATCTTCCTGTTTCGATAGGTATATAGTGATCCTAGGTATAAATCTTGTAAATATTAATCTCAAATTGTTAGACAAAGTCATAAGGAAATTCTGGAATCCAAATTCATCCTTGAAAATATTTTAGCACTTATACATTTTGCACTCTTGAAGACAACTTCATAACAGTCATTGAATACAGTCATTGTTGCAGTGGTGGTATTGGGGCCGGCCCGTCTGCAGCCGATTAGACATAAGTGATAAGTTTGAGTGTTTAACTACTAATGACACGCTACAGCTATCACTCAAGGTCGCCGTCAGCAACAACTGACGGTCTCTTTTGTTGACAGTGCCATACACTGAATTGGGTTGTTGTTAATCCGCAATTTAAACTAGGGTGAGTGTGTCAAATTAGTGTCCAAGTCAGTAATCTTGGTTCTTTGTTTGAAAGCATCGTTGTCTGTAACTGTTTAAGGGCTGAATTGATGCGTGTCGTCAATTTATGACCGTGTAAAATATAGGAACAGTTTAGTTTGAAAATATGTTATTGAAAGCAAACAATAGATATATTTCGTATATTTGGCACTAATGGAATTATACATGATTTTCAAACCTAGATCTAAACGAAATGCAACTATGTATGTTATGTGGTGAAATATATACATTACAAATCACAGTTATGACATTGATAACCAAGCAAGTGCTTGACTTATCAATAAATAAAATAAGTCATAGAACTAGAAAAATTATCGATAATTCCATCGGACTATCATTTGTAATATGTGTTAAAAAGTTTATCAACAGAAATGTGAGCATGAGCTAAAATGTCTTGTAACTTTATATTATAGAATTATAATATTTTTCTTTGCGGAGATGTCTTTGTGAACGGAATAATAACAGTTTATGATATATAGTAACAAATTGTGATTTCTCATCACCAAAAAGTATTTTGAGCTATGGAAGACAGTGCTATGAGGGATTTTTACATTCGTTTCAGACAGAGAGGGTTTACTTGTGATAACCGCCTGAATCGTGTATGTTATATACATGTAATCAGCTTTCCTTCAGACTACCCAAAGTAGTTCGGAACTCTGGGATTTCAAATTCAAAACGCATTTATTATGTACGAATGATGTTACTCGAGCTTGGAATTTTGAAAAAGATTGTTGAGAATGTGAAAAGTATGGTTATGTTATTACGCAGGTTATAGTAACATTCAACTGTCAGCTATAAGTAGTTGACATCTGGCTCCAGGCCTTGGTCGACCAGCCCCAAGATCCTCGCTGTGGCCGACTTGCAGACTACGTGACCGAGAACTTGGTGGAGGAAGAGTTGACGCAACAGTCATGGAACCACATAGATGGCCCAAGAACGAATAACCATTTGGAGGGTTGGCATGGGCGACTCAAGACAATCATCGGCAACTTAGCAGCTTCCTGTCCGCTGAGCAGAAGAAAAATGAAATACAGCTGGTCCAGTTCACTGCTGGAGGTCTTCCACCAAAAAGAAGGAAATATCAAGACATTAACTGACTACACTGAAAGAAAGGCTGTCACGAGATGACATCACTCCCATCGACTAGGCAGACAAAGCTGCATTTGTACATAAGTTATTGTAACTGTGTATGATCTATGTATGAACTGTGTTTGAATGTGTACTGCAATTGCAAAAGGTATCTATATTTATGTATTATTATGGTATTTCAGGGTATTCTCATACAAAAATCAAATAAATGTGACCGTTTCGTTCTTTCCTCATTCCTTTTTTCAACTTTCCCTAAGTCTCAAATAAACACATCATGGCCATTGTTCAAGTTAATTAGTAACCTGGCCAAGAGGTGAACCGTTTTAGCGTTTGGTTTACACCCCCCCCCCCCCCACCCCTCATCCCCCTTCGAGGTGTCGCCTTCCCGAGGATAAACCCAGATAACATGAAGGCTTGAGCTGTGTGAAAAAGGGGGGTCTTTTATGCATACCAAACGTAACTTAAAATATACGGAAAGCCTCCTCGTTAAACAGTTATAGCGAGTTTCATTTGTGGGTGTCCTTCGACTATGCGCCAGTCGGATGGGTTCGACATAAGCGAACATCACTCCTCCACACGAGTACGCCTGTTTTTAATCACATTTCGAAGGCATTTGTAATGGAAATACGCGCATGTGTTTTGACAACGTCTATACATGGCTCAAGATCTCCTCTATGCTGACATCTTAGTATTATATTGACCTCTTGATATTATTAAAAACCCTTGCATAGTGTATATAATCCATTCCCCGATTGTATCAGTGATAGTGTCTAAATCAATAATAATGCCAGTAATTTCATATTTTATTCCAATCCTGAATTTGATAACTGAATTTTTTACCAACATTCAAGGATAATTTAAGAAACGACGTTGAATAATGAGGGGTCCTCCACTATCATATACCGAGAGATAATGTCTGGTATCCTTGGCTGATGCATATGTGAGCTTTATTAACCACAAAACCCTTTCCATAACCATGAGACATCTCTCCTAAAACCAGAGTAGATTCTATGGTGTTCATGAATCAGTATTAAACAGAGATGACAAAAGGTGTTCGCGTATGTAACCGTATTCCGACCGCACCGGTGTTTGGCACAATCACGTGCAAACACAGGACACAGGAACATAATTATGGTACAAGTCAAAATAGGGAATTACATCAGACATCATTTTTGTCCCAGATGCGTCTAATTTAGAAATGTTCTCCATATGTCTACCATAAAACATATTTGAAAGCATTACTAAAAATATATGAACTATATCAACTTTGAAATAAAAAGGTGTTCATTATAGAAAATACGAAAATGACCATACACATGTTTTATCAACATCGCATATTATTACACGTTCACAGCCAAAACTATCGTTCACCACATGGAGTCATTAAAAGCAAAGTTCGTTTCAGTTGAGAAAGAAAACCCTTTATTACCAGCTGCGCGGAGGGGTATATTGGAATAGGTGCTGTCCGTCTGTCCTCCGTTCGTCCGGCCGTAACATTTTGTTTCCGGAGCATAACTTGGATACAGTTCAATTGTTTATTACGAAATTTATGTATCAAACACATACTGAACTGATGCCTTTTCATGTTTTGGTATTTCTGGAAAAAAATATTGGTGTTTCCATGGCAAGAAAGTGGACTTAGACTGAAAAACGAGTGGCATTCGTTTCTGGTGCGTAACTCAGGAACCGTTTCATATTTTATTTTGAAACTTTACATATGTATCTAACACATGCTGAACTGATGCCTTTTGTTATTGCCTTGGTAACATTGTGGACTTAACTCAAATACAGGTTATTCTGATTACCAGAGCGTAACCTGAAAAACAGATGGGTTGTAGAGTTCATTTCTGGATCATACACTTATCATTGTTATACTAGTATTGTCCTGAAACTTTTTACCCATACTGTACTGAAACTATCATGCTATTTTGGATTTTCTTAAAAAAGATCTACGAAGGGTTGTTTGTTACCATAATTACCTAATTGAGATGTACAAAACTTAACGGGGCAGTGGGGTAGCCTAGTGATTAAAGTGTTCGCTCGTCACGCCGAAGACCCGTGTTCGATTCCCCACATGGGTACAATGTGTGTATCCCATTTCTATTGCTGGAATATTGCTTAAAGCGCATAAAACCATACCCAATCACTATAACACTTGACAAAGAAACTTTGTGATTGGTAAAAAAAAGAACACAAATTACTAGCGGCACCCGAAACAGCCTACTTCCTGCAAGGGGTTTAATAATAAAATTAGTGCTTACAATTAGGCAATTTACGAAATGATCCAGTGATCTTGACCACTGATGTCGTATTTGTTCTTGAGTTACCGTCCCTTTCTCGGTGTATATTTGCTACCATATGAACAAACACCATTTTATTATTCTCATGTGCTGCATGGTGGGGGGTAATTACAAACATTGTTTTCTTGTTTGCTTGAATATTGTGTATTGGAGAACTTGCCAAACGCGTGACTGTCTTTCAGAATGTCTACGATGTGATGAACAAAACCAGCAAGGTAGGTATCATCTCAAAATAAAATCTGAGGCGCAAACAGATCGGATGTAGGACAACTTTTATTGCAGATGGATTAGGCGTACTAGTCATAGTGTATACAATTTAAGAGCAGAAGATGCCACCGACCTCCATTAAAGATACACATAATGTGTGTCATTAATAATCGCTCTTCATGAAATGGGATTTAGATACACTGCACGCGGCGCTGATAGAGCAAGTTTTCAGAGAAGAGTATTCTGCCATCGGTGAAAGGTTCTGAGCTTAAATGCTCCAATTCGAAAGGTTCCAAGTTAACTTAAGAGTGATGTGACATAAAAGCTGACACAATCCTAAAGTGATGCTCCATTATACGAAGGGTGGCGGAAACGTTTTAAGCCTATCCGTGATGGACTGCATTGATGGAGTCATTATTTTTCAACATTTTCTATCATGACGAACGTACATCTGGACCAGACTTACAGGCAGTAGCAAATGTTATGAACGTCCCACGTCGTCGGAGTACGATGACACGTTATCCACCAAGTCATTGGCCTGACCATCCGATCCACAAAGTCGCCTACTACGATAAGCATAGATTGTTGATGGTTGGGTGGAGCTTAGTTGTTTTGGGTTTTTTCACACACATAAAAATCTCAAAAAACATATTTTGTCCCTTGTTCAGGTGTTAAGCCCTACCTTCCGAGAATAATGCTAATATGAAACAAAGACTGATTTCTAGGTTATCACTGCAGCGGAGATAGGTTGTTATCTGGTGTTGACGTTTCATATTTACAAATTCCCTCAAGTACAGAATATGAGGTTATGCCACAGATACAAGCGGGGAGTCCAAGGAGCCTTCTTCGTATAAATAGGCACATTAAGCTATACTATACCATGAAAGTTAAGGACACTGGTATTTTTCATTAACTGTGGATACCATGTGCCATAACATACGACTTGGCAGAAAATGCCTACCGTACATGTTGTACATTTTTAGACCAAAAGTATAGCCCTCTCTCATAACGTGAGTTATCTCCCTTCCTATTTACTCCGTCGCGAAAGTCCGCCCATTTCCGGTACGTGCTTGGCAAGTGAACAATGGCGTCTGTTTATGCGTTACTTGGCGACCGAGAGATAGAGGTCATGACAGTTAACGAGCTGAAGGCATGTCTCGGCGATCATGGCCAATTTGTCACCGGCAAGAAGTCTGAGCTTGTTGAGAGGGCGAAAGGGGTCAGCAAACTTTATTATCCAACAATTTCAAGTGCAACAATGCAGGCAAATCTACCGACTCGACTTCATGAAAAGTTGATAACATCCCTCGGCAACAGTATTCCTGATCCGAAGAATCTCGCACTTTGGGTACGGGACACTAGCGTTATTCCCGAATTCACAGAGACTGTAGTATATAACTATTTTGTTCTCGCCATGAACGTGAAGCTACAACATAAGTCTTTTGTATATTGGGTTTAGCACTGTTTCAGACGTATGCAGCCATGCTATCGTTCGATGCAAGGTTATACCATCATTGCCTGCAAGCAACAAGAAGGAATGCCTAGACCACACCATATGGATAAGTCGGCTAAGAGTTGAACTCAAATGCTGGCTGGTTAAAGTTTTATACAGACACTTCTACGTCATCAAACACGAAACCCTCTTTACCTCCCCTTCATAACATTTCCTTTTCATATTGTAATCATGTAGATCTTCATTCCACTGATTGTCAGGATGAATTGCAGGCATCCTTTAATTGTATGCATGTGGCAGATGAAGATGCCAACCGTTTTGAGACTTTAACAAGAGGTCAGCATAACACTCACATGTGGTTAGATGCCAGGAGTGAAAGATTTACTTCTTCTAAATTTGGAGATGCTGTATTGATGTGTAATGACACGAAGCCGGATAATCTTCTGAAAGATGCATGTGGCTACAGAGACATTTCTAATATTAGTTATTGTAAATGGGGAACCAGCCACGAACCTGCAGCACGCAAGGCCTATCAAACAGCAAAAAAGAACTGTGTTTGTGTGGAACGGTGTGGTGTGGAACGTTAATCCAAAGTATCCTCACCTTGTGCTAGCCCAGATGGTTTGATACAAACTGTTGATGGGCATACTGGTGGTGTTCTTGAGATAAAGTTCCTGCACGTTGTGACTGGAAATGGATGGAGCCCAAGGAGTGTGCCAAGGATCCTCGATTCTTCTGTTCTCTTGATGAAAAAGGCTGTGTTCGGCTTAAAAGGTCTCATAGATATTATCATCAAATTCAGGGTCTTCAGAAACCCATGCTTGCCATAAAAGGTGACTCTGCTTGTCGTAAAAGGCGACTAACAGGATCGGGTGGTCAGGCTTGCTGACTTGGTTGATGCATGTCATCGATTCCAATTGCGTGGATCGATGCTCATGATATTAATCACTGAATTGTCTGGTCAAGACTCGATTATGAACAGACCGCCGTCATATAGCTGGAATATTGCTGAGTGCGGCGTTAAACAACCAACCAACCAACCAACCAACCAACTCTGGATTCTGGAGATTCCCAAAAAGCGATGTCAGAGAGCGACTAAAGTACTTGGCACCAATGTCTACATGACGCCTGTGTGTTTTGTACTTGGATGGGTGGGCAGGGTGGTGCCAATTGATATCTGATTATCTAATTGACTCCTAACGGAGTGCTAGCTGCTTGTTGTCAGCTACTGGTTACACTGGGGGCTATCTCTCCCTTTTACTCTCAATATACAGGAGCAAGTAAGAAATCGAGGATTGTGAATACATACTAAATCACGCGAAGACCACTTCCGGTATGGCGCTTGAAGCGTAAAGACGTGCGACTGGCGCTCTCGTTGCAATCCACTTCAATCTCCACACAAGCATGCCGGGGAGACGAAATATAAACAAACAGAACAAGAAATCTACCACCAGCAGTACTGCTACACCTAAAATCATATCTACGCCGGGAGCTGACAGATGAGGAGGAAAGTTCTGACGTTATTCTGCCCTTACATTAACCCTCGTCCTCCCCGCCTGCTGACGATGCACCCAGCGATTTGAAAACGCTCCTTCGCGAGAAATTAGACAAACAGACCAGTCGGATATGTTCTAAGATCGACTCTGTTAAAGAGGAAGTGGTTGATTTATTCAAACGGGTATCTTCAGTGGAATCGTCGGTGGATGTTATGTCGAAATCAATCGATGACCTTGGTGACAAAATGGCGTCGCCTGAACGTGACGATATCGACAAGCTTAGAGAAAAGCTACTGATCTCAGAGATGTATTCCCGTAAATCCAACTTACTAATCTACGGTGTGCCTTATATAATCACAGATATTGACAAGGCCTGTAGAAACATTTTCAAATCATGTCCGAGTTGGTTGGTCTCGCTCTTGAACACGTGACTGACCACTGTCATGTTGTTTCACAGTGTTACCAGAGACGCTTCTTGAACTATGATCATTGGTATTTTGCATACCAAATGACCTATGTGTCTGCAGTAACGTGATCCTTCAAAATGGCAGCCGGCAGGACTTGTGTAACTTACTGTAGTGTAGGGAACAATTTTGTTCAAATATGTTTTCACGAACAAGTTATGAAAAATAAACTGGAGATATCCGTTAAATAACATAAAAAACTAGTATACTGTAGAATTACTGTATAATACAATAATGATAAGACTAATTTGCATAATAATATCAGATATAAATCTTATATGCATTGCATCATCAGTTCATCGATCAGTTAAACTCTTGACCAATAGAGAACTTGTAAATGTTTTATAACTCGTAAATTACATATCGGACAGTGTGTTGGTTTGGCTACTTTCTACTTTTATTTCTTTATAACTATGTTAGTGCTTACTCGCTGTATGCCACAGCCTAATTTAGTTTATCATGTTTATAGTGATGTGGGTCAATTGAATATTGTATGAGGAAATGTTCATCCGAATCACTAGTAACTGTGAATGTGGGATGTTGGCTTCACATTGGACCGTATTTAGTTGTGTGCTTCTTACTTTATCATTATGACAGCTAGTTTTACTCTTGGTCTTTTCTGTTATATGCCACAAATAATTTTGGGTGAAGGTTTTACCCCCTTTTTTTCTGGTGGTAGCCACATGGTGCCACTTTGAATCATACGATGTTTTACTTTAAGTTGGTAGAAGCAAGTGTGACTTTGATTTCAGTAATTTGTGGTTTTAATGCTTATCCTTCAGATAGTTGTGAAAGTGTATGTATGCGTAGAAAGTGTGTTAATTCAATCTTTCATATGTCTTCTTTGTATGTGAACAAATCTTTTATTGACAATGGCAAACTTAGGTTTTACCTCCTTTTCTATGAAGTGTAGAGGACTGCAAGATAATGCCAAGAGAAAGGATGTTTTATTTTTTTACGATCTAAAGCATACTCGTTTTATCTACTACAGGATACACATTTTACAAAAGAACTAGAACCATTTTTAAGATCACTGGGGATTTGACTGCATTTTCAATTCCGAAAACAGCCAGTCAAGGTGTGTTGCGATTTTGTTAAACAAAAATGCGGACTATAAGATTCATAAGACTTATATGGATGACAATGGTAATTTACTTATATTAGATATAACTATTAGTGATCAATGGGTAAGACTTATGAATATTTATGGTCCCAATTTAGACTCACCCGCAAATTTAGCAGCCAATTATTTTTTGTCCTGCTCCTCGAAATCAGAGGAAAAATAGTATCTTATTCTTCCTTCAAGAAAACAAAAATATTGACAAATAACAAAACCTGATTCAACAGATCCGATGGTGATATTAATCTTGATGATTTGGAAGATATACGAAAAGAACTAGAGGAAATTAGGCAACACAAGATGGCTGGAATTGGTGAAAGAGTTAGCAGTTATTTCTGTAACCTTGAGAACAGGTTTTTGTTTGTATTCCAAAGGGGGACAAGCCTAAATGCTTCATAACGAACTGGAGGCCCTGATCACTATTGAATGTTTCATATAAACTAGCATCTTCATGCATAACAAATAGAATCAAATCAAAATTGCCATTTATCATTAATGAAGATCAGACTGGCTTCATGACATGTCGCTATTTTGAGGAGGCATTTGATTCCATTGCTTGGTCATTAATAGACAAATCTTTATCCTTTCGGGGATTTGGTGAACATTTAAGAAAGTATATATCTGTATTGTACAATGATATAAAAAGCTGTATGTCCATCAAAGGTCAGTTGTCATCTTCGTTTAATATCGGACGCGGTTGTCGACAGGGTGACCCATTATCACCGTATATATTTATTCTCTGTGCAGAAATACTAGCCAATATGATCCGTTCTAACAGAGACGTCAAAGGTATCCAGATGGACGGTAGTGAGTATCTTCTTAGTCAGTGTGCTGACGATATGGAATTATTACTTGATGGCTCCAAGAGAGGCTGTAAGGAAAAGTTCAAAGATGATTTGTCTATTGAGTCACATTTTGCACATATCTGGAAAAATGGTTCAGTTGAACTTAAATTTGAACAAATCATTTAAGTTAAAGCAGATTATGAATAGGTGGATGAAACGGATAGTTACACCAATTGGTAGGGTAGCAATCATTCAATCCTTGTTGATTTCAAAACTCAATTGTCTATTGTTATCACTGCCTGATCCCCCAAATGATTTTCTTGTTACTTTAAATGCTATGCTTTTTAAATTTCTTTGGAGTGATAAACGAGATAAAGTAAAGAGGATTGAAATTTGTCAACCTGTTAAGCAAGGGGGCTTAGGTATGGTGAATATTTTTTCATACGTAACATCCCTTTAAGCCACATGGATAAGGAGACTTGTGTCCTCAGGTCCTCAAAAATGGAAGTACCTATTTAAATCTACATAGCCTTATTAGTGTAAACGTGTTGCATTTGAGAGAAAATTATTTTTGATAAGTAATGAGTTTTGGAAAAGTTGTTTTCAGTCATTTAAAGTGTTTGATAAGAAATCAAGCCTGAATCTTTCAGTAGTTTTTCAACTTTACCAATATTTATAACCCTAATATTGAAATTAATAGGAAATCATTTTTCTTGAAATACTGGTTTGAGAAGGGTGTCTCCCAAATTATAGACTTGGTCAAGGCCAATAAAGTCTCTGCTGAAAGCACACTTTATTGTACGATCATATCATAAGCAAGGCAACGCGTTTCTGGTGTCCCCTGCCGTGATATTGCTGGAATGGTGCTAAAAGCGGCGTAAAACCATACTCAAATACTATATCATAAGGATGTATTTACTAATCACTATCAAATTGTGATGACACCAGCTGTTCACAAAATGGTGAGCGGATTCTGCCCCACCGGGGCTAACACACATTACTGGTGTCCGTCGTCTCTAGATTGGCGTAGTATTGATAACAATGGCATTTACGTATGAATAGAAGCGTCTGCCTCGAGAGTTAAATAACCCCCTTCAGACTTTAGACTCGCTTAGTTACCATGGTATAAAGTGCTACAAAAACAAGAACATGTCCTCTCACACAGGGTATTGGTGTGATAAGTGCGTTTACTCTTATAAGATCACTAAAATGGTGTGGGCAAACTCTGTCGATCACCAGGTTGATTGCATGTGTTTGCATGTTGATTACCACAAAGCCTTGGACTAGTGCTCGTGCTCTCGGTCGCCTTTTTATTTTATCATTTACAAACCGCGTTCAACAACACTCACTTCGTTTATTAAAGAATTAACTTTAACTGTGTGTGTTCATTGGAGTATGAACCTTCATAGAGCGAGGGCCAAAGCGTATGAACGTCGAAGCTTGCGACGACTTTCTTTCAATGTTTGGCCCATCCTCTAGATGTCAATTCTATTATTTTTTTTACATACAATATTTACAATATTTTATACCTCGAGGGAGGTAGCGCTAGATCTATACGTGTCACTTCATATTTACACTGGGGCGGTCGGGTAGCCTAGTGGTTAAAGCGTTCACTCGTCACGCCGAAGACCCGGGTTCGAATCCCGACATGGGTACAATGTGTGAAGCCCATTTCTGGTGTCCCCCGCCATGATATTGCTGGAATATTGCTAAAAGCGGCGTAAAACCAATCTCACTCACTCACTCACTCATATTTACACTGACAGCCATGCAACAACCAGCTTTATCGCGGAATAAAATAGTTACCTAAAAAGAGAGGTGGTATGGGCGAGTGTGTGATCAACTTGCTTTACAGGAACATCTGTTGTAGTTTCTTTATCAGAAATGTATTACAGTAATATCATCTTCGGGTAAGAAAGGTCTGTTAAGAACTACCTCAGTGCGTCAGGTACAAATACAGCGCGTAGTAATACATTTATATAAAGTACAAGACGTCAAAAGGGCCGACACAATAAACGTGACGGGAGAGATTTCCGAAGTTGTTCATGAACCTGTGGTGGCTACATGTGTTAGTCATCATTGATCAGTTGGCTTTGAAAGGTGATTATGAAGATGTGTCAAAAAGATACTATGGTAAACTCATAGATTGCTGTAGACTAATCTAGGCACGGATCGAGTCGGTACTGCGATAGTTGATGTGCATTTCTTCGTTTTGATAACCATAGAATTGGTCATGGGGAGGATATTCGTGAACGATTCTGCAGTCAAACTCTCTGACGTTTCTCAATGTTGGCTAAAACGCAGAGTTGAAGATTAAAGGGTCTTCATGTTGAGAAACAACGCTTCTGTATGTATTTGTGCGACGGAATTCCTACGGGTTAACCCAGGAACATGGAAGTAGTTGGTCAAGATTTAAGTCACTTGAAAAACGGCATCTTGAAAAACGTATGAACGTCAAATTGTGTCGTTCAATAAATAAACGCCAGTTTCCCGGTCATGTGGCCGACCTGTTGTCCAATTGAAAAACACGTATGGTGTAAATTTCACATTAAAAAATATTTAAGAAATAAATGACGAGTGGGAGTTGATAATCGTACAATAAAATACTGCAGGGAGAATAAACCATGAGTCAACAGCATCTTTAAGGATGTTACTAAAATGTACAAGCTTTAAATTTATTTTCGTAGCTGTATTTAAACAATGTCGGAGAATTCCATTTTATGAACAGGGTGTATAACCATATCAAATGGACACCGGGCTAGGAAGACCAGCTTACCATTAGTCCAGACCCTTAGGAAGCCATTAGGGGTTATCGTGCAGCTGTGTCTACAAGCATCAAATTTGGCACTGGTGTAGGCCAGAACATACTAAATTCATTTTTGGAGGGCGCCAAAGCCTACGCTCATTAGGGCCGCCTTATTGGAAAAAATCCAAGATGGCCAACTTCATAACCAGTCAAAGGATCATACAGACTCTTTTCATAGGTTTTCTACCTCAAGGATTCCAAATCTGAGGTTTGTTTGGACATAGAACTGCGTTTTGGCCAATTCAGTCGTCGAAATGATATTAAATTAAAACATACATACACTCATGCAACCGCCCCTTTTGATGAACTATTTTATTCTGCGTTACGGGTGGTTGTTTGTATGACTGTCCGTGTAAACATGTAGCAATACATACTAAATGAAATTTTGTAATACATCCCTCGACGCTCGCGGCATAAAATATGGATATAAAAAGTCAATTCTTACATGTTCCAGTTATAACTTCATTGTTTACCAATACAGGGGGGGTCGGGTAGCCTAGTGGTTAAAGCGTTAGCTCGTCACGCCGAAGACCCGGGTTCGATTCCCGACATGGGTACAATGTGTGAAGCCCATTTCTGGTGTCCCCCGCCATGATATTGCTGGAATATTGCTAAAGGCGGCGTAAAACCATACTCACTCACGTTTACCAACACATGTAGGTATGATCATTCCATTCCAACCTACCGGGTTTGGGGCCTACTGAACTAATGAAGCGCACGTAAAATCTCAGTTAGCTACACGATTATTCTATTGTGTAAGTGCAAATATCACGAGATAGTTCACATGTCTTTACAAACTACCTCCGATTTAATGTTGTACACGTAAATATACATTGTCAATGCAAGAGTATTTACAGGCTTGCTCAAACTTGTTCAAAACTTGTTCAAAACAGATATAATATAAAACATAAAATAAAAACGGGCTACAGATCGCCAGCAACCAAAGTAAGGAAATGAAATAACCTCCTTCAGTCACGTTTCTTTGATAGTCGTATCGGACACAATCAAGCATGCTCCATCCAAGACGTTTTCACTTGACCCAGTTCCTACCTGGCTATTCAAGACCATAATGGATCACGTGACACCTTCTATGTGGGACATTATCAACACGTCTCTGTCTCATGGCAAGTTCCCAAGTGAACTGAAATATGCTCATGTCACTCGCATCGTCAAAAAACCTGGTTTGGATCCCGACAATTTCAAAAACTTTAGACCTGTGTCCAATTTCTCGTTCGTGTCTAAATGCCTGGAAAAGATTGTCGCTGTGCAGCAACAACATCATCTTAAACAAAACAATCTCTGTGAAAAATTCCAGTCTGCATACAAGTCAAGTCACAGTACTGAGACAGCACTCGTTCGGGTCCACAACGACACCTTGACATCTTTTGGGCAGCGGAAAACCATTCTTCTTGTTCTCCTTGACCTCTCATCTGCTTTTGATACTATTGATCACACAATATTATTACACAGACTCAACACGACTTGGCATTCGGGGAACAGCTCTCCAGTGGATCCAGCCCTACCTGTCTGACCGGACCATGTCTCTTAAGATCCATGATCGTCATTCTACAACATGCAAAAGTCACTATTGTGTACCAGAGGGTTCAGTCCTTGGACCTCTGCTATTTACAATTTACATCCTGCCAATTGGAGATATCATCCAGAAACATGCTCTTAACTTTCACCTCTATGCGGACGATAACCAGATCTACATTTCCTTTAAAACTTCCGAACTGTCTCTGAACCTCACCGCCCTTGAGCGCTGTATTGATGACATACGATCCTGGATGAGCTCCAATTATCTCAAACTCAATGAAGAGAAGACTGAGTTTTTAATCCTTGGATCGAGACAGCAAGTCAGAAAGCTTCACCCTGATTCTGTATACCTTCATATTTGTGATACCACTGTGTACCCAACTGCCAGTGCCCATAATCTGGGAATCATCTTTGATTCAACAATGGCCATGGACACTCATATTTCACTAACCAGCACTGCATGCTACCATAGCATCTATAACATCAGTAAAGTCCGCCATCTACTTGATACTCCAACAGTTAAATTGTTGATGCAATGTCTTGTTACCTTCAAACTGGATTACTGCAATGCATTGTATGCTGATCTTCCCATGAAAGACATATCAAAGCTACAACGCATTCAGAACCCTGCAGCTAGATGCATCTCTAAAGTTCCAAGATCCAATCACATCAGTCCTGTCCTCAAAGCACTACATTGGCTGCCAGTCTCCTTTCGTATAAACTATAAGATATGTATCATCACTCACGACTGCCAGACTATCTCAAAGATCGTATATCCCTATACTCTCCAGAGCGTGCTCTCCGCTCCTCTGGTGGAACTCTACTGTATCAGCCCCTGTCTACTTCTGCAATGTCTGACCGTGCCTTCTCCTTTAGCAGTCCACAGTTTTGAACTCTTTGCCTTTCAATCTGAGAATACTAGGGACCGTGGGGTTCATACGGACTAAGACCAAGTGTGTAATTGGGTCCTTAGGTTCTGGTTGTATTTTTTTGTGAAGAGCAAGAAAGATGGAATATATATTTGTTTATAAACATTTCTTAATAAATGATTGAGTTTTTCCTGTAGTGAGCGTCATCTGTGAGAGTTGACAGATATGCTGATAATCAAGAATCTCAACACACTATGGTGGAATAACGTAAGTCATATTAGATCATATATATAATAATGATTAATAAGAAAAAGGTTTCTGCCGAGACCATGAAGAGTTCTAACCAGTGAAACATTCATAACCTAATGCCATAATGCTTCAGCTGAGTGAGTACTTCAGTCTGATTGACAGAAACATATATTCGGGTATACAGAGGCTTGTAGTCCACAGATATTAACCGGTAAAGTCGTCCCATACTGTTGAGGCCGTCGTTCTTAAATCTCACGTGGCGTTTTCCATACAGAGTCCTCCTGAAGAAAATACATAAGTAATGTACATTTAAACTAATTCATTGATTTTCACTTGACGAATCGGCTGTATTTCACATATATATATATATTTAAATATTGATCAAGATGGTATATGGTACAAGTCAACATCGACAAGACATCGACCTCCTCAGTGGTCTTGTGGTAGAGCATCCGCCTGGAGAGCGAAGATCCATGATTCGATACCCGGCCGCATCATACCAAAATACGTTAAAAGATGGTACTTGTTGTTACCCTGTCTGGGGCTTGGCATTCAGGGTCTAGGACAAGGACTGATCGTCTTGGAGTCAGTATACTGTGTCTTTGTGGGGTATTCATGTTAAACTGCGCTATGGTATCTCAGTGGGCTAGCACTATAAACTCGGCATTAGTCCGGACTAGTACAAGCAGCCACACACACACACACACACACACACACACACACACACACACACACGTGCATGCACGTCCCTATATAAATGCAATAATCTTGGACGTGACGTTAAATCCCATTCCACCTCACCTCACGTCAGACATCAGTTTTGTCACTGATGCGTCAAATTTGGGAATGTCCTCCACATGCCTACCATAAATGGTTTTCAAAGCTTTTCTAAAGCGGTGTATGTTGTAATCATGAACAAACAACTTTTGAACAAGAGTCGCATGACCCTCTTCGAAATATTCGTAGAAAGAGCATGCTCGATTGTACCTCAGAGTTGTGAAATATCGATATAAAGGGCTGGAGCAGCAGGAATACTGCTCGACATAACGGGATGGTTGACTATTTGAAAGTTGAAATGATCCCTCTTGTCAAACAGTTTTGTGGGTATTTTTGTCACTCTGAATCTTTATGCATAGATTTAAATAAGAAACAGATGATGCGGTTTCATTGGTGTCTTTTATTTCTAGTTCACTAGTGAAATTGAATTGGCTATTTTATCACTATTGAACTATATCAGATCATCGATATATGTGAAACATTTTGGCCAAATTTCCTTGTTGTGATGTTGACAGTCCGAGAAGAAATACCGTTTCACATGCATAAAGAAACAGATCAGCAAGGATGAGAGCACAATTGGTTCTCATGAGAATGCTGACTTCTTGCCCGAATGTCCTTTCCGCAAAATTTATTTTTATTTTATGGATGTTAACCACGAGGAAATGCACCATTTCACAATTGTTTCCTAAGTAAACTTCAGATGACATTTGCTTTATTTTTTTACATAATGTCCTGAACGTCTGAAATGTAACTATATCTATAGTTGCTGCCATAGCATTGCCTAACCATGACTATAACCCTGACACTAGTCCAGAAAGAAGTGAAATCACATAATCTTGACATAATATATATCGATCCACATACACCATATAACAGAAAGACATAACATCTACCAAAGTTAAACGGTGTCACAAGCGATATTGAATTGGTAGAAAAAGCATTAACATTCCAACTTACTAACACACACACTCACTCACTCTCTCTCACACACACTCACTCACACACACTCACTCACTCACTCACTCACTCTCTCTCTTTCTCTCTCATTCTCTCTCTCTCTCTCACACACACACACACACACGTCTATGTCTGCCGCTTCTTTGGGTTTGTCCTATAACACAACTTGGTATGAACAAAATGTTTTTTGGGTTACATATCCATCATAAGGAATACAACTTATAATATAACTGACAAAATGTTATTACCATGACTTTAATGCTGTATTGCCCATTCCAAAAGTCTACACACAACATGATATATTACATGATATGGTCAATAACATTCTTCTTAAAGAAATATGAATAGAGCATAAATGAATCATGTAACGTCACGACAAGTGATGTCACAAGTGATGTCACAGGTTTTGGAATTGACTACATGACAACTATTCTTGGCGGCCTCACAACCCAACCCACTCACTCATTTATCATTTACCGGAATAGACTGTCTTAAACGGTCAAATGAAAGCGACCATACTTCAAAGGTTTTTTTTTAAAACCACGACACTTTAAGCTATGTCAGTCAAACTATTAATCAAACTACTAGTATTCGACTTGGTAATCTAATGAAAGCATTGCTGCTGGCTATGTTTGTGTTGTATCATTGTGCAATTCAAAAAGGTCTATTCCTCTGTTGAAAACTGTATCGGTTTGTGTTGTCAGTAAATGGCCTGGCATTGTATATCATACACGAAACTACAAACGAACAAACCATGGTTTTAATACTGTACAGACATTTTGTAAATACTGTACTCTTGCTACGTGTTCTTGTTACATACTGTAATGCTACTAGTAATTGTCACGGGCACTGGGCGACTGTTTAACGCATGTGTGTGACTCATATTCAATATTCGCATTGTACTTAAGGTAGTTAAAAGGGCAAACTACACATTAACACCAGTTTCATGTATTTTGTACATAAATAATAGACAAGGTTACTTAAGCTGTACCAAAGTTAAACGGTTGCACAAGTGATATTGAACTGGTAGAAAAAGTATTAGCATTCACACACACACACACACACACACACACACACACACACACACACACACACACACACACACACACACACACGTGCATGCACGTCGCGAGTGTGAACCACAAGCACTCTCTCAACGTCACACATATTTTCTCAGAGTGACACTCTCTTAATGGCATACACACATTCAGTGTGACAGACAGACTCTCTCAATGTGACACAAACACTCTCATAGTGTAAGATACACACTCTCTCAGAGTGAAAAATGTTATTTATTAATTTTTAACTAAATTCTTAACACGGTGGGTGAGTGTTTGTTTGTTTGTTGTTTAACGCCGCGCTCAGCATATATGATGGCGGTCTGTAAATAATCGAGTCTGGACCAATCCAGTGATTGAAATCATGAGCATCAATCCATGCAATTGGGATACGATGACATGCATATATGTCCATTGGCGTGTTTGTTCATTGTATCATGTTGAATGTATTGTTCCATATACATGTTCTGAAAGTCGAGAGCACAATTCCACTTACCCTTCCTTTGTATGGTGCGGGTCATTTTTATGCGTCATAGCAGTGTAACGAGGATATTTGCTGTATTCATATGGCATTTTTTTCTCCAGCAATCTGAAAATGATTGTATATCGATATGAAATAAGTATGCATGTGGTATTCCTCAGGCGCTTTCTGTGTTTGCCATGATTATGATTTACTTAGTGATTTTGCCCTTTGTGAACGATTGGGGCCTATAACTAGTGCCGTTAGCACCTGTCGCGTTTGACGTCACTGATATAATTGCAATTTCGTTCTATCCTAGTTATACTATTTGTATGACACTGCACTGTACTCATAATCTTCCAGCAATGATACCGTAACAGTACGAGTGGACACTATGGTACTATGGGGGTCTGTCTTTGCTTATATGTATGCATCTACCTACGTCATCTTACAACAACGTCAAACCGACATTGCTGTTACAATTGAACCGTGGTAATTTCAGTTATTGAGCTTGATATCTAATCGGGTGATCTTTATTCGAAATGTTTATACATATATGTATGTTGTTTTAATTCCAGATTGGGAGACAATGTGTGTAGAGCTGATTGTTATTTTTCAGGGTTAGTTTCCGGGACAAATACACAGAATGATCATAATCTCTGCATATAAAACAATGTATACATAGCATAACCAGAACTACAACTGAAATGATAAATTAATAAGTTAAGCGATCATGATGTTTTATCGGAAATTTCTAATTTCCATTGACTAAGTTTGGTACCTCCATCATGTTCATTCACCCGAAGCCATACGAAGTAGTTTTTGACTGTGCACAATACACGAAATAGCAATCGCGCACAACACACACAACAAAACGATATTACCCAACCTACATTCCATATTTGGAATAGCGAGCTGAGCAAATGCATGATGTAACCAGTTCAAATCAAACGTAATCGAAACATTTCGGGAGGAATTTAAAAAACGAACGATTTTGTATGAATGAGTGCTGTAGTGTAAACCAAGAAGGGGTACATAGGTGGTGATGTTGAAATTAAATTGTGGTATGTCTGTCAACGTAAACATGGTGGCTCAGGTAAGAAAAGTACAGTTAGGGGCATACAGATCCCTAACTGCAAGTATTATGCTCCATGTTTATTACAATATGCGTGAACTGGGCTTGGCGCATGGCTCTCCCAGTCACTGTTTGAAAAGGCTTACCTTTGAAACAGGTCATCATCTTCACCTCCCCATGTGAAGTACAAGTTAGAGTAACCATTGACGGTGGAGAAAAGAGTATCGTTGAAGGTGATCACTCCACCAAAGTGATACTTGTAAAATATCCTGGATATGAGTGTGTGAGTTATGTTTAACGCAGCTATTATTTCAATTGTATGTCAGTTTGTCAGCTTATTGTTGTAGTGAGTGAGTGATTTTACTTGGACACCTTAAATTGGATTCAAACATTATACCCATGTGGGTGAATCGAAGCCGGGTCTTAGTCTACCCCAACACACCAAGTGAGATACAAGAACATTTTTCTTTATGAACATTTGACATGTCCTCCTCGGTCAGGCACAAACTTTGTAGCTCCCATCACATACTAAAATGAAAGTTTTAATTAAATGCACCAAACACACCAATCAATCACTTAAAGTCGACGAACGCAGCATTATTATCAGCTCTCTTCTTGATGCGTTATCAGATAATGGGATTAATGCTATTAACAAACCTTAAATAGGAATTCAATGGATATGTGCAATCCATCATTCCGAAAACAGGAATTGGAACATCTTGAAAACCAACCATGCACCACCAGAAGCATTTTGAATTTAACAATCCAATGATTTGGAATTAACCTCTGGATCACCTAACTTATGTATTTCAGCTGTAAGAAGGGATGTGTACTGTGTAACCCTCCTGGTCTGATATCAACAGAATTTGGTGCAAGATAAGACAATAAATGGTCTGTCCCTCAGACCATCTGAACAGTGATTCTAAAATCGTACCAAAATTCATTAAAACAGTATGCAATCATTTCTGTAAACAGGATGGCAAAGGGTTGGATCTACCTGTATTTCAGTATGTCGAGTTCTCGAGAGTGATGTAAAGCCCTTGCACCACACCAGTAGGTATTCCTCTCACTCTCAGGCACCAAGTCGACATCTTGGAAGGTGAAACAGTCAAAATGACAAAGAGCTTTGGCTTCAACGTAACCAATGTTTTTAATCAATCCTCTGTTAAATGGTGTACCATTTTCCTGAAAAAGTAATATATAAATATATATATTCTTTGTTTTCCAATCAAGTATTGACATGAGCGTCAATGTACGCAACTGTTATACCATGACATGCATCAACCAAGTCGGCAAACCTGACCACCCGATAAGTTGCCTCATACTAGCATGGGTTGCTGAAGTACATTTCTAACCATGATCTTATTGGTAATTTATTATGATTCGTCTGTTCCTTTTCATTGCAAGTCAGTCTTCAAGATGGAAGGTGTTAATAAAGTAAAAATGTATTTCATTCTTCACAAGGATACCTCACAACCATACACATTGACAACAAAAAGATCAGGGTCATCTAACCTAATCCCCCACCATCCCTGTAATCTCATTATGTTAAAAAAAAGGAAAAGTGAGAAGAGTGTTGGTTGATTGGTTGGTTGGATGTTAAACGCCACACTCAGCAATATTCCAGCTGTATGACGGCGGTCTGTAAATAACCGTGTCTGGACCAGACAATCTAGTGATTACTATCATGCACATCGAGCCGCGCAATTGGGATCGATGACATGTATCAACCAAGTCAGCAAGCCTGACCACCCGATCCTGTAAGTCGCCTTTCACGACAGGCATAGTCGCCTTTTACAGAAAATATGGGTTGCTGAAGACCTATTCTACCCCGGAATCTTCACAGATCAGTGAGACGAGTGAGTTGGTGAGTTGGATGTACCGTGCATTTGAACATTATTTCAGTTGTATGACAGTGTGTTCGCTAGCTGTTGTTAGAAGCCCAAAGTAAACCAAGTGGATATTCAGAACATTTGCTGAACCCACGGGTATCGTCAGAGAAATATGTGGACTGTACAAATGGGGTCACTATATGGCTGAAATACTGCCAATGAGACTTTAAATGTCAACTCACTCACTACCGCAATTGTGTTGTCCACACAACGGTTAGACTGTCTACTCCTAAGCTGTTAGTTGTACTGTCAACACACCTGCTCCACTACAAAGATGGCATATTCCGCCTGTTGTTTCTGGAGCACTCTGTGGAGGTTGTTGAGGAGGATCTTCAGGTTCACCTCTCTGTCTCTGTAGGGAATTATTATGGCAAGTCGCTGTGGTGAGGCACATCCAAGCGGTTGGTGGTATCCCCCGGGGAGAAGTGTCATGGACGCATTCAAGGTCGCATCAAGATCAATCCATGGTAGCGATTCATTTAGTATTCGTCGTTTCTCACCTAAAGAAAATCACCGATACAATTACTGATATACATAAATGGAAATGATTATCTTCAAAGATATTCATTGACGCATGCAAGGTTGTCTCGGGTCATGGGTTGCCCAGTCGTCTAAGGTCCCCCGAGATTTGCTCTGCAGAGTTGCGTCCCTTGGGCACGCCAGAAACCTATGATTGTGGGTTCGAATCACGGTTCTCCCGATTATGTTTCTAGGTTTGTCAGCACCATACCCGTGCTCCCGAGTTTTACCGAATAGGTAAACATCTGAGACCTGCATCAGTTCGGGCTTTCCTCCCACATTAAGCTGACACGTCGTGAATTAAATAGATTACTGTTAAAAGCAGCGTTAAATTCAACTCTCTCACGCACTCAAGGTCGTCTCAAGGTCAAGCCATGGAAGTTATTCTTTTGTTATTCGTCTTGTCTGTCCTGAATTATTAAACACATTGCAAAAGCCGTGGATCAAAGATAGCCATGACTGACATCTTTAACCCGAATGCCCAAGTGCTTCAACTACAGCGAGATGTCTACTGTGACACTTCAGGGATATAACCCGGCTGTTCGAAGTGGAAGCCAGACCAGACAACATGCAATAGGATAAATGTATTTAACTTGCTAACGTGTCCAAAATGCAATCGTTTATTTGAAAATATGGAAACATAAGTGCGCAAATGTATATGTAACATTTCTATCATGCTATTTGTGGAGTTGCAACATACACCGAGAGAATAAATTTAAACACGTACATGTTGGACCGAAAATACATTTTGAAAACGAAAATCATGAAGTATTCGGTATGACTTTGTGACTTCATGACACTGTCAGTCAGATCGAGTGTTCGATGAAGCAACATAAGCAGTAGTGGGAATCAAAAGTCTCGCATCGTGAAAACACATCTACTTTCAGATAAATGCAAACTGTCTAAAATACATCTTAAACAGCATGTACAATTATATCAGTAGTTTTCTTGAGAAGCGCCTCTATAAAATTTAGATGTGGTGTTCTTTTGATTTTGGGTCACTGCAATTTCAAGTGCTTGACGTAAGAGCCGTCTATACGTGATCGTGCTCATTGTGTTAACAACTGACTCGCTATTTATTGGCGATAAAATCATGAACGTGGACACACTGTTGTCATGTGATCCAGTCAAATTGGCGTTCCAGAAACGGCACTTAAGATATTGCCTGCACATACATCAAAACAAAACTCTACTTAACCTCTTCCTTAGTCATAAGGCAATTCTGCTAAAAGCAGTGTCCATTGTGCGATCCAGACTTAATCATATACATGTGTTTATAAATCACTATCAATTTGCGCTAATACCAATGTTCGAAAAACAGGTAAACGTATCCTGCCCCACATAAAAATTATCTTATGCTTGATACATTGTTTGTTTGTTTGTTGCCTAACGCCGCACTCAGCAACATTCCAGCTACATGACAAAATCGATATCTAGACCAGCCGAATGCGACAAAACATAAAAGGGTCAAAAGGAAAGGTCCATATATTCATGCGAAACATGATAGGCACATATCGGTAAATGTAAGAGGCGACTAACGGGATCATGTGGTCAGGATCGGTGACTTAGTTGATGTATGTCATCGTATGTCAGTTGCCCGGATTGATGCTCATAAAGTCAATCACTGGACTGTCTGGTCCAGACTCGATTATTTACAGACCCAAGTCATTTAGTTGGAATATTGCTGAGGGCGGCGTTAAATAACATACAAAGAAACAAAACATATCGGTTTATTCGGTACATCTCGCATGGCATGCGTTATCATATTACCATATACTTGGTATTGTATTGAATAAGTGAATGCTATTTGACATTATAATTTAAAATTAATAATACAGCTAACTCACGGTGGCATCTAAAAATACTAGTAGTCTAATTTGGTCCTGCCAAAAGAGGATTTTAAAGATCCAACGTGTGATGAAAAAGGTAATTCTTCAAGCTTTAAGATATAGGGGGTCTAAAAAGAACATAGCTGTGAAAATGCTTCAAAAACATTGTTTTATCAAGCGAATCCTATTTCACAGTTATCATTTTACTCAACGATTTTTCAGGGTAAAATATGACGATTAGAATTAAGAAAGAAACATAAAGCCAACTTACTGAGGTTGTTCTGCTGACATGGAACAAGACTTGGCGAGCGTTCAGGGAAAACACATGGCTGCCCAGTTTCCCTTCTCAGATCATTCGGTGAAATATTTCCTTCCTTTACAGAAAGGTTGAAGTGTCCTTGTTTGTGTATCAATGTGTTGTGATTGACAATTTGATGGGACGTCAAATATACATATACAAGTATGCTCACGAAAGTCACCTCTACGACCAAGAGACATACAAGTTCTCTGTGCACTGACATATTCTTAATCTTCTATGGCCAGTAAGTTCCAACCGATCAACTTGATTAAAGGTATGCTGAAACTCCGTGAGTAGAGATGTAATTCACAATTGATCCATTTCTATTGATTGTCTGTTATTCGACCCAGTGATGCTCGTCAGTATCGATGTGCCGAGTAATGTGGTATGGCGCTATAAATCAACGTCCATCGCCTGTTTTCGAATTTTTCTTGGAGGCGGGTGAAGGTATAAACCTGAAACTGCACAAAGATGTTCAGCACCATGGTGCACTGAGATATTGTAGTAGGTGTTAATTCTGCAAATATTGTAAGTTACCTATGTAATATTAGTTGTGTCCTAATCAATAGTTGCTACTGAAAAGCTTCTACATGGTCAAAGGTCCAGTCTATTTTACTTTCAAGGGTGTTTTTGTTCTATTGTTTGCTCATTGTTATGTGCAAGAGTTCTCATATATAGCGCGTAGCCTTATCCTGTTTTCGTTCATTGTTTATCTTCAGTTATAGGCACTATTCCAAGTTAATTTGTGTATTACGTGTTTACGTGCGTAACAACTTAATAGACGTAGATTGCGGAAACACAAGAATAGGTGCAGAGGTAAGTGCATCTCTTAGCTTCATAAAAGCTACATCTACATCCTCGCTCCACTGGAAGTCCACCTGTTGACTCGTTAGATGGGTCAACGTTCGTGCAACCTTGGCTAAATCCTTGACAAACCGACGATAGTAATTCGCCAAACCCAGGAATTTCAGCACATCTTTTCGAAACTTGGGGGTAGGCCAGGTCTGGACATACTCAATCTTCTCAGGTTGAGTGTGTACCCCTTCTGTTGAAATAACATGACCCAAGAAGTTCACTTTGGTTTGGAATAAGCGAAACTTCTTTGGCTTCAACTTGAGGCCTGCAGGAGTAAGTCTGTCTAAAACTGACTTACACCTTGCTAAAGTTTCCTCATAATCGGTGCCAAAGACGATAATATCATCTAGGAAATAGGCACTCAACCCACTGGAGACCTCTTAACCTTTCCATCAACCTTTCGAAAACACTGGGTGCATTACACAGTCCGAAAGGCATAACGGTCGTTCATATAGTCCTGATTTAGTGACAAATGCCGTTTTCTCTCTCGATCTTTTGAAGCCATTTCTAATTGCCAATAACCTGCTTGTAGGTCCATAGTACAATAGAGTTTTGTCCCTCCGAGACTGTCTATACAGTCTTTGATACGGGGCAGAGGATAGGCATCCTTCTTGGATACACAGTTCACATCACGAAAATCACAGCAGTACCTATAGCGGCCATCAGGGCTCTGTACGAGGACCGTGGGGGATGCCCAAGGACTGGTCAAGGGAACTATGACCCCTTGTTCTAGCATCCTTGCAACTTCTTTTCCTTCTACTTCTTGCATCACCAGTATCAATAGTGTGCTTAACCAAACCAGTGCGGCGCCTAAATCATCTTTATTTTTGGCGAATGTATCCTGGAACATGACCAAAGTTTCTTTTAGCTTATCTTGTTGCTGACCTGTAAGGTCAGATTCAGGGATTTCTGAGCCTCAGACATAAGCCACCCGTTTAGTGTTATTACATTTCCTAGAAGGAATGTAAGCAGACTTACATTTGGCTAGTATTCTGCTACAGGTAAGAGTAATAATATTATCAGTTATATTAATCATTTTAACATATGCATTCTTAGATTTGTTCACAACACCATTTCCCATAAGTATACCCATAGGCTCTAAGATCTCTTTACAGGGCTCAACTATCACATTGAATGAAAGTTGCTGATATGTAGGGATAGAAAGTTTCACAAAAGACACAGATCACAGTGGAAGTTTGGTGTTTTAACTCAAAATTGCAGGGCTTTGACCCTGAAATGTCGGTAACCCAACATCATGTAATTTGATCTTACATCTCTCAAGATCAACCACTGTCCCCAAAGCATTCATTATGTCCATACCCAGAATACCATCTACATCAAAAGAGCCATCAATGTTTGCTACAATGAACTCTTCGTTTGTTGGTTTCACTGTATCGTGAAGTAACAATGGAGCTTTGAATACCCTTTTGACAGGGAACATTGTACCATTCACTGCTTCCAGGTTTAAATCTACTGGATTGAGAGATATTCCCTTAGAAAGTCTTCTAAAGGCAGAAGGAGAAAGTAATGAAACCTGGCTGCTTGTGTCCAGTGGTCCAGTGGTAGAGCTTTGCAGACCACACTCGTTGATAAAAATGGCAAAAATCCTCGGCAAGCCTCGGAATTTTTCCACTTTTATCAACTCGTGTTGATATATTTGATGTCAAAAGACACTCGGGTGAGATTCTCTATATAACTTTTACCCTAACACTAACCCTAAAGAAGATAATTAAACGGGGATCCAAGGGCTAAAGGAGGTCAGTGTAGCGGCAGTAAAATGGCGGCGATATTTGAGACGCCTTCGTTGCTAAGGAAGTAGTTCGCGCACATTTTGTGAGCACAATAAAAGATGGCGGAAGGTATCTGGTGTAATGCATTCTTTCCAATATTCCAAACATGGGCGACATAGTTTAAAATTTTAGTTTTCGGAACATTTTTTTCTTCCTTAGTATGTACCCATGAAAACAGCATGTGGCCTACCTTTAGAATACAGTACCACAAACTTTTCAAACATGTGACAATATCCTATGACGTAATTTGTAGTATTTTGTTGCCAGTCACACCGGCGAAACAATGCCCTGTGACGTCAGGGGCCATCGGGTGTGCATAAGCTCCTCACAGTAGTCCGGCAGAGAGGACAAAAACCAAGAATTGGGGGATAAAGTTTTTTTATTGCTGGATTTGTTTAAGTACACATTCTAGGTTATGAAATTGACTGATGACACTCTGTCATCTTTGGGTATTTTAAAATATTCAAGATGGCCGCCAAAATGGCCGCCAAAACATGAAAATATCTCTTCTGTGCTAATTGTATGGAATATGGGACTACTTTTGGTGCATATCACTATTGTATTGCCTTCAACATATTAGAATATGTTATTCTTAATGAAATAGTTTCATTTGGAAATGTTATTAATCAAAATAATAGGCAATATTGTCTATGAAAACCCCCAAATCAGTATATATCGTTATATATACATTTGTTATTATATTATTCAGTGTCAACTGGGATGCTTGTGGATTTTCTAACGATTTTTAATGTTCTATAGTTACAAAATAAGATAAATTCCCACTGCATTTTGAAATCAAATTATAAAAAAACAATAAAGATAAATAAAAATAATAGTAACCTCAAAAGAGGTGCGATTAAAGCAAAACCTATTATGTCTGTTATACACATGGTTGTATTAAATCAAGAATAGACTCGGATGCCAAGGACAGGGAGAACATTCGGCAGCAGCTTCAACTTTTCATTGATCCAATGAAGCCAGAAACTCATCCTGAAGATCTTGTGAACATCGTTTCCAGCAGGGTTTCTTCTTCTGCAGTTAACGTTCACGAATCATATCACGATGCAGTATCTATTGGAACAAAGCAGATGGAAAGCTTTGAGAGTGGATGGCCAAACATATTTCATGAAACAATTCCAAAAACGATTGTTACAATGGATACAGCAAAGAAGCATATCAATATTGTATCAATTAAAGTTTTCGACACAAGTTTGATCTACTCTCGTGTTATTGGTCTGCAGGCCAGCTCTTGTGATGTTGACATCAAGCATGTATTTTCTCATGAATTGGCACCAGTTCCTACTTCCATGTTCAGCGACGCTGGAGAAATGAGAGTTTGCAAGGCAAAGTCCATGATGAAACGTGTTTTACAAGTACCAGTATCTTCTCGTCAAACAGATAATCAGACAACAGCCTTGATTATTGATGGATCAGCATTGCTGTGGGTCATTCGCTGGCCAGAAAGGGGAACAGTCCTAGATTATTTGCTAGGTTTCAAAGCTAACATTATATCAAATTGAAAGTTGGAGATGTGTTCTTGGTATTTGACTGCTACAAGGAGTACAGCACTAAGGATGTCACAAGGCAGTGAAGAACAACAAATGCCAGCATTTAATCCCATGACCTCCTTAAGGGGCATTCACACGGTACAACTAGTTGTATACAACTTGGTGTATGCAATTAGTTGCACAATCTGAAGTTGTATACAACTCCGCATTCACACGGCGGCGAGTTGCATACAACTCGGGTCTCGCGAGATCTCTGACAAAAAGCCTTAGCTGTCAATGTTCCGCCAAATAGACGATAAAATCCAAATGTAAAACAAATAGTTGTCCACACATGAGTTATATATTAATAAAAAAATAACGTGACAAATTTCCTTCAGGTGTACATTTATTTTAATTTAAGAAATGAAGGGCATGTTTTATTTAACCTATCTATATAAATTTGCCACAATGAATATTTCACAATTCTCCAAAGGAAATATGTATATGCTGCAGTGTGGTACATTCACAAAGCATATTATAGGAAGAATAACACGATGAATGTCAATTTCTGTGATAAAAAAACCAGCTGAGTTTCATAAATTCTATGGCATTTTAGATTATATTAGTAAAAGTACTATATACATGTACCCATTTTGCAGCAGTGCATTATTTTACTGGGTGAAAAGATATTGAAGAGATATTCAAATTATAATTCAAGATTGAAACAGTAAACTACTTCATAAACTGAATGCGTTGTGTGCTAGTTCACCCGCACCTCAAAGAAAATAACAAATATGTACAACGATGTTGATGTTGACGTATACTAATATGACATCACTACCGGTAACCTCCCGTCATAACGTAGCGAGTTCACTGATAGCAGTTCGCGGAATGTTTGGAGCAGGTTTTACCATGATGCTGGGATCATATACATACATAAATAAATCATGTAAGTTAAGTAATCAGAATCAATCTGAAATCAACAGGTTCTGTTTGTTTTTATGTTTCCATTCTCGCTTTGATACTATGTGGAAAGGCAGACCAATACCGTCGTCAGTGTGTGTGATTTTGCGTCAATATCATGGCGTCACGTGGAACGATTTCTGTTGACTTTTCCAAAAAAGTATCTAGACTAATTATTTATTCCTCAGTTTTTGCAAGGACTGCATGATCGTAATAATCCGAGCTAATGTACGTAACAAATTGACGACTAAATCTCTCGGAATAGTAGAAAATGTTAAGTAAAACTAGAAGTTTGCTTTGTTTACATTTTTTTCAATGAGAAGAGCACAGGGTTTGGCTTCACACTTGAATATTGCGGTTGATTTCATTTGGACCGTTTGTATTGGTGATTTAGACAAAATGTCATTTGATTCTTAATGGTATGATGAATTCAGGGATGTATGTATCGTAGCTGAGTGTGAAATACATGTGATGTGATAGGCATCTCGTCAAACGCGAAAAGAACCGTGATTTCCCAACGCTATCAACATGGCGGTTCGGTCCAGAGTTTTTGTTTCGAAAACGAATATAGGATTATTGGAGTCTTTTTGGAATGATGATTGGTGTTTTGACAAAGAGCAGAAACCCAATGTTTTTGTAATTGAAATTCTCATGTAGCTATACCTATATAAATAAATAATGACATTTAGAACAGTGAATTGGTAAAATGCGAAAATGGCAATATTTTCGCTGTACACTATTTTCAGATGTCGTTAGTGATACATATGCTTTGCCTAACATAGTTGTTAATGGCATCACATAATAGATAATTCCCCTCAGAATCTAAAACTGTGACGTTTATTTGTGTGTATGATGTATTTTAAGTTTTAGAAACGTATATGGACCTAATCTCACCTTGGTCTACACTACGTTTCAAATAACACTATAAACAGTTTAACCTGGAGAATTAGACCGATGCAAATGTCAAAATATATAATTTGAGACAGTGGTACCTACTTTTCATAGGTCCTTTATTGAGTGGTGACACTTAGGATACCGAAAAGCAGAACTTAGCGACGTGAATCGGAGTCGCCATTTTTGTTTACAAATTGACGTGTAAATGTCACGTGATTTTCATACGTGTTTTGATTGGCTGCGTACGTACAACTTGTCGCATGAAAATAGAGCATGTCCTATTCCGTACAACTCACGTCCAACAAGTTGCATGAGTCAAAAGTTGGACCGACTTGCCCGTTCACACGATGCAATGTGTTGCACGCAACAAATTGTATACAACTAGTTGTACCGTGTGAATGCCCCTTTAATGACGATAATCTGCTTCATGTTCACACCAAAGAACACAAACTTGTCATTACAGGAGAGAATAATGTCCCAAATGAAGTATTCAGTGGCATCATATCCATCAGACATGACATTGCCTCAACGCATGAAGAAGCTGACAACATAATTGTCCAACAAGCAATTAAAGTAGCATCAGATGGAATCCATCCAGTGTCTGTTCTGTCAGATGATACCGACGTATTCCTCCTGCTGATACATTTCTACTACTTACAGAATATCAAGGTACATGTATTCATGGAGTCACCTGTTCAGGAGCGCACTGTCATTGACATTGGAGCTTCTGTTTCCAAAAACGAACCTATCGTTCTAGACCTACTTGCAGCACATGCATTGAGTGGTTGTGATACAACAGCATCATGTTTTGGGATTGGTAAAGGAAAAGTGGTCAAGGCATTAAAGGACGGTCACTCTCTCTCACTGCTTGGAGATCCTTCAGCAGATTTAGCCGCAATCACTTTACAAGCAACTCAATTCATTGAAGTCTGCTATGGCAAACAAAACTGCACATCTATTACAGAAGCTCGCTTACATGTTTGGGCAACCAAAACTGGAAGAGGCTGTATTCAAATTCCCAAGCTCTCAACTTTACCGCCAACAGATAAAGCCTTTGTGTGGATGCGTTACAGCCAGATCCACCTGCGATGTATCCAACCCAGTTTGGGTTCCACAAAGACATTACATCCAAGTGCCTTCTTCCAATTACTGTACCTGAAAGTTTTACACTAGCACCACAATATATTTTGAAACTTGTGAGGTGCACTTGTGGCAGTGATACACTGTGTAGGACAAATCGATGCGGTTGCAGTCACGCCCAGTTACCTTGCACACTCAGTATTCTGCTCCTGTAGCTCCAGTGTCTGCTTCAACCCACTCACTAACCGTGTTAATGATGATGAGGAAGAAACCTAAACTGACTGTATGTATGTGAAGAAAACCTTGAGTCAATATTTTTTCATTTTTGAAAGTTTAGAATAATCAATTCTCTTTAAAAAGAACCCCGTGCTTGTTGACTTTTATAATGTTTCGACAGGCATTTTGCCAGTTATCTTGCTTATTTAAGAATCAAATTATGTTTTAAATGATACCAGTTCATTTAGAATACCATATTCTAATTAGTTGAAAGCAAAATATTAGTGATTTGCTCCAAAAGTGGTATCATATTCCATACTGTTAGCAAGGAAGCGATATTTTCATGTTTTGGCGGCCATCTTGTCGGCCATCTTGAATATTTCAAAATGCCCAAAGATGACAGAGTGTCATCAGTCAGTTTCATAATCTAGAGTACATCATTCAACAAATCCAGCAATAAAAAAACTTTATCCCCTAATTCTGGGTTGGGGGAAAATATTCATTTCTCTGCCGGACTATGATCTCTACACGAAATGTCATTGAATACGCCAAGCGCTGTGGAGAGTTTTGAATGTTTGTTTACTGAATATAGCCTGCGGCGGCGCATTTTATAGTAAGCGCTTGTTTACGAAAGCACTTTTATTTTTTATATATTTTTTATTTCGTTTTTCTCGTAATTCAAGTGGCTAAAAGGATTATAAATGGGAATTGATATACATATATTATTTTTTCTGTGCATTAATTTTCAATTTGGAATGTGCATTATTAATATTATTATTATTATGCACAAGAATGTAGTTTTTTAGTAATATTATATTGGAGCTGAACACATCCAAATATCGCTAGTGTTACCCGAACTCTATCCTTAGCCGTTGTATCCCCTTTACGATCAATCACCCCTTTTCGATCATTAGGGTTAGGTATCCGTTTAGTGGCTATTAGATTACCCGAATTCTGTCCTTAGCCCTTTGATTCCCTTTACGATTAATCATCCCTTCACGATCATTAGGTTCGTTTAGTTTCTATTATAGATTCTATAGCAGCTCCTAATATTCTTCATAAAAAACATCGAGTAAAAAGAATTAAATGGTTTTGTGTTGAATACTTTGGCTACTGGAGACTGTCCTGGAACATTCACACAAGCCACTTTCACCGGCTACATTTTTTCAGAATTGATTCAAAAGCGAACTCACCGTTGTGTCGTCACTAGCCATGCACATGCCTCCCTCGTTCCTTTCTGTTATCCACATCATCCTTACAGTGCTTGAATGCGATTTGCCCACATTTCCCATTTGAATTCTACAATAACTGACAATAACATTCCTGAAAGCCTAACAACTGCACCAGGCACCAACCTACACAATACCTAAAGATCGGAGTGAAAAGTTAAATGTGCCTTTTTCTAATTGAACAATCATGAAAAACACATCAGCAATGAATGACTTTTACCCGTGTTGAATGCAGACCGTAACGTGTTTGCATGGCGTATTCCAGAGGTCAGTTTGTGGCTGATCATATTGTGTAGCAATACAGAGTGACACTGCTGTACTTAAGATGGCGAATACAACCAGGTGTTTCTCACGGCCTTGTAATGTTAATGTCACAGTTTGTTTGATACCAAGTTTTTTTCAAAGATCTGTCGTTGCAATCCATTGTCAGTAATAGTCGCATTATTAAATGTGGCATTGAAATGAAGTTCACAATGCATAAAGGCACTGGTGTAAACAACTATGATAATACATGTAGTTGCGCATGGACTTGCACACCACTTGATATTTGAATACTGTACAGATTTATTTTATGTCTTACCAACTGCACCTGTTACCCACATGCACAACAGTGAAAGATTGATATGACGGAACTAAAGCAGAGAATGTAATCAACAAACAAAGGCCGGTAACTCGTAATTAAATTCATATCATCAATGAAAACCTTCAAACATTCACAAAGAACGTTTGCAAGCGGGCGGTCAGCCTGTATGTGTCAATAGCTGTGTGTGCTTGATATCACTAGTTTCCTTTACCCATGTTTTATATTGATGTGACCACACGATTAACGAACCTAACCCTTAAACTTCCTAAATAATATGCTTATAAACATCTAGAATATAATCTCTTCCTATGTACATGAATGACTTTAATCACTTCAAACACCAAAATTATTAATTGTTGCGTTACCCAGTGTCGAAATCGTATTGTGTTGTGTTATTATATAATTGCATTTATTTGAATAGAACAAACTACAATAAGAAAAAAGATGCATAATAATTGCTATTCTTTCTGAGGCTGAGTGCTAATATTCTAGTCGACTATAAGTTTGTTTAATTCATCTACATGACAAATTTATTTTACAAGTCCTTTCACGCCGTTAATGCCATATTACAAATTTATAACATGACCATAAAACAGAATTATTTTTTTTATGGGCGCAGTCGCAATTTAATATCTGCGTGAGCGATTCTTTGTTCTTTATTCCTTTTTTTTTCCTATTCAGCTATTCAGATAATACAAACAGCGCACAACGGAGGTTCACATTTTCAAATCATATATCAAGTTCCAGTATTATGGTGTCTTGATGTGTCATCGAAGGTTTCATGAACATTTAGGCGTATGGCGTCAAACGTATAACCCGTGATTCTTCAACTGAACTTGAAAAGTGATCATCATGATAACATTGGTTCCGCGACAAACTTTCTTCTCTGTCAAACTCTCGGCCTGTGCATGGATGAGTAGCTACTCCGTTAGCCTGCCGTAATCCATCAGTAAAGCAGCTTACTGCAAAACTTTTTCATTCATCCGTTACTCGAGAAGATACGAGTATTTTTACCCTGTACTTGTGAGGTGAGACTTAAATAAATTTAACCGTCTGAACAGTCTAAGCGTTTTGTTTCTACACCCCTCGAGGTGTCGCCTTCCTAAGAATAAACCCAGATAACAGAGAGAGGGGGGGGGGGGGGGGGAGAGAGAGAGAGAGAGAGAGAGAGAGTTCGTTACTTTACTAACGTGTCACGAGTTACAAAAGAGAGATATATACAATTTCTTTGGCATAATAAAACGTAACACCCAACCATTAGGCTTATATACTATAAAATACATTGACAATAAAATTTACATACACTGAATGATTGCTTACGTTTAAACATATTTAAAAGTGTACTAGTTAACAAAGGCTGAATTTCTTAACATTTTAAAATATAAATGAAAGCGTCATCAACGCTAATATTTTCAAAAAACGGGTTTAAAACAATACATTCTCTAAGAAGAATACTTCTAAGATCATCATATAAAGGACATTGAAATTCATCTTCTACAGACGTTTGATGAACAAATTTAAAACAGGCGGTTTCAACATGCAGGTTTGATCATGCATCAGTGGTCTAAGTCGATGCAACTTTGACGGTGCAGAGTTGTTTCCCAATACCGTACCAAGACCCGGCGAGAATCGGTTCAAATTGTTGATTTACCTCTATATGATCCTTGGATGGAATACTAAATCCTATTCAATGTGGAATTAAACTCTACTAACTCAATAACAGCAGACCCACTGAGAGTTCACAAGTCAGACTTATACTGTAGACATTGCTCATGAGCACTTTTACCAAGTTCAGCGGTTCCGTAATTGAGGATCTCGAGTGATGACCCCTTGCAAGATCAGGCGCAGTCCTTGCTGCTTCTCATTGTTACAGTTCTTGGTGTGACTTTCACAACATGTCGTGCATTTATCATGGATCAATATTTTGTTTTGGCCAAAAAGGGTAATTTTGTATTTGGTTGCTTTCTTAATTTTGAATTGAAGTAATCGTAAATTAACTAGTGAGCATCACGTACACGCGTATATCAGGAACCTCTTCACAAAACCTCTATCTGCATGTTGTGCTGTACATTTTGCACTGAAGGCAAAAAAAAAAGCCACCGCTCTTCAGTCTGTTTATCAACCACACCTTTGACACTTGTCTGTTTTCTTTTAGCATGAGAAGAAACTTTAGCTCAGATTCTGATTCCCACGAAGGTGGAACCATGGGGCGTGATTACAACACTGACATGTGCCACGGCTCCTCCCTGGAGCAATCAGTTAAATATAGCATCAACGTTCGTCCACTTGATCATGTGACTTTGAGCAAAATGACTCGGAAGCCTAGTTTGACAGCTGTCACCTAGATTGAAGATCACAGTAATCTTGTGTGAAAATAGAAAACAATCAAAGGATTAACTGATGACCTTTCTATTGATACGGTTGGCATTAACTAGTTGGTAAATATTGCCGCTCTTATTGCTGGTTATTGATAAAATAAACGTAAGTGTCGCTTTCTACTTGTGTATAGGTAGGCAACATAAAATTCTTTTTTGGCTCCCGTCATCTATATCTATTTTTAATTGGTAGGTGAAGTTAATTTAATTTCATTTTTTATTTCGATTTCCCAACAACTCCAACCTAAATTCACAGAAGAAGAAGGAATTATTAAAGTGTCACGATTTGTACGGTTTAAATATCTGCATGTCATGAGGGAGTGAGTATGGTTTTACGCCGCTTTCAGCAATATTCCAGCAATATCACGGCGGGGTACACCAGAAATGGGCTTCACACATTGTACCCATGTGGGGAATCGAACCCGGGTCTTTGGCGTGACGAGCGAACGCTTTAACCACTTGGCTACCCGACCGCCACTATCTGCATGTAGGCATGTGGTGTACAACTCCCGGCGGTATAGGCCTCTGAGACACATATTTCATGAAATACAATCATTTAAATATATTGCCAAGTATTACTTTGATAATATATACAAGCCGCTGAGGTGGCAACGACATAATTATACACAATAATAGCTAAATGCAAAAGAAAAATCGTAATTATACTGATTGAAAGCCAAGACATCTTTTCAAAACCCCTGCGTCTTTCCTGATATTTCAAATCACGAGCAAATTTTATGTTATTAAGTTTCATAAAAAGCGCAACTTTTATAAACCTTTTGAGTCGGGTCGAGGTTAAGTGTCAGAGGGAGGTCATTTCCTGTCAACCAAGCACCAATGATTTATTCCGGGTTTTTTATAAATATAAATACACCACACAACGGCGACCTCTTGAAAGTATTCGCAGTGAGATGACATACAGTCACATCATTGTTCTCTATTTTTAAACCTTAATAAAAATAAAGGCTGAGGCCTTAAAGTACTCATGGAAATGAAAACAAACTGTTTTGCTGGATTTAATAATCGACACAAAGCATTACGTAAATACGAAATAACAAACAACTGGAAAAGTACTAGTCTGGATTTGCTAGTTTTATCTCAGTGCTCAATACAAAATGTACTTTACAGGAGGTAATTTGTAGGCACTTTCAACATTCAAAAATAAAACTAAGTCAAAATTGACATGGCAGAAACAAGCTATAGGCATTATGAAAATTAGCCTGGAAAAAAGTTATCAAAACAACAATAAAAATAACAGCTATGTTTATGTACATAATAATAATGACATGTAAGTTGTTGTTTGAGAAGGGAATGTGTTACTTTTACGTTCTGATATTTTGACGTTGATTCACTATCCCACAATGCCACTCACAAATCACTAATCACTGACAAATCACATGAACGTGGGTTTCAAGCACCTGTTTTCACCTGTCGTCAAGGTGTCATAGGTCATGGACATTCACCTTGATCTACTAACACCTGGTTATCGTCAGTTTCACAATAGTCTGTTTTGTTCATATTTTTACACACTTTTACGTGTAAAAAGACATAAAAACCTTTGATACGCTGTATTTGTGCCAAGGCCCAATTAGTACTAACTGAGTTGTTTGAATATTTATATATTTTGTATATTAACTGCATTTATTTAAAATCTGAGATCGAAAAAAACAGGGTTTTTTTATTTCCGTGAGTACTTTTTTTTCATTAACAGGGGAAAATGACGGATGAATGAAGGAACCTGTACCGTGTGCGAAATATGTCGGAAAGCGCACGTAGAAATCTCAACAAACAAACAAAAGGAGAAAAGGGGACCCACGTTGAAGGATATATACTGCGGGTGTTACACAATCTCTCAGCTGTTTCCCAACATTTCCCATCACTTAACACCTCACCGAAAATCATTTTATATTACACCATCCTTTTAAATTTGTGTAAATCTTTTAGCCTACTCTGTAAGGCTAATGCACACGAAGATTGCATATTTCTTTCTACGTCGGGGTGACCGCCTCCGTGGTCTAGTGGTAGAGCGTCCGCCTCGAGAGCGGAAGGTCCGGTGTTCGATCCCTGGCCGCGTCATTGTTACCCTGTTTGGCGGCTCGACATTAAGGGGATAAAACAAGGACTGGTCGGCTCGGAGTCAGTATACTGTGTCTGAGTGGGATATTCATGTTAAACTGCGGCATGGTATCTCCGTGAGCTAGCACTATAAATTGGCATCAGTCCGGACTAGTACAAGCAGCCACACAAACACACACACGTGCATGCACGTCGCTATAGAAGTGCAAAAATCTTGGACGCGACGTTAAACCCAATTTCACCTCACCTCACCTATATATATATTTTTGTGTTTGAAATTTCGTCAAGACACAATCAAATATTTTTGTACTACGCAAATACGTGTCTCTTAAAGAGACATTTGTGAAAAACTATACGCTACATGTGCACGTACAAGTGCTAAGGTTTCATGTAATTTCTTTTTATGAAAAAAAACAACATTTAAATTGTCAATCCCTCAATCCCTGAAGTATATAAGAAAGTATTTTAATGCAGTGGAGTTTATGTGGCTGTGAAAAATGCCTCACCTATATCATACCACGCGTATTTAGAGGAGGTAAACATGTGGCCCATAATATGATAACGGGTTGATAAGGTCGGAATAGGCAGACACACAAATCTACAGGTTCAATTGAGAAGGTTTGTTTCAAATACAGTACAAATAATTTTCATTTCCAACAGCCTTTGTTGCACCCCGATCCACATTGTTCACTCTTAAGACAGTGTCGTGTGCTGCAGACAAACACGGGATGTTACAGATAGACATTCACGCTACCCACAAACATATGGTGCTACAGATAGACACTTCACGCTACCAACAATCACATTGAGTTGCAGATAGACACTTCACGCTACCCACAAACATATGCTGCTGCAGACAGAAACAGGCCTAGAGTGCTGCAGACAAACACGGGATCTTCCAGATAGACCATTCGCGCTATCCTCAAACATATGGGGCTGCAGATAGACACTTCACGCTACTCACAAACACATTGTGTTGCATATAGACACTTCACACTACCTACAAACACATTGTGTTGCAGATAGACACTTCACGCTACCCACAAACCCATTGTGTTGCAGATAGACACTTCACACTACCCACAAACAATGGGGCTGCAGATAGACACTTCACGCTACCAACAAACAGATTGTGTTGCAGATAGACACTTCACGCTATCCACAAACATATGGTGCTGCAGATAGACACTTCACGCTACCCACAAACATATGGCGCTGCAGATAGAGACTTCACGCTACCCACAAACACATTGTGTTGCAGATTGACATTTCACGCTACCCACAAACACATTGTGTTGCAGATAGACACTTCAAGCTACCCACAAACATATGGTGCTGCAGACAGAAACAGGCCTAGGGTGCTGCAGACAAACACGGGATCTTCCAGATAGACCATTCGCGCTATCCTCAAACATATGGGGCTGCAGATAGACACTTCACGCTACTCACAAACACATTGTGTTGCATATAGACACTTCACACTACCTACAAACACATTGTGTTGCAGATAGACACTTCACGCTACCCACAAACCCATTGTGTTGCAGATAGACACTTCACGCTACCCACAAACAATGGGGCTGCAGATAGACACTTCACGCTACCAACAAACAGATTGTGTTGCAGATAGACACTTCACGCTATCCACAAACATATGGTGCTGCAAGATTTCAAAGAACGCCATACAACATTCAAGGCATCAGCAAATCTTTCAAACCATTTTGTGGTAGACATGTGGAGAAAGTTTCCAAATTTGACGCATCAATGACAAAGATTATGTCGGATGCTTGAATCATATGTTCACGTGTTTATTCGGACAACTGACTTGCCTTGGCGTGTGTTTGCGACGGGTGCTTCCGATGGGGCAGGATACCCTTACCTTTCCGCAAACACCTGTTATCATCACGAGTTGTAAACACATGCTTATGAATGTACAACGAACTCTGCTTTCAGCAAATCGTTCTTTTCATTATGGAAGGGATCTTATCTCTGTTATTTACAAACAGACAGGTGGTGCTGTAGATAGACACCGGCTGCTCCAGAAAGACACCTGGTACTGCAGACATATAAGGAAAGCTGAAATAGACACGAGGTGCGATAGACTTTTTACTGAGGATTGCATTCGTTATACAAATGTTAACATGTCAAAAGACGTTCTTATGCTGTATGCACAGGTTATTAGCGTCAACTGTAATATGCCTTAAATAATCATTTAAAAATAGGAAATACAGAAGCGAGAATAATGTAGCACCATAATAAGGTTTGCTTACAGAATATTCTGGGGTGAGTCTTTTGTTCATAGGTGTTGCGATCTCCTGAAAATACGTCCAAATCAACCGTCTGTCACAAAAGACAGATCAATCATGTTTTGTTTAGTTCTTAGCCTAAGTGACTACTTTACTAAGGACGTTATGTCACCCTCGTTACTACCCTAATCATTGTTAATCTTCAACAACTGCAAGAATCAACAATGGTAATCGGCTTATCTTTAACTGACATCTACGTTCTGACTGACTGATATAGAAGATTTAACGTGCGCTTTCCGACTGTAGCGTATTTCGCACACGGGGATCTACGTTCCCAGGGTTCGTAAATAAATAGGTATCATTAAGTTCACCTGATTGGTCAAAATCGTCAGTGACACGTGAGCGCCTTGTCTCATTGGTTGAGCACACATCAGACTGTGTAGCTGGTGGATCAGACATTATAATTGGCGACCTTGTGAAACATGAATGTTTGAGTATAAATAAATAAAGTTTGCTTATTGGCCTCTTAACGCGTCTTGTATACCGTCTTATAACAACAGACCCACAAGTAGCTGACGGTGTCATCTTCATCTGGAGGTGTTTATACAGTGTCTTATGCGAAATGAGCAATCGTATGGTTGGCGTACAAAAGTCGATCCTTCGGTTTATTTCTCACATTTTTGAGTATTCAAGTGGTCTGTCGTCATTCAAGTAACAGGCTACAAACGTGTACACAGGAAATACAGCTCCACAATGGAATGTGCAGCAACAACCCCTGTCAAGAAGACTATTGTGGGTTCCTTTGTGGAAGGATGTCTTGTTCAAGTCGACTGTACTCTTCCCCTTGTCAGCGAAAACCAAGTATGTCCTCATGATACCACCACTGCCCTTGTCAAGCTTCGTTCACACCTTGCTGCGATGAGGACCACGAACTATGGTGCTGCCTGTAGTCCCAGACGCCGAGAGAGGATAGAGCGAAGGTTGATGTTAACTCTGGAAACTGAGAGAGGAGAAGAAGAAATACGTAAACATAAGATCGTAACTTCCGCTGTCAGCGATTCAGGATTAGAAGTCGCGAATATGGATGTTTCTTTCAGACGGTTCAGTCCTCGCAGAGTGGCCATCCATGGCGGAGTGAAACACCGACCCCTCAAGCGTCACATCCTGAAGTCATCTTCATCCACGCCTAGACGACAGAATGCTATGCTTCACCTTTTGTCCAGCGATCTGCTCTGCTTTAAAGTCATGGACTGACATTCAATGTATAACGATTTTGTTTAGGTCGGCCCTGCAATACTTATTTAATTTCTAAATGAAATTTGTTATTTATCTGCGTTAACATATGCAGTTCATCATTGTTATGTTTTCTGTTTGAATAAATGTTTTTGTATCTACAACTCTTTTTAAAAAAAAAATTTTTAAAGTAAATATGCATGAATGCACATTTCTCAAGATGAATATGTAGAAATACATGTTGATCATACATTAACATGTCCAACAGAAGTCATGTCAGATATTGGTTAGGCTATAAGGGAAATTTTCTTGTGTGTCGGTGCGTCACTTGCCAATCAGTCCTTTCCTATAATTTAAATGTATTTTATTTCACGCTTTGTATGTCTAGTGTTCCTGTCACCCGAATACTCTATTTCGAGCCTGGTTTAACCGGTTACGGAAAATAACGCAGACTGTACGGACTTCTATGCAAGCTAATCTTGAGGCTGGTTGTCGTTCCAGAATTTATATCCCATGTCTTGCATACATTACATAAATATATTGTCATTTGTTTATGTCAGATCCACCCAAAGTTTGTTTGTTTTTTACATTATGCATTACCCTTTGCGTTGAATATATGAAGTCTTTTCAACTTGATTACTATACAAAAGTTAATTACCAACACGTATAACCTACTGGTTAGGCAGGATATGTTGTGACCTGACAATTAACCCCTTATGAGAAGAAAGAAGAAGAGGAAGAAACATAATTTATTAACGTGTCACTGGATGCATAAAACCAGTAACATGGCGAATATGGCATGAATTAAAAATACGTCCACCGGCCAGCATTGGCCTACGAGACACGAATATACGTGTTACATCAATAGTTAAAATATAGAATATACATTAATGCATTAAAACCGGATTAATTAGGTAGTGATATGATATTAAGAGAGTGTGTGACAACCACGCTTATGCTTTTTTGTTAATAATACGGCTAACTTATTACATAGTGAATCATTATTCTTTATATAATTGAACTGGTCTGCTGGATTAAGTTGTAGGAAGGAGGGATCTAAACTAGAAATAGAATTAAGCAAATTGTAACGTAGGTGTGAGTAAAGATCACAAGCTACAGAAAGTCTATTTACTAAACGTGTCACAGGTTTTGTGTATCTCCCTAATTCAATCTCTAAAGGCATGGTTCCACAACGGAATCATCGTCATGACCTGCACGTGCACAACATGCGTACACCGTCTCTACCTGTATCAAAACAAATATGTGTTCTGTGCACCACTTGTCTCAAACGCGTTTTGTGAGTTGGTTCAACTTATCCTGGATTACCAGTAAACACCATTGTATGTTGAGGTTGTAGATAGGTTTCAGGAAAATCAAGAAATTTATGTTATTAAGTTTCATAAAAAGCGCAACTTACGATTGAAAAATAACTCCAAACATACGAATCCGCGCCGAATGTAGCACGCAAAACCAATTTTACAAACCTTTTGGGTCGGGTCGAGGTTAAGTGTCAGAGGGAAGTCATTCCCTGTCAACCAAGCACAGATGAATATCGGATATATTTTGTTTAGTGATAATGAATTAAAAGTGGATAAGTTCTTGATATTTTAAAACAACAATTTGTCTTTCTCACTTATGTTAAAATGCAAAGAAAAACATTGTTTTAAAAATATGAAAATGATAAGCGCAAGAGGACGATGAACACATCTATGACTCAATAAGAACGTTTCCCTATGTACATGTTTCCACCATCTGTTTACATCTTCCAAGGAAATCAACTTAGTTGTGCAAGGTTATGCTTATAGTGATTCCTGGTTTGTCAGCACCATACCCGTGCTCGTGGGTTTCACCAAAGTTGTAACCATCTGAAATTTCACTTTAGGCTTTCCTCCCACGTTGAATTCACGCACCGCGATATAACTGAAATACTGTTCAAAGCGGCATTAAATCAAACTCACTCACTATTGATTCCGGGTATCAACAGAACTATATCCAAAATAAACTGCCAGTACCTCTGCATTGGTACTCGTCATCTTATGGGATAGGGGCAGTGGGGTAGTCTAGTGGTTACATCGTTCCCTCGTCACGGCGAAGGGCCAGGTTCGATTCCCCACATGAGTACAATGTTAAAGCCCATTTCTGGTGTATCCCGCCGGATGTTGAGGTAAGGAAGTGTGAAAACTGTAACGGCCAAAGTAGGGAAAGCATCACGTATCATGTTAACAAGCGATGTGCTGTATTCAGTAAATCCCTCAAAATGCCTGCAACTTCTGGAATGACTTAACCTGACCTTCAGGTTGATTAAAAAGCTCAGATGAAAGCAAAATGAATTTTTTTCGTGTTTTTTTTAATAAATATAAATACACCACACAACGGCGACCTCTTGAAAGTATTCGCAGGGAGATGACATACAGTCACATAGTTGTTCTCTATTTTTAAACCTTAATAAAAAATAAAGGCTGAGGTATTAGTGTAAAAACATTAACAGGGGGAAATGATGGATGAATAAAGGAACCTGCACCGTGTGCGAAATACGCATCATGTCGGAAAGTGCACGTAGAAATCTCAACAACAAAAAAGAAAGAAAGGGGGACCCACATTGAAGGATACACTGCGGGTGTTACACAATCTCTTAGCTGTTTCCCAACATTTCCCATCACTAAACACCTCACCGAAAATCATTTTATATTACACCATCCTTTTAAATTTGTGTATATCTTTTAGCCTACTCTGTATGGCTAATGCACACGAAGATTGCATATTTCTTTCTACGTCGGGGTAGATATTATTGTGTTTGAAATTTCGTCAAGACACAATCAAATAATTGTATACTACGCAAATGCATGTAAATGTCTTAAGGAGACATTTGTGAAACAAACTAAATGCTACATGTGCACGTACAAGTGCTAAGGTGTCATGTAATATCGTTTATGAAAAAACAACATTTAAATTGTCAATCCCTCAAAATGAAGTATATTAGGAAGTATTTTAATGCAGTGGAGTTTATGTGGCTGTGAAAAATGTCTATATCATATCACGCGTATTTAGAGGAAGTAAACATGTGGCCGATAGTAGTATCACGGGTTAATAAGGTCGCAATAGGCAGACACACAAATCTACAAGTACACTACAAATAATTTTCATTTTCAACAGCCTTTGTTGCACCCCGATCCACATTGTTCACTCTTAAGACAGTGTCGTGTGCTGCAGACAAACACAGGATGTCGCAGATAGACATTCACGCTACCCACAAACATATGGTGCTGCAGATAGACATTCACGCTACCCACAAACATGTGGTGCTGCAGATAGACACTTCACGCTACCCACAAACATATGCTGCTGCAGATAGACACTTCACGCTACCCACAAACATATGCTGCTGCAGATAGACATTCACGCTACCCACAAACATATGGTGCTGCAGATAGACACTTCACGCTACCCACAAACATATGCTGCTGCAGATAGACACTTCACGCTACCCACAAACATATGGTGCTGCAGATAGACATTCAGATAGAATCAGATAGAATTACCAAAATTCAAAAAATTTCTATTACTTCCCAAATCTATCTACTTGCCAATTTTACAAATTCGCACATCCAATCATCATTTGCCCATTGAAACCGGCCGATGGAGAGGGTTACTGAGAGAAGACCGTGTCTGCACACTATGCAATTCATCTGCTGTTGGAGACGAATTTCACTATCTTTTTAGGTGTGAAGCACTTCTCCAACAACGACATCTTTACATCTCAAAGAATTGTTATATCTGGCCAAATATGTGTAAATTGCGTAAAACGTTACCATCTAAAAATATATCCACTTTGAAACATCTGTCCAGATTCATCGTACATTTGAACACATTATTACAATATATATATATATATATATATATATATATATATATATATATATATATATATATATATATATATATATATATATATATACTCTTGTACTACCGTTTGTGGTTTTTCAGAGAAATAAAACTGTTACGATGTTACGACACTTCGTACTGCAGGGAGACGGGATACTGCAGGGTGACAGCAGGAATTCTCTATCTCAAATAACTGTCATAATCCTGAATACAATCGAGGAAACAATTTCTACATAATCACAGAACGTATTTGAGACAAGAATCTATATCATGTGGATTCCAAAAAAATCAAAAGAGTTGCTTCACTTCTCATTTCTTGCAATCTCAGAGAGGAACCAAGTTCAATCATGTCCAAATATTTGATATATCAGCTTTGTGCACCACTATCCCACACAGGGAAAACTTAATTCCTTGGCCCCCATTGCGCATTTGTTACTACACGCGGCGAACATAGTTATGGTTACAATTCTATCTTCAAAGGTTCAGGGCAATTTGTGAAAAATGAAAACGAAAGTTTAGCTTCAGGTATATTAATGGTCTGACACCGTTCCATAACAGTCAAATAGCTAATTCCTTTTCACAGCACTGCTTTACCTACCTGCCAGAAATAAAACAGACCACTGAAATTGCGCCACCTGCTACTTACATGGATCTTTGCGTAAAGATTCAGACAAAAAATATATACAAAATTGGGGGACAAAACAAGAGGTATGACTTTCACTTTCCCTCCCTTTCTGTCGAGCAATATTGCAGAAGCTCCAGCCTTTGGTGTCACTATTGTTTCCATACAATCAAGCATGCGATTTTTACCAAGATTTCAAGGAACGCCATACAACTTTCAAGGCATCAGCAAATCTTTCAAACCATTTTGTGGTAGACATGTGGAGAAAGTTTCCAAATTTGACGCAACAATGACAAAGATTATGTCGGATGCTTGAATCATATGTTCACGTGTTTATTCGGACAACTGACTTGCCTTGGCGTGTGTTTGTGACGGGTGCTTCCGATGGGGCAGGATACCCTTACCTTTCCGCAAACACCTGTTATCATCACGAGTTGTAAACACATGCTTATGAATGTACAACGAACTCTGCTTTCAGCAAATCGTTCTTTTCATTATGGAAGGGATCTTATCTCTGTTGTTTACAAACAGGTGGTGCTATAGATAGACACCGGCTGCTCCAGAAAGACACCTGGTACTGCAGACATATATGGAAAGCTGGAGACAGAAACGAGGTGCGATAGACCGATAGACTTTTTACTGAGGATTGCATTCGTTATACAAATGTTAACATGTCAAAAGACGTTCTTATGTTATATGCACAGGTTATTAGCGTCAACTGTAATATGCCATAAATAATCATTTAAAAATATGAAATACAGAAGCGAGAATAATGTAGCACCATAATAAGGTTTGCTTACAGAATATTCTGGGGTGAGTCTTTTGTTCATAGGTGTTGCGATCTCCTGAAAATACGTCCAAATCAACCGTCTGTCACAAAAGACAGATCAATCATGTTTTGTTTAGTTCTTAGCCTTAAGTGACTACTTTACTAAGGACGTTATGTCACCCTCGTTACTATCCTAATCATTGTTAATCTTCAACAACTGCAAGAATCAACAATGGTAATCGGCTTATCCTTAACTGACATCTAGGTTCCCAGGGTCCTTAAATCAGTAGGTATCATTAAGTACACCTGATTGGTCAAAATCGTCAGTGACACGTGAGCGCCTTGTCTCATTGGTTGAGCACACATCAGACTGTGTAGCTGGTGGGTCAGACACTTTACTTGACGACCTTGTGAAACATGAATGTTTGAGAATAAATAAATAAAGTTTGCTTATTGGCCTGTTAACGCGTCTTGTTTACAGTCTTATAACAACAGACCCACAAGTAGCTGACGGCGTCATCTTCATCTGGAGGTGTTTATACAGTGTCTTATGCGAAATGAGCAATCGTATGGTTGGCGTACAAAAGTCGATCCTTCGGTTTATTTCTCACATTTTTGAGTATTCAAGTGGTCTGTCGTCATACAAGTAACAGGCTACAAACGTGTACACAGGAAATACAGCTCCACAATGGAATGTGCAGCAACAACCCCTGTCAAGAAGACTATTGTGGGTTCCTTTGTGGAAGGATGTCTTGTTCAAGTCGACTGTACTCTTCCCCTTGTCAGCGAAAACCAAGTATGTCCTCATGATACCACCACTGCCCTTGTCAAGCTTCGTTCACACCTTGCTGCGATGAGGACCACGAACTATGGTGCTGCCTGTAGTCCCAGACGCCGAGAGAGGATAGAGCGAAGGTTGATGTTAACTCTGGAAACTGAGAGAGGAGAAGAAGAAATACGTAAACATAAGATCGTAACTTCCGCTGTCAGCGATTCAGGATTAGAAGTCGCGAATATGGATGTTTCTTTCAGACGGTTCAGTCCTCGCAGAGTGGCCATCCATAGCGGAGTGAAACACCGACCCCTCAAGCGTCACGTGCACATCCTGAAGTCATCTTCATCCACGCCTAGACGACAGAATGCTATGCTTCACCTTTTGTCCAGCGATCTGCTCTGCTTTAAAGCCATGGACTGACATTCAATGGATAACGATTTTGTTTAGGAACGCCCTGCAATACTTATTTAATTTCTAAATGAAATTTGTTATTTATCTGCGTATGCAGTTCATCATTGTTATGTTTTCTGTTTGAATAAATGTTTCTGTACCTACAAGTCTTTTTAAACTGTTTTTTAAAAATAAATATGCACGAGTGCGCATTTCTCAAGATGAATATGCAGAAATACATGTTGATCATACATTAACATGTCCAACAGAAGTCATGTCAGATATTGGTTAGGCTATAAGGGAAATATTCTTGTGCATCGGTGCGTCACTTGCCAATCAGTCCTTTCCTATAATTTAAATGTATTTTATTTCACGCTTTGTATGTCTAGTGTTCCTGTCACCCGAATACTCTATTTTGAGCCTGGTTTAACCGGTTACGGAAAAAAACGCAGACTGTACGGACTTCTATGCAAGCTAATCTTGAGGCTGGTTGTCGTGACGGCCATGTTCAAAATTGGATTGTTCAATCATTGGTTGGAACACACATGTGAAGTTGAAACTTTATCGGTTATTTTGTAATAACAGATTCCGATTCTGTATTCTCGTAAAATCATCCGCGGTAGTATAATTGTAGCTCAACTGTTCGGTTACAGAGAGTACATATTCTTTCTTCTCTTTGCATTAAAAAGCAGCGTTAAACCAAACTAACCAACTCAGTATTAAACCATGGCTTCTGTTTATTTTTACAGTCTTGCTTGTCGGCTTGTGTACGCCGAAAGTACACCGCGTTATGAATAATAAATGTAGCTCAAAATATCTAAAAGATTCTTACTCATTCTCTCTGATGAAATAAGTAACAATGATCATTGTAAAATACGAATAATTAATCTAAATGTGTGTGGACTACGGGTTTCCAGAATTCATGTCCCATTACATACATAAATCTATTGTCATTTGTTTATGTCAGATAAGCCCAAAGAGTTTTTATTTCTATATTATGCATTATCGTATGCGTTGAATATATGATGTCTTTTCAACTTGATTACTAAGCAAAAGTCAATTACCAACACGTATAACCTACTGGTAAGCCAGGATATATTGTGACCTGACCTGAGAAGAAAGAAGAAGAAGAAGAAACATATTTTATTAACGTGCCACTGGATGCATAAAAGCAACATTGCAAATATGGCATGAATTAAAAATACGTCCACCGGCCAGCATTGGCCTACAAGACACGAAAACACGTGTTATATCAATAGTTAAAATATAAAATATACATCAATGCAATAAAACGGGATTAATTAGGTAGTGACATGATATTAAGAGAGTGTGTGACAACGACGCTTAAACATTTTTGTTAATAATACGGCTAACTTATTACATAGTGAATCATTATTCATTATATAAGTGAACTGGTCTGCTGGATTAAGTTGTAGGAAGGAGGGATCTAAACTAGAAATAGTATTAAACAAATTGTAACGTAGGTGTGAGTAAAGATCACAAGCTACAGAAAGTCTATTTACTAAACGTGTCACAGGTTTTGTGTATCTCCCTAATTCAATCTCTAAAGGCATGGTTCCACAACGGAATCATCGTCATGACCTGCACGTGCACAACATGCGTACACCGTCTCTACCTGTATCAAAACAAATATGTGTTCTGTGCACCACTTGTCTCAAACGCGTTTTGTGAGTTGGTTCAACTTATCCTGGATTACCAGTAAACACCATTGTATGTTGAGGTTGTAGATAGGTTTCAGGAAAATCAAGAAATTTATGTTATTAAGTTTCATAAAAAGCGCAACTTACGATTGAAAAATAACTCCAAACATACAAATCCGCGCCGAATGTAGCACGCAAAACCAATTTTACAAACCTTTTGGGTCGGGTCGAGGTTAAGTGTCAGAGGGAAGTCATTCCCTGTCAACCAAGCACAGATGAATATCGGATATATTTTGTTTAGTGATAATGAATTAAAAGTGGATAAGTTCTTAATATTTTAAAACAACAATTTGTCTTTCTCACTTATGTTAAAATGCAAAGAAAACCATTGTTTTAAAAATATGAAAATGATAAGCGCAAGAGGACGATGAACACATCTATGACTCAATAAGAACGTTTCCCTATGTACATGTTTCCACCATCTGTTTACATCTTCCAAGGAAATCAACTTAGTTGTGCAAGGTTATGATTATAGTGATTCCTGGTTTGTCAGCACCATACCCGTGCTCGTGGGTTTCACCAAAGTTGTAACCATCTGAAATTTCACTTTAGGCTTTCCTCCCACGTTGAATTCACGCACCGCGATATAACTGAAATACTGTTCAAAGCGGCATTAAATCAAACTCACTCACTATTGATTCCGGGTATCAACAGAACTATATCCAAAATAAACTGCCAGTACCTCTGCATTGGTACTCGTCATCTTATGGGATAGGGGCAGTGGGTTAGTCTAGTGGTTACATCGTTCCCTCGTCACGGCGAAGGGCCAGGTTCGATTCCCCACATGAGTACAATGTTAAAGCCCATTTCTGGTGTATCCCGCCGGATGTTGAGGTAAGGAAGTGTGAAAACTGTAACGGCCAAAGTAGGGAAAGCGTCACGTATCATGTTAACAAGCGATGTGCTGTATTCAGTAAATCCCTCAAAATGCCTGCAACTTCTGGAATGACTTAACCTGACCTTCAGGTTGATTAAAAAGCTCAGATGAAAGCAAAATGATTTTTTTTCGTTTTTTTTTTAATAAATATAAATACACCACACAACGGCGACCTCTTGAAAGTATTCGCAGGGAGATGACATACAGTCACATAGTTGTTCTCTATTTTTAAACCTTAATAAAAAATAAAGGCTGAGGTATTAGTGTAAAAACATTAACAGGGGGAAATGATGGATGAATAAAGGAACCTGCACCGTGTGCGAAATACGCATCATGTCGGAAAGCGCACGTAGAAATCTCAACAACAAAAAAGAAAGAAAGGGGGACCCACATTGAAGGATACACTGCGGGTGTTACACAATCTCTTAGCTGTTTCCCAACATTTCCCATCACTAAACACCTCACCGAAAATCATTTTATATTACACCATCCTTTTAAATTTGTGTATATCTTTTAGCCTACTCTGTATGGCTAATGCACACGAAGATTGCATATTTCTTTCTACGTCGGGGTAGATATTATTGTGTTTGAAATTTCGTCAAGACACAATCAAATAATTGTATACTACGCAAATGCATGTAAATGTCTTAAGGAGACATTTGTGAAACAAACTAAATGCTACATGTGCACGTACAAGTGCTAAGGTGTCATGTAATATCGTTTATGAAAAAACAACATTTAAATTGTCAATCCCTCAAAATGAAGTATATTAGGAAGTATTTTAATGCAGTGGAGTTTATGTGGCTGTGAAAAATGTCTATATCATATCACGCGTATTTAGAGGAAGTAAACATGTGGCCGATAGTAGTATCACGGGTTAATAAGGTCGCAATAGGCAGACACACAAATCTACAAGTACACTACAAATAATTTTCATTTTCAACAGCCTTTGTTGCACCCCGATCCACATTGTTCACTCTTAAGACAGTGTCGTGTGCTGCAGACAAACACAGGATGTCGCAGATAGACATTCACGCTACCCACAAACATATGGTGCTGCAGATAGACATTCACGCTACCCACAAACATGTGGTGCTGCAGATAGACACTTCACGCTACCCACAAACATATGCTGCTGCAGATACACACTTCACGCTACCCACAAACATATGCTGCTGCAGATAGACATTCACGCTACCCACAAACATATGGTGCTGCAGATAGACACTTCACGCTACCCACAAACATATGGTGCTGCAGATAGACACTTCACGCTACCCACAAACATATGGTGCTGCAGATAGACATTCAGATAGAATCAGATAGAATTACCAAAATTCAAAAAAATTCTATTACTTCCCAAATCTATCTACTTGCCAATTTTACAAATTCGCACATCCAATCATCATTTGCCCATTGAAACCGGCCGATGGAGAGGGTTACTGAGAGAAGACCGTGTCTGCACACTATGCAATTCGTCTGCTGTTGGAGACGAATTTCACTATCTTTTTAGGTGTGAAGCACTTCTCCAACAACGACATCTTTACATCTCAAAGAATTGTTATATCTGGCCAAATATGTGTAAATTGCGTAAAACGTTACCATCTAAAAATATATCCACTTTGAAACATCTGTCCAGATTCATCGTACATTTGAACACATTATTACAATATATATATATATATATATATATATATATATATATATATATATATATATATATATATATATATATATATATATATATATATATATATATATATATATATATACTCTTGTACTACCGTTTGTGGTTTTTCAGAGAAATAAAACTGTTACGATGTTACGACACTTCGTACTGCAGGGAGACGGGATGCTGCAGGGTGACAGCAGGAATTCTCTATCTCAAATAACTGTCATAATCCTGAATACAATCGAGGAAAAAATTTCTACATAATCACAGAACGTATTTGAGACAAGAATCTATATCATGTGGATTCCAAAAAAATCAAAAGAGTTGCTTCACTTCTCATTTCTTGCAATCTCAGAGAGGAACCATGTTCAATCATGTCCAAATATTTGATATATCAGCTTTGTGCACCACTATCCCACACAGGGAAAACTTAATTCCTTGGCCCCCATTGCGCATTTGTTACTACACGCGGCGAACATAGTTATGGTTACAATTCTATCTTCAAAGGTTCAGGGCAATTTGTGAAAAATGAAAACGAAAGTTTAGCTTCAGGTATATTAATGGTCTGACACCGTTCCATAACAGTCAAATAGCTAATTCCTTTTCACAGCACTGCTTTACCTACCTGCCAGAAATAAAACAGACCACTGAAATTGCACCACCTGCTACTTACATGGATCTTTGCGTAAAGATTGAGACAAAAAATATATACAAAATTGGGGGACAAAACAAGAGGTATGACTTTCACTTTCCCTCCCTTTCTGTCGAGCAATATTGCAGAAGCTCCAGCCTTTGGTGTCACTATTGTTTCCATACAATCAAGCATGCGATTTTTACCAAGATTTCAAGGAACGCCATACAACTTTCAAGGCATCAGCAAATCTTTCAAACCATTTTGTGGTAGACATGTGGAGAAAGTTTCCAAATTTGACGCATCAATGACAAAGATTATGTCGGATGCTTGAATCATATGTTCACGTGTTTATTCGGACAACTGACTTGCCTTGGCGTGTGTTTGCGACGGGTGCTTCCGATGGGGCAGGATACCCTTACCTTTCCGCAAACACCTGTTATCATCACGAGTTGTAAACACATGCTTATGAATGTACAACGAACTCTGCTTTCAGCAAATCGTTCTTTTCATTATGGAAGGGATCTTATCTCTGTTATTTACAAACAGGTGGCGCTATAGATAGACACCGGCTGCTCCAGAAAGACACCTGGTACTGCAGACATATATGGAAAGCTGGAGACAGAAACGAGGTGCGATAGACCGATAGACTTTTTACTGAGGATTGCATTCGTTATACAAATGTTAACATGTCAAAAGACGTTCTTATGTTATATGCACAGGTTATTAGCGTCAACTGTAATATGCCATAAATAATCATTTAAAAATATGAAATACAGAAGCGAGAATAATGTAGCACCATAATAAGGTTTGCTTACAGAATATTCTGGGGTGAGTCTTTTGTTCATAGGTGTTGCGATCTCCTGAAAATACGTTCAAATCAACCGTCTGTCACAAAAGACAGATCAATCATGTTTTGTTTAGTTCTTAGCCTTATGTGACTACTTTACTAAGGACGTTATGTCACCCTCGTTACTATCCTAATCATTGTTAATCTTCAACAACTGCAAGAATCAACAATGGTAATCGGCTTATCCTTAACTGACATCTAGGTTCCCAGGGTCCTTAAATCAGTAGGTATCATTAAGTACACCTGATTGGTCAAAATCGTCAGTGACACGTGAGCGCCTTGTCTCATTGGTTGAGCACACATCAGACTGTGTAGCTGGTGGGTCAGACACTTTACTTGACGACCTTGTGAAACATGAATGTTTGAGTATAAATAAATAAAGTTTGCTTATTGGCCTGTTAACGCGTCTTGTTTACAGTCTTATAACAACAGACCCACAAGTAGCTGACGGCGTCATCTTCATCTGGAGGTGTTTATACAGTGTCTTATGCGAAATGAGCAATCGTATGGTTGGCGTACAAAAGTCGATCCTTCGGTTTATTTCTCACATTTTTGAGTATTCAAGTGGTCTGTCGTCATTCAAGTAACAGGCTACAAACGTGTACACAGGAAATACAGCTCCACAATGGAATGTGCAGCAACAACCCCTGTCAAGAAGACTATTGTGGGTTCCTTTGTGGAAGGATGTCTTGTTCAAGTCGACTGTACTCTTCCCCTTGTCAGCGAAAACCAAGTATGTCCTCATGATACCACCACTGCCCTTGTCAAGCTTCGTTCACACCTTGCTGCGATGAGGACCACGAACTATGGTGCTGCCTGTAGTCCCAGACGCCGAGAGAGGATAGAGCGAAGGTTGATGTTAACTCTGGAAACTGAGAGAGGAGAAGAAGAAATACGTAAACATAAGATCGTAACTTCCGCTGTCAGCGATTCAGGATTAGAAGTCGCGAATATGGATGTTTCTTTCAGACGGTTCAGTCCTCGCAGAGTGGCCATCCATAGCGGAGTGAAACACCGACCCCTCAAGCGTCACGTGCACATCCTGAAGTCATCTTCATCCACGCCTAGACGACAGAATGCTATGCTTCACCTTTTGTCCAGCGATCTGCTCTGCTTTAAAGCCATGGACTGACATTCAATGGATAACGATTTTGTTTAGGAACGCCCTGCAATACTTATTTAATTTCTAAATGAAATTTGTTATTTATCTGCGTATGCAGTTCATCATTGTTATGTTTTCTGTTTGAATAAATGTTTCTGTACCTACAAGTCTTTTTAAACTGTTTTTTAAAAATAAATATGCACGAGTGCGCATTTCTCAAGATGAATATGCAGAAATACATGTTGATCATACATTAACATGTCCAACAGAAGTCATGTCAGATATTGGTTAGGCTATAAGGGAAATATTCTTGTGCGTCGGTGCGTCACTTGCCAATCAGTCCTTTCCTATAATTTAAATGTATTTTATTTCACGCTTTGTATGTCTAGTGTTCCTGTCACCCGAATACTCTATTTTGAGCCTGGTTTAACCGGTTACGGAAAATAACGCAGACTGTACGGACTTCTATGCAAGCTAATCTTGAGGCTGGTTGTCGTGACGGCCATGTTCAAAATTGGATTGTTCAATCATTGGTTGGAACACGCATGTGAAGTTGAAACTTATCGGTTATTTTGTAATAACAGATTCCGATTCTGTATTCTCGTAAAATCATCCGCGGTAGTATAATTGTAGCTCAACTGTTCGGTTACAGAGAGTACATATTCTTTCTTCTCTTTGCATTAAAAAGCAGCGTTAAACCAAACTAACCAACTCAGTATTAAACCATGGCTTCTGTTTATTTTTACAGTCTTGCTTGTCGGCTTGTGTACGCCGAAAGTACACCGCGTTATGAATAATAAATGTAGCTCAACATATCTAAAAGATTCTTACTCATTCTCTCTGATGAAATCAGTAACAATGATCATTGTAAAATACGAATAATTAATCTAAATGTGTTTGGACTACGGGTTTCCAGAATTCATGTCCCATTACATACATAAATCTATTGTCATTTGTTTATGTCAGATCCACCCAAAGTGTTTTTATTTCTATATTATGCATTATCGTATGCGTTGAATATATGATGTCTTTTCAACTTGATTACTAAGCAAAAGTCAATTACCAACACGTATAACCTACTGGTAAGCCAGGATATATTGTGACCTGACCTGAGAAGAAAGAAGAAGAAGAAGAAACATATTTTATTAACGTGCCACTGGATGCATAAAAGCAACATTGCAAATATGGCATGAATTAAAAATACGTCCACCGGCCAGCATTGGCCTACAAGACACGAAAACACGTGTTATATCAATAGTTAAAATATAAAATATACATCAATGCATTAAAACGGGATTAATTAGGTAGTGACATGATATTAAGAGAGTGTGTGACAACGACGCTTAAACATTTTTGTTAGTAATACGGCTAACTTATTACATAGTGAATCATTATTCATTATATAAGTGAACTGGTCTGCTGGATTAAGTTGTAGGAAGGAGGGATCTAAACTAGAAATAGTATTAAACAAATTGTAACGTAGGTGTGAGTAAAGATCACAAGTTACAAGAAAGCGTATTTCAGCTTCAGCACAGTTGGTAAAAAACTTGCAGAGTATATTTACGATTCCTAATTCAATCTCTAAAGGCAGGGTTCCTCAACGGAATTTACTCAAAATACTTCTTTCATATCTATTTATCTATCAAGTGAAGCACTGACATACTTCTCAATATAAAAATCATTTCTAAATTGCCTGTACGTTCTTAGCTTATTACCATTTACTAAATTTTTATCATTCCATAATTCTACAAGCCAGTTATTATTATCAATACACATTGACCACTGTTTTGTAGAATCAAATTCAGCTGAGGATATGTCAAAAACATTTGACACAGGGAAAGCCCAGTTTAAAATGAGTGAATATGTAATATTATACCAGAATTTTCTAAATTTAAGCGACCACTTATTCACAGATCTGACAATGATAGATTGCTGTGCTCTATGTAAACGGCGTCAGAATCTGAGAACCTCAACATGTTGTTTCACGAGAGGGGAGGTCCACCCATATCCTTCTTGCCAGTGTGGGAGTCTTTTGACCAACTCCAGGAAAAAAACCGACAAGCTCTGTTCTGGATGTTGTTAATACACCTGAATTGTTTGGATCCCCAGATCCATAAGACAATATTGGTAGAACAAGATTTGCATACAGACTATTAAAAACTTCATAAGGTAGACCACCAAAGCACGACTTGCAGAATTTGCTAGTTCTTTAACTGTAAAACTAAGATTAAGGTGTTCATGAAACCATAATCCAAGATATTTATAAGCTTCTGTATAATCAATGACATCATCATCCACAAAAATGTATAATCTGGTCGTGAACATGAAGCTTGGTGGAAATGAACAACTTTAGTTGTTGTTTTTTATTAACTTTTAATTGCCATGTAGAGCACCAATTTGCCACACATTCAAGCACACGCTATAAACATCGTTCATTAGGTGCTATTAAGGCTATATCATCGGCATATAACAGAAGGCTAAGTATAACAGCATCAACGTTCATACCACAACGTAATCTATTATTTTATTTTCTAGATCATTAATATAAACTGAAAAAAGTGTCGGCGACATAACACACCGGAATATACAGAAAATGCATCAGTATTGAGATCGTTCACTCTTACACAAGATTGTGTACATGTGTTATTATACATGGATTGAACAGCATTAAGGAACCTACCACTGATGTCTGAACGTTTCAATTAAAATTTGGCTGCAGCGATCTTAACGCAGATCAGTAGGATAGATATATTTTGGATACAAAAACTTGTTCTTGTGGATATCATACTGAAGATGCTTTACACTTCTTCTTTTTGTGTACAAATTATTATTTTCTTAGAAATGAAATGTATTTTTACCAACATGGTTATTCTATTCAAACAGTGCTATGCGGAAATTCGTATTTGATTAAGGAAGAGCAAATCCAAACATTAGATTCTATTCAAAACTTCATATTAAAAACTGGCAGATTTTCAACCAAATGAATTGTTTAATATAAACTGCAAATAGATTTATTATATATACACATCTAGCTTGGCATGTACAATTCATTTGTTACATATAACCTTCATTAATGTATTTATTGTATCATGTCTTATGGAGCGGTATTAACATAAGCGCTTTACCAATCCATTTTCACATGTTTGTGAAAATAAATATGTTTCAATGTTTCAATACATTGCTATTTGTATATGTATCATGTTTGGGAGAGGCATTCAGATAAGCAAAATTTGGTTGTTTTCCAATCCCTCCACTTTATGGAAATAAATATGTTTATATCCAATATGTTTAAACCACATCGACCTCTCATTAGTCTTATGAGCAACACGTGTGTCCACGGGAGCGTTGTCAATTTCATGACCTGCACGTGCACAACATGCGTACACCGTCTCTACCTGTATCAAAACAAATATGTGTTCTGTGCACCACTTGTCGCAAACGCGTTTTGTGAGTTGGTTCAGCTTATCCTGGATTAGCAGTAAACACCATTGTATGTTGAGGTTGTAGATAGGTTTCAGGAAAATCAAGAACAGGAAAGCTCCCGGCGTGGACAATATACCAGCACAGCTACGATGAGGCCACACCATCGAAATATTACATAAACTGTTTAATGTATGTTTCCGTACCTCTTTACACCTGATATGTTGTCAAAAGTTGAGTTACAGGGGAGTGCAAATGCCCGGCTCAGTTCATGGATAGAAAGACACGACATTTGAAGGGATGCTCAAAATGGTTTTAGGAAAAGGAGATCATAAGTGGATCACATTGCTTCGATAGCTAAATTTGAAAACAAGTTAATGAGAAAACCTACATTTGCTGACTTTATCGACTTCAAGAAGGCGTATCATGGAATAGACAGAAGCTTACTATGGAGAGGACTAAGTCTCTATACGATAATGTCAAGTGTTCAGTGAGGAGGAACTACTTACCTCATAATTCAGTGTTAACAGAGGTCTCAAACAGGCATGCCTATCAAAACCTATTGCTTTCAACTTTTTTAAGACCTTATCTGTGTTGAACCTATCAATAACTAATCAATACACCAAATGTCAAACACAAACTTTATGTAACTGCAATTTTGCAATCAATCGGCACTGGCTATTGCGACCAAACATTCCTCCAACCCATTATGCAAATTATAAGGTAAGACGGGTTATATATACTCGTTATTATTTTTATACACTGTAACAATAGGTAATATTTGGTTCAGAAATTTACACACACAAAAGACAATCCCGGAAACATATGTATATAATATAAACACAACATAAACTTTCAAAATAATTATCAGGATTATTTTGTTAAAAGCCTTTCTAGAAACAAGTACCGCCATTTCTAGCGCAAACCGGCTTCGTCTATAATAGTGTCGGTCTGCCATAATGACACCCACTGTTTGCTTTAGTTCTAAGTCTTAAATGTCCAAGAGCATTATTTTGTCATTTTTATTACCCTAATCATTGTTAATCTTCAGCAATTACTTGAATCAACAATGGTAATCGACTGATCCTGAACTGACACCTATGCTGCCAAACACCATAAATGAGCATTTGTCAGGAAGTATATCTGATTGGTCAAAATCTACAGTGACACGTGAGCGCCTTGTCTCATTGGTTGAGCACACATCAGACTGTGTAGCTGGTGGGTCAGACACTTTAATTGACACGTTAGTGAAATGTCCTAGTCGTTGAGTATATAACAAGAAACTGAATTGTTACAATGCATACCTCGTGCAAAGTGTGAAATAGCTCAATTTGCTGACAGTAGCATCTTCACCAGAGGCGTGTTTATGTAGAACTGTGTGTCTGAGTAGTCATAACATCTACATAAGGCTATTTGTTGTCTTGTAGTATCACCATTTGGAGCAATCTCATCGTTTTTCGTTCTTCCAAGGTACAGCGGATCAGTCCCAAGATGGAATGTGCAGCAACAACGCCAATGAACAGTAATTCCTTTACTGAGAGTTATCTTGTCGAAGATTCTTGTACTCTTCCCCTTGTCAGCGAAAACCAAGTTTGTCCTCATGATACCACCACTGCCCTTGACAAGCTTCGTTCACACCTTGCTGCGATGAGGACCACGAACTACGGTTCTGCATGTAGTCCCAGACGCCGAGAAAGGATAGAACGAAAGTTGATGTTAACTCTGGAAACTGAGAGAGGAGAAGAAGAAAGACGCAAGCATAAGATCGTAATGACCGCTCTCAACGATTCAGGACTAGAAGTCACGAATGTGGACGCTTCTTTCAAAAGGCTCAGCTCTCGCAGAGTGACCCCAATTACCGCAGTGAAACATCGACCTCTGAAGCGTCAAATCCTGAAATCATCTTCATCCACGCCGAGGCGCCAAAGTGCTGTGTTTCACCTTCTGTCCAGCGATCTACTGTGCTTTAAACCCATGGACTAATATTCTACGGCTTTTTGTCAATCGTTACTTTACGTGTTATTGGAAATTTGTTATTTACATGTATCTGTCAACAATGAATGAGATGCTGTTTACAATCGTTATGCTTATCGTTTAATAAATATTTTGAATAATATATATGGGACTTCGTTAAAATTAATTTGTTTTTCATGAACGGCACCTTATTGTTTGTTTATAATTACATGATAGACAGACAGGCAGAAACTTTATTTGAGCCACACTCAGAAATACATGTAAAAATACGTTAGCGTACAATATTATCACATAATTAGACATGAGCCAATCTGTAAGTGAGTGAGTTTGGTTTTACGCCGCTTTTAACAGTATTCCAGTTATGTCAAGACGTGTCAGCCTAATGTGGGAGTTAATCCCGAAGCAATGCAGATCTCACACTTTACCACTTTCATGAAACTCACGAGCACGGGTATGATGCTGATTAACCTGAAATTATAATCGGGGCGAACCTGGATTCGAACCCACAATCACAGGTTTCTGGCGTACAGCGAATTGCACTCTGTAAGGGCTATGGTAGACGTGCGTATATACAGTGTATGTTAAAGGGTATATACGCCACCTAAAAAACAAGGGTATAGTACATGAACGTGAAAAATAAGTAAATACATATTACCTATATTGATGATACCTGCGTCTTTTGAAAGCAAAATTCAATTCTTTATTTCTGCACTTGAGGCCAGTGGCCCATTTGTAAGAATAAAATAATATGACAGCAAATAGAGATCACAGTGATCAGGTTGCTACATGCATCGGGTATTAATAATCCCCAATGTACTGATTCCACCGAGGAAAGCACATTATTTATTCATATATCCTGATCAGACATAAAAAATAAAACTTATCTCACAGTAAATATAAATCGCATGGAACACATAATTACTTTTAATTACGCCGGCATATCGTCCTTGTTCCACAGCTAACGTGGACATACCTGTTCAGAATTTTGTCAATTCGCAATGATATATTTTTTTGTATATACAACTTAGATTCGACCTTAAACTTAAATGCCGAGAATATATCATACCGTGTGAGTACGGCTTGTTACATTTTTAGACTATTGATAATCCTTGCATACTGATTGCTTTCACAGAGGAAAGCATGTTGTATTTATGATATATTTAGATTTTCGACTTCCCGGCCCGACACCATTTAGATAGGTGTTGTTGCCTCACATTTAGGTCTTTATGGACAAATAATTGGAACTTTTCAATAATTGACTTCTTTTGTGAAGGGATAAGGCAGAAAGAAACATTGTTCAATAAAGTTTAGAGGGAGATACTTTTCTCTAAGACTGTCATAAATTGGACAAATCATAACAAAATGAAACTCATCCTCTAGTAAAAGTAAATCACATAGGACACACAGTCGCTGACTTTAAATAACACCAGCAGATCGTCCTAACTTCGACGTACCTGTAATTTTGTCAACTGCCACGATATAAAGCAAATGAAGAATCTATATTATCATCCCAAACTGGCTCCCACAGGAGATATCGCTTAGATGAGATCAAGCGATATCTACACTGTAGATATCGCTGCAAGGAAATTACAAGATAAGATAAGATAATATTTAATTTGCGTGTCACGCAGTATAAAAATGCATACATTCAAACTACAAGACAACATATATAATATACCACCCGGCCGGTTGGCCTATGAGACACGAGAGATAAAAAATAGCTCAGTTGTATATAAAGAGATTATGCTAATATCGTTTAGTGAGATACTTGTGGATCAGGAGTGCACTACTTACAATGCAAGTTGAAATGTTCTTCTTTTATACATAGCAGTAGCAACTGCGGCTAGGGGAATAGCTAGACTATCATTCTGCATAACATATATAAATTGGTCTTCTGGGGTTAAACTTCTTAGACAAGTATGTATTGGAGAAAACAAATGAGAATAGTCATATCGTAGATCAGAGTAGAATTCACATTCTGTGAGGAAATGTACTTCGTGTTCGACACACTGGCGGTCACATAACCTACATAAACGGAGGTGTAGTGGTGTCTTTGGACGGGAGTAGCGACCAACTACAACCTCCAAAGGGAGAGAACTGCAGCGTAGTTTTGCCAAGGTACTACGTTGCTGTCTGTCTAAAACAGAGCGGACATAGGTCGACGTATTTAGAGTATTCTTAAAGAGTCTGAAAGTCCTCAACTTATTCCCATGTTCATGACCAGTGTCATTCCATAAATCACGTGACCAACAATCGGTGTCCATGCATCTCAAAGTGCGTGTGACTAGACGGAATTCACTAATAGAGAAATTAAACAAATCCATAGATGGAAGTTGTAGTGATATAAACATTGCATTAACTGTCTTATCCCATGATTTGCGGAAGGTAAGAGACCAATTTCGAATCTTTGAAACAAGTCTAGATGGCGGAACAGAGTTTATCTTTCTCCAAAATCGGAAAACTTCTATTTTCTGTTTAGTAAGCTGAGCAGGCCAACCCATCTCGCCCCGGAGAGCTAAATTTGGAGTATATTTACCCACCCCGAGAAAGAAACGACAAGCTTTATTTTGAACTGCGTTTATACAACTGAATTCTCGATTGCCAAAAATAACTGAGCCATATGAAAAAAATGGTTGAACAAGATTATTGAATAGCGTATTATATACGTCATATGGCATTCCTCCAAATAGTTTAAATTTACTTATAATTACACCAAGAGCTCTGCTCGCGGATTTGGCGATTTCTTTGGCTGTAGAATTCAAATTTAAGTGTTCTTCTAGCCATAAACCAAGATATTTGTATGATGAGCATATGTCAATGTTGTCATTGCCACACTGAAACTCAAATGATGTTCGTTTCACAGATGGTGGCCGATAATGTACTACTTTAGTTTTGTGGGTATTAACCTGAATTCGCCATCTCTTACACCAATCAGCAGCACAGTGAAGCATTGATTGTAATGAATGTTCATTTGACGCAAATAATGCTATGTCATCAGCATACATCAAAAGACTGAGAAGACTACCACCAACGTCTACACCGCATTTTAGATTGTTTATCTCATGGGCCAGGTCATTAATGAATACTGAGAATAGTGATGGGGACAAGACACATCCCAGCCTGACACCGCTCTGTATATCAAACCCTTCAGTAAGCCGTTCATTTACCGATACACGGGATACACTGTTGCCATATAAAGACTTTACAGCAGAATAAAATTTACCATTAATTCCTAACTTCATCAGTTTGTACCATAAGCAGTCTCGATTAACACGGTCAAAGGCCTTCATAGCAGCAATAAAACAGACAAATGTAGAGGACTTTGAAGATTTCCTGTTATTAATTACTATATGTGCTCAATAGTATTACGCTTACTTCGAAATCCATTTTGCCCCTCAGCCAATATGTCATTATCTTCTAGCCAACTTGTGAAACGAGAGTTTAGTATATCTGAATATATCTTACAGGGAATGGAAAGTAGTGATATACCACGATAGCCAAGGGGATCTCTGGGGTCACTACCCGGTTTCTTAATAGGCGTTATTATACTTTCATGCCAAATATCTGGACAAACATTATTCTCGAAGCAGTAAGTAAATATTCGGTGCAGAATGTCACAGCCTACGGCCTTACCACACTTAGAGCGGCTAACAGAGCGCACTACCTCATCGCGTGATATAGGGGCCTGCAGACTGTTTACATCTACAATCTCTGCTATTACTATCCTTGTATTTATGCAACAGTCGCTGTTGACGTTCTAACTGAAAGGAGCGTTTGAATTTTCTATGCAGCTTATCAAAAGATTACAACACAATGCTTTGCAGACCATTGTGACGTCACTGGTTACCATGATGTCACAATCAAATGACATCACTAATGGCTCTGCTACTGAAGCTGTTAGCAGTACTTTTTACACTGAAGAAACTGCTAATTACTATCTACAAATTTTAAAAAGTTGGAAAATGATGTTGGATGATAAATAAAATCTCACCCTCGTGTCTTTTGATATCAAATATATCAACACTCGTTGATAAAAGTCGCAAAAATCCTCGGCAAGCCTCGGAATTTTTCCACTTTTCTCAACTCGTTTTGATATATTTGATATCAAAAGACACTTGAGTGAGATTCTCTATATATACAACTCAGGTTCAAACTTAAATTTAAATGCCGAGTATAATCCTATCTACTACGAGATTATAGACTACTTAACCTCTTTTGAGTAACAGATCTCTAACTCTTTGTTTATAAAACCATCAGAAATATTTCAAAACTGCTCAATTCCTTGAAGTTCTAAGCAAAACCAAAACCGAAACTAAACAGCACATTTTTGACAGATTTTGCCCACATAGGACGATTAGCACAATCCAAGACTTATAAACCTCCGCTGACGTCATCCTATTGTTCTCCAGTCGGGTTAAATCTCATAAACAGGGACGTTGTAATATCACTGGGATTTTATAGGATATTCAAGTCATATTTGCTATATAATGTGTTATAATATCCCAGGGATTTTATATAATGTCCTGGGTATTTTATTTATATAACTTCCGTTCAGATTGTAACATGTAATATAACATCATATAACAAATGTTTTCATTATATTCCCGAGGATTGAACTCGCAACCTTCATATCTGTAGCCCAGTGAGTGTACCACAAGACTACAGAACTGTTGATTATTAGAATTAGAATAATTTTAGAATGTCCTTTTCAAGATCCGTACGCCAGCAACAGATATTTTACACCCGTTTCCTAAGGTTCATGGAAAAGATCTTCGAAACAAAAAAATGTTGATAAATGTTGTTTTAAGTTTCTTTTCTCGGTTTATTAGTAAGATAAAACACTTCCCCTCGGGTTCTTATGATATTAAAACCCTTTCCCTCGGAAAATCCCTCGGGATGCGGGTTTTAAATATCATAACAACCCTCGGACGTGTTTCATCCTATACATGAAGCATTTCATGTGCCTCACGATTATATCTATATTGATGGACATATGTATAATCCTAATCCAAAACTTAATGCACCTAAGTAAGAAATTGTAATATATAGAGTATTTTCCACAACAGTATCTTCCTTATGTTTAGAAAACATATATACGTATACAAATAATATAATGTACCTTCTCTATGCAACCCTGCCTTTAGCAGCCCCATATGTAGGAACTGCAGAGTAAAACAAGACATAAAGCAACGTTAATGAGTGATTTGCTGTGCTTCAAGCCCGTGTAGTAATAGCAGATAATTTCGAATAGTTGTGAAACATTGATTTCTTTGTTAGATGTTATGTTGAAAGTGCTACATTTACATGTTATTGTTGCCTGTATCAATAAATCGATAAAAAAGAATGATATATGCATGATGAGTTTTTCTTCATGAAATATATACCATGTGACACAATCTATATGTCACATTTGACATTCACACCTTCACATCCAATGAGCTACAAAGCTAGTCCAGTTCTTTTCTTGTGATAATGTCATATTTAGATCAGTATTGGAAGTGATTGCACTGAGCAATTAATATTGTAGTTAAAATTGACAGTTTGACATAGACAAGTAGCAGTGTCCAAGCTTATGGAAAATCACCAAAATACACAAACACACAAACACACACACAAGACGAAACGTTAGCCAGCATAATATTGTAGCAAGATGGTAAATGTAACCACAATGTGGTGTGTATACATGCATAACAACGTTGCATTTACACACTTTGACAAACAAACCCCAATAGTATGTAATTTACTCGCCATACACGTTTTTTATAAACAGAATAACCCACAAGGCCCATGGATCCAATCCATTTTGTGTTTTTTGACTGTGTGACGGTTTATGCATACACATCGTAGCAGAGTAAAGAACATTTACTATACGTTCGAGGTACTGATACACAATCAACCACAGCCATACTGTGTCTGTTCAAAACAAGAACTCTTCTGTCCAATTTACTATGTATATTATATTATCACTTTACTGGATGTGTACCAAATATACTGAACACCTGGGGTGTAACGTACATTTTCATAAAACAAAATACTACAAAACAATATGGCTGACAAACTAAAGAGATCGTTAAGCATACAGTCAAGCTCACTTCAAAAAGGAATTTAGTATGGCATTTTTCATATTTTGTCAGGTTCTTATGGACAAATCCTAAACGATAGTAGTCAATCTTGAACATAGTTCAGAGGGAATAAGGCCATAAAGAGACTTGGATTCTTTTCTCTCTCATTTCAGTATTTTCGATCTGTACATCTTCTAACATTTATTCATTGTTCTTTCCTTCTCACATGTGAAAAATGCATCCATCAGAACTAACACGACTCGTAATGGCAAGGAGGTTTATTCAAAAACAAATGGCATAGCACTCAGGAAAATGACATAACAATGGTGTGTTACAACTGACATTGACACCACAGGCAATTACAACAAAATATATCATAACATCATGTCGAAAGACAGTTTTTGAGTGAGACAGCTTTGGAAAAAAGTACTGTGTTGTTCTTTGGCACACTGTTTAGGCTTTCTCGGCACTGAACAAGTGCGGGATCGGGATGTGCTCACACTCTTGATGGTTAGTCGACGTGGACTAAAACGCCTAAATATTTCTGTATCCATGTCCACTTTTCGTAACGACCTCCTGCGAGAGTGCGCATGCGTCAGAACAGCAAGTCGCTGAAAAGTCTCCTCCACCAAAATCATCTTATACCTGTATCATTATCAGATATTGTGACACAAAAGTCATGTAAGGTGATTATGATGATACCTACAATGGACTCATGTTAGTGAATCATGAAGATGATTTTGGGTTTTGCTTAAAATCAAGTGTCCAAAATGTGTAGAAATGTGAAGGAGAATTTACACAAGTGGACCAGTGCTGATTGACTGAGCGTCCGATTAATCAACAAACAATGGGCAGCCCAAGCAGAGTCAGTGAAGCATTGAGTAGCTCTGTCAGCGAGGAAGATGACCTTCGATACGCTACACAAAGTGTGGATGATATAGACAATGACATTTTCAATGAAATACACAGACGCCTTGGACAACTAGATCGAATTTGTTTTGAAACTGAACTTTTGGACATATACAATGATGATGAAGAAAAACTAAACGAAGTGAGACAAAGTCTTTATGACGTAGCCAAGGATACTCGACACGATACCCCAAATGGATATCTACCAAAACGTGTACAAAGAGAACATTCCAGGAAGTCTGTAATTGAGAAATATGCGTCTGATGTATATTGCCTATATGGTTTTATTACACAGACAATCCCCTCTCATATACTGGAAAAACAAGTACTCAGCAAAGGCAAATCAAACGCACGTCCCTACAACGTACCAGGAGATAGTTTACTGGATACACAAAGAGGTAATGATCTTTTGACCCTAATCTATGCAAAAATGATGGAAATGCGGGATTCTGTGAGCGAACATAATGCCAGTCTGGACAGAAGAATTGAAGAATTACACAGCAAATTCGACACTGAACTCAGGAATATGAAGCGGACCATCGAAGAGAAGAACAGCGATCTAATAACAGCGTCAAGGGAGATAGAGAGGTCTAAAAACGTAGAGCTCAAGCTACGTGGAGACGTACGGATACTAGTCTCTCAACTATGTGAGAAAGATTCACGGATACACCACCTTGAAAGTGATCTGAAAGACAATATTAGTAACCTAACGCGAAAAACCAATGCTATAGACGGCAAAATAGACACAGTAAACACTCGCAACAAGCTTATGTACTCTGAGGCAGTTAGAAGCCCCCTGCTGATCAGAACTGTGAGCTCCAGCGCACAACCAGGACATGAGGCTGACAGTGTTCTGACCAGAACAGCAGAGACCAACCAAACAAAAACTCCAAGTGTTGTGGACATTTCTATTAACCACGAGAAGAATACTATTGGAGACAACACCGAGAACGACGAGGGCGGCGACAGTGACACTATATGTACAAGTCCTACTCATCATGACAGAGTCACCGATGACCATATCAGGGATGTTGGATATGATGACGTTAGCCATAAACAACACGAAGACAATGCTCAGAGATCTGTGAGATTCGACAGTGAATGGTCCAGAGCTTTTAGAGGTGTTTCACCAAAATTTAAAACAAAAAGGTTTGTGCTATCGTATGTTAGAGCGGATAAACCACTAAAGACAGTGCAAGATGCCATATGTGAATATGCTAAACAACGTGGCGTCCATGTGAGTTACGTTCGTTTGCTGAGGCACTGGGAAGGCTACAATCCCACCTACACACTGAGAGTGAACATTGACAGTAGGACAGCAGAACAAGTTACTGAGAATGAAGATTTCTGGCCGCCAAATGTAAGATGTCGGGAATGGATACCACAGTCACACAGAAACAGCAATGGTGCACGCTAACTCATCTAATATGATAGCATTGAACACTTGCCTAATACTTATTATCATGCTAAGTATAGGAACATGGAATGTAAGAGGTGTACTGTATTGTCGCCAGTACTTAGAGAAACTAGCGAGTGACTGTGATGCCCTTGCAGTGTGTGAACACTGGTTGAACGATAGAACGCAGAGCTGGTTTGACTGTCTAAATGATAAGTTTGACGTCGCGGCTAAGGTTAAGGCTAACCAGCGAGGATGTAGAGGGGAAGGCGGTGTGGCAATTTTAGTTAAGAAAAATATGTACAGGTACACTGATATATGTGTGAATGTGAGTATGATAGTGTTGTAGCTGTGAGACTCTCCCGTCCCCAGTGTGCTGATATGTATGTAGTGTGTGCTCTGCTCCCCTCCACTAATCACAACACAGCAGTGTATGAGGAGAGTGTCAAGGAAGTGTTCGACGTGGTTGATGAGCTATCAGAAAGCAGTTATGTTGTTCTTTGTGGAGATTTTAATACAGATCTTGTAATTTACCCAGCATCCCCTCGCTCCACTGTACTGCAGTCATACTTGGATACAAGAAACATGATACCATCATACAACTGTGGTGTCACTCTAGGTCATCTCAAGACATGGTGCAACAAGGCTGGAACACAGTCATCTCTGATTGATTATATTTTCTTGCCAGATGCTCTTCAATCATCTGTGCTGACGACCTCTGTCAATAACAACATCGATTTCGAGATATCGGATCATTCACCAGTAGTGGTATCATTCCTTAGCGATGCGTTCTTAACAGAGCAAAAGCTATGGACTCCCCCAACTTACAAATGGCAGAAGGCGTTTGGCCTTGAACTGAAGATGTACTCATCTGAAGTTAACAAAATACTTGGTGACACCCTTCCAGGCATGACACATGCTGACAGCGATATGGTGGAATATTACTTTGATGCTATAGTGAGCTCTCTCCACACGTCAACAGCAATGTACATCCCAACAGGATACTACAGACCATACCTTCGACCCTATTGGAGAGGATCTAGTCTAGACTACTACCACTACCAGATGCGTCATGCTAGACGACAATGGATATCTCAAGGTAAACCTAGAGGAGATGCACATGGCTCTTATAAACAGTATAAAGCAGCTAAATGCAACTTCCGTCGACAGAAAAGAAAAGCCGAACGGCAATGGGACAGACACAAGTATACAGAGCTGAACTCTGCCTGTGAAGTGGACATTGGTGAATTTTATAGAACTGTCAGGAGACAGAGGAAGACTAATGTAACGTGTACATCTCTACAGTATAAAGACAAGACGGCCAGCACACCCGAAGACATCTGCAATATGTGGACTGATTACTACGGAGATCTGCTGTCTCCTCTCGATAGGCCTGAGTTTGAAACGGACTTTTATGAGGAAACAAAATCAAAGGTTTGTGATATAGCAAACAGTAACATATCTGAGAACGATCCAATCCTGGCGACAAGTATTGCATCTAATGAAGTGAAATCAACCATTAAGAGGCTGAAAAAGAATAAGTCTCCTGGACCAGACTGTATTACTGTAGAACACCTCTGTAATGCTGACAATCTTCTGTTTAAACATCTGGCACACCTCTACAATATGATGATCAGTACTTGTTACACGCCTGTCATGATGAGAACTGGAACTATTATTCCCATCTACAAAGGGAATAATAAAGATAAATGCAACCCAGCTAATTATCGCAACGTTAATGAGTGATTTGCTGTGCTTCAAGCCCGTGTAGTAATAGCAGATAATTTCGAATGGTTGTGAAACATTGATTTCTTTGTTAGATGTTATGTTGAAAGTGCTACATTTACATGTTATTGTTGCCTGTATCAATAAATCGATAAAAAAGAATGATATATGCATGATGAGTTTTTCTTCATGAAATATATACCATGTGACACAATCTATATGTCACATTTGACATTCACACCTTCACATCCAATGAGCTACAAAGCTAGTCCAGTTCTTTTCTTGTGATAATGTCATATTTAGATCAGTATTGGAAGTGATTGCACTGAGCAATTAATATTGTAGTTAAAATTGACAGATTGACATAGACAAGTAGCAGTGTCCAAGCTTATGGAAAATCACCAAACTACACACACACACACACACACACACACACACACACACACACACACACACACACACACACACACACACACACACACACACACACACACACGCAAGACGAAACGTTAGCCAGCACAATATTGTAGCAAGATGGTAAATGTAACCACAATGTGGTGGGTATACATGCATAACAACATTGCATTTACACACTTTGACAAACAAACCCCAATAGTATGTAATTTATTCGCCGTACACGTTTTTTTATAAACAGAATAACCCACAAGGCCCATGGATCCAATCCATTTTGTGTTTCTGACTGTGTGACGGTTTATGCATACACATCGTAGCAGAGTAAAGAACATTTACAATACGTTCGAGGTATTGATACACAATCAAGCTCACTTCAAAAAGGAATTTAGTACGGCATTTTTCATATTTTGTCAGGTTCTTATGGACAAATCCTAAACGATAGAAGTCTATCTTGAACATAGTTCAGAGGGAATAAAGCCATAAAGAGACTTGGATTCTTTTCTCTCTCATTTCAGTATTTTCGATCTGTACATCTTCTAACATTTATTCATTGTTCTTTCCTTCTCACATGTGAAAAATGCATCCATCAGAACTAACACGACTCGTAATGGCAAGGAGGTTTATTCAATAACAAATGGCATAGCACTCAGGAAAATGACATAACAATGGTGTGTTACAACTGACATTGACACCACAGGCAATTACAACAAAATATATCATAACATCATGTCGAAAGACAGTTTTTGAGTGAGACAGCTTTGGAAAAAAGTACTGTGTTGTTCTTTGGCACACTGTTTAGGCTTTCTCGGCACTGAACAAGCGCGGGATCGGGATGTGCTCACACTCTTGATGGTTAGTCGACGTGGACTAAAACGCCTAAATATTTCTGTATCCATGTCCACTTTTCGTAAGGACCTCCTGCATAACTGGACGCTTTTTCTCAGAAGGTTTGAAATATCTTTGTCATCCATTGTTCTTCTTTTGACTTTATGCATCTGGGGTATCTGTCTTCTCTTCGCTCCTTCAGGAATATCTATCATGCTGCTGTCATGGTCGCTCAGTGGGTAGCCTACCAAGGGCGGATATCCCAGGTCAAAAGAGTCTTCAAAGGAAAGGCAACTCTCAGTGAATGAGTAGTCAACCAGCGACTTGTTAAGGGCTTTGCAGGAAGGGGAAGTCATAGTATTTTTGATAGTATCTTTAGAACTAATCCTGAGGTAAACAGATAATGGAACACTGAGGAATATCCACTCGAAGATGGTTTATATTCAGATATACAGATGACACTGACCATGTCTGACACTGAGACAAAACAAGATTGGTGCCAATCACGGTAAGCTCACCAACCATGTTGTTACAGACAGTCCCGTCACAATGGGGGATGATACAGTCTATCATTTATAATCGTACTGTAACTACCTGTCTTCAGACGATTATATGTAAATATTTAGTGGCATGAAAAAAGAAGTCACCGAGTCAACTGAAGTTTGTAGACATCGACAAGGATGAAACGACGATAGGCAAGATAGCGGTTTTGAATCGACTAACAGGGCATAAATGGTGTCAGGATCAGTTTACTGTAGAAGTTATGGAAATAATATCTAGAAACAAAACGTCCAAATGTCAACATGCAATTAAATCCATGCCAGGCATTGTTTTACTGTAAAGAAAGAATGCTTCAATGTATAGATCAGTATTCTGTTTCAGCGCCAAATTAATAACAATATATTTGTACATGTATAGGATTTATCTGTTTAATGACACGGGTACTTCTAATTTCTAAGAACTTGAACTTAATTATGCCATATAGATATTTGTCATCGTTATAGGCACATACATACCTTGTTTATCTGATTAAAGTATTTTCTTTCTTACATATGATCAAGTTATATTTTTAATCTAACATTCGAATTGAAAGAGAAATACACATATTTCTTGCAATACACGAATTTCTGTCCTTCGCCAGTTGTTTGGAAATGAAAATGCTCTTGATTGATTGTACTTGTGCGTCCTACTGTAACAACATGGCTGGCTGGAAGAGTAAACAAGACTTCAGTTTAAGGTTGTTTGTGTAAACAAAGGACTCAATGAGATCATATCAGAAACCTACTTATGTTTTGTGTTTTAGACACTTCAGTGATCTTGGCTGAGTGGATTTGTCTGATGATAATCGGGATTATTTGACAGATGGGTCTCTGTGTCTGACGATGCAACCCTTCCCTCCGTATTTAATCGGCCTCCCTCTGTATTTGGTTAGTTTACCTCAGGCTTTTAAATCGTCTACTATTACCAGAAAAGTATGGATTCCTCTGCTCTGAATGTCAGAAACAAACAGTTGGTGGATTACTCATTTACCGAGAGTTGTCTTTCCCTTGATGTTTCCTTCAATCAGAGCTATCTGCCTCTACTGGATTGTTCTAGAAGGGAGAAGGAAGAAACAGATTGTGTGGATTCTACATCAGTTCTACACAATCTACAGTCATATCTAACAGCAATGATGATGGAAACCCCCAGCATAGTAGATTGCAGACCCATACGAAAAGACCAAATCAAGACAAGACTGATGCAGACACTTGAGTCGGAGAAGACGGAAGAGGAGAAACGGAAGGCCAGGATTATCATGTCCGTTCTCAAGAGAGGCAAAATGTACAGATCAGTTTTCAGACGATTCAGCCCTCGGCGAGTCACCCTCAAACGTGGAGCAACATTCCATCATCTCAAACGCCAAGATGGAACACTCAAATCGATCAGACCTGCACACACAAGACATAATGCCACGTTAATGAGTGATTTGCTGTGCTTCAAGCCCATGTAGTAATCGCAGATAATTTATTTGCTGTGCTTCAAGCCTGCGTAGTAATAGCAGATAATTTCGAATAGTTGTGAAACATTGATTTCTTTGTTAGATGTTATGTTGAAAGTGCTACATTTACATGTTATTGTTGCCTGTATCAATAAATCGTGAAAAAGAATGATATATGCATGATGAGTTTTTCTTCATGAAATATATACCATGTGACACAATCTATATGTCACATTTGACATTCACACCTTCACATCCAATGAGCTACAAAGCTAGTCCAGTTCTTTTCTTGTGATAATGTCATATTTAGATCAGTATTGGAAGTGATTGCACTGAGCAATTAATATTGTAGTTAAAATTGACAGTTTGACATAGACAAGTAGCAGTGTCCAAGCTTATGGAAAATCACCAAAATACACAAACACACAAACACACACACAAGACGAAACGTTAGCCAGCATAATATTGTAGCAAGATGGTAAATGTAACCACAATGTGGTGTGTATACATGCATAACAACGTTGCATTTACACACTTTGACAAACAAACCCCAATAGTATGTAATTTACTCGCCATACACGTTTTTTATAAACAGAATAACCCACAAGGCCCATGGATCCAATCCATTTTGTGTTTTTTGACTGTGTGACGGTTTATGCATACACATCGTAGCAGAGTAAAGAACATTTACTATACGTTCGAGGTACTGATACACAATCAACCACAGCCATACTGTGTCTGTTCAAAACAAGAACTCTTCTGTCCAATTTACTATGTATATTATATTATCACTTTACTGGATGTGTACCAAATATACTGAACACCTGGGGTGTAACGTACATTTTCATAAAACAAAATACTACAAAACAATATGGCTGACAAACTAAAGAGATCGTTAAGCATACAGTCAAGCTCACTTCAAAAAGGAATTTAGTATGGCATTTTTCATATTTTGTCAGGTTCTTATGGACAAATCCTAAACGATAGTAGTCAATCTTGAACATAGTTCAGAGGGAATAAGGCCATAAAGAGACTTGGATTCTTTTCTCTCTCATTTCAGTATTTTCGATCTGTACATCTTCTAACATTTATTCATTGTTCTTTCCTTCTCACATGTGAAAAATGCATCCATCAGAACTAACACGACTCGTAATGGCAAGGAGGTTTATTCAAAAACAAATGGCATAGCACTCAGGAAAATGACATAACAATGGTGTGTTACAACTGACATTGACACCACAGGCAATTACAACAAAATATATCATAACATCATGTCGAAAGACAGTTTTTGAGTGAGACAGCTTTGGAAAAAAGTACTGTGTTGTTCTTTGGCACACTGTTTAGGCTTTCTCGGCACTGAACAAGTGCGGGATCGGGATGTGCTCACACTCTTGATGGTTAGTCGACGTGGACTAAAACGCCTAAATATTTCTGTATCCATGTCCACTTTTCGTAACGACCTCCTGCGAGAGTGCGCATGCGTCAGAACAGCAAGTCGCTGAAAAGTCTCCTCCACCAAAATCATCTTATACCTGTATCATTATCAGATATTGTGACACAAAAGTCATGTAAGGTGATTATGATGATACCTACAATGGACTCATGTTAGTGAATCATGAAGATGATTTTGGGTTTTGCTTAAAATCAAGTGTCCAAAATGTGTAGAAATGTGAAGGAGAATTTACACAAGTGGACCAGTGCTGATTGACTGAGCGTCCGATTAATCAACAAACAATGGGCAGCCCAAGCAGAGTCAGTGAAGCATTGAGTAGCTCTGTCAGCGAGGAAGATGACCTTCGATACGCTACACAAAGTGTGGATGATATAGACAATGACATTTTCAATGAAATACACAGACGCCTTGGACAACTAGATCGAATTTGTTTTGAAACTGAACTTTTGGACATATACAATGATGATGAAGAAAAACTAAACGAAGTGAGACAAAGTCTTTATGACGTAGCCAAGGATACTCGACACGATACCCCAAATGGATATCTACCAAAACGTGTACAAAGAGAACATTCCAGGAAGTCTGTAATTGAGAAATATGCGTCTGATGTATATTGCCTATATGGTTTTATTACACAGACAATCCCCTCTCATATACTGGAAAAACAAGTACTCAGCAAAGGCAAATCAAACGCACGTCCCTACAACGTACCAGGAGATAGTTTACTGGATACACAAAGAGGTAATGATCTTTTGACCCTAATCTATGCAAAAATGATGGAAATGCGGGATTCTGTGAGCGAACATAATGCCAGTCTGGACAGAAGAATTGAAGAATTACACAGCAAATTCGACACTGAACTCAGGAATATGAAGCGGACCATCGAAGAGAAGAACAGCGATCTAATAACAGCGTCAAGGGAGATAGAGAGGTCTAAAAACGTAGAGCTCAAGCTACGTGGAGACGTACGGATACTAGTCTCTCAACTATGTGAGAAAGATTCACGGATACACCACCTTGAAAGTGATCTGAAAGACAATATTAGTAACCTAACGCGAAAAACCAATGCTATAGACGGCAAAATAGACACAGTAAACACTCGCAACAAGCTTATGTACTCTGAGGCAGTTAGAAGCCCCCTGCTGATCAGAACTGTGAGCTCCAGCGCACAACCAGGACATGAGGCTGACAGTGTTCTGACCAGAACAGCAGAGACCAACCAAACAAAAACTCCAAGTGTTGTGGACATTTCTATTAACCACGAGAAGAATACTATTGGAGACAACACCGAGAACGACGAGGGCGGCGACAGTGACACTATATGTACAAGTCCTACTCATCATGACAGAGTCACCGATGACCATATCAGGGATGTTGGATATGATGACGTTAGCCATAAACAACACGAAGACAATGCTCAGAGATCTGTGAGATTCGACAGTGAATGGTCCAGAGCTTTTAGAGGTGTTTCACCAAAATTTAAAACAAAAAGGTTTGTGCTATCGTATGTTAGAGCGGATAAACCACTAAAGACAGTGCAAGATGCCATATGTGAATATGCTAAACAACGTGGCGTCCATGTGAGTTACGTTCGTTTGCTGAGGCACTGGGAAGGCTACAATCCCACCTACACACTGAGAGTGAACATTGACAGTAGGACAGCAGAACAAGTTACTGAGAATGAAGATTTCTGGCCGCCAAATGTAAGATGTCGGGAATGGATACCACAGTCACACAGAAACAGCAATGGTGCACGCTAACTCATCTAATATGATAGCATTGAACACTTGCCTAATACTTATTATCATGCTAAGTATAGGAACATGGAATGTAAGAGGTGTACTGTATTGTCGCCAGTACTTAGAGAAACTAGCGAGTGACTGTGATGCCCTTGCAGTGTGTGAACACTGGTTGAACGATAGAACGCAGAGCTGGTTTGACTGTCTAAATGATAAGTTTGACGTCGCGGCTAAGGTTAAGGCTAACCAGCGAGGATGTAGAGGGGAAGGCGGTGTGGCAATTTTAGTTAAGAAAAATATGTACAGGTACACTGATATATGTGTGAATGTGAGTATGATAGTGTTGTAGCTGTGAGACTCTCCCGTCCCCAGTGTGCTGATATGTATGTAGTGTGTGCTCTGCTCCCCTCCACTAATCACAACACAGCAGTGTATGAGGAGAGTGTCAAGGAAGTGTTCGACGTGGTTGATGAGCTATCAGAAAGCAGTTATGTTGTTCTTTGTGGAGATTTTAATACAGATCTTGTAATTTACCCAGCATCCCCTCGCTCCACTGTACTGCAGTCATACTTGGATACAAGAAACATGATACCATCATACAACTGTGGTGTCACTCTAGGTCATCTCAAGACATGGTGCAACAAGGCTGGAACACAGTCATCTCTGATTGATTATATTTTCTTGCCAGATGCTCTTCAATCATCTGTGCTGACGACCTCTGTCAATAACAACATCGATTTCGAGATATCGGATCATTCACCAGTAGTGGTATCATTCCTTAGCGATGCGTTCTTAACAGAGCAAAAGCTATGGACTCCCCCAACTTACAAATGGCAGAAGGCGTTTGGCCTTGAACTGAAGATGTACTCATCTGAAGTTAACAAAATACTTGGTGACACCCTTCCAGGCATGACACATGCTGACAGCGATATGGTGGAATATTACTTTGATGCTATAGTGAGCTCTCTCCACACGTCAACAGCAATGTACATCCCAACAGGATACTACAGACCATACCTTCGACCCTATTGGAGAGGATCTAGTCTAGACTACTACCACTACCAGATGCGTCATGCTAGACGACAATGGATATCTCAAGGTAAACCTAGAGGAGATGCACATGGCTCTTATAAACAGTATAAAGCAGCTAAATGCAACTTCCGTCGACAGAAAAGAAAAGCCGAACGGCAATGGGACAGACACAAGTATACAGAGCTGAACTCTGCCTGTGAAGTGGACATTGGTGAATTTTATAGAACTGTCAGGAGACAGAGGAAGACTAATGTAACGTGTACATCTCTACAGTATAAAGACAAGACGGCCAGCACACCCGAAGACATCTGCAATATGTGGACTGATTACTACGGAGATCTGCTGTCTCCTCTCGATAGGCCTGAGTTTGAAACGGACTTTTATGAGGAAACAAAATCAAAGGTTTGTGATATAGCAAACAGTAACATATCTGAGAACGATCCAATCCTGGCGACAAGTATTGCATCTAATGAAGTGAAATCAACCATTAAGAGGCTGAAAAAGAATAAGTCTCCTGGACCAGACTGTATTACTGTAGAACACCTCTGTAATGCTGACAATCTTCTGTTTAAACATCTGGCACACCTCTACAATATGATGATCAGTACTTGTTACACGCCTGTCATGATGAGAACTGGAACTATTATTCCCATCTACAAAGGGAATAATAAAGATAAATGCAACCCAGCTAATTATCGCGGTATCACTCTAACATCCGTGATTGGGAAGGTATTTGAGAGGCTGTTGCTAGACAGACTGGAGTCCTACATCAAATCTATTAATCCTGATTTCCCACATCGTCTCCAATGCGGCTTCCGGAAAGAGCATGGCGCCAGTGTTGCTACATATGTGTTAAAAGAGGCTATTTCCTATTATCAAGATAGACACTCAAATATATATGTTGCCTTTCTGGATAACGAAAAGGCCTTCGACAGGATATGGCATGAGGGGCTGCTACTGAAACTATACAATCTTGGTGTGAAAGGCCGTGCATGGCACATTATCCGTCAATCTTACCAAGAAGCAAGTGCTTGTGTTAAATACAATGGGAGCACAGGTGATTTGTTCAATGTTCAACAAGGAGTAGGACAAGGTCGTGTGCTCTCAGCATGGATGTTTCTAGTCTATATTAATGACCTGATATCTCAGCTTGATAATCTACAATGTGGACTAATTGTTGGTAAGGAGCACATCCCAACGGTAGTACTGGCTGATGACACTACTGTTGTGAGTACGAGTGTACATGGACTGAATATGTCTCTTGATACTATCCACCAGTATGCTCGGCGCTGGAGACTGACATATAACGCCAATAAGAGCTGTGTCTTGTCTTTTTGCAATAACAGAAGACATTGTAATAGACCTGCGTTCAGAATTGGAGATGTGACAATGAAGATCCAAAGCAGTACGATTTATGCCGGCTCTCTGATACACACGGGAAAAGCAAGTGAACGAACTGCTAGGGCTTGTGCTAAGGCGCGACAGACAATCAACTCCTTAAGAAATGTTGGTCTTAGAGCTGGAGGATTGAGCCCAGTATCTTCATCGAATATCTGGCAACGAGTGATCTTCCCCACTGCCTTCTATGCATGTGAGCTCTGGCCTAATATCAACAACCGTGAGATCAGTGAGATGGAAACCCTACAGCGCTACTTTGCACGACGAGTCCAAAACCTTCACAGGAGATCCTCTACAGCTGCTACAACCCAGGTTCTAGGATTGTGGTCAATGCTGGGCAAGGTGGAGAAAATGAAGCTTCTCTTTCTTGGAAGACTCTGTAGAGCAGCAGGCACAACCATTGTGAAGCCGATTTTCTATCTCAGACTATCCCAGTATGTCACCACGATCTCACACAGTGCCAGATCCATAACACATGATCTACTGAATGTGGCTCAAAAGAATGGATTCTCAGGCGTCTTAGATAAACTAATCAACTCTGGGGAATTTCCATCTAAGAGTGTATGGAAGAGCATGGTACAACGAGCTATTAGTGAGTCTGAAAATATGAATTGGAGAAATACTTTGCAACAACGTCCAGACATGCATAGGTTTAGTGCTATCCACACCCGCCTTGCCCCACATCGTCTCTGGTCTCTGTGTATATGGTATGATATTGCTTCCCCCCCTGTATATGCTCTTGTAAAGCTCGGCATATTACCTGTAACGTCTGGACTGTCTCTTATCTGTAACAGTGAATGTGATGACATTGTTAAGCACCAATTGCTTTACTGTGATGGCCTAATGAAACAGAGAAATGTGCTTAGTGAGTCTCTATTTGACAATGTTAGCCTTGAAACATATCTCAGACTTGAGGACACGTCTAGTGATGCCGTCAAGATTCTGACATACCTCGGTGCTATTACAGATGTGGTCCAGGACATGACACTTGACAGCTGGGCAACATTCATGAGTATCGTGGCTAAACATGTCAGCTCATGGAACTTAACATCCATATTGTATTTGTGAAGCTATGTCACACATCATGTAAATAGAGTTTCACGCATCACTTCATTATTGCTTACCCAGCTCAACCTGTTGTATTTACATGTATTTTGTCATTGCCGTTGTCAAATAATGTAATGTAATTGTATGTACTACTCTCCAAATCATTGGGGGAAATAAAGAGTATTCATTCATTCGTTAATGAGTGATTTGCTCTGCTTCAAGCCCATGTAGTAATCGCAGATAATTTATTTGCTGTGCTTCAAGCCCATGTAGTAATAGCAGATAATTTCGAATGGTTGTGAAACATTGATTTCTTTGACATTCACACCTTCACATCCAATGAGCTACAAAGCTAGTCCAGTTCTTTTCTTGTGATAATGTCATATTTAGATCAGTATTGGAAGTGATTGCACTGAGCAATTAATATTGTAGTTAAAATTGACAGTTTGACATAGACAAGTAGCAGTGTCCAAGCTTATGGAAAATCACCAAAATACACAAACACACAAACACACACACAAGACGAAACGTTAGCCAGCATAATATTGTAGCAAGATGGTAAATGTAACCACAATGTGGTGTGTATACATGCATAACAACGTTGCATTTACACACTTTGACAAACAAACCCCAATAGTATGTAATTTATTCGCCGTACACGTTTTTTTATAAACAGAATAACCCACAAGGCCCATGGATCCAATCCATTTTGTGTTTCTGACTGTGTGACGGTTTATGCATACACATCGTAGCAGAGAAAAGAACATTTACTATACGTTCGAGGTACTAATACACAATCAACCACAGCCATACTGTGTCTGTTCAAAACAAGAACTTTTCTGTCCAATTTACTATGTATATTATACTATCACTTTACTGGATGTGTACCAAATATACTGAACAACTGTGGTGTAACGTACATTTTCATAAAACAAAATACTACAAAACAATATGGCTGACAAACTAAAGAGATCGTTAAGCATACAGTCAAGCTCACTTCAAAAAGGAATTTAGTATGGCATTTTTCATATTTTGTCAGGTTCTTATGGACAAATCCTAAACGATAGTAGTCAATCTTGAACATAGTTCAGAGGGAATAAGGCCATAAAGGGACTTGGATTCTTTTCTCTCTCATTTCAGTATTTTCGATCTGTACATCTTCTAACATTTATTCATTGTTCTTTCCTTCTCACATGTGAAAAATGCATCCATCAGAACTAACACGACTCGTAATGGCAAGGAGGTTTATTCAATAACAAATGGCATAGCACTCAGGAAAATGACATAACAATGGTGTGTTACAACTGACATTGACACCACAGGCAATTACAACAAAATATATCATAACATCATGTCGAAAGACAGTTTTTGAGTGAGACAGCTTTGGAAAAAAGTACTGTGTTGTTCTTTGGCACACTGTTTAGGCTTTCTCGGCACTGAACAAGCGCGGGATCGGGATGTGCTCACACTCTTGATGGTTAGTCGACGTGGACTAAAACGCCTAAATATTTCTGTATCCATGTCCACTTTTCGTAAGGACCTCCTGCATAACTGGACGCTTTTCCTCAGAAGGTTTGAAATATCTTTGTCATCCATTGTTCTTCTTTTGACTTTATGCATCTGGGGTATCTGTCTTCTTTTCGCTCCTTCAGGAATATCTATCATGCTGCTGTCATGGTCGCTCAGTGGGTAGTCTACCAAGGGCGGATATCCCAGGTCAAAAGAGTCTTCAAAGGAAAGGCAACTCTCAGTGAATGAGTAGTCAACCAGCGACTTGTTAAGGGCTTTGCAGGAAGGGGAAGTCATAGTATTTTTGATAGTATCTTTAGAACTAATCCTGAGGTAAACAGATAATGGAACACTGAGGAATATCCACTCGCAGATGGTTTATATTCAGATATACAGATGACACTGACCATGTCTGACACTGAGACAAGACAAGATTGGTGCCAATCACGGAAAGCTCACCACCATGTTGTTACAGACAGTCCCATCACAATGGGGGATGATACAGTCTATCATTTATAATCGTACTGTAACTACCTGTCTTCAGACGATTATATGTAAATATTTAGTGGCATGAAAAAAGAAGTCACCGAGTCAACTGAAGTTTGTAGACATCGACAAGGATGAAACGACGATAGGCAAGATAGCGGTTTTGAATCAACTAACAAGGCATAAATGGTGTCAGGATCAGTTTACTGTAGAAGTTATGGAAATAATATCTAGAAACAAAACGTCCAAATGTCAACATGCACTTAAATCCATGCCATGCATTGTTTTACTGTAAAGAAAGAATGCTTCAATATATAGATCAGTATTCTGTTTCAGCGCCAAATTAATAACAATATATTTGTACATGTATAGGATTTATCTGTTTAATGACACGGGTACTTCTAATTTCTAAGAACTTGAACTTAATTATGCCATATAGATATTTGTCATCGTTATAGGCACATACATACCTTGTTTATCTGATTAAAGTATTTTCTTTCTTACATATGATCAAGTTATATTTTTAATCTAACATTCGAATTGAAAGAGAAATACACATATTTCTTGCAATACACGAATTTCTGTCCTTCGCCAGTTGTTTGGAAATGAAAATGCTCTTGATTGATTGTACTTGTGCGTCCTACTGTAACAACATGGCTGGCTGGAAGAGTAAACAAGACTTCAGTTTAAGGTTGTTTGTGTAAACAAAGGACTCAATGAGATCATATCAGAAACCTACTTATGTTTTGTGTTTTAGACACTTCAGTGATCTTGGCTGAGTGGATTTGTCTGATGATAATCGGGATTATTTGACAGATGGGTCTCTGTGTCTGACGATGTAACCCTTCCCTCCGTATTTAATCGGCCTCCCTCTGTATTTGGTTAGTTTACCTCAGGCTTTCAAATCGTCTACTATTACCAGAAAAGTATGGATTCCTCTGCTCTGAATGTCAGAAACAAACAGTTGGTGGATTACTCATTTACCGAGAGTTGTCTTTCCCTTGATGTTTCCTTCAATCAGAGCTATCTGCCTCTACTGGATTGTTCTAGAAGGGAGAAGGAAGAAACAGATTGTGTGGATTCTACATCAGTTCTACACAATCTACAGTCATATCTAACAGCAATGATGATGGAGACCCCCAGCATAGTAGATTGCAGGCCCATACGAAAAGACCAAATCAAGACAAGACTGATGCAGACACTTGAGTCGGAGAAGACGGAAGAGGAGAAACGGAAGGCCAGGATTATCATGTCCGTTCTCAAGAGAGGCAAAATGCACAGATCAGTTTTCAGACGATTCAGCCCTCGGCGAGTCACCCTCAAACGTGGAGCAACATTCCATCCTCTCAAACGCCAAGATGGAACACTCAAATCGATCAGACCTGCACACACAAGACATAATGCCACGTTAATGAGTGATTTGCTGTGCTTCAAGCCCATGTAGTAATCGCAGATAATTTATTTGCTGTGCTTCAAGTCCGTGTAGTAATAGCAGATAATTTCGAATGGTTGTGAAACATTGATTTCTTTGTTAGATGTTATGTTGAAAGTGCTACATTTACATGTTATTGTTGCCTGTATCAATAAATCGATAAAAAAGAATGATATATGCATGATGAGTTTTTCTTCATGAAATATATACCATGTGACACAATCTATATGTCACATTTGACATTCACACCTTCACATCCAATGAGCTACAAAGCTAGTCCAGTTCTTTTCTTGTGATAATGTCATATTTAGATCAGTATTGGAAGTGATTGCACTGAGCAATTAATATTGTAGTTAAAATTGACAGTTTGACATAGACAAGTAGCAGTGTCCAAGCTTATGGAAAATCACCAAAATACACAAACACACAAACACACACACAAGACGAAACGTTAGCCAGCATAATAATGTAGCAAGATGGTAAATGTAACCACAATGTGGTGTGTATACATGCATAACAACGTTGCATTTACACACTTTGACAAACAAACCCCAATAGTATGTAATTTATTCGCCGTACACGTTTTTTTATAAACAGAATAACCCACAAGGCCCATGGATCCAATCCATTTTGTGTTTCTGACTGTGTGACGGTTTATGCATACACATCGTAGCAGAGTAAAGAACATTTACTATACGTTCGAGGTACTGATACACAATCAACCACAGCCATACTGTGTCTGTTCAAAACAAGAACTTTTCTGTCCAATTTACTATGTATATTATACTATCACTTTACTGGATGTGTACCAAATATACTGAACAACTGTGGTGTAACGTACATTTTCATAAAACAAAATACTACAAAACAACATGGCTGACAAACTAAAGAGATCGTTAAGCATACAGTCAAGCTCACTTCGAAAAGGAATTTAGTATGGCATTTTTCATATTTTGTCAGGTTCTTATGGACAAATCCTAAACGATAGTAGTCAATCTTGAACATAGTTCAGAGGGAATAAGGCCATAAAGGGACTTGGATTCTTTTCTCTCTCATTTCAGTATTTTCGATCTGTACATCTTCTAACATTTATTCATTGTTCTTTCCTTCTCACATGTGAAAAATGCATCCATCAGAACTAACACGACTCGTAATGGCAAGGAGGTTTATTCAATAACAAATGGCATAGCACTCAGGAAAATGACATAACAATGGTGTGTTACAACTGACATTGACACCACAGGCAATTACAACAAAATATATCATAACATCATGTCGAAAGACAGTTTTTGAGTGAGACAGCTTTGGAAAAAAGTACTGTGTTGTTCTTTGGCACACTGTTTAGGCTTTCTTGGCACTGAACAAGCGCGGGATCGGGATGTGCTCACACTCTTGATGGTTAGTCGACGTGGACTAAAACGCCTAAATATTTCTGTATCCATGTCCACTTTTCGTAAGGACCTCCTGCATAACTGGACGCTTTTTCTCAGAAGGTTTGAAATATCTTTGTCATCCATTGTTCTTCTTTTGACTTTATGCATCTGGGGTATCTGTCTTCTCTTCGCTCCTTCAGGAATATCTATCATGCTGCTGTCATGGTCGCTCAGTGGGTAGTCTACCAAGGGCGGATATCCCAGGTCAAAAGAGTCTTCAAAGGAAAGGCAACTCTCAGTGAATGAGTAGTCAACCAGCGACTTGTTAAGGGCTTTGCAGGAAGGGGAAGTCATAGTATTTTTGATAGTATCTTTAGAACTAATCCTGAGGTAAACAGATAATGGAACACTGAGGAATATCCACTCGCAGATGGTTTATATTCAGATATACAGATGACACTGACCATGTCTGACACTGAGACAAGACAAGATTGGTGCCAATCACGGAAAGCTCACCACCATGTTGTTACAGACAGTCCCATCACAATGGGGGATGATACAGTCTATCATTTATAATCGTACTGTAACTACCTGTCTTCAGACGATTATATGTAAATATTTAGTGGCATGAAAAAAGAAGTCACCGAGTCAACTGAAGTTTGTAGACATCGACAAGGATGAAACGACGATAGGCAAGATAGCGGTTTTGAATCAACTAACAAGGCATAAATGGTGTCAGGATCAGTTTACTGTAGAAGTTATGGAAATAATATCTAGAAACAAAACGTCCAAATGTCAACATGCACTTAAATCCATGCCATGCATTGTTTTACTGTAAAGAAAGAATGCTTCAATATATAGATCAGTATTCTGTTTCAGCGCCAAATTAATAACAATATACTTGTACATGTATAGGATTTATCTGTTTAATGACACGGGTACTTCTAATTTCTAAGAACTTGAACTTAATTATGCCATATAGATATTTGTCATCGTTATAGGCACATACATACCTTGTTTATCTGATTAAAGTATTTTCTTTCTTACATATGATCAAGTTATATTTTTAATCTAACATTCGAATTGAAAGAGAAATACACATATTTCTTGCAATACACGAATTTCTGTCCTTCGCCAGTTGTTTGGAAATGAAAATGCTCTTGATTGATTGTACTTGTGCGTCCTACTGTAACAACATGGCTGGCTGGAAGAGTAAACAAGACTTCAGTTTAAGGTTGTTTGTGTAAACAAAGGACTCAATGAGATCATATCAGAAACCTACTTATGTTTTGTGTTTTAGACACTTCAGTGATCTTGGCTGAGTGGATTTGTCTGATGATAATCGGGATTATTTGACAGATGGGTCTCTGTGTCTGACGATGTAACCCTTCCCTCCGTATTTAATCGGCCTCCCTCTGTATTTGGTTAGTTTACCTCAGGCTTTCAAATCGTCTACTATTACCAGAAAAGTATGGATTCCTCTGCTCTGAATGTCAGAAACAAACAGTTGGTGGATTACTCATTTACCGAGAGTTGTCTTTCCCTTGATGTTTCCTTCAATCAGAGCTATCTGCCTCTACTGGATTGTTCTAGAAGGGAGAAGGAAGAAACAGATTGTGTGGATTCTACATCAGTTCTACACAATCTACAGTCATATCTAACAGCAATGATGATGGAGACCCCCAGCATAGTAGATTGCAGGCCCATACGAAAAGACCAAATCAAGACAAGACTGATGCAGACACTTGAGTCGGAGAAGACGGAAGAGGAGAAACGGAAGGCCAGGATTATCATGTCCGTTCTCAAGAGAGGCAAAATGCACAGATCAGTTTTCAGACGATTCAGCCCTCGGCGAGTCACCCTCAAACGTGGAGCAACATTCCATCCTCTCAAACGCCAAGATGGAACACTCAAATCGATCAGACCTGCACACACAAGACATAATGCCACGTTAATGAGTGATTTGCTGTGCTTCAAGCCCATGTAGTAATCGCAGATAATTTATTTGCTGTGCTTCAAGTCCGTGTAGTAATAGCAGATAATTTCGAATGGTTGTGAAACATTGATTTCTTTGTTAGATGTTATGTTGAAAGTGCTACATTTACATGTTATTGTTGCCTGTATCAATAAATCGATAAAAAAGAATGATATATGCATGATGAGTTTTTCTTCATGAAATATATACCATGTGACACAATCTATATGTCACATTTGACATTCACACCTTCACATCCAATGAGCTACAAAGCTAGTCCAGTTCTTTTCTTGTGATAATGTCATATTTAGATCAGTATTGGAAGTGATTGCACTGAGCAATTAATATTGTAGTTAAAATTGACAGTTTGACATAGACAAGTAGCAGTGTCCAACCTTATGGAAAATCACCAAAATACACAAACACACAAACACACACACAAGACGAAACGTTAGCCAGCATAATATTGTAGCAAGATGGTAAATGTAACCACAATGTGGTGTGTATACATGCATAACAACGTTGCATTTACACACTTTGACAAACAAACCCCAATAGTATGTAATCTATTCGCCGTACACGTTTTTTTATAAACAGAATAACCCACAAGGCCCATGGATCCAATCCATTTTGTGTTTCTGACTGTGTGACGGTTTATGCATACACATCGTAGCAGAGTAAAGAACATTTACTATACGTTCGAGGTACTGATACACAATCAACCACAGCCATACTGTGTCTGTTCAAAACAAGAACTTTTCTGTCCAATTTACTATGTATATTATATTATCACTTTACTGGTGTGTACCAAATATACTGAACACCTGGGGTGTAACGTACATTTTCATAAAACAAAATACTACAAAACAACATGGCTGACAAACTAAAGAGATCGTTAAGCATACAGTCAAGCTCACTTCAAAAAGGAATTTAGTATGGCATTTTTCATATTTTGTCAGGTTCTTATGGACAAATCCTAAACGATAGTAGTCAATCTTGAACATAGTTCAGAGGGAATAAGGCCATAAAGGGACTTGGATTCTTTTCTCTCTCATTTCAGTATTTTCGATCTGTACATCTTCTAACATTTATTCATTGTTCTTTCCTTCTCACATGTGAAAAATGCATCCATCAGAACTAACACGACTCGTAATGGCAAGGAGGTTTATTCAATAACAAATGGCATAGCACTCAGGAAAATGACATAACAATGGTGTGTTACAACTGACATTGACACCACAGGCAATTACAACAAAATATATCATAACATCATGTCGAAAGACAGTTTTTGAGTGAGACAGCTTTGGAAAAAAGTACTGTGTTGTTCTTTGGCACACTGTTTAGGCTTTCTTGGCACTGAACAAGCGCGGGATCGGGATGTGCTCACACTCTTGATGGTTAGTCGACGTGGACTAAAACGCCTAAATATTTCTGTATCCATGTCCACTTTTCGTAAGGACCTCCTGCATAACTGGACGCTTTTTCTCAGAAGGTTTGAAATATCTTTGTCATCCATTGTTCTTCTTTTGACTTTATGCATCTGGGGTATCTGTCTTCTCTTCGCTCCTTCAGGAATATCTATCATGCTGCTGTCATGGTCGCTCAGTGGGTAGTCTACCAAGGGCGGATATCCCAGGTCAAAAGAGTCTTCAAAGGAAAGGCAACTCTCAGTGAATGAGTAGTCAACCAGCGACTTGTTAAGGGCTTTGCAGGAAGGGGAAGTCATAGTATTTTTGATAGTATCTTTAGAACTAATCCTGAGGTAAACAGATAATGGAACACTGAGGAATATCCACTCGCAGATGGTTTATATTCAGATATACAGATGACACTGACCATGTCTGACACTGAGACAAGACAAGATTGGTGCCAATCACGGAAAGCTCACCACCATGTTGTTACAGACAGTCCCATCACAATGGGGGATGATACAGTCTATCATTTATAATCGTACTGTAACTACCTGTCTTCAGACGATTATATGTAAATATTTAGTGGCATGAAAAAAGAAGTCACCGAGTCAACTGAAGTTTGTAGACATCGACAAGGATGAAACGACGATAGGCAAGATAGCGGTTTTGAATCAACTAACAAGGCATAAATGGTGTCAGGATCAGTTTACTGTAGAAGTTATGGAAATAATATCTAGAAACAAAACGTCCAAATGTCAACATGCACTTAAATCCATGCCATGCATTGTTTTACTGTAAAGAAAGAATGCTTCAATATATAGATCAGTATTCTGTTTCAGCGCCAAATTAATAACAATATACTTGTACATGTATAGGATTTATCTGTTTAATGACACGGGTACTTCTAATTTCTAAGAACTTGAACTTAATTATGCCATATAGATATTTGTCATCGTTATAGGCACATACATACCTTGTTTATCTGATTAAAGTATTTTCTTTCTTACATATGATCAAGTTATATTTTTAATCTAACATTCGAATTGAAAGAGAAATACACATATTTCTTGCAATACACGAATTTCTGTCCTTCGCCAGTTGTTTGGAAATGAAAATGCTCTTGATTGATTGTACTTGTGCGTCCTACTGTAACAACATGGCTGGCTGGAAGAGTAAACAAGACTTCAGTTTAAGGTTGTTTGTGTAAACAAAGGACTCAATGAGATCATATCAGAAACCTACTTATGTTTTGTGTTTTAGACACTTCAGTGATCTTGGCTGAGTGGATTTGTCTGATGATAATCGGGATTATTTGACAGATGGGTCTCTGTGTCTGACGATGTAACCCTTCCCTCCGTATTTAATCGGCCTCCCTCTGTATTTGGTTAGTTTACCTCAGGCTTTCAAATCGTCTACTATTACCAGAAAAGTATGGATTCCTCTGCTCTGAATGTCAGAAACAAACAGTTGGTGGATTACTCATTTACCGAGAGTTGTCTTTCCCTTGATGTTTCCTTCAATCAGAGCTATCTGCCTCTACTGGATTGTTCTAGAAGGGAGAAGGAAGAAACAGATTGTGTGGATTCTACATCAGTTCTACACAATCTACAGTCATATCTAACAGCAATGATGATGGAGACCCCCAGCATAGTAGATTGCAGGCCCATACGAAAAGACCAAATCAAGACAAGACTGATGCAGACACTTGAGTCGGAGAAGACGGAAGAGGAGAAACGGAAGGCCAGGATTATCATGTCCGTTCTCAAGAGAGGCAAAATGCACAGATCAGTTTTCAGACGATTCAGCCCTCGGCGAGTCACCCTCAAACGTGGAGCAACATTCCATCCTCTCAAACGCCAAGATGGAACACTCAAATCGATCAGACCTGCACACACAAGACATAATGCCACGTTAATGAGTGATTTGCTGTGCTTCAAGCCCATGTAGTAATCGCAGATAATTTATTTGCTGTGCTTCAAGTCCGTGTAGTAATAGCAGATAATTTCGAATGGTTGTGAAACATTGATTTCTTTGTTAGATGTTATGTTGAAAGTGCTACATTTACATGTTATTGTTGCCTGTATCAATAAATCGATAAAAAAGAATGATATATGCATGATGAGTTTTTCTTCATGAAATATATACCATGTGACACAATCTATATGTCACATTTGACATTCACACCTTCACATCCAATGAGCTACAAAGCTAGTCCAGTTCTTTTCTTGTGATAATGTCATATTTAGATCAGTATTGGAAGTGATTGCACTGAGCAATTAATATTGTAGTTAAAATTGACAGTTTGACATAGACAAGTAGCAGTGTCCAACCTTATGGAAAATCACCAAAATACACAAACACACAAACACACACACAAGACGAAACGTTAGCCAGCATAATAATGTAGCAAGATGGTAAATGTAACCACAATGTGGTGTGTATACATGCATAACAACGTTGCATTTACACACTTTGACAAACAAACCCCAATAGTATGTAATTTATTCGCCGTACACGTTTTTTTATAAACAGAATAACCCACAAGGCCCATGGATCCAATCCATTTTGTGTTTCTGACTGTGTGACGGTTTATGCATACACATCGTAGCAGAGTAAAGAACATTTACTATACGTTCGAGGTACTGATACACAATCAACCACAGCCATACTGTGTCTGTTCAAAACAAGAACTTTTCTGTCCAATTTACTATGTATATTATACTATCACTTTACTGGATGTGTACCAAATATACTGAACAACTGTGGTGTAACGTACATTTTCATAAAACAAAATACTACAAAACAATATGGCTGACAAACTAAAGAGATCGTTAAGCATACAGTCAAGCTCACTTCGAAAAGGAATTTAGTATGGCATTTTTCATATTTTGTCAGGTTCTTATGGACAAATCCTAAACGATAGTAGTCAATCTTGAACATAGTTCAGAGGGAATAAGGCCATAAAGGGACTTGGATTCTTTTCTCAATCATTTCAGTATTTTCGATCTGTACATCTTCTAACATTTATTCATTGTTCTTTCCTTCTCACATGTGAAAAATGCATCCATCAGAACTAACACGACTCGTAATGGCAAGGAGGTTTATTCAATAACAAATGGCATAGCACTCAGGAAAATGACATAACAATGGTGTGTTACAACTGACATTGACACCACAGGCAATTACAACAAAATATATCATAACATCATGTCGAAAGACAGTTTTTGAGTGAGACAGCTTTGGAAAAAAGTACTGTGTTGTTCTTTGGCACACTGTTTAGGCTTTCTTGGCACTGAACAAGCGCGGGATCGGGATGTGCTCACACTCTTGATGGTTAGTCGACGTGGACTAAAACGCCTAAATATTTCTGTATCCATGTCCACTTTTCGTAAGGACCTCCTGCATAACTGGACGCTTTTTCTCAGAAGGTTTGAAATATCTTTGTCATCCATTGTTCTTCTTTTGACTTTATGCATCTGGGGTATCTGTCTTCTCTTCGCTCCTTCAGGAATATCTATCATGCTGCTGTCATGGTCGCTCAGTGGGTAGTCTACCAAGGGCGGATATCCCAGGTCAAAAGAGTCTTCAAAGGAAAGGCAACTCTCAGTGAATGAGTAGTCAACCAGCGACTTGTTAAGGGCTTTGCAGGAAGGGGAAGTCATAGTATTTTTGATAGTATCTTTAGAACTAATCCTGAGGTAAACAGATAATGGAACACTGAGGAATATCCACTCGCAGATGGTTTATATTCAGATATACAGATGACACTGACCATGTCTGACACTGAGACAAGACAAGATTGGTGCCAATCACGGAAAGCTCACCACCATGTTGTTACAGACAGTCCCATCACAATGGGGGATGATACAGTCTATCATTTATAATCGTACTGTAACTACCTGTCTTCAGACGATTATATGTAAATATTTAGTGGCATGAAAAAAGAAGTCACCGAGTCAACTGAAGTTTGTAGACATCGACAAGGATGAAACGACGATAGGCAAGATAGCGGTTTTGAATCAACTAACAAGGCATAAATGGTGTCAGGATCAGTTTACTGTAGAAGTTATGGAAATAATATCTAGAAACAAAACGTCCAAATGTCAACATGCACTTAAATCCATGCCATGCATTGTTTTACTGTAAAGAAAGAATGCTTCAATATATAGATCAGTATTCTGTTTCAGCGCCAAATTAATAACAATATACTTGTACATGTATAGGATTTATCTGTTTAATGACACGGGTACTTCTAATTTCTAAGAACTTGAACTTAATTATGCCATATAGATATTTGTCATCGTTATAGGCACATACATACCTTGTTTATCTGATTAAAGTATTTTCTTTCTTACATATGATCAAGTTATATTTTTAATCTAACATTCGAATTGAAAGAGAAATACACATATTTCTTGCAATACACGAATTTCTGTCCTTCTCCAGTTGTTTGGAAATGAAAATGCTCTTGATTGATTGTACTTGTGCGTCCTACTGTAACAACATGGCTGGCTGGAAGAGTAAACAAGACTTCAGTTTAAGGTTGTTTGTGTAAACAAAGGACTCAATGAGATCATATCAGAAACCTACTTATGTTTTGTGTTTTAGACACTTCAGTGATCTTGGCTGAGTGGATTTGTCTGATGATAATCGGGATTATTTGACAGATGGGTCTCTGTGTCTGACGATGTAACCCTTCCCTCCGTATTTAATCGGCCTCCCTCTGTATTTGGTTAGTTTACCTCAGGCTTTCAAATCGTCTACTATTACCAGAAAAGTATGGATTCCTCTGCTCTGAATGTCAGAAACAAACAGTTGGTGGATTACTCATTTACCGAGAGTTGTCTTTCCCTTGATGTTTCCTTCAATCAGAGCTATCTGCCTCTACTGGATTGTTCTAGAAGGGAGAAGGAAGAAACAGATTGTGTGGATTCTACATCAGTTCTACACAATCTACAGTCATATCTAACAGCAATGATGATGGAGACCCCCAGCATAGTAGATTGCAGGCCCATACGAAAAGACCAAATCAAGACAAGACTGATGCAGACACTTGAGTCGGAGAAGACGGAAGAGGAGAAACGGAAGGCCAGGATTATCATGTCCGTTCTCAAGAGAGGCAAAATGCACAGATCAGTTTTCAGACGATTCAGCCCTCGGCGAGTCACCCTCAAACGTGGAGCAACATTCCATCCTCTCAAACGCCAAGATGGAACACTCAAATCGATCAGACCTGCACACACAAGACATAATGCCACGTTAATGAGTGATTTGCTGTGCTTCAAGCCCATGTAGTAATCGCAGATAATTTATTTGCTGTGCTTCAAGTCCGTGTAGTAATAGCAGATAATTTCGAATGGTTGTGAAACATTGATTTCTTTGTTAGATGTTATGTTGAAAGTGCTACATTTACATGTTATTGTTGCCTGTATCAATAAATCGATAAAAAAGAATGATATATGCATGATGAGTTTTTCTTCATGAAATATATACCATGTGACACAATCTATATGTCACATTTGACATTCACACCTTCACATCCAATGAGCTACAAAGCTAGTCCAGTTCTTTTCTTGTGATAATGTCATATTTAGATCAGTATTGGAAGTGATTGCACTGAGCAATTAATATTGTAGTTAAAATTGACAGTTTGACATAGACAAGTAGCAGTGTCCAACCTTATGGAAAATCACCAAAATACACAAACACACAAACACACACACAAGACGAAACGTTAGCCAGCATAATAATGTAGCAAGATGGTAAATGTAACCACAATGTGGTGTGTATACATGCATAACAACGTTGCATTTACACACTTTGACAAACAAACCCCAATAGTATGTAATTTATTCGCCGTACACGTTTTTTTATAAACAGAATAACCCACAAGGCCCATGGATCCAATCCATTTTGTGTTTCTGACTGTGTGACGGTTTATGCATACACATCGTAGCAGAGTAAAGAACATTTACTATACGTTCGAGGTACTGATACACAATCAACCACAGCCATACTGTGTCTGTTCAAAACAAGAACTTTTCTGTCCAATTTACTATGTATATTATACTATCACTTTACTGGATGTGTACCAAATATACTGAACAACTGTGGTGTAACGTACATTTTCATAAAACAAAATACTACAAAACAACATGGCTGACAAACTAAAGAGATCGTTAAGCATACAGTCAAGCTCACTTCGAAAAGGAATTTAGTATGGCATTTTTCATATTTTGTCAGGTTCTTATGGACAAATCCTAAACGATAGTAGTCAATCTTGAACATAGTTCAGAGGGAATAAGGCCATAAAGGGACTTGGATTCTTTTCTCTCTCATTTCAGTATTTTCGATCTGTACATCTTCTAACATTTATTCATTGTTCTTTCCTTCTCACATGTGAAAAATGCATCCATCAGAACTAACACGACTCGTAATGGCAAGGAGGTTTATTCAATAACAAATGGCATAGCACTCAGGAAAATGACATAACAATGGTGTGTTACAACTGACATTGACACCACAGGCAATTACAACAAAATATATCATAACATCATGTCGAAAGACAGTTTTTGAGTGAGACAGCTTTGGAAAAAAGTACTGTGTTGTTCTTTGGCACACTGTTTAGGCTTTCTTGGCACTGAACAAGCGCGGGATCGGGATGTGCTCACACTCTTGATGGTTAGTCGACGTGGACTAAAACGCCTAAATATTTCTGTATCCATGTCCACTTTTCGTAAGGACCTCCTGCATAACTGGACGCTTTTTCTCAGAAGGTTTGAAATATCTTTGTCATCCATTGTTCTTCTTTTGACTTTATGCATCTGGGGTATCTGTCTTCTCTTCGCTCCTTCAGGAATATCTATCATGCTGCTGTCATGGTCGCTCAGTGGGTAGTCTACCAAGGGCGGATATCCCAGGTCAAAAGAGTCTTCAAAGGAAAGGCAACTCTCAGTGAATGAGTAGTCAACCAGCGACTTGTTAAGGGCTTTGCAGGAAGGGGAAGTCATAGTATTTTTGATAGTATCTTTAGAACTAATCCTGAGGTAAACAGATAATGGAACACTGAGGAATATCCACTCGCAGATGGTTTATATTCAGATATACAGATGACACTGACCATGTCTGACACTGAGACAAGACAAGATTGGTGCCAATCACGGAAAGCTCACCACCATGTTGTTACAGACAGTCCCATCACAATGGGGGATGATACAGTCTATCATTTATAATCGTACTGTAACTACCTGTCTTCAGACGATTATATGTAAATATTTAGTGGCATGAAAAAAGAAGTCACCGAGTCAACTGAAGTTTGTAGACATCGACAAGGATGAAACGACGATAGGCAAGATAGCGGTTTTGAATCAACTAACAAGGCATAAATGGTGTCAGGATCAGTTTACTGTAGAAGTTATGGAAATAATATCTAGAAACAAAACGTCCAAATGTCAACATGCACTTAAATCCATGCCATGCATTGTTTTACTGTAAAGAAAGAATGCTTCAATATATAGATCAGTATTCTGTTTCAGCGCCAAATTAATAACAATATACTTGTACATGTATAGGATTTATCTGTTTAATGACACGGGTACTTCTAATTTCTAAGAACTTGAACTTAATTATGCCATATAGATATTTGTCATCGTTATAGGCACATACATACCTTGTTTATCTGATTAAAGTATTTTCTTTCTTACATATGATCAAGTTATATTTTTAATCTAACATTCGAATTGAAAGAGAAATACACATATTTCTTGCAATACACGAATTTCTGTCCTTCGCCAGTTGTTTGGAAATGAAAATGCTCTTGATTGATTGTACTTGTGCGTCCTACTGTAACAACATGGCTGGCTGGAAGAGTAAACAAGACTTCAGTTTAAGGTTGTTTGTGTAAACAAAGGACTCAATGAGATCATATCAGAAACCTACTTATGTTTTGTGTTTTAGACACTTCAGTGATCTTGGCTGAGTGGATTTGTCTGATGATAATCGGGATTATTTGACAGATGGGTCTCTGTGTCTGACGATGTAACCCTTCCCTCCGTATTTAATCGGCCTCCCTCTGTATTTGGTTAGTTTACCTCAGGCTTTCAAATCGTCTACTATTACCAGAAAAGTATGGATTCCTCTGCTCTGAATGTCAGAAACAAACAGTTGGTGGATTACTCATTTACCGAGAGTTGTCTTTCCCTTGATGTTTCCTTCAATCAGAGCTATCTGCCTCTACTGGATTGTTCTAGAAGGGAGAAGGAAGAAACAGATTGTGTGGATTCTACATCAGTTCTACACAATCTACAGTCATATCTAACAGCAATGATGATGGAGACCCCCAGCATAGTAGATTGCAGGCCCATACGAAAAGACCAAATCAAGACAAGACTGATGCAGACACTTGAGTCGGAGAAGACGGAAGAGGAGAAACGGAAGGCCAGGATTATCATGTCCGTTCTCAAGAGAGGCAAAATGCACAGATCAGTTTTCAGACGATTCAGCCCTCGGCGAGTCACCCTCAAACGTGGAGCAACATTCCATCCTCTCAAACGCCAAGATGGAACACTCAAATCGATCAGACCTGCACACACAAGACATAATGCCACGTTAATGAGTGATTTGCTGTGCTTCAAGCCCATGTAGTAATCGCAGATAATTTATTTGCTGTGCTTCAAGTCCGTGTAGTAATAGCAGATAATTTCGAATGGTTGTGAAACATTGATTTCTTTGTTAGATGTTATGTTGAAAGTGCTACATTTACATGTTATTGTTGCCTGTATCAATAAATCGATAAAAAAGAATGATATATGCATGATGAGTTTTTCTTCATGAAATATATACCATGTGACACAATCTATATGTCACATTTGACATTCACACCTTCACATCCAATGAGCTACAAAGCTAGTCCAGTTCTTTTCTTGTGATAATGTCATATTTAGATCAGTATTGGAAGTGATTGCACTGAGCAATTAATATTGTAGTTAAAATTGACAGTTTGACATAGACAAGTAGCAGTGTCCAACCTTATGGAAAATCACCAAAATACACAAACACACAAACACACACACAAGACGAAACGTTAGCCAGCATAATATTGTAGCAAGATGGTAAATGTAACCACAATGTGGTGTGTATACATGCATAACAACGTTGCATTTACACACTTTGACAAACAAACCCCAATAGTATGTAATCTATTCGCCGTACACGTTTTTTTATAAACAGAATAACCCACAAGGCCCATGGATCCAATCCATTTTGTGTTTCTGACTGTGTGACGGTTTATGCATACACATCGTAGCAGAGTAAAGAACATTTACTATACGTTCGAGGTACTGATACACAATCAACCACAGCCATACTGTGTCTGTTCAAAACAAGAACTTTTCTGTCCAATTTACTATGTATATTATATTATCACTTTACTGGTGTGTACCAAATATACTGAACACCTGGGGTGTAACGTACATTTTCATAAAACAAAATACTACAAAACAACATGGCTGACAAACTAAAGAGATCGTTAAGCATACAGTCAAGCTCACTTCGAAAAGGAATTTAGTATGGCATTTTTCATATTTTGTCAGGTTCTTATGGACAAATCCTAAACGATAGTAGTCAATCTTGAACATAGTTCAGAGGGAATAAGGCCATAAAGGGACTTGGATTCTTTTCTCTCTCATTTCAGTATTTTCGATCTGTACATCTTCTAACATTTATTCATTGTTCTTTCCTTCTCACATGTGAAAAATGCATCCATCAGAACTAACACGACTCGTAATGGCAAGGAGGTTTATTCAATAACAAATGGCATAGCACTCAGGAAAATGACATAACAATGGTGTGTTACAACTGACATTGACATCACAGGCAATTACAACAAAATATATCATAACATCATGTCGAAAGACAGTTTTTGAGTGAGACAGCTTTGGAAAAAAGTACTGTGTTGTTCTTTGGCACACTGTTTAGGCTTTCTCGGCACTGAACAAGCGCGGGATCGGGATGTGCTCACACTCTTGATGGTTAGTCGACGTGGACTAAAACGCCTAAATATTTCTGTATCCATGTCCACTTTTCGTAAGGACCTCCTGCATAACTGGACGCTTTTTCTCAGAAGGTTTGAAATATCTTTGTCATCCATTGTTCTTCTTTTGACTTTATGCATCTGGGGTATCTGTCTTCTCTTCGCTCCTTCAGGAATATCTATCATGCTGCTGTCATGGTCGCTCAGTGGGTAGTCTACCAAGGGCGGATATCCCAGGTCAAAAGAGTCTTCAAAGGAAAGGCAACTCTCAGTGAATGAGTAGTCAACCAGCGACTTGTTAAGGGCTTTGCAGGAAGGGGAAGTCATAGTATTTTTGATAGTATCTTTAGAACTAATCCTGAGGTAAACAGATAATGGAACACTGAGGAATATCCACTCGCAGATGGTTTTATAATTATATTCAGATATACAGATGACACTGACCATGTCTGACACTGAGACAAGACAAGATTGGTGCCAATCACGGAAAGCTCACCACCATGTTGTTACAGACAGTCCCATCACAATGGGGGATGATACAGTCTATCATTTATAATCGTACTGTAACTACCTGTCTTCAGACGATTATATGTAAATATTTAGTGGCATGAAAAAAGAAGTCACCGAGTCAACTGAAGTTTGTAGACATCGACAAGGATGAAACGACGATAGGCAAGATAGCGGTTTTGAATCAACTAACAAGGCATAAATGGTGTCAGGATCAGTTTACTGTAGAAGTTATGGAAATAATATCTAGAAACAAAACGTCCAAATGTCAACATGCACTTAAATCCATGCCATGCATTGTTTTACTGTAAAGAAAGAATGCTTCAATATATAGATCAGTATTCTGTTTCAGCGCCAAATTAATAACAATATACTTGTACATGTATAGGATTTATCTGTTTAATGACACGGGTACTTCTAATTTCTAAGAACTTGAACTTAATTATGCCATATAGATATTTGCCATCGTTATAGGCACATACATACCTTGTTTATCTGATTAAAGTATTTTCTTTCTTACATATGATCAAGTTATATTTTTAATCTAACATTCGAATTGAAAGAGAAATACACATATTTCTTGCAATACACGAATTTCTGTCCTTCGCCAGTTGTTTGGAAATGAAAATGCTCTTGATTGATTGTACTTGTGCGTCCTACTGTAACAACATGGCTGGCTGGAAGAGTAAACAAGACTTCAGTTTAAGGTTGTTTGTGTAAACAAAGGACTCAATGAGATCATATCAGAAACCTACTTATGTTTTGTGTTTTAGACACTTCAGTGATCTTGGCTGAGTGGATTTGTCTGATGATAATCGGGATTATTTGACAGATGGGTCTCTGTGTCTGACGATGTAACCCTTCCCTCCGTATTTAATCGGCCTCCCTCTGTATTTGGTTAGTTTACCTCAGGCTTTCAAATCGTCTACTATTACCAGAAAAGTATGGATTCCTCTGCTCTGAATGTCAGAAACAAACAGTTGGTGGATTACTCATTTACCGAGAGTTGTCTTTCCCTTGATGTTTCCTTCAATCAGAGCTATCTGCCTCTACTGGATTGTTCTAGAAGGGAGAAGGAAGAAACAGATTGTGTGGATTCTACATCAGTTCTACACAATCTACAGTCATATCTAACAGCAATGATGATGGAGACCCCCAGCATAGTAGATTGCAGGCCCATACGAAAAGACCAAATCAAGACAAGACTGATGCAGACACTTGAGTCGGAGAAGACGGAAGAGGAGAAACGGAAGGCCAGGATTATCATGTCCGTTCTCAAGAGAGGCAAAATGCACAGATCAGTTTTCAGACGATTCAGCCCTCGGCGAGTCACCCTCAAACGTGGAGCAACATTCCATCCTCTCAAACGCCAAGATGGAACACTCAAATCGATCAGACCTGCACACACAAGACATAATGCCACGTTAATGAGTGATTTGCTGTGCTTCAAGCCCATGTAGTAATCGCAGATAATTTATTTGCTGTGCTTCAAGTCCGTGTAGTAATAGCAGATAATTTCGAATGGTTGTGAAACATTGATTTCTTTGTTAGATGTTATGTTGAAAGTGCTACATTTACATGTTATTGTTGCCTGTATCAATAAATCGATAAAAAAGAATGATATATGCATGATGAGTTTTTCTTCATGAAATATATACCATGTGACACAATCTATATGTCACATTTGACATTCACACCTTCACATCCAATGAGCTACAAAGCTAGTCCAGTTCTTTTCTTGTGATAATGTCATATTTAGATCAGTATTGGAAGTGATTGCACTGAGCAATTAATATTGTAGTTAAAATTGACAGTTTGACATAGACAAGTAGCAGTGTCCAACCTTATGGAAAATCACCAAAATACACAAACACACAAACACACACACAAGACGAAACGTTAGCCAGCATAATATTGTAGCAAGATGGTAAATGTAACCACAATGTGGTGTGTATACATGCATAACAACGTTGCATTTACACACTTTGACAAACAAACCCCAATAGTATGTAATCTATTCGCCGTACACGTTTTTTTATAAACAGAATAACCCACAAGGCCCATGGATCCAATCCATTTTGTGTTTCTGACTGTGTGACGGTTTATGCATACACATCGTAGCAGAGTAAAGAACATTTACTATACGTTCGAGGTACTGATACACAATCAACCACAGCCATACTGTGTCTGTTCAAAACAAGAACTTTTCTGTCCAATTTACTATGTATATTATATTATCACTTTACTGGTGTGTACCAAATATACTGAACACCTGGGGTGTAACGTACATTTTCATAAAACAAAATACTACAAAACAACATGGCTGACAAACTAAAGAGATCGTTAAGCATACAGTCAAGCTCACTTCAAAAAGGAATTTAGTATGGCATTTTTCATATTTTGTCAGGTTCTTATGGACAAATCCTAAACGATAGTAGTCAATCTTGAACATAGTTCAGAGGGAATAAGGCCATAAAGGGACTTGGATTCTTTTCTCTCTCATTTCAGTATTTTCGATCTGTACATCTTCTAACATTTATTCATTGTTCTTTCCTTCTCACATGTGAAAAATGCATCCATCAGAACTAACACGACTCGTAATGGCAAGGAGGTTTATTCAATAACAAATGGCATAGCACTCAGGAAAATGACATAACAATGGTGTGTTACAACTGACATTGACATCACAGGCAATTACAACAAAATATATCATAACATCATGTCGAAAGACAGTTTTTGAGTGAGACAGCTTTGGAAAAAAGTACTGTGTTGTTCTTTGGCACACTGTTTAGGCTTTCTCGGCACTGAACAAGCGCGGGATCGGGATGTGCTCACACTCTTGATGGTTAGTCGACGTGGACTAAAACGCCTAAATATTTCTGTATCCATGTCCACTTTTCGTAAGGACCTCCTGCATAACTGGACGCTTTTTCTCAGAAGGTTTGAAATATCTTTGTCATCCATTGTTCTTCTTTTGACTTTATGCATCTGGGGTATCTGTCTTCTCTTCGCTCCTTCAGGAATATCTATCATGCTGCTGTCATGGTCGCTCAGTGGGTAGTCTACCAAGGGCGGATATCCCAGGTCAAAAGAGTCTTCAAAGGAAAGGCAACTCTCAGTGAATGAGTAGTCAACCAGCGACTTGTTAAGGGCTTTGCAGGAAGGGGAAGTCATAGTATTTTTGATAGTATCTTTAGAACTAATCCTGAGGTAAACAGATAATGGAACACTGAGGAATATCCACTCGCAGATGGTTTATATTCAGATATACAGATGACACTGACCGTGTCTGACACTGAGACAAGACAAGATTGGTGCCAATCACGGAAAGCTCACCACCATGTTGTTACAGACAGTCCCATCACAATGGGGGATGATACAGTCTATCATTTATAATCGTACTGTAACTACCTGTCTTCAGACGATTATATGTAAATATTTAGTGGCATGAAAAAAGAAGTCACCGAGTCAACTGAAGTTTGTAGACATCGACAAGGATGAAACGACGATAGGCAAGATAGCGGTTTTGAATCAACTAACAAGGCATAAATGGTGTCAGGATCAGTTTACTGTAGAAGTTATGGAAATAATATCTAGAAACAAAACGTCCAAATGTCAACATGCACTTAAATCCATGCCATGCATTGTTTTACTGTAAAGAAAGAATGCTTCAATATATAGATCAGTATTCTGTTTCAGCGCCAAATTAATAACAACATACTTGTACATGTATAGGATTTATCTGTTTAATGACACGGGTACTTCTAATTTCTAAGAACTTGAACTTAATTATGCCATATAGATATTTGTCATCGTTATAGGCACATACATACCTTGTTTATCTGATTAAAGTATTTTCTTTCTTACATATGATCAAGTTATATTTTTAATCTAACATTCGAATTGAAAGAGAAATACACATATTTCTTGCAATACACGAATTTCTGTCCTTCTCCAGTTGTTTGGAAATGAAAATGCTCTTGATTGATTGTACTTGTGCGTCCTACTGTAACAACATGGCTGGCTGGAAGAGTAAACAAGACTTCAGTTTAAGGTTGTTTGTGTAAACAAAGGACTCAATGAGATCATATCAGAAACCTACTTATGTTTTGTGTTTTAGACACTTCAGTGATCTTGGCTGATTGGATTTGTCTGATGATAATCGGGATTATTTGACAGATGGGTCTCTGTGTCTGACGATGTAACCCTTCCCTCCGTATTTAATCGGCCTCCCTCTGTATTTGGTTAGTTTACCTCAGGCTTTCAAATCGTCTACTATTACCAGAAAAGTATGGATTCCTCTGCTCTGAATGTCAGAAACAAACAGTTGGTGGATTACTCATTTACCGAGAGTTGTCTTTCCCTTGATGTTTCCTTCAATCAGAGCTATCTGCCTCTACTGGATTGTTCTAGAAGGGAGAAGGAAGAAACAGATTGTGTGGATTCTACATCAGTTCTACACAATCTACAGTCATATCTAACAGCAATGATGATGGAGACCCCCAGCATAGTAGATTGCAGGCCCATACGAAAAGACCAAATCAAGACAAGACTGATGCAGACACTTGAGTCGGAGAAGACGGAAGAGGAGAAACGGAAGGCCAGGATTATCATGTCCGTTCTCAAGAGAGGCAAAATGCACAGATCAGTTTTCAGACGATTCAGCCCTCGGCGAGTCACCCTCAAACGTGGAGCAACATTCCATCCTCTCAAACGCCAAGATGGAACACTCAAATCGATCAGACCTGCACACACAAGACATAATGCCACGTTAATGAGTGATTTGCTGTGCTTCAAGCCCATGTAGTAATCGCAGATAATTTATTTGCTGTGCTTCAAGCCCGTGTAGTAATAGCAGATAATTTCGAATGGTTGTGAAACATTGATTTCTTTGTTAGATGTTATGTTGAAAGTGCTACATTTACATGTTATTGTTGCCTGTATCAATAAATCGATAAAAAAGAATGATATATGCATGATGAGTTTTTCTTCATGAAATATATACCATGTGACACAATCTATATGTCACATTTGACATTCACACCTTCACATCCAATGAGCTACAAAGCTAGTCCAGTTCTTTTCTTGTGATAATGTCATATTTAGATCAGTATTGGAAGTGATTGCACTGAGCAATTAATATTGTAGTTAAAATTGACAGTTTGACATAGACAAGTAGCAGTGTCCAAGCTTATGGAAAATCAACAAAATACACAAACACACAAACACACAAACACACACACACACACACACACACACACACACACACACACACACACACACACACACACACACACACACACACACACACACACACACAAGACGAAACGTTAGCCAGCATAATATTGTAGCAAGATGGTAAATGTAACCACAATGTGGTGTGTATACATGCATAACAACGTTGCATTTACACACTTTGACAAACAAACCCCAATAGTATGTAATTTATTCGCCGTACACGTTTTTTTATAAACAGAATAACCCACAAGGCCCATGGATCCAATCCATTTTGTGTTTCTGACTGTGTGACGGTTTATGCATACACATCGTAGCAGAGTAAAGAACATTTACTATACGTTCGAGGTACTGATACACAATCAACCACAGCCATACTGTGTCTGTTCAAAACAAGAACTTTTCTGTCCAATTTACTATGTATATTATATTATCACTTTACTGGTGTGTACCAAATATACTGAACACCTGGGGTGTAACGTACATTTTCATAAAACAAAATACTACAAAACAACATGGCTGACAAACTAAAGAGATCGTTAAGCATACAGTCAAGCTCACTTCAAAAAGGAATTTAGTATGGCATTTTTCATATTTTGTCAGGTTCTTATGGACAAATCCTAAACGATAGTAGTCAATCTTGAACATAGTTCAGAGGGAATAAGGCCATAAAGGGACTTGGATTCTTTTCTCTCTCATTTCAGTATTTTCGATCTGTACATCTTCTAACATTTATTCATTGTTCTTTCCTTCTCACATGTGAAAAATGCATCCATCAGAACTAACACGACTCGTAATGGCAAGGAGGTTTATTCAATAACAAATGGCATAGCACTCAGGAAAATGACATAACAATGGTGTGTTACAACTGACATTGACACCACAGGCAATTACAACAAAATATATCATAACATCATGTCGAAAGACAGTTTTTGAGTGAGACAGCTTTGGAAAAAAGTACTGTGTTGTTCTTTGGCACACTGTTTAGGCTTTCTCGGCACTGAACAAGCGCGGGATCGGGATGTGCTCATACTCTTGATGGTTAGTCGACGTGGACTAAAACGCCTAAATATTTCTGTATCCATGTCCACTTTTCGTAAGGACCTCCTGCATAACTGGACGCTTTTTCTCAGAAGGTTTGAAATATCTTTGTCATCCATTGTTCTTCTTTTGACTTTATGCATCTGGGGTATCTGTCTTCTCTTCGCTCCTTCAGGAATATCTATCATGCTGCTGTCATGGTCGCTCAGTGGGTAGTCTACCAAGGGCGGATATCCCAGGTCAAAAGAGTCTTCAAAGGAAAGGCAACTCTCAGTGAATGAGTAGTCAACCAGCGACTTGTTAAGGGCTTTGCAGGAAGGGGAAGTCATAGTATTTTTGATAGTATCTTTAGAACTAATCCTGAGGTAAACAGATAATGGAACACTGAGGAATATCCACTCGCAGATGGTTTATATTCAGATATACAGATGACACTGACCATGTCTGACACTGAGACAAGACAAGATTGGTGCCAATCACGGAAAGCTCACCACCATGTTGTTACAGACAGTCCCATCACAATGGGGGATGATACAGTCTATCATTTATAATCGTACTGTAACTACCTGTCTTCAGACGATTATATGTAAATATTTAGTGGCATGAAAAAAGAAGTCACCGAGTCAACTGAAGTTTGTAGACATCGACAAGGATGAAACGACGATAGGCAAGATAGCGGTTTTGAATCAACTAACAAGGCATAAATGGTGTCAGGATCAGTTTACTGTAGAAGTTATGGAAATAATATCTAGAAACAAAACGTCCAAATGTCAACATGCACTTAAATCCATGCCATGCATTGTTTTACTGTAAAGAAAGAATGCTTCAATATATAGATCAGTATTCTGTTTCAGCGCCAAATTAATAACAACATACTTGTACATGTATAGGATTTATCTGTTTAATGACACGGGTACTTCTAATTTCTAAGAACTTGAACTTAATTATGCCATATAGATATTTGTCATCGTTATAGGCACATACATACCTTGTTTATCTGATTAAAGTATTTTCTTTCTTACATATGATCAAGTTATATTTTTAATCTAACATTCGAATTGAAAGAGAAATACACATATTTCTTGCAATACACGAATTTCTGTCCTTCTCCAGTTGTTTGGAAATGAAAATGCTCTTGATTGATTGTACTTGTGCGTCCTACTGTAACAACATGGCTGGCTGGAAGAGTAAACAAGACTTCAGTTTAAGGTTGTTTGTGTAAACAAAGGACTCAATGAGATCATATCAGAAACCTACTTATGTTTTGTGTTTTAGACACTTCAGTGATCTTGGCTGATTGGATTTGTCTGATGATAATCGGGATTATTTGACAGATGGGTCTCTGTGTCTGACGATGTAACCCTTCCCTCCGTATTTAATCGGCCTCCCTCTGTATTTGGTTAGTTTACCTCAGGCTTTCAAATCGTCTACTATTACCAGAAAAGTATGGATTCCTCTGCTCTGAATGTCAGAAACAAACAGTTGGTGGATTACTCATTTACCGAGAGTTGTCTTTCCCTTGATGTTTCCTTCAATCAGAGCTATCTGCCTCTACTGGATTGTTCTAGAAGGGAGAAGGAAGAAACAGATTGTGTGGATTCTACATCAGTTCTACACAATCTACAGTCATATCTAACAGCAATGATGATGGAGACCCCCAGCATAGTAGATTGCAGGCCCATACGAAAAGACCAAATCAAGACAAGACTGATGCAGACACTTGAGTCGGAGAAGACGGAAGAGGAGAAACGGAAGGCCAGGATTATCATGTCCGTTCTCAAGAGAGGCAAAATGCACAGATCAGTTTTCAGACGATTCAGCCCTCGGCGAGTCACCCTCAAACGTGGAGCAACATTCCATCCTCTCAAACGCCAAGATGGAACACTCAAATCGATCAGACCTGCACACACAAGACATAATGCCACGTTAATGAGTGATTTGCTGTGCTTCAAGCCCATGTAGTAATCGCAGATAATTTATTTGCTGTGCTTCAAGCCCGTGTAGTAATAGCAGATAATTTCGAATGGTTGTGAAACATTGATTTCTTTGTTAGATGTTATGTTGAAAGTGCTACATTTACATGTTATTGTTGCCTGTATCAATAAATCGATAAAAAAGAATGATATATGCATGATGAGTTTTTCTTCATGAAATATATACCATGTGACACAATCTATATGTCACATTTGACATTCACACCTTCACATCCAATGAGCTACAAAGCTAGTCCAGTTCTTTTCTTGTGATAATGTCATATTTAGATCAGTATTGGAAGTGATTGCACTGAGCAATTAATATTGTAGTTAAAATTGACAGTTTGACATAGACAAGTAGCAGTGTCCAACCTTATGGAAAATCACCAAAATACACAAACACACAAACACACACACAAGACGAAACGTTAGCCAGCATAATATTGTAGCAAGATGGTAAATGTAACCACAATGTGGTGTGTATACATGCATAACAACGTTGCATTTACACACTTTGACAAACAAACCCCAATAGTATGTAATCTATTCGCCGTACACGTTTTTTTATAAACAGAATAACCCACAAGGCCCATGGATCCAATCCATTTTGTGTTTCTGACTGTGTGACGGTTTATGCATACACATCGTAGCAGAGTAAAGAACATTTACTATACGTTCGAGGTACTGATACACAATCAACCACAGCCATACTGTGTCTGTTCAAAACAAGAACTTTTCTGTCCAATTTACTATGTATATTATATTATCACTTTACTGGTGTGTACCAAATATACTGAACACCTGGGGTGTAACGTACATTTTCATAAAACAAAATACTACAAAACAACATGGCTGACAAACTAAAGAGATCGTTAAGCATACAGTCAAGCTCACTTCAAAAAGGAATTTAGTATGGCATTTTTCATATTTTGTCAGGTTCTTATGGACAAATCCTAAACGATAGTAGTCAATCTTGAACATAGTTCAGAGGGAATAAGGCCATAAAGGGACTTGGATTCTTTTCTCTCTCATTTCAGTATTTTCGATCTGTACATCTTCTAACATTTATTCATTGTTCTTTCCTTCTCACAGGTGAAAAATGCATCCATCAGAACTAACACGACTCGTAATGGCAAGGAGGTTTATTCAATAACAAATGGCATAGCACTCAGGAAAATGACATAACAATGGTGTGTTACAACTGACATTGACATCACAGGCAATTACAACAAAATATATCATAACATCATGTCGAAAGACAGTTTTTGAGTGAGACAGCTTTGGAAAAAAGTACTGTGTTGTTCTTTGGCACACTGTTTAGGCTTTCTCGGCACTGAACAAGCGCGGGATCGGGATGTGCTCACACTCTTGATGGTTAGTCGACGTGGACTAAAACGCCTAAATATTTCTGTATCCATGTCCACTTTTCGTAAGGACCTCCTGCATAACTGGACGCTTTTTCTCAGAAGGTTTGAAATATCTTTGTCATCCATTGTTCTTCTTTTGACTTTATGCATCTGGGGTATCTGTCTTCTCTTCGCTCCTTCAGGAATATCTATCATGCTGCTGTCATGGTCGCTCAGTGGGTAGTCTACCAAGGGCGGATATCCCAGGTCAAAAGAGTCTTCAAAGGAAAGGCAACTCTCAGTGAATGAGTAGTCAACCAGCGACTTGTTAAGGGCTTTGCAGGAAGGGGAAGTCATAGTATTTTTGATAGTATCTTTAGAACTAATCCTGAGGTAAACAGATAATGGAACACTGAGGAATATCCACTCGCAGATGGTTTATATTCAGATATACAGATGACACTGACCATGTCTGACACTGAGACAAGACAAGATTGGTGCCAATCACGGAAAGCTCACCACCATGTTGTTACAGACAGTCCCATCACAATGGGGGATGATACAGTCTATCATTTATAATCGTACTGTAACTACCTGTCTTCAGACGATTATATGTAAATATTTAGTGGCATGAAAAAAGAAGTCACCGAGTCAACTGAAGTTGTAGACATCGACAAGGATGAAACGACGATAGGCAAGATAGCGGTTTTGAATCAACTAACAAGGCATAAATGGTGTCAGGATCAGTTTACTGTAGAAGTTATGGAAATAATATCTAGAAACAAAACGTCCAAATGTCAACATGCACTTAAATCCATGCCATGCATTGTTTTACTGTAAAGAAAGAATGCTTCAATATATAGATCAGTATTCTGTTTCAGCGCCAAATTAATAACAATATACTTGTACATGTATAGGATTTATCTGTTTAATGACACGGGTACTTCTAATTTCTAAGAACTTGAACTTAATTATGCCATATAGATATTTGCCATCGTTATAGGCACATACATACCTTGTTTATCTGATTAAAGTATTTTCTTTCTTACATATGATTAAGTTATATTTTTAATCTAACATTCGAATTGAAAGAGAAATACACATATTTCTTGCAATACACGAATTTCTGTCCTTCGCCAGTTGTTTGGAAATGAAAATGCTCTTGATTGATTGTACTTGTGCGTCCTACTGTAACAACATGGCTGGCTGGAAGAGTAAACAAGACTTCAGTTTAAGGTTGTTTGTGTAAACAAAGGACTCAATGAGATCATATCAGAAACCTACTTATGTTTTGTGTTTTAGACACTTCAGTGATCTTGGCTGATTGGATTTGTCTGATGATAATCGGGATTATTTGACAGATGGGTCTCTGTGTCTGACGATGTAACCCTTCCCTCCGTATTTAATCGGCCTCCCTCTGTATTTGGTTAGTTTACCTCAGGCTTTCAAATCGTCTACTATTACCAGAAAAGTATGGATTCCTCTGCTCTGAATGTCAGAAACAAACAGTTGGTGGATTACTCATTTACCGAGAGTTGTCTTTCCCTTGATGTTTCCTTCAATCAGAGCTATCTGCCTCTACTGGATTGTTCTAGAAGGGAGAAGGAAGAAACAGATTGTGTGGATTCTACATCAGTTCTACACAATCTACAGTCATATCTAACAGCAATGATGATGGAGACCCCCAGCATAGTAGATTGCAGGCCCATACGAAAAGACCAAATCAAGACAAGACTGATGCAGACACTTGAGTCGGAGAAGACGGAAGAGGAGAAACGGAAGGCCAGGATTATCATGTCCGTTCTCAAGAGAGGCAAAATGCACAGATCAGTTTTCAGACGATTCAGCCCTCGGCGAGTCACCCTCAAACGTGGAGCAACATTCCATCCTCTCAAACGCCAAGATGGAACACTCAAATCGATCAGACCTGCACACACAAGACATAATGCCACGTTAATGAGTGATTTGCTGTGCTTCAAGCCCATGTAGTAATCGCAGATAATTTATTTGCTGTGCTTCAAGTCCGTGTAGTAATAGCAGATAATTTCGAATGGTTGTGAAACATTGATTTCTTTGTTAGATGTTATGTTGAAAGTGCTACATTTACATGTTATTGTTGCCTGTATCAATAAATCGATAAAAAAGAATGATATATGCATGATGAGTTTTTCTTCATGAAATATATACCATGTGACACAATCTATATGTCACATTTGACATTCACACCTTCACATCCAATGAGCTACAAAGCTAGTCCAGTTCTTTTCTTGTGATAATGTCATATTTAGATCAGTATTGGAAGTGATTGCACTGAGCAATTAATATTGTAGTTAAAATTGACAGTTTGACATAGACAAGTAGCAGTGTCCAACCTTATGGAAAATCACCAAAATACACAAACACACAAACACACACACAAGACGAAACGTTAGCCAGCATAATATTGTAGCAAGATGGTAAATGTAACCACAATGTGGTGTGTATACATGCATAACAACGTTGCATTTACACACTTTGACAAACAAACCCCAATAGTATGTAATCTATTCGCCGTACACGTTTTTTTATAAACAGAATAACCCACAAGGCCCATGGATCCAATCCATTTTGTGTTTCTGACTGTGTGACGGTTTATGCATACACATCGTAGCAGAGTAAAGAACATTTACTATACGTTCGAGGTACTGATACACAATCAACCACAGCCATACTGTGTCTGTTCAAAACAAGAACTTTTCTGTCCAATTTACTATGTATATTATATTATCACTTTACTGGTGTGTACCAAATATACTGAACACCTGGGGTGTAACGTACATTTTCATAAAACAAAATACTACAAAACAACATGGCTGACAAACTAAAGAGATCGTTAAGCATACAGTCAAGCTCACTTCAAAAAGGAATTTAGTATGGCATTTTTCATATTTTGTCAGGTTCTTATGGACAAATCCTAAACGATAGTAGTCAATCTTGAACATAGTTCAGAGGGAATAAGGCCATAAAGGGACTTGGATTCTTTTCTCTCTCATTTCAGTATTTTCGATCTGTACATCTTCTAACATTTATTCATTGTTCTTTCCTTCTCACATGTGAAAAATGCATCCATCAGAACTAACACGACTCGTAATGGCAAGGAGGTTTATTCAATAACAAATGGCATAGCACTCAGGAAAATGACATAACAATGGTGTGTTACAACTGACATTGACACCACAGGCAATTACAACAAAATATATCATAACATCATGTCGAAAGACAGTTTTTGAGTGAGACAGCTTTGGAAAAAAGTACTGTGTTGTTCTTTGGCACACTGTTTAGGCTTTCTTGGCACTGAACAAGCGCGGGATCGGGATGTGCTCACACTCTTGATGGTTAGTCGACGTGGACTAAAACGCCTAAATATTTCTGTATCCATGTCCACTTTTCGTAAGGACCTCCTGCATAACTGGACGCTTTTTCTCAGAAGGTTTGAAATATCTTTGTCATCCATTGTTCTTCTTTTGACTTTATGCATCTGGGGTATCTGTCTTCTCTTCGCTCCTTCAGGAATATCTATCATGCTGCTGTCATGGTCGCTCAGTGGGTAGTCTACCAAGGGCGGATATCCCAGGTCAAAAGAGTCTTCAAAGGAAAGGCAACTCTCAGTGAATGAGTAGTCAACCAGCGACTTGTTAAGGGCTTTGCAGGAAGGGGAAGTCATAGTATTTTTGATAGTATCTTTAGAACTAATCCTGAGGTAAACAGATAATGGAACACTGAGGAATATCCACTCGCAGATGGTTTATATTCAGATATACAGATGACACTGACCATGTCTGACACTGAGACAAGACAAGATTGGTGCCAATCACGGAAAGCTCACCACCATGTTGTTACAGACAGTCCCATCACAATGGGGGATGATACAGTCTATCATTTATAATCGTACTGTAACTACCTGTCTTCAGACGATTATATGTAAATATTTAGTGGCATGAAAAAAGAAGTCACCGAGTCAACTGAAGTTTGTAGACATCGACAAGGATGAAACGACGATAGGCAAGATAGCGGTTTTGAATCAACTAACAAGGCATAAATGGTGTCAGGATCAGTTTACTGTAGAAGTTATGGAAATAATATCTAGAAACAAAACGTCCAAATGTCAACATGCACTTAAATCCATGCCATGCATTGTTTTACTGTAAAGAAAGAATGCTTCAATATATAGATCAGTATTCTGTTTCAGCGCCAAATTAATAACAATATACTTGTACATGTATAGGATTTATCTGTTTAATGACACGGGTACTTCTAATTTCTAAGAACTTGAACTTAATTATGCCATATAGATATTTGTCATCGTTATAGGCACATACATACCTTGTTTATCTGATTAAAGTATTTTCTTTCTTACATATGATCAAGTTATATTTTTAATCTAACATTCGAATTGAAAGAGAAATACACATATTTCTTGCAATACACGAATTTCTGTCCTTCGCCAGTTGTTTGGAAATGAAAATGCTCTTGATTGATTGTACTTGTGCGTCCTACTGTAACAACATGGCTGGCTGGAAGAGTAAACAAGACTTCAGTTTAAGGTTGTTTGTGTAAACAAAGGACTCAATGAGATCATATCAGAAACCTACTTATGTTTTGTGTTTTAGACACTTCAGTGATCTTGGCTGAGTGGATTTGTCTGATGATAATCGGGATTATTTGACAGATGGGTCTCTGTGTCTGACGATGTAACCCTTCCCTCCGTATTTAATCGGCCTCCCTCTGTATTTGGTTAGTTTACCTCAGGCTTTCAAATCGTCTACTATTACCAGAAAAGTATGGATTCCTCTGCTCTGAATGTCAGAAACAAACAGTTGGTGGATTACTCATTTACCGAGAGTTGTCTTTCCCTTGATGTTTCCTTCAATCAGAGCTATCTGCCTCTACTGGATTGTTCTAGAAGGGAGAAGGAAGAAACAGATTGTGTGGATTCTACATCAGTTCTACACAATCTACAGTCATATCTAACAGCAATGATGATGGAGACCCCCAGCATAGTAGATTGCAGGCCCATACGAAAAGACCAAATCAAGACAAGACTGATGCAGACACTTGAGTCGGAGAAGACGGAAGAGGAGAAACGGAAGGCCAGGATTATCATGTCCGTTCTCAAGAGAGGCAAAATGCACAGATCAGTTTTCAGACGATTCAGCCCTCGGCGAGTCACCCTCAAACGTGGAGCAACATTCCATCCTCTCAAACGCCAAGATGGAACACTCAAATCGATCAGACCTGCACACACAAGACATAATGCCACGTTAATGAGTGATTTGCTGTGCTTCAAGCCCATGTAGTAATCGCAGATAATTTATTTGCTGTGCTTCAAGTCCGTGTAGTAATAGCAGATAATTTCGAATGGTTGTGAAACATTGATTTCTTTGTTAGATGTTATGTTGAAAGTGCTACATTTACATGTTATTGTTGCCTGTATCAATAAATCGATAAAAAAGAATGATATATGCATGATGAGTTTTTCTTCATGAAATATATACCATGTGACACAATCTATATGTCACATTTGACATTCACACCTTCACATCCAATGAGCTACAAAGCTAGTCCAGTTCTTTTCTTGTGATAATGTCATATTTAGATCAGTATTGGAAGTGATTGCACTGAGCAATTAATATTGTAGTTAAAATTGACAGTTTGACATAGACAAGTAGCAGTGTCCAACCTTATGGAAAATCACCAAAATACACAAACACACAAACACACACACAAGACGAAACGTTAGCCAGCATAATATTGTAGCAAGATGGTAAATGTAACCACAATGTGGTGTGTATACATGCATAACAACGTTGCATTTACACACTTTGACAAACAAACCCCAATAGTATGTAATCTATTCGCCGTACACGTTTTTTTATAAACAGAATAACCCACAAGGCCCATGGATCCAATCCATTTTGTGTTTCTGACTGTGTGACGGTTTATGCATACACATCGTAGCAGAGTAAAGAACATTTACTATACGTTCGAGGTACTGATACACAATCAACCACAGCCATACTGTGTCTGTTCAAAACAAGAACTTTTCTGTCCAATTTACTATGTATATTATATTATCACTTTACTGGTGTGTACCAAATATACTGAACACCTGGGGTGTAACGTACATTTTCATAAAACAAAATACTACAAAACAACATGGCTGACAAACTAAAGAGATCGTTAAGCATACAGTCAAGCTCACTTCAAAAAGGAATTTAGTATGGCATTTTTCATATTTTGTCAGGTTCTTATGGACAAATCCTAAACGATAGTAGTCAATCTTGAACATAGTTCAGAGGGAATAAGGCCATAAAGGGACTTGGATTCTTTTCTCTCTCATTTCAGTATTTTCGATCTGTACATCTTCTAACATTTATTCATTGTTCTTTCCTTCTCACATGTGAAAAATGCATCCATCAGAACTAACACGACTCGTAATGGCAAGGAGGTTTATTCAATAACAAATGGCATAGCACTCAGGAAAATGACATAACAATGGTGTGTTACAACTGACATTGACACCACAGGCAATTACAACAAAATATATCATAACATCATGTCGAAAGACAGTTTTTGAGTGAGACAGCTTTGGAAAAAAGTACTGTGTTGTTCTTTGGCACACTGTTTAGGCTTTCTCGGCACTGAACAAGCGCGGGATCGGGATGTGCTCACACTCTTGATGGTTAGTCGACGTGGACTAAAACGCCTAAATATTTCTGTATCCATGTCCACTTTTCGTAAGGACCTCCTGCATAACTGGACGCTTTTTCTCAGAAGGTTTGAAATATCTTTGTCATCCATTGTTCTTCTTTTGACTTTATGCATCTGGGGTATCTGTCTTCTCTTCGCTCCTTCAGGAATATCTATCATGCTGCTGTCATGGTCGCTCAGTGGGTAGTCTACCAAGGGCGGATATCCCAGGTCAAAAGAGTCTTCAAAGGAAAGGCAACTCTCAGTGAATGAGTAGTCAACCAGCGACTTGTTAAGGGCTTTGCAGGAAGGGGAAGTCATAGTATTTTTGATAGTATCTTTAGAACTAATCCTGAGGTAAACAGATAATGGAACACTGAGGAATATCCACTCGCAGATGGTTTTATAATTATATTCAGATATACAGATGACACTGACCATGTCTGACACTGAGACAAGACAAGATTGGTGCCAATCACGGAAAGCTCACCACCATGTTGTTACAGACAGTCCCATCACAATGGGGGATGATACAGTCTATCATTTATAATCGTACTGTAACTACCTGTCTTCAGACGATTATATGTAAATATTTAGTGGCATGAAAAAAGAAGTCACCGAGTCAACTGAAGTTTGTAGACATCGACAAGGATGAAACGACGATAGGCAAGATAGCGGTTTTGAATCAACTAACAAGGCATAAATGGTGTCAGGATCAGTTTACTGTAGAAGTTATGGAAATAATATCTAGAAACAAAACGTCCAAATGTCAACATGCACTTAAATCCATGCCATGCATTGTTTTACTGTAAAGAAAGAATGCTTCAATATATAGATCAGTATTCTGTTTCAGCGCCAAATTAATAACAATATACTTGTACATGTATAGGATTTATCTGTTTAATGACACGGGTACTTCTAATTTCTAAGAACTTGAACTTAATTATGCCATATAGATATTTGCCATCGTTATAGGCACATACATACCTTGTTTATCTGATTAAAGTATTTTCTTTCTTACATATGATCAAGTTATATTTTTAATCTAACATTCGAATTGAAAGAGAAATACACATATTTCTTGCAATACACGAATTTCTGTCCTTCGCCAGTTGTTTGGAAATGAAAATGCTCTTGATTGATTGTACTTGTGCGTCCTACTGTAACAACATGGCTGGCTGGAAGAGTAAACAAGACTTCAGTTTAAGGTTGTTTGTGTAAACAAAGGACTCAATGAGATCATATCAGAAACCTACTTATGTTTTGTGTTTTAGACACTTCAGTGATCTTGGCTGAGTGGATTTGTCTGATGATAATCGGGATTATTTGACAGATGGGTCTCTGTGTCTGACGATGTAACCCTTCCCTCCGTATTTAATCGGCCTCCCTCTGTATTTGGTTAGTTTACCTCAGGCTTTCAAATCGTCTACTATTACCAGAAAAGTATGGATTCCTCTGCTCTGAATGTCAGAAACAAACAGTTGGTGGATTACTCATTTACCGAGAGTTGTCTTTCCCTTGATGTTTCCTTCAATCAGAGCTATCTGCCTCTACTGGATTGTTCTAGAAGGGAGAAGGAAGAAACAGATTGTGTGGATTCTACATCAGTTCTACACAATCTACAGTCATATCTAACAGCAATGATGATGGAGACCCCCAGCATAGTAGATTGCAGGCCCATACGAAAAGACCAAATCAAGACAAGACTGATGCAGACACTTGAGTCGGAGAAGACGGAAGAGGAGAAACGGAAGGCCAGGATTATCATGTCCGTTCTCAAGAGAGGCAAAATGCACAGATCAGTTTTCAGACGATTCAGCCCTCGGCGAGTCACCCTCAAACGTGGAGCAACATTCCATCCTCTCAAACGCCAAGATGGAACACTCAAATCGATCAGACCTGCACACACAAGACATAATGCCACGTTAATGAGTGATTTGCTGTGCTTCAAGCCCATGTAGTAATCGCAGATAATTTATTTGCTGTGCTTCAAGTCCGTGTAGTAATAGCAGATAATTTCGAATGGTTGTGAAACATTGATTTCTTTGTTAGATGTTATGTTGAAAGTGCTACATTTACATGTTATTGTTGCCTGTATCAATAAATCGATAAAAAAGAATGATATATGCATGATGAGTTTTTCTTCATGAAATATATACCATGTGACACAATCTATATGTCACATTTGACATTCACACCTTCACATCCAATGAGCTACAAAGCTAGTCCAGTTCTTTTCTTGTGATAATGTCATATTTAGATCAGTATTGGAAGTGATTGCACTGAGCAATTAATATTGTAGTTAAAATTGACAGTTTGACATAGACAAGTAGCAGTGTCCAACCTTATGGAAAATCACCAAAATACACAAACACACAAACACACACACAAGACGAAACGTTAGCCAGCATAATATTGTAGCAAGATGGTAAATGTAACCACAATGTGGTGTGTATACATGCATAACAACGTTGCATTTACACACTTTGACAAACAAACCCCAATAGTATGTAATCTATTCGCCGTACACGTTTTTTTATAAACAGAATAACCCACAAGGCCCATGGATCCAATCCATTTTGTGTTTCTGACTGTGTGACGGTTTATGCATACACATCGTAGCAGAGTAAAGAACATTTACTATACGTTCGAGGTACTGATACACAATCAACCACAGCCATACTGTGTCTGTTCAAAACAAGAACTTTTCTGTCCAATTTACTATGTATATTATATTATCACTTTACTGGTGTGTACCAAATATACTGAACACCTGGGGTGTAACGTACATTTTCATAAAACAAAATACTACAAAACAACATGGCTGACAAACTAAAGAGATCGTTAAGCATACAGTCAAGCTCACTTCAAAAAGGAATTTAGTATGGCATTTTTCATATTTTGTCAGGTTCTTATGGACAAATCCTAAACGATAGTAGTCAATCTTGAACATAGTTCAGAGGGAATAAGGCCATAAAGGGACTTGGATTCTTTTCTCTCTCATTTCAGTATTTTCGATCTGTACATCTTCTAACATTTATTCATTGTTCTTTCCTTCTCACATGTGAAAAATGCATCCATCAGAACTAACACGACTCGTAATGGCAAGGAGGTTTATTCAATAACAAATGGCATAGCACTCAGGAAAATGACATAACAATGGTGTGTTACAACTGACATTGACACCACAGGCAATTACAACAAAATATATCATAACATCATGTCGAAAGACAGTTTTTGAGTGAGACAGCTTTGGAAAAAAGTACTGTGTTGTTCTTTGGCACACTGTTTAGGCTTTCTCGGCACTGAACAAGCGCGGGATCGGGATGTGCTCACACTCTTGATGGTTAGTCGACGTGGACTAAAACGCCTAAATATTTCTGTATCCATGTCCACTTTTCGTAAGGACCTCCTGCATAACTGGACGCTTTTTCTCAGAAGGTTTGAAATATCTTTGTCATCCATTGTTCTTCTTTTGACTTTATGCATCTGGGGTATCTGTCTTCTCTTCGCTCCTTCAGGAATATCTATCATGCTGCTGTCATGGTCGCTCAGTGGGTAGTCTACCAAGGGCGGATATCCCAGGTCAAAAGAGTCTTCAAAGGAAAGGCAACTCTCAGTGAATGAGTAGTCAACCAGCGACTTGTTAAGGGCTTTGCAGGAAGGGGAAGTCATAGTATTTTTGATAGTATCTTTAGAACTAATCCTGAGGTAAACAGATAATGGAACACTGAGGAATATCCACTCGCAGATGGTTTTATAATTATATTCAGATATACAGATGACACTGACCATGTCTGACACTGAGACAAGACAAGATTGGTGCCAATCACGGAAAGCTCACCACCATGTTGTTACAGACAGTCCCATCACAATGGGGGATGATACAGTCTATCATTTATAATCGTACTGTAACTACCTGTCTTCAGACGATTATATGTAAATATTTAGTGGCATGAAAAAAGAAGTCACCGAGTCAACTGAAGTTTGTAGACATCGACAAGGATGAAACGACGATAGGCAAGATAGCGGTTTTGAATCAACTAACAAGGCATAAATGGTGTCAGGATCAGTTTACTGTAGAAGTTATGGAAATAATATCTAGAAACAAAACGTCCAAATGTCAACATGCACTTAAATCCATGCCATGCATTGTTTTACTGTAAAGAAAGAATGCTTCAATATATAGATCAGTATTCTGTTTCAGCGCCAAATTAATAACAATATACTTGTACATGTATAGGATTTATCTGTTTAATGACACGGGTACTTCTAATTTCTAAGAACTTGAACTTAATTATGCCATATAGATATTTGCCATCGTTATAGGCACATACATACCTTGTTTATCTGATTAAAGTATTTTCTTTCTTACATATGATCAAGTTATATTTTTAATCTAACATTCGAATTGAAAGAGAAATACACATATTTCTTGCAATACACGAATTTCTGTCCTTCGCCAGTTGTTTGGAAATGAAAATGCTCTTGATTGATTGTACTTGTGCGTCCTACTGTAACAACATGGCTGGCTGGAAGAGTAAACAAGACTTCAGTTTAAGGTTGTTTGTGTAAACAAAGGACTCAATGAGATCATATCAGAAACCTACTTATGTTTTGTGTTTTAGACACTTCAGTGATCTTGGCTGAGTGGATTTGTCTGATGATAATCGGGATTATTTGACAGATGGGTCTCTGTGTCTGACGATGTAACCCTTCCCTCCGTATTTAATCGGCCTCCCTCTGTATTTGGTTAGTTTACCTCAGGCTTTCAAATCGTCTACTATTACCAGAAAAGTATGGATTCCTCTGCTCTGAATGTCAGAAACAAACAGTTGGTGGATTACTCATTTACCGAGAGTTGTCTTTCCCTTGATGTTTCCTTCAATCAGAGCTATCTGCCTCTACTGGATTGTTCTAGAAGGGAGAAGGAAGAAACAGATTGTGTGGATTCTACATCAGTTCTACACAATCTACAGTCATATCTAACAGCAATGATGATGGAGACCCCCAGCATAGTAGATTGCAGGCCCATACGAAAAGACCAAATCAAGACAAGACTGATGCAGACACTTGAGTCGGAGAAGACGGAAGAGGAGAAACGGAAGGCCAGGATTATCATGTCCGTTCTCAAGAGAGGCAAAATGCACAGATCAGTTTTCAGACGATTCAGCCCTCGGCGAGTCACCCTCAAACGTGGAGCAACATTCCATCCTCTCAAACGCCAAGATGGAACACTCAAATCGATCAGACCTGCACACACAAGACATAATGCCACGTTAATGAGTGATTTGCTGTGCTTCAAGCCCATGTAGTAATCGCAGATAATTTATTTGCTGTGCTTCAAGTCCGTGTAGTAATAGCAGATAATTTCGAATGGTTGTGAAACATTGATTTCTTTGTTAGATGTTATGTTGAAAGTGCTACATTTACATGTTATTGTTGCCTGTATCAATAAATCGATAAAAAAGAATGATATATGCATGATGAGTTTTTCTTCATGAAATATATACCATGTGACACAATCTATATGTCACATTTGACATTCACACCTTCACATCCAATGAGCTACAAAGCTAGTCCAGTTCTTTTCTTGTGATAATGTCATATTTAGATCAGTATTGGAAGTGATTGCACTGAGCAATTAATATTGTAGTTAAAATTGACAGTTTGACATAGACAAGTAGCAGTGTCCAACCTTATGGAAAATCACCAAAATACACAAACACACAAACACACACACAAGACGAAACGTTAGCCAGCATAATATTGTAGCAAGATGGTAAATGTAACCACAATGTGGTGTGTATACATGCATAACAACGTTGCATTTACACACTTTGACAAACAAACCCCAATAGTATGTAATCTATTCGCCGTACACGTTTTTTTATAAACAGAATAACCCACAAGGCCCATGGATCCAATCCATTTTGTGTTTCTGACTGTGTGACGGTTTATGCATACACATCGTAGCAGAGTAAAGAACATTTACTATACGTTCGAGGTACTGATACACAATCAACCACAGCCATACTGTGTCTGTTCAAAACAAGAACTTTTCTGTCCAATTTACTATGTATATTATATTATCACTTTACTGGTGTGTACCAAATATACTGAACACCTGGGGTGTAACGTACATTTTCATAAAACAAAATACTACAAAACAACATGGCTCACAAACTAAAGAGATCGTTAAGCATACAGTCAAGCTCACTTCAAAAAGGAATTTAGTATGGCATTTTTCATATTTTGTCAGGTTCTTATGGACAAATCCTAAACGATAGCAGTCAATCTTGAACATAGTTCAGAGGGAATAAGGCCATAAAGAGACTTGGATTCTTTTCTCTCTCATTTCAGTATTTTCGATCTGTACATCTTCTAACATTTATTCATTGTTCTTTCCTTCTCACATGTGAAAAATGCATCCATCAGAACTAACACGACTCGTAATGGCAAGGAGGTTTATTCAATAACAAATGGCATAGCACTCAGGAAAATGACATAACAATGGTGTGTTACAACTGACATTGACACCACAGGCAATTACAACAAAATATATCATAACATCATGTCGAAAGACAGTTTTTGAGTGAGACAGCTTTGGAAAAAAGTACTGTGTTGTTCTTTGGCACACTGTTTAGGCTTTCTCGGCACTGAACAAGCGCGGGATCGGGATGTGCTCACACTCTTGATGGTTAGTCGACGTGGACTAAAACGCCTAAATATTTCTGTATCCATGTCCACTTTTCGTAAGGACCTCCTGCATAACTGGACGCTTTTTCTCAGAAGGTTTGAAATATCTTTGTCATCCATTGTTCTTCTTTTGACTTTATGCATCTGGGGTATCTGTCTTCTCTTCGCTCCTTCAGGAATATCTATCATGCTGCTGTCATGGTCGCTCAGTGGGTAGTCTACCAAGGGCGGATATCCCAGGTCAAAAGAGTCTTCAAAGGAAAGGCAACTCTCAGTGAATGAGTAGTCAACCAGCGACTTGTTAAGGGCTTTGCAGGAAGGGGAAGTCATAGTATTTTTGATAGTATCTTTAGAACTAATCCTGAGGTAAACAGATAATGGAACACTGAGGAATATCCACTCGCAGATGGTTTATATTCAGATATACAGATGACACTGACCATGTCTGACACTGAGACAAGACAAGATTGGTGCCAATCACGGAAAGCTCACCACCATGTTGTTACAGACAGTCCCATCACAATGGGGGATGATACAGTCTATCATTTATAATCGTACTGTAACTACCTGTCTTCAGACGATTATATGTAAATATTTAGTGGCATGAAAAAAGAAGTCACCGAGTCAACTGAAGTTTGTAGACATCGACAAGGATGAAACGACGATAGGCAAGATAGCGGTTTTGAATCAACTAACAAGGCATAAATGGTGTCAGGATCAGTTTACTGTAGAAGTTATGGAAATAATATCTAGAAACAAAACGTCCAAATGTCAACATGCACTTAAATCCATGCCATGCATTGTTTTACTGTAAAGAAAGAATGCTTCAATATATAGATCAGTATTCTGTTTCAGCGCCAAATTAATAACAACATACTTGTACATGTATAGGATTTATCTGTTTAATGACACGGGTACTTCTAATTTCTAAGAACTTGAACTTAATTATGCCATATAGATATTTGTCATCGTTATAGGCACATACATACCTTGTTTATCTGATTAAAGTATTTTCTTTCTTACATATGATCAAGTTATATTTTTAATCTAACATTCGAATTGAAAGAGAAATACACATATTTCTTGCAATACACGAATTTCTGTCCTTCTCCAGTTGTTTGGAAATGAAAATGCTCTTGATTGATTGTACTTGTGCGTCCTACTGTAACAACATGGCTGGCTGGAAGAGTAAACAAGACTTCAGTTTAAGGTTGTTTGTGTAAACAAAGGACTCAATGAGATCATATCAGAAACCTACTTATGTTTTGTGTTTTAGACACTTCAGTGATCTTGGCTGATTGGATTTGTCTGATGATAATCGGGATTATTTGACAGATGGGTCTCTGTGTCTGACGATGTAACCCTTCCCTCCGTATTTAATCGGCCTCCCTCTGTATTTGGTTAGTTTACCTCAGGCTTTCAAATCGTCTACTATTACCAGAAAAGTATGGATTCCTCTGCTCTGAATGTCAGAAACAAACAGTTGGTGGATTACTCATTTACCGAGAGTTGTCTTTCCCTTGATGTTTCCTTCAATCAGAGCTATCTGCCTCTACTGGATTGTTCTAGAAGGGAGAAGGAAGAAACAGATTGTGTGGATTCTACATCAGTTCTACACAATCTACAGTCATATCTAACAGCAATGATGATGGAGACCCCCAGCATAGTAGATTGCAGGCCCATACGAAAAGACCAAATCAAGACAAGACTGATGCAGACACTTGAGTCGGAGAAGACGGAAGAGGAGAAACGGAAGGCCAGGATTATCATGTCCGTTCTCAAGAGAGGCAAAATGCACAGATCAGTTTTCAGACGATTCAGCCCTCGGCGAGTCACCCTCAAACGTGGAGCAACATTCCATCCTCTCAAACGCCAAGATGGAACACTCAAATCGATCAGACCTGCACACACAAGACATAATGCCACGTTAATGAGTGATTTGCTGTGCTTCAAGCCCATGTAGTAATCGCAGATAATTTATTTGCTGTGCTTCAAGTCCGTGTAGTAATAGCAGATAATTTCGAATGGTTGTGAAACATTGATTTCTTTGTTAGATGTTATGTTGAAAGTGCTACATTTACATGTTATTGTTGCCTGTATCAATAAATCGATAAAAAAGAATGATATATGCATGATGAGTTTTTCTTCATGAAATATATACCATGTGACACAATCTATATGTCACATTTGACATTCACACCTTCACATCCAATGAGCTACAAAGCTAGTCCAGTTCTTTTCTTGTGATAATGTCATATTTAGATCAGTATTGGAAGTGATTGCACTGAGCAATTAATATTGTAGTTAAAATTGACAGTTTGACATAGACAAGTAGCAGTGTCCAACCTTATGGAAAATCACCAAAATACACAAACACACAAACACACACACAAGACGAAACGTTAGCCAGCATAATATTGTAGCAAGATGGTAAATGTAACCACAATGTGGTGTGTATACATGCATAACAACGTTGCATTTACACACTTTGACAAACAAACCCCAATAGTATGTAATCTATTCGCCGTACACGTTTTTTTATAAACAGAATAACCCACAAGGCCCATGGATCCAATCCATTTTGTGTTTCTGACTGTGTGACGGTTTATGCATACACATCGTAGCAGAGTAAAGAACATTTACTATACGTTCGAGGTACTGATACACAATCAACCACAGCCATACTGTGTCTGTTCAAAACAAGAACTTTTCTGTCCAATTTACTATGTATATTATATTATCACTTTACTGGTGTGTACCAAATATACTGAACACCTGGGGTGTAACGTACATTTTCATAAAACAAAATACTACAAAACAACATGGCTGACAAACTAAAGAGATCGTTAAGCATACAGTCAAGCTCACTTCAAAAAGGAATTTAGTATGGCATTTTTCATATTTTGTCAGGTTCTTATGGACAAATCCTAAACGATAGCAGTCAATCTTGAACATAGTTCAGAGGGAATAAGGCCATAAAGAGACTTGGATTCTTTTCTCTCTCATTTCAGTATTTTCGATCTGTACATCTTCTAACATTTATTCATTGTTCTTTCCTTCTCACATGTGAAAAATGCATCCATCAGAACTAACACGACTCGTAATGGCAAGGAGGTTTATTCAATAACAAATGGCATAGCACTCAGGAAAATGACATAACAATGGTGTGTTACAACTGACATTGACACCACAGGCAATTACAACAAAATATATCATAACATCATGTCGAAAGACAGTTTTTGAGTGAGACAGCTTTGGAAAAAAGTACTGTGTTGTTCTTTGGCACACTGTTTAGGCTTTCTTGGCACTGAACAAGCGCGGGATCGGGATGTGCTGACACTCTTGATGGTTAGTCGACGTGGACTAAAACGCCTAAATATTTCTGTATCCATGTCCACTTTTCGTAAGGACCTCCTGCATAACTGGACGCTTTTTCTCAGAAGGTTTGAAATATCTTTGTCATCCATTGTTCTTCTTTTGACTTTATGCATCTGGGGTATCTGTCTTCTCTTCGCTCCTTCAGGAATATCTATCATGCTGCTGTCATGGTCGCTCAGTGGGTAGTCTACCAAGGGCGGATATCCCAGGTCAAAAGAGTCTTCAAAGGAAAGGCAACTCTCAGTGAATGAGTAGTCAACCAGCGACTTGTTAAGGGCTTTGCAGGAAGGGGAAGTCATAGTATTTTTGATAGTATCTTTAGAACTAATCCTGAGGTAAACAGATAATGGAACACTGAGGAATATCCACTCGCAGATGGTTTATATTCAGATATACAGATGACACTGACCATGTCTGACACTGAGACAAGACAAGATTGGTGCCAATCACGGAAAGCTCACCACCATGTTGTTACAGACAGTCCCATCACAATGGGGGATGATACAGTCTATCATTTATAATCGTACTGTAACTACCTGTCTTCAGACGATTATATGTAAATATTTAGTGGCATGAAAAAAGAAGTCACCGAGTCAACTGAAGTTTGTAGACATCGACAAGGATGAAACGACGATAGGCAAGATAGCGGTTTTGAATCAACTAACAAGGCATAAATGGTGTCAGGATCAGTTTACTGTAGAAGTTATGGAAATAATATCTAGAAACAAAACGTCCAAATGTCAACATGCACTTAAATCCATGCCATGCATTGTTTTACTGTAAAGAAAGAATGCTTCAATATATAGATCAGTATTCTGTTTCAGCGCCAAATTAATAACAATATACTTGTACATGTATAGGATTTATCTGTTTAATGACACGGGTACTTCTAATTTCTAAGAACTTGAACTTAATTATGCCATATAGATATTTGCCATCGTTATAGGCACATACATACCTTGTTTATCTGATTAAAGTATTTTCTTTCTTACATATGATTAAGTTATATTTTTAATCTAACATTCGAATTGAAAGAGAAATACACATATTTCTTGCAATACACGAATTTCTGTCCTTCGCCAGTTGTTTGGAAATGAAAATGCTCTTGATTGATTGTACTTGTGCGTCCTACTGTAACAACATGGCTGGCTGGAAGAGTAAACAAGACTTCAGTTTAAGGTTGTTTGTGTAAACAAAGGACTCAATGAGATCATATCAGAAACCTACTTATGTTTTGTGTTTTAGACACTTCAGTGATCTTGGCTGAGTGGATTTGTCTGATGATAATCGGGATTATTTGACAGATGGGTCTCTGTGTCTGACGATGTAACCCTTCCCTCCGTATTTAATCGGCCTCCCTCTGTATTTGGTTAGTTTACCTCAGGCTTTCAAATCGTCTACTATTACCAGAAAAGTATGGATTCCTCTGCTCTGAATGTCAGAAACAAACAGTTGGTGGATTACTCATTTACCGAGAGTTGTCTTTCCCTTGATGTTTCCTTCAATCAGAGCTATCTGCCTCTACTGGATTGTTCTAGAAGGGAGAAGGAAGAAACAGATTGTGTGGATTCTACATCAGTTCTACACAATCTACAGTCATATCTAACAGCAATGATGATGGAGACCCCCAGCATAGTAGATTGCAGGCCCATACGAAAAGACCAAATCAAGACAAGACTGATGCAGACACTTGAGTCGGAGAAGACGGAAGAGGAGAAACGGAAGGCCAGGATTATCATGTCCGTTCTCAAGAGAGGCAAAATGCACAGATCAGTTTTCAGACGATTCAGCCCTCGGCGAGTCACCCTCAAACGTGGAGCAACATTCCATCCTCTCAAACGCCAAGATGGAACACTCAAATCGATCAGACCTGCACACACAAGACATAATGCCACGTTAATGAGTGATTTGCTGTGCTTCAAGCCCATGTAGTAATCGCAGATAATTTATTTGCTGTGCTTCAAGTCCGTGTAGTAATAGCAGATAATTTCGAATGGTTGTGAAACATTGATTTCTTTGTTAGATGTTATGTTGAAAGTGCTACATTTACATGTTATTGTTGCCTGTATCAATAAATCGATAAAAAAGAATGATATATGCATGATGAGTTTTTCTTCATGAAATATATACCATGTGACACAATCTATATGTCACATTTGACATTCACACCTTCACATCCAATGAGCTACAAAGCTAGTCCAGTTCTTTTCTTGTGATAATGTCATATTTAGATCAGTATTGGAAGTGATTGCACTGAGCAATTAATATTGTAGTTAAAATTGACAGTTTGACATAGACAAGTAGCAGTGTCCAACCTTATGGAAAATCACCAAAATACACAAACACACAAACACACACACAAGACGAAACGTTAGCCAGCATAATATTGTAGCAAGATGGTAAATGTAACCACAATGTGGTGTGTATACATGCATAACAACGTTGCATTTACACACTTTGACAAACAAACCCCAATAGTATGTAATCTATTCGCCGTACACGTTTTTTTATAAACAGAATAACCCACAAGGCCCATGGATCCAATCCATTTTGTGTTTCTGACTGTGTGACGGTTTATGCATACACATCGTAGCAGAGTAAAGAACATTTACTATACGTTCGAGGTACTGATACACAATCAACCACAGCCATACTGTGTCTGTTCAAAACAAGAACTTTTCTGTCCAATTTACTATGTATATTATATTATCACTTTACTGGTGTGTACCAAATATACTGAACACCTGGGGTGTAACGTACATTTTCATAAAACAAAATACTACAAAACAACATGGCTGACAAACTAAAGAGATCGTTAAGCATACAGTCAAGCTCACTTCAAAAAGGAATTTAGTATGGCATTTTTCATATTTTGTCAGGTTCTTATGGACAAATCCTAAACGATAGCAGTCAATCTTGAACATAGTTCAGAGGGAATAAGGCCATAAAGAGACTTGGATTCTTTTCTCTCTCATTTCAGTATTTTCGATCTGTACATCTTCTAACATTTATTCATTGTTCTTTCCTTCTCACATGTGAAAAATGCATCCATCAGAACTAACACGACTCGTAATGGCAAGGAGGTTTATTCAATAACAAATGGCATAGCACTCAGGAAAATGACATAACAATGGTGTGTTACAACTGACATTGACACCACAGGCAATTACAACAAAATATATCATAACATCATGTCGAAAGACAGTTTTTGAGTGAGACAGCTTTGGAAAAAAGTACTGTGTTGTTCTTTGGCACACTGTTTAGGCTTTCTTGGCACTGAACAAGCGCGGGATCGGGATGTGCTGACACTCTTGATGGTTAGTCGACGTGGACTAAAACGCCTAAATATTTCTGTATCCATGTCCACTTTTCGTAAGGACCTCCTGCATAACTGGACGCTTTTTCTCAGAAGGTTTGAAATATCTTTGTCATCCATTGTTCTTCTTTTGACTTTATGCATCTGGGGTATCTGTCTTCTCTTCGCTCCTTCAGGAATATCTATCATGCTGCTGTCATGGTCGCTCAGTGGGTAGTCTACCAAGGGCGGATATCCCAGGTCAAAAGAGTCTTCAAAGGAAAGGCAACTCTCAGTGAATGAGTAGTCAACCAGCGACTTGTTAAGGGCTTTGCAGGAAGGGGAAGTCATAGTATTTTTGATAGTATCTTTAGAACTAATCCTGAGGTAAACAGATAATGGAACACTGAGGAATATCCACTCGCAGATGGTTTATATTCAGATATACAGATGACACTGACCATGTCTGACACTGAGACAAGACAAGATTGGTGCCAATCACGGAAAGCTCACCACCATGTTGTTACAGACAGTCCCATCACAATGGGGGATGATACAGTCTATCATTTATAATCGTACTGTAACTACCTGTCTTCAGACGATTATATGTAAATATTTAGTGGCATGAAAAAAGAAGTCACCGAGTCAACTGAAGTTTGTAGACATCGACAAGGATGAAACGACGATAGGCAAGATAGCGGTTTTGAATCAACTAACAAGGCATAAATGGTGTCAGGATCAGTTTACTGTAGAAGTTATGGAAATAATATCTAGAAACAAAACGTCCAAATGTCAACATGCACTTAAATCCATGCCATGCATTGTTTTACTGTAAAGAAAGAATGCTTCAATATATAGATCAGTATTCTGTTTCAGCGCCAAATTAATAACAATATACTTGTACATGTATAGGATTTATCTGTTTAATGACACGGGTACTTCTAATTTCTAAGAACTTGAACTTAATTATGCCATATAGATATTTGCCATCGTTATAGGCACATACATACCTTGTTTATCTGATTAAAGTATTTTCTTTCTTACATATGATTAAGTTATATTTTTAATCTAACATTCGAATTGAAAGAGAAATACACATATTTCTTGCAATACACGAATTTCTGTCCTTCGCCAGTTGTTTGGAAATGAAAATGCTCTTGATTGATTGTACTTGTGCGTCCTACTGTAACAACATGGCTGGCTGGAAGAGTAAACAAGACTTCAGTTTAAGGTTGTTTGTGTAAACAAAGGACTCAATGAGATCATATCAGAAACCTACTTATGTTTTGTGTTTTAGACACTTCAGTGATCTTGGCTGAGTGGATTTGTCTGATGATAATCGGGATTATTTGACAGATGGGTCTCTGTGTCTGACGATGTAACCCTTCCCTCCGTATTTAATCGGCCTCCCTCTGTATTTGGTTAGTTTACCTCAGGCTTTCAAATCGTCTACTATTACCAGAAAAGTATGGATTCCTCTGCTCTGAATGTCAGAAACAAACAGTTGGTGGATTACTCATTTACCGAGAGTTGTCTTTCCCTTGATGTTTCCTTCAATCAGAGCTATCTGCCTCTACTGGATTGTTCTAGAAGGGAGAAGGAAGAAACAGATTGTGTGGATTCTACATCAGTTCTACACAATCTACAGTCATATCTAACAGCAATGATGATGGAGACCCCCAGCATAGTAGATTGCAGGCCCATACGAAAAGACCAAATCAAGACAAGACTGATGCAGACACTTGAGTCGGAGAAGACGGAAGAGGAGAAACGGAAGGCCAGGATTATCATGTCCGTTCTCAAGAGAGGCAAAATGCACAGATCAGTTTTCAGACGATTCAGCCCTCGGCGAGTCACCCTCAAACGTGGAGCAACATTCCATCCTCTCAAACGCCAAGATGGAACACTCAAATCGATCAGACCTGCACACACAAGACATAATGCCACGTTAATGAGTGATTTGCTGTGCTTCAAGCCCATGTAGTAATCGCAGATAATTTATTTGCTGTGCTTCAAGCCCGTGAAGTAATAGCAGATAATTTCGAATGGTTGTGAAACATTGATTTCTTTGTTAGATGTTATGTTGAAAGTGCTACATTTACATGTTATTGTTGCCTGTATCAATAAATCGATAAAAAAGAATGATATATGCATGATGAGTTTTTCTTCATGAAATATATACCATGTGACACAATCTATATGTCACATTTGACATTCACACCTTCACATCCAATTAGCTACAAAGCTAGTCCAGTTCTTTTCTTGTGATAATGTCATATTTAGATTAGTATTGGAAGTGATTGCACTGAGCAATTAATATTGTAGTTAAAATTGACAGTTTGACATAGACAAGTAGCAGTGTCCAACCTTATGGAAAATCACCAAAATACACAAACACACAAACACACACACAAGACGAAACGTTAGCCAGCATAATATTGTAGCAAGATGGTAAATGTAACCACAATGTGGTGTGTATACATGCATAACAACGTTGCATTTACACACTTTGACAAACAAACCCCAATAGTATGTAATTTATTCGCCGTACACGTTTTTTTATAAACAGAATAACCCACAAGGCCCATGGATCCAATCCATTTTGTGTTTCTGACTGTGTGACGGTTTATGCATACACATCGTAGCAGAGTAAAGAACATTTACTATACGTTCGAGGAACTGATACACAATCAACCACAGCCATACTGTGTCTGTTCAAAACAAGAACTTTTCTGTCCAATTTACTATGTATATTATACTATCACTTTACTGGATGTGTACCAAATATACTGAACAACTGTGGTGTAACGTACATTTTCATAAAACAAAATACTACAAAACAATATGGCTGACAAACTAAAGAGATCGTTAAGCATACAGTCAAGCTCACTTCAAAAAGGAATTTAGTATGGCATTTTTCATATTTTGTCAGGTTCTTATGGACAAATCCTAAACGATAGTAGCCAATCTTGAACATAGTTCAGAGGGAATAAGGCCATAAAGGGACTTGGATTCTTTTCTCTCTCATTTCAGTATTTTCGATCTGTACATCTTCTAACATTTATTCATTGTTCTTTCCTTCTCACATGTGAAAAATGCATCCATCAGAACTAACACGACTCGTAATGGCAAGGAGGTTTATTCAATAACAAATGGCATAGCACTCAGGAAAATGACATAACAATGGTGTGTTACAACTGACATTGACACCACAGGCAATTACAACAAAATATATCATAACATCATGTCGAAAGACAGTTTTTGAGTGAGACAGCTTTGGAAAAAAGTACTGTGTTGTTCTTTGGCACACTGTTTAGGCTTTCTCGGCACTGAACAAGCGCGGGATCGGGATGTGCTGACACTCTTGATGGTTAGTCGACGTGGACTAAAACGCCTAAATATTTCTGTATCCATGTCCACTTTTCGTAAGGACCTCCTGCATAACTGGACGCTTTTTCTCAGAAGGTTTGAAATATCTTTGTCATCCATTGTTCTTCTTTTGACTTTATGCATCTGGGGTATCTGTCTTCTCTTCGCTCCTTCAGGAATATCTATCATGCTGCTGTCATGGTCGCTCAGTGGGTAGTCTACCAAGGGCGGATATCCCAGGTCAAAAGAGTCTTCAAAGGAAAGGCAACTCTCAGTGAATGAGTAGTCAACCAGCGACTTGTTAAGGGCTTTGCAGGAAGGGGAAGTCATAGTATTTTTGATAGTATCTTTAGAACTAATCCTGAGGTAAACAGATAATGGAACACTGAGGAATATCCACTCGCAGATGGTTTATATTCAGATATACAGATGACACTGACCATGTCTGACACTGAGACAAGACAAGATTGGTGCCAATCACGGAAAGCTCACCACCATGTTGTTACAGACAGTCCCATCACAATGGGGGATGATACAGTCTATCATTTATAATCGTACTGTAACTACCTGTCTTCAGACGATTATATGTAAATATTTAGTGGCATGAAAAAAGAAGTCACCGAGTCAACTGAAGTTTGTAGACATCGACAAGGATGAAACGACGATAGGCAAGATAGCGGTTTTGAATCAACTAACAAGGCATAAATGGTGTCAGGATCAGTTTACTGTAGAAGTTATGGAAATAATATCTAGAAACAAAACGTCCAAATGTCAACATGCACTTAAATCCATGCCATGCATTGTTTTACTGTAAAGAAAGAATGCTTCAATATATAGATCAGTATTCTGTTTCAGCGCCAAATTAATAACAATATACTTGTACATGTATAGGATTTATCTGTTTAATGACACGGGTACTTCTAATTTCTAAGAACTTGAACTTAATTATGCCATATAGATATTTGCCATCGTTATAGGCACATACATACCTTGTTTATCTGATTAAAGTATTTTCTTTCTTACATATGATCAAGTTATATTTTTAATCTAACATTCGAATTGAAAGAGAAATACACATATTTCTTGCAATACACGAATTTCTGTCCTTCGCCAGTTGTTTGGAAATGAAAATGCTCTTGATTGATTGTACTTGTGCGTCCTACTGTAACAACATGGCTGGCTGGAAGAGTAAACAAGACTTCAGTTTAAGGTTGTTTGTGTAAACAAAGGACTCAATGAGATCATATCAGAAACCTACTTATGTTTTGTGTTTTAGACACTTCAGTGATCTTGGCTGATTGGATTTGTCTGATGATAATCGGGATTATTTGACAGATGGGTCTCTGTGTCTGACGATGTAACCCTTCCCTCCGTATTTAATCGGCCTCCCTCTGTATTTGGTTAGTTTACCTCAGGCTTTCAAATCGTCTACTATTACCAGAAAAGTATGGATTCCTCTGCTCTGAATGTCAGAAACAAACAGTTGGTGGATTACTCATTTACCGAGAGTTGTCTTTCCCTTGATGTTTCCTTCAATCAGAGCTATCTGCCTCTACTGGATTGTTCTAGAAGGGAGAAGGAAGAAACAGATTGTGTGGATTCTACATCAGTTCTACACAATCTACAGTCATATCTAACAGCAATGATGATGGAGACCCCCAGCATAGTAGATTGCAGACCCATACGAAAAGACCAAATCAAGACAAGACTGATGCAGACACTTGAGTCGGAGAAGACGGAAGAGGAGAAACGGAAGGCCAGGATTATCATGTCCGTTCTCAAGAGAGGCAAAATGCACAGATCAGTTTTCAGACGATTCAGTCCTCGGCGAGTCACCCTCAAACGTGGAGCAACATTCCATCCTCTCAAACGCCAAGATGGAACACTCAAATCGATCAGACCTGCACACACAAGACATAATGCCACGTTAATGAGTGATTTGCTGTGCTTCAAGCCCATGTAGTAATCGCAGATAATTTATTTGCTGTGCTTCAAGCCCGTGAAGTAATAGCAGATAATTTCGAATGGTTGTGAAACATTGATTTCTTTGTTAGATGTTATGTTGAAAGTGCTACATTTACATGTTATTGTTGCCTGTATCAATAAATCGATAAAAAAGAATGATATATGCATGATGAGTTTTTCTTCATGAAATATATACCATGTGACACAATCTATATGTCACATTTGACATTCACACCTTCACATCCAATTAGCTACAAAGCTAATCCAGTTCTTTTCTTGTGATAATGTCATATTTAGATCAGTATTGGAAGTGATTGCACTGAGCAATTAATATTGTAGTTAAAATTGACAGTTTGACATAGACAAGTAGCAGTGTCCAACCTTATGGAAAATCACCAAAATACACAAACACACAAACACACACACAAGACGAAACGTTAGCCAGCATAATATTGTAGCAAGATGGTAAATGTAACCACAATGTGGTGTGTATACATGCATAACAACGTTGCATTTACACACTTTGACAAACAAACCCCAATAGTATGTACTTTATTCGCCGTACACGTTTTTTTATAAACAGAATAACCCACAAGGCCCATGGATCCAATCCATTTTGTGTTTCTGACTGTGTGACGGTTTATGCATACACATCGTAGCAGAGTAAAGAACATTTACTATACGTTCGAGGAACTGATACACAATCAACCACAGCCATACTGTGTCTGTTCAAAACAAGAACTTTTCTGTCCAATTTACTATGTATATTATACTATCACTTTACTGGATGTGTACCAAATATACTGAACAACTGTGGTGTAACGTACATTTTCATAAAACAAAATACTACAAAACAATATGGCTGACAAACTAAAGAGATCGTTAAGCATACAGTCAAGCTCACTTCAAAAAGGAATTTAGTATGGCATTTTTCATATTTTGTCAGGTTCTTATGGACAAATCCTAAACGATAGTAGTCAATCTTGAACATAGTTCAGAGGGAATAAGGCCATAAAGGGACTTGGATTCTTTTCTCTCTCATTTCAGTATTTTCGATCTGTACATCTTCTAACATTTATTCATTGTTCTTTCCTTCTCACATGTGAAAAATGCATCCATCAGAACTAACACGACTCGTAATGGCAAGGAGGTTTATTCAATAACAAATGGCATAGCACTCAGGAAAATGACATAACAATGGTGTGTTACAACTGACATTGACACCACAGGCAATTACAACAAAATATATCATAACATCATGTCGAAAGACAGTTTTTGAGTGAGACAGCTTTGGAAAAAAGTACTGTGTTGTTCTTTGGCACACTGTTTAGGCTTTCTCGGCACTGAACAAGCGCGGGATCGGGATGTGCTCACACTCTTGATGGTTAGTCGACGTGGACTAAAACGCCTAAATATTTCTGTATCCATGTCCACTTTTCGTAAGGACCTCCTGCATAACTGGACGCTTTTTCTCAGAAGGTTTGAAATATCTTTGTCATCCATTGTTCTTCTTTTGACTTTATGCATCTGGGGTATCTGTCTTCTCTTCGCTCCTTCAGGAATATCTATCATGCTGCTGTCATGGTCGCTCAGTGGGTAGTCTACCAAGGGCGGATATCCCAGGTCAAAAGAGTCTTCAAAGGAAAGGCAACTCTCAGTGAATGAGTAGTCAACCAGCGACTTGTTAAGGGCTTTGCAGGAAGGGGAAGTCATAGTATTTTTGATAGTATCTTTAGAACTAATCCTGAGGTAAACAGATAATGGAACACTGAGGAATATCCACTCGCAGATGGTTTATATTCAGATATACAGATGACACTGACCATGTCTGACACTGAGACAAGACAAGATTGGTGCCAATCACGGAAAGCTCACCACCATGTTGTTACAGACAGTCCCATCACAATGGGGGATGATACAGTCTATCATTTATAATCGTACTGTAACTACCTGTCTTCAGACGATTATATGTAAATATTTAGTGGCATGAAAAAAGAAGTCACCGAGTCAACTGAAGTTTGTAGACATCGACAAGGATGAAACGACGATAGGCAAGATAGCGGTTTTGAATCAACTAACAAGGCATAAATGGTGTCAGGATCAGTTTACTGTAGAAGTTATGGAAATAATATCTAGAAACAAAACGTCCAAATGTCAACATGCACTTAAATCCATGCCATGCATTGTTTTACTGTAAAGAAAGAATGCTTCAATATATAGATCAGTATTCTGTTTCAGCGCCAAATTAATAACAATATACTTGTACATGTATAGGATTTATCTGTTTAATGACACGGGTACTTCTAATTTCTAAGAACTTGAACTTAATTATGCCATATAGATATTTGCCATCGTTATAGGCACATACATACCTTGTTTATCTGATTAAAGTATTTTCTTTCTTACATATGATCAAGTTATATTTTTAATCTAACATTCGAATTGAAAGAGAAATACACATATTTCTTGCAATACACGAATTTCTGTCCTTCGCCAGTTGTTTGGAAATGAAAATGCTCTTGATTGATTGTACTTGTGCGTCCTACTGTAACAACATGGCTGGCTGGAAGAGTAAACAAGACTTCAGTTTAAGGTTGTTTGTGTAAACAAAGGACTCAATGAGATCATATCAGAAACCTACTTATGTTTTGTGTTTTAGACACTTCAGTGATCTTGGCTGAGTGGATTTGTCTGGTGATAATCGGGATTATTTGACAGATGGGTCTCTGTGTCTGACGATGTAACCCTTCCCTCCGTATTTAATCGGCCTCCCTCTGTATTTGGTTAGTTTACCTCACGCTTTCAAATCGTCTACTATTACCAGAAAAGTATGGATTCCTCTGCTCTGAATGTCAGAAACAAACAGTTGGTGGATTACTCATTTACCGAGAGTTGTCTTTCCCTTGATGTTTCCTTCAATCAGAGCTATCTGCCTCTACTGGATTGTTCTAGAAGGGAGAAGGAAGAAACAGATTGTGTGGATTCTACATCAGTTCTACACAATCTACAGTCATATCTAACAGCAATGATGATGGAGACCCCCAGCATAGTAGATTGCAGACCCATACGAAAAGACCAAATCAAGACAAGACTGATGCAGACACTTGAGTCGGAGAAGACGGAAGAGGAGAAACGGAAGGCCAGGATTATCATGTCCGTTCTCAAGAGAGGCAAAATGCACAGATCAGTTTTCAGACGATTCAGCCCTCGGCGAGTCACCCTCAAACGTGGAGCAACATTCCATCCTCTCAAACGCCAAGATGGAACACTCAAATCGATCAGACCTGCACACACAAGACATAATGCCACGTTAATGAGTGATTTGCTGTGCTTCAAGCCCATGTAGTAATCGCAGATAATTTATTTGCTGTGCTTCAAGCCCGTGTAGTAATAGCAGATAATTTCGAATGGTTGTGAAACATTGATTTCTTTGTTAGATGTTATGTTGAAAGTGCTACATTTACATGTTATTGTTGCCTGTATCAATAAATCGATAAAAAAGAATGATATATGCATGATGAGTTTTTCTTCATGAAATATATACCATGTGACACAATCTATATGTCACATTTGACATTCACACCTTCACATCCAATTAGCTACAAAGCTAATCCAGTTCTTTTCTTGTGATAATGTCATATTTAGATCAGTATTGGAAGTGATTGCACTGAGCAATTAATATTGTAGTTAAAATTGACAGTTTGACATAGACAAGTAGCAGTGTCCAACCTTATGGAAAATCACCAAAATACACAAACACACAAACACACACACACAAACACACACACACAAGACGAAACGTTAGCCAGCATAATATTGTAGCAAGATGGTAAATGTAACCACAATGTGGTGTGTATACATGCATAACAACGTTGCATTTACACACTTTGACAAACAAACCCCAATAGTATGTAATTTATTCGCCGTACACGTTTTTTTATAAACAGAATAACCCACAAGGCCCATGGATCCAATCCATTTTGTGTTTCTGACTGTGTGACGGTTTATGCATACACATCGTAGCAGAGTAAAGAACATTTACTATACGTTCGAGGAACTGATACACAATCAACCACAGCCATACTGTGTCTGTTCAAAACAAGAACTTTTCTGTCCAATTTACTATGTATATTATACTATCACTTTACTGGATGTGTACCAAATATACTGAACAACTGTGGTGTAACGTACATTTTCATAAAACAAAATACTACAAAACAATATGGCTGACAAACTAAAGAGATCGTTAAGCATACAGTCAAGCTCACTTCAAAAAGGAATTTAGTATGGCATTTTTCATATTTTGTCAGGTTCTTATGGACAAATCCTAAACGATAGTAGCCAATCTTGAACATAGTTCAGAGGGAATAAGGCCATAAAGGGACTTGGATTCTTTTCTCTCTCATTTCAGTATTTTCGATCTGTACATCTTCTAACATTTATTCATTGTTCTTTCCTTCTCACATGTGAAAAATGCATCCATCAGAACTAACACGACTCGTAATGGCAAGGAGGTTTATTCAATAACAAATGGCATAGCACTCAGGAAAATGACATAACAATGGTGTGTTACAACTGACATTGACACCACAGGCAATTACAACAAAATATATCATAACATCATGTCGAAAGACAGTTTTTGAGTGAGACAGCTTTGGAAAAAAGTACTGTGTTGTTCTTTGACACACTGTTTAGGCTTTCTCGGCACTGAACAAGCGCGGGATCGGGATGTGCTCACACTCTTGATGGTTAGTCGACGTGGACTAAAACGCCTAAATATTTCTGTATCCATGTCCACTTTTCGTAAGGACCTCCTGCATAACTGGACGCTTTTTCTCAGAAGGTTTGAAATATCTTTGTCATCCATTGTTCTTCTTTTGACTTTATGCATCTGGGGTATCTGTCTTCTCTTTGCTCCTTCAGGAATATCTATCATGCTGCTGTCATGGTCGCTCAGTGGGTAGTCTACCAAGGGCGGATATCCCAGGTCAAAAGAGTCTTCAAAGGAAAGGCAACTCTCAGTGAATGAGTAGTCAACCAGCGACTTGTTAAGGGCTTTGCAGGAAGGGGAAGTCATAGTATTTTTGATAGTATCTTTAGAACTAATCCTGAGGTAAACAGATAATGGAACACTGAGGAATATCCACTCGCAGATGGTTTATATTCAGATATACAGATGACACTGACCATGTCTGACACTGAGACAAGACAAGATTGGTGCCAATCACGGAAAGCTCACCACCATGTTGTTACAGACAGTCCCATCACAATGGGGGATGATACAGTCTATCATTTATAATCGTACTGTAACTACCTGTCTTCAGACGATTATATGTAAATATTTAGTGGCATGAAAAAAGAAGTCACCGAGTCAACTGAAGTTTGTAGACATCGACAAGGATGAAACGACGATAGGCAAGATAGCGGTTTTGAATCAACTAACAAGGCATAAATGGTGTCAGGATCAGTTTACTGTAGAAGTTATGGAAATAATATCTAGAAACAAAACGTCCAAATGTCAACATGCACTTAAATCCATGCCATGCATTGTTTTACTGTAAAGAAAGAATGCTTCAATATATAGATCAGTATTCTGTTTCAGCGCCAAATTAATAACAATATACTTGTACATGTATAGGATTTATCTGTTTAATGACACGGGTACTTCTAATTTCTAAGAACTTGAACTTAATTATGCCATATAGATATTTGCCATCGTTATAGGCACATACATACCTTGTTTATCTGATTAAAGTACTTTCTTTCTTACATATGATCAAGTTATATTTTTAATCTAACATTCGAATTGAAAGAGAAATACACATATTTCTTGCAATACACGAATTTCTGTCCTTCGCCAGTTGTTTGGAAATGAAAATGCTCTTGATTGATTGTACTTGTGCGTCCTACTGTAACAACATGGCTGGCTGGAAGAGTAAACAAGACTTCAGTTTAAGGTTGTTTGTGTAAACAAAGGACTCAATGAGATCATATCAGAAACCTACTTATGTTTTGTGTTTTAGACACTTCAGTGATCTTGGCTGAGTGGATTTGTCTGATGATAATCGGGATTATTTGACAGATGGGTCTCTGTGTCTGACGATGTAACCCTTCCCTCCGTATTTAATCGGCCTCCCTCTGTATTTGGTTAGTTTACCTCAGGCTTTCAAATCGTCTACTATTACCAGAAAAGTATGGATTCCTCTGCTCTGAATGTCAGAAACAAACAGTTGGTGGATTACTCATTTACCGAGAGTTGTCTTTCCCTTGATGTTTCCTTCAATCAGAGCTATCTGCCTCTACTGGATTGTTCTAGAAGGGAGAAGGAAGAAACAGATTGTGTGGATTCTACATCAGTTCTACACAATCTACAGTCATATCTAACAGCAATGATGATGGAGACCCCCAGCATAGTAGATTGCAGACCCATACGAAAAGACCAAATCAAGACAAGACTGATGCAGACACTTGAGTCGGAGAAGACGGAAGAGGAGAAACGGAAGGCCAGGATTATCATGTCCGTTCTCAAGAGAGGCAAAATGCACAGATCAGTTTTCAGACGATTCAGCCCTCGGCGAGTCACCCTCAAACGTGGAGCAACATTCCATCCTCTCAAACGCCAAGATGGAACACTCAAATCGATCAGACCTGCACACACAAGACATAATGCCACGTTAATGAGTGATTTGCTGTGCTTCAAGCCCATGTAGTAATCGCAGATAATTTATTTGCTGTGCTTCAAGTCCGTGTAGTAATAGCAGATAATTTCGAATGGTTGTGAAACATTGATTTCTTTGTTAGATGTTATGTTGAAAGTGCTACATTTACATGTTATTGTTGTCTGTATCAATAAATCGATAAAAAAGAATGATATATGCATGATGAGTTTTTCTTCATGAAATATATACCATGTGACACAATCTATATGTCACATTTGACATTCACACCTTCACATCCAATTAGCTACAAAGCTAGTCCAGTTCTTTTCTTGTGATAATGTCATATTTAGATCAGTATTGGAAGTGATTGCACTGAGCAATTAATATTGTAGTTAAAACTGACAGTTTGACATAGACAAGTAGCAGTGTCCAACCTTATGGAAAATCACCAAAACACACAAACACACAAACACACACACAAGACGAAACGTTAGCCAGCTTAATATTGTAGCAAGATGGTAAATGTAACCACAATGTGGTGTGTATACATGCATAACAACGTTGCATTTACACACTTTGACAAACAAACCCCAATAATATGTAATTTATTCGCCGTACACGTTTTTTTATAAACAGAATAACCCACAAGGCCCATGGATCCAATCCATTTTGTGTTTCTGACTGTGTGACGGTTTATGCATACACATCGTAGCAGAGTAAAGAACATTTACTATACGTTCGAGGAACTGATACACAATCAACCACAGCCATACTGTGTCTGTTCAAAACAAGAACTTTTCTGTCCAATTTACTATGTATATTATACTATCACTTTACTGGATGTGTACCAAATATACTGAACAACTGTGGTGTAACGTACATTTTCATAAAACAAAATACTACAAAACAATATGGCTCACAAACTAAAGAGATCGTATAAGCATACAGTCAAGCTCACTTCAAAAAGGAATTTAGTATGGCATTTTTCATATTTTGTCAGGTTCCTATGGACAAATCCTAAACGATCATAGTAGTCAATCTTGAACATAGTTCAGAGGGATCAAGGCCATAAAGAGACTTGGATTCTTTTCTCTCTCATTTCAGTATTTTCGATCTGTACATCTTCTAACATTTATTCATTGTTCTTTCCTTCTCACATGTGAAAAATGCATCCATCAGAACTAACACGACTCGTAATGGCAAGGAGGTTTATTTAATAACAAATGGCATAGCACTCAGGAAAATGACATAACAATGGTGTGTTACAACTGACATTGACACCACAGGCAATTACAACAAAATATATCATAACATCATGTCGAAAGACAGTTTTTGAGTGAGACAGCTTTGGAAAAAAGTACTGTGTTGTTCTTTGACACACTGTTTAGGCTTTCTCGGCACTGAACAAGTGCGGGATCGGGATGTGCTCACACTCTTGATGGTTAGTCGACGTGGACTAAAACGCCTAAATATTTCTGTATCCATGTCCACTTTTCGTAAGGACCTCCTGCATAACTGGACGCTTTTTCTCAGAAGGTTTGAAATATCTTTGTCATCCATTGTTCTTCTTTTGACTTTATGCATCTGGGGTATCTGTCTTCTCTTCGCTCCTTCAGGAATATCTATCATGCTGCTGTCATGGTCGCTCAGTGGGTAGTCTACCAAGGGCGGATATCCCAGGTCAAAAGAATCTTCAAAGGAAAGGCAACTCTCAGTGAATGAGTAGACAACCAGCGACTTGTTAAGGGCTTTGCAGGAAGGGGAAGTCATAGTATTTTTGATAGTATCTTTAGAACTAATCCTGAGGTAAACAGATAATGGAACACTGAGGAATATCCACTCGAAGATGGTTTATATTCAGATATACAGATGACACTGACCATGTCTGACACTGAGACAAGACAAGATTGGTGCCAATCACGGAAAGCTCACCACCATGTTGTTACAGACAGTCCCATCACAATGGGGGATGATACAGTCTATCATTTATAATCGTACTGTAACTACCTGTCTTCAGACGATTATATGTAAATATTTAGTGGCATGAAAAAAGAAGTCACCGAGTCAACTGAAGTTTGTAGACATCGACAAGGATGAAACGACGATAGGCAAGATAGCGGTTTTGAATCAACTAACAAGGCATAAATGGTGTCAGGATCAGTTTACTGTAGAAGTTATGGAAATAATATCTAGAAACAAAACGTCCAAATGTCAACATGCACTTAAATCCATGCCATGCATTGTTTTACTGTAAAGAAAGAATGCTTCAATATATAGATCAGTATTCTGTTTCAGCGCCAAATTAATAACAATATATTTGTACATGTATAGGATTTATCTGTTTAATGACACGGGTACTTCTAATTTCTAAGAACTTGAACTTAATTATGCCATATAGATATTTGCCATCGTTATAGGCACATACATACCTTGTTTATCTGATTAAAGTATTTTCTTTCTTACATATGATCAAGTTATATTTTTAATCTAACATTCGAATTGAAAGAGAAATACACATATTTCTTGCAATACACGAATTTCTGTCCTTCGCCAGTTGTTTGGAAATGAAAATGCTCTTGATTGATTGTACTTGTGCGTCCTACTGTAACAACATGGCTGGCTGGAAGAGTAAACAAGACTTCAGTTTAAGGTTGTTTGTGTAAACAAAGGACTCAATGAGATCATATCAGAAACCTACTTATGTTTTGTGTTTTAGACACTTCAGTGATCTTGGCTGAGTGGATTTGTCTGGTGATAATCGGGATTATTTGACAGATGGGTCTCTGTGTCTGACGATGTAACCCTTCCCTCCGTATTTAATCGGCCTCCCTCTGTATTTGGTTAGTTTACCTCACGCTTTCAAATCGTCTACTATTACCAGAAAAGTATGGATTCCTCTGCTCTGAATGTCAGAAACAAACAGTTGGTGGATTACTCATTTACCGAGAGTTGTCTTTCCCTTGATGTTTCCTTCAATCAGAGCTATCTGCCTCTACTGGATTGTTCTAGAAGGGAGAAGGAAGAAACAGATTGTGTGGATTCTACATCAGTTCTACACAATCTACAGTCATATCTAACAGCAATGATGATGGAGACCCCCAGCATAGTAGATTGCAGGCCCATACGAAAAGACCAAATCAAGACAAGACTGATGCAGACACTTGAGTCGGAGAAGACGGAAGAGGAGAAACGGAAGGCCAGGATTATCATGTCCGTTCTCAAGAGAGGCAAAATGCACAGATCAGTTTTCAGACGATTCAGCCCTCGGCGAGTCACCCTCAAACGTGGAGCAACATTCCATCCTCTCAAACGCCAAGATGGAACACTCAAATCGATCAGACCTGCACACACAAGACATAATGCCACGTTAATGAGTGATTTGCTGTGCTTCAAGCCCATGTAGTAATCGCAGATAATTTATTTGCTGTGCTTCAAGTCCGTGTAGTAATGGCAGATAATTTCGAATGGTTGTGAAACATTGATTTCTTTGTTAGATGTTATGTTATGAAAGTGCTACATTTACATGTTATTGTTGTCTGTATCAATAAATCGATAAAAAAAGAATGATATATGCATGATGAGTTTTTCTTCATGAAATATATACCATGTGACACAATCTATATGTCACATTTGACATTCACACCTTCACACCCAATGAGCTACAAAGCTAGTCCAGTTCTTTTCTTGTGATAATGTCATATTTAGATCAGTATTGGAAGTGATTGCACTGAGGAATTAATGTTGTTGTTATGTTGCCTAATAGTATGTAATTTATTCGATGCACACATTTTTGTAAACAGAACAACCACACATGGCCCATGGATCCATTCCAAGGTGTGTTTCTGAGTGTGTAACGGTTTATGCATACACATCGTAGCAGAGTAAAGAACATTTACTCCACATTCTCGCAACTGATACGCAATCAGCCGCAGCCCTAGTATGTCTGTTAAGAACCAGAACTTTTCTGTTCAATTTAGTATGTATGTTATATTCAAACTTTACTGGTTGTGTCCTAAATATAATGAACAACTGTGTTGTAAATCAAAAAATTATGTCTTTAATTTCAACAAATAGTGTATTAAACTTAAATGCTTGTTTATTTTATGGAATATTACTTCGAGTAATGACAAAAATGTTAAAGCGCACTTCTTCAAGAAACTCTCATCTTGTTAGCAATAAACAGCATCATTGAGTTTTGATTACGTGGTTACCATCCTGATAAGATTCGTCAGTCAGGTCACTGTATGTGTGTGAGCGGCTATGTATAGCTGCATGTGCAGCATACATTACCAGCACAAACTGAATAATAAACCTTGCAGATGTCATATTTAAAACATTATTGACCAAAGTTAATTGCTAAAAAAAACCTGCTTGCTGTCATTTCAAACAAACAAGAACACTTGGAGCCAATTCTGAGATATACTGTATGTCAGATGGGCAGAGAAGAAACCACATGTCCATAAAACTACATGACATAACAAATACACAAAACAAATATGTTTGAAAACATTAAGAATTTTATTCCAGAGTAAGCAATAGTTGGGATTTAAATAATTTACTATGGTATACACAGGGCCAGGTTCTTTTGTGTCGTTGAAGGTGAAAATGTGAATCATGCAGTATATATATATACGGTTAAAATGCCTCTGCTCAGTCAAGTATTGAAGTCAACGTCTCCTTAACGAGACAGTGAAGCAATAAGAGTACATACCTAAAGTGAAGTTCTTGGCTCAATGAGTCTGTAAGTATGGTCTTACATCACTGTTAGTAATAATAGCTGGGGACATGTAGAAAGGGTGTCTCACACAGTACCCATGTCTGGAATCAAACATAGGTCTTCTGTGTGACAACCAAACTTTACTACCCCATCACCCCTCCTGGCTGAATGAAGTATACATAACGGGTCATTGCTGCTCACAATCTTTCATGAGTTATGAGCAGCATTGCTTTATAAGAGTTGATAGATGTGGAACCTCTAGATCTAGATATCTTGTTTGTTGACATCATCAGTGTTAACCATTCCTGGACAAGTGAAACTTTGAAAGATACAGTTGATGATTGTCCCTTTTAGGCATTGTCCAGCACAAAGACATTCTGCCCAGGTTCCATTATATTTGACCAATACAAACAAAAAGACCAAAAGAATTTACAGCGAGGTTAATGATCAGATACAAAGTTCTTTTGCACCGTAGAGGAAATTAAAAATGTGTCTATCAGCCATAAATATATTGCACAAATACTTGAAAAAAGCCAATGTCTGAATTAATATATACTTGTGTGTGAAATACTACAAAATATTTTGATGAAGTTTATTTTACAAAAACAGTTTAATACTGAAATAAAGTCTCCAATACCATAAGTGACATTGATCATGTCATAACGTAGAATACAATATAAATGGATACATATCAAAAGAATGAGCAAATGAGCCAAGAAAGCGATTTGTGTGAAATAATCTCCCAACAGCATACCACTGCAATAGAATTTGGAAGTGAAAATACTTGAAATCATACCGATTGTTTTCAAACTAAAAAAAAATGTTTCACTTGTGGTTTAAGGTTTGAAGGCATCTTACACTTGGACATCCTGAAGACATTGGCAAGCTAGCCATGTACTACTACTAAAAACTATACCATTCCCCCATACTATTTGAACCCTTTCCATCTTCTCACAACAGGGGCTTATTTCATGCCATCTTAACCATGCCCGATTCAAAAGTTTAATCCTATTTCTCTATCACAAGGTACTGATTTTTGCAACATCTTGTTTTGAAATCTGTTCACATAACACATCATTCAAAACAAAAGTACTTCTTTTCTCAATACTTAATACATGTGGCAAAATTGTTCATAAGTTATTTTTATCTTCAAAAACGGCTTCCAGACACCTGAACTATCAAAATACACATGGGCACGTGGTGAAAGGACACAACAACATACCAGCCAACACAATCTTTACCACAAACTAAAAGCACAAAACAGCCCTACTATTTGATTCATTCCTGGCAGTGAATGTATAAATTAAACCAACTGGTATGACAAAATGAAAGTTCTAGTCAAGGCCAGACCAATTCAACATCATGGTTTACATATTTTCTTTATACATTTTCCATGAGATTGATTAGATCTAAAGCTTAAACAAGCATGCAAACAAAACGATATTTATAAGAAATAAATCCATCATTTCTTTTACTTTTTCACAAATTGTGGCTACATTTTCTGAAATGCATAACACATAGAACTATTGAGGAACAAAATATGTTGCTGTTACCATTAGTTTTAAGCAAAAAGATGTTGACATTTAAAATTATTTTATTGACACAAACATGAAATCATATCTATTTTTTATAAAAAGAAATTGAATAAGTTGTATACAGAAAATCTGTCAGCATATCTAAGACACAGCAGAAAATGGCAATGTCTAAACAAATGATGGTAACTGACACTGGGTACCAGTAAGCAATTATTCTAAAACAAACAGGAAGCATCATGCAATATACATTTCAAATATACACCAACTTATCTTTAAATATGAAATGTACATAAACTGACACATACCAATGTACATGTATAAGAAAATACCTTTCAGATGTATATGGACTGTACAGATATATATATTGCTAAGTAGGTAAACTGAATAGTAGAAGCATATTGTTGCATGTTTCAGTATCTAAGGTTACCATTGCTTCCAGATTTGTGGTTACCATTGATACCCTTTCAATCTATTAGTTTAACAAAAGTATTTACATGCCATTAACAACATTTTTTTTACAATTTTCACAACAAAGCACTTTGTCCGTACTAATAACAGTTAGTTTAAAGTCATTGATATATATATTTATATATATAGACAGACACACAAGCACATACAAACATAATGAAAATCATATTTGGATTGAACAAAAACTCCGAAATTATTTATTAGCTTCTTGTGGGTACCAAGTTTTATTTGTCATAATTTTGTATATTTGTAGTTTCTTAATATGGAAATAATAAAAAAAGAATGTTCTTATAGTTTCAACATACCTTTTTCATGTACCCAGGGGTTATGTAAAAAGAAATTCAATTTTTTTTAAAGGTATTAAGTACGTCACAGCACTCTGTTGGGCGAGGTGAGGTGAAATGAGGTTTAACGTCGCATTCAAGGTTATTGCACTTATACAGCAACAAGCATGCAGGTGCGTGTGGCTGATTGTACTAGTCTGAACTTATGCCAGATTTTTAGTGCCAGCCCACTGAGATACCATACCACAATGTAACATGGAACTCCCACTTAGACACATTATACTGACTCCAAGCCTCACTCCATTGGGCAGAAAACAGTGTTTCTAATATCATACTACACATATTGTCATTTTGAGCAAAGCAATGTGGAAAAAGAGGAGGTGGGAAAATCAAATCCTTCATCCCATGTTACTGAATGCAGCTCTAACAGATGGTCATTTGTTCTTTAGGACTTTATGTAGATTTATCAGTCATGGTGTACTAAAAATGATTACTCTCCTACATCTTCTATCTTAAACTCTCATCTTACACAAAAGTTGAAATTGATCATGAAAATCCCATGAACACCAAATGTTGTTTTTGTTTTTTCATGTCCCTCCCCAAAATGTATGTACTTAGTGACACTTACGTAAATGACCAGTCCCTTATTAGAATTCCATATATTCTTCATGAAATAACAGAAATACACACAAATAAAGCATAACATGGGAATATATATAAAAACAGATCACAGTAAGACAAAAAAATTGAAATCATTCTCCATCTTGGAAAGTATCATTGATCCAACATTGGACCAAACTTCTTAATGCTGAAAGAATACGAAGGAGGCAAACTTCAAAACGACCCATCAGAGCCAAAATCAGCTTGTCTGAAGTAGCTGATGAAAGCAACATTAACTCACTTTCAGTCCAATAACACAGGAAACCTAAGAAATATCCACTATTTCAATAAAAAAAAGTAAAATACATTCTGTGGTTATAAGCAATTCCTTTCATAAAACATGTTGCCTGTTGGAAGCATTTCGTTTATGTGAAGCAAATAAAAGCTTGCTACCAGTTACACCATGAATGATAAATATATGACATAAATGGTGTTTTACAGACACCATACATTTGTTGCAACACTAAACAGACTCTAAATACTGGAGATGTTGAATTACTTTGTCACCACTAACCATAAATAAATGCTATCATAAACTATCAAAAAAACGCTTAATATTCTTCGTGATGTTTAAAGCAGAAATATTTTCAGTCCATGTTTGCAAACAAAACAATCATATCAAATATTGATCTTTGCACATGACAGCCTGCATCTCAACCTACATAACCATGCCATTAGATATCACACTGAATAGTTGACACAATACATTAGCACTTGCAGCTGTACAAGGTTATAGCCAGGTGATGAACTCAGCTATCTGCTGTACATGTAAACCTGTTCATCATTGGGCTAGCCATGGCCTCAGAGGAACAAACTCAACACAAAATGCCTTGCTCATGTTGGCCAGTGCTTGTTGTCCCTGGCTGCAGTACAGACATCAGTTTCACAATGTAATGTCTGAAAGCAACACTTGGTCCAGAAGCTGTATACAAAGCATCATTTTCTTTTAATCCATAAACACGGTTGATCCATGAGTTCCCTAACGTTCAATATCTCCTTAAACTGTAGTTTTATCATCTTCAGATTGGCTTTGGAACATCTGTCTTTGTTTTAACCAATCACCTCCCATTGGATGATGCTCATGTCACGACCTCCGGTTGAGATGAGCCGAGAGTCGTCGAACAGGAAGCCGACATCAGTCACATGACTGCTGTGCCCCTTATAGACATGGCTGCTGGACTGTGAACAGAGACAGGAGAAGTGAGATATAGTTTGAACATTCCAAAAGTTTTATGGTAGACATGTGGAGAACATTTCCAAATTTGAGGCATCAGTGACAAAAATGATGTCCAATGCAATTCCCTATTTTGACTTGTACCATATGTTCCCATGTTTTTTCAGGTGAACAATTGACTTGCCTTTGCATGTGTTTGTGAAGGGTGCTACCAGTGGGACAGGATACACTCACCTTTTCGCGAAACAGCTGGTATCATCACTATTTAATAGTGATTCATAAACACATGCTCATGATATAGTCGGAATCGTACAATCGATTCTGCTTTATGCAGAGATTTCTGTTGGATATGGAAAGGGTTTTGTCACTTTATTCATTGAATACTGAAGTTATTTCAAAGGAATGACAATGATGTCTGACAATATGTCTGAAACAGTTCCTTGGACAGGACAGTACAGCATGTTGGGTGCAGTAAAACGTTTGTCCTGGTTGACAGATATTCCCCATGAGCAGTCAAAGACTGTTTGTTTAGATGACAATGTTACTATTGAGTATTTTCGCGTTATTCATTGACTTTTCTGAGTGAGACGGTCATTTCTTCATGCACTTTTCAAACTCAGCGCTTATGGTGACCACCTACTCCAACACATTCTGATGTCCATTTATCAGAAACACGGGAGCATTAGGGGCGATATTCTACCCCTGGATCACTTGTACCTACAGTACTGCCTAGTTCATTCCCGATTCCCTTACATGTGTGATGTGTGACACAACCTGTGTGTAATCAATGAGCACAATGTGTTTCTATAAATGTAAGGGTAATTTACTTCTGGGCAGAATTGCGCTTATCACAGAAACACGAAACAATATTGAAAAATATAATGATGCTATGACAATTTAATGAGCTTGTATCAATGAAGAAAGTGTTAATCTGTGAAGGAATAATCTCAAAACTGCTAAGTGTGTTTGTTGAAATGTTTGGAAACTGAAATTGCTATTATTTGTCAACTTCTTATCATGTTGGATTCGGTAATTTCGATCATCAAAATTCATAATGCAGCTTACCTTCGGCTGACAAGATGGATACTTGAACAGATTGACCTTCCCAAAGTCATCCCCTGTGGCTGCAAGATGCTGTTTGTGGGAGCGAGTGCAGTTGTTGATGTCTGTGCCGTCAGCGCCATCAGGCCAAATTCCTGCAGATAGGAACAATGTTTGGTGGTGACTTTTTATAAATGTCGCCAATGATTGTCAAACATGATGGTCACATATCTGTGTATCCAGAGCAGACTTCATAAATGGTCCTACTTTGTATTCATCGTGCACAATTGCCCACAATTTTAACTCTTTTTTTCTATGCGATTCCTGCTTACACTTTTCAAAAAGGGGCAAATTATGAAAAAATAATTTCTTTCTTCTTTCCATTATATTAATAAAGAGTTCTTCAAAAATAATTTTAGAAAAAAAGACCGGAAGACAAACACATATATTTTATTGCAAATATAGGGAACGTGTATGCCCTGGTGATGTGCTACAGTCCGGATCACAAAATACACAGGGTATATAAATGGTATCCTCCCATCAGTCATACAGGCCATTTGTCATACAGCTTATAACAACATAGGATATGCATGACTAATTCCCTGCCTTCTACCTATCAATATGGACTGTTCCACACAGATCATTAACTGTGTTTATGTTTAGGTTTGAATTATAGGGAACACCAGGATTATAATTATGAATGATCTTGTGCTAATTCATTTGCAGATTGTAAGAAAACAAATTGTAAAGCAGAAAAGTAATTAATAAATTAGTATGGTTTATTCAACATAATATTATAAATATGAACCATGTTTAACAAGAATTAATAACATAATTCAACATTCAAAGCATCATAATGGCGGGTAATGGCTATCCAAGCTTCAATAGGTGACATGCAGCATCAAGGAACTCGATTTGACTTTTCCTCCTTTTCACAACAACTCACCCTTTATGAATTTAACATTGTTGTTGTAACAAAGACCTTAACTCAGAGCATTGGATCATACCATTACAGCTTAAGGTGTGTGCTCTAATTACCCCCCTACTCAACTGTATGATGATTGGCAATAACAAGGTGTATGACAAATGGCCTGTCTGACTGATGGGAGGGAAACATATAAATTAGCTACAGACAGTAATATAGAGTAAGCTTCCAGCCAAAATAATCTCCAAATTGTACACATGCCAAAGCTACTTGTTTTCTTATGTTTCACATTTTTTACACTTTTTTTGTATGGATGTATTTTGCCATATTCAGTATTTCTAACCTTAATTACTGCTCTTTATGGCTGATAATGCCTCACAGTCCTACAGGCTGAATGTTGTGTTTTATTGTGTTTTAATTGTGTAATTATGTAATACAACAGGTATATTGTGACATGATACGAAAATATATTTCTTCTTCTTCTCCCTTACCTGCAACACTGAAGCCGAGTGTGCAGTCCTGGGTTGCCCACTGAGTGTCTCGCACTGAGGCCGGTGTGGTCACCTGCTTACAGGAACTCACTGTCCCTGTAGAACACAAAACACTTGTTACCCATCAATACAACATGACATCGACACACAGGTTTTCAACTAGCCAAAGAAAAATAGGACTCATCCCTGTACTTTTAGAGAGCCATGCATCTCTACATTTTGTCTACATGATATTGATAATAGAAGTATCATCATGAACATTATGTTGATTGAACATGTTATTCAAGGATTGTTTTCCATTTTTTGTGCATTTAACAAAGGGTGATAGTCACAAATTCTATAAATGTGTGTTGTCTCATGGACGTTTTTTGTTGCAACTGATAAAATATACTGTGTCAAAAATAACTCATCAAAAACATGTTGAGAAGTATTTTGGATGAAAAAAACATAAAAGACTTCTGTCATCTTTGACTTCATTAAAATGAAGGGTCTAGTTTTAGTTTCTTTTATCACAGACCCAACAAATTGAGAAAACAATTTGTAAATAAACAAATAAAATGAAAAGGCAAGGCTCAAGTCTCGCTAATGACTGATCTCAATCCCATCTGTGAAGGACTGTATAGACTGATGACTGTATAGACTGATGACTGACTAATGACTCATCATAGACCCAACATTTTGAGAAAACAATCTGTAAATAAACCAATAAAATGAAAAGGCAAGGCTTTAGTCAGTGTATACTCACAGTATAAGACTTCATAATCCCCTGAGTTGCTGACTAGATACTGGCTGTCTTCCGACCAATCCACGTGAGTTATGAAGCTGGAGTGGCCCTGTAACATAGAACTGAGTGAGTGAGGGAACGAGGCTCTCACAGAATGAACCAGTCTGGGATTTAGAGTGGGACGGCTTTTATGCTGTTATTCCACTCCAGCCGTATCCCATGGCAACACCAATGATGAGCTTCACACATTGTATCCTTGTGGGGAATTGAACTGGGTCTCTTAGGCATGACATGCTAAATCTGTAACCATAAGGCTACACTGTCATTCTCATCTGTGAACGACTGTAAAGACTGATGACTGACTAATGACTGCACACACATACACACACACATCCACACAAACCTACATCCACACGCACACGCACGCACGCACGCATGCACGCACGCATGCACGCACTCACACCACACACACACACACACACACACTGGAAGTAGATTCAGCAGCAACTTACCGAGCACCTTCCCACTTTTGAGTATTTCCTTCCTCCATCGCTGACCTGGTACACGTAGATGTAGTTGTCTCGGGACCCAATGGCGATGTAGCTGCCATCTGCAAGTTGTCACAGTGAGTGAGTGAGTGAGTGAATGACATGTCAACTGTAATATCTCGACCGCAACCTCAGTACTCTTGATGGTACAGTTCCCAGTGAAATTTTCCTTATTAACACATTGTGGATTAACAAATCTCTGGTTTAATGAACACTGAACTTTCAAATTGAAGCTTACTTAAAAGGAACTTGTTCATAGATCATGAAAAGGTAGTGACTTGATTTGTGTGAGATGGGCTTTGTTCCTGCCCTCAACAGTGTTACATATCACAGTTATATCCAAATCGAAAGTGAAATAAGTCATAGACATTTGGACTTTAGTGTAACACACACGTAAAGAGCCCTTTTTCACACAGCGATTATAGCACTATGGCTACAGTGATGCTCATTGTTTAACATATACTGATGATAGTTCTAACGCTATGATCGCTTTGGGAAATAGGTATTGTGCTGACAAAGGATCATTGAGGTGAAATTATTATTTGAACCCTAAACATAGCATGTCGGATGCAACTCTGTACAGCAATTATAGCAATTGGAGAAGAAGACTCCTGCCCACACTTGCACAACCAACTGACCAGGTGAGTACTTGATCGTCTCAATCTGCTCACTGCCGTCACTGTGGACACTGACCATCTCCCGTGTCGCGAGGTCGACGATGAGCCACCTGGCGGCGTGGGTGCCTATGGCTGCCACACTCCCATTGGGATGGAAGCTGCAGCTGTGAGCGGGGTCCTGAAACAAGATGAGGAGCATGAGTAAGATAGTGAGGTGGCTTTGTGTTTGTGACTACCATAATCCCAGAGGTAGATGTTCTTGTCATCTCCTTGCACCAGATGACGGGAGTGTGACATGCTGTCCCACAGGTAGATGTTCTTGTGACTAACCGTGATCTCCTTACACCAGATGATCGAGTGTGACTCACCGTGACCTCCTTGCACCAGATGACGGAGTGTGACTCACCGTGATCTCCTTGCACCAGATGACAGAGTGTGACATGCTGTCCCACAGGTAGATGTGCTTGTCAGAGCCACAGGTGAGGAACTGGTGTTGGGTGGGGTGAGTAGCGAGTCCCCACAGCTCATCCATATGGCCCTGCAGATGACAGCAGATCAGGGGTAACATCACTTCAAACATCATCTCTAGCATCATCTCTAACATCACCTCAAACATCACCTCAAACATTATCTCTAACATCACTTCAAACATTATCTCTAACATCATCTCTAACATTATCTAACATCACTTCAAACATTATCTCTAACATCACTTCAAACATTATCTCTAACATCACCTCAAACATTATTTCTACCATCACTCCAAACTTCATCTTTAATATCACTTCCAACATCATCTCTAACATCACTTCAAACATCACTTCAAACATCACCTCAAACATCACTACAATTATCATCTTTAACACTAAATAGTATATTTTACACCACCTTAAAGCATCATCTTAAACATGCTCTAAAATATCACCTCAAATACCATCTCAAACACTACCTCAAGCATGGTTTCAAAACACCTCAAACATCTCTAAAACCACCATCAAACATCAACTCAAATGCCATCTCTTTCATCTTAAACACCAGCTCAACACCATCACTAACACCATCTCTTTCATCTTAAACACCGGCTTAACACCATCACTAACACCATCTCTTTCATCTTAAACACCAGCTCAACACCATCACTAACACCATCTCTTTCATCTTAAACACCAGCTCAACACCATCACTAACACCATCTCCTACATCTTGAAACACCAGCTCAACACCATCACTAACACCATCTCTTTCATCTTAAACACCAGCTCAGCACTATCACTAACACCATCTCTTACATCTTGAAACACCAGCTCAACACCAGCTCAACACCATCACTAACACCATCTCTTACATCTAAAACACCACCTCAACACCATCACTAACACCATCTCTTACATCTAAAACACCACCTCAACACCATCACTAACACCATCTCTTACATCTTAAACACCAGTTCAACACCATCACTAACACCATCACTAACACCATCTCTTACATCTTGAAACACCAGCTCAACACCATCACTAACACCATCTCTTACATCTTAAACACCAGTTCAACACCATCACCAACACCATCTCTTTCATCTTAAACACCAGCTCAACACCATCACTAACACCATCTCTTTCATCTTAAACACCAGCTCAACACCATCACTAACACCATCTCTTACATCTTAAACACCAGCTCAACACATTCACTAACACCATCACTTACATCTTAAACACCATCATTAACACCCTCTCTAATGCCATCTCCAACATCACATATACACTGTCATCATCTCCACTATGACAAACAGACTGCATGATATACAGGTGCTCTACAAGGGGAGGCTACTCTGCTCCTCACCTGTACAATGGGGTTCAGCTTGAGGTCAAGGGTGCCTTGCAGCACGGAGTTGCGTGTGGTGCCCACAAGGATCAAGTTCCCCTTTCCCTGGCCTAGGGTCCTCACTGGCCCAAACACTTCTGGGATCTGAGAGAAGACATTTATCAGCATATTCATAGTCAACCCAAACACTATCTTGTCACAAACACAACCAAATACAGTTTGATGCTTTATATAACTCCCCTAAAGCATCCTAAAAAATCAGTTTTTTGGAACCAAGAATTTGCTATTTATCTTTTCATGTGTTACCTATACTCCAGCATTATATTTGAAGACGTCTTAGCCAATATTTTGCTATGATATATCATTATATCCGCAGATGACTGTTGTAACTTTGATTTCTCTGTTTATATGTTTTTTTATGACAACACTCAGCAAGAGTCCAGCTATATGATGCCAATCTGTCAATAATGAACCAGATAAACCAGTGATTGATATTATAAGCAATGTCCCATTAGGGTACATGGATATGCAAACAATCAAATCAATCCATTAAGTCGCCTCTTATGACTTTGTTGTTGGTAACTTTGAAAAAAAATCAAATCATAACCAGTCATAAAATAGAAATCCCTGGAATACACAGTTTATATTACAATGTTTCTGATTCTTGTTACACAAACAACATTACTAAGATGTCATTTCAGACTGTTTGATGATACAACAGGGGTGATCTAACCTCTGTCTCTAGACCTGTCTTCTTGTAAGCACTGTCCCACTGTATGACCTTCCTATCCTTGCCACCTCCAGACAGAATGGACCCGTCCTTCATGACGCACACTGAGAACACTCCTCCATCGTGAGCACCAGTGACAGCCTGACTGATCCGGTTGCTTCCTGAAAAAGCAGTAATACCTGGTTTAGGATTTCTACAGAACAGTGTTTTAAAAATGGTATAAATACAAACTGCATGGTCCTAGAATATAAGACTTTTCAATAATATCTGCAGGAAAATGGACACTATTTCAATTTTGAGTGGAATATCTGAACACCAAACCATTTTCTGTTGATAAGGAAGATTCATCTTGTAGATTTATGACTTAATATTATGGAATTAACAAAACCATAGACAAACCTTTGCCCCAAATGAAGATATTGCCATTTGAGTCTCCTGAGATCACGTCCCCATTATCAGCAAAGGCCAGGCACAACACATACTTCGGCTTATCATGTTTCTGTGAAGAGAAAGCGTAATGTTTATTATAGGGCTGGGACGAGTCCAAATTTACTACCCGGGTACCAACACCCCAATTAGCCGACCCTACCCGGGTACCCGCTGTTGGTGTCAAGAGATAGGTAAAAAATGTCCGATTGGGAATAGTTTGACAGTAGCCCAGGCAGAATGTATTGAGATACACGTATAAAACGAAGTGGCCATGCATACACTGAAGTTGACTGAAGTTTTAGTGAATTTTTGTCATGAAACAATATATCACATGACTAACCATGGGTCCAGGTAGCCCTGTGGGTACCCAGGTCCTACTCAGTACCCAATCGACCTGAATACCCGAGTTACCCATCTCAGCCCTAGTTTATTACAAACCTTAGAATGTCTAATCTAGAAAATGTCTTAAAAATAACGTTTTAAATGTCAACACTACAGAGAAACTTCATTGTAGTCATTTAACATTGTTCAGATGACATAATGTAATCAGTAAGTCTCATCGTGGACAATGGAAGGTGTCGTATCACCTATTTCTCAGCAATGAAGCACCGTGCAAATATCGGAACGTTATTACACATGATCATTCTACGCTTCTGGGTAATACATGAAGTAAACCTACAGAAAACATCAGCACGGGAAAATATTCTGCTCCGGAACTGTGTAATACTAATACATACATCAAAGATTCCCTGTTTCTTGGCTAGAGATCCACCCTCCACAGTCCAGAAGGTGATCTGACTCTTGCCACAAGACACGATGCTGTTCTTCTCCTGCGGGTGGTACTCCACTGCCAGGACGGGTTCTGTGGAACTCTGCAACATCAGCATCATGATTTCTGATTGGTCAAATCTTGTGAATGTAGCACTGCAAAGTTCACAAGTGTGGTCATTCTGCCCCAGAATCTCCGCATGGATCTAATATTGAGCAGGTGAGGTGAGGTGAAATTGGGTTTAACGTCGCGTCCAAGATTATTGCATCTTATATAGCGACATGCATGCAGGTGTGTGTGTGTGTGTGGCTGCTTGTACTAGTCCGGACTGATGCCGAATTATAGTGCTGCAGCTCACTGAGATACCATGCCGCAGTTTAACATGAATACCCCACTCAGACACAGTATACTGACTCCGAGCCGACCAGTCCTTGTTTTAGCCCCTTAATGCCGAGCGCCAGACAGGGTAATAACAAGTACCATCTTTTAACGTCTTTTGGTATGCAGTCAGGGATCGAACCCCGGACCTTCCGCCCTCTGGGCAGACGCTCTACCACTAGACCATGGAGGCGGTCCTAATATTGAGCAACTTTTACAACAACATAGCTACACAATGTAACTACTGACCTTTGTTTCTGTGATCTTGTGAGGTTTGTCTCGACTGAGATCCCACACCGATATCACATGCTCATTTGCATCATCCACTGCCACCAGGTGGAGCCCTCCATCCTAAAACAAGAAGTTATCTCCCTTAGCTCTATTTGCATGTCATCACTTCAACAAAAACATATTTTATATTTTAAATTCTTATCCTGGGATACCTTGATAAGAACATTTCAAGTACACTGTTTGATTCCTTTGTTGTTAAAAATAATTACTTGTTCAGGTGAGGTTTAACTTCATTACTTTCTATACTATTTGTTTACATGGGCACAGCCCACTTACAAACAATACATATACTCACCGCCAAATGAGTGTGAGTGAGTATGGTTTTACGCCGCTTTTAGCAATATTTCAGCAATATCACAGCAGGGGACACCAGAAATGGGCTTCAAACATTGTACCCGTGTCGGGAATCGAACCCGTGTCTTCGGCGTGACGAGCGAACACTTTAACCACTAGGCTACCCGACCGCCCCGCTCTTCGCCAAAAGAAACACGACCCATACAAACACATAGAGAAGTATGTATGTTAAGAAAAGATGTTTCCAATGTGTGCCACTTTATGACAAAATAAACAGTCAGTCAAGTGTTACAACAGAGTGTCTATTCTTACTAGGTTATGCATGACACGATTTATACACACTAATCCTGCCCAAGACAAATGGTGCATCTCGAGTCATGATGCGTTCATGAGAGTCGGTTTACACAATATTCCGGTATGTTCATTTGTGCATCGAACCAATCTAATATCTCTTGAATATGAGTAATTCCTCACATATTAACCTACATGTATAATATTCACCTTTCTTTTGTCAGTGACTATATATGCATGACACATTTCTTTTAACATCATTATCAAATTAGATACATAATATCAATGCATATTCAATTTTTTTTTTGATTCTTACTGTGAAAGGAGGTTGTTTTTTATATAGCCATGTCTTTAGTGAGTGACGGAGTAGGGTGTTATGCAGTTTATCAATATTCCAGTAAAACCAAGGTGGGGTCGCCATGACTTCACACATTCTACCCATGTGTGATACTGAACCAAGGTCCTTGCTATAACAAATGACTACAACAACTACCACAGCTGCCAACCCCAAAAATGTTCCAGAGTGATATTTCACTTAAGCCAGGGTCTAGTGAATTTATCCACTTCTTGTAGAGCCATCCAGTACCATATTCTTGTAATGATGTTCTTAATAAATGCATGAGATTTCCTGTAGTGATTTTTATATCGTGAGAGCGGGATTGTGAGAGTCTCTCACCAACCGCACGAGAGTTGAAACAAGTGCACTACCCTGCTGTCCTTTGTCCTAAAGAGATATATCGAATACTAAACGAGCTCCTGTGTAATACCAATTTTATGAAACGAGTGAATAGTTGTGGTATCTGATGAGCAAAAACCTTATGGAACGGGGCACCTCAAAGTTTACAATCACGTCACAATACCCGATGACATAATTTTGGAATTTTGTTGCAAGATCCATCGGCGAAACAATGCCATGTGACGTCAGCCTAGCAACAAGGTTGCTGGGGTCATCGAGTGTGCATAAGCTCCTCTCAGTTATCTATCATTCCACACGCAATGTAGTGAATAAGCCAAGGGATGTTGAGCGCTTTCAATATTTGCTTGTGAAACTTGTTCCGAGAGTACATAAGCACACATTCTACGATGAATTTGGAATTTACTCAGTTCTGATTGGTCAATCAGAGGCTATTAAATCACGATGCGCGTTCGGTTCCAAATTCAATTTAGCGCGGTTAAATCTACAGGTAACCTAGCTCTACATTGAAAACACAGCATGTTCATCTCCTAATTTTGGCATTACACAACGTGCAATACAGCTGAATGTTTATTCGACGGGTGATCTCATCATGGGCAAGTAATAAGATATGATAGTTACCAGCTTGGAGAAGGAGACACAGCACACAGCCCTGTCGAAGTCCCCGAGTCCGATCACGTTCAGCGTGTTGAGGCTCACAGAGTCCCAGATACGAATGTGTGGCTGAAAGGAATCAAACTGTTCATATTATCTGTTTACAAAATGTACACATGAAATCAAAAACTTAAGACTTTGGACAAATACTTCTGTTAAGAAATAAAAGAGTAGATGCTTTTATGCAACATATCACAGCTGCAAGTACCTATTTGAAGACTGGAATCAGTATGTTTGGAACTTACTTCATGCATGATCATCATTGTCAAACTACTTATTAATAAAATCAATAACACCTTGGGTCAATTACGCAGAATATCATGTAGGTGAAATGTAAATAATTCTAATTTGTACAACATACTAACATCCAACAGCTTATTAATTTGAATAAATATGAAAAGGGGGAATAGAATTGCATGAAACGGAAGATAATAAGAAAATAATAACAGTTCTAAAATTCATGTTGTCCTTTTTTTCTGTATGAGGTCAACACCAGTATTCAAAGACATTTATAACTTTCAATTAATACACCATCACTGACTGAATGATTTCAAAGCTTATTACTTTGTTTACAGGTCAACTGATCCCAAATGTTGCACAAATCATCCCAGTTTGTGGAATAATATACATCTTAAGAGCAAACTTATTTTCTTCGTACTATGTTCACTAGCAAAGTAGAGCAAAATCATTTCCCAAAGAGATTAATATTAACAGTCTTAATAATTACAACTCTTGAAGGTAGTGTTGCAAACTTTTTCTACTTGACCCTATCACCTAAAGAGATCAATTTAAAATTCTATTTTCATTATTAGTTCAAGCACTGATACTATGGATTTGAAAAAAAATATCTCTGAACACCAAGAAATAAAAAACATGTTTTCTGACTTTGAGAAAAAGCATGTACTATTGTATCTGTCACTGACGATTCATGGATTTAAGAATATCACTTTAAATTGTGTCAAAAGAAATATTATCAAAAGTGTTGTGAATCACACTTTGTCAGCACAGAATCATTCACAACTGTAAAGTTAAGATACACAAAATATTATCTGTGTCCACATCTGAATATAATTTGAAACATTAATTGATTGACTCCAGAGTTACCTCCTAGGAAAACTAGCTGACATTCCATGCCTGCCATAATATATGCATGTTTATAATGAGGAAATACACATGTTGACCCAAGGCCTCATGGCCTACTACCGCATTATGACAAGTAGTATGAAAATACATTAAACACTTCAGTAAGTCAGGGCTCATCAAGATTTGATGGTTTTCATTGGAATATTTTGTTCAGATAAGAAAGATAAACACATGTCACATATTTAATAAAAATAAAAGTGTGGACCGGTAAGGGAAGGTATGAAAAAGTCAATGGAACATGAAGATTGAAGAATTCAGAATGTTATTTAAAAAGTGCCTGTCAATCGTAAGTTTATGTTTTTAAAATCCCCATTTTCCTTAAAAGAGCTCTTAAAAAATTAGTGAAAACAAATATAGTGGAAAGAAAAGGTTTGAAATGCAAATCCTTTGATAAAAGTTCGCTATTATAACTTATTTAATCAAGTTTTGATATGTTCAAGAAAGGCCTATGTGTAAAAGAAGCAGTACATGTGGCCCAACTTGTAATTAAAAAGACTGTAAAAACTGTCAAAACAGCCAAATATCAAATTTATTTTTAGATACTCTATCAAAAAGAAGACTATACTAATAACTGGTCTTACAGACATGAAACAGATACCAATTGGCAAAAATATTGTGAAAATATGAAACTATATAAGCTTTAGAAATAAGTCATGCACTTATATAGTGGAACGTGTTATGTGAAAGATACTTAGATATGTACAATATAGGGACAAATATACACACTACACAATATTGACTGCACATCCACCCACGTGTCACATTTAACTATTGCTGGTGAAACACACACATCAAAGTGAACATTCTACACCATGCAGTTTACATAGAAACATACTGAGTGGGTGAGTGAGTGAGTCTCAGCACAATGATGCAATGGGTACACATACTACCATGACACACACTGTCAGTTTCAGCGCACAATTGCAAATTAATATCACACACTGAAAAACCACACTGAGTGGACATGCCTACCTCTGTCCACTTCGTCACAGTCAGGCTGAGATAATGAGTACAATGACCTGAGTTCATACACTCTAAACTAGCAGGTCAGGTCAGCAGCCATTTTGTATGATACGCACTTGAAACTATTGCCATCAAAGTCGGTGGGAAAACGTAATTCCACAGAATTACACCCTTCTTGTTCTGGATTGGTTATTAAGGGCAAGTGACACCATACAGCTAACAGCTTAAATGTCCTGGACAAGAAGAAGCGACACAAAACTAACTTCACTGCGAGAACAACTGACCAAAATGCCATCTTTACCGCAGGTGTCTCCTCTCTTGGAAAACCTTTTTGTTTTTTCAAAACCCACCTCCCCATTTTTGCACATCCACTTTCATAAAATCAACTAAGGGGTTTCAAATCAACATTCATTTCTGTCCTTTTGACAAAAATATATAAACAAACAATAATTTGTAGCCAAAGCATAATATATTTTATGGCATCTAGCGAGACGTTTACAACAAACTAGCCTGCCACCATATATTTAACTCTTGACACCAGCTTAGAGGTCTGGATAACAGGATTAGATGATGAGTTAGTCAGCTATTGCATAAACAGTCTGCAAGCAAGAAACGTCATCAAGAACTAGTATTACCTTTCCGTAAAAAACATAATAAACTACAAGTTTAATAAACTTTTCATTAAGAATTTGGGTAAAATGTTAAGCTTAATATGACACTTGAGACTGACTATATGTAGGAATGAATCAGTCTTTATATTGTTTTCCTTTTCAAATGTGAACAGATATTAAATTATTTTTCTTTCATCAGTTACTAAATGTTCGGATCAAAATGTTGTTTTTTAAATTACCATATATCAAAAGTATATTCCTTGCTCCCAGTATGCTCAATGCTACACAAATGTTAGAAAGCTGTAATATGATTGGCTATAATACCGTCAGTCCAAGGTCACGCACTTACCCATTTCTCGTCATTATCTGTCACTTCAGAGGTACTATTTCTTTTTTTCTGAACATGCATAAATCATAAAAAAGCTTACAACAGTGCTAATGAAAGAGACAGAACAAGAAGGCAAGTCAATAATAAACAAACCATGAGGACGTGCAGAGAGAATGATGTGTTAGGACTCAGACATGACAACATTCCCTTCAACTTGCCAAGTTGGTGAACACATATAAATACTCTGCATCAACATTTCCAATGTATCCAATCTTCAAGTATCCTTCTTTAAAAGGCAGCAATGATGAGAAAGGTGGGCCTAACACTGCTTTCAACAGTATTCAAGTCATCAAACTAATATCAGCTTACTGTGGGAGTAAACTTACACAAGCCACGACATTGATGTTTCTTTGTTGTTTAATGCCGCACTCAGCAATATTCCAGCTATATGACACTAGCCTGTAAACAATCAAGTGTGGACCAGACAGATCAATGATTGATATCAGGATCAACAATCCACGCCTTCAGAGTACAATCACGCCATCAACAAACTCCTAACCACCCAATCAGTTTGGTCACTCTGGATGACAAGCAAAGGTTGCAGGGGACCTATTCTGACCCAGAATCCCCAATGGATGACAAGTCCTACACTTGAAAATGTCTAGGAAGATTTTAAAAGGATCACAAATGACAAAAACACCTATTAACAGTCTCGTAACAGCTAAAAAACGTTTTTTATCATATAATGCATAATTGTCCCTGCAGCTGTTGCAGCTGTTTAGAAAACGTCAAGCTTGGCAGGTTGAAGGAAAATATCGGCCACCAAATCTGTCATTCCTACATAGATACGGGATAAAATGTATCTGTTGCTTAATGTATTGATGATCATAGTTTGATCAGCTTTAAAAAGGATGGTTATCGTGATGTTGACTGCAACACTGAACTCTGTTAGAGAATGACAAATTTGGTACACGGCGACACCTATACAAATGACTTAGTTTCACATTCAAACTTATAAAGGCAGTGATACCATTCCATAAAATCTGCTCTGAAATCCCATCAAGATTTGTTGAAAGAAAAGACAAGTCATACTCAGTAAGTTCAAGCTTAAGAATTCATGAGTTCAACCACATCACAACAAATTCCTATATATTCAGTTTCTCAAATTGAGAGTCAGTACATGGTCACTGTATATATTCTAATATGAATACATATATCCAGTTTCCATGACCATAATAACCAATTTTGGTGTTTATTACACGCAGGCAACACGCATAATATGATAGAAATAATGCATACTTATATAATCATACACTGATATCAAGGCCTCAGGAACATGAATGTTCTTGCTCAGTTAACGAGATCACAGCTGTTGTTTGGATGGCTAATGGTTTCCCAATAATGAGAAATAACAAAATAGACATTTTGATGTCATGAACGTGCAATATTTAAAAAAATCGAAATTGTACTGGTGCAGGATCAAATTTCATCCAGTGTTTGATGTAAGAAAACATCTTTCACAATGACGGCAATTAGTAAGTTGAGAGCGATGTAGTTCTGTAGCTTACTTAAATTTTCTCATTTTTGTAATGTCATAGAGCAAGTGAGTGAGTCGAGTTCAACACTACTTCATCACAAACAGGGATTCGAACCCATGATCAAAGGTTTCTGAGGTGCCAAAGAGACACAACTCTGTACAGGAAACGGAGGCGACTAAAACAACTGGGCTCCCCAGGCCCCTTGTAATGTTTTAGAATAAATGTTAAAATCATCAGAATGAAAAGGCCAGAATGTGGTACCACTAGATTACAACAAATGAAGATCAAATATCACACAGCCAAAATATAAAATATATATATGCATAACACATTGTTCATTGCACATCACACTGACTATAAAATTCTAGAATCTTACAGAAATTGCCAAATCATAATTATTGTTCGAAAGAAGATACAAATTCTGTGACCACGTTTTAGAGACATCAAAGTGGCAACATTTCTGCTTCATCTGCTTCATCAGCCTCGTGCTTGCAAAGGAGATGTCAAAGATATAAATGTAAAGGACAAACTGCCATGACAGAACCTGACATGAACCAATAGTTCAGGTAAACTAAAAATATTTCCCAATGTATATACAAGACAAAAATTATTGGTGCCTTGGGTGGAAACCAGTTATACTGTTACCATGGTTACAAAAGCTTACTGAGATGCCAATTAGCAGCCCCATCAAGCATATTATGAGCCAATGAGATTAGTGTGGGGAGGTTCAACATCAACATGGTAATGGCTTCCACCAACAAACACAACAATAGTTGATTAGCTGGATGATAATGATGATAATTAATATTAATTACCACAAACACATACTCATGACACTGTAATTACTCCTCATACGAACAAGAAAATGAAAAGCGGGTTCTGTATCTTACAAATATCGTCTATTTTCTGAGGCTGTTATATTTATGCCAACAAATGACACATAATGATATCTCTTAACATCATGACTTATAATTCATTTTAACTAAATCAATTTAATATAATTTTAATATGATAGTTTTTGTATATTGGGTTCATATTTCTGGAGTATGTACAGTTATGATAAGAGAATCAGTGTTCAAAACTAAAGGAGTTTCGTGAGTCCTTGGCATCTAAGGTATTTGAACCTTGGGACTCCTTGATTCCTCAAATTGTAACATTTGGGTTTTGCCAAGGCTCCTCGAGTTTCATGCTTAATTTTGAACACTGGGGACTGGATAGATAGAGGTAGTCCATGCATCCAGTTCGGGCCCTGCCTCTAGGGGCATGGTCAGTTGGTCACACTTACTTTTCCTTCTTTCTTGTCATGGCCGGCAACTTGACCAGTCGCGATACGGATCTTGTCAGGGTGAACAGCGATACTGGAAGGACAGCGAGTGAGTGAGTGAGTGAGTGAGTAAGAGAGAGACCGTGGAGGTGAGGTGAGGTGAAATTGGGTTTAACGTCGTGTCCAAGATTATTGCACTTATATAGCGAAGTGCATGTACGTGTAGAGACAGTGGAGAAACAAGCACTACATTAAATGGTGAGTGAGTGAGTGAGTGAGTGAGTGAGTGAGTGAGTTCTATTGGCCTGAAAATACTCTGGACCATACAAACCAGTGACTGAAAGCATGAGCCTTGATTCAAACTATTCAGGCATGATAACATGAAGTCACAGGGTCGGATATCCCCATCCATTTCAGTGAACTCTTACAACAAGTATATGTTACTCGGACCTGTTCTTCCACAGAATACAAACAGGGGTACACTGGGAAAAAGACTGAATACTGAATATAAGGCAGGCTAGACAGTCATAGTCTGTTTCATGGAAGTAAACCTTTCCCGTCTTGCATGGGAGTTTGCATGGCCAATAAAAACAGCAACTTCAAACTATTAATTTCAACAATTTAAGTTTTTGAAACACTACACTGATACCACAAAACGCAAAATGTGAGATCCAAAATATCGTTTCTTCATATATATGGACTAGTAACACAAATATAATAAAAGCAAAGCATTCACTTAGAGCATCATATTTGAATAAATTAAGAATGTTGCAATATGTTTATTCAGAATTATCAATGATTCACTTAAATGCTGATATATGAGTAGTCTCCCCTTCTCACCACTTGACATCATCGCTGTGTCCGAGGTAGTGGCGTTGCATATTTTCTTCCACATTGTAGAGAACCACAACTGCTGCGATGAAGTAGACAAGTTCCCCTGTCGGTAGGTTGTACAAGTTGGAACGACAATCTCGCCCTCGATAACCATAGCTAGTTCAGTTAAGAAATACAGTATTCCTTGAACAGAAAAATTACTTTGGATTTTCATTACCAAAACAATGTGAGTGAGTGAGTGAGTGAATGTTGTGTGCAGTGCAGTCAGCAATATTACAGCAGCATGAAATAACTCGTGTCCCTCATCTTCCTGAGGCAAGAGAGTAAACTGACTATAAAGGTCCAGTTTCCACCCTTGCCGAACTAGGCTGGTATTATGGAGTTACATTTTGGCTGGACTAACGAGTCTATGCATAGTCCAATCAAAATCGTGCACCGACATCGAAATCGTAAAACTGTCCTGCAGATTTCGGTCGATTGCAGGATTTGCAAAGCATGTGCACCGCCAACTCGTTGTCAGCAGATATTTTACAAATCTTTTCATGTTTTTAATCAAGGTGCTCATGTGATTTGATGCATTTCACTTGATTATATCGTCCTGACTGGGCGCCACCATTTTGTGAGAAGCAAACGCAAGTGATACGAGAAGTGGAATCTGATTGGTCCATAGGAGAGGTTTAGAAGGGACATAGAAGTGGCAATAGCTACGATCGAGCCCAGGAATTCCAGCCTAGTTTGGCAAGGGTGGAAACTGGACTTTTAACTTCAGTTAACTCTCTTGCCTCGGGAAGATGCATGTCCCTATGCTTGAGCTATGATCCGAACCATCAGGATTTGGAGACACCCAATCTGACAGGTGAAACATTGTAACCAGTGAATTGCCATTATGACAAGATTCAAGTACTGAGTACGTACTGGGACAATGGTTTGTTTGGTTTGTTTGTTTGTTGTTTAGCGCCGCACTCAGCAATATTCCAGCTATATGACGGCGGTCAGTAAATAATTGAGTCTGGACCAGACAACTCAGTGATTAATATCATGAGCATCGATTCACGCAATTGGGATCGATGACATGCATCAACCAAGTCAGCGAGCCTGACCATCCGATCCTGTTAGTCGCCTCTTACACTGGGACAAGGCAATTCAATCAGTGATCACATCTTCTGCCACGTAATGGTTTCATTAGACCTATTGCATCAAAAGCTCGGACCTATTGCAACCTTGAATCCAATCAGTGATCACAGAGTATGACACGTAATGGCTTCATCGGACCTATTGTGACCTTGAATCCAGTCAGTGATCACAGAGTATGACACGTCATGGTTTAATCGGATCTATTGTGACCTTGAATCCAATCAGTGATCACAGAGAATGACACGTCATGGTTTCATCAGACCTATTGTGACCTTGAATCCAGTCAGTGATCACAGAGTATGACACGTCATGGTTTCATCAGACCTATTGTGACCTTGAATCCAGTCAGTGATCACAGAGTATGACAAGCAGTTTGTTCATCCGATTTATTCTGCCCCAGAATCTCATTAGGAATGAATCAGACCCAAATCTTCTTCAGAAGTCAAAGGGTGTCTGACATCAGCCATTCAAGAGAAGGATACACCCATTCCACCTGCAGTGTTTCTGATGGAGCTTCCCCTATCTTGGACAGATTGTAGTCAGTAAGAGCAGAGGGTGCGTACAGCGTGATTGGCCGCCCACGGATGTAGATCTTTAAGTATCCATCCTCTGGAACACACAAGGGAGATAACCATGTCATAAAGCAGTCATATCAAAGCTTACTGCCCTCCTAGAAATCTTATCATACCAAGGCTAAAACATTTATCACACACATTATATGATATATATTACATGCATGATATTGTTAACTAAGCACAGGACCAAAGCACTTCTCTGAAAACACACTGAACAAAATTAATCCATTTTTGCCTCAAAAATAATACATCAAGCAAAATAACATTAAGTGTAAACATATAGCGAGAATAGCTGCAAAGCATCCACTTCAATAACACATGGTATTTGAATTTTTTTAACACTGTATGTATGTATACTTACTTGTATATGGTAAATTGCTAACTACCACTGAGTGTACATGCATTTTATATAATAACAACATAGCCTACATTACATTTTACACTGGTAACATTTTAATAGAATTTAGGCAACAAAAACGATAAAATCAGAATATGTCCAGTTCCTTTATGTGCTTTGGAATTAGGAATAAAACCTTAAACAACTGTAACCACTCACAAATCTCATCCACATAAGCATGCATTTAATTAAGGGTTGATTGAGTGCAGCATTCAGCAGTCTCAACTGATGTTACCAACTGTGTCAGTATTTCACAGCAACTGTTATCCTTCTCAAATCTTCACCTGCTTAAGTTCTTAAGTTCTCATTAAAATCTCCCTCATTCCTCCTTTGCATGAGTGAGTGAGTTTGGAGTTATGCCACTTTAGCTCCGTCACAGCCACACCATGGCAGAGGGTGAAAACCAGTGCACCCTTGAAGGGAATCAAACCCAGGACTTTGGTGTGACAAGCAAAGACACAATCCACTGAGCCAACCAACCACATGTTTCATCTAATATTCCTTTAATATCACTAAATGCAGTTGTACCACTAAGAGAAATGGACTTAAATATTAGAATATCTTAACTGGTGTATTTGCTACTTCAGAGCGTCATGTATTGAACAGTATATGTCAGCATTGGCATCACTACATATATTACATGAAAAAAGCATTATATTCAGATTATTTGATTATTTTCAGAAAGAAAGTTTTCTCTACTTAAATCAGGAAATCTAAACATAAGTTTTCATTGTACTATCGCAGATGTCTCCCTTAACTGCCATTGATATTACTGAAGAACAAGTATGAATCAGTTTGCTATCAAGTTCTTCAGATTTATACTAAAGCACCTCAGATGAATCAAGTGTATTCAATACCAATCCTTAGTGCAACCAAAAGTCATTCAAACTCACCATTATGTTACCATGGTAACAAGAATTAATTTTCATTTTTATAACAATTCAAGCAGCAAATGAAGAAGTTCTATAAAGACGAAATTCCATTCAAAATCTTCTAATCCAAACCATCTTAAGCATCACACTTGTGTCCCTCATGCTGGAGTTGTATTTCAACCTCCTTCAACAGAACCTGTTATCGCTAGAGGTTTCTTGTGTTACAGAAGAGGAAAGAACAGTCCAACCAAACAAACACACATAATTACGCAAAAGAAGGTTATTCTAGCAGTCTGGGTAGGAAGACACTTACCAAATGCTAGCAATTGCAAAAAGAAAACAATGTAACTAAAACATATAGATGACAAAAACAATGAACACAATCCAGGATACCCTTTCATGGAAAGATATACTGAAAACATAACTCATGGTGTGAATTAGTGCAAAAACGTTTCTTCTCAGAGTGCATATTCCTCAATGTAATATAGCGCATTGGGCCCTGTTCCACAGGTGATATTGGCACTACACTTGTCGCAACTCACATAGTCTTAACATCGATTTACCATAATTCTAATGCTTAACTTAACGTTTAAGAGGGTTCCATTCCACACAGCAATCTTAGAACTATGACTACACTACTTCCCATTCTTTCACGTGGTTATACTGACGTACGATAACTGTATCCCTAACTAAACATGTTGTAGCACTACATAACTTTGAGTGATGGGTGCCGTTGTACAAAGCTATCTTAGCACTGAGGTGATAGTCACTTAACTCCCATACCGCAACAAAGACTTATGACAGTCGTAGCACTAACATAACTTTGAGTGATGGGTGCCGTTGTACAAAGCTATCTTAGCACTGAGGTGATAGTCACTTAACTCCCATACCGCAACAAAGATTTACAACAGTCGTAGCACTAACATAACTTTGAGTGATGGGTGCCCTTGTACAAAGCTATCTTAGCACTGAGGTGATAGTCACTTAACTCCCATACCGCAACAAAGACTTACGACAGTCGTAGCACTAACATAACTTTGAGTGATGGGTGCCCTTGTACAAAGCTATCTTAGCACTGAGGTGATAGTCACTTAACTCCCATACCGCAACAAAGATTTACGACAGTCGTAGCACTAACATAACTTTGAGTGATGGGTGCCCTTGTACAAAGCTATCTTAGCACTGAGGTGATAGTCACTTAACTCCCATACCGCAACAAAGACTTACGACAGTCGTAGCACTAACATAACTTTGAGTGATGGGTGCCCTTGTACAAAGCTATCTTAGCACTGAGGTGATAGTCACTTAACCATGTTAACTCCCATACCGCAACAAAGATTTACGACAGTCGTAGCACTAACATAACTTTGAGTGATGGGTGCCCTTGTACAAAGCTATCTTAGCACTGAGGTGATAGTCACTTAACTCCCATACAGCAACAAAGACTTACGACAGTCGTAGCACTAACATAACTTTGAGTGATGGGTGCCCTTGTACAAAGCTATCTTAGCACTGAGGTGATAGTCACTTAACTCCCATACCGCAACAAAGATTTACAACAGTCGTAGCACTAACATAACTTTGAGTGATGGGTGCCCTTGTACAAAGCTATCTTAGCACTGAGGTGATAGTCACTTAACTCCCATACCGCAACAAAGACTTACGACAGTCGTAGCACTAACATAACTTTGAGTGATGGGTCCCGGGTGCCATTGTACAAAGCTATCTTAGCGCTAAGGTGATAGTCACTTAACTCCCATACCTCAAAAAGACTTACCACAGTCGTAGCACTAACATAACTTTGAGGGATGGGTCCCGGGTGCCGTTGTACAAAGCTATCTTAGCGCTAAGGTGATAGTCACTTAACTCCCTTACCTCAACAAAGAGTTACCACAGTCGTAGCGCTTAGATTGTTTTGTATAACGACAACCTGGGCCCTGATCTTTCATCAAAGGCCAAATGAGACACTTATATGAACATTCTACTAACACATCACAACTTACACTGTCATCAAGGGTATAATTCCATAAAGCAATCTAATTGCTACGACTGTCACAAGGTCACACCCTAACCTAAACTTATGGAAGTCTGAGATCCCTCTGTGGACTGGGCATTGACCAGTAAACAAAAGCCATCATGCACCCTATAATATTTAATATATTGGGGAATTATCACTTGAACAAAATTGGACCCTGAGCCATAATGGCAAAATTATCATATTACATGACTGTCACATATTATAAATGTTCATATGAACCTTTTCACAAATCAGACCTGAACTTGAAAATATCCTTCAGTATTTAGAAAAGGATAAGAGCTCTCATTTTATCACCAAGGTAATGGGGGAACTAAAGACGCTGATAACAATATGATAGCTTTCATCTCTTCTGCAGTAATCACTCACCTTCCTGTAAGACTTAGTCAGTCATGAACAGTCATCCAAATCAAAGCTTGCATGCAGTGTCCACTAAGTTATACATCGTGTTGCCCCTTGAAACCCACTTATACACCATGAACACATCTAGGCAACACCATCCACTAATTTACATATGTAGTACAGATTTAGATAGCCCAAAGGTTTGTATATGTAGATTGCACCTAGACAGCATGGCCAACTGATTTGCATGTGCCAATTATTTCTAGATAGCAAAGCCCTGATTTGCAGGTGCAGATTACATGTAGGCACCACAAACTTCAAGTTTGCATGTTTTTCATATGAAGACTAACCCCTCACTTCCATGAAAAACACCAGTTTGTTCACAAATCTGAGGGTGTCACTAGTCTGTCTCTCCACCCACCCCACCCACCCAAAAAAATGATTATCCAAAAATCATTCTGATGATATGTGAGGATTATTTTGGACCTTTTTAGACACTATCTAGGTAAACAGAGTCAGAACCTATTACTGTTTCAACAGCTGATAGAAACTTTTACATAAAGGGAACAACTCTTGTATGGTCTCGTACTGAACAACCACCAAAATCAATATGCATCCTTGGACAAATTGATTTGGTACACATATACACAGATAACAGCGACATAAAACATCAACAGGTGTGACAGTCTACCACAAGTCTGAAGATCAAGTAACACTGTGTAACATGCCTCAACATATATCACACGTATATCACATACACATATATCATTCATATATATATATATATATATATCACACACACAGACTGAGCCCAAAACACACAAGCCATATTATTCAGCATTGTTTACATTAGATATTACTCTTAATGGCCTACCTTAAGAATACAGTACCACAAGCATTTCAAACATGTCTAATACCCTATGATGTAAAATGTAATATCTTATTGCTAGATACACTGGGGTCCGTCCAGGAAAAACTGCTCCTTGTCTTCATGACATGACATGTGACCTAGATCATCCTCACGAGATTATGCGGTACTGTATTCGAAAGCTGCTCCCTCCCATGAAATGCGCTGTTATTAGGATTTAGATATATCTTAGGTCTCAAAGCTGGGGAAGACTGTCTAACTTGAGGCAGAAGAGTACAATCCCACTGTCATAATAAAACATTCTCTAAGTTTTGTCACATACACAGAGTGTCATTCCAAATATATCATTATTTTCATTCATTTTTCTTTCTTACTCTGCTACCCCTTTGTCAAGCCTCACTATCCTTGAACACATAACTGACATCTTTACAAAATTCAACTCCTTCATCAGGGAGGGTTCTTCATGAGGGTTCCTGCATATTTGACCTGACTTTCCAAAGATAGAAACTAACATTTTCAGCCCACTAGTCCTTATAATAACATATAGCAAAACCTTTAACAATTTCTACTAGTCCTTAGGATACCTTAAGTATCAGGCAGTTTTGCACGGACTACAGGACTAGTTCTTGTTCAATATATTCATTGTAACATTGATCAATAAATTCATTGTAACATTTTTCAATCAACAGAATGGTAATGTCATGATTTTTGTTTCCCAATATCTGGTAAGCTGAATGTTAAATGCATGCATTCAAACATTCATTCATTCAACTCATGCATGACCATCTCAATGTGCTCATGACTTTTAAAAGAACTATTAAGTGAGTCATGATGACTGTTTCAAAGGCTAGGTGAAATACTGCTTCATTATTCAATACGTTAGTGGACGTTCAAAAGAAAGATCTACCATATGAAATATGCCACAGATCTGGGACCCCAACAGGGACATGGGTAGACCATGCATCTAAGTCTTACAAGTGTTTACTACTTATTACAGCCCTTCCCAATATTCCCTAACTCAGGCCATTTGTTAAAGGCGCAGACTGAATCCACTCAGATAATTCAAGCAATGGATGCAAGACATGAATCCATGAGCCGGTGTTTGCATGCATACACAAATGTGCTTATTCTTAGTTCATAATTTCAAAAGAAACTTATCTACTTTTGCATTTAGCTTAAATACATTAAAAACACCTATTTTCAAAACATACAGAATATGCAAAAACATCATGTCTCAAACAGGAATGTCTAGTTGTCATTTGAAAGTTAACATTCTGAAAACATAGTTCACATACATGTATTTGTCTTGCAAACCATGACTTTTGTGTATGTAAACATATAAAACATAGAGTACAATAATACAGTAAAAAACAATAGTTTGAAAATGTGACAGAAAAACTGTTTAACTGGTGATGTCATAACAAATAACCACTTATGTAATTTAACCAAAATATAAGACATAAACCCTTACCTGTATTCCAAACGGGCTCCCGAGCACTGAAAAATTAAAAATAAAATAATGCAAAAATACCATTGTAGACTTTCATAAGTTCCTAATAACATGAATATGTACAAAAATTATCATGTGATCGATTCTCGTAAATGCCAACGATATGATATCACTAATAGCTTGACTGACATTTCAGATGAATATTAACGATCATGACTTTACCACAGTAGCATTAATGTCATAGTGTGCACTTTACAAAGGATTAGGTGCTGATAAAGTTAGAACACAAGACATTTATGAAATACAGAAGAACACATTGGCAATGGAGATGGTGTTTGTGGTCTTCTCTCAGACAATGCTCGACAGAAAAATAAAGACACAAGAAAAAGATGAATCTTCCTATCTAGCAGATTTGTGTATGAGTGTAAGCTAATGTTATGTTTATTGTCCTTGTTAGTGCACAGCAAACAAGGAAGGTACAAAAATTAACAGATCAATACTAACATTGTTATTGTGATTATTTCAACAAAAATAGAATGGAATCAATCTAGAAACAAAATGCAGAATAATGTTGTAAAATTTCAAGAGGTTTTTATAATCTGTACCAGGATTAGGAGAAAATGGTTGATAGGGGCTTAATGCAGCTGTTGAAAGTGTTCCAGTCGTATCACAATAGTAAGGTTTCGGAAAGTGTCAATTTAGGTCATGTGTAATACCCCATTGGTGAAGTAACCAAAGATGCCTCAATATTGTCATTATTAAACCTGTGTTCGCATCAAAATCTAAACTCAAGAATGTAGGCTAAGAGGGGTGTTTCGGTGTGCGAATGAGTATAGTTTTACACTTTTTTAGCTATATCACAACAGTATTAAGAAAAGGGACGGCCACCAAGAATGTATACCACATTGTACTCATGTGGAGAATCAAACCAAGGTCTTCAGCATGGCAATACATGGGCCAGCTAACCAACCCAGTTATGGATTGAAAAAATCAAGGGAGGCAACCACACCAAGATAGGTTCCATGGTGTTTTTTAGCAATAGGCTTTGATTAACCCTCTTCAGTGAAATACTGTGCCATTCCTTTAATTTTCCAATTAATGGAGCATTATAACTAATGCATTAAACTGTAATAGTTCCAGGGCCAGCCAGAAACTGTGCTACACATTAGATGGAATGCTTGATGTCTAGACTAACTGCTGCCAGGATGTAGACAAGGTACATTGTGTGAGTGTTATACCAATTGATTAATATTCATGCTTTGTCGACACATTTTGCTAGTTTGTCATTGAAATCTGTTCCGAGATTTACATCGGATGATAAATTTTCATAACCAATTACGTACCATTTTTCTCTTAACCCAGTGATCAACATGAAATTGTAAACAACTACTGTAGATGCTTGTTACACAATTATGAATATCAATTAATATAAGTCTACAAAATATAATGACATAAAATAAAAGATAAAAATAAGCAAACAAATTAACGATATATATATGCAGTGGAAAAATCGTAACATAATTGTGCTTTTTGTGTGCGTATGTATAGAGGATCTGAATGGATGTGAGCGAAGGCATGCTGAAATGCTCATGCTTGAACAAATGTTGATGTAAACAAAGGTTGATCTGGCTATAACCACATTATAACCATTTAGCTGTAATTTGTAAATGTTGGATGAATAGTTCAAATAGAGATCTGATACTGTATTTAAATCAAATATTTTAGTTACCAGTACCAATAGATGTGAACTGTTCAAAATGAGTTGTCCACAAATCCCAATAAAACAAAAGATCATGAACTGGATGTAGAATGAAAACTAGAAAGTTGAATTTTCATTGACCATAAATTTACTATTGGTTAAAGCGAAACTCATTTGTCAACAGAACATATATATGCCATGCGTATGTTTCAGGACGTAATGATGTAAAATCCAAACTTAATTTGGATTTAATATGTGTGTACACATGCAGAACAGAACATGAGATGTGTTTGTGTGTCTAAAAATATGATAACCTACAAGAACAAAAATAACAAAGCATCTTGTCCTCTGCACCAAACATTAAAGTGTGTGAAAGGAAAGAAACCCAACACTGTAAGAACCGACTGAATAACCTGAAAATATAAATCTTGCAGACTCCATTCCTACTAAAGACAGTCCCTGAAGAGACTACAGCAGTCCGCCCCTGAGAAGATCCAACTATACACTGGGATGTAATCACCCAAGTAAAATGTACCATCAAAATATTTGATGTGAGAGAAGCAAAGTATCTTAATGACACAGGGAAGGATATGGTGCTGTTTTAATCTCTCATATTTTGTAAGCTGAGTAGGAACCATGTCTACATGTAGAGTTCTTCGATTAAATATTTCAGTTAAAACCAATAACATAATAACAAAAAGTGCTAAAATTCATAATTAAAAAAGTTAATGTTATTAACGGAAGAGACAGAATTATTTCCATTCACAACACACAAATTGATATGGAAAATCTGAGAAAAATCTTCCTTTTTTTCTGTAAAATAGTTTTATCATCCAATGTTATTATCCTTAACAAGAATTGAGTGGTAAATTCAAAAACATAAGTTCATTAAAAGAATCATGTTTCAGAATTCATCAATACACAAGGTCCTCATTTCTTTTCTTTTTAAAAAAGATTTTCATAAATGCAATAAGACCTTCCAAAAACATTTTTTTAGTGTTATCTTCATATAAAAAGTGTCAAATTTGATTTATGTTAATTTTGATATATTTACTTATGAGTGACATAAAGAAATTAATTTTTCTTGTCAGCACCATCACGATCCTTCCCTGTGTTGAAGAAGCAGAGAGCCAGTAGCCGCAGTGAAAGGCGTTAGTGAATATATCTAGCTTTAATCTACATGCTTTTACCCCTTCATCACCGGGCGCGGATTCAGATTACTGTGGGAAATGCTACGTCTATAAAAGAAACAGGAGCATTTTTAAACCTTTAGCTCATTTATTGCAACTATTTTCACCAAAATGTCTCATTTGTGAACAATTCAAACTCTCTGATCACCATCTGCATGTCGGGAATCGAACCCGGGTCTTCGGCGTGACGAGCAGGCTCTTTAACCACTAGGCTACCGACCGCCCCCTGAGTTACTTAAAGAGAAGTAGGATTACCCTATGATATTCCCCAAACTGCTGAAATAAACTGCTGTTTCTTTGCAAGTCACATAAAAATTCCAAAACATTTAAGGTCAAATCAGGATATGTCAGAGTTTTCTTTTCTACCTATAAGGATAAACTGCTCTTGACTGTCATATCATATATCATTTATCCAACTTCCCAGTAACCAAACCACTTAACATTTATTTCACTTCTTCATAGATGAGACATTATGATATGATATAGGGCACCGGCACCGCCATTGGCTGCAGGAAGCGCACAGCTGCACAGTGTTGCACATGGTTAGTTACATTGCCTGTATGGGAATAAAACACATAACATCAACAATAATCAACACTATCCTTTCCCAGTCACCGTGACAACAACAAGGGGTGAGGTGGTACAACATTAGTCACGTGTCTGTGTTGGGATAAACTGAATGATCAGATAGTACAACATTGGTATACATGTTGAATATACTGAGTGGTCACCATTGGTAGGTATATATATATATATATGTTGAATGATGAGATTGTAAAACATTAGTATAATTGTTGAATGATGGGATGGTAAAACATTAGTATAATTGTTGAATGATGAGATGGTAAAACATTGTACAATGATGAGATGGTAAAACATTGGTACAAATGTTGAATGACAATGGAGACATCAATGTGATATATTTTATGTTATTGTTTTGTTTGTTGTTGTTTATTTCCACTCCCACATCATTCAGCTATATGATGGCAGTAAATGATCAAAACTATAGAGGTATATGCAGGAATGACCATCACGTCAATAATTCAGAGTATTTAACACGGAAAGAAAATATTTTGTAAACATGAACCGTTGAGGTTCCTCAATATTTAAACATTTTGTCATTGTGTTTCCTCAGTAACAGGAAACTGAAATCTAAGCCATATGTGAGGAGTGTGACATATACCACACAAAGGTTTTTTCAAAATAATTAAGCATTTTTCATGACAACTAAAGTTAGAATAATAATGACATGACACGACACTAATCATTGAAAGAGAGTTAGTTCACAAATAAACAGCATTTCAAAATTCATTTATGATGCATTCTGAATAATCAGATTCATTGTTATTCTTAACTTCACAATTTACACTTGAGGACTTTCATTCAGGAAACACACTAAATATTAAGACAATGGTTATTTGTTACTAATTATCTAAAATTAAGTATATGCAAAAATTTGTTCAATATTCTATCATTACTGCATGAGAGCTCCTGCACTCCATGCAGCATTGTTTGCAACTTGACCCATGGAACTATTAGTCATATTAGCTGTATGATATATGCAATAGCTATGACTCGATACATAATATACCAGAATGATTAGTTTACAGAAGCATGCCAGCCTTCAGCATTATATGGAGAAGTGCATGCTAAGTCACACATGCACATCAGTATGAGCTGTGATCGTCTTCAATACTACCTCTTGCTGCTTGACATTATCCCGAATAACTTTGACAACTTTTTTTTTAAACTTCAGAAACTTTGGCAGCCTGCCTTCCACTTCCCTATGCAACTGCTTGCTGTGAACTGAACTGAGGCTGGGCAGGCCTGGGTATTTAAAGCACACACTCCAGGGTCAAGGTCAATTGAGCTGTCACATGACTTGTTTTCAGTGATGAAGAGCAAGCAGGAGTTTCATTATAAGGCTTATCAAATAGGATACAGATAAATATGGAAAATATGTTGATTTTTTTATTTTTCTTAATTTTTTAAATTGTCTTTGTCTGTAAAGGTTTTGTGTTATCAAAAAAGATTTATTTCTATTGTTTTGAGTAGATTTATGTTATATTGAAGTACTCAGTTAGATATTATGGGGCTCAGCTGTTACTCAGCCATGTGTAAAACTCTCCAGGAATGTCCAAGTATTTCTCACCATAACCACATCTCTTTATCAGAACTGTCCATGTCATTTCAAAATGTTCACAGTATCAAAATTGTCGCATTTGAATTATTTTATGATAATATTTACATTTGAAAAATTAAACAAAATTAGTTATTCTTCAAAAGAAAAAATATATTTTGCAATATCCACTCTTTATCATACAATTCTGACTTATCAATCAATCAATTTATTTCAGTACTTTTAGGACTCAGGCCTTTGTGTACAAACATTATGGTCCTGGCAGAATTGCATTTAACCATACATTTCTTTCCATATGTGAAAATATTTTGTAATGATGTTAGAGTTTGGAGATGGATGTTGGGAGGAAGATAAAACTTTGTCTGTCTTACTGTACCTCAGCTGGACACACTAAAAGAAAATGGAATTCATTTTCAAAGCAGTTAAAGTTACAAAGTTTACATTTTCTAGGTATATTGAAGTGACACCCACGCTCAACTTCAAGGTCATGACAACTAAAAATAAACGAGAAAGAGCAATTTTATATTTCCTTTGGGTAATGAGGTTCAAATAGTTGTCACAATTTATAGAAACTTTAAATGTTGCATAATAAGACATTTTTTAGCTTGCAAGTAGATCATTGTGCCAAATTTGTTGGAAATTGTCCTTAAAACGTTGATGAAACATATTGAGAAATATCTTTTTGTTACCATACATTTGAAATAACCATATATCTCCAAATCCTAACCTACTGACTTATCAATTGATCATAATAATTCATTGGCAGCAACAAAATTGCAATATTGCAATCATTCTTATTTTTAAATGCTACACAATGCAAAAAATCTGATGAATAAGCACTAAACAATAATTCTATTTTTATTGAATTTCTCACTACTCTGGAATATTACACCATTGTCACAACTGCATATACAAGTATGAAATGGACAAATATGTGCATCTATTTCTGATGGGAATCCATATCGATTATCTTCGACATCACTGAAATATCACTCATCGCCCAGCTGAGTATTTAGCTAATGGTCTCTAATGAGAGACTACCAAGTGGGTTTTTTCCTGCCATAAATGATTAGCAACAGCCATCTGTAATAAGAATGGTATACATGCTCTGTCATCGCATATATTACCAACATACATGTAGCATTAGCCGCCAACAAGGAAGGAGTGAGTGAGTTTGCTCTTATGCTGCTTTTAGCAATATTCCAGTAATATCGTGGCGGGGAACACCTGAAATAGGCTTCACACATATTGCCCATGTGGGAATTGAACTAGGATGATCAGCATGATGAGCAAACGCTTTAACCACTAGGCTACCCAACCACCCCAACCAGCGAGGTACACAGATGGAATAGCAAAGTTGGAGAATCAAAAAAAAATATGTACATATTTTAAACAGAAATAGCCACACAAATTACAAACAAGACACAAACACCAATATGTGTGCATCATAATGATTACAACCCACCACATTTTCAATTGAACCAAACACAGAAAATCACACAGACACACACACGATTTTCTCCATTGAAAATATGGTGGGTCTTAATCATCCGGATGCAAAACTGGTGATTAAGTCTTGCCTGTAATTTATATTTAATGTGTATACATATTCCATAGTTTAGGTTGCTCTCTGCTGGTTTTCTTGGGTATAATTTGAATCCTAAGAAATAATTTGAATCCTAACATATTACCTGAAACTTTAAGTATAATTGCCATTCTTATGTATAATTGTCATCCTTATGTATAATTGTCATCCTTATGTAAAATTGTCATCCTGAAAAATAATTGTCATTCCAATGTATTCCCATCCTTATGTAGAATTCTCATCCTTATGTAGAATTTTCATTTCAATGTATGTGTATTGTCATACTTTTGCAAAATTCTCATCCTTATGTAAAATTCTCATTCCAATGTATTCCCATCTTTAGGTAGAATTGTCATCCTTATGTAGAATATTATTCCAATGTATTGTCATCCTTATGCATAAATCTCTTCCTTATGTAGAATTTTATTGCAATGTATTATCATCCTTATGTATAAATTTCATCCTTATGTAGAATTTAATTCAAATGTATTGTCATCCTTATGTATAAATCTCATCCTTATGTAGAATTTAATTCAAATGTATTGTCATCCTTATGTAGAATTCTCATCTTTATGTAGAATTGTCATTTCAGTGAATTACTGTCATCCACTTTTACAATCCTCATTCCAAAGCACAGTTCTCATACTTATAATTCTTGTTTTATCAATAATTATCATACTAAATTTAATTCTCATCCTACTTATATTTCACATTCCAACGCATAACTCTCATTGTAATGAGTATTTCTCATTCCAATGTACATGTATAATGGTCATTCTAAGCATATTCCTCCTAAGGCATAATTCTCATTCTGATGTAACACTTAAAATAAATTTGCACATGGCATCATGTTCAATTTCCTGAGTCAAAAAGACAAAAAACAAACTAGCTTAACATTTTATCGAGCATTTAATCCTATATTAAAGTATCACCTAATCAATAATCACAGATCAAATGGCTTTATTTAGTGAAGTAGAAACTGATGCGGTTTCAGTAAATACATATCCACAACTCGGAATACACGAGCCATAGACATATCTACTGCACAACATAATATAAGTTTCTAGCACAACTCCATTGACCTTCGCATAAACATGGAGTCTAATTCATGTTTTTTATATTATGTTCATGGCAAAAAGTAATCAAATATTTATCCGATGATAATTATTGTTTCCTGGTTACCTGTCAAGTTTTGCAGGACTTCATAGGCCTTGATATCAATGTCAAACACAGTGAGAAGTAATTGATCTCTTGTTGTAGAACGTATCATATTGGTGGTAAATGTTTCAAGTATTGACCATGTTGACACATGTTTGTATCAGATCATGGTTCATGAACTAATGTATCACACTGCCAAAACACAAAATGACTTTAAATTGAAAAGCACAGTAGGTTTATCTCCTAAATAAAGTCATGAGTGAGTGAGGGAGTATGGTTTTATGTTGCTATTATTTATATTGAAAGTTTCAAGTAATATTACCGTGGGGGAAATCTGAAGAAGGGTTTCAAAGTTTGCATCCTTTGGATCATATGAGCTAAAATAAAATTGTCACCATAATTTTTAGTGTTGAAATAACAGTATAGACATGCATTAACAGCGTAAGTCAAATATTTCATCATTAAATCAGTGTTAACCATCTCCTGCATGCAGTGTGATTGTGTTTGTGATGCCATTACTGTAGCTGTTGTACCATCTCATCCTCTACAACACCACATTCAAAATGTGCTCAGTTAGCATTTGGTGCATACATTTTATATCCCATATCAAATATGGTGATTTATCATTATCGATTTTTCTATGTTAGCATTACATAAGATGTCAATGAATGATGGTTGGTTGGTTTGTTGTTTAAAGCCGCACTCAGCAATATTCCAGCTATATGAAGGCGGTCTATAAATAATCAAATCTGGACCAGACAATCCAGTGATTGATATCATGAGCATCGATCCATGCAATTGGGATCGATGACATGCATCAACCAAGTCAGCGAGCCTGGCCACCGGATCCCGTAAGTCACCTTTTACAGCACGCATGGGATGCTGAAGACCTATTCTATCTTCACAGGCAGTTAATGGATGAGGTTTCTGGGACAGAACATGCCTCAGTGGATCATACTTCTTATAATAATACGGTTCTTGACCTTCTTGTGGTCATGATGTTTGACCTGGCTAAATGTGTGTTCATCAATGGATTGTTTCTCATGCCATTGACCACTATTTTGCTAACTGAAGGTTTGTTAACAGGCAATGACTGTCATTAAGTGTTCCATCACTACAGGTATTGGACTGTAGCCTTCAGGAACTGACAGGAAAAGCAGTGGTTGAGACACAACCGAGTAGGATACAGGTATGATACAGGTATGAGTGAGTAAGTGAGTTGGGTTGAACGCCGCTTTTAACATTATTCCAGTTATATCACGGCGTGTCAGCTTAATGTGGGAGAAAAGCCCGGCGAACCCGGATTCGAACCCACAATCATAGGTTTCTGGCGTGCCCAAGGGACGCAACTCTGTACAGCAAATCATGGCACCTTAGACGACTGGGCCTCCTGTGCCCCCGATACGGATATGATACGGGTATGATACGGGTATGATACAGGTATGATACGGGTATGATACAGGTATGATATGGGTATGAGAAAGGTATGATATGAGTATGAGAAAGGTATGATATGAGTATGAAAAGGTATGATACAGGTATGGTACAGGTAGGATATGGATATGATACAGGTAGGATATGGGTATGATACAGGTATGATACAGGTATGATATGATATGATAAGGATATATTATGGGTATGATAACACATAATCAGCCAGGTCACAAGTGTAATTTCAAGGAAAGTCTGTTATAACTTTTCTGTGAAAATGATCAACAACTTTAGGATTCAGAGTATTTTGAGAGAACATTATCAAGCATATTGGAGACAATGATTGCTTTTACAAAGTTGACAACACAGAATGCTGACAAAGCACATTTTGTAACATTGCACCCAGACCATGGTGCCTATCCATGGACGACATCTGAACAGTGCTTATAACAGGTGAAGCAGGATGGCGGCAAATCATAACAGCTCAAAATACCACAACCAATATTCAGCTTTTGACAGTAAAAGTTGGCATGTTTCATTAAAATATCTATGATTACCAATTATCCTGACCTTTTTTCACATCATTTTCAGTCGATTTGAGTAAAAAAATAGGGACTATTATTAGCTATTTTATTTCACAAAAGTCTATACATCATCACATGACTCACATTTCTGACCAGTCACAGACTGGACTTTGTAAAGCAATATCACAATGTAGACATTTATTGAAACCAAAATACTTCAAGTCCCAAGTACAGTAACATTCTATAGAAAAGATATGATCGAATCACAATCTCAACTATTTCCTAAACCACGCTGGATTTCATATTATTTAAATGAATAATTATTTGAAAATAGTCTGAGAAGTTATGAGATGCCCCCCACATTCCTATGTAAGCATGTAGGTGCAACAAGCATGTACCTGTCACCATTTGCTTGAAGCTGCCTCCTGTAATCAAAGTGTGCATTATGAGGCAAAGTCAAAAACACAGAGTGTAACACTGCACAGATTATACAGAGTGCAAAGCAGCAATCAGGGTCAACTGAATCTTGTTACTGTTGTCTGTCACTGGCGACATTGCTGTCACCCGTAACTGATGACAACATTGCTGTCACCCGTAACTGATGACAACATTGCTGTCACCCGTAACTGATGACAACATTGCTGTCACCCGTAACTGATGACAACATTGCTGTCACCCGTAACTGATGACAACATTGCTGTCACCCGTAACTGATGACAACATTGCTGTCACCCGTAACTGATGACAACATTGCTGTCACCCGTAACTGATGACAACATTGCTGTCATACATAACTGATGACAACACTGCTGTTACCCAGGACAGATGACAAAACTGCTGTCATCTATAACTGATAACAACACTGCTGTCATGCATAACCAATGACAATGTCGCTGTTCTCTGTTACATATGACAACACTGCTGTTATCCGTTAATGGCTACAATATTGCTGCAATTTGTTACAACATAGCTTTCATTGGAGTAACAACAGATTTAAAGGTCTAAAGGCTTCCAGAATTATTAAAATGATGTGTGTATATAATCACTTGGTATTCCATATTTGCTTGGAAATTGAAATGAAATGAGATCAATTTACATGATCACATCAACATACACACATGAATTTGGAAATGTTTGTAATATTCTGCTTTAGTTATAGTCTGGAAGGTAATTTAAGGGAGCAACGTTTACTACAATATCTGAAAAACTATTGGACCTACTCCAGTCAAAGTTGGTATGAGATTATTAAACAGTCATACATAACTGGATATTACATTTAAAGACAATCAGTGCATGAATAAAAAATCACGATGAGACGCCCAACGCTAACACCGTATTCGTGCGTGAGTGAATCCCATGCAACCTTTCGAGTTGAGTTGATTGGTTCAACTGTGTCATATGGCCCTGTGACGCAGGGGTAGCATTAGGCAGATGGCTGTTACAATGAATGCTCGTTCCAATCGTGACAAACAGGTCTGGTTGTTGATGAAATATAGTGATAGCTAAATAGACAGATTTTTTATTCATGCACCCATTGTCTTTAAATGTAATATCCAGTTATGTATGACTGTTTAATAATCTCATACCAACTTTGACTTGAGTAGGTCCAATAGTTTTTCAGATATTGTAGTAAACGTTGGTACCTTAAATTACCTTCCAGACTTTAGTTTTCTTTAAGATTTGAAAAGATTACTTCAAAATATTAGGAAACCTCGGTCTCTTTAACATGAGAAAAGTCAGACCATCACGTATACAATGATGCAGTAGAAACAAGTAGCATGCTTTCCAAAGCCTACAACATTTATCAATATGCCATCAGGGTAAATAGAACTGTAAGACTTCATTAAGGCCACAATAAATCAATTATTAGATTTTCATTAAACATAATCAAATATGAGGCAGGTGGCATTTTATTTGTTTGTCTTACTTTTTTAACGAACTCTTTAAGGCATCTGTGGACATTAACTGCTGATGGGTGTGATTCATGTGAAGCGTGAATGTTAAGGTTGGATAATCAAGGTAGGAAAGAAGGGGAACACAATAATTTTCTCTGTAAGATTTGTTTGTGTGTTTTTTGTTTAATGCCGCACTCAGCAATATTCCAGCTATATGACTGCGGTCTGTAAATAATGGAGTCTGGACCAGACAATCCAGTGATTGACATCATGAGCATCGATCCACGCAATTGTGATACGATGACGTGCATCAAACCAAGTCAGCGAGTCTGATAGTCACCTTTTACGGCAAGAATGGGGTGCTGAAGACCTATTCTACCCAGGATCTTCATGGGTCTGTAAGAACCTGGGCACAATGAAATATGGTTTGATAGTAAAGGAGGTGTGGACTAAAACCTAATAATTCATTTATTACGGCCTAGTGCAGAAACACAAAGGAGAATAATTCAAAAGACTTCAGTGCAACATCTACAACAAGAGGTAAGTGAGTTGTACTTGGCAGTTATTCCATTAAAATCACTGCAAAGAACATCAAGAAGGTCCGGATGTTTGACCCAGGCTGACTATTGATACAGTTAACACATGTACCAGTCGACTTTACTTGTTCCCTTGCATAACATAGAGAGACATCAGAGAAACGACTTACTTGTTTGGAGTTATTTGTGAATTGGAAAGATCTGCTGAATTTGACAAAGAGGACCATTTCTTGAGAGGGGTTGAGTTCCTGGATGAGTGGTAGGATCGTGATTGTGGTGGGGTTGTACTTCTATGTGAGATGAGGTTCACATTCTCCAGGGGATTCAGGTGACTCTTCCTCTCATGTGATGCAGATTTCCGAGGTGATCTGAATGTTGGCTTTGATGGTAGAATGTGGTTTGGGGGAGCTGAAATAAACAGGTGAGCAAGAGTTATCTCCCTTTGACTAGTTTGCTGTATTTTATGGCCCAGTGTTTTTAGTCTTCACTGCAAGAATAAGATGTTAGGAGTTGTCTCCCTTTGATCTAAATACACCTTAAAGATAATTTAAGCCAGACTGACTTTAGCATGGGTACTTCAAAAGAGACAACTTCATCAAGCTACCAGACTAGAACTTATTAAGTCTGCAGATAACTTTGACAAGGCATCTTGAGATAGACAAGTTCATCAACTTGTGTGACTCCAACGAGGACTAATGAACACAAAGGGACTAATAAACACACAGGTAAATTCATTGCTGAATTGATCAACTTACCTGACTCCAACTGAGTGATTCTACGTATGACATCAGCGAGGGCACTCTTGAGACAGACGATCTCATCTCCCTGTTGCGTGACCTTCTTCTCCAGGTAGGCCACTCGGTCAACGAGGTCCTCCTGCTCCTGACTGAGAAGCCCATCTGAAACACCAAGCCAAGGTTACCAAGTTTCTAAACCATCAGTGGATGAATGGACGTTCTTAACACTGAAGTCAGCAATATACTTGATACTTCATGGCAGCCTGACTCCTACGACAAGCATACCTATGAAGATCCGGGGTAGAATAGGTCTTTAGCAACCAATGCTTGAGTAAAAGGCGACTAAGCTTATCGTAATAGGTGACTATGGGATCGGTTGGTCAGAATCACTGATTTGGTTGATGCATGTCATCGTATCCCAATTGCGTGGTTCGATACTCATGATGTCAAGCTCTGGATTGTCTGGTCCAGACTCCATTATTTACAGAATGCTGTCACATAGCTGGAATATTGCTCAGTGCGACATTAAACAAAAAACAAATATACAAAATGTTAAATCCTCCCTGCTGACCAATCAGTCAGGCTGTTGTAGGAAGGTACCGTACTCAAACCTGCTTTGAGTGATTTGTATTTCATTTTTCAACTGCTTCAAATTTAAGTGAAATGCAAATATAACTGTTTCAAAATGAATTCATATAATTTGGAATAACTGTGCTTAATAACATCATGGAAGTCCACTGGCACACAGTCAGCTAAGTATCAGAGCTTGACCATCAGGTCTCCATATAAGCGGTCTCTTGTGACAAGAATGAGAAAACGAGGACCCAAAGTTCCCATATAACAAGGGTCATATCTTTTTGGTGCACTTGCATACACAAAAAATGTCCTTCCCACCATCTGAATATCAAATTGCACACCCCAAACGAACCATCATTTGACAACAGACTCACAGTATGTTTACAGGAAGACCATGCTGCAATGTCTGCTGCCCACTTTAGTATAGGCCTAGATGCTGCAATCAGTGCAGGGCATGAAACAGGGACATTGTCTGTACATAATAATGGTACCCGGTAATCATTAACTGTTCTACTGTTGTGCATCACAACACATAAATTAGCAAAGAACATTGTAGTTTTTGAATGACCCGAATCAAATTTGCTTGGACTGTCTATTCCGTCAAGCGTAGTCCACCTTTAATACCACGTAAACACATTTAGCGTAAAAATGCTTAGTTGAATATATCCTGGCTGAACAATCAGTCTGTTGTTGGAAGGTATATAAACCTTCTTTTTGTAAGTATTTTCTTCTTCAAACAGCACCAAATGTCCATAATGTAAATGTATCGTGTACAAGAAAACAATCTTATACTTGCCGATACTAAGATTCCTAAGAATATATCTGCATAATTGGTCTTAGATCAATACCCACATGCTCATACCTGTGTTGTTCTACAAAATGGCAGCCTCATAACTGCACACTATCGTGTCATGTATTATCTGCGGGACGTTTTTTTTTTGCTTCAATGACATCAATAACTGGTAACATTGACGGTATGCATCACTGCTTGTTGTATTAACAGCTGTCATTACTCAGCTTGGCAAACATCAGGGGGCCTGGGAACACCCTTTGTAAAATTACAAATACAATATGTTTTTCCAGTGAACATTGCGATATGTTGCTGTACACCGGGACTGTATTGTAATTGTACTGGAGCCATGATGACAAGCCCTTGAAAGAAACGAAAGTCTACTTCTAGTAAATCCCATATCTCTCAGAGATTAAACCCAATATCTCTCTGTGACTAAACCCCATATCTCTCTGTAACTAAACCCCATATCTCTCAGTGTGTAAACCCCATATCTCTCAGTGACTAAACCCTATATCTCTCAGTGTGTAAACTCCATATCTCTCAGTGACTAAACCCCATATCTCTCAGTGTGTAAACCCCATATCTCTCACTGACTAAAAACCCTATATCTCTCAGTGTGTAAACCCCATATCGCTCAGTGTGTAAACCCAATATCTCTCAGTGTAAACCCCATGTCTCTCAGTATATAAACCCCATTTCTCTCAGTGACTAAACCCCATATATCTTAGAGTGTGAACCCCATTCTCTCAGTATGTAAACCCCATATCTCTCTTTTTGTAAACACAATATCTCTCAGTGAATAAACACACTATCTCCCTGTGTAAACAATATCGCTCAATTAGTAAACCCCATATCTCCCTGCAAGTAACAGTATTTCTCAAGATCCGACAAGTGACATGTATAAACACATATACCTACCTGTAATATCATCCAAGCTGTTCCCAAAACACTCATCCATTTTATTCCTTAAAACCTTACACCAGGTATGTCGGCATAAGTTACGACATTTCAGAATGTTCCTCACATGACAAACCAATCAGTGTGAAATAACAAATGTAACACACAAGGGAAAACAAACCACACGCTCGCTTTTTTCAACGCATTTCACTATCAAATTCTGACCTCCCTGATATACAAATGCACCTGTATGAATGAAGCGTTATAGAAGCTTTTAGTCAGCATAGAATGAACAACCAATGAGTCATGTCACAACCACCCGACTTTGTCTTGTTTGTGGGAAAATTGAACCTGAATGTTTGAATGAGTGGGTACACACAATGAAAGGACAGGAAGAGCTGATCGGCGTGCCACTGAAAGGTGCTCTGTGTTCAGTGTGTGACTGGCTAGCAGACCGGTACATACAGATATTGATCTCCTTCAAAGGTATATCAAAAAGTTGGCTGATTATGTGTTCATAACATGCTCCACCTCTAAGTGTAAGTGTTAAGTGGGGGAAGTGCTGCTGTTAATATCTGTTGTGATTCATTCTACTGTAAAACCTTATATTTTATATTGTAGAATGAAATGGAAAATGTAGTCTGTCATACAGACCCTGAAACAAATATATTCAATGCAGCCCATGCAAGTCTATAATGTTTGGCAAGTCTAGAATACTGTAGTATCTGAAAATGAAGAAAGTCTCTGGGCTTCTTTTTATTATTTTTTATGACTGTAATTCAACAACTGTTTTTTTCTGTAAAATATGTTCATTTCTGAGACTAGATGTAAGTCTAAAGAAATTAGAAAACTAGATTTAAGATTTAATGCTTTATGAGATCACTGCACATGTGCAGTTCAGCGTGTCTTCATACCATTTCAAGCATAACCTTTTTGCTAATAGGTTGCTACCTGTTTGCCATTGTACAAAGTGATTTTAGTGCTAAGGTGATTGTAACTCCCATACCTTAACATAGATTTATGACAGTCATACCTAATTGGAAAAATGCATCTAACCAATGGTTACAAGGTTCAATTTCTTGCAAAATAGAACGCTGAGTAAATATATGTAATATACAAGTTTAATGTTGTTTTATGGAATATATATACTGTATATATGTGTGTGTGTGTGTGTGTGTGTGTGTATGACTATAACTTCAATGTTGTTTCTTGCAAAATATAACACTTAATGGATAACTTGTTACCTCCATGTCAGAATGATGAGATCTGATTGGTTCACGTGATCTTGATAAAATACTGTGTAACCTGCCTTGGAGGGGAATAAATCTCTGATTCCCCGTCGTGAGCTGCTTGTGGTATATCACCTGACGCGGGACGCATAAAACCCCATGTACCCCTCGTGATCCTGCTACAACTTATAAAGTAAACACTATAAAGCCACATTATTTCTGTGGTTGCTCAACTATATTATGAGTGAATGTTTTTTATGGCTCGTTAATTAAAAGCATGAGCAATCATCCACTCTACTGATGTACAAGGATAAACACACTGACCACCAACTGAACCACTGATCTCACTATACTTAACGCTTTACATAGACATATCACTGTACAAAATACTATCTTGCAACTACTGGAAAGTCCATTCTTTAATACAGTCTAACGACGGTCACCTAAAAATCAAAGTTATACAACTGTAATAAATCCTACGCTTTAACACTGACTTAGCAACTTATATCCCAGAATTGCTGTGACGAAAAAGGCGTTGTTTCCAAACTCTCTTACAAGAAAGTGATTTACAAACCTGGCTTTGCCAGAGAAGGCTGTGACTTTGACAGTATCAGCATGCTACTGTAATACTTAGGCATCGTCAGCGAAACTCCACAATATTCCTAACAAATATGAACTATGTATCTTTCCAATGCTTCATCTGAAGTGTCCCGATCCGTTCAACACGTCTTGTCAGAGCCTCTGAAGGATGCTGTCCAGTAGGTGACCAATGACAACATCTGCTGCTCTGTCATTCAATAATCGTATCATAAAATGGTTTATCGACATGGCCATAAAAGTCACATCTCTTTCAGAAGATGACCTAGGAAACAATCGAAAGGTCTTACTGTATATCAATACATGAATATATCGTCGTCTGAACCTTTTGCCTTCTGCTTCTATCAGTTAAAACCTGACGTGCACTTTCAATTGATTTAAAGTAACTGCCAATAACTTTGCACGAACTTCGAAGTTTCCAAGACACAAAGTAGACTGGTCTTGCTTGACAACAGTATGAGGATCTATACCGAAACGTCGCCTTTACAGTATGAAAGAAGTTGTTATCCATAAATTGTGTCTACTTTGTCAGCCGTCAACTTCTAAGTAATGCCTATCAAACAACTTTCCAAGACGCTTTGTACTCTATGACCTAAAAAGTCTAAAATTATTTCTGGTAATAAAATCTTCCCAAACACCTAGTTACAAATAAGAGAAAAGTGATCAATAAAAGTTGGAAGATCAGATTTGTGTTTGTTCTTGCTTATGTTTTGTTTCATTTAAAGCATGTTCAATTGTACATAAAGTAAACCTGCCTTTATTTACGATGCATACCACTCAGCTTGAAATCTGTTAAGTGCTGGACACATTTGCCTACCCCTACAGTGATATCTAATGCTGAAATCAACTGCCTGGTTCCTGGCAGTATTTGCGCTGTGGCACCTTTAAGATGTGTATACAGCACTGTTTATTTGGTGATACTATTCTTAGCAGATAGCCCACATGGGACTGCTCTTCTACATTAATATCCACTATTACATCCTATAATTACTCTTGGTGAGGTCATTATGTGAAAACAAGGGTCCTTGTTTTTGCATTATGACCTCATCAAAAGTAATAAATTATTCTGACATAGCACATTTCATTTATAAAGCGCTTACTTTCACAATTTCTTTCCCTGCTATCAAACATTTAAACGAGATCTTTAGAAATCTTGGTGACAAAGTCAATATTGATCATGTGACAGGTCAATAGTGATCATGTGACAAGTATTCCAGATTACGTGATTTAACGAAACATTACCGGGTCAGTATTCTAATGTTAGGTCAGCATTGAAATTTATTGTCTTATACCATGATATGGATTATGAAATTCAAAGTTCCTTAATAGAGAAATATCAAGGGCTAATAAATGCTATGTAAGGAAACGCATTCCCATATGACCAGAACATTGGTATCTGATCTTCAGCATGTAGAACAGCAATGGTCCAGAATGAGTTAGGCAGCACACAAATCATGCTGACAATATACTGTAGGATTGACCCTAAGTAAAACGATCACATGCTGTATAGACTTATTATTGTACAGCTCAAGGGGTGGGCTTTACGTATATAGTAATACCATGATCAGCCTACTTTACACCATCTGGTTTATGATCGAGTTTGTACATACAAAAGTGAACCAATAAATAATCTTTCATGGCTGGGATTGGCCGACAGAAGTAAGGAATGTGAGACATTCAGTCGGCTCTTCCTGCCTAATCCATTGTAACAAGAGTCATCAGAAAGATGACATATCCCCCCCCCCGGCAGCTGTCTGTAAAGTAACCACTAGTAAATGTGCAATTCTGTATGTAATGAGTCAACAGTTGAATGTTTTTTTAGAAGCATACATTCTTTTACCCACTGAATGGTTTTCAAATTCTGGCCCGGAAACGAACCCATTCCCCAATGGAGTCTAGGTCCAACTTTTTCCATAAATATTGTAAAAAATAAAAATTCGTAAAAAAAAAAATATCAAAAGGCACCACTTCAGTATGTGCCTGATAGCTTTGCCAAGTTTCGATCAAATACACTGAATGGTTTTCGAATTCTGCCCCGGAAACGAACCCCATCCCCAATTGAGTCTATGTCCAACTTCATTCCATAAAAATTTTAAAAAATAAAAATTAGAAAAATCCCAAAATATCAAAAGGCACCACTTCAGTATGTGCCTGATAGCTTTGCCAAGTTTCGATCAAATACACTGAATGGTTTTCGAATTCTGCCCTGGAAACGAACCCCATCCCCAACTGAGTCTATGTCCAACTTCATTCCATAAAAATTTTAAAAAATAAAAATTAGAAAAATCCCAAAATATCAAAAGGCACCACTTCAGTATGTGCCTGATAGCTTTGCCAAGTTTCGATCAAATACACTGAATGGTTTTCGAATTCTGCCCCGGAAACGAACCCCATCCCCAATTGAGTCTATGTCCAACTTCATTCCATAAAAATTTAAAAAAATAAAAATTAGAAAAATCCCAAAATATCAAAAGGCACCACTTCAGTATGTGCCTGATAGATTTGCCAAGTTTCGATCAAATACACTGAATGGTTTTCGAATTCTGCCCCGGAAAAGGAAATGATTACGGACGGACAGACAGACGGACGGACGGACAGACAGACTGGCTGATCGCTATATCCCCCCGCATTATATGCCGGGGGGATAAAAAGGTCATCAGATTAATGATGGTTGTTGGTATGATCATTTTGTGCAACTTGTACAATGGATATACTGTATTCGACGTAATAAACGCCCCGCTCTAATAAGCGCCCACGACGATATTTGCTAATATATTGGCAAGTGCACAATCCCATTTAGCATCCCTTCCGATTGATCAATGTACACAAGAATTATTTATTCGTGTATAATACGCACTCGTGTGTTATATGCACCTTTAATTATGGGCAATTGAATTATGGAAAAATATATCTGTCGCATATAAACATTTCAGGCTGTCAGCATAAACCTTGAAATTTATCTTTCAACTCTGTTTTTTTCCGCCAAAATAATATTCTAATAAGAGCCCCCTATTTCTAATTTTGAGAGCGCCCTGGGCGCTTATTACGTCGAATATGGTATGCAGAGAGTATAATTTTGCATACTGTTACCATAGTACAGTGTCTGCTTGGATCTATGTCATGTATGTAACAGTCAATCTGTGAAATTAGTCACTTGATAAAATGACTAAAATGTTTATTGACCCCTTGTCATGTGGTGAAATGACTGACCCCTTGTCATGTGGTGTAATGACTGACCCCTTGTCATGTGGTGAAATGACTGACCCCTTGTCATGTGGTGTAATGAAGGACCCCTTGTCATGTGGTGAAATGACTGACCCCTTGTCATGTGTTGAAATGACTGACCCCTTGTCATGTGGTGTAATGAAGAACCCCTTGTCATGTGGTGTAATGACTGACCCCTTGTCATGTGGTAAAATGACTGGCCCCTTGTCATGTGGTGAAATGACTGACCCCTTGTCATGTGGTGTAATGAAGGACCCGTTGTCATGTGGTGAAATGACTGACCCCTTGTCATGTGGTGAAATGACTGACCCCTTGTCATGTGGTGTAATGAAGGACCCCTTGTCATGTGGTGAAATGACTGACCCCTTGTCATGTGGTGTAATGAAGGACCCGATGTCATGTGGTGAAATGACTGACCCCTTGTCATGTGGTGAAATGACTGACCCCTTGTCATGTGGTGAAATGACTGACCCCTTGTCATGTGGTGAAATGACTGACCCCTTGTCATGTGGTGAAATGACTGACCCCTTGTCATGTGGTAAAATGACTGGCCCCTTGTCATGTGGTGTTATGAAGGACCCCTTGTCATGTGGTGAAATGACTGACCCCTTGTCATGTGGTGAAATGACTGACCCCTTGTCATGTGGTGTAAAGAAGGACCCCTTGTCATGTGGTGAAATAACTGACCCCTTGTCATGTGGTGAAATGACTGACCCCTTGTCATGTGGTGAAATGACTGACCCCTTGTCATGTGGTGTAATGAAGGACCCCTTGTCATGTGGTGAAATGACTGACCCCTTGTCATGTGGTGAAATGACTGACCCCTTGTCATGTGGTGAAATGACTGACCCCTTGTCATGTGGTAAAATGAAGGACCCCTTGTCATGTGGTGAAATGACTGACCCCTTGTCATGTGGTGTAATGAAGGACCCCTTGTCATGTGGTAAAATGACTGGCCCCTTGTCAAGTGGTGAAATGACTGGCCCCTTGTCATGTGGTGTAATGAAGTACCCCTTGTCATGTGGTAAAATGACTGGCCCCTTGTCATGTGGTGAAATGACTGGCCCCTTGTCATGTGGTGTAATGACTGACCCCTCGTCGGGCGGTAAAATGACTGGCCCCTTTCTGTACCTTAACCCACTTGGAGACCCAGACTGGTAGAAACATTCAAGTTTGTCAGTATTGAGTTTCTCTAGACGTCTTGTTACTGAAAGACCACCTGTTGCATTGCCAGGCTCTGTGTGCTTCCACAGGAGTGGGGTCAGACAACTCCAATCAATATAGGGCACCATATACCTGCTGTAAATCATGGGCCAGCAGTGCGCCCAATTTACATAGATTGTGCTGCATTACTCAGACAGGTGAATATAGAAGCAGGGACAGAGAAGTAGGCTGAATGCATGTCATTACAGTCAGAGCCTGTTGAAACAATCATCCATTTCTCACAAAATGGTCATGAATTTATGGACAACACAAACAAGACTATTACTCCAACTGAAATTACTGTCATCAGCCTTTGTCTTGTTGTCAGTTGATGAAAGGTTTCTCACAAAGTATCTTACATTATGAGATTATAATTGCCACGGTTACTGACTTTACAAAACTCACTCACTCACTCACTCACTCACTATATTTGCTTATAATCAGAACAAGTCATTGTTCATTAGGCCGCACATCAATTACTAAAATAAGCTGTTTGAAGAACCATGTTCTTATCAAGATTACTGACTGACGCCTCGTTGATAGGTCAACTGGTACTTGACCATACTTGTTCTGGTTCACTGAGATGACTGTCTAAAATAAGATGGACCCATATTCTCTGCAATTAACTTTCCATTTCAAGATGTTCATATCTAGAAATTTAATAAAGTCATTGGACTTATTCAAATTTTCACTCCTACCCATAATCCTATCTAAATTTGGGTTTCAAGATTAGCACAGTCTAGATAAACACAAGTAAGATGAATGGAGACAATGTTTACAGCAGTTAGACAAGGTTTTGTCAGCATACATCATCATTGATCAGAATCATGTATCCCAAGAGAAGCATTTAGTTTCCATCAAATTTTATTCAAATCATTGTTGCGTTTCACCAGGACCAATCAAACTACAGGTCATCAGCCTCAGTAGTCTCAAGAGGTGTACAGGTACATATGAGGGGTACGTGTAGGAGTTCAGTTCAAATATGGGAGCAGAGAGCTCCTTTAAGTTTCACTCTGTTATAAGTGGTAACCTTGGGGGAATAATCTCATCTGAAGGCATCAAGACAGATTGTTAAAAGCGGTGTAAAACCATACTCACTCACTCACTCACAAGTGAGTGCGTGACTGATGGTAATATGCCAGTCAGCAATATTTCAGCCATATCACTTCAATCTATACCTAGTCTGGGCAAGCCAAACAAGTGGTTGAAAGAATGAACAACAAGAGACGCTGTCAGGTTACCAGCTGCTGTCGGCGCATACATCAGCCATTTATTCTTTGTGGCCATAATGTTTTAGCCAGTTCTTACAACAAGCATGGGGTTCTGGGGTCCTATTCTGACCCGGAATCATCACACTGTCAAAGAATAAATAATAAATGTAATCACCTATTGTTCCCACCTGAGGATTTGAATCCAGATCTCTGAACTGACAAGCCAATGCTTTAATCACTAGGCCACCTTACAACTTCTGCAATGGAGGGATTTTGGTTTTAGGCTGCTTAACAATATTCAAGTGGGACCCCATTAATTAGTTTCACAAACAGTGAACCCAGGTCTTCAGCATGACAAGCAAATGCTTTATGTTCTAGGTTACCCAACCGCCCCTTGGTCGTGTGAGACTATCTTACATCCTGAGTATTACTCTAGTTTAGATGTTCAAATATTGTTGCACATGATGGTACAGTTGTAGTTCTTATCGCCCTTAGTTACAAAGATTCATCAGGAATGAGAGTGACTGTAAATGTTTAAATCCATCAATATTCCAGCCTTTAAATAACCTGGCCTGGTCAAACCAGTGACTGAAAGCATGAACAACGAACCACGATCAGGGCACGATAACCCACCATCAGCCAAATCAAAGAGCCTCACAACCAATCTATTTATGACAAGCATAGGTTCGACAAGCACAGGTTCAGGGACCATTTCTATGCTGGAATTCCAACAGGGTTCATTAGCAACGTAGACAAAAATGTCACAATACATAACTACAGTAGCCTCATTCTGACAATCATTTGAAAATGTCTTTTACAATACCATGATTAAATCATTACCATGTATATTAGAATCAGTTATTGATGACTCCCAAGCCCATTTCCAACAGCTGCTCGGAACACGTAACAAGAGCAGACGTCAATTTACACATGGATAAAGGTATGTTGTACTGACTACTAAATCACACCTACAAGTCAGTAATGTAGTTTTGATGTGTGTTCACCATCTTGACAATGTGGGGAACAGTTTCTGAGAGTGCAGGCGATGTAGAGGGTTTGCCAACATAAAGGCAACTTATTCTGGGATGAAAACATTCATGGAGAAAGAGTAGCATTAACGTATAGACTGGACTGGTCTATTCCGATTGATATATTCATAGTTTCAGAAACCAATGTGTTCTGATAGTCAAATAGCCATACAGGCCTCCATTTAAAGTAGGTATCGACATCTGGGTTTATGTGTGGATTTCTGTCCATGAATATTATATTTCCCTGGAGGATCTCATTAGAATTCCTTAACAGCTCTGTGCTTCCTGCATATTGGGATAAGTATCTAAAGATGGTGAAGCAATGGGACATTACAAAATTACAAGCAGAGTACTCATGCACATACGCACGCATGCACACACATTTATTATTTCTTGTTTTAATAATAACCTTGACCGCCATAAAATTTCAAAACATATAATATAGTATGTTTAAACACATCAATGGGCTTATTTCTAATTATTACTTTAACACTTTTTCACCAAAAACTATATTTTAACGTTCATTACATTTAATTTCTAATTATGCCTGGCAACGTACCAATCATGAAATTTGCTGTATGCATCTTGGGATATTGAATACTTATCAAATAAGATAATTAGTCTGGCCAAACCTTCATTCATAAATCTTCAACTCAGACAGAAGTGTTTCATAAGATTCAATATTCTCTTCCATCTAACTGTTCACACCTATGCTTGCTGGCGTGTTACAACATGATCACAATCGGCCCATGCATAGTTCTAGATAAAAGCCACAGACAGAAAATCAGTATCGGTTGTTGATACATTGCCAGCTATTATGTAAGAAAAGAGTAATTTAACCCTTATGAACAGTGGCTCGATCCCCCTTATATAACTCATTTCCACACCTGTACTACATAATATCTATAAAGTTGTGAGGAGAATACTACAGGTGTTTACAGAGTTGCATGCACAGCAAAAACAAACAATTCAAGGAAATTGTTCCGTATTATTATTCCTGAAACAATGTTTACCTTTCTTGTCCAATTGTGCTGACTGTCTATATGGTGCTAATATCTCCTCCACATCCGCACTAGAACTCTGTTTCGACATCTTCCTCTGAACACTCTCCAAACAATGTTGTTGGCTGACCAAAGGCTACTGTAAACCCTTCACAAGAATTAGGTCCACACTAACCTTGGACGACCATTAGCATCGATCCGCAAACCAAAATCCGTAAGGCTTAACTCCTTAGCATACAATTATAGCCCAGTCGTCACTAACAGGCACAACTGCAAACAGATCCTTACACTGTTCCCAGGAAATCCTGTATCGAGAATGATAAAACGACACAATCAGCAGTCCAGTCAATCCATAGACTTAATGCATCATTGGTCACATCTATTGTCAGAACAGTTTTTTCACAGTTTACAGTTGAAGATATCCACTCGGCCAGAAATAATTACTTGGTATTTTTGACAGCCTTCATATGCCTTAGATTGAGAACTCAAGAAGTGCTGAGTTGAACAATGGCTGCTACCCTTTGGGAATAAGTCTGAACAATCGTAATGAATGAGATCAGGATTGCTATACCCTTGTGCGTTGTTGACCAGTATTATCCGTCTTTCATGCTCACAGCCTGACAAATCAGGTATGACGCTGTTCCCTAGATCAAATTCCTGTGTCGTATAATTTCGGGACAGATTACAACCTGGATAGTTCGTAAACATATAAAGGGGTAAGATATATGAGATATCACGCATGTCGTGTTGAAGACATACATGTAGTGACACTTGGTGTTGACAGAGAAAAGTATTATATCGGTAATAAGTCATTATGATTTATATCACCCGGCCTTGAACACTGACAGAAGAAACACACTTTTACACCTATCAATGATTGATGATATACTTTACAAGGAATCTACAGCAGTTTAATGGTTAAAGTATTCAGTCATAATCCACATATCACCTACTCCTTGACTCATCAATCAGCTGATAACATTGTCTCATGAAACATTAACCATCTTAACTTAGTAAATTAATTAATGGTCAAGTCACTTTTCTTAAACGCATGCCTATAATGCTTGAAATTGAACTGCTGTTGGCAGTGATTTCTTAGCATTGTTAAAAGTGTTTTGTTGCTTTATCATGCATGTTTATTTACACCAAACTGGATAAATCACCAAGTTACCATAGTAACACAAAAGCAAAAAGTCACTAAACTGTCATATTTATATTTTGCCTGAAACCACTCCGATCATGATACAAGTTTGCGAAAGAGGAGATTAATAACATCCAAATTGTTTTGTGCTAGCTGCACTCTACCTGTCCATGTCACTGATCAGAAGAAATTTGTCTGTAGTACTACTCAACACATCAGGAACATGATAAATGATCTCCATCCTCATCAAATGCACATTTACAGCCACTAGAACAACAAGCAGCAAATCAACGATAACAAGCCAGAATGGAAGATTACTTGCTTGTATTTAGGACTGAGGTTACCATGGATACAGGATGTTATAATAATAGTTCAAGTTCAAAGAATCACATTGTCACGTTTGCATTTCATTATTGTAATAATTTGGAATCAATTACTATAAATATATATTAAAAGGCAAAGGCATAAATTCTGTAAAACTGATGAATACATTTCATCTTGATGCAAAACACAAGAAAACAAATTTTAAGAAAACTACATGTTTGTATATAATACCGATACTTATCTTCAAAATTGTTGTATACCCAGGAAATCACACTTTCTACTCATAATCAGCTCCATGAACCTGTTTTCCATTAAGAGGCGAGATACATTTCCTCCAATACCAAATAATCTAGATCTGATGTTCCAGTTTACTCATTTACACTTCCTCCTGTTGACATACAAACCACCACACAGGATATCCATCCTTACAGCTGAAACACACAACAAGCCATGTACGACAGGAGCGGTATTTACAATGCTACAGGGAGATGCTCCACACAAACCCAGCGCCACTCAAGCAAGGAACACGACAGAGAACAGACCTGCAGGAAAGGAGATGCTCATTTGTATCAACTGTCTTCATCAAGTGATCACAACTATGAAAAAACTCTATACAGTGCAACCAACTCAAGATTGATCCATTAACTCACGCCGTGGTATAAAAATCTGGCTAAGTATAACCTGGAACCATCTGGGCAATTCATTAATTACCGTATTCAACAACCATAGGGCCTTTATTCTATTATATATATCTTCCCTCATGCATTACTATACCACAGGGGCAGTGGGGTAGCTTAGTGGTTAAAACATTCACTTGTCTCGCCCAAGGCCCAGGTGCAGTCCACCATATGGGTACAATGTATATACATAAGCACCCAAACAGTACTATTCCATGGTCGTTTGTTTGTTTGTTGTTTAACAGCGCATCGGCAATATTCCAGCTATATGATGGCAGTCTGTGAATAATTGAGTCTGGACCAGACAATCCAGTGATTGACATCATGAGCATTGATCTAAACAATTGGGATATGATGACATGCATCACCCAAGTCAACAAGCCTGACCTCCTCATCCCGTTAGTTGCCTCAGAAGACAAGCTGAAGAGCTATTCTACCCCAGATCTTCACAGGGTGGTACTAGTACATACGGTATTTCCTTTAGTCAGAGCCAGACTCTACTAAGGTAGACTACACTTAGTTTCTGAAAATATATACTTTTGACAGAAACGAGCAACTACATTCAACCTGAAAAGATCCTTATTGAGAACCCGTGGAACATCTAGACTTACTTCATTTAGGGCCGGGGCGGTCCGGTAGCCTAGTGGTTAAAGCGTTCGCTCGTCACGCTGAAGACCCGTGTTCTATTCCTGACATGGGTATGTGTGAAGCCCAATTCTGGTGTCCCCCGCCGCGATATTGCTGGAATATTGCTAAAAGCGGCGTAAAACCATACTCACTCACTCATTTCGGGCCATAGGATTACAGTAAGTGCTGGGCAGAAGGGAAAATAATATGGTTCAAGGACTGTTAGACAGATTAATGATTTCTCCACATTACATTTGAATATAGTTAAGTTTACCAACCTAAGCCCTCCCTCCTCCTTACTTTAAGTATGTCTGTGGGTGGTCCTCTCAGAAAAGCCAGCCTCCATAGTGCCAGGTCTAGTAGTAAACTGTAAGTTATTATGGCCAGCGCCCTGTTCCAATAGTGACTCCAATACTTTTATATACACTTACAATAGTCTTACCGCCACTGGGGGGCACGGGTGGCCCAGTCGTCTAAGGCGCCGCGATTCTCTGTGCAGAGTTGCGTCCCTTGCTCACACCAGAAACCTATGATTGTGGGTTCGAATCGCGGTTCGCTCCGATTATGTTTTTAGGTTTGTCAGCACCATACCCGTGCTCGTGGGTTTCACCGAAGTGGTAAACGTCTGAGACCTGCATCACTTGGGGTTTTCCTCCCATATTAAGCTGACACACCGTGATATAACTGGAATACTGTTAAAAGCGGTGTTAAACCCAACTCACTCACTCACTCACTTACCGCTACTGGGTAATTAACATAATTAACGACGATGAATGGTGCCCTGTGCTGTTTCACAAAACAACCATAATTTCCTGACTGTTTCAACTCCTTTACTTTAACATAGTCTGCAACTGTTGTAGCGCTACTATCGTTTTGTGAAATGGGCACCTGGACTCTTAGTAGAGGAATTACGGAACATTGAATATGGTAAATGTGAGGTACAGTTCAACCTACTGCATGCGCGTGAAGTTATCAGTGGAGATAGTGCAGCTGCTTCTGCAGGTATGTGAACTATGTCATTACAAGGGCATCATCAGATTCTCTGCATACCTTTGCCCTCCACCATTTACATCACAATGTTTAATCCATCACTAACACAATGCAAATTTAACCTACACGTGAATCAGGTTACAAATTAATGCATTTTCTTTTTGCTGATGTGGCATAATCAATGAAACATAATGAATATATTAATAAATCTTTAACACAGCAGTAAATCTAGGGTAGACTAACACAATGTGTGTGTACCAGGTGTAGAAACAGGAGCACATAATCTCCCGTCATAAATGTGGGTACGCCCAAAGCGAAGTCAAAGACATATTTTACTCTAGGGTCATCCAATAGTGAAGAATGTTTTCTGACCCACCTCATCTGGGTTCAAATTCCACAAAAGTACAACACAGTAAACTATGGTTATAACAAACTTAGGGTGGCCCACAAATTTTAGTTCATTATAGCTGTAGTTCGTCATAAGCATATATATTCAACATCTATACAGACCGGGACCTAAAATTAAGTTCGTAATATTCGTCAGTTTGCTATAAGCGTGTTCGTTATAAACTTATTTTACTGTATGTTAATGAGAGGAGAGGTCCCATGACATGGCTGTACACAAGTCAGGTAAACCAGTGGTCGATAATGTGAGCACCAAACAGAACTGTGGGTGGGTATCACATGATCAGCCAGGTCTATTAATCAGCACTGTCTATGGCCATGATGGCTCCATTGTCTGTTATTTCATGCTAAAGTCATCAGTATTCCAGGAATATGGGTCAACCCTGTCAGTCATCGAGTCTGGACCAGGTAAACCAGTGATTGATATAATGAGCAATGTTCTATGAGCATGACATCAGTGTATGATGACACTGTCACACACAGTCAAAGGAAAGAGAAACTGCATCGCCTATAGCATGTTAGAAGTAATCATACTCTTTTATCAAGACCAACATCTAGTTTCTGAAATGAAAATATATTACAGAAAAATCAGTTGTTACATTATCTTAATAAAAAATAGAAGGAGGCTCTCTTCGAAACTGCAGCAATCTAGACTTGCCAACATTTATAGACTTGCATGGGTTAGATTGGATATATTTTGTTTCATGGTCTGTATAACATATTATCCTTTTACTGTCACCTGTCAAAACAGAATGGGAGTTAATTGTTTTCACGAACTACACTCATCTGTCCATGTATTGTACTCGTCGGAGCTTTACAGATGATCATTAGAGCTACAGAAAAGCTGCGTATTTGCATAAAGTACTCCCCAAAACTATCCAAAACCCAATTACTTTCAATCATCTTGCGTACAAAAAACGTGTGCATTAAATGAAAAACTCCAATGTATAGAACAGCATGCGTAAATACCTAATGAAGCTTTTCTATCATGTGTACAACGGAGCAAATTTCCGAAACACAGTTATGAGCTAATTTACTTTCTGAATCAAGCCTATATATTTAGAACAGTTATATCATGTATATACATCTAAAACATTTTTTTTTAAATCTTAAAATGTTCACTAATTTGGGGAAAAACCCAATAGAGTGATAAATGGATGAGTGAAATGATATTGGTTACCCAATGAAAAAAATTATAACCCAATTAAAATAAAAACCCTAGAGTAAAAAAGCTCTGGATCATCCTTGTTGCTTCTTGCGACAATCATGAAGTAATGGATCTCTTGGTTGCTGTGAAATGACAACATGAGTTCTCATTACAACAAATATGGTATGGCTATCAGGTGACTGTGTGACATCTTATCTGAACATGAACAGTGACAGTAGTAGATGCTGTAGATGTTGACACCTTCATGACAGCCGATAACAGCTCATCCCAATGATGACATATTCATCACAGTAGAAGGAGGTATCATCTATTGATCAGTATAATAGTGAGTGAGTGAGTGAGTGAGTGAATGAGTGAGCGAGTGAACATAACATCTTTATGATAAAGTACATACAATTTGTTTCGCTACCTCTTAAATTAATTATAATATATTTAAAAATCCAAAAATAGTATCCCAATATTCTTGATATTTACAATCAATGTCTTTTTAGGTACTTTATTTCCCAATATTCACTCTACCTTCAAGTCTGCCTTCAATTTATTCACAGTTCTCTATAAGTATAAGCAGTTGCATACAAACAGTATCGGGACTGTTTATTGTCAAATTGACATTACCCAGAGTTCACTGGGGCCGATCAAATCAGGTGATCGTCATCAAATACTGAAATGTTAGCTCATCAAATATCTCACTAAGAAATCTGTCTCATGATAAAGTGTCAGCTTAATCCAGATGTACATATCCTGCAAATTGCATTCAGATGTTCAATTGGAAGTAAATCAGGCTATTTGTATCATGTACAGTTACACTGAAGAGAGGCCCCTGAGGTTTCTGCTATTCAATACATATTCTTCCTTCCTAACACACACACACAAAAATTGTATCATTTTGCTTCCAAGACAATATTTTTTTAAATATGATATTCAAATATCATAGCATAGTCATGTAAAATATATATTTTTGTTTATTTAGTGCATTTTAGGAATAATATAATTGTGATAATGTCATACTTATTCATATGGACCCTCAAAATTGTGCACATATATGCTACCAAGATCACAGTCCAATGATAGAATGTGTCAACAAAAAGTCAGCCACTGAGTGACCCTAACTGGTGTGAAAGGCAAACAAACATAATGCTGTGTAAATAAGAGTCATTTTAACTGAGGTAGTGTCAGGCTAGGTTAGGGCACCCTGGTGTCAAAAGCCAGGATTGGTTGAATGTACAGCTGGTATGAGTGTAGGAGCCTATTGTGAGTGTGAACCGACTTTGGCTTGTTTGAGATGAGCAATCAAGGCCGATAACTCCTGCCTACAAGCAGGCTCTCCATGGCAGTGAAGTTGGTAGTCAGGTTCACTTGTGCCCAACCACCTTGGCTCCATTCCTCCATGTTCCCCATACAGGTCAAATTGTCAAGCTCACTTTTGGGGGCCCCTTCTTACTTTTATATTTTTTAGGTGAGGTGAAATGGGGTTTCACGTCGCGTCTAAGATTATTGCACTTATATAGCGACGTGCATGCATGTGTGTGTGTGTGGCTGCTTGTATTTGTCCGGACTGATGCCGATTTATAGTGCTAGCTCACTGAGATACCATGCCACAGTTTAACATGAATACCCCACTCAGACACAGTTTACTGACACCGAGCCAACCAGTCCTTGTTTTTGTCCATCAATGCCGAGTGCCAGACAGGGTAACAACAAGTACCATCTTTTAAGGTCTTTTGGTATGACACTCACTCACAATGTGCAATGGTTGAGCCTAGCGGAAAGTGCATTCCCTCAGCACACTCACTCACTTAAGTACTCACGGAAATGGAAAAAAAATGTTTTTTCGATCTCAGATTTTAAATAAATGCAGTTAATATACAAACTATATAAATATTCAAACAACTCAATTAGTACTACTTGGGCCTTGGCACAAATACAGCGTATCAAAGGTTTTTATGTCTTTTTACACGTACAGGTGTGTAAAAATATGAACAAAACAAACTATTGTGAAACTGAGCATAACCAGGTGTTAGTAGATCAAGGTGAATGTCCATGACCTATGACACCTTGACGACAGGTGAAAACAGGTGCTTGAAACCCACGTGCATGTGATTTGTCAGTGGTTAGTGATTTGTAAGTGGCATTGTGGGATAGTGAATCATCGTCAAAATATCAGAACGTAAAAGTAACATATTCCCTTCTCAAACAACAACTTACTTATTATTATTATGTACATAAACATAGCTGTTATTTTTATAGTTGTTTTGGATAACTTTTTTCCAGGCTAATTTGCATAATGCCTATAGCCTGTTTCTGCCATGTCAATTTGGAGTTAGTTTTATTTTTGAATGTTGAAAGTGCCTACAAATTACCTCCTGTAAAGTACATTTTGTATTGAGCACTGAGATAAAACTAGCAAATCCAGACTAGTACTTTTCCAGTTGTTTTGTTATTTCGTATTTACATCTACGTAATGCTTTGTGTTGATTATTAAATCCAGCAAAACAGTTTTTTTCCATTTCCATGAGTACTTTAGTGGATAGTAGTTCATTAACTCACCCACCCACAGACTCAGCCACCCACCCACCCACCCACCCACTCACTCACTCACTCACTCACCCACTCACCCACTCACCCACCCACAATGGTCAGTTGACATGGTCTTATTAATTACATAGTATCACGTTGAACCAGGGTTAAACCTAATTCACTCACATAGTTTAGGGACATAAATGAATTGACAGACACAGTGATGGTTTCCTAACTGGCAGATGGATCTGTTGAGATGCGTAGCATAACATTGTTCTGTAGAATAGCTCAACAGGCTTTATCAGCTGTCAGCACTCACAACATGCACAAATAAAAATACACACTTTCACATTGTCGCACATTAATTTCAGAACTTTTTCCCTCACAATAAGTTTATAGAAAGCCGTTCCACTATGACCAATCACCAACCAAACTATTTACTATGATAATGTGCTCCACATTTGAATAGCCGTCAGTGATTATGTCATGCAGTATTTGACTTAGCGATTAAAGCAAGCGTTACACATGTCATGGTGCCCTGACAATATAACTTGTATACAATTTGTACATGACTCACACAGATGCATGATTACTATCTCATGTCTTGCAGATTTTAATGATAATAAATAATTTCAATTCATAAATATGCATTATGATCATGACTGCATCCATGTTTTTGAAGTTTTATCCAGTTAAGGATGAACAGAACATTGATAACTTACCCCTGTGACCTACATCTTTACCTGGGAGATAAACATACTGTGTTTACAATGTAGAGCTAGGCTACCAGTACACTTAACCACACAAAACTGAATTTAGAACAAACATGCAGCAATTTATCAAGTCTCTGACCACCTAATCCATTAAGTCTATATATATAGACATTTGCAGTAAATCTGAGGAAGGCTCAACCAGTGGATCAGCAGATCCTGACTTTAAAAGGGACACAACTCTGTAAAGAGAGTAGTGACATTTGAGACCACTGGGTTATTCGTGTGCACTTGGAACTAGAGAGAGATTCTTCAGCATAAAATAAACAGTCTGGTACAAGCAAACTGGGATGAAGAGTGAGACCAACTCATTTTGTGTCAAACATGTGAGTACAAACTTACAACAAAGCAGCCAGGCTACGACTCGCTATCAGAGATGACTGCCTCACAAAGTGTACTAGGGGACACGGGTGGCCCAGTCGTCTAAGGCGCCGTGATTCTCTGTGCAAAGTTGCGTCACTTGGGCACGCCAGAAACCTATGATTATGGGTTTGAATCCCGGTTCGCTCCAATTATATTTCTAGGTTTGTCAGCACCATACCCGTGCTCATGGGTTTCATGGAAGTGGTAAACGTCTGAGACCTGCATCACTTCGGGCTTTCCTCCCACATGAAGCTGACATGCCGCGATATAACTGGAATACTGTTAAAAGCAGCGTTTAACCCACTCACTCACTCAAAGTGTAGTAACAGCTTTAGTTCTACACCTCCATGCTCTAGTGGATAGAGCATCTGTCTGGAGAACGAAGATCGTCGGGTTGATCAACAGTTGTGTCATACCAAAAGATGTCAAAAGATGGTACTTGTAACCCTGCCTTGTGCTCGACAAAAAGGATGAAAGAAGGACTGGTTGACTCAGAGTCAGTATACTGTATCCATGTCATATCTTAGAGTACTAGCACTATAAAACAGGCTTTAGTCCAGACTAGTACAAGCAGCCATACACGCATATACCAGAACTTGCTATAAAAGTGCAATATTCTTGAACGAGATGTTAAACCCCATTTCACCTCACCTCACATATACCCTTGAGATTCAAACCCATCCACTCACTCTCTCCTAAACATATACTATCAGACGAAGAAACATGAATTTTATGAAACATAATTTTCTTCTTTCTAAAGAATAAATATAATAATTACTGTATACAAAATAATGCAAAACTCAACATTTTCCAAAGGATGCAGGTATTGATTATGGATTAATGCAGTTTTCAGAAACAAATTACAATTCACAATATCACATAGGGAACCCCAAGAACAAGGTTCACACACTGTACTTTTACAACCATTTGGGGAATAAAACCCTGATCTGTGGCAGCAATCGTCATACCATTCATCTATCTAGCCTCAGTGTTCGAAACTAAAACAAGTCCACAAATCTTGAAAATTCAGGAAAGACTTGTGTCATTTCTTTTGAATTACCACTTAACCATTAGGTAGAAGGCAACTTTGCAGCAGATCACTGGACTCATGAAAAGGGAATACATTCAAATCCTGAATTACCTCCCCTTTAGCTTAGAAAGGAGCCCTGTTGAGTTATTGTCTTCAAGCACAACATGGCCTTGCCATGTCCCCAACAACCTGTCAGTTTAGAGTCAATGTAGCTACATCTGAAGTGTGGCTGGTATCACAACACTATAACAATGCATGTCCCCGCCCCCAGGGCTGTCACCCTACCCCCAGAGCACAACCACATCAACAGAGTGTGCTATACAATGCATGACAGCTGTTTCACACCTTTACAACATATGTGATGAATACAGCTAAAAAGTCCAGGTTTCCATATCACAATGAAAGTAGACTTACACTGACGACCTGGACCTCAGTTTCTCACAAAGAAATCTTAATGCCACCAACATCTTATTTTAACATAGACTAAGTGCTAAGATTGCTTTGTGAAACATGCCAATGATGTTTGTTGGCCATGTGTCATATTTCTGTATACAGTAATAACTAGATGCAAGGATGAGTATCATCTGAACATAAAATTAAGGGAACAAATTCCAAATATTGTGTCACATGGTGTTTGAAATTGTTTTCTATGATTTGCACAAGTAGCTGTCATCTAAAATATATTTGTGCATGTAATGTTGTTATTGGGATTTATTTGCTCTGAAAACATATAATATAAATCACTAGATTCAATATTTCTATTTTTATGTCGAGGAATGGCATTTAGAAGTGATACACATAAGAGAGGATTTATAGATGTTAACTTCTATGTTATGAGGAACACGTTTAGGAGTATATTCCTACTTCTTCACCAGGCGCATGAAGGAGTAAGCTTATATTCTGAAATATTTCGTTCCTCATAATGAAGAAGTTGACATCCATTAATATTCTCTCTATTTCCATTTTTGTTGAGAACAACCCATTTTAAAGAATTGATGATGATTTTTTTTAAAGTATAATAGTTTAGGGAAAAATGATTTTAGCATTTAGTTCTTGCTAAGATTTACTTTTATTGATGTTTCAGTGTTTGTGTGATCAAAGCTGAAACCTGATACATACTATATGTTGACATCTGTTTGCAGTCACTGCTGTGTGGAGTTATCTCCCTTTTGTTGTCCAGCCAAGCACTTTGGTATAGATATTTATACATTACCCCATTCTTGAGAAATTGATTCTTGGCCATAATTGAAGTCAGGTGGGGTAGCCTGTTTTCCTGTTACTGAACCTATATCCTTTTATAAGGTGCAACATGTTGTACAGAACATGATGATAACTGCTGCTGTAAGTCTGCACATTCAGAACATTACAATATATCTTTATGAATTCACTGTTGATAGTTATACATTTATCGGAGCAATGATAAATTATTTATGTTAATCTTACAGCCGTATCATGACCGGATACCTCACTAAAATCGTTAGCATCTTTTTGTCACAAACGGCACTCAGACTACAAGACATAAACTTGATATGAACGCCAGACAGAAGAAACAGACGCTGCCTCTGTTGATGCGTTGTCACAGAATGCCTGAAGGGTTAACTATGGAAACAAGCGTGAATCTGTGCTAGTTACATATTTTGCCTTCAAAGTACATTAGCATGTTTATTCAATATCCTCAAGATTATACATTAGCTAGCTGGTTACATGACTCAAATTTTGAGGCCAAATAGATCCAGATTTGTTCTGAAATTATAAAGTAAACTTCCGTTTAATGTAATTTATCTTCCCATATGTATTCAAACATGCTAGATAAACATCTCACAAGACAACCTCTTGTCTGTTTAAAGATTCACCCAATAATCGCGACAGTTCCACTTGTTCAAAATTTGAACTAGACAGTGCACATTTTTCGACCACATGTAAAGTGAAATGTAAATTTGCATCTCCAATCCCATGTTAAGTAGCTGAACGCTCAGAACAATAGGCATCTGTTACTGGCACAAAGTTACAAGGAAGACAACAACCTCTTGTAGGATTTGCTCCGATCTAAAAGTAAACATGGAATATTTCTCGTCTCCTCGATGTAAACATTTTGTGTGTCTATTTACCTTGATGTCAACATGGATGACAAGCTAGAGTTAACATGGCTGCATGTTGGTCAAGCTGACATGAGTAAAAGCTTAACATGCTTCTATCTCTTAGGATGAATAACTGGCTTTAAATAACGGTGCAGAATAAACGTCGTAAAATCATGGGATGGTATCAACATTTTATATCACAGGGCAGTATAAACATCTTTGTATCACAGGGCGGTTCTTAACATCACAGGGCGGTATAAAGTCTTTATACCACAGGCAATATAAACATTTTCATATCACAAGGCAGCTCTATATCACACGTTGGTATAACTGTCTTTATATTGCAGAGTTTTTATGAAGACATTGTCATTTGTTCAAGGGGAAAACTAAATAGTTTGAATGAAGTTTATTAAAAATTCCTACAGTGGTGATGTATTTGGCAATACTTTCTGCAAATTCTGTAACTCATTAGCTATAAAACACTGTTCTCTCCAGCTTTTGAATTTAGTGAGAAGAAGAAGAAGAAGAATATCCTTTCCTTTAATGCAGACTCAGGCTCCAGTCATTCGTGCTTCAGCACTGCAGGGTATAAATAGACACTGTTGAAAAGTCAAATCTCATTCACAAGAAAAACAGACATAAGAATTCTATTATGTTGTGAAATCTGCATTAGAATAGAATGACACATGAATACAATCTTCAAGATATACATACTAGTAGAAATCTTGGTCAGCGCAAGGGAATAATTTGGTGAAAACACCTGTTCTCTCAGTCAATGTCAGTAGTTGGTTAAAACCTATTTCTTAATGAAAACTGTCACTTGTGTCGGCAGATAAGTATCACATATATATATAGAAACTACACATATTGGGCATGGCCCTGTAACCATGGCAACTGCCAGTTGTAAAAAAAAGTACTATTGACAAATGTTTTACTTCCACATCATCAATCTGAGTAGAAGATTGATATCTTCAAGATTTAGAGGAGTCTTGTTATTCTAGGGCCTTGGTTTCTAGGCTATTTGTCTCAATCAAAATCATCTCAACAAACAGGTTTCCATGGAATGTCCAGTCATATTTATGGTTATTTGCTTCTAAAATTGGGGCAGTGGGGTAGCTTAGTGGTAAAAGTGTTCCCTCATCACGCAGAGGAGCCAAGTTCAATCCCCAACATGGGTACAATGTGTGAAGCCCATTTCTGGGTTCCCCTGCCAAGACATCTTGCTTGAATATTCCCAAAAGCTGTGTTAAAACACTAACTCACTGGTAAATTGTGTTCCATGCTTGTCACCAATATTTTGATTATTTGATTACCAGACAATCCAGTGATTGACATCATGTGCATCGATCCACGAGATAAGGATACGATGACATGCATCAACCAAGTCAGCGAGCCTGACCACCCGATCCCGTTAGTCACTTCTTACGACAGGCATAGCTGCCTTCCTACTATGTCCCTACTGGGGTAACAAAGATTTAACAATACCGTACTACACATCTTTAATAATCTACATAATGGTTACTTCTTTATCAGCATGAGCTGTGCATCATTGTATCATTCAGTTCAAATTAGGATATAAACATTATGCATTTTCAGATTTGTGCATGTTGTGATGAGTATTTGATTCCCTCAAATTTCATTTTTGATTCCATCCAGGGCCCCACTTCCACAAAGAGATCTTAACATAAACCATAACACCCATACTCTAACATAGGCTTAAGATAAACATAGCGCTAAGATCACTTTGTGCAAATGGACCCAGATTGGCATCATTTCATGGACATTATCTTATTCGACTGATTGTCATCAAGAATTTATGTAACCATGCACCCATTCATGAAAAGTACCGTATTCGACCCAATAAGCCCCCCCGGTTCCGGAAATTTATATAGTAATTATTTCGTTTTAAATGAAAATCGTCCGGGAACCGAGGTTTCCAGATATTTGAAATCCGTATAAGCGGGGCATGACTGTATTCTGTTTATTTTAGATATTTGTGTTTTAAGGCTTACTGATGATTTATGCCAATTTGACTCGAATACGGTAACCCTATTTCAACAAATACCCTTGAAACAGACCAAAGTGAAACATACTGATCCTCCTGAACAAGTGGCAGACTACTACAAGTCATTGAACATGTGATGGACGTGGCTCGGAGCTCAACTTGTGACTGGAGATCTGACAGAAGGAAAGCTGTGTACTCCAACAGGTGTTCCTGTGTACCCATGGTTACTCCCATCATCACTTCAGGCTAACATTTACCATCTACCATTGCTATGACCTACATTATAACCATATCAAGATTTCTAAGAGTCAGAAAAAAATATATTGACAGACAGATATTTTGCTACTAATTACAGGTAATGGAAGTTACCTGTTCAGGTATCAACTGCTGCATGTGTTTTATCCCCATGTATTTTTTAATACCGGTAAATGTTTAACCCTGAAGGTTCTTTAACACAGATGTTAACTTGAATCGGTATTGGGAGTTCCACCAAGCTGGTTTCAGGTCATTCCACCACAGCCCTGGTTGTCTGTGTGGGAATGAGGGGTATTTTCAGGTCATTCCACCACAGCCCTGGTTGTCTGTGTGGGAATCAGGGGTAGTTTCAGGTCATTCCACCACAGCCCTGGTTGTCTGTGTGGGAATGAGGGGTATTTTCAGGTCATTTAAACACAGCCCTGGTTGTCTGTGTGGGAATCAGGGGTATTTTCAGGTCATTTAAACACAGCCCTGGTTGTCTGTGTGAGAATCAGGGATAGTTTCAGGTCATTTAACACAGCCCTGGTTGTCTGTGTGGGAATGAGGGGTATTTTCAGGTCATTTAAACACAGCCCTGGTTGTCTGTGTGGGAATCAGGGGTAGTTTCAGGTCATTTAAACACAGCCCTGGTTGTCTGTGTGGGAATCAGGGGTAGGTTCAGGTCATTCCAACACAACCCTGGTTGTCTGTGTGGGAATGAGGGGTAGTTTCAGGTCATTTAAACATAGCCCTGGTTGTCTGTGTGGGAATCAGGGGTAGTTACAGGTCATTCCAACACAGCCCTGGTTGTCTGTGTGGGAATCAGGGGTAGTTTTAGGTCATTCCAACACAGCCCTGGTTGTCTGTGTGGGAATCAGGGGTAGTTTCAGGTCATTCCAACACAGCCCTGGTTGTCTGTGTGGGAATCAGGGGTAGTTTCAGGTCATTCCAGCACAGCCCTGGTTGTCTGTGTGGGAATCAGGGGTAGTTTCAGGTCATTCCAACACAACCCTGGTTGTCTGTGTGGGAATCAGGGGTAGTTTCAGGTCATTCCAGCACAGCCCTGATTGTCTGTGTGGGAATCAGGGGTAGGTTCAGGTCATTCCAACACAGCCCTGGTTGTCTGTGTGGGAATCAGGGGTAGACACCATTGGCTATATCCAAATAGTCTAGTTGGATAGTGGTTATGCAGGGATGAGAATAGATATTTTCTTTTTCAGCTGAAACTTCTTTGCAATGGAGCATGGTCTGTAATTTGGGGGCGTTTAGGGAGAAGCCGTGAGATTTTAACAAATTTGTGGTCGCTAAAAGTCGTGGAAATTCACGGATCCGTGGAAGATTCTCTTCCCTGTTTATGTAATTTACTGGTTTTGGGGATAAATTAACTAGTCCGTAAAGATTGTTTCAAGTCTCGGACTAGCGGACAAGTTGCTGTGTCTATAATTCCTGTAAATCTAAGGAGTTCACGACTACCCTAATTAGTAAGAGATTTGACACCAATATCCCGACTACCGGTATCTTAGGACAATGCCAATTCATTCTGCTTTCAAAGCACTGAAGATTTTTTTTAATCTTTTTAAATTAACATTGTATGCACCATGAGTATAATGACCCTTTTAATGTCTTAAGCAATAGCATTTTAACTACAAACCAACAAGTTTTCAATTCGGAACATTAGGACTGACGAGAATTCCATGGCTTCCGAAAGATAAGTGTGTATTATATTTTACATTAACTACACTGTATGATGTCCATGCCATACTACAGACATTTCTGAGTTGTCTAGCTCAGGTAATACATATTATGCTCAGCTGGACAACCCAACATCCATAGGATAATGATAATCACAGTCAGCAATATGATACCCCATGAAATCAAACCCAGCAATACGCATAAACATAAGTGATAGATTCTTACCTAATCCATCATGATCATCATAATGTCTTCGAGGGATACGGGATATGGACATCATTCAAGTTTGGTAATATCCAATCAAAATTAACAGATTTTAAAACAAAAGCAACATGTCACCCTACACTCCCCACACTGCTTGCTACTTATTGTATCAGTGTACAGACATGTATAAAGATCAGTGTACACTCCCTACAGTGTCCGCTACCAATTGTATGAGTGCACAGATACAGACATGTAAGGTACTTGAGTTCACACACGGGCACAGGTTATCTCCAAATGGAGAGCCTTGTAATCTTATCTGAACAATGTCAGTTATTGCTTGGGTTACATGAGCTTACCTATCAACTGACAATTTGAGATGTTATGTCCACAACACTGATATTCATACATCACAAAATGTCAGTTGGTTATAAAGTGCAGGTTTCAAGGCTGAAACTTTTTATTAATTATTTATAAGGTCAGATTAAAAAAAAATATTTCTAAATCCACCAAGTCAATCAGGGGGCCAAAAAATCAGAAATCTTGTCAGTGTTGATATAAATCAACAAAAATACAATCAAAAAGCAGATCATAACTTGTGAAAGTTTCAGACAGAACTTATGTTGTTTTTTTTAAATTCCATTTGTTCCAAATGTTTAGGTAAACTCAATTGATATAATGATATTTTTACATTGTAAGTGATATTCTAACAACTTGCTAAATGTAATAAATATCTTTTGATACAGATGCTTATTAAAACAATCAAATATACTCTAAGTTTATAACATTCACCCAGGAATATTGACACTGTAACGAAGGTACACAGAGAAGGTAAGATTCCACAACAAATACTGAAACTGTCTTTTCAATGCCTCCTCCAGGTATATATAGGACAACCACTATAATATTTACAAGATAGCACAACAAATATATTTCACTGTAGACCAACATTCAGTTTCATATTAGTGTGTGACAAATGTTTCCTAAGTGCTTTAAACATATCATTGTTGTGTCTATGCAATAGAGCCCCTGAAACATTGATATTTGCCAATGTCAAGGTCGATCAGTGTCTGATTGATTTGTGTGTTCCTGAAACGTGCATTATAAAGGAGCAACTGTCCTTCAAAGCCAAATACTTATTGATTAATTATTGTACATAGCACTGCATTATGCAAAATATGTTACAGCTGGTATTAATAGAGAAATATCAATGTATGTCAATTATTATACTACACTTAAGTCTAAAACTATCCTAACTTCAGATAATTTATTTTATATTTGGTATATGCATTAAATTCTTAACAGTCATATTCAATAATACTTACATCTCAACTACAGCTGTAGCAATATATTAACATGCGAGCTTGTACTTTACTATAGTCAAGTCTAATACTGGCTACATTCCAACACATACACAATACTTTTACGAAATTCAAGTCTAATACTGGCTACATTCCAATAGCAACTGTAGCAATACTTCTACATTCCAACACATAATTTTACGAAATTCAAGTCTAGTACTGGCTACATTCCAATAGCAACTGTAGCAATACATCTACATTCTGACACATAATTTTACGAAATTCAAGTCTAGTACTGGCTACATTCCAATAGCAACTGTAGCAATACTTCTACATTCCAACACATAATTTTACGAAATTCAAGTCTAGTACTGGCTACATTCCAATAGCAACTGTAGCAATACTTCTACATTCCAACACATAATTTTTTGACGAAATTCAAGTCTAGTACTGGCTACATTCCAATAGCAACTGTAGCAATACTTCTACATTCTGACACATAATTTGACGAAATTCAAGTCTAAAACTGGGTACATTTCAATAGCAACTGTAGCAATACTTCTACATTCTAACACATAATTTTACGAAATTCAAGTCTAAAACTGGGTACACTACCTGTAACAATACCTCTATATTCCAACATATTTAATCTAAGAAGAGAAATATAATGCCATAAAATCTTAATAAAATGTCTTCTAGTAGTTCTACAGTAGTAGTTCTGCTGATCATGAATATGTTGACGTATTTGTGGCTTCAATCTCAGACATATATTCCTTGAATAATAACCTCTGCATCAAGTTACTTACATTAAACTACGACACACAGACTATCAGCTTCATACAGCAATGCCTTCCCATGTGTGACATATATGTCTTAACTACCAGATAGTTGATAGCATAAACAGCTTGCTCCAATACTGTATCAAACATTTTCATCAAAGTGTATTACACATTAAAACCATGGGAAGTAATCCATGCCATGATGTATGAGATGGACGCCTGTGTCGTGTGTTACTTAGCTTCTAGCAATTTTACACCAAGATTATCGAGGCGGATGAGATTTAGGATGGGTTTTACACATGTGAGCTCTTGACCCTTGCTATCATTAAACCTAACTCACTGCTCAGATATACATGATATACATGATATACACACAACATTTGTCGAAGGTCGTAAACCATGAAAATGAGTGTCATATTTTATAGAGGACTTTAATTACAATGTAACGATAGAAGGGACAGTTATCCAATAAACCGGGTTGGGACAACCTAACTGTCTGGTCACCACTGCATGTTCGATCAGGTCGACCTGATGATGTGACAATAAGAGGCTGCATCACCATTGTTGACATTGTTACTGTTATTGTGATTATCATTACCATCACTGTCATGGTCATCCTCAACATCATCATCATCATCATCATCATCATCAATATGCAATTATCGCTTTGTCGCTGTTTAGAGAAAACATGTCTCTTTAACAATAATATAATGAAACAAAAATCTCAAACAATCAAACAAAAAATTAATAATTTGATACACTGTTTCAAAAATCTAAGAGGCCTAATGCATTCAGGATTCACAGGACACAAAATATACCTTGGATATTATAACCCTATATTCTCAAATGGTGACTAACGTCTGTAATCACATGTCCAACACTGACATACAAACATGCTACAAATGTCTCCAAACATCACAAATCATACTAATGGTAGTAAAATCGTATGCATGGGTGACTTTAAAATTACTCCGACTGGTTCACCTTACACGAGATCAAAGGCCCCCTTGTTCCCTGCAGGTAACATGACACATACCCACTGAAACATACCCTCGTTACTGAGAAGCAGCCCCCTTCACAGGTGGGACAAATTGCTCCCATTTCCCCCTCATTGTCTTCTACATCCCTAAAGGCTCCAAGCATCTTGTCATTATTTTCTCACTAGTGCTCGCAGCTTCAGTGAGCCAATGATCCCAAACCAAAAATAATCCACTTTTTTTTAATCTTTTACATTCCAACATGGTTTTTGTCTCTATCTGAGTAATACCTTCAGGGAAACTGAAAGATTTTCACACATTAAACTAATCCCTCGTCAAGGGTCATGTACGGATCAAGAAACTTCCCTTGTTATCTTGACATTTTTCAACCTGTATTTCAAAGCAAATGTTATCACAGATTTACAATTACCTTGGAAAAGGTGTGCATTACATAATAAAAATTAAGGTGATTTTAAATTGAATGGAAATGTTTTCAGATGCAAATGAAATAAGTTTAAAGAATGTCAACATTTTGATTATCCAAAAGACACCAACCAAAACCTGTAAACATAAACCTACGGTTGGTTATTTTACCATTACATCAAAAAACTAAAATAAATTACTAAACATGGGTCAAATATAAAGGTTTATGGAAAAGTTTAACCAACTGTGTAGATTCTTTTGCTGGGTTTTTCAGCTGGTAAAAGGGGAGGATTATATAACTAAATATGGTAAGTCTGGCTCTCAGAAGAGTTCCAGGGAACTCGACACAACAAACTAAAACTTCTAGTAGCAGTACATCCGATGAAGGTGGGTCAAGGATCCATTTTCCTCAAATTGTTATACACCACGCTATAGGTGGTATTCCAGAGGTACTGAGAATGTCTTTGAATGTATTTGCTACAAATTGTTATACACCCAGCTACAGATGGTGTTCCAGAGGTACTGACAATGTCTATGAATGTATTTGCTACAAATTGTTATACACCCAGCTACAGATAGTGTTCCAGAGGTACTGACAATGTCTTTGAATGTATTTGCTACAAATTGTTATACACCCAGCTACAGATGGTGTTCCAGAGGTACTGACAATGTCTATGAATGTATTTGCTATAAATTGTTATACACCCAGCTACAGATGGTGTTCCAGAGGTACTGACAATGTCTGTGGATGTATTTGCTACAATTTGTTATACACCCAGCTACAGATAGTGTTCCAGAGGTACTGACAATGTCTGTGGATGTATTTGCTACAAATTGTTATACACCCAGTTACAGATGGTGTTCCAGAGGTACTGACAATGTCTGTGGATGTATTTGCTACAAATTGTTATACACCCAGCTACAAATGGTGTTCAAGAGGTACTGACAATGTCTGTGGATGTATTTGCTACAATTTGTTATACACCGGGCTACAGATGGTGTTCAAGAGGTACTGAGAATGTCTTTGAATGTATTTGCTACAAATTGTTATACACCGGGCTACAGATGGCGTTCAAGAGGTACTGACAATGTCTTTGAATGTATTTGCTACAAATTGTTATACACCCAGCTACAAATGGTGTTCAAGAGGTACTGACAATGTCTGTGGATGTATTTGCTACAAATTGTTATACACCCAGCTACAGATGGTGTTCAAGAGGTACTGACAATGTCTTTGAATGTATTTGCTACAAATTGTTATACACCCAGCTACAGATAGTGTTCCAGAGGTACTGACAATGTCTTTGAATGTATTTGCTACAAATTGTTATACACCCAGCTACAGATGGTGTTCCAGAGGTACTGACAATGTCTTTGAATGTATTTGCTACAAATTGTTATTCACCCAGCTACAGTTGGTGTTCCTGAGGTACTGACAATGTCTGTGGATGTATTTGCTACAAATTGTTATTCACCATGCTATTGATGGTGTTTAATGGGTTCTCAGAATGTCTACGCATAAGGTGACACACTTCTTTGCATCAGCTGACCTGTTTAACATGTTTAACTGCACTAGTCTATCCCAATATAATGATAGCCCCAACAAGTGCATTAAACCATTTACCAAAACACACACCAAAATAACTATTGTCAAATTAAATACTGACAGTGTATTTATCCTGCATCTATGCAAAACTATTCCACCCATGCTATCAACATGATTCAATGGTTGTGATCCAATACATTTCACATTCATACCATCAATTCAAATTTAATCATGCAGCTATTTTCAGTAACAACAATTTGCGTCCCAGTTACACATTTTTGCAAATATTCTGTCAAAAATCAAGACAGAATGTCCCATAAAATCTTCCCTTTGAATAACAATGAGATCAACATTTCTTATGTGTTCGTTGAGACTGAAAGTGTGTTCTCTGCAGCTGAATGAACATACTATAGTGTGGAGTGACAGCTGTCAAAAACAAGCTGACATATTCTGGATATTGGTGAACATGTATTTACTGTTCTGCATCTAGTTAGCGGAGTACCACCAGCCAGAACAGTACAAAACACTTAGTGAGGGGTTTCCTGGCTCACGACAGCCATGTTAATACAAAAGAATAAACATAACTAGTGAGAGAGATTTATAATACAAATAGCACCAAGAATTGGTTCCTCATGAAAACAACTTTTCATTGCAGTACATACAATACATAGCTTTAAAAATCTTGGAAGTTGTAAATTTATTTTCATCTACCGATATTTCAAGAAAATCCTGTGTAACATGTTTTCAAGTTAATGAAACATGTCAACAACTATTTGAACTATTTCTTGTTTCAATGCAATTTTATATTTAAAACAGGCATAAATTCACAGTACACTTCCATCAACAAAGCAGTATATGCCATAAATTTCTCACTAAATGCCCACACCTGTTTCTAAGTTGTGTCGACAACAATAACAGTTGTTAGCATCTTAAGCATAAAACCTCACATATTCCACAATATGATAACAGCACTAGTAAGATAAGCTAATGAAGATATCAGTGATATATACATTATATACATGCCTGCAGACTTTTTGTCTTGTTCAATCACAGGTGGAAGGTCAGAATAGTCCAAACGATCTCTGCTCATGGTACGCTTCACCAATTTTTTGAATAACGACATTTTCTCCTCTGGTGTATGTACTGATGAAGCACTGACAGGTGTTAATTACAACAATACAAACAATCCAACTATAACCTTGTCAAACCTGATCACATTCCACTCTCAACATAATCATCGTCTTAGCATAATAACATATAGTCCTCCTGTTGCCTGTTTATGAATGCTGCTGTAAGTGCAGGTGCAACTGTTGTATTTGAAATATCAATACTTACCTAGTACATGGTCCATACTGGCTGTATCACTACTAAAACCATTAAATCGCTCTCCGGATGGTGACAGCGACTCGGCTTCGAGTTCCACCACCGGCAGCATGGGTGTATGTACCTCAGTTCAACATGCACTTCCTCCCAAACAGGATCAATAATCACAGATGTGGCGGGCAAATCATCACACAGACCTCAATCAATACAACCTCTCTCTCTCTCCATTCAACTGTGGTAAGCTGAGTCAAGGGGAGACAACTCTTACCCAGCCCCAGGCAGTTGATGGGTTCGTTGGTGTGGAGTTCCCTCATTATAACATGTATCCAATGGGAAAAGATTTTGGCTTGTTGCTTTCAGCAACAGAGTTGTATTTGAGTGTCAATTTGTATTTGTCCCTTGTATTTTCATGGAATGTTGCTTAAGGATGGGCTTCTCAGATACTGTTCTCTATTTCGGACACTGTAACTAGCATCCCCTTCTCTACAAGTGTCTTCTAAAATCTGTTTTATAATTGTTGATTAAAATCATTTTGATAATATCAAAACCTGTTTGTTTAAATTAAGAAAATATGAATATAATAATAACAAACATTTTGCTTTTGCAAACGTGCATTTACATATCAGAAACCTATAACAATAATCATTTTCAGAATACATAATCAAATGTGCTTTAGGCCAAATTTAATGTTCTTGATATTCAAATGTCCCTGACATGATATGACAGGTGACTGATGATGATGATGGATGAGACATTATGATGTAATACTGTACATCTGGTATATTGCATGGGAATCAGCAACACGTGTGGTTGCATATGAACTGCATAAATGCTGACATTTGCAAATAAGTTCATCTCATTTATTCTGACATTAATAAGTCTGATGTCTTGCAGTACGCTTGTTTACATGATATATACTTATATATAAACTTATATACGGCATACATTTTCTATCAAAAGATGTTTTACTTGGTGTTAGCGGTCTTATTTGTGTAGAAACAAACCTCTATAAACAGAAATACAGTCTAGTTTCAAATATAGCTTCACATGAATTTAATATTTTCCAAATAAGTAGGATACCTGACAGACTGGCAAACTATCATAACACATTGCAACCTATGTTGAACAGCTCAACGATCACCACCTGTTAATCTGACAAGGGCTAATTGCATACTTTATGAACAAAAAATGTTTTAAAAAACACTACCAATCTATGAAGACACTGATATGATACATATCTACTAAATGGACTCATTGAAAACAATAAAAAAATTAACATCCTCTATATAAAGATGTTTTTTTCACAATTAAGCTCAAGGATGTGAATATCTTAAATCTCATAAACATCCAGAAGTTACAACAAACCATTAAGACTCATACCTCCCTATCAAGCCTATGTCATATTGAAATATGCCCTGCAGCCCACTGAAGTCCTTATAACGAGACAGGGTCTGAACACAGCATCATGCTTCATAATGTCACAGCCTCGATCCCCATGATTTCAAATTGTATTGACCTTAAGCAGGAAATGGTCCTGTTCAAGAAACCTATTGAAAACCAAACAATTGAACTGCCCCTCTTTGAATATTTATTTGTGTTCGATGTCCACATGCTTCAAGTTGGAGTCCTTAAGTGCCTTCAGTGTTCGTGACTTTTACAATGATTTGATAGGAATCATGAAGTGCTATTCAAGGTAGGTGTGTGTCTCTATTTTGTGACAGTGGTTAAGGTAGCTGATGATGCAAATGTTGCAACATAAAATGAGGGTGTTTGCTTCAGCATGATGCAAACACAAATTAACTGATAAAAAAAGAAGGTCAATATTTTCCTGTTTGATGTTGTGGAATTGTCAGGTTGTCTTGTTTGCTGGGTGGTTGTTGTGCGTGATATTTGATGTTTGACTGTTCTCTTTTTCTTTACTCTTTATTATTCTTTCTTTTAAAAAATCCCCCAATCACAACAAACCACTATATGGAAAAGATTAGTATTAAAGTGCAAAATTTGAATGCAATAAAACTTCACATTACTTTCAGACTTGTCCAGATTTACTTCTAGCGACCTTCTCCCAGGGTATGATATTCTACAGAATATCTACATGAACAGTTGTACAGACATTATAATGTTCACGAGAACCAGCTACTTCTGCAAACTTGGCATCCTTAGGGGTAGGGGAGGGCATTGAACTTTTTCTATGGATAATTCCCCTTCAAATGCCATACATATAAGTAAAGTTATCCATTCTTAAAACTCATAAACCCAACCTCGACCAACTATAAAATTCCTGGCCTTTGGGATTTGTTTAATTGACTTATCTGTTTAAAAAAAATGGATAAAAAAAACTCAGGTTTTATCCCAAAAGCAGAATTGATCATTTTTCAGGTAAAAAAAAGAAATGATATGTTTTGAAACATTAATAGGAAAAATAGTCTGACCATGTAGTGAGCTTTCCCTTAATGATAAATTTCCAATGACTCAGGCTTCCAAACAACACGAATAACAGAGTTGATGGTGGTAACCTCACGTCCTTAAGGCATCATATATCTAACTGGACTTAATGCATATATGACTACTACACAGGTGTGACCTTGAGTTATCAACAGGTACGATGAAGGTGATGACAACATAACATAAGTGCAAATTCTGTGATTGTTTTAATTTTCAACCAATAATAATGCCATAACCACCTCATTCTCTGAAATTAACACATTTTACACAAAAGAAACAGTTGTTAATTATAGTTATAGAATATAATAAAAAGGAGCCCAGAGACTTTCTTCCTGATACTGCAGAAATCTAGACTTGCCACAATTTATAGACTTGCATAGGCTGTATTGGATATTTTTGTTTCATGGTCCGTGTGTCTCTCGGACTCATTGATTGGTACAGACATACCTGTGACCAAAGTTCCCCCTTAATCCATACTACCACCAGTTCGTTCACAATTTCAAGATTACCATCAGTTTCAAACAACCTGCGAGAGGTGATGTATACAACAGCTGTTGATGTGATAAATCTCATTGGGCATAAAGATGTCACTTTCGATTGTTCTCATTTTGTATTCATACTTGATTCCGATTGGTCCATCCAAGGTTTCAAATAACAATAACATACCTTTCATTCAACATGTTCAAGCTTTGCAAGAGGAAATATATATAAGAAAGTACTTCAATTGCATACGTCAGTTGGTCTAAAATGCTAAAATAAGAATATGTAAGTTATAGAATCAAGAAAAAAGTGTACAAAATTATTCCCAGGCATCAAAAAAGATTGAAATTTGGTGCTCTTTTGTCATGGAAAGTAATACAAAAAAACCAACATGATTGCAATAGTGAAAATGAAGAACGTAATGAAGTAACACTACATCATAGGACACATCATTTCTGAAGGGGCATTGTGTAACATTCTGCTTACAAGTTACTGTGCTATACATTCTAAATACTTCTCATTCATGTGATTAACATTTCAAATCCACAGTAACAAAGTTGGTTCTATTCCCAGTTTGCCTTCAACATGTTGAAAGAACATTGTCCCCACATGTAAAAGCTAACGCTGATCCAAGAAGCCCTATGCGCCCTGATCAATGGCGACGATAAACATACCAGCAGTAGGATTAACTAAGTTTTCCCAGGATGCAAACAAACAAACCTGCTCTTCTCCCAACTACATAGATCACTCTCTTGCATCCAGCGGGTCACACTAACATCACACTCTGCATCCGTACATGACACGCTCATCAAAACATTATTCCGTGGTTGCCTCGCATCAGTTCAGCTTAACTTCATACCTTTCATAAGGTCATAAAAAACATATTTTTTATCCATTACTTTTGAATTAAAAAAGGGTCAATGTTTGGCACTGATGATAACGTCCATTCAGGGGAAACAAATGCACTCCTAAGAAAACGTTACTGAATTTTTCATCAATTTATCGTAAGTCAAAAGCTTATCTGAGGATTTGGTAATTCCAGTACATAGATTCCCAATTGTAGACACACTGGTATCACAATACTACTAAAAAAAAGGTTAAGCACCGGCAGATTCTTTAATATCATTATAGTTAATGTGACATGCCATGACAGATTAACTATAGCAACATAAACATGATAAAAGAATCGGGTGGTCCTCGACGTTTTTTGAGTAATATGTATGTTAATAATCAATCATTACCATGGTTACAAGACTTTCCTACCTTTAATCACTGTTATTGGAATATCTAATGCATCTTGAACTTTATTATTAATGTCACCCCAGAGGAATTCCACATTATTTTTCTTCTTTTCTTAACATAATAAGGCTAGACCTTTCATTTTATATCTTTGTAAAAAGTAAATATAAAGGACATGCTGTTTGATAGAAAGTATATGTTTGTTTCTAACACTAGTTAAATTAAAACAACTTGAATTCATCTGCGCTTCATAGGCAGATGAGTTGGGGTGTGGCTGGAGCCAATACAAAAGCCAATGCAACCACCTCCGTGGTCTAGTGGCTAGAGCACCTGCCCAGGGAGAGGAAAGTCTGTGGTTTGATCCTTGGCTGCATCATACCCTAAGATGATAAAAAGATGCTAGTTTCTGTTACCTAGCACTCAGATTTAAGAGAATATAACAAGCACTAGTTGACTTGGAAGTCAGAATACTGTGAGTGAGTGAGTGAGGTTTTAAGCCGCTTTTAGCAATATTCCAGCAATATCACGGCGGGGAACACCAGAAATGGGCTTCACACATTGTACCTATGTCGGGAATCAAACCCGGTTTTCGGAGTGACGAGTGCACGCTTTAACCACGAGGCCCCCCAACCGCGCCCCCCAGTATACTGTGTCCAAGTGGGGTCTGGACTAGTACAAGCAGACACACACACAAACACATGCATATACATGTACATCACTATATTATGTAGAACATGACGTTAAACCCATTTCACCTCACCTCAAACCAGTGCAGGTCCTCAACAACCTACTGAGGCAGATGACAGAGCCCACAGAACAGCTGATCATTGCTTAATATGTTCATCTGTCTGTATTGGAACATTTAGCTTTTTCCAAGGCTGGCATTTATAAAACTAAAATGATATCATATTTCCAAATGAAAGCTAGATGTACATTTTAGTGTGTTAGAGGCACTTGACAACTAATCTGCAAGTTTACTCCAGACGTATATCATGCTTATCATGCTTACAGGGAAATTAATCACTTTCAGTAGTTTTCTTTGAGTGAGTGAGTGAGTTGGGTTTAACACAGCTTTTAACAGTATTACAGTTATATCCGGGCGTGTCAGCATAATGTGGGAGGAAAGCCCAAAGTGATGCAGGTCTCAGACGTTTACCACTTCGGTGAAACCTGTGAGCATTGGTATGGTGCTGACAAACCTAGAATCGGGATTCAAACCCACAATCATAGGTTTCTCATGCGTCCGAAGGGACACAACTCTGCACAGCGAATCGCGGTGCCTTAGACAACTGGGCCACCCTTGCCCCCAGTTTTAATTGAAGTCTCATTAACCATGTCAGCAGCATACTAAACACATAAGTATACTCTTCCAAAAAGCTTAAGGACATCCGATTCTTTCATATTACTATAGTTCCCCGAGTTCAAATCCCCACATTTTCCAGCTGTCATATTGTAGGAATATTGCTAAAACCATACTCACTCACTTACTGTCAGAATTGGGCAGTCCTTAACTTTTTGTGTGTAGTATAGATAAAATGTTCTTCTTTATAATAATTACTATATAATAATGTCCAGATGGGCAACATTTCATGAGGTCATGAAATATGTCACAATGCAGTGAGTATTTTGTAACATTGATACTGACATTCATTTTTGCTGTGAGAAAATTGTGCCCTTTTGTTTAATGGGAAATAATTTATTGTAGTTTGAGATACAATATTGTATACTTGGCAATCTGTCTCTTTGTCTAGGATTGTCAGCGATATAACATCAGTATGCTCCCATTAAACAACAGTTCAAGATGTGCAGTGACCACAGAAACAAGCCTGTGACGAAGCAACCTTTCAAGCTTGTTAGGTGCACAAACAGAACACCCATTCACTCGAACGTAAGCACTGATGCACAAGTATCTACAAGAATGTAGGCTGGGACGGGTAACTCAGGTACCCGGGTCGGGTGGGTACTGAGTCAATCTCATTAAAATCAGACCTTAGTTCTAGCTATCGCTAAACAAAGATCTGAGGACATCCCATTTCGGGTCACATCAGAACTAACTTTCATCCGACCAATCAGAGCATCGCTTACCAGATCATGAAAGTGACATTTGGAATGTGTTTTCTAATCATGCAAACTCGAAAACGTTAACACGGTGTATTCCAGACGACAGTTACGGCCCGTGTGTCAAAATTATCGTCTATCTTTCGCTTCCATGGGATAAACAGTAAGTGGGAAGCACTGCCATACAATCTCAACTATATATTAGACATTCCAGAATGTTCGTGTGTTCAGTTTTCAAACTTTTAATCGAGAACTGTGTCAACATATTTTTCAAGCGGTCTGAAATGGAAGTCACCAGGTTGAAACGAGTGCCATAAAGCTCGAGAAAGCTGCTTTCTAATTGGCTGATGTCGGCTTCTTGTTAGTCATTTCAGTGGTCAGTCAAAGTTTGTGAAAGGTCGTTCTAACGTGACCCGTAATGGGATGTCCTCAGATCTTTGTTTAGCGGCAGCTAAAACTTAATTCTGATTTTAATGAGATTGGTACTGAGTAGGACCTGGGTACCCACAGGACTACCCGGACCCGTGGTTCGTCATGTGATATATTGTTTAATGACAAAAATTATCTAAAACTCTATGGTTATACTACAAGTCATTAATGTTTGCTTTTCTATCAGACTATACACCATTCGTTTGACTTTTCACATGGTTAAATAAAGATATAACTTAAGTCAACTTCAGTGTATGCATGACCAGATTGTTTAATACATGTATCTAAATACGTTTTGCACGGGTAGTACATTTGGACTCGTCCCAGCCCTACTAGAATGTATTATGATATTTATCATACAAACCCTAATCTTGTGAATTATTGCAGGTATCATCCATGCATATCATATTACAGTGTCACATGACTTTACAACCACTTTCAGCTGGGTGTTGTCAAAATACTGATTATTGTAGTCTCAGCATTCCCATTTACCAGTAATCACCAGTTTTTTACAGGTAAAATTAGACTTGTAATTCATGTGACTGCCAGTCCCTGTGGACCGGTAAATAGAGTACCTCATAAAACGTTGTAGTTGAACAAAACATCAGCGATATTCATATAAGTATATTTTGTGAACGAAGTCAGCTTGTCTGTTACCATCAAGATTTCCCCCTTTCTATTTTTAATGCAAAGAAATAACATTTCGCTTTGCTTCGAGATTAAATATATATTTGTAGTGACTTAGCCCGAAATAAAAAAGAAAAGAAGAGAAAATTGTGACTGAACTTTGTGCGAATGATGTGTAGACTTAACTAAGTTAGTTCAGAGATGACATCATTGCATTGAACATGATGTTGAAAGAATTAAAACCAGGTAATTTTCGTATGATTTTTTTTTGTTGAAAGTTGGTACTGACAAAAATTAGGGGGACTGGTAATTTTCATAGTTGCCAGACCATTAATTAGGATGGCAGTTTCAAAAGCCAACGGGAACACTGTTTCTGACTGTACACTGGTGTAACATACATAAATATTTCAGAGACAGCCCTAAACATCACTGCGACAGAAGTACAATGGTATCTAAATTGTGATGTGCAAAAAAATAAGCAAATACATGTGCAATTGTGCATTATGCCATGCAACACTGCCAAATATTCAGTTATAATATTTTCTAAAATATCTTACAATCAGCAGTATGACATCAATGTGTTTAAACAAATAAAATCTTCAAAATATAATCAATCTTGCACTGCCAAAATATCAACTATAAAATCTACTGTTAGTTGTATACAACATTAGTTCCTCATATTTGGCAATCGTTGTTTACCATTGTTTACTTGGCTCCTTCACACTGTTTGAAACACGTCACAAATATAATCTTTCCTATCATCATTACTTTCAACCCTAACTGATTCATATTCAGAGAATATTGTTCACAGTGCACACCAAATCTCACATTCCAAGTACCTGAATACTGACATATATTGATTGCATATTATACACTGAATTTCAATGCTTCCAAGTTGCTAATTTCATTTGAGTTATATCTAAACTGGGATATCGACTATATGTAGATATGGCATTCATTACTCTGCCGTGGATGACAACGTAAGGCAACTCAGGAACAGATAGGCAGTGCCAACGTGAGTGAGTGAGTTGGGTTTAACACCGCTTTTAACAGCATTACAGTTATATCACGGCGTGTCAGCTTAATGTGGGAGGAAAGCCCGAAGTGATGCAGGTCTTAGACGTTTACCACTTCGGTGAAACCCAATAGCACGCGTATGGTGCTGACAAACCTAGAAACATAATCAGGGTGAACCGGGATTCAAACCCACAATCATAGGTTTCTGGCTCGCCCAGGGGACGCAACTCTGCACAACGAATCGCGGCGCCTGAGACGACTGGGCCACCCGTGACCCGGGCGGAGCCAACGAAAGATTTGACAAGAATCTGCCACCATACTTAATTAATGTGATCATGGTGATGTAATTAACACTACCCAGAAATACACTGTGTTAGCTTTGCTGTTGTAAATAATAACATGGATTTTCTGGGTGAATCTGTATAGGTGTGAGCATCTACCAAATAATGACAGCAGGTGTGCTAATTAGGTATCGGAGGTTTAAAGTGTATCATAATATTTTAAGATGCACAAAGCTGTATTGTGATATGTGTCATGATATATCGTGAAATTCTGTTTTGTTTTCAGAAGCAATTTGAAACACCTGTGTTTGAACTGATTAAAAATTATATATGATACATATCTTGGAAATAGTGAACTTAAGTTACTGATATGCTGGTAATATCATGCATCCTTAGTGCTAAGTGTCAGATGTAACACTATTTCCTGCCATAAAAAGAATCTTTCCAAAAATAGTGCCAAGGCACCATTCCTCACCAGGTACTCTCAAAGTGAGCTGAATGTGTTTTTTAATTCAGACTTTGTAATGTGGTCTGTTCAACGTAAGAAGACTGTATGGTCTTAATGTAATAATATGTTATTTTTATAATAACAAACATTCAGGAAATAACCCTATTTTCTTCCACAATCAACAAAGCTATAGTCTGGAAGGTAATTTAAGGTACTGACGTTTACTACAATATCTGAAAAACTATTGGACCTACTCCAGTCAAAGTTGGTATGAGATTATTAAACAGTCATACATAACTGGATATTACATTTAAAGACAATCGGTGCATGAATAAAATATCTGTCTATTTAGCTATCACTATATTTCATCAACAACCAGACCTGTTCCTCATGGGTGGAACGAGCATTCGTTGTAACAGCCATCTGCATAATGCTACCCCTACGTCACAGGGCTATATGACGCAGTTGAACCAATCAACTCAACTCGAAAGGGTGCACGGGATTCGCGCACGCATGAATACGGTGTTAGCTTTGGGCGTCTCAACGTGTGTGATTCCCGTGCACCCTTTCGAGTTGAGTAATTCTTTATCTAAACGCTACATATCCTACCAAAAAATCATTTCTCTCATCTGTCTTGTTTCTGAGAAGACAGCTTCCCGAGGCAAGGGAGTTAACTGAGTTTCCACCCTTGCTGAACTAGGCTGGAATTTCTGGTCTCGATCGCAGCGCCACCAATGGCTATTACGAGTTATGTCCCTTTATGTCCCTCCTATTGACCAATCAGATTCCACCCCGCATATCACTTGCATTTGCTTGAAACAAAATGGCGGTGCCCTGAAAAGACAATCTGATCGATACTCAAAATCGTTTTTGCATTATAAAGGGTCTTATTTCTCAAAGTGCATACAATCATGTGAGCACCTTGATTAAAAACATGAATAGATTTGGAAATATCTGTTGACACTGAATTGGACATACACATGCTTTGCAAATCCTGCAATCAACCGAAATCTGCACAGCAGTTTACGAACCGGATGTCGATTTAATTACGAGATTTTGATTGGACTATGCATAGACTCGTTAGTCCAGCCAAAATAGTCAGTTACAGTCAGTTAACTCCCTTGCCTTGGGAAGATGATGAGAAGATGAAATCTCATGGTTTCTTAAACATTTTCAAAGTTTGATATTTTTACGAAAAAATAAAACAAAAGAAGCAAATCTGTATCCCATATGGTTGTTGCTTACGATATAAATGTTTCAGATTCCTAGATCTTGTCATGTCTAACAAAACGATTCTTTAAGATCTTTCAAGCTCCTTCCTACAGATGATCGGGAACTGGGCTCGATCGTGTGATGTTCAGACAGATGATAGACAATGTGACGGTGATAATGGCATAAGCACACAAGGAGGTTTGGTCCTGGTAACCAAAATATGCGTGTGAAGGTGAAATATCTCTAGTTTAAGAATATACGAAAAACACACACATGACAACCCATGCAAATCTAACCTTGCACCATTAAATATTGGGATCTGTCATCTGTTTGTAACCTCCAAAAATGATAATCTTAACCCTATTGATAAGTCTTGGTTTTGTAGATGAACATATTTAAACTTATTTATCTCTCTTTAGTCTCGGAAATATAACGCTCCATTTTTATGTGTGCTGGTCAAGTTAAACAATTTCTTACAAGATTAAACAGTTGCCAGAGGCAAATACGTTTACCAGACGTGATCATCAGGTGGCAGCGCTATGTGTGCTTACAGAAATTCCAATCCCCAACTATTTTCTCCTGACAATGACCTGTCAGCTAACTGTTCTGGTCTTGCCACAGTGTTTGTCTTGAAGACTCATCAAATGGATTGGTGTGTGAAACTACAGATATTTCTGCCAGATTTTGAAATATGACTGAGAAGGACACCACATGTTTGACACTCTCAAGTCTGAGACACCGTGTCTTTCCTGAAGGAATATCCACTGTAATTGGTTAAGTAATGTTTATCAATATTATGATTTTATATGTGGGAAACTTGAAGCCTCAACATAGGAGAATTCAGCACTACATGAATGTGTTAAGTGTACTGCTCAGTGACTTGAGTCAGTTACCTCCCTTGCCCCTGGATGCTGCATGTTGATTATGACAGAACATATATTATTTATTTCTCAAACTAATCTGGGCCTCAGTCAAATATTTATCACCAGTATGCTATCATCAGTAGGGAAATAAGATGTGAAAACAAAATTCAAATCAACACATTCCCCAATAAAAGCAGTTTGGTGTCTGAAGACTGACAGTCTGTGGATTCAACTACACCTTGTGTATCTGCAATCATCAGATTGTCACATTAGCCACTAGTCTGAAGCCCAAGTCTTGTAAAATTTCATTATAAATGTATTCAAAATGATGCAGAGAGCCTGGTCTAGTAGACTCAAACAAGTTTGCACAAACTGAATAATTGTATTATATTTCTCATTAAGAATCTGGTAGACTCAATGTATTAAAGATCATACCCTTACTAGTGGCAGTGGGACGATACACTGATGCATCGGTGGATAGCGAGTTTTTCTTCACAATTCAGTATTGATCACAATCGCACATTAAGTAAACAGTACCGGTTCTTTTCTTAAATATATTCTTTAATCAATGTTACACCAAATACTTATTACTAGTGAAAATGAGTAGTGAAAACGTAAACATTCTCATCCATTGCGCCATACATGACACTGCCTGCTGTAAATCGTTAGTGGGTCAGGTATTTACCGGGTAATCATCCTGCCTATGAAAAAATTGGTTTACGCACCACAGATAAGAGTAAAATGCAAGTATCGTGATACATATCAGATCATGCGCAAGGTATCGTGATACATATCAGATCTTACTGTTGGTGTATCGTCCCAGCCCTAATTACTAGCAAGGTATTTCCTACCATACAGGGGTAGAAACTAACATTTTTAGTCCACTAGTCCTTATAATGATAACATATAGCAAAACCCTTAAAAATGGCAAATGTCGACTTGTCCTTAGAATACCTTAACTATAGGGCAGTTTGGCAAGGACTACAGGACTAGTGCCAATTTCTAACGCTGCCATACTAGATATTCTGGGTGCTGAATCAGGAGTACAATCGAGGACGTTTACAACTCAGTAATATCAGTTTTGTTTAACACATTTTCAATTTCTGTGACTTGTTTGATGAGCAAATGTGTGACAAACATTTTCTCTGGCGATTACAACAAGCTTGTTTAGGACTGACTCCATTCCAGTAAATATTCAAAACATCTTGAGCATTTGTGAAAAATGGAGAAAGGTTTGTCAGTCTAGACTCACAATCACTGAGCATGCCCAGAACATAATTTCAATTTGTGACTTAAAATCTGTCCATGATCATGATGCTGACCTCAACAACAGTGCCAAATATTTAAAATAAATTAGACAAGTGAAATTATTATTAAAACTGCAGACCATTCTCACAGTTTTCACTCAATGCTTATAATGTTTCCACAACATTGAAAACTGAACAAAGAACTATACAACACGGCCATGCTGGAATGATTTTATTAACATAATCACACTGAAATTCCACAAGCAAAGCTTAAAAAAACAAAATTCTCACAACATCAAGTTAGTAGATAGGAAGTGAAAGATGCAGGTGCTGTGAATTTACAGGACATAGTTCATGCACATGCAAATGATAAACAGGATGCACAAAAACACATGCAGAGAACATGCAAATATAATTATAGACATGTTAGTGTTAGTGGTCATAAGGCAAACAGAGTTACTCCCCTTTGATTGTGTGTGTGTTCACTTTCTGGTGAGAAGATGTGGGACCAACGGGGTTTATCATTTATGAAAAGGCTGAACTGGGCAATACATTTACATACGTGGGGAGTTGAACCCAGGTTTACTTGTAGGCTATGGTAATAGGAAGCCGTACTGACTGAGCTACCTGAGATCTCCATTTACTGAACACAAGCCACACACACTTCACAATGCTAAACATATGACATTGACATCATGGATATCTTCGGCAGTGTTAAAAATATAACATGAAAGGCATTGTAATGCTATAGGAGCAAAAGAGCGAGTGAGTGAGTATGGTTTTACGCCGCTTTTAGCAATATTCCATCAACATAATGGCAGGGGACACCAGAAATGGGCTTCACATATTGTACCCACGTCAGGAATCGAACCCGGGTCTACGGGGTGACGATCGAATGCTTTAACCACTAGGCTACCTAACTGCCCCTTAATTAAGAGTAGTTGGGTTTAATAAAACAGCATTCAAGTTGTATCACGTGTCACCTTGATGTGGGAGGAAAGCCCAAAGTGATGAAGAGGTCTCTGACGTTTACAACTTTGGTGAAACCCACAAGCACGGGTATGGTTCTGACAAACCTAGAAACATAATCTTGGCAAACTTCGATTCAAACCCACGATAATAGGTTTCTGACATACCCAAAGGGATGCATCTTTGCACAGCAATTGCAGCACCTTAGACTACTGGGCCACCCATGCCCCCCTTAATTTAGAACACTGTTCCGTATATCAATACTAGTTGATACAAAAATGCTTCCAATTATTTCTTGTGAACTCAAATCTAATAATTTGGTTTAAATATAAACCTTCACACTATTAATATATAAATGAAAAAGCTAATTATATACTTATAAAAAAATTTTGTTTCCCCCAATATGCCCAAACAACACAGGAAGACTACTCTAAATTTCAATAAAATCCTTTTGTTTGTGCCTTAATGACAGTAGACGAATGTTGAAATAGACAATTAGCACACAACACTGTGGCAAGGCTCGCTAAAAAACATACGGGTCCATCAATTGCTGTCAGACAGTATCCTTATGAAACTTGCAGCAATTTTTTATCATATGATTCCACTGCAAAGGGCAATTGTTTATTGTATCATGTCTGTCTCAAAGAAACAAACAGAAGTCCACATACAAATCTTGACAGTTCCCTATTATCCTGATTATTTCTATGTGTCTGATATAAATTACAAAATGAAACAATAATTGCTGTTGTTGGTTGACAATATTTTCCATGCTTACATTCTTCCCTCATTTAATTATCAAATAGATCTACTTGTAAATTTTAGTTTTAATTCCTATATCAATCATGAATATTAATTCCCAAATCTGTAAACTTGTGTTATCATATATAACATAGGATCTATTTAGACATAATGGGCAAATGAGTGAGTTAATTGGGATTAATTTCCTTTTGGAAGCCAACATGGTGAATCTAACCACATCAAGAATAAGGGTGCATGAGCCGAGAGTCGCGACACGAAGTCCCATAAGTCAAGACATAACTCCAAGGGCGCATCAAACACCAGCAGACTCTGGCATGGCTAATATGGATAATGAAATCATCCATCTGTGGTAATATAAAGTCTGTAATATAAAGTCATCTGGGTCTAGGCCTATACTGCCATGAGCATGTTCATGATTACATATTTCCTTATATTCATATTGATATGTATGTTATCATTCTTCAAATAAGATGTCCTGCAGTATTTCACAATGTTACCATGGTTAAATGGTTAATGTATGTTGATACAACTGCAAGTGTTAACGTCACAGTGACACTGTATTGTAGTGATGCAATATAATAATCATTGATTGGCTCTTCAAAGGTAATCGGCAAAACATGGTAGATGTTAATGTGAGAAGGATAAATCTGGGTTATGCTTAAATAATACGGGTATTTTGACAATGTACTTGAAATTATCATACATGTGCAGAAACAATGGTTACAGTCATATATGTACCGTCTAAGACAAAGATTGATTATTGTGACACTGGCAGCTCTTTGAAATATGCAACCAGTTGTCCTGGAAAGGATGAAATCGGCATGCATGTATCAATCATTTTTTTGTCCATGTTTGCAAAATAAGCTAGGCAGGCGATGATTACATACCAACACCGTTAGAGTGAAAGGAAATTGATGTTGTTGAAGATTCATCCATCGCGAAGTCGTAGAAGACTGAATGTTATTGTGTATTACGTCAATGAAAGCGTGGCTTGTCAATTTCCAGGTACTTCCGGTACTTCCTGGTATTACGGACTGAAAAATATGTGCATAAAGAATCTAAATTTGTGTCAAATATTTGTTTATTCATATTTCTTTGGCCCATTAATTTGACAGGAACCGAATGCAGGCATTCATACATTTTATAATCTTTTGACCTAATTAAACAGGTGCGTGCCTGCGATATGACGTCATGAAAGAATGCACGCGCGAACTTTTAATCTATTTGGTGCTACGTGGGTTGAGAAATATGTGAAATCATGTCGCTTTATTGATTTCACAGGCTTCATACAGGTATGCTTATATATGAAATATATAACGTGCATCAGTTTGGTGTAATGAAAGAACATACATGCATAAAACGTAAGCAAACGAACTGACTTTGACACCTTATTTGTTGACCTTTGGGAACTTGAAACATGCAACATTATGCAAAAGCAATGTGGCCTATTTGATCAAAGTAGTATCTCATTAATCATGTTAATAGATGAGAAGTTTGTACAGATCACAAGTGTATCGTGTTTCTCTTGGGGTTGGGGTGGTGAACACTGCATACTAGCCTACTTTGTTATCAAATAATATTAGGTCCTATTAGGGCTTGGACGGGTACCCGGGTCGGCTGGGTACTGAGTAGGTCCTGGGTACCCACAGGACTACCCAGACCTGTGGTTAGTCACGTGATATATTGTTTAATGACAAAAATTATCAAGAACTCTATGGTTACACTACAAGTCACTAATGTTCGCATTTCCTTCTGACTATGCACCAATTTCTTCTGATTTTTCATATGGTTGAATAAAGATATAAGTTAATTCGGCTTCAGTGTATGAATGACCAGATTGTTTAATACATGTATCTAAATACGTTTTGCCAGGGCTAAAAATGTTCCCAATCAGACATGTTGAGACCTCTCCTGAGACCAACAGCGGTTTCCCGGGTAGGGTCGGGTAATAGGGGGGTGGGTACCCGGGTAGTAAATTTGGACTCGTCCCAGCCCTAGATCCTATACATGTAATACTAAATAGTGACTGCAGCTTAATCCATGTAGCCTACCCAGCAATGGGAATGAATGCTGTGTTGTGTCTCATCGACTAAAACGTGTGGGAGGGGTGTTATGAAAGGACAGTGATTACTTTTGTTTGTGTTTGAAGTTAAGAATGAAACTCAAGTGGTCCTTGTTTAGCAACAAAACAAATTCTCTGAGTCCTGTGATTGGATCTAACCACAGACCTGATTAGGCCTAGTTGGACACCTTGCCCATGTGATGGAAGAGGTTAAACCTGTCAGCCAGGATTTCAGCTTTTGCATGTCTCCATGCTCTGGTACACTTGCAATAACCAGGATACTTAACATTCAATATTTGGGTCTACACATGACAAATAACACATTTCTTCTCACAAATATATCCCGAGAGCAAGACAAGTATAGTTATGTTAGAGCTGTTTGTATTTCAGATATGGATGAAAGGTTCATTTATATCCCCCCACAAAGTCCCACACCTTCCTCTCCTGACGATATTGATGAGGAACAATGTTTGTTTGATGACCTGCCCTTCCCAGCATATGGGAAGGAGGAGGAAGTTGAAGACACAGCCTCACAGATTGATGCAGCCACACAAGCTTCTATCAGCCACTGGCCTCCAGATATTAAGTCTGAGAAAACAGTAGCATCAGAGGTTATTGTAGATAAAGTATATTTCAACTCGGGAGAGAAGAAGGTATATATAAAAAAATCACTCCGTGATTGATACCATTTGTATCATTCTCCTCCTGCAAATATTTATCTAGGATATCATACTAAGTACCAATGGCAGGCAAAAAGGAACAAATTGTAATAATATTCCTAACTGGCATTTATGAACTTGTTATATTCTTTATTTAAGATGTATTTTAACTTTAAAGCGTCTTCGTCTTCATAGGTCCTGTTATCAGTGAGCTACAAGACACAGAGACCAAGCCATTATATTTGTGATCACAACCACATTAATAGGCACACCCTCGATGACATTGTCATTTTTTGCAATCAATAATCTGTGTCCCCTGGAACTCTGAAGCATTAATCTTCAATATGTGCCATCTTGACATAGTCACTGACTAAGTTAGTTATTATTGAAACTGCACTAATCAGTGCATATTGCATTGTTTGTTTTTGCTAAAAGGTATCATGGCCGTCAACCAGAGAGTTTTACTACTTTTTGCCCCAAAATACTGATGAGGCATCTCCATGTAGCAGACGCAGAACAAACTCGTCTAAAAAGAACAGAACTCCTCGTACTGCTCTCAAAATGATGGAGAGACACAGAGAAAATGAAAGGTATGCAAATGATGCTGGAACGTGATGTAAATTCTTTCATTAAGTGTTTCATATGTTTACTTATGACATGCTGTTAATCACATATTGAATAATTTGGAAATATATGATGGCATACTTTTAGATATATAAAATAATACTATCATTCCCTGAGCAGGGGATTTATAAAAGTGTTAGAAATTAACATGAAAACTTCATTATCAAATTGATGCTATCTTAAACTACCTAATGAAACTATCTCCATACTGATTAATACCGGGACACATTCACTGCCACAGCTTTCTTTGAAGTTAAATTTGTGTTACAAAATGCTAAAAAAATGCCTTTGTGAGAGAAACTATGTTCTGAAGCAAAAGTACTGAATTTGTCAAGGATATTAATCAAAATAGCATTAAGACAACAGTCATACACTGGTTCATGTGGAGCACAGAGCATTCATAGACTCATTGTTATCTTCACTGTTATACATGAATAATGGTTCTATTGTCATAGAGTATCGTTCCCAAATGACAGAAAACAAACTCTTCCTTCTTGCACACTTGGAATGTATTAACTTGCTTAATAGTATAGGTAGGCTTCAATTATTTTATAGACCTCTTATTAAGTTTTGCTGTATTTGGATAATGTATTCCCAAAACAGTGAGTTCTGAAAAAATGATAATGTCAGCACCTTAAATTATGGTAGGTCATGTAATTGAAACCACATAACTTTTTATTAGGCCTCAACAATGCTGTTGACTTTCTGCATTATGTAAAATGCTTCAGGACTCGGCATCATAACTTGAATGACAGTCTGAGTGAAATCTGCAAAGATGTTCCTGGATCCTCACAGGATGGGAGGGAAACAAAGGTGATCAGTCATTCTGCATGCCACTACACATGTAAATTGTTTGATAGGCATTACTTAGAAGTTGACGGATGACAAGATAGATGTAGTGTATTGGCCTAAGTATTTCTTGAGTAACTAGTACGTAATGATAATGAGATGCCTTTTTGGTTAATGCCTGTTTACTTGGGAACCCACGATGACAATGACAAGCAGACGTCGCCAGTGACGTCACTTCGACATATGATGTCACATCCGAATTGGCAGTGTGCGAAGGTGAACGTGCACCATGTAAACAACACAACACTACACTCCTCCCCGTTTAGAATATACAACACAACCGCGAACAAGTTTAAGCTACACTAGGAGGAGGAAATGCGAAAAAGTCACAATGCGAGAATGCGAGAAAGTCACAAATCAAGTCTTTCATGAGGTAGGCAAAGTCCTTGTGAACGTCGCATCATCATGGATGGCGCCGGTGTGGTGTTGGGGAAAGACATTTCACTTGATGGTGCATCGTCGTTTGGAGTCATTGTTGTCTCAGTGGTGGATGGTGGTGTTGCAGGCTGCTGAGGCATGGTCTGTGATGTCTCAGGAAAAATAGACTTGGTAGTCTGCAAAGTTGTTGGTAACAGCATTTCTCTTCTGTGAAGGATGTCTGCACTACCTGAATCATTGTTAGGAGCCACAATGATGTGATCAATATGCACATGACTGGGGTGATTGTCAATGTCCACAATGTAAGCAAGGGGGCTGATTCTCTGCAATATGGAACCATAGACCCACTTGTTTGGACCTCAAAATCTTCTGACGGCTACTCTTTGTCCAGGTTCAAACTGTCTCAAGGTAGGGTTTCCACCATCATGTGTTATCTTCTGGCCTATTTGTTTCTTTGTAACATGTTGTCTTAGATTTGGCTGGAGCAAGTCAAGTCCTCAGTTCACAAGGTACCACACTTCCGAGAATCTATTCTGTCCGATAACTTGGTTTCTGTAAAATCTATGTCCCGCGTTATTCCACATATTCGTCCAAGAACATTTTCTTGTGACTGTCTTATTCTTCAAAGTTTTTATCTCGTCGCTTGTTTTCTGAATGTCCCGCGTTATTTTACTTATTCGTCCAAGAACATTTTCTTGTGACTGTCTTATTCTTCAAAGTTTTTATCTCGTCGCTTGTTTTCTGAATGTCCCGCGTTATTGCACTTATTCGTCCAAAAACATTTCCTTGTGACTGTATTATTCTTCAAAGTTTTTTTCTCGTCGCTTGTTTTCTGAATGTCCCGCGTTATTCCACTTATTCGTCCAAAAACATTTTCTTGTGACTGTATTATTCTCGTTTTTATCTCGTCGCCAGATTGTAGTGTATTGGCCTAAGTATTTCTTCAGTAACTAGTACGTAATGATAACGAGATGCCTTTTTGGTTAATGCCTGTTTACTTCGGAAACCACGATGACAATGACAAGCAGACGTCGCCAGTGACGTCACTTCGACATGTAATGTCACATCCGAATAGGCAGTGTGCGAAGGTGACGTGCACCATGTAAACAACACAACACGACATTAGACACAATTTTATGGATAACAACTTCTTTAATGCTGTGAAAAGCGACGTTTCGGTATAGATCCTTATACCGTTGTCAAGCAAGACTGAATGAGGGACATAGTACAGAATATATATAGTAGGTGGAGGATTAACAGTAGAGGATTAACAGTAACAACAATTGCATACATGAGTGGGATAACATTGGTAGGTGTTGACAACAAAGGGATGATGCTGTCACAACAAGATGGACAGAGAACACATAGGGACATCAAGCCAATAAACAGGATAAGTGATTATTGTTTGATGAGTTCATAGTAGGCGGATGGGATGAAATAGCCTTGTTCTCTGTTGGTTGATGGCTTGTGGCAGCGATTGTGGACTGCTTCTGTTAGTTTCCTTTAAGTGAAATTGTGGAGGTTGTTGGCGAGTATTTGGACGTTGTCCCAGGTGATGATGTGATTGGGACAGTTGTTGATATGGTCCGAGATGGCTGATTTGCTGTCGGATGTAATGGTGGAGGTTTTATGCTCTTTCATTCTGGTATTGATTGGGCAGGATGTTTCACCTACGTAAAATTGTCCACAGTTGCAGTCAATTTTGTAAACTACACCTTTAGGCTCTTGGGGTTTGGTTGTGTTCCTGCCGGATCTTGTCACTACATATGTACTCATAACAATGTGGGATCTGGGGTAAACTTGGCGACTAAATGGATTGGGACGTTAGGCAGGGTGACTGTTGATTGCGTGTCATCATACTCTGATGGTGTGGGATGTTAGAATTTACTGAAAATATCAATCGCTGGTTTGTCTTGTGGTCCTGATTTGATTATTTACAGCTGGGGTGTATTGCTGGTTGCGGTGTTGAAATACAAACCAAAAAGCAGAAAATGTGAAGATGTAAAGTGATTAATATGTTTACAATTTCTAAAGGAAGTGGTTTGTGGCATTATGACAATAATTAAATCATTGTTATTATCATGTGACCAATAATAGTCACACTGTGTATCTTTGCCTGAAATAAATCACATCACAATAACAGTGGGCCATAGTAAATCTTGAATACAATTAATGTGTATTTCTTTTGAAAACATTTTTGATGAACTTCTCTTTCACAGTGTTTTATTACAGTAAAACACATTAATTCATATTTGATCATTGAGGTTTTGTTTACCTGTTATCATAAGTTTACGTCACATTTAGATTCATAAGTGAAATGAAACTTGCGCCATTTATCCCAGTACTACTAAACTATTGACTAATAACAACGATAAAGTTTACTGAACGTTCATAATAGTGCTTTCTAAATCATCATGGATAATTGTGAATTATTTAGAATACAAGCTTTTCTTTTGATACAGGTGGTGATGATGCAGAGAATTATCAGCTATGTGGCCTACCTGGAGAACACCATTGTCAAACTATGTTCCGAACTGGGTGTCCCCTACTCAAATTCAATGACATCATTAACGTTACAACTTCGCACTGAAATTGGTCAGTCAATATATTACTTGAAATACTGACAAGCTATAACAACCATGATTTTTCCATCCTCCATGTCTCTAACAGCAGGTAATTTGAGAACCTGAGAAGCACAGGACTGGATCCAGGGTTTAGTGTAGGTTTACCGAAATGAGAGCCTTGGAGATGTCGAGGGTGTGGAGAAGTTCCCTCTACTTCATGATTATTGTACTTAGAGCCAACAAAAGTGGGTGATTTGGCTCTGTGTCTTGGCTGTCAATTTACTTCCTGAGGCAAGGGAGTTAACTGTAAACTATAAAAGTCCAGCTTCCACCCTTGCTGGGCTGGAATTTCCAGGCTCGATCATAGCGCCACCAGTGGCTATTACAAGTTATGTCCCTCCTACGTCCCTCCTATTGACCAATCACATTCCATCCCTCATATCACTTGCATTTGCTTCAAATAAAATGGCAGCGTCCAGTCAAGATGATCTGATCGATAATCAAGATCTATATTTAATAAAACAGGTCTTACCCCGCAAAGTGCATCAAATCACTTGAGCACTTTGACAAAAAAAACATGAAAAGATTTGGAAAATATCTGTCAACGCCCAGTTGACAGTACACATGCTTTGCAAATCCAGTAGTCGACCGTAATCTGCACGTTGGAATCAATGTTGTTTACGAACCGGATGTCTAGTTCATTACACGATTTTGATTGGACTATGCATAGACTCATTAGTCCAGCCAAACTGCAACTCTGAAATACCAGCCTAGTTTTGCAAAGGTGGAAACTGGACTTTTATAGTCAGTTAACGCCTTTGCCTCGGGAACATGGCTGGAATATTGTTGAATTCAGGGTATAACAATAAGCAAGTGTGTGTCATAACTGATTTCAAAAGTTGAAGTAGATTTAGAATTTTCACGAAGTCAGGAAGTGAACAGTAATACCTGAAATGTCGCCATGTTTTGGTGGAGTGAGCATCCCCCGACACACACCCTTTGGATCCGCCAGTGGTCTAGATATTGTATGATTATTATTTTTTCAGATGACATTGATTCTAAGGGAATGTGATATTGTTGACCCTCTTAAAATACTTGTCTGTTTTGTTGTCACTAAGAAACGATCAGAAATAACAAACTTTAGAAAGTTACATGGTGAACTGATACTGAAAATGTTGAAAAAGATTTTATTGAATTGGTTTAGTGATACTTTGGTGAACATTTTCTATTCTGTTTTCTATCAAAGGTGGCTGGCATGTTCCCGAGTATTGAACTACAAATGTTTTGAACTGATTTTGGTGATTCACTTGAGTTTGTTTTATCCAGGTTTTACTGTAGGTCACCAAAGTAGAAAAGTTGTAAAACAGGGTTTTTGCTAAGGTATTTACACCATTTGTTAATGGGGTGTTTTCACAAGTGACATTACCCGTGAAGATCCAGGGTAGAATAGGTCTTCAGCAACCCATGCTTGCCCTTAAAGGTGACTTTGCTTGTCGTAAGAGGCGACTAACGGCATCAGGTGGTCAGGCTCACTGACTTGATTGATGCATGTCATCGATCCCAATTGCATGGATCGATGCTCATGATATTAATCACTGGATTGTCTGGTCCAGACTCAATTATTTACAGACCGCCGTCATATAGCTGGAATATTGCTGAGTGCGGCTTTAAACAACAAACCAATCACAAGTGACATACTGCAGTGTCTTTACCCCACAAATGGACTGTAGATTGTTTATTAAAGGTTGTATTATTGGTCTCAATATGATCATTCAGTTGTATGTAGTTGTATGATCATTAATCATTTCAGAAAACAGATCTGTTTACACTGACAAAGGAAACAAAAGTAGGAATGAAAGAGACTACATGGTATGTTTGTCTTGAATTGCAATATAAGGTCTAATGATGTCCTGAAACATTGAGGTAACAAAATAATTTGCAGTCTGTGACTTTTGCCACTGGTCTGAAGCCCAAGTCTAATAAAATTCTGTTCAGTCTTGTTAGCTCATATGATAACACTAAACTTTACTGAAGATGAGTAAATTTGTGTTTTAGTACAATCTGTGCCCAAACTTTTTGAATCCACGCACCTGAACTTTGCTCTTAGCATCCTTTTCACTTGATTTTACTGTAAACATGTAGCATTTATTATCTGATTTTTCTAAACCAGACAGAATGTTACTAAACTCAGTCCTCGTAGTTTTGGTTGAAGTTGCAGACTGAATATATCATGAAAGGACATACGGTACTTAAAATCCATTTTCTCAATATGAGGAAAAGTGATTCCAAAATGTAAAAATTGTTGAGCATTTGGTTCTTCAAGAGCCCAAATAATTTTACCAAATATTTGAACATTTTTGCAGTCCCAGTAATCATTTTTACTGACCTGTTACTGTTGTTTCATATCTATCTCTCTGTATCATATTTTGATTTGTAAATAGAAAAAGACACCCCTGAATGACAAGCGCAGTTTGAGTCGGCGGTTGAAGCTCTCATCTCCTACAGTCGACTCCACCAGCGACCACCAAGTGCCACAACACGTTCCCAGGGCAACAGAGAGCAAAGACTGCTCCCAGGATTCCACAGTGCCAACCTCCTCCTTCCTGCCCTTCTTCAATGACAATGCCGTCGCACCCTGGTTTGTCAACACGGAGCCGGAGGAGGAAGTTGTCAACTCATGTGAGGACTGTAATATCTCACTCAAAAACAGTTTACGCTGGATGTGACATCAGATGAAGCCAAGTATTCGATACAACCAAAACAATATTTATCCTTGAGAAGTGGTTTAAAGTGTATTACGTATAGAATTTGGGACGTGATTAACATAGTCATTGGGCAACTTTATTATTAATGCTGACTCAAATCCTGGCTCATGTGTCGAATCAAAAAAAATATAATGTCAAGACAGCTCAAATAAAATTGCAGGTGAAAGCATTAACTAAACGTTTCATCCATAACAAATCTGATAAAATAAGATCTTTAACACAGATATGAACCCTCTCTGCTTCCATAGAAGGTCACATAGAACTTTCTCATCAGACAATCAGTCTAGGTTTTTAAATTCTCTGTATGAGTGAAGCATCCAGAGCAGCATATCTGATTTCTGTATCTCCGAAATCAATATAATCAAAGAGATCTGAATGCAAAAATATACAGCTGTGGTATTGTATTGTTGTGGATATTTTATATATCATGGGTCTGACCACCAAAGCATCTACATCCAAAAGGATATGCTGTTGTGTTCTGCGGCGGCTTTCTTTTGCTAACATCGACTTTTCCGAATAAGGCCAAAAAGGAAAAAGATATGTAGCTGACATGTGATTTGTTCGAGAATCCATGTATCCTTCATTTTGAATATGTGCTGAAAACTTGCTCAGGATTCACGTGATCTAATATAGAGGTTTTGTCAGATCTTCACATTGAGAGGTATCCTATCATAGTCAAAGATCTGATTTCAATGAGACAAGATTTATCCAAAACAATTGTGTTTATTGTTAACTTGATCCAGAAATGTTTCATTTTTTTTATACATACAGCATGTTCTGAGAAATGTACTACATTCTGTAAAAGTTTTTGGTAAAAAAAAATCTTCTGTTTTTAACTCTTACAAATTTGTTTTTAGGTGAATATGACCCCTTCTTCAGTCAAGAAGTTGAAGCAAATGATTGTCTGAGGTTTTCTTCATCTTTGATGGTAAGGCATAGTTTGTATTTTTTCTTAGATTTGTGTGACCTGTACATGCTGCTTAGGTATGATACAAATTAGGAAAAAGAGATATATATACTACTTCCACTAAAAATTAGTGAGCGATTTAGTATTGTTTTACACCACTTTAGCAATATTCCAGCAATATCAAGCCAGGGGACACCAGAAATGTGCTTCACACATTGTACCCATGTGGGGAATCGAACCCGTGTTTTTCGACGTAAAAAGAGAACACTTTAACCACTAGGCTATCCCACTGCCCCCACTAAAAATTAGAATGGATATGCCGCATTAAATAAACATAATGATACATAATTAAGGATGCTGCAGTGACCATGAAGAAACATTGTCTTCACATATATATATATATAGATAAAGATAGATATACTCTTTAAAAAAAAGAAACGCAATATTGATATTTGGGGTCATTTAAAGCAAAATTAGTGGACCAAGAGGTGCAAAATGGAGAGGTTTAATGTAATATAGTGTCAGTGACAAATTTCCTGGATCAAAATGATCACAACAAGGACATGCAAACCATTAGTCGAGAAACACGTACAATTCGGAAAAAAGGCCCCCAGTGCATTAACGAAAGGGCATTAACGTCATATTGAGTCAACAACATCATCAACAAAATCTGCATTGGTGTCGACAACAAAGGGTATAGCCTCAACTGTGATGGAGAGATGTCTTGTTCAGTGACAAATCAAGAGCACGGGTCAACAGACATCTGGGAGAACGTTATGCTGGAAAGTGCGCACTGGAAGTGGACAGGTTTGACTGGGGTAGCATTATGATGTGGGCGACTATCTCTCATCATGGCAGGACAGGTTTGGTCCCTATCCAGGGCAATCTTACTGCTCAACAATACATCAACGAAATTTTCCTATCGCACATCCTCCCCTGGCCCTCCAGATCCCGGGATTTGAACGCGATAGAGCACCTGTGGGATGAATTGGATAGACGGCTACGCTGACGTCAACCACAACCCCAGAAGCTGCAGCAGTTGGCTTTTGCGTTGAAGGCCGAGTCACAGTGAACTACCATTACCCAGGATGTAATTCGCATACTCGTCTCTTCCATTGGCAGGAGATGTCAGGTCGCTACCGATTCCAACGGGGGACATAAGCGTTATTGATGGTAGCTGACCTTCACCTTTGACTTTTCCTATGTACCAATAACTGATATGACTACAATCACCAGGTGTTCTCTCCACAACATTTTGGCTCAATACCTTGTATAGTTCCTTGTATAAATGTATTTTCCTAGCTCACACAAATCTAGCTTTGCGTTTCTTTTCTTTTTTTGAAGAGTATAGATATAATTTGAGTTAATGCGGCGGCACTCACTCACTCAGTTGATTCTCCTGAAACTGTTACAGGAGCCGAGGTCACCCCAGCTACCTGCACGCTACTTAAGCCACATTGTCCCGACCTCCTTGAGTCTCCTGTCCAGCCCTGACCACAGGGAAGGCAACAAGGAGAACACAACAACCTTCAACCTCGGGGGCAACATCATGGCAAGTATATACGTGTGACAGGACCCCATGCTCACAGCAGGAGCTGGCAAAATGTGGGACATTGTATGGGTCACTTCTCATGCTGTCCGCCACGAGTTCTAGATTTGAATTTTCATATAGATTCTTGTTATAGAATTAGAATATTGCCTACTGTGACATAAACAACTTTCACTCATTCAGCTTTCATAAGACAATATAATCAATGTTCATGAATCTTCTTCTCACGAAAGCAAATACTAGTACATTGGCAAAACCACCAATGTCAGAACATTTTAGTTTTATGACACAAAAAGAGTCATATTTATAAATAATTTACCAATGGGAAGCATAGATATAGGCCCAGATCAGTTCAACAGGCTGATATTCTTTTTCTCAATTCAACTAAATTCATTTTTCTGCATTATTATCAACATGTGTACCTGTTTAAATTTTGCTTTGAAAGTAATTGTCTTATTTTCAAGAATATTGGCCAAGTTGATTGGTGCAGAAGTGAGCGAGACACGAGCTTCGACCCTGACCTGCCACATTCTCAAGCCGTCTCCCCTGATAACGTTTTGCAGACCATCCAGATCCCCTCCTCCTCCTCGGCCTTCCTCACTCCCCAGCAGTCTTCTCTTGCCTCCAAGCTGGACCCACTCACTCCAGGCAGTAGGAAGAACAAACGGAAGCAGTATACACCCAAACGATCTCCATTCAATAACTTAAATATTAACTCAGCTGATACAAGGAATCAGCATTATTTTGATGTTGAGGATGATGAACGTTTTCAAATGGAGCCTATTAATTGTGAAGTGGATGCTATTGGAAATGGTACGATGATTTTCATTTACCATAGGCCATAATCATAATGTATGCTTTAGTTATTATTGATGGATCATATCTGTATATAAAAACACTTGTTTTGTCAATATAGATTAAGAATTACATGTGATCATACAAATGTAGAAAATATTTTGAGTTGATAATTTCTAAAAAAAAATTGCATGTACTTATTGGAGAAGGGCACTGACATTGACCTTTCACTACAGAGGAACCTGAAGACGTTTCCCTCCAGAGTCTCGGCCTGACGCGCAGCCAGAAGTCCCAGATTGCCCAGCTTCAGTCTCAGAGATCCAGGCCTGCCTCGTCAACCTCATCAGAGGGGTAGGTAGACTGTGTTCAAAATGTCAGAATGTTGGGCCCCTTACAGCAGTATTTGTGCTGTATCGATGACTGTCTCAGGTTTTCACTTGGAGAACCACCATGACCTGACTGACTGTCATCATTGTTTCCTGGTATGATTACTTCCTGATGATGGACCATCACTGATTAGTCTGGTGCAAGATATATTTACAGACAGCCTAGATCTAGCTGTTATATTATGACTACAGCATACATTAATCTGAGCAAGCAGTATTGTAATGTGTAATTAGCTTGTCCATTGAAGCCACCTAGGAGGATGGGGGCAGTGTTCTAGGATTCCTGAACCAGCTGCATCCCTCAGCTGCCAATGTCTGCTGTTTGTGGGTTCAAGTCCCAGACATTTCTGGTGTCCCCCCGCTGTGATATTGCTGGAATATTGCTAAAAGCGGTGTAAAACCATACTCGCTTGCTCACGAACGAAAGAAACGAACGACCCAGACGTACAGTTGATATGCTCCTAATCCAAGGTCTGTCAGCACCATACTCCCTACTGGAGTCTCTTGGGGCTTTTGTCCCACATTGACCCGACACATTATGATATAACATCAGTGGTTTAAAAACACTTTCATGTTAAGTTTCCTAACCAGTACAGGTTAATGTTAAAGTGTGTGCTTTTATCTTGTTGATGGAGTGATGTTATTTCATCTTTACTCCCTTTACACCCAATAGAATAGAGCATGCTTGAAAAGGTACCTTTTTCTGTGGCTGTTTATATTTCATCTAAAATGTTTTCTTCTGCAGATCAAGGGATGTGACAAAGTCGGGTAAAACTGATCTGCGGAAAACTTCCTGGATGAATGGATTCATGATGTTCAGCAGATTGAACAGGAGAACATTCATTAAGTATGAAAACCATATTTATGCCACATATGAAGGTTCGAAAAGCTTGAAAATAAGATATATTTAATATAATTGTATAATGAGAATGTTTTCAGATGCTGTACAATTTGATACCCTTCCTGAAATGGCCAATTTTGAGAAGCTCTAAATGTTTCATTCATGATATTTTTTCAAGCACAAAAAAACAATTATCAATTATGTTAACATTTGATATATATTTGATATAGTTGTCTATAAGTTGTGCCTTTATAGTAGATATTATCTGTAACAAAGTTCTGTATATCTTGACCATTACTTGAGGCTTGAAAACATGTACCGGTATTTTTAATTTCCTTTAAGAAGGCATTAAATGTAATAACCAAATTTCATCTCATATGTCAGTTGTAAAGAAATCAGTATTTAAAAAAATAGGTTTTTTAATTTTGTTTTTATGACTTTTGCTTGTCAGAGTTCTCTGTGTTGTGGAGACCCGTGAAGATTCCGGGGTAGAATAGGTCTTCAGCAACCCATACTTGCCGTAAATGGCGACTATGCTTGTCGTAAAAAGCGACTAACGGGATCGGGTGGTCAGGCTTGCTGACTTGGTTGATACATGTCATCGATCCCAATTGTGTGGATTGATGCTCATGATGTCAATCACTGGATTGTCTGGTCCAGACTCGATTATTTACAGACCACCGTCATATAGCTGGAATATTGCTGAGTGTGGCGTTAAACAACAAACCAACCAACCAAAACTGTGTTGTGGAATGTTTGCTGTGATTGAACTGGTTTCATGTACAGCGCCAACCCTGGAGTTCACACATCCAACATCAGCAAGATAATGGGACATGCTTGGAGGACCATGGCCCCTGAGGAACAGGCTCCATACAGGTAAGATAATCTCCTACACCAGTGATTCCACTGAAACCTTGGATATCAAAGATGTGCATACATAACCGTGTACGCCCTTGCTGTAATCATTACTAGCTTTTAGTCTAATATTTTGGTATGAGACATTTGGTTCTTTCATCATATTTTTTAAAGAGAAAAAGGTGCTTTCACCTGAACAATTATTTGAATGAGAGTAAGCTCATTAGTAAAATACAACTACCTCAGCGCATTTTTTATTAGTTGTTAATGTTTGTTTGTTTAATGCCTCACTCAGCAGTATCCCAGCTATATGACCAAGGCCTGTGAATATTCAAGCCTGGAACTGACAAATCAGCATTTTACATCATGAGCATCAATCTTTGCAATTGGGATACAATAACATGCATCAACCAAGTCAGGGAGCCTGACCACCTGATTCTGTTACTCGCCACTTATGACAAGCATGGGTTGCTGAAGACCAATTGTTACAAAGATCTTCACAGTGGAGTTGTTTATGTAATATAACTAGATATGTTTAGAAAACAAACAGATTAATAGACTGAAGCAGCCATGGCTAAGTCTGATGCATTTTAGGAGATCCTACAGGAATAGAAATTAACCTGAAATGTTTACCAGCTACTCTAGTGATAACATATAAGGACATTTGGGTCACACCAAGACAACCTGAAAATCTACTATCGTTTGCATACTTTTAACATTAGATGAACAGACTCAGGCAAGCAGGTTGGTGCCTAATTCTATCACTGTCCGAAATATTACATGTAGCTCCTGAATATTCCTGATGAAACATTGTTGATGTTGACTGGTAGCCAATGTTTATTGTGATACTGTTTCAGGGAAAAGGCTAGACTGTGTGCCAAGGAGCTGCAGAAACAGCAGATGCTGCCAGCTGACTTCACCACACCTGCCAACTTCACCGCCACGCCCACCAACTTCACCCCCAGCGAGACCATCTCAAGCACACAGGACAAGTGTGGCTTCTTCACCTCGGACAATTCCTCTGGGTCCTATGTCTCTCTGCATTTGGATGATTCCTAGATCATAGTGGAATTGTGTCATTCTGGAACTTTGAAACAGAGGACAATTGTAAAAAAAAAACAATGTTATCTTCTAGTAACAAAAATGTGATGAACATGGATAAGTGAGACAAGATATGAGTGAAATGTGATTTCAATGAACATTTTTATGCTGGATGAGGGCGGAATTCCCCAGTTCCTGACATTCATAACAAAACAACATTCCAACAACTTCTGACCATAAAATCAGCATTTCAAAAATTACAGTTTTAATTCTTAGGTCCACAATGTATGTTGACATTTATCTGCATGACCTTCAGTTAACTCCAAGCTGCATCATGACATATTTGCCTTGACACAAGATACAATTAGTATGACTGGAAAATGTATCATGTAATATTACAATATTAATCAAGATATCATTTTCAGGATGAATGCGAGTGTGTCAAAGTTGTGCAAATATCTTTCCTTAATAGTTTAAAACTTTCGCTGTTTATGTGTACTTAAATGATATGATTGTCATGTATGTTCACATGATACATGCTCAGTAAACAGCATTCCATTTCAGTTTAAATGAACAAAAATACATATATACATACATACACGCACGCACGCACGCACGCACGCACGCACGCACGCACGCACGCACGCACACACCAAAAAGATCTGTCAGTTGGTTATAAACGTGTCTGTTATAAACATAGTTTACTGTCGTCTTAGTTTCATTATGTTGTGTACACACCCAGAATTTAATTTATTTGTATTTTCTCTATATTCATGTGTTTAAATCCTGTTAATTTCATACAAGTATGTACATCAATAGGTTATGTATGCAGTTCATACTCAACAGATTAACATATAGTTGCATTTGGTACAATATGATTGTTACAAGTCAATTTATACATAATACCTCATAAAGATGATACAAGTACAGATATGTTTAATTGTCAATTATTAAAATTATGTGCAGTAGTAAGTCAGTTACCATCTTCTAACTAATCATGCCAATGTACTGTGAAGTCTGTGAGGCAATTTGTCAATGTTTATACGTTATATGGTTTTGACTCCTAATATACTATCAAATGAATTTTTGTCACAATTTCTGTGATCAAAATGATTACTCAATTGAATTGAAAAATATATGCATTGATATGCATTCATGATTTTTAGCAATAAACAATTATGAAGTTTTATCATGGCTCAATGAAATATAAGGTATAATACACTGTACTGTTTCTGCACATTCAAGGGAGTTAACTGACTGTAAAAGTCCACTTTCCAACCTTGCCGAACTTGGCTGGAAAAATGGAGTTTTATTTTGGCTGGACTAAGGAAACCATGCATAGTCCAATCAAATTGCGTAACAAAATGTACATCTGGTTCGTAAACTGCCGTACAGATTTTGGTCCATTGCAGTATTTGCAAAGTATGTGTACCGACAACTTAGTGTCAACAGATATTTTCCAAATCTTTTCATGTTCTTAACGATGGTGCTCACATGATTTGATGCACTTCGCAAAGTAAGACCCTTTTTTTTTTTTGACAATTTAGCTCTTGATTATCAATCAGATCGTCTTGACTGGGTGGCGCCATTTTGATTTCAAGCAAATGCAAGTGTTATGAAAGGTGGAATCTGATTGGTCAATAGGAGGGACATAACTTGTAATAGCCACTGGTGGTGCTACGATCGAGCCCAGTATTTCCAGCCCTGTTCGGCAAGGGTTGAAACTGGAGTTTTACAGTCAGTTACACCATTGCCTCGAGAAGATGTATTGAGAGAACATGACTATCACAAAGTCATTCTTAAAAATTACTTATTGCACAGTCCCATATCATCTTATTGGGAAAATATTATTCTGACACACTCATTGTCTATTCGTTCATGTTATCACAATTAAATATATAAGTCACAAAATTTAATAGGCAAGTACATGTAGTTGGTTCTAAAGGTGTTAACATCGTCCAAGGAAAGTCTTTGAAAATTCTCAAATAGATATTTGCTATTTCATCAAGAGAAAAATTGGTAATCATTTCATGTTTCAATTATTTTATATATTTCTACGTGTTATTTTTAGTATCAAACCCTCTCAATAGCAAAAATACTATCAAACAGAAATCATTATTTAAAAAAGAGCAATTCAGACTCCTGTTTTCAATCATGTGTCGAGTTTAGAACTGGGGAAAACTTTTTCAATCATAACTCTTCACTTTGAACAGACTTGTTTACCATCACATTGCTGTGCAATACTGACATTGCTTGAAAACGTTTTTATGATAATTATTTCAGGTCATCAAATGACTTGCATTTATATAAAGTCTTTGAAAGGCATTTAGAGGTGATATACATAAGGAAGAGAATTTGTGGATGTCAACTTCTTTATTATGAGGAACACAGCGTTTCAGAGTAAGCATATACTCCAAAACATTGTTTTCCTCATAATAAAGAAGTTGACATCCATAAATTCTCTTCCTTATGCATTTATATTCATAAGTTTATACTATACTAGCAAAAGAAAATCAATAGAGACTATGAGCCTTTTATGAAGCAAGATTTTCACCTTGTATTGTGGCATTATTTCAGGGGATTTTGCAACTTTATCTACTTGTCGGAAATCTAGTCTAAATTCAGCAACTTCCATGTTTTAACACAAGCCTATAATAGTCAGAGTCGTAGCACTAAGATCACTTAGTGGACCAAGGTCCCTTTAAAGCTAGCACATCTGTGTGTTAACACAGAAGTATGCCAAAGGATGACAAAAGTCAAGCTGGTCCACTGGTCATGCTTTTTGTACAGTTACTTTCAAAGAGTGATATTTTCGTAAGTGAGCAACACCCCTCCTCTTGTAAAGCGGAAAATGTAAAATTACATCAATCCATCTCAGATATTAATTAATCCAAGGATAAGTTGTGTCAATTGATTCTTCATGGTCAAAACATACAAAATGCACAAGAATAATATAAAATCAGTGGTTCTCAAAAGTATCATGTACTTTAAACTTTTTTCTTTCAAAACTTTAAAACATGTGTTTGACTTTATATTAATGTTCCAGTTACCCATCTTGGAAGAAATTTGCCAACCAACTGATATGAAAAAACATCATTTCTTTACTACTTTGAAGTATATAGCTGTTATACAGCTATTTAGCATATATTCTCTTTTCTTTTAAATTTCAAATTGTACACTTAACTGTGTGTGATCTTTTTATTTGCTCTCAAGTAGACTTAATGCTTGAACTTTATGGACTCTCATTATGTTGTGAACTGAACTGAGCCGATATCAGTTCATTAATGCTTGTTAACCTACTTTCACCAATGTATAGTTTATTTAATTGTTGTTTTGCAGTATTTTCTAGTTTGTCATCTGTTGCAAATCTGTGGTAATAAATCTTTATTTACAGATGAAGTTTGTTTGTTGTTTAAACCCACATTCAGCAATATTTCTGCTGTATGTTGGCAGCATGTAAATAATGAAGTCTTGACCTGACAATGCAGTGATATTGTGAACAACGATCCACACCATCGGGTACGAGGACACGCTATCAACCAAGTCGCCATGGCTGACCACATGATCCATGAGGTCGCCTCTTATATAGTTCTAACCCAGAACCCCACAAGTACAGATGACATAGTTCAGTGTTTAAACTGAGTAGAAGACAACACTGTATCAATCCATTAATATCCTTGTCATGTAGCTGGGATGGTTAGATTTGAACACCACAAGTCACTGTGCAGAGCAGTATCTGTATCAATTGACAGATAAGACGAGCTATAAAGGGCATCCCTGTGGTCCAAGGTAAAGAGTTTGCTGACTGTTTGGATCAAAGATTCACCATGATTGCTTGTGCATTTTTCCAAAGTTGTAAACCTTTACTCACTGTTAACTTTCCACCCACATTAAGCTGACACTGCCCAATAGAACTAAAAAAAAAGCCAACTCGCTCACTCACACCTAAGGTACAATTTGAACTTTTCAAATGACTGTTGGACATGGATATTGGAAGCTATGCTTGTATAAAAAGCAGAATAAAAACTGTATCAAAGCCACCATAGCACTGCAATATCTCCAATATTCCCGCATCTAGAACAACTGTTGCCCATGCCAACATAGGTGAAGGGGCACAGGTGCTTATGTGTGACTTGTAGGTTCACAAGAGAATTTCTGTGCTAGGTTAGTGAAAATGATGGAGACTGATGTCACTTCTGAACAGGAAGCTGTGGTGGTGAATTGGTCCAGGCCATACATATAATATACTACTCAAAGTTTGCTAAGGTTCACTTCATTAAAAGTTAATATGTCAAATTGTGTGCATCTGTTGAAATAGCCAAAGACTATTTGCTTGAAGACGTTTTGAATGAACAAAAGTCTGTTGTCATGTGAAACAATGCAAACAAACAACCAATTATCAGTCAGATTGCCGTCAAAATGAAAATATCTGACCTAAACTAAAAAAATCACAAAAACAAATTTATTGTCAACAACATATTTGTCGTCTGATACTCCCAATATGTGATTGTACCACTCTTCAGTAGGAGCATTGCCGAGTTCCAGTAGAATTGCCGGAAGGCCAGGCAGTCATGAGAGGGCGATCTGCAGCTTGTTCCACATGTGTTTGTTTGGGTTGAGGTCTGAGGTCCGAGCTGGGTACTCGTTGCAGACAATGGTCTTCTGCTCTAAGCAGGCATCAACGACCCTTGAACGATGAGGTCGTGTGTTATTGTCCATCCCGTCCTATTGCACTGTCTCAAGTACATCTGTCATCCTACCCGCTGTAGGACATGGAGATCGGTTCTTTCAGCTAAACTGATCCTACCCCAAATCATGATTGATCCCCCTCCATATTGGTCAGAATCCTGAAAGCCCAGTCATGGTCTGTCCGATTGACGTGATCTTCAGCCCAATCCAAAAGCGCCTGCCTGTGATGTGGAGTCTGTGAGATGCAAACGTGTGCCCTCCGTAACTGGAGACCATCCTCGTGGAGATGATTACGTACTGAAGAGTAAAAACGTTAATGCCACTGGCATTCCGCAAGTCATTTCTGAGTTTGATGGCAGTCATGAAGTGATGACGCAATGCTTGCAAACAGGAGAAACCTGTCTTCCCTGTGTGGTGGAGCGATGCATGTTGCTCGGTAGCTGATCCAAACGGCTGGTATCATTTCCATGCCCTGCTGATCACACTTTGGGTGACACAAAGGACGTTTGCAAGGTGACATTGTATAGACCCACTTTCAAGCATGCCTTTGTTGCTGAGGGGTCACAAGTGCATTCAGTTGTTGCAATCCTCAGTGGCAACTGTTGTGCTCTCTGATAATGATGTGCTGTCACGCATTGCACATCGTACCCGTGACTACATGCCTCTGTTGGTTTATTCTTTGGGTCTTGCCCAATTATTGTATACCGGGATATTTCAATCTTTATTTGTTGGATTTATTTTATATTATCAAAACCTAGCAAACTTTGAGTAGTATAGATTGGAGATATTACACACTGGATAAGGGTGGATGATTTTACATGCATTACAGAAAATGTGGCTTTCCAATGATTTCTTTTATTTCACATGTTTGAAAAATTTACAATCAAATAAGAAGCATTCATCATAAACAATCATAGTTGATAAAGTCTTGTTAGCACCTTATGTGTGGTGATAACACATACTATGATCCAAGCTCTTGGACGTCTTGTCCTTTGTCTCCTTGACCTGTCATTGTGGACAATTCTTACGGTCTCTTCTTCAACAAGAAGAAACACTGGATGTTCATGCAACTAGCGCCATATTTGTTTTGATACCTTACTCTTTATTGGAGGGAGAACTACTTTTGAACCTCTGACTCCGTATTTCCTCTCAGCTTCAGGACAGTTATGCTCACATCCGGCAAGTACCGGAAGTTTGACAGTTGCACGCTTCTTAGACTTTCTGCAGACTTTAGGTTTCCTTGTCAGTTCCAAAGAAGGGGCTGTGATGGATACATTTACCCTGTTCAAGGTGGGTGCATTCCTATCCTTCTTGATCTCTTTACTAAGGCTGACTGAAGCAGAGAGCACACTCATTCTAAAGATAGCCCTCTCTTTACGAAGAAGTGTCTGAAGTTCCTTGAGCTCTTCCTCTTTCTTCTTCTGGAGCTCCTTCATAGTTTGTTTCTGTTCTTCCCATTTTTTCGCAAGACGATGACGACACGCGCTCAGATATCGTCTGCTGTTCCCGTCTTCCTGTTCCCTGGAAAGAGGGTGGCAATTTCGAACAGATGGAAGATGGCGGCTACGGTCATCCTCTCCAGGCTGTCCCATCTGTTCCTTAGGCTTCCGTTTTCTCTTTGGTTCATGAGGGTCGGCCATTTCCATGTTCCGCCTGGTTCTACACCGTTGACGATCGTCTGGTGGCAGTCTTTTCAACAATCTATATGGAAACAACATAGATATACAAATATGGGGGCTATGCTCTATGGCCAGGGGCCCATTTCCATGACAGTCCAGATCTAGACATTAGTTAGTTTATGCATACAGTTCGTTATAAACATATATAAAGCATAACTACAGCATATAGTCGGGACTAAAAAGTTAGTTCGTAATAAGCGTGTATTGTATGGTTGATAGCGCCTCTACATGAGGTATTTTCAGTGGGGGTAATTATTAACTGATAGATATGGATTTAGATTTTATGCTATGAATAAGGCTAAGCAGACAAACATAAATGTTTGATAAGGTCTTGATTCAAACATGCTAAAACTGCCAATTGACCCGAAAATATTCGTAATATGTACTGAAACAGGTACGCTTCGATAGCGTGATTGAAAAAGGGTATTTTCTTGGTTGTTGAATGATAATTAAAGAAGATTATACTGAACATACCTGTCCTGAATGTTACTCATGTCAGATTTGAATTCCTCGTACTGACCTGTGGAAATGAAGGACTTTGCAAACAAAACTCACGCATACACAGGACAACTGATACTTGAAGACTCATTGAGTGAAGTGAATGTGGTCTTACGCCGCAGCCATCCATCGATATACTAGTATATCATATTGGTATACTGCGTATACATCACGTGAAAACATGTCATAACACCTAACTCACGAAACGGCTGAAATATTGCCGATATGACGTTAAATTATAACTCACTCAGAATACCTAATCCATTCAAACATAAACATACTACAATATAACTAGCGCGGTCAAGAGACATTTGTTATATTTACGACTTATCAATATAATTTGCTTTAAAAGATATGATCATGCACAGTTGATAAATACTTTCATGTCAAGGCCGTATATTTTTTCAGTTTGTTTGAGAGACCGATCGACAAAAGAAATTAGAATAATGTGACTTTTGACAAAACATTGTTGGCCGACTGTTTTACAATTTGGTGATGTAAAAAATATACGCGATTTTAACACCGCTGTTCTTAAGAAATGTTGAATAATACGTACATAATTCTTTATTCTAACAAAACCACAATCAATTAAATAAGGATTGTAGTCAGATGTTGTTGTCATGTTCTTATTAAAATATGGAACGTACATAGCGTCTGACGTGAATGACGTGGGCCTCGTGGGAATGTCGGACCTGGTCTAACCTCCAGATTCGGGTGAATAGATTTTCGACTCTTCTCTAACCTCCGAGACATGGTAGAGCTGTACGAAAAAAATCACTCTTCGTTTAAAAAATAAATGATCTCAAGAAAGCAACTTCATTTTATTTATTATTTTTGAAAACAACAACAGACTTTGTGCAGGCAAAGTTAATGTTTTATCATAATTTTGACAGAAAGTGTATCTCCTTAAAGTAATAAAAGGGATAAAGGGTCGGTACATACCTTTAGAAAGAAGTATTCTACCAAATAAACAAATCGCGGAAGACGATTCAGCAATAAACTGCTGTACACATCAAAGCCACACGATGGACTGAATAACTACAGCCAGTCGTCATATGTTTCTGTGACGTCATAAATCTGTTCTTTAACATGACGTCATGCCATTGTTTCTGTTGGTTTCAGTGTGAGGAAACTGTGTTTTCAGTGACGTTTTGTGGTGTCTTTTCAAAGATCAAAATGTATTTCGAATTTTGAATTTTGTGAATATAGTTCATGTATATACCGCTATGATAGCAAGGTGTTCGTAAACTATTTCGTTTCTAAGTTGAAAATACTAAATAAACACGAACAAAGAACATTTTCCATGACCATCAGAAATCTCTTAAGACCATTGTACGATTCCGACTAAATTTATATCGTTATCATGTGTTCATGAATCACTGTCAAATAGCTAGCTCCACCGGTGGCACCTTCACAAACACATGCAAAGGCAAGTCAATTGGTCACCTGAAAAACAACAACACGCGAATGGCACAAGTCGAAATTGCGAATCGCCTCGGACATAATTTCTTTTTTCACTGATGCGTCAGATTTTGAATTGTCCTCCACATGTCTACCATAATACGTTTTGAAAGAATTACTGAGGCCAATAATGCTGTATTAGTGTAACCCTGATCAAACAACTCTTGAGCACGAGTCATGTGACGCTCTCCGAAATCTTCGGGGGAAAAGCATGGGTTCTAGAGTCAATACAATTTCGGGACTTTTGAACATTTCGATTGGATTACTTATTTGGCATTGTTAATTTATTAACATTCCGGGCGAAATGGAAGACTGTGACTATCTGATATATTATTATCAAGGCATGCATTGGTACGTGCGTGCCGTTTTAAAGGATATCCGCCCATCAGTTTGCCGTTTTGGAAAGAATATGTGTTCATGATTCTAGCATTCGCATTTACTATTGACATTGCTCGAACTTTGACGGTGGTATCAGTGACCTCAATACCACTAGACCAACTCTTTTCTGTTATAAAAATATAAATCAAATCAAAGTTCCACAAATTCTCAACAGGAAGTGAGTCAAAATATAACGTTGCATCAGCGTTACTTCAGCCACAGAGCGACGAGAACAAGTATTAATAGCTAGAAGCATGTCATACAAATAAATCAAAGTTCTAATTAAAAGTAAAATTGTCAAACATATTTTAGCATAAAAATACTAACATTTACCACGGGCTATAAGCCACCTGCAACCAATGCTATAGATCTCCTCACCGGGGATCATAGAAGTCTTGATGTTTTGACTTTATTCACATATAGTGTAGCACTGCATTATATTTCGTGGTATCATTTTAGATCAGAGACCATTTACCGATATGGCTCTAGACAGACTACCTTGAGTCAACATAGCTTTTGAAACAGTTGAACACGTGAAGGCCGATGAATGACATATCGATATATCGGTATGTGGTCTGTCTAAACTAATTCGATCAAAACACCATTGTGGTCATGGAATAAGTAAGGGAGGCAACTGCTGCAGCGGCTGATAGCATTTTGAAGGAATCGGCGGGAGAGTTGGGTGTGTCAGAAGACGTCTGACATGTCAATGCGTGTGCCTCGAAGTCAAAGTCTGAGGCATTAATGTCCCTTGGGGTGTAAACTGTTTCAGGTAAGTTTTGTCGATAGTCTGTCCGCAGATGTTATTACTTAAGATGTAATCTGTAGGTTCCATGTTTGCAATCGATTTTACATCATTCATCGGCCTTCACCTGTTCAACTGTTTCAAAAGCTATGGGGACTCAAGGTAGGCCAGCTAGAGCCACGATCCATGTCTACAACGTAGATGAATAAAACAATATTTCAACAATAATATACGGCTTTCCAAATTTCATGTCAAGCTAATGAATAAACTAAAAATTATTGAAAAATATTTGATCAGATGTTCGAAATGGAGCACTGGAACCAAAAGTCAGAACATTCTAGGTCTTCACGTAGATCGATCGAACTCCTATAGATATGCCTATGTCAGCGATTCTGAGTTTTCTTGCAAAACTTGCAAATGACTGATTTCTGACTTTGAAATTAAAAACAAAGTAATAAAATGTAAATGAAATTGGAGTCCCCAAATCTGTCACCCAAAATGTGGCTTTCCAGTAGGTTGTAACCCATCTACCCATAATTTTAATGAATTGCAACCAGAAATTGTTATCAAGTACTTTGATGAAACCTCATCTTATTTCATTTCAGATACCTGCAGGAAAATGTCGAACTCGGGAACAGATACAAATATTTTTGTAGAATGTGCTAGCAGCAGTACAGATGAATCAAGAACCCATCCTGAGAAACATTCCAGTGTCTCAGGTCCCAAGATCTGTGATAGAAGTCAGTCTTGGAATGCTCTTGACATGAACAACAACACTGATGACAATGATGGTGATGATGAGGACGATGATACAGAACAGGAAAGGACCTCTCCCTCACCATGTTCATTTATGCAAGCATTTGTTGGACACAGATCTGAGTATGACAGACAATATTTTGAGGAGTCATCATATGATGAGGAAACAACTGCTGACTTTGAAGATTCTTCATCAGATTTGGATGTATCACTGTACCATACAGATTACTCAGCAGATGACCCAGATAACTGGAGTGACTCATTTGATGAGGAAGACGCAGAAAAACGCAAAGGATCTAACTATGTATGGTCGGAGTCTGAGGATGAATACAGTGAGGACCACCTGACTGGCTCGAGTTCTGATCTGGATAACTGTCTGCTTGTTAGCAATGATGATCACTGGGATGATGAGGACCAACTGTATGATTCATCTGATGGGTCCCCTTTATCTGATGCAAGCTATCACTCAGACTGTGGCTTAGAGTTCAATAGAACAAATGCTGACTTTAGAGTTGATATACATGATGAAGATAAAATTGATACAGTTGATACTGAAAAGTGTTTGATACCCATGACCAAACCATACCCTCCCAATGCTACAGCTCAGCCTGGTGCCTCTGGAGATATACAGTCTGCTGTGAAAAAGAACAAACACATTAGCGACCGATCATGGAATATTCTGGATAGACTGATAGTTGCACGAGATGGTGCTGGCATACTGAGATGGTTTGAGTTAAGGGAAGTGTCACAAAGGATGAAGGAGAGGGCTTATCCCATCCTGCCAGTGAATCGTGCTGCTGTGATTGGTAGTGTGGTCATATTTGACTTTCTGATAGGGGAAGGGTTTGTCATTGACAAGAAATATAACACAGTCCATGAGTGTGCTCTACGAGGGCAGTTCAACTTTTTAAATCACATGAGCAAAATTGGGATTGATATCAATCAAGGTAACAAGAAGGGATCTACTACGCTTCATGAAGTAGCCAGACAGTCCAATGGTCGTGCAGATATGCTGAAATTCCTAATTTCCAGAGGTGCAAATGTGAATCAGAAGGACCTCATTGGTCGCAGTGCACTGTACATGGCAGTCAAACATGGTTCGTCTATGAATGTTCTCACGCTTCTGGAGGCAGGAGCTGTCTTGAATCGCTCCTTCAGATATGAGAATGCTAACTATGTGTCTGATATCAAGTCAACTCTTGGAATGGCTATTTGCCGCAGCTTGAAGATGACGGTTTTGATTTACACAGCAAAGATTATGGCTGGTGACTACAAGCACTGCAAGGAATTGGTTACAGCCGTGAAGGGTAACAGTGTCAACATTGTCCGATTCCTGCTGAGGAAGAATGCTCAATGCTGCTCCAAACAGCGAAAGTCACTTCTTAGATATGCAGCCAAGAACCACAACAGGTCTGTGCGAGCATCTATGGTGGACCTCTTGTTCAGAGCTGGCTACAATGTCAACAGTGAAGAAAGGTGTATCAGGGCTCACGCCTTCCACGGAAAAGATGGAAAGGCTTTGAAGAAAAAGCTGCCCTTGTACACCTCACAAACAAGGACACTACAGGACCTATCTTGCTTCAAGATCAGACAGATCCTTGGAGCATCAGTGCCAGCTACAGTTCACAAACTACCTCTGCCAGAATGTCTGAAGAGTGTTTTACAGCTGAAGCATTTGTGAAGAAATCTTGGAATCCAATGGTCAAGAAATCTAAAATCTGCAGACTTAGTTCTAATGAAATGATACAAGACATGTACTTCAAAGATGAAAGACTGGTTGAAGTTGATTGAATCATACACACAAGACTTTGGCTCAAGTTATGATTAATATTCTACATTATCTTTGTTATATTATAGTTGTTAATGTTATCACTTTGTTGGCAGTTATTAATGCCAGAATTTAAGAACCATGTGCAAATTACTATCCAACCCTGACTAGATTTACTCTGACTGAACTTACCTTTAAATTTTATTGTCATCATTCCATTGAGTGATGTTTAGTAGTTTGCTCTAGAGTGATTAGATAAAGATAGACAAGCGGGACAAGCAAATGATAAACCCTGACTATTCATGACATATCCCCATTTCTCATTGCCTACTACAGTAAGATGGTAATCATGGAATGTTTTCCAAAATTACCAAAACGACACAAAAGATGACATGCCACATGAAGGGTTTTTCGCATATCATTTTATAATATCAAATTGTCACCCGAGTTTGTTCCAGAGGTCTGAATCTGGCTGCCATATCGAAAAAGAGAAAGAAATTTGTGACCATTAGTGAGTCATTTATGTTCAAAATGAAATTATATTTGGTATTTGTTTAGTTGTAAGATTCAACATATATACCGTATTCGAGGTAATAAGCGCCCAGGGCGGTCTCAAAATTAGAAATAGGGGGATCTTATTAGAATATTATTTTGTCAAAAAAACAGTTGAAAGATAAATTCTGTGGTTTATGCTGACAGCCTGAAATGTTTATATACGAGAGATATATTTTTCCAGAATTTAATTGCCCATAATTAAGGGTGCATATAACACAAGAGTGCATATTATACGCGAATAAATAAGTATTGTGTACATTGATCAATCGGAAAGGGTGCTAATTGGGATTGTTCACGGGCCAATATATTAGCAAATATTGCCGTGGGCGCTTATTAGAGTGGGGCGCTTATTAGTCGGTATTTGGCTCTGTAAACTTCTCTGAAATTGCCAGAATGTTGGGAACTTAACAGTTCCTCCTTATGGTGACACAATATTCTGTCCAGCTCATTAGATTATATTCTAGATATATGGATATCTATGCTGATAGAGGCCTTTGTTAAGTTTCAGTCTTGACGACATTTTGATGTTGACTACAATGCCGTGGCACTTATTTTAAAGACATTTTACAAACGATCATTAAGTAATAAGCAACGGGCATTTTTAATTACATCCTGAAAGTTTTGGTAATTTATTTGGCATTGATGTCTTGCTTCATTTTTTATCAACAATATTCTAATTTTAATCCAAATTGTTTGTTTTGGGTCCTGTGTCGAGAGATTATGGTTCAGAATTCTGTGAAACAAGACATGAACTTTTCTGGCCTTGTGGAGTTGTATAAATTTCTATTGTTACAGAAAAACTGTTATTGTTAATCAGTGATTGTGCTTTCAAATTGCCAGTACCTTGTTGTAAGCATGTTTAATGTTTATTGTTAAACTATTGACAGGAGTAAAGAAAATCAAGTTATAATCTTGTGCATTGTTGATTGTCATCATGTTAGCAGTAAATACGGCTGAGTGACCGGTTGGGTTTCATGTTGCTTAGAACAGTTCAGCTGTATAACGGCATGTCCACTTAATGTAGGAGGCAAGCCCAAAGTGACTGTGGTCATGGCTCATAGAGGTTTACAACTTTGATGAAACCAACTATAGTCCACACCACTTGAAATAGAATCATGAAATATAATGATGATGAATTAATGAATATAGCAGCGTGTGTGCTAATACTTATTAAATGAAAACAAGTCATTCTGACAATAAGGAATATTACAGTAATGACAAACATTGCAAAGTGAGAAATATAAAGAAATATCCATTTTCTTCTCAATGAACATCATGATCATCTCTTGAGTTTTGATCATGTGGTTACAATCCGGGTTAGAATCAGCAGTCAGGTCACTGCCAGCGGCTATATTTAGCAACGTGCGGTGTACATACATTACCAACATGAACTGAAAGTGAGAATTTATTTAAAGCGCTTTTGACCAAGTTCACTGATAAATATAACTGCTGGCACTCAGCTGACTGCCGATTCTTAATACCAGCAGGCTGCTGCCTCCCAAGGCGGAACCCCAGTCCATCCATACTCAGTAGCCCTTGTGGCCATTTGATCCCCAGTTCTGTCACGAAGCCCCACAACTGTTTGTTTAGTTGCCACTGCATCTTACCGAGGCAAGTAAGTTAACTGACTATAAACATCCAGTTTCCACCCTTGCCGAACTAGGCTGGTATTATGGAGTTATGTTTTGGCTGGACTAATAAGTCTATCCATAGTCCAGTCAAAATGTGCAACAAAATCGAAAACCGGTTTGTAAACTCATGCAGATTTTGGTCAATTGCAGGATTTGCAAAGCATGTGCACTGCCATCTCATTGTCAACAGGTATTTTCTAAATCTTTTCATGTGTTTAGGTGATCACGTGATTTGATGCACTTTGGGATATAAGACTCGTTTTATCACAATATACATCTTGATTACCCATCAGATTGTCTTGACTGGGCGCCGCCATTTTGTTTGAAGCAAATGCAAGTGATACGAGAGATGGAATCTGATTGGTCCATAGGAGAGGCATAGAAGGGACATAACTTGTAATAGCCACTGGTGGCGCTATGATCGAGCCAAGGAATTCCAGCCCAGTTTGGCAAGGGTTGAAATTGGACTTAAAGTCAGTTAACTCTCTTGCCTCGGGAAGATGTTACCTCTTAGGACAGGCAAAGGTTACTGGGGATCTTTCTTCTTACCCATTATCCCCCTGGGTTCACCATGCACCACGACCTAGGGGCCTACCAGAAATTTGTAAGCCTGGCATATCTTGGTTGCTGTTATGCTTACATGTGACAAATAAGTACTGACCTGTTTGTTGAGTCCTCTTTCTCAAATTGGCATGCTTCAGTCCAGTGACTTGCTGATGATTGACTTCAACTTTGATGTACTCCAGTTCTTGATGTTTTAATTGACAAAACAGTATTGAGCAGTCATCAAAATTTTTACCCTAGATTGTCATCACCAAATGTAGATGATGGTAGCATGCTGTTAATAGGGAAGCTGCCTTATATGCCACATTTAAACATTGGTTGAGGGAGTTTGGAAGATGACCCCAGCTCTGGTCAACCCACCACCAGCACCACAAAAGAAAAGATTGACCTGATACAGAACAATAGGCACATCACAACATGACTTAGAGGAGACCTCAAGCTTCTCATTTGTGGTCAACAGAAACAATCTGTTATGAACGTCTACACAAGTCCAAGGTTTGAGTCCCATGGGTTCCTAGAATGTCATCGGATGAAATGAAGGTTATGCGGGTTACCTCTTCTAACTACCTGTTAACCAGCTAGAAATGCAAGTCAGAAGATCCATTACTATGATCCAAGACCAAACAGGAATCCAAGGCGTGGAAACACGTTGAGTCTGCCAAACTAAGAAGTTCAAGACGAGACAAGATCATTAAATATGTTATCGCCACCAACTAGAATAGCAAAGGCAAAATACACATTGATCTTTGACCACGGGGATCACTATGCAGCGTTAGAAAATGGCACCTGTCCTCTGGTCCTTGCCAAACTGCCCAATAATTAAGGTGTCATAAGGAGAAGTAGAAATTTGCCATTTTTAAGGGTTTTGCCATATGTTATAATTATAAGGACTAGTGGTATAAAACTGTTAGTTTCTACTGATGCTATGAATGGTGAGTAGCATGCCATAATATTGACGAAGATATTTTATTGAAAAGATCTTCTTTTGAGTTTTATCAAAGAGAACTGTCATAGCAAACTTCAACATGGTGTTCTCTGCAGCATGTTGCAATGGCTGCTGTATGGGAATGCAAACAGACTTAACCCATCCTCCTTATACCCCACATCTGGCCCATGACTGCCACTGAATTTAAGATTTGAATAAGAACTTGCATGGTCAGGAACATAAAGAGGAGCAAGAATGGGTTGCTTCTGAGGGAGGCTGGTTGACAGACCAGGATTTGAGCTTCTACAAAACAGTGATAAACTGACCTGGACAAGAGTGGGACAAATGTAATGAACTGCAAGGGGACTATGTTGAAAAAAGAATTAAAGCTCTCAATAATATTTCAGATGTATGTAGACCGCCTCCATGGTCCAGTGGTAGAGCGTTCGCCCGGAGAGCGGAAGGTCCGGGGTTCGATCCCGCGTCATACCAAAAGACGTTAAAAGATGGTACTTGTTGTTACCCTGTCTGGCGCTCGGCATTAAAGGGCTAAAACAAGGACTGGTCGGCTCGGAGTCAGTATACTGTGTCTGAGTGGGGTATTCATGTTAAACTGCGGCATGGTATCTCAGTGTGCTAGCACTATAAATCGGCATCAGTCCGGACTAGTACAAGCAGCCACACACACACATGCATGCACATCTCTATATAAGTGCAATAATCTTGGACGCGACATTAAACCCAATTTCGGGGGAACGGGTGGCCCAGTCGTCTAAGGCGCCGCGATTCGCCGTGCAGAGTTGCGTCCCTTGGGCTCACCAGAAACCTATGATCGTGGGTTCGAATCCCAGTTCACCCCGATTATGTTTCTAGGTTTGTCCGCACCATACCCGTGCTCGTGGGTTTCACCTAAGTGGTAAACGTCTGAGACCTGCATCACTTTGGGCTTTCCTCCCACATTAAGCTGACACGCCGTGATATGACTGGAATACTGTTAAAAATGGCGTTAAACCCAACTCACTCACTCACAAAACCCAATTTCACCTCACCTCACCTCACCTCAGATCTATGTATGCCAAGCTCAAAACGTTTTGATACCCCATTGTATTCCATTCCTACAACCCTTCAATAGGCACGGTAACATTTTGACTTACACCACTAGGGTTTGTTATATCTGTACTTCATCAGGTTAGTCCATCATGATAATAGCCCATGTGCTGTATGTGGGTTAGCGCACCCCTACAAGGGCGATATGGATTCAGAGCCTAGAGGGGGCATGAACAAATACGTACAACTGTTTCCATCTCAGGTTCAACTAAAGTATTCACCTATGTTGAAGAAAGTCACAATTTCTTTGTTTTAAACATTTATTAAATATAACACTTCACATATCACTTTTGCACAAAAACGAGCAAAACAACCCCACAGATAAAATTTGAAATATCTAAAACAACAATAAAGGACTTGACAGAATAGATGGGTACTGGAAGTATTACATGGTAAAACACTGTCACAAACACTTAACATGGTTGCTGTTAAAAATAACAGCAATAAACAAGTAATTCATTAAATATTCCCATATTTTCAACTGTATAGATATATTTCTCTGGTACAAAATATAGAGGCATAAATGGTATATATAATTAGTCAATAAATCTTGGAGTTTTGTGTGGTGTTTGGCAGTTGTTGGTGTTTAATTTGAATTATAAAATAATTTGCCCATTGAGAATCTGTCACATTTCCTTAATCTTTTACAAGCCTACATTAATAAATATATAACCTCAGTTTTACAGCTAGAAAAAAATAGCATCTTTTATAAAGGAAAAGAAGCTTCCTATTCTGTTAAGCACTTGTATGTCAACTAAAACCATTGCAAAACTGACAATTTGAACAATGGATGTCATCGGAACAAATATGAAGTACCAAAAAATGGATTGCTGATGAAGTAAAACAAAAACAATTTCTATGTCAGCGTAGTGTTTGGCTAGAAACCTACTAAAACATATTAGCATGACTTCTTTGATTACTATGGAAGATATTCATCTTTGAAAATGATGATCAGAAATATGACATTGTTGCTCATGGACAATGCAGACTCTTGGAAAAAAGACTTTCATTGCATCTTTATCTGTTCAATCGATCTGCATTGGATTAAGGAAAAGGTATAAAGTAAGTGTACAGCTATTTACAAGACATTTACTATCTTTATAGTCATTAATACTATGTAGGGCATTGTCTATAACATAATTCTTAAAATAAATCTCTGATTAGAATCTATTAAATTAATCGCATTAAAATTTGATCTTAGTTCTTGCAATCACTAAACAAAGATCTGAGGACATCCCATTACTGGTCACATCCGAACGACCTTCCACCCGACCAATCAAAGCGTTGCTTACCAGATCATGAAAGTGACAGTCGGAATGTGTTTTCTAATCATGCAACCTCGAAAACGTTTACACGGGGTATTCCGAACAACAGTTACAGCCCGTACCACTGATTCCGTCAAAATTATCGTCTGTCTCTCTCTTCCGTCAAGGGTAAACATTTGAACAGAGGAGGCATTGCACAGTACGTGGGAAGCACTGCCATACAATTGCAACCATATATTAGACATTCTGGAATGTTTGTTTGTTCAGTTTTCAAAATTTTAATTGAGAACTGTGTCAACATATTTTTCGAGTGTAGTCTGAAATGGAAGTCGCCAGGTTGTAACGAGTGCTGTAAGGCTCGAGAAAGCAGCTTTCTAATTGGCTGATGTCGACTTCTTGTTCATCCTTTCAGTGGTCGGTCAAAGTTCCCAAAAGGTTTTTTTGAAGTGACCCGTAATGGGATGTCCTCAGATCTTTGTTTAGCGGCAGCAAGAACTTAGATCTGATTTTAATGAGATTGCTATTAAATAAAAGGCACGCCACCTTTGTAGGGCACGAGAGGTATGGGTAAACTTGGAATCAGCAGAATGGGCAAGTTATGATCACAGTGATAAGAATTAATGCTCAACGACGCCCGAAGCGACACAACAGTCAACTGACCTAATTACTACTTAACTTTTGCTTGTCCCTCTGGGAACTACTTTTTCAGTCCCCAGTCCCCAGTCCCCAGTTGATAAGTAAAACACCAAAGTTTGTTCTCTTATAAGAACCAAATTTTAACAACCATGTGCCAAAATACTTCTTTAGCATGAACTCAATAGAAATGTTCACTTGATCACCCTAAACTTGGTACAATGTTTGGTACTACGGATGGGCTTAAAAGGTAAGGAAATTTAAGTATTTCACAATTGCACTGTGTAAGTTAATTTTTATCACTGTTTTCATTGTAAATGTGCTGTAAGAACAACACTGGATCCCAGAATGTATCAGTCAACCTCGTAGAAATCACTGATTCTCTTTGCTAGGATGAGACTCTTCATCTGTGGGGAGACGAGATGGCGGTGCAGCATGCGCACTGTTGCCCCCGGGCTCTCCCCCCACACATACACCACATTCTTCATCGGCTGAGGTAGTTTCATGGTCTTCCACTGTGTGATGAGCTGTGTCGGTACCCCAACACGTTCTGCCATCAGACGCCAATCAGCTCCTGAGAAATATACTTTGTTATTGTTCTTACCGTATTCGATGTAATAAGCGCCCCGCTCTAATGAGCGCCCACGGCAATATTTGCTAATATATTGGCTAGTGAACAAACCAAATTAGCACCCCTTCCGATTGATCAATGTACACAAGACTTATTTATTCGCGTATAATACACACTTGTGTGTTATATGCACCCTTAATTATGGGCAAATAAATTCTGGAAGAATATATCTGTCATACATAAACATTTCAGGCTGTCAGCATAAACCATGACATTTATCTTTTAACTCTGTTTTTTTCACCAAAATAATATTCTAATAAGAGCCCCCTATTTCTAACTTTGAAATATTATTACGTCGAATACGGTAAATAGCTTCCACTGACAGAAGGAATGAATACATTCATATTTCCTTGCACATTGCTTTATCCTGTTCAGGCCATCCAGCAACAAACGTGTTCTGGCAGCTTATTGTGGTCGCAGAAAAAAACTATTGTATTCTGTAATACAGTCAAACACTGTTGTGTCGAACTTTCGTTTGTCTCGAAGTAAAAGTTTGGTCCTGCGTATTCCTTCTTTATTTATCATTTTCAGTTGTGTTGAACCTTGTATAATGTGAAATATTTATGTGGGTCCTTCACCTTTGACACAACAGTGTTTGACTTACTTCTTTTTGGTCAATAACAATTAATTTCAGAAATGTTGGAATATTATTTTCAACTGAATGTAATGATGAAGCATGTAAGGAAATGATGACTGGTGTTGTATATCCCTAATCTCATTGATGTAATGTTTCAGGTGTGTTACTGTGATGCAAACATTGAACAGTATGAAATTGATGGAACATTCCCACCTTTGATCAAGTGTCCTGGTCAAAGCTACATCTCATGCAATAATAATGTTTGGGATGTCTGCAAAGAGGAGGTAATATTCTGATATGGTAGAATTGTCTCCCTTAGACCATTTCTGGCACACACTCATCAACATAGTTTTAGTAATATCAAAGCACCTTCTCAGCAAGGCAAACAGAAAGATGGGCTTCTCTCATTGTAGCTATCCATTGCTCTTAGATGTGTAAAACAGATCTAACTGTCAATGAATTGCATTTGTCAATCGTGCCATATTCACTGCAATAAACACCTCTACTAGTCCTTATTATCATCTATACTAGTCTTACAGTCACCGCTACAAGTTTCAATAGTATCCTCTACTAGTCCAAACAGATACTGCTACTACTGGTACATCTAACAGTCATGTCTACTAGAGCTGGGACGAGTACCTCAGGTACTCGGGTCAAGTGGGTACTGAGTAGTACATGGGTACCCAAAGAACTACCCGGACCCGTGGTTACTCACATGATATACTGCTTAATGACAGAAATGATCTAGAACTCCATGGTTACACTACATGTCACAAACGTTAGCATTTCATTCCGACTATGCAAGCATTCCTTCTGACATTCATATGTTAGAATAAAGATAAAGCTTCAGTCAACTATTGTATGCATGACCATTTTGTAGTGTACCTAAATACTTTTTGCCAGATTTATGGTCAAACAATTCCCAATTGGACACTTTGTACACATCTCTTGGAGACCTACAGCAGCTACGCGGGATGGGTACCCGGGTTGTTAATTTGGACTAATCCCACCCCTTAGTTCTACTAGTCTAACAGTCACCTCCACTACTGGGACTGAGTGGTCAGGTTTGCTGATCTGCTTGATGCATGTCATTATGGGCTGGGCTGGGTAACTCAGGTCGGGGGGGTACTGAGTAAGACCCGGGTTGGACTACCCGGACCCGTGGTTAGTCACGTGATTACATTGTTTAATGGCAAAAATGATCTAGAACTCTATGGTTACACTATATGTTGACAAATGTTCACATTTCTTTCTGGCTATGCACAAATTCCATCTGACTATATATGTTTGAATTAATATAAAACTTCAGTGTATGCATGACCAGATCGGTTTATACGTGAAACTAAATACATTTTGACAAGAGTACGGTCAAATGTTTCCCAATCGGACATTTTGTACCTATCTCTTAGGACCTACAGCGGGTAGCCGGGTAGGGTCAGGTAATAGCGGGGTTGGTACCCGGGTAGTAAACGCGTCCCAGCCCTAATGTCATTCTATCCGAATTGCGCTGATCGATGTTCATGATGTCACTACTTTATTGTCTGGTCCAGATTAGATTATTTACAGACTGACGTCATCTACCTGGGAAAAAAGCAACCAACAAACAAACAAAACTGCTCCTAACAGTCAGCTCTACGAGTCCCATCACGGTATCCCCTCTACTGGCCTCCTACTCACCATTGCCCTTATACAGACTGAGGTCCTGAATGACGAGTTGAAGTAGCCCCTTGTGCATGTTGTTGATGTGAGTATCGCCAGGCAGCTTACAGGAAGGCTTCAAGAAAACAACACATTCATTTCAAATTAAATTAACCGCCTTGGCAATTAAATTTTAACAAATATAAGTTCATTTTATTTATCCAAAATAAATTTCTACAGCTAAATATGATATTTACCGAGAATCATAATCTAAATGCAGTTATATTCTGTTATGTCTTGCCAGGTGCAAGTCATATTTCTTACTTGCCTTCAAAACACAGCAAAGAAAGTAAATGTTGAAAAGTTTCAAGATTTCATTAACATTGATAAGAAAACCATGTAAATTAATCCAGTGCAAGTAATTTCAGCATTTAATTCCAACGAATCAGCATAAACTCACTCAACCACACAAAAAATCTCAACTAAGTAGAATCAAGGGAGGTAACTCACGGTAGCTATGTGTACCCTCTCCAGGTTGATTCTGACTGCAAGGGGGAGGTTACTGTGAGCAGACACTGGGCAGCTGGTGGGGGTGGGAGCTGGCGAGGGATCAGATGCCGCAGTCACTGGCTGGATTGATGGGGTGTCCTCCACTTCTATCTTCGGGGCAACAAACACTTGTGTGCCACCTGCAATACCAATAAAACAAAGTTGATCAACTTACAGATCATGTTTACTGTTGTGACATCTAATAAGAGCATGTCAGTAATGAGATCAGGCCAAAAGAAACTGATTATTTGTTCTTCAGATTTCTTTTCCAAAAGTGAGGATAAGGAGGAAGACATTGATGGATTTAAAAGAGTTTGATATTTTCTGTTGCCAGATTGTTAGGAGGGTCGATTGATAAGCTCTGAGCCACACATAGAAGGAATTGGGTAATAGTGAAAGCTTTTGTTGTGGACTTTTACATGATGTCATAGGGGTATATCCACCAAAACTTGAGTCAATTGAGCAAATTTATTTTGCTGTGACAAGTCTGTAAAATAAAGCAGCGGTTTGAGTCCTTTGGAAAATAGACAAACTTGAAGAATGTGCAGTAATTCTGCACATTCAAAGAAAATATTTCTCTGTGACTGTTTCTCTTTTGAACTGGTTTTACATAGGTATATATACTAAATATTAATAATTTGCCTCATATAATACTTCTATGTTCCCTCTGTCAGACTTGTTTATTTACTGTTGTTATGTGCAAAAAAGTATTTAACAATCTGTGCAGCAGGCCAAATTTCCCTTCATAGGCCAGTCAGTACCCTCCAGTTGAACCACCTCCTGCATGTATTTCTGTGCTTGCATCTCTGTACAATTAGTAACATCCATCAGGTATAAGGAAAATGTAGATTTCACCTGGGCACGGTTTAGTAAGAATATGGCTGAGGCTGCAAGAGCCTAGACTGAAACCTCCCCAGCCACCCAACCGAACTCATTCATATATAAGGGTGTAAACTAACATCTAGTCTCAGAAATGTACATACTTTACAGAAAAAAACAGCTGTTAAGTTATAGTTATAAAATATAATAAAAAGGAGCCCAGAGACTTTCTTCGTTTTCTCATACTGCAGTACCGGTAATCTAGACTTGCCAAACATCATAGACTTTCATAGGCTGTATTGGATATATTTGTTTCAGGGTCTGTATGACAGACTAATAAGGGCGGAATGAGTTATATTTTGTCTACTCTTAAGCATGAGCATCACAAAACTGGGATACAATGGCATTCAGTCACCAAGCTTAACCACCAACATAAGATGCTGGAGACCTATATTTATACCCAGAATCACAACTGGTTCTTCTCTGCAAGGTGGGATGAAATAGGGGGAGATACTTTATTAAAACAAGATTGTGGAAGAAGGAAGAAACCTCGACCAAATTCCTCCCCAATTTCAATAGAACAAGTTCTCAAAAGACTAGGATATAATAGGGTACTTCTCATAAACCAGCCTCAAACATGGTCCAAGGTATCCCCAGGAATGTCTGGCCTGCTACACTGGTTTGGAGAGATTGTGACCACACATAACGTTGAGGACAAAATGTACTGTAATAAATCTGCACATTGATGTATTATATACTAATTGCCAAAAGAAATGCGAACCATAGAAACATATAAAGAAGTATGTACGTTAAGAAGAATTTCCAATGTGTACTTAATGCCAAAACTAACTATCACTTAAATGTTACCACAGTGTCTTTATTCTTATCACAATATGCTGCACGTGATTTCCAAACTTTATACACTAATCCTGCACTATACAAATGACGCATCTTGAGTCATAGACCTATGACGTCACATGTGATGTGTTCATGAGCATCAGTTCACAGAACATACCAGTACGTTCGGTTGTGCATCGAACTGATCAAATATTTCTTGAATATGAATAATTCTTCTTATATTAACACACATGTATGGTGTTCGCCTTTCTTTTTTTGGTGAGTATATATCCTTGGTTTATTGTCACAGTTTTCAAGAAATTTAATTCAAGATAATGCAATCCTCTGGGCTAACATCTAATCATCATGGCAAATTGTAAAATCCATTTTTAATTAAAAGCTGGTTAAGCGGCTACTCACATGACTCGTACCACAGGTACTTGGCCTTCTTCCTGAGTTCCCCATCATCTTGACACCGGCCAAGGTCCTGCAAACCATTCTCTACTTTCAGCTTTAGTTTGAACAGTTTTGCAAGTTCTGTATTTAACAAAGTCACTCGAGTTTCCAGCTCTTCTAACCGGTTTTCATCAAAATCTTTTGATTTATGTGACCTCGTCTTCACTCCATTCCTATTCAGCTCTGCAATCACAGCCAATAATTCAATCATTGGAATTTCTAAAATGTCACAGTTGGCATCAAAATCCATTTCATTTCCACTCTGTCTCCCTGCTTCGACTAAACGTAGAGTCAGAGTTCTCAATTTATCTTTTATCTGTTCATTTTCTGTTTGAAGTATTGTCACTTGTTCCCTGAGTTGTGAGGTCTCCTTGTTGAGATCATCAAGATGTTTAGAGTTACTGCCCCTGGATGAAGGTCGCGAACTTGTCTTTGATTTGCTCTTTGTTGATTCCCTTTTAGGTGAGCTTACTTTTGTTGCTGACATCTTTGATTTTTACAGTTTCACACATTACTCAACTATCTGAAACATGAAGAATAAAACATTCAGAGGCTGATGATACACATACAAACCACACTGATAACATCATTGACCAGACAATCCAGTGATTATTATCATGAGCATCGATCCACGCAATTGGGATCGATGACATGCATCAACCAAGTCAGCGAGCCTGACCACCCAATCCTGTTAGTCGCCTTTTACGACGAGCATAGTCGCCTTTTACGGAAAGCATGAGTTGCTGAAGACCTATTCTACAAGGGAATCTTCACGGGTTACTGATAACCTCAAACAATGAGATGAGGAATGTAACAATATATATATCAAACTATCAATGCACATTTAACTACGTTTATAATGAACTCAAAGGGACCACTAATTTTAGTTTGTAATAACCGTAGTTGGTTACAAGCATATACACAGCAAATGGCTTGGACTAAAAAATAAGTTTGTTATATCGGTCAGTTCATTATAAGCTTGTTTGTTATAAACGTAGTTTACTGTATTGCAATTGTTTGCCCAATTCTATTATATCAAAAGGAATTGTAAATGCCAATGGTCCTGTCGATGGTATGCATTGTATTCGCTAGTTTCAGTCACAATGAGTTTGTTATTAATTACATATACTTCATGCATGTATCCTGGAACATGAACAATATATTTCCTTTCACAATCTATTTTAATTATCTGCACATCATTCAGATTACAAACTGTTGCTGACCATTATTTTAACTTGTCATACAAAGTCTGTTTATATTACCACAACTTGGACATTCCACATCAAGTGTATAACATTTTTCCAATCAGTTTTATGATCATGACATTTTCAGCCTAATGGTATATGGTAATACGCACTGACACTCTCTCTGACTTAGTTTCATATCCCTAATCTTAGGTACAGCTCAATTTAATAGCTCAATCTAGCCTAAACCAATAACCCCAAACCAACAAACTTACTGCCAGTTATAAATCATTACATGAATCATTCAGTGATCTTCAGTGTTAAAACGAACTTCAAACACCCCGTGTAATGTGCTCTATCATTAACACCTGTCATGTTTATAACCATCTTCGTCAGTTTATGGTACAACTGTTATCTTGACAACTAGTATTTGTGACACATGTCTCTAGTAAACCTGCTCTTGTCAATATTTAACTGGAGACATGCCTTTATCTTGTAGCCTGGAATTTAACTCCATGCAGTGGACCATTGAATTTGGCTGTTTGTCTCTGAGATCAGTCAGTGTAGGTACATATTTGCACCGGACAAAAATAATTTTGACAGAACTGAAACCCAAATATAACACATGTGCAATCTGTGGGACTGCATTTTCTGCCAAGCAAATAAATAATATTTTGTTGGATTAAGGCCACATAACAATTTTTTTATTTCTAATCACTGAGGAACCCCAAACCATAATCCTGACCATAATACTTTTTCTCCTCATAATAAATTCAGTTCTGGCTCTGCATGTCCATGGGTATTAACGCATTCCAAAGTTTCACTTTTTGATGCAACCAATTCAAACAACTACTATGAGGTTAAGCTAGATTAAATGTACCATGTACTCTGGCTTCAGACTAGTGGCTTTAGACTGTATCTAATAAACAATGTTATTGTTCTAACTTGTTATTTAGTCTTGTTCGTGTTCTTGGCATTTGATTGTCAATTTGTTTCAAGAATCCACCAACATTGAATATTTTGCATCCCTTTTGCACAACACAAATGACAATGCTGAATGACACAAACAACAATAGATAAACAAGTCTCTCGTCTCTCAACCACTTCCCCTCGATAACATACTCCAAGAAAAATCTTCTAAATCTACTGTCGCTCATATCAGGTAAACTGCTGTCTAACCCACTGCTGGGAAACCCAGAGTAACGCATCAATCTCTGGTCGACCTTTGTGACATTTCAAGACCTTTCAGTGACCTCTTCTGTTTATTCAGCTATCATGGAGTAGTAAAGCCGCAATCAGATTTGTGTGCTTGAGTGTTTTAGTGCTCTGTGCGGCAATTTGTCATCTTTCTATCATGGAGATCTCATTAGGACAAGCAGAGTGTATAACTGATCGATAAACAACTCAAAGACCTCTCAGGAATTAAATCTTAAATCAAGATAGATTATTTTTACATTGCAGCAACAGTGCTTGTTGTCAAGTCATTTTTTAAATTCATGGAATCAGTTACATGACCAATTTGTAGTACTTCAGTCAGCAATATTCCAGCTACTGTATTTGACGCAATAAGTGCGCAGGGCGCTCTCAAAATTAGAAATAGGGGGCTCTTATTAGAATATAATTTTGGTGAGAAAAAAAACGAGTTGAAAGATTGTAAATTTCATGGTTGATGCTGACAGCCTGAAATGATACAAAAGAAAAGTCTGTGTGTATTATACACGACAGATATATTTTACAGAATTTAATCGCCCATGTAACACACGAGTGCGTATTATACACGAATAAATAAGTCTGGAGTACATTGATCAATAGGAAGGGGTGCTAATTTGGATTGTTCACTAGCCAATATATTTGCAAATATCGCTGTGGGTGCTTATTAGAGCAGGGCGCTTATTACATCGAATACGGTATATCAGGTCATTCCTAATCAAATCAGGGCCAGGCACACTAGTGACTGATTTGTTTGTTGTTTTACACCTCACTCAGCAATATTCCAGCTATATGACGGTGATCTGTAAATAATCATGTCTGGACCAGACAATCCAGTTATCGACATCATGAGCATCAATCCACGCAATTGGGATACGATGACATGCATCAACCCAGTCAGCCAGTCTGACCACTCGATCCCGTTAGTCGCCTCTTACGACAAGCAAAGTCGCCTTTTAAGGCCAGCATGGGTTGCTGAAGACCTACTCTACCCCCATCTTCACATGATACATGCACCATGACACAATTTATTGTACCCAATGCTTTTCATACAATCCAACAAAAATGGTGGCTGAAATGTGCGGCTGGCTGAGTTGGGAACAAAATGTCTGATTTGGAATTGTTTTACCCCAGCCCTGGCCAAAAATATTTAGATACCTGTATCAAACGAACAGATCATGCGTACGCTGAAGTTGACTGTTTTATCTTTATTCAAATATATACGAGTCAGAAGGAATGTGTGCATCGTCCGAAAGAAATGTGAACATTAGCGACTTGTAGTTTTGAAATTTTTTTGAAAATTTAAAAAGACTTGATTCATGAAAATAGAATAAAATAAAGTCTCTTAGTAGTGTTTACATATTTTCGGTATTTAAAGCCCCACCTTAATATTTGGAGGAATTATTCAGTCTAATGAGGTGATGGATCTAGTTATAAGGCTCTGTGCTTAAATCCATGCATTCCCAGTAATCTTATCCAATATAACCCATTTTATTTTTTTGCATATTTGACATTTGGTTCTCATACACGCTCACATACAAAGCATGTTGAAAGACAATCCAGAAAAGTGCCTTATTCATTGACACACTCCACCAATCATGTCAACCCTTGACACAGCCTTTTGTTGACGCCCAATATATTGGCACAGGGCAACATCAGGGGTGAATCAGATAGACCTCACACAAAACAACTTAAAACGCTTGGAAATCTGATCCTGCACCTATAAATCACAAAGGATACAGTATTATACCGTATCCGACGTAATAAGTGCCCAGGGCGGTCTCAAAATTAGAAGTATAGGGCTCTTATTACCATATTATTTTGGTGAAAGATAAATTTCCTGGTTTATGCTGACAGCCTGAAATGTTTATATACGACAAATATATTTTTCAAGAATTTGATTGCCCATAATAAAGGGCGATTATAACACACAAGTGCGTATTATACGCGAATAAAAAAGTCTTGTGAACATTAATCAATCGGAAGGGGTGCTAATTAGGATTGTTCACTAGCCAATATATTAGCAAATATCCCAGTCGGCACTTATTACGTCGAATACGGTAATAAGGAATTACATTTCCCATGAAAGTAAACCCACTCTGTTGTTAACTGCTATGGCTAACCTCCAGATTGCAACTTCTCGGACAATACTCTAGATCCCATTTCCTAATATTGCAATTTATAATTATATGTAGACACTGCGTGAAAATTGGACCTTGTTTCTTTTTAATCAGGATAATTGGTAGCTGCTGAATTTGACTAGAAGACAAAGTGGGTTTGAATGACAAGCATCAAATTTCCTGGGACTGGCAATTGGACTGAGCATAGCGCCTCCTTTAATCAGTCATCATTTCTTAATTTTCAAATTTTGACTAACTGGGCTCGATCCAAGGACCAATCAGGACTCAATCGTATTTGTAATTTGTATAAAATATTATTTCATTTCTTCATTTCCTTATTCAGTCTTCAATTATATGAAAATAAAAAGATACATCTGCAAAATACACAGGAAAACAACTGTTATGTCTCAAAATGACTGATGCACAATGTGACCTCTTGTTAGTGCAAACACTAAATATACAAAGCAAACCCTTCTCGGACAGCAGTGAATACTTTTCCATATAATTCTGCACCCTAAGGAAACTATTTATTGTTTTGAATCACATAATGTTTTGCCAAATGAATTAAGAATTATAAGATCCTGGTCTCTCATACAAACTCAGACAAACCAAATGCTACAAGCCAACCTACAAAACATTGACATTATACATTTCCCCAGTTTCAGGCTAAAAATGAAGTGATGCGTTGACTCAGTTGTACCCAAGAGATATGAACAGTTTCATTTTAAAGATTGATAGTCTCATCAGCATGATAATATACCCAAAGGATGGTGTATGATATGGACTCTGCAAATTCAAAAAATCATTATCAAATGTGAATGCACAACGCAATTTAGTAAGTGGTCAAATGTGACAAATGAAATATTTGGGATAAAACTTTCTTAGTAGAGTACAGATTCTAGTACTTTTGGGGTTGAGTCCCATCCGGGATTCCAACCCACACTGACAGACTGAGGCACCTAATCACCAGCACACAAAGTCAGCGATCTAACCCACTCAGCCACTGAGGCTTCCACGAAAATGAAAGTCCAACAACTGGTAGTCTAGATCACGTACTTTGTGTACCCCTCTGACAAGTGTAAATTCAAAACCCAACCCAGAACAGAACTAGAATCTTTACTAAGAAAGTGTTATCCCAAATATAACATTTGTTACATTGTTCATAATTAAACATTGTGCTCTTCCATATTTTCATGTTTTGGACCTATAACATAACTTCAGTGGTCATGTTTCTAGTATTTGAACATGAGCCAGTCTATGATCTAAGCTGATTTTCTGAAGAGATGTTGGCATAACAAGCACATGGCATAAAACTCTGGGTCAAAATTTGGTCTTTATCACCATTTCTAGACACAGTAATGTAGATCATCTGTCCACCATTTGCAAAAGATAGAAATAACAAAATACAAATGTTCCATAAATTTCCTCACAATATTTCAAAGTCTACTGTACTTGAAAAATTTAAACATTCATCCCCACAAAACCCTTATCCTATTTCATGATGTATTTAATTTCTGCCTAAGTCTGACATTATGAAATCAGGTTTTGAAATTAAGAGGGTCCTGTGGTCCTTAGAGTATGGTATTTGAATCAAGAGAGCCCCTAAATCTTAAATTCTTAACTTAGGATTGTGTCAAGAACCCCTTAATTTCAAACTTAATTTCAAACATTTGAATAGGTTTTGCCTTATTTACTTTCAGCAAGTCCTACCAAGCAATACATACCCATACATGGTGGCGCTGACACTGTTTACTGGTTGACAGACAACAGTTCCACCTGTGCTATAACTGTTATAATGGCTATTCAATATGTAGAAGCAATTGAAATATGTGTCCGCTGTGAGCATGGTGAGTGTACTTAAAGGACTGAATAGAAAACTGGGACTGATTTTTTTCTTTTCTCCGTTGCATTATGTCCAGTTGTGATTCAAGCTGTCAGTGGACTAGCTCTTACTTGTACTTGACAAATGTCATACTTCAGAATGTCATATAAACATATTTATTTCCATAAGTTGGATGGATTGGCAAACAAGCAAATTTTGCTAATCTGAATGCCTCTCCCAAACATGATACATATACAAATTACAATGTATTTTGCATATATTACATTACATAAGTGACATTAAAGATAGTTATTGTTCTGTAAGTGTTTAATTACTGGATTATCTTTTGTAACTACAGCTACGTTATTATGTACAGCTACGTTATTATTTACATCCGGCACTTGAGAATGTCAAGTCAGCTGTACAATGATTAACTAAAAGGATATTTATAAGAGTTATTATTCCACTTGAAATAACTGATAATGCCAGTGTTTAAAATCAGGGATGAAAGTCTTGTCGTAATGTAAAACGTTGAAATTGTTGGATGACCCTACTTTCTAATATTAAAGAAGCAAATAGGGATTAAACCTCAAGGATCCCCATTCATTTATAACAATTACAAATAATGCAAACAGCTGAAAACTGAATTACAGTGGCAGAAGAAAGTATTATTCAACAACAAATTAATTACTTTTTGTTTTTGCATCACTAAATCACCGACCTCTATTCACACAGCATCATCCAATTTTAAACATCAAAGGCAAAGTCCTTGCCAAGAAAGATGTTGAAAAATCAGGTGGAATTTGACACTTTGACATAACGCCTGAAATGCTGTCCTCCCAAAATATCAACATACCAAGTCTAAAACAAAAACGTTAATGGTCCAGTGAGCCTGTTCCCTTTATCCTCTTAAAACATACAAATACCAAATGGCTGAATGATAAAGACAGAATGATTATTTATTCTCACATGTGAAAATCAATGAACTATGAAATGAAGCAGTCTGTTACCTGATATAATCCCAATAAACAAGACCCCGATCTTGATAAGGATACAACAACAACTGAAATCACTGGTGCATGAGTTTGTACAGGGTGGTCACCAAGCATTGTGGTATGTTGTGCCTGCTGTCAGCCATGAATGGAGGGTCTGAATAAACAGGGCCAAGTACCTTGAACCATGCTTGAATAAAATAGTAATTAAAATTACATAACAAGGGTAATACTTCAAAAACGTCTTAATGAACCACATTATAATCCTGGTTGTAATTAACTACTGTTCATGTGAATAACCAACCAGTGATTGGCACCATTCACTAACGAGATAATCGTTGAATATAACAATGTATTGTAAGATGATTGAGTGAGTTGGGTTTAACGCTGCTTCTAACAATATTCCAGTTACATCGCGGTGTGTCAGCTTAATGTGGGAGGAAAGCTGAAAGTAATGCAGTACTCTGACGTTTACCACTTCGGTGAAACCCACAAGCACGGGTATGGTGCTGACAAACCTAGAAACATAATCGAGCGAACCGGGATTCGAACCCACAATCCTAGGTTTCTGGCATGCCCAAGGGATGCAACTCTGCACAGAGAATCGCAGCGCCTTAGATGACTGGGCCACCCATGCCCCCGTATTGTAAGGGATTTTACACTGACAAATATATTTCTAAATAATCAATCAACACTTACAAAATTTTTAACTGCTATATGGCTAAGATTTCAGCAAACCATTAAATATACTTTGGTCTCTAAATTCAATAATAAAGTTTTAACAGCATTATGCGTCATAACATTTGTACTGTGAAAATGCAAAAGAAAAAATGTTTCAGCAATAATCAAAAGATGTAAAATTGAAACAAAATGTTAAACTATTATTCCATTAAATACTTTAGAAGTCTTTACACTATTTTCCAAATTTTCTTGCCATGTCAACATGGTTCTAATGGATTATAAATACCAAGGCTGGATATAACATAAGCTAATTGTACAGAGAGATAACATGGAGTCTATTCAAGTCAAAGTACCAGAAAGTATGTTCACAACATGTTCTCTTCTCCATAAACTGACATGACAGCTCTCATTCAATAGGTCAGATATATCAAACGTGTCTATCGTTAAACCTCTGCGGGTTTTCTATAGAGGTACATAAGTGTGCAAATCCCGCGATATTTCAATATCAATAGTATCAAAAGACCTCTTTTCAGGGTAATAATGTCCATGAATCTCATAATGTTGTTGGAAAAGTCAACATATACTGACAGAAGTTCGGAATAAAATCATGAAACAGTGATTTGAAACCTCAGTTCGACCATATCAGTACCAGGCAGGTGCCCGTTTTGTCAAAATGTCACGTTCAGTTTAAAAAAAAGTAAAGAAAATAATTTAACTTACCTTTTAAAACTCTCACAGTATAATCCTTTACGCTCCCGCGCCAACAAAGACGGGCCGCTGTCAATAGGCCTCTGATAATACCCTCTCACGACCATTCAGTTTACATTGGATACGGCGTGCCTTAAAATCAGGACAAAGCCGGTCGTTCTAAGTGAAATATTCTTTAAATGTTGTAAATTTCTTTGGCACGGTTGATGAAATATATCTTTTGTAACTAGTGAGGTTAAATTTGATCTAGATTTTAAAATTGTAATTCATCCCTTTTCCTGAAAAGCCCATTGAAATATAATCGGAACATTTTCCCGGTTACCTATGATCCGATTTGTCGATTTGTTTACAAGCTATTTGTTTACATTCTATATACTATATTCTTTGCAACTATCAACCGATACGTGTTTTGTAAGAATACGTCAGTTTGGTGGAAATCTTGATAAAAAACATTATTATGAGGCTAAATTAACAGGACATTTTGTCATTTAATTTACATTGTTCAAGTGTTTTACGGTATTATTAAAAGTACCAGATAGCTATGTTTGTGTTCTTTTTCAAATGTACATATTTGTTATCTATCAAATTTTTATTTGACATTCTTTACTGACATCATTTGATATTCTATTCATTGGAAGTTTGCGCCTCTTCTATACTTCTCTTTAGCTTTTCTTAGGGCTTCCTATGTCAATTTAAAGAAATTGTTACGGTTATAGTCAATGTATCGCACTTCAAATGTGAGGCCATACCAGTATTGTTTCTTGTCTTAGAGGTTTTCTTGGTTAACATGGAAAGACGCAGGTGTGAAATAAATATATATAAAAAATTAGGGTTGATTTGAGATTTATTTTCTTGAATTAACCACTTGAAACATAATTATTTTTTTGTTATAACATAAATTCTATATTCGGCGTACTAGTAAGCGCCCGGGTCTAATAGGCGCCCACGGCGATATTTGGTAATATATTGGGTAGTGAACAATCCCAATTAGTACCCCATCTGATTGATAAATGTACACAAGACTATATATTCGTGCATAATACGTTTGTTATATGCACCCTTAATTATGAGCAATTAAATTCTGGAAAAAATATATCTGTCGTATATAAACATTTCAGGCTGTCAGCACAAACAACGAAATTTACGATCTTTCAACTCTGTTGTTTTTCACAAAAATAATATTCTAATAAGAGGCCTCTATTTCTAATTTTGAGAGTGCGCTGGGCGCTTCCTACGGTATAACAAAATCATGGTCCTGATAAGAATATTTTCAATAAAAAACCCGATGTATCGTTCTTTCTTTCTTAATTTTGATTTTTTTCAGCAGACTCAATGAAACAAGAAGAAACACATTGGTTTGACATATATGTATCTGTTGAATAATATTTATTATTACCGCATTTACTTATCATTATTTTTATATGGGAAACACAACAAATGTTGTCAGTAAGTAACATTTATTATTTATCTTAGTAGGGTGGTTTCAGTTTTTTTTCTGAATTATTTTTAGCATTACTTCAACTCAACGGAAAAAAGCAGGGATACCTGGAATGAAAAAAGCCTTTTCTGTCATTCCTGGTCAGGGAAAATAATTGAAACAAAGCTTCATTATAAAGGAATTACCTTTACAGCAAATCCAGGTCGTGACTTCATGAAATGACAATGTATGTTGTTCACATACACATCATTTGTGTCATATTGATTAATGTTGTTAATCATTCATTAAAAGTTGTTTGATAAATAAAACTTTATTTGTTCCTATACACAATTGTTATAATTCTAAAACAAGTATTTGTAAAAAGATGTTGTTGACATGGTAAATTTTATTATCTTATACAATGACAGACCAATTTAATTGATTGTTTTATGAATGTTCTTGTTCTGTATTTCAATTTATAAATGTTATCAGGATTATTTTGAGATTAATTCCCCCAAACAAACAATTAAAAAAAGTGTCTAAGAAAACATATTTATTATCATATTTTTCTTATTTATTTATTTTTGTTTACTTTACCACATGTGTAGGATGGGCTCATCTGTTAAAGCAAGATAATAAATCTGCTAGGCCTGATATTTTGTGACATGAAATGAGGAACAGGCTATAACATCTTAAACATCATATGTTTGATAAATCATGACAATAATTGAATCTGCAAATATGATCAAAGTCCAGATTTCAACGAGGTAATTATATCTATTTGACCTAAGATGTTTCTTTCGATTTTATCTGTTGATTTTAAATTGACACATTTCATTTTACCTGTGATGTTCCAGGTTCACATTATGTTTGTTGAAATATAAAAAAAAATTAACACAAGAATAACATAATTTTGGCCCATTTTGCCCCTGAAGGAAATAAAGTCAAGTATTTTATCAAAAACATATTTGTGGGAAGATATGTTATTGAGAAATGTGGTATCAATATGTTGTAACGATGTCTCCCATCGATTATGCAAGCAGTAGTTGTAACGAAAATGGTAGACACTCTTTGAATACGAAGACAGTCCTTACGATTGTTGGATAGCTTTACTTATCATTAAGTTTATTCGAAACTATGTCTCAAAGTCAACGAATGTCAAGCGCGTCACTTCCGTAAACAGAAATGGCGCTGTAAGAAGAAACAGGCTCCGAAGTATCGATCGATATTTGGTCTAGTATGACTGTGCTCGCCTGTTTCATTGCTTAACTCTCGTCCTAACAGAATTCAGCCAGTTCCCATAAGATTGAATCATTGATCCTTCTTCGATGGGGGTTTACTGAGCAGCAGACGGTATCTTTCGATTTCTTTGAGGACATGGAAAAGGTTTCGGTGGATGGGAAATACACCGTTTAATTGTTTGCCTTTTACAAACGAACGAACCGTGGCGGTTTATTCACCAAGAATATTACTTGGTTATAGTTAGGTGTAAGGATAATTTATCACATTTGGAACTGGTGGCCCGATGACATCATGGTTCCTTGAAGTGCAACGGAGGGGAATCCCAATGTGAAGATTCGTTTGGAGCAGTAAGCTGAGTAGGCTTATAAGCACACAGGTTTGTCAGTCATGACACTAACGGAACATTCTGTTTAGAACAAAAGACACAGCTGTTTTATTTTAGTTTTATTGTTTTACTGGTACAAATGATTTGCTATGCAAAAATCTTCTGAAATTCGACAGTTCCCAAGAGATCATCCAGTTAAGGCCCCTTTGGCTACATTTGACACTATTGACTTGGGTGATGAGCTTCCGAAGGCTGCTATTTGTTCTTCCTTGAAAATTCAAAGGCCTGAACAGCCACATAGTCTAGCCACTGCTGTAAGCCAAGTTCCTTCTCACAATAGCACACAGGCATGTCATCCTTGTGCACAGTCACAGTCAGATAAGTCTAAGCAACAAGTTCAGGCAAAGGAATCTAATTCACTAAGAAATGCCCTTGGTAGAGATGGAAATAAGATCAAGAGTGGTGGGCAAGTAGAAAGAGATCAGGTATATTCACCAGGAAGGAATGTTCCCCCAGTGAATTCAGATGCAGTTTATCGTGATAGAGAGAATGAAGAAGGGTTTGAAAATTATGTCTATATAAGTCATATTCCATCAAGAGATTTGAAAGAGAAAGCCATTATTGTTGGGACAAGGAAGCCCGTTGAAGGTCAGAGTATTGAAGTGGGGAGGGTTCAGCCTACTTCCCAACCAGTTACCAAGATTGAGCCTCCTTCAGTACCTAAGTTATCACGGACATCATCATTGTCATCTTCAAGTTCTGATTCAGAATCGGATGTACGTTGTGTGAGACCAGTGAAAACAAGGAGACCACTGCAGGTGAGAACAAATATTACTAACAGCCCACGTTCAAGCCCTGTTACTCTCTCTCCTGAAATAATTGACCCAACAACAATAACATCACCTTCCAAAAGAAAGGCATATGAGAAACGCCTACAGCGATTGCAAGTCAAAACTTCTCCAATTGCCAGACCTAGAAGCACTACACCAATAAATGTGGTTACTCTCGAAGAATATGTTGTACTAAGTTCCCCAGAGAAATCTCCTAATTCACCCAGTGTTGCCGAAAAACTGAAAATCACCTTGCCACCAGATGAATTTTGTGTGAAACCCAGAAGTCCTAGAAAGTGTCAGAGGGTGAAAAGTAGCTCAGAAGAAGATTCCTGTTTTGAATTTAATGAGGAACTTCTATTTAGTCACACTCGATCTGCTTTGTTAATTACCGAAGACGGAAAAGTACCAGACTCCCCTCGAAGAGTGTTGATTCCACCAACTATTTCCCCTTCATCGTCCCCAAAACTTGCACCTGCGACAAAACTAAAGAAAGAATTTGACGGAGTGCCAGGGACACCTACGCTTGTTTATATCCAGTCCCCTGACCACGAGAACTGGGCAACATTTCCTGATACCATAGACTCAAACCTTGCCGAAAGTGATAACTGCCAAACTAACCCACTCAGAGCTGGAAACAATAAGGACAATTCTACAGAGAGTGATAGCAGCAAACCTGCCCCCTATGCAAATAAACCTTCAGTTGATCCTTGTGATATAAACAACGAAGAAGAGGAATTCTTAACTATTAATATTGAAGATACTGGTGCCAGTGGAAAGTGTGGAATAGACATTGTTCTGTCTTCTAGTGGGAGCAGTAACATACCCAGCCCCTCAACCCCCGAGAAATCCCCCTTAGAAACCCCCCTGCCGAATCAGAATGGGGAGACTGTGAGCTGTTCCGAATCTCTTCCAATCTCTCGCACCTCCAGTGTCAAAAGCACCAAAGAGGAAGAACTGGTAGAGAAAGTGCTGTCCTCCTCTCCTAGAGAAACATACCTGTAGACAACCAAGCCAAAATAGCAGTAGAAATGGTGGTAAGTACATGTAACATTTTTTACATCTCTGATTAATTTCAGGAACAACATTCTTCCATTTTGTATGACGGTGAATTGTGTTTTATGGTTATCATAAGTCCATTTATCATCACCAAAAGTTATCATCTCGTAATAGCCACAAAACAAGTGACTGTTTCTGTGCACCTCAGATAATGTACTCGGTGTGTGCTTGGTGATGTCTTTGATTCGGTCCTTCCTGGAAAATGTTTTGCCTTGATCATGTTGATCACATTGCAAATATTCTGGGCATGAAGTTTCCTTAAAAGACACATATTTTTATTTTTGTGCAGTAGCACTTACTGTAATGGCAAAATGGATATCAACAATGTCATCATATTTTCTGGTTTTATATCCTTCCTATTTCACTGGTAACATAGACAATGATGGAGGTATTTGAGCATATTTAGGTATATTTTTCACTCTGGTTGTGTTTCTTGGTTTGTCAGCACCATTCAGAGCTCCAGATAAGCTGCGTATCTGCGTAAAATACGCATCAGAAATGCAGAAATACGCAGTAAAATAAAATCCAAGCGTATCAAATTCGCAACGAACATTCCAGATACGCTACAAAAATAAAACTTGTGCGTATCATCATAATATTGTGAAGTAACACTGCGTATTCAATTAGCAAATCAGCAACTTATTTTGAAATTATAAACGGGCATTCCGTCAACCTTGCCAAACTCCATGATGACAGTTACATCATGATCATTTGCCACCACACGTTCTTGTGGAAGCATCGTGGTATTTGTGAGTCCAATAAAGCTCTCTAACCCACATGACACCAGTTTGCAGGGACTAGATGAATAGTGTTGTTAAATATTTAACTTAAATACCCACATGTGTAAAAACTAGTGGGTTACAGAAATTTGAATAGAATTACTGATACCCAATGATTTTAAAATGCATGGGTAAAATATCCACAACACCAAAAACTTATCTGGAGCTCTGACCATTGTTGTGCTTGTGGGTTTAACCAAAGTAGTAAATGTCTGAGTGACCTGCGTCACCTTTGGACATCAAGCTGACACACTGTGATGTCAAAGTGGCATTACGCCCAACTCACTCTGACTTTCTTACACAGTGTTTCTCCTAGACATGGATATCAGCAGCATATCATGCAGCAAGGGGATGACAGTATTACCAGTTGACCACTGTTTTTCTCAGTTCACTTTTGATTTAATCAAGTTTGTTGAACCATAAACAAACAATTCTGGAACTACACCATGGAAATACAGGTGTCTTAGTTATTGACCATGTTGACTGTCCGATTTGTTTATGTGTCTGTTTCCTGTCAAAGTCACTCAAAGGAAGCAGTCATGGGAATGATAATTGATATGAATAATGGATGATTTTATATCAAGTGAAGAACAGCTCTCAAGGAGTGCAGGAAAACCCAAATATTTAAGAAATATTGCTGCATTCTCATGCTCATGTCAATGCATATCAGATTGCATTGTAATAGACTAGATTCTGAAATTAGTTGTGAATTAAGGAAGTTCCATGAGTCTTTGGCATGGTGTGCCATGTGTGCGTGGTGACCATTATATCAGGTCACTATGACCTTGTAGCAATTGCAGAACAAATGCTTGTAGACATGAACATATGTCGATTAGCAGGAATGTGCAGGCCATTGATCATGCCAATGCTTATCTTCAATGATTTTTTTCAAATTTTATTTTTGTACATCAATTGTACGTAATTGATGGATATGATAAATTCAGACAACTTGCTGGTGACAAAAGGCCTTAGGAATATTTGGGTGTATCAACACGATACAGTGTTCCCTCGTTATTGCGCCCTTCGATATAGCGCTAACTCGGTTATAGCGTGCGGTAAAGCATGGCTCCCAAAATTTACTAACATTTTCAATGAGCTCAAGTTTTCCAATGAAGCGATGTTTCAGAAAACATTATCAGCTGATCACCGCGTTCACGTAACACCGGAAATACCAGTCAACAAATCCGAAAAGAAGTATGCAATTTGATCCTATTTATATAATATCTGGTAATAAAAAAAATGTTCATTGTTTATCTGGACTAATGTTTGCAATATATTTTTTAAATTATATTCAAAATTCCATTCAATAATGTTTACAATAATTTCGGCGAAATCGTATGCGAAGTGATCGGTAGATCGCACAACTCACCGTTATTTACAGCAACCACGGTCAGATTACCGCTATTGACACCTTGAAACGAACTTTAGTTGCAAGAGAATGGATACACATATCATAAATGCCGTACCATGACTCGCTAATTGTCATATTTGAGGCAATTTGACTATTAAATGTCAACATAACATTTTCGCAATCAAAATACATGTAGCGCGGGAAGTCCCTATGGTGACTGGTCAAAATCGTTCCATACATAAAAAAATATCCTGCATACCATCTGTACCAAAGTGTTATGCTTTTGGTTCTTATAATTTTAAGTATATATGGTGGAAGCTGCAACTAAAATGACACAATATTGGAATATCAGAATATATTATTCCTGATAAAATAATAATTTCAGATACAATTTCTTCCGACCAGTGCATCAAATTTCTTTAAAGTGGTATCACTGGGTACGTTTTAACTGAATCACCGGTAGATTGGGAGGAAACGTGTGCACAGCTGATTGCTATTTCCGGCTTAGTTTATGAGAAAATACACGGTAATCTTACGTGGTTATGGTGATAGTTTGTAATCATGGTAGTCACAAAAGAAGAGTGTAGTAATAATGTTTGACTTTGGATCATGTAGTCATAATGTATGACTTTGGATCATGTAATAATAATGTTTGACATGGGATCATGTAGTCATAATGTTTGACTTGGAATCATGTAGTCATAATGTTTGACTTGGGATCATGTAGTCATAATGTTTGACTTGGAATCATGTAGTCATAATGTTTGACTTGGGATCATGTAGCCATAATGTTTGACTTGGGATCATGTAGTCATAATGTTTGACTTGGGATCATGTAGTCATAATGTTTGACTTGTTTTATTTAGGATCATGTAGTCATAGTGTGTGACTCGGCTGATTGTATATGTCAACAAACCCCAGCAGTGTCACTGTCTGGGAAGTTGGTATGCTATCAACCACAAGGTTCCAGACCAAGACTTGATTATTTACAAGCTTTTAAAACAACATTTTTTCAGTCTCTTGCACAACTGGTTTTTATGATGTGGGATGTTTCTGTGTTTTCTCAGATGAATAATTTACTCTTTGTGGTTGGACATGATGGAATTGTACATGATATATTGTAGCATGTTGTAGGTCACCTGTAACCAACTGCATCAAGCTCTTCCACCAAACATTGTCATGCTCCTAGTATGGATTTACTCCATGTGTAAACTGTTTGTTTCTGTATAAATTTTATAATATGAGTGTTTAACATCAGAAGAACAAAAGTAATCACTCATGATTATTTCTGGAACCTTTACCAGTTAGTAACTATAGTTAATGTCAGTTACTGTCGTTAATGTCAGTTACTGTAGTTAATGTCAGTTACTGTAGTTAATGTCAGTTACTGTAGTTAATGTCAGTTACTGTAGTTAATGTCAGTTACTGTAGTTAATGTCAGTTACTGTAGTTAATGTCAGTTACTGTCGTTAATGTCAGTTACTGTCGTTAATGTCTGTTACTGTAGTTAATGTCAGTTACTGTAGTTAATGTCAGTTATTGTAGTTAATGTCAGTTACTGTCGTTAATGTCTGTTACTGTAGTTAATGTCAGTTACTGTAGTTAATGTCAGTTACTGTAGTTAATGTCAGTTACTGTAGTTAATGTTAGCATGGTCTGTAACTGTGGCTAATGTTAGAAACCGTGGCAAGTGTGAGACTGGTGAAGGTGATGAGACATTATATACTATATACCATAGACCACTCCAGCTGTGACTGATTGTGATGAGATGTGACATACCAGAGACCACTCCAGCTGTGACTGAATGTGATGAGATGTGACATACCAGAGACCACTCCAGCTGTGACTGATTGTGATGAGATGTGACATACCAGAGACCCCCCCAACTGTGACTGAATGTGATGAGATGTGACATACCAGAGACCCCCCCCCAACTGTGACTGAATGTGATGAGATGTGACATACCAGAGACCACTCCAACTGTGACTGAATGTGATGAGATGTGACATACCAGAGACCCCCCAACTGTGACTGATTGTGATGAGATGTGACATACCAGAGACCACTCCAACTGTGACTGAATGTGATGAGATGTGACATACCAGAGACCACTCCAACTGTGACTGAATGTGATGAGATGTGACATACCAGAGACCCCCCCTAATATGACTGATTGTGATGAGATGTGACATACCAGAGACCAACCCAACTGTGACTGAATGTGATGAGATGTGACATACCAGAGACCATCACATCTGTGACTGAATGTGATGAGATGTGACATACCAGAGACCACTCCAGCTGTGACTGAATGTGATGAGATGTGACATACCAGAGACCAACCCAACTGTGACTGAATGTGATGAGATGTGACATACCAGAGACCATCACATCTGTGACTGAATGTGATGAGATGTGACATATCAGAGACTCACCCAACTGTGACTGAATGTGATGAGATGTGACATACCAGAGACCGTCCCAACTGTGCCATGTGAGACAGAATGTGATGAGATGTGATATACCAGAGACCGTCCCAGCTGTGCCATGTGAGACGGAATGTGATGAGATGTGACATACCAGAGACCCCCCCAAATGTGACTGATTGTGATGAGATGTGACATACCAGAGACCAACCCAACTGTGACTGAATGTGATGAGATGTGACATACCAGAGACCATCACATCTGTGACTGAATGTGATGAGATGTGACATATCAGAGACCCCCCCAACTGTGACTGAATGTGATGAGATGTGACATACCAGAGACCGTCCCAACTGTGCCATGTGAGACAGAATGTGATGAGATGTGATATACCAGAGACCACCCCAGCTGTGCCATGTGAGACTGAATGTGATGAGATGTGACATACCAGAGACCACTCAAACTCCGCCATGTGAGACGGAATGTGATGAGATGTGACATACCAGAGACCGTCCCAGCTGTGCCATGTGAGACGGAATGTGATGAGATGTGACATACCAGAGACCACTCCAACTGTGCCAATTGAGACGGAATGTGATGAGATGTGACCTACCAGAGACCGTCCCAACTGTGCCATGTGAGACGGAATGTGATGAGATGTGACCTACCAGAGACCACTCCAACTGTGCCATGTGAGACGGAATGTGATGAGATGTGATGCAACAGACCACCAGGATGAAACTGTCAATGGAAAATCAATGGTAACCACGTTCATGCAACTTTGTTGGAGCTACTTTACTGATATGCGCTCTGTGTTAAACATAGAATGAACAAAATATTGCCTTGAATACTGATTCACTATTCTGTAGCCTAGACCAATCACTGGTCAGCTCTACATTTGCCTGACATCCATACCTTGTCAGCTTGTGATGGGTTCAACATGGTTAACCTCTTAAGTCATGTGGTACAGGTGTCTGACCTCACAGAAGGTGCATGGTTTGTTTCCCTCCTAGGGACTATTCCCAATACATTTGCATCCACAGGCTAATCAAGTTCTTTTCCGATTTGAACAAAATATATCTCAGCATCCCATGTGTTCTTAGGGATGCCATCAAACCCAGCAAAGCGCTTGCTTCAAGTGAACCAGAATTGCCTTCCCATCTAGCTTTCTGTCATTATCATACCAAAAATTAATGTTCAGATCTATTCTAAGGAAACCAAACAGCTGAAAATGTAGTTTGAATGCTCTCTGATCAAATCATGGTAATATGTCATAATTAATATGTGTAGAATCTTGCTCTCTGCAGATGGCTTATCATTATCAGTGTTCACGATTAGGCATGAACATGATGAACGTCAAGAGGTCCTTGTCATTACCCCAGTGCTAAAAATAAAAAGGTTAGGGTGTAGCTAGATTAAAATACTTCGGATAAAACCTCAAGAATCTGAGGACTGCCCATCATGGCCAATCCTCGTTCGAAAACTGATTATTATTTATATTTTGTAAATATCTTCCTGCATGTCCTGTTCACCAGTGAATTATTTCAAATCAAAAGTCACAAGTGTGCTTCAAGGGACATTGTTGAAGTGTGCCTGCTTGTGTTTCATTTGGGCAACCCTGCTACCCTGTTCTTCAAAGGACGTTGTTGAAGTGTGCCTGCTTGTGTTTCATTTGGGCAACCCAGCTACCCTGCTATTAAAGGGACATTGTTGAAGTGTGTCTGCATGTGTTTCACTTGGGCAACCCTGCTATCCAATGCTTCAAGGGACATTGTTGAAGTGTGCCTGCTTGTGTTTCATTTGGACAACCCTGCTATCCAGTGCTTCAAGGGACATTGTTGAAGTGTGCCTGCTTGTGTTTCATTTGGGCAACCCTGCTATCCAGTGCTTCCTCGGACATTGTTGAAGTGTGCCTGCATGTGTTTCATTTGGACAACCCTGCTACCCTGCTCTTCAACGGACGTTGTTGAAGTGTGCCTGCTTGTGTTTCATTTGGGCAACCCCGCTACCCTGCTCTTCAAGGGACATTGTTGAAGTGTGTCTGCATGTGTTTCATTTGGGCAACCCCGCTACCCTGCTCTTCAAGGGACATTGTTGAAGTGTGCCTGCTTGTGTTTCATTTGGGCAACCCCGCTACCCTGTTCTTCAAGGGACATTGTTGAAGTGTGCCTGGATGTGTTTCATTTGGGCAACCCTGCTATCCTGCTCTTCAAGGGACATTGTTGAAGTGTGCCTGCTTGTGTTTCATTTGGGCAACCCTGCTACCCTGCTATTAAAGGGACATTGTTGAAGTGTGCCTGCATGTGTTTCATTTGGACAACCCTGCTATCCAGTGCTTCAAGGGACATTGTTGAAGTGTGCCTGCATGTGTTTCATTTGGACAACCCTGCTATCCAGTGCTTCAAGGGACATTGTTGAAGTGTGTCTGCTTGTGTTTCATTTGGACAACCCTGCTATCCAGTGCTTCAAGGGACATTGTTGAAGTGTGCCTGCTTGTGTTTCATTTGGGCAACCCTGCTATCCAGTGCTTCAAGGGACATTGTTGAAGTGTGCCTGCATGTGTTTCATTTGGACAACCCTGCTATCCAGTGCTTCAAGGGACATTGTTGAAGTGTGCCTGCTTGTGTTTCATTTGGACAACCCTGCTATCCAGTGCTTCAAGGGACATTGTTGAAGTGTGCCTGCTTGTGTTTCATTTTGGCAACCCTGCTATCCAGTGCTTCAAGGGACATTGTTGAAGTGTGCCTGCTTGTGTTTCATTTGGGCAACCCTGCTACCCTGCTCTTCAAGGGACATTGTTGAAGTGTGTCTGCTTGTGTTTCATTTGGGCAACCCTGCTACCCTGCTCTTCAAGGGACATTGTTGAAGTGTGCCTGCTTGTGTTTCATTTGGGCAACCCTGCTATCCAGTGCTTCAAGGGACATTGTTGAAGTGTGCCTGCTTGTGTTTCATTTGGGCAACCCTGCTACCCTGCTCTTCAAGGGACGTTGTTGAAGTGTGCCTGCTTGTGTTTCATTTGGGCAACCCTGCTACCCTGCTCTTCAAGGGACATTGTTGAAGTGTGCCTGCATGTGTTCATTTCTGATCATTTCGGAACCCATGGCCCTATGTTTCTCAAACCTGGCTTATTGGTTTCAGAAGTATGTGTCACTTGACCACTAGTACCCCATCAGTCTGAAACTGTGCCTGTCACATACTATGTGTAAATAATAGGTCATGACCTATGTACAGTCCTAAAGTACTCACGGAAATGAAAAAACCCTGTTTTTTCGACCTCAGATCTTAAATAAATGCAGTTAATAAACAAAATATGTAAATATTCCAACAACTCCATTAGTACTAATTGGGCCTTAGCACAAATACAGCGTATCAAAGGTTTTTATGCCTTTTTACAAGTAAAAGTGTGTAAAAATGTGAATAAAACGGACTATTGTGAAACAGGGCATAACCAGGTGTAAGTAGATCAAGGTTAATGTCCATGCGCTATGACACCTTGACGACAGGTGAGAAACAGGTGCATAATGCCTATACTCTGTTTCTGCTATGTCAATTTCGACTTAGTTTTATTTTTGAATGTTGAAAGTGACGACAAATTACCTCCTGTAAAGTACATTTTGTATTGTTCACTGAGATCAAACTGGCAAATCCAGACTAGTACTTTTCCAGTTGTTTTGTTATTTCGTATTTACAGCGAAGTAACACTTTGTGTCGATTTTTAAATTGAGAAAAACAGGTTTTTTTCATTTCCGTGAGTACTTTAGTTTGACATTTTATCATATTATGAGAATCCATCACATTTTGTTCACTCTTTGCTTTTCCTGACAGATGATATAAATTCAGTTGAGAAACATAACCAAGAAAAACTGATTTTTATTAACACTTTGAGCAAGAAGCACAAAAGGCATGGTTAGACTCTATTGATCATATCCAAATAGTCCACAGTTCATTACGGAACAGTGGTTAATGTAAAATTTGTGGAGAAAACAACTAGCCCCTCCAGATTTTCACTAGTCTTGGATGAAAAGACTGATGTCCGTGACTAAACCTGAGAGGGCTCTTAGCATGGTTAGTGTTAATTTTCTTGTCTCAGAAGAATAAGACCGTTGAATCATGGGATGACAAATACAGACACCTGTCGCTTCTCATTATCTCAACCTGGTGTGAAAGCAATGTTGTCACGATCATACTATTGAAATATCACCATTAGAAATTCGCACTAGTCCTATAGCCCTTGCCAAACTGCCCAATAGTTAAGGTATCATAAGAACAAGTGGAACTTTGCCCCTTTTAAGGGTTTTGCTATCTGTTATCATTATAAGAACTAGTGGACTGAAACTGCTAGTTTCAAACACTGAATATGAATTATGTTTATATAACTGTTCAGTTATTTAGATTCTTTTCAGGAAATTAGTTCAATCTGTGGCAATAAATGGGATGATGAGCATGATGAGGATGAAAACTGATTCTTCCCTCGTAACTTGTTTTCCTTACTCAGTGATTTCCACATGAGCTTCACGACTCATCAGACAACTAGCTGCATCCAGGTAACAGCTGAGCTTGATTCAATTTTAGATATGAAAGTGATAGGATGTTTGGCAAATGATCAGTAATATTCAGCTTGTCAGTGAACGTCACTCAAAATCAATATCAGTATTGGGATCGTGACATGAATTTCAAATCTTATCTGTACTTTATATCATCAAGCCAGTTATGTAATGCACATTGGACTGGAATAGAATGATCGGATTATCAATTGAACATGACTTGTGACATGAGACTAGACGGCTGAGGAAATTATTACTTTGTAAATCATGTACATAACGTAATGTTTTGTTTTATACCCCAGCAATATCCCAGCTATATCATGACAGCTTGTAATTAATTGAATCTACACCAGACAAGCTAGTGATTGATGTTATGAGTATAGTCTGAGCCGTAATCTCTCCCTCAGGATCATTTCTTGTACTGTGCTGTCCGACGGATTTCTGGTTGCTGACCTTACCATGCTTACTTGACCAAACTGAATTTTACTTCACTCGGGCTTTGGGCTAGTTGCAAACTGTGAGTTATGTCCCACGCTGTTGGGGTCTGACACACAATCGACCTGGTCACCAAGCCTGACCACCCAATATCCATTTAAGTCACTTCTAGGCCTAGGGCAAGCATACATTGCAGGGACCTATTCTAACCTGGAATCCTGACGAGGGACCAAAACCAAAATTTCTGAAAATGTTAACATGGTTAACATTAACATATATCAGATGCCACAGCATCATCAGTTTAAACACCCACTCCTATCTAGCTATAGAATGTCAGAATTAATTACAGATGGGTATTCATTCATGAGGAATAGATAATTTGTTATTTCCAGTTTTGAGTATTTTTCTATAGAAACTACCATTGTCATTTTAAGGAAAACGTGAAATGCCAAACCTGCAAAGAAACTTCATTGAAGTCTACCTATTGTTCTGATGACATACTGATATTTAATATCATGAGCAATGGCCGTATTATTCTTCTACCAAGAACTGATGCAGATATATTCAGCAAGATGCCTTTACCTAATTTGTGTCTGTGTTTGTGATTGATACCAAAATCGGTGTTTGCCAAGTGCGTTCACCTTGAGAAGTTATTGATCTGCTACCAGCAGGACAAAAATAGCAAATACCAAATCTGTTCCTTGCAAGACATGACAAGTTTGTGCTAAATTATTCTGGATCGCTTCATTCCTTTATCGGGGCGGTCGGGTAGCCTAGTGGTTAAAGTCTTCGCTCGTAACACCAAAGGCCCTGGTTCGAATCCCTACATGGGTACAATGTGTGAAGCCCATTTCTGGTGTCAGCTGGTGTGATATTGCTGGAATATTGCTTAAAGCAGCGTAAAACCATACTCACTCAATTCATTCTTTATCTACAGGATGCATGTTTTCTGCTTAGAAATTAGTAAAAGTAATGATGGATAAGTTTCAAGGGAGCTCTATCAATGTGATAAAATGTGTACAGTTCATATCCAGGTTATGACAAGAACAGATTTGTCACTTGATATGACATGTACAGTGTTTTGATGTTCATATGTTTTTAATGACATCTTAATCTTGAAATGACGTAAACCCTGGCATGAATAAATACTGAAGCAATGTTTCTTATCATTTAGACCCTTCAATCCCAAACTCTTTGGTTTTAGTGTACATTGCGAAAGGTTTGGCGGCATGACCGTTTAAGAATATCCTCATTACGACCCATATCTTAGTGAACAAAATGAAGAAATATACTTCCTAACTATCGTCACAATGCATGTCTAAACTGACAGTGACACTCACAACAATCTTTGAATTTACCCCAGAATCTCTATGACACATCTTTACAATCACTTTTCAATGATCAGCCAATTGATCAATGATTGCTAATATTTGCAATTGCCACCGGTTCATTAACAACTTCGGAAACCTTTCCCGTCACGACTATCGTGTCGGCCATTTTGATGTCCAGCAAATGTATTACTGCTCACTGTAACGTCTGACTTACTGAGATAGTTAACAGACCTTTCCCATCTTATGAGTGAGTTTGATTTTATGCCGCTTTTAGCAATATTCCAGCAATATACCAGAAATGGGCTTCACACATTGTACCCATGTCGGGAATCGAACCCGGGTCTTTGGCATGACGAGCGAACGCTTTCACCACAAGGCTACCCGACTGCCCCTCCCATCTAATGATGATATTTGAATGTGTTTGTTTTAACCATGTTAACCAAAGTGCAAAATATGTTACTGGGGAGTAATTTAAGCATACATTCACTCATGTCACCCTCTCCTTTTGAGGAATAGTTTTTCCTTTTTCCACTTTCTACATTTTATAAATTAGAATTGGAATATATATTTTTTATTTAACAATCAAAATGAATGTTTGGGCCATTGGGGCTTTGACAGGGATGCCTTGACTTTCATTCTTAGTTTCAAACACTGTTGATTGTCTGATCATGTGTTGTGACAAGGTGGTTCATGCAGCGTTACTTTATGTAGTTGATGTTACTTCACAGAATACATTAAGTAGACTGTTTTAGACAAAGACAACCCTAGTAAGGCACTGATAGCCCAGTGGTAAGAGTTACAGCTGCCAGGATCCACTGGTCAAGGTTCTAAACCAGATATACTCACTCCAATTCCAGTACTCATTCATGAGAGATAATTTGTTGTTCCATATTTCGAGTAGCTGTCTCTAAATACTTATATATTACCATTGAAATTTTAGAATGAAAATGAAGAAAATTGTATGAAATGTACAACTTGCATAAACGATTCACTGAAGTCTACCTTGTGTTCCGATGATGTGCTGATATCAGTTATAATCCCACATCTAGCAGCATGACACTTAGCTTGTAACATCAAACACTGCCAGATTTGCCTTAACGCGTGTATCAATAATCTGTGTTTGGGGTATAAATTCTGTTTGAAAACCTCAGTTTCCAGAGATCTTATGAAATATATAGGACAACATTCGCACTAGTCCCTCATAAATGATCATCAGCAGACAATCATTGATCTACCGCTATCTAAATCAGGTCCATGGGAAACAGTCCTTGCATCAATGTCCATTAGTCCATACATGTCTCCACCTAATCTAAACAAGTATTGTGAGGAGGCCACAAAATCTCAGGGACGAGGGTTGCTAATGACCTTGACAGAACGTGTTGATGCCTGCATGATGTCCTACAGAAGCTGTGAGCTGAGACAATCAGTTTAATTGAGCTTACTTGAGGAAGGTGTGGGTGTATACACTCCCAGCCCTGGTGGCCACACTGGAACTCGCCCATGGAGTCCGTCATGGTCGTCCCGATCAATATCTGTGTCCACCATGTCGCTGCAGTCGTACCTCTTTCATGTGTTCAGCTCCTTTCAAACATGGAGCCTTTTGTTATTGGAGATGACTATTTGAAGTGTTGTACTGTACAGCTTGTCAACTGTCTCTCACTCTTGGAACCTTTCATGTCTGTTACGTATTTGGTTTTTGTAACGGATAGAGGATGAGTGATGGTACTTTATGTACAGGATAAAACTAGACTGTGGGGTTATGCTTGGGGTTGTAACAACCTTGGAAAGAAAGCTATAGGAAAGTAAGACCTTAGTTTTCTTTCCTCGCCCATTGATATTACTTTCCCCAGTTTTCTTTCCTGGCCCTGGGTCTTACTTTCCTTCTGCTTTCTTCCCTTGCCGGGGGTCTTACTTTCCCAGGGGGCGGTCGGGAAGCCTAGTGGTTAAAGCGTTCGCTTGTCACGCCGAAGACCCGGGTTCGATTCCCGACATGGGTACAATGTGTGAAGCCCATTTCTGGTGTCCTCCGCCGTGATATTGCTGGAATATTGCTGGAATATTGCTAAAAGCAGCGTAAAACCATACTCACTCACTCACTTACTTTCCCTCAGCTTTCTTTCCTTGCCAGGCAGGATCTTACTTTCCCCACAACTTTCTTTCCTTGCACTGTCGGTCTTACTTTCCCTCAGCTGTCTTACCTCGCCCTGGGTCTTACTTTCCCCACAACTTTCATTCCTCGCCCTGGGTCTTACTTTCCCTCAGCTGTCTTACCTCGCCCTGGGTCTTACTTTCCCCACAACTTTCGTTCCTCGCCCTGGGTCTTACTTTCCCCACAGCGTTCTTTCCTTGCTCTGTTGTTCTTACTTTCCTTCAGCATTCTTTCCTGACCCAGGGTCTTACTTTCCCTCAACTTTCTTATGCTCAAGCTCCACAAAAAACATATCAGTATATATTGTGAACAGATATCACACTAATGGCACTTTTTCCTTTCCACATAAACCCACGGCATCTGTGTCAGTCTTGAGTAACCATGCAGCTCGAGCAGCACTGTTGTATAAAGTGTATTGGTTGGAGTACATAATGGGGACATAACTGTACTACATGTGACACAAGGACGAACACCTACTGCATCAGTGCCTTTAGTGGTCGTCTAATTAGTGCTTGGTAGCTTTTGAACTTAGTCTTAACAAGGCTCACAATAGGAAAGTGTTGCATATGATGAAGGAATGTCATCAGCTGACCACTGTCGATTGATCATATTTTGCTCTGTTTATCACCTGTAGATGGTTTCAGGATGGTCTGTCTCCTCTTATAGATGAGGTTGATTTGTTGCCTTCAGCATCCATCTCTCAAATAGACTAGGTAGGCTGCAGAAGTATCATGCCTGAATATGCTGGACTATGGCTTGAGGGGCACTTCTTGGTGGACCAGGGAGGTAGTTACAAGGGTGTCATGACTCTAGGGCTGGGACGAGTCCAAATTTACTACCCGGGTACCCAACCCTCTATCACCTGACCCTACCCGGGTACCCAACCCTCTATCACCTGACCCTACCCGGGTACCCACTGTAGGTCTCAGGAGATGTCTCAAAATGTCCGACTGGGAACATTTTTAGCATAGCCCTGGCAAAACATATTTAGATACAGTAAACTACGGTTATAACAAACACGCTTATAACGAACTGACGGATATAACAAACTAACTTTTTAGTCCCGACTATTTGCTGTAGTTTGCTGTTTATATGCGTATAACGAATTACGGTTGTAATAAACTAAAATTAGTAGTCCCTTTGAGTTTGTTATAACCGTAGTATACTGTACATGTATTAAGCAATCTGGTCATTCATACACTGAAGCTGAATTAAGTTATATCTTTATTCAACCACATGAAAAATTCAGAAGGAATGGGTGCTTAGTCAGAGAGAAATGCGAACATTAGTGACTCGTAGTGTAACCATAGAGTTCTCAATAATTTTTGTCATTAAACCACGGGTCCGACTAGTCCTGTGGGTACCCGGGTCCTACTTAGTACCCACTCAACCTGGGTACCCGAGTTACCCGTCCCACCCCTACATGACTCACTCATGTATCGATGCATTGAGTGGACACCTGGTGTCATCCTCATACATGGTACATGTACCCATGTATCAGTTCACATTTTGATTCTGTATCAACATGATGATTTATCCATCCTTAACATGTACAAGGTTTGTTTAGTCTTGCCTGATATCTACTCCAGCTATCATTACACGAAACAAATGCTATACTATATTGCACCATTCATTTAGAAAACTAATTAGCTGAGGACAGAAAATACGCAATATTGGATTTACAACTCCATGTGGTGTTCACGTGACAAAGGACAGAGTTAGGACAAAATGGCTGCTGTTAAACCCATAGTTGAGTTATAGAGAGATATGTGTATATTTGGAATGTGTATTGAACTGGATTTTGTATTGCCGTATATTGCCATACTTTAACCTGTATTGCGACACGTATTGCAATATATTGCCAATTTACATTTTCATGAGTTAATCAGAGTTATACCCTGTATTAATGTCAGAGACCATCAGTCAGTGTCCTTTATTTCGGACGATGTCAAGCTCATGACAGCTTCGTTATACTCTCGGTATAGAGAGCTCCACAAACGGGCTATCACTGTGAGGAGCTTGATAGTTTTGATGTGTGTACGCTAATTGATGAAAAGATCCCAATATATTGCTACATCTACAAACGTATTGCAATATGTATTGCTGAAGATTTGCACCACAATATACTGGTGCACCGGTAATACTGCACCCCCTTAGAATATATATCCCCACAGTTCAGAGTATGCGACTTGACATCTGATGAAGTTTACATCCCCTAATTACCAGCTGGTTCAGCAGCTGACAGAAGCCATGCTACTTTATGAATGAAAGCAAAGTATCAACTTACAATTGTCAAATAGCGTTTATGAGATAAAATTAGTTTTCTGATTATTTAGTGTTATCAAGTATTTTATGCCTGGAAATTTTGTTTGGAACCAACAGTGTTAACTGTACCTACAGTGTTTACACACTATTTAAATGAGTCAGGTCAAGTCAATATAACCCACGAAAATTGTAATGGTTTGAAGTATTGTTACGTGAGTTAGTACGATGTTATGTGAGCAGTATGCCATAATATCTGGCTGCTTGTTGATGAGAGCAAACAGATGAGGGAAAGTTAATCCAGATCATGGAGCATCAGTTACATGTTAAACTGGTCCTTTATCACAACACCAGCCTGGAATCCAGAGTGAAGGTAATCTGGGCGAAACCAATTTTAATTGATAAATAAAAGTTGGAAATTTGGGACGGTAAATTTGGTCTGGTATTGACAGTTATCTAGTTTAGTCTGAGTCAGTGGTTTGACAGATTCCACTGTGTCGTGATCTTCTTCACCTATCAGAGAAGTGAAGTGAAAACATCATCAGAATCCTTAAGTAATACATATCCAAACAGATAAGCGCCTCGTCTATCTCCCAGCTTTCCTTCCTTGCTCATTTGGTCTTAATTTCTTTAGTATGTGTCGATGTTCCATGTTCTCCTGATTTCCATGTTCTCCTGATTGCAAATTATCTCCTTAACCTATCAGAGAAGTGAAAACAACATCAGAATAATTAATTAATTAATTAATTAATTAATAGTATCCAAACAGTTGTGCACCAAGTCTATCTCTCAGACCCTTGAGAACATAAAACTTAAGAAAAATGAATCCAACTCAAGTTGAGAATGATTTGGCAAGTCTAGATTGCATTGTTCTGAACTTCAATAGGATTATATTTTTTATTGTGTAGATATTTATTTTTACAGAAGATATTTTTATTTCTGGGACAAAATGTTTGTCTATGAAGCCCTTGAACCGATTAATCTGGGGCCCTCCGAGCTCAGCCTGTGGTAGCCGTCATTGTCCAACACAACAGTGAAAGCAGGACATGCTGAAACAAGCATAATAACCACCCCCCCAGTTTACTCTCCAATTATGGACTTTATGGCAATTTTCTCCATTTTGCGAACTCTCATTATAGTGTGACTGGATCAACAAGAAGGCTTGTTTCATGTCACCTGAGTCCGAGAGCCATGTTGAGATACATATGGGATATCCAGAGTGGCTTTGTTGGTGTCATATTAGCATATATGCATGAAAAACACTGAGTATTGGATTGCTGTTCTTTATTTCATCAGCCATACACAAAGAAATGAGTTTGTAATGACATACCACCAGGTGTTTGGTTACATTAAATGTCAATTCCAGGAATAACTCCATAAGTATGGTAATTCTGAAAGCAAATAAAGGCATTTTGAACTAGACAACAGAGTGATCATTCTCGTCTGTGCATTCTCGTCTGTGCATTAGGGTGATACATTTTGCTTTTGCTTCCAATAAGAGATCCATATGATGCAGTCTGTGCCAAAACCTTTCAGTCTCCTTGTCCGAATTTGGCTCTAAAGCATCTGTCAGATTTTAGTGTTATCATATGGACTAATTAACCAAGCTTACTTGACCAAACAGGTTTTTACTAGACTTCGGCTTCGGACTAGTGGCTGAAAGTCACAGATGCTTCCAAAGTTAGATCTATGTGATGTTTGAACCTTGAAATGTTAGATACATATGATGTTTGAACCTTTAACTGTTAAATTCATATGATCTTTAAAGCTTGAAATGTTAGATACATATGATGTTTGATCCACAGTAAATAAAGAAGTTGGTATCCATAACTTTTCTCTACTTTTGTCATCCATCAACTTCTAACTAATGCCATGCCTATCAAACAATTAATGATGTTTGAAGCTTGAAATGTTAGATACATATGATGTTTGAACCTTGAAATGTTAGATCCATATGATGTTTGAACCTTGAAATTTTAGATCCATATGATGTTTGAACCTTGAAATGTTAGATCCATATAATGTTTGAACCTTGAACCAGACAGAATTATTTTCAGATTAGCCAAGATAAAGCTGGAATAGTGGTGACTTTGGTGTTAAACAACACACAAACAAAAATGATCATGCCTTGTTTGTTTGTTTGTTGTTTAATGCAACACTCCACAATAATTCAGCTATTTGACAGCGGTCTGTAAATTATGGAGTCTGGATCAGACAATCTGATCATGCCTTGAAGAAACAACTTTGCAATGCTTGGAATAGTTATGTTCATAGGTGTTAGAGTGTGATGCTTTAAATAAATCCCACCAAGTCCCATCATCATATTCCCTTTTGAAGATTTGTTGATTGATTTCTGTTCTCACAGTTTGGCCTTTCCTTTAATCTCGGGGATGGTTTCCCGAATGAGGGCTGTGTTATGAACCTGTACAGAGCCTTGTGTAACTGATGCCAGGCCTTAGTGGTCCCCTGAGAATCTACAGTCATGAACACTGAACTGTTCGACAGAACACAATCAAATATTTATACACAGTGATAGATTAATTTCTAATTATAATCATGGTTTTATAGACTGCCAATAATGGTCTCATGGAAATGGCACTGTAATAGAGTATTGCATTGAATATAAATACCACATTGAATATTCCCCAATACAGAATTCATGTGACAATTTCAGTGATTTGATTATTAGGAGAGTAATACAATAGGGGAGGGGGGTTGGTGTTTTTCGCTGTAGTCAGCAAAATCTTGACTCCAATGAGGTAGCCAGCACAGGGATGGAGATCCTATAACTGATGGTGAGAACACCAGTCTACACCACTGGAGTACATTGACACACTTGGCAACCAAATTATAGATGAGCATCTTCCGTCCCTGGTTTTATACCACTGATCTGTTTCACTATCTGCTCCTCCAGACTGGTCTCATCTGAAAAGAATCAGTTGATATGTTATCATCAACATCAAAGAGGCAGTTACATCATCATAATAGAAATTACCCAACGTCTACAAGCCGAACAGTAATGACATATAGCAATACCTACCGAAATGTTTGAAATTCTACTAGCTGTTGGATACCTTTAACATTAGTGAAACTGGTCTGTGCTAGTGGACTAGTGTTAATTTCTATCCCTGCATAATATACATACTGTTTAAAGTAGGGCTGCAGCGATATAGGAAGGTCACGATACGATACGTATCTCGATATTCTTTTACGATAAAAAAAGAGTACTCCAGTACTCCAGCATATATTATATTTCAAGGCTTCAAGCATGTCAGGATTGGCCCTTTCATGATTTTGGAACAGTCAAAATTATTTTATATTAACAAGACTACTTGTTAACCTTCAAGGTAGACCTTTCTCTCACTTTCCGTCAAAACATGTCAAAGGAAACTTCAGAGTTCAAACACCAGAAAATAATCAATGCACTTCGCAGTCTGAATAGTTTAACTTCGGGTTCTTTTTCAGAAAAAATAAATGTCAACATTGTCAAGGGAAAGTGATACTCTCTCTTAACAGAGGTGGAGTAGAGGGGGTAGATGACCAACACAACAGTACAAGCTCTGCCTACCTAACACGATCTTCGTTGTACGCTTCAGAGTTTGACAAAGGATTGGAATAATAGTTGTTTGTGATACATAGTGTTAAAAAACATATTTATTGAGTGTTATGCACTCTAAAAAAACAGGTATAACAAACCTGGTCAATAAAAATATGAAATTTTGATATAAAACATCACCAGACACGATGATTTACCATTAAAATTCTCTTTCCTGCTCTCATAGGTATTATTTTATATGCAGAGATTAAGATTATCGTGTGTATTGTCTCGTACACTAAGCCAGAAATAGCAATCAGCTGTACGCACGTTTCAGTTAAAAAGTACCCAGTGATATAACTTTAAAGAATTTTGATGCAATGGTCGGAAGAAATTGTATCTGAAGTTATTGTTTTATCAGGAATAATATATTTCAATATCGTGTTACTTTCTTTGCAACTATATATATATATTTAAAATTAGAAGAAGTATAAGCATCGCAGTTTAGTACAGGTGATTGCTATTGCAGGATATCTTTACGTATGGTACAATTTGACCAGTCACTGTAGAGAATTCCCGCAATACATGTATTGCGATTGCGAAAACATTATGTTGACATACAAAAGTCAAGTTGCCACAAATATATACAATGAATAAAATATATAAAATTTATTACAAACATAAGTCCAGATATATCAGTATACAATGAACACGTTTTTATAACCAGATAGTATAATAAGAGGATTGAATTGTGTACTTGAGTTCGTATTTATTGACTGGTATTTCCAGTGTTCCCTGCTAGTGCTGATAATATTTTTTTGTGATTGGGAAAAGCATCGTGTCATTGAAGAAACTTGAACTCATTAAAATGTAAGTAAGTTTTGGGAGCCATGCGTTAACGCGCTCTATAACAGAGTTAGCGCTAAGGGTGCAATAGCAAGGAACATTGTACTAAAATGTGCATTCCGTATCGTGGCGTATCGATAAATAGACCAACGTGTATCGTGTATCGTATTGTTGGTCAAGTATCGGGATGCATCGAAATATCGGTGTATCGTTTTACCCTTAATTTAAAGTGTACAAGCAAACCTATATGACAAATGGAAAAATGTTTCTATTTACACTACTAATTTATAACATTAATAGTACACAGTTAAACAGTCATCATTAATCATTGTTTTCAACATGTTTAAGCAGATAAAATTAGAAGCAATACCTCGCATAATATAAGTTGTTTGCTTATGAGAGGAATCTGGTTTGATTTTCCCCCTGCGTGGCGTGTACCACAAGATACAATCGGTACTGCAGGCTGTAATCCCCATGTGAGAAGCCTATCATTTTTTTGTCTTTCCGCCAAGTTATCATTTACCACAATATGAAAACAAATGGAGATTGAGATGTATTTCTTTGTCAGGCAAGCTCCAGGTGACACATATATCAATGTCTGTGTTAAATGAAAGATGAAAATATATCATTTTAGTCATTTATGGGACTGTCCAATGTTTTTAGTATAGCAGAAATATATATTTTGCTTGCATATCTGGTCATGTAAACTTCCAGTGTAAGATATATGCTGTGAAATATTTCATACTACCTTGTGAAAATATCTCCTTTCCCCCCGTCACTCGGTGAGAGAAACATGATATTTCACTCGACACATGAAATATCGTCTATGTAAAGATTTTTGGTCCTTTGTTATTATTTTAGACATTTTGTTGTCCATTAAGGTTTCTGAATTTACATACTTTTAACTTCATCGGTACACACATTTTGTAACATATAAGCACCCCGCTCTAATAAGCGCCCACTGCCATATTTGCTAATATATTGGCTAGTGAACAATCCCAATTAGCAACCCTTCCTATAGATCAATGTACACAAGACGTATTTATTCTTGTATAATAAGTGTGTTATATGCATCCTTAATTATGGTAAGTTAAATTCTGGAAAAATATATGTCGTATATAAACATTTCAGGCTGTCAGCAAAAACAACGAAATTTACGATCTTTCAACTCTGTTGTTTTTCACCAAAATAATATTCTAATAAGAGCCCCATATTTCTTAGTTTGAGAGCGCCCTGGGCGCTTATTATGTCGAATACGGTATACGCCATGTATACATTTTCATTAAAATTATTCATTTGTCAAGAACAAATTCAAGTATTCTGTGTGAGCTATGAGGAATTACAGATTACCGGTGTCTATCAAGAGTACATTATTTGTGTACATTTGATATTGATCCACAGATAATGGGAGAGATGTGAGTAATTCCTTGTAGCTAGTTGGTTACTCTATATAATACCCATCCTCTTTTTTCTGAGAAAATGAGACCCCCTCCTTTGTCTAGTGGATAGTGTATCTGCTCAGAGAGCAGAAGGTCGATCCACTACTGCGTCATACCATTAAGATGTCAAAAGATACCTGATGCTAGATAAAACAAGTACTGGTCGTCTCAGAGTCATGCAGTATACTGTGTCTGAGTGGGGTATCCATCTCTATATATATCGCTACATATAGCGCTAAGATGATCTTAACTCCAATACTTAAACATAGGCTTACAATGGTCTTAGCGCTAAGATTGTTTTGTGTAAGTGGGCCCAGTAGTCTTGAATGCAACGTTAAATTCCATTTCACCTCCCCTCACATGCCATGAAACCCTAATGGGAAATGAAATCCTTGGGACCATCTGCAATACATGAATCTGATTTTACTAGTAGTTCAGGACAAGTGACAATATTAGACCGCAGTGATCATAAAGATTCTGTCATTCTATTGAGTTATTGTCGGAGACATTTTGTCAGGTTAAAGAAACGTCCTTGAGGATGTCGCACAACATTAAGAATGTTTTTTGCGCTGGTTTTGTGGAGCAATTGTGAGTCAGCCTGCCCTGGTAGGGTAACAAATCTGTATAACAAACCTGGTCAATAAAAATATGAAATTTTGATATAAAACATCACCAGACACGATGATTTACCATTAAAATTCTCTTTCCTGCTCTCATAGGTATTATTTTATATGCAGAGATTAAGATTATCGTGTGTATTGTCTCGTACACTAAGCCAGAAATAGCAATCAGCTGTACGCACGTTTCAGTTAAAAAGTACCCAGTGATATAACTTTAAAGAATTTTGATGCAATGGTCGGAAGAAATTGTATCTGAAGTTATTGTTTTATCAGGAATAATATATTTCAATATCGTGTTACTTTCTTTGCAACTATATATATATATTTAAAATTAGAAGAAGTATAAGCATCGCAGTTTAGTACAGGTGATTGCTATTGCAGGATATCTTTACGTATGGTACAATTTGACCAGTCACTGTAGAGAATTCCCGCAATACATGTATTGCGATTGCGAAAACATTATGTTGACATACAAAAGTCAAGTTGCCACAAATATATACAATGAATAAAATATATAAAATTTATTACAAACATAAGTCCAGATATATCAGTATACAATGAACACGTTTTTATAACCAGATAGTATAATAAGAGGATTGAATTGTGTACTTGAGTTCGTATTTATTGACTGGTATTTCCAGTGTTCCCTGCTAGTGCTGATAATATTTTTTTGTGATTGGGAAAAGCATCGTGTCATTGAAGAAACTTGAACTCATTAAAATGTAAGTAAGTTTTGGGAGCCATGCGTTAACGCGCTCTATAACAGAGTTAGCGCTAAGGGTGCAATAGCAAGGAACATTGTACTAAAATGTGCATTCCGTATCGTGGCGTATCGATAAATAGACCAACGTGTATCGTGTATCGTATTGTTGGTCAAGTATCGGGATGCATCGAAATATCGGTGTATCGTTTTACCCTTAATTTAAAGTGTACAAGCAAACCTATATGACAAATGGAAAAATGTTTCTATTTACACTACTAATTTATAACATTAATAGTACACAGTTAAACAGTCATCATTAATCATTGTTTTCAACATGTTTAAGCAGATAAAATTAGAAGCAATACCTCGCATAATATAAGTTGTTTGCTTATGAGAGGAATCTGGTTTGATTTTCCCCCTGCGTGGCGTGTACCACAAGATACAATCGGTACTGCAGGCTGTAATCCCCATGTGAGAAGCCTATCATTTTTTTGTCTTTCCGCCAAGTTATCATTTACCACAATATGAAAACAAATGGAGATTGAGATGTATTTCTTTGTCAGGCAAGCTCCAGGTGACACATATATCAATGTCTGTGTTAAATGAAAGATGAAAATATATCATTTTAGTCATTTATGGGACTGTCCAATGTTTTTAGTATAGCAGAAATATATATTTTGCTTGCATATCTGGTCATGTAAACTTCCAGTGTAAGATATATGCTGTGAAATATTTCATACTACCTTGTGAAAATATCTCCTTTCCCCCCGTCACTCGGTGAGAGAAACATGATATTTCACTCGACACATGAAATATCGTCTATGTAAAGATTTTTGGTCCTTTGTTATTATTTTAGACATTTTGTTGTCCATTAAGGTTTCTGAATTTACATACTTTTAACTTCATCGGTACACACATTTTGTAACATATAAGCACCCCGCTCTAATAAGCGCCCACTGCCATATTTGCTAATATATTGGCTAGTGAACAATCCCAATTAGCAACCCTTCCTATAGATCAATGTACACAAGACGTATTTATTCTTGTATAATAAGTGTGTTATATGCATCCTTAATTATGGTAAGTTAAATTCTGGAAAAATATATGTCGTATATAAACATTTCAGGCTGTCAGCAAAAACAACGAAATTTACGATCTTTCAACTCTGTTGTTTTTCACCAAAATAATATTCTAAGAGCCCCATATTTCTTAGTTTGAGAGCGCCCTGGGCGCTTATTATGTCGAATACGGTATACGCCATGTATACATTTTCATTAAAATTATTCATTTGTCAAGAACAAATTCAAGTATTCTGTGTGAGCTATGAGGAATTACAGATTACCGGTGTCTATCAAGAGTACATTATTTGTGTACATTTGATATTGATCCACAGATAATGGGAGAGATGTGAGTAATTCCTTGTAGCTAGTTGGTTACTCTATATAATACCCATCCTCTTTTTTCTGAGAAAATGAGACCCCCTCCTTTGTCTAGTGGATAGTGTATCTGCTCAGAGAGCAGAAGGTCGATCCACTACTGCGTCATACCATTAAGATGTCAAAAGATACCTGATGCTAGATAAAACAAGTACTGGTCGTCTCAGAGTCATGCAGTATACTGTGTCTGAGTGGGGTATCCATCTCTATATATATCGCTACATATAGCGCTAAGATGATCTTAACTCCAATACTTAAACATAGGCTTACAATGGTCTTAGCGCTAAGATTGTTTTGTGTAAGTGGGCCCAGTAGTCTTGAATGCAACGTTAAATTCCATTTCACCTCCCCTCACATGCCATGAAACCCTAATGGGAAATGAAATCCTTGGGACCATCTGCAATACATGAATCTGATTTTACTAGTAGTTCAGGACAAGTGACAATATTAGACCGCAGTGATCATAAAGATTCTGTCATTCTATTGAGTTATTGTCGGAGACATTTTGTCAGGTTAAAGAAACGTCCTTGAGGATGTCGCACAACATTAAGAATGTTTTTTGCGCTGGTTTTGTGGAGCAATTGTGAGTCAGCCTGCCCTGGTAGGGTAACAAATCTGTGTCCACTGGTTGGTAATAATTGTGTATCATGAACACAATATAAACCTTAAAATCAAAGAAAGGACACCCCAAGACTGAACATATTCTTGCCCAGCCATCACCAAATGAGGCGGAAGGGCTACAAGCTCATCACTCCGTAGACCCAGGTTGGAATCATAACGTGCAGACATTGTGTTAATCCCATTACTGGTTTCCCCTGCTACTATATTGTATTGCTAGAGCAGAATAAACCCATACCCAACCACTAACCCAATGGTATGTTAGACACTCATCTTTTGTTGGTTCAGTGCAGAAGGTTAAAAAACCCATTGACCCAGGGAGGCAAACTGTCCGACTACGTACATCTTCCAAAAATAGAATTCGATGATTCCTTCATTGACATCAAATATATGCTTGTAAAACAGCAGCAGACAGACTTATTTACTTGTGGAGCAAGTCCAAGCAATATATACCATTCTTTGAAATCATTAGGAGCATAAAACGTGTAAAAGAATCTAAAGTTATTATCGATCCATTGGTTCTTAGACAGAAAACCCAATTAGGCTGTTCTTTCCTATTGGTACTTGGCTTCTGATTGCCATGTTTCATGTTTGAAACTTTAATGTGTTTAACATCTGGAGTAAGATTTTTCTCTCAATTCACAAAAACTGTGCAAGATGTTTATGTGAAACACCAGGGTTAGAAATTGGCACTTGTCCTGTAGTCCTTGCCAAAGTGCCCAATAGTATCATCATAAGGACTAGTATAAATTTGACATTTTTAAGGGTTTTGCTACACGTTGTCATTCTAATAAGGACTAGTGGACTAAAAATGTTAGTTTCTTCCACTGAAACACTGCCCACACCTCAACTAAGTCATAAGGACTAGTTTTAATGACAAGTATAAATTTGACATTTTTAAGGGTTTTGCTACACGTTATCATTATAAGGACTAGTGGACTAATGGACACTGAAACCAGGGTTAGAAATTGGCACTAGTCCTGTAGTCCTTGCCAAAATGCCTAGTAGTTAAGGTATCATAAGGACTAGTAGATATTTGCCATTTTAAAGGATTTTGCTATATATTATCATTATAAGGACTAGTGGACCAAAGATTTAGTTTCTACCGCTGGAAACACTGCACACACCTCAACTTTGTGGTTTAGTGGTGCCCTTTGATATTTCCCTTTTTGGTTTGTGTTCCATATGCAATATAGGATTATGTTTTCACATCTTTACTTTTGTACAATTGTAAACACTCATGAGTGGCAGATGTGGATGATTTTATCATCTTTTCGAGCTCAAAATAAGTTTGATTTTATATATGGATATACAATCTCAAATAGATATTTTTTCAGAACTTTCCTTGCTGAATATGTGGTGGTTGGGCTCAACAAGTCATGTGAATGAAGCTTGAGTTTGAAATGGCATTGTGTGTAGAGGAGTTCTGTATATCGAATCTGCAAACATTTCTGACGAAACTCTTCAACTCTCAGTTCATTTGTACAAATAAGAGTGAAGTATGCCTTATGTCGTACTGCCAGAGTTTGATTAGAGGACGTCAACTTTATTTGTCATTAGTCTGAAGATGCATGATGGTGGTGGACAAGTTGAATGGCTACAGAAGTAGAGGGAATACTCCAGCCACCAGGTTCAGCTGGTCTGCGGAATGTCCAAGTGTAAATAATCTATGATCAATTTGGCTGGAGTGTTCAAATCCTACTATTTTGGTGAATGATAGCGTGAGCCTTAGGGCTGTTAATGTGTCTTCATTGTAGACCAGGCAAGATGGATGATGTGACTTCCTCTGTGAATCCCACCAAGTAAGACTGAAATATTTCCAGTTTTATCTTAACATGTTTCATTTGGTGTTTGGATACAAAAAATGTGGATAAAATGTATTTTCAACTGTCCAGTGATTTAAAAAAAGATAAATTAATTGTAGATAGTTTTGTTTGTGGAAATGTTTTTCCACTGGCATGAGAAATCAATGCTTGTAGCTGGTGTATTGCAAAAAGGCAACTGTCTTTCAGAGATAAGAATTGTTTGTGAGGCTGTAACATGATGTGGGTTGGTTTCCTCAATATCAGAAGTACTCACACTCACGTAAGCTTTCATTACAGCTGAAACAAGTTGCATTCCTAACACACAAGAAAGTTTTATTTATCTTGCTTCAAGCATAAAAAATGTCATTTAAGATTTTGGGCACAAATTTCTTTTGATTCGTGGAAGAACATGCTGTAGGTTTGGTCAGTAAGAAATACCTAAACTCTGATTTGGTTGAAAATTATTATAATCAAATGTACTTATATTTTTGTTATATTTAAAAAGAAATATAATAACCTCAAATCAACCCTGAAAGATTAACCTGGCCTTGACTAGAATTCCCTTGTGGGACACCATGTAGTGTACAAGGTGGCACGTGGTTCTGTGGACAGTGCACAAATCAGGCGATGTTAAGCAACGGAGAGTAGGTGGATGAGTGAACGTGTTCAGCAGCTTGACTCCTGAGAGTTTTCTTGGGCATTGGCCCTGCCCCACATGCCCTGTCCCCTTAGGCAAGTGTCTTCATTCAAACTATGCCTCTGTTCACCCAGCAGTGAATGGGTACCGGGTAGGATGAGATGGTAATGTGACTGTCAACCTGACCACTGTGCCACTGAAATGATGAGGCTGTGGCGTGATCCAATTTGTGTTCTGTGATCTTTCAGGTACTTGTACAAATATTACATTAACGGTAAAGATATTCCAAAATGGATATTTCTATGACATTTCAAACTGATATATTAAAAATCCATGCAGATGTGGAAGAGATTGATTGAACAGACATCAGAAAATAGGAGAACAGACAGTGTGTGCCCTTCCAGCAGTGCTGAACTTAATATGCATGACAAGTGCTTTTGCATTGTCAATCAAGGCAAGCAGTTCGGAAAGCATGGCCCAGGAGATTACTTGGCATTATCATCAAAACCAAATGTCATTGGTGAGAGTTTTGATTCCAACTTTTCAGCAAGGGAGTTGTGGGAGTGTGCAGATTGATGCTCCATTGGTTGCCACTTTGTGATTGTTGAGGTGTGGGGGTAGGGGGAGAGTATGGGGGGATGGGAGGGGTGTGTGTTGAGGTGGGAGTAATGGGTGTTAAAGGGTGGGGTTAGGGTGTTGCGGTGTGGGTTGAGGTGTGTGGGTATAGGGTGTTGAGGTGCTAGGATACAGGGAGCGTGTTGAAGTGTGGGTATAGGGTGTTGAGGTGTGTGGGTAGAGGGTGTTGAGGTGTGTGGGTATAGGGTGTTGAGGTGTGTGGGTAGAGGATGTTGAGGTGTGTGGGTATAGGGTGTTGAGGTGTGGGTATAGGGTGTTGAGAAGTGTGGGTATAGGGTGTTGAGATGTGGGGATAGGGTGTTGAGGTGTGGGTATAGGGTGTTGAGGTGTGTGGGTATAGGGTGTTGAGGTGTGGGTATAGGGTGTTGAGGTGTGTGGGTATGGGGTGTTGAGGTGTGTGGGTAGAGGGTGTTGAGGTGTGTGGGTATAGGGTGTTGAGGTGTGTGGGTAGAGGGTGTTGAGGTGTGTGGGTATAGGGTGTTGAGGTGTGGGTATAGGGTGTTGAAAAGTGTGGGTATAGGGTGTTGAGATGTGGGGATAGGGTGTTGAGGTGTGGGTATAGGGTGTTGAGGTGTGTGGGTATAGGGTGTTGAGGTGTGTGGGTATAGGGTGTTGAGGTGTGTAGGTATAGGGTGTTGAGGTGTGGGTAGAGGGTGTTGAGGTGTGTGGGTATAGGGTGTTGAGGTATGTGGGTATAGGGTGTTGAGATGTGTGGGTATAGGGTGTAGTGGTGTGTGGGTATAGGGTGTTGTGATGTGTGGGTATAGGGTGTTGAGGTGTGTGGGTATGGGGTGTTGAGGTGTGTGGGTAGAGGGTGTTGAGGTGTGGGTAGAGGGTGTTGAGGTGTGTGGGTATAGGGTGTTGAGATGTGGGGATAGGGTGTTGAGGTGTGGGTATAGGGTGTTGAGGTGTGTGGGTATAGGGTGTTGAGGTGTGTAGGTATAGGGTGTTGAGGTGTGGGTAGAGGGTGTTGAGGTGTGTGGGTATAGGGTGTTGAGGTATGTGGGTAGAGGGTGTTGAGGTGTGTGGGTATAGGGTGTTGAGATGTGGGTATAGGGTGTTGAGATGTGGGTATAGGGTGTTGAGGTGTGGGTATAGGGTGTTGAGGTGGGGGTATAGGGTGAGGGTGTTGAGGTCTGGAAATAGGGTTTGGGGATAGCGTGGGTGTTGAGGTGTTTAAAGATAGTGTTGAGGTGTGAGATTTTTTGGGACACTGGTAAAGTATAGGGATGAGAAAAAGGATGTGGAGATTTGGAGATAAACAAAATGTGTTCATATGGTTCCAGATATGATTTCCATTCATTTGGGCTTTATCACAGCTGAAGACAGAAGACCTGAAGTTAGGCACTACCCACTTTTGAAAACTTGAATATCTCAAATTTAAGTAAATAGCAATAAAACAATAAATTAGTTCGGTAAGCTGCCACCTATTTGGACTTATTTCAAATGGCTGTAGTTCCTATATTTTTCAACCCGAATTGATTGAAACATACATCATTGAGTTCAGCAATTCTTCTTGTGAACCAGTCTAACTACAAGCCATCTGTCATTCATTTGCAGACAAAAAATCAATAGACTGCCTGAAATATGGTAGATATATTTTTCAAAGAACGAAATCTGTTTTCTTTCTAAGTTTAGAAACCCAGGTCAGATATGTCAATCCCAGGGGGCATGGTACATGAGGCTTTATCACCTTTATTCATTGAGAAGATTCCATTCGAATTGTCTCCTCATTGAGGAAGAGGTTCTTTGTTATTCCCCAGTGACAAAGGTGCAAGAGCCTTAAGTCTACAGTGGAAATCAGTGTCTGCGAGTTGCAGGTGGATACGTGTTGGCAGAGCAGGGTGCCGACTCATCTATATTACAACATGGAGCCAGCAGGAAAATCAATGTCCATGGGCGCAGCTACGAAGGTTCAGCTGAAACAATTGCAGGCAAAACACATCAAAATGGATCATCTTTAGTTTGAAGAAGATTGTTGTGATCTGAGAACCAGAGGGTTGTTACCTTGAGTGGTCACTTAGAAATCTTAGAAATATTATTGTTTCTCCTTTACTATAGACTGTGTAGATAATGGAATGACAAGGTGTCTTTTGAGGAAATGAAGAATCAGTTTTGGTAGTGTACTTTTTCAGCCACCTTTTTTTAATTCTGATTGAAAGCGGTGGTTGGTAAGCACTAAGCAGTGATAGGGGATGGCTAAGTGTTTGGTAAGGATATATTGGTGTGACTCAGTGGAGAGTGGTTGGTTATAACAGAGGTGATAAAAGAGTTAACATGTTGGTTTCAGCTTACAATATCGTGATAATGTTGATCCTAATTATGAAAAACTTACAATTTTCTGCCATGTCTACTGGGACAATTCAAGCACCTATCATATGCATTTTGAGTATCATTTGGGGCAAATTATTTCCTGATTTGTGAGGATTATAGCTTTTAGATGCATATTGCTTTGAAAGATTTTGAGTCAGTGTTTTTTGGAAGCATTAAAAACACAACCTTGTCATGAGAGATGACAAACTTGAATGATTGAGCACGGAAACAGAAGTGATTAGCAGCTTCTACTGAGTTGATTATTTTTGCAAAAAGTAACCGAAAAAAAAACCTCACCCTCAAAATTAAGGAAGATTTAGGTCCTATGAGATTTTAGCTGGAGCAATTTGAATGCTAAATGCAGGGGTCCGGAAACTGTCATATGTGCCGGGAATCTCAAATGTCCGGTTTGAAATATTGCTTCCCGGACATTTAAATTTTTCTGTCCGGACATTTTAAAAAGTATTGTCCGGACATTCTTAAATTTTGACCGGACATGATCAACAGTTAGGACTGAGCAGTTTCTGTCTGCAGTTGTAACACAATGAAGATTATCTACACTGACAAGCTTTGTTTGTTTTGATTGCTGTAAATACATCGTACCTACATGATAGTCTAAGCGGTCAATCACTGTAATAGGCAATATACTGAGTTGACACTAATTAATCAAGGATTAATTACTGAGAACATCTTGTTAATTTGAGTGAAATTTGTTTACAACTGTACACAAATACCTTGCATCATCGATGTACCTCATAATCCTCAAAATACTACGATACGTAACCTCAAACAGGAAGCGAAAGCGATGCAGATTAGTCGAGCGGATCTGCCAAACCCTCAAAGTCTGGACGATCATTTTGTAAGTTGTGGCTAACGACTTTCACTTGGTTGACATACAATGAGGATTTGCAGATTTTATTGTTTTCAGTAGCTATAGTCGTATATTGAATCTTGATTGACCGCTCTTTTGCTTTCTGTGACGATCAATATCAAATTTTTTTAATGGTCAGTAATTAAGTACAGATGAAAAAAGTATTCAAATAACTATTGCTATCAACGATATTTTAGTATTTGTGATTATATCATCTGTCTTATTTTTAAATAATCTTTAGTTTTTAAAAAAACTTTTTCATGTCAGGTCACATGATAACCAAATATGGGATAATAGTCTCGATCCAAATGTTACAACGCGTACACTTGAGCAAATATAACTCATGAATATTAATTAGACCGTTCACTATGTTAACAGATCGTTATTATAACAGAAACAAAGTATGTTTTCCATGTATATCTAAAATGATATTATTGGTTATTTATTGTCCGGTGAATTAAACAATTTAGATTTGTAACAACTTGTAATGTGTGTGAAAAGTCGTACTAAAATACGCCATTTGAAGTCCGATTGGGATTTTAAATTTTCTGGACCCCTGGCTAAATGTATATTTGCTTGCAGTGAGACGCTGACAAGAACCCCTGACTTTATCCCTTTTTTTTTTGAATGTCATTAGTGAATAGTCAGTCTGAAAGTTTGTTTGTTTGTTTGTTTGTTTGTTATACATGTAATACCACACTGACATTGGACTGTAAATAATCAAGCCTGGACCAGACAATCCAGTGATTGACATCATGAGCATTGATCTGTGCAATTTGGATACAATGACATATGCATCAACTAAGTCAGCTGGCCTGACCAACCTACTCTGAATAAGTTCCCTCTTACGACAAGTATGCATTGCTGAGAACCATTTCTAACCCCGGCCTTCCAGGGTCCAGTCTGAAGTGAGCACCCCTGTGTTGTCAGTGACATGAAACCTCAGTCATGTTGGTATCCAATGACATCATGAGACGTGTGTAATAGTGTGAAGCCATGACGTTACCAAACATCACTGTTGTCCTACTCATGTGACAAAATGTGCTGCAGCATATGTGTAACTATGATATTCCAGAGCCTCTGCATACATACCCAATCTAAAATATGTAGAAATTCATATAATTATCAATATCAGTGTTCCCGTTTACTGGTAATTACCATTTTTTTACCGGTAAAATTAGGCTTGAACCAGTAATTCATGTCACTGCCAGAGCCTGTGGACCGGCAAATAAAGTACTTGTAAATCTTTGTTATTGAACAAAACATTGGTGATATTCATATAAGTCCATTTTTCGAACAAAGTCAGCTTGTCTGTTACCATCAGAGTTTCCCCTTGTCTATTTCTAGGTTAAATATCCATTTGTAGCAGCAGAGAAAATTGTGACTGAAGTTTGTGTGAATGACGTATTAATCTAACTTAGTTACTTCAGAGATGACATCTTTGCACTGAACATGAAGTTGAAAGTATTAAAACCAAATAATTTTCATACGTTTTTTTATTTGTTGAAAGTTGGGACTGGCAAAAATTAGGCGGGACTGGTAATTTTTAAAGTTGCCAGTCCACAAGGACTGGCAGTTTCAAAAGTCTACGGGAACACTGAATATATATGGAACTACAATAAAATAAACTTTAAAAAACAAAATCCATAAATTTTATTATGTGGAAATTCAATATTCGTTTTGTAACAAAAGCTATGATAATCATTACAAGGCCTGCTGAGAGCACAATACAGTTCTCACATAACTCTGTCAGTTGTCTCACGTAACGTGTCAATGTAGCACATACACCTGTCCCTAGTGATAGTGCTGTGTGTATTTACATTGATTTCCCGTACCATTAAATCAGTTATTCACTGGAATTGTCAGATCTTTGTGGCTTTGTATGCACAGCAGAAGACATGAAAATTAACTGTTGTTGATGATGTATGATGGTATGGCAGAATATCACATGGATGGCTAACATCTTCCCAGTGACATAATTATTTTCCGTAGAGAGAAAATAGTGTATTGATGTATGTATTTACGGATAGGCCTACTTCAGGTTCAAAGAGTGAATCTTTTTAAGTCAAAGCAGTGATGTTGTATCAGCTGATTGTCTTTTGCTGGAATAATATGAAATGTTTTGGCAATAAACAAATGAACATTCTTGGTTTGATCGTTGTCATGTTGAACTGTTTTAGTCAATGATTGATCTGAGAAATCCAAATCAGTTAATGGATCTAGGGTTCTTCTGACCCAACATCAAACAAATGAAAATCAATCTGAACATCCCTAAAGAAAATCTCCATACTACAGAGTACTAGTGTCTGCTTAGTCTTTGAAAATATATAATTTTGATAACAAGCAACTACATTTATATTGAAAGGGAGCTCGGTGAGATGGGAGGTTCAGAACCTGTTAGAACCTTCAGGGAGATTCAGAACCTATTAGAACCTTCAGGGAGATTCAGAACCTATTAGAACCTTCAGGGAGATTCAGAACCTATTAGAACCTTCAGGGAGATTCAGAACCTATTAGAACCTTCAGGGAGATTCAGAACCTGTTAGAACCTTTAGGGAGATTCAGAACCTATTAGAACCTTTAGGGAGATTCAGAATCTGTCAGAACCTTTAGGGAGATTCAGAATCTGTGGACCGCCTCCGTGGTCTAGTGGTAGAGTGTCTGCCCAGAGGGTGGTAGGTTCGGGGTTTCCCCGGACACGTCATACCAAAAGATGTTTCAAGATGGTACTTGTTGTTACCCTGTCTGGTGATCGGCTTCAAGGGGCTAAAACAAGGACTGGTCAGCTCGGAGTCAGTTTCCTGTGTCTCTGTGGGATGTTCATGTTAAACTGTGGCATAATATCTCATGCACTATTAATTGGCATCAGTCCGTACCACTACCAGCACATGCATGCACGCACACACACACCTCACACAGATGTCACTATATAAGTGCAATAATCTTGAATGTGACGTAAAAACCAATTTTACCTCACCTCACCTCACCTCACCTCACCTCACCTCACCTCACCTCACCTCAGAACCTGTGGAAAATCTAGACTTACTTGATTTCTGGTTGTAGCATTACAGTAAGTCCTGGGTGGAGGGGAATATAATATGTTTCACTGAATGGGAGACAGACAAGGTGACTCTGCCTGCTAGGATGTTACTCACTCACCCTACATGGGCAGGAACAGTAGCTCTTCAAAACTTCAATCTCACAGTTAAGATCTCTTTTGTAAAATATGATTTGATAACTGATCACAGTTGCCTCCTTTTACTTACCTGGGAAAGCAACCTTTATTACAATTATTTCTTCATAGTGTGAATGCTCAAACAGTGGTTAAGTACAAACTATTATACTATACAATAAGGGTTTGAATGAGGGTGTACAGTTAGAGATGCCTATAACTGATGTGCATGAGTGATACAGTATGTGTTGATCAAGCACCCTGCTCAAATACTGTAAATTACGACTTAAGGGATAAAACTAATCTTCAAACAGTGAAGTGTATTATGAAAGCTTATGCAGATTCATTTATACCAGCTACAACACAACTTTGGAATATGAAAACCTAACAGGGTCAGAGACTGTTACACAATTTAAGAATTTGCTTCACGTAAAGGGAGATAATAGTATACACTGGGATTTAAATGATGAAAGCAGATTATGTCAAATTATTCATAGTCACCTCAGGCTTGGCTGCAGCGATCTTAACGCAGATCAGGTTGATAGATATATCTTGGATACAAAAACTTGTTCCTGAGGATATCATACCAAAGATGCTTCACACTTCTTTTACAAATTACTATGTTCTTCGAAATGAAATGTATTTATACCAACATGGTTATTCTTTACAAACAGTGCCATTTGGAAATTCATATTTGAGTAAGGAAGAGCAAATCCTTATATTAGATTCTATTCAAAACTTTATATTGAAAACTGGCAGATTTTCATTTAAATGAATTGTTTAATATAAACTGCAAATAGATTTATTATATGTACACATCTAGCTTGGCATGTACAATTTATTTGTAACATCTAACCTTCATTGATGTATTTATTGTAATATGTCCTATGTGTAATGGGGCGGTATTAACATAAGCGCTTCGCTTGTTTACCAATCCGTTTTCATACTTTTGTGAAAATATATATGTTTAATCCAGATACTGTAAATCTTGAAAATAACGCGAGCTTGATTTAAATGCAAAAAATGGGCTCTTTGCTCACATTATTAAACATCGCATTTATATCAACAATAAGACATTTTGGACAGCAGAAATATCAACTTAGACATATGCTGAAAACAAACAACTATGTATTCCACACCACTGTTTATTGAGCAGCACTCGTAACAAGTATATAAACATTGTCATTCAAACACTAATTACATCCTTTGAATTGTCCCTGCTGGGGTCAAGACTAGAGTTCTACTCACTTATGTCATCACTGATCACACCTGCAAGTCCAGACAGACGCCACCCACGCAACATGGTGGCTTTATTCTTTGCGACTGCGTCATAGGCCAACACAAGCCAGCGCGCACGTAGTGTTTTAGCGGAAGTACTCTACTCAGCGCTAATAAGCTGTGCTATTTGGTGTGAGATTGGATTAATGTAAAGTTCGATTAATGTGAAGATTCTCCTGTAAACCTGACAGACATTTTCTTTAGATATAAATCCACTGATGCTTGAGAGGAAGGAGGTGTCGCATTCATATTGAGTTGCTTTTTGGCTAGGGGCCAGTGGTCGCATTTGGAGACGCATTAATTTCATGATTTACACTAAACATCCCTGACCAACTTCTAGAGTAATGTTTAAAAGAACCCCCTACTAAGACTGAAAGTTTACATGACACTGCTTATCTTCTTGTGCATATAACAAATTTCTTTAACAGAAACAGAAGTGTAAAAGAGGCATTGCAACTTATGTCATTGCCAAAAACCGAAAAGTTTTAGTTCCATAGATGTTTGAACTGTTTGTTACCAAACCGCTTGATCTCTGAAAATATATTTAACTTGTTTATGGTTTTACTAAGAGACCCCACCCTCCCTCCACCCATGTCAATTATCTTAGCGCCTCAGGGAGCTTATTACGGGGAGTATGGTATGTAACAACAGTGTCCCAGGTATTGGAAGGTAGTGGTGGTGGTTCCTCAGGGTATCTAGCCTAACCCTATCTAGGCTAGGCATGATATCTGAATCTGGTTCTAGGCTCATATAGCTGAAGTCACATGGCCAGGATTACATCATTAATATAAACATGCCTATAAATGTTTGTTGTTTAACGCCACACTCAGCAATATTTCAGCTATATGACGGCGGTCTGTAAATAATCGAGTCTGGACCAGACAATCCAGTGATTAATATCATGAGCATCTATCCACGCAATTTGCATACAATGACATGCATCAACCAAGTCAGCAAGTCTGACCACCCGATCCCGTTAGTCGCCTTTTACGACAAGCATAGTCGCCTTTTACGGCAAGCATGGGTTGCTGAGGACCTGTTCTACTCCGGAATGTTCCTGGGTCGAACAAGTCAGGAAAGGATCTTCACAGGTTCCTCCAAATGTGTAATGACATGTTTGCCACACTTGATGAGAATGGCTGACAGTAAATCTACAGGACATGCAGATACGATTAACTACAATTCAAGACATTAAGATGGCATGGCTAGAGGTATTTAACCTTTAAAAGTAAATCGTACATGAGACAATGGTTGTCATGAATTGGTTATGATGACAAATTATTCAGATTGCTTTAGATATCACATTGGTCAAGTAGTAGGGGCTATTTCGAATGTAATCTATATAAATTTTTAAAGAACATGATCTCTGAATTAGCATTTTCATGTGGGATTTGAGATAGAATAATGATTCATATGCTGTCACTCATAAACTGACAACTGGTTCTGTCCTCTGCTCTACGAACATCTATTCCAGGCATTGTGAGTCCTGCATCATGGGAGCCCTAAGGCCTTTTACCATATACGCAGTAAAAACTTGTCATATGATATGTACCATAAGATTTGAGTTGGGTTTATTATAAATCATGAATCACAATTCTGAATAATAAAATGGTATTATAATTTTAATGATGATATTAATGACAAAAAAATATGTCTGTATCTTTAGTTTATTTATTTTTAAACAATCCCAATACATTATCAGCCTGAGTAATGGACTATATGAGCATAACCAAAATGTCAGAGAGGGTAATTTGAAGACTGTCTGATGTCCAGATGGTTGTTACAACATGCCAAATGATAGGTATCATTGCATAGAGGATACATGGTGTATCATGTCACTGAGTTGGATGTGCTGTGACTGCAGCAGTGAATAACATCACAGATTTTCCTTTTGTAAAATTTTGCATGGTCTACAAGTAAACCTGCATAAAAAACACAGTTTGTTTATTTCTGTTCTACCATGTCTAACGAGACATTATAAGTTGTAGGTGGAGCTAGAATGGGGTTTTATGTGTCCCGCGTTAGGTTTTATACCATGAGCCGGAGGTTAGGTTGTGCTATATCAAGTGACTTCATTGACGTGGTAAAAATGTGCATCTTTTTGCTTGGAAGCTGGGTATAAGAGATCTATTCTGCCTCTCAGAAATCCTCCTGCAGTCTGATTTGCTCGTAGCGGGGTATAAGAGATTTATTCACCGTTGAGAAATGTATTTCCCTCCAAGGCGGGTTACACAGTATTTTATAAAGATCATGTAGACCAATCAGATCTCATCATTCTGACATGGTGGTATGATAATATTTCATGTAAACTTGTATAGTGGTGTGGGTAAGTCCAACATTTTGACAGGGTTGTCCATCTAAAATATTGATAGCCTGATAATAGCCTGTTAACTAAGTGTGGTGCTGACATTGACTAGCACAGTTACTTTCTAAGCCAACATAAAGTGGGCAACCCAAAAGAAAATGAGTGAGTGAGTGAGTATGGTTTAACGCCGCTTTTAGACATATTCCAGCAATATCACGGCAGGGGACACCAGAAATGGGCTTCACACATTGTACTCATGTTGGGAATCAAACCCAGGTCTTCGGCGTGACGAGCGAATGCTTTAACCACTAGGCTACCCGACCGCCACCAAAAGAAAATGAACTATCCTTGCTAGATTTGTTTCATCCCTTACGTTTCTCAGCCAGTTATGATGTCACACTGCTTATTGTGAGGCAAAAAATATGAAACTCACAGACAGATATAGAAGCACAAAATGTCAAGCTATCAGTTGTCCTTAAACTTAAAACACCTTGATGTACCACAATAACCTTGAGAAGAACAAAGTTCACTGCCAGTGAACATGGTAAGCCAGAGAGAAAACCAACTAGAACAAATACTGTGGCATCAGAAAGGAAGGAGGGAGTGTTTCCTTGACTGTTGTTGTCATATGAAATGTTCATTGTATTTTAGTTAAAACTAATTGTGTGTGTATAGGTGGGTGGTAGTGTGGGAGTTGTTTATCGTACAATAAAATACTGCAGGAGGAATAAACCATGAGGGGCTATATTTCTTATGTGAGATATCAACATTATGTACAGCCTCTTTAAGAATGCTAACAAATGTACAAGCTTTAAAAATATTTACCCAAATTTTGATAATGATGACAAAATAGAATCAAAACCGGAAACAGGTGGATTAAGTTTGGTATTTGCCACATATTCTCACAATCTTCACATAGATTGTCTGTACCTTTTCTCCTAATACGGACTGTTATATCTCTTCCCCTTTTGGATGCGATCATTCGGCCACCTTCTATCTGAGTAGTGAGTGAGTGAGTGAGTGAGTTGGGTTTAACGCCGCTTTTAACAGTATTCCAGTTATATCGCGGCGTGTCAGCTTAATGTGGGAGGAAAGCCCGAAGTGATGCAGGTCTCAGACGTTTACCACTTCGGTGAAACCCACGAGCACGGGTATGGTGCTGACAAACCTAGAAACATAATCGGGGCGAACCGGGATTCGAACCCACAATCATAGGTTTCTGGCGTGCCCAAGGGACGCAACTCTGCACAGCGAATCGCGGCGCCTTAGACGACTGGGCCACCCTTGCCCCCTCTATCTGAGTAGCCCAGCTACATCTATGGGGAACAATTTACCAGACACTCCCTCTCTAAAATAACCTCGTTCAATATAGGACGTCATCAAGTTGCTTGTGCATATTCGAATCTCCAGAAATGACGTCAAGATAGAACTATGTTTTATCGTGAAATAAACCACACTTCGTTCTTCATTGTTCTTTGCGATTTATCGAATAGCCATCTTATATTATTCGATAATATTTATGTTCCACAAAACAACTGTAATGCTAAGGCTTTGTGAATAGTTCTAAGTCTGTATTACTAGAAGTTACTACACACACTATAGTTGTAATTCTAAGGCAACTGTGGAAGCGTTTACTGATCTACCTTTTAGTACTGATCTTGATGAACTACAGGCAAAATAATTGCCCTTTCAGCAAATCAGTTGCAAATAAAGATTAAGTGTTTACTATTTTTTTAACCTTATTTTGACAGCAATAACCACAACAACTCACTGGTGTTCCATTAGTTTCTCCATGTGTTTGTAAAGTCCCAAGAGTTTACACCAGTGTCTTCTCACTTAGTCAAATATTAGCTCCTGAGAATACAACCTATATTGTCCATACATGTGATACACATAAGGTGGGATGTTGAAGTGGGCGATATGGGTTATTAGGTTACCAGGGTTACTAGGATTCTAATCAATCATATGTCTCACACCCTTATCAGTGCAAAGCTAATCTTCCAGACCTTGCACTATATCTACTATTGCTAGACTTTATTCTGTTGCAATTACTTGCTTTATATTTTTTCTCCTGACACAACTCCTTAATCTCCATGAATTCAAATTCATGGCAGATATTTCAACTTTGACGCCAATCTGTCTGATTCTGGAGTTCTTGCATGTAAGCCTCAGGTTAATAATCTCGCTATCTGTCTCTTGGTTGCTGATCACTCAGGGAGGTGCATGGCAAGATGTATGTCTTCATTCTACAGCCTTTCACTGGATTGTCTTCTACGACAAGGCCAAAACATCCTTCACACTTCCCTGCATGCCTGGTGGTCAAGCGATCTAAGGGGTCGTGTTGTGCCACTTGGATTGGCTGTTTCAGTGTAAAAGTATCTGATTCACCTTGATCTCAATAAGGGCTGGGACAAGTCCAAATTTACTACCTGAGTACCCACACCCCTACAGACCTGTGAAGATTCCGGTGTAGAATAGGTCTTCAGCAACCCATGCTTGACGTAAAAGGCGACTAACGGGATCAGGTGGTCAAGCTCGCTGACTTGGTTGATGCATGTCATCGATCCCAATTGCATGGATGGATGCTCATGATATTAATCACTGGATTGTCTGGTCCAGACACGATTATTTACAGACCGACGTCATATAGCTGGAATATTGCTGAACGGGGCGATAAACAATAAACCAAACCAAAACTTACTGTAGGTCTCAAGGGATAGGTACAAAATGTCCGATTGGGAAACGTTTGACCGTACTCCTGTCAAAATGTCACCATAGACTTATATAGGTCCGTGGATACACGTATAAACCGATATGGTCATGCATACACGGAAGTTGACTTAAGTTATACCTTTATGCAAACATATAAAGTCAGAAGGAATGTGTGCATAGTCAGAAAGAAATCGCTTATAGTGTAACCATAGAGTTCTAGATAATTTTTGCCATTAAACAATATTCACATGACTAACCATGGGTCCGGGTAGTCCTGAGAGTACCTGGGTCCTACTCAGTACCCACCCAACCCAAGTACCCGAGTTACCCGTCCGAGCCCTAATCACAATGTCTGTTATTCAGCTGAGGGTATACAGTGAAACCCTGAAAGTGAAGACTCTGTTAGTCTGAAACACATAGTTGTCATGCATGAAAATTGCTTGTTATTACCTTAGCAAACTTTAACATGCCAATCAAAAAAAGTCCAATATCCTTGACACAACAATGTCAACAGATTTGATTTTGAAAATCACATAGCATCTATTTGTAGTTTCAAATACAGCTTTCATGCCAAACTCTCCCTTTAACCGTCTGACAGATTCCTTTGAAAATTCAAAATATATATTTGTAGATATATATAAGACTATCTACAATGTAGAAGTGTTTTTGTTTGGGAAGTTGCAGACAGGTGAAACAGGTGTGTGAAATATTTTTATTTTGTTGTATTCTTCATTGCATACTCATTGAAAATTTACTTCTTCAGCAATTTTAGAAATTTGAGTTATTGCCTGGGTAATATTCAAATTAGTCTGGAAATGTTGGTGTGCTAGTTGATCATTATGATTTGAGACAAATGCTTTGACATTGCTTCATTATACAAAACTGAGCTTCTGTATGTTTTGTTCTCTGGTGTGCCAAAATATCATACACAATTTGTGATGATGAAAAAGATTTCCAGATCAGGAGAAAGAGGAAGTTGTATGTCACTGTGATGTATGAAACATGGCGTCTTTTTGTCAATCAAAATATTGATAACAACCTATGCTTGGAAAAAAATATGACTTTAGCTCCCTGAGTTTCATAAATTGGAGAAAAAAATCTATATTTGCAGAGGTTTGCTTCGATCTACCAGAGTTTACCAGATATCTTTTGGCAGTCTGCCCCTGGACCAGCAGAACCCTCCTTTTAACACTGCCTTGAATCTTACTTCTAAGATCAAAAGGGGAGGTCGGGTAGCCTAGTGGTTAAAGCGTTCGGGTTCGATTCCCGACATGGGTACAATGTGTGAAGCCCATTTCTGGTGTCCCCCGCCGTGATATTGCTGGGATATTGCTAAAAGCGGCGTAAAACCATACTCACTCACTCACTCTATGATCAAATATTTTCTGGTGTCAGTGATAAAAGCAATGTGAGCATAATGTTTCCAACTGGTTTTGGTCCCCTTTAAACAGAATGCTGTTAACTGCCTGCCTGGTGATAATTTTCTCAAGGCCGTTACGTCAAGGAAACAGGTTAGGTATATGAAGCTTATCGTATTCATTAAGGAGTTTATTCTTAGAAAATAGATATTAAAGGATACTGTTGACTTATACAAGTAATATACCCAAAGCCATGCTTTGACCCATCAGCTTGACAGTTATAAAGACGTTTTGAAGCCATGCTGCTGCTGCATTGGCCTTCAACAGACACTTCGTGGGTGTTGAATCTGAGAGAAACCAATGCATATTCCATTATGCCAGCTCTTCTTCTCCCTACAAAGTCTTTTATTCATCACGTCTAGATGAGGTCGTCATTTCACATTTGATTGGGCCACCACAGTCTTTCAGACAAGGGTGGTGTGTTTGTGCTTGATATACCAGACAGACGTTTCAGCCAATATTGTCTGTGTGGCATTGTCCTTAATATTCATTGCAATGGGATAACTCCTGATGGTACCCTACTTCTGTTGACAGTGGGATTTGAACTCTGATTCTTCATTACCACATTGCTGGAGTCTTGATTCTTTGGAAATGAGTGAAAAGGACTTTAGTTGTAGACAGAAGGATTATTGACAATTCTGTGCTATGGAGGCCAGGTCTGATGGTTGTTATTTGACCTATTGCTATTCAGGGCTGTCTCATGATGCAATGTTAACTCTTGTTTCTGAGTTTCTGGACTACTGCAGGTTTCATGAAGGCATTTTGTGATATGTTAAGACATGTTTATAAATGGTCATCGCAATGCCACCTCTATGATTGAAGGACACAAAAGAGGCACACTATCATTATGTGAAGTATCATTTCTAGAACATGGAAGAGGGTTTCTCAATAATTAAGCTAATCTTTCAGTTATTTCACAATGGACTGCAGTTTCACTATTTCTCAGCAAACCGTTTGGTTGACAGTGCATGTGTAGAAAGGTCTAGGGTTCGGGGTTTGATGACACTCGTTGTTCTAAATTCACTTTGTGGAACAAGGTCATGGTCAAACTGTTGTCTATTGGGTAGTAGGTCAGTGTGGTTTTACAGTGTTTTATACAATATATCAGTCATATCATATTGTGTGACGCAGGAGTCCTTCATATTTGAAACAAGTTTTACCCCAAATACTCATGATCACATTTTCGATGTACCTGCAAAAACCCCAAGGGACTGATACAGAAACAGTACATTTTTCATTGTAGCTTGTTTCAAACAACAATGTTACTGAGGTTTATTTGATATAGTTGACGCCTTGTCTGTCTGTCCGTCCGTCCGTCAAAAGCTGTTCAATATTTTTCAGTGAAACTTGGCAGATATATCAAACAGATCCTGTAGTGGTGCCTTTTGCTATTCACAGATTTCTGGCATTTTGATTTTTCTTGACTTCCATGGAAACAATTTGTCCTTAGTTTCATAAGGCGGTGAATTTCGTTTCTGGAGCACAGTTTCAAAACTGTGAAAGACTTTTCATCCAGACCTCCTACATGTATTAACCAAGGGCTGAAGTGGTGCCTTTTGCTATTGAGAAATTTTTCAAAATTTGATTTTTCCCTGTTTCCATGGAAACAAGTTAGACTAAGCTGAAACGGTGGTAGGTGTCATTTCTGGAACTGAACTTTTTGTGGTTGCCGAGGTGATTTGTCATCTTCTGATGACTCTTGTATAATTTATATAAATATCTTCTAGAATAAAAGTTTTCCTATGCTAGGTGAAACCCTAGGGTCATCAAAAATAGGACTCTAACATACCCTATGTGGGTGAATGGTCACTGCAGAAATGTGTCATGTATTTGACATGGCCGGGCTTTATCTTCAGCATTTGGCAACCAGGTTTTGTGTTGCTGCAAGATATGGCAAATCTATTGCTAAAGGTGGCATTAAAGTCTACTAATGCTGCCCCGTCAAGGATATAATAACTGGACTATAATTGGCTGTGTCTTCCAACTCCGTTCAATAGTCCTGCTGCTTCCATTAGCAGTTGCCCACTGACCCACTTCCTGAAGACCTAAAATGGCCAAACTCCAGAAGCCAATTTATGATATGAAATATTGGAATATTTGCTGATTTAATCAAGTCATGTCTCTTACACAAATGATTTTCTTGTTATTCATCGTCTACTTTGTATCATTGCCGTTAGTTCAGGCTGAAGTGGAGAAGGTTCTGTTTATGTTACCTTCTCATGGTTTGTAAGATGATTACCCTATTGCAGAGACATTTACCACTAGTGTGTCACTGGGAAACATTGTGTTATTGTCTTACAGAAGATGTTTCCCCATGATGTTTGTATACACTTATGAGGATAATATTCTCTATATACAGCCATCTCATTATATTAAGTGCCATCAGACTGATCTGTATGTATGATTAAGATTATTCGTAAAAGAAATGGAGCTATCTGATTGGACAGTCACCGTCTTGTGAGAACCCATACAAGTCTGATGGTTGGTCTGTATAATTATGAAGTCATATGAAGTGTTAGATATTGCTCACTTGGCTTGTCACATCACCCAGTAGGGGTTCAAGTTGTGTAATTAGTGATTGTATTTTCAAGAAACAGTCATATTATAAAAACCCAAAGAGCGTGTCGTGCCGCATATTTATCATTGAGTGTCAAGACCTGAGTGTTGGACACTGACAAGTGGAAAAAAGCAATAACTCTTTTTTAAAGCTGTCAGTGTTATTGCATTATATCACGATAGTTTTGCAATCCATCCACATTATCATCAACAATACTCAACAGTTATGACCTAATGGTGACAACTTTGGCAAACAGCTATACTGTTGTTAGAATAGCTTGGTTCGACTTAGACTTACAATTTATGCACCATATTTTCTTGAGTTTTGAGCGCACGTAAGTAAAATGCGCACTCTCCTCTAGCGGATTCTGTATTTTGGAAAAAGGCATTGTTTTACATGCAGGGATTTAGATTACCTTCTGGTTTTCTCGTAAACTAAGCCAGAAACAGCAATCAGCTGTACACACATTTTCTTGAATTTTACCGGAGATTCAGTTAAAACTTACCCAATGATATAACTTTAAAGGATTTCTCCACAGCTGTGGTTTTTTTGTGGAAAAGTGTGCACTATACTAAAAAAAATACAGTTTTGAACAGTGGACCTCTACTATCTTATTGTCTAATTCCTCCCTGAAAGACTGGTTGATCTAATGTGAAACTCAACATCTGAATGAGACTTTGAAATTGTACCAGGCACCCTTTTGAAATGTGATTCATGCTTGGTATTGCTAATTGTATTGGTGTTTTGACAGGTCTTAAATCTTTTGTGTCTCAGTTGATGCTCATCCACTAGAATTCTAATCACTTTGTGCATTAAATGAGGTCCGCAAGCACCTGATTACTTGAATTAACAATATCAAAACTACAAGGTGTTTGGGGCTTTTTGAATATGGCAGTCTGACCCACAAACTGACCTGCCTGCTTGCCGATGTTACTCTGACATGATTTTCTGTATGTTTTGCTCTATCACTGGATTGTCTGGAGCTAAAGCTTACTGGACTGAACAAGCTTTGATTAGACCCAAGCTTCAGACTTCACAGAATCAGTTTATTCTCAAAAACCACAAAAGGTGGTGCCGAATGTGGAACACTAATCTGGGATTAATCAATATATTTAAGAAGTTGTTGTTGTAGTTGTTTGTTGTTTAATGCTGTATGCAGCAATATACCACCTAAATGACAGCGGTCTGTAAATAATCGAGTCTGGACCATACAATCCAGTGATTGACATCATTAGCATCAATCCACGCAATTGGGATACGATGACACGCATCAACCAAGACTCCAAGCCTGATCACCTGATCCCGTTAGTCGCCTCTTACGACAAGCATAGTAGCCTTTTATGACAAGCATGGGCTGCTCTTTAAGAAGATTGTGTCATGTTGTAATAATGGTAAGAATAAGAATAATAATGTGCATATTTATTATGCACCAATTTACACCATAAAGCTTGTTCAAAATGCTACATTATTACCCAGTCAGTGGATCGGTATGCACTCTATATTCATTCTCACCTCCCTGGGGAGTATACTACCCAAGCGGCCTGTGAAGCAGTATGTTGGCACAGGAAATACAGAGCCCAAAAGCAGACTTTGGAGACGATGGTGAGATACATAAACTGATTAATTATGTTATAAGCTCCCAACAAGTGCAGTAGCGATAACGATTGATTGTGGCACGCACCTAATTGCTTGCATGTTGGGCACAGGCAATCTTGAATAGGTTATTAGTGGCCTCTTGCTTGTTGCAGAAAGTATTTTGGGCCACATGTCATTATTTGACCCCAAAATACCATCATGAATAAAAAGCTATTATATTTTGAATTATCCGTCACTGTAGTTTATTCCCTCGGCGTTGTTCATTAGTGGTGAACAGCTTTGCGAAAGAGTAGCAAAAAAACATACTGTCTCGCTGTGGAGCTAGGTTACCTGTAGATTTTACTACGCTAAATTGAATGTGGTATTGAACACACAGCATCAAATCACCTGTTTCAGAGGTTGTTATTGTAATTTGATATCTCTGATCAACCAATTACAATCGAGTAATTTCAAAATTCATGGCAGAATAATTGTTTTGAAAGTCTGTGACTGATGAATTAACCAATTATTCTTGGGAATTGCTCCAGCGCTAAACCCATCAGTTTGACTCGTTGTTTGGTTGCTATGACTATAAGAAGGAAAAACAACTTGTTTTGATCAGTGCTCAGTTGAATAATAACGTAGAGGAAGCTCTTTGAAATAAGGAATTTCTACTTGCACAAATAATACCTTTGACACAGGGTAGTAACTGGGGGGAAGTAATGTTTGGGAGTCAAAGTTTTTTTCAGGTTTGCTGTTATTGGACCTCTAAATCTCAACTTTTAACACAAGGGTTGTTCCAAGCCCCTTTAATTTATTTTATTCATTTTAAACAGAGGTAAGTGTCGATTAATTTCCCTGCATAAGTCTTGAAGTCAATCTGAAGTAGCTAATCAGAGTAGGGTTCCTCCAGATAGCACAGATATTATCATGATTTCCTGACATTGTTGTTCTTCATATATATAAGTCCTGTCATTTGGCCAGTATCCTATGATGTCGATTGTTCAAGGTTAGATGCATATGGCTCTTACAAGATAGGATAATTGGGCACCAAGCTGAATATAGATTGGATCTACAGCATGTGTAACTTGTTCTGACATTTCCGTGTGTTTGTTCACCTGGAGCTAGGGCAGATCTAAGCTATCTTTACCATCTGGCCTTACCTTCAGTGTTGCATCCAGGCTATCTGTAGTAAACACATCTCAGATGAAACAAATTATTCACTTATCAGTTGAACTGGTATTCAGATGAGAAATTGTGTTTGTAAATAGCTATGAAATTAAGCAGTGTTTGTAATGGCGATCCTAGAATCCTGTTGAATTAATCTATGGTGGGGTGGCGGAAGGGGGGTGGATGGGATGGGGGGTAAAATCTGTATACAGCACTAAGCAATATTCCAGCTCTATGACAAGCTTATAGCCATGTCTTCACCAGACAACCCAGTGATTGATATTATTAGTAATGCCCAAACTGTTGGAATACAAATACAGACAGTCAGTGAAATTACCAAACATATCAACCCTATCAGTGAAAAGTCACCTCTTACGTTCAACGAAGATTGATGGGCACCAATTCGGACCTGGAATTCCCACAGAGGCAGGGTCAAATATGACAAGGACCCATTGACTTTCCGTCTTCATTTTGAACACTGTCAAGGATAGTTCAGTGTCATGGAGAATGTCTGTTGTAGTGATACGAACTGTGACAAATATGTTAGTTCATTACTAATTAGAATCCATACTTAATTAGGCAGTGTCACTATTAAAAATATCAAAATAATTACATAATCCTCCATTCCAGCTAAGCCTTTGTTATAGTGCACGGGTCTGATCGCCATGAATCGAACGGTGCATGTAGTTTCCATGATACAACATCTATCATCAAGCCTGACATTTACCATCAACTAATATCATTATAGGATTAAGTGCTGTTAATGAGATTCCTCCCACCTATGGTTAACCATACTGCCTTGCTAATATATCCCAGTGGACTGGTTGTCGAGTCCTTTTCCAACACTTCATTGCTTTGATCGATATGCTTTCCTTAACAGGTTTAATACCTTCTGTAAATGTTTAATTCCAGGCTAATGCTAATGTCTCTTATACTCCATGTTGAGGAACCATGGTATTAACTGCAGTGTCTTATAAAGGGATTTTTTAATTGATGACATCAAGATGGCTACATGTCTCTGTGTGTGTCTGAACACATTGTTGAGGGATGTTTGTAGAAGGCTTTCAGAAGAAAGTTGGTAGGATTCACAGTGCTGATGTTTTGTTAACAACTGTCACAGATGCTGTTTGTTTACCAGTGGGATGTCATATCTTTTGTGACAAATTAATTGTGATATGGCCTTCCATTGATATTCTGTGCTAATATGCAACAAGAAAGATGCAAAATGAAAAAAAAGATTAAAATGATATCATCACAAAGGAATTTACTACTGATAACCTAAAAGTAAAGATCTTTTATTTGTAACTATATGTTACAAACATGGCCAGACATGGTCTACCCTGCAGAGATTCTTAAAAAGATACAGGTAGTTGTCTCCAGTACTCCCTTTTGTTAGTACCAAACCTAATAGCTGGGCATTAAAATAAAAGGTGGATAAAACAAGGACTGGTAGGCTCAGAGTCAGTATACTGTGTCTGAGTGGGGTATTCATATTAAATGGTACTTGTTGTTAGTTCCAAAACTAGCACTGGGCATTAAAATAAAAGGTGGATAAAACAAGGACTGGTAGGCTCAGAGTCAGTATACTGTGTCTGAGTGGGGTATTCATATTAAATGGTACTTGTTGTTAGTTCCAAAACTAGCACTGGGCATTAAAATAAAAGGTGGATAAAACAAGGACTGGTAGGCTCAGAGTCAGTATACTGTGTCTGAGTGGGGTATTCATATTAAAACTGTCAGTGGGCTAGCATTATGGCGCATGCATGCACGCCTGACACGCATGCACGCACGCAAGAGGACATGCACACTTACTTGTCTTCCTCCCTGAAATACACAAGTGAAACTAATTCCTGATCATTCATGAGTCATTATCATAAGTCTGTATCTGATCTTTTGATCTTTTTGATCTTTTTGATGGCGAGCAGCACTTAGCAGAGACAATGGCGCCGACTGCCGACTGACGACTGCCGTGCCGTATCCTGGCCATGACATGGAGACTCCTACACAGAATGTAGAAATTAGCCATCAAAGCATAAGTCAATACCAAAGGAAGTGACATGACTTGTATCTGGTGCATCTGCTTCCACCATAATGGTCATATTGGCCAATAAAAGGATTCATGTGTTTCAGATAATTACAGTTGCAATGCTAAAAATGCTCAAATGTGTCACCCTTACTTTACAGATATAGGTCGATAGGTTGGAGATAAACCAACAAAATCATTGTTGACTGGAATGTTGTTTTTTTTTATGTCAAGAAAATATTTTCAGGATCATTTGTAATGAGTGCCGGGTTTCATTCTCATCTCCCTGGGGAGTATACTACCCAAGCTGCCTGTGGACCACTATGTTGGCACAGGAAATAGAGAGCCCAAAAGCAGACTTTGGAGACGATGTGATGGTGAGATACAGGTTACCAGAAACAGATTTGTTGTTGTCGTCTTGTTGCCTTACAAAGGACACAGTTTGTGCTAAGTGCTTGAGAGAAGTCCTGGATGGATACATCTGTTGGTGTTCTGGATGAGGGGAGGATGGGGGAGATTATCTTCTATGTTCGTTATTCATCAGAAGTCAGTGTGGAGTGTCAGTGACCTACATCAGTTGCGTTTGTTTACCGGTACATCAGTTGCAACTCGACAGGAAGGTGTATCGGAACAACTCCAACCTTCACAGCATGCACAGCTGCATCACACAGCCACTATCACTGTGTGTGCTGGGTCATCATCTTGATTAAAGTAGCAGGATAAGACTAGCTGCTTGTTTGATGAGCAATTACTTCATAAGTTAATTATACCATCTCTGTCTGGAATTTCATAATGGAAACAGTCATTTATTTGACTTATCATTTTCATGAGTATAATACTGGTATAACTTTACAGGTTAATTATGTCAGCAGCCTGGAATCTGAAATAAATGGGAACATATGAATACATATTTCCTTGAGAACAATACTCTAAAAGTTGTTTTGTGTATACCACAATTCCCAAATACAGTGACGAAACCATTGTCAGTGAAATCATCTGTATTATTGAATGATGGGTACTGGGTATTATGGACCCATGATTGAGTGAGTGAGTTTGATTTTACGCCAATTTTAGCAATATTCCAGCGATTTCATGGCGTAGGACACCAGAAATGGGCTTCACACATTGTACCCAGATCAGGAATCAAACCCGGGCCTTTGGTTTGACAAGCGAACGCTTTAACCACGAGGCTCCCCGACCACCCTGGACCCATGAAGGTCCGGGTTAAATTGATCTTCAGCAACCCATTCCTGTCATAGGAGGCGACTAACGGGATCAGATGGTTACTCTCGCTGACTTGGTTGATGCATGTCATCGTGTTCCAATTGCGTAGATCGAATCATTTGATGTCAATCACTAGATTGTCTAGTCCAGGCTCAATTATTTACTGACCACCGTGATATAGCTGGAATATTGCTGAGTGGGACATTTAACAACAAACAAACAAACAACCAAACCGGGTATCATGAATAATGTGCAAGTATACATTTAGACATTCCTCACAGTGACCTCCAGTAAGTGAGGTTTATGGGTGAGTGAGAGAGTATGGTTTTACGCTGCTTTTAGCAATATTCCAGCAATATCACGGCGGGGGACACCAGAATTGTCTTCACGCATTGTACCCATGTCAGGAATCGAACCCAGGTCTTCGGCGTGACGAGGGAACGCTTTAACCACTAGGCTACCCGACTGCCCCAGTGAGGTTTATGGATTGAGGGGGGCCTGATTAATAGGGTTTCATTATGTTCCCTTTGTCATTACAGTGAAAGGAGAGAACAAATGGAGTGTGAAATCCTTGTAAAATGGGAACCCTATGATGATGTGGTTGATGATAAACTGGCTAAAACTCCAGTAACTCACTAACGTATCAAAAGTATTATAATGCATGTCTGTTGCCATGTAGCCTATTCTAATGTTGACTGTCCTTTTCAAGCTGTATTATTTGTTAAAAAACCGTACATGTATCATCCATTGTATAATTAACGCAACATACCAATCTTGGGGAAATAAAAACAAACCCACTAATGAGTATGGTTCTTCATCAAAGGTAACAAATGCTTAATTTGAAATTAGCATTAGTATGATTTGAATTACATGAGCGTAACAAGCTACTGTGGTAATTTGTATGTGAAGGAATACATGAGCACACCCACACATGCTCACAATGAACACCAATCAACAGCTGTCAAGCCACCTACAGAGATGGTCATGTAGTGAGAGCAAGAAAATATCATCTATTGATCTAACTTCTCCTTGTCTTCTTTATGAATGGCCTTTCTTTCTTGGTATATTTTAACCCTCACCAATGTTTGGCTTGCTGATAACATGTCACTATCTGATGAGGCTTGTCAATGCCCCTGCAGTGATGGATGTGTACTGCCACTTGGATGATAGGAGATGAGACAGCCAGCCTGTCACTACTCTGGCCATTAAACATCATTACTGTTATGTCCATGTTTGTTAACACTGCCCATGCTTCCTAGGCCCATTCCACAAAGCTGTCTTGATGCTAAGATGATCGTAACTTCGACAATACAACATGGAGTTATGACAGTTGGAGTGCAAAGAACACATTGAGAAACAGGGCCATGGAATCCTTGACCTTTGTAAAACTAAGCTGAATGCCTTCTTCTTTGTCAGGCCTGTACACTCATAGTATCCTAACCATTATAAAACCAAACTAGATCCAAGCCTCTCCCCTCATGTCTCTCCCCTCTGCCCTAACCCCTCTCCTCTCTACCCTTTTGATTCACAGCCCGTGAAGATCCGGGGTAGAATAGGATTTCAGCAACCCATGCTTGCCGTAAAAAGCAACTATGTTTGTCGTAAGATGCAACTAACGGGATCAGGTGGTCAGGCTCGCTGACTTGGATGATGCGTGTTCTCCCCCATCTCACCCCTCATCCAAATCTCACACACACCACCTCACCCCTACATCTCATCCTTGCCTCTGACCTAAACTCCTCCGTCTCACCCATCATCACCTCACCCCTACATCTCATCCTTGCCTCTAACCTAAACCCCTCCGTCTCACCCATCATCACCTCACCCCTACATCTCATCATTGCCTCTGACCTAAACTCCTCCGTCTCACCCCTACATCTAATCTTTGCCTCTGACCTAAACTCCTCCGTCTCACCCATACATCTCATCCTTGCCTCTGACCTAAACTCCTACGTCTCACCCATCATCACCTCACCCCTACATCTCATCATTGCCTCTGACCTAAACTCCTCCGTCTCACCCCTACATCTCATCCTTGCCTCTGACCTAAACTCCTCCGTCTCACCCATCATCACCTCACCCATACATCTCATCATTGCCTCTGACCTAAACTCCTCCGTCTCACCCATCATCACCTCACCCCTACATCTCATCCTTGCCTCTGACCTAAACTCCTCCGTCTCACCCATCATCACCTCACCCCTACATCTCATCCTTTTCTCTGACCTAAACTCCAGTGTCGTACCCCTTACACACACACACATCCGTTTCACCCACACCTTCCACTCAAACATCCAATCCCTGACCCCTCTGGCTCACCTTCACCTCTGACCTAAACATCTGTATAATCTCACCGTCACACCTCTGGGACCTCACTTACTCCTTCACCTCTCATTTACTCCCTCACCCCCACCACTGATGTCTACCACTGCCCAGCTCCAAACATCGCTGATCAAATAATTTGAGGTTTGTCAAGTGTTACAAATGTTATAGAAGACGAGAGAAACTTCGTCCCTCCACCCTTCGTATCTTTGATTGATTTGATAATTATTGATCAAGCTGTGGTTAAATATAGTTCATTGACTCTGGTCAGGGAGTTTGGCATTTTCACAGCATGAATCAAGCTCCTTGTTGTGTCCTGATCAGAAAACTCATGAATGACTGTTGATGTTTACACAAGCACACCATAATTCGTAATTATATGTTAAATATAATATTTATGGAAGCTCAACTTACGAAATTAGAATGATATCTAAAAATATGTTATGTTTTAGTACCAGACCATAGTAGATGGCTGTGATTCCATACCATTACAGCAAAGGACAACGTATCACGCCCTACTTCTTGACTGGCAAGTTAATAGGTTCAACTAAATGAGGCGCAACATTACTGCTGCATAGACAAGAGCTTTAATTCCAGGCCACCGATGTTGCTTAGCCAGTGTTAGGGATGGATATGACTGAAGCTGCAGTTTCAGCTCACAACGATTGAAATGACTCACCTCCTGACCTTCTCAGGAAATAGACCTAGTTATCAGTGTCGTGGTATATGTGCAGCCTTGTACTGATTAGGTTCAAATGTTTGGAAGATACGGTGTAACATGATTTAGATACAGCTGCAGATGAGATGGACATTGAGAGATACTGTTTGCCTACTGAAAGTAGTTTCTTATTGTTCTCAGTGGGAATCTGGAGCAGATTGAAACATCACAATGGGGATTGGAGAACCGCTGTGGTTTTAAGATTTCGATACTATTTGGAGGAATTATCACCTTCTATCACTCACTGACTTTCCCCATCAAAACCACACAACCACTGAGTCACTTGCTCTCACACTCGCACACATACTTGGCAGCCCAGTCATTTAAGACGCCATGATTTGCTGTTCTGAGATGTGTCACCGTCTTAGGGGAAGTTGTTGTTTACCACCGCAATCGGCAATGTTCCACCTATTAGATCACAAGGGTGTGCCAGGATCTTATGATCATGTGTTTGAATCCCAGATTCAGCCTAAGTAGGATCTTCGTCAGCTACATACCTCATAATGATCTAAGTGGCAAATATTTAAGATCTGCGTTACTTCAGGCTTTCCTACCCTGACATGTTGACATGAAACCGAAATACTGTTGAAAGTGGTCTTAAAACCACTCATTCACTCACTCACTCACTCACTCACTCACTCACTCACTCACTCACTAGCTTATGATGATGATGGAGATGCTTAATAACTGGTCCATTTAGAAACCCAAGTAAGAGAAAATATTATTGTAGACATTTAATGCTAAAATAAAGTTTTAATAACATTGAGTGATTTGCTGTTGATCATATGTGTCTCAGTTTCCCATGCTTGTATAATTATAAACTTCCGTGAAGAAGTCTTATACCGTCATAGTAGCCAGTTAAGTGAGTGGGTTTGGTTTTACGCTGCTTTTAGCAAAATTCCAGCAATATTACGGTTGGGTTACACCAGAAATGGGCTTCACACATGTCGGGATCGAACCCGGGTCTTCGGCTTGACAAGCGAACGATCTTACCACTAGGCTACCCGACCGCCCCAGTAGCCAGATAAGGAACGGATGTCCACGAATAGGAAATCTGCATGAGCAATTCTGAAACTATTATGTAAATCCAAGATTGTGAACCGACAACTTGTGTTCTAAATTGAGGTTTGTCCTTGAGGTTTTCTGCTATGGTATTTGAATCTAGGGTACCTCTAAACCTTTAATTCTTAACATTAGAGTTATGATAAGGACAAGCATGGTTAAAGAAAATCTATGTTGTTATTTTTGACATGGTTCTTCTGGTTGAATACTTGAGGTGGCTGTCAGACAGAAAGAGAGAAAAATAACCATAAGAAGCAATTACCATGTGTTGTACAACATTTTCACATTGATCAACTATGTGCGAGTGACAGGAACAGACATCAAGTTTTTCATTAGCTGTTATACACAAAAAGTGCCCCCTTTCTTCATGGTCTGGGGATGCATAGGGTTGGATATGAAGTCTGTGAAATCATAGCTGAGATTTCATAGTTGGTTTCACTTCCTGGTCTGGGGATGCATAGGGTTGGATATGAGGTCTGTAAAATCATAGCTGAAATTTCATAGCCGGTTTCACTTCATGGTCTGGGGATGCATAGGGTTGGATATGAAGTCTGTGAAATCATAGCTGAGATTTCATAGTTGGTTTCACTTCATAGTCTGGGGATGCATAGGGTTGGATATGAAGTCTGTGAAATCATAGCTGAGATTTCATAGTTGGTTTCACTTCCTGGTCTGGGGATGCATAGGGTTGGATATGAAGTCTGTGAAATCATAGCTGAGATTTCATAGCCGGTTTCACTTCATGGTCTAGGGATGCATTATTGTTGGATATGAAGTCTGTGAAATCATAGTTGAGATTTCATAGCCGGTTTCACTTCCTGGTCTGGGGATGCATTATTGTTGGATATGAAGTCTGTGAAATCATAGCTGAGATTTCATAGTTGGTTTCACTTCATGGTCTAGGGATGCATAGGGCTGGATATGAGGTCTGTGAAATCATAGCTGAGAGTTCATAGCTGGTTTCACTTCATGGTCTGGGGATGCATAGGGTTGGATATGAAGTCTGTGAAATCATAGCTGAGATTTCATAGCTGGTTTCACTTCATGGTCTGGGGATGCATAGGGCTGGATATGAGGTCTGTGAAATCATAGTTGAGATTTCATAGTTGGTTTCACTTCCTGGTCTGGGGATGCATAGGGCTGGATATGAGGTCTGTGAAATCATAGCTGAGATTTCATAACCGGTTTCACTCCATGGCCTGGGGATGCATTATTGTTGGATATGAAGTCTGTGAAATCATAGTTGAGATTTCATAGCCGGTTTCACTTCCTGGTCTGGGGATGCATTATTGTTGGATATGAAGTCTGTGAAATCATAGCTGAGATTTCATAGCTGGTTTCACTTCATGGTCTGGGGATGCATAGGGCTGGATATGAGGTCTGTAAAATCATAGCTGAGATTTCATAGCCGGTTTCACTTCATGGCCTGGGGATGCATAGGGTAGGATATGAGGTCTGTAAAATCATAGCTGAGATTTCATAGCCGGTTTCACTTCATGGTCTGGGGATGCATAGGGTTGGATATGAGGTCTGTAAAATCATAGCTGAGATTTCATAGCTGGTTTCACTTCATGGTCTGGGGATGCATAGGGTAGGATATGAGGTCTGTAAAATCATAGCTGAGATTTCATAGCCGGTTTCACTTCATGGCCTGGGGATGCATAGGGCTGGATATGAGGTCTGTAAAATCATAGCTGAGATTTCATAGCCGGTTTCATTTCCTGGTCTAGGGATGCATAGCGTTGGATATGAGGTCTATCAAATCATAGCAGAGATTTCATAGCCGGTTTCACTTCATGGTGATGCATTCATATGGGTTGGAGCATGTTGAAAATAAAGTCTGTTAAACCATGAGGTAGGATTTTGAATCTTTTCAGTAATAGGAGACATTGTTGTCTTGTAACAGTCTCACGAATCAATGTATATTATCATCAAATGTGAAGCATAATCGGAGTTGAAAATTTGAACAGTCAACCAGGGCATCCATGGGAGGTAACTCTGCAGTACCTGGACTGACACAGTTACTTGAACTCATTAATGATTGAATGCAAGAACTCTGTGTGGTGTGCAGCGGATCTAATATTAGATCAAAGGTAGAATATTGTCAATAGTTGCACTTGATTACTCTGATAACGCCATCAAAAACAGTTGCAACATTTCATAATTCTAAAGTGGATAGCCTCAAAGGCAATTTCACACCAAGATTCCTGGAGAAATTATCCTGTATTAACATTGATTGTTTCCAATTATAAACATGCCATTACTTTTACTTCTTTCTGCATGAATTATTGTCTCCGTGGGATTTTAACATGGGCTAATCAGATTTGCTGTAGGTGGGTGTACTGATGTTTGTGTCGGAGAGATCTTTGTTTACCTGTAAATAATCTGGACTGGTGCCGAAAGAAGTAGAGAGGCGTTGACCGATTTCTTTTCGGCTGCTATTTGATGACTCTAAACATAGCATCCAATTGTCCTCTATATCGAATGAAAACAAATTTGCAGACTGCATGAAATTTGTGAAGTACAAAAAGATCAATGCTGTTGGGGAATGATGATGCACAATCAACAATCAGCCTCACATTGTTACCAGACGATCTGAATGGTATAGGTTGCTGGGGATCTGTGCTGCCCCGAAATCCCCATGAGGTGGTTGTGGTTTGTGTAGTTTAAACTATGAACCACTCTTGGGAGATAGGCTGCAGGCGGCTCGAGGGGTAGGTGGGAGTTACTATCAGTTTTGACTTGCCATATATCGCAGTGTATAAGTTTTTTTGTACCTCTAATTAGAGGGGTTAACCGTAGAAGAGTTTGATCTCAAACCCTTTGCAGCTGTCACGCCCAAGGCCCATTCCCCACATGGGTACTATGTGTGAAGCCCATTTCTGGTGTCCCCCCCCATGATATTGCTGGAATATTGCTAAAAGCGGCGTAAAACCTCACTCACTCACTCACCCACTCACTCACTCACTCACTCACTCACTAGCTTATGATGATGATGGAGATGCTTAATAACTGGTCCATTTAGAAACCCAAGTGAGAGCCGGGTCTTCGGCGTGACAAGCAAACGATCTAACCACTAGGCTACCCGACCACCCCAGTAGCCAGATAAGGAACTGATGTCCACGAATAGGGTAGAATCAGCTGTTTTTCTTTGTTAGTGTCACAGTTAACACACTGACTTGGGTAGAATCAGCCGTTGTTCTGTGTTAGTGTCACAGTTAACACACTGACTTGGGTAGAATCAGCCGTTGTTCTGTGTTAGTGTCAAAGTGAACACCACTGCCATGGGTAGACTATCCAGTACCAGTTGTTGTTCTGCTTTAGTGTCATAGTGAACACCACTGACATGGGTAGACTATCCAGTACCAGTTGTTGTTCTGCGTTAGTGTCATAGTGAACACCACTGACATGGGTAGACTATCCAGTACCAGCTGTTGTTCTGCGTTAGTGTCATAGTGAACACCACTGACATGGGTAGACTATCCAGTACCAGCTGTTGTTCTGCGTTAGTGTCATAGGGAACACCACTGACATGGGTAGACTATCCAGTATAAGTTGTTGTTCTGCGTTAGTGTCATAGTGAACACCACTGACATGGGTAGACTATCCAGTATAAGTTGTTGTTCTGCGTTAGTGTCATAGTGAACACCACTGACATGGGTAGACTATCCAGTACCAGTTGTTGTTCTGCGTTAGTGTCATAGTGAACACCACTGACATGGGTAGACTATCCAGTACCAGCTGTTGTTCTGCGTTAGTGTCATAGTGAACACCACTGACATGGGTAGACTATCCAGTACCAGCTGTTGTTCTGCGTTAGTGTCATAGGGAACACCACTGACATGGGTAGACTATCCAGTAACAGCTGTTGTTCTGCGTTAGTGTCATAGTGAACACCACTGACATGGGTAGACTATCCAGTACCAGTTGTTGTTCTGTGTTAGTGTCAAAGTGAACACCACTGAAATGGGTAGACTATCCAGTATAAGTTGTTGGTCTTGCAGCACTACATTCTGTTTCGCCCATGAAGTACAGGTTGCTGAAAGACGAAAGAATCGATTATTTTTGGACATGTGCCAAATGGAAACATAAAGAGAAGAAATTGAAATTATGCAATGAGGTGCAATGGAGCTTAATTTGTCTTGCCTCCAATAATGAGAACTAATTGGCCTATGTGTTTCAAAGCATGAACAATATGCTTGATGCTCTTAGATCATGTTTTGGGCAGCTGTCATTCTTTTTTCATTTAGAAAATATCCTGTTTTTAATAATAAAAGCTTCAAAATAAGCTTGTTGTGTTAAGACAAATTAATTTTCCAGCTATAAGTTTGTTGTGTGTGCAAAAACATGTACAACATAATTATCTAGTTTGAACTGTCTGTGAAGAGAGGTCGTTGCAGATTATATGTTCTTCTTGTGTGGTCGGGTAGCCCAGTGGTTAATGTGATTACTTGTCATACTGAAGGTCTGGGTTTAATTCTCCTTATAGTCACACTTTATGAAACCCATTCATTGGATTCGACCTGTGAAGATCCAGGGTAGAATAGGTCTTCAGCAACCCATGCTTGGCATAAAAGGCGACTATGCTTGTCGTAAGAGGCGACTGACGGGATTTGTCAGTCAGTCAGTCAGGGTCGCTGACTTGGTTGATGCATGTCATCGATCACAATTACGAGGATCGATGCTCATGATGTCAATCACTGGATTGTCTGGTCCAGTCTCGATTACTTACAGACCGCCGTCACATAGCTGGAATATTGCTCAGTGCGGCAGTAAACAACAAACAAACAGACAGATAGACATTCCTTGGATTCCCTGTTGTGAGGTGGCTTTCTGAGCTGCTGACGAATGTCCTCCAGCCTCCCTGTCTGACTTGCCTCATCCAGTCTGGGGTAGAATGGGTGCCCAGTGACTGATGCTTGTCCGAAGAGGTGACCGCCTCCATGGTCTAGTGGTAGAGCATCCGCCCGGGGACCGGAAGGTCCAGGGTTTGATCCCTGGCAGTGTCATACCAAAAGACGTTAAAATATGGTACTTGTTGTTACCCTGTCTGGCGCTCAGCATTAAGGGGCTAAAACAAGGACTGGTTGGCTCGGAGGCAGTATACTGTGTCTGAGTGGGGTATTCATGTTAAACTGCGGCATGGTATCTCAGTGTGCTAGCACTATAAATCCGCATCAGTCCGGACTAGTACAAGCAGCCATACAAACACACACACGTCCATGCACGTCGCTATATAAGTGCAATAATCTTGGACGCGACGTTAAACCCCATTTCACCTCACCTCACCTAAGAGGTGACTAAAATGAATTTGGATCACTGGAATATTGCTGACCATGCATGACTGTTGTTGAACAACTTTCACACATGAAACGTTTGTGCTGGAATGTCAGTGTATTTGAATACGAATGGGCATTGTTAACATTTTGTCACCTCATGATTAATTGTATTGATATAACAGTGATTAGATCTTGCTGTCGTAATGGACTTTCCCAGTGAATGTGTAATGTATTGGGAGTAGTGACAGCAGATGGCTGATGTACAAGTTTAGATAACATCTGGTGAAATGTGTAATGCAATCTCATTAAAATCAGATCACGAAACAAAGATCTGAGGACATCCCATTATGGGTCACCTTTCATCCGACCAGTCAGAGCTTTCGCTTCCCAGATCAGGAAAGTAACAGTCAGGCTGTTTTCTAATCATGCAACTGTAGCAGGGTGTGGAGTCATCCCGCAGATGACATCCTTACCTTGTCAGCTTGCTGACTGGGTTAACCTCTTTTGTCATGTGGACAAGGCGTCCGACCTCTGATCAGAAGGTCCGTGGTTCGAATCCCATCATGGGACTCGGAAATTTTATGGCCGCTACACAACCTTGAACAGGTAAACACGGGGTATTCCGAAAAACAGTTACAGGCAGTATGACTGGTTCTGTCAAAATCATCATCTATCTCTCACTTCAATGGGAAAACTTTTCAAACAGAAGAGACTTTCCATTGCCCACGTACCACCATACAATCTCGGCCATCTATTAGACATTCTAGATTTTACTTTTGTTCACTTATCCAAATTTTGAATAGCAAATTTTGTCAAAATATTTTTGTCATACCGCTTGTTTGCTTTTCCAAGACTGTGTCATTAAAAACACAAATAGGAATATACTACTCAATTCAATAAGCAGGAATATAACTGAAGGTCGGATTAATAATTCATATGCAGTGTTCGAAATTAAGTGTGGTCCTCGAGGGTTGCTCCTATATTATTTGTTTCAAGAGACCCCCTCAATCTCTATCATTGAACATTAGGGCTGTGACAAGGCAAGATCACTGTGATTACAACTGTGTACCTCCATGAAGATCTGGCTTAGAATTGGTCTTCAGCAACCCAGGGGTGGTCACTTCAGACTGGACCCTGGGAGACCGGGGTTAGAAATGGTCTCCAGCAATGCATGCTGAAGAGGCAACTTATTCAAAGTTGGTTGGTCAGACTCGCCGACTTAGTTAATGCATGTCATCATTTCCCAATGGTGTAGATCAATGCTCATGGTGTCAATCACTGGATTTGTCTGGTCCAGACGTCCTTATTTTCAGACAGCCATCATATAGCTGGAATATTGCTGAGTATGGAGTTAAGCAACAAACAAACAATACAAGTGTATAAGATCTATGATAACATGGTTTGATTTTTTTACTTTACAGTTTATAATATAATGATTAAATTGATTCGTTATTCATTGAGTCAAAAGCCAGGGTTTTGTGTGTACTTACAAGTCCTCAATTTGCTTTAATTCTAAATGTGAGATAATGTGATCATTGGGATAATTTTATTTGATTTATCGATAGTGAAATTTCCAATCAATGACAGCCCCAGCAGAGAGGGATTTCAAGGGTTGTGGTGCATCTCCGACAACTGTAGGGACGTCTAGCCCATAGCACCACCATGGACAAAATTGGATTTGGCTCGTGTTAAAATTAAGATTGATATTTATCAACTGCACCAGTTCGTCACCAAAGAAAGTGTAGTGTCTATCGCTTCTAAGTTACATTAGAACGACGGAGACCTTTACTATGTAGCTGCCCTGTCTATTAATGCTGCCAGAATACAAATACATTGCCATTACTGAGGTAAAATGTCAACTTTATTCTGTCATATTTATGTATTAATTCTGTTGGAAGTAGAGGTCATCGTGGCCTATCAATTGTTGGATTAGCATCTCAGTTGAGAAGACATATTTAAGGCTGTCATATCTCTGTGTATCGGATTCTATCTGTGTTTCAGTTGTTTCTGAGTCAGGAATACATTGGCTATTCTGAACATGGGTTTCAACAAATAAAACTTGTTGGTCATTATACAGAATTATAGAGAAATTATTAAGCGACCATAACATGGTTTAAATCAGAGAAATCACTTGAATCTGTTCATCATGGAAGTAGATTCAATGATCCCAGAAACAGTGAATTAATTCTACTTCTGGAATCAACAGATTCAAGTGATTTCTCCATGAAGTATACTTTTTGAAAGTTTTCTTCTTTTTCGATATGTCAGACTAAAGAATCAATGAATATTGTATTCACTTTCTTAATACCAGGGGGACATTTTCCTAACCCAATTGAAAGGCAAGTGAGGTCTTTGTGAATGTCAGCTTTCTCAAAATATTCGATTTTGAGTGAACAGACTGTAATCAATATTTTTTAGAAGGGCTTCGTGTTCTTGATAACCTGGTGGAGATTTCATGGATTATGATCAAGTCTAGGGCTTCCAAATCCATATTGTTGAAATTGGCTTAGTATGAGAAAATGTGGAAAATCAGGAAGAATCATACTACTACCAGCGCACAGGTCACAAATCAGGCGAAGTTTAGCAACGTTGGTCCTGGAGAGTCCTTGGATGGGTGACCTGATGCTCCTGAGAGTTTCCATGGCTTCAGTCCTACCCCACACTGAAGCACATGTAGCACATGTGGTGTCTCCTTTGGCAAGTGACTTTGTTTGAAATGTGCCCACTTTCACCCAGCAGTGAATGGGTACCCGGTAGGATGAGATGGCAATGTGTTTCGTAACCTTCTAGCACCTCACAGGCACCTTGGTTTGTATACTCCCCAAGGAGCTGAGAAAGATTGTTGAAGGCACACTGATCCATTGACCTGGGTAGTAATAGTGAGCGCTTTGAGCAATTTAGTGCAATATAAATAGGCCTATTGTTATTATCTGTATCAGGGCGGTCGGGTAGCCCGGGTTCGATTCCCGACATGGGTACAATGTGTGAAGCCCATTTCTGGTGACCCCCGCCGTGATATTGCTGGAATATTGCTAAAAACGGCGTAAAACCACACTCACTCACTCACTCACTATTATCTGTATCATGGTTGGTATTGTGAAACTAATGAGGTTGTACTTAAAGTTTGGTTAGTTTTGAATCCATATCCATTGAATTGTTGGCCATTGTGCCTTTCCTTTAATTGCTGTACATTAAATTCAGGTTTTCCTTCAGGAGTGGTAGGGTAGTCCTAGTGGTCGACATGTTTGCTTGTGAAGCTGAAATTCAGAGTTTTATTCCCCACATGGGTACACAATCAGCATGTCAGGCTGTTTATCTATATCCCAGTGTAATATAGCTTCAATATTGTGAAATTTCTCACTCCCATGGATATTTCCCTGGGGAACAGATGGCTTGTGATCTAAGGAACTGCCACTTGCTGGTCATAGTTGCTTCCCTTGGCCATGACAGGATCTACTGGTAAGATCCTATATTAATATTGATAAGGGTGGGTTTGGTTTGCCAAAATACCCATGCTTGTGTGTTTCAACAACATGAAAACATGATATGTGTCAAGCATGATACATGTCAAACATGATACGTGTCAAACGGGATACGTGTCAAACGTGATATGTGTCAAACATGATACATGTCCCTTTGGAAGTTTGTCCCACCTGAACTTTCAATCAGTGATATGACTGAAGGCGGGATTTTGCTTTGACTTACAAAAAGACTTACTATAATTTACTTTAAATGTCCTTGCAGGCAATATGAGGGCCCTGCAAACCAATGAAATTGCATACTGTCGTTTTGATAATTACTTCAGAGCCTGGAATGAACCAATGATGATGTGGACAGTGGTCATGATTGATGGATGAAATGACAGACACACATAACTGCTCTTAAACCCTGACTGTAGGTATAAAAGATTAAGATGATGATGTAGTGTCACATACTTTTTATATGTTCATTAGTATAGGGGGCACGCACATGCATGCACACACATATATTTTCAGTTTTCGAAAATTAATAATGGAAGTCAAGGAATCCTTGTCATAGCCCTAATGTTAAAAGTTGCAGATTTCAGGAACTCAAGATTAAATACTGTAGGAGCTAACCTCAAGGATCCCAAGACCCCCCTTAATTTTGAAAACTGTTTTTTAATACAACATATACAGAGATGCAAATCAGCCTTAACAGTGCACTCAAGCACACGAGGGCAGGCAATCAGGACAGCTCTCTGTAAAACACCTAACCAAGGGACTTTTCTCTTTCGAAAATAGTGTTACGATCAATATAGTGATGGTTGACCAACAACAGATTGTTCTTAAATGTGATTGTTTGAAGGAAGTAATAATACACAGAAAATAGTAGGATGTGGGTTATAAACATTCAATGCAGATACGTGACTCTTAACATCGAGTGTCTGGATATACATCAATTATTGACAATAGAGATTCTTTCAAGAAATAGAATTGGGTATTTTTTAACTGAATCACCAGTAGATAGAGGAGAAAGTGTGTGGCTATTTCTGGCTTAGTTTATGAGACAAATACACACGTAATCATAATCTCTGCATATAAAACAATGCCGAGCAGAAGAGAAAATACAATTGAAATGGTAAATAGTCATGTCTAGTGGTGTTCTATCGCAAATTTCACATTTTCATTGAACAAGTTGTTATCAACTGTTCGTTCACCTGAAGCGATACAATGTAATTTTTGACTGCACTTAAAACTCAAAAAAATTTCTCCAAAATGCTGCATTCCTAAGTTAGGGTGGATATAATGCTTGGATGCCCACAATACTTAAAATAGCTGAGTGTGGCGTTAAACAACAAACAAACAAACAAGAAAATATGGTAGTCAGTTCCTGGTGAAAAGGGATGGGCAATTTACACAGTTTACAACCCTGAGCTCATTCAGTAGATACATCTGTGCGTCACACGTGTGTCGTACAAGATTGACCTTGTTTTATTTGTTTTGATTGGATAACAGTGACCTCTGTCACACCGGAACAACTTTTTTCATTCATTAAAAAAACACGAGACGTCATTCACTTTTACAACTACATGGCAGAAGTAGTCTAGCTCATGAAAGCAAGAGACATTTACATGCACTTAACTAAACCAGACAAACCTCACGCATCAAATTCACTTTGCAGTCTACATTAGTTAAGCATAGAGCTACTACAGACATTATATAATCGAGCTATATCCATTTGCAATGTCTGACTGCCGATAGAACGAGGGTCATTATGAGCATGACGCACCCGACCACCTTCGCAACTTTCAATTTGATTTAATGTAAAAGGTTAAGCATGGTCAAATGAAGTCAAGCCTTTCAAGCACATTTTGGAGTAAATGTGCCTACATGAACACAGTGATGTCCTGTCCACTGCTATTATCATTCACCTGAAGGAGTAAAATATCAAGTTGACATTCATAAACGAATCTGTGAGGACTAGGTCCACTACACAGAATTGTTTCTTGGCATAATTTTAGTGTTAGTATATGGAATTCTTAGATGATCTAGTGGATGACAACTTAGGCTGATAAAACATGTGTGAGTGAGTGACTGCTTTTAGCAATACTCCAGCAATATCATGGCGGGGGTCACCAGACATCTGCTTCACATATTGTACCCATGACGGGATTCGAACCCAGGTCTTAGGCATGATGAGCGAACACTTTCACCACAAGGCTACCCAACCCCCCTAGAACATAAGTTCTTATGTGTACCACTTCTAAATGGCTATCAAGTATAATATATTTGAAGTGATGTTAACCACTCATGACTTACTCACTGAAGTTAGAAACAGGTATGTTATGTGTTAAGTCTTCAAGATAAGGTTACGGGGCGGTCGGGCTACCCAAATATATTATACTTGATAGCCATTTAGAAGTGGTACACATAAGAACTTATGTTCTAGGGGGGTTGGGTAGCCTTGTGGTTAAAGCGTGCGCTCGTCACGCCGAAGACCTGGGTTCAATTCCGGGCATGGGTACAATGTGTGAAGCCCATTTCTGGTGTCCCCGGCCGTGATATTGCTGGAATATTGCTTAAAGCGGCGTAAAACCATACTCACTCACTCACTCAAGATAATGTTACATTCTTTATTTCAAATCAGTTTTACATAAATGTCAAGACTTGAACTGAAACTATTTAGTCAGACACACTGTATAAACAATGAACAGCTTCCAACAGGTAGCCAATTTCTAGTTTGTTGCCTTGTTTGGAATGATTTCATTTTTAAATAACAAGCAGGCAGTACAGGAATTCATTTCAGCTGAACCACAAGAACATCGTGTGTTAAGTGTTATTTATTTTTTAAAATCACAAATGCATTTCCTGCCCAGCATTTGTAAAAATCTAATTACAGACTTGAGTCTCAAAATAGAATTATTTTGTTGATGTAGCTGAACTGATTGAATACTGAAACCCATAGTAAACCGAACCCTTGGTGAACTGCAGATCAAGACAAAAATACCTCAGATGAAATTGATTTTGTGTCTTGGTGTTGTTCATTTTCCAAGATAATTACATGAACCCTGGCCTGATGCTCATGTCCAATATTTTTACCCTATAGATACATGCAGACGAAGTATATTTCATGCAGACAACCAGAACATTTTTAAGGTGTACTTGGGTTGACGAAAATGCCAATTTCAGGCAAATTAACCCAGTCAATCACTTGCAGCAGGAGATATGTGTGATAGGAAAATCTATGAAATATTGAACTTGCTGTAGGGCCTGACATAGATATGGGATCAAGGGACTCCGCTACCATGCCAGTGATTACGAGGATTGAGCCCAGGGCTGACATCTTGACAGCGGCTGGTGGAATTGTGGACAAAGGGAGATAACTGTTGCTGACTGTGCGATCATTGATTTTATGAAGACATCGTATAGGTTTGAGTGATTCTGTTCCTGTAAGCGCTGGATTACTGCCCTTTACCTATATATTGCAACATGATGCAGTTGAAGAATTTTGGAATTTGATATTTATTATCATATTGGTAATAATCTGTTCATTTCTTGCAGATTGAGATGCTCGAGATTAGTTGCTGAAAGACGATCATGCTGGTTTTATGTAGGTGAGGTTATAGTCTTTTCAGTTCTTTTGTTGTTGTTACACAAAACCAGTGTAGGTTATTGTACAGTTGTTTAAATCATTAGCTATTTTGTTCTACTGTGTGGTTTGTCCAGGGTCAGAAATAGACAGAAAATGATTTTTGTTGGCTCTTTGTAGTACAGAAGCTTTATTAAGATCTTTTGACACAGTGTGACATTCAAAAGAGAATGAGTTTATCATAAAAAGGGTGTCATTAACGTTTACCCTGCTATCTTTAAAGGTTATGTATGTTGTAGAAACACATACACTTCAGAGAAACAATTCCAGCAATTCACAAATACTAATGGATTTGTTTATGTCACTATTTTAATTCATGCTGAAATGAATTTCGTTCAAAGGAGAACTTGGCTCAGGTTCCTGCTCATTGGCAATCTTAATTCGATTTAAGTCATTTAAAACAGACTTTGTAAACTCAGAGATCAACATCAATCCAGGGTTTCAATGGTTACCGAAATTAACAGAGACCTTGTCTGAGATTTTAACACATATCACAAATTACAACACCTAGGGTTCTTCTGGAAAAGGGTAAGAAATCTTCAGGAGATATATAAGTATTTAAGTTGTCTTCACTCTGATTCGATACCAAAACTTTCGTGTATGATTTGGGGCGGTGGGGTAGCCTTGTGGTTAAAGCGTTTGCTCGTCACGCCCAAGGCCCATTCCCCACATGGGTACAACGTGTGAAGTCCATTTCTGGTGTTCCCCGCCATGATATTGCTGGAATATTGCTAAAAGCGGCATAAAACCATACTCACTCACTAACTCACTCATGTGTTATTAATAATGAATTAATAATAGGAGCGATAAGAAGTGGTTGTTTATATCTGATAGTGCTTATTCTAGGTGTCTCTGTTAAGTGGAGAGTCTTCTAATATCAAGTGAGAGAGTGATCATGTGTGAGTGAGAATAGTGTTATGCCGGTTCTAGCCCTATTATAACCAGCAATGTCATTGGTGAGGATACCAGAAATGGGCTTCACACATGGTATACATGTGTGAGAATAAAATCTGGGCCTTTGGTGTAGTGAGCAAATACTTTAACCTCTAGGCTCCCTCCCTTTTTTATTATCTTTGAAAAACAAATATCGGTGTAATGGTTTTTCCTCGTTTTAAAGAATGCATTGTTATAAGGAGAACTATCAGACCCAAGTGGAAAATTTACATATTTTGTATTTCTAAATGTTAAGACAAAGTTATATCTTATAGAAACATTGCTATAGTTTTTGCCAGGTTAGCAGGTATTATGAATGTATGTGGTGGACAAGTGCCAGACGTCCATCGAAAAAAACCATACAGTAGTTGTTTTGCAGATTGATGAATTGTTGGGCCAATTGATTTGGTCTGAAAAGGACAGATTTGGAATAACAAAATATTGCAAATGACAAGCAGCTGTTGACTTCCAACAAGGACACTTGGACAGAATTTGCTTGTCTGGGACAGGCTAACATTTTGTGGAAGCCCCGCTCCTGTGTTTGAGAGGCCATCATCTGTAGATGAAAGACAGTTACCAGGGTCTGACTGATTAGAGCCAATTCACATGACTTTATAGATTATTCACTCATTCACTGCCACAGTCTGGTGGCTCTGTTGTCTATGATAGTGCTACAGTAGATTTCAATATATTGATGTGTCTCCTCTACTTTAAACTGATCTTGAAGAAAATGGGATATCCATGTATCAGTAAGATGATCAATATTTTGTCCCGGGATTGTATAATTGCGTGTGTGCAAAAAGTTCTGGCACAGTGTATACACATATCATATCATAACATGCTTGTACTAGTCTGGACTAATGACGCTTTTGTAGTGCTGGTCCACTTAGATACATTGCCACAGCTTTACATGGATCCTACACTCGGACACATTAATCACACTCTGAGTCGACCAGTCCTTCTTTTATCCCCTAATGGCTGAAGTTTCATCTTTCAACATATTTTGGAATGAACCACCAACCGCCCGCTCTACTGCCAGACGTTTTTATCCACTGGACCAAGAGGCAGTCCATATTTGTAGACTCAGGCTTTGGTTTGTTTGTATTGTTTCTTGTTTATTACCGCACTCAGCAATATTCCAGCTTTATGACAGTGGTCTGTAAATAATCAAGTCTGGACTAGACAATCCAGTGATTGATATCATGAGCATCGATCCACGCATTTGGGATACAATGACATGCATCCACCAAGTCAGTGAGCCTGACCTCCCAATCCCGTTAGTCGCCTCTTATGACAAGCATAGTCGCCTTTTATGGCAAGCATGGGTTGCTGAAGACCTATTCTACCCCGGATCTTCACAGGTACTCAGGCTTTGGACGAATGGCTGAAGAACCAGACTATGTACATAGTAACCGTGTTTGAAATTAAGGGGGACCCTGGGGTCCTCTGATGTTAGATCAACATAACTTTCCTCATGAAGAAGGTGAGGTGCCATGTGACTGACAGACTGTTCAAAGTGGCGTTAAACCCAACTCACTCACTCTATCACTCAGTAATCACTGAAGCTCCAACTAAAACATACTTTGAAGCTTCAGTTGATAAAATGAGAAATTGTTTCCACATTCTTCGATCAGAGAATAGTATTGAATATTGTACACACACAAAATACATGCTATAATAAAAATTTATCTTACCTTGCATTAAGATACCTATTTCTAATTGGTTACACATTGGACAATTTCTTCCCTTCTACCCCGCTGAAAGACAAGGTACAGATTTCATATACCCCTCTGGAAAAGACATTCTTACCACTGCAAATATAATATGATTGTATTATCTCGAAATTGAACACCTGTCAAATGCAGTTTAGCAAATGTAACTCAACATACCTGATTGTAATGCAAGGGTGGTAACTCCGAATGGGCTTTTGTCGTCTGCTACATGTCAAGGAATTCCATGAAACAGTTCGCTGGCCATACTGATGAAAACATAAGGTTGATAAGAAAGATTTGTTGTCATTTGGACCCTTGGGGTATATAGTGTGATGTACCCTTTATGCAAACCTGTATCACATCATACACATCTTATGATCCTCTCAACAATTAATAGTATCCTCATTTTTGGTACATTTCATTTGGCAGCAAAACATGACTTACAAATACAATACTCAAATTGCATGTGTTGACTTGTTATGGCCCTTATATCGAACATAGCCAATTAGTCATTGAAGGCTATATAACATCATGACTTGGGTGGCCCAGTCGTGAGAGGTACCACAATTCACCATGCAGAGTTGCCCCCCTTGGGCACTTCAGAAACCTATGATCGTGGGTTCAAATCCCAGATCACCCCGATTATGTTTTTAGGTTTGTCAGCACCATACCCATACCCGTGGGTTTCATCAAAGTGGTAAACATTCAGATCAGCATCACTTCAGGCTTTCCTCCCACATTAGGCTGACACGCCGTGATATAACTGGAAAACTGTTTAACCGGTGCAAAAACCAACTCACTCACTAATGACTTTTAGTTACGACATGATTGTTTTCATAATTCCCATAATGATATTCCTTCAAAATTATTTTAACTGAATAAATATTTTGTCAGTAGATGTATTCCAATCTCTCTCATGCCAAATACAACATTATGCTAAGTAAATCTATTCCAATCATTAACACTAACATCTGAGGAAGTTTGCCTTGGGGATGCTTCTGCTTCCAAGGAACTATTAGTCCCATACTAATGGATCTGTTCATCACTGACTAAACCCCTGGAGATGCTTGCTCTAAGTACAAAGTGTACGGTTTGTGTCATCGTGATCATTTGTAAATATGGATTGCCTCGCCCACACTAAATTATTTGGACGCCATTTTGATATATCTGAAATATTGCAGATTGTACCATAAGGCAACATGCACTCATTTGTGGAAATTAAGATGGCCTCAGATTTTATGTTATTTGCTGTTTGAAATAATAGAAGAAATTGTATTACTCTTACGATCAAGGTTTCTCTCGGTATGCATATTTCAGTGTTGGAAATTAAGGGGTGTCCTTGAGGATTTCTGCTGTAAGTATTTGAATCTAATGATCCCCAGTTCTCAGCTCTCAACATTATGACAAGGCACTTTCATTTTTCATACTATGTTTTGAACTCTGATATTGATATTGAAAAGGTATATCATGTTTGCTGCAAAGTATGGTAATGTAAAGCTGTTTAGAAGGATATTTTGGTCAGTCATGATGTCCAAATAGTTATCCCAGTGCAGTATTAAGCCTAGGTATCAATCTCTGACAAGGGCGGATCCAAAAAAGGGGGGTTCCACTGAAATGGGTCATATATTCATAATTTTACTTAAAAACCTAATCAACACCCCCCCCCACCCCCCCCCTCCCACCCTCTCTTTTTTCCCTGCCCTGATACAGCATTTGGGAAAAGCAGGGGTATACAGTTTGTGATCACATATTGACAAGTGTTTGATGAATAAAAGTAATCTGAAAAGCAGTGGGTAGAGCAATTAGACCTGCAGCGAACAGTAAATATACCCCAGGGTCCACTCCCACAAAACAATCTTAGTGCTATAACTATTGAAAAGTTCTTAAGATTGTGGTCTTTGGCTTCGGCTACAATGCATGGCCATCAACTTGCACAAAGCAATTGTAGGCTGAGGTAATTTTAAGCTGCAATCAAAATGTGCAGTTGGTTCAAACCAATCTAAAATAGCTACGATCATTGTAGTCCCTAAATATACTTGAAAATTGGAATGGCTGTATGAGAGAGTCTGTTTCAAATATACAATTTGCTTTATGTTCAAACATTTCAGTTTGTTAAAGGGACAGTACATCGACAGGTCTGGGTGTTTTTAAATCATGTATAAAATAATTTCCGAGTGTGACGTCACATGCCTGATTCAAGTCTCAAATCCAACAATAGAGCTCTGCACAGCGAAGCCAACAACGCAATCTCTGCGCAGAGTAAACTGGCTTCAGTCATGTTTTTATTAGAGGCAAATTAAAGTGAAAGTTTGTGTTTTTCGTACGGATGAGTTACAAAATACTCATTGGCAGCTTGTTTAGATTGGACACAAGGGTTTATCATAGCCTAGATTACGCTATAAATATGCTTTCGTCATATGAAGCCAATCACTCTCCTACCAAGGGTTCCTTGTTGACAGCCTAGTACCTCTGTCCATTGTGCATGTGTGTGTGTGTGCGTGCTTGTACTAGTCCATACTGATAATGAGTTTCTAGTGCTAGCCCAATGAGATGCCATGCCGCAGTTTAACATGAACACCCCACTCAGATTCAGTATACTGCCTCCGAGCCGACCAGTCCTTGTTTTAGCCCCTTAGTGCCGAGCACCAGGCTTTTGGTATGACGCAGCTGGGAGTCAAACCCCCAATCTTCTGCTCTTTTGACAGATGTTCCTTTTGTGTATTTCTCCTGTATTGCTGTTATCGATGTCTGAACAGCTAGCTAACGATACGGTCACTTTGATGTATAAAGCTATGTTGTCATGCACTTTACTGTCGCAGTTGTAGTAGTATGTCTATATAATTATGCAAAACAATGTTACAGTGCACCGAAAAGCTTGCATTAGACCTGTCTGGTCTTATTTCAAAATATGTGTGTTTGTTTACAAACAAGAGCAAAGTCTGGTCATGTGATAAGCCTATGCCCACAGTGTTACTACTGGTGCAGAAAATTCTCCTGCAGAATAAGGCGAGCATAGCCAAGAAGCTCGAGGGTTATCGGCTATTGTTTACAAACAATGTTTCAGAACGGTCGACATCCTGTCTCTATAAACTGTTGATTAAAATCAGAGTTTCAAAAACACAAAGAAAAGATTCATGTCACAAATTTTGAACAATTGAGCCTATAACCATACGAGACTTTGCATCTACATGAACTCCACTATCGTGAATAAGTCACAAAAGTGCTATATTTCTCAATTTAGATGTTTATCGCAGGTATGAGCCCATGAGACATGTGGCACCCCTGGGGCGCCACATACACACATAAAGTCGCCTGGAACAGCATATTTACGCAGAAAGTTTGCTATATAAGGTTAAGTCACTGGTTTATAATTCACCAATAGACAAGACCCAAGGGGATAAAGTATGTTGAATACCCCACAAGAGAATATCAATGCCTAAAATGAATGATAACATGTGAGAAAATACTCAATATACCTAATATTATTGATAACATGTGAGTAAATACTCATTGGGTTAACGACCTGTAAAGAATAGGTCTTCAGCAACCCATGCTTGCCATAAAAGGCGACTATGCTTGTCGTAAGAGGCAACTAACGGGATCGGGTGGTCAAGCTCGCTGACTTGGTTAGTGCATGTCATCGTATCCCAATTGCGTGAATCGATGCTAATGATGTCAATCACTGGATTGTGTGGTCCAGACTGGATTATTTACAGACTGCCCCCATATAGCTGGAATATTGCTGAGTGTGGCGTTGAACAACAAATCAATGGCTTAGAACATTATCCGGAGCACAGATTGTAACAGATTTCAATACAGTATGATACATGACAATTTGGACTCGAAGGCCTCAGGATATGTCAAACATATCATACTCATTTTTCATTGAATTACCAGGATTATATTTACACTGTCCATTAAGAACAGTGAATGAGCTCATGTTTTCATGCACACTTTTAGACAATAGTATTTCCATCTACAGGACACTATGTTTATAACGAACACGCTTTTAATGAACTGACGGGTATAACAAACTTATTTCTTGGTCCTTGCCATTTGCTGTATGGATGTATATATCTTATGATGAACTGCGGTTATAACAAACTGAAATTAGTGGTCCCTTTGAGGTTGTTATTAGCGTAGTTTATTGTATGTTCACATTATTGTTAGATTCCAAAGTTAACCTCATTATTTACTTGAGTAAGTTGAATGTGTTTCCAGTCACATTTCAAATCAGGTTACATCTGACATTTTTAATCATGTTTTATTCAAAGGAAAATACAGAACAGTCGTTGGCCAGAGTGGGGGTGAGTGTTTGTTCATCTGTATCACATGAAAATGATAAGAAAAGATGTTTTCAACATCAGCTGTTTGTAAGGATACTTAATATGAACTATTAGATCTTTACTATTTTACTATTATTATCCTGAAAGATAACTTCACACTATAAGAATAAGACTCATCATCATCATCAACCACCAGGGCATGGCATTTGATGACTTGAATTTCATTACTCCAGCCAAGTCAGTGGTTGGTTGATTTTCATTGATTGCATGTAGAGGTCAGTTTCACAACCAAGGAAACTCCTATACATTATCGTATTGACAGCCCACGGTAGATAGATCCATAGTTTCAGAGCTACATGTCATGCTTCTAAATCCTTCCTCTGTTACTCTATAATGGCTATTGACATGTTGTTGCTCGACTTGAGAAGAACAATAGCCTGATTATCGGAGTTGACTTTTTTGTGGCTGTGCCAATAGTCTGACAGGGCGATGGGACCTAGCCTGGCCCCGTGTTCTTCCCAGCAAGGTCACATACCCACTACGTCTGTATTCACAAGCTAGTCAGCAACCATTAATTATTGATCTATGTTTCTGCCATTCCAACCCAACAATGTAAATTCATTGCTGTTGAATGATGAACATTTGTGCGGTTCCTGCACAGTACCACCTAACCATTATTGCAAACCTTTGTTCCGGGAGGGGGGACCAATAAGGGTTTGCCCAATACCCCGACCCCTTTCTTTGGGGGTATCTTCTTGATAATAGATCATTGGCTTTGTGTCGCCATGGCAACCAGAGCCGAGAGTTGAGGCAAAGAGGATCAATGAATTGATTTCCTCGAATTGCAGATGTAGAACGTTTCCCGAGAGCTGCTGTCGGGTGTATTAGGTCCCAACAACACTTCTGCTCATCAGAGGAAGAAGAGCTGGGAGTTGTGTTTTCAGCCAGTGCCTCTGGCGTCGCTCGTCTGAGTCGCAGAACTAATAACCCTCACTGCGACAGGGTCGTTACAGCGTTTTTGTCATTACAGTGTATGGGATTCATCTCTCAAGTGTCGATAGGACGCTATGGAGAATCCAGGTAACCTCTTTGTGATTTGGACAAGTTCATGCTTTTGGGGGTCAAAACTGGTGAATATTCATGTTGTGTTTGTGTACTCATGCATGGTTGATTCCTTCGCTTTTCTTAAGTGAACTGAGGTTTACCGCTCCATCCAAAGATGGAGATGGACTACTTGTCTGAATCATTGAATCATCTGTCTGGTTTTGTCTCAGGTCATAGCAATGCAAAAAAGTTGCAGGACATGATTCATTAACATCATACATAGTCACTTTGATTTTAAGTCTCTTTTGCAAATTATTCTTCTTTATAAATTCATACAGGATGATAAAATCGGCACTGATACGAACTGGTCAGACTGAATGCTCACAATCTTCCATGTCATGTCAATTACATCATGTTAAATTCTGCTGAATAATGTTTTGTAGGATAACAGGTCAGGGTGAACTGCTTTGTTAGCATTGTTCATTCAATATGTGTGATATACAGCAAAAGAAACATGATATGAACATGGCTATGTAATATTAACATTCAATCAGACTAATTGATAAAAAAGAAATGTATGCTGGTAATACTGAAGACACTGGGTTGAATAGGAGCACACTAAGCATAGGTTGTGGTAAAAATATTCACTTATACTGGAGACATATCAGAACACAGTGATGGTTGGGTGGTTGGTCGGTTGGTTAAAATATTCACTTGTCACACTGGAGACATTTTAGAACGCAGTGATGGGTGGTTTGTTAAAATATTCACTTATACTGGTGACATATCAGAATGCAGTGATGGGTGGTAGGTTAAAACATTCACTTGTCACACTGGAGACATATCAGACCACAGTGATGGGTGGTTGGTTAAAACATTCACTTTTACTGGTGACATATCTGAACACAGTCATGGGTGGTTGGTTAAAACATTCACTTGTCACACTTGAGACATATCCGAACCCAGTGATGGGTGGTTGGTTTAAACATTCACTTATACTGGTGACATATCAGACCACAGTGATGGGTGGTTGGTTAAAACATTCACTTGTCACACTGGAGACATATCAGAACACTGTGATGGGTGGTTGGTTGAAACATTCACTTGTCACACTGGAGACATATCAGAACCCAGTGATGGGTGGTTGGTTGAAACATTCACTTGTCACACTGGAGACATATCAGAACACTGTGATGGGTGGTTGGTTAAAACATTCACTTGTCACACTGGAGACATATCAGAACACTGTGATGGGTGGTTGGTTTAAACATTCACTTATACTGGAGACATGTCAGACCACAGTGATGGGTGGTTGCTTGAAACATTCACTTGTCACACTGGAGACATATCAGAACACAGTGATGGGTGGTTGGTTTAAACATTCACTTGTCACACTGGAGACACATCAGAACACAGTGATGGGTGGTTGGTTAAAACATTCACTTATACTGGTGACATATCAGAACACAGTGATGGGTGGTTGGTTGAAACATTCACTTGTCACACTGGAGACATATCAGAACACTGTGATGGGTGGTTGGTTGAAACATTCACTTGTCACACTGGAGACATATCAGAACACTGTGATGGGTGGTTGGTTGAAACATTCACTTGTACTGGAGACATATCTGAACACTGTGATGGGTGGTTGGTTGAAACATTCACTTGTCACACTGGAGACATATCAGAACACTGTGATGGGTGGTTGGTTGAAACATTCACTTGTACTGGAGACATATCTGAACAAAGTGATGGGTGGTTGGTTGAAACATTCACTTGTCACACTGGAGACATATCAGAACACAGTGATGGGTGGTTGGTTGAAACATTCACTTATACTGGAGACATGTCAGACCACAGTGATGGGTGGTTGGTTAAAACATTCACTTCTCACACTGGAGACATATCAGAACCCAGTGATGGGTGGTTGGTTTAAACATTCACTTGTCACAATGGAGACATATCAGAACACGGTTATGGGTGGTTGGTTGAAACATTCACTTGTCACACTGGAGACATATCAGAACACGGTTATGGGTGGTAGGTTAAAACATTCACTTGTCACACTGGAGACACATCAGAACACAGTGATGGGTGGTTGGTTAAAACATTCACTTCTCACACTGGAGACATATCAGACCACAGTGATGGGTGGTTGGTTTAAACATTCACTTGTCACACTGGAGACATATCAGAACACAGTCATGGGTGGTTGGTTAAAACATTCACTTGTCACACTGGAGACATATCCGAACCCAGTGATGGGTGGTTGGTTTAAACATTCACTTATACTGGTGACATATCAGACCACAGTGATGGGTGGTTGGTTAAAACATTCACTTGTCACACTGGAGACATATCAGAACACTGTGATGGGTGGTTGGTTGAAACATTCACTTGTACTGGAGACATATCTGAACAAAGTGATGGGTGGTTGGTTGAAACATTCACTTGTCACACTGGAGACATATCAGAACACTGTGATGGGTGGTTGGTTGAAACATTCACTTATACTGGAGACATGTCAGACCACAGTGATGGGTGGTTGGTTAAAACATTCACTTGTCACACTGGAGACATATCAGAACCCAGTGATGGGTGGTTGGTTTAAACATTCACTTGTCACAATGGAGACATATCAGAACACGGTTATGGGTGGTTGGTTGAAACATTCACTTGTCACACTGGAGACATATCAGAACACGGTTATGGGTGGTAGGTTAAAACATTCACTTGTCACACTGGAGACACATCAGAACACAGTGATGGGTGGTTGGTTAAAACATTCACTTCTCACACTGGAGACATATCAGAACACTGTGATGGGTGGTTGGTTTAAACATTCACTTGTCACACTGGAGACATATCAGAACACAGTCATGGGTGGTTGGTTAAAACATTCACTTGTCACACTGGAGACATATCAGAACCCAGTGATGGGTGGTTGGTTTAAACATTCACTTATACTGGTGACATATCAGACCACAGTGATGGGTGGTTGGTTAAAACATTCACTTGTCACACTGGAGACATATCAGAACACTGTGATGGGTGGTTGGTTGAAACATTCACTTGTCACACTGGAGACATATCAGAACACAGTGATGGGTGGTTGGTTGAAACATTCACTTGTCACACTGGAGACATATCAGAACACTGTGATGGGTGGTTGGTTAAAACATTCACTTGTCACACTGGAGACATATCAGAACACTGTGATGGGTGGTTGGTTTAAACATTCACTTATACTGGAGACATGTCAGACCACAGTGATGGGTGGTTGGTTGAAACATTCACTTGTCACACTGGAGACATATCAGAACACAGTGATGGGTGGTTGGTTGAAACATTCACTTGTCACACTGGAGACACATCAGAACACAGTGATGGGTGGTTGGTTAAAACATTCACTTATACTGGTGACATATCAGAACACAGTGATGGGTGGTTGGTTAAAATATTCACTTGTCACACTGGATACATATCAGAACACTGTGATGGGTGGTTGGTTAAAACATTCACTTCTCACACTGGAGACATATCAGAACCCAGTGATGGGTGGTTGGTTTAAACATTCACTTGTCACAATGGAGACATATCAGAACACGGTTATGGGTGGTTGGTTGAAACATTCACTTGTCACACTGGAGACATATCAGAACACGGTTATGGGTGGTAGGTTAAAACATTCACTTGTCACACTGGAGACACATCAGAACACAGTGATGGGTGGTTGGTTAAAACATTCACTTCTCACACTGGAGACATATCAGAACACTGTGATGGGTGGTTGGTTTAAACATTCACTTGTCACACTGGAGACATATCAGAACACAGTCATGGGTGGTTGGTTAAAACATTCACTTGTCACACTGGAGACATATCAGAACCCAGTGATGGGTGGTTGGTTTAAACATTCACTTATACTGGTGACATATCAGACCACAGTGATGGGTGGTTGGTTAAAACATTCACTTGTCACACTGGAGACATATCAGAACACTGTGATGGGTGGTTGGTTGAAACATTCACTTGTCACACTGGAGACATATCAGAACACAGTGATGGGTGGTTGGTTGAAACATTCACTTGTCACACTGGAGACATATCAGAACACTGTGATGGGTGGTTGGTTAAAACATTCACTTGTCACACTGGAGACATATCAGAACACTGTGATGGGTGGTTGGTTTAAACATTCACTTATACTGGAGACATGTCAGACCACAGTGATGGGTGGTTGGTTGAAACATTCACTTGTCACACTGGAGACATATCAGAACACAGTGATGGGTGGTTGGTTTAAACATTCACTTATACTGGAGACATATCTGAACACTTTGATGGGTGGTTGTTGTTAAAAGTGTTCACTTGACAAACAGGACCTTTGGATGAGTTTGTGATATATAAACTAATATTGTCATATATGGTTAGATATGTGTGTACCATACTATGTATTGCTCCTGTGTTATCTGTTGAGATTCTGTGGTAGATTAGGTCGCAAGCAACATTTACTTGTTCTTTGAGGTGACCGGTTCGGGTTATCAGAATCAGTGATTTGGTTGATTGCATGTCTCCATACACAACTACATGGGATGTTGCTCTTGATGTCAATCACTGGTTTGTCCTTTCGGGACAAGATTATTTGTAGGTGCTGTCTTATGGTTAGATAATTGCTTAATATGGCAGTGACAAACAAATAAACATGGACCACTCTGTTAGGACTTGACAGTCTGATGTTGCTCTTGATGTCAATCACTGGTTTGTCCTTTCGGGACAAGATTATTTGTAGGTGCTGTCTTATGGTTAGATAATTGCTTAATATGGCAATGACAAACAAATAAACATGGACCACTCTGTTAGGACTTGACAGTCTGACAGCATCATATTTTATATAAAACAAGCTATTTCAACAGGTAATTACGATAATTATAGATGAGTGACTAGTTGGTGTGGAGTAAGGGGGTTTGAGTGGTCTTTCGTACCACCACTCACTGTGTGAAGTTGATAGTGTTCCTCCTGGTAGAGCTGGGACAGGTAACTCTGGTACTTTGGTCGGGTGGATACTGAGTAGGACCCCTGAGTAGTCACATGATATATTGTTTAAGGACATAAATTATCTAAAACTGTATGGTTACACTATAAGTCACTAATGTTCCCATTTCTTTCTGAATATGCACCCATTCCTTTGGACTTTTGTATGTTTGAATAAAGGTAAAACTTCATGCAGTAAACTTCAGTGTATGCATGACCAGATCGTGTTTCATGTGTATCTGAATACATTTTGCCAGGACAACTGTCAAACTTTTCCCAATCGTACAGTTTGTACCTATCTCTTTATATCAACAGCGGGTACCCGGGGAGGGTCGGGTAATAGGGGGTGGGTACCCAGGTAGTACATTTAGGGCTTTTCCCAGCACTACCTTCCACCCATCATTAGTTCTGACCCCAGACCCATCCTCTTCAGGATATTTGATGTGGCAGCACCATTCCGCAGATAGTGGGCTTCACACAAGTGATGACTGACTAAGACCTCCATGACTTTAGGCTTGCCTCTCATTCAACTGATTGGCATGTCATAACTGAAATACCATTAAAAGCAGCAATAAGCTTAAGTAACTCACTCAAGTAAATCAAAATTGCTTTGAGGCAATCAGGAATGCGTCTGCTGTTTAATGTTGTCCTTTTTCTCCATTTCTCATGCTTTGTAACAAGTCTTAGAGGTTCTGGCTCCTATCCATGTTGGGATGTCTTGTACGGTGACATTGTTCCAGTATCTGGGGCCAATCTCAATCCCAGTTTTATCTTATCGAAATAGACATTGTAGATATTGTAATGAGAGTCCTCTGAGAAAATGAAATATTGTCTTTGTGTAATTAGTGTCATCCTCAGCTGATCTATTAATACTAACTGTTAGTTAGCTGACCAGAAAGCTGTGTTTGGAGGACTGGTATAAAATTGGCTAGAACTCTCATCATTTTCTGTACAGGTAAGATTCTTGGTATGCAGAATATATTCAAGAACTTACTGTATGATACATGACATGGTCAATACCAGTGTGAAAGAAGTGAGTTGGCCAAACACACAGCTTAGACACACTGAGTTGCAGTAAATCAACACCGAACCTGGTCTTGGTGTTTGTATTCCTTAACCATTGTGTAATGAGATATGCTTTGTTTTGTCATGGCTGTGGAATCAATGGTTCTGCCCTATTTCCAATAATCAGTGTTGACAATTGATTTTCACAGTGTAGAATGCAGAGGGTTGACTGGTTAGATAAATCTGTGGTAAATCTTTTATGAACTAGCTAATGCCACCATCCGTAACCTTCATCATTACGAGATTTAGTCAGCCAAAACATGCCTAAATTAGGTTTGGTATTAACATGGACGATCGGTCATATGAATTAATAATGCATGGAAACCTCAGATTAGTACACCAGGTTACAATAACCTTTTGGGCCTTTTTAAAAAACCATGAGAAGTATCTAAAATAATGTCTGTGGAAGCATCTTGTCCCTTGATATTAGACCAAATGGTATTGAAAGTTTTCAGTTTGAAGAAGTTAATGCAATTTTATTTTGGTAATTATCAAATGTAAAGCAATGTTTCTGAAGGATAATTTGCTGAGATGATTCCATTTTCCGACACCACAGGAAAGGTGATGAAGTTTTGTGCTATTGCTCAACTAAAGTAATGAAGTGAATAAATACCCTGAGACGATAAATAAACAGAAGAAGTGAAAGATTTCATTAAACTTTATTCTTCCATGAAAATGCGGTCTCCCTTGAGAATATCCCTGTTTACATGAAGTGATTACATCAATGGATGAACAGCTCTTAAAATCAGCAAGTACTTATTTCACAGGAAATTGTATAAAAACCTCATCGAGTTGGTACTAGTTGCTTATCGATTCCGGTAATGCTATAATGAAAGTAACGCCTCAGGCTGGATACAGCCTCATCTTTACTGGCAGGTCACCTTTGCCATTTCAATATAGAGTTACCTCCCTTTCTTTGTGCTCTTCAGGAGCTTATACAACTTATTGATTGGCTGATGAGCATCCTGAATATTTAGTGTGTGCTAAATACTTGATGTCTGCATTATGATAAACATGTTTAATGTATATTTGTATTAGGGCTTGATGATAATGGGGTCTCTGTGCTGAATATTATGCTGAGTGCAACAGTTTCATTGTATTTTTCAGTGCAATGAGATCAGGTTCAGATGAAGATACAGTATCTAAGTGACGATTATATTTAGTTCATTTAAAGAATTGGGCACTTCTTAAAATATTCTGTGAAAAGCAAAAAGCACATCTTGTGATCATATGTACACAGGCAAAAGTCTTAGTTCAGACCTTATTGTCTATATCTCAACTTGGGCATTTATTTACCTCTAAATACTGAAAATACTGAAGCAGCAAATCTTAAGGACTACAGCTCCCCGTGATTTCTGACACTGTCAATAATTTCTGATTGGAGCATTTACATATATGTAAAAGGTTGGGTTTTTTTTTTAATATCCATAGGCAACTTAAACCACTGAAGCCTAAGTCTAGTAAAATTCTGTTCAGTCTAGTAAGCTCACCTATAGTAACTCATATTCTTACACTAAACTCTACTCTAGTCATGCTGGTGGCCTCGAATGTTTTTGGCACAGACTGTACCTATGCAGCGTTAGAAATTAGCACTAGTCCTATAGTCCTTGCCAAACTGCCCAGTACTTAAGGTATCATAAGGACTAATAGAAATTTGCCATTTTTAAATGTTTTGCTTTATGTTATTATCATAAGGACTAGTGGACTAAAACTTTTGATTTAGATTGTGTTGCTGCTATGGTTTGTTAATGCAGAAATATGGTAGCAGTTTTACTGGAAATGGTTCCATGTGGATGAACAAAGCTTTTCTACACCAGGTTGTTATGTGGTCCTTGTCAAAATCAAACTGAAAATTCTGTTTTCGACTTTTGCAGCAACATTAATAATCTTGTCATAGGAAATTGTAAGTACTGGTACAGTGTATATTGGATTAGGTCAAACTTGACAGGTCAGTCTAGGTTAATCCTTGTGCAGAAATAAACAATGTCTGTCAAGGACACCTAATGATATGCTATGTCAATAGAATGCTTGGTTATATACATTCTGCTGATGCTGCATTTTTTCAGCTTAATCCCCTCATGGCGTGTCCATCACAGGGATAGAAGCCCAATTTTCAGCCAGTCAGCACCATGTGACTTCCAGGACCAAATTGTTCCTTAGCTAAAAGCCTATGCAGACTAGACCTAGTGTCTTTAATAAAAGATCAAGCCAAACTGAAGCAAGCTGATCGATTTAAAGGATAAAGATCCTATGATCCTGGCTATTTTCATCTACAGCACTTGCAGTTTGGTGATTAATATGGACAGGCTCAGCAAGCTGATATTCTAGTTTGCCTATCACAGTTTAGCTGTGATTGAATAAAAGGTGAAGGATTGCAAATCAGATAAACGATGCCTGGTTGCTGCAGAATTAATGTGTCATTTGGTAAATCAGGTTTGGCTTTGAACGTATCATGGGACAAGTTTAGAGATTGTGGATTCGACTTATGACCTATTGTAGAATTGTCTACTGAGAAACCTTTAAACAGGTCATCAGTACAGTCTGTGCTAGAAATGTCTACTTGCTCGTACCTGTTTCTTGACATCATTTTCAGTAGATATTAGTGTTAATGCATGGACTTTTATTAGCCTACACTGCAAAATTTACTAGACAGAAAGAAATTTTACTGGACTTGGTCTACAGACAAGTGGCTAAAGTCACAGACTGTTGGTATGTTTCATTTGATCTGGTGTTTGGTTCAAACGCTTTTCATCATGAATCATTAATAATACAATTTAGGATCAATATGATCAAGGTATTGATATTGAGTTAAGATTTATTTAGATATAGTTCAAGAGAGTTTGACTCTTGCAATATATCCTGTGTGATTTCATTTCTTTCATATATATCTGAACATGATGCAATGTGTGAAGATAAATGAGTGAGTGAGTTGTGTATTGACAGTACTCCAGTTATATCACGGAGTGTCAGCTTAATGTGGGAGGAAAGGCCGAAGTGAAGCAGGTCCTAGACGTTTACCACTTCGGTGAAACCCATGAGCACAGGTATGGTGCTGACAAACCTAGAAACATAATCGGGGTGAACCAGGATTCAAACCCACAATGCGCAACTCTGCACATCGAATTGCGGCGCCTTAGACAACTGGGCCACCCGTCCCCCTGTGTAAAGATGAGGATTAGGTGGATACAATGGTTGCTAAGTGTGGATAATACAGGAAGTGAGGGTTCATCTATCACCATCTACAACACTCATCTATGACCTTCAACTGGTCACTGACTCAATGATTATTCACACAGTGTCCGTACTCCAATGTCACTAAATAATTCAAAGCTCCACTAACACTGGATATTATCAAGGTGCTTCTTGTTTTATCTAGGCGCTAAGTTGCTCTGTAATTGATTTAAGGTCAGATGGCTTCAAAATGAGGGTCTTTTGGTGGAAGCCTTTGTTTTCAACACTTTGGCCCAGAAACTGCTGAAGGATTATCTAAGTGTTTTGATGATGCATGACTTCTGAACATGGTTCATCCTGAGGTTGTTTTCAGCACCAATGGTGTCATAGTGTGTAATCTGACTGCTATTGTAGTAAGGCTATGTTGAAATAAGGGTCAGTTTGAAAAAAAACCTTCCTACAGACCTGTCACAAAATAACATCGCAAAAGCGCTGATACAGCTCATTGGTAAAGAGTGATGCATTTGTGATCAGAAGTTAACTTAAATGTTTTAGATGAATGTCAATAATCTTCAAGGTAGTTTGGTTTTTGTAAGATGGTTATGGTATCACAACACATTAACACCTGGTCATTTGAAAATCTTCCATATGTATATGTGTTGAGTTCAGCTTCAAGAGAGGGATGTGCATCCTTGGATCCCCTATTGTCCCCTCTGGACCACAACTTTATTTCATGTCAAAACCTGTCATGCCGAAGACCCGGGTTCGAATCCCGACATGGGTACAATGTGTGAAGCCCATATCTGGTGTCCCCCGGCGTGATATTGCTGGAATATTGCTAAAAGCGGCGTAAAAACAAACTCACTCACTCATGTCAAAACCAGTTGAGCACAGCCTCACCATGAGGCTGTTCTTGTTATTTGATGTTTCAAATCAGCATCCTGACATTGCACAATGATTGACTTTGTAAGGAGGTTCAGTTCATAACATCATGCTTCCTTGCTTCATATTTCCTAAACTGTATCAAGAACAAATAGATACCACAACTCAGAACAGCATGGACACCAGCCATTGTGAGAATGTATGGCAGTGGCACCAGTGAAATGCTGACTGCACATGCCCAGATAATCAGCCTGTTTCCTCACTCCCCTGGCTATTGAACTGGCAAACACAGGAGGCAGGGTTGACCTTCAGTACTCACTAGAGGTCTCATTGATTTCACCAGCATTTTGCTGCTTCAGTGGGCCTGATATCCCTCAAGTAGGTGTTCCTAGATGGGCTGTCTAATGGGGGAAAATATATGGCGGCATTTTTTTTATCTTGAAGTCTTCAGATACATGTTGAACAGTTTGAAATCGAAACTGATTTTAGAACCTCTCATTATCCCTTCTCTTTCACATATGAGTGGTCAATTTATCTTAGGCACTGAAATTTGTTGACAGAACTGTGTCCCTTAGGTGTACCAGAAACCTATATGGTTGTGTATTTGACTGTCATATTCATCCAGGTTATGTTTCTTGGGTAGTCAGCACCCTGCACATGGGTTTTTACCAAAGTTGTAAATGTCTAAGACCTGCATCAATATGGGTTCCCTTCCACATCAAACTGACAATCAGTTGTATGACTGAAGTACTATTCAAAGCAGCATTCCTCACTCTTTCACATACACAGTCATCCCATCTCCTAACCGTCCCATCCCACATAACACAGCACTCCATTCCCCTTACCCAATACCAGCGTCTGACGCCACATAGCGATTTTTAGACTTGTTGGATTTTGGTGTAGCCAGATTTGATTGAGGTAAAAGATTATTTGTTATTTATGCAAATTTGTTTGAAAGGCGTTTTCCTTTTCCTAAATCCCCCTATCTATCTATCATCTTCAAGAAATATTTCTTTTCATTCAGTACACCTTCTTTTGAAAATACAAAGCTTCAGTAAATTTCAAAGCAAACGAAAGGTATTTACTGTGATCTGTTGCAGCTTTGATGGTGGAGGTTGATTCTAATGGCAACTTACAAGTAACCTTTACCAGGATAGACAGGATCACAAACACAATGACAAGAACTGACAGTTTATGACACCTTGCAGAACTTCTGTCTTAAGAGAGCCATTCAGTTGTCTACATAGATCATTTACTGCACATTTCACAGGCTCTCGTTAAGTTCTTGGCAGAACACCAACTTCGTCACCATCCTGCATCAATATCTGTGTAATGGCCCTGTAGCATATCGGGGCTGTGAGGTAGCCCAGTGGTTAAGGCATTCACTTGTCACCAGACTAAGACCTGGGTTGGATTCCCCAGATGGGTACAATGAAGCTCTCATGTCCCATGTCCTGATATTACCAGAATATTGCTAAAAGACAGCCTAAAACAATACTCAAGTAACATATTGTTTACATATAAAGATGTGATGTATTTTTCAAAGCCTCTGCAACCAAAACAACCAAAACTGAGTATTCTCTTGTGGTAGGGACAAAAAAGAATTACCCTTGGGGATGTGCTTCGCGTTCTGAAATTGGCATGCACTACCATTACAGAGGAATACATCAGCTGGTAACTGGGGATGCTGCTGCCGGATGAGGTAGCATCATTGTCCAATTTGTACCTGTAGTATCACTATGTAGGTGAAGAATTCGGCGATGAGGTCATGCAGGTAGAATCACTATGCAATAACTAAGGCCGTATTTTGTTATTTTATTGGTTTTCATACAGTCTTCGAAATAATCACCTGTCTGAAGGCCTATGGGTGGTAGATCTTGTGTCAGGCCCATTGTTTCAAATTTATATGGTTCATTATGGCCTGCAGTAAATTTGTGTGTCAATTTATTTGTCACATTAAGTTGCAGTTTTTTACACGAGGTCCTCAAGAGTTTGGTCAGGGCCTGCAGCTTCTACAGTCTGTGGGTCCTGATGGCAGCCTGGTAATTTATATAATTTCATATATATTTTACACTGTTTACAAATATATTTTCTTCTCAAAATCTTTTGTCATCGGTAAAAAATATTAAAAAGCTATTTTCAATTATGGAATTAGTGATTGAGTTGAGTGACTCAGTAAACAGTTCAGTTATATCCTGTTTGTCACTTCATGTGTGAGGTTGGCTCAAAGTGATGCAGTTCTCAGAAGTTAACCACCTTCTGTGAAACCCAGAATCACTAGTATGGTGCTGACAAACTAAGAATCATATTCAGAGTGACTATGGAATTCAAACCCCACAATCACAGGACTTTTGCATACCTAAGTGAGGCAGTGCTGCGCAGTGAATTGTGGTGGTGAATGACACTCCACTCCAGTACAATTACTGAAGAAAACATCAGATAGCAAGTGGATAGTGCTGCCATTACTTGAGTAGACTCCACAAGATCAAATGAAGATATATTATTGGAAGAAAGCTATTAGCTGTGCTTTGGTTTGTGAGTGAGTTATGGTAACGTCTCTGTCATGAATTTGTTCCTCAAAGCAATCATGGTCCTACAACTACTGTAAGTACATATTAAGTATGCCACTTACCATTCCAGATCAATTTGTCCTGGGCCCAGTTCAGGTAGTTAGGTATTGGCAATCTTGATGGATGGTTTGCTCCTGAGCTGGATAGGATCTAAATCTGGTCAGCAACCATCTCTATTTGATCAGAATGGTGGACAGCAAACGACAGTGAGACGGAATCTGAACCTGATCGAATGTGTATGCAATCTTGATCTGATCAAAGATATGTATACGATCTGCATCTGATCGAATATGTGTGTCCTTGTGGATAATATTTACAGAGATAGCATAATTATGTGATGCGCATAATTTCTGTATGGGGATTCAATGGCTGAATTTGCTCTCAGAATAGATTCCCTGTCTACTAGAACCAAATGCAAGTGGTAAGAGCAGACTAAAATTATGGTATAATGTCTGGTAACCCTGGTAACCCTAATTGCATGGTTCATTGATCATGATATCAACCACTAGTTCACCTTGCACAACTTTGGGTGTCTACAGGGTATCATGATATAACAGAAATATTGCAGACTGTGATGAAAACAAGCTAATATTCACCCATATATTCCTACATTTTATAAGGGGGCACGGGTGGCCCAGTCATCTAAGGCGCCGCGATACGCTGTGAGGAGTTGCTTCCCTTGGACTCGCCAGAAACCTATGATTGTGGGTTCGAATCCCGGTTCACCCCAATAATGTTTCTAGGTTTGTCAGCACCATACCCATGCTCGTGGGTTTCACCGAAGTGATAAACGTCTGAGACCTGCATCACTTCGGCCTTTCCTCCCACATTAAGCTGACACGCTGTGATTTAACTGGAATAATGTTAAAGCAGCGTTAAACCCAACTCACTCACTCACTCACTCCCTACATTTGATAAAACCTCAGAACCTCATCTATGCTGGGCAACCTGTAATCTAATGCTTCCCTGGGAGGGAAATTAGATCCATCTTGACAGTCTTCCCAGTGGACTCAGCTTCAAACTGGGAGGCCTCGGATGACCATTGCTTTGATCACGCTGTTACACTTTCTAGATTTATGGCAATTTTCTCAGAGGAAACCTTTCAGTAGTATTTGAAGTGAGTATCGGACCACAGTTGTCCGCTTCTGTTTGTTCAGCTATGGCGTCACGTAGCTCCCTCACCTCCCACATTCCTCCACAGAATGTGTCGGCAGATCTTATCTTGTTGGCCGTCCATTGATCTTGCTTCATTCCCACATCAAAGAGTCTAAATAGCATTGTGACAATGACATATTAACTTAACTCTGCAGACAAGGGTATTTTGACCAGTACAAGAGAATCCATCCCAGTGTTTGATGCTTCCTGTTTGGTTATAGCATTAACTTTGCCCAAGTCGTTGGGCCAATGCTACTGTTTGCATCTATTGGAAAGGGCTTGATATTGATTGCAATTACAGATTAAGCTGCTTAAAATATTTTGAGTGATATTTAGCATTAAAAATATCTGCACTTTGTGGAGGTGGGTGCAAACTTGGAGACATTTCAAGTTTCACCTCCTGAAGGTCCAGGTTTGAATTGGTTCTTTACTAGTGCTCACCCCTCTGTTCACACTGAAAGAACAAGCTCCCATGGGGTACACACCATATGGTGGGCACAGTCACACCCTAATTGCAGCTACAGCACCATTACCACACAATGACTCTCAGCCTACTGATGAGAGGAAAACAAACCCTGCAGAATTGCTGACATTGCGAACGCAGTGGGGCATTGACACGATGGCTATTCCCACTCTATCAACATGTAGTTTTCTGCTGCATTCCTAACAATTTGATAGCACCATATTCGTTGATGAAGTTATTGATATGTTCAATCCCACATATCAGTGATTTTATTTTCTATTAAATATCCCAAAACCCATTGATGCTATTTGCTTGAAACCTCCTTACAGCTGAAAATAGGTCCATGGCACTTAAATGTCATTCATTGACATTAGGGGTCCAATAATGAAGGTTTTTATGACATTATATGGAGATTATGACATTATATGGAGATTATGACATTATATGGAGATTGCATGTATAAGTATATCATGCACAGTCATCTGAAGAGCATGTAGTATTAATTGTGTGTGGAATATTCCCTGTGCAGGGAGAGTTACAACCAGGACTTGCTGGGGTTGGAGTCCCAGCCTCTCTCCCTGGATGATATCGTGAGAAGATCAATATAATACTGGGGAAAGACATAAACATGTGTCTCCCTTGGGACATCTCTGTCAGCTTAGTGTCCCCGTTAATTTATGTATAGATTCTTTCTATTTCAGGAGAGGCTTAGTTTTTGGTGTTTAGGGTTATTTGGACACCAAGTTTACTGTCATAAAGTACTTTTGATGGATTTGAGGAGATAAGTTATGTAATTTGAAGCCTTTCAGCTGCCTTTGGTATGATGTGAATGACAACTGTTGTTGAAGAACATTGGTTAATGTCTCTAGTGAATGGTTTTTTTTTGTTATGGACTACTTAAATGATTCACGGTTTGATTTTAGTTTATATGGTGTTGCAGGGTATTAGAATTCTTTGAATTTTATGCGTGATCACTGCAAGGTTTTGGAGCAGACTAACCATTGTTTCTTTAGATCCATGCTGCTACTGGGCACCAACAATTTGGTAATCACACCTGATTCTTACTTTATGGTCCCGCCTCTGTGGTCAAGTGGTAGAGTCTGTCTGGAGAACGGAAGGTCATGGGTTCGATTCCTGACTGAGATATACCTAGATTCTGATATGGTCTTGTCACCATGCTCATGGGTTTCACCTTTGTCAAGGACCGGCATCACATTGGATTGGCTTAGGACAATATGCTCACATTCTACAATATCCTCCCATTCTGTGATGGAACTGAATACTGTACCATTAAACTCAACTTCTCAATTTTACAATTGACAGGGTCCCTTTTCGAGGTGAATTGGTAGATGACAATGTTTGCCCTCTAATCCCGGAGGTGTAAAATATTAGGCATTTACAGGTCATTAACCTGTATGGACAGGTTGCATAGTGTCCAGAGAAGACTACTTTGCCATGATCCAGCCTTTACCACAATATAATATGTGTGTACCAATGTCTGATTTAGAGGGGATGTCCGCACCAGCCCCAGTGTCATGATTTCCCAGAAGTCACCAGGAGCACGATCACACTTCCTGTCTAGAAGTCATATACTGATAACCTACAAAACCTACAAATGTATAAAGCCCTGCTCACTCATTAACTCACATTCTGCATTTCTATATAGGATGGGCTTATACCTAAGCCAAGTTTATACCCAAGAGATAGCCATAATCAATATGAATTGAAAGCACATACACCGCGAGCATACAATCCCCTGGTAGTTATAGTGTCGTCCAAGCTACGAGAAGCAACATATAACATTGGCTGAGTGGTCCACCAATTGCCCTGCTATATAACTGTGTCTGTGGCATGATTAGATTACTGTGGACCAAGTCTTTGTATCTTGCTGTCTGTCTGGCTCCCTCTTACGCGTTATAGGAAGAAAAACAAGTCAGTCTGGAGACTCTGGAGAGTGTTTACTATCTGTCTACTTCATCTTTGAACATACGACACCTCGTAGTTTCTTGGACCCTTGAACTGTATGGCTAGCTGATCAATGAATCTAGGTTTGTACTGCTTTCTACTGAAACATATTGGTCTGTTCTTCCTCACCAATCTGTGTTTTCTATAATGTTTGATGTTGTGTGTCGATTTTGTACAGGATTTGTTGAGGAAGTAATTGCATTGCTAGAAATGCCCATGGTCACTGAGATGATGAAGTCTACAGATGGTAAATATCATGGACTGTGATTAGTTCCTTTCAAGTCCCTTTTTATATCCAGGGAATTTTGTAAAGGGTGAGAGCTATTATAGGCTCAAATCAAATTGAAGGAATAATGATTTGTGAGATTAGGAAGAGGTTTGAAGATGAAGGTGTGCCATGTATTTCTGAAGAATAGTGATGGAATAATTATTATTTCACCTTTGTGCCACTTTGAGCATGATCATGCAGCCATTTTATTGGATTGGAACAGAAAGATCAGTCTTCAGAGATTATGCCATATAGGGAATCAAACCCAAGCCTGCAGACAAGCTAACATAATTACTAAGCTACGGAGCTATCCCAGCCAAATTAAGAGATGAAGGATGAGAGCTTTGAATGTCTGTGGGTCATGGTGGTTTTGAAATTTACTGTTCTACATTAAGTTTGACCGCTTCCGTGGTCTAGTGTGGTAGAGCGTCTGCCCTGAGAGTGGAAGGTCCGGGGTTCGATCCCCGGCAGCGTCATACCAAAAGACGTTTAAAGATGGAACTTTGGTACTTGTTGTTACCCTGTCTTGTGCTCGACATTAAGGGGCTAAAACAAGGACTGGTCGGCTCAGAGTCAGTATACTGTGTCTGAGTGGGGTGTTCATGTTAAACTGTGGCATGGTATCTCAGTGTGCTAGCACTATAATCGGCATCAGTCCGGACTAGTACAAGCAGCCACACACACACGTACATGCACGGCGCTATATAAGTGCAATGATTATGGACGCGACATTAAACCCCCTTTCACCTCAACTCACCTCTACATTATTTTTAAGAATCAGTTTAGATAGACTTCTTTCAGACAAACCTGTCTGATTATGGCTGTAGTCCTATCACGCAAAATGAATACGGATTTTCTTGACGAATGTCAATCCATGTTACCACATCCATTTATTTATCTGACTATAGCACCACCTATAGTGTCCCAAATGTCAAGACAGTTGTAGAGCCATGTGTTATTTGTTGCTGTCACTGGTGTTCCAGCATCAAAGACTGCATCTAGATCAAGCAGATTAGGCTTACATTAAGAGTTGACATAAGACGCCCCTGAGACGACTGTGAACTCAGCATCTATATGTATAATTCCCCCTGAGGCTGGTACGGTTTCTCATGTCTGTAAGGAAATGACGTTGACGAGAGTGGGGATGCTCGGTTGCGGAGGGAACACTTGATACCCCAGCTGAATCGTGAAAATTTGTGTTGTCATACATGCAGTCAATACGCCCATTGAAATAACTGGTCATCAACAGTGTGATGTTATCAGTGTATGCTGACAATCAATAGTGATATATTATACTTTTTTGTTTGTTCAACCTTCTTCAGTGTAAGTGTTTAACATAAAGTATTTTTCTACATGCATTTGTATATGCAATGTTCATAGAGTGAGTTCTGCTGTAGTTTCTACACATTTGTACATTCCATACCAATTGAAAGTCAAGAAACTATATTTTAACAAAATAGTAGCTCGTAATACAGTTTTTTGTGTGTTTAGTTTCAAATGTGGGCCAACCTTGCACTTTCAATTAAGTAAGCAGAGTTAGCTCCCTTCTCAAACACCGATTTAGCCCACTGCTGTATTTCAGCTAGTAATATTCAGCTCAGTTAGAGACATGTTTTTGAGAGATTAATATTTAGTTTTACACAACCAGTTTGTTTGTTTCTATCTGAATCAAGGCAGGAAAGGATCATGGTTGAATGACCATGGAGTTACAAAACGGTTATGCATGATGTAACAATGAACCTGTTTTTCACATTTGCTTGTATTTAGCTGGTTCCCTCCCATAGCGTAGACCTCCCGAAAAGCAATTAAAATTAGCTCAATAATTAATTGGGCTAGCTGGTCACACCTAATTAATGAATGGACTGGTCTTCTCCCCTGCTATGAGGGATTATCAATTTGTTGAAACAATGAGCAGTAGTGGACAACAAATATAATGATTCAAAATCAATGAAGTAAACCTCCAATTCCAAACCAACCATTATGATCCTGTTGAATCGTCTCTGAAACAGATGCAAACCTCTCAATCAGTCCTTCCATTCAGTCCTTCCCTCCAAGGGACCCGTGAAGATCCGGGGTAGAATAGGTCTTCAGCAACCCATGCTTGCCGTAAAAGGTGACTATGCTTGTCGTAAGAGGCTCGGGTGAACGGGATCGGGTGGTCAGGCTTGCTGACTTTGTTGATGCGTGTCATCTATCCCAATGGGGTGGATTGATGCTCATGGTATCAATCAGTGGATTGTCTGGTCCAGACTCGATTATTAACAGACCGCCGTCATATAGCTTGAATATTCCTGAGTGCAGGGTTAAACAACAAACCAACCAAAGCTTCTCTCCAAGGTGTTTAAGCTTCAGCTCTCTCTGTTGCCCATGTCATAACCACCAGGCCAAGGCGATGCTTGACCAATAAATAACTGGTCCCTTGTGGGATTTGCTCTCCTTGCTTCTCTCAGTGATAATGCATCTCTGACAGGGTTATAGTGTAGTGAGCCTTCAGGGACCTCATTACCATCAGCAGCAGATGCTGGTCAAGACATGCTTGATACTGATCGCTGCTTGACCACTGCTTGTTCTCCAGTCCAGTTTAAGCTTGTGGGTTTGAGAGAGAATGCTGCATTGTTGCCTTGTAAATACGTTGGTAGTGTGTCTTATGGGTGAGAGCTGTATGACTTATACTGAGCGATACAGCTAGGAGATGGAAGGGATGTTGCTCCAGAGATGCAAATCTGTTGATAGGGAAGAGATTTGGACAGAATTGCATCTAGTTAATTAGTTTCCTCATGGGATAAATCAGATGGGGTCTGTGGTCAAGATCCAGAAAGGAATCTGATGACTGTAGCTGTCTTATGGTTAATATGTAAGGGATGAGTGAAAAACTGTATGGTGTTGTATGCACAAAATGTCCCTGTGTACAGTGTGCTATTCGGTTGGTTGTTTCAGTGGTCAAACATATTCAAGAAGCTTTAAAATTGGATCATCTGGTGCTCAGGAAGATTAATTTTTGGTGGTTGAAGTTGAAAAGGTAGCTTCATTGCCCTCTGTAAGGGCAATCCCATCCTTGATTTTCAGTGATATCTCCATTTCATTAGGATAAATACCTAGGACCCATGTGCTGCAATAGCTTCCTTTGAAAAAATATGATACCATCAATTACTCAGAAACTTCCCTCAGAAGTTGGATGGCACATGAGTGTAATTATTTTTGTTTGTTTATTTGTTTGTTTGTTTAACACTGCACTCGGAAATATTCTAGCCCTATGAGGGAGGTCTGTAAATAATTGAGTCTGGGTCAGACAATCCAGTGACTGACATCACGAGCAATGACGTTTGCAATTGAGATATGGATGACATGCATCAACCAAGTCAGTGGCCCTTACCCACCAGATTCTGTTGTTCACCTACGATAAGGGTGGGTTGCTGAAGAACAATTCTAATCCTGATCTTCATGTGATTGGAAAGCTACATCAGGACATTCAAGTCGGATGAAGGTATAGCAGCAAATTTGCACATGGTACGTTCATAAAATGTGCAATCATAAGGGAATGGAGACTAGCACTCTGGATGATTGATGATGGGGGACCCCATCACCGGCAGTATATGTGAACAGTCCAATGGAAGTGGGAACTATAGGGTAGCCAGGTATTAGCTTCGCACTGTGACAAAAGTTTAAAAAGCCACCCTAAAGTGTATCTTACGAGAACAATCACTTTAATGACTTCTTTATCAAGGCACAGAATAAAGTAAATATGTTACCAGTGTAATAGTAAAGTTTGAGTTAATGATTGATGGCATAAAATTGTTATATTCTTGCAAGAGCAACTACACTTATGTAACCCCAATATCATGAGTGAGTTAGTGAGTATGGTTTTACGCCGCTTTTAGCAATATTCCAGCAATATCACGGCGGGGGACACCACAAATGGGCTTCACACATTGTACCCATGTCGGGAATCGAACCCGGGTCTTCGGCGTGACGAGCAAACGCTTTAACCACTAGGCTACCTGACCGCCCCCCCCCAATATCAGGGGTGAAGCAAGTGTTCTCAATGTAACAGTAAAGTGTGGCTTGTAAAATTTGACTTAGTGTTTCACAAGTGGTTTCAGTATTTGGCATGAGGCCAAGACAGTTTCTCAGAAACCCATACTTGATGTCAGCTGCCATCATATGACTGCAACATTGCTCAAAGCAGCCTAAAACCCTCACATTCACATGAAAACTTGGAAAGAATTATTACTAAAGTAGATTTCTTTTGCAACAAATATGGTATGATATGAGATAAAGATGACAATCTGCCATCAGTACAACGGTTCATGGTGCAGTGCCGTAGCCAGCCGAGGGGCGGGGGGGGCAGTTGCCCCCCTAGTTTTTTTTCATAGAAAACAGTTTTATCTGAATCAAGATGGGGACAAGTGATACTTGTACAAATATTTGCCTCCCCTGTCAAAAAAAGTTAACTACGGCCTTGTGGTGAGTGCAACATAGGAGAGATAGGTTCAAACATGACCTTGGTAGCCATGACCTGCGCTTGCAACTGGGGTTGTGTTCAACATTGTACATACAACTCTGTACAACATTGTACTACAGCATTGCACAGCTCTCTCAGGACACAGGATCATGATACTGAAGCAGAGACTCATCTGATATGCCATGGATAGGAGGAAAAAGATGCAATCTCCTGTCTGGCAAATATGGAAATGAGAACTCTTTTTGAGAATTTTACAGATATTCTGTCAGCAACTTGTTCCATCTTTATGATTATGGCTGCACTTTACAAAGGGAAGGCGGAACATAATAGTCAATGTCAGTGAAAACGCTTCTCTTGATTGAAGTTTGTATGTTTTTAACAGATGAATGAATATTTATAAAAGAGGGTAATTTATTAACAGATTGAAACCTAATTGAAGATGACAAAAATAACTACATTCTAAAATTTCTAGTTTGTGTCTTTATTCTTAAATTCTTGCCTCATGACATATTAGATGATACAAATGAACACGAGCGAAATGGTGGTGCGTTACAACCACATGTAACCAGGTTAGTCGTTCCAGTAGCAGAAGAGGTTCAGGATATATAGGAATTGACTTGGGTATTTGCCAGACCTGTGTCAGACCGTCCCATCCAATTACACGGAGACAGGGCAGAAATCCATTTGAGTTATGCTAAATGGGTTGCAGTGAGTGGTCTGTTGACAGTGTGTCCTGATGCCTTGTCACATCTTAGTGTGGCCAAATACGTATTCGGATGAAATCAGACCTTGGTTAACATGACCCAAATTATCTATGTGCTTTGTTAATGAAGTGGTAAGTTCAAATATAAAATTGCATCAGTAATGTTTCAGCTATAAATTGACTTGATATGTGAGGATTTTGGTGCAAATATGTGTTTTTTATAACTGATATGATAACCTTCCAGAAATGGTTAATTCCAGAGTTGCAAAGAATGATAAAAAAAACCTCCACTCTATGGTTATGTGCTTCTGTGTAAGCTGATGAATGGTGTGCAGCATGGCTAATCACTCTAATTAACGTTTAAGTCCATTGCATCATCGTCATTCACAGCTGCCATTTTCCCTTTCTCCCCCGTCCTCCCGATTAATCACATTACTTTATCTTTCATTCGGCCATGTAATAATTTTGTAATTTACTGAAATCTGAGGTTTGACAATAACATATGTCTGCATCAAGCTGCATGATGACATTCACCTATTTGTTTTAAGGGGGCGGTCGGGTAGCCTAGTGGTTAAAGCGTTTGCTCGTCACGCTGAAGACCCGGGTTCCATTCCCGACATGGGTACAATGTGTGAAGCCCATTTCTGGTGTCCCCCACCGTGATATTGCTGGAATATTGCTAAAAACGGCGTTAAACCATACTCATTCATTCAGGATTTGTTTTAAGGGTGTTAACAGTGACCTTTTATAATCAGCCATATGCCATAATTCAAGTACAGGGTTTGGCAAACATGTCTTTTGTCATTTAGGAAATGGGCCCAGTGCCACACAATAAGCACTGATAACAGATGGTTTGTTACATCTGAAACTAATTTCTGTCAACTGTTTCTAAACAGAAATTTTGTCTCCAAATTATCACTTCTTCCTCAATACACTTTGAGGGGAATATTGGGGAAGAATAGGCTTTCAGCACCCGTTGCTTGCCTTCAAGTGAGCATGGGTACATTGTCAACCTGTCATCATGCCCTGATGGTGTGGACTGTTGTTTGTCCATTCAACCACTAGTTTGACAAGCCAAGATTCAATTAGGTATATACTGCTATGATATGTTTGTCAAATTGAGTGTATACTGTTGCACTATAAAACAACATTCACTCACTACTCTTCTTCAACTTCTTTGAGAGGCATTTAGAAGTTGGAGTACTAAGTAAGGATAAAATTTATGGATGAAAAACTTCTTTATTACAATTAGGAGCAACATTTTGGAGTAGGTTCTAACAACATTATCACGCAAGTGACTTGCTTGATAATGGTGTAAGAAGCTACGCCAAAACGTCACTCCTTATTGTGATAAAGAAGTTGTTCATCCATAAATCTTATCTTACTTACTCTTCTCCAGTAAGAACCTTCCTCTGGTTCTCTCAGTCAGAGCTTGGATGACAGGTCATCAGCTACCGTACTTAGAAAAACTAGGTCACCATATAGCCGCCAGACAGATAGACCAACCCCATGCCAACATCTCCTGACTTTCCCTGCCAGATTAAGCCTTCTGTGGAACACATACTGTCACTGTCCCCGTGATGTCTGTCTGCAAGATATAATCACCTCAACCCTGACAGTGGTAATGGGCATGCTGCTGGTGCAGGAACCTTGGGCCTTCAGAGTAAGAAAGTTATCATTCTTTCTGTTCACCTTCACTCTTAGTAAGTCACTTAAACTTGAATCCAATATTATATATTTTGTATGCCATGTTTCTTGAAGATTCTAGTGACTTGACTGAGTTGTTTTACACAGTTTTAAACAGTGTATCATAACTTAAGCCTAATGTGGAAGGAAATCCTTTGGAGATTTTTTTGTTTGTTTGTTGACCACCCGATCCCGTTAGTCGCCTTTTACGACAAGCATAGTCGCCTTTTACGGCAAGTATGGGTTGCTGAAGACCTATTCTACCCCGGAATCTTCATGGGTCAAAATCCTTTGGAGAACCCATGAACATGGTTTGGTGCCAACAAACCAATAATCATAATCAGGGCAAATCTGGAATTTGATTTGTTCATTTGTTTGTTGTTTAATGCCACATATGGGGATATTCCAGCTATACTCACTAGATGGTGGTCAGTAAATAATCGAGTCTGAACCAGACAATCCAGTGATTGACATCATGTGCATAGATACACACAGTTGGGATACGATGACATGCATCAACCAAGTCTGCGAGCCAGACACCTGATCCCGTTTGTCACCTCCTATGACAAGCATAGTTATCTTTTACTGCAAGCATGGGTTGCTGAAGACCTATTCTGTACCCAGATCTTAAACCTGGGATCATAGGACCATGGCATGCCTAAGATATGCAACTTTACACACCTGATCTAATTGGAATTTATTATGTTCAGTGTCACACAGTGCTTCAGAATAATATTGGTAGTTATGGGTCCAACAACACATCATCTAGGAAAAGGATGGTTAGGCATCAGAAACATAGGGTTAGGGGACATTTCAAACTTGTTATTTATGTTACATTACTACATTTGGGGAGAAAACTCCAAGTAAACATCTTTTGGCTGGAACACAAGTGAACATGTCAAGCCTTGGTTGTTGTTGGGGGGGTCAATGAACAGAGCCCTGGCTATCTAAAACAATGGTCCTGGCATCAAAGTTTTTACTTACTGAAAAACTTTCTGAAATTATTTTACATTTCCTGGATAAGTCTGTGCACAAATGAGACAAGCACTGTTACGCCTTTATAAAGACCACTTCCTGAGGAGCTTGTGCTGAGCCACCAGTCTGTCTATAGTGTGGTTATGAATAATTCACAGTACTTGAGTCGGCTTTCATCTTTATGTAATTCCTGGCTGAGAGTGGGGGATAACAGACCACACTTGAGAAAGTGATCAATGATGCTGTTGTTTTCAGTATAGATTGGCCATGGCTGTTAGGTGCCTGCCATTGGGAGCCATGACTTGTGCACACCTAGGAGGGGATTACCAGCTGTTACTGGGATTGATGCTCATAATGTCTGTGTTATAGGACTAATGGCTCTGAGGCTTGGTTGATCAAACTAAAATTGTTCATCTTCGATTTTGCGTTTGTTTGGGTTAATGATTTAATGCTTGGATGTGTATTTTTAGTTAGTTATGATTATTTGGAAGCAGAAGTTTGATCTGATTTAGGATTGAGTTACCTTGTTTGTATTTTATCACATGTTCAAACAAATAAGAGTCAGGAGAATTAATGTCATGATGATGATGTAGTATTGATGATACAGTATTATACATGACGGTGAAGTATTGACAGTATTGTTTGTACTGGGGATGATCCTGACCATATTAAATATGATGATATGGGTATGACAGTATTATACATGGTGAGATATTCATGACAATATGTTGATGGTCTTGAAATAATTTAGACATGATTATACAGTTTTGACTGTTTTACTACAACTGGTAAGTTGTAATATACGTGTAGGTGAGGTGAAGTGAAATGGAGTTAAACATCGCGATAACACCACGTGTGTCTGTCTGAGACACAGTATACCACTGACACTCAGTATAGCGACCAGTCCTTGTTTTAGCCACATAATCCCAGAGCTACAGATAAGCTGCGCATTTGCGTAAAATCCCCCCCCCCCCCCCCCCCCCCCGGCTCAAAATATTCAAAACCCAATTACTTTCAATTAACTTGCATACAGAAATGCATGCATTAAATGAAAAACTCAAACGTATAAAAACAGCTTGCGTAAATACCCAATGATGCTTTTTCAGCATGCGTACAACAGAGCTAATTTCCGAAACACAATAACGAGCTTATTTGCTTTCCGAGTCAAGCCTTTAGTTAAAACCATTGTATACACCAAAATATTACTTTATTTTTTTTTAAATCTCAAAATGTTTGCTCATTTTGGGAAAAACCCAATAGAGTGATGAATAGATGAGTGAAAAAATATTGGTTACCCAATGAAAAATGTAATAACCCAATTAAAATAGAAATCTTCGAGTAAAAACTCAATTGCTCAAAAGGTTATCTGGAGCTCTGAATCCCCAGCGCCAGGCAGTGTAACATCAAGTACCATATTTTAACCTCTTTTGTATGATGCGGCTGGGGATCAAACCCATCACCTTCCGCTGTCATGCAGATCCTCTACCACTAGACCGCTCAAGCGTATCTCTACATGTATGTGGTCTACTCTCTGATTGGCACACTTATGAGATTACCTTGCATAGTCTTTGATGTTCAGGAGTGTCTCACTAATAGCTGTCAGGGAAAGTTTGTCTAAATCTGGGGGAAAATATAATAATTGTAAATATATTGGTCAAAACATAAAGGAGGGCTCCAAGTTCTCATAAGATGAAGCTCATCTCTAAAAGGGTTTTTAGTGGTTTCTTCCTGTGAAGATCTGCGTCCATTAATACTTTGATAGCGGTATAAAGAAGCATCATGAGACAGAAAGGAATTTTAAGAAAGGAGGTTATGTTCTGTAAAGGAAACAGTGTCTAGTCACGAGATGCAGCTACATCTGTGTGTTCCTATGCATAGATGACTGTTCCAAATATTTCAAGACCTTGGTTTTCAAATAATACAGGGCTCCTTTTAACTGACCAGAACTGGAAAGGTACTTTGCCTCTTTTACCCACAACATCAGACACAACCTTACACAACATGAACATCGACACATCCTAACAACTCCATGAACACCAGACACATCCTAACAACTCCATGAACATCAGACACATCCTAACAACTCCATGAGCATCAGACACATCCTAACAACTCCATGAACATCAGACACATCCTAACAACTCCAGGAGCATCAGACACATCCTAACAACTCCATGAACACCAGACACATCCTAACAGCTCCATGAACACCAGACACATCCTAACAACTACATGAAGATCAGACACATCCTAACAACTCCAGGAGCAACAGACACATCCTAACAACTCCATGAACACCAGACACATCCTAACAACTCCATGAACACCAGACACAACCTTACACAACATGAACATCGACACATCCTAACAACTCCATGAACATCAGACACATCCTTACAACTCCAGGAGCATCAGACACATCCTAACAACTCCATGAACACCAGACACATCCTAACAACTCCATGAACACCAGACACATCCTAACAACTGCATGAACATCAGACACACCCTAACAACTCCATGAACACCAGACACATCCTAACAACTCCAGGAACATCAGACACATCCTAACAACTACATGAACATCAGACACATCCTTACAACTCCAGGAGCATCAGACACACCCTAACAACTCCATGAATACCAGACACATCCTAAGAACTACATGAACATCAGACACATCCTAACGACTCCATGAACACCAGACACATCCTAACAACTCCATGAACACCAGACACATCCTAACAACTCCAGGAACATCAGACACATCCAAACAACTCCAGGAACATCAGACACATCCTTACAACTCCATGAACACCAGACACATCCTAACAACTCCAGAAACATCAGACACATCCTAACAACTCCAGGAACACCAGACACAACCTAACAACTCCAGGAACATCAGACACATCCTAACAACTCCATGAACATCAGACACATCCTAACAACTCCAGGAACATCAGACACATCCTAACAACTCCAGGAACAACAGACACATCCTAACAACTCCATGAACACCAGACACATCCTAACAACTCCAGGAACATCAGACACATCATTATGAATTACTTAACGTCAGACGCTGCTCCTTATTTCCCTCAGCCTAACCTAAACATTACAGTTAAACCTCTGTTAATTTGTAACCCACCCACCCAGAGATATATTAGAACCACCAGCATCAGCCATAGAGATTGATATCCTATATATACCTTGATCACATATGTAAGGCATTCTCAACATATCCAGTCTTTCATGCCAACCCCTATATTCAGATAACTGTCAGCCGATTTAATCAGATAATCCCCCGTTGTCCTTTGTTGATGTAATACCATTTGATGAAAAACATAATTGCATGACTCAGTATGGTACATTTATATATTAATGGTAAAGTTGTCAGAAAAAATATCTTGAAAGAAAATTTTCAATAAGAATTTCACATTTTAATTGTCATATTAAGCCTCTGATATGCAATTGTCTGACAATTAAAGTTTAGAAATTGGATTGTTATTGTAATCCTAGGCTTGTTACAGGAAGCATGTAGCTCCCTGTCATCCCAAAGGCTTATAAAGGAGATATAAACTGAAGTGACAGCCATGAAGATAACCAAATTATAGGGAAGTAGTATCTATCAGTTTGGTTTCTAGGAAACGATGCCACAAGGGCCATGTCCAGTGAGGAAATATTGAGTTTGCTATTTCCAGAGTAACACAACATCAAGAGCTGTGTTTACAATACTTGTATCTCGAATGCTCAGTGATCAGGCAACAAGACCACTCTGAACATTGATTTTCTGCATCTGTTGAGACTTGGAGTCGATTGATGTTTTTAGAAGGCAGTTTTGGCAGTAGATTCATCGGAATGTAATCTTAAGAACCAAGAACGTTGAGTGGAATGAACGAAATGGCATTGGCTGCAGGGTGAGATTTTAGAAACCTTTCTTTTTATAGCTGTTTACTAGTTGAACTTGTTCAGAGTCATTTTATTCCAGTCTGTGCTCCTCACTCACTCACTCACTCACTCACTCACTCACTCACTCACTCACACTCACAAATCAGATATTCTGGAATTTGTGTTCCTATAAACCTTTCCAATGTAATCTTGGCTTTCTATGAAAACAGGAAAACTTATTCATAAAGAAAGCCATCTTATCTGTATAATATTATGTAATCTGAATGTCTTGTTATTGGGTGTCCATCTATGAATATGGATGTATGGATAGACTTAGGACATTATGCCACACCAGATATCCATTTACAGTTAAAATGTTCCACGCTTCCTGGACAGGGGTAGATTTAACAACAAATTTGTATGTAGTCAGCAGGGCTTGCTCCTTTCAAAAGTTACTGGCCCTTCTCTAAACAATAGCCCACTACTAGATGATGGAGGCCGCAAAGCCGAACCCGTGGTTGAGTAGCGACTGAGTTACCTAGGGGCACTCTGAAAATATTAAAACTCCTCACTCCTAAAATGCCTTTTACTGCACGCTGAGATTAAATCTTGGCTTCCATTTTATTAAGAGCAAATAAGGATGTTGTTGTACACATTGATGAATGGCTGCCAGTTATGTCATTCTTCTGAGATGATCGGGATGTATCTTTCTTTGAGGTAACTATTCACACGTCTTCATCCCCCCTTAATGTTTTCTCATCAAAATTAAGTGTTTCACGAGTAGTGTCTGATTAAAAGAAAATTAAACATACATGGTGAAAGCATGAACTTTTGACCAGCCAGCCAGGCCATCTCCAATACATTTCACAGGGTTCTTGCAGGCTTGAAAAGGTCTTGATTTTCAATTTCTTGAATTTGTAAAGGCTTGATTTTTAGTGTCAGCCTTGAAAAGCCCTGAAAATACCCAAATAGCTTGATAATCCTTCAATTTGTACGGACTGACATATAATTGTTAATAAAATTGTTAAACAACACAAAAATATGTTTAAGTGTGGTTTATCACAGTCATAGAGTTGTGTGCCAAAGAAGTTGTGACAGACTCAATTTATTTTTTGTTGGTTGTGAAAATAAATCTTGTTGGAAAATTTGTGATTGTCATGCTACTTTTTCGGTCTTACGAATAATATATAGTATGCTGGATTTAATAAAATATTGACAGACTAAACCTAATGTTTCAGCAAGCCTTTCATAATTTTAACTGGCCAAGGGCCAGCAGGTAAGATGACCTCTGCTGGATACCCACTAGATACACTGTGTTTTGTTTGACCAACTGAGGGAATTTCACCAGCATTTGCTATTGTCAGATCCCACTGACATTATGCTATTCTCCCCAATTACTGAAGATCCTTTTCTTTTCATTACTGTAAATTACACACATTGTGCTATATTTCTTGCAATAGCCTTTTTCTGTAGAGTGTAGAAACTTCATGCAAGATGGATCACTTGCAATGTATGTATTAATCATGTCATCAAAATCAATAACATGAATTTCCTCATACATGTTATAGCAATGAATAATTCACAGTGATAAAATTAAATTTTGTTGTGTTCATTGTAATTCCTGCATTCTGGTTAGCTGAATTGGTCATGTGTTATTGCTTTTATTTCCCACTGAATGTAAAAATTCACCGACCAAAGCAAAGTGGTCAGCTTTCACCACAATGGAACATCGGAGAATCCCAAATTATAGTCGAGGGAGTTCCCTTTTGCTCACCTGTGTCATCATGCACAGGACTTTGTAGTGAAATTCATGCATATTCATCGTCCAAATCACCTTTCAAGGCCAAATACCGAAAAGTGAATGAAACAGCAAATGTGAAGGCACCCTCGCTTGTGTTTTTTCACTTGCCTCTCTTCCACAAATTTCATGTCTTAAGGTTCCATTTTAACATTTTTTCCAGTTGTGCCTTCCCGTTCCAAGGGAACTAATGTTTGAATCTGGCGATACCCGACCATGTTGTTATAAAACAGTCGCTTTCTCCCTGACATATTTGTTCTGGTTTGTTACAGTCTGACTGTTGCAGTTCTTCTCGCCTGTTGCCTTGATTGACAGGTCCTATGAACTTGTTTGATGCTACTCTCCGTTTATTGGCTACAGACTTTGCGGGCGTGTCAAATTATGTGCATAAATTAAACAATCTCCTAATTCATGTCATGCCACAGTATGTATTCCTACCTCTGAAATGTTTATTAATCTCATCATTTTTGTCTGCTTTGATTATATGATTGCTTTTGAATAATCTACTTAAGGTTAATTTTTTCTTTGTCGAATTTAATTATAAGGATTGACTGTGTATTTGTTACGGTTAATTGAGGTATGAATCAGAAAACCGATGTGCAAACATTTGTAAGAACCCGCTATGCGAAGAGCGGAAGGTCAGGGGTTCGATCCCTGGAGGCGTCATACCAAAAGATGTTAAAAGATGATACTTGTTGTTACCCTGTCTGGCGTTCGGCATTAGGGGCTAAAACAAGAATTGGTCGGCTCTGAGTCAGTATTCTGTGTCTGAGCGGGGTATCCATGTTAAACTAAAGTAAATGCATTCCAATTTTCCATGCTGTCCCAAATAACTTAAGTCAATACATATCTGATCTTCAGATGTTTCATAGCTATGAATTGTCAGCTATATGGCTTTTACAAGTTCGAAATGGACTGTCATGTTTTCAAGTCTTTGAATGGCATTTAGAAGTGATACACATAAGGAAGATAATTTACTGACTGATACAGTCTTGTGCAGTGCTTGAGTTCATATATCAAATGCAGCTTTCCAAAAGTGCAACAATTTATTTAGAATATGAAAAAAATAATGAAATTAATGTCAGCTGTTGTTACACTGGTAAAATCTAATCATGGCTTGCTGCCTGTAGGTTTTATGTTAATTACAAAGTCAGGTTGTGCCAGTCGTCTAATCCTAACTCACTCACTCACTCACTCACTCACTCACTCACTCACTTACAGCATGTACAAACTGAACGTCAGCCTACTGCCTGAGACACTGTGTGAAAAGGCAGTCATTATAGCATGTAATTACTCTGTATTCATCTTGAAAGATGCGACCCCTGTTGCGTCAATCATCCATCATTAAGCCTGACCAGGATAGTGGTCGTTGGCTGGCCATTGATTTTCTGGCTGGTATGTTCCTTTGGTTTTGCACACCTACTGCTGCATATATCTTGGAACAAGGTCAGGACTAGCACAAGGTGGGAGGTTGAATATGGAGTGGTGGGGGTGGTGGTGGTGATGGTGGTAGTTAGAGTAATGGATGCCTGCAAGTGCTATGTACATTATGTGGCCAGGTCAGGACTAGCACAAGGTGGAAGGTTGAATATGGAGTCGTGATGGTGATGGTGGTGGTGGTGGTGGTGGTGGTAGTTAGAGTATAGGATGTCTGCAAGTCATATGTACATTATGTGGCAAGGTCAGGACTAACACAAGGTGGGAGGTTGAATATGGAGTGGTGGTGGTGGTGATGGTGGTGGTGGTGGTGGTGGTGATGGTGGTAGTTAGAGTAATGGATGCCTGCAAGTGCTATGTACATTGTGTGGCAAGGTCAGATCTAGATCAAGGTGGAAGGTTGAATATGGAGTCATGATGGTGATGGTGGTGGTGGTGGTGATGGTGGTGGTGGTGATGGTGGTGGTAGTTAGAGTAATGGATGCCTGCAAGTGCTATGTACATTGTGTGGCAAGGTCAGATCTAGATCAAGGTGGAAGGTTGAATATGGAGTCATGATGGTGATGGTGGTGGTGGTGGTGATGGTGGTGGTGGTGATGGTGGTGGTAGTTAGAGTAATGGATGCCTGCAAGAGCTATGTACATTGTGTGGCAAGGTCAGATCTAGATCAAGGTGGAAGGTTGAATATGGAGTGATGGTGGTGGTGGTGGTGGTGGTAGTTAGAGTAATGGATGCCTGCAAGTCATATGTACATTACGTGGCAAGGTCAGGACTAGCACAAGGTGGGAGGTTGAATATGCAGTGGTGGTGGTTGTGATGGTGGTAGTTAGAGTAATGGATGCCTGCAAGTGCTATGTACATTACGTGGCAAGGTGCATTACGAGGCTGACTATAGAATGTGCTTTGTGGGGCAGGTTTCGGTAATAGATGCCTAGCTATGTTGCATACATTATGTAGGAAAGATGATAGCTCATAAATAGAAGGAGAAATAGGATATGGATTTCATATAGGAGTGGTTGGGGTAGTGGATACTTGTGTTGCTGCATTGGATATACGCAAGGGCGAGTCCACTTCTTAGTGAGACTAGTAAGCATCTCTGAGCGTGGGTGGAGATGAAGCTCTAACTTAATCTGCTTCACCGCCATCCACTCTTACATATGTGATACATTATGTAGCAAGGTCAGCACTAGAAAATACTGGGAGATGTAGATTATAGATTTCAAAGGGTAGTGTCTGTTGATGCCTGCTACATACAAATACATAGGACCAGATTAGTGAATGGTCTCCAGGTAGATTGTAGAGTGTGGGTAGCAGTGGCATTTGCAACGATAATAAAAGCCTATGTTGCATATGTTTTGTAGGAAGGTCAGAACTCCCTTACAAGTAGTGGGTATATTAAGGTTTGTGGTTTGGGTACTGTAGGCCTGTAAGGGCTTTACATGTAGCAAGGTCAGAGTCAAGTGAAGGTCAGCACCATACCTGTGCTCGTGGGTTTCATCAAAGTGGTAAACATTTAAGACCTGCATCACTTTGGGCTTTCCTCCCACATCAAGCTAAGACAACATGCTGTGATACAACTGAAAAACTGTTTAAAGCAGCTTTAGTGAGTGAGTGAGTTGGGTTTAACGCCGCTTTTAACATTATTCCAGTTATATCACGGCATGTCTGCTTAATATGGGAGGAAAGCCCGAAGTGATGCAGGTCTCGGACGTTTACCACCGGGATTCAAACCCACAATCATAGGTTTCTGGCATGCCCAAGGGACACAACTCTGCACATGGAATCGCAGCACCTTAGACGACAGGGCTACACGTACCCCCCAAAGCAGCTTTAAACCCAACTAACTCACCTACACTCACTCAGGGTCTAGTGAATAGTAGGAGAGGTGGACATTTAAATCATATTTGGCATGGTTAAGGTAGTGTGTGCTTATGGATGATGCATTGAAGTCAGGACTAATGAATAGTATTAGTAACTGCTTATTAAGTGTGCAGCAGTTGTTAGGGGAGTGCTACATACATTTTATGGGTCACAGAAGCATTGGTAGAGGACTGGATATTTGCTTTTACTTCTGGATGGTGGGAATTGTCTATGACATTGAATATAAAATGGGAGGTGCAGCCTGTGAACTCCTTGGGGTGGTATTCCAGTTTGTTCATGTAGGGCAGAAATGAATGTGGCTCAACAGGTGGAGATGGCAAGTATTGAATGAGAATTTTATACAGCTGTATCTCAATTTGTGGTGTTTGGTGAAACTGATGGTATGATTTTCTCGCCTTGATTGTTTGTGTGAGAAAATAATGATAATGTCAAACTGGAAGCAGGCTTGGACTGCTTGAGGGATGTGCCAAAATACCAATTTCTGCTGAAGTAATGCATCACAGTGGAAATACCCAAAAATCAATTGATGCATAATTCGTCTTTTGAATAGTTGCCTCAAGAGCACCAAAGTCAAATTAAGCTTGTATGGAATAAGCCTGCGTCTGAATGCCTGACTTAGTGACAGCATTCTGGTTAAAGGCTGTTGTCAAAGTTTAACCTGAATAGCCTGCACAAGTACCAAACACCATCTTGGAGCTAGCAAATATTTGCATTAGCATTCATAGCAGCAGCAGCAGCAGCAGCAGCAGCAGCTCTGTCATGTTGTTGTAATAGTGGTTAAGAGCTTTAGAATTGAATTTTGCAGCATTTGTTTTGATACAATGGGGAATTTAATATCTCTTTCAATGTAGCCTTGTTTAGGTTGTTGTTGAGGTAATATGTGTTCTCGGGTCGCATTGTCATGGTGTCAGCGATGATATGGATTCACATGCAGCCTTGTCATGATGTCAGAACAGAGGTAAAGTTCCTGTTTAGCATTGTCGTGAGGTACCATAAGTCCTTGTGCAACCTTGTTATGATGTCAGAGGTAAAATAAGTCCCTGTACAACCTTGTTATGGTGTCAGAGCTAAGATAAGTCCCTGTACAGCCTTGTTGTGGTGTCAGAAGTGAAATAAGTCCCTGTACAGCCTTGTTGTGGTGTCAGAGCTAACATAAGTCCCTGTACAGCCTTGTTGTGGTGTCAGAGCTAAAATAAGTCCCTGTACAGCCTTGTTGTGGTGTCAGAGCTAAAATAAGTCCCTGTACAGCCTTGTTGTGGTGTCAGAGCTAAAATAAGTCCCTGTACAGCCTTGTTGTGGTGTCAGAAGTGAAATAAGTCCCTGTACAACCTTGTTGTGGTGTCAGAGCTAAAATAAGTCCCTGTACAGCCTTGTTGTGGTGTCAGAAGTGAAATAAGTCCCTGTGCAGCCTTGTTGTGGTGTCAGAAGGGAAATAAGTCTCATTGCAGCCTTGTTGTGGTGTCAGAGGTAAAATACTTCCCTGTTCAACCTTGTTGTGGTGTCAGAGGTAAATTACTTCCCTGTGCAACCTTGTTGTGGTGTCAGAGGTAAAATACTTCCCTGTGCAACCTTATTGTGGTGTCAGAGGTAAAATACTTCCTTGTGCAACCATGTTGTTGTGTCAGAGGTAAAATACTTCCCTGTGCAACCTTGTTGTGGTGTCAGAGGTAAAATACTTCCCTGTGCAACCTTGTTGTGGTGTCAGAAGTGAAATAAGTCCCTGTACAACCTTGTTGTGGTGTCAGAGCTAAAATAAGTCCCTGTACAGCCTTGTTGTGGTGTCAGAAGTGAAATAAGTCCCTGTACAGCCTTGTTATGGTGTCAGAAGTGAAATAAGTCCCCGTACAGCCTCGTTATTTGTGTCAGAGGTAAAATAAGTTCCTGTGCAGCCTTGTAATGATTAATCCCCATGCCACCATTATTTGCATTGTGTCAAAGAGGCATCTGTCATGAGTTTACATGCTGCCTTTTTGTCATGGTGACAGAAGTGTAATATAATTATTGATGCAGACTTGTGTGGAATAGGTACAATAGATAGATGCAATATGAATCACCAAAGATTGAGTGTCTTGTGGCGAGGTGTTAAGCCATCTAATGTGAATCATCATGCAGTTGTTGGCATGGTGTGGGAAGGTTGATTTGTGTATGAATATGCAATTCACAGATATTTGTTATCCTGTAAGTGTCTTTGCATGTTCCATGTAGCCTTGTTGGCAAAGCGTGTCAGAGGTAGGACACACGTTCTGATGCAGTGACCTTGGCGCCTTGTTGACATGGTTGGAGGTGTGTGGAGTTTGTAGCTGGAGACTCCACTATTTAATATGAGACTCCAACAGTGAAATTGCATGCGTTTCAAATTAATATAGATGGTTATTCCTGTTGGCATGGTATCAGAGGCACGCCAGTGTGATATTAATTTTCATAGTCATGTGGTAGGAGTATCAAAGGTGTATGTGTGGGTGCCATTGCTTGTCATGCTTCAGACTGTCTGGAGCAGGGTTTCAAAGCATTGCCACCCAGTCAGCACATGCATTGTCGAAGGTATTGATGACTTCGCACCATCATTGTATCATATTCCATACTGAGGATGCAGAGCTGATGGCATCAAGCTTGTCACCAGTGCATTGACTGGTCAGTAATAAGCAGGATAGATTATCAGGGAAGAACTCCCAGCTACCACTTGCTGAATCCTAGGAACCAATGGCCCAGTCATTGACAGGTGAAACAATACTTCATCCAATTTTGTGGAAAGTTTGCTTTCAGGCTTGGGCAACAGGCTTATGAGTCTAATCTGTAAGCTCACCACACTGCTTGTGAAGGACAAGAGGTTGTGTGGGAGAGGAGATCGGCTTCATTCTACGAACGATATTGATTTTCCCCGACTTATTCGTCAACCTAAGCTCTGCTCCCGGCTTGAAGTATTCTCATTATAACCAGATCGACTCTGTGCTGAAAACAACGCAATATTCAATGCACAGATTCAAAATGGTTCAAACACACTCAGTTGTTTAATAATTCATTCTCTTCTTCACAGCATTACTTCAACAGATTAGACATTCTAACTTCAACTCAATATATTTTATTAAAATTCCCATTCATAATAATGAAGTCCGGTAAGAGATTCACAATTATATGCAACATTCACCAAGCCTTTCTCTTCTATTTATCATGAATTGGTGCTCAGAACATTACTATTATGTTCCCAATGGACTTCTTTTACGACACAACAAACCTGATCCAAATTTGGAAATTATCGTAAATCTTATGCTGCACAAGTCATGTGACCAAAGCAAGCAGCGATTCCAAGTTCCGGCTGACACGAGAGAAACATGGTGGTTGTGACGACACGCTGGATGCTAACTCTTGTTCTAGAGTGACATCTAGTGCCATCACGCCTCAAAATTCCACCTACCACTTCTTACTTCCTGTTTGACTGCAAACTCTCTACCAATCGCTCCCTCGCACTGTGTTAATGTCCTCCACAACGTCTGTCAGCATTCACAAGCAGTTGGATGAAATTCCATTGGTGCCTACATCAGTTGTAGTAGTAAAGAAGGTAGGCTTGTGGTTAAGGTTTTGTATTTTTTGTGCTGGTATTGTTTCTGTCGTTTCACACCTGGACTAATATGAATGTGATTGTCCAGGGATCACGGAATATGTGATTATTTATAATGAACATGCCTTTGTGGGCAGAGTGAATGAGGTTAAAAGCAAGCGTTAACGATCTGTGGTGGTTGTGAAGTATAGATTATTACCACAGCATATGTGTGGTTCCCAAGCAATGTCGTGATTAGCATAAGGTGCATTATTGATTGTTTCTAAGTGTTGCTGTTAAATCTTGTCATAGTTTTATCATCCATGGTGAGATGAATATAAATATATATGACATGTGTCTGTCCAAAGTGTTCTAAAGCTGGATCTGGCACATTTGTGACAGATAGTCTGGGAACCAGTGGATACTAATGTAATGGAAATAATTGTTCGGAATCAAACAATTTCACATGTATCCTGAATCTATTGTTTTCAAAATGGCAAGATGAGGTCAGTAACCTCTTTTTGTTTTGAGTGAATTCATGATAAGTAGCAGACAGTTTGGCAAAGCAATAGAAACCAGTCATTTCTCTCTGCCCTTGTTCAAGTAATGATGCTTCAGGCAAACTGTTGAAAATGTGACATTTCGGCCGGAAGATATATGTAACATGGGACTGATTGTTTTGTTTTGGTTTGTGCTCAATATGTTCCCTATGACGCAAGAAGAACATCTGCACTTGAGAGACAGGCTAATGCTATTTGCAAGTAGTTTAATTTATAAAGTGGGATGCGGGTTAGCGTTTCTCATGAATCAACAGTGCACATGCCTATATACAATACAAGATTAATTAGGGTGGCAACTTTTTTCTTGTTAATGATCATCACATCTGTCACAATGTTTTAATATCACAGACCTCAACAGGTCACAGCTTTCACCAACGTCATTTTGTTATTTCTTTTTAGAAGAATCTACAGAAATAGGCATTACTTTGTTCGTGTGTGTTTTCTGGGCGTGTGGCCCAGGATTGTGGTGTGACCTATTTGTGTTTTTAATTCTGTGACTGGAAAATTGTGGAATATGGATACAAAATTGTACTCATTTAACGTTCATGCTCTGTTTTTATTGTTAATGCATGATGGTATGGTATACACATTGTGTATTTGTGTACATTTATGTTATGCTAGCAACCTGTGCACATGACCTTGACAATTGCCTTCAATTGGAGTGCTTGAGTTTGTCGTGTTTATATTAAAATTAAGGAGATTGTTAATTCCAAAATTCAAACTGACACATTAGTTGCTCTGTCTTTCAAAGACATGTGTATTTATTTAGTTAAGCATAAAGATAATGTCTCACATAGATATGATCGTTGATTTGGGATCGGGTGGTCACACTAGCTGACTTGGTTGATGCATGTCATCCAGTCCAATTGCGTGGATTGATGCTCATGATCTCAATCACTGGATTGTCTGGTCCAGACTTGATTATTTACAGCCCGCCTTCATATAGCTGGAATATTGCTGAGTGCGGCCTTAACAAACACACACAAAAACAAATATGATAGTTGATTAACAAATGCAGAAACTTTAAGGCTGCGGACAAAAAGTACAAAACTTATAAGGAAATTGCTTGAAGAAATGATGAAATGTAGACGAGAGTGTGTCATTATAATCTGTTCAGAAGCATTCTTCTGCTTCACGACCTTGTTGTTGAGGCGGATTACATTTGCTCAGGTTACAGTCAATCCTGTTATGTTTTTACCATTTTGTAGTGCAAAGGAAGCCTGTTTGTGTCTGATCAATATGTTGTTTTTGATATGAGTAGGCATTAACCAGATGTCTGTTATTGCAATACTGCTAAAAGTGGTCTTTCATCTGGCACTGGGACCTGGAGCTGCCTTATCACAATTCAAGAATCTGTCAGCTTGGTGGTCAACTATGTGTGCAGTGACAATCAATAATAGGGAAACGTTACATGGTTTGTTCTCTGATAAATGCCAAAAAAGCTTCCTAAAACTTGCTGTCTTTGCTCAATATCTGGAGTTGACAGAAAGAGGAATAATTGAATAATCCCCTCTGATGCGCAAACACAGGTCTGCCAGAAAGCACCACAGTTTACAATCCTCCTTGTATTTTGGGGATAATTTGAAAATTAAGTGGATCACTGTCCTTATTGCCATGACAACAGAGAAGTGTTTCTGAAGAGATCATTTGTATTCTGAAAAGCAGTCATCTTGGGTAGGAGAGTGTTTGTGTCCTTAGTGAAACCATACTTCAGGAATTCAGATGAAAGTAGCGAGTAGCTGATTAACACTTGGATATGTTAATCCGTTGTAACTTTCATGTTTTTTGCACAGGACTGCAATACAATGAAGCCATTGGCAAAGTGTTATATTTTTTTTCTGGCAACCTTTAGCAACAATATTTGAGCTCAGATGAGGATGTTGATAGACTGAATGCACTCATACATCGCTATTGTTCAGGTTGTTCAAAGCAATATTTGACTTGTCTGCTTACTTACTTGAGGTAGTTCAACCTAGCAGGGACTGATTGCCCTTACTGAACAAAGTATTTCAGTTTCACACATTGAACTCAGTACTGAAAGCTACAGACTATGGAACAACAGGCTTTGGAAGATATTCAATATTTATTTATATTGTATATATGGTGTCATGTGATAGCTGAGTTATGTCTTTGAATTGATTTGTGTTCTGCAATTTTAGAGCCATGTGAAATGGTTAATGACTGATACAGTATTTAACCTGGTTGATTTTCTGTCTTCATGTCCCAGTGATGTGGATCACAGCAAAGGCACAAGACAAAGACATACACAATTATATTTCTGTTTCCAAGGAGGTGAATTATTATTTTTGGGGAGAGATATGAATGTGTAGCAGGGCGTGGAGTCATCCCACAGATGACATCCTTACCTTGACAGATTGCTGATTAGAAGGTCCGTAGTTCGAATTCCATCACGGGACTCGGAAATTTTATGGCTGCTACATTGGCGCCCAACGTGGGGCTGAGCACATTCATATTAAATTTGAGCAAAATAAGCCTCAGTACCCTACTATGCGGCCTGGGATGTGCCTTCTGTTGATGGGGGAGTATGTAGCAGGGCGTGGAGTCATCCCACAGATGACATCCTTACCTTGTCGGATTGCTGACGGGGTTAACCTCTTTGGTCATGTGGACAAGGCGTCCGACCTCTGATCAGAAGGTCCGTAGTTCGAATCCCATCACGGGACTCGGAAATTTTATGGCCACTACAAATGTCTCGCTCATTTGAAATAATATTATATCCTTGTGTTTCAGGTTGATCCTTTTGTCTAGAGATGTCCACTGGATCCTGGGATGAATCATCAAATTTGGTCCCAGATCTACCCTCGCCAATCACAACTGATAAAGATGACGTCTTTGACAAAGGAGAAACAGCTTCAGCCAAATCCAATGTAGAAAGCCCAAAGAGTAAAGGATCACATTTCAAAAGCAGCAGTCCATTCAAAAAAGCTAAAGCTTCAAAAGGTCTTGGTTTTCTCATTCGAGCATCTCAAGGGGCACACAAAAGGAATAAATCTCCATCCAAATCACCTTCTAAGTCCCCATCCAAGTCACCTTCTAGAGAAAATTTAACCAAAGAATTAGCAGAGGATGAAAAAGTTGATGAAACAGTTAAATCAAAATCCGAACACTGGCAGGCATTCCTGCAGATGCAAGATAGGATAAAGACTAATGTTTTGAAAACACAAACAAGTTTAGGGAAGTTAGCTTCAGGTCGTATATCGCCATCTGGTCGCATCTCTCCATCAAAAGCTGAAAAACGTGATTCAAAAGATTCTTCATCGGTTTCATGGACACAGTTTGATAATTCAGAAGCATTGTCATCTGAAGAGCCTGAACAACATGATGTTGAAGAATTGATGTCAACAGAGTTAAACGGGAATGAAAACGGAAATGATCTCTCTGCTCTCATAGCCCATCCAGGGAAAGACCTACCTCATCTAAAAATCACTCCTGTGCACTCTCCTAGTCGCTCTCCGCAGCCGCCTTACAGCAGTAGACGGTCAAGCATGGAGCAAGAAAACCTTACAGATATACTGGAGTTTGAGAAGCCAGTAATATCTGTTCCTCATCCGCCAACTCCAGCTGAGGAAGATCTGCTAGGCTTGTCATTTACAGATGACAACAATGCAAATGTACAGCCTCAGAGTCAAGTCTTTGTCAATGAAGACCTCTTGGGACTTGGAGATTTTCTTAGTCACCCTGCCTCACCCTCAAAGGTCCAAGTGACCACTCAAGATACTGGAATGTCTGACTGGTTCTTGGGCTGCTCAACAAACCAAAGCAGTGCCCAGTCTTCACTCTGTTCTAGTCCCCTGTCCTTTGACCAGGACTTTCTCAATGAGCAGGATCAGATGGTTCCAGAGAGCACTGCAGTGTCTGATCTAGCTCGTAGTCTGGTGGATGACTTCCTACAATGGGGAGTAGAACAAGTCAGCAAAGAGCAAGAACAGACCCCTGGACCTGCAAACCCCTTCAAGTCAGAGGGAATTCTTCCACCAAAGGATCCTTCTGCCCCAAAGAAGAAGGCTGTGAGTTTTGATCCCTTTGGAACTGTTCATACAGAAGAAATTGATGGCATTTGGGGTTCTGTTGGAAATCGTCACAAATCAAGTGATAAAAATCCGATTGATACACTTGATCCATTTGCTCCGCAAAAAGAGACCACCACTATCAGTGATTCTCCAGAAACCAAAATCACAAAGCCAGCAATTTCATTCAGTGATGATGCATTTGGAGAACCAAGTTCATTCAGTGACCAGTTTGGTGATTCTGGTGCATTTGTTGAACAGACAACCACAGCCTTTGGTGATCAATCTGCAGCTTTTGGTGACCAGACAGCAGCCTTTGGTGACCAAGCAGTTGCTTTTGGTGACCAACCTACAGCTTTTGGTGACCAACCTACAGCTTTTGGCGACCTCTCTGCAGCATTTGGGGAAACAAATCCTGCATTTACAGATCAAAGTCAACCACAGACCACAGCTTCATCTAAAAACCCATTCATGATGGATACATCAAGTGATCAAGCTTTTGATACCGTACAGTCAAAACCTCAGATGTCCTTCCAGCAAGATATGGATTTTGATGACGATTTCTTTGAAAAACATACAACATCTGCCCCTGCTGGTGACATCTGGGGTGATGGAGGATCTGTCACTCAAACTGCTAATCCATTTCAGGATGATCTCTTTACAACTGCAAGTATTCCAGCCCAATCAGCCAGTGAGAAGCTTGATCAACTTGATGCCAAACCCAAAAATCCTTTTCTGACAGCTAGTTTTGAAAACATTGCTGCAGAGGCAAAGAAAGCTAATCCATTTTTTTCGGATGATGCTTTTGGTGTGACAAATACAAATACTGATTCTGGAACAGGTGCAGCTGACTTCCTGTTTGGGGCAGATTCAGCACCAACAGCTCCAGCAACAACACAAAACACAGACTCTACCGACATATTTGACCCTTTCAAGACTATAATAGATGGTGAACACCCAGATGATGTTCCTACGGGTGGCCTTGGCCCTGTGTCCAACAACCCACAACTCAATAACTCAACGTATGACAATCTTGACAAGTTTGACAATGACAATGATAATGAGAAGGACACGTTCATGCTTGAAATCAAATCTCTTGATGCTGTCTCCAATGTTTCAACTGGCCCCCCTCCTGCTTTGCCTCCACCACCCAAACCACCAAAGTCTCCACAGATGCCCATGAGAGAAAACCCTTTTGACAGAGACTCTCCTCCTGAGGAAAACTTTGCCAAGTTTCAGGTGATGGAAGAAGAGACTCCTAAAGCAAAGGAACAGCGTGATGTGCTTCAGAGCATGTCAACTGAAAGCAGCACTCCTGAGGAGGAAGATAAGTTCGGGCCCATAGAAGAATTCAATGCTAAGTTTGAAAGAGATGGCTGGAAGTTAATGCTAAGGCAACCAACAAAGAAAAAGCTTGCTGGAAACAGATTTTGGAAAACTGTGTTTGTTAGGCTGGCTAAACCTAAGGATGGTGGGCTTTTGTTGAAAATCTATAATGATGAAAGTGACAATGAACCCGTGCAGGAGCTGCCTCTTCAGCCATGTTACTCCATATCTGAAACAGCACTGCAACAGTTTGATCAGTTTGGCAAAATCCATACTGTCAAAATTCAATATGTATTCTACAGGGAAAGAGTTGGAATAAGACCAGAGAGGATTACCCCTTCATTTGTGCGTAAACCGAAGCCAACCATGATACTAGATCATGCACCTCAAGTGTCTGAACTATTGAAATTTGGCAGTTTAAGTAAGGATGATTTGAGGACATTTGTGTGGGAAATTGAAGATGCTTTCATGAAACTAGAAGCCCATAGAGAAAAAACCTTGTCCTATAACAAAGATGAGGTTCAGGCTGAGGTCTGGGATGAATACAGAGCTGTCATCAACAAGGAAGGACATGTTGAGGCCCAGAAGGCAAGAGTTAGAGTATTCTTTCTGGCATTTGTTACTGGCATGCCATCTTGTGAGCTGGGGATGAACGACCGGAGGCGGAAGGGGCGAGAAGTTGTGGGAAGGTATGACATTATTCCTGTTAAAACTGAGGATTGGATTAGAATAGAGGAACCAGAGTTTCACTGTTCTGTTGACTTGGATGAATTTGACAGAACAAACACTCTGAAATTTCATCCTTTAGATGCATGTCAATTTGAACTTTTACGGTTCCGAATACGCCCTAAAGAAAACCGTGAACTACCAATGCAAATGAGAATCCAACAGATTTTGAAGGGTCACCATTTTGAAATTAGGTGTGATATGTTAGTGACTGGATACCATGCAAACAGCAAAAAACATGGACAGTTTCCATGTGAGGATATTGAAATCCGATTCCCAATCCCTGAGCCATGGATTTACCTGTTTCGTTATGAGAAGAGGTTTGGATATGGCTCTTTCAAAGCAACAGCTCGCAAACCTGGCAAGATCAAGGGATTAGAACGTCTCACTATGATGGCTCAAGGGGCGCTCACTCCCACCATCATGGAGGCATCAGTCGGCAGTGCAAAATATGAGCACGTGTACAAATCCGTTGTGTGGAGGATTAGCAGGCTGCCAGAAAGAAATCATGGTAAGACTCCACTGTATTTTTATGTTGCTATTAATCACTTAATGGAATGTGTTTCAACTTGAATTTAGTTTTAGATTTGGTTGTTCATCCTGCCTCATCATTTTCATTTATCTAATCAAGAATGCCTTTCAAGAATTCATGTTCCCAGGACAGCCCCAGAGCCTCAATTTACAATAAACCTTGAAGAAGGGACAAGGCTTGGGCCAATTGGCCGTCATAGCAAGTTTGATTACATCCTTTTAAAACCGATTATGTTTGTTGCTAACTGAAATGTTATTATGTATCTCAAAGTAACAGTTAGTGATTACCTGCCCATGAAGATCCGGGTTAGAATAGGTCTTCAGCAACCCATCCTTGCTGTAGCATGCGACTATGCCTGTCATAAGAGGTGACTAACGGGATCGGGTGGTCAGGCTCACTGACTTGGTTAATTCATGTCATTGTGTCTCCATTGCATAGATCGATGCTCAAGATATCAATCACTGGATTGTCTGGTCCAGACTCAATTATATACAGACTGCCATCATATAGCTGGAATATTGCTGAGTGCAACATTGAACAACAAACAAATAGTGATTACCTTCATAACACAGCTATTGTTAGTGTGTGACCCATCACAGCTATTATCTGTGTGTGACACATCACTAACAACACATCCATTGTCTGTGTGTGACACATCACTAACAACACATCCATTGTCTGTGTGTGACACATCACTAACAACACATCCATTGTCTGTGTGTGACACATCACTAACAACACATCCATTGTCTGTGTGTGACACATCACTAACAACACATCCATTGTCTGTGTGTGACACATCACTAACAACACAGCTATTGTCTGTGTGTGACACATCACTAACAACACAGCTATTGTCTGTGTGTGACACATCACTAAAACCACTAAGACCTACACTGGGAAAGGGCACAAGACAGTTCACCTCTAATCTTGGTCCACCAGGATTGGAAACTGTGAAGCAAGAATCTTGTGAAAGTTTGGCATTGCATACCAGACATTTCAAATGTGTATGAAGCAATTCTAGGTTGCCTTTTGTTTGTGATCCTATGTCATAGTGCATTGTCCATCATCAACATAATGTCATATATCTACACTTGTTGTCATAAACATTTATACACACAGTCTGAAACCACAAGGTATAGGAATCTGATCAGAAAATATTATCCAAGCAAGCATTCCTATTTTGTTCATGGAATTATCAATACTCATCATGGCAACAGCAGGGAAAATGAAAATTCTCAACCGTCTAAGCATGTATCAACATGAAATTTGACATGTCAGTGAATATTTATGTTATGTATGATAAGCATACACATGACCATGACCATTAGCCTACACCGTATTACACCCATGAATCTCAAGACATATCTGATGAATCTCCTGAGCTTACGAACCTGAAAATTATATAATTTGCTGACAAAATTCACATCTGATCTTGAACATTGCCTCTACAGCAGGTTTATTGAAATAGTTTTCTAGATCACTGCAGTCAGTTGCTCTTGTACATGAAATGTCATACAGGTATACATAAAGTCTGCTGTGCAGTGGCTGATGTTGTGTATTTTTGCATATTTTGAATATATCCCTTGTGATGTCTATTGTAACATTTGATTTATGATGTTGCAAATGTTCAGTTGACAGTATTATGTCTAAAAAGATTTTTGTAATTCATATTGTAATTCGACTGTTTTTATACAGATATAATTGTATGTAACTATCATTCATAAAGTCCAGTCGTTTAAGGCGCCTTGATTCGCTGTGCAGAGTTGTGTCCCTTGGGCACGCCAGAAACCTATGATTATCAGTTCAAATCCCGGTTTGCCCCAATTATGTTTCTAGGTTTGTCAGCACCATACCTGTGCTCGTTGGTTTCACTGAAATGGTAAAGGTCTGAGACCTGCATCACTTCGGGCTTTCCTCCAACATTAAGCTGACACGCCATGATATACCCGGTAACTGGAATGCTGTTAAAAGCTGTGTTAAACCCAACTCACTCACTCACTCATATAGATAATAATCACTGGACAGCGTTAGAAACTAACAGTTTTTTACCATTAGTCCTTGTAATGATAATATATAGCAAAACCCTTATTTCTACTCATTCTTATGATATCTTAACTATTTGGCAGTTTGGCAAGGACTATAGAACTAGTGTCAATTTCTAACGCTGCTGGAGAGCTTGTTTATATAAATAATGAATATGATAAATTAACTTCACTATCACAGATGGTATTGATTCCTATCTAAAATAATTCATCACATGTAATTACACAGACATTAATTTTGTCATTTCCTCATTAAGTGTCATTATGGTAGGTGGTAGTTTCAGAGGAAGCTTTCATGTTTATCCATTTTCGTTGAATACAATGCAAGAAAAATGTTAATGATAAAGGTTCCCATTGCATCCAAGGCTTTAATCTCGAAGATGCGGAATCCAATCAACTTTCAAAACCAGAACTGCAGCTTTGGTGCAAATTGTTAAATGTCAGGATATTTCCCAGAGGTATTACATTTGGCATATTTCCTATCAATTTGCTCAGACAAATTACACTTTTCAATCCCATTGCAAAAAAGTAACTTAATTTCATTAAACGATACACTGAGCACACCGACAAGTGGTTATGCTAGCAGGATGGTGTTATATTAGATTGTATACCATAGGCATTTGATGGAATATTGCGATTGAATGTGCTTATGTGAGCACTTCCAAAGACAATGATGCAATAAATGTGCTAATGTGAGCACTTCCATAGGCATTTGATGGAATATTACGATTAAATGTGCTTATGTGAGCAGTTCCAAAGACATTGATGCAATAATTGTGCTTATGTGAGCACTTCCATAGGCATTTGATGGAATATTACGATTAAATGTGCTTATGTGAGCCTTATGATAGACATTTGATGTAATAAATGTGTTCATGTCAGCCCTACCTTAGATATTTGATGGAATACTGTGAATAAATGTGCTTATGTGAAAACTACTAAAGGCATTTGATTGAATATTATGAATAAATGTGCTTATGTGAGCACTACCATAGGCATATGATGTACTATAGGTGCTTATGTGAACACTACCATTGACATTTGATGTAATAAATATCAAATCAAATCCAATGTTTATTGTATGATAGGCCAAAGGCCCCAATACATGAAGTGGATACAATACTGTCCAGGATGACTTTACAGGTGAATCACATGTTTCATTTCTGTACACATCTGATCTTGAAGGCATATTTTAAATATAACAGATAACAGATGTTAAATATTGATAATTTGAGTTTGCCATAAGGCAAATAAATTGTTGGACTGATGGTCGAATTATATATTTATTTGGTATGTATTGCTTCTGAATATCTTTTAAAGATGGACATATAAGGGTGAAATGATACAAATATTTGGTATTGTTTAGATTAAAATAGGTACATAATCTTTCAGATAATGGAATTTGATGGTGTCTCCCGGTATCAGTATCAAGCCATGTACATCCAACTTGAGCTCAAGCACAATCGGCAGCAAATGTACACAAGGTCTAATCTATTAAATATTTCTCTGCTTCAAGGCTTACCGTTTTCGATGCAATAAAGGTTAAATACACCAGCTATACATCAAACATCTTGGTGGACCCAATCATACCCAAGACCTGACCTAAACAGAAAAAGTAAAACATCGCTTGCCCAGGCCTGTCTGTGCCTATGTGAGCACTACCATAGGTTTTTGATGGCATAATTGTGCTTATGTAAGCACTGCCATAGGCTTTTGGTTTGATGGAATAAATATGCTTATGTAAGCACAATTTTAATGCTTTCAATTAAATAAGTATGCTTATGTGAGCATTACCTTAGATATTTGATGAAATGAATGTGCTCAAGTGAGCACTTTGTGACAATCATAGTGCTAACTTACCTATTGCATAAACCTATCTGTTTCTTCCTAACCTACACCAATATCAATCTCTTGAGAACACAAAAATGTATCCTGAAATCAGTGTGTGTTTTATGACATGACATATGAGTCCTGTTGGCCACTGTTTGTGTTAGGCACAAAGGTCAGGGTATGTTCCTTTGTGTGAAGTTTGGATTAAATGTGTGTCAGACAGGACCAATAAGATATTAGTTGACCGATCAATCATTGGTATTAAATGTCTTTTGATACAAAATGTCCTTGGCTACAGCTGCATATTAAGATTTTAGCACAATGGTTTCATGCTCACTGTTTGTCGTCAGATTGCAAGAGCTCCTTGGCCACAGTAACATAGTAACACCAGGGTTCATGGTCTCTCCTTGTCATCAGATGCAAGAGCTCCTTGGCCACAGTTACTTAGTAACACCAGGGTTCATGGTCTCTCCTGGTCATCAGATGCAAGAGCTCCTTAGCCACAGTTACATAGTAACACAAGGGTTCATGGTCTCTCCTGGTCATCAGATGCAAGAGCTCCTTGGCCACAGTTACTTAGTAACACAAGGGTTCATGGTCACTCTTGGTCATCAGATGCAAGAGCTCCTTGGCCACAGTTACTTAGTAACACAATGGTTCATGGTCACTCTTGGTCATCAGATGCAAGAGCTCCTTGGCCACAGTTACTTAGTAACACAATGGTTCATGGTCACTCTTGGCATCAGATGCAAGAGCTCCTTGGCTACATGAATACATGACACTTTTTTATGGACACCACCTTCTTTTATGCTTTGTACGACGTTTCAGAGCTACTTCACGCTCCTTCATAGTGTCAGGTATTCATGTTCTCCCAACTTCTAGATGCCTATCAAAGACTTCCTTGTTTACAGTTACATATTAACACAAAGGCTCATGGTTTCTATTAGTTTTAGACAAAAGAGATTCTTGGCATTGTTGCATATTTAACACAAAGGCTCATGGTTTCTATTAGTTTTAGACAAAAGAGATTCTTGGCATTGTTGCATATTTAACACAAAGGCTCATGGTTTCTATTAGTTTTAGACAAAAGAGATTCTTGGCATTGTTGCATATTTAACACAAAGGCTCATGGTTTCTATTAGTTTTAGACAAAAGAGAATCTTGGCATTGTTGCATATTTAACACAAGGGTTCATGGTCACTATTAGTCATCGATCCCAATTGTGTGGATCGATGCTCATGATATCAATCACTGGATTGTCTGGTCCAGACTCCATTATTTATAGACTGCCGTCATATAGCTGGAATATTGCTGAGTGCAGCGTTAAACAATAAACCAACAACAACACTATTAGTCTTCAGACACAAGGGTCCATTGGCTGCTGTTACTTAGTAACACAGGGGTTTATAGTCACCTTTAGTTTTCAACACAAATTATTCTTAGGCTATGGCTTAATTTATCATGAAGAGATTCTCTTTATCAGTCTCTTGGTTAACTCTTTTAACAATTGCTATCTCTTTAATGCCAAGGATAGTATGGTCACTTCAGCACCAACAGTTCTTAGGGCACTACCTATCACCATCAGTAACGATTCTTGGCAACTATTAAGTCATAAAAACCAAGTATTTCAAGCCAACTGTTAAATCTTCATCTCAAAGACTTTGGGCTACTTATAAATCGTTAATGATTGCTGTTTGGTCTTCAACACCAACAGTTCCTCTGAGGTTGGTCTATCTGTGTGACTGGTGACTACCAATTTAGGAATAAGTTTTTCCTCTGACACATAGTCCATCTCGTGGGGCCTCTACTTTCTTTTTTTTGTCCAGACATCAGTCACCGTAATGCCGAGGTACCCTTATGGTTCACATCTATGGCTGATTGTTCCTATAGGTACACTCTGCTGATTGCAACCTTGGCATAGATCCAGCAGTATTGTTTCCACAGAGTCTTTTTTAGAATGTCTGTAATGCACCCTTGATATCATTGGGAGGTTATTTTAAACAATGCTCATGTTAACACTCAGGAGGGTTTGCATCATGCTATAGTTCATAAACTGCAGTTGTGATATAAAGGCAACTGAAGTTGCTTCCCCGCAACAGCATATAATGTGACAGCCTAGTGGTTACAGCATTATATTACACAAAAGGGCCCAAATGATCGTGTGTATTAACTTTCCGATATTTGCGCATGTACATTTTAGTGATTCTCACTGCTGATTGGTCAATTAAAGCCATATGACATGTTTAGAAAAATATGATATGATGTCATCCATTGTGCATGACTTCACAAATCATCTGTGAAGATCCGGTGAAGAATAGGTCTTCAAAACCCATGCTTGATGTAAAAGGCAATTTGCTTGTCATAAGAGGTGACTAACGGGTTAGACTCCGTGACTTGGCTGATGCGTGTCTAGGTATCCCAATTGCATGGATTGATGCTTATGATGTCAATCACTGGATTGTCTGGTCCAGATTTGATTATTTACAGACCACTATCATATAGCTGGAATATTTCTGAGTGTAGCATTTAACAACAAACAAACAAACAAAAACTTCACAAATTGATTACATTGCATCTTCTAAAAAATAGGCTGCCTTCAGTGAAGTTCTCTGTTGACATTTTATACATTTTTATACATTTTCTCTCTTAAAATGTCAATAAGTGATAAAGTGAATAGGCTACTTGAAACTCAGAATTACAGATTATTTGTCCCTCGTGAATGAATGTTCAAGTCCCTCACCAGAGGTGTGGGATGAACACCACTTGGTACAGATAAACTGTAATTCTTTGTAACTTGTTGGGTATCTTCTGAAAGACCCAGGTTCAATTCCCCAATGTGTGTGCAAATTGTGAGGTGATTATTCATGCTGCCTCCTATGATATTGCTGGAATATGCTAAAAGTAGTGTACTATTCACACATATAAAAGAAATAAGGAATGTTCTAGGTTTTCAATATCAGGGTTATGACCCCTGACTATGTCAGTTAGTGAGTGAGTGAGTATGGTTTAATGCCGCTTTTAGAAATATTCCAGCAACGCCACGGCAGGGGACACCAGAAATGGGCTTCACACATTTTATCCATGTCAGAAATTGAACCTGGGTCTTCGGCGTGACGAGCGAACGCTATAACCGCTAGGCTACCCGACCGCCCCTGACTATTTCAACCACTAAGTTATGAAAACATGTGATGAGGTACTTGGATGTTTATTTAAAGCCTCCTTCCGACATATTTCATAATGAATTATGAAGTGAAGTGTTTTGAAAAAGTTATGTCAAAGTGATGGATACTGATCAACGGGTCATAATATTTTAACAAATAATTTATTTATTTGAAATAGACAAAAGCATTGGCTTCGGAGACATCACATTATCATATTTGTGATAAGTTTATGTGTTGAATGTACAGATATGTTTCTGTCAGAATGATATCTTTTTGAAAGATTAGTGGGTGAGTGAGTATGGTTTTACACTGCTTTTAGCAATATTCCAGCAATATCACAGCAGAGGACACCAGAAATGGGCTTCACACATTGTGCCCATGTCGGGAATCGAACCTAGGTCTTCGGCGTGACGAGAGAACGCTTTAACCACTAGGCTACCAGACCGCCCCTTGAAAGATTAGAGATTGCCAGTTTAGGTTATGCAATGCCAATGGACTCCCTAATTCCCTTTCTTGTCAGTAGGCCCTATTATTATAAATACTACTCAAAAGAAGTTAAAGAATGGCAAGACAGATTAACTTGTATTATGAAAGAATCAGGTGTTCTTTGACTTCTATGAAGTTGCATATATTTGCCACCTATTCAAAATCTACCCCACTGTTTCACATAGGATCTTCCAGGATGATATTTTAAGCGTTCATGTTGGAGTCGGTGCACAGGTGGCCCAGTCGTCTAAGACGACGCAATTTGCTGTGCAGAGTTGCGTCCCTTGGGCAGGCAAGTAACCTATGATTGTGGGTTTGAATCTGGGTTCGCCCTGATTATGTTTCTAGGTTTGTCAGCACCATACCCATGCTTTTGGGTTTCACCAAAGTGGGAAACGTCTAAGACCTGCATCGGGCTGACACGCCGTGATATAACTGGAATAATGTTAAAAGCGGTGTTAAACCCAACTCACTCACTCACTCACTCACTCACTCACTCACTCACTCACTCACTCACTCACTCACTCATGTTGGAGTCTGAACAAGGTGAAGGTCAACTACAGTAGCATGACACTGCCTCCAGCTGAGAAACATGAAAGTTTGCGTCAGTAGATAGATACTCTGTTACGTTATTTTCTTGCAATATTAAAATCAGGTAGATAAGCAGAAGAAACATTGGTACTTATCATTTGTATATCCAAGATTTGATTTGAAAGTTTGGGTCAATCATTGTGGGGATTACATTTGGTTCTGATGATGAAACAGCTACATCTTCCTTCATGCTGTTAGTTTACCACCAATATAGTTTTATTACTGAGAATGTTTTCTGTTGAACTGACTGGCTGAAAAGGAGAAAGAAGAAATGTATAGATATCCATTTCTTGGGATGTTGTTCTGAGGATTATCAACCAATGACTGCTAAAAATGTAATTATATATATCTAAATATTGCTCGTATAGCGTCCATAAAATTTCCGAGTCCCGTGATGGGATTCGAACCACGGACCTTCTGATCAGAGGTCAGACGCTTCGTCCACATGACCAAAGACGTTAACAATATGTATATTAGCAGAATTTTTCTTTAATATGTCCATATTTGAGTATTCCAACTTCTAATATGCTAGGTGTCCAGACTCGATTATTTACAGGCGACCATTTTATAGCTGGAATATTGTTGAGTGTGGCAGTAAACAAACAAGCAATAAACTCTAACATTCTACTTTAAGAAGCTGAAAAACAATTGATTCTCAAGCAGTTGCTTTGATGATCACTTTCTGTCAGACACTCAGCCACCTAAATGTCAGATTCATGATTTTTTTTATCTCAATGCAGAAATATAATCCTGTCTTTCAGTGATAGAACTAGCAAGATATTTTTACACTTAACATAGAATTGCAGACTTCAGTGTAAATTTTTCACACACAATTTTTCACCATGATAGGAATACATTTTACTGTTTTATTTGAATTATTGAGCACAATTCCAACCAGCTCATGGTATCCTATGAAGAATCAAGTGTGGACATGGTAAACCAGTGGATGACTACATGCAATGTTCAAGATAAGCGCCTGGCAGTAACAGTCCATGTCATAGGGGAATGTAATGTGGATTTAATAACTTGTTAATCAATGTATCCTTGTCCTTTGGCTTCAATACAGAGTTAAGTTGTGAGTGAGTGAGTTTTGGTTTTACGCCACTTTTAGCAATATTCCAGCAATATCACGGCGGGGGACACCAGAAATGGGCTTCACACATTGTACCCATGTCAGGAATTGAACCCATGTGGGGAATTGAACCCAGGTCTTCGGAGTGATGAGCGAACGCTTTAACCACTAGGCTACCCGACCGCCTAGGAGTTTAGTACCTTGAATTACATTCTTCATGATGCTGTAAATAATCAAAGATGATGCACCAGTGTATCATTGGCATCAAATGTCTTGGAATAATTCTCTTTGTACTGCCATGGAATAAACCATTTCCAGACTGTGCCAAATCAGTAGAATTTAGTGTTTTGTGGACTATTATTAACCGAGCTTACTAGACCTAGAAGTTTACTTGATTCAGGCTTCGAATTAGTGGCTAAAGTTGCAGACTGCATTTCTCACAGAGATACACATCGGTTGTAAGAAACCCCTGAGAGTTACAATTTGTCCTTGAATCCTGACCCTCAGGAGACAGGCACCCCGAGCCTCCCAGCCTCCTAGCGTCCCAGCCTCCCAGTTCTTCCTCAGAGCAGCAGTAGTAATGGGTGCAGCCACAATGAATCCAATGAAGATCTAGGCAGAGCTGAAACATGGCCCTTGTCTGTATCCAGAAATCAATAAAAGACAAGTTCTCCAGCAGGATGAAAACAACACTGATTGACCCTGTGAATTTCATGTTGGAATTAATTAGGAACAGGGAGTTATTTGTGCCCTTTATCAAGGACGGCAGATGATGGCAAAAAGCAGGCATTGCCTTCATGTGATGGAGTTCCATTATGACAGTGAAAGTGAACATGAGGAATGTTGTTGATTCTGTTACTATTTGCTGTCCACCATGTATATACAGCTGGAAACAAGTTAAGCACCACCATCTATATAGCTCCACATCAAGTGGCCAGAATAGCGATAGAAACTTGCAGTTTAAGTCCACTAGTCCTAATAATTTAAAATATTAACCCTTAAAAATGGCTAACTTCTACTAGTCTACCATTGGGCAGTTTGGCAAGGACTACAGGACGCCGCATTTTTAATGCATATTGTGTATATATTTTCCAAATACTCATTGAAATTCAGAAGCTGAACTTGATTATCTAATGACATGTTTGTAACTGTTCGGTGGCAAAAGTTATCAGACTACCTCTCTCCTGCTTCCTCTTGCTTGTTTTCATCACATGATGTCACTCATTGTTTGTGAGCATCTGAAGGAACAGTGTTCTTGTACCAGCAGAGGTCTTCATGGTATTTTAGTTCAAAATGAGATAAATATATAAATATCAAATGTAGATATTTCAAGAACATATTTCTGAATGTATGAAAAGAATATAGGTATGGTGTCTACCTTTTTTTCCGGGTGTCTTAATGCACAACATATTAGACAATCTTCGGTTAAGGTTTTGTTGAGGAAATTGCTCCCAGTAACCCATATATAATAGAAAACATTTGTCTGATAGATATGATCCATTTTTACTGGATTTGCTTGTTCAAAGTACCAAAGGTAGCAGCAAAACTAAATGTTTTTGTATTAATACCCTTGAGATAAAAGTCTTAAAAAGAAAGAAGTATATATAGGCATAAAGGTTAAACAATATTTCGTTTCGTATTTCTTTCTTGTTTGCCATTTAAGTCATAGCAATATTAACAAGAATTTGCAAAAGTTGCAAGTATGTTCATTGCTGGAAACCCTAATCTCTGTTGTGGTCTAGCTGCTGAGTTGGCATTGAGGCAAGCATGATGTGGACTGTCCATCAGCTCTTCCCCTGCTACAGTTCCCTGTAACTGTGATGAGCGACAAGTTGTGACATTGGTTGTTGCATACATCAATACATTGAACTGTTCACATCCATTTAAGAGGTGGTGATGATATTCTAAATGTTTGTTAGATAAGTATTAACACAGGATTGTCTTTATTTCATCTTTTTGTGATTTCACTGTGATATTTGTGTACATTATTAAGGTAGTACTTTAGTACTGAAATATTGCGATGAAATAATGAAGATATTGTAATGCCTAAGTCAGTCCTCATCATTATGTATCGTTATTTTAACTGCAGCCTCTAAATTCCCTTTAAGGATAACTGCAATCATTCCAACTCTCATGCATTCATGATCCTGTTATCCCTTAGGTGTGCCAGTGATAGAACTGAAAAACTGTTTCATGATGAACAACAAAGAACAAAACTCCCTCACAAACACACTAAAACACACAACAACACACTCACTCACTCATCCAGTCATCTACCAACCTACCAAAACTCACTCACCCACCCTCTCACCCATTCACTCTCACTCACCCATTCACTCACCCATTCACTCACTCACTCACTCACTCACTCACTCACTCACTCACTCACTCACTCACTCACAGATAATATCCATTAGAGCTAATTTGTTATAGTAACGGCATTGCTCACAGCAAGATATCAGTTCGTGATAGGAAATTAAGTTTGGGGGCAAACTCAATATGTGACAACCAATATCAGTCAAATCAGTCACCTTTCTAATCAGACATGTTAATCCATGCAAGATCATGTTTGATGGTGGACATCAGGGATGACAGGGAAGGGGAACTCCAGCAGAAGGGGCTGGCTGTGGAGACACAGAGGGAGGAGTTGGGGAACACAGGCTGTAGGAGGGAGGAGTTGGGGAACACAGGCTGTATAGTGGGGGTAGTTGAGGAACACAGGTTGTACAGGGGGAGGAGTTGAGGAACACGGGTTGTACAGGGGGAGAAGTTTAGGAACACAGGCTGTACAGGGGGAGGAGTTGAACACAGGTTGTACAGGGGGAGGAGTTGAGGAACACGGGTTGTACAGGGGGAGGAGTTGAACACAGGTTGTACAGGGGGAGGAGTTGGGAAACACAGGTTGTACAGGGGGAGGAGTTGAGGAACACAGGTTGTACAGGGGGAGGAGTTGAACACAGGTTGTACAGGGGGAGGAGTTGGGGAACACAGGTTGTACAGGGGGAGGAGTTGGGGAACACAGGTTGTACAGGAGGAGGAGTTGAGGAACACAGGTTGTACAGGGGGAGGAGTTGAACACAGGTTGTACAGGGGGAGGAGTTGGGGAACACAGGTTGTACAGGGGGAGGAGTTGAGGAACACAGGTTGTACAGGGGGAGGAGTTGAACACAGGTTGTACAGGGGGAGGAGTTGGGGAACACAGGTTGTACAGGGGGAGGAGTTGGGGAACACAGGCTGTAGGAGGGAGGAGTTGGGGAACACAGGCTGTACAGGGGAGAAGTTTAGGAACACAGGCTGTACAGGGGGAGGAGTTGGGAAACACAGGTTGTACAGGGAGAGGAGTTGAGGAACACAGGCTGTACAGGGGGAGGAGTTGGGGAACACAGGCTGTACAGGGGGAGAAGTTTAGGAACACAGGCTGTACAGGGGGAGAAGTTTAGGAACACAGGTTGTACAGGGAGAGGAGTTGGGGAACACAGGCTGTACAGGGGGAGGAGATGATGGTGGAGAGAGAGGGATGTAGACTGTACTGGGGGAGGAGATGATGGTGGAGAGAGAGAGAGAGATGTAGACTGTACGGGGGGAGGAGTTGATGGTGGAGAGAGAGAGATGTAGACTGTACAGGGGAGGAGATGATGGTGGAGAGAGAGAGATGTAGACTGTACAGGGGGAGGAGATGATGGTGGAGAGAGAGAGAGATGTAGACTGTACAGGGGGAGGAGATGATGGTGGAGAGAGAGGGATGTAGACTGTACAGGGGGAGGAGATGATGGTGGAGAGAGAGAGAGATGTAGACTGTACAGGGGAGGAGATGATGGTGGAGAGAGAGGGATGTAGACTGTACAGGGGGAGGAGATGATGGTGGAGAGAGAGAGAGATGTAGACTGTACAGGGGGAGGAGATGATGGTGGAGAGAGAGAGAGATGTAGACTGTACAGGGGGAGGAGATGATGGTGGAGAGAGAGAGAGAGATGTAGACTGTACAGGGGAGGAGATGATGGTGGAGAGAGAGGGATGTAGACTGTACTGGGGGAGGAGATGATGGTGGAGAGAGAGAGAGAGATGTAGACTGTACAGGGGGAGGAGATGATGGTGGAGAGAGAGAGAGAGATGTAGACTGTACAGGGGAGGAGATGATGGTGGAGAGAGAGGGATGTAGACTGTACTGGGGGAGGAGATGATGGTGGAGAGAGAGAGAGAGATGTAGACTGTACAGGGGGAGGAGATGATGGTGGAGAGAGAGAGAGAGATGTAGACTGTACAGGGGAGGAGATGATGGTGGAGAGAGAGGGATGTAGACTGTACTGGGGGAGGAGATGATGGTGGAGAGAGAGGGATGTAGACTGTACAGGGGGAGGAGTTGATGGTGGAGAGAGAGAGAGAGATGTAGACTGTACAGGGGGAGGAGTTGATGGTGGAGAGAGAGAGAGAGATGTAGACTGTACAGGGGGAGGAGATGATGGTGGAAAGAGAGGGATGTAGACTGTACAGCAGGAGGGATTGACTGTTAGAAAAGATTGAATATGTTGTCTGTTAAACTTTTTTGTTAGAAGGCAGTCTTGTATAATCATGTAAAGAGACAAATGTAAATAACCTGATGAATGATGGATGACTTCATGTTTGAATGTATGTATGCAGCATAATATAGGTGGAGGTCATGACAAACAAGCAGCATAGGTAAGGGGTACATCTGCATCGTTCAGCATAAATATGAAGCTGATGTATTTGTGTTTGAAACAGGAACGAGACAGCTTAAAATGATAAATCTCTTTATATTTTCTTGTCCACAAGCATGTGATATACCGGTATTGTTCACTGCTCAAAACATAAAACTAAACTTTAACTGTCTACTTAATGCAATATACTGTATGTAAGTTCAGATATGTTAATAATTGAAAATAACGCAGTTAGTATTTCATTATTCACACCCATGTGAATCAAGAAAATTTGCAATTTGACTATCACGCCACCGCTTTTGATGATTATTTTGGTCTACTGCACACAGATTATTGACATTATTGATATTAATCTTCCATGGACTTCTTCCAATGCGGCCCTGGGGAATTCATTTCTCATATCTTGAAAAGGTCAATGGTCAAGGTCTCTGGATAGAACACAGTTATTGCTTTTATCATCGGGGCACTGCATTGATGAGTTTGGGATTTAGATTAATCGAAGGTCAAGGTCTGTGTATCTACCGTTTGGTCAAGCCAGGTGATAGCAGTCACCCACTCTGTGCGCTTCTGCCATTTTGGTCAAGGCAGGTGATGGTGAGTCATGCAAGTTCCTTAGAAATCTTTGTAAAATATGGTTATATCACATGACAGGGATACAAGCTAACTTACATGTTTCTAAACCAATCCCACGGCTTCCAAATTAATGTCAAAGCTCAAGCTCACCTTTGAGGTAATTGGCAAAAGAGTTGTATCCTACGTTATTTAAATACTTTGCAAAGATTATTAGAGGACTACCTACAAAGGACATTCCACATGGACCTGAGGAATTCATTTGGCACATACCATGAGGTCATGGTCAAGAGAAACTAATTTTACTCAAATCATCATGGTTAAGCTTTCAAAGAATATGTTTATGCATTTATCAATGCACTTCTATGTACCTTCCCTGGGATCGAGCCATGCTCTGAAAAGCGTTTGGTAAAAAAACAATGCAAAAATCAATGTTGCATTCAGGGTTTTCGTAAAACATAGTTATGTTATTGTAAGCATCAAAGGCATGGTTCCCTCTGCAGGCATGGCCTCATGTGGATTCTGGGTTAGAATTGGCCCCCATCAACCTATCCTGGTCAGGAAGGACGGGGTACAGGTGGTCATATAGTTGGAGATATAGGGTAGAATAGGTCTTCAGCAACCCATGCTTGCCGTAAAAGGCGACTATGCTTGTCGTAAAAGGCGACTAATGGGATCGGCTCGCTGACTTAGTTGATGCATATCATCGTATCCCAATTGTGTGGATCGATGCTCTTGACGTCAGTCACTGGATTGTCTGGTCCAGACTCGATTATTTACACACTGCTGTCATATAGCCGGAATATTGCTGAGGGCAGCATTAAGCAACAAACACACACACTCTACAGGCATGAAACTTTATATGTGCATATATCTTTACAAATACTACAAGATAAGATGTTGGTGCCACGTTTATCTTAGGAGAAGGTCACCTTTGAGGCTATTATGAAACATGGTTTTGTCATTCATTTGCAGTTACTGTTGTAGTTTTAAGCAATCCTGTGATTTGGTAATTGTTGGATCTAAGAAGTTCTCTTTATTAAGATTAAGGTCTAGAAATACATGGTGATATTTTAAGAATAGAGAAGCTTTGAGAAAATGGTAGTGAGCTGCCTCTGTTTTTGCAAGTACAGTCGAATCTAGATGTTTCAAACTTGGATGTGTTAGGACTCGCTAGAGGTCCCAAGTTTGTTTGTTTTGTTTGTTTGTTTGTTTGTTTGTTTGTTTGTTTGATGTTTAATGCTGGACTCAGCAATATTCCAGCTATATGACAGTGGTATGTAAATAATTGACTGATCTTACTGTGATTGCTGTAATTACATCAAAGGCAGGATGCTTTCTAACAACAGGCCAATATCCAGTTGATCCTACCACATATGACCATAGATAAGCTGAATTTTGAGGACCAGAAAAAAGACAAGAAAGGGTTTGGCCTATGTGAAGGTTTCACTTTCATTAAACTAATTTTCTGTTTGTAAAAAAGTACATTGCATTGTGAACAAACAACACGATAACAATCTTTGTCAATGAAAATGTGAAATTTGCAATTACACATCACAAGACATATAGTATACACATCAGCAGCAAGTTAATGATGTGTTCTCATGTGATTGCCATTGACACTGAAAATTGGGAAAGGAGTAATATGAATTAAGATTACGTTAGTAAATCTATTATTCGAGCTATGACCCAGACAACAACGACAATCCAGATGGGGAGAGTGAGATCAATGCTACGCCATAGCTGCTGCCCCATTCACTACCACTACCAGCAGCCTGGGAACTGAAATTTACATATGCCTTGAAATATAGTGTTGTGTTTGGACCTGGTAAAAATCTCACATAACCTGATGTTTGGTTTTCGAAAATTGACTTTGTTGGTTGTCTTGAAACCCCGGACTCAAACTTTTTTTCAGGTCCCCACAAATTGGACACAATGACGTTTAACTGTACGTGCTAAGATCTCAAGCATGTCTACCCGAATTGTCTCTCATCTTTTTGGTGTTAAACTGTTCTTCTTGTATTTCCAGGTGCCTACAAGAGCCACTTGTTTGTCCTTCGGCTGGACCTTGGACCTCATGATGAGATTCCTGATCACTACGAGCAGTTTGCTAATGTGGATTTCACGATGCCAGCATGTACTGTGTCTAAGGCCCAGGTTCGATCCATCTCCGTGGCAAATCCCAGCCCACCAGAGAAGTGGGTCCGCTACATAGCCAAATACGAATACAAGGTTGAGATTGAACACCTTAATGAAACCGAGTCAGAGAAGGAGAGTGATTAGATGTGTCAGCTGAATGACCGTGAGATCAACCTAGGAGCCCTTGGGACAGTGAAATGGGATGAAATTTCACATATCTGAGCCATTTGTAACATTCCTTTCCCAGTGATATGCAGGACATACCCACCGTACCGGCAATGACACATTTCCATGTGTTATGTTCCCTACCAATGTATAACGTCAATTATACACTACCTGGAATATCACTAACCCTGATAATTAGCATCTGTCCTTGAGTTGTGAAATATAGGATTTCAGAATTAATATTGTGGTATTCTTGTCCAAGAGGAATTGTTAGAAAAAAACATACCATCATCAAAGTCATAGAGTTTGATCATTTTCTACGCAGTGATTAACAAGGCAGTTTTTGTGCTTGATGTCAGTGGACAATTAGGAAGGTTTTCTTTCTACTGCACCTGTTGCTTAATGGATTGTATGATAAGTGTGGACAGAGTAATTCTTTCTTTCTGTGATAGATATTTATAATTGAAAACTGCCTTTAGACTCACTGTAACACAAGCCTTAGTGTGTGTAGAGATAGTTATCAAATTGTGCGCATAATTGTTTTATATGTACTTTTAGAATATGTATTCTGCACTTATACATAAATTTGAATTACTTTATTGATGTACAAATATGTTCAATGACAATAGATAATTAGATCTCTCCCTGTGAGTGTTACAGTTCTCAAGTATTGATTTTACAGTGGGCTGCTAGTTGCAGGGCCATAAGAGTTATCTCCCTTGAACCGTGCAGCCATATGCATTAACTGCACTAAGTATTTGCAGTTCTGGAGAACAGATTGTATTTGTTGATTTTATCTTTGATAACGTTTTTTTTTCTTGTCATAAACAAAATGACTTGAAGTTAAATGTATAAAACATATTATTGTTGATGTTTGAATCAGTTAAGATAATGCCAGTTAGACAAATGAGTAATTTGAGGCCTTCTGTAGCGTATGATTTATAGACACAGTAGACAGAATAGCATCGGAACCATGGAAGTAGAGAATGCAAGTAGATACAACTATCCTGTACTATATTGTAAAAGGTAGATAATGCATTGAATATTTGCATGTGTGCATTAAACACTGCATAAGACTTTTGTTGCAATTGTATTAATTATGTGATATGTAGAGAAATGGATTTGGACAAATTTTGTAACAACGTGTGTGTATATATGTAGATAAGTATACAAGGTACTGTAGTTGATCAATAGATCTTTGATACAGTTTAAGGATTTGTATCAATGCACTGGATGACAAGCTTAGTAATGTCAGTGTGTCAAGAAAAGTTCTGAAAAATTGGATGTGAAATTGTGAAAAAGTGAAATAGGAATGCTGAATTGCATGACAAGAACATGCAGTGTTTCCATAACAAATATGGCCTGGTATAGGTTGGGGGTGACTTTGTTTTACTGTTTCCTATAATGCATAATTCATAACAATCTGACCAAGAATATAATAAATATCCTTTTTTGGTTATGATAATCTTACTAAAATGTTATCAATTAAAAACAGGTGTCGGTTATACCACCTTGATTTTTAGATACATGTATTTATAGAATGAAATGATGAAATTGATATTGATACAGACTCTTGATAAGGTGTCAATAAGGCCAAAGTAAGGCTTTGTAAGGCTTTCAAAAACTTTCATGGAAGAGATATGGAGGGCATTTCCTAATTTGATGCATCAGTGACAAAAATTATATCTGATGCAATTCACTTGCAACACTTGACTTGCATTTGCATGTGTTTGTGACTGGTGCCACTGGTGGGGCAGAATACGTTCACCTTTTCACAAATACCCGTTATTATCACTATTTGATAGTGGTTCATAATCACATGCTTATGATATAGGAATTGTACGATTGACTAATAATTCTTATGATTATGGAAAGAGTTTCGTTGCTGTTATTATCATAACTCAGGAATTACAATTTTCAGAACTTTTCTTAATATTTGATACGTAGGAATAGCTGACTTAGTAATGTGGAGACTTAACCCAATGTGAAAAGTGTAGAATATAAATGTGTGAAGTAGACCATAATTTGTACAGATGTATCGTGAACAATGCACAGCTCAGTGTTTGTACCTACCTGCCTGCAGTTCCACTCATTTAGATCTGTGTCTGTGAGGAAGGCCCTGGCAAGACAAGAATAAATGATCTGTTTTCCTTAATGCATTTGCAGAAGACACTAGAAAGATGTAGTTAACTGTTTTTATGTTGTTTGGCTTATTCTGATAATGCACCTTTCTGATCAGCTTTAATCAAGACGCAATTCGGTGTCTAATTTTCAGTCACTTTTGTTGTCATTTTGAAAGTATTTTTAATGTATACCGGTTTGTTTACTTTGTTTTTCTGACACTGGTGCAATGATCTGACATCTTAGGTAAAATGACATTCCATTAACAAAATATATTTAATGACTGAGGCAATACTATATACTAGATCTTACTGATTGGATTGATATGACTTTTAGCTCAATGGTTGGTGCTTTCACTCTCTACGCAGATCCCAGTTTGATAAGTATCCTCAGGGTTGTTTGGTATTTTTAGTATTCCCTGATGTGATTTTGCTGCAAAACTGCTAAAAATGGACACTACACTCTCACATCTACAAAACTAGAATCAAGAAAAAGACTTTGAAAACATTTCATAATTTGATCTCTTGTTTATAAACTAATGAAGCAGCATACACACATGCACAATATGTATGTAAATAGTACGCGATTATAGGGAAAAAGCAATACAACAAACAGATCATTAATCATACTAAATCTAAACAAAGATAATTAGCTAAATACTTACTGTTTCTTAATCAGAACACAATATTGTCAATGAATAAAAGTTACTTATAAATGGCTGCTTGTGATGACGACATATACAGCAAGAATAAATTGCATGTTAGAATATATCTCAATCCTCTTCAGTATTTCATATATATAGAGTTATATTTATCATATATCAATCAATTTGTTATTTTTATCCCATGTGTATGGTGTTAAAATCATTCTCATATTCTACTTGCTTTATTTTGTTTATATCTCTGGAATATCCTGCTTGAAAGTGTACACGTCATAACCAGGAAGTTAATGAAGTATTAATCAGTGTATAAGGGACATTGCTTCAGTAAGCAATCTCAGAACCTGTTACAATGGCATTTTACTAAACAGTTAAACAACCTGTATCTTGTAAACAGGAGTAAGAGACATGCCCATGGCTGGTCTGTTTGTTACATTTGAAAGAGGATAAATTGTCTGAAAGATGCAGTTGGCATTCTAACGTCTTTTTCAATTTTATTAATAAAACCAGTGCTTTTGATATATCAAATGTGGTAGCTGAGACACAAAAATGTCTTCAGGTTTTCCATTGAATATGTTTCTATGAATCAAATATTCATATATACAGGCATAAGCTGAATAGAAAATGTACAAAAATTTAAATCAAACAAATCTTGATGGAATCCCATTGTTACAGAATACTGATTACAGGACCGATATGGACAAATATTTAGATGCAAGTTCTCAAAGCTGTTTTATGCTCTGATGGTTCATCCCTAATGTCTAACATCTTACAGAATTCAAGACTAGTCAGATTGATTTTATTGGACTCTTTTATGTATGGTATACCAGGATATCTACATGATCAGTACAATCATTGAAGTATTTGTTGAAATGTTTTATTTGTGCTTATGTTATTCTTGTGTAATCTTACTAGCATCATCTATGGGTTTCAGGAAAATGTATCAAAACTAAATTTGAAGATATTTTATTGAACTCAGGGTTCTATACTCATCACAAGAATTGGTCAAGACATCAACTTAATAATACTTTATCTCAATATACAGTGTGATGTATTAGCCTTGGTTTGTCTTAAGATGATTGTATCCATGGATATGCTTGCCAGTTGCTTCTTTTACTCCTTATACATGATTCATATCAATCTCATTTTGTATTTTTATAATTGTTTTGTGCTTTACCCTTGTTTTACAGATTTGTCTTTACAATGCATTTACCTTGTATGACTCTGATCTGCTTCTGCCTGTCCCAGACACTCACACCTTATGTCATGGCATTATACTTATATCTGTGATACAGTAATCCTTCTGTTGTTACTTGTTTTGGTTAGCTTGATTTGTTTTAGATTTGTCTGTAGTGCAGAGAAGCACCTTCAGCAACCTTGTGTTTTACATGTGGTTTGAGAGTGTAGTTCTAACCTGTTACTTTAGCTCAGCTAACACCTCTTGTTCAATAAGAGATTGTCGTTTGATTTTGTGCAATATTAATACAGTAAATGAATGTTCTGAAGATCGGAATGTGTACTGCATTACATTCATGAATCATGTGGTATTTGGTTGAGATAGAGAACTTTTGAAACAGCTTCAGGGATGGAAATTAGCACTAGCCCGGACCAGTTTTGTTGAAAGTAAAGGTATCCTAATGGCTAGAAGTTCAAACATTGGATATTGCTATATGTTATCACTATTCGGGCGAGTAGACATTCTTGATTAATTTCCATCCCAGGATATCAGAGTGATATGAGCACTGTTGGTTTATATCCTCCTGATGTATTGTCAATTGTCCTCTATTTCATCATCAGAAATGTACTGTTAAGTTAATTTTATTATTTTACAGCAAATTAAGAATTAATGGCAATATCAGTGTTTCTTCTTTGTTGGTTCTTTTTTTGCTTAAAAATATATGTTTTCACTTCAGCAACTGTTGTTTGAAACTTGAAAATGCTGCAGATCTCCAACTAGTCTAATTTGAACATGAACCTGACACAGTGCAATTTGGAGGAAGTTACACGGATCCTTTGTAATCATCCATGTTAAGGGCTCTGTATGATTACAGTGCTTAACATGTCATGGTTAGAGAACAACAACAACTACTTTGTGTGGTTTTGCTTTATGTTTAAAGCAGTGTCAATACTACAAGCTGGAGAGGTGACATAGATGTAGCACAATACCCAGGTAGAGCTGTGCACACAATGAAGAAGTGTTACCTTGTTGTGGATGACTTCAACAGTTGTACACACGGTAGTAGTGTGTGCTCACTTTACAAGGAATGTTGAACAAGTAGTAACATAGTAGAATGATTGTTGTGGTTTTACAGAATAATTCATATACCAGTTCACTTGTGCAATATGTTTAAAAGGATGGGACACCGGGATACCTACATGGTCATGTTGGACACCAGAACATTCAGCAACATTGTACACCAGAACATTTAGTAACAATATATTAGAACATTGGGTAACATTGTATACCAGAACAATGAGTAACATTGTATACCAGAACCTTCAGCAACATTGTACACCAGAACATTCAGTCACAACATATTAGAACATTGGGTAACATTGTATACCAGAACAATGAGTAACATTGTATACCAGAACATTCAGCAACATTGTACACCAGAACATTTATTTACAATATATTAGGACATTGGGTAACATTGTATACCAGAACAATGGGTAACATTGTATACCAGAACATTCAGCAACAATGTACACCAGAACATTTGGTAACAATATATTAGAACATTAAGCAACATTGTATAGCAGAACATTGAATAACTTTGTATACTAGAACGTTCAGTTACATTGTATACCAGAACATTCAGATACATTGTATATCAGAACATTATATATATCTTCAATGGTTTGTTTCCTGATGGTACTTGTAGCATTAAAGACTTAAATTCTTACATTAAGGTATTTGGTTAAGTCTTTAATGAAAAAGAAGTGTGTGCTACATTACAATGAAGCATAACATCATTTACAAGTGAAAATATATAACATCAACACCAGAGAATAACTAGTCTTGATTATCCAATGAAGCAGATTTCAGAGGGCATTACAGGCAAGTCAAAAAGGTTCATTCAAGCTGTGTGCAATATTTGCAGCCACACCTGCAGCCACACCTGCAGCCATGTGAAAATCAACTTGCCACATGAAGATGCTTATTCTGAACGAACCACACCATGTCATCCCATTACCGCAATCAGGTTTGCAATAATTATAATGCAATAGACATTTAGCAAACTAGAAACAGAAACAATCTGGTGTAGTCTGTTCGCAATGAGCTGTTCAACATGACTATGTACTGCCCGTGGTGCCTGTCTTGTATAACGCCAACAGTCTTAGCCTGAGCAGGCTCCTGCCTTGGGCTGCCTCAACAGACAGTGCTCACTCAGTATTCTAGAGACTCTTGTGTCTGTATGTCTGTACAGCCCTACACTGTAGACACTGGCAGTAGGACCACGTGATCATATTGATGGTTTATTTAGCATTCCCATGACACATCACATTGTAGCTACTGTACATGTAGTTGTGTAGCTCAGTAAAATATTCATCAAATTCTGTCTTTTGTGTTTTCTTTGTCATCGGCTGATCTTTTGTCGAGGCCAAAAGGGAAAAGAATAACACAAGATGGATTGGGTGGGTGGATTCCTGACATCACTTGTCTGAACTGCAGATTCAAGCATTCTGATGAGTTTTATGAAGCTTTTATGAAGGATAAACAACATTTATGATGATACCATAATGTGGAGCCGACCACTCCCTACACAGCTTGTCTGAAAGTACCATCATCATCATCATCATCATCAACATCATCATCAACAACATCATCATCATCAACAACAACAACAACAACAACAACAACATTGTTCTGTGGAGAACATGTATAATATGTGTAGCCATAAGGATTCTTGTTTGGTTTGAACATATTTTTATTAAAGATTAAATGGATTATCACAACTATGTAGACCTCTCTGAAAGGATTTTCAACGGCTATGTACAAGTACAAGTACAACAGGGAAAATGTAGGTGTAAAATCAGAAAATACAACTTATACAAATCCTTTCCTCTGCTTTATTATATTGTACTGCTTTAAATATGTTCATCCATATATTGAGATCTGCACTGCCATATAAAATTGGGCTTATGTCATTGAGAATATTGTTATTGTTAACTACAAGTAATTCAGCCAAAAATACTCTGTTTATCGAACAATTTACACTGAATACAAAAAATGAAAAGAATTTTCCAAACCTCTTCAAAGAAAAAGTTTGGAAATTATTTTTTGTCAATTTTTTTTATAAACATCAATTTGTAATTTTGTTGCTGGTTTTCCTGCTTGACAACCTCTGTCTTGTGTGGAGATAGAACATGTAGACAAGTAGTAGGTATTTCCATGGGTAGTCACTGTGCCCCTCTACCAGCAGATATGTGACCTCATGTCTTTTAACAACATCAAGATTAATTGGTTTCTTCATGTAATTTATCCACCAAAGATGAAAGTGAAAGAACGAAATCATATTCAGTGTCATATTTGGATCTCTGCATAGAATTCAAAATGAAGCGCCACAATTCGCTGTGCAGAGTTGCGTCCCTTGGGGCAAGCCTGAAACCTATGATTGTGGGTTCGAATTCCAATGATAACATTGCTTGCTTGTATATAAAGGTAAAGCAGTCACAATCCTACCTACTTCTTCTATAGACATTAATCTTAGTCATACACCTGTATATTTATTTTCATTTGCAACGGAAAATACGTTTCAAACATACAACGCTTTCCCTCCGAAAGTGTGGGCTGAGAATACTGTATATTATAGGGTTCATTGCATTACTGAGAAAGTAAGAATTGTTACATATCTTGTAGATAACAACCTCGGTGGAACTCATGTCTTCCTGAAACTTTTGACCTGAGAAGTGCAGGAACTCCGCTGTCAGGTAAGGGACATAACCAATGATTCCTGAAAATGTAATAACACTCAACATCATCGTTGTATGCCCAGGGCGTAGGTGGATCTTACCAATGTTACTCCTAGTTTTGCCAATCGGAGTCTTCATACTACTCAATGCTCTTGCTATTAACATCTGCTCAAACCTCTTTCTCCTCATTGGACTAACAGGTATAGTTGGCATTTTGTAAGAAACGCCAGCACCAATGGTTCTACAGCTACGGTTACAAAGTGTTAAAGCAATGATACCATAGAACACCACAAATACAATGAAACAAATGCTAAACAACAAGCTTAAACATCCTTGAAACAATAGTGAATAAACTGAATGATACATCATATCTGACGTTGAACAGTCAACTCCGGTCACCCCATCGACACGAGTACGGACAGTTTTGTTTCCACTAAGAAGCAACATTGGCCAAGCGATAGCCACTGCCAACGCGCACATTACAGCTGCCAGAGACTTCGAGTGTTCCAGGGAAGACATCTTGAGAGGATAGCGGGTATTGTGAAAGCGATCAAAAGCAATACATACTAGTATTAATCCAGAATAGGTGTTCGAAAATGCTTCAATGAATCGGAAAAGTTTACAAGGGATCGGAAAATGGTTCAGAAATGGATTTGCAGTGTCGTAAATCTCAAACGGTAGACATATTGAACAGCTCAACAGATCTGTGGCCGCCAAAATAATCATAAACAAGATGGCGGCTTTCATCTGGTACCTTCTTCCATAAACGTTAATGGCCAATAGGTTGCCGATAATTCCTACTGCCATGACAACACAAAATACAGCAATTACAGGCAGAAGGAGTAACCGCCTCTCGGCATTTAGTTCTCCAAGTGTTACCGACCGGTTTGTATCCGACATGTTTCCACCTGTCACGGTATTTAAGGACATGGCATTTATGTCTATATAGACTCCCTCATGCCGGTGATCATGGTGCTATGTTGAACTTGTTAAAACGTGAACCTGGTCAAGTAGGCGTCACATGCATTTTCAATTTCATACAGATTCCTGAATGAAGCTTGAACTGTGTCATCAGATGGGTTCAATGTTCCTTACACAACCGCTTGTAGTGTGGATCTAAGTGCTAGTATAATACCTGTGTCACCTTCCCTACACAACCGCTTGTATTGTGGATCCAAGTGCTGGTATAATACCTGTGTGACCTTCCTTACACAACCGCTTGTAGTTTGGATCCAAGTGCTGGTATAATACCTGTGTGACCTTCCTTACACAACCGCTTGTAGTGTGGATCCAAGTGCTGGTATAATACCTGTGTGACCTTCCTTACACAACCGCTTGTAGTGTGGATCAAAGTGCTGGTATAATACCTGTGTCACCTTCCTTACACAACCACTTGTAGTGTGGATCCAAGTGCTGGTATAATACCTGTGTCACCTTCCTTACACAACCACTTGTAGTGTGGATCCAAGTGCTGGTATAATACCTGTGTCACCTTCCTTACACAACCGCTTGTAGTGTGGATCCAAGTGCTGGTATAATACCTGTGTGACCTTCCTTACACAACCGCTTGTAGTGTGGATCTAAGTGCTGGTATAATACCTGTGTCACCTTCCCTACACAACCGCTTGTAGTTTGGATCCAAGTGCTGGTATAATACCTGTGTCACCTTCCCTACACAACCGCTTGTAGTGTGGATCCAAGTGCTGGTATAATACCTGTGTCACTTCGTGTACAGCCGGGGTGAACATATGGTTCCATCTTCAACACTTGTAGCATGGCTCTATATGCCTGTAGTACGCCTGGGGTTATTCCAATGTCGCTTCGTGTAAGCCGAGTTTGATCTGATGCGTTCAGTGTACCACCATGTAGATGTATATCATATACATGTGTCGACATGTGTCCAAGCATTTGGAAGTTTGGGGATGAATGAAATATTACAGAACAGTATATTTGACAGTAATGACTCCGGTAATGTGACATCTCTGACTCACAAATTGCAACAATTATGCTCCAAATTGAGAAGATATTTTTACATTCTATGATAAACGGCTGTTTAATTTATTAAAATTTACAGTTTACGACCCTTTGACATTAAGCCTTCATCACAGGGAAGAGACCACGAGAGAAGCTGATGTAAGCTTAAGGTATCAGTCGCCAGACACCGTTTTTTTGTAATGTCAAATCAGATGCGACTTTGAGTGTTTTGAATAACCGCAAATAACGATCATTGATATTGTTTTACAGTAGTTTGTTTGATGTTTAACGCCGCACTCGGCAATATTCCAGCTATATGGCGGCGGTATGAATAAAAATCGAGTCTGGACCAGACAATCCAGTGATTGACATCATTATCATCGATCCGCAGAATTTGGATACGATGACATGCATCAACCAAGTCAGCGAGCCTATCTCTTACGACAAGCAAAGTCGCCTTTTATGGCAAGCATTGTTTGCTGAATTTTACGGTTGTGGTAAGAATATTGTTTCAGCATTGTTATAATAATGATACGATTTAGGCATAGCTAAAATAAAGAATAGAAAACACACGGGAATGACAAGTAAATTAAATACATGTACCCTCACGCTTAATGTTTTGTATATCATGGTATGACCTTTGCATGTCAAGGTCGTAGACGGTTGCCATATCAGTGAAACCCCAAATAACACGTAGGTGGTGTTGGTAGATAAAAATAATGTATTTTCATATCTGGGAAACACCAAAGCTATCACACACATCCACGCCATCGCGTACACTCACACGCAGTCAACCAAGCCACCGAGCCTCAGCTCCTGATTCATGCAGTGGCCTCTAATGACCAGAAGAGGTGGATTTTGACCTGTACGTCAGATTTTCCATTCGGGTGCTTAATCACCCCTGAGGTTAACCGACACTTCAACCCGAACCTTGTCACGTGTTAAGCGTAAAATATTACAGCCATCTATCCATGATTTTTTCTTCCATGACCGTAGGTCAAACTTGGATCAAGATGTCCTTCAAGATCAGCCAGCTAAGCCATCCTGCTTCTGAACCTAGATTAAATAACTAGTATGTAGAAATACATGTATATGGTTTGACCTCAGTGATAAAAAAACAATACCATCACAAGGTTGCATCCCACATCCTTGTAAAATGAGTCTTATTCATGATACTGATGAGGTCAAAGGTGCTGTACAATCACATGTAATTGATTTACAGAATGTGGTAACATTAGGAAAGTGGTAGAAATAGTTTTGCTTTTAAATCACTGTACACTGGACACTGGAAAGTGATATTCTTCTTCAATCTATCTATTTTTACAAATTTCTCTTAAAAAAACAACATATCTGCCTGTTTCAATAAATAAATCGGGGCGGTTGGGTAGCCTAGTGGTTAAAGCGGTCGTTCATCACGCCGAAGACCCGAGTTCGATTCCGACATGGCCCATTTCTGGTGTCCCCCGCCCTGACATTGCTGGAATACTGCTAAAAGCGGCGTAAAACCTCATGCACTCAATAAATAAATCATATGAGCAACAACGAAATCGAGAAAGAGCAGTTTTAAACTTACGTAAATTTGCATTTAAATGATAAGGTTCTATTAAAGTAGTCTTTCTTTTCTAGGAACGTTACTACTATTTTTTAAACCACAACTTTGGTTTTGTAAAAATGAACAGTAAGCTTTGACCCTTCACTATATCTCTCTAATATATTTGCTTTTGCAAGCCATGTATTGTGCTTGATAACATGACTATATCATCAGTGAAAAGAAGCAAAAAAATGTCAAAGCTTGGGATGTAGGTATAACCATCAGTGCAATTATTTTGGATTTGATATGATAATTCATTTATGAAAAAGGAAAAAAAGAAATCGGCTTAATATACACCCTTGGCAGACACCGATGTTACTAATAAAATTATCTGATATAACGCCATTTTCACATATTTATGTATAAATAACTCTTTCTTACAAACAACCATATACTGATTTCTTCCTCGATATTGTCTGTCGTGTGAAAATCCGCTGCCCATGGGTTCGAATCCAAAATTCAGCCTTATTGTGGTCATGTCAGTGCCATGCCCGTGCTCGTGGGTTTCACCAAGGGGTGGTTCGCTTCGTACTTGACCAGATCAAGCCGACATGCCATGATTTAACTGAAATATTAAGGTTAACCCATATGTATCTAGGGTGTCATATGTAGAAATTCTTATATTAAATATTGTAGCCTTTTTGACATTACTTATACTTATAACTAATGTTGTATTTGGGATAACACTTTCTTAGTAAAGTACAGATTCTAGTTTTGGGGGGTTGAGACCCGTCCGGGATTCGAACCCACACCTGCCAGGGTGAGGCACCTAATCGCCAGCACACAAAGTCAGCGATCTAACCCACTCACCACCACACACACACACAACCCCCCCCCCCCCCCCCCCCCCCCAATTATGCGCACGGAAAAAAACGCCAAAGACGCGTTTTCGATTCCCGATATGGGTACAATGTGTGAAGCCAATTTCTGGTGTCCCCCGTCGTGATATTGCTGGAATATTACTGATTGCGGCGTAAAACCATACTCACTCACTCACTCATTTGGCAGATGTTTACCCTAACATATTGTCCATGAATCTTTTATTACACAATACATTTCTCTCTTAAAGTGTTAATCTGTTTTTCCAATGCTAATTTGTGGAATATTTGTAGTTAGACATGCTTACTTTCATCAAAAGGTTTGTTTTTTTGTAAAGTTAAATGCACATATTCCGCAGTCAAAGCCCCGGGCTAAATATTCGTGTTCGAGTTCAGCCCATGTTGTTTAACCAACCTCGCCTTCGTATCTTTGACAGTTTGACCTTTGTCTGTGTTGCCGTGTCACCATGATCCTTTCAGCCACTTTCATGTGCCGGATTCCACATTCTCTCTTCCAGCCGCAGTCACACCACCCCTCGCGTGTTTAATGACATGATGAGCACATCCGGGGACAAACGACCTACTCCAAATGTTAAACGTCTGACCGCATCGTTGTCAACAATTGCTCATTTCCTGACGACACTCATGTCTGCCAGTCCGGTTTTTTTACATTTTCATTTTTGTAGATTACTTATTCTGAGAACATATACCTCTCAATACTATCTTGAGTCAGTATCTCTTTCAATCGGGACCCGTGAAGATCCGGGGTAGAATAGGTCTTCAGCAACCCATGCTTGCCGTAAAAGGCGACTATGCTTGTCGTAAAAGGCGACTAAAGGGATCGGGTGGTCAGGCTCGCTGACTTGGTTGATGCATGTCATCGATCCCAATTGCGTGGATCGATGCTCATGATATCAATCACTGGATTGTCTGGTCCAGACTCGATTACTAACAGACCGCCGTCATATAGCTGGAATATTGCTGAGTGCGGCGTAAAACAACAAACCATCCATCCATCTTTCAATCGGGGCACAGGTGGCCTTGTCGTCTGAGGCGCTGCAATTCGCTCTGTAGAGTTGCGTCCCTTAGATCTATACTCGCGGGTTCGAATTCCAGATTCGCCCTGATTTCTAAGTTTGTCAGCACCATGCTCGTGGGTTTCACCAATGGAGTAAACGTCTGAGACCTGCATCACTTCGGGCTATACTCCTACATTAAGCAGATACGCCGTGATATGACAGGAATATTATCAAAACGGCTTACACCAAACTCGCACACTCTCTCCTGTTCTACAAACATATGTATTTTTAGTCAAAGAATTTCAACCCCATCATGCAGGTTTCGAAATAAATTCAATTTGAGTGTGTTAAAAAGTTAATCGTGTAGCCATATACAGAGGCTCGGAGATCTCTTTATCTGTAGTTTTCACTGCCCCTTAAGCGGTTCTGCTCTACAAAGTTTATAGCTCTGTTTGTCAATGTCAAGCAGGATGGAAGTGTGAAAAAAGTATGCGTGTAAGGATATTTGTGAAACCACGGATCTTTATCAATATATATAGAGCCCTAATATATCATATTAAAAATGAATACATAATGTTAGTGAGTGAGTTGGGTTTTTAACGCCGCTTTTAACAGTATTCCAGTTATATCATGGCCTGTCAGCTTAATGTGGGAGGAAAGCCCGAAGGGATGCAGGTCTCAGACGTTTTCCACTTCGGTGAAACCCACGAGCACGGGTATGGTGCTGACAAACCTAGAAACATAATTGGGGCGAACCGGGATTCGAACCCACAATCATAGGTTTCTGGCGTGCCCAAAGCACGCAGCTCTGCACAGCGAATCGCGGCGCCTTAGACGACTGTGCCACCCGTGCCCCCAATAAATAATGTTAATTTGAATTTAATTTCACTAAAGAAATGGATACGTGTCGCTCGAGAATATGGATATTGGCTATATTTTGTTGTAGAAATCACTAAGTCGAGGGGCTTTACACTTCACACCAGTACTCGGCCTTCCTCGGTGTGTTGGTGTTGCCATGCGGCCTAGTGGCCAAGTGGGAATAGAACCCGGGCCACCGACGTAACGAGCAAACGCTTTGTCCACTTGACCACCCAACCGCTTATATCTATCTCCTGCTGGGGTATGGTTGTTAAATGTTTGAAATTGTATTATGATTTGTGAATTTCTTTCTGAAAAAATATGTGTGCGGATGTCAAAATCTTCATAATTAAGTTTTAGGTTTTTACGTTTTTTATTGGACATCGAACTTTTGAGCTTCGACCTATATAGGTATGTAACAGATGGTCATATTTTGAAATGATAAGAAATTCATAACCTGTAACCATGGTAACTAAAGGAAATTATTTAAGCAACTTGGTTTTTAATATGATGGATGTTGTAATTCCACACCCGTTATCATCAACACTTGAAATGAACATCCCCTTGTGCAACTGACACAGTATGTTCCAACCTGCAACTGTAGATTCAATCTAGTCATCTTTCCTCACATATATAAAAAAACGTCGCTAGAAAATAAGCATTATCCGAAACAGATTTGGCATAAATGGCAAAATAGTGGCGTTAAACAACCTTTAGGAACGAATCATCTTTCATTTCATGTGTAAAGACAGTGAAGGGAGGAAAGCAGAGTGTTTGGAAATACTATTAGAAGCTGCCAAACTGCCAAAGAGGAGATGTTTGCATATAAATGAGATTGTTTACATTGTCTTTTTGTTACCATTATTTTCAGTGCCATTATCAATGTTTCTGATAAGTCTGTGTGAAGTTGAATCCATACCCAGTCCTTGTAATGCAGAGTGTAAGCTAGCTTCGTTTGTTTGTTTGTTGTTTAACGCCAGCAGCAATATTCCACCTATATGACGGCGGTCTGTAAATAATCGAGTCTGGACCAGACAATCCAGAGATTGACATCATGAGCATCGATCCACGCAATTGGGTTACGATGACATACATCAACCAAGTCAGCGAGTCTGACCACCCGATCCCGTTATTCGCATCTTCCGACAAGCATATTCGCCTTTTACGGCAAGCATGGATTGCTGTAAAGCTATTCTACCCCGGGTCGTAGGCTAGCTATGTGCTGACTGTCGATATGCACGGTAGGTATAGGTAAGACTGATGCTGTATATGAAAGCAATGTGATGCCTGCAGATTCGAACCGTGATCGCCTCGTGTCCCGGTACACAATGGCTTCTGTCTATCTGGTGCTAAATGCTGAGTACCCAACCGGCTACAATGAGGATCGGTCACAATGTGACCTGGATGATAGTGTGCAATAATACCATGGCGTCGTTGAGACCGCCTCCGTGGTCTAGTGGTAAAGTGTCTGCCGGGAGAGCGGAAGGACTGGGGGTTCGATCCCGGCCGTCATACAATAAGACGTTAAAAAGATGGTACTTGTTGTTACCCTGCCTGGCGCTCGGCATTAAGCGGGGTAAGACAAGGACAGGTCGGCTCGGAGTCACTATGCTGTTTCTGAGTGGGGACTTCATGTTAATGGAATACGGAATGGTGCCTCGGGGGTCTAGTGCTATAGAATTGGCATTAGTCCGAACTAGTACATGCACACACACACACACACACACACACACACACACACACACACACACACACACACACCTTATAAGTGCATAACTATTGAACGCTACGTTAAACCCCTTTTCACCTCACCTGACGTCGTTGATTGTTACTCATGCTATCAACCACTGGTTTTCCTGGTATAAGCGTGAATATTTACTACACTGTTGATCCAAGTGTGTGCGTACGTTTGTTCAAAATACGCGGAAATTTCGGAATTGGTCTTAGAATTAGAACTGGTCACCAGTATCTGTACGTGTCATAAAGGTCGACTAAATGGATCGTGTCATCAAGATCGGTGATTTAGTCAATTACATGTCATTGTACCCTGGTGGTGTGGGAGGTTGCCCAAATTATCAATGCGTTCAGTGTGTTCAGTGTGAGTGTTCAGACTCGATGATTGACAGGTCGCTGTCATATAGCTAGAATTTTATTGCATTAAATAACAAACAAATAAACATTATTTTTTTCAAAATCTGGACACGCCTCTGATAGAGCAAAAACCGCCTCCGTGGTCTAGTGGTAGAGCGTCCGCCCGGAGAGCGGAGGGGCCGGGGTTCGATCCCCGGCCGCGTCATACCAAAAGACGTTAAAAGATGGTACTTGTTGTTACCCTGTCTGGCGCTCGGCATTAAGGGGCTAAAATAAGGACTGGTCGCCTCGGAGTCAGTATACTGTGTCTGAGTGGGGTATTCATGTTAAACTGCGGCATGGTATCTCATTGGGCTGGCACTATAAATCGGCATCAGTCCGGACTAGTGAGAGCAGCCACACGCATGCACGTCGCTATGGAAGTGCAATAATCTTGGACGCGACGTTAAACCCAATTTCACCTCACCTCACCTCATCTGATAGAGCACGAATAAGGCTGGCTGTGGCGTAAAACAACATTCATGCAACTTCTTAATTTATAGAGGTATCCGTTACGCATAAACAACAATGGAATTGAAGCAATAAGTGTCGGCACAAACGACCCATTGTGTAAACTAATGCCACAAATGCACGAACATACACATAATGATTGTTTCCAAACACTCTCACGTTGTCACATTGACATTTGAACCTGAATAATTAAGAAGTCATTCCTTGGGGTTCTTCGCAAAGAAACATTTACTGCCGGTAACCTGGCGACTGATATCGATTCTTAGAAACTCGACCTTGGACTCACAAACATAAAGATTAGTATCTTATATTTGAATTTAGATCAGTCACGGTAAGTAGCATTGTTGTGGGTGTTAATGACAATAATTACAATAATGATAAGAATCTTAGCAGGTTTGGCAACCAGGTGAGCAAAGTTCTGTCACCCCTTTGTGAATCACATCTTTATTTGTTTCTTCTCAAGTAGGTCATTGTGCCCCTTACCTCCTCCTGACGATGTAATCCCACAATACGACACATGGCATTTAGCCGATATGCGTAATGGAAGGCCCAAGACATTTCCACATCTGGTGATTTTCATTCCATAGCTCCTATTGCATCACTGACTCCCTGAGCACGTGGAACCTGTACGTCATAAGCCCTGTACAAGTCTCAGATAGACGCGTACAGTTCGGGTAGAGAAAAAGCACATACATTTTAGATACAACATACAACCCGAGGTTACACGATTGGCCAAGGTGATGTGTGGTGAAATGGGGTTTGCGACGTGCATGCACGTGTGTGTGTGTGTGTGGGTGTGGCTGTTTGTACTAGTCCGGACTGATGCCGATTTACTGCGATTCCATGCCGCAGTTTAACATGAATACCCCACTCAGACACAGTATACTGACTCCGAGCCGACCAGTAATTGTTTTAGCCCCTTAATGCCGAGCGCCAGACAGGGTAACAACACAAGTAACATATTTTAACGTCTTTTGGTATGACGCGGCCGGGGATCGAACTCTTCGATAAAAAAAACATACTCGATGTAGTTTAGAACCACAGGAACTCGATGATATTATGTAAACCAATGATATATTCGTCGAATGAGAAAAAAATTCTCTGTAAAACAAAGGAGAAACGATCCATCATAAAAAACTATGAAAGCCTTTAAAGGCCATTTGCCCTATATTTTTTCTTTAAATTTCAAACAGATACTAAATTGAAATTTCAAGATATTAATTTGACTTTCTGTCACCAATACTACGTATTTATAACTTCTAAAATGTAATGAACTAACAAGACATGTACACTGTATAAATGCATTCCGATGTCATCTTATTATTTTGAAATTTCAACTTAGTGTCTTGAAATAGCAAGAAGGGAAATATAAAAGCAGATGGCCCTAAACGGCTTCCGTAAAAACCGGTATTTGTTTCTAGTTATGTGGACGCGGTGGGTAAAAAGATTGTTTATAGAAACTCTGTCAGCTGTATCATAAGTATCACCCCCATCTGGAATACACGTAGTGCCACTGATAAAACACTGCATTTCTATTGGTTTAGGTTAGTAGGATGTTTCAGTTACAAACTCTCTGAAAGGTAAACTTGACACACGTCTATTCTCTGGGAAAGTGTCAAGCTGAATTTTACGGTGCTACATTACCGTGAGTAACTTCTAAAGGCCAAGTAACAAACATCGTTTTTGTCACTTAGTATTTCCTCCTTCTCCCAGCACCAAATAATAACAATGTTAACAATAAAAACAATATAAAATCAATAATAATAATATTAAATATGATAAAAACAATATTAAATATGATAAACAATAATATTAATAATGGTATCAACGACACCTAGATGCATGTGATTCATCTAAAACCTTATTTATCAATTCTGGAAATCTGCCACACAGACAATATAACGCTGTGATCAACAAGTTGTCACGTGTCTTTACATACAGCCATATCCGGAGTTCACAAAGTCCGGGGACCTCGATATAGTTCGTTAAATCTGTAAATTGCTACTCCCATCGATCACAACTAACTTCGTTATATGCGAGTGTTCGACATACCCGGAACTGTATAGTAATGGTAATGAGATCTGAAGAAAAAGGCCATGTGACAAACCAGGCCAACTATACAATCTCATTTGTCTGGCGAAAACGAAACCAAAATTCACAGTTGGGTGAATTTAATGGCTCACCAAGCTGACATCAGTACTACACAAATAATAATGAAAGGGTTTTGAAAGTACACATTTGAAAGCTCAGTTCTCATGATATTGTTTGTAGACCGCCTCCGTGGTCTAGTGGTAGAGCGTCCGCCCGGAGAGCGGAAGGTTCGGGGTTCGATCCCCGACCGCCTCATACCAAAAGACGTTAAAAAATGGTACTTGTTGTTACCCTGTCTGGCGCTCGGCATTAAGGGGCTAAAACAATTACTGGTCGGCTCGGAGGCAGTATACTGTGTCTGAGTGTATTCATGTTAAACTGCGGCATGGTATCTCAGTGAGCTAGCACTATAAATTGGCATCAGAAATCGGCATCAGTCCGGACTAGTACAATCAGCCACACAAACACACACACGTACATGCACGTCCCTATATAAGTGCAATAATCTTGGACGCGACGTTAAACCCCATTTCACCTCACCTCACCTGATATTGTTTGTAAAAGTTTAATCCGTGGTCAATTTTTAAATTTCAACTATTTCAGTATTTCCCCCTTGACCCAGCATCATGTGTTCCCGTCTCTTCCTCCGTTTATCCTACATCACGTCGGCTGTTTTACCAGTTCAGCTTAACACAGATTAACAATGACCTTGTAATGTACGAGTACATTTCCCTGTCCACAGCTTCCCTGTGTGTCAAGAAGGCTGTCAGCTTCTATGATATTCATTTGAACTAAAGTATCGGGAAACAGTTTTCCTGTTTTGCAAAAACGAACATTTTCAGTCCACTAGTCCTCATAATAACATAGCAAAACCCTTAAAAACCGCAAATTTCTACCAGTCCTAGTGATACCTTATCTATTGGGCAGTTTGTCAAGGACTATGGGACTAGTGCCAATTTCTATTGCTGGAACTTTGTTTCCACAATTCTTAAATCCCTCCCGATGTTTAACAGATATGTATTTTCAAATTCAACCCCAACCCAGCCCAGCCTAGACTAACATCTAGTCTCTGAAATGAACATATCTTACAGAAAAAACAGTTGTTCGGTTATCTTAATAAAAATATAATAAAAGGGAGCCCAGTTACTCTCTTCATTTTCAGATACTACAGTAATCTAGACTTGCCAAACATTATAGACTTGCATGGGCTGTATTTGATATATATTTGTATCAGGGTCTGTAAGACAGACTAAGCCCAGCCCAGCCCCAGCCCATGTTTTGCAGTATGCCATGCCATCTTGGCGTTGAGAATACACGTCAAACATGCCTCTCAGCAAGTCATAGTTGCGTGGAAACACGCATGTTGGGACATCCTATAAATTAGTGCCAGATCTGCTTAGTCCCTGAAAGGAAAAGACTTGAGGTTTCTTGATACTCGATTTTTTACAGACCGCCGTCATATAGCTGTAATATTGCTGAGTGCGGCGTCAAACAACAAAGAAACAAAGATCCCGTGATTACAATCTCAAGTCTACTACAGTAGTCAAAACAGCGGCTGACAAAACCTTTGTCTCATTACCCTCTAAAAGGGGATACAACAACATTAAGACTATTTAAGAAATAGTAACATTTATTAGAATATATAAATGTTTTAATACTGAATTAACCTCATTTGGATGAACAAGATCAGTCTTTGCACTTGATCAGCTTTCGTAGCACCTTCCTACTGTCCTTTCTAAATAGGGGGTTCACAGCACTGTATATCAACGGATTCGCAATGTTGTTTAGAAAATAAGACTTCGATAAAAACTCGTACATTAAGTCTTCCGTGTTTGTCATACCTGGTTGAAATGCGACTCCAGATTGTCTGAGAACCTCCACTAACAAATATGGCAGAAATCCAAACACTCCGGCCAACGTAACCAGGCCAAACATGACGGTGGTCCGAGACGTCCGGATTTTAATCTGACTCGAGAATTTCAAACGGTGTGATTGAGCACTTAGTGGTGTAGAAGGGGTCCTTTGAGACATCATTGAAAGGGACCACACGGACGAATGTCTGGTTCCAACGTGGACTTCATTCAGATTGCTTGAAAAGGACTCCGTCAGGTTCGTCATTTTTCTATCTGACGTCGACGGTCTCCGACCATCAACTATGGAATTTGTTTCTCCAATATTCCCATTACTGTTTTGATCAATATTTTCAAAAGGGAACGCACTATCATTTTGAGCGGTAAAACTGGTATCCTCCATCACACTTAAAGTTCGTTTGTTTTTATCGTCTGCTCCTTTCATTTTCTCACAACCAGACGACACAGTGAAGGAATAACTTTCCCCAATTCGCTGACGTTTCCTTCTCCAAATAACGTGAAACATTCTTCCGTAGAATAATAGAAATATCAAAAAGCATACACCGAACAGGAAGCTTATGGCACCCTGAAACAACAGGGAGTATACAGAACCGAACAATCCATCCTGGGTGGAACAATCTTCACCAAACACGTCCTTGACGGAAGTTGTGACAGTCCTTTTGCCTACCAGAAACAGCTGGGGCCATGATACCGAAATTGTCATAGCGAACATAACGATTGCAAGAGATTTCGCCTTACCCATTGTATATTTCTGAAGAGGGTGGCATATCTTAAAATATCTGTCAAAAGCGATGCACATAAGAATAAGGCCACACCAGGTGTTTACGACAGTTTCCAGAAATCGGAAGATCTTGCATGCAACAGGAACTGGGTACTTGTAAGGGTTGCTGAGATCGAACATCTGGAACGGGATGCACAGGGTGCTATTGATCAGGTCCCCAGCAGCAAGCAGCAGTATGAAGAAGTAGGAGGGTGTCATCTTCTTGCTCAAGTATACATAGATAACGAGAACGTTACCAAAGATGGCGGCAACCATGATAACACCCAGTGTCACGACCACCGGTTGCTGGAACAGGCGTCTTTCATCGTTGAGTTGGTCAATCGTTGGGGTGGCGTTGAGCACGTGGTGACCAGTTGTGGTCATTTTAGTGTGAAGGGAGTTTTGGAGTGACGTGAACATTCTTCAAACGCTCTCACTGCGTAAAACGTTCCATGAAACTGACGACCATTGTCACAATGTATCCATAATGCGTGACATCATTTGACAGCATGCTTCAAAAGAAGACGCGCAATCTGTATAGTATGTTCGAGTAAAGCTCTCCTCAGCCTTGAACCAACTCGCTGTAACTATCACTACAACCTTATCCGAGTCCCGTTTTCTCGCTCCTGAATACACTCCACAACGCTTTATGATCATTGAATGCTCACTGTGGTAATCTGGAGATAGCTGACTCAACAGGTGAGAAACGTGATGTTATCTGTCAAGGCATCATAGTCAGGACTTCCAGGAACTCGTGAGTTACCCAATGACAAGTAACCATCCGTAAATCTCCGCCGCCCACTGTGGGTTTTCCTGAAAGAACAATAGAGTTTCGTCACTGACGGGGGCGGCGTGTATGAGAATGGCCTGTAATAACACACCTCGTCTGCGAGGCTATTTTCATTAGTCGGTAGAGTTGTATGGGGCCACTCGGCCGGATATTACCGTAATGTAAACGATGCGGGGAGAATGCTCAGCAAAGATGTCAATAGCTTTCTGTCAACGACATTTAATCTGCATATCGAATTAAAATTATTCATAGGCTTTGACGTTACGTGACAAGACATTTCCTTATGATATACGTATACGGAAATGTTTTAAATTCTTAAGCTTCGTGTCCTGGTAATTGTAAATTGATTCCACAAATCTCTTTCGTATCAGGCACGAGTCTGTGTATCTGATCGGTCGGTTGTCATAAGCTGTATGGCCATCAAAGGAAGAACGTGTTTCTCCGACTGTCACCTCAGATGGTGGGTCAAGTGTGTGTGGTATACAAATAAAATCTCACGTAATGTTACAGTGCGCTCTGTTTCCATGTTGTCGACGCCCAGTAGGAACAATACACCACGCGATGTACCGTACGCACAAACACTGCAGGGAATTATATCAAAACTGGTTTCTATATAGAAAATTGTTCAACAATGAAATTGTTACCTCGTTTTAAAGAGATGCGTCATTTCTGTATATATAGAAATAAGTAAGATCGTGTCATATAAGCATGAAGCGATGTTTGTTTGTGTGATGTTCGACGCTACACTCAGCAATATCACAGCTATATGACGGCGGTCTGTAAATAATCGAGTCTGGACCAGACAATCCAGCGATTGACATCATGAGCATCGACCCTCGCAGTTGGGATCCCTTTAATCGCCTCTTACGACAAACATAGTCGCCTTTTACAGCAAGCATGGTATGCTGAAGACCTATTCTAACCCGGATCTTCATGGGTATGAAGCTATGTGGGTGGGCGAGATAGTTCCGCAATGACAGCAATAGAGATTATTATACGAGCATCAGTGTCATACTGATTTTACGAAACGAGTGTCAGAACTCTTGTATTTCCCGAGCGAGGGTCATACATGTTTTCTTAAACGAGTTTTGTAAAATCAGTGCGACACACATGACAAACAAGCGAGTGTAATAATTTCTTTATTTACCAATATTTCTTAATCTTTTTGAGCTCCCTTTTAGAAAATACACTGATCACGACCGCCGTCTTAGAAACCCAAACTGTCGAATGAATCTTCAGCTATGACATCGTTTCTGGTGTGACTTCATCCCGACCTTACGTCACAATAAGATTCGAATGACGTCAACAATGCCGTCCGGATGACATATTCAATCAATGGTGCGTATTCGATTTTTATGAACTGGGTTATTTCTAACCATATGGGTAATATTGTCAGTTATATTACGGCATGTCAGAGGAAAGCCCGAAGCGTTGAAGGTCATATACCACTTAGGTGAAACCCATTAGTACGGGTATAGTGCTGATCAACCTAGAAACATATTCATTTGTGTTTCGGACCCACGCTCCTACGTTTCTAGGTTACTGGCAGGACTAAGGGGCACAACTCTGCATAGAGAATGGTGGCGCCCCTGGCGACTGGACCACATGTTCGCTATCCAATGTTTTATTTATTCATTTTAGCCCCTTCACCCCCTTCACCCCCCACCCCCAAATATATTAATAATAATGGCATCAACGACACCTGGATGCATGTGTGTGCTACTGGTGATATACAGAGTTTGTATGGCAAGGAAGGTACTACGTTTGAAATGATTTATCTTAAACCTGCTGTATTGATTGTGTCACTGGAAATCTGCCAAACAGGGAATAAAACACCGTGATCAACAAGTTGTCACATGACTTTACATACAGCCATATCCGGAGTTCCTAGTTCGTTAAATCTGTAAATTGCTACTCCCGTCGATCACAACTCGCTTCGTTTTATGCGAGTGTTCTTCATACCCGGAACTGTTATGTATTGTGATTCTAATTAGATCTGAAGTAAAAGGCCATGTGACGAAAACGAAACCAATTGGCGAAAATAATGTGAAGCTCACAGTGGTGTGAATTTAATGGCATCCCGAGCTGGCATATGTAACATCAATACTATGCAAATAGTGAAAAGGTTTTGAAATTACAAATTTGAAAACTCGATTCTCATGATATTGTTTGTAAAGGTTTAATTTAATGGAATAAATGTATTGGTTGTGTTCATGTTGGAATTGTAAGTATTGTCACTGAACTGGTGAATACAGCTTCTTTTAATGCTGCAGACATCATCATCATCATCATCCTTGTTATTATTATTACAATTGTAGGGTGATGCATTCAATAATAAAAAAAATGTTGCATGACTACTCAACCATATCCCACACTATTGAACCCAAATATAGAGAATATATATAAATATTTTTAGCATTTGATAACAATTTTCCCCAGGTAATATTAAAAGTCAACCCTGCTGAGAAACGCACTATACAACATCGACAAAACCTTCCCCTATTCGCGCTGTCAACCTTCTTGAAAGGTTGCTTAGAGAGGATACAAAATCATATACATAATACCACCCAACTCTGTTGACAGCGTACGAGAAAATATACAGAGAAACGCCAGAAAACCAACTTTACCTTCAGTCTGTATTTATCACGTGTGTCTTTCGCGCAAGCAGGAAGCTGAATGGGTAAGAAAGTGCGGGCAATGTGTTTTCCTCACAAAGTAGGTCAGACGAAACCAGAAAGCGTATCGAGACGGTTTCGCCATCCAATGAGCTCAATGTTTTTGAGAGGTTTTCAAGCGCAGTAAGCCCAATTACTAATCCCATGGTGTCGTTCAGCTGAGTGTTAAGTTAAAGAGTTGAACGTTTGGTAAATAGTATTCTATTGAGGTTATTATTTATTCAAGATGTTTAGTACATTAACTTGGCTGTTGAGCAAGTCTGTATAGTGTTGTGCTTGGCCGTTCTCTCGGTCCCATTCATCAGGGTTGTTGAAACACGCTGCTACATGTCGCATCGTTTGTCATATGGGGAAGGCTCATGCCACTGATCGGCACATGTGCCAGTAAAAAGTGCCAGTGAGCTGACCCACATCTCTGTGTTATTGTTTATATCCCCTTTCAGCAACAGCTGTGTTGTGGCGAGACTGTCCCTTATCTGATTGAACCGGGGGTCAGGAGACATAGACTTACACAGGCTTTTCCCAAAGCATTGATAACATTTTTTGTGTCTTATTATAGTACTTATTCCCATATATTATACTTATTCATATGTTACATTATTTAGGTAGTATAACGCCGCACTCAGCAATACTACAGCTATATGACGGCGGTCTGTAAATAATCGAGTCCTGACCAGACAATCCAGTGACTGACATCATGAGCATCGATCTACGCAATTGGGTTACGATGACATGCATCAACCAAGTCAGCGAGCCTGACCACCCGATCCCGTTAGTTACATCAACAAGTATGGGAGACGCTGAAGGCCAATTCTAGACCGGTCGACCCGTGAAGATCCAGGTTAGAATAGGTTTTCAGCAACCCATGCTTGCCGTTAAAAGGCGACTATGCTTATCGTAAGAGGCTTATTAGTTACGTGGTCCTGTGTTTAAAGCATACAAAGCATTTAAACATTCGGAACTTGGATAGGCGATTAATTTCATTAAAGGTACACTGATCTCCAGTCATTTCCCCTGGGACTGGTTGTTGCCTTTGTTATTGTTTTCCCCCCGGAAGTCTCGACTAGTAAGCGACCTGTGCTGCGCCAAAAGTAAGCGAATTTGTCGCTTTTATTGTTAGCATAAAGGCGTATCGTCCCATTGATGAACAAATTAAATAAAGTTATGTCTGGGTAATAAAAACAGATGTAGGTATCTTTCGGGGTAGGATTGCTAATGGTAATAAATGTTTTGATAAGTCACTTGCTTGGTATTGTGCGACTTTTGTTCATACTATTTTGACTTGTAACACAAGCTGAATATTTCACATGAGCATTGCTTATTCTAACGTATGTACATGTTGCAGTCAATGTGTAAAAAGACTAAAATTTTCATTTAGGCAATATATGAAACGCCTAAATATTCAATGATTTTACAAATTGACTGACAAATCTGTCCATTTATTTTTTATGATAACGAATTCCAAACATTTTGATGTTTAATTACATCACCATGTGACTGAAAATTATAAGATTAAAAGAAAACAAAAGTAAAAGTACATTTCTATCTTTTTTGGCCTCTAATCCCACCGTCATATAGCTGGAATATTGCAGAGTGCGGCGTAAAACAACAAACCAAACCAAAATCTAATCCCTGCGTAATAAGTCTATTGTGATTGTTATAAGGAAACAACAATATGACAAGCTCAATTTGTGTCATGTTTCTAACAAAATTACAAGATTATTGCACGCGAATTGACGAGGCACATCGTTTTCTAAAAAAAACCCGTCAGCTGTTGATGATGTTGTGGCGTTTTTACGATTGTGTGTGAACCTCTATTTACGCTGACCCAACACTGCCGTGTCAGCAGATTGAGGTATCTTAGCAACTAACCTCAGTCTCTGCGAGAAGGAGCCGGGGGCTTCCACACCTGGGCCAACTTGCCCAAAGCGATCTTAGCCCTAAGACTACCGTAAGCCTATGGTAAAGTATGGGTGCTACGATCATCTTAGCGCTAAGATCGCTTTGTGCAAGTGGGCCCTGGCCAAGTACACCCGATGTTTAAAGACCTCGCTAAGCCCCCGTTACACTATCAAAAACTTTGATCCAAAACTTGATCAAAGAAAACTGACCAAGTTTTCGTGGTCCAAGTTGGGCTGTTTACACTAATCAAAGTTTTTGACTGGCCGTCAAAGTTTTGGCGGGAATTATCTTGCCGAGATGGATGCTACTAACCGATTAATTCTTCCAACACCTCGTGAGTCAAAACCTAGTTTCCTCATTTTGACTTGACTCTACGCACTTCCGGTTGGTAAGGGGTAAATGTTCCTTACATTCTGATTGGCTAAATTAAATCAACGTCAACTTTGATCAAAGTTCGACGAGAAATAGGATCGCGTTCTATTCCATGAAAAAGGTTTTGACAGCGTGTTACACTATCAAAAACTTGGTCAAAATCAAAGTTTTTGATAGTGTAACAGGGGCTTAAGACTGAAATGGGGATCAGGTGGTTACAATGTGCAATGGTTGACCGCAGCGGCGTGGAGCGTTGCTCATGCTGTCCACCAGTGGCATGCCTGGTCCAGCCTTATTTACAAGCTGCAGTCATAAAGCTGGAACAAGTCTGACCGCGGTGCACCAACATCACCCATACAGAAAGCAATCCTTGATTGTAAGAGTGCACGGGTGGCCCAGTCGTCTAAGGCGCCGCGATTCGCTGTGCAGAGTTGCGTCCCTTAGGTACGCCACAAACCTATGATTGTGGGTTCGAATCCCGGTTCGCCCCGATTATGTTTCTAGGTTTGTCAGCACCATACCCGTGCTCGTGGGTTTCACCGAAGTGGTAAACGTCTGAGACCTGCATCACTTCGGGCTTTCCTCCCACATTAAGCTGACACGCCGTGATATGACTGGAATACTGTTAAAAGCGGCGTTAATCCCAACTCACTCACTCACTTGTTTGTAAAGGTGTGAGTGAGTATGGTTTTACGTCGACGGGGAACACCAGAAATGGGCTTCACACATTGTACCCATGTCGGGAACCGAACCCTGGCCTTCGGCGCGACGGGAGAACGCTTTAACCACTAGGCTACCCCTACGCTCGTTGTTAAAGGAACATGCACCTTCAATAGACATTATACGTTAACAGCATACGGTTAGCCTTGCGCCAAGGCTGTACAGAAAGATAAGTCCATGAATGTGTAGTAATTCTATCATCCTAATAGGCAAGTCTAGATATGTAAACAAACTCCAGTCTCCTTTCGGAACAACTTGTTTTTATTATTTACATAATCTAGAAATTATTATTTAAACCAATAAATATTGCCTTAGAGACTTGTGCAAGTCTAGTATACGATGTACACATGCAGTGGTAAACACAGAAATGCACTTCTTCTGGCGACAATTTATCGTATAACTTACAAAGGACAACGATTTCGGAGCATATTCTTGCTTACTTATCAGGCAACTAATCAATAAATAATTAGAGTTCAGTCGCATTAAGCAATAAATATTTAAAATATATCAGCGAGGAATTCCAAAAATCATATATACGTGTGTGATATTTGAACCAGGGTGCCGTTGTACAAAGCGATCTCAGTGCTAAGGTGATCGTAACTCCTATAGCTTAACGTAGAATTACGACAGGCGTAACTCTATTAGACCGGCAGCCCAGAGCACTTTGGTCAAACGAACAAGGTACCAATATCCGAACACAAGAACATTTACTGTGCAACCCAACATATTCATATATGGATGTCTGCCGGGGAGCCCCTGCTGCGTGTGGCCCCTGGCCCCCCAAATGAAGGGGCCATTCAAGGGCTGGATCAAACATTGGAAGTACCACATGAAAGTAAGTGTAAATGAACTGTTACATATCACAGAGTACAGAATGGGCCACGCCAGACAAATCTTCCTCTGCAAAAGGCCTGCCAGACACCCCCAAAGAGGGTCCCAAAATTTGGGCTGGGTTAAACATTGGAGGTACCACATGAAATCAACATAAAATGAACTATTTCACTCTACTAAGAATAAAAACCCCATTGCCAGACAAATCGTCTGCTGCATAAGGCCCGCCAGACACCCCCAAATGTTGACCCTTAATGCACTAGGTGGACACTCTGGTAAAATTTGACCAGAGTATACATTCAAAGTACCAGATGAAAGTAAGTTTAGATCAACAGGTACATGTTACTGAGTACAAGACGGCCCATACCTGACAAATTGTCCTCTGCATAAGGTCCGCCAGACCCACCAGAGAGGGTCCCAAAATTTGGGCTGGGTTAAACATTGGAGGTACCATATGAAACCAACATAAAATGCACTCTTCTTATTGCACAATACCCATTGCCAGACAAATCATCTTCTGCATAAGGCCCGCCAGACACCCACAAAAAGTTGACCCTTCAGGTATACACGGGTAAAATTGGTCTGGAATATATATCGATTGTACCACATTAAGGTACGTTTGAATGAACAGGTTCATATCACAGCGTACAGAATGGGCCACACCAGATAAATCTTCCTCTGCATAAGGCTTAAACATTGGAGGTATCACATGGAACCAACATAAAATGAACTATTACACTCTACTTATTACAAAATACCCATTGCCAAACAAATCCTCTTCTGCATAAGGCCCGCTAGACAGACCCTCACCCCACCCCACACAGTTGACCCTCTGTAATCCCAGTGTGCATAATGAAACATTGGACATCAGCTCTGAGAGTCAACAGATGGTCAAATTTATGTTTTGTTCTTAAAGATGGAAGGATTTTATTGAGATTAAAATCACGTATTTATAAAATCAGGTCTCTGAATACTAGTATTGATATCATAGATTAGGCCTATCGTTGAAATGTAATAAAAAAAGGCATGAATCTGATTCTTGTGAATATATATCTGATCAGCTATGAAGTCCTCAAAGCCTGCTATAGCCTGATAGCTTGGCTATGGATTCCTACAAACCCAAACATGCTTAGGTAGTCCTCAAAGCCTGCTATAAGAATGGTAAATGACAGTCCCTAATACCATTTGGAAATCTTTTGGTGATAATTGTGTTTAAAAACCTATGATCTCCGTTTATTTAGCAAGTTTTATCATCTAAAAAACTGAATTCCGGCCAAATATTTCCATATTTATGGTCGGTCCCGAAAAGTTTATCGTATCGAGAAACCTAACAAAATCGTGGCACAGACCTGTGTGAAAATATCAAGTTTGTCAGGTCACGGAAAGAGATGAACAGGGTTTGGTGACACGAAAAGATGAATGTTCTATTCTTGATGTATTTTCGTCCTGATCTTCAAAACTTTTCTCGGAGTGTCACGGTTGGAGAAGGGCCGTTACTGATATTCACCTCGTCAAAACTATCGCACCACCAAATGTGAAATGTAATTACCCATCATGTTTTATGATTTTGTTCTTGTTGTTAAATGTAAATGTATGTTCATAATGTGACATGGTTTTGATTTCAATACTCAAATATCTGTTATGAAACCTCCACTATATATCTAAATGTTCACAAGGCCTTACGTCTCAGATTTGCCATCTATCTGTTTGAATAAACGTCTTACACTATACAGAGAGTCATGATATTGGCGCGTGAGCTGTGCCACGGTTAAATGTGTTTAGACTTCTATCCCAGGATGACCTAGTGTACATATATATACATATATATATATATATATATATATATATATATATATATATATATCTGTTTTTGAATACCCTCAATAAAGAAGGGAAAGCCATACACAATAAATTTAACTTCTTTTTTTTCTGAGGTGTGTGACGAGCACGTCACTTCTCTCGAGAAATCGACATCAAGCTTCCCGGGAAAACTTTTCTTACCTCCCGGTAAAATGCCAAGAAAGGTTGCATTACCTGATCCATTCAGGGTGTTTTCCACAACACAAAATTCTAAACAAGCAATTGTTGATCTGTCACGATTGACTGAATTTTTTATAAATTTCCCTATCATTGTTACCATAGAGCTGTGTTATCAAGCAAATGTGAATTCTTTTGTTAAAAGAAAAGCCGTTTCCAAACCACACCTAGCCTTTTCTTTTCTGCCAACCTCTGATTGCAAATATGAAATCTTAATAATAGTGCTACTGACGTTATAATCACAATATAACTTGAAGCATTTATCAAATCATAAAACACTTTGAACTGAATAAACATGATCATACATGAAGGTAGTGAGAAACCTTCCTTTGACACACCCTGGTTTGTCTTGGCATTGTAATTATCTTAATGGCGTGATTTCCCACTTGAACTAGAATTAACATGATCATACTTGCAGGTCATGAGAACCTGTTTCTTGGACCCCCCTGGTTTGTATTGCAATTGTTATAATCTGAAGGCGCGACCCCCCAGTGTGGTACCTCCAATGTTTAACCCAGCCCAAATTTTGGGACCCTCTCTGGTGGGTCTGGCGGACCTTATGCAGAGGACAATTTGTCAGGTATGGGCCGTCTTGTACTCAGTAACATGTACCTGTTGATCTAAACTTACTTTCATCTGGTACTTTGAATGTATACTCTGGTCAAATTTTACCAGAGTGTCCACTGAGTGCATTAAGGGTCAACATTTGGGGGTGTCTGGCGGGCCTTATGCAGCAGACGATTTGTCTGGCAATGGGGTTTTTATTCTTAGTAGAGTGAAATAGTTCATTTTATGTTGATTTCATGTGGTACCTCCAATGTTTAACCCAGCCCAAATTTTGGGACCCTCTTTGGGGGTGTCTGGCAGGCCTTTTGCAGAGGAAGATTTGTCTGGCGTGGCCCATTCTGTACTCTGTGATATGTAACAGTTCATTTACACTTACTTTCATGTGGTACCTCCAATGTTTGATCCAGCCCTTGAATGGCCCCTTCATTTGGGGGGCCAGGGGCCACACGCAGCAGGGGCTTCCCGGCAGACATCCATATATGAATATGTTGGGTTACACAGTAAATGTTCCTGTGTTCGGATATTGGTACCTTGTTCGTTTGACCAAAGTGCTCTGGGCTGCCGCTCTATATGGTTGTTTTGTACAAGGGCACCCAGGATAGTAAGAAGAGCTAGCGCTTTATCCGCTCAGCTATATTCCCCGCTGCGGAAAGGTGACTCTTGTTGTTTTTTTTAAGTTGTTTAACGCCGCACTCAGTAATATTCCAGCTATATGACAGCAGTCTGTAAATAATGGAGTCTGGACCAGACAACCCACTGATTGACATCATGAGCATCGATCCACGCAATTGGGATACGATGACATGCATCAACCAGGTCAGTGAGTCTGACCACTCTTATCCGTAAGTCGCATCTTACGACAAGCATAGTCGCCTTTTACGGCAAACATGAGACCTATTCTACCCCGGATCTTATCGGGTCGCTCTCTGTTTCAATGCCACTGTAGCAGGTTAATGTCGACAAAGCGTATTATCAACATCCTTTCGAAAGGTTTTTACTGAATATTTTAAAGCGTCCGAGAAGCATAATTTGACAAGTGTCTTTCCTTAACGTTCCTATATTGAAGACAGCATTACCAAACCATTGAACCTTTATAATAACCATACTGCGTTATATCGAGGTTGGCGTTATAACGGGATGATAGTATGTTAGGTGGGCCTGGCTGCGCATGTATGCTAGAATACAATGTGTGTAAACAAAGTATATCTTTGTTTCCTTATATATGTCAGAAGTCTTTATTCAGAACAGAGAGACAACATGACCTTGCACTTCATGGGTCATTTAACAACCGCTTTGCTTGGCTGATAACTAGCAACATCCATCTAGAGGTCAGTGGTTAGGAACCGAATGGTATCACCGTCGTCATATTATTTGACTGTACTTAAAACTCGCTCACAGCGACTCAACCATCCACCTACCTACCCAGCCATTGGTATAACTCAGAGAAACCACTCACGCACCCAGCAATATTCCAGCTGAACGACGGCGGTCTGTAAATGTAATCAAGTTTGGACCGGACAAAATGAACATTCACTCCATTCAATTGATATATCGGTTTAACTCGGATAGCTCGGATAGCTGGGAATACTCAAGATGATAAACAATATCTCTCAAACTAATACACATCATACACAGCGGTTTTCAGCAAACCCGTCCTTGCCGTAAAAGGCGACTGTGTTTGTGTTTGTTGTGTGAGGCGACTAACGGGATCGGGTGGTCAGACTCGCTGAATTGGTTGATGCGTGTCATCGTATCCCAATTGCGTGGATCGATGCTCATGATATCAATCACTGGATTGTCTGGTCCAGATTCGATTATTTACAGACTGCTGTCATATAGCTGGTATATTGCTGAGTGCAGCGTTAAACAAACAAACATTTGTTCCATGTCAAAACACTTAAATTTTGAGATTAACAGAAATATCATCTGGTTTTCTAACTTATATGAGCTCAAGGAGCGTCATTCTTATATATGCATAGACATGCTGGGTTGTTCCATCTGCATGCTATTCTTTGCACAACATGTTATTTCAAATATGCATTCAGACTTCACAGCGATGTCCGCGAGGCTCCGTCGTACATAATTGCGTATATAATTGGCTGCACCTGACGTAAGTAATAAAAAACCACACTCGGACATAATCTTTTGGTCCAACAGGATCCTAATTTAAATAAATGTTTTTTCGAATCGTGCATTATAATAACTAGTGACAATTATCAGTGGTGCAGTCAACTAACCGGACATGCTGCGTTGAAAGGATAGGGTCGTCACGGCCAGATAGATATGATCACGGAACATGAGACACAGTGACTAGACTATATAATTCACTACTGTTGCTACACACCCCACCATGAGATCACCCCCACTTCAAAAGCATTGTGGGGGGTGGTCGGGTAGCCTAGTGGTTAAAGCGTTCGCTCGTCACGCCGAAGACCCGGGTTCGGGTACAATGTGTGAAGCCCATTCTGGTGTCCCCGGCCGTGATATTGCTGGAATATTGCTAAAAGAGCCGTAAAACCATACTCATTCATTCAAAAGCAATGTGAAACGGGTCCAAACTCGATTATTTACAGACCGCTGTCATATAGCTGGAATATTGCTGAGTGCGGCGTTAAACAACAAACAAATAAACAAATAAACAAACAAAATGAAACAGCGAGCGTGTTGGGAGATGTGCTAGTCTGAATACGCTATACACTGCTTCTCTAACCTACACTAAGTCAGGGGACGCGGCGGCTGCAGTGAGTGAGTGAATTAAACACGGTACGGTGGTAAGTCCGAAGTAACACGTTACGAAGGCGGTCAACCCTTTTGGGAATCCTACGAGTAAGGGAAGGTGCCTGTGAATCATAGATCATAAACGAGGCGAACTTTGGATTCGAACCCGTTACCTGCGGATACTGGTTGTTAACGGATATACCTCTTAATACCGCAACAAGATACACGTCTTGTATATCATCAGCTCCGGTCCAGAGGCCTACTGCATACATGAACTATTTATCAACCTGTCTGTGTGGGAGACCACATGTCACTCCTGTATACACGAACTATTTATCAAGCGGTCTGTGTGGGAGACCACATGTCACTCCTGTATACACGAACTATTTATCAAGCGGTCTGTTTCAGGGTCTGTGTGGGAGACTACATGCCACTCCTGCATACAGGAACTATTTATCAAGCGGTCTGTTTCAGGGTCTGTGTGGGAGACTACATGCCACTCCAGCATACAGGAACTATTTATCAAGCGGTCTGTTTCAGGGTCAGTGTGGGAGACCACATGTCACTCCTGTATACACGAACTATTTATCAAGCGGTCTGTTTCAGGGTCTGTGTGGGAGACCACATGCCACTCCTGCATACAGGAACTATTTATCAACAGGTCTGTTTCAGGGTCTGTGTGGGAGACTACATGCCACTCCTGTATACACGAACTATTTATCAAGCGGTCTGTTTCAGGGTCTGTGTGGGAGACTACATGCCACTCCTGTATACACGAACTATTTATCAAGCGGTCTGTTTCAGGGTCTGTGTGGGAGACTACATGTCACTCCTGCATACAGGAACTATTTATCAAGCGGTCTGTTTCAGGGACTGTGTGGGAGACTACATGTCACTCCTGCATACAGGAACTATTTATCAAGCGGTCTGTTTCAGGGTCTGTGTGGGAGACTACATGTCACTCCTGTATACAGGAACTATTCATCAAGCGGTCTGTTTCAGGGTCTGTGTGGGGGACTACATGTCACTCCTGTATACAGGAAATATTTATCAAGCGGTCTGTTTCAGGGTATGTGTGGGAGACTACATGTCACTCCTGTATACATGAACTATTTATCAACAGGTCTGTTTCAGGGTCTGTGTGGGAGACTACATGTCACTCCTGTATACATGAACTATTTATCAACAGGTCTGTTTCAGGGTCTGTGTGGGAGACCACATGTCACTCCTGCATACATGAACTATTTATCAAGCAGTCTGTTTCAGGGTCTGTGTGGGAGACCACATGTCACTCCTGTATACATGAACTATTTATCAACAGGTCTGTTTCAGGGTCTGTGTGGGAGACTAGATCTAAATGTCACTCCTGCATACACGAACTATTTATCAACAGGTCTGTTTCAGGGTCTGTGTGGGAGACTATATGTCACTCCTGTATACACGAACTATTTATCAACAGGTCTGTTTCAGGGTCTGTGTGGGGGACTACATGTCACTCCTGTATACATGAACTATTTATCAACAGGTCTGTTTCAGGGTCTGTGTGGGGGACTACATGTCACTCCTGTATACATGAACTATTTATCAAGCGGTCTGTTTCAGGGTCTGTGTGGGAGACCACATGTCACTCCTGCATACATGAACTATTTATCAAGCGGTCTGTTTCAGGGTCTGTGTGGGAGACCACATGTCACTCCTGCATACATGAACTATTTATCAACCTGTCTGTGTGGGAGACCACATGTCACTCCTGCATACATGAACTATTTATCAAGCGGTCTGTTTCAGGGTCTGTGTGGGAGACCACATGTCACTCCTGTATACAGGAACTATTTATCAACAGGTCTGTTTCAGGGTCTGTGTGGGAGACTAGATCTAAATGTCACTCCTGCATACACGAACTATTTATCAACAGGTCTGTTTCAGGGTCTGTGTGGGAGACCACATGTCACTCCTGCATACATGAACTATTTATCAACCTGTCTGTGTGGGAGACCACATGTCACTCCTGCATACATGAACTATTTATCAAGCGGTCTGTTTCAGGGTCTGTGTGGGAGACCACATGTCACTCCTGCATACATGAACTATTTATCAACAGGTCTGTTTCAGGGTCTGTGTGGGAGACTAGATCTAAATGTCACTCCTGCATACACGAACTATTTATCAACAGGTCTGTTTCAGGGTCTGTGTGGGAGACTACATGTCACTCCTGTATACACGAACTATTTATCAAGCGGTCTGTTTCAGAACCTCTGTGGATGTCCGATACTATTTATTACTCCTGTGTATATATATATATGTACTATTTATCAACGTCCTTATCGGACGCAACAGTCGACCAAAACTAATCCGTCTGTACCGATATAGCTCCCCGATCATGATGTATTGACTGAACTCTAATGGTGTCTTCACGCCAGGCCGACTGGCGGGACACAAAACTCATTATACTTGGAAGATCATGCAAAAGAAAAAATGATTTCCCGAAGGCCATCCGTATTTATTTACGTGTTTCTTCAACCCCAAACAGCAAGAAATGTTTCAAACCCTGTGAGGGTAAGGTGTTACAGTCTGCGGGCAGGACGGGTAAGCCGCCATGACAACATACGCTGGGTCGTGTCCCCGACGTCGGGCATCAATGTTTTTGCTTTATAATGTTCTCTGTTTACGATAACAAAATATTGATAATCTCCTTCTCAAATAAGAAAAGGCCTGGGACTATGGGTACTGTGATTATTACACGTCATGTTTTTTCTCTACGCGCACTTGTTTATCCCCAGGGGCAGATATTTCTAGTTACGATGGTGTAACCATGATAAATGTTAAGGGCATTTGTCGAATCGAATAAACATTATTTGTAATATTTTGTAATCTCATTTAAATCAGACCCTAGTTCTCGCTAAAGCTAAACAAAGATTTGTGGACAACCAATCACGGTGCAGGACAGGCCTTTCATCCGACCAATCAGAGCGCCGCTACCAGATCAGAAAAGTGACAGTCGGAATGTGTTTTCTAATCATGCAACCTTGAAAATGTAAACATGGGGTATTTAGAATAATAGTTACAGGCTGTACGATTAAATCCGTCAAAATTATCGTCTATCCCTCACTTCAATGAGATCAACATTTACTAGTAAACGGAAGAGACTTTGCATAGCGTGTGGGAAGTACTGTCATACAATATAGGTCATACATTAGATGGGATGTCTTCAAATTTTGAATCGAAAACTTTGTCAAAATATTTTTAAAGCATAGTTTGAAATGTAAGTCGCTGGCTTGAAACAAGTCCTGTAATGGTAGATGCCAGGAAGGTTTTTGCGTTTTTTCATAAAAAATACATACAAATACATGCGTATAGTTTAAGCAGCAGCTCTTCCACTCACAGTTGAAAATAGTGACATCGGCTCGTTTAGCAGGTTCTTCGTAATCCATATAAAATATCGAAAACGGACTGCTAAACAATCCAATGACGTTTCTTTATATATTAATATATATGAATATTATGGATATTATTACAATATTACGTATTAGTTAATATTATATGTACCTGTATGGTTCGGGGTGACTGCTGACGATTTTGGACAGCAGCAACATCTCAGAATAGATGGAACATCCCCTCGTAGGTGACTTGCTTTGTGAGAGAATTCAAGGACAACAAGCTACCACTGACACCGGAGTGAAGGATATACAGCTGATAGAAAAGAGTTGGCACCGAATAGAATGTCCCGTCGCCATACATGACTTCAGCATCAAAGAGGTGTCGTATATTGGAAACTGTTCCCAAACCAAGGATCTTGCCTTCGGTACCATCGTTATCAGCAGGAAATCTTCTCAACTATTAATCTTACGGAATATTCCAGCTATATGACGGCAGTCTGTAAATACGCAATTGGGATACGATGACATGCATCAACCAAGTCAGCGAGCCTGACCACCCGATCCCGTTAGTCGCCTCTTACGACAAGTATAGTATAGTCGCCTCTTACGAAGATCTATTCCACCCCGGATCTTCGGGGGTCCCCGCAGATAGGAGATAAAACGTCGCATTTTCAACTTCCAAGTGTGGGGTTCAGTTGTAGCATGGCCTAAACCACTGGCTGCTTTCAGGCGTGTGTTTTCGGTAAGCTTCAATCTTTCACTTTTCATTGTTTTCAACAGTTTTTGTCTGTGCTTGTCGCAAGAGGCGTGGATCGATGCTCATGATATCAATCACTGGATTGTCTGGTCCAGACTCGATTTATTTACAGACCGCCGTCATATAGCTGGAATATTGCTGAGTGCGGCGTTAAACAACAAACAATCCAAGTCTTATGTACTTCTATTTCAAATGATACCAGCACCAATCCTTTCTGTCAGTCTGTGTAGGGCAGCTGTATGCAGGACTTGTCTTCGCGTGGGCGGTTATGTCAGGACATGTAGATATTTTTATAAGGCGCATGCCGTACGAAGGTAACCATGCTTAAAAGTGAGTGGGTGAGTTAGGTTTAACGCCGCTTTTAACAGTATTCCAGTCATATCACGGCGTGTCAGCTTAATGTGGGAGGAAAGCCCGAAGTGATGCAGGTCTCGGACGTTTACCACTTCGGTGAAACCCACGAGCACGGGTATGGTGCTGACAAACCTAGAAACATAATCGGGACGAACCTGGATTCGAACCCACAATCATAGGTTTCTGGTGGGCATGCCCCCCATGAATACCACACTCAGACACAGTATGCGCCATCGAGCCGACCAGTCATTGTCCGAGGTCTGCCATGTTCAATGAACATTGGCATTTTAGTGATTCCCAATGCTGATTTGTAAATTGAAGCCATTCTACGTCTATCTTATATTTCTATGTACTCATGTGTTAGCTTTGCTAGCTTCAAATCTGAGGTTTTCCTGGGTGTAGGTCAGTGTCGTGTCATATCAGCATGGCTCTTTACTCTTTATATCAACGATGTACTTCATCAATTTAGCAGTTCCGGTTGTGGACTATGTCTCCCATAGGGACGATGCCCAGGAATAATGGTAGCAGATGACACGACCTTGATCAGGTCTTCAAATGCTCCTCAACGGTGCCAAAAAAAACTATGCTAACAAGTGGGAGTTGAAATACAATGTGATCAAATGTGCTGTCCTAACTTTTGGATGCAGAAAGAAATCAGTGTCGCCTGAACATCTGTACATTGGCAACATAAATTTACCTGTTCAAATGGCAAATGTATATGCGGGAGTGTACATAAGTACTGTTAAAACGTCTGTAGAAATGCGAGGTTAGTATGTGAAAAACTGAAGAAACTGTAATTTTGGTCTGTACTTTGGTGGACCAATCCTATAGCCGCTGTGTGCATCTGGCAACGAGTGAGACCTCAATGCTTGATGGAATTCTTTTGGTCTGATATGGAGGGGACCTGTCACCAAGGCTTTAAATTCAGTCGGACCCCACATCTGCCGTTCACTGTCCTTATTGGATGGACTTTTGTATGTATCACAAACAAACTCAACACGTTTGGCCAATAACTATCTCCCTTTATCAAAAATAAATCATTCTGACTCCTTTGAATAAGACTCTGAATCGTTATGAATAATTATTTGAAAGTAGTGAAAATGAATAAAATTGTTCCAATAATGTTGGGCTTATAAAGCAAAATTACTGAGAAAAGTAAAACCTTATATTATAGGAGTTAGAAGAAACAAAAGATGGTATTTTGCAAACAAAATAATAAATATTATGATATTTCCTATCACAGATAACACATTTTGATATAGTGGGTGCAATATTGTGTTCTTGTATAAAGTATATGCTCATACCGACACTTCAATACCCAAATAACTTTAGTCCGTCTCAATTTTTATTAATCTTATTGTATTTTCCTTAATCACATGGGCGCTAAACAAAATTTGCTGAGTCTTGCCTTTAATGGCATACTGTGAGGAATTGGTCAAGATACAATTTGAAAGAAATTGATTTTTCAAAAATATATTCAATTTTCTTCATGGTCCACATTTCAAACCTTTTGGACCCCTGAGGTAAATAAATTCCATGCTATCTCTTGGACTATTATGCACAGCCTCTTTTAATGATGTTAAGAAAATTTAGAAGCTTTAAAAAGATTAACCAGTATGTAAATATTGATGACTCCCTGAATAGAATCCGATTTCAGCAATGTCGGACATGTTCATTTATATGAAAGGGGCACGGGTTGCCCAGTCGTCTAAGGCGCCGCGATTCGCTGTGCAGAGTTGCGTCCCTTGGGCACGCCACAAACCTATGATTGTGGGTTCGAATCCCGGTTCGCCCCGATTATGTTTCTAGGTTTGTCAGCACCATACCCGTGCTCGTTGGTTTCACCGAAGTGGTCAAAGTCTGAGACCTGCATCACTTTGTGCTTTCCTCCCACATTAAGCTGGAATGACTGGAATACTGTCAAAAAAGGCGTTAAACCCAACTCACTCACTCACTCATTTATATGAACAGGGTGATTTAGTTTGGTATTTCCTGAATATTCTCACAAACAATTAACGGTCATTATCGGTACCTTTTCTCCCAATACAGATTGTCATATCTCGCCAACTTTTGGATGCGATCGTTCGACTATTGCGTTTCTATGAGTTGCTGATCTACATCTAAGGGGGACAACTCACTAACACTCAATAATAACGTCGTCCAATTTACGTCATCAATTTGTTTCAAGCGTATCAAGCGTATGTTCGAATCTCCGAAAGTGACGTTACGATAGAACAATGTTTTATCGTGAATAAAATACGCCTCATCCATTGTTCTATGAGATTTACAACGTAGCTATCTTATATACAAGGATATAACGATTCGTACCCAGATTTGCCGTATCGTTTTGTACCCAGGCCATATCTATCACAGTATACCAAGTTTTGGAAACCTCGCAACAATCTGTCATAAATGTATCCACGATAGCGTCTGCCCGAAAATAAACTGATACAACGCCTTTTAAAAAAAATACAAATCGTGGCATCTAAAGCAAATATTATTAGTAGTTTCGATTGCACTCGGTGAAAGTCTGTCTACACTTGCCCTCAATGCATTTACCTTATGCCTCGAAAGATTTCCAATTTCGGAGTACACTTAGATATGGTCTGGGTAGAGAGATACGGCAAAGAAAATCTGGGTAGAACGCGATATATTGTTTTGTATACCCAGGGTACATTTCGCTGGTAAACCGATTGAGAGTGATCCTGGTTTATCCTCTATCTTTCACGGAAGTTGTACCGCTCTGCTAGTTCCCTAAAACACGGAACATGATTATCTGACCCATTTTCGCTAGACTGTGTAGCGCCAGCGCAGCATACCCAGGGAACCACGCTGGCAGGATACCATTTTCTTAATGGATTTACTGCATGTACAGGTTTAATTTTGAACATCTTGAACTAAAATGTATTGGTTAAAACAAACAACAATATCTTAATTGGGCTGTGGATTAATTAACTGAGGCATTGCTTTTCAGTGAATTAGTATGCTCTATTTCTATGGCATTGATAATATTAATTAAGTTAATTTATAAATGACCTCTTCCTTATGAAAAGTATATTAAAATCATGTATCCTATGATCTTTATTTAAAATGTATGTTTAAATATACTAAAATATGTTTTCGGGATATATTTATCACAGAATATATGATATATGTCAGATGCCTGACAAGGTGTTTTTCCAACACCTTAGTCCTGCACCATGACTGTGGAATATACTTTTAATGAAAACAAAATCAATATAGATTATGCTTTCAGATTATATAAAAGGAAGTCTAGACAGCTCTATTCCACATATGAAATCAGCATCAGGGGGGAAAACAGTTAGAGGAGAGAAATGTATTGTGTATTGTGCTACCAACAGATAAAACAATTTCAGGTGCTGTTGGCTATTATCACTTATGCATTACGCCATATTCTACAAACAATATTAGATGTATCCATATGGCAGAAACATGCCGATGCGACATTTAATTAAGCTCACTCCGCCTGTATTAATTCTCTCCTTGCTTTTTGAAATTCCCTCTTCGTCAATGACCTGGTTGTCCCAGCGATGACCTGTGACACGTGACCTTAATTGTCCAATCACAATTGTAAACACGGCTTCAATATGGCGGCCCTCGGAAGTGAACAGTGAGTTTTTTGGATGTGCATCTTATTGTTATCGTTTGATCTGATTATATCAATCACTTCACAATTTTTGTAATAAACTTTTGCAATGGTAACGATGGAACACGTTGAAATGAACTAAAAATGTAACTGAAGAAAGCAGCAAATCGGTATATGGTCTCAGGTGTAACAGACGCATTTTCCGACCTTGGGTGTGTACAGGATTGCAGTGAAACATTAGCTCCGTCAGGGATAAGAATGCGATTTATTCAGCTAATATTTTGTATGACTTAATTTTGGATTTTTTCTAGAAATCGCATTCAAAATGTAGAAAATACACAGACCATGTATCGAAGTGTATATATTTTATGAATAAGGCATTCTGATATGTTGTCATAGTGTAATTTGGTCTTTGCAACGTGACATTTTCATAACGCTTCAGTCAGTGTGGAAACGCAAATAGTTGTCATCAGCATATTTGTTTACCATTTGTCAGATTTCTTTATCGTCGGATTATATGTTATTGGACATTATACATTTTTTGACGGCCATGTTTTTAGTGATTTCTCATGCTATAGAGAGGGGTGTGACATCTCACAGACATTGTATGTTGTCTTTTCTAAGTGAGAGAGATGTTTTACATTTACAGTTGTTCACATGATTAGCGAGAATACTATGATTGTTTCTTACTTACTTACTTATTTTAGAGATTTACGTGCGCTTTCCGACTGATGCATATTTCGCACACAGGATTGTTTCTAAGGCGTCCGAAAACACATAGCAGGCCCATACAAGGATATATGAACTTTACAAAATCAACATATTTCCACAAATAACTGTCTTCTTAAATCCAATATGATTCTACATATATACTGTTTCAGAACTAAACATATTTTCCTCAATCGGATGTTTTGTGGTCAAACACATGAAGCAGCGATGTGAGTGACAGCTTGGATACAGATTTAGGGGCAAAATCGGACCCAGCATCTGTCAAGATGTCTGCCTCAAGCACCACACGATCAACGGTCAGTTCACTGGACACCCCCTCCTCAACAACCACCTCAGGAACTTCGTCCAGTCGAGGACCTGTCCAGTCAGTATCCAAGACAGAGTATGTAGCACCAAAACCCATCACATCCAACAGTGCTGAGGAGGAGATACTGAGAGAGATAGTAAGATTCCTCTTGATTCTGATAAGCTCATAGACTGTTTATCATTTATTTAAGGCGAAAACAAATTAATAGTCTTGGTTCTCAGGCACCGGCTGTATCATCATGATGATTTATGAATTCAGTGGTATTTGTGTACTGTATCATGTGTATGCCGGACAGTGTTTCATTCCCAGAAAATAAGATATATGGTAGTCAAATACAGTATTCCAGTATTTTACTCATCAAGGAATACACTTATGTAAGGAGGCCCTGTCCTAGGTTGATTGTATACAACTTTTGATTTGGTTACATACTCGTTTGAACATGTTGAACAACAAAAATACAAACACTGCCAGCCCGCATTTTATTTTCAAAAGCCAATGCCTGAGAACCAATTCTTTTATGCCTAATCATTGATTCCTTGAAATTATTTCTTGTGGATCCAGCATTGTTTAAGTTTGGGCACTCATGATTTTTTTTTAGCGTTTATATTTCTCCTGTTCTGGGTGTGATCTACAATGTACCAATTTGTAAACTTATCCTATCTGCGTCCCCAACCCATCGAGGCTACTGCCAGTAAGAATCTGCCGTCTACTCTACCTTTACCAACCTCATGGGATCATAGAGATCAGCCAGCGCTTGTGACGTCGAACTTTGAGTCATTACTACAGGCCATGACATTGGCTTTTCTTCAGCGCAAATTTTTATCTCATGGACGCTTCTAATTTGTCCTCTGCTTTAGCTGCTCATCCTAGTATGTCGGTTCCAGTTCACATTAACGTTCCAGCAATGCAGCTATATGCCACTACTGCCAGTCAAGCCTCACAATTTTCCTCTCTGGGCAGTCTCCACAATGTTGATCCGACTACTGTCGTCCATCGGATTTTGGACAGCTCAACTTTCAATGCAATCACACCTTTTGATGACCACCCTAGGGATTTATAATTTCCAACAGGGCCTCTGCTGCCATTACGCTACCACCAAAGCCTATCATGACTGATGTTACCAAGAAAGTGGATGAAACCTTTAATGTCTTCCATTGTCTAAAGGACAAGCTATTCCCTTAGCGTTTCAACATAGCAGAGACTGGCACTCACAGAATGTCCCCCACCACCTCGATGGGGACATTGCGTCATTGAACCCAAAGAGCTTCTCCAACATCTCCATCATAGAAGACCACGAACTGGCCCACGACGCAGGGGAGGTATGACCACAGTGGATAAGAACTGGCCAAGGATGAGCCATAGAACTGGCCAAGGATGAGCCATAGAACTGGCCAAGGTTGGAGCCAAGAGAGGGGAAGATCTGGCCTAGACTGAACTTTTCCCACCTCAATACAAGGAGGGAAAGAACTGGCCTAGGATGAGATTGAAATGGCCTAGGATGGAGCAAAGAGAGGGGAAGATACCCACCAGAAGATAGGCTACATTTACCCACAATCCTCAATACGTCAGGTCACTTCCCATAACCACTGACCCGAGAGTCCATGTTCCCCTGTATAACTATGTAATTCAGCACATAAGTCATAACGATTGTGTCAAGAGTACAATCTTCTCTTAACACTATAATCATTATGAAGCAGGCTAGAATGCTCCTCTGCGCATGCTTTTATCAAGCCCACAATATCCTATGATTTGTTCCTTTTTCTCCAAAACTGCGGTGGTACTGCTGTACAGACGTACAGAAGAGCGTACCGGATGTCTGACCACATTCCCAGGGTTTTATTAATAAAAGGATTATGACAGAATCACACAGCGAGGTGAGATCCACCACCAACTGAGATTGGGTGAGATGTTTTTCTGTTCCTGGGGAACACAGCACAAGTAGTTTCTGCTACCTTTCGTGAATGAGAAGAGATAAGCATTAAGTGTGAGTCAGGATAAGTATAAATGATACTTTTATTCTGAAAAAAACATTATTCTGCAATATGTGTTTGATATTTTCCCCAAATTCATGTAACTATGGGTGAAAACTGAGGGTGATATATGTTGTTTTCTTTTCAGTGTGCTTGCAATGGCCTCAACTACAGCAAGTTATCAAGTGGTGAAGGAGAAAATGCATACATTATTGAAATGTTTTTCTCTGGCTACCCTAAAATTGTTGGGTTACAAAACTTCCCGAATCTGCACACCCTGACAATTGTGGGTCAGACTATCACCAAGATAAATGGATTATCAGCTCTCACTAAACTACAGGAACTGTGGCTGTGTGAATGTCAGATCAAGGTTGGAGTTTTGTATTTATCCAAATTCCCATTTTACACAAATAATGCTGTGATTTTATAAATAATTGTGTTTGTGGATAACTTGACAATGTGGTTATATATGTTTTGTTATTTAGATTGAGGAGAGGTTATGAAAAAATGACAATGAAAGAAGAAGGGTTGCCAAAATTTATCACAAATATACTTTGGGGTTGGAGGATGAGGGTTCAGCAAAATATGATACAGTTCTAACATCAATCCCATCACCACCACAACCCACCACCAATAATAAAGGACCATTTCCCTTAGCATTAATTAAGGTTATGGGGTTTTAGGGGGTGGTTGGGTAGCCAAGTGGTTAAACTGTTCGCTCGTCATGCCAAAGACTCGGATTTGATTGGGTACATATGTAAAGCCCATTTCTGCTGTCCCTTGCCGTAATATTGCTGGAATATAGCTTAAAACGGTGTAAAATCATACTCTCTCACTCACTATGAGGTTATAGGGCAGGAGAGGATGTTATATATTATGGGCTCAGCATAATATGATATAGTTCTAAGACCAATCCCACCACCACCACCACCACCCAAGTTAAATTATCATTACCCTTAGAGAACATTAATTAAGGTTATAGTGCTGATAGAATATAGATATGATGTGTAATATATACAAGCATAATTTTATATTCACAGAAAATTGAAAATGTGGAAGTATGCAAACAACTGACGAAACTGTTCTTGTATGGGAACCAGATCTCCCTGATAGAAAATGTCTCTCAGCTGTCACAGTTGGAAGTACTGTGGCTCAATGACAACAACATTACAAACATAGAGGTAACCATCTCACTTAGACACCAGTATGTGGGTCCAGAGGATGCCTAGATGACCTGCATCTACATAGAAATTAGATGAAATAACAGTAATGTCAGAAATAGTTTTCTCTGTAATGACATGAATTCTTTTAAGGTTTGTTTTTTGAAATAAGCATCCTCCAAACAATGTCCATTCAGTGTATCATGGAGTTCCACAAGTTACCTGATACATTTTTGCCTCGTTAACCTTTTAATGCTTTATTGGTTTTCAGAATATGTCTACACTGATCAAACTGAGGGAGCTGAATTTGGCTGAAAACAAGATAGAAAAAATAGGTAAAACTTTTCACTGGAGTGTTGTGTAACCAATTTTTGGCTCTCAGACCTGCACTTAGAAGGATACAAATGATGCAAGCTGTTTTTCTGCTGTTACGTAGTTTTGACTGTTTATGTTGATATGAATTATCTGTTAAATGTCAGTCTCATTGCCACAGAACCAAATTCCTGGATTATGTTGGGTGTTGTTACTTTCAGGAAGATCACTTGATGCCAACATCAGATTAGAAGATCTCAACTTGTCTGGCAACAAAGTGTCATCACTTAAGGTAAAATGTTTTTCTTGCAACACTGATTTACTGCAGCATTAACAAACACTCGTAAATTAGGATTATTATGCATTTTGTATTCCATTCTTGTTAGTTGGGATGAAATACTGCAGTACATTTGGATAACATAATCCGATTAAAGGCAATACTTGTGTCCATGAACTAATGAAACTATAATTTCTTAAACTTATCCTATCTCAAACTATGCATTTCTTTCGTCTACTTTTGATCCTGTTGTGGAAATGCTGTAAAACAAAGTTTCCAGCCTAAAAAACATTTCGCCCGAACTCATCCTAGCATCACCATGGTCACCACCAAAACAAATGGATCATGCACTGTAATGCCATGTGCCGAGACCCCAAACGACCTGATCACCTGACATAATTGCAAACCTACCAACTGATGTTCATAGTGCTCTCATCTCCCTGAGGAAGATTTCAAGAATTACATTTGCAAGTGTCAAATCGCTCAGTAGACCGGCGATCAAAATCCAGTTCCAAAGATGCTGAACCTTTGGCAATGAAGAAGCTGTGTTACCTTGCCGACTATCTGCTACAAGATTTCGATCATCCATACGTCGTCTCCCATCTCATTGCTATCATTCGAAAATGACGCAGTGTCAGATAGCATTCTGCACAAGGATATTCCCGTCAAATCTACAACCATGCCCCATCCCCGTGCACCTGACAACACCTAAGCAATTGTTCAAACTACTACGGCTGATCGTCACTAAGAATAAACCTCCCCTACAGAATTCGACGATAATGACATACAAACCTACCCACCATGCCACGTCCCTCAGCTGAGAGTCGCCTTTCATCCCCCATCCTCACCAGGATGATCCTGTTATAGTCAAGATTGCAGACCCCAACCATGGGATAATCTCCCACCCCAGACTTCTCAGGGAATGTCACCAAATTCTGGGATTGATGTTTCGACATCGTTCTTAGGATCCTGATTGATTACAACAGAAGAATAATAGTCAAGAGTTGGATCGGATCGGATTCAGATCTTCACACGGTGTGCAGATGGTGTCAAACCACCCAGTACATGAATAAATAATCTCTCACATCCTGTGTTTCCCTAATTACAATTTGTCACTTTGCATCAATAGTCTACATCGTCTAAGTTAACTAACTTGCCACATCTCGTCAAGTTGTTGACATAACACTGAGTAATCCAGAAATACGCCAGCCAGTCTATTCTGTTAGATAAACATTGGGCTAATTCATGACAAGTTCCAGGGTGTTATGGATCTGTTATCTCACCATCTGGGAGCTGTCACTGCATTTCATCGATGTGGAATTTTACACTTCTCCCAGTTGGAAGACCACTTTAAGGTGCAGCTCTATCAGCTACCTTGATCCACTCCAGTTTTATATGTGAACCGAATCCATGAAAAAATTCCCAGGGCTTCCGCTACAGCATTTGGAGGAACAACGGCAGCGACGTAGTCCTCAATTCACAGCGGTACATTGCAATCTTTGGGAAGTACTCATGAACAAGAAAGACTCTTTTCGCAGAAGTCAGGGATGTCAAGGCCTAAGGGGATTCAAGACTTCAAGCCCCAGAACAGTTTCCTTTACTTCAGCAAAGGCGACTCCTCCTCCAAGTGACTTACTACGGCTTTGGGGCGACTGGGATCTTCCACCCCACCCACCCCCGTCATACTCATATACCAGTCCCCAGTAGGCAGAAGATTTGTTTTTTTTTGCCAAGAATTGGACCATACTGCAAGACCCCTTCATCACACAGCTCCTCAGAAATCCGTCACCTATTGTCATCACACCAACATCTCCAGTGGAGGCTCCAGGAATTGAATGTTTGCGGCAGAGTCTCTTTGAAGGCATTCATCCTGACACACCACTTTTTTCGATGCCTCAACCGCTCACCTTCTCGATCTTCAAGTTGCAGAGCTTTGGTCCGTAAACGACAAGAAGCTTAACATCAACTTGGAATTCAAGGCAGTGATTCTGGCAATATCTCAATTGTCCGATGTTCTCTGTGCAGGTCAAGATCCAGTCTGACAACACTGCAATGGTCTCGTACACAAACAGATGGGCTCCACCAAATCAGCGTCCCTTCTGTCAACAGCGATACAGTTGTTCCGACTGATCGATTCCCTGTGCATTCAGGTTCTGGCCTTGACACATCCTGGGGTTCGATAATCGCATAGCGGATTCCCTGATAGAATGGTGACTCCAACCCACAATTTTCCAGACCCTTGCATCAACCTCTTTGCAACTCGATTCAACACACAGTTGCTGAGATTCATATTCACCCATCTTGGATTCAAAGGCTTGTGATCATGACGCTCTAGCCATGTCTGAGGAGGGCCTTAATGAATAAGCCTAACCCCCAACAAACCTTCTACCTCGGGTTGTGCAGAAGGCAGCATGCCTTATTTACAACCAAAGAGTTGGTTCTCCGTCTGTTAAACATCGAAGGTGCCATCGCTACCGATGCGAAGTGCATCTACTCCTGCAGCATGACTCATGCCAGTTATACCTATCGCTTGACAGCCTCCGACTTTCTGTTTGGCTAACACCAAAGTCCCTCGTAGCCAAGGGGTATTCCAAAAGGGGAGCAATGATCATCACTGAAGCCCATCACACTTCTCCTAAGGCCTTATATGATCATAAGTGGAAGTCCTTTGAAGGGTATTGTCAAATACATGATATCACGACTCCAACCACTGCTTCACCTCCACAAGTGGCTACTTATCTTGCTGAAATTAATTCGATGATTGCCACTACAAAGGGCTTGAAGGTCTCCATGGTTGCAGAGTTGCAGGCTCTCATTCCTACAGACTTGCGGATCAATAGTCCTGATTTCAACCACCTACATGGGACCTTAAAGCCATCTTATCGTATCTAACTTCGGAGGCCAATGAGCCTCCAGAAATACTTTTTTTTAACATGTCACCCTCAAGACGGTTTTTCTACTGGCTCCAGCAACAGCTACACGACTCCGTGAACTTTATGCTCTTAATGTTAACAGTTTTGTGAGGCAACGTCACAGGAAAGTCTTCCTTGGACTGCGTTGGGAATTTATAGCGAAGAATCAGCTGCCGTACCAACCAGATCTCTCTGATGGCATTGCACAGTAATTGCATGTTGTCTGATATTATGGAAGGGTGCTTTTGGAAGTCTGATACAGTCTTTGCTTCCCACTATCTACGTGACACATCAGTCACAGATGTCCAAGGCCTTCACTAGTTCGGTCCTTTGGTCCTTGCACATCAGTTGATGGCAGTTCATCAGCGCAGATGATGATACGAAGAACCTACTTCAGATGAATCGTGTACCATATCTAGTACATACAGGAATAAATATTGGAATTTTGATTTCTTTGTTTAATGTTGCCATTCGGGTTTCCAGAATGAGTACCCTTTAGAGGGCAACTAGACTCATCTAAAGAGACTTAGGTCTTCAACATGGAAGTTGCCACAAGGCGCGGCCATTTCGACAATGTCCTTAACCGCTACCTGCTCACCCCTGCCTTTATGCATGTGATGTCTCAGTGGCTGTTTGAAGACTGTCTTCTGGGTTTTGTCGATTGTTCTTCTTTGCGTCTCAGCATGCTTTATTCACTCCTGGTGTGTTTGATAGCTTTGACAAGGCGTTAAATGAGATGCCAAGCTATTGTCTGTCAGAGATAGAGTGTGAGGCTTGTTTTGTAGAACCGATTGACTGGAGCCCCCTTCCAGGCTGGTTAAAAGTTGTGGCTGAATTTGTTGCCATAGTTCAAAGCTATGTGATTGTTCTTGAAATGATGTCCTTTGTGAAGACACATGACACATGTATTACCCGATATCATAATGTTTATGTCCTTGTAATGCAAAGGAATTTCCCACTTCTGTTAGTGCTCTCCCATTCGCAAGTTCTTGTCATTATGACATTAAACATTGTAGCAATCAATTAATAGATGCATCGTTCAGCAACAGCTTCCTCGGAACTTCTCACAGTTGTAGTCTAAGACAGGCTAGGGTATCTGCGTCCCACCGTCCAACTGAGGGATAAATGCATGGTTTGAGATAGGATATGTTTAAAAATTTGAAAATTTTATAATAAATTGTGTATTTATATACTTATCCTATCTCACATGCTATATGCCCACCACATCACAGTTACACCAGCCTGTCCACTCTGAGAAAGAGAATGATGTGGCAGGTTATGTCAGGTGATCAGGTCGCTAAGGGTTGCGGTGCATGGGATTACAGTGCGTGACCCATTTGTTTGGGTGGTGACCATGATGATGCTAGGATGTGTTCGGGCAAAATGTTTTTTGAAGCTGGAAACTGTTTTAGAGCATTTCCACACCAGGATCAAAAGTAGAAGGAAGAAATGCATTGCGTGAGATAGGCCAAGTATATCATTATACAATTTAATATGAAATGTTCAATTTTTGTAATTTGACCATGATAAGTTAATTATACAATTTCACCCGTCCATCTCACTTCAAAACACCCTGCCTCACATTTTATTTTCCCAAAATACCCCAAGACAAAGAATATCACTATTTGTGTTGTCATCTTTTCATGATAATATTCTCCATGTACACAGTCCTACCAAGCGTCATGCTTCATGTGAATCTTAACTGTTGACAGTTTTTTTTTTTGTTGTTGACATTTTTTATTCCTTTCGAAGAGTTGTACATCAGGTTCAGAGGTTACACAGTAGTTTTAGTCAATTGTAGTGACAATACGTTACATAGATGTACATTTCTTGTGATATAAATATAGCATGCATAATTGAAACACGCACGCACGCACGCACGCACGCACGCACGCACGCACACACACACACACACACACACACACACACACACACACACACATGATATGCCTCAAGTAGAGCATGAAAAGTTGTATAGATAGTCAGATATAACTAAAACAATTATGGTTGTATTGCTATTTGAGGCATAGCTGATCTATAGCCTTATTGTACAGGGCATGATTATTATATTAATTTGTGTAGGATTTTTCCCCAACTGTTGACAGTTAATGGACACAGATGCCTTGAACAGTTTTTTAGAAAAGTAACAAAATATACTGCATCAACTTTTTTGAATTTTGATGAAAATCTATTAATTTACTGTGGCCTTAAGTATTAACTAGTTTAATCATACTCTTAATAAAAAGTGGGGCAGTGGGGTAGCCTAGTTTTTAAAGTTTCGCTCATCACACTGAAGACCCACATGGGTAGTGTGTGAAGCCCATTTCTGGTGTCACCGCTGTGACATTGCTGGATTATTTCTAAAAGCGGTGTAAACCTATACTCACTCACTTAATGATATGTTTTGGCCACTGTAGGACTTGACCAACCTTGCACGGTTCCCTCACTTGAACAGTGTGAGTCTGAAGGATCCTCTGTACTCCGCCAGTCCTGTGAGTCAGCTGTGTAACTACTCCACACACGTGTTGTATCATCTGCCGAACCTACTGCGTCTCGACACATACGACATCACCGCCAAGCATCTCAGTGATCTTGCAGAGGTAAGTCCAACTGATTGATTTATTTAAATGATTGTTAGCTTCATAGTTTCAATAAGTAGTAGATTTAATGACATGGACTGCTATAAACTGTCGTCTTGGTCATGGTGAGACTTCATTTGATGGGATTGTGAAACGATTATTTTTTTTAATTGGTTTACGGATCGGACAACCGTAAATATCACAAAAGTAGAAGAAAAATATAATTCACAATTGAGAGTTTTTTATTATTACAGAGTCTAAAAAAAACATATAGCAATGAAATGTATCATAAATTGTTCTAACAAAAGATAACTCTCCGCGACCAACAATACATGCACATAAAATAATTGTGTTGTTTTAATATATCTACCAACCATATGACCCAAAAGATTTGAAAGTGTTTTAGTTCCTTGTTTTTTTCATCCATCAATTTAAGTTTTGTAAAAGATATTATCCGTCAATCAACAAGATCTAATGGGGAAAAAAAGGCCTTCAGGGTAAAGGGGGTTGGCAATGATTTAAAAAGGCAGACAGTCAAACACAAATCACTATCTTATCTCAAAGAGTATTCTATCCTGGTGGATGATGAGGTAAGATATATATTCAGCTAAGCACAATTTGATATAAATTTACCTGAAGAGCTGTTTGGGTGAAAAAATGTAGATATTATCCATATTGAAAAAATCAAAAGATAATATTTTTCTGCTTATGGGTTGACACAGCTGCTATATGTTGTGTCATAATGATTTCTAATCTATTATATTTAAAGTAACTTACTCATGTTGGTTTAAGTGTGAGTGTGGCTGAAATGTATTTTGAGTTGTCAAGTTGTCTATGAACACAATATCGGCCAATCACATTGCAAGAAACGACATGGACATTATTGATGTATCTGTGGCCCTCATTACAGACAACTGTGACGAAGAAGAAGATGTACTACAACATGAGGCTGAAAGTCATACGCCGTAATTTGACAGCTCTCGTCTCAAAGTTGGAGACACACAAGCGCCATCTGTTGGAGGGACCTTACCAGAGAATGAGAAAGATAGTGTTTGCTGTGAAGGAGGTCAGCCATTTACAAAATCATAATAAAAGTACTGTCTTAAATGGTTGATGTAAATTTAACTATGTGTATGACAAGGTGCAGTTTGCTTCTAATCTCTGATATCCATAACAAAGAGTGAAAACAGCACCCTGGATGCACCCTGGAAACCGGTCACCCATTCATGGTTAGCTACCTTTGAACTTTGCTTCAAATCAACATGTGCTATGGATGTGGTTTTGCCTAGCCCATTGATATCCTTTCTAACTTCGTTGTTACATGGATATATTCACTCTTAGAGTTGAATATTGTCAGTTTTATTCCCTCTGAGTCTGCCAAACAACATTAATACTAGTAGTGTTGGGGGCATATAGAAGCTTGTAATGTAAATGGTTTAACACAGATGATGTCTGTAAAAAGTGTTATCATTGCTAATTGGTTCAGGAATGTTTTTGCTTTAATGGGTTTAACTGCCTATGGATTTAATTTGTTTACTCTACAGACTATACTATTTATACATTTTAACCAAAATGTTGCTCTGCAATTATATTTATATCTTTATTTCGCCCACTGACTCATGTTTTTTTAGAGAAAAAATCATTAAACTAAGTGATAAAAAGTTATAAGTCTTTGTACTACGATTATAGTAATTCACATTCAATATAGACATCTGCCAGTCATAACCTTATGGTTTTTGGTTGATGAGGCCTTGATAGGTAGATAATGTGACAGAGTTGCATCCCTTAGCCATGTGAAAGTCTGTTGCTCATGGATTGTGTACCCTCAGTGTAATTCTTGGTTTATCAGCACAATACCTGTGCTCGAGGGTTTCACCTGCATCAAGCAACAATATAACTGAAATACATGTATGATTCGAAACAGTGTTAATCCATGCTCACTCCCCAGTACAGCTACTGAGTCAGTGTGTAATGGTGTGTTGTGTGTGCAGCTGGAGCGGGAGGTGCAGGAACTGCAGCAGGCAGGGGAGGACCTCAACATGTGCACCAGTGACACCGAGAGTGAGAAAGATGCAAAGGAATCAAAGGTACTAAGGACATAGAGGACAGATTGCTTTTTCTTGGATAACAGATTTCTTCTTGGATAACAGATTTCTTTGTGAAAAATCCTGGGCCCACTTGCACAAAGTGATCTTAGTGCTAAGATGATTGTAACTCCCATACTTTAACATAGTCTTACGAGAGTCTTTGCGCTAAGATCGCTTTGTGCAAGTGGGCCCTGGTCAGTAAGTGGGAAAAGAAAACATTGAGGCCCTTGAGGTTTACTGCTATTGTATGAAACAAGGGACCCCAAAACCATGACTATTTAACAGTAAGGTTATGACAGTGATTATACCCCTTGACTTTCATGTTTAATTGGGACCACTCATAAGGCATCATTGTCCTAAATGTTGTATGATGTGGATACTTATATGTCATTCTATTTGGATTAAAGTGTTGAATTCTTTCGCAGATTAGTAGGAAAGGAATTTGTAGGGTTAGGTTAGTGATACCCTGTGGCGGCATTGATCAATAGTAGGAGTGCAATGCATCAACAATGAGAAGCTACCTTGTTCTCTGGTGACTGATTTATGTCTCATGACTGGCATAGTTTCTCATACAATGTCTAGGTAGTCAGTAACAGACAGTGCCAAGTAAATGAAATAATCATGTGTTCAACTCAGAAAGTAGTGGATCAGAGCCATCATCGAAAGCCTATCATGGACAAGTATGATGCACTGAAGAGAAGGCTGAGGAAGCTGGAGAGGAAATGTGAAGAGTAAGTTCCCTTGTTCTTACTCTGTCAAGGTCACAGTAATTTATCCATATAAGATTTTCCCTGAACATAGTGAAACTAATTTTGTTTAAAACTTAGAAACCTTTATTACATTAGGGCTGGGATGAGTCCAAAATTACTACCCAGGTACCAAACCCCTTATTACCCTAACCTACGTTTGTACCCGCTGAAGGTCTCAAGTTTGGTACAAAATGTTCAGTTGGGAATTGTTTTACAAGAGCCCTGGCAGAAAGTATTTAGATATGGTATAAAACGATCTGATCGTGCATGCACTGAAGTTGACTAAAGCTTTGTCTTAAATCAAACATATGAATTCAGATTCTCTTTCAGATTAAATCCTCGTTGGGGCACTTATTGCATTTTCCTTGCTCAGGAAAATCTACATGACATAGTTTTAACCATTTTCCTTAATAAAAAATGTTACCACACAAAAAACTTTGTTTTTGTATGATATACGACCACCCTTACGGGGCCTCACCCCCACGGCGCCTCACGCCAGGGGGGGCAACTCTCACCCAAATCACTTTCCTTATGTCATCTGTAAGAGCTGTCGAGACAGGAGAATGGCTAACGTCAATAGACCTAAAATACGCCTATCTCTACGTACCCATACGCCCCGAGTTCAAGAAATACCTGAGGTTTTCTTTCGACGGGAGATGTTATCATTTCAGGGTTCTACCATTCAGGATCTCCACGTCTCCGAGGGTGTTCACCAAGCTGATGTTGATTCCTGCCCAAGTGGCCAGGTCGAAAGGTCGGTTCTGACATCCGTACCTCGTCGACTGGTTACTAAGAACTCTATCGCAATCCCTGAGTCAGATAGCTACACAAGACATTCTGATCACTCTAGGGTGGATAGTCAATCTCAAGAAGTCAGATCTGAGCCCTACTCAGAATCTAGTCTTCCTAGGGGCGAATTTCAACACGGTGAGAGGACGTGTATCTCTGTCACAAGATATCAAGTTTCTTATGCGCAAGTCACACTGCTCGTACACCAGTTACTGGGCAACATGGCGGCGACAGTGGATGTGGTCTGGCGGGCGCGCTTGAGAATGAGTCCCATTCAACAAGCACTCCGTTGACTTTGGGCGAATTCGGAAGATCTCGAGACTCCGTAGTGGCTCATTACACATCTTCAGTGGTGGACCGAGGTAGGGAATCTGTCCCGGGGGCTCCCCCTCAACACTCCTGTTCCGTCTCTCAAAGTTCAAACAGACGCGTCATTCTCCGGCTGGGGAGGCGTTCTGAATGATCACACTGCCTCGGGACTATGGTCCCAGCAGGAGATCAAACTGCATATCAATTTACTAGAACTGAGAGCGGTCAGGTTGGTGTTCCAACGCTTCCCGGATCTACTTCGTGGCCAAGTGGTTCGTCTAGAGAAGGACAACCAAACGGCGATGACTTACATCCGGAAGCAGGGGGGAACGGCGTCTCCATCGCTTCGCCAAGAGACGTGGCAGTTCCTACTATGATGCGACTCTCACGATATCAGGGTGCTACCTGTTTATCTCCCGGGGGTGGACAACGTCCGTGCGGATGCTCTGTCTCGCCGGATCCTCGCTCCTCACGAGTGGAGGCTCGACCCGGGGATATTCAGGATTTCTCCCTGTTATACAGGTCGTTACAGGTTGATCTGTTTGCATCTGGGGTGAATCGCCAGACACCAACGTTCTGCTCCCGAGTCCCCGACCCGAGGTCGGTGGCACCGGACGCCTTCCAGCTAGATTGGACGAACAGAGTTCTGTGGGCATTACCCCCACTACCTCTGATTTCCAAGGTCCTGTCTCAGCTAGGCACTCAGCCTGCGTGACTACTTGTGCTCCTGGCACCTCTTTGGTCGGCGCAGAGTTGGTTTCCAGTAATACTCAGGTTTCTGGCTCAGCCTCCTGTTCTATTACCTTTACGACCGGACCTCCTATCCCAGAATGGGGCCCTCCACCCGAATCCAAGGGTTTAATGGGTGGCTTGGCCACTGTCAGGAATCGCCTCCAGAAGAGCGGTATTCCTGCACGAGTTGCAGACACAATACTGGCTTCGCGGAGGGATTCGACAAATGTTCAGTACGAGGATAGATAGACCTGCTATGCGCGCTGGTGTGTCGATAGAGGGATTGCAGATCTTTTTTTTTCTTCAGATCTCGTAGCCGTGCTTGAGTTCCTCCAGTCGCGACTAGATGACGGCCTGGCCGCATAAACGGTCCGAGGGTACTCTACAGCTATCTCAGCTTTTCATGTCCCTGTCGACGGGGCACTTCTGGGTGCACACCCATTAGTGCAGCGCTTTTTAGCAGGTGTGGACAGGATCCGACCTCCGGACTTGGGACTTGTCAATCGTTCTTGATTGGCTGTCCGGTCCTTCCTTTCGGGATCTGTTGTCTCTCTCTCTCACTTCAGCTGTTGAGCTGGAAGAAGGCGTTCCTTGTGGCGCTATTGTCCGGCAGACGGGTAGGCGACATTCGTGTTATGTCATCCGATCCCGAAATATCTGTCTTCCACCGGAACAGAGTGTGTTTCGACTACCGAACTCTTACCGTCCTAAGGTCGCACACGCCTTCCACGTGAACGGCTCCTATTGAGCTCCTATCGTAGCCTTCCTTGTCGGGAACCACTGCAAGACATGCTCATGTCTTGGATGTCCGCAGGACCCTCAAGGCCTATATCAGCAGAACTATGTGTAGCCATAAGGATAACCAACTATTTTGCTGTTACTGCGGTAGGAAGGCTGGCTCACCTGCGAGCAAACAATCTATCTCGGGGTGGATAGTTTCAACCATTTGTAATGTGTATACGCTTACAGGTAGGAACCCCCCTACCAGGTTGAAGGCTCATTCGGTTAGAGCAGTGGCTACGTCACAAGCGTACGCCGCGGCTCTGCCCATTGAGGAGATCTGCTCGGCGGCTATTTGGACCCAGCCGAGCACGTTCATCAAACATTACCAACTCGACAAACACTCAAGCGAGCGTGCTCGTTTTGGTCAGTCAGTTCTCCGAACTGGGCAAAGTTCTAATCTCTAGCCGATTGAGCATTCGAGATTTTAGACCGTCCTCCGGATATACTGCTCAGTAATGGTCCGGATTTTATCTTCTGCGGTCGATAAATATCAGTCCTTACTACTCGATAATACCCGTATTTTGCACACGCACTCTTTCGATCCTCGGGGACCCTCTGGCCTAGCTCAGGCGCGGGTTATAGTCTCTCATGATCTACGCCCTTATATCACTTGTTCAAAAAAAGTGTGGGGGGGAATCGAGTTCTCAACTTACGACAAGCCGCAAAAACAGGCTTGATCATAATATATGGTCGACCACGCCCTGTCTCTAGGCCCCGCCTTTCGACGATGGTGCCTCACGGTAAGGTTGGTTCCATTTATTGAACTCTATGTTTTATTCTGTTGAATAATCAAATAGGATGTATTTATTTACGCTTGTTGCTGACGGATGCCACTTCCTAGATTATCTTTAGGAGTCTGTCTTGATGCAATAAGTGCCCCAAGGAGGATTTAATCTGAAAGAGAATTTTACAAACCTGTAGAGGTTATGAATTCTCTGATGAAAGCCTCCTTGGGGCACGACCACCCACCTCCCCACATTCTGTCAGCATTTGACATATGGAAAGTGATTTGGGTGAGAGTTGCCCCCCCTGGCGTGAGGGTCGTATATCATACAAAAACGAAGGTTTTTGTGTGGTAACATATTTTATTAAGGAAAATTGTTACAACTATGTCATGTACATTTTCTTGAGCAAGGAAAATACAATAAGTGCCCCAAGGAGGATTTCATCAGAGAATTCATAACCTCTACAGGTTTGTAATTTTTTTATTATTATTGTCATTAAACAATATATCTCACATGACTAACCACGGGCCTGGGTAGTCCTGTAGGTACCTGGGTCCTACTCAGGACCCACCTGACCCGAGTACCCGAGTTAACCGTCCCAGCCCTATTAACCTTGTTTACATTTTTTTGCTAAGCTTGTGGTTAATGTGCTTAGGATTGAAGGTTACTGTGAAGAGGCTGAAAGTCGTCTTCATCGGATGTCAGATACATTGATCAGCAGGTTCATGATAGAACTGGAGACAGGGGGAAATGTTCGCTTTGAAGAGGGGTCACCGACTGACATTTGGTAAGTCTATTTTATAATGTCAACACGTAGGTGTATTGTCACTCGGCTATCTTTCACTTTATAATATACAAGGCCCACAGGCAATAATAATGTATGAAACCTACACTCACAAATCATTGTAAGCCTACAAGGATGACATCAGCTGGAGAGAGTGTCGAACCTATCTGTAGCACCCGCTGTTCACGCAGGTCAAGGTCGCTACTGTCAGTTCTTGAACTAGACTTATGAATGGTTCAAACAATAATCTGTCATATATTCTATGTTAAATAAAGGTCACAAAAGAGTTGAAACAAGGTCTTTCTTATGCATTTGCTGTTAATTTATGATATATTTGAACTTGTGGGTTCTCAGAGTGAATAACATACAACTTATGATTATGAACATCTTAATATATTCTTCTGGAGCTGAACAAACCTCTCATGAATTCTGTTTCAGTAAATGTTTGTGTACTTTAAGTTGTATAATTGTGAATTTAGTTGTGCAAATTGAATTACAGGTTTAGTTCCTGTCATGATCTGGTGCTGTCGAGGTTTTGTGCAGCCGACTACAGAGAACAGGGCATTATGGGTATCAAGCTGCATCGCATCATTCGCGTCCGCAATCGGATGCTAAGAGCAAGATTCGATGAAAAACTGGCCAACTTTACTGATGAGAAGGATAATGAATTCTACCCTCTCAGCAAGTAAGTTCAACCTTGTCTGCACTTTTATAAGCATAACATGGATTTTCTTTTTAATATTAGAATTTCAAATGAGATTGATTTGTCTGTCCATGTCCACAATCAACACATCAATGATAGAAATGTTGTGTCAGCATGTTAAGCTTCATGGGCTCTCTGTAGGCATGTGGTAGGGATTTATCTAACAGCCCTAAAGGCCGAATGTCAGCCCCATGTCAACAGGAAATGTCAGTTGACATTTACAAATTGAAATGAAAATTTCCCAATTCATGCTATTAAAGTCATAACTAAAGATATGTTTTTGTAGCCGTGACTTGTATTTCACTAGTAACCATCGTAACAGGACCAATATAGTCTTTAATGCTCAGTTTTACATTTATACATTGAATGCAGTGTTAAAATACACTGTTGAAATATCTCTGCATTTAGGAAAATTATGACTCCCTAAATTCTTATTTTAAATAATATAATGATATTTGCCCCCAATTTTCAGGCCATGGGTACTTAGTTTGGAATCGTAGATATTACCGTGGTCTGTGCACTGTTGCAGGACCCCCACACACAAGAAGCTGCTGGAGTACTTGTTCTGGATGTGGGACCCTGATATAGCTGGAGGAGCTACAGAGATGGCTCGGGTCCTAGAGGAGGGATTCCCTGATGCAGACATGTACCAGGTTAGCTTTCTTCATTTTATTTCATGAGGTCCATGGATTTATGATAGAGATGAAGATCCGAGAAACCTTCCATAACATCAGCCAGTCAGTGTCAAGGCTTCTAAATTCTTGGGTATGAGTAAGCAGTTTACAGCAGCATATCTGATGTCTGTATTACGAAAATGAACTTAAATGCTCATCTCTCAATGTAAATAATAGAGACCATGTCATGAAGTTGTTGTGGATATTTTATACACCCTGTCCTGTTTTTAAAGTTATAGCAACTGCACCCAGAAGTGAGTACCATGAAAGAATATTTGTGTACTGTGTGGGATTCTCGTTCTTTTAAATCAAATTTTCCAAATCAAGATGGTAAAAAAATGCAGCCACATAATTTTGGAAAGATGATTAGCCCAAGAACCCACTGATCCTTTATTGAGATTTGGCAGTCAAACTGATATAACTTCCTATGGAGTGGTTGTCAGATCTCTTTGCAGTGAGGAGTAGAGTAACAATCTGATTTGAAGTGTTCATGACTGTCTCATGTGAGTCTTAGATGCAGACATGAACAAGGTGAAGTGGGCCAGACTTTCTCAAGTGAAACAAAGGGAATGTTGATACTTTATTGTATTAAATCCTAGTTTTGTGTGTACAAGCAAATTTTCATTAGAGACAGGAACTCATCAGAATATATGTGAGTGAGTGTGTTAGGTTTAATGCTACTTTGAAAGTATTCCAGTTATATCCTTGTCAGCTTGGTGTGGGAGGAAAGCCCAAAGTGATGCAGGTCTGAGATGTTTACCACTTTGGTGAAACCCATGAGCACGGGTATGGTGCTGACAAACTTTGAAACATGATCAGGGCCAAATGGAATTTGAACACAGATCATAGGTATCTCATGCCATAGACATGCAACGCTGCACAGCACGTGCACGTTAGACAACCGAATGTATGAACAAAGTTGAACATAAATTCTCTTTCAGATTAAATCCTCCTTGGGGCACTTATTACATTTTCCTTGCTCAAGAAAATCTACATGACATAGTTGTAACCCTTTTTCCTTAATAAAATGTTACCACGCAAAAAACTTCGTTTTTTGTATGATATACGACCACCTTTACAGTGCCTTACCCTCCACGGCGCCCTGTGCCAGGGGGAGTAACTCTCACCCAAATCACTTTCCTTTATGTCATCCGACTGTCAAGACGTTTGATTTTTTCAAGAAAGTTTCAAGAACCTAATCGTTCACCTAGAGACCATGACTGACCAAACTGTATGTATGGTACCTTTCTTTGCTTGCAATGGAGTAATACCTCGCATTGTAAAGTTATAGTGTTGTAATTCTAATAGAAGAAACGCCACGTGTACGGTACATTTGAATTCAAATGGCCGTAATGGCATCCATTGAGTAGTTCCACTGTCTGACACATGTAACACCAAGGCCATTAAAACGGCTTGGTTTTTTGTTATATCATGCAGAATTGAACTAGAGGTTTTCCTTTACATAAACCCAAGGTGGTGTGCTAGATTATAACTACACTTACCTTTTTTACGGGTTTTACACCTTAGCACGTTACACACCCCTTTGGTGTTACAATTATACTACGGACATTGGCTATTAGTATCGCGTTACAAATTGCATTCTACGTTACGCCTTTGCTTCTGTTTTCACAATTTTGCATGTATCTTTCCGATCTTTAATTTCGCACTGATACACTATTTTCCTATCCCCAACCAAACTCAGAATTTACAGTCTCTTTTACAGACCTTCAAACTTTTTTCGGGATGTTGTTCGAACATCCCACCCCAGGACCAGCATTCAAGCTGCCTGAAGTGTTTGGTAGAAAGGGGACATGATGATCAGTCATGCCCCATCTGCCGGGAGTTTACCCCAAAAACTATGAAGCGTCAGCACGCCGACCTCGTCCACTATAAGGGTCTTCTTGAGGCGGGGGTGGACATTCACTCTAAGAAGGCCATTCCCCCCCCTCTAAAAAGGGTTAAAACAAAGCTAAATCTACGCCTTCTGCTACAGTCTCCTCCGCCCCCTCTCCGAGGGCCAGGGGAGACGGCTCTAGGGTCCCCAAGGTTCCTACACCTGCACCCTCTGGCAGACATTTCTGCTTTACTTAAGTTGCCGATGGCGTCGATGATGGAGGAGGTTAAGTCCCAACTCCGAGAGGAGCTGCGGGCTGGGCCTTCCCAGTTGTCGGCACCGGATGAGTCGATTACGGTCGGCTCGGAATCGAGAGAGGAGGAGTGGATGGAGGAGGGAGGGGATGACTCAGAGGCTTCGGAGACATTCTCCTTCGTATCCTTGTTGAGGCACGTATTTTCGTATCCTTGTTGAAGCACGTGCGGGACAAGATTGTCCAGGTACTGCCTCAGGTGGCTGTGCCCATGCCCGCGTCGGATCCCACTGAGTTCTGCCTTCCGGGGGACGCCTTTGCTCCTAGCAAGACGCCCCATCGGTTGCCCCCCTTTCCCATGTGTGGTGCGGAGCTGAAGGCTGCATACGTTTGCCTCGAGGAGCAATACCGTAATGTATGCCAACAGCTTCGCATGTCCGTACACTCCGCCTATCTGTCTGCAGTACAGAGGGAGCTGGTGGGGGAGGGGCCTGCTGACTCCTCAGAGTTGGCTGCACAACTGACAGAAGTTCATAGTCATCTCGCGCGGGACGCTATTCGTAGCTGTGCCTCGCAGATGATGTGCGCTGTCATGGGCATGCACAGGCTGTGGATGTCAGTGTCTAAGTACTCGGCATCCACACGCCCGGACCTCCTTGCTTTGCCGTTTAAGATGGGTGCTACCCTCTTCACTGGGGCTCAGCAGGTGGCCCGAGAGGCCGCTCAGTTGTACGCTTCAATCAAGGACTCTAAGGCCTTGTTGGAGGTACCTCTCGCCTTGACTCTTCCCACGCTGACACGCCGGGTCAGAAGTCTGCACCTGCTTGGAAGCAGCCGCTTCCTTCAGGTAAAGGCGCAGGGAGAGGCAAGAGAGGCAAGGGCTGGGGCAAGGCGGCTGGTCGAGGGGCCGGAAACCCCTTGGGTTCCCATTGGCGCCTTAAGTGCCCCGGGTGGACCCACAGTCACCAGTTCTCGAACTGCAGACAGCCGAGATCCACTGCCTCAAACCGGATGTCCCCGTAGGCGGCCGACTGGCACTATTCCTCAAGGAATGGGAGACAGTTACATCCAATCCCTGGACCCTGTCCACTATCATGGATGGCCATTTGCCTCGGTGGAAACACCATCCGCCCCCCTTCTCCGGATTAAAGCACACTCCGGTGCTACCCGAGAGAAGTCAGAGTTCCTCCGTACTGAGGTCAACACACTTCTTATGGAAGCTGCGATCGAACCGGTTCCCAAGGATCAGGAAAACGAGGGCTTCTACTCGAAGTATTTCCAAGTCACCAAAAAAGACTAGGCTGAGAAGGCTGAACAAACTGATAGAGGTACCGTCCTTCAGGATGGAGACACTGCGCTCAGTGATCTCGGCTGTCGAGACAGGAGAATGGCTAACATCAATAGACCTAAAATACGCCTATCTCTACGTACCCATACAGAGTTCAAGAAATACCTGAGGTTTTCTTTCGACGGGAGATGTTATCAGTTCAGGGTTCTACCATTCGGGATCTCCACAGCCCAGAGGGTGTTCACCAAGCTGATGTTGATTCCTGCCCAAGTGGCCAGGTCAAAGGTCGGTTCTGCCATCCGTACCTCGACGACTGGTTACTAAGAGCTCTATCGCAATTACACACCTTCAGTGGTGGACCAAGGTCGGGAATCTGTCCCGGGGGCTCCCCCTCGACACTCCCGTTCCGTCTCTCACAGTTCAAACAGACGCGTCACTCTGGGGAGGCGTTCTGAACCATCACACTGCCTCGGGACTATGGTCTAAGCAGGAGATCAAACTGCATAACAATGTGCTAGAACTGAGAGCGGTCAGGTTGGTGTTCCAATGCTTCCTGGATCTGCTTCATGGCCAAGTGGTTCGTCTAGAGATGGACAACCAAACGGCGATGACTGGAAGCAGGGGGAACGGTGTCTCTGTCGCTTCTCCAAGACATGTGGCAGCTCCTCCTATGGTGCGACACTCACGATATCAGGATGATACCTGTTTATCTCACGGGGCTGGACAACGTCTGTGGGGACGCTCTGTCTCGCCAGATCTTCGCTCCTCACGAGTGGAGGTTTGACCCGGGGATATTCGGGATTAACTCCCGATTATACGGGTCATTCCAGGTGGATCTGTTTGCGTCTGGGGTGAATCACCAGACACCAACGTTCTGCTCCCGAGTCCCTGACCCAAGGTCGGTAGCACTGGACGCCTTCCAGCTAGATTGGACGAACAGAGTTCTGTGGGCATTTCTGCCAGTCCCTCTGGTTGCCAAGGTCCTATCTCAGCTAGCCACTCAGCCTGCGCGACTACTTGTGCTCCTGGCACCTCTTTGGTCGGCGCAGAGTTGGTTTCCAGTAATACTCAGGTTTCTGGCTCAGCCTCCTGATCTATTACCTTTACGACCGGACCTCCTATCCCAGAACGGGGCCCTCCACCCCAATCCCAGGATTCAATGGGTGGCTTGGCCACTGTCAGGAATCGCCAACTAGGATAACCAACTATTTTGCTGTTACGGCGGTAGGAAGGCTGGCTCACCTGCGAGCAAACAATCTATCTCGAGGTGGATAGCATCAACCTTTTTGTACAGCGTATACGCTTCAAGGCAGGGACCCCCCTACCAGGTTGAAGACTCATTCGGTTAGAGCAGTGGCTACGTCACAAGCATATGCCGCAGCTCTGCCCATTGAGGAGATCTGCTCGGCGGCTATTTGGAGCCGGCCAAGCATGTTCATCAAACATCACCAACTCGACAAACACTCAAGCGAGCGTGCTCGGTTTGGTCAGTCAGTTCACTGAACTGGGCAAAGTTCTACATCTCTAGCCGATTGAGCCTTTGAGAATTTAGACCGTCCTCCGGATATACTGCTCAGTAATGGTCCGGATTTTATCTTCTGTGGTCGATAGATATCAGTCCTTACTACTCGATAATACTCGTATCTGCACACATGTACTCCTTCGATCCTCGGGAACCTCTGACCTAGTTTTGCACAGGTTAAGTCTCACGGGATCTTTGCCGGGGGGGGGGACTTCGAGTTCTCGAATGTGATAAGCCACAAATAATGGCTATTTCATAGTATATGGTCGACCACGCCCTGTCTCTAGCCCCTGCCTCTCGACGATGGTGCCTCATGATAAGGTTGGTTCCATTTATTGAACTCTTTTTTATTCATTGAAATAATCAGAATACGATGTATTTATTTACACTTGTTGCTGACGGATGCCACTTCCTAGATTATCTTTAGTAGTCTATCTTGATGCAATAAGTGCCCCAAGGAGGATTTAATCTGAAAGAGAATTTTACAAACCTGTAGAGGTTATGAATTCTCTGATGAAAGCCTCCTTGGGGCACGGCCACCCACCTCCCCACATTCTGTCAGCATTTGACATATGGAAAGTGATTTGGGTGAGAGTTACTCACCCTGGCGCGGGGTGCTGTGGAGGGTGAGGCACTGGTTGTATATCATAACATTTTATTAAGGAAAAATGGTTACAACTATGTCATGTAGATTTTCTTGAGCAAGGAATATTCAATAAGTGGCCCAAGGAGGATTTCATCAGAGAAATCATAACCTCTACAGGTTTGTAAAATTTTTAATTCAAATGTCACTGTATTTTTTGTTTCAGAAACTTGGTCGAGATGGTGCTGTCCCCTTAAGTAACAGTTTAAGCCTGGCTGACCGCCGCCGCATCAACTGTCTGATGAGACAGTCTAAAGACAAGGAAGCTGCTGACTCCTGCCCTTATAGATATGGTAAGACAGGACACATGTACAAACACTGTGGGAACCCGGGTTTTGCCTCCAGCTCTCTATTGCTTGTCATGAGAATGGACTATATTAGATCAGGGAGTCAGACTCTGTGACTTACCTGATTCTGTGTCATTTGGACATTGCTATGTTTTTCAGTTACTGGTTTTCTGGTCTAGACTAAATTTCATACTTATGTTTTTCAGGTCAGCTGCTGGTAGCCAAAGTGTACCTGGGGAAAAGTATGTCAGCCATGGATGACAGATCGTAAGTACAAGTTTGAGTAATTAGATGTCTATTTTTCTAGAAAACATTCATTTATCTCCAGTTGTCTGAGTAATTGGAATTGAAAGTTTCCAATTGTCTCTATACCACAGAGTGTTGTGTTGCAGTATTGTGTGAATAGTCTTGCCTTTTTTCCATTAAAAGACTAAAAAAAATAATAGTCTTGGTTCTCAGGCACCGCTAGCATCATCATAAAGTCTGCCGCACGTTTCCCTTTACATGCGCAATGTTTCACTGCGCATCTCGAGTTATGGTCATGGTGGCAATAGGAGTTTGTATGATTGTTTATGTAGGGAGTCCCTTTCCCAGGTTGATGGTGCACAACTGTTTATTTGGTTACATACTAGTTTGAACAAGCTAAAAAAAAAAATTTAAAAAAATATTTTGAAAGTCATTGCCTGAGAACCAATTCTTTTATTTTTTAAGCCTAATAGAAAATACAGTGTATTTATATACATTTTTTGTTCTTTTGTAGTATATCAAAATCTGCATATCACAACATAGATGCAATATTCAAACCAAGAAGGAAAGTTATTCCAAATGAAAGTGAGTACATTATGATGACATAATACATCAAAGGTTGGATATTTTGTTTCTGTTGTTTTCTCATTGTTACAAATGACATAGAAATACTTGCAACCATTTTGTGTTTGTTCTTGTGGTTTTAATTTGACAATGATATTTCAGAGAAAGATGGTGAGAACAGTTCATGTGAGTGCAGTGGCCGGCAGTGTGAGTGGTACATCTTCGATCATGAACTGGTACTTCCTGAGTACATCATAGAGTTTGAGTACATCACACGGGTGAGAACAATGTTTTTAACTCACCTGAGCTCATGTTGTCCCAAGTCAGCCATTGTCTGTTGTCATCCATAACCTTTTTCATTGTTTACTTCTCTGAAATAGCTTGATTGAGATTTATGTTTGTTACTTTCAGGGACTTAAAGTTCAAGATATTCAAAATTCTTCTTCCCATAAACTTAAAAGGCCATAGGCCTGAAAGTTGGTGTGTGAGATCTCAGTTTATGCAGTACCAAGTTTGTCCAAAACAACTTGATTGGAAATCAAATATGGCTGCCATATTGGGAAATACAGTAAACATCTTGAGTCATTCAGTGTAAACATTTACTCCTAAGAAACCACAGGTCCGATGAAGCTGAAACTTCACATTCTTGTTCCTACCAGTGATTAAACCTGAATTTGTGCAAAAGGTTCAAATCTGAATTGAGGTCTGTTGCAGCCATTTTGAAAAAGCTGTTTATTCTCAGTCATTTTTGTTTAAATTGTTATGCAATATGGTACATGTGTAGTTTTGGGGGGCTCAACACAAATGAAAAGAACCACAATGACGGTTGTCACTGCTTGCTTCCTACATCACAACTTCTGTTGTCTCAGCATGACATTGTTGTAACCAGTTTGAAACCTAATAAAAACCGCATAGGCACTTTCATCTAAAAGTAATATTTGCTATGTATCGGATTCCAGTCATATACATGGTTCAAGATGTTGACTTCCGCTGTGAGCGAATATGTCTTCCTCATTGTAGTCATCGTACCTCTTTGTAGTCATCATTTCTCATCATATCCAAGTTGCTGCAATGTGTGACCTGTCTGATTGTGTGTCATTGTACCCTGATGGCTTGGATCATTGGTTACACTATCAGTCACTAATTTGTCTGCCCATATTGCTTACATACAGGTTATATCTGTACTTGTGCTGACAGCATCTTCCCGAAGCACTAGCATCCACTAGACTTTTTATCAAAGTCTTGTTTCCTCCCTCGCCACATCACGCCCAGTTTCCTGTGTTAGATATGATTGGATTATCGCACATATGGATAGTCCAATCAGAGATCGTTTCACAAAATCAACTTCAACGACTTGTGCACCTCTGTATGAAAGTGATTTTCCGCTGCCTGTCTTTGTTGACATGAATATGTCTTTTTCACCTCTGAAACCCCACAAAGAATCCCTGTGTTTTTGTGTCAGGGATGAAATCGTGAATGTTTTCGTAAACTGATCAACAAAGTCGTCGCCTATGGTAGTCACCATCATTGTGAACAGCGATCTGATTGGATAGCATGTTTTCATTACAAGGGGCATAACTCCTGATCTGGTCGAGGTGGCGCCAGGGTCGAGCCAAGAAAAGTGGCCTTGATGTGGCAGGGGTAGAAACTAGGCTTTGATATAGGATAGTGGACACACTTAGCCTCGGGAAGTTTGCTGACTGGGCAATCAACAATATTCACTCACAATGTGAAATGCAGACTAGATAATTATCAAAAAAGATGACCTAGGTAACTAGTGACTTAATTTTTTGTAGAGCAAATGCAGATCCCCATTTTCTGGTCTGAGTGATGAGCTGCTGGAGAACAAGCCGGTGAAACTAGCAAACCTGGGGGGTGGGGAGGACGTCCACTCAGAGGTGGATAAGGAAATCTTTAACATGGAGCCCACAATCAAACAGAGACCAAGGTAATTCATTTCCTGCAGATACTATTTTGTCAAAACCTTTCTGCTAAAGATATAGTTGAAAATGGTTTTAGAATGTTTTGTATTTGTTCATTTATAGATGTTCCATGATTATTTAAAGAACAGGAGTTTGCTTAATGTTAATCTGGTACTTTGGCCGCTAAACAGGTTTTGTCTCAATATGTGTATCTTTTGAAATGGCTAGTTAATCATGCTTGTCATAATTATAACTAGGATGAGGATCAGGTGGACACTATGGCTGCAGAACATGGATAGAACTAGCAGGTGTGATCACCTTGGAAGACCAACTCATTACTGATTCAATGCTCTGCTTGCCTATTGTCGTATCGATGAATCTGGCATACAGTATTCGACACAATAAGCGCCCAGGGCGCTCTCAAAATTAGAAATAGGGGGCTCTTATCAGAATATTATTTTGGTGAAAAACAACAGAGTTGAAAGATCGTAAATTTCGTGGTTTATGCTGACAGCCTCAAATGATTATATATGACAGATATATTTTTCCAGAATTTAATTTCCCAAAATTAAGAATGCATATAATACACATATTATACACAAATATATAAGTCTTGTGTACATTGATCATTTGGAAGGGGTGCTAATAGCGATTGTTCACTACCCAAAATATTAACAAATATCGCCGTGGGCGCTTATTAGAGTGGGGCGTTTATTACGTCGAATACGGTATATTCATTCACTCATACTCTTTTATCAATGGGAGGTAAGTGATCTATTGCAGAACGGGATGTGGGGTAGCCTTGTGGTTAAAACGTTCGATTCCCCATAGCATGGGTACAATGTATGAAGCCCATTCTGATGTTCCCCACTATGGTATTGTTTTGAATACTGCTAAAGAGGGCATGAAATCATATCCACTTCCTCACTATTACAGGCTAGTCACTCTGAATGATGAACTCTTGCTGAAAATATCCAAGTGTGATGCTCTGGCCAATATCACAGTGCTCAATCTCCATGGAAATGGGCTGACAAAACTCAAGCACCTGCAGTCTCTATCAGCACTGAGGAAACTCATTGTCCCTTTTAATGAGCTGACACGATTAGAGGACCTAGCACACATGGTAACTAACAAGGCAATGTTTTTGACAAATGGGTGTACTTACGGATTGCAGCCTCTTTAATTTTCTTTGAAAGTGCTGATACATTTATTAAGCAAGTAACATCACATTAAAAGAATAAAGACGTTCAAATCCTAAAATCAACCTTGTCATCGATGCTACTACAGCTAAATGCTAGTAGATGCTAAATGCCCACTTAAGGAAAGTGTAATGTCTTGTTTTGAAGGTACCCTTGAAAACAAATCCAAGTTAAATTTCCTTCTGAGAGTTAAACCTTTGGATGTCTGCTTAAAGGGCAAGTTCACACGGAAATGAACCTTTTTTTCTTGTACTTTTTCCACATTAAAAGTGTTAACATAGAAGTGTCATAGACAAAAATATAAAAACTTCATATTTAATTAACATATTTTTTGCACTAAAACGATTCATATTTTTCACATTTACCAAGTGTTCTATTTCCATAACAAAAACACCATGGCTTATGTCCCTTGCAATATGACGTCATTGGTGCCAATTGATAAACATTATGACGTCATCATGCTTTGTTAGAGCCGCTTCACGTGGGGTAGGTACAGTTTTGTGATTCTAGCATCTCAGATGCCAGCCAGAATTGTGTTATGCTGAGACACCACTGCGCCGGAGTGTGTCGTAGACCATGTTGTTTTACCGCAAACTGGTCCTTGATATCTTTTGCGTTGAGAATAGACAGGGACCCAGTTGAATTGGCACCAATTACGTCATAATCTAAGGGGGATAACTCAGGCCTATTTCGCTCGTAAAAGGAAGGCCTCATAACGGCATATCACTTTCACACTATTGTGAGCTTCCTACTTTCACTGTGAAAAAAATGAGTGTATATTTTCAAACACAGATACTAACTAATTCTAAAATTGCGTTTTGTTTAGAAAAAGAAAGAAAGTGATTTTTGCGTGTACACTTCCCCTTTAAGCACGTAGAGCTGATATGCAACAATAACCTCAAACCATAGAGACCATATACCGGTACTGATCAGTACATGGTCTCTGCATAAAAACACTTGACAATTTTCCCATTTCCTGTTGTATAAGACATTAATATGTTTATATCCTGCACAAAACCACTTTTATGATGGGAGACAGTTGTAGAGCAGTGACAAGGTTGGCCTAAGAATTGTAATAACCACTTGTAGTTCAGTTTTAAGTTAGAAGCACTTAGCTCTGTTTCAATCCTCCTCTGGTTTGATGTTTTCCGTCTTGAGTTGGTAAAGTGATGCAAGTGCTGTTTTATCAAGGTTCTCCCTTTGTTTACAGTCACTGGAGTACTTGGATGCCAGCTTCAACAAGATCATAACACTTGAGGGGATGAAGGTGAGTAGTGACGACTCTCCAAACATCACTGAGTCACTGTTTTCATTACATCCTCCAATCATCAGTTATAGCATGACTCTATATTATTGCGGTATCGGTACATCCCGTAATCCACACCGCCTGTCGACTGTTTACTTATGCAATCTAAGCACGAATTTGATTGCTTGATCGAACACAGAACTCGTTGTGGTGTGTCGTGGCTACTCGTAAGTATACTCGCTAACCTTTTTTATGATAGTTTCTTGAATGATTTTGAAGTGGAATTACCCCCAACTCCATTTGAAATTGATTAGAAAAGAACCCATTTGTTTCGACGAAGAAGCCCCATGATCCAACCTTAGTCATTTGTACACTGATTATGCATAATCCAAAACAGGACGTGATGCAAACCACATAATCCACACGTATCACACCACAAAATAGCCGTACCGCGATAATATAGAGTTCGCTGCCCTTGAGACGCTAATGACTACTTTGTTTATCAAACTTGGTGTAGAAAATCAGCATTGATCAATCCAAATTTGTGTGTCCTAAAAGTTAAAAAAAGAACAAGAAACATTTTGCATATGACATATTTAATAGGTTAGTAAGTGTGCGCCATTACGATCCATTATAAATTAACTACCGCGATAATATAGTGTACCATCCTTCATCTTAGTATTCACTTTGTGAAAATGTGGTATGCAAAATGTCTCCATTTGTAGTTATTTCTAATGACATGCTGGGGCACGGATGGCCCAGTCGTCTAAGGCGCCGCGATTCGCTGTGCAGAGCTGCGTCCCTTGGGCACGCCAGAAACCTATGATTGTGGGTTCGAATCCGGGTTTGCCCCGATTATGTTTCTAGGTTTGTCAGCACCATACCCGTCCTCGTGGGTTTCACCGAAGTGGTAAACGTCTCAGACCTGCATCACTTCGGGCTTTCCTCCCACATAAGCTGACACGCCGCGATATAACTGGAATACTGTTAAAAGCGGTGTTAAACCCAACTCACTCACTGTAATGACATGCTTGCTGTTTTGGAGACTTACCTGCTCTGTTGAGGCTGTGAACTGAAGCAACATTGAGGGAGGTACTTAATAGATGGGCGACCACTGAGACTGAATCAATGGGACATCTTTGCCAGATCTCTTGCACTAACTATGACCATGGATATATTTTTGCCTTGATAACATTTCATGGGACTGAAGTAAGATTTTGTTCTGCTAGGGTCTGTCTCGCCTGAAGCAGCTGGACATCAGCTGGAACCGACTGACTAACACGCGAGAGGAGCTGTCCATTCTGCGCAAACACATGTCGGGTCTGAAGACTCTTAACATGAGATACAACCCATGGCTTAAGGTGGGTACAGGGACATAGGACATACACTATTGAGTCAAATGACATGTATGTTTTAGAGAATATGCAACAAGCTTCATCTGTCCCGATTAAGTGAATGGTATTATTCCAGAATGGTGTCAATCTATAATTATCCCCCGCCCAACAAAGTTCATACGTCCGTCCGTCCGTCACGTTTTGTTTCCGGAGCATAACTCAGAAACAGTTCGATATATTTTCATGAAACTTTGTAGGTTTGTCAGGTACATGCTGAACTGGTGCCTTTTGCTATTTAGAAATTTTAGAAATTTTTATTTTTTACGTTTTTACGGACAGTAGTCAATAAGCAGCACTATTATCACATTCTCCTCCTGTCAATCTCAGCCTGATGGATTACGCCTGCGTGTCATTGGTCGGTTGAAGTCCCTCACCCTGCTAGATGACCAGCCTGTGACAGAGGAGGAGGCTACTGCTGCCCTGAGAGTAGCAGCAGGGTCTCGCATCTCCCAGCTCTCCCTCCTCACACAGTCCCGCGTCGACGCCACCACGCCACGCTCACTCAGCCTCAACACCACCGCACAGATTGTACTGCACATGAGCAGACAGAAGCCAGAGAAGTTCGGAGAGCATGATACGTCGTGGTATCTGAAAGTGTCCACACTCAACCTGGAGGGCCAGCACATCACGAAGCTGTCCAACCTAGACAGGCTGGAGAACTTGAAGTGGGCGTCCTTCAGTAACAATGACCTGACTAAGATAGAGGTATGTTTGTTCTCAAAGCTAACCTTTGCTGTGCAGAATCAGTTTTGTTGTCTTCCAGCAAAGAAAAAATTACATAATGTTTTTTCACTTCTGCTTGTGGTCACCAAACAGGTAAACATCTAGGAACTATTTCTTTGTTCCAGTGTTTTAACTGAGCTGTGATTCAGCTGCCGTATGATACAATGTCCCACATCACTCACTGCACAGCAATTTCAGAAGGAAAGAAAATTGGTTGTAAACTTGATCAGTAAAATTAATAGGATAGATCACTACTGACACTATATTCACCATTGTTTTGCAGTCCAAATGACCAGTTGCAGGACGTCACTATATACTGGGGCCCTGTCCCACAAAGCAATCTTAGCATTAGGTGATTGTAACTCCCATACTTTAACATAGGCTTACGATGGTCGTAGCACTGCGATTGCTTTGTGGAATTCGGCTCTGATTCATTCCTGCCAGGGGCTCTGATTCATAAAGCAATCTTAGCATTTGGTGATTGTGACTCCCATACTTTAACATAGGCTTAGGATGGTCGTATCGCTACGATTGCTTTGTGGAACTGGGCTCTGATACATTCCTGCCAGCGGCCCTGATTCATAAAGCAATCTTAGCTTTAGGTGATCATAACTCCCATACTTGAACATAGGCTTACAATTGTCGTAGCGCTACGATTGCTTTGTGGAATTGGGCTCTGATTCATTCCTGCCAGGGACCCTGATACATTCCTGCCATGGGTCCCGATTCACACAGTAATTTTAATGCTACGACTGTTGTAACTCCCATACTTTAAAACTGACGTAGAGCTTAGATCGTTTTGTAAAACAGGGCCTTGGTTATTAGATTTATTTACTAAACAACACAATGCTTCGCATCAGGGCCTGGATTCCTGTGTCAATCTGGAAGAGCTGTCACTGGAGAACAACTGTATTGTGAAGGTAGAGGGCCTGGCCAAACTGACCAAACTGAGGCGACTTAGTCTGGGCAACAACTACATCAACACACTGGACAATGCTGCCTTCAGCAACCTCACTCACCTGTGTTATGTGTCACTTGAGAACAACAGGCTTACCTCCCTTCTCGGTCTCCAGAGGGCGACGTGGCTAGTGGAGCTCTATGTCGGCAACAACTTAATCTCCAACATCAGAGAGGTCTTTTGTCTTAAGGTAATGTCACTGCTTCAGTTACTCAAGGCACCCTCTCTCTGTTTACTGGCATATGAAAAAAGACTTTGTATAAAGAATGTTGAATATTGTTAGTGTGAACACATACTTGGTCCAGTCATCTAGTTGTCACTACATCAGTAATAGACCCCTGAAGATCCGGGGTAGAAAAGGAGTCCAGCAACACATGCTTGCCGTAAAAGGTGACTATGCTTGTCGTAAGAGGCGCCTTATGGGATCAGGTGGTCAGGCTCACTGACTTGGTTGATGCATGTCATCGTATCCCAATTGCCTGGATCCATGGCAAAAAGACGTTTTCAAGGATCAGTGAAGATCGGTTTTAATCTGCATACATGTTTGCTTTATGTAGCCCTAACCATATCTTTAACCATTATACTTAAATGAGGCACGATATGTGTAAGCATTATGCATGGCATATGACATCCCTAGAGAAAATGAAGGGACCATTGTAATATTTTGTTCTAAAGTACACACTACTATTATGACGTCATAAAGTTCTACAGATGGGTGGAGGTGGTGTAACCTAGTGGTTAAAGCGTGTCCTTGTCGTGCCGAAGGGCTGGGTTTGATTCCCCACATGGGTACAATGTGTGAAGCCCATTTCTGGTGTCCCCCACTATGATCTTGCTGGACTATTGCTAAAAGTAGCGTACAACCATATTCACTCTGCAGATGGGAAGTCTACGCATTGTGACGTGGTAGACATGATGCCACAGTATGTGACAGAGTAGCACCAAACGTCAAGCTGTGTTGATGTTACTGAGTTTTACAATACATTCTCTAAGTATTTATTGTCACCTTTTCTCCTGAAGATATTTCCACACTTGATGTTTAACTACTAAAGGAAGGGCAACATGTTATTTACCAATGTTATGGAAGTAAGGTCAGTGTTTGAAATTGCCAAATAGGAGGTTTGCAAAAGAAGTGCTTCTGAATAAATATTTTCTTTCGCGGTAATTAGTAATGTGCTCAACAGCAAGATCATGGTCTAACAAAGATTCTAACCAATCAGAATGCAGGATTCTAATATGTCATGGAAGAATCTCTCTTTATTTCCACATTTGCAGATGCTGCCCAGCCTAGTCATTCTGGATTTGTTTGGCAACCCAGTAGCTGTGGATGTGGACCATTATCGTCTCTTCGTCATCTTCCATCTAAAAACTCTCAAGGCTCTCGATGGATGTGCAATAGTGAGTAACTGCAACATACCACAAACATTATTATATAAAACTTTTCTTTGCAGAATGTCGTGGTCATTGCAGGGGGTGGGGGTGAGGACGGGGGCAGGGGCAGGGGCAGGGGCGGGGGCAGGGGCGGGGGCAGGGGCAGGGGCAGAGAATCGAATGTGTCAACATGATAGGGGAAGGTTCTGAACATATAATCATAATATGACAGCTGACATAAAAATTAGTGGACAATGATTTACTTTGGAGATAGCAATAATACCTGTGTGATGTTTGTGATTACAAGTTTGTGTTACTTATGCTATACATATCTTTTAATGTTTTGTGACTGATGTGTCTATTATAGGAAGCTTCGGAGGGGAATCTGGCCAAGGACACATTTGGAGGACGACTGACAGCTGACTTTGTTGCTGAGAAACTGGGTCATTCCAATTTCCATGAAGTTCGGGAACTGGACCTACCAAACTCCTCCATCAGAACTGTGGACCTTGGCACAGGGGAGCAGTTCCTTAACCTCAGAAGGTAACATGTTTGAAGCAACATTGAAAATATATCATCCAGACAAAAGTAGCCAAAAATATATAAAGATAAAAATATGCAAGGCTAAAAAACTAAATTATTTAATACATCCCCATTACATGATATTACTTTAACCGTGTCACATCATTTTGGTTTTAGGGCAGGCGGGTAGACTAATGGTTAAAGCGTTCACTCGTCACACCAAAGATCCGGGTTCGATTCCCCACATGGGTACATTGTGTGAAGCCCATTTCTAGTCATATTGCTGGAATATTGCTAAAGCAGCGTAAAACCATACTCACTCACTCACTGATTTTGGATCTGATGTCCCCTGCCTTGAAATTGCAGGAATATTGCTAAAAGCGGTGTAAAACCATACTCACTCATTCACTCACTCACTCATTATGGTTTTATATTGAACTCAAAAGTGGGGCTAGTGAAGGCTAACAAGTCAATAACATTTCGTCTTTGTAAAGAATGCTATAAATGATTGTTTGCAGTGTGAACTTGGAACACAACAACCTGACGTCATTCACAGGGTTGGTCCATCTTGTCAACTTGAGGGTGAGCTTCATCTACATCACACACTTAGACAGACATCTCGGGAATGAGGAATATAATTATGTATAGAGAAATGATGTAGGTGTGTCAAGGACAATGAATGAATCACAACCACATTGCATGCATTCTACCATATGCATATTGAAGGTGTCTGAACCACAACCTCATCAGTGTATTCTGCCACATGTTTATTGTAGGTGTTGTGCCTGAACCACAACCACATCAGAGAATTCTGCCATATATTTATTGTAGGTGTTGTTCCTGAACAACATCAGTTTATTCTGCCCCATGTTTATTGTAGGTGTTGTGCCTGAATCACAACCTCATCAGTGTATTCTGCCACATGTTTATTGTAGGTGTTGTGCCTGAACCACAACCTCATCAGTGTATTCTGCTCCATGTTTATTGTAGGTGTTGTGCCTGAATCACAACCTCATCAGTGTATTCTGCCACATGTTTATTGTAGGTGTTGTGCCTGAACCTCATCAGTGTATTCTGCCACATGTTTATTGTAGGTGTTGTGCCTGAATCACAACCACATCAGTGTATTCTGTCACATGTTTATTGTAGGTGTTGTGCCTGAACCACAACCACATCAGTGTATTCTGCCCCATGTTTATTGTAGGTGTTGTGCCTGAATCACAACCACATCAGTGTATTCTGCCATATGTTTATTGTAGGTGTTGTGCCTGAACCACAACCTCATCAGTGTATTCTGCCCCATGTTTATTGTAGGTGTTGTGCCTGAATCACAACCTCATCAGTGTATTCTGCCACATGTTTATTGTAGGTGTTGTGCCTGAATCACAACCTCGTCAGTGTATTCTGCCATATATTTATTGTAGGTGTTGTGCCTGAATTACAACCACATCAGTGTATTCTGCCACATGTTTATTGTAGGTGTTGTGCCTGAACCACAACCTCATCAGTGTATTCTGCCACGTGTTTATTGTAGGTGTTGTGCCTGAATCACAACCTCATCAGTGTATTCTGCCACGTGTTTATTGTAGGTGTTGTGCCTGAATCACAACCACATCAGTGTATTCTGCCACATGTTTATTGTAGGTGTTGTGCCTGAACCACAACCTCATCAGTGTATTCTGCCATATGTTTATTGTAGGTGTTGTGCCTGAATCACAACCACATTAGTGTATTCTGCCATATATTTATTGTAGGTGTTGTGCCTGAATCACAACCACATCAGTGTATTCTGCCATATATTTATTGTAGGTGTTGTGCCTGAATCACAACCACATCAGTGTATTCTGCCACATGTTTATTGTAGGTGTTGTGCCTGAATCACAACCTCATCAGTGTATTCTGCCACATGTTTATTGTAGGTGTTGTGCCTGAACCACAACCTCATCAGTGTATTCTGCCATATGTTTATTGTAGGTGTTGTGCCTGAATCACAACCACATCAGTGTATTCTGCCATATATTTATTGTAGGTGTTGTGCCTGAACCACAACCACATCGAGTGTATCCTGCCCCGGTCAAAAGCCACCAACACCAAGCAGAAGTTTCCGACGAGCAGCATCCCCTCAAAGAACCTTGAGTTCTACACAGAATCATTTACACCCGTATTGGAATCACTGGAGGTCCTCCATCTTGGGTAAACTCACCATCATGTGGACTTTTTGTTTTTGTTTCTGTTTATCTGAAGGTATCACACACATTCTTTTTAGGTTAGATATTGTTTCATAAATTGGTTCACAGATTTTTGTGTTTATAGATAGGGAAAACACAAAAATAAAATTATTATTATCCGATTATTGACGGGTTCTTTGGTTATCTGTATGTGATGCTAGTGTCAGTTAAGCTCGTCTGAGCATCAAGCCATTGTTACCTATTGTTTTGTAGTTTAACCTGTTGCATGTACAGTTCTGTTGTAGTGACCATATTTTTTGGCATTCAGTAGAATATAATCAAAAGTGCTTTTCAGATTATTTTTTTGTTCCACTTTTAATTGTTTTAGGCCAGGGGAATTGGTCATACAAATAAAAGATTAGCCATATACTATATAACAAACACAACATTTATACGAAAAATTACATTTGTTATGGAGTACCGCCAACATGTCCAAGGTTCTTGTATATGGATGTGGTGATATTTCATCATGTCTGTGTTCACGTAAGCCTGGAACAGGGAGGACACATGGGTTGATACTTTCTCATGTTCACAGATACAACTGTATAAAAGACATGGGAGCCCTGCAGCTGAGTCGTATTCCTGCTCTGAAAGCACTCTTCTTACAGGGTGAGACTCATAGACCAACTAATCAAATATACATTACTTCATTTTCTAAGGGCAGTGGGGTTGCCTTGTGTTTAAAGCGTTCGTTTGTTCGTTGTGAAGCCTATTTCTGGTGTCCCCTGCCATGATTTTGCAGGGATATTGCAAAATGCGGCGTAAAACCATACTCACTCACTCACTCATTTTCATTTCATTTGAATGTATACAGAGATATCAAACTTTAACATAACATGGAAGATGTCCCTAGATGATGTAAATTTAGACTGAATTGCTTTGTGTAATTGTCTTTGTTCTAATCATAACGTATGCAATCACAACTGTAATGCTTTGAATACAGGACAATTGTGACTTTGATGAAATAATCACTCACTCACTTGTTATAGATCCCTGTTATCTCATCTTGACCTGAAAAGGAAATGTGTTTAATGTCTGGATCTGTTCACAGGGAATGAAATCACAAAAGTTGAGGGTTTGGATGGCTTGCATGATCTACGTGAGCTGGTCTTAGATCGAAACAAAATCAAGGGAGTATCTGAGTTGGCCTTCATCAATCAGTGGAATCTAGTGGAACTTCACCTTGAGGAGAACAGAGTCCGCGATCTATCCAACCTCAGTAGTCTGGAGAACCTGCAGAGACTGTATCTAGGATCTAACAGAATACAGGTGGGTGGTCAGTAGAACCTACAGATACTGTATCTGGGATCTAACAGAATACAGGTGGGTGGTCAGTAGAACCTACAGATACTGTATCTAGGATCTAACAGAATACAGGTGGGTGGTCAGTAGAACCTACAGATACTGTATCTAGGATCTAACAGAATACAGGTGGGTGGTCAGTAGAACCTACAGATACTGTATCTAGGATCTAACAGAATACAGGTGGTTGGTCAGTAGAACCTACAGAGAGACTGTATCTAGGATAAAACAGAATACAGGTGGTTGGTCAGTACAACAGATGTGTGGGGGAGTGTTAAGGTAATGCAAGAGCAGTGGAACCTATGACACTGAGCTGTGGGTTAATGTTGATGTTTTGGTGATTTTCATTATAACAGCATGATTATTATATTTTCAGGATTTGTCAGAACTGGAGAAGCTGGACTCTCTCTCTAACTTGGTGGAGATTTCCATAGTTAACAATGTGGTAAGTGTCTCATCTTCACTTGTTATCATGCGTAACTTTTCTGACTTTCACAAAAAGGATTTGCGGTAAAGTTTTATTCTCTCACTCTTTCATATAAAGAATCTTTGGCAGTGGCAGACTGCCATATGGTCACATGATGTTTGTTTTAGTATGTTGATTATGTTACTGTTGGACTATTACAAATATCTGTGCTGGCTGCTAAGAGATCTGATAGTAAGTCTGTCTATGTCTAGATATCTCGGCGCCTAATGCACCGACCAATGCTGGTGTTCCGCATGCCACAGCTAGTGGTTATTGATGGCCTCCCTGTTACTGATGAGGAACGCGCGAAGGCGGAGCTGTACTTTGCTGACCAGCAGGTATACTTCCAGGTAAGTAAATAGGCATTTATCAGAGTTTGTTCTTTTATTTCTAAATATATATATTCTCTCACAAAAATGAAACTGTTCATGAAGAAATAAACATGTACATAAGTCATCTATAGATGGATTGTTCAGATTGTGTCCCTGATAAAATTAGATGTTGGAGCCAGTTTTACATTTATGCCCAGTCTACATCCAAATCAGGAAGCACATAGCCAAAAACAGTTAATGTATGAGCATGCGTCTGCGTCCCATGGTTGACCGTTACATCTTGCTCATACACCTGATAACTTTCATGATTTATGTAATAGGATCATCATTCATCAGTGTCTGGAATGTTATTTCATGCCAGGCTTGACTTATTGATGACACGCCCCCAGTCCCCAAGAATTAGTAACATTTTGGCCTTGCTGACTCATAAAAATGATGACAGAATGATCTGCTTTACCTTATTCATTAGTCTTTTATGTGTTTTAATGTTGTTGATTCCATACCATGTTTCCTTTTTAGGCAAGTAAATATTCATAAAAGTCAGCAAAGTTATAGCTCGTAACCCTGAAAATATCTAGATTTGATAGATTCTTCATCTTCGCAGATAAATACTGACTATCTCCATAACTTGCGATGTTCCAGCCAACTGGTACCACAACCACCACGGTGGAGGCAACGCTTCCTGGTATTGGTCAGTACAAGACCTCTGTGCCAGTGAAAGTGACCAATGTCCAGTTGTCCTCCCCACCAATATGGAGTGGGGCAGTCTATTACGATGAGGCTACAGACTCTAATGTCCAAAGAGGTGAGTACTGCACCAATCAGTCATGTTGAATACAGGCTCTTTCTTATTCTTTGTAAGTGCTATTGATCTGTTGCCATGTGTACTGACGTATACCACAATTAGTCTGTCAACGACATGCAGTAGTCTGGTGATCTTATTAGTAATCTCAGACTGTTTGTGTTTGAGTTTATTCCCTCTAGACCATTGGGGCCTAGTACCTCGTCCCAGATGGGCAAGCAATGAAGCCAGGTCTACTGTAGCCTTGATCTGCCCTGCCTAGGGGCGGTAGGGTAGTCTGGTGGTTAAAGTGTTCACCCCACATGCCAAAGACCTCATTTCGTTTCACCACATGGGTACAATATGTGAAGCTCATTTCTGCTGTCCCCTGCCGTGATATTGCTGGAATATTGCTAAAGGTGGCGTAAAACCATACTCACTCACTCACTCTGCCCTTCATATGTTGCACAGACTGCAAGATGGCTGACCACACACACTGATCAACTGCAGAAATCAGTTATGAGATAAACAGTTTATTTGTTTTCAGGTTATATGTGTTTTATTGAGTATTTGATGGATGGAAATTTTATTTGGAACTAGTCGGAGGTTTCAAATGTTAAAATCACGAGGCAATGAATACTCAATAACACCTGCAATTCTGTGAACACATAATGTCTATCGACAATTGGAAATTACAAATGAAGCACGCCCTCTCTCTCTGTCAGCCTGGAATTCTATGACGTCACCTGGATTATGATGACATAATTAAATAATAAAGGAACTCACCTGGTTAGCGGAGAAAATAACTATGACAAAGTTGTTCAGTGAGACATTGAACAAACTTTATATTTACTTAAAAGGTTTCCATTTTGCCAACCCTGAATGACACAATTTTCAAATTTGGGATTGAGAAAAAAAGAAACTCATCAAGAAAGCTATTCATATGCAGTGAGGAGTCTGAATTATAATATCCAGGATGCAATTCTATTGTAATAACAGTTTGAATCCAATCAGATTGCAGCACACAGCCCCTTTCTTTTTACACTAAACAAGTTTTTTCATGGTGCTTCATCTGCTCCAATTACTGTAATATCAACAAGTAAATAATGCTATGCCCTAATAATTGCTCTCTATCAGTTCCTGCAACAAATAACTCAAGTAATTGTTTTTTGGATATAATATTGTTTGCATATACATCATGTGGAATAACTTTGGCTGTGTCCATCAAAACCTAATCATAGTTAATTGACAACACCTTTTCTGAAAAAACAGCATGCGAGAAATGCTGGTGATAACAAATAAATGACAAGCGAAGTAATTTCTTTTGGTCTGACGAAGTCTTGACTATTAAGTATAAAATCCATGGCATTGAGCAACTAGTATTCATATGTATCAGCATTTGTTATCTAAAGTGGGAGACATGTTTTCTTGTATCATTGCAAATAAATGGGAAGTGGTCAGGTATGGTCCCCGAACACGCTGAAGATGTCTGACATCTCGCCCATTCTCCCACCAGATCCCAGCAATCTTGGCAAGTGTTTGATAGCCAAAACACATCGTGTTGTTTCGACAGTAAGTAGTGTTGTGGTTCGGCGAAATGGGGAATTTAACGGATATGACCGGTTCGGTTGCCGATGCTGTCATTTCCAATAGCAGCTGTGTGGTGAATCACCACTGGTGATTCCAGTGGGAACTGCTGTTACGACAAGTTACTGCAGTTATATCACATTTAAAACTATTCCTTCCCACTTGGTAGCTAAACACACGAAATTGTTTACATAAATTTTGATAACGCTTCTTTTCATTCAAATAGATAGGAGGGCCTGTTGATAGGTTTGTGCTCTACACTGAAACCTCGTTAACTCAAGGACTCAATATGTTGTCCAACACAAAGTAACTTGGCAGAACCATTACTGTTTGTGTGCTTTCAGGATGGCCTGGTTGTATTGAACATGCTGTATTTGCATTGATCTCCATGACTTTACTGAATTTGATACCATGGCCAATAACATCAGGGATTTGGTGATGCTTTTGTCAACTAATCCTGGAGAACTGATGATATATAACCTGGGATTTCAAACCCACTGATAATTGTTCATTTCATTAATTTCATAATTATCATCCATTGGTTTGACTTTAATTGATGAGGCTGATGTGAAGTTGCTTAACACTTACCTGATATATATATATACTGTGTGTGATGAAGCCAGCTAATCGTGTCTGTCAATATTTGCAGGTGGAGGTAGACGACGGGGGGTACCAAAGAATGATGTTGGCGGCAACGGTTTGGGGCGAACAGGGGGTAACAGCATGGCCTACCAGCATCTCAGCAGTCAGCAGAACTATGGCTACAACAACAGCAACAGGAATGGCGGCCAGTACTCCTATCTCAATAACCAGGCGCCCTACTCAGCTCAGAGCACAGCTGACTATGTGGAGAGTCTGGCTAGGTAGGTGATCTGAAGATGGTGGATGCCACAGTGGCTATACAAAAACACTACCCTAGTAGTGTATCCATCATACATGTGATGACAGATTTGCTATAATAACAAAGGAATCGGGTGGTCTTGAACTGCTATTGGGTAGTATATAATCTTCTGAAATGACAATCCTTGTTTCCAAAGTTGATTGATTGTCTTTGAGAAAACCTCTGATAACTGTCATGAGCTTGTTTTGGTTTTGATGGCTATATATTCTTCGCAGATAGGCATCTGTTCATTTTTGCCATACCTATTCAGCAATTGCATCTTACATTTGGAAGCACATCATATAAGGAGAAAAAGTTATTCAGAACTTAATGGAATTTATCAGTTTTTTTATAATATAAGGCGACGTTTTTTATTTCTTGGTTTATGGATTTCAAACTCATTTCAAAAGTGAGGTAGACAAATCTTTAAAAAAAACATAAACGAAAAAAAAATCTGGGAATTCTTTTCTTGACTTTTGTCCTAAAAATTCTGGAGTAACAAAAGTAAAACAACTCTGCTTTTCAAGCACATTTTATTACATCCCTGACACACAGTTTGTGCACAAATGGCAATATAACAATATTCATGTCATGGTGAAAAGACACCGCCATTTTGGCAGCATGGGCGGCCATTAAACTGGTCACCACTGCGCTATGCATTGACACACTTTGATGGTATCAGAGAAGGATCCCAGCGAGAAATATCAGACTGACTTCCTTTTTTACACTCGACGAGGAAATGAAATCTTTTTTTGTTGAACTTTTGGTTTTTTTTAAAAGTAAAGATCGGCAGTAATAAAATAAGTCGTTTCATGTACTTTAATTTTTTTTTAACATTTGGACTTTGAAAGAGTGGCGCATCTGTAAACCAAGAAATAAAAAAAATGTCGCCTAAAGAACAAAAAGCAACTATAAATGTGAAAGGGTTTGATGTTTCCATATCACTATCTTGCATGTGCAATATACTAAATGCTATCAATACCTTCTTTGTTCCAGAATGAACAATGTACGCAACAACAAGAGATAGCCAGAAAGGGAGATTGTGAAGTCCTACAGTTTTCACTTTTCAGACAATATGTTTTTTAGTTTACCATAATCATGACTAAGTGAATTCTGTCTTTCTTGTGGTGAAGGAGGTGTGTCACTTGTAGGGTTCAGGGACAAATTATTTTGCTGTTTTAATATACAAAACATGTAATGGTAAGTTGTAATAGATATATTCAACATCTTTGATAGCTCTGTATTAGATGAAAAATATATAATGAAAGGTTTGAAGTTGACATGTATATATTCTTTACAAGTTATGGTTATATTTCAATCAATTTCACAAAGTGTAAATTGCCAAAATGTGGCTCAAAATAATTGTAAATTATTTGTACATTGAAATCTATTCACATTGCCAAAATATCTGTGATGACCTATGCTGCCAGTATTGTTGTAGATATCTTCCTTAAGGTGACTTCTTTCAGTGGCATTTAGAAGTTGGTGTGATGAAGTAAGACAAGTTCTATGGATGAACAACTTCTTTATTACAATTAGTGCGACGTTTCGGTGTAGATCCTAACACCTTTATCACTTGCTTGATAAAGGTGTTAGGATCTACACCGAAACGCCGCACTAATTGTAATAAAGAAGTTGTTCATCCATAGAACTCGTCCTACTTCCTTACGGTGATTGTTACAAGTTATAGTACCATGTTTCAGCATTAAGCACCATGCTCCAGCAGTACCCTGTAAGATAACACCAGTGTTTCAACCAGGATTTGACCCAAATGTGCCAGCTGAAACATTACTTTTCAAAAACGATGCCAAGTGAATGATGACACAGAATGGTACAAGTGCTGTTTCACGGTTGCCCCTCCTTCCTGTGCTAACTAATAAACACATCTCCCAATTAATTGATCATTTTTCTGTGAAACGCTATTTTCCATAAATGGTACACGTTCCCAGAAATGGCTATTAACGATTACATTTTTGTTCTAAGAATCAAGATGCGAATGTTAAACCTTTAAAGTCAGATGCAAAGTTTTTAGCATTTTGAAAGACGGGTTCTAAACATATTTAGTCAAGATCTACTATATATATATGTAACATTACTGATAGACCTATGCCAATGTTTCCACGAATTTGAGTGAGGGAAGTATGGGTCCTGGCTGATGCACTGTAACATACAAAATGTCTTGTTATTATTCTGATATTGTGAAGAAGTATTCAGACGCTTAACCTAGTTACTGTCAAAACTCAGTGGAATAGGTTATGTGCCCTGGGTGCTTAATGTCAAATATGGCACTTTAAAAAGGGGTTCCCTATTTTTGAATGCCATTCCGTCCTGTCTTATTGAATGTAATTCTGTTGCCAGTTGTGTCTGTGATATATTGCTCAAAACACTGTTCACATAGCAAAGAGGTATTCCAACTGAAAGATTGTTTTAAGTAAGATTTTTAGCATTTTGTTGATTTGTCCATGAATTGTGACTCATCCTTGTCCATGAATTGTGACTGCATTTAGGTCATTACTTCGTATTCATCTTGGAACATTAAAATTAAAATTGCATTTTTTTCATTGTCACAATACTCATAATTATCAAATTGTAATATTTAATGTGTACCGAAATGGGTTGAAGTGTGCAATGGTTTTAATTTTTTAACTGATCCATCAAACTGAAATTCAAGTCAGAACATAACAGCCAGTCATTTTTGAAATGATTGTTTTTGTCTTCCTTTCAGTTTTGTCTTTAGTTTTTATCAGAGAGTGATGTTTTGATGATTGTTTTAGAAGCCATGTACACATGTGGTCATATTAAATGCAGCATGTTATACTGTTAATTCACTTTGTGTTGTGAAGATGGAGAATCAAGAAAGGGATAAGGTCACAAGCCATGTTTATCAGTATTTATTAGAGACACCGAAAGCAGTATTCTGAATGAATATTACAACTATGAAATCTTCTTGTGTTTTTTGTGACAACTATTTTAATCATGTTGACTGTGATGTTTTGTGGGAATTTGTACATACACTATGAATACTCACCCCTGAAACACAGGGGAATACTTTCTTCACATGTACACATAAATGAATCACAAAGTATTTGACCAGTGCAAGTCTTTCACATAACTGAAACAGCTGCTACGGGTCACTCACAGGGGCTGGTTTTGAATTTGTTTGTTTGTTGTTTTACGCCGCACTCAGAAATATCACAGCTATATGACTGCAGTCTGTAAATAATCGAGTCTGGACCAGACAATCCAGTGATTGACATCATGAGCATTGATCCACAGAACTGTGATCGATGACCTGCATCAACCAAGTCAGTGAACCTGACCACCCGATCTCGTTAGTCGCCTTTTACAAGCATAGTCGCCTTTTATGGCAAGCATGGGTTGCTGAAGACCTATTCTACCCCGGATCTTCATGGGTGCCTGGTTTTGGAGGTGAGAATGGGTTTAATGCCGTGATCAAGATCATTGCACTTACATAGTCATAAACAAGACTCAAAAACATTAATGCTGCATCACCCATCCCATGACAACTGTATTAACCGTTTCCCTCTGTGAGGTATCTACTGTTTTAGCGAGTGAGTTGGGTTTAACGCCGCTTTTAACAGTATTCCAGTTATATTACGGCGTGTCAGCTTAATGTGGGAGGAAAGCCTGAAGTGATGCAGGTCTCAGACGTTTACCACTTCGGTGAAACCTACGAGCACGGTTATGGTGCTGACAAACCTAGAAACATAATCGGGGCGAACCGAGATTCGAACCCACGATCATAGGTTTCTGGAGTGCTAAAGGGACGCAACTCTGCACAGCGAATCGCAGCGCCTTATACGACTGGGCCACCCGTGCCCCCATCTACTGTTTTAGGTTAGGCTAGTTATGAATTAGATGAGACAACTTGCAAGCATTAGAAGTATAGTAATGTAATAGAAATTTCTCTGCTTCAAATTTAGCCTGGGTAGGGCAACGTAACCATAACCCTACGTAAATGATTTTTTAATACTTTTATTTCGCTTTTTTAAAAATTTTGAAACAGGGGTTATGGGCAGAAATCTGTAATATTACTATCCTTTAGATGAAAGTTTTACCAATATAACTCAGCTCTTCCCATATTGTCAGCACTAGCAGCTGAATAGCAAACCTCAACTGTGGCTAACTAGCAGAAGTACTTCTGTTCTTGCTTGTTGCTGTTCACTCACCATAAATGTGTGACCAGGGTGCTGGTGAAAGGTTTTGCATTTGTATATTAAAATATTAAAATGCAAATATTGCCATGAAAGTACCAACACTTGCATACTCATGATGTTCTCCATCTGTTCCTATAGCGTTGCAATACTTTCTCATTACTACATCTGAGGTTTACCACATTTTAATTGTTGAACTTGCATCATCATCATCACAACACACATGCATGGACTGTATCAAGTTTACTGTACACATTTTTATTACAATCTTACAGAATGAACAATGTTACATTGTCAGATGAATCACACATGATCGATAGCACCTTGCCATTTTATGGAGCAAATTGTCGGCGCGAGTCTTGAAACAAGAAAATAAGGTATTTACATAACAAAACCATTAAAACGCAATGCTGTGTAACACAGGGATATATCATCATTCAACAAAAGAACTTGCAGTCCTACCTAACAGCATCAATACTTCAAACAGTTAACAAAGGTCTGCAATTACAGATTGTCATAATTTCACTCTTGGCCTTCGGATCCCTGTGGTGTTTCATTACAATCACATCAGAGTGGATATATGTGTTGTGTCTCAATGCTTCAACGCTACAAGAAGCTTATTTGGAAGCTCAGGGCTTTCATTTGATGCCAAATAATACATCAGATATGCATAAAAACTAAGAACAGACCTGGGTTTGACCTCAACATAAAACGTTGAGAATGGGACACAATGGTTAACAGAGCAAGTCTTGGGAAATGTATGGCTGTTTGAAACATAAAAGCTAATCAATATTGTAGATTGCATGTTATACATTACTGACATTTCCATCTTAGCAAGACATACACACAAAGTTCAGAGTGTCCATAGTTGGTTGTCTTGTAGCATTGAAATCCCCGTCATAATAGGCATAAGGCTTCTTATCATACCTCCATGTCAGAATGATGAGATCTGATTGGTCCACGTGATCTTGATAAAATACCCTTAGAGGGTAATAAATTCTCAGCAGGGGAATACATCTCTTATACTCCACCATGAGCACTACAGGCTGCACGTGCATTTCTGAGAAGCAGAATAAATCCTTTATACCCCGCTTCAAAGAAAACAGCTGCACGCATTCTCTGAGCCAATAGATGTCACATAATATAGCGCAAGCTAACCACAGCTCAATCGAGCGACTGTTTTCAATCAATTTGGAATATATTTGAATTATTTTACGTCATATTAAAACATGGTAAGGAAATTTTGTTGTAGCAGGATCACAAGGGATACATGGGGATTTTATGTGTCTCTCGTTAGGTTTATACCACTTGCCTTCAGCTCGAGGTATAAAACCTAATGCGGGGCACATAAAATCTCATGATTCAGCTACAACATATATTAGCATTTGCAATTATGACATCACTGCACAATTCTTAGAAATCTAGTGAAGTGTGCCAAATGTAGCAAGCATAGGGGCCCCTATGGTCATGCCAATGTTCATAGTATTACTATGTCTGCAGGGCTTAAAAATAAATAGACCCATGGAAATTCCTGAATGGATGACATAATTTGCACTGGTCGCTCCATGGAATGCATAAAAAGTATGACTACTTGAATTATGAACACCAATTTAAAAAATACTATGTATTTTGTTATTGGTATGACCCAGGTACCCCAGTCTTATTCCTGGAACTCCCTAAATCCTCACCGAGTCTGTAGAAGGATCCAGATAAATCCCTGGAATGTGAATGTTTCCAGTAATACACATTGATCACCATCTTCCTGAGGCAAGAGAGTTAACTGACTTTAAAAGTCCAGTTTCCACCCTTGCCGAACTAGGCTGGAATTACTGGGTTCGATCGTAGCGCCACCAGTGGCTTTTACCAGTTAAATTCCTTCTAAGCCTCTCCTATGGACCAATCAGATTCCACCTCTCGTATCACTTGCGTTTGCTTCACACAAAATGGTGGCGCCCAGTCAGGACGATCTGATCGATAATCAAGATCTATAATGTGATAAAACGTGCCTTACATCGCAAAATGCATCAATTCATGGGAGCACCTTGATTAAAAACATGAAAAGATTTGGAAAATATCTGCTGAAAACGAGTTGGCAGTGCACATGTTTTGCAAATTCTGCAACCGACCGAAATCTGCACGACAGTTTACGAACCGGATTTCGATTACGGGGCGCGATTTTGATTGGACTATGCATAGACTCGTTAGTCCAGCCAAAATGTAACTCCATAATACCAGCCTAGTTCGGCAAGGGTGGAAACTGGACTTTTATAGTCAGTGAACTCACTTGCCTCGGGAAGATGATTGATCACCTGCTGACTTGCCAGTTGTCAGGGGAACAGCACTTGGTTGTTAGACAACACTTTCAAATTTTTCAGTTGACAACCAACCAAATACTAAACAATGACATTAATTGACCTGCAAGTGTTTGGCCACTGCAATAAACTAATAAGAAAACAGACACTTCTTTATAAGAAATCAATTCATTTTCTGGTGTAGTAGTAAAATCTTTCAGTTCAAACAGACAGTTTATTTTCTTGGTCAACCAATGCCAGGCCAAACGATAAACAAACTGTGCTGCTCATGCTCATTCTGTAGTAAATAATCTCTGAACCAAATAATATTCACGAAACAAAAGAGAGCAAAGCTGAATTCAAATTCTGATTCTAAACTGAGACAAAAGTTGATCACCAAAGTAAACATAACACTAAGAAATTTGAAGAAAACAAAACATTCAATTGTACCCCAAGAACTAGTAAATGAATTGTATCGTACCTGTGAACCCATAATATTCACAATACTGAACATGCTTATAGGAAAGTGAGTGAGTGAGTATGGTTTTACGCCGCTTTTAGCAATATTCCAGCAATATCACGGCAGGGGACACCAGAAATGAGCTTCGCTTATAGGAAAGAGTAACAGGTGTGTGATATACAGGACAAATAGCTGTGTGATAAACAGGATATAGAGACACGATAGGTGTGATATACATGATGTAGAGACATGATAGGTGTGTGATAAACAGGATATAGAGACACGATAGGTGTGATATACATGATGTAGAGACATGATAGGTGTGTGATATACAGGATATAGAGACATGATAGGTGTGATATACATGATGTAGAGACATGATAGGTGTGTGATAAACAGGATATAGAGACATGATAGGTGTGATATACATGATGTAGAGACATGATAGGTGTGTGATAAACAGGATATAGAGACATGATAGGTGTGATATACATGATGTAGAGACATGATAGGTGTGTGATAAACAGGATATAGAGACATGATAGGTGTGATATACATGATGTAGAGACACGATAGGTGTGTGATAAACAGGATATAGAGACATGATAGGTGTGATATACATGATGTAGAGACACGATAGGTGTGTGATAAACAGGATATAGAGACATGATAGGTGTGTGATAAACAGGATACAGACACGATAGGTGTGTGATAACGCGGATATAGAGACACGATAGGTTTGTGATAATCCGGATATAGAGACATGATAGGTGTGTGATAATCCGGATATAGAGACATGATAGGTGTGTGATAATCCGAATATAGACACGTTAGGTGTGTGATAAACCGGATATAGAGACATGATAGGTGTGTGATAAACCGGATATAGAGACATGATAGGTGTGTGATAACCTGGATATAGAGACATGATGGTGTGTGATAACCCAGATATAGAGACACGATAGGTGTGTGATAAACCGGATATGGAGACACGATAGGTGTGTGATAAACACTGTGGTTACAATACCAGCTGTTGTTTCATAGTCACTATCAACGCCTGCATATTTGCTGAAACCGACTTAAAATATGATTGCAAGATGAACATGACAGAAACTGTTTAATATATTGGAAAGCATCTATCATAAAGGAAGACATAATATCGTAAAGGAGGTAGGATAAGGGCACTTTTTGGTCTATAACAATGTTATATTTTAAAGTTGCTGAAAACTTTGAAACAATGGTATGAAATTTTATCACACATGTTCGAACAGCTGACAACTCGCCTTTTTCTTTCTTACACTTGCATGTTCTGGACAGCTGACCTGGTCAAATACACAAATATGGCTAAAACGAGAGCAAGACATGGCAAAGTACATGCAAGTCTGTGACCCAAGATTACTTTTTTACCATGACTAATGTTTTCCTGCACATCTATGAAAATCACCTTAGGTCAAAGATTTGCTCATGGAAGCCTCTAAAATCAGCCTCAGTAACACATTTTATCCCCATATGAAATGACTGTTGTGAAGCAAACATGCAGTTGTTTCACTGAACAAAGTTTAGTTCTCATTCATGTGAACATACCTGATACACTTTCATAAAAAATTCTCAAGTTTTCCTCAATTTTAAAATCATGTATCTTCTGGTCCAAAAAGGCCCTTATTCTACCCTGTCCTTTCAAAAAGGATGCATATTGTCCCAAAACTATAATGAAAATACAGCAAAGAAGTTCTGTAGCTCACCAAAATTTCAAGCTTTTTAAACATTACTGTATTTACCAAAATAAGTGCCTTGGGGGGCTTATAAAATTGACAAAGGAGTGTGTTTTTTAAAACCAAAACTAACAAGCTCAATTTATGCTCAGCGAGTGAGTTGGGTTTAACGCCGCTTTTAACAGTATTAAAAAGGGAGGATAGCCCGAAGTGATGCAGGTCTCAGACATTTACCACTTTGGTGAAACATACGAGCACGGGTATGGTGCTGACAAACCTAGAAACATAATCGGGGCGAACCGAGATTCGAACCCACAATCATAGGTTTCTGGCATGCCCAAGGGACACAAATCTGCACAGCAACTGGGCCACCCATGCCCCACAATTTATCTTCAGAGATCGAATGGTAGTGAACAAACTTAGGTCCAACGTCACCAAAACTTAAAAAACTTTTTCGATAATAGTCATCAGGCGATTATATATCCTTCTTCACCTTCAGAAATCTGAAGAAAATACGGACTATCACAGAACTATTTACTGTTAGTAGGCAGCACCTATAGATTACTCACAGATGGGTCTAGAAGTTGGTTGGGGGCACTTATTGGAACGGTGTCAAATATGGAGAAAACGGTATCCATCAATACAAGAATTATTCAACATTACTTCCACGAGGGCTACAACAAATACTCAGCCATTTCCAAATAATAAATATACTGACTGTACACAAAACTACATTGATGAAAGCACACAATATAGAAGCTGTGTAGTCGTTCAAAGCCAACTGCCATTCCGCAGGGAGTGGGAACAATCTCGTTGAAATATGTGAGAAACTTGCACAGCATTGTAAAAACATCATTGTCAACAAATATTGTGAATATTTGGACATCCTTCTGAAAATGTCAGCTCAGGAAACCCAATAGTATCACTCAGACATATCAGGAGAAAAAAGGAATATAACCGAAATATATTCAGTCACTTTCGTATTATAACACCGGTTCTAATACATGTACTTTTTCTAGGTAAAAAGATGCAATGTTTAATCTATTAAACTCTGCTCCATGAAAGACTGGACAACCTTCTCTATACATCTGCCATGGATATTTCTATATACGAAATGCCAGTGGCAACAAAAACTGTAAAAAACAATAATGTCCAAAATTCATTTACAGGGCTTTTTAAATCTTGTTAATGTTGTTACATTCTTAAATTTACATGTATTTCTGCATGTATGCAATGCAATAATGTAAAACTTAGTTTTTAAACCTTTCGTTTTCAATATAAAAAAAGAAGCGGTACCTTGAAGTAAACACAAAGAGAATAAACGACGACATCTGTCTACACACACACATCTAGCCTGTGTTTCAAGATGAATGAATACAAAATTTTGCTTTGTTTCATAATACACAAAACACCTCTCACTGAAAGCTAGAGTCAATTATATCTTGTGTCAATGAAGTCGGAGCATTTGGCTAAATGCCACATCAGCAGTTCTTGCAGACAATCCACCCAGTGGAGAAATGAAAACAAATGTGACCATCAGGAACCCTGGGTCAAACCAAAAATCTAAACTGGTTCCATTACACCATAGTTACCATGGTTACATGGATAATTTAACTGAGGCTAGTTGGCAAGCAATTATATTTTTCTACACATCTTTTAAAAAAAGAAGTCTTGTGCGGTACAACTACATTACCATGGACCTAATTAAAGTTGAAAAAAATAAAAACTGGTTCTCAGAATAAAACTTTCTGACTTTTGTCACAACCACTGGAGCTTCCAGAGGTTCAGCGTTCCCTCGTAGGTCTAACCGCAGATTGCAAATGATCTTGATGCCCATGTGTTTCCCTGATGCACGAGGCCTGAGAACCCAATGGCTTTATTTCCTTATAATTATTCCCACCCAAAATCTGAGTCAGTATCAGAACTTCTAGTTTTCGTCCATGAAACAAAGTAAGCTGATGATTTTACTGTCCGAGAGCCACAGACTTGGCTGGCCTACAAGTTCAAGAACGTCATCGATGTGCATATTACCATGACAACTGTAATGATCATCACTTCACTGAATGGTTCAACTATCAATGTTTCTAAAACTTCCTGACTAATTATGAATACGATGACCTGTTTGATCTCGATGAGTTATCAGTATCAGCAAAGCCGAGCCATGTCTCGGACGGACTGTCAGTCAAGTCTATCACAACGCCTACACTGCCATGCCCTGTTGTAATCCGGCGGTAAGGCACAGTCTCGGGGTACTCCCCATCCTTGAATGGACTCCCCACGGCAATCTGTGCTGAATAGGACACCTTACCGTCCGAAACGTTTCGTTGGTTCTCGGTCACATACACAGGTTCGACTATCAGGCAGTCACTTTCGTTCTCACCAGTATCACTCACATTGGAGGACAAGGTGATGACTGAGTTGGCTGCTGATGAAATACTCTCAGCATCATTCTCACGGAATCTTTTACCCAAACAGGGCGACTTGGATCGATTATCATGAGAAGTAAAGGCACATTCTAGCGACCTTCTTGAATGTCTGGTTGTGTTTGAATTACGTGACATGATGTCAATAGAGTCAATATAATCTTGGCTGCAACTATTTTTGCTATCAACAGACATGCTGCGTGTAATTCGACTGCCCCCTGTCTGAGAATCCTCCTCCCAAACAGAATACAGAATAGGTGGAGCATCCTCACATTTTACATCTTCTCCCTTGATTTTGTCCGTCTGCTGTTTGACCGAGTTAGCTTTCACATTCAGCATGTACGGTCGGGTTGGAGGCGTGCATCGGATGGTTATTTCATCATCTATTGGAACAAGTTGAGGGGGCGACTCCTCTTTGACCTTCCCTCCGTCTGGCGGTGGTGTCTGGGATGTGGAGGGTTGAAGGTCATCCGAATCACCCACCTCCAGATGAAGACTCCATTTGGATATATCCTCACTGTCATCCTTCTCCACTTCTTTGTAGATTTTGATCTTCTTCCCTTTCCATTTGATGGTCACTGTCTTCTTGGTGGAGTCCTCGTGTACTTCATCCACTGCACAGATCTCACTGTCACTGTCCGATGTCTGCGACACATCGTCACTATCATCCATGTAATTGAGCAAGGATGCAGAGTTGGACGACTCTGTTTCTGTTGTACCCCACTTCCTCACCTCCGTGTCTGTCACTGTCGACAGAGTTACATAATTAGAATACTTTCCCCTTGTGCTAGGAATACTCGACGAACGTGAATCACTGCTCATGGTGCCAATATGTCTTCCCATTCGCTTAGTCCGGGATCGAGATGACCGTTGCAAACTGAGTCGTCTTTTCTTCATGGCAGGAGTTTCTGAGGATGAGGCCTCTTCATCACTCCCCAAACCCTCCACGTCCACCTCAGCGTCTGTTCCTTCCTGCTGCATGACCACAACATCTCCACGTTGCTCTCCCCTTGACCGCCGCACTGACCGCAGAGAACCAAGGGAGGGCGCGCCGGCTTTAGATTTAGGTGTTGGCTGTTTAGAATTGGGTGTATTCTGGTTGGATTTTTGTGTGACAAGTTCAGCAACCCTCACTTCCAAAAGGTGTTGAAGTTCGGCTTGGGTTCTGTTCCGTACACGAGGTGGGCTCTTTTTTCCACGTTTTTTCACTCCTGTGATGGAAACAGAGGAAGATGTCAACAACTGAACATAGTGAATGAATGGTTATTGCTATTCAAGGCTAAAAACACTGACGGTAACTTCTCATTTCAAAACATGGTGAGGGAAATAAAGTAAGTACAAGAATGAGAACATATTGGTTCAAACAATTGAAAATGCTTTTATGTGTTACTTATGACTGTGTTCATCTCGATATACACGATAAGGCTAAAAGAATAGTCTTGGTTCTCAGGCACCTCCCGCATCATCATAAAGTCTGCCACACGTTTTGTTATTATTTCCATTTAGAAAAAAAAAAAAAATCCAAAAAAAAATCCATTTTCAAGTCCAATAGTCATGATAGTAGTCAAATGCTGCATTCCAGTATTTGACTCATCAAGGAATACATTTATGTAGGGCAGGCCTTTCCCAGGTTGATTGTACACAACTGTTTATTTGGTCACACAACTGTTATTTTGTTACATACTAGTTTGAACAAAAAATCAAATAAAAAAAAAATCAATAAAAAAAAAATCACATACCGCTTGCACTATATTTTCGAAAGCCATTGCCTGAGAGCAATTCTTTTATTCTTTTAGGCCTAAAAGGTCCCTCATGTTACCTTGTTTTTACATTAGAGATAAGATTACCTCCAGTATAATGCTGGTCAATGAAGGGCATATAAAAGACATTCCATAACCACTCCAGTGAACATGTTTTGAAACTTACTTTTCTTCTCGATCTCTGCACACTCTCCACAGGCGTAGTCTTTGCGTATAAGTTCCAGGCCCCGACAGGCGGCATGGCTGCCCTTGGAGCCACAGTACTCACAGACTATGATCTCCCACTTCCTGTAACCAGGAAAACCAGCACATCAGGACACATATTACTTCTTGGTATCATTGTATCAAATGATATTTAGACCAAGATCTTATCTCATCGTGGGCAAGTTGTAAGTAATTGGGTACAATGAAACAAACCACATGACCACTCACTGTAACCAACAAATCCTGTATTGTTAGTTTGTTGTTTAACGGCGCACTCAGCAATATTACAGGTAAATGACAGTGGTCTGTTAATAATCGAGTCTGGGCCAGACAATCCAGAGATTGACATCATGAGCATCGATCCACACAATTGGGATACAATGACATGCATCAACCAATTCAGCTAGTCTGACGACACGATACCATTTGTTGCCTCTTACAACAAGCTTAGTCATCTTTTACGACACACATGGGTTGCTGAAGACCTATTCTATCTTTACAGGTCAGATCCTTAATTGAGTCACTAAGACAAGCAGGAGTTAAATGAACCTATTCCGTCTCAGAAGCCATAGTGGGGAAGGGGAATAATTCCAATTTCTATAAAATAACACATCTGGAGTGAAAATGCCTTGATGCCATGCTCTGGGATGAACACTGGAAAGTATGATTTCACCCATCTTCCCGAGGCAAGAGTGTCCACTAGACTTTTTTTTATGAAAGTCTTGTTTCCATCCTTGCCACATCAAGCCCTCTTTTCTGTGCTAAATATGATTGGACTATTGCACATATCGATAGTCCAGTCAGAGAACGTTTCACAAAATTAACATCCACGACTGGCACACCTATGTATGAAAGTGATTTTACCGCTGCATGTTCTTGTTGACATGATTGCCTATGTTTTTGTCTTAGGGTTGAAATCGCGAATGTTTTCTTTATTTCATTGACTAGGTCAGTGCCTATGGTAGGCGCCATCTTTGTGAAGCTATACTAGATAAGAACAGTGATCTGATGGGATATCGTGTTTTCATTACAAGGGGCAGAGGTGCCAGAGTCGAACCAAGAAAGGTGGCCATGATGTGGCAAGGGTAGAAACTAGGCTTTGATATAGGCTAGTGGACACGCTTTCTTCAGGAAGATGGATTTCTCCAGAGTAACCTACGTGTCATCTTGGTCATAATCTCGGCCTTGCAGACACTTGCACTTGGCGGCATCACAGTGGGAGTATCTCTCATACAGATCTTGGTAGGCATTTGGCTCTCGCTCCCATGATGCATCTCTGGAAGCAAAGTCAAGAAGGTAAATTTTTAATCCCCATGCATTATGCATAATTCTATTTGATAGCTTTCTTTTTATCAGTAGACTTGTGCTATGTATGCAAGGAGAGCAACAGGGTTAGACATGGCATAACAAAGAAGCTAGTTCCGAAAGTATGACGTGACTACTTGTTTGGAAACAAAATCTAGTTCTGTAACGCACAAAACAAACGAGTTATGGACCAGTTGGATGGCCCATGAGTAACATGTAACAAAGATCACACAGAGAAGTTGGAAATCCTGGTGTACATAGTCCAAAATTTGATTCCACTAATATTTGTCTTCAATAGCCATGATAACATTATGAATTAGGTGCTTGTCCATGTGCTTTACAAGTCCAGTATCATGTCAGTTAAGTGGCTGACATCCCCCCCAGATATTAATGACTGCGCCAGTCCTTGTTTTATCCCCTCAATGACAAATGCTATGTAGGGTAGTAAGTGCCATCTTCTAATGGTATGACGCAGCCAGGTGATCGAACCACTGACCTTCACCTTCCCATCTCCGGGCAGAGGCTCTATCCATTAGGCCACGGATATACATGTTTACCCAGGACACCAGGACCAACAGCCTTTGAATTCACCGTTAAAGCCAAATTCACAACAATCAAACAACTCTTGAACAATCAAACAACATACAATCCAAAGTATACATTCACTCCGTGGCACCACCAAGAAAAGAAGACACTTACTGATCAGGGATGTATATGCCACAATGAAGCATCTCCGACTGGAACAAGTCCTTGCTGTTGCACAGCGGGCACTTGAAGAAATACAGACCAGCAGACATAGCATATCTCTGAAACATCAAATAAGGAGTGAGTGAGTGAGTGAGTTGGGTTTAACGCCGCTTTTAACAGTATTCCAGTTATATCACGGCGTCTCAGCTTAATGTGGGAGGAAAGCCCAAAGTGATGCAGGTCTCAGACGTTTACTACTTCGGTGAAACCCACGAGCACGGGTATGGTGCTGACAAACCTTGAAACATAATCGGGGCGAACCGGGATTCTAACCCACAACCATAGGTTTCTGGCGTGACCAAGGCACGCAACTCTGCACAGCAAATCGCGGCACTTTAGATGACTGGGCCACCCGTGCCCCCCATCAAATAAGGATGGTGAAAAGGACGTACGGATATCGTTCTCACATTCCTGCTCCATCCTATCCGATGTCTATCAATATCAGTGTTAGAATTTGGCACTAGTCCTGTAGTCCTTGCCAAACTGCCCAATGGTAAAGGTATCATAAGGACTAGTAGAAAATTGCCATTTTTAAGGATTTTGCTATATGTTATCATTATAAGGACTAGTGGACGAAAACTGTTAGTTTCTAACGCTGTAATATACAGCAATAATAAGGCATCTCTAGCGCATCATGAGACAACAATGAAGATGAATCAGAATGATTCTTATGCCAGTAGATAACCACCCCTTGATTCTGAATATCTGACTGAAACCTGACACATTTGGGTCCAAATCTAAAGGCGTAACCATGCTTATTCAAGCTCTGCATTCTTGTGTCTTGCAGTGCCATAAGCAGATTTGCCTACACTTGACAAAAACATAGTTACAGGTAGTGTTTGCATTGGCCTTAACAATAAGGGGATCCCCTTGGAAACGTTAGCCATGAGCACTGCAGGTGCTAAGCTATCTAAGGGGGTTTGGGTGCATGCCCCTTCACCTCCCAAAGAATTTTTATTAAATGTAGACCTAAAATGGTGCATTTTAAGCCAATCTGAGCATAAATAGAGTGTCTGGCTGCAATCTTGAAGTGTCTGTTTTTATGTGTGTAACACACTGACTTTTGGCACATGAGAGAAACTCGAAACTAAACAACATAAGTCATGCATAAAGAAAACTTTTTACAAAATGAAAAGCATGTATGGGGATGCGTGTAGGTTTGTTTTTTTTGCATCCCAGTTTTTTCTGGGTCTATTTTGGGATACTGGACACTAAACGTAAACTCTGTTCAGGTCTCCATAGTAAGTTTGCCCTCACTCACACAAAGATGGACCTTTATCAAAATTTGAAATGCACACAGAAGACTGAACATACTTAAACTTAACACGAGTCATCAGGGAATGACATATCCCCCTGGTCTCCTGCAATTCGGAATTGGCGTTTGGCAACTTATACCCCACTTTTAGTTCATTGCTATTGGAACAAAAACAAACACTGCTGTTCAGTATTTTTAAATACACGAATCATCAAAAGGCACCAGTTCACCATTAGACTGATCTGTATTGCAAGGTTCATCAAGAAATATTCAACTGCTCCAAAAACAGAAAAAGGATGGTGGACAGATAGAGGGACATGCTGTCACTATATCCCTCCCGTTTTTCAATCCGGGGGCATAATAATGAGACAAGTCTATTCATTATTATAATTATCACTTACGCAACAGATGTGACAACTACTAAGAGCCAGAGTGAGTGAGTGAGTATGATTTTACGCCGCTTTTAGCAATATTCCAGCAATATCACGGCGGGGGACACCAGAAATGGGCTTCACACATTGTACCCATGTCAGGAATCGAACCTGGGTCTTCGGCGTGACGAGCAAACGCTTTAACCACTAGGCTACCTGACCGCCCCTCTAAGAGCCAGAATCGTCTACTGTACCTGTATGCAGGAGCGGTGAAACCAGGAGTTCTTGCAGCAGGGTGCCCTCATGGTCTCGTGGGAGGAGCGGGCTACGACAGCGTACATGCAGATGCTGCACACAGTGTTCGCTGTCCCTACAAACGCCAGGCGGTCGCTGATCTGCACAGTCTGGCGCGGCCGGTGATCAGGACAGTAGGACCTACAAAAAACATGAAACACACAATGTATATAATCATAGGTTAAACTTTGAATATTAGTCTCTTATTTCAAAAACTTAATCCAAAGGGTTTACAATATTAATCTTATCAAGCCACATATTTACAAAAAGTTCACCCTCCATGAGTATATTTTTACACCATCATTAGTAATTCCAGTAATTCAGTGTTCCCTCAATGACAGTGGAGACACATTGTACCTTGAGAGGAATCGAACTCGGCATCACAAGCCAACGCTAGCCAGCGGTCTGTAAATAATCAGGTCTGCACCAGAAAATCCAGTGATTGATGTCATGAGCATCGATCTACACAATTGGGATACGATGACATGCATCAACCAAGTGAGTTGAGAGCAAGTCTGACCACCTGATCCTGTTAGTTGTCTTTTGCGACAAGCATAGTCACCTCTTACGGCAAGCATGACTTGCTGAAGACCTATTCTACCCCGGATCTTCATAGGTCATGAAGTTATAGCACTGTGTGGCATCAGTGGAAAGTTGCATGATTGGTTGGTTTGTTGTTTAACGCCGCACTCAGCAATATTCCAGCTATATGACGGCGGTCTGTAAATAATCAAGTCTGGACCAGACAATCCAGTGATTGATATCATGAGCATCGATCCACGCAATTGGGATCGATGACATGTATCAACCAAGTCAGCGAGCCTGACCATCCGATCCCGTTAGCCGCCTTTTACAACAAGCATAGTTGCCTTTTACGGCAAGCATGGGTTGCTGAAGGCCTATTCTACCCCGGAATCTTCACGGGTCTAATGAAGGAAACTGAGGCTCTCCACAGTGACAAGGGGTGATAAGGGTCTCCAAGGTGACATGTCCCTACCTGAAGGAGTCGTAGAACTGATGCAGTGATCCCTTCTTGCGGCCACAAGTCAGGTGGAATGCCTTGCGACATGATGTGACCACGCAGCCGATAGTTGCCCCCCTCTCCTTGCAGTAGGTGCAGCGCTATGTGAAGAAAAAGCTTCACAATCATTTGGGGTTAGATGATCTCACTGTTTATAATCGCGCTGAAAAAACACATAGGATAACTGACATAATAAATATGAGCTATCAGTAATTTTTGGCATTTCTCGTGTGCTGGCAGGTGAAGATGTCATTTGTTTCCAAAACAACTGATTTGACTTAATTTTTAATTCCAATTTGGGAATATTTACTGACAAACTGAAAAAAGGGTCTAGACAAATCCCTGTGCATATATACGAAATATCCCCCGCCCCCCCCCTCCCTTCAACACACAAAATACAACTGAGAAACAATAATAAAAACACTATCATGAATATCAAGCTTGTGAAACTACTTTCTTAGTTGAAGAGACGTCTTTTTCAGCCCCAAATCACTAACGGCTTATTATCATCTGCTGGGGTCTCTTACCAGCCTATTGCCTCTCTTGAGCTCGCGTCGAATGTCTCCTGGCATGAAGCCAAAGATTCCTTGTGTTTCTGTCTTGCCACTCTGGCTGAGGCCACTCGCAAACAGCTGCAATGTATAGGAATATAACTCTCAACAGTATTTCAAGTTGGCTACCATGAAAAATCACTGACACCTCAGTGGCCCTCTAGGTAATATTCAAACTTCTTGATAATTTTTTTTTCACAAATAAATACAGAATCGAGCACTTTTCAGCATGTCTATCAGCAGTTAGCTTACCATGCAGAAGTAGTGGACAGTGAAACCACATTTCTTAATGACCTTCCCATAATCCTCTTCACAGTCTTCAGTCGAACGACAAAAGACACAAGTATTCTGTGGCACTGAAACAGATAACGATGACCATTGATCCCCAGTGAGGTTTACCTTTTATGAGGCATTAAATATACAACATTTAAACAAAAAATATACTGCCAAACAAGTAACTGCATGAATGACAACATTTCTTGAACTCACGTTCGGGAGGATTGCCAGTAACTGATCTCTTCCTCTTCTTCTTTGGGTATGTCATGTTTAAGTGAGACATCTGGAAAAGAAACAAATCTATGTTCACAAATCTGAAATCAAACGTCTTCAGCAACAACATCAATACAGGTCATAGTTCGAGAGACCTGTGAAGATTCCGGGGTAGAATAGGTCTGAGCAACCCATTCTTGCCTTAAAAAGGTGACTGTGCTTGTCGTAAAAGGCAACTAACAGGATTGGGTGGTCAGGCTTGCTTGGTTCATGCATGTCATCATATCCCCTTTGCAAGGATTGATGCTCATGATGTCAATCATTGGATTGTGTGGTCCAGACTTGATTTTTTACAGACCGCTGTTATATAGCTTGAATATTGCTGAGTGCGGCGTTAAACAACAAACATAGCTTGGGAGGGTGATAGCTATAGTGTTGCATTCTCAATCATGCAGTGTATCATATCGCCACTCTATTAGGATATATCCCCTGGGTCCATTCACTATGGACTAAGTTACAGTAATTCAGTTATTAAGATGAAAAAATGTTACATGATATTATTACAATCATATATCCACAAACAGGGCAATTTAGGTTAAATGTAAAAGCTCTGAAAATTAGTTAACTTACTGTTTTTAAATCACACGTCTTTTTATCAAACGAACATGATAAATGGCAAATAAATATATATACAAAGTGCAAACATCTTGTTAGCCTGCATTTGTTACATGGAAGATTGAGTAAGAGTGAGTTTGGTTTAACATCGCTTTTAACAGTATTCCAGTTATATCACTGCATGTCAGCTAAATGTGGGAGGAAAGCCCGAAGTGATGCAGGTCTCAGACATTTACTACTTCGGTGAAACCCATGAGCACGGGTATGGTGCTGACAAACCTAGAAACATAATCGGGGCAAAACAGGATTCAAACCAAGAATCATAGGTTTCTGGCTTAGACAAGGGATGCATCTCTGTACAGCGAATTGCACACCTTAGATGACTGGGCCACCCGTGCCCACCGATATGAAAGATTGAACCATAGCCGAAAGGTTGACAACCAGTGATGACAACTGCTAGACACTTTGAGGAATGACCAGTGGTTGTTTGTTGTTTAACGCTGCACCAAGCAATATTCAAGCTAAAAGATGCTGGTCTGTAAATAATCAAGTCGGGAACAGACAATCTAATGATCGACATGATGAGCATTAATCTACACACGTGGGATACGATGATATGCATCAACCAAGTCATCTGACTACCCAATCCCGTTAGTCGCATCTAACGACAAGCAAGGGTTGCTGAAGATCAAATGTAACCTGGTTCTTCACATGTCAAATAACCAGTGATCAAAACTGACCAATACTAAACCTAAACAGGTAGACTTACTGTGCGGACAGTTCGGAACACTTTGCGTGACAACGTATGACATTATGATTTGTCTGATAAATGACGGGTGGCGCCTCTGATTTCAACATCCCCCCTCAACCCGCACATGGTAGAATGTCAAATGCATTAGAAGATGCACCTAGAACTCACTTCAATCCATAATAAAATTAGATTTGTGTTTTAAGTGATAACGAAGATGATCATGTTTAAAATGATAATCTTTGTCTTATCCTGGAGCTCTTCCTTCAGTTTAGGGCGCAATATGTGTCATAACATACATGCCAATGTTACACAGGACGTTGAAATCGAAATACTGACACGTGTCTGCTGATGATTAGTTTCAAATCCGTTAGCATCTGGTGTGTGACAGTTTGTCAATCTTACTCTTAGTGCAAAAATCACAACATTTCACACTCACGGTCCAATGTCATTGGACATTTGACAGAGAAATAATCTACACGCGAATAATCCGGTGAATACTAAGAAATGGCCCGATGACCATACAATGTGATAAATATTTTCATACCACAGTCTATTCGGAAAGTAAAATGCATGATGCATGATCACGGTCCACAATGAAACATCATTTGACATGAGCAGAACAAACAACGATGTCCACTTTCTGCTAGAACAATAATACAAGCTTCCTAAGTTAGTAATTCATCGTTCCGTTTGCTAATGACAAATGATTACAAAATACTACACCTTTTCTAATTGTTATTTTGCCAGCATTCACCACATTAATTTTGAAACCGCCAAGTTGTCACGTGATACACCGAAGCAATTTACGTGACGTACTAAACAAAAATGGCGACTCCCACTAAAGTGTGTATATTTTATCTGCCGTGTTGTCTTTGTGTGGAAGTGTTTTGTATCTGTTATACAACCAATTTAATGAATGGGTATCTGTCAAGATTTGTGTTAGGAATGCTTAGTTTTGTTTGTGAGAAATGTCATTGTTCTGTTCTGATATGAACTGCTTTTATGCGAAATCAAATACAGGGGTCCTGTTTTCGTTCACATCATTGTAAAGCCTGTTTCAAACATGGAAAGTCATTGGGCCTTCAAAATCTGAATATGCATTTGCTACCAGATGCACGATTCACATTTAAACAATATATGCAGTAATTTAATATTCGAGAAAGGAGAAATTAATATCTGAAATATAAGTTTTTGTCAACTTTTGATAAATTTAGGTTATGAATATTTTCTCCATGCGCGTTCGGTTTGTAATTCAATTTGGCGTGGTTAAATCTACAGGTAACATTACACTGAAACACAGTATGTGTGTCTAATCCATTCATAGAACATATGCCTGTTTTATTTCAGATGGAGTTTGCTGTCCAGATGACATGCCAGGGATGTGTCAATTCTGTCAAAAAAGTACTGGATGGTGCACCAGGTTCGTAAATTGGGAAATGTTGACAAGCAGGATGGAGTTTGTTAGTCAGGTTTCAAGCTGATTTTTGCAATATTCCAGCATAACACAGCAGGGATAGTCCAAGAATGGGTTTCACACATTGTACTTTTGTAGGCAATCAAATCTATTTTTCAACTGAAACGAGCAACCACTAGGTGACTTGGTCGATGGTTTGCCTTTGCCACAGGTTCCTAGCGAGTGTATGGGGAGTTATTCATCATCTTAGCTGGCCGTTTTTGTTACATTTGTTATCTTTCAGGTTTCAACTCCAAAATGGCTGGAAGGATGGGCCTAAAACTTTAGGAGGATGTCTTTAGTGGTATTATGCCATGAGGAAACTCCAGTTTCTCAAGGATGTGATTTTATTATAAAACAAAAACAATTGAAATTGTGAAATTCCTTTTAGATCCTCTAAGACACCACCAAATTTAGGAATTTGAAATATTGTGTAGTAACACAATGGGATGTTTGTGTTCATGCCAGAAATATAATATTACTCTATTAAACTTAATGAATATGTGTAGGACATTCAAATTTAAAAAAAATGCTCTATGCCAATGAATGCCAATAAGCAAAATATCAGATGTGAAACCAAAAAATTGAGGAGTTTGGCTTTAACAACTATGTTGTTTTTTTCGCAGGGATTAATTCAGTTGATGTTCTCCTGGACTCAGAACAAGTGATTGTTGAGAGTTCTCTCCCCTCGTCCCAAGTTAAAGACCTCATTGAAACAACAGGCAAGAGAGCAGTCCTCCAGGGCTATGGATCCAGTAATGGTATGTTGACCATCAACTCCTTCAGTCATTCACATCACAAGGGACCTGGTTCACTAACCCCAGACAAAATATTTCAACCTGCATTTAGATTAAGAATGAGAAAGTCATAACATAATATTTTCATAACCCTTATGAAAATGGGATCAGTGTTTTACCTAGAGTTTGATACTGGAACTCATGGATATCAAAAATATATTTTCAAGAATCCTTACAGGAAATATTTGGATCCTGTAAACTTTTCTGAGTAGCCCTGTAGCATTATGATGGGTTAGGTATTACTGGAGATTTATTCTTTGTCATAACTGATGCACTGAGTCTGATGTCTGAGTGGGGTATGTTAAACTGTGACGTGGGCTAGCACTATAAAACCAGCATTAGTCCAGACTTGTACAATCTGCATGTGCATGCATGTTGCTATAGTAGTGCAATAATTTTAAACACAACACAACACAACACAAACCTACTTCACCTCCCATTTTCCATGTCAAAGGTCTCCTTAATACTACTTGTAATTCTCCTTTTCCAATCAGGCCAAAGTCATTTGGGAGCAGCTGTTGCCATAATGGAGGCTGGAAGTACTTTGATGAAGGGAGTGGTGCGCCTCGTCCAGAGTAATGAGATGACCTGTGTTGTGGAGGGAACAGTGGATGGACTGCCGCAGGGGACGCACACTGTGTGCGTGCATGAACTGGGCGATCTCTCCAGGGAGTGCAACAGGTACTTCTGCTGTGCAATTGGGAATCTCTTCTGTCATGAGGGTGAGGTGTGGTAGCCTAGTGGTTAAAGCATTCGCTTGTCACACCAGAGACCGGGTTCGATTCCCCACATGGGTACAGTTTGTGATGCCTATTTCTGGTGTTCCCCACCGTGATGTTGCTGAATATTGCTGAAAACAGCATAAAACCAATCTCATGCACTCTCTTATTGTAATCATTTCTGCATCATGTCAACTTTAATCTTTGTCGTTCATCTTCCTGAGACAAGGGAGTTAACTGACCACAAAAGTCCAGTTATCATCCTTGCCGAACTAGGCTGGAATTCCAGAGTTACATTTTGGCTTGACTAACGAGTCTAGGCATAGTCCATTCAAAATCGTGTAACAAACTAGACGTCGTTAACAACATGGATTTCGATGTGCAGATTTCGGTTGACTGCAGGATTTGCATGTGTACCGCCAACTGGGGGTCATTAGATATTTTGCAAATCTTTTCATGTTTATAATCAAGGTGCTGAAATAATTTGATGCACCTTGCAGAGTAAGACCTGTTTTATTACAATATAGATCTTGATTATCGACCAGATCGTCTTGACAGGACGCTGCCATTTTGTTTGAAGCAAATGCAAGTAAAATGAGTGATGGAATCTGATTTGTCAATAGGTAGAGAGATAGAAGGGACATAACTCGTAATAGCCACTACAATCGAGCCTGGAAATTACAGCGTAGTTCAGCAAGGGTGGTAACTGGACTTTTATAGTCAGTTAACTCCCTTTTCTCAGGAAGATGGTGGTCATTTTGACCTGGGGATTACAGGTTGATAAAGGTACCCATCCATCTATGCTTGTATGTAAGAGCTATCGAAATAGATTGGGAGGTCATGGATGAAATATTAAACAAAACAAAAATCTGTGGTAAGCTCCTTACTTCAACGTAGACTTAGTGTGAGATAACTGTTGGGACGAGGAAGGGTCAACTCTTAGGTAACAGATGGTGTGGTGTCTTACCACTGGTTCGTCTTATTCAGCCTCTGTAGCTTTTACTTTTGTTTGTTTGTTTGTTAACACCCCAATCAGCAATATTCCAGCAACTGGAATGAATGAGTATGGTTTAACGCCGTGTTTAGCAATATTCCAGCAATATCACGGCAGGGGACACCAGAAATGGGCTTCACACATTGTACCCATGTCAGGAATCGAACCCGGGTCTTCGGCGTGACGAGCGAATGCTTTAACCACTAGGCTACCCGACCGCTCCCCCAGCAATTGGAATACGATCAACCAAATCAGCAAGCCTGACCACCCAATCCAGTTTTTCGCGTCTTACGACAAGCATAGTCGCCTTTTACTGCCAAGATTGAACATGATATATTTATTAATATAAGATAGCTACTCAATAAATCGCAAAGAACAATGAAGAATGAAGTGTTGTTTATTTCACTATAAAACATCATGACATCATTTCTGGAGATTCGAACATGTGTTCGCAACTTGATGACGTCGTATATTGGACAACATTATTTTCGAGAGGGGAGTGTCAAGTGAGTTGTTCCCCATAGATGTAACAGGGCAACGCAGATAAATGCGATGGCCAAATGATCACATCCAAAAGTGTGCCCTTTTGCAGTGTTTTGTTGTACTATAAACAACTCATTGTTTTTGTCTTAAATAAATTATGCCTTTTGTGTATTTATTTACACCATCCTTGTATTTGTTTTTTCAGCTGTGGAGATATCCTTGGATTAACAGACAAGGTGTGTGTTAATATTTACTTTTATCATATAATGGGTACGTTCCTCGGCAGATAAAGCCAATGGATAAAAACGATATTTGTTGGGGACATATGCGGATAGAGATGCAAATATCAAAGGTCAAGTAGGACTACTTTCACTGTTTATAACAAACATGGCGTCGCCCTCATCATTCGGAGATCAAATCAGAATTAATCATCGGGAATCTTGATAAACTACAGGCATAATTGCCATCATTATCAAAAGAACAGTCTAATATACTGAAAATCAGTGTCTAACTGTGACGTAGCTAAGGCTTTTTATAAGTTTTGGCAACTTTGGAGATATAAATTTCGAAACAATTTTGCGAGGGCACGAGGCCTAGCCAAGCGGGATCAGTAGCCATATCTGTGCGTGTAGACCTCTGCGGCTTGAAACCTTCTCCACAAATTAAAATAGTTGGATTTGGCCGAAATATGTTTGAATTGTTACCTTGTTTCGTTTTGCCACTGTGTGTACATCTGACTACACTTCTTAACGTTATAACAGGACAGACAGACTGTCAACAACGTCTGACCGTGGCCGTGACGTCTCATAGACTAGGGTTAGAGTAGCTTCCCTTTGACAAAGGGCAGTTACTCTAGTGGACAGACCGATGGATTGCTGCGAAAGGCAATTAAAAAAAACTGTTGTTTTGCATATGTGTTGCTTCGCCACGGTATAAGAAACAGATTTCAGTTGGAACTATATTGGCTACTGTCACTGTCCGACTGACACATCACTTACCCTGTGACGTAATAAATATTAATGCGCTCTGTTTCCTGATTGGCTGACACTAAGATAGGAGGGGCTTGTGTTGCATTATTGAGCTGAACTGTGTCACTGATTTCATAATATTTTCTACAATCTTTTGTGTTTATAGAGTTATAAGTGTAAAAATACAACGTAGGGCACACTTTGCGATCAGACTTGATCATTGACCAGAGGCGCATCTTGGATATTAAAAAAAAATTGGTGGGGGTGGGGGGTAACTTCAGTTGGGGCGGGGTTGGATGTTCCTCCCAAATGATCCCAAACTCCCAAGCGCCGTCTGTAAACCAAATCAGTGCCTGCTTTTAGTCTGAATAAGGCCGATTTCACTCACTCACACCAACGTCCATGTGTTTTGTTTACACAGGTTAAAGGCATTGTCACAGAACTAAAAGTTGGGGAAGATGGCAGGGGAATATTTCGCAGTGCTAACCATGATCTGAAAGTTTGGAATCTGATTGGTCGATCAATGATCATACATCAAGGCCCAAAAGAGGAGGTCATCAAGGGAGGCAATTCTAACAGGTGAGTCAATACACTTGAGCAAAAATGGCTAAACTGGTCAACTGATCATATTGCAAGAATCATTGTACCTGGTAATAGTCTGTACAATTAGCAGGGGCATGGGAGGCCCAGGTGTCTAAGGTACCAGTGAGCATTGTGCAGAGTTGCGTCCCTTAGAATCCTGTGATCATGGATTTGAATGGGAGGAAGGTTGGGTTTGTCAGCACCAGAAGCTAGTTGGTTTCACAAAAGTGGTAAATGTCTTAATACATGCATCGCCTCCTCCCATGTTCGGGGGCACGGGTGGCCCAGTCGTCTAAAGTGTCGCGCTTCGCTGTGCAGAGTTGCGTCCCTTTGTCACGCCAGAAACCTATGATTGTGGGTTCGAATCCCGGTTTGGCCTGATCATGTTTCTAGGTTTGTTAGCACCATACCAGTGTTCGTGGGTTTCACCGAAGTGGTAAATGTCTGAGACCTGCATTACTTCGGGCTTTCCTCCCACATTAAGCTGACACATTGTGGTATAACTGGCATAGTGTTAAAAGCGGCGTTAAATACAGCTCACTCACTCACTCACTAACAAGACCATGACTAGCCCATCAGATCGTTCGGTGTTATGAGTAATGATAAGAACTAGGGCTGGGACAGGTAACTCAGGTACTCGGGTTGGGTGGGTCCTCTGTAGGACCCGGGTACCCACATGACTACCCAGAGCTGTAGTTAGTCATTTGATATATTGTTTAATGACAAAAACCCACTATATAGCTCAGTGGTTACACTACATGTTGCTAATGTTCGCATTCCTTTCTGACGATTCACACATTCCTTTTCACTTGCATATGTTTGAGTAAAGATAAAACTTCAGTCAACTTCTCATCGTTTGATACATGTATCTAAATAGTTTTGGCCAGAGCTGCGGTAAAACAATCCCAATCAGACGTTTTGTTTCCAACTCTTGAGTCCTGCAGTGGGTACCCGGTAGGGCTGGGGCGGGTAACTCGGGTACCCGGGTCGGGTGGGTACTGAGGAGGACCCCGGTACCCACAGGACTACCTGGACCCGTGGTCTGTCAAGTGATATGTTGTTTAATGGCAAACATTATCTGTAACTCCATGATGACACTACAAATCACTTATGTTCACATTTCTCTCTGACTTTTCAAATGGTTGAAGGAAGATAAAACTTAAGTTAACTTTATGGTATGCATGACAAGATTGTTTGAAATATGTATCTAAATACGTTTTGCCAGGGCTATGGTAAAACAAATCCCAGTCGGACATTTTGTACCCATCTCTTGAGACCTCCAGTGGGTACCCGGGTAGGGTCGGGTTATAGGGGGGTACCCGGGTAGTAAATTTGGACTCGTCCCAACCCTAATAATAGCCCATCAGATCGTTCGGGTTTTTTGGGCAATGATAATAGCCCATGAGTTTAACCATAAACTCAACTGAAAGTCTTTCTCATCAACTACCATTTAGACAAAATCTGTTTCAAACTGTGTTTGTGCTGTAGTGCCAATTTCGCGATCTTTATAAAAGTCTGTCCGTTTAAATGATTCTTAAGAGTGGGATAACCTCTATTTTGTCCTGTAAGGATTTCAGGTTTTAAAAATGATTCAGGATTGTTGTCATAGGAATGAACTGTGATTTCAGGATGGTGTGTGGCATCATTGCCAGGTCAGCTGGTCTCTTCGAGAACAACAAGAAGATCTGTGCTTGTGATGGAGTGACGATCTGGGAGGAGAGAGACAAGCCACTGGCAGGGCAACAGAGACAGAACAAGTCTACACTATGATTGGCCAGAAGTCTAATCCTGGGTCATGATTGGTCAAAACACTGATTCACTTGGTTTCATACCAATCAAATTAGATCTGGTCATAGTTTTAAGGCTTAAAAAAATAAAAGAATTGGTTCTCAGATGATGACTTTTAGATGGTGAGCAGTGTTTATTTTGCTTGTTTAAACTAGTATGAAACAAAATAAACAGTTGTGAACCATCACCCTGGGAAAGGGCCTCCCTACATAAACAGCATACAAACTCCTATTGCTGCCATGACCATTACTCAAGATGCGCAGTAAAGCAGTGCACATGTAAAGGGAACTAACTGTGTGCAATATTGTATTGCATTGTTTATATTTATGAAGATTTTTATATTTTTTTGAAAATGGAAATAACAAACGAAACGTGCGGCAGACTTTGTGATGATGTGGGCGGAGCCTGAGAACCAAGACTATTATTTTGTTTAGCCTAAGCTATGTTCAAGAGTATTTATGCCAAACAAAATCCAACAAATAGTGTTAGGATTTATTCACGAACATTATTTCATATGACAAAGTATAAGTTATTTCTTAATTAATTTTATTTTAATCATATTGGGGTTTGTCACTATGTTCGATTTAGCGGATCACTTGAACACACTCTACTTGTATCCTAACACGTTGCATCTTTAACCACTAATCCGGAGCCTAAGTCTGATAAAATGTCTTTCTATCTAGGTAAGCTTTGCTCATTATTGCCATAATATTAAAAAATATCAACACAAGACGAGTTCAGGCCAGTAGACTGAAAAATCTTCGCACAGACTGTCATAGTTCATGCGCTGTTGATTTGACATTGCTGTGTCATTGCTATGGTTGACATCTGGTGGTATTGTGTTGCAGTGGTTAAAAACACGATTGTGAAATGTATGTGCTTCATTTATTATGACCACAAAACAGTCAATATTCTAGTGCTGGAGCAGTGTCAACTATTGATGCTTATCTTGTGATTGCTGTATCACCATCAAACATAGACAAGAACATGTTCAATAGTTCAATCAGGCGTTGCACCCCTAGTCATCAGATATCACCCCATGTAAGTCACATTGCATGCCACATAGCCTATAACCAAATCATAGTTCATACTTTCGGTATACTTATCAGATTAAGTGGCGCAAATTATTCTTTTATTGCTCTTTGCTTCATCTTATCCCAGATCAAATGTATGCTTGGAAGGAGGAGAAACTGAACATCAGGTGATGTGACAGTTGGGGGAGGGGGGTATCTTTCTCGTTTTATTTTTTATGCAGAAGTTAGCAAGGCAGGGAGTTTGCTTTTACATAGTGATCTTGGCACAGCAGAAGCACTCAAAGTGTTGCAGGGATGCAAAAAAGTGGCCCATCAGTGCTAAAGCTCTAGAAACAGTGGCAGACTAGTCTAGCATGAATTTTTTTATTTCAACTGGACTCATTTATGTTCCCACAAATCATACATGAAAGGAAAGTTCACACAGAAAATGATGTAATGTCCGTACTTTGTGACATTCCAACTGAAACAGAGCTCGAGATGAGCTTTTGGTGTTGTGGGTATTTTACCCATGCATTTTAAAATCATTGGGTATCAGTAATTCTATCTGGGTATTCAAATTTCTGTTACCCACTAGTTTTTACACATGTGGGTATTTAAGTTAAATATTTAAAAACACTATTCATCTAGTCCATGCAAACTGGTTTTGTGTGGGTTCGAGAGCTTTTTAGGACTAAAAAATACCATGATACTTCCACAAGAAAGTGTGATGGCAAATGATCATGATGTAACTGTCATCATGGAGTTTGGCAAGGTTGACGGAATGCCCGTATAGTTGCTGATTTGCTAATCGAATACGCAGGGTTACTTCACAATATATTGATGATACGCACAAGTTTTATTTTTGTAGAGTATCTGTAATGTTCGTTGCGTAATTGATACGCGTGGATTTTATTTTACTGCATATTTCTGCATTTCTGATTTATTTCTGGGTATTTTACGCAGATACGCAGCTTATCTGGAGCTGTGTGAAATATGAAATTGAAAAAATGGACCATGGTTTGTCCAAATGGTTCAAATGGTCAGCATGAAGGGTGTCTATTTGTGTCAAATCAGTCAATGTCTGTGGAAATAGTTAAATGCGGTTGCCAGGAGTATGGAATAATTATGCCAGTATTTAAATATTGTGCTGTCTGTATTCAGAATCCATACACTATCTGTGTTGAATGTGTGTTGTTTTGTTACATGTGAACAGATGTCTCAATAATATGCATGATGCACAGGTGACTAAAACAAGGGCACAACTACTGTGTTAGTTATGGTTGCTCTTGTCTCCAATGAAAGTGTTCCTATAAATATTCACTAGTCCTTAGTTATCTTTAGCTGGCTTTACAAGATGTCATGTCAGACATATGCTTGGGTAGAGCTAAAGTACTCACGGAAATGAAAAAACCCTGTTTTTCTCAATTTAAAAATCGACACAAAGTGTTACGTAGCTGAAAATACGAAATAACAAAACAACTCGAAAAGTACTAGTCTGGATTTGCTAGTTTGATCTCAGTGAACAGTACATTGACTTTACAGGAGGTAATTTGTTGGCACTTTCAACATTCAAAAATGAAACTAAGTCCAAATTGACATAGCAGAAACAGACTATAGGCATTATGCACCTGTTCTCACCTGTCATCAAGGTGTCATAAGTCACCTTGATCTACTCACATCTGGTTATGCCCTGTTTCACAATAGTCTGTTTTATTCACATTTTTACACACTTTTACGTGTAAAAAGGCATAAAAACATTTGATACGCTGTATTTGTGCCACGGCCCAATTAGTACTAATTTAGTTGTTTGAATATTTACATATTTTGTATATCAACTGCATTTATTTAAGATCTGAGGCCGAAAAAAGTTTTTTTTTCATTTCCGTGAGTACTTTAGTCCTTAGTTATTTTTAACTGGCTTTACCAGATGTCATGTCAGACATATGCTTGGGTAGAGCTAGTGCCTCATTCCTGTTCATCAGTAGGTGTATTGCCAAAAGTCTTTTTGTGATGGACAATGAATCAATGAATATTGCTTGAATCATGGACCTGTTATTTAGGTCCGTGGTTTAATATAAGATTGGAAGTATTTCTCTGGCATTAGCCCCTCACTTTAAACACTGACCTCATATACACCTGTCATTTTCATTGCCAGTAATATTGTTAAAAATTCCCTCCCATCTTGTCAAGCATACTCTGATATCCATAAAATTTAATGCTTGACAAACTGATGTTATATTAAAGGGCTGAGTTTAATGTGCACCCATTTGTGTTTGGTTTGTTGGTATTCGTTGTGGGTAAGAGAGGGGGGGACAGCGGCTGTGATCACTTTGGGTTTTAATAAAGAAATTATATTATTGTCTTACTGCCCTCCTCCCTTTAATAATGTGCCTGTGACGGAGATATAGAAACAATGCTTAAATCTGTGATAATTGTTGTTTCTTTTAATTATGATGATGTTTTGTGTGTTGTTCAGAGTAAACATGTAATCTGGTATTCTCTCAGGTATGTTCTTTTCTTGCTGTACTTTAGCACACTTATTTTCAGAGACATTTGTTACAGCAGGGTTCTATGAATGATTTCATATAGATCTGGGTTAGAATAGGTCTTCAGCAACCCATGCTTTCTGTTAAAGGTGACTGCTTGTTGTAAGAGGGGACTAACGGGAAAGGGCGTCAGGCTTGCTGACTTGGTTGATGTCATCGTATTCCAATTGCGTAGATTGATGCTCGTGATGTCAATCACTGGATTGTCTGGTTCAGACTCCATTATTTACAGACAGCCGTCATATAGCTGGAATATTGCTGAGTGTGGCGTTAAACAACAAACAAACAAACAAAATCCTATCCATTCCCTGATGACAGAAAGCAAGGATAAATGTTTGAGGCGGCCATCTTGATGTAGCAGCTGACATGCATGCAGCTTGGATGCATCAGGGTTAGAGATGTCTACCACAATAGACTGTTATGTTTGCATGCTTATGTTTGTAATGTATTTTTTTATTAGGTATGATCAGCTGATTCATTTCTTCGTGGTAGCATGATTTTTACAGTAAAGTAAACAATTGTACTTTTTCATGTTTGTTTTTTGTTTTTTAATGCTGCACTCAGCAATATTCCTGCTACATGACGGCAGTCTGTAACTAATGGAGTCTTGTACAGACAGTCAAGTGATTGACATCATGAGCATCAATCCACACTGATACAATGACATGCAACAACCAAGTCAGCGAGCCTGACCAGCCTATAGTCACCTCTTATGACAAACATGGGCTGCTGGAGACCTATTCTAAACTGGATCTTCACGGATCTGTTTCTCGTGCTATCATTTATTATCTTTTTAGATGAAGCTGTATGTCAAAGGGTGTCTAGAAATGAAGATAACATGTAGTAATTAGACGTAGACAACTCTATTCTATGAAATTGATCTCCAGTAAGACAAGATAAGAAAATATGGAACAGTTTTTACAACAACAACTGGTTTTAGGGGTGGTCAGGTAGCCTAGTGGTTAATGCATTTGCTCATCACACCGAAGACCCGGGTTTGATTCCTGACATGGGTACAATGTGTGAAGCCCATTTCTAGTGTCCCCTGCCATGATATTGCTGGAACATTTCTAAAAACGGACAACTGACTCACTCACAACTGGTTCTATCGCAGTAAAGCATCTTTTTATCAAATGCATTCTCGACTCCGGACATAAATCCTAGGACACATCATGGTTTTACTGAAATAGTGTAACTCATGCATGCTCACATTTTGTCTCACCTGACTGAAAGTGTCATGGCCTGTCTGTCTGCTTGACATCTTCTCAGAAACCACTGGGCCAGTGAAACTGAAACTTTACGCACTTGTTCCCACCAGTGACACCCCAGTTTGTTCAAGAGGTGCAAATCCGAATTTCAATGGGGCCTCCACTGCTCCCTGCTTTTTTCTGCCTGGTACTCAGCTATGTTCCTTTTTTCAGTTTATGTTTTGATCTTGATTAGACTGTGGTACATAGGCCATTACTTTGGTTCAGAATGTAATGACATGTGGCATATGTGTCATAGTTAGAAGTGGGGCTCAATGCATAGGTTCCTATGTTTGATATATTTTAAATTTTGATCTCTATTTGACCTTTGGACTTTGGAACTTGCTCTTCAATGCCCTCAAAGTGCATTTCCTTACCTTGTAAACATCTTCTCAAAAAACAGCCAGCGATGCAATCTGAATTTCAACAAAAGGTTTGTTTGAGAGAGAGAGAGAGATTTGTGTGTCGAAAGAAGTTCCATACAAACATAAGATCCCTTGTGTCATCTCGTGTGTGTCAACAAAACGCCATATAGGCGGGAGTTCTCTTGTGTGTCGTTAAAGATCCATACAGATGTAAGATCTCATGTGGGTCAACAAAACTCCATGTAGACGCGACTTCTCTTGTGTGTCGTTAAAGATCCATACAGATGTAAGATCTCATGTGGGTCAACAAAACTCCATGTAGACGCGACTTCTCTTGTGTGTCGTTAAAGATCCATACAGATGTAAGATCTCATGTGGGTCAACAAAACTCCATATAGGCGGGAGTTCTCTTGTGTGTCGTTAAAGATCCATATAGATGTAAGATCTCATGTGGTGCCAACAAAACTCCAGTCACACATTCAGGATTTTTACTGCCGTCCTTGATAGGACCATTCCCGATGAAAATTTGTCTAAAGTCTGATCAAGATCCTGTGATATTCAGATATTGTTCAAGAAGCGTCCCAATTCAGCCGTTTCCGGCCGAATTCATCCTGATTCTCCCGTTCTCAATCAGAATCTGATCCGATGTTTATCTTCCGCATGGTAAAAATGACCGAATCAGTCCCGGTAGCGTCCCGATTCTCTTGAATGCGAGCCGACAGAGATCAGACAGTGACCGGACAGTGAACCGACAAAGACGGTTCGCATTCGGCAAGATCCGGAAAGCAATCTGGACTTAATCGACAAGAAACGACAATGAACAATTCATGCCCGTTCATCACGACAGCGTCCCGATACACAGGACACCGTCCAGACAACACAGAACATTGTTACGATTTTGATCCGATACAGCAGAATCTGTCACGACATTGTCACGATTGTAATCCGACTAGACAAAATCGGCTGAGTTTCCCGAGCACCATACTGTCGGGGGTGCTTGGCCGACCTCTCTGGACCTTTTCCGATCCGCACAGGACTCCGTTACGAACGGCTGCGTTCAGACAATGATAGGACATTCAAGGTCATTGAGGAAAGTAACCCGACTTTTTCACCGTTCGTGTCGTAGCGCTGTCTGATTTCAAACGGGAGCCATAATCGGCACTTTGTAAACCTGGCCTTAAACAATAAACACGATGTTCTTGGCAGTCACAGCTGTATTTCTCTGCCTCCTGTCGTATGTTCTCCCATCGAGCACCTATGGGGACATTTTGGAGCATAGAATACGTGCGAGAGATCTACCAGAGCTGGATGTCAATGAACTTGATGCTGCTTTACATCAGGATTGGCAAAGGATTCCGCAACGTCAAATCCAACGTCTGGTCCAAGGAATGCGTAAACGTCTGGAATCAGTCGTCCGGGTCCTTGGGGTCTACACTCGATACTGCCATTTCCGGCATCATACCTGTCCCGATATAGCATCATCTGTTAACTTCTTTCAATGTTTTTATTATTGTGGCAGACCAGTAGTAGATCAGGTTATGTTTCTGTGTGGAATCCATGGTTTTGTCTACATGTTCACATCTTCCACTACACACTGTCGTTTTGTCATGAAGGCTCTGTTCTTCCATCTCCACATCCCACGAGACCGCCTCCGTGGTATAGTGGTAGAGCGTCCGCCCGGAGAGCGGAAGGTCCGGGGTTCGATCCCCGACCACGTCATACCAAAAGACGTTATAAGATGGTACTTGTTGTTACCCTGTCTGGCGCTCGGCATTAAGAGGCTTAAACAAGGACTGGTCGGCTCGGAGTATTGAGTGGGGTATTCATGTTAAACTGCGGCATGGTATCTCAGTGGGCTGGCACTATAAATCGGCATCAGTCCGGACTAGTACAAGCAGCCACAGGCATGCACGTCGCTATATAAGTGCAATAATCTTGGACGCGACGTTAAACCCCATTTCACCTCACCTCACCATATCCCCCGACTACAGACATACTCGGGGAACACGTGTATCAGGCGTGTAATTGTCATATATAATGATACCGGTATGGTCTCTGTTGACATGATCCATCTGGTGATAACTGGGGGCGCTTAACTAACTTCCATGTGTTATTATGTGGTTGTTGTCGCTAAGTTAGAAGTTGCAAAATAATCATCGACCTATCCTTATTTGCTTCCAGTGACATATCCTGTTTTGCTTGAAAACGGTACAAGGATCTACACCGAAACGTCGCCCTCACAGTTATTAAAGAATTTGTTATCCATAACTTGTGTCAACTTTGTCTTCCCTCAACTTCTAAGTAATGCCTATCAAAGAATTGATATATCCTGTTTTGTTAGCATGTTCAGAAACAAAAAATCATAATCGGGAACAGCTTCAAAACATTTTTTCTCTCCTGTGAATGGGGATGCAAACAATCTGATTTTCTTTTTTTAAGGGACATCAGACATGCCAATTTCTATTTCTCGGTTCTGAAATAATAAACAAATAAAAGTTCGTTATTACAGCAAAATAGTGAAGTTGTTATCCATATATTGTGTCTACTTTGTCATCCTTCAACTTCTAAGAAATGCCTATCTTACAAAACAAATAAAATACTACCCTGAAAATGTATATATCAAATATATGAGAAAAGGGTCACTTTTGAATATTGAAAGTTTCGGGAGGTTTTCTATTTTTTAAACAAGGGCTCGAGCTTGGTATTTCTCGATCACAGACAACACTATTTCACGCGGTCAGTGAAACGCATGACTGGGCGAGTTAGGTCCCCTTTGCACACGCATGCGCTTTACTTCACCCCGAAATACCGCGGGAAATAGTAGCATTCATTGTGCTTGCCTCCTGAGCGTATTTTGAGTGAAACGAAACATGGGTGTAAGTTAACTTCTTTCATCTTTACGGATTTTTCTAAGCCATTGATATTCTTATTCCATCATTAAGCGAACTACTGTGTAAGTGACAAGGGGGAAGTTTTAAACGATCGTAAATTTGCAACATATTGTTGGCACGAAAAAGACAAGAAGTACCCCACACGTTAGTACTGCGAGTAAAAGTTATCAGTCAAGCAATTACTCCTAAATAATGCAGACATAACAGTGGTATCAAAGCATATCTCACTTACAATATTATTGCAGAGAAAATCAGCCAAAGGGAAAGAGAAGAAGTTGAGAAGAAAGGAGGTATGTATATGTTTGTTCGTGACTGATCGTGAGTTGATTTTATTTCATATTAAACTGTTGTGCAAGCAAATTACAAGGTGACCGTCTTTACAGAAAACAATTTGTCACAGTCATCAATGAATGCCATTATAAGATATAAATCCATATCTTCAAACGTGTAAGTTGACATTTCATCAGCTTTCGTCTCTTTTTCAGGAAAATGCCAAACTGGCTGTATCCGTGCAGAAGGTTGAAACTGCAAATAAGGTAGGTTTCTTAAATAAATTGCTTTCACGCCCCCAATCAATGACCCTTTGGTTATGTACTGTAGGTTGGAATCCTTGCCAGATTTGTCAATATATCAGTGACATATATGCAACTCCCAACTTTGATAGCAAACTAATTTAAGATAGAGGGCATGTTGAATCATATTAAATTCAAATATTGAAAGTGCAGCAAATTCAATTATCTTAGCGTACTGTGTTTTCTCCTTGCATGTCAAATAACAATCGCAATACACTAAAATTATGTCTTTCCTCTGAGAACATGTATTTCTGTTTACATTTTGATAGTCAAATGACCACATCTTGTACATTTTTATTGCGATAATGCCTCACCAAGCGGGATGAGTCAATCAGACGCTATCTTGTTACCGTCAAATGATTTCAAGCCACTCCATGACAGCCAAGTTAAAAATAGATGCACAACATGATCAGTCACAATTGGTATAATTCATCAGAACTGTATTGGAAAAGATTAAGGGTGAACCTGGTAAAGGTCTTACTAGATGTGGTTTATGCATGATGACTTATTGACTGATTCTAATATTTACATTCCTGAAAACCTTATCCCAGAGATGTATTTTAATGTCTAATAAGAACTTGCTGTCTTCCTTCAGCTTGGGGATCCACTGGCACCATTTCCTGTTTTCACAAAGTATGAACGAAATGGGTAAGAGTCATGGCCATTTTGAATTATATTCTGCACGCCCTCTTTGTATGAGGTATGTATCCTTACGTTTAATCCACAGTATTTCAAGTTAAAAAAGGGAGACTTAATTTGTCATATTATAAAAAGTTTCATTGCCAATGGGTCCGGTCGGGTAGCCTAGTGGTTATTGCGTTCACTCATCACGCTGAAGACCCGGTTTGATTCCCGACATGGGTACAACGTGTGAAGCCCATTTCTGGTGTCCCCCGCTGTGATATTGCTAAAAGCGGCGTAAAACCATACCCACTCACTCAATGCCAATATTAGATGGCACTGGACATTCTTTGTTGGATTTTTACTTTGAGTGGAGAAGTCAGGAGATAGCTAAGAAACATAAATTTCAGGTTTAGTGTTGAGAAACAAACAAATTTGTGGAAGGTTATGAAACTGTAGTTTCTTTACTGTTGAAATATTGGTAATTGTGAAAAAAAACAAGGTTTCAAAGAAGTTCACTCTTCTTGTTTATTCACTTATAAAGTTGACGCAGCAACTTACATGGTGTCAGAAGTGGGATGGCTGACGCATTTAACAAACCTACACCATTATCCTTCGAAGGAGACATCGCAGACAACTGGCGGCAATTCGAACTCGAGTTTTCCATATTCGTGGAAGCGGCGCACGCTGACAAGAATGACAAGGCTCGTTCATACGTGTTTCTGAACATTGCCGGGAGACAAGCAATTGAGAAAGAAAAAACATTTGTTTACGGTGAAGGTGAATCTAAAGAATCATATAAATGCCTGAAAAGAAAATTTGGGGAATTTTGTTTGCCGCAGACAAACACGACAATCGAAAGATTCAAGTTCAACACACGCTCACAAGGGAAAGGTGAAAGTTTTCAAACATTTTACACAGACTTACGCACCAAAGCAAATACGTGTAATTATGGAGTTCTAAAAGATGAAATGCTGAGAGACAGAATCGTATGTGGAATAGCATCAGATCATTTGAGAAAACTGTTATTAAAGGAGACAGACCTGACATTAACTAAAGCTGTGACCTTATGTAATGTCAATGAACTATCAGAAAAAGGGGTTCAAGAAATTACACAGAAACTAACAGAAGTTGACTTTGTAAGTCAAAAGAAACCAAGTTTTAAATCACACCCGATTCAAGGAAATACTAATATGAGAGACTGCAGACACTGTGGGAGGAAACACTCACAAGGACGGTGCCAGGCCTTTGGAAAAAGGTGTCACAGATGCCACAATTTCAACCACTTCCAGTCAGTGTGTCAGTCCAGTCCTTCTGGCCAGGAGACATACAGTCACAGTGCCAGTGGAAATTTGAAATGGAAATCAAGTCCAAGAGGCAGGGGTAGATTTCATGCAAGAACTAGGCCACCAAAGTATCAAGGATCACGAAGCATTCATGATCTGCAGCCAGTAAGCAATTGTGAATCTCAAGACGACTGGTATGAACAAGATGAAAGTGAATGCTTGTTTATTGACACTATAGAGATAGATGGTATAGACAACATTCCATCAGAAGCACATACAACAATCACAATCAATGACAAAGCTGCAAGCTTTAAAGTTGACACTGGTGCTAAATGCAATGTGATGCCTCTCTCGTTGTTCAAACAAGTGAGAGACAAAGAAATGATTTCCAGATCAGGAGCAGTCAAACTTGTAGCTTACAGTGGTGACACTATGATGACTTTGGGTACATGCAAAATGAATATTGGCTTCAAGAGCAAACTACACAAGCTAGTATTCCACATTATTGACAGCCCAGTGAAACCCATCCTTGGCATACAAGACAGCATTGCCTTGGGCATGGTGAAACTTGACATCCATGATGTGAAAACTGAAAAAAGAATGACCAAACAGGACGTTATGGACAAATACCCCAAGTTGTTTGATGGTAAACTTGGAAACTTGCCTGTGTCGTATGATGCGCAACTTGATCCGGATGTATCTCCGGTAGTCAGACCTCCACGTAGAGTTCCTGCACCCATGAGAGAAAAGATAAGAGCTGAATTGAACAAAATGATTGAAGAAGGAGTGATAACTCCAATAAACGAACCAACTGATTGGGTGTCAGCAATGGTAGTGGCAAAGAAAAAGGGTTCGGACAGTGTGCGGATATGTATTGACCCCAAAGATCTCAACCGTGCATTGAAGAGGCAACATTACCCAATGAAAACAATTGAGGAAATAATGTCCAGAATGCCAGCAGCAAAGATATTCACCAAAATGGACGCTTCAAAAGGGTTCTGGCAGATACCTTTGACACATGAGACGTCACTGCTTACCACCTTTAACACGCCATTCGGTAGATACCGTTACTTGCGCATGCCGTTTGGTATCACCTCAGCAAGTGAGGTATTCCAGAAGAACATGGACATGCTTTTCAGTGGCCTGCCATGTGAGAGTATCATGGACGATATCATAATATGGGGGGAAAACGAAGACCAGCATGACAAGAATGCAGTGAAAGTGCTGGACAGAGCTGAGGAAATAGGGCTGAAACTCAACAAGGACAAATTTCACTTCAAAGTGAAAGAGGTCAGTTATGTTGGACATTTGTTAACTGACCAAGGTGTCAAACCAGACCCTGCGAAAGTCACGGCAATCTTCGAAATGCCAACTCCAGATGACGTTCCATCACTCAGACGATTTCTAGGTATGGTCACGTACCTTGCCAAGTTTATTCCTCATCTCAGTGAGAAAGCAGCACCCTTGAGAGAACTGCTACAGAGCGACATTCAGTGGCACTGGAATCAAATTCACCAACAGGCCCTGGATTGTATCAAGAGGGACATTTGTGAGCCCAACACACTACAGTACTATGATGTTAACAAACCCATCACACTAACATGTGATGCCTCGAAGAATGGACTGGGTGCGGCTGTACTCCAAAGCGGTCGTCCCATTGCTTATGCCTCACGAGCTATGACGAAAACACAAGTAAACTACGCCCAGATCGAAAAAGAACTCCTGGCAATTGTGTTTGCCTGTGAGAAGTTCCATGATTATATCCTTGGAAAAGAAGTCACAGTAGAGACTGATCACCAGCCTTTGATCAGCATATACAAGAAAGCTCTCTTTGCTGCACCGGCGCGATTGCAAAGAATGCTTCTGCGTTTGCAACAGTACGACCTGAAGTTAGTCTATAAGAAGGGCGAAGAACTTCATGTTGCGGACACACTGTCGAGAGCCTTCTTGAAAGATGATTCAAATATACCTGACTATGAGGAATTTGAGGTAATGACAGTTTTACCCATGACAGATGCCAGAAGTGAGCAACTCAAGGCTGAAACTGGTCGTGATCCGGAACTTGTGTTAATTTGCCAATATGTCAAACATGGCTGGCCACAGTACAAACGAGATGTACACCCAGAGGCATGGAAATATTTCTCGTTCAGAGATGAAATCACAGAATGCGACAACATCCTCTTTAAAGGAGACAAAGTCATTGTCCCTACATCACTGCGGCATGACTACATGAAACATATTCATCAAGGACACCTCAATGCAGAGCGGTGTAAAGGAAGAGCAAGAGATGTCCTGTATTGGTGTAACATGAACTCTGACATTGAACAGTGGGTAGCTGAATGTGCAGTGTGCAACAGCTGCAAATCTCAACCGCAGAAGGAGCCTCTCAAATGTCATGAGATTCCTACCAGGCCCTGGCAAATACTTGCATCAGATCTATTTACTTGGAACTCAACCGAATACCTTGTGCTCGTTGATTCATACTCTGGTTGGATAGAAATGAACACGCTGAACACAACTACCTCTGCAGCTGTAATAAGAAAGCTAAAAGGGCACTTTGCTAGGTTTGGTGTGCCAGACACTCTTCTAACTGACAACGGGCCCCAATTCTCATCACGGGAGTTTGCATTATTTGCTAAAACATGGGGATTCACACACAAAACGAGCAGTCCAGGTTATCCACAGAGCAATGGACTTGCTGAAAAGGCAGTACAGTCTGCCAAAAGAATTTTGGAAAAATCAAGTAGAGATGGCAGTGACCCATACCTTGCCATACTCAACCAGAGAAATACACCCCGAGATCAAGTCCTGGGATCGCCTGCCCAACGACTCATGTCACGCAGAACCAAAACTGAAACTCCCATGTCGTCCAAGCTACTTTCACCAGTTATTCGAAAACCATCAAGTATCTACAAACGCCTTGTAGAACTGAGAGGGCAACAAAAACAGTATTTCGACAAGACAGCAAAACTGCTGCCTAGACTTGAACCTGGTGACAAAGTGAGAATTCTAACAAATAATGGATTTGATAGACTAGGACTAGTCAGACAACTGGATCAGTCACCCAGATCCTACATCATATCTTCGGAAGGTAAAGACCTAAGAAGGAACAGAAGACAACTCTCATTCACACATGAGAAAACACCAGTGAAGCTGATGCCCCCACCAGAGGAATACACACTCCACACTAAAGACACTGAAACACAAGTTACAGAGACTAACATGAGACAAGAAATCACAACAAAGAGAAGTGAAGACACAAGACCGATGGTGGTGCCAGAAAACAACACACAACCTAACATGACAGTTACCAGGAGTGGCAGAATTGTGAAACCAAATCACAAATACCTTGATTGACACTGAACTGTATTAAATCATAAATGCCTTTTAAAGATTTAAAGACATTTCATTATGACCAGTGGACTTCAACTGTATTAGTTAATTCTGTCAACAAAGAGTTGACAACAAATTTCAGAGACACTAACTTTATTATTTTCAGGAGGAAGTCATACCTCCATTGGACTTTTCATCAACACTCTTGTATTAATCTTTGGCAGTGTCACATAGACTGCTGTGATGTTTCATTTGAAAACAAAACAAAAAAACAAAAAAAAAAAACCTTTTGGTAAGTATTTCTCTTAAAGGAGAAAGGATGTAGATTTATATCTTAACTAGCGGTAAGCGCCATACAGCTACAGCTGGGGTTACCTCCCTTACACAGCACATGGCCAACGACCGGAAGCCGCGCTCTTGTAACACATGAACCCAAGTAAAGAAGGTTTCAAAGAAGTTCACTCTTCTTGTTTATTCACTTATAAAGTTGACGCAGCAACTTACAGGTTTCTTTGCACACTGTTAATGGCTTGCCAGTCATACTATCACATCAGCCATTTCTATAATGTTAGAAGGATTACCTTCAGCTATGTATCCTGCAGGTTGAGTGTGAAGATCGAGTGTAAAAAAGTGGCAGATTTGGACCAAGAGACCATAGAATGGATCTTCCAGCTGACCAAAGAGAACATGCAGTCGTTGTAAGTATTCTACAATTTCAGAAATGAGCTCACTTTAGACAAAAGTTTTGCCTAACATTGGTTAGTTACCAGTTCATATATATTATTCTGGCTGGTTAGTTAATAGTTCATATTTATTACTCTGGCTGTTGATAATCAATTTCCTATTCCATTATTCCATTTGGTCGCTAATTAATGGGCAGTCTGAGAATGTACTTTTAAAGACTAGTCCAGAGAACTAGTGGAAACTAAATTTCACGAGTTGTAAGACATTGTAGCTGGTCCTGCTTCAAGGAGACATAAATGTTTATAATGTTACAAGCATTGAAAATTGTTTCAAAATTATAGCCCCAAAATGCTACTAGCCTATGAGGACTGCCATCATTATTTTGTTACTTGTCCTCAGCACAATTTAGTAGTCTGAGGCTAGCGGACAAGCGTGAATTTTGAGGGCTGAAATGGAATGTTAGTTAAGTGTGTTGCGTTCTGTTTCAGATACGAATCTTGTGAATGGGGCTGGAAAGATAGAGAAAAGAGGGAGGAGCTTACAGAAGACAAGGCTTGGTATTTGTTAGCCCGAGACCAAGAAAATAAACCAGTTGCTTTTGTCCACTTCCGATTCGACATCGAGTGTGATGATGAAGTGTTGTACTTGTAAGTTGACCCTCTAAGACCCAGCGTTCAGATTGGTTACGCCACACGAGAAACATTTCTTGTTTGTCTTTACTTTTTGAAACAGTTTGGGTAGTTTTCTTTTGTAAAGCAACGTAGTAGTGCAATGAAAATGGAATTAGGAACAATATTAGCATGCTAAAATATAGAAACAATTTTAGTGACCACAAATTTGTTCAAATCACAAACTGAAAGCTGTCATACAATATAGTTTACCGGTATGTGACATCGGGTTAACAGTTTTGTTCATGTTTAAAAAAACATTTTAAATATCAGTAACAATATTTGTGACATAAAGTGTGGGTACTAGAAATCTTTTGCCTGTGACCCTGGTGATTGTCATCTGTGTTTGTCCATGGCAAGGATTTTGTGAATATTATGTGATTTTCTTTATAGATAAAGATGTCAGCTTCAGGTGCCCCCTTCTGTTTCAGATATGAAATCCAGTTGATAAAGGATGTCCGCAAGAAGGGTTTGGGTAAATTCCTGACACAGATCATCGAGTTAATGGCAAACAAGTGAGTAGTATATATTTAGATTGTACACTCATGTCTGGAAAATAGAATAAACAAGATAAAATCAAGTAGATTGAAGTATATTTCCCCACCAGAGCTACAGATCAGCTGCGTATTTGCGTAAAATACACCCCCAAAACTATTCCAAACCCAATTACTTTCAATTAACTTGTGTACAGAAACGCATGCAATAAATTAAAAACTCATGTGTTTAAAAACAGCACGCGTAAATACCCAATGAATCATTTTCAACATGTGTACAACGGAGCTAATTTCCGAAACTCAATTACAAGCTAATTTACTTTCCGAGTCAAGCCTATATTTAAAATCGTTATATACATTTAAAACATTATTTCATTTTATTTTTAAATCTCAAAATGTTTACTTATTTTTGGAAAAAAAAACAATAGAGTGATGAATAGATGAGTGAAAAAATATTGGTTACCCAATGAAAAATGTAATAACCCAATTAGAATAGAAACCTTTTTTTAAAAACTCAATTGCTCAAAATGTTATCCGGAGCTGTGCTCCACCTAGAAATACATACAGTGCTATTGTGTTATTGGCCAGTAAATGGTCATACCGGTATTCGTTATTCATTGGCTGTCACATGCTCAAGTCACAGAATGTGTACAGCCAAATAGGGTTATCATGAACACAACGAATGTTGTCTTGCAGTTTGAACAGCCTCAAATACTCGAGTGTAGAATCAGCCCTGTGGGATCCTGGGTCGGAATGGGTCCCCAGTACCTCATGATTGTAATGAGAACAAACTAATATGGATATCTGGAGGTCACGTGACTTGGAGGATTGTATGTTGACGTACCCCGATGGCTTTACTCGTAGCTCATGCTCTAATGTGCCTGTCAGTACTTCATAGCTCCGAAATTTTTGAACAATTGAGTTTTTACTCGAAGGTTTCTATTTTGATGTTGGGTTGTTACATTTTTCATTGGGTGACCAATACACAAAATGAACTAACATTTTGAGGTTTAAAAAAAAATTTAAAAAATTTCAGATGTATATCAAGGCTTGATTCGGAAAGTAAATTAGCTCATAATTGTGTTTCAGAAATTAGCTCCATTGTACACAGCTGAAAAAGATTCATTGGATATTTACGCATGCTGTTGTTATACATTTGAGATTTTCATTAAATGCATGCGTTTCTGTATGCAAGTTAATTGAAAGAAATTGGGTTTTGAATATTGTTTTGGCATATTTTACGCAAATATGAAGCTTATCTGTAGTTCGGTACCTGCAGCAATAAACATTCACTAGCTGTTAAGGTACAAAGTTCCTATTTGTCTAATGATTGTTGTTTCATATCATGACAAGTTGACTACATCTTGGTCTGCAGGTATGAAATGAGGAAAGTGATGCTGACAACGTTCAAACACAACCTGGAAGGATACAACTTCTTCACAAGCAAGCTAAAGTGAGTTAACTTCAATAGTTGTGATAAATTTTGGCTGCACCCCCCTCCCCCTCTTTTGCCATGTCATTTTTTTCACGACCCCACCCTTATCTCACCAGCCTCTTCTCCCCCCTCCCCAAGGCCAATGCGGGAACCGGAGCGTCGGGGAGCCTTGTTGTTAAAGCGTTCGCTTGTCACGCAGAAGACCTGGGTTCGATTCCCGACATGGGTACAGTGTGTGAAGCACATTTGTGGTGTCCCCCGCCGTGATATTGCTGGAATATTATGTTGCTAAATGCGGAGTAAAACCAAACTCACTCACTCCCCATGCGGGGACCAGCTGCGTGGCATCGTACTCCGAAAGTGTGGATTGTTGCTCACAGTATCAGTCACTGTATTGACTAGTCCAGTTTCAATTACAGGCTAGCACCATAACAACAAACACATGCCGTACACGAAATATATTTACTATTTTGCAGATATGAAGTAGATGAGACTTCACCAGAGGATCCTGTGTTTTACGAGAGCTATTGTTACATAATTCTCAGCAAGTATACAAAACTTGGTAAACTTTTGAAAATCAAGGAAGAGAAAGAGGAGGAAGCTAAAATGGCAGCTAACGGAGGAGCTGGAGATGTACTCCGAGATGCAATCACAAGTTGATGTACTAGTGCAATGACTGAGTGAACATTTCATCCACAGAACCTTCATTTAACAATTGAAACATTCAATCGAAATGTTGCTGTTATAAATATGCCATTTTCTGATCCTCAAGTGATCGTAGGAAAATTCTGATTTTTAAAACATTTTACCATTGATTTTATGTTTTTGTGAGTGTACAGAATACTCTTATTTCTTTTATGGATTTGATTTATGTTTTGATTTAGAGGAATGGTACTAGTCTGCTAGTTACCTTCGGGCTTAATTAAAGCCTTATTATGTTTCGGTAACATGGTTTATTTTGTGTAGATAAGTTAGTCCGTTGCTTATCAGTTGTCATATCTGTGGCTTCCTTATCAGACATTGGTTCAGAAGTGAAGGCAGCGGTTGGGTAGCCTAGTGGTTAAAGCGTTCGCTCGTCACGCCGAAGACCCGGGTTCGATTCCCGACATGGGTACAATGTGTGAAGCCCACTCTGGTGTCCCCCGCCGTGATATTGCTGGAATATTGCTAAAAGCGGCGTAAAACCATACTCACTCACTCAGAAAGAAGATCAGATTTGACAATTTCATGGAACTGACTGTGGAGAGTACAAACAACGGAATGGATGCCAAACATAACCAAACCACTTAAAGTCAAATTAATCTGTCATGCCTATACAGACTATATGTTTGAAAATTCATATGTTTTGTTCTTCTGATTCTTGTGTTCCGATTTGCCATGATGGAACATGAACTATCTTGTTTGATATGTTGTAATTTTGTATATTTCAGACTCAAAGTATATAATTAGCTTTAATTCTTATAAAGGGAGGCAGTTAAGTTGTTTATGATTTTTTTAGTTCAGTGACAGGTTGATTGAATATTCTGCCTTTATTTGTTTAGTTTTAACAACTACATTGTTTAGCCCAAAATATTTCATGAAGGATAAAGACACCTTCACAGGTCATGTCATGCCATACTTGGCATAGTCCATGTATTTTTTGTATTTTGAAAATGTAAAATTAAAATATTTTTCTATGATGACAACGAGTCATGTCTTGCTTTTTACCAGAATGGGGGATGGTGGAACTTGTGGAACTGCTTGTCAGACTTGTGTTCAGATTAGAAAGACATTGTACCACCAGAAACCAACCATTGGTCACAAGATACTATAGTAGGTTGGTTTGTTGTTTAACTCTGCACTCAGCAATATTCCAGCTATATGTCAGCGGTCTGTAATTAATAGAGTCTGGACCAGACAATCCAGTGATTGATATCATGAGCATCGATCAACGCAAATGGGAGCGATGACATGCATCAACCAAGTCAGCGAGCCTGACCACCCGATCCCGTTGGTTGCCTTTTACTACAAGCATGGGTTGCTGAAGGCCTATTCTAACCCGGAATCTTCACGGGTCAGATACTCTAGAAAATCACGTGTTTGTCTGGTCCAAATTGTTAACAGGTTGCCACCATACACCTGGAACATTGCTGACTGCTTTGTTTAACAAGAAACAATTATGAAGCTTTAACGAGGAGGGTATCAAATTGCTTCTTCCCAGAAAGAGCTTGTTATAACAAACGACGAAAATATTCCATAGCAGGATGAAACTGCAAAGATGTTGTCACGTTATGTGTAACCCCCAGCATTGCTTGTTCACTCCTAATTATTTTTTTAATAAGATTATGCTTAGTGTAATATGTGATGACATTAGTGAATGACTTGGTGGATTGTATGTCATCGCAACCAGATGGTATTGGACATCTCTCATACTAATAATCATTTGTTTTTCTGGTCCAAATACGAGGGCTGGTCAAACAGACTTGAATTTCTTTGGTGCCAAAGTTTCTAAATTCTGATTTTGTAAAGAGAAATTTTGTAGTTAATTGAGGATTTCGTGAAATTCAAAAAAAGATTAGTAACGGGTGATGAAACATGGGTCTACCACTATGATCCATCGTCAGTCAATGGAATGGCACCAAAGACCTTCAAGTCTTCAAGATAAGTGAAGATAGTTATGGCCACTGTATTCTGGGATGCAAAAGGTATGATCCTTGTTGATTACCGATGCCTACTGTGCTGATTTACTTCATCGCCTGAGAGATTCTATTAAAGAAAAACGGCGAGTATTGCTGACTGCTGAAATTCTACTATTTCATGACAATGCCTCTTCTCACACCTCTCGACTTGCAAAGGCTCCGTCGCGACAGTGTGGGTTCGAATAGCTTCCCCACCCTCCATACACGGTAGACCTGTGATTTCCACCGGTTTCCTAATTTGAAAGAACACCTTTAGCGCTTTAACGACAGTGACCTCAAAGCTACCGTGAATGGTTTTCTTTCAGGGTGGGTTCAGAAAACTTTTTTCCATAGGATCTGAAAAGCTTCACAATCCATATGAGAAGTGTTTTGAACAGCATGGAGAAAAATAAAATTAAAAACACTTTCACAATTGTTGGTTTTGTTTGTTAGGCTTAGAACTTCTTTACCAGCCTCGTATTTATCTGCGCCCACAATAGAGCTGGAATATTGCCTAGTGCGGCGGCAAACGAACAAAAGCTATTTCACAGTTGGTATGCTGAATAAGTTTTGGAGATTTGTGGTGAATGTTGTTTACTCCGTCAGTTTCACGGCGGCTTGAAATTATCGAATGCCGGTTTGCCCGGCACCCTTCTCGTGCTCGTGGGTTTCACCAAAGTTGTACTTGCATCCCATCGGGCTGTACTCCCACATTAAACTGACATGCTGTGGCATAAGTGAAATACTTGTCCATAGCGGCGTTAAACCCAACTCACTCGCACTCAGTAAAATTGTTGAAAAGGATTACCAACGACCCACGCCTCGTGGTACGAGACAGTCGCATTGCTGGGTCTGACAAATATAGCCTGAATACTCGATCTTCAAATTAGTGGGCTCTTGTTGAGTGTGGTTTTAACATTCCTCGTGTGTCGAATATAAGAAGCTATTAATTAGCTGCTAAGTTTGGACTGATATACCCAGGAAGGACGAACACTCGACCCTGACCTGACTGACTACAGTGTCGTGGCATCCAGTGTATTATTTCTCCATTCTGTTGTGATGAAAACCTGGATCTATTCTCCACCATAGCTTCGTTTCAAAAGTGACTTGGGCAGGTTGGCCCAATCGTCAAAGGCGACGCAATTCACTGTGCAGAGTTTGCATTCTGTGAACATCTGCTTGTTGTCAGGAATATCCACAATTTGGCTCAACTAAAGTCAAGTGAAAGAATGCCATGGCCTGTTTGTCGGTCGTACGTCGATCTTTCCTCAGAAACCAATGGACCAATGAAGCTACTTGCTTCCACCAACGATGACACCCTAGTTTGGTAAAAGTTGGATGCCTATTTTCAATATGGCCGCCAGCCAATATAAAACTGTTTTCAATAGCCATTTAAAGAATTGGGGAACGATTTATAGGCAAGAAGTAGGCATCCCCATGGGCACCAATTGTGTGTGTTTTGACTTTGCCAATCCGAGTAGAAATTCCAGTTCGTATGCATAAAGAAAAAGATCAGCAAGAAGGGGAGCACAATTGGTGCCAATGGGGATGCCTACTTTTTCCCAAAATGTCTTACCCCAAAATTTAGATAGATGTTATCAAAGTCCGACATTTAAGATATTGTTTCTCTGTAACGTCAGACGACAGAGAGAACACATTTGTATGTCGCATCTGCGTCACAGAGAGAACACAGTTGTATGTCACATCTGCGTCACAGAGAGAATACAGTTCTATGTCACATCTGCGTCACAGAGAGAACACAGTTCTATGTCACATCTGCGTCACAGAGAGAACACAGTTGTATGTCACATCTGCGTCACAGAGAGAACACAGTTGTATGTCACATCTGCGTCACAGAGAGAACACAGTTGTATGTCACATCTGCGTCACAGAGAGAACACAGTTGTATGTCACATCTGCGTCACAGAGAGAACACAGTTCTATGTCACACCTGCGTCACAGAGAGAACACAGTTGTATGTCACATCTGCGTCACAGAGAGAACACAGTTGTATGTCACATCTGCGTCACAGAGAGAACACAGTTGTATGTCACATCTGCGTCACAGAGAGAACACAGTTTTATGTCACATCTGCGTCACAGAGAGAACACATTTGTATGTCGCATCTGCGTCACAGAGAGAACACAGTTGTATGTCACATCTGCGCCACAGAGAGAACACAGTTGTATGTCACATCTGCGTCACAGAGTGAACACAGTTGTATGTCACATCTGCGTCACAGAGAGAACACAGTTCTATGTCACATCTGCGTCACAGAGAGAACACAGTTGTATGTCACATCTGCGTCACAGAGAGAACACAGTTCTATGTCACACCTGCGCCACAGAGAGAACACAGTTCTATGTCGCATCTGCGTCACAGAGAGAACACAGTTCTATGTCACATCTGCGTCACAGAGAGAACACAGTTCTATGTCACGTCTGCGTCACAGAACTATGCATACTCCCCACGAGTTTGAGAATAAAGTTGAAGTTCACACTGATCCAAAAGCCTAGTTAAAAATAATGGCGTGGTATGAATATTCCTTCGGAGAATGGAATCTAGCGCATTAAAAATGGACAGTTCTAGAACATATTACATCGACAAACTACATACGTTCTCTTTTAAGTGTTTGTTCGTTGATAAACATCCAAATCCATAGGGACCTTCTGAAAGGAGAAGAAGAACGTCCATTAGTCTGTGTTTGCAAATCGCTCTCCCGACTGATGTAAAATGCAGCGTACACATAAGTAATTGATTCAAGGCAGTGGTTCAAGTGGGATGCAGAGAACTGGCCTATGGTACATAGTCAAACAAAAGATAATGTATGGCTTATGCATTTTCACGACATTGCTGTAACTGGGGTTATCTTGTTTCAAAGATTACTCAAGTTTGCTAAATGCCAAAAAATGACAGTTATCATCAGTGTGACACCGTTGATATGTTCTAATGCCATTTCCCCATGATAGAATAATGTATGTGAGTCACATAGATATCACACCAGTCTTTCTCACTGTGACAATGATCGCCAAGCGTAAAAAAGAAAATCAGCAAATAGGAAACAATACAGACCTACCGCAGATTCGGACCAATCAGAACACAGGATTCTAAAATGCCTTGTAGAGCCTATATGTCAGCACATGTCAGAGTAGACAATAAAGATATTGAAATCCTAATGGTCTTGTTTCAATTTGGTAAGTAACATTAAAAGTTCCCTTGTGGTGTTATCGCAACCGTGTTTATTCCAAGAAGATGAATATGGTTAAGCTACCCCATTACAGGGATCCTTAGATATAAATCACATCTTTCCTGAACACGATAACTTGATAACAAGAATTTCTTGAGTTCTGGAACTTGAATCCATCAAGAAGCCATGGCAACTTCAAAGAGTGTAGTTATTACACAGACACTTCTAATGTACTGGGCAGTAGTGGTATCTGAACTTTCCCGTCAATACTAAATCTATTTGTACAATGTCAAGAATCGGTCTAGCCGTACCATACGGCTGTCGCTTCAGAAAAACACAATCAACCGAGCCTGTCCGCCGATCTATTTAGTCGCTGCTGCAACCAACATAGGTTGCAGGGGAAGAGGTCTGGAGAAACAGCCGGCTATAGCAGTACAACACTGCCAATACAAATCTGTTACAACACGTGCAATCTGTGGGCGGGCATTATCCTCATGCAACGTGACATACATCCCAGAATTTGCACAAAGGGTAGAACGTGATCTCCAACGATGTCCTCCCGGTAGCGTACGTCATTCAAGTTGCCATAAACAAAGATGAGTGTTCTCCCATGAGTTGTGATGCCACCCCACACCATTACACTTCCACCCCCAAACTGATGACGTTGAGTAACGAAAGCGTCGTTAAAACGTTCCCCTGGACAATTTTCCGAGCTGTTAATGTGGCAGTTTGGTATCGATTCTTTAGATGAACCCGGGGGGCACAGATGGCCCAGTCGTCTAAGGGGCCGCGATTCGCTGTGCAGAGTTGCGTCCCTTAGGCACGCCTGGATTCGAATCCCGGTTCGCCCCGATTATGTTTCTAGGTTTGTCAGCACCATACCCGTGCTCGTAGGTTTCACCGAAGTGGTAAGCGTCTGAGACCTGCATCACTTCGGGCTTTCCTCCCACATTAAGCTGACACGCCGTGATATGACTGGAATACTGTTAAAAGCGGCGTTAAACCAGACCCACTCACTCACTCACTTAGATGAACCAACCGAATATGGTTGTCTTTTTGACGTAACGTCACAGGTAGACGACCGGCCCGTGACCAGACATTATTATTGCCCTGCTGTAGATAACGTTTCCAAAGAGATGACATTGTGTTTTGAGGAACTCTGAATTGCCTGGCGTTTTGTGCCATTCCTGTTTGCAGCATACCCAAGGCTCGAAGACGTTGCTTTTCTGCAAGCAGTGGCATTGCGTGTTCGTTATTTTTGCGGTATGGAAGATTATACATTTTGAATACAAATTGTACATACTTTGCATAATGTTTTTAGTTTCTCACATTCAAATAGGTGTTCAAATTGTAAATATTCTTCAAACAGATTTGAGAAATACAATTCAAAAAGAGATTTATTCTGCCTCTCAGAAATCCACGTAACGCCTGACATCCTCGTGGCGGGGTATAAGAGATTTATTCCCCCGCTGAGGAATTCATTCCCTATCACGGCTGGGTATACAATATTTTATCAAGATCACGCGGACCAATCAGATCTCCTCATTCTGACATGGAAGTTTAGTTCGCTTTCTGAAAGGTCCATCGCCGTTTTCAGGACTCGTTTGTACATGACGTCATGGCTATTTTCAAAGACAATACCACATTCATTACATGATGGCTTGTTATCACTTTCCTTACCACTGTTGTCACGGAAAGTGACAACATGCCATCCTGTGATGAGTGAGGTATTGTCCGGAGGACAGAAAATAACCCTGGAATGTCATCATAATCTGTATAAAACATGTAAGCATCATTAATGGTGCCAAGAGCACTGTTTCTGTGTAAAACCTCGGAAAGATTCATTCATTAAATGCTTGAAGAATAATGTTTTTCCGTGTAATAAAAAATATTACTGGTATTACATCTAACTGAAAGCTGCTCTCGAAATGAACTAACAGCGATGATACTGAAAGTGGGCGTACACTCGATGACCGTGAATTAAAATTTCATAAGAGCTTTTAAATTTGATACTTGCAAATGTCAGACAATCGGAAAGCACCGCAAATGAGCCATGCAGTAAACACTGGACAGAACGACTCTTTAAAAATCTGCAGAATTTAAACGTGTTTGAAATCTAATGTAGATATAACATATTACCTGTATTTAAAGATGTGCATGTACACTTTCTCTCAATAGGTATCTCAACAGCGAGTAAGTGGTGAGCTTTAATGGGTCCTGCCACTGAATATTCTCAAGGACAAATGTATGATCAATACACCTGGGACGGCTGTCTACATTTCTGATGTATCTGGGTTTTTTAAGCCAAGGGCAGCCTCGAATCTTTCACAACAAAGACTGATGTTTACCAGGTGCAGCTGCATGCCTCACTTATCACTTTTTTAGATAATGGATTTGTATAGAGAGATATGGATCTGGACTTAGCAACCTTTTTATTCTCGAAATAGTCGATGTGTATATTCGTAAATGCTATTCTCCTTTTTTCATAAAGCCAGCTAATAAGAAGTGAGAGTACGCATGGATAGACTGTATACGTAGATACCTTCGTCAGTCTGAATTTGTCTGAGGCAGACTTTCTCTTGACCTTCCTAGATTAAAATATTAATATTAAATATGTGTGGCAAAACCGAAGTGCAAACTGTATGAATCTGCGAAGCGGATTCTTACAAATGTTTGCACATCGGTTTTTCAATTCATACCTCAATGAACCGAAAACAATCCACAATCAATCCTTAAAATTAAATTCGACTATGAAAACATGTGTCATCTACAATAGTTGAACCCCAAACACGAGATTTATAAACATTCCAGGTGTAGGAATACATACTGTGGCGTGACACGAATCAGTTGATTGTTTGATTTATGCACATAACTTGACACGCCTACAAAACCAGTAGCCAATCAACGGAGAGTAGGACCAAAACAAAGTTCATAGGACCTGTCAGTCAAGGCAAGAGGGGAGAAGGATTGTAACAGTAAGACTGTAACAAACCGGAACAAATATGTCCGGGAGAAGGCGGATGTTTCAAATGGCGTGGTCAGATACCGTCAGATTCAAACATTAGTTCCCTGAGAACGGAAAGACACAGATAGAAATGAAACCGGAAGAAATGAAATTTGTGGAACTCAGGCGAGCGAAAAAAACCACAGGCAGCGAGCCTGCACGTTAGCTGTTTCTTTCTTTCCCGGCCTTCAGTCTCAAAGGGTAGTTTGGACAATGAATATGCACGGAAGTCGCTAAACGTCCTGTGCATGACGATACACGTGAGCAGAAAGGGAATCCCCTCGACTTTAACATTGGGATTCCCCAACAATCCGTTGTAATAAAAGTAGTCCGCTACGATGGGCGTCGCTTAAGTTTTACATTCATTGGGAAATGACTGCAATAACCCCATGACCAATTTAGCTAATTAGAATGCAGGAATTACAATGAACACAACGAACATTTAATAATAGAAAACTTTCCACAATGTGCCCACGTATGACAGAAGACACCGAACATCCTCTGCACGAATAGTACCATCGAATCAGTCGAAAAAGGAATATACATGAAACTCGATATGGAATACATGCAAAATACGTGTTATTGTCCACAGTGAGTGGATGTTGCTCTTGTGTCTATCGAGTCATTATCCTATCAATATTCATCAATGTTCACTGAATGAGTGACCAAGTTGAACAAATTCATGTTCATGACTCCCAGCAACGTTTTACATGGATCTTTTGAACATAACAACCAGACCTATTAATACAAAATACTTTGTTTCATAACAATCAATATTGCTTGCGCTATAAATCCGTCTGCGGTGTTATGTCAATTTTATAGCTGACATGGTGTACTATTCATTTCCTCCCTAAGAATGAATAACACTTTATTTATTGGCCTGTTGGTCTCAGTGTCTTTCATAATACAGGAAATGTCAATGGTTGATCGCTTCCATAATTTAGGATATATGGCCACTCCTGACTTGAAGTTGCTCTGTGCTGATGCACAGTTTGGTTATTGTACAACAGACACTCTCCTGTATCACCAACAAAAAACCCATTGATGTACATGGTTCACAGAGCATCAATAGACAAGAAGACATCAAGTACAAACACTCTGTAAACTTACCATTGTCCAGTACCAGTTTTATTCGTCACTAAACTTAACAATACCATTTACATGATTTGATAAACAGTGTTTTATTCTGAATATTCATATGGAATACCAGTAATTGTTTTTGTTTACGCGCTTTGATTTATGTTGATATTCCTGACATTAACAGTATTTTGCACAAGCCTGAAACCACCTAAGACTAAGAGGTCTTGAAATTTGGGCAAGTTAGTTTTCATTGACATTGCTGGCAAACGCAACATATAAGTATAATAAAACATTTGGACTGACATACTTTCATTATAACCATGCTAATTTAATGGGTATTCAGTGTTCGAAATTAGATGTGTGTGTATGTGTATGAGTGTGTGTGTTTGTGTGTGCAGTAAGTGCGTGTGTGTTTGTGTACATGTGTGTGAGTAATGTGTTTGAGTGTGTGTTCGTGTGCGTGTGTGTAATGTGTGTGACGCGCGTGTAATGTGTGTGTGCGTGTGTGTAACGTTTGTGTGCGTGCGTGTGCGTGTGTGTGTGTGTGTAAGTAATGTTATGACTTCCTATCAAGGTTATTGGATCAATTATTGATTGATTTGTGACACTTTGCCTTTATAAAAGAAGTAACCATAAATGGACAAGTTTCTCACATTTGGATATTTTAAGCATGTTGAGAGGACCGTTATTTACTGAGTATATGTTATTGATGGGATCAGTATATTTATAGGCAGGACTAAGAAAATATATTTGGCAGGCAATAACCAAAGTATGTTATTTCTAGAAAATTAAAATTGGTCCATTGAAACTCCAAGGCTCCAGAAGACACACAGAAAGGCTAGGGTTGTGCAAACAAAACAGTATCTTATTCTACACAATCATCAAAATGCGGAATGTCCTCAAAGTTAAACTTCTTGGATTTATTCCCTTGTGCTGACTTTGCCAATCCGAACAAGAAGGGGAGCACAACTGGTGGCCATGAGATGCCTACTTACCTACCCAATGTCTTACCCCCATATTTTACATAGATGTTATCAATGAGGAGGACTACAATTTCACATATTGTTTTCTTTATCAACATCAGAGCACATTTGCTTTCAGTTATGACAAATTGTCATGAACCTCTGAAGACAGAAGTGGAACTATACTTTGGTCACCACGTTTAGTAACAAATGCCCCATAGAATGTAGTGATTTGTCGTGTGGGATAGTGGTGTGCAGGGTTGTAAAATCAAATGTTTTGACAGAATTGAGATTGCAAAAAAACATGCAAATCCTTGAGATAGTGAGACTCTTTCGAGAATTCCACTTGTCTCAAATAGTTTCTGTGAATATAAAGAAAGTCCTTCGATTGTATACAGGATTATGGGGAACCTTTGAGACAGGGATTTGTTAGAACATTATTTAGGAACAGGAAAGGCCTGGGCATGTGAATCGACATTTGAATCACATCAGACCAAATGTCGCGAGTGAAAGTTGCTTGGGCGGAACTTGCAGGACAGTTTCCTCTAACCAACACATTCGGCACTATTTCATCCTGCTTTGTATAAAAATAACAGGAACTGAAAATTTGTAAACAATAAAATGAAGAAGAATATCTTGCTAAATGCATCTATTTGCACTCTTGGACGATTCGTCTCCCATGTTTTAAATACACAAAAAACGGTAGTATATTTGTGCTCTGTTTGGATTATCTTTTGTACAAATCGAAAGCTCCGAATCGTGAGTGAGTGAGTTGGGTTTAACGCCGCGTCTCAGACGGGAAGGGGATGGGATTCGAACCGGCGTGCCCAAGGGACGCACCACTGTACAGCGAATCGCGGCGCCTAAGACGACTGGGCCACCCGTGCTGCCGCTCCTAATCGAGGTGGTAAAGAATCATTTAAGAAAACTGATATATAATTGGCCTAACACCCCGCGCAACCTTTATATAACATAGACGGTCAAAGTCCGGTCATCCTTCACGTCAGGTGTCCAGTGGAAGTGCGATCAGATCGTCACTCAGAGAGGTATAGTATTGGAGTTAAAGAGATTGAGTTTAGTGAAATTATTTCTTATTGTATCCACTGTAGTCAATTACTCTACCGGGATTAGCCGTAAACCGAAATATGAGTCAATGCAAACCATATAATGATAAAAGTAACTGTTCAGACCAGTAAAAGACCCAACATGACATTGCCAATCCGAAGGAACCCGCGAAGATAACCGATATTGCACCACTGGATGTAATATCTAGAAATATTTAGAAATTTTAGAAAATTTGAAAACGAAACAGCAACATATTTATAAAGGATATTGTGTCACAACAATGGCTATTTGAAGCGATCCATCATCTGTCAGTTTTGCAGATTGCCATTTGGTGTTTATTATGAAATAATACTAACTCTTTCTGTGAGCCCTATAATAATGCATGCGACACAAAGACCTTTCTAGAAGTTTACATGGATAGAATCCTGATAATTATGAGTACACTTAATGCTGAGCTTGATTGCAAGCTTCTGTAATCAAACCATTAAAATGACAGAATGTCAAATATTCAACTTAAAAAAAGAAACCGTTTTAGCATATTTCCTTATTAACGATTTTCATGTCAATGAGAAAGGAAAATAAGATCGAATGTTTTCTTCTGAAACATTAGCCGTGCGTACGGATGCGTAAACATACCCATCTATCCACCTGCAAATACCGACCTTTAAAGCTTTTCCAGTGATGTTAATGGACCCATTCCGGTGTCTCTTTAGTGTAAACTTCCTGTGACGGCCTGTTAAGAAGATTGCCGTGCATACATAAGTAGTTTCAGTTGATATCAACTTTAAACCATGGGGCCTGTAGTAATATCACGAGGGACAAAGAATATATTTGCATATATTTAAAACACACAACTAATACTGGGTGCATATATATACACGGGAACAATACGTCATTAAGTTCATTTAGAGAGCAGCTTTCAACACGGCAGTCAGATGTAGTGTCATGTTATATGACACGGAGTGACATTTGTTAAAACATTTAAACGAATGAACCTATCCCAGGTTCTACACAGGCACAGTACTCTTGGAGTCATCAATGATGTTGGCAGGTTTACAGATTGTGTTGACACTACAGCGTTATTTCCTGTCCTCTGCACCACAAGGCTTGATAGTTGAATCACGAAGTGAATGCATCTCCAAGTGTTACTTCAACACGACTTGCCACTCCGTATTTTACCAGGCCTCCTCCAAGACGTGTTACTTGTCAGATGCAGTTTACACTCAGGATGACCTCGACGGTTCAGCTGACATGCAGTATCTGGAGTGGAAACGAGGTACCAATTTCATTTCCTATTTGATAGTATTTCAATGCACTGGGCGAATCCAAAAATCTTTATTAAAACAAAATACAGCTTCTAAAATATTGAGTGAGTAGGTTTAACGCCGCTTTTAACAGTATTTTCATTTCTTATTTGATTGTATTTCAATGCACTGAGCGAATCCAAAAATCTTTATTAAAACAAAGTACAGCTTCTAAAATATTGAGTGAGTGGGTTTAACGCCGCTTTTAACAGTATTCCAGTTATATCGCGGCGTGTCAGCTTAATGTGGGAGGAAAGCCCCAAGTGATGCAGGTCTCAGACGTTTACCACTTCGGTTAAACCCACGAGCACGGGTATGGTGCTGACAAACCTAGAAACATAGTCGGGGCGAACCGGGATTCGAACCCACAATCATAGGTTTCGGGCGTGCCCCAAGGGACGCAACTCTGCACAGCGAATCGCGTCGCCTTAGACGACTGGGCCACCCGTGCCCCCTCTAAAATATTGAAATATTTTACCTACTTAACATTCATTTAACAAGCCACATATTTGTGAAATTTCATTTCCCTTTTGAAAGAATATTACCAAATTGAGTATTACAAACTATATCAAAATAGCTATGTAAATAATTCAATGTGGGCCGGAGTAGCGAATAATGTCGTCAGTACCATCCCACATTGAATTGAGTGAATAGTACTGTAAGGAAGAATTTGTCAATCCCTCTGATTTCAACACAGTACTGGTATTTATTGTCTTTTGAAAATATGGATGCTACCAGTGAGTGTGTAAGTGAATTAGATTTACTTAGTTCAGCTAGATTACTTTAATATTATAAGCGAATAGTTAAGCGGGTTAACTAATTCACAATTTGTGCGAGACCGTCTCCGTAGTCTAGTGGTAGAGCGACCGCCTGGAGAGGGGGAGGTCCGGTGTTCGATCCGCGGCCGCGTCATACTAAAAGACATTAAGAAATGGTACTTGTTGTTTCAATTCCTGGCGCTTAAGGGGCTAAAACAAGGAGTCAGTATACCGTGTCTAAGTGGGATATTCATACAAGCACTAGTATAAGCATCCACACACACACGTGCATGCGCGTCGCTACATAAGTGCAATAATCTTGAACGCGATGTTAAACCCTATTTCACCTCACCTAACTATGTGAGTGAGTCGATGACAAAATCTTGTCTAGCGCAGCGGTAAACACTATTCACGGCGGGGGACACCAGAAATGGGCTTCACACATTGTACCCATGTCGGGATTTGAACCCGAGTTTCGACGTGACGAGCGAACGCTTTAACCACTAGGCTACCCGACCGCCCCTGGGCCAATACGATGCTACACAAAAGCGAATGAATAGTTCTGTAAGTTTTTTTTGTCAATCCCTCTGATTTCAGTCTAAAAACAATACTGGTATTAAGCATGCTTAAAATGTTCTGCTCTCTGACTATTGAAAATATTGATGCTGTCACTAGTATCAGTGAGTGAGTAAGAGAGCGAGCGAATGGTTACAGATTTAATCGTTCTCTATATTACTTTAATATTAAAAGCGGGTAGCCCATGTTTTGGTTAGCTAACTCTCAGTGTGTGAGTCGATGAGTAAATGTTGTTCATGTGAAGTCAGTTCTATTCCAGCTACTCTCTTGCGGCATCAATATGATTGTATCTGAACTTGGCAAATCAGTAACTTAAAGTATGTGCATACCATGATATATTTGTTGATATATTTGCTGTAATAATATACGAGGGTGAGATTCACTCCACTCCAGATTTTCCACATTCTCATTATTTCAATGTTCTAGGGTGTTAATACGACCTTGCTATATGCCTCTGTGTTCAGATGGCTGTGACAGTGGATACAGCTGGAATCGGACTCTCGATCTGTGCTACAAAGCCTACACAGGCTCAACCAAATCATGGGGGAATGCAGAAAACTTCTGTATCCAAAATGGCGCACATCTTCTCAAAGTTGGCAACCTCGAAACAACTCTATTAATGAATCACATTGCCGTGAATCACGGTGAGTATATATTTATATTTATATTTATATTTATAATAGTATCCCAGCTGTATCATGAGCATTCTGGGATGTGATGTTACCAAGTGCCAATTACCACTCCATTACTACCACCAATCGTGAAGCGAAAGGGAATGTGTGCAGCATACTGATTGGTTACAAAAAATCATATGACTGGATACCGGAAATTTTTCGGATTTTTCATGACGAAATCTCTTCTCAATCTCAAACGAAAACGCGTGCAATTACCGTCTTGGGGATGGAATTTACATGACGCTCATATCAGGTTTTATAAATATTTATAAGAAGAAAGAAAAGAAAACAGAATAGTTTTTTCTACATTCAGTTACCATGGAAATATACTCAACAACAAAAGTTCCTGTGACACCAATATTTTAGTGTATTTTTCAAACAAGTAAAGTTTGGTTTTCAGTATTGTAGTACATGTATGGAATCAAGTCACAAAAAACGCAACTGCTACAGAAAAGCATGCATTCCATGCAAAAGTTGACTTTTATGCAAGCCCCATGCATTTCACTACCAAAGAATGCGTATAAAAACATGTGCGTTAACGGGATTCCATATGCATTGTTTAGCATCGTGCTGACAACAACCACTCAGAAAAACAACAAAATTACGCAATAATTCAACATTACGAAGTGCCACGCCTGAAAATGAGGGTCTGCGAGCCATTGGTATGCTTGAAGCAGGATCGAGTCAACGTGATGACGCAAGACAATTTAAAGTCCACAGAAACACAATTTGGTGCTTATGGCAACGTTGGCAACAGATGACTACAGTCAGAGACCATCCTCGGAGTGGCAGGCCACGCGTAACCAATAATCGACAAGACAACTGGATTCAACACACCAGCCAGTAACAGTGACTGCAAGAAGTATCCCTGGGCGAGTATCTTCACAAACCGTACGTCGTCGCCTCAGATGAGCAGGTATTGTCGCCAGAAGACCCGCCAGACGTCCCATTTTGACAGGAAACCACCGCCAAGCACGTCAACAGTGGTGCAGACAGCCACTACGCTGGACGGCCATGCAGTTGGGACAAGTTCTATTCACTGACGAATCTCGTTTTCACCTCAGGCACAGCGATGGACGGATTCGAGTGTACCAACGTCGATCTGAACGTTACGTCAATCATTGTATCATGGAAGAAGATCGGTTCGAGGCCGGCAGCGTTATGGTATGGGGTGGGATTACAGCAAGACAGAGGACCCGTTTGATAGTGGTAGAGGGAAATCTCAATGGACAGCGCTACCGCGACGAGATCATCGGCCCTGTTGTTCCACCGTTTTTGCGTCGTCATGACCCAGGCATTACTTTTCAACATGACAACGCCCGGCCTCGACTTGTTCAGGATTCCCTTCAACAAAACAACGTGAATGTCATCCCCTGGCCGGCTCTCTCCCCTGATCTCTCACCAATCGATTACATGTGGGATGAGATGGATCGGCGCCTTCGACGTCAACCACGTGTTCCACATACGCTCCAGGAACTTCGAAACATGCACCAGCAGATTTGGATAGATATCCCACAGGACTTTGTGCGTCGCCTGATGTGTTGCTTGCATCGCAACCAGAGGGGGACACACACGCTATTGATTTGTAAATTAACATTTTGGCATGTTCATGTTTGTTATGAAATCACGCATTTTCTGAAGTCAGTATGGCAGATGAAACCATTTGAACACTTACAGGAGTCTTTTATCTGTTGCAAACCGAAATTGTTTCAGATTTGGTAAAAAACATAACTTTGCAGTAAATCTTATTCAATGTCACAGGAACCTTTGTTGTTCAGTATATATGACCCTGTATATATACTGTATGTACACTATATCACGAGTCATAGTATTCCAGTATTAGATCATTGCCCCCAGAGTGACGTCACACCTATCTCACAACTGTGAGAGTTCAAGTAGAGCGACTGTTAATGGTACCAAGTATATTCTACAACGTCGGTAGATACTATTGAAATATTGACGTTTGAAAATTAAAATTTCCCGCCATCTGATGTTAATGGCCTAAATAGGTTATGTATGTAGTTGTAGAAGTGGCTCAAACGTGCCAGTGAGATCATTAGACCGGACATGTGTATGACATAATAGTTTTATAATGTCTAGTTACATTAAAACTTCAGTGAACTTGTTGGCGTATGCGTCCCAAAGTGATATCATCAGTTTACACACAATTTCTCGTAAAAACAACTGGGGACGGGTTACTCGTTTGGAGTCATTCATGAAAGAGTGAGTGAGTGAGTGAGTGAGTATGGTTTTACGCGGCTTTTATCAATATTCCAGCAATATCACGGCGGGTGACACCAGAAATGGGCTTCACACAATGTACCCATGTCGGGAATCGAACCCGGGTCTTCGGCGTGACGAGATAACGCTTTAACAACTAGGCTACCCGACCGCCCCCATTCATGAAAGAGAGGTGATGAGACGACTACTTTTCTTGAGTGTACTTTCAACAGCTGGATAATAACTTCCAACCCTATGCTCAATTCTTCCGATATTCAAGCATGGCCTTACCACTTCTGACCAAATAACATATGTGACTGATTAGGTAATATTTTTTTTTGCTATATAAAATAGTAATGACTTTTAAGTCTGAAATGTTGAATGCTATTGTGTAATTCTAGGTAGATCTCTCTGGCTTGGTGGCACTGACATCCAAGAAGAGGGAACATGGGTGTGGACAGACAACTCCACATTTCAAACCGAATGGTGGGATACAGACACTGATCGACCTCATACAGGCAAAAACAGCAATGACTGCCTCGTGGTGTACCCCTGGTCTGGTGAACCTGTGAACAAATGGCGTGATCACAGCTGTACCAAACAGCATGGCTATGTTTGTCAGCTACCAGTGGCGCCATCTTGCTGCTGATTGTATGATATAAAGACGGGAACATGTGTCCCGAGTCATAGTTTTTATGGTGTGTTAATATGTATAAGTCTCATGTCTGTATTTCTGATGTCCCCCTCACTGTTGTATTGTTGGAATATTGCTAAAAGCCATACTCACTCACTCTCATATCTGTGCTTTTGGAATATCAATAACATTTTAAAGACATAAAACCTTCAACATGCATTGCAACAGAACACAGCTGTATTTTTTTCCATAATAATTCATATGTTATCCACTCGCTTGCTTACGCATCTCAGCTATTTATTGAGCAAACAGATTTTTATATTACATCAATTACTTTTTGTCATTTTTTCTTGAACAAAGTGGTTTTTAATCTGACTTTTCTCTGGCATCATAAATCCATACCACATGTCAGTGTAGAAAATAAAGATATTGAAATCCTCATCGTCTTGTTTCACTTTGGTAAGTTACACATTCTCCTTGTAGTATTATCACAATGCTTGAGTGCATTAACACCCCACAAACGGAACTCTTAGATATGATTACATTTATCCTGTACCCGATACACTTGCATAACAAGAATTTCTAGAGGACCGTGTTGAGCTCTGGGACTTGAGAAGAGTGTAGTTAATACACCGAGACTTGTAGCGTACTGGACAGTCCTGTTCTCTGAACTTTCCGCTTAGCACTACCTGCATTTGTAAAGTGGCTGTTTCTTCCAGCTGTCCAGGTTTCGGGTACTGACGAGATCGTTACAAACACGCAATCAAGCCGAGCCTGTTCACCGATCCATTAAGACGCTGTTTAGCACCAACATGGGTTGAGCGGGACCAATTCTAACGGAATCCCAAGGGGATGACTAGTATCTTAGCAGGTGTAAAGTCATACCGTTTCATCTAATTTAAAACCGTCACGATTATTTCTATTTAATATCTTTGGAAATTATTTCGAGGTAAGCATTCAGAAGTTTGAGATATATTTGTCAGAGGTAAATGTAAGAACTGACGGTTACTTTGTTTTTGTTTGTTTTTTGTTGTTAACGCCGCACACAGCAGTATTCCAACTATATGAAGGCGGTTTGTAAAAAATCGAGTCTGGACCAGACAATCCAGTGATTGACTTCATGGGCAACGATCCAAGCAATTGGGATCAATGACATCCACCCCATCCCGTTAGTCTCCTCTCACGACAAGCATAATCGCCTTTCACGGCTAGCATGGGTTGCTGAAGACCTTTGTGTGTGAGTTCATTGAGAGTATGACCTTTCATAGAGTGAGAGCCGACATTGCATAAACGCTGGAGCTTGCGACAATGTTTGGCTCTCATGTTGTGAACGTTCACACTCAAATGAACTCACACAAAGTAAGATTCAATTCTCATACCTTGTACTTACGTTTGTGACCGTGAAGATCCGGGGTAGAATAGGTCTTCAGCAACCAATGCTTGCCGTGAAAGGCGATTATGCTTGTCGAAAGAGGCGACTAACGGGATCGGGTGGTCAGGCTCACTGACTTGGTTGATGCATGTCATCGTCTCCCAATTGCGTGGATCGATGCTCATGGTGTCAATCACTGGATTGTCTGGTCGAGACTCGATTACTTACAGACAGCAGTCATGTAGCTGGAATATTGCTGAGTGCGACGTTAAACAACAAACAAACGATACTAACGCTAGTTGGTACCTTGAAATGATGTATATGCACATTTTCTCTTGATACGCGTGACCTCATGTCTACACAGACAGAAATACAACGACGGAGTTTCTCAAAACGAAAGATGATGAGGGCATGTATTCCTTACAGTAACGTCCTTTGTTTGGTTACAACACCCATTTGAATCATATCCTCTTTAGATCAGCAAGGCCTGTTTTAAACAACCTACGCAAGTCAGTCACAGTGGCAGTACGACGTAATTCATTTACTTCAAGTTCAGAACGTCAAAATGGCGTCGATCAACGAGACGAGGGAGATTCTAAATGAAGATCAGGAGATTTGCTGTTATTCAAAATTGATTTGAAAATTAGTTTAAAAATTAATTATTTAAAAAGTCAATTCATATATTGCTACTGAATGCTGACGTGCAGGGCGTGGAGTCAAACAATAGGAAAGTACCAAGTTATGTAGTTAACTGCTAGGGAATTTTCTGGTGTTTCTACTGGAATGTGGAAGTCGTTATGTGAACGATAACTGGGAACTGAAGAATCTCATTAAGAGTTAGTGAGTGAGTGAGTTTGATTTAACGCCGCTTTTAACAGTATTCCAGTTATATCGCGGCGTGTCAGCTTAATGTGGAAGGAAAGCCCGAAGTGATGCAGGTCTCAGACGTTTACCACTTCGGTGAAACCCACGAGCACGGGTATGGATTCGAACCCACAATCATAGGTTTCTGGCATGCCGGAGGGACGCAACTCTGCACAGCGAATCGCGGCGCCTTAGACGACTGTGCCACCCGTGTTCCCTAACCATTAAGAGGACAGAATGTCAAACATTCAATTCAATACAAAATACCGTCTCAGCCTATTACATTATCATTGATTTTCATCTCACTAAGAAAGATTTAATAAGGTCAAAAATATTCCTTAGAAATATTAGAAGTGCATACGGAAAAGTAAACAGATCACCCATGTGCCCGTCGTACACTATAGATCTGAAACCTGACTCTGGGATGTTCAGTCTCTGTTCACTACATTGGCCTGTCTCATACTGCACAATACACACTCTTCAACCCAAACAATATACAAGTCACTCACAGATTCGTTATATCAAGCCTGTACTGCATGTTGATGCTGTGTTAGGTAACGGGATCTGACTAAAACATGCAAATATCGACAATTAAAGGCCTTCCTGTGATATGAATAGACCATTCCGGTGGTGTCTTCTGTGTAATCTTCCTGTAAAGTCTGTAGATTGCTGTACGCACTTAATAATTTTAAGTTGGAGAACAACTTAAAACATTGGAGCCTGCAGTAATATCGCGAGGGCCAAAGGATATATTGGCATATTTTTATAACACGAAAAAGGAATGCATATATATTCTTAGGCATTACACAGAAACAGTACTTAACATAAAAGATGTTTACAGGTTTACAGATTGTGTTGACACCACAAGGCTGGATAGTTGAATCAAGAAGTGAATGCATCTCCAAGTGTTACTTCAACACGACTTGCCCCTCCGTATTTTACCAGGCCTCCTCCAAGACGTGTTACTTGTCAGATGCAGTTTACACTCAGGATGACCTCGACGGTTCAGCTGACATGCAGTATCTGGAGTGGAAACGAGGTACCATTTTCATTTCCTATTTGATAGTATTTCAATGCACTGGGCGAATCCAAAAATCCTTATTAAAGCAAAATACAGCTTCTAAAATATTGAATTTTTTTACCTACTTAACATTAATTTTACAAGCCACATATTTGTGATAGTTAATTGCTTTGGGTGTTCATGAAGTAGAATGGACAGGGGTAATGGAATCGTAACTTAACGCCATAGTCATTGAAGGCATCAGTATGACAAGATGAACCAGTGAATGCGGTATGAATGCTTTTGTACATCTTCAAAATGATGGTCTTCGTGTCGTTCCATACATTATTGCTTAGCAACACGTCTCCAATACTTCGTTACAATAGACCATCTGTTCTTTGGTGTTTTCTGTGCTAAGTGTGGACAATAAAGCAACACTGAAATACTTGGTGTTTTTTTTTCATAAAGTCAGCAATTAAGACAAGGTTACATAACAGAGTTTATTGAGGTCGAATGTGTAAAGTGAATACCAATACAGGCACCTTAAAATAGATTATATCTACCCAGGAACCGAAAGCTTTGGAGCATAAGGACGTCCAGAGATACAACATCAAAGAAATTAGGATAAGCAAATAGCTGTCACAGAATCACAGGTCGCGAGGGAAAGACGTTTCAATATGAAGATTGTAAGCGGCTAGCGGCTGGCATGCTGCAAACAACTTGTCTTCAGAGCAGTGCTGACATTAATAAACTGACGTCCAAAAGAAACTTTACCAACTAAAAATATAAATTTCAGACAAAGTATAATTTTTTTTCGATGAAGTTTATCTAAAACACATAACCTAAATACAACAATAGTGTATGCAGAAAATGTTAATCGTCTGTTACATGTTTGCGAGATAACACGCGAAAAATTGAAAAACACGTGCACCACGGACAACTGCAAATGCACGTGCGGGTAAGGGTATAAAACGATTGTAACGGCAAGTCAGACATCCACAGTAATAAAAAAACACAAAAGAAATGCCACGACTCACAGTCGAACAACGTGAACGAGCCTTTGGTATGGTACAAATGGGAGCCACCCACGCCCATATTGCACGAACCTTCGGTTGCTCCCGTGTTGCCGTTACCAACTTGGTGCAACGTTACAGACAGACAGGGCGGACCGCTGACAGGCCAAGAACAGGCAGACCCAGGGTGACCACGCCCCATGATGACCGGTACTTGCGTACCTTGCACCTCCGAATACGCTTCCTGACAGTGACGTCATCGGCGACAAATGCCTTAGGTCACAGGGTTAGTCGACAGACAGTGACCAGGAGACTTAGGGCTCATGGAATTAAGGCTTTTAGACCATATAGAGGACAGCTATTGACAGCGCAACATCGTCGTCTGCGATTGAGATGGGCCCGGACTGTATGACGTTGGCAACGACGTGACTGGCAGAGGGTTGTCTTCACTGACAAAAGTCGATTCTGTATGTTTAGGGCTGATGGAAGACAACGTGTTTACCGCCAAAAGGGGTGAACGAACGGCGGTGTGTTGCGTGCAGGAGGTCGGACCATATGGTGGAGGGAGTGTCATGGTGTGGGGAGGGATCTGTGGGCAGGAGAGCACACCGCTGGTCATCGTTGACGGAAACTTGACAGCTCAGCCTTACATGGATAACATTCTTCGTCCGGTTGTCCTACCATTTCTCCAACAGCAACCACGTGGTGTCATTTAGCAGCATGACAACGCTAGAGCCCATACAGCCAGAATTGTCACTAACTTCCTCGCAGCCAACAACGTCAACGTCCTGCCGTGGCCTGCACGCTCACCCGACATGTCCCCCATAGAACAACTCTGGGACTTGATGGATCGTCCTTTTCGACAGCGACCACACTCTCCAGCCAACCGGCAAGAACTGATCTTGGCCCTCCAAAAAGAATGGCGTCAAATCCCACGTGACCTCATCAGACGACTGACTTTTTCTGTTCGTCGAAGAGTTTTTGCGTGTATTGAGTGGTCACACACGCTACTAATGACTTGTTATGGAACTTGAGCGATTGTTCATGTACTCTGCCTATTGTCCATGATTCTGAAAGCTCGAGTTGTGTACCACACCCAACTTTTGGTGCTCTAACGTCATTCTCGGTCGCGGTATGATTGTCATTTTCAGTGTTGATTATGTTGATATATTGATCTTCTCAATACACTTTACTTCATGCATGTATGTTTTGATGTTTTTGAGCAAGAGTGATTTCAAACTCTGGTAAAGTTCCTTTTGGACGTCAGTTTCGTTTCGGGAGGGGAGCAGCACTTCCATGTGTCTGTTAATTACTCAATAGGGTAGTAACGGCTTAGTCATTATCTGGTTTTGCAACCAAACAGGCTGCTTTTCTACTTATTGCCCTGTCACACTGCAACGTATAGCAGTAACGTATGTCGACGTATGAGAATTTTTGCCAACGCTGAAACACGCTATGGATAAGTTAGGTGTAAGTTGTATGCGTTAAAAGCACGCTGGTATACGTTGTAGTACGCCGAGGCTTAAAAATATTTTTGTGAATGCAAAATCTTTTCGGCGTATGGGAACGTATGAATTATACTTTGGGCATACGTTAGAGGTACGTTCTAAGTACGTTTACATACGCCAGATATACGTTACCTATACGCTGATATACGTCGACATAAGTTGGCCGAAGGTGTACTGTACAGCTAACGTTTGGTAACGTATGCGTAACTTACTTCTAACGTATGTCTTACGTATACATCCAAAAGTATATGGCGTATTAGACGTATGTCTGACGACAAAATAACTTATTTAACGTATTTCTAACGTTTAGCTAGCGTATTTGTACCGTTGTACCAGAGTTTTGGAGGTTTCTGTATATACTGGGTCCCGGTCAATACCTCCTCATCACTTCTGATGGAGACATCATCGAAGATAGAGGTGAAGGGTCCTGAGAGGCTGCACCAAGAAGAAACCATTCTCCAACATTAGCATGACATCCTCCAATTGACACTTTACCAGATCTTGCTCGGTCCCTGGCAGGTTTCTTGGGAGGCATCTTGATGATGTTGACAGGGCGACTACTGCTTGATCCTGAGAGGCTGCACCAAGGAGAAACCATTCGCCAACATTAGCATGACATCCTCCAATTGACACTTTACCAGATCTTGCTCGGTCCCTGGCAGGTTTCTTGGGAGGCATCTTGATGATGTTGACAGGGCGACTACTGCTTGATCCTGAGAGGCTGCACCAAGAAGAAACCATTCGCCAACATTAGCATGACATCCTCCAATTGACACTTTACCAGATCTTGCTCGGTCCCTGGCAGGTTTCTTGGGAGGCATCTTGATGATGTTGACAGGGCGACTACTGCTTGATCCTGAGAGGCTGCACCAAGAAGAAACCATTCGCCAACATTAGCATGACATCCTCCAATTGACACTTTACCAGATCTTGCTCGGTCCCTGGCAGGTTTCTTGGGAGGCATCTTGATGATGTTGACAGGGCGACTACTGCTTGATCCTGAGAGGCTGCACCAAGAAGAAACCATTCGCCAACATTAGCATGACATCCTCCAATTGACACTTTACCAGATCTTGCTCGGTCCCTGGCAGGTTTCTTGGGAGGCATCTTGATGATGTTGACAGGGCGACTACTGCTTGATCCTGAGAGGCTGCACCAAGAAGAAACCATTCGCCAACATTAGCATGACATCCTCCAATTGACACTTTACCAGATCTTGCTCGGTCCCTGGCAGGTTTCTTGGGAGGCATCTTGATGATGTTGACAGGGCGACTACTGCTTGAATGAAGTAATTTGATGAATGAGTGTACACAGCAAGTTATTCTACCCGTTTTAGGCATTTTTCCTCTACTCTGAGCACGCTAGTCATACGTTACTCATACGCTGGGCATACGCTGACCATACGTTGAACACGCCAGACACACGCTGGCAATACGCTTTTATACGCTTTCATAAGTTATGTTTAAGTCAGTGATAAGCTACTAATACGTTAGACATGCGTTACATATACGGTAAACTCGTGGATACGCCAAAATCATGTTTTTTATGAAGGCTCGACGTATGACAGAGTACTCACTGTTTTTTATACGCTAGGGGCAAGTTACTCGAGAACGTTGCAGTGTGACAGGGCCATTATCAAGTCAAATTAACAGTGTACCATGTCTCTGTGGAACAAGTAAATGTATATATAACAATTGTTTTTCCACTAACAGATTTCTACTTTTTAGGAGATGGAATATAATGATAATTATGTAGTGAGCGTGCCAGGATCAAAGAAAGGTATCTGCATCTAAAAGAAGTGTTTTCCACTTAAAATGTTTCTGCTTTGCGAGAATCCACTGTACATCTCAAACTGTACTGATAGTTTGCTGAGAAGAGGACGTCAAAATCCAACAAGTTTCACAGTGGTGGTCAATGACATTCTATTGCTGGTAGGGGCGCCGCTTTGCTTTTCTGAGACGTTGTCGTATGTCTATTTTCGGACAGAGATACCAATACGAAAAGAAAGCAAAAAATGTTTTGATCATTCAGGGCGGGTCAATTTTATACTACAGATACGTCAAACGTCTGCAATGTTGCATATCATATGATATCCCATAGTGACCGAGCGAATCCTACTGAATATGCACAAATAGAACTTTGAAAATGTTGAACAATGGCAGGGAGGACAATACTATAGATGACCCGTGAAGATTCCGGGGTAGAATAGGTCTTCAGCTACCCACACTTGCCGTAAAAGGTGACTATGCTTGTTGTAAGAGGCGACAGATCAGATCGGAGGGTCAGGCTCGCTGACTTGGTTGATACTTGTCATCGATCCCAATTGCGTGGATAGATGCTCATGATGTCAATCACTGGATTCTCTGGTCCACACTCGATTATTTTACCGACCGCCGTCATATAGCCGGAATATTGCTGAGTGCGGCGTTAAACAACAAGATACATACACATACATACATACAATACTATTGACATACTAGTACTCGTTCCAAGAGACAGTGAACGGGCACACAGAGTATACGTAGGTCAACGAAGCTCGGATAGACAACGCCCTGTGGTCATGAAACGTCTTTGCTGTTTTAATTCTGGAACTTGGACAGAGCCAGATTGTGGAGGACGACATTCTGGACTTATGTGATTTCCAGAATACTATTGATAAATGTTTGATAAACTGGGCTCCGCCTTAAATATTCATATCATGAATGGTTGCACGAGCCGCGACACTTTCCATTAGCGATACCTTTACGTACGCTTCTTTCAACCTTTGATAGTCATAATGATGTCAATTATTCAAGTTCATTTAGATTTAAATGGAGACTGGTGAAGAAGAAATATTTATCCACTTTATATCTCTTGTTGAAAAAGTATATGATGCCGTATTTACAAATAATGATGAAAGAATCGCAATATTTTGGTGAGGCACTCTCCTTTGTTGTGAAGAATGAAGAAAGCAGTTCCAATTCATATGAAAAGCAATGGTTTTAATGGGTATGTCAATTACTCAAACAAGAGATATGTACATACCTCAACAAATTCATAAGAGACAAAGACGTGCGATACTAGAATTACAAATATTTACAAAACCACGAGCCGGGAAAAGAAATTTGCATTTCTTGAAAGAAAATAGTTTGGAAGATAACATTAAGTCCGTTGGAAGAAATTTTGACAACCCTTGGAACAATACATTCAAATTACGGATCTAAAACTAATATTGAAATTGATAAGTGGTATGATCATTTCAAAACTATTTTCAGTGGTAATGATGCTACAAATGATTCCTGATTTGCCAATTACAAAGGAGGACATTCAAAATGCTATCTATGGATTAAAAAACGGTAATAGACCCTGCATGGGTGATCTAATTCAAGTGTTTTAAACATTTGGTTTATATTATACACCCATCCTTGAATTACGTTTTTAGAAAGGTTTTATGTCGCAAAAGAGTGTACTAGTGGTGTGATAATTCCAATACATAAATCGGTATCATGTACTGATGCAACAAACAGTTATCAAGGAACTTCTTTTCTGAGTGGTTTTAGCAACATATTTGTTTCTGACACCAACAAAAGGCTTACTCTGTCAGATTCACTAGATAAAATTTCGGAAGAACAATCATGTTTAGACAAGCTTACTCATGCACGGACAAATGTTTTTTTTTATACTTCATGTGATTATTCACCAATGTATGTAGAAAAGGCGAAACATTTTGCAATATTTGTAGATTTTTATCCCGTTAACAAATTAAATGTGGTCATTGTTTCATTCAAATGATGTGAGTAATAAAATGGGAAAATAATTACGCAATATTCATGAAAATGTGTTAGAAACCTGATATATTTACATGTTACATCGCTGTACGCCAAGGCTGTATTCTTGGCCCCTTTCGCTCTGTTTCCATCAATAAACTTGCTGCATAAAATAAGGCTAATTGTACTGATCGTATACAGCTGCATCCAGTACTGTTGAGATAGTTTTTGTTGCGTTTAGCTGATGATATGGTTATGTTCTCTAGTACTATAAACGGTTTTGGAAATTTGATTGATCAACTGGAGATGTACTGTTTTATAACTAAAAGTAATTTTACCTGGGTTATTCACACCTCCTTACTCCTTGTAATTTACAATAATGGATCGGGTGGTCAGGCTCAGTGATCGGTTGATGGCGTGGCGTTGTGCCACGACCGCGTGGATCATTGCCCATGATATTAATCACTGGATTGTTTGGTCTAAACTTGATTGTTTTCAGACCGCCGTCATAGGACTGGAGTATTGTTGAGTGCGTCGTCATACAGCAAACAAACAAACGCTTACTATTATTAATGAAAACTGTGCGAGAGGCGGTTGCTACCGGCAGAGCACGACATATTCGAGTCATTTTTTAATCGCTATTCAGCATTTTTTTTAATGCTGAATAGAGTGAAGATCCCGTGAAGATCCGGGGGTAGAATAGGTCTTCAGCAGCCCATGCTTGCCAAAAAAAGGCGACACTGCTTGTCGTAAGAGACGACTAACGGGATCGGGTGGTCAGGCTCGCTATGGTTGATCCATGTCATCGTATCCCAATTGTGTGGATCGATGCTCATGATATCAATCACTGGATTGTCTGCTCATGATATCAATCACTGGATTGCCTGGTCCAGACTCGATTATTTACAGACCGCCGTAATATAGCTGCAATAATGCTGTGTGCGGCGTAAAACAACAAACCAACCAACCAACCTATGGAGAAAGTTTTGGGAATATCTGAGACTGATTATTCTTTGGCGTTGACGTTTCCAGTTCGTAACGTGTCTTTCAAAATACCTTTCGACTACACGTACACTGTGAACGAGTTTGTCAATGAGCTTAAAACATATCATGTCTCTCTAAAAAAACCCAAATAATCAATCAATATCAATTACATCGATAGGACCAGCTTTCACAATGCGGTTGTAGGGCACCGATTATTGTAAATCTACGTTAACGTGTGGTAGATAGGATAGTCGTAACGCTGAGATCGCTTTACGCACGTGAACACCCAGTAATCATTTGTGTAACACAATTCGTCCGCATTCATTCCATCGCGTCTTCCACGTGACATAACCTGCATAACGGACTGTTCCTTATTTGGTAACGAGACTGGTAACTACCCGTGTTTTCCAAAAATAGATCCTGGGCGTGCCCGTTTTACGAAGGGAAACAGGTTATTGCAATCACATTCATGGCGCTATCACGAGTTAAATAAGTGAGGTGAGATGAAATGGGGTTTACCGTCCTGTTCACAATTGTTGCACTTGAATGTTGGCAAGTGCGTGTGGTTGGTTGGTTGGTTTGCTGCTTAACGCCGCACTCAGCAATATTCCAGTTATATGGCGGCGGTCTGTATATAATCGAGTCAGACAATCCAGTGATTGACATCGTGAGCATCGATCCACGCGATTGGGATACGATGACATGCATCAACCACAGCGCGCCCGACCTCCCCATCCCGTTAGTCGCCTCTAACGACAAACATAGTCGCCTTTAACGGCAAGCTTGGATTGCTGAAGATCTATTCTACCCCGGATCTTCACGGGTCCAATAATTTAGGGGAAAGGCTGTTGTTGCTAGCCTGGTGTTTGTAAATCATAACGTTAGAGCCATGAGGTGCGGGCAGGGTCGGTACAAACTACAGACAAGTCAAACAAACGTCAGCAATGTCCTCCATGTTCAGTGCGTTATGTTACATCTCTGGATATGAGCGATGTGGATGTGTGGATCGAATGTTGTCGTATCACCATGGTTGGTTGGTTGTTTTACGCCGCACTCAGCAATATTCCAGCTATATGACGGCGATCTGTTAATAATCGAGTCTGGACCAGACAATCCAGTGATTGATATCATGAGCATCGATCCAAGCAATTGGGATTGATGACATGCATCAACCAATTCAGCGAGCCTGACCATCCGATCCCGTTTGTCGCCTCTTACGACAAGAATTGTCGCCTTTTACGGCAAGCATGGGTTACTGAAGACCTATTCTACCCCGGATGAACATATGTTGAATAAGGTCAAGTATGAATACTAGTATGTCGTAAGTAGTTGTAAGTACAGATCATATTTATAGATGTTGGCCTTTACTTAAATTTTATATCGGCATCACAACATCCTGCTCTAACAGGGGACAATACTCCACGATCAGGGCCCACTTGCACAAAACGATCTTAGCGCTAAGACTATCGTAAGATCCTATGTTAAGATCATCTCAGCGCTAAGATCGCTTTGTGCAAGTGGGCCCTGGAGCCCAATTCTAGTGTAGGCTGAGACGTAGTTAATGTCATGTGTAAAAACTAAGCCATTGTCTCTGTGTAATTATGGAAATCATTAACATAGGCATCATACACAAAGGTTGATTGAGCAGATAACCAGTTTGAACCGTTCACGAGGTAGACCAAGATTGCAAGGACTGACAATTCTTCATAGCACAGTTTTAAAAAAACATTATCTGTTGCAGTTCGAATGAATTGTCTCTGTATTCAGTTAATACCATGTGGGCAGTACCGGAAATGTTTAACCTTACAAACGCTTTTCATAGCCTGGGTATACGTTTTGATGTGTATGTATTTCTAAATGAGGTAAAACAATCTTCACATAATTCGTGTGATACTCGAGTTTAAGTATGTTTATATTTGATATTAACCAAAAACAATTGAATTTTTTGGGCTCCCCAGAACCGAAGTTATATTTTAGAATTTTTAAAACATTTTCCAACAGGTCGAGAAAGCTGCTATTCTGACAGCCTATCTTGCTGATTATGCTACTTAGATTAAGAATGAAGGTTCATCTTGTGAAATGCGAAGAGTGTAAAGTATTGTTTAAAGAATATTAAAGTGACCCAACTGAAACTTTGTGTCTGACAATTTTATTTAGGCAACTTAGTCATTGTTAACGATTATGCGAAATACATCTAAGAAATTGCTTCACCCAATAAATGGATACTTTGAAAGAATCTATATTGTTTATAAATGTTTAAAGGTTGTCACAATGAGATCATCCTGTCCTCTGAAACCATACAGACGTTATACACAGACAGGTAAAACAATACTACCTTTTTTTGGTGCCACAATATTTCACGACATATACAATTCGCCAAAGGAAATAACTCGGAGATTGCTGTCTGCGGCAACATTCATCTCACTTTGCGGAATGTTATTTGTAATGGTCAAGTGTTTTTTCCCTTCACAAAGAGTTGCAGATCTTTATGATAATAACATTAGTAATAAAAACAAAACAAGCAGATTTTCTTATGCTGTATTGATTTGAAGATGAGAATAACAATGATGACGATGATATTAGCTCTAACTAATGTACAAAATACAATGTCATAAAAAGTCGAAGTGGTTGTGACCAAAGTATTACATAGAGTGATGAGTAGGTCGAGACAAGCAGACTGTCGATGTTGGACCATGATGCCGACGGGAATTCTGCTTGGAGAGGCATCGTCTTAAACGACTTCTCGAGATAACAACGGAGTACGAGACAAGCAGACTGTCGATGTTGGACGATGATACCGACAGGAATTCTGCTTGGAGAGGCATGTCTTAAACGACATATCGAGATAACGGAGTACGAGACAAGCAGACTGTCGATGTTGGACCATGGTGCCAACAGGAATTCGACTTGGGTCATATACAATGGCGTCGTCTTAACCGATATATGGAGATAACCTATATGTAAGCAACCTATATGTTAGCACAGACTTTAACCTTGTTTCACACAGTTATTGTGTACACTCATATCATTGGTTATACCGTGTAGTTATATGTACATGCATTTTCAAAGAAATAAGTTTATTATTTGCCCGTGAAGAAATCCCTCGTTTAATAAACATACAGCTGTATCACACATTGTGTAATACCAAAGCGCGTGCTTATGTAATGTGAAAAATAAAATTTTACGAAAAAATATTGAAAACTCTCAACATCCCCGAGCTTATCGCTGAGATATCTTTTATGAAACAGACCCCTGAAGGTGGGCCATGGTATGGCATGAAATTAATAAGTATAAACTTTTGAGCTGTTTGAAGTATTATTCTGTTACACTCGTGAATGGTTCTGGTATCTGACAGATACCAGAACTACACACTCCTTTCATACATTTGGTATTCACGGGAGCTCGTTTAGTATTCTACATGTGTATGAACGCTGTTCAGAATACGACACTGCCAAAATGAAACAAAAGCTAATCGTTATAATTACAGTACTGATGGCATGCTACAACAACCACCCACGATGGACGTTTCATATGTACCCGAGTGAATAAAGCCACAAGTGTTAGTCTGGATATAATTTATGCTGTTTCAGACTTAGTCTGATCGTAATGACAAATTGTCTCCCATGACATCGAAATACGTTAATATTACAACGGTGGTGAAATACGGTACATACGTACAAAGACACTAACAAACATTGAAGAGCTGACTTCGGCTTTGAGGGTCAAATCTGTATGAACGTGGGACAAACGATAACTGAAGAATGCTCATGGCTGTCGTTGATCTGGGCACGTAGCCGATGGTTTGTGCGGCCTTGTTTATTATGTGTTTAATATTTGGTGAAAAAGCCGATGTGTGCGGCAGGAAAACATTCAACGTTAAAAGTAACTCACTATTAATCATGAACAACTTGACGGGACGCTAAGTTTCATGTTTTGCAAAAATATTGTTTTGTAAATTTCTGTTCTTCCATGGATGAATCTGTCTGGTTCTTTACTGTGGCACCGTCTACAGTTCACTGTACTTTACACGACTGATCTTTAAGTCCTGAACCTGGATAACAAAATAGACATGAGGTGGTGAGGTGAAATGAGGTTTAACGTCGCGTCCGAGATTATTGCACTTATATAGCGACGTGCATGTACGTATGTGTGTGTGTGTGTGTGTGTGTGTGTGTGTGTGTGTGTGAACCTGGATAACAAAATAGACATGAGGTGGTGAGGTGAAATGAGGTTTAACGTCGCGTCCGAGATTATTGCACTTATATAGCGACGTGCATGTACGTATGTGTGTGTGTGTGTGTGTGTGTGTGTGTGTGTGTGTGTGTGTGTGTGTGTGTGTGTGTGTGTGTGTGTGTGTGTGTGGCTGCTGGTTGTAGTCTGGAGTGATAGTGCTAGCCCACTGAGATACCATGCCGCAGTTTAACATGAATACCCCACTCAGACACAGTATACTGACTCCAAGCCGACCACTCCTTGTTTTAGCCCCTTAATGCCGAACGCCAGATAGGGCAAAAACAAGTACCATCTTTTCAGGTTTTTAGGTATGACGCGGGCGGGGTTCGAACCCTGGACCTTCCGCTCTCCGGGCGGACGATCTGTCACTAGTCCACGGAGGCGGTCAAAATAGACATGAAGTTCACATGATAACCAGTTATTAAAAAACGAAAGATATGTATTCCAACAAGTTGCTTGTTTGTTTGGGGGTATGTTTACTCGTAGACTGTTAAGACTCACCCTGAGACTGTTGCGACTCACCCAGGGACTGTTAAGACTCACCCTTAGACTGTTAACACTTAACCTGAGACTGTTAACACTCACCCTGAGACTGTTGAGACTCACCCAGGGACTGTTAAGACTCACCCTGAGACTGTTAACACTTACCCTGAGACTGTTGAGACTCACCCTGAGACTATTAACACTCTCCCTGAGACTGTTGAGACTCACACTGAGACTGTTGAGACTCACCCTGAGACTGTTAACACTCACCCTGAATCTCATCCACATCCTTGATGTCCTGTTTACAGGAGGGGCACTGCTTAACGGTCGCCACACACGCTCTGCACAAGAACCTGTGGCCACATGGCCTGAGTTGGATGTCCACTATTCTGGTCAAACAGTTGGAACAAGGAAGGGATAGAGTTGGTCCACCTGGCGTTGATGCTTCGTGTTGAGTAGACGTGCTCGTTGACGGGGACGCTGAAGCACCTGATGCTGACGAAGATGACTGTCCCCTAAAAAAACAACCTTATTACAGATACAACTTTTAAGAGAAATCTAAATCTTTGCAACAGGCTGTGGGGTTGCCTTGTGGTTAAAACATCGCCACACTGGAGATGCGGGCTTGATTCCCCCCTTAGATACAATGCGAGTAAATACAAGCGACGTCACACTGGAGATGCGGGCTTGATTCCCCCCTTAGATACAATGCGAGTAAATACAAGCGACCAAACCCACTCGATAGTAATAAAAAATACAATGTACCATATTTACTCATTTTTGGTGGGCCTGCCTTGATATTGCTGGAATATTGCTAAAATAGCGTGTAAAGTCCAACTCACGCAATCTCTCTGGTTGTGTAGACATTGTGTGTGCTTACTTTGATTATTCTCCAACCAACTGCAACCGACCGAAACTCGGGCGACCTCACCACCTACATCAACTAAACTCCCACTTCAGCACAGATGCACTGTTGTATGAAACCAGTATGCACAGTCAGCTACACTTCACATTACCGACACATCAATCACCATACACATGTCTGTGTAGATATCATTCGTACATGGCGGGAATACGTCTACCCATATATTTATACATATCTGAAAATGAATATTGGGGTTTAGAAAGAACGGAAAATAGACTACATATGAAATATATCGCCGCCATGTAAACATATACTACATATGAAATTTATCCCCGCCATGTAAAACAATAAATGGTTAATTGTGTATAGTAGACCATCGTCAATCCGGACAGACGTATTCCCAGTGAACTCGCCGGCTTCACAACTATGTAATATCTATTTGTCACCACTCGACCCTTTCCGTAACCGAAGACTCGTCCCCCTATCGATGATTGTTATGTGCGAAAATACGACAAACCAACCAGAATGCAATGCGCGTATGACTTCAAGTACTTCGGACAAAATGTTGATTTTACATATGTATTGCATTAAAAAATATACCCAAGATGCAGTTTAATGTGTTCAATGATACTGTATGATACTGTATGCCCCGATGTGTTTTAAATAACATCTGAAATATATATGATATATGGGGGAAATAATACGCAAAGAGTTAGACGGAACCCAGTCGCAAAAATGGTCACGAGAGGAGCACGAGTTGCTATTCGGCTTGTCCCGGAATAACACGAATGTCACGAATGTGTAATATCCTGAATGTTATATAAAGACCTCCAAAACAGCTAACGTCTGGAAAACTGTTTTTCCAGACTAACAGAGACTCACTGTACGGTTTCTGCAACAACACATGGTGATATGACAACATTCGATCCACACATCCACATCGCTCATATCCAGAGATGTAACATAACGCACTGAAAAGGGGGGCCATTGCTGACGTTTGTTTGACTTGTCTGTAGTTTGTACAGACCCTGTCCGCACCTCATGGCTCTAACGTTATGATTTACAAACACCAGGCCAGATACGACAGCCTTTCCCCTAAATTATTGGACCCGTGAAGATCCGGGGTAGAATAGATCTTCAGCACGCCAAGCTTGTCGCAAAAGGCGATTAACGGGATCGGGAGGTCGGGATCGCTGTGGTTGATACATGTCATCGTATCCCAATTGCGTGGATCGATGCTCACGATGTCAATCACTGGATTGTCTGGTCCAGACTCGATTATTTACAGACCGCCGTCATATAGCTGGAATATTGCTGAGTGCGACGTAAAGCATCAAACAAACAAACGTAATCAGATCACGAATATTTCGCACATCACAAGTCACAAGTCACAAATTAAAGTGTATGATACGGTACAATAATGTTAAATGTGCTAAATTGATGTACATCTGTTCCGTGAATGTTAACACGGCTGTCCTGATAGTTGAGTCGTCGTTACAGTCAAGGGCTGTTCTCCCCTGGGCGTTTCTTCTGTATATGTTCGCTCCTTTCTGTAAGAGGAGGCACGCTATTTTGATGCGCACCTTGCTTTCGTCAGGTCTCGGAACCTAAAACAACATGTATGAACCTCAATTCCATGGCTGTGTACCACAGTTCGTGTACCTGGCCAGTTCCACATCACTGTCCCAATTAATCCACCAGACTATTTCACCCGTTCAAAAGACTATTGTAACGGTTATGAGACTCCACGAACGTGTTAAAAGACTGCATTCACGATAAATACACAGCCTAAACCAGTTATCTGTTTATATGGAGTAACGGGAATGAGAGTAAAAAACATGGCGTATCCATGGGTAAAGTTTTTACATCAATTGGGATTTCCGAAAAGTAATGTGTTTTTTAAAAATTACACGCACCATGTAGTTTCGTTGCAATATCGTGAGCTGCAGTATTATGAATAACGCTCAGCGGAAAAGCCTGCCTACCCGACAATTTAATTTGGTATGCTTTACATAGACACAACTCCATACCCATAATTCTTTAATCCAAACTTATTATTACTTATTTATTCTAAACGCCCGAAACAGAACACGTAGCCTTTGATTTATGTTCTTGTAGTGAGTATGGTTTTACGCCGCTTTTAGCAATATTCCAGCAATATCACGGCGGGGGACACCAGAAATGGGCTTCACACATTGTAGCCATGTCGGGAATCGAACCCGGGTCTTCGGCGTGACGAGCGAACGCTTAAACCACTAGGCTACCCGACCGCCCCTTATGTTCTTGTAGGTACATGAGGTGTAACTGCCAAAGAATACGCCAAAGGCGCTGTATCTTGGTAACATGCCGTACCATAAGGAATCGAATAGCCGGGTCCCTCTGTGGACGGATGGTGAAGTGCAGAGGCGTGTCCCCTGCGTTGTCGGCGACACTGACATCAGCACCTAAGAGAAAGTAACGATGAGAAGATAATGTTGACAGAAATATTCACTGAGGTGTATAGTCCTAGTTCAAATGACGTCAATCTTTACCAACGACCGATCTGATCTTTGGTCTTCAAATGAATGAATGTACATTATGCCACGCCTGGTCTGGATATGCCGAGATGACCCTAGGTCCGACTGTGATATACTTTGATCTATACTGTAGGTCTGGCTGTGCTACACGTCTGTCTGGGTCTGGCTGTGCAACACGTCTGTCTGGGTCTGAGTGTGAAACACGTCTGTCTGGGTCTGAGTGTGAAACACTTCTATCTGGGTCTGGCTGTGCAACACTTCTATCTGGGTCTGAGTGTGCAACACTTCTATCTGGGTCTGAGTGTGCAACACTTCTATCTGGGTCTGAGTGTGCAACACGTCTTTCTGGGTCTGAGTGTGCAACACTTCTATCTCGGTCTGAGTGTGCAACACTTCTATCTCGGTCTGGGTGTGCAACACTTCTATCTGGGTCTGAGTGTGCAACACTTCTGTGTGGGTCTGAGTGTGCAACACTTGTATCTGGGTCTGAGTGTGCAACACTTCTATCTGGGTCTGAGTGTGCAACACTTCTTCCTAGGTCTGGCTGTGCAACACTTCTGTCTGGGTCTGAGTGTGCAACACTTTTATCTCGGTCTGGGTGTGCAACACTTCTATCTGGGTCTGAGTGTGCAACACTTCTATCTGAGTCTGGCTGTGCAACACTTCTGCCTAGGTCTGACTGTGCAACACTTCTACCTAGGTCTGTCTGTGCAACACTTCTACCTTGATCTGACTGTGCAACACTTCTACATAGGTCTGACTGTGCAACACTTCTACCTCGGTCTGACTGTGCAACACTTCTACCTAGGTCTGACTGTGCAACACTTCTACCTAGGTCTGATTGTGCAACACTTCTACCTAGGTCTGACTGTGCAACACCGTGCATGACTCTGGGCTGGGATTTATATAAGAGACAGATTATTCTATGCTTTAAAACACGCATATTTATCTCTGAAAGAAGGAGCCTGTTTCTGAGGGGGAAAACCTTAGGACAAATTTGTTTTCAAAACAAATCCTTTGCCCCCATCCCGTTCCCTCATACTATAAAATGGTCGCCCCTTATCAAAACATTATTTGTCTGGAACTAGTATAAGCCCCGTCTGTACATGGCAGTCATGTCACGTATATCCATACAGTAAATGTCACATATTTGTCAAGTTAAACATCACCCATGATAATGTATTTTATCATTTCAACAATCATGCACGTGTGACGGTGGCACGTGGTGTCCAAATGATGTACCATACATATATCACTCCCCATGTGATTTCGATTATGATTAATGCTTCATTAATAGGTGTTTTACTAGTCCCAGAAACAAAGTTAAGTCATCTTATTTGAAAGCGTATCTACAAAATAGAACATAAAATCAAAATGGAGCCAGAACAATGCTGAATGTCATTTTAGACTTGAGTTAAATTCATTTCTTAATTTCGTCTCTTGGGTCTGGGAGACATACTAGGAGTAGCACTACAGATGCATACAGAGTGTGAGACCCCTGTAGCTGGTGGTTCAAACTACTAAGTATTAGTGAGTGAGTAAGTGAGTCGGGTTAACGCCGCTTTTAACAGTATTCCAGTTATATCGAGGCGTGTCAGCTTAATGTGGGAGGAAAGCCCGAAGTGATTGCAGGTGTCAGACGTTTACCACTTCGGTGAAACCCACGAGCATGGGTATGGTGCTGACAAACCTAGAAACATAATTGGGGCGAACCCACAATCATAGGTTTCTGGCGTGCCCAAGGGACGCAACTCTGCACAGCGATTCGCGGCGCCTTAGACGACTGGGCCACCCGTGCCCCCACTAAGTATTAGTTTATACGATGTAAGTATTATTAATTACAGAACCAGCGGCATGATGTGTTTCAAATACCTTTCCTTAATAGTAGAGCCACAGTAGTGTCATACAGCCCCGAGCAGGCCAGAATTAGAGGTGTCACTCCATGAATGTTTTGTGCATTAACATTCGCCTTACCCTGAAAAACAAACATATCTGTTGCGAGTATTACCCTTCATTCTGTTTTTTTGTGATGCACGGAAGATGATATTGGCTTAGGGAGAAGGAATCTTGGTCGTGATGGAGGATACCAAGATAGGGTTTTACGTGTCTGATTGTGTCAGACATCCTCTATTGTCCAGGGATATCTCGCAAGTGACGTCATCATATATCTCCAGCTTATCACTGCATCAATCTCGCTGAAGAGAAAAACTATTTTTATCGGACTCCACACGAAGCTATTGTGACGTGGGTCTGGGGTATTAATCAAAATAGCAGGGACAATCGAGGATGTGTGAAATCTAGGACACGTATTAATACGCTTGTAGTGAGTGAGTACGGTTTTACACCGCTTTTAGCAACATTCCAGCAATATCACGGCGGGGGACACCAGAAATGGGCTTCACACATTGTACCAATGTCGGGAATCGAACCCGGGTCTTCGGCGTGACGAGCGAACGCTCTAACCACTAGGCTACCCGACCGCCCCTAATACGCTTGTAACCAAGCCAAACTATATGTAATGAAAAACAATGGAATAATACATCTTTAATAGAGTCCGTCATTTCTGTATTTAATCATCGTCTTACCTTTTCGATGAGAATAGTGGCACAGTCGGTGTGGCCATTGTTAGCAGCAATATGTAGCGCCGTGAACCTTGTATCCACCATCCCGAGGTCGACAACATCGAGTGGCGTCACGGCCATCACCCGTTGGAGAATTCTGTAATAACACACCAGAAGATGAAGCATGTATTCGACAGAAAACATTTTTGTTTGAAGCTGTCCCTATGGCACAATAATCACTTTTATTGTGAAGATCATTGTTATCGTAACAGGTAATCAAAAGGATAACTAGTATCAATTGAACGATATCCCGTAGAAAATAATAATGTGGGACATAATCTCAATATCAATGTTGATTTTGTTGATGGTTCTGTACTGCTGGACGATATAGAAATGAGTGTCAACCAAACGAAGTGCCAAATCAAATCGGCCTAGTTTTTGAAGGAGTGGCTATCTGAACGACCACTGCATCGAGTTTATGCGCAGTGGGGTGATCAGCAACCCTGCAGAGTCCTTCGCTGAATTCGGCTGGCCTGAAAAGTGAAACAGAAGGCTTTCTGTTTGATGCTCAGGAATAGTCACTTCCCACTCGAAACCGTCTATGTGTGATTTTGCATGAAAATGTAAATATAAAATGTGGATTATGCAATGAATTTACTGAGACAAAACATTGTCAGTGGATGCCCAGCTTTGGCACAAACATAGTATCTTAAGCGACATGATGGAGTGGATCGATCCTTTTATTACCGTCTTCGTCATGCTTGTGGTTTAAACACAGAGGTCCATCCATGGTACAACCCAGAATATGTAGAGGGCGTCAGGGAAAATGATAAATACGTTGGAATAGGCCCGTATATAGCCTCAGACGTATCCAGGCCAATAAACCTGATCTTGTCCTTTTTGATAAATCCAATAAAATAATGTTAATCATTGAATTTTTTTGTCCCCTTTGACACTAATGTGTTCGACAAAATTCAGGAAAAACATGGCAAATATGCGGAGCTCGCTTTCGAAATGTCACGCTTGCATCCCAAGTACCACGTTGTACGACTCCCCATTGTTCTCGGTGTCTTAGGTTTGGCTTCTTCGGGGGAGACCCATTCGTTGTCTGGGCTGCGTTTAGAGAGGGCAAGGGCCCTGAGCTAACCAGCCTGACTGTTCTAGGATATTCCAAACCCTCTTTGCTGCATTTATTTATTTATTTTAATCTGTGAATAATAAAAATATTTTTTTTATACTACTACTACTACTACTACTACTACTACTACTACTAGTAGTAGTACTACTACTACTACTACTACTACTACTACTACTACTACTACTACTACTATACAATACTTAAACTACACACAAGCGTTACATCATTATGACCTCGGCCAAAGTATCAGTGAGCAGTCGATTTCATTCTCACCAGTCTGACTGTTCTAGGATAATCCAAACCCTCTTTGCTGCATTTATTTATTTATTTTAACCTGTGAATAATAAAAATATTTTTTTTATACTACTACTACTACTACTAGTACTAGTACTAGTACTAGTACTACTACTACTACTACTACTACTACTACTACTATACAATACTTAAACACCACACAAGCGTTACATCATTATGACCTCGGCCAAAGTATCAGTGAGCACTCGATTTCATTCTCAGCTCCCTAGGGAGTATACAGCCTAAGCTGCCTGTACGAAGAAGGGTAACCCTTAAGCGTTTTGTATATATGCCCATTCAAAGCAGTAATTATCAAATGGATCAACCTACTCATAGTTCCCTGTCAGTGATGCCAACTGCAGGTTGTTGAAGTTGCTTTGGTTACATATTCTGTGATCAATATTTTCAGCTTTGAGCAGCAAAGACAGCAGGTCCTTTTTACCCATTCCTATCGCGACATGAATGGGTGTGTTTCCATTCTTGTCCTAGGAGAGAAAGAAAAGAGAAAGTGTTATAGTGGTAAAGCAGGACATGCTTACCCTTTTCGCGAACACCTGGTGTCATTATTGAGATTCAGTGATCCGTTCAAATAATTTTCACCACTATTTTGCCTTTTACCTCCAATGGCATTTGCTTCGGCAAGTGCTGGAGACATATTATTCTCTGGAGTTGATGGATTATTATCTACATCTTCCTTTAACGCCGCCCTCCGCAATATTCAAGCTATATGACGGCGGCCTGTAAAAACATCGAGTCTGGACCAGACAATCCAGTGATTGACAACATGAGCATCGATCCACGCAATTGGGATCGATGACATGCATCAACCAAGTCAGCGAGCCTGACTATCCGATCCCGTTAGTCGCCTCTTACGGCCAGCATGGGTTGCTGAAGACGTATTCTACCCCGGATCTTCACGAGCCTTGTATATACTAGTATTCAGTTGGCATACATTCTCAACGGTGGATCAATCTCATTATAGACCCATGGTTTACTCCAATATGATACCTCTCTGTTTGTCGCCGTGCTTGACACGGGTATCGTATCGGAGTAAACGATCTGGTTATAATAATATTGATCCACCTTTTTGGAATGTATGCCAACGGAATATGTCAATCGTTTATGATAGGTCCTACCGCATCCATTTTAATGAGACGAACATATAAATCATGCTTCAAGGAACTAGATATTCCCGGGGTCGCCTATGTAATACGCATCTTCAGGATTGAGACTGTCAAGCCTTTATCAGTCTATTTTTTACACTAGGTAGGGAGTAATTTTTGTTAAGGAGTTAGTATTTCACCTTATGGGGCATCGACGACACGCATTATGTGTTGTGTTAGCCAAAGAAAAGGCAATGGTTAATGTTGGTTTGTTGTCAGCAATATCAAACTGTATGACGGCGGTCTAATAATAAATAAGCCTTTATGTAAACCAATTTCAAAACCATCCGTAATCTATTTACCTTGGGAAATAGGCACAATATTTTTTAAACCGCGTTTAGCTCATTGACAAGCTCTCGCGAAAACGTATTTTGAAGGACAAGCTACGAACTGAAAAGAATAATAATTAGTCTCAGATATTCCCAAAACTGACTCCATAGTTTGGTTGGTTGGTTGGTTGTTTTACGCCGCACTCAATCCCGTTAGTCGCCTCTTACCACTAGCAATGAAGGTCAATGAACATAAGATGACTTTGGTACTGATATTAATCCTTGCTAACCTCAAACAAGGACGACTCGAATGCCAGTGTTAAGGATTTCTACATAATCGATCGCAATCAGGTCATGGTTTGGTTTGGTTTGTTGTTTAACGCCGCACTCAGGAATATTCAAGCTATATGACGGCGGTCTGTAAATAATCGAGTCTGGACCAGGCAATCCATTGATTAATATCATGAGCATCGATCCACGCAATTGGGATCGATGACACGCATCAACCAAGTCAGCGAGCCTGACCACCCGATCCCGCTGGTCGCATTTTACGACAAGCATAGTCACCTTTTACGGCAAGCATGGGTTGCTGAAGACCTATTCTACCCCGGAATCTTCACGGGCCCAATCAGGTCATGGAAGTCGATCGCGTTCCGATCACGATGAGGTTGGAACACAATATATACGTCGAGGAGATTGGTTACGGAAACGAACGCTATTCTGACGCGACGGGACCGTGATGAGGTTGGAACACAATATATATCTTGAGGAGATTGGTTACGGGAACGGACGCTTTTCTGACGCGACGGGAACGCGATGAAGTTGGAACACAGTATAATATATGTCGAAGAGATGGTAACGGGAACGGACGCTATTCTGAAGCGACGGGATCGCGATCGAGGTGAAGTCAAATTTGAAGTGTAGTGCATCATCAATGAGACTGAAATAATTAGTAGTGCATCAGCATTGGATGGATAAAGGGCTTTCACAGCGTCCTTACTAACAAACTGAGATGCGTGTTTCAGTTTACCCGAATGTTGACATCTGCTTTCCTCTCCACCAGGAGACTGACGTGTTTCGTCCCTTTATTTATGACAGTCATGTGTAACGGAGTGATGCCTTGCTGACCCGCCAGGTTCACGTCACTGCCTCGCGCCAACAAGATCTCGAGGACATCATCTGCGTCTCTGCAGGAGTAAATGTTTAATGTAATATTCTGGACCTGATCTGACCTGAGACACATGTTGCCGTAGGTTCAAATAAAATACCCAGGTTTCAAATACTCCAAATACGCATATCGGAAAAGGCAATACGTTTATCCCTAAAATTCACCACTGGTATTCGCCACAGACCAATACATAAGGTGTAGCGCAGTGGGCTTTTACCTGAAGAGGGCGTGTAACAATGGCGTCTGTTGTCCCACATCCTTCTGGTTGATGTCCACTCCTTCATCCAACAATTGCTTCACGACATCGACAACGCCGGCGGAGCAGGCGAGAATCAGGGGCGTTATTCCATGATGAATGATATTTTTCTAATTGGAAGGAAAAAAACAACAATGATCAAAATAAAAATTCTGTTTTTGGTCCTGAAAGGAAAGACACCTGCTTGTTCGAGACAAATAAACACTATGTTTACATTAAAAAACTTGATACATGTTGATTTCATTTGTCATTACAATGTAGATGCGGTCTGTATTAGATCGATGCCCACCACGTTACATGATGACAGAAGGAACCGTTTTGTGACGCGATAAGAGCATTCATTGTGGTAAAATTATACTAACTGACAGAAAATGCACGACGTCGTTCAACCTCTCAATTATTTCCATGCGGAAGAAGCCGCGCAGCCTTATGAAAATTGACAGTCTTCGTAAAGAAGCTATAGTATTTCCTCTATTAGATGCCCGGGCGTCTATTAATTACGTACAAGCCGTTGACCCGACGTCTATGAGAGGCGTCTAATCTGTTTCATGCTGGCACAATGGCAATTCACTACCTCACTGAATCCCACATTCTACAGGCATACACAGGTTACACTTGCAGGAAACAGTTATTATTGTGTGAAGGGAGTTATCATTACATCACGTAATTAAATGTCATAGGGATAATTAATTTCATCAAACGATGGCCCCGACGTCTGATGGAGGCCCGGCTTCTATTTTAGTGATTTAAGTTTTTCCCAAATAAAGTTAAAAATAAAACTTTAATAAAATAAAATAACTGGTACTAAACATCTGACACACAATATTGGGGATTGTTCTTAACCTGACATTTTAGAATAGAAAATGAGGAAGAGGGGTTGGAAACCTTTATAATACAAGATATGTTTCATCTTTTCTGTAATCATTTTAATTCCAAACAAGGGGAGTCATTTGAACCCAGTGGGGGAGTTAGCTGAACTAGAGGGAGTGTTTTGAGCCTGGCTAGGGGAGTCATGTGGGGGCCTAGGTCCATATGAGTCAAGATTCAAATTTAGGGGGAGTCGTTTGAGCCTAGTGCACCGGCGTCAATTAGAGGCTGGCGTGTTTTAGATCCTCGACGTCAAATAGAGGAAATACGGTATTAATTTTTTAGAGCCTGCACTTACCAGTCTCTCATCCAACTTAAAAATCATCATGAAGAGGCTGAAGTTCTGTTTGGAAAAAGCATCAAACATGCCGTTTGCCTTTGCAATCAGGCCTTCGTCTGTCGTGGGGCTACCGTCCACCATGGTGGGTAGGAACACATCAGGGCTGGAGTCACCTGAAATCATATCGCACCTGTTCACCATAATTTGTTAAAATTTCAGTAAAGCTTCATTAACTCGCACTCCTTCAATCGATAGAGACAGAGTAACTTCAAGTAGAATCACCTGAGGGACTAAGGTTTAGTTGTCTCAAAGTGCGGATAACTCGATATACTGTCAATGCTTCCCAAGACTTCAAGTTTCTTTGTAATAAATATTACATAAACCGGACTATAAAAGGTGACTACATGTTTTGAACCTTTAACGCTGTTTTATAACTTGCAAATGCTCGCTGACTTGGCTGATGCATGCCATCGTATCCCAATTTCGTAGATCGATGCTCATGATATCAATCACTGGATTGTCTGGTTACAGACCGCCGTAGTATAGCTGGAATATAGCTGAGTGCGGCGTTAAACAACAAAAACAAACAAAATCTATCTTAAGTCTTGAGGTTATCTTATGGTAACCTATCAATGTGCTGTGTCCATCATCCAGCTCTTCCAGGTTGTCCTCTCGCTGTGGTTGGACTCGACTGCAGCAGGCAGGACTGAAGTGCCACACAACTCTGCCGAAACTGACCACTACATCACCGAGTGGGTTGACCGCACGGACCTTTCCAACCTTGCCAAGTGTCTGAATGACCGTAAGATTCAATTTAGCAAATTGTGAAGTGTGTGAGTTTAGGTTGAATGAATTCAATCATAGAAGTCACGAAACGGTCATGCAAATATTTCTCATCATTGTGCAGGTTATGAAACATGTAACATGTGAACGATTTCAGCCCGTAAGTGGGGGTGAGGTGATCTTTTTGCTCAATGTCTGAATGACCGTAAGATTCAGTTTAGCAAATTGTGAAGTGAGTGAGTTTAGGTTCAATGAATTCAATCATAGAAGTCACGAAACGGTCATACAAATATTTCAAATCGTTGTGCAGGTAATGACACATGTTACGTTTGAGTGAGTGAGTATGGTTTTACGCCGCTTTTAGCAATATTCCAGCAATATCACGGCGGGGACACCAGAAATGAGCTTCACACATTGTACCCATGTCGGGAATCGAACCCGGGTCTTCGACGTGACGAGCGAACGCTTTAACCACTAGGCTACCCGACCGCTCCTGTTACGTTTGAACGATTTCAGGCCCGTAAGTGAGGAAGAGGTGTTTTTTTGCCCAATGTCTGATTTTGTATCTGTTTTAATCCGGTATTATCCGGATATGAATGCCAGGATGTCCGGATTTGAGGATGAGTTATCTTTTCTTATTGGAACGTTGCCAACATGGCAAACAAAAGCTATCATAGACTTACGGCGTCAGCTTTATGATAAAAGGAAGTACAATGCGACACCTCTGGTTGAAGGTATATGTCAACATCAGTACTTACCAAATGCAGAGATAGATTTAACATATTTAAACGGTATTGGTGTGCTTTTGAGGAAAGTAGGTGTTGTAGACCCACCATTGACATAATGGGGCTGTATCCACCATGGCCCAATTGAAGTCGTCTCATTTCATTGACATCTTCAATGATCCGCACACTATCGCCTTCCTTGATGGTGTCAATCTGTATACAAAGTGTCGAAAGATTAAAGGATGAGCTTGGTAAAAAGCTAATTTAAACAGTATCATGTCATCTTGTCGGCGTAATGTGGGGACGACTCGGTTCAGTTCTCATATTATCAACTACTGGTTTGTCTGACGCGTATCCGACCCGTGAAGATCCGGGGTAGAATAGGTCTTCAGCAACCGATGCTTGCCATCAAAGGCGACAATGCTGGTCGTAGGAGGCGACTAACGGGATCGGTGGTCAGGCTCGCTGACTAGGTTGATGCATGTCATTGATCCCAATTGCATAGATCGATGTTCATGATGTCAATCACTGGATTGTCAGGTCCAGATTCGATTATGTACAGACCGCCGTCATATAGCTGTGATATTGCCGAGTGCAGCGTTAAACAAACAAACAGTTCTAACGCGTATCCAATTAATTACTACGACAGTCGTCCACGCCAGCTCTATAGGTGTGTTGTCACCAGGACGCCTAAAGTTGTACTGCAGGCGATACTGTTGTTTCCCCATACCGGAGAAGGAGTGTGTCTCAGTAGCGAATAGGTGAGGTGAGGTGAAATTGGATCGAACCCCGGACCTTCCGCTCTCCGGGCGGACGCTCTACCACTAGGCCACGAAAGCGGTTCAGTAGCGAATAGACAATGACTAGAGTGAGTGAATGAGTTTTCATTTTACATGATGATTATCATATTTCCTGGAGCGAGTTTATACGCTACCTTTTTCAACGCCTTTTCATTAATGATATGCGTTCCAATTTCCAACAGTCCTCTGATTGGCCACTGGAACGCCACCTCCACTTGGCCTGGCTTCTTGCAGCCTTTCACAGTTCCCAACATCGGCAAACACTGTGTACACCGGGAACATGGCCATTAGCGTCAGTATACTACCATTTGAAACTATTTGAATTTGATGTGTGTCAAGGCGTAATTGAAATTGCTAGATAAGTTTCTGTGAAGAAAGGAGAGGACAGGGTACAGTAAGGTCCTTCTTCGGCCTACAGTATCTGCCTCATCTGAGGAATGAGCTACGCTATCAGAAATCATTATATAACTTGTGCAATTTGTGTATTCAACAGGTGTGTGTCTTGGACTTATAACACTAAATGCACAGTTGCCGCTAAAATGTTTTAAAACAACTTATGTTAGAGGTTTTCTAAAATAATACTTGAACACGAAAAAGTCTTTTTTCAGGCGTTGTAGATGGAGACAACACAAACATGGGGTAAAAGTCTCCCTCATTCCTTTGAAAAATCTGATAGTTTCAGTCATAGCCATTCATATGTACTTGGCGATGCCAAAAAGTCCGAAACGAGCAAGTCCAAGAAAATTAAAGGCTAGATGTCATGTATTTAGATATAGTATTTAGATAGAACAATAAAAGTGTTCGGAACTTACAAATTTGATATTTGCAGTGGGTCAAGAATGCCCTTATCCTAATTTGTGGCATGATGAAGTAACTGAAAATGTATTTCTGTAGTTTTTATCTTCGTGACGATTAACTGGATAGCTTGCAGCTTGACCTTCTTTAAGATATTACTTAGTTTGCGGATCCACGCGGCCCCGTCAAGTAATGTTAATGCCACGAATAGTATGAGAGCCTATAGAAACATACGTCGAAAACAATTCTAAATCTGTTAAAGTATGGGACCAACATTATGTCTATTCATGTGATCATATTAATTATACAGATTAGATTGATGCCAATATATGAGGTGAGGTGAGGTGAAATTGGGTTTAACGTCGCGTCCAAGATTATTGCACTTATATAGCGTGTGTGTGTGTGTGTGTGTGTGTGTGTGTGTGTGTGTGTGTGTAGCTGCTTGTACTTGTCCGGACTGATGCCGATTTATAGTACTAGCTATATGAATACCCCACTCAGACACAGAATACTGACTCCGAGCCGACCAGTCCTTGTTTTAGCCCCTTAATGCCGAGCGCCAGACATGGTAACAACAAGTACCATCTTTTAAAGTCTCTTGGTATGACGCGGGCGGGGATCGAACCCCGGACCTTCCGCTCTCCGGGCGGACGCTCTACCACAAGAGCACGGAGGCGGTCGCCAATATATGAATAGACATGGTGTACTGTTTATCAATGGGATGTCTGCTACAGTTACCCTAGTCTAACAGAAAAATGGTTATAAGGATGATGTTGAAACACCTGGAGAACATGGGGATCCCAATGGCTGATGTTCTGTTGAAGCTGTTGTAGTTCCTCCACGGTCACACGGATACACACCCGGTCCCCCGGGGACAGCTGGGACCGTTGGGCAGACTGTGGCTGTTCTTAATGAAGAAAGGTGTTGGTGCTAGTACAGTAAACTACGGTTATAACGAACTCAAAGGGGCCACTAGTTCGTAATAACCGTAGTTTGTTATAAGCGTATATACAGCATCTATGCAACAAATGGTCGGGACTAAAAAATAAGTTCGTTATATCGGTCAGTTCGTTATAAGCGTGTTCGTTATAAACGTAGTTTACTGTAATACGAATGGATCGGTAGAAATATTAAACCATACAACATGGCTATGTACGAATATCTGATTCCTGTGATGAAACTGAGTAAGTTTTACACCGTCATTAGAATTATACCAACAACATCAAATATGTCTCATTTTTGGAATCGAACACTTCGGCGAGACGCGCCAACCCTCTAACAACTGGGCTACCCCACCGTCCCTTCTGCGATAAGAACTACGGAGGCGACTTTTCTACGTACAGAAAACATATATTAATTCCCTTCCTCTTTGTTGGATATATTATCACTGACTACGGGAACGAGTGGCCCAGTGGTCTCAATCACCGCGTCATTTTACAAATGTACCAGGATCCGCTGGTTGTGGGTTCGGTTTTGTCCGTGCGTGCATTGATGTGGACGTTTCTACAAAATAAGCTGATACCACCCGATATAACAACTCTACATTTGAGTGAGTGAGTGAGTTTGGTTTTACGCCGCTTTTAGCAATATTCCAGCAATATCACGGCGGGGGACACCAGAAATGGGCTTCACACATTGTAGCCAGTACATTGATCTTCGGCGTGACGAGCGAACGCTTTAACCACTAGGCTACCCGACCGCCCCCTCTACATTTGAAAGCCGCGTTAGATATGTTTCATGTGTTAGAGTTCAGGTATTGATATCTCGTTTTTTTATATCAAATAAAACAATATATATCTATACCATTCTTTGCGCCATGTGTTGCTGCACTTTCGGACCCGGTGAATAATCGTAAATGATCCCTGTAGTAAAACGTCCCTGGAAACTCTGTGACAGCCTTGACCTCCACCTTGCTCTCATGTCCAGCTCGGTACGACCCAGTGTTGCCGCAGTTCCACTCCACTTTCACCATGCTCCTAAATGAGGTTCCACTCGGGTGGTCCTCAACACACTTCACTTCACCTTCAGCGTCTTTTCCGCCTGCGACATCAAAATTGTATCATGTCGGTCATATGATCCGGTCATACATTGAAGCACGGCTCGTGGGACACAACTCTTGATATTTGTATGAGCAAACCACCGTCAAGTTTTGAGTCGTTTATTTTCGGAATATTTAGATATAAGGCGTTTAAAACTACATACTCTGCAAATGAAGAATTGTTTCCAAGAGACCAGAAAAAGACCTTAAAGAAGAATTAACTCCCGCAAAGTATACAGAGGAATGGGTTTTTTTAAATACTAGTAACTCACTCACGATTGTAAGACTCTAAAGTGTGCCAAACTAAGGATACACGTAATTTCAGCAATTATCATTTTGATATGTACTACTCAAAAGAAGTTGAAGAACACCCGATTTTTTCAAATGACTATAGTTGATCTGTCATGTCTGGTGCAACACACAACCTTGCGAGTGTTCTGTAGGGGCACAGGTGGCCCATTCGTCCAAGGCGACGCGATTCGCTGTGCAGAGTTGCGTCCCTTGGACACGCCAATACCCATGATTGTGGGTCATTAGGAAGTTGGATATTTAGAAAAAAAGGGTAACTAATTAAAGAATATACCCTTCGCATCCCGGCGTGTCATATCCGGGACACCAATACCCATGATTGTGGGTTCGAATCCCGGTTCGCCCCGATTGTTTCTAAGTTTGTCAGCACCATACCCGTGCTCGTGGGTTTCACCGAAGTGGTAAACGTCTGAGACCTGCAGAATTTCGGGCTTTCCTCCCACATTAAGCTGACACGCCGTGATATAACTGGAATAATGTTCAAAGCGGCGTTAACCTCAACTAACTCACTCACTTTTTCAGTAGTATTTATAAATGCAGTTTACCATCTTCATCTTTCGATGACCAGTTAATTCCCCGCGCAACCCTTGCTCTCGGGAATAAGCCCATGGCTTGTATTCGAACACCTTTTCTCCGTGGGGGGACACTGACACTAGAACATAAAACCAAGTGAGAGGAAATAATATTGTTGTGGCCTTATGAAGCATATCACAACACTTTTGTGAAGATCGTCCCAATTTGTCCTGGTCCACGTTTCACAAAGGCCTCACTATGACCTCCTAAACCTCGTCTCTTAAATCTTCGTGCCGTTTCAAACAGACCTAACTTTACACCACATCGTAAACAACCTCATTACATACGACCGACATGGGTACAATGTGTGAAGCCCATTTCTGGTGTCCCCCGCCGTGATATTGCTTGAATATTGCTAAAAGCGGCGTAAAACCATACTCACTCACTCACTCACTCACTCATTACCTACGATAGGTTCGAGGTACTTGTAACTAGATTATCTTCATAATATATATTGCGGTCATTAGGAAGTTGGATATGTAAAAACAAAAATGTGCGACTAGTTAAAGAATATTACCCTTCGCATCCCGGCGTGTCATATCTGACGAAGTCATGAGCGATATCATGTTCAGCGTTCCCATAGCACACACTGCACAGGTTGCACGTTTTGCACGTGCTGCACGCCCAGCGTGTTCCTGCTATTCCGAATACGTCACATCCGTTACAAAGAATTCCAGTATGTTGAAGTCCTGGAAAGTACGTGAAAAGCAAAACCGACAATATAGCCATGGGACATATATTTCCTCTTTACACCACATAAAATAAGATAGAGGAAGTTGTTACATTCTTTTAATTTTGGGTCTAATGAGTATTTCAATTTTTCGCTTTTTTATATGAAAACTAATCTTTTGCAGATGTGATGACAAATACGATAGTTTCTTTTTATTCAGTTCTATATATGAAGGAAAGCATGTTGACCACAATAAATATTTCAACCTTCAAAACATGTAAGGAAGATAATTTATGGACGTCAACTTCTTTGCTATGAGGAAGACAACGCTTCGGAGTATATGCTTACTCCTTCATCAGGTGAATGAATGCCATGAGGCTTTTGTTGTTCTTACATGTACATATATATGCTTTCTGCCTCATATCATTCATTCAACTGATGAAGGAGTAAGCAAATACTCCGAAACGTTGTGTTCCTCATTATAAAGAAGTTGACATCCATAACTTCTCTTCCTCATGTGTATCACTTCTAAATGCCTTTCAAATGCTTGATTCAAAACATATGCTTTAAATCTTACACGCGTTTGCATACACATACATATATAGCCACAGTATCCCTATTAGACTAGATTCAATTCACAGGGAAAATAATTAAAACATACTTTGGAATGATATATTAGATGACACATGTGGTGCAACCATTATCTCACCTGTGGGCCCAGTGTCGAACACAAGCAAGTCGTGTTTCCCATGTGTTCCATAGCGATATGTACCACTGTTTCCATTGTCCCATAGCACTTCGCAGGTTGGCTCGCCTCCTACACTGACAACAGTCCCGAGGTGACCTTCACCTCCGTCACTGTCACCTCCTGACCAATCAGGGCCACGTAGTACCCGTGTTCCGATATCCATGTTGACCGCAGTTACCCTTGTGAAAGAGTGAGTGAGTGAGTGAGTGAGTTGGGTTTAACGCCGCTTTTAACAGTATTCCAGTCATATCACGGCGTGTCAGCTTAATGTGGGAGGAAAGCCCGAAGTGATGCATGTCTCTGACGTTTACCACTTCGGTGAAACCCACGAGCACGGGTATGGTGCTGACAAACCTAGAAACATAATCGGGGCGAACCGGGATTGGAAACCCACAATCATCGGTCCCCCCCCCCCCCCCCCCCCTTATGAAAGAATCATCATCATCATCATCATCAACACCACCATCATCATCATCATCATTACTTTAACACTACAATTACCTTTATTATCATTATTTATAGATTAAAAATTAAAAAAGGCAGCAAAAGGGGGTTTGGGTGATCCTGACAAAGTCAGGCTGGTTAGGCTCATCACCAGCTCAGGGACCTTGCCCCCTCTACACGCAGCCCAGACAGAGAATGGGACTTCTCCCATGAAGCGCTCTCTTGTCACACCCACCCAGAACTTTTCGGTGAATGTGACAACACTGCCTTCTGCATTACCCAGATTGTCAGAAGGGCTGTATTCCTGGCAGTAAACCCGGGTACTCTCCCAGTCAACAGATTGGGAGGTACCAAACCTAAGGGACCGAGAACAATGGGGAGTCGGACAACTTGGCACCTTCTTCTTCTTCTCCTCGATTATCATTAAAGTTGTTGTCCAAATCCATCGGATAGCCTAGTGGTTAAAGCGTTCGCTCGTCACGCCGAAGACCCGGGTTCGATTCCCGACATGGGTACAATGTGTGAAGCCCATTTCTGGTGCCCCCCCCCCGTGATATTGCTGCAATATTGCTAAAAGCGGAGTAAAACCATACTCACTCACTCACTCCAAATCCATACCACAACACGATTGCAAGTTTAACCAAGGAGGTTTAACATATATATTTTACTACCTTATACTACCTTTTCGACCCCCCCAAACAAACAAAACGCTTATAATTAATATCAGGATACAGAGGAGAACTGTCAAAAAGATCTCGACCCGCAACCGCAACCGTAACACAAAGTACTTCGTCCATAAGGTTCAAGGTTCGTACCACTCGGCCACACAGTACAGTACCTACTCTTGCATTCAGAATATGGACAGTCAGTTTCCACACTCTCGCATTCAGAATCCTTCAAACAGGCCGATTACACTCACTGTCGTAAGATTGGGTAACGCGTAATTTGATCGATAACCTTTTTTTTCTAAATTTAAACGTGACACGATAGATAGTCACAGATAAGCAACTATCGTTTTGTCAGCCCACTCCTCTCTTTCTCTCTCTCTCATTGTGTACAATTTCAACCTAATGTGTCTTGGTGTGTATGAAACACATTCATGAACACATGAATTTGTGAAATATTAGTCACATACGTTCATGTCCGGAAGAGGTTTCCATAGCGCAACAGATGAAGCCATTAAAGCAATATACATAGTCGTGACCAGTAGTGGAGGGTCATAGGTCATAGTTAGTCACGTGATACAAGAATGTGTAACAAAGATTACCTAACCGTGTTATCATAGATCGCAATGACACAACACTACAAGAATATCTGCACACAATGCACCAGCGATCAAATGACGTCACCTTAACATGTATCTCTGTATATCATGAGCTGACAAGCATATGTCCACAATACAGGGAACGATGCAGATATCCGTACCAGTTACCACATAAATGGTTCACATTGGACATAGCATAAACATCGACCTGTTACATATGCTATAACATAATTCTCACCAAGTACAGTGTAATTATTGAATATATGTGACTTATTATGTGACAAACTTCCTGCTTCGTCCGAGTACTTCTATTTAAATATATATGCAGGTAACCCTGCAAGATCAGCGTCATACTGTGCGACAACACTACACATTATGAAGGCTAAGTTTGTTTCAAGATCATGGCTAGACAACCACCTACCTCCTTCAAACAGGCCAATTGATCTGACTGTCGTGAGAATGTGAAACGCTTATATGAATGGTCTAAATTTAGACATGACACGACAGTCTAAGGGAAGCAACTTTCGGTTTGTATTCTCGGGAACGGGAAATGATAGGGCGAAGCCGAATTGAATCAATGAAGAGGAATAGTCAGCATTATTTAGATCTTCATTCCCCCCTCGTTAAGATCTAATAATAACACCGCCAAATGCTACCTGATATTAGACGGGTAGATGTTTCATGTCAGTGGTCTAAAACATTAGCATGGCCCCATTCGTTCATTACGATAGAACCGTTCATGATAAGATGACATGCTTCCAGTTCTTGTTGTTATGACGTATACGTTTTAATGTTTAAATTTAAAGCAACAAATTGATTTTAATAATTAACTTTTTTTATTCATTCATAAACTTTACGTCGAAGCTAATGGCTGTTCATTGTTGTGACAATATCCTGCCCCGTTATATATTAGTTTAGATTAATGTACAGTAAACTACGGTTATAACGAACATGCTTATAACGAACTGACGGATATAACGATCTTCCTTTTTTGGTCCCGACTATTTGCTGTAGTTATGCTGTATATATGCTTAAAACGAACTACGGTTATAACGAACTAAAATTAGTAGTCCCCCTGAGTTCGTTATAACCGTAGTTTACTGTATATCTCGATATAGCATTATTGCTTTAGGTTTATATATCCGGAACACATCTATCAATATCTCCGCGTATGATTTAAAACTTGTCGGTGTTTGTCGAGGATTTAATCCAATTAAATTATCTGACTTAAATTAATAGCTCCCTAATATGAGCTATAATTACACTTAACACACTTTATACGCATATATATCCCTAAGAGGTGAATAGTTACTCTATATTCTCTTCTGGGGCATTTTGGTTGACGAGTGAGTGGGGTCTGTTTAACGCCGCTTTGAACAGCATTCCAGTTATAGCACGGTGTCAACTGAATGTGGAAGGGAAATCCGAAGTGATTCAGGTCAGGGACGTTTGTCATATTGGAGAAACCCAAGAACACGGGTATGTGCTTGTTAGAAACATAATAGTGGGCCACCGGGGTTCGAACCCACAATCATATGTTCCCGTCATGCTCAAGGGAAGCAATTCTGCATAGAGATGGGTGATGGAGATGGTTTTACCCCTGGCTATTGCAGTGCTTATCCTATTGGTGATTAAGGAATGTGTTTTTATCCTTCTTGTGATTGAGGAATATGTTTGTTATCCTCTTGGTGATTGAGAAATGTGTTTGTTATCCTCTTGGTGATTGGGGAATATGTTTGTTATCCTCTTGGTGATTGGGGAATGTGTTTGTTATCCTCTGGGTGATTGAAGAATGTGTTTGTTATTCTCTGGGTGACTGAAGAATGTGTTTGTTATTCTCAGGGTGATTGAAGAATGTGTTTGTTATTCTCAGGGTGATTGAAGAATTTATTTATTATCCTCTGGGTGATATAAGAATTTGTTTATTATCCTCTGGGTGTTTGATGAGGAGCATGTTTGTTAGCCTTTTGGTAATTTAAGAAATTGTTATCCTCTTAGTGATTAAGGAATGTGTTTGTTTTCCTCTTGGTGACTGAATCATTTGTTTGTTATTCTCTTGGTGATTGAGCAAAGTGTTCTGCTGGGTGAATATGGAATTTGTAAACCTCTCGTTTGTTGACGACGTTGCTTGTTATTTTAAACAAAAATTGTTATGTGGATAATTTAGGAATCTGTTATCCTTGTTATTTTTAACATAAGCTTTAGTGGTCCTCTGTTGTGACTGGCGATAGTTTAATCCTCTGGGTGATTATGTAATTTGTTATCTTGTGTGTAATTTAGGAATTGGTCATCCTCAGAGTTATTTAAGATTTTTTTTTAATTCGTTCAATGACCATCACATAAACAATTCCCTTCCCTTGATTTACCCATCTGAACAGGAAATATAGGACACCAATGAGGTCTCATCTTTTATATATTTAGATCGGAGCACAGATTAACAATAATAGTCAACTGTCCCTTTATGTCGAACAATACCCCAGCAGCACCAGTCTATGTGTTTACATTTAAAAACTTTTGAGGCACAATCGAGCAGGCTCTTTCCACACAGATTTCAAAGAGCGCACCACTGATGCACGATGCATGGGAGAGAGTCGGGACAGGTATATGCACGCCACAGATGCAAGATGCATGGGAGAGAGTCGGGACAGGGATGCACGCCAGAGATGCACGATGCATGGGAGGGAGCCAGGACAGTGATGCACGCCACAGATGCACGATGCATGGGAGAGAGTCGGGTCAGGAATGCACGCCACAGATGCACGATGCATGGGAGAGAGCCAGGACAGGGATGCACGCCACAGATGCACGATGCATGGGAGAGAGTCGGGACAGGGATGCACGCCACAGATGCACGATGCATGAGAGAGAGTCGGGACAGGGATGCACGCCACAGATGCACGATGCATGGGAGAGAGTCGGGACAGGGATGCACGCCACAGATGCACGATGCATGGGAGAGAGCCAGGACAGGGATGCACGCCACAGATGCACGATGCATGGGAGAGAGCCGGGACAGGGATGCACGCCACAGATGCACGATGCATGGGAGAGAGTCGGGACAGGGATGCACGCCACAGATGCACGATGCATGGGAGAGAGTCGGGACAGGGATGCACGCCACAGATGAACGATGCATGGGAGAGAGTCGGGACAGGGATGCACGCCAGAGATGCACGATGCATGGGAGAGAGCCGGGACAGGGATGCACGCCACAGTTGCACGATGCATGGGCGAGAGCCGGGACAGGGATGCACGCCACAGTTGCACGATGCATGGATTGGCTGGTCCAGACTCGATTATTTACAGACCGCCGTCAAATAGCTGGAATATTGCTGAGTGCGACGTTAAAACAGCAAACAAAAGATATGATATGGTCATCTCATAGTCACACATGCAACCAAATCACGCATGTTCTGTTTTTGAAGTCAGTTTAGTACACGCACGATAACGGCTGGTTGTAACTCGCTATACTGAATCTACGTTTTTACCAACAAAGCAACATGAAACTGCCCATTTTCTGTACATACATGCTCGAAAACTAATAAAGCGCCCTCTGATTTTTAAACAGAATGTATGTCTAAGAACATAGTATCATTCGCGTCCAGTCGGAAATATGAAGGAAAGCCGTCTGGAAGATGCGCTCTTGACTTCTGAAAACACGGATAACGATATCGATGTTCAATATGGATAACAGTTTGACAGTCATGTAATCAACTTCGTCACCAAACCTGACCACCAGATCCAGTTTACTCGCCCGTCACTCTTATATAGCTTACATCAGACCTGCTCTAACTGGAACCTAAAATTTGGAGTGAGTGGTTAGAATCACTGTCTGTACAGCGTGGTCGAGTATGTCACCATGCTCCCTAACAGGTCACTGTATTGCCGGGTCGAGCATGGACTGATGCAAAATTACTGGCTGCGTCGTCAAACAACATTTACTCTGACTCATTGTCAAAGTATCGATGTTGTTGTTGATTATAATAATTATGTACATCTGTTTAGGGCTACCTCTACACAGTGAGTGAGTGAGTTGGGTTTAACGCCGCTTTTAACAGTACTCCAGTTATATCACGGCGTGTCAGCTTAATGTGGGAGGAAAGCCCGAAGTGATGCAGGTCTCAGACGTTTACCACTTCGGTGAAACCCACGAGCACGGGTTTGGTGCTGACAATCCTAGAAACATAATCGGGGCCAAACGGGATTCGAACCCACAATCATAGTTTCTGGCATGCCCAAGGGACGCAACTGTGCACAGCGAATCGCGGCGCCTTAGACGACTGGGCCACCCGTGCTACCTCTACACAATGAATACTGTTAATACACCTGTGAATGGTTAAAGCAAAACCATATATATATATTAACCTACACGAGTCTTCATGTCACATACGTTTTGATTTAAATTGAATTCATGATAAATAAATAAGCTCCTAATTAACACTATTTCGTTTACAATGTGACTACATTGAGCGTGACAACATCAGTATTCAGACGCTACAGTCACCTACATCCGTCGAACTATGGGCGTGCCACAAATATGTGTACATGCTGCACAGACACTAAAACAGTATTCTTACCCTAAGCACGTGTAAAACACAAGCATCATAACATATTTTATCACGTGACCAGTTTATTTGCATATTAATTATCTTGCGACCAATGAAACCGCAGTATTCTTCTATGAAATGGTATATAACTATGCCGAATTTGTTGAAGAATCGGATATAGAATTACTCCCCGGAGACGTCCAAGATGACACACGCAGGGTGTTGTGGTAAGACTTCGGTCTTCGTCAAGGTATCAGCTTTCTTGTTTCTCTTTGCTTTTGTCCTCCTCCTGCTGGGGTTCGGGACGCCACTATGGAGTACTAGAGGAGGTCAGAACGAAGGACTCTGGGAGAGGTGCACCGGGAGCCTATGTGTCTCAACCCTCGATGATCCGCTTGGAGGTATGTCTAAAACCTGGAATGTTCCAAAATTACGATTTAAATAAACGAAAGTAAAAGTGAACAATGTTCTTATTCACGTGTATGAATATGATAACATTAACCTCCTTGTAACATAATGAAAACTAGGGTTCATGGATGACAACTTACTTGGACGTAGAAAGGATTCGGTTAACTCAGCGTTGACAGAAATAACCGTATTTTTAATCCTGATACTGAAACCTCGTTAACGCGAACTCCATTAACTTACAAAGTTCATACGACGTGTTTGATCAGGATTACAACAAGGCATGTGTAAAGCTTTCAAAACGGTTTATGGGAAGACGGGGCTGTGGGGTTCGAAACCATACTCACTCACTCTCTAATGGAAGACGTGTAGATGATATTTCTGGATTTGATGCATCAGTGACCAAAATGATGTCCGATACAATTCCCTTGTTTGATCAGGGTTACAGTATTCTTGTACCAGAAACCTATGATTGTGGGTTCGAATCCTGGTTTGCCCCGATTATGTTTCTAGGTTTGTCAGCACCATACCCGTGCTCGTGGGCTTCACCGAAGTGGTAAACGTCTGAGACCTGCATCACTTCGGGTTTTCCTCCCACATTAAGCTGACACGCCGCGATATAACTGGAATACTGTTAAAAGCGGCGTTAAACCCAACTCACTCACTCACTCGTAGAAAGGCTTGTTTACATACATTAAGATTCTATTGGGGAAGGAACACACCATGTGTTTTTTTAAAAATTATTCCTAGTATGTTACAGACTAAACCTGTTTTTATAGTTCTATTGGACAAGGCACATACCATGTGTTTTTTATAATTATTCCCAGTATGTTACAGATTAAACCTGTTTATATAGTTCTATTGGGGAAGGCACACACCATGTGATTGCATAACTATTCTCTGTATATCACAGATCAAGTCTGGTCCATTTAGTTCTATTGGGGAAGGCACACACCGTGTGATTGCATAACTATTCTCTGTATATCACAGATCAAGTCTGGTCCATTTAGTTATATTGGACAAGGCACACACCATGTGATTATATAATTATTCCCTATATGTTACAGATCAAGTCTGGTTTGTGGCCGTGCAAGCACTTGTAACGATTGGCTTGATCCTTGGTCTGGCCGGAGTCATACTATCGTTCATCATCATGTTTGACGTCGCATGTGCACACAAAAAGGCAATCCGGATTGCAGCCATCGTTCACGCCTTTGCACCAGGTAGTAGCAATTATTGTCGAAATAGACATAACGAGAACAATAAAAAACCCTGATAAAATGTTGTTTTAATGAACGGTCCCAGTTATAAACACCTCACTATCTGACGAACTTTGAATATTTTTTCATAACCGAAAAATGTCGATAGATAGCCCTTCGAGCAAAGGTAACATTTTTGTGAGCTTATACAGGAATACAATAAGACTACCAATATGAATGGCATTCTCAAGAAAACGTGCTGAATATTTTTATTAATATTTTAGCTGCCTTGCTGTTGTGCGGTGTGTTTGTCTACTGGATCAGAGGCGAGATCTATTTCGCCGTCTTCTATCTGGGGTTCTCCTGGGGGATCACTCTTAGTGCCGCAATCGTCTTCGTGGTCGCTGGGATCCTCCTCTCCGTCGACCTCGACCGCATCCACAACGATCACGATGAAGAAGCTGCCGACATGCCAGAAGCGCACTCTGAAGCAGCAAGTACACCTGAACATGCCTAGACCAGAACAGGGTCAAGGGCACGCTGTAGCCAGCACGTCGATGAAACGAAGGCGTATCATACGCTGATGTATATCTGTCTATTAAACTAATTTTATATCTGCCTTGTCTTGTATCATCTGCTACTAAAATGCCACTACAATAATCAGTCTGTACTGGTCGTTGATTGGCGTTAGGTTTAAGCTTAATTGGGTGTAGGTCTGGTGACGCCTACACTTGGTGAAGGGAGACAACCATTGCACTATCCCCCCCCCCCCCCCCACACACACACACACTCACTCACATGCCAACTGCTGTCATAACACACCATCGGGTATCATTAACCCACGTGTACCAATGTTGCCAGTTTATGTGAAAACCAATATTCGGATATTATGAACAGCTCACTGTTACAGAGTAAATCCTCCTCGTTACGGGGAAATTCTTCCTGTTACAGAATACATTCTCTCCGTTAAAGAGTAAATCCTCCTCGTTACAGAGTAAATTCTATCCTTTATAGAGAAAATTATATCCGTTACAGAATACAACCTCTCCGTTAAAGAGTAAACACTCCTAGTAACAGAGTAAATTCTCCCCGTTGCAGAGCAAATCCACTCCGTTACTGAGTAAATCCTCCCCATTACAAAGTAAATTCTCACCATTTCAGAGTAAATCATATCTGTTACAGAGAAAACCCTCCCCAAAAAATGGTAAACCATCTCCGTTACAGAGTAAATTCTTCCCGTTACTGAGTAAATCCTCCCGGTTACAAAATAAATCCTCCCCATTACAAAGTATATCTTTCTAGTTAAAGAGTAAATCTTCTCCTTTACAGAGTACGTCCTTCCCATTACAGAGTAAATCCTCTCTGTTACAGAGTAAATCCTTCCCATTACAGAGTAAATCCTCTCTGTTACAGACTACATCCTCACTGTTACAGAGTACACGAGCACGGGTATGCTTCTGACAAACCTAGAAACATAATCGGGGAGAACCGGGGTTCGAACCCACTGTCATAGGTTTCTGGCGTGCCCAAGGGACGCAACTCTGCACAACGAATCGCGGCGCCTCAGACGACTGGGCCACCCGTGTCCCTGCGTCATACCAAAAGAAGTTAAAAGATGGTGCTTGTTGTTACCCTGTCTTGCGCTCGGCATTAAGGGGCTAAAACAAGGACTGGTTGGCTCGGAGTGGGAACTGCGGCATGGTATCTCAGTGAGCTAGCACTATAAATCGGCATCAGTCCGGACTAGTACAAGCAACCACACACACATGTGCATGCACGTCGCTATATAAGTGGACTATATAATCTTGGACGTGACGTTAAACCTAATTTCACCTCACCTCACCTCACCCCACCTCACCTTGTTCATTATACAATATGTTGTTCTCATTTCCAGTAGATCATCCCCGTTACATAATAAATCCTTTTCGTTACACAAAAATAAGTTTCCGTTACACAATAAAAACTTTCCGTTACACAATTAATCCTTACGGCTACACTGGATATATTTCTGCCATTGACGTATCTTGTCCCGATTTGTCCTTTAAAGGGTTAATGTTATTTTATGCCAGTCAGCAATTTTACAGCTACATGTTGGCGTCCTGAAAATATCAGCGGCTGACTGCGCACCCAACACGATTCACTATGACAGAGAACTGCCAGGCCACACAACCCCAAAGTCATCAGTCGGCTCTCAGGGCAAGCGTAATACACTGGGAACATATTCTACCCTGGAGTCCCTGGGGGTGGCGTCCTTCAACGTGGGTTATTTTCAGTTGTTTTTTAATGCTAGTTGGTTAACGGTGAGGTGAAATTGGGTTTAACGTCGCGTCCAAGATTATTGCACTTATATAGCGACGTGCATGCACGGGTATGTGTGTGTGGGGCTGCTTGTACTAGTCCGGACTGATGCCGATTTATAGTGCTAGCTCACTGAGATACCATGCCACAGTTTAACATCAATACCCCACTCGGACACAGTAACTCCGAGCCAACCAGTCCTTGTTTTAGCCCCTTTATGCCGAGCGCCAGACAGGGTAACAACAAGCACCATCTTTTAACGAGTTGGTTAACGGAGTAGAACATCTACATATTGATGTACTCGTGTATATGTCCTGGATTTATTCCATGCTTTGATAGTGATAACAGAAGGCGTTGAAAATAATTGCTGATTATTTATCTGAAAAATATCTAAATAAGTTTGTTGTCATATTTTAATTTGAAGCGAACCTTAAAACAGTTATACAAGTGCACTGTGAACTATTTCATCATTTGTTTTCACGAAATACGTGTTTTCTTTCTTTTCTTGTTGAAAAAGACGCACGCGAACTATCTGATGACATTTACGCCACTTGTTCTGTAAAGAGTGAGCCTGATCGATTGAGATCAAGGCTTTAAGGGTGATGTCCATGTCTGGATAAGACAGACGTGATAGACAGTTGATAGATCGACTTATAAACCTCCGGTGACGTCACTCTAAAGTAACAGAAGATGCTTTAAAAAATTGGTTAACTTCCAAGGCAGGCAATATCAACCATGCCCAGGACCTGTTGAATACATTTCAATTGTAACATCTAGATTTAACAATTAACGTTTTATAAAGTTGCCCCTTGATGTGAACACAATTGTGTTTGATGATTGGTAAAAAGTCACAATTTTTTTTAACATGAAAATTCCATGACGTGAATCGAACCTGCAACCTCACACATCGTGTTATGTTAATATTAACACAACTTCCGTTTACAGTAAACTACGGTTATAACGAACTCAAAGGGACCAACCATTATAACCGTAGTAAGTTATAAGCACATATACATCATATATGCAACACATGGCCGGGGCTAACAAGTAAGTTCGATATATCGGTCAGTTCGTTATAAGCGTGTTCGTTATAACCATAGTTTACTGTATATTGTAACAATGATGTTTCCCTCGTTTGAAGTATTGAATTAGAGGGAAACTACTTTCTCCTAGAGGTACGTTCTATAATAAAGCGAGGTAATTATGCCAGTAGATGGCGCTGATATTTGGGGTATGTAAGGGTAGGGCTTTATGTTGTCGCCTCTCTCCCATGCTCTCACGGCAGTTCAATTAACAACATGTAAATTTATGATGTTTGCTTCTTTCTTTTTTATTATTCCGTTTCTAATATCTTTTTATATGTTTCAGACTTTTCCTTTTAGATGTGGACGTATGGCGGTGAGGCCACATTCTGTTATGGCCATATGTCTCTGTTGACAGGCCATGTATGTTGATGATACTGGATAGCTGTTATAATACAGTAAACTACGTTTATAACGAACTCAAAAGGACCACCCGTTTTAGTTCGCAATAACCGTAGTAAGTTATAAGCATATATGCAACACATGGCCGGGGCTAACAAGTAAGTTCGTTATATCGGTCAGTTCGTTATAAGCGTGTTCGTTATAACCGTAGTTTACTGTACTCATTGGTATAATTGTGTTTACTATCACATGTGTATTGTGGCTGCATTCGTAGGGAGAACACGGTTCCAGAGCTTTTTGTATTCACAAACGTTTTTATCTCTGGTTTTACGTGTCGAGCTTCAGCCACCGTTACCATCTGTATGTTTCCATATGCTATATCATATGTAATAATGGTCTATGGAGTGACGTAATGTCACTGTGTGTTGTGTGTTGCGTTTCGTAAATACACTGCCGTGTACCGCACACCCGTCTAGTGTATATTTGTGTTGTGTTGTTTTAGATGATTATTAGAGTTTGGTGTGGTCTAGAAGAATATGAATGTCTCTCGCTAGAAATGTATTTTGCATATGAACACAATGTAACGAAATGTAAAATCAAACGATAAATGTGTTTGATATTCACGCGGATCGAACAAGCCACCTTCTTATCACTTGCCCAGTGAGTGTGCCACTAGACTACAGACGCGCTGATAAACCAATGCTTTTAAGAATGCTTTATCAAGCACCCGTACGACAGCAACATATATTTTACGTCCGTTTTCTAAGGTTCCTGGAAAGTATGTTAGAAACATAAAATTGTTGATAGATGTTGTTTAAAGTTTCATCTTTCGCTTTATAAGTCAGATGAAACACTTACAATCGGGTGTTTGTGAGATTTAAAACCTTCATCCTCGGAATAAAACCTATCCTTTGGATTCGGGTTTTAAACCTCATAATCGACACCATCAGCATCAATCCACACAATTAAGATCCGAGGCATATCAGTATACTGCATCGGTTTTCGATCACACAAGAAATATTGCCCCGCACTGAGGACGATTGCATTAATATAGTTTTATCTTACCTGTTAACTTTATTTTTGTTAATGTATTTAAGAAAACTATGACGACTGTTCTACCATGTGATAGCCAACAATCTGAAAGTTGTGGCAACAGTTCGTCTCCATCGACTCCATCGTTTAGGTCTTGAGATTCGATGTTGCGACGACGTCACGTAGACGTTAGGCTTTGTGTCAGGTTTAAGTGACGTGTTTGTTGATATATCCAACTCATTCCGACCTCTCCCTGATTGACTGGCGCCAAAATCAAGTCCTCCGTAACTTCCTTCCTTCCAGCGAGTGCACCGATGACTTTCCTTTTCTTTGTCGGCTGTGTGTGAGTGGTCTTACACGCTTTAAGCAATATTCCAGCAACATCACCACTGGAGACACCAGGCATGGCCTTTACCTACGTGGGACCTATTCCGACTCTCCGCTGGTGCGATGATCAAGCAAGGCGACAAACGGAACTGAGAAGAATAGTGCAGCCTTCCTCACCGACATTCCATCAAGTACAGCTTGATATGCCATAGCTAAGGTCTCAGAAAGATATTGGCGGTATTTCCCCTGGCTGGAGATTCGTCAAAATCTGTAAAACAAAACCAACAACATTTGAATCTCTAACAAATCGCACATTTTTACAAAACAGTTAACAAAGATGACTTTCCATACATAACAAAATGCGAGCGCCATTAGGTGATACAGCATATGATGTTTTATAAGTACCATTCTCAGACAAGACGCAGAGTCCCTAAAGATCCCACATTATTTGAAATTTCCTGAACTACCAACAATTTCATTTTCCTATACGACACAATTTTACCCTTGATGGTCAATTATAGGAAAAGTTTGCAGAACGTGAATAGCTATTTATGTAAGCTTCACTTGTTTCGGCTGCGACGACTGATGAGACTGCTCTACCACCCTACGAGATAGCTGTAGGGAGAGAAAGAATACACGCTGGTCAAGTAACAAATATGGCGCTTTGCGAAAGGAACAGTCTCGATTGATGAGTTAAATGAGAAATTTGCAGTTTAGAACGAAACATTTTCGAGAAAATAACAAACGGCAAGAAGTGATATTAACTCCACAAATGACCATCGGTCATTACCATCACCATCACGTAAAAAGGACGTCAACAGTTTGTGTACGGGCTAGACACTTACGATGAAGGGAGACAATTTAAGGGGAGGTAACTTTTGAATGACAATAGTTCCGTCAAAGTGTCATGTTCACTGCGGTGAAATATCAAGTGTTATGTTCACAGCAGGGAAAATATCACTTTTCTCAACTTCATAAAACCCAGTCTTTCACACTGAAGTATATAATAAATAACAACCTTCGTCCGTTATTTAAATATGGACCATAATATCATGAACACCCTCCTACCAATTGGGATCACAACTTTAAAATCATTACGGATGCAGTCGAAGCATATATGCCCCAAAATGGGTCAAAAGGGAAGATGAATCCTTGAATGTGTTTCAGGGTTGGTTAGGTCAGTGCGTGATGTTGTCATTGGTAGAATGCACAAACTGAAAAAGACAAAACAGAATTGGAATAAACTTATTCTGTCGCAACCATAATTCATCCAAAATCTTCCTGTCCTACATGACAAGTTTGTAGTTGTTCCCACTGACAAGGCCTCAAATAGAATAAACATTATATGTAAGCATCACTACATTAATTGTTTGTTAAAAGAATTTGATATAAGTGACATATCAAATAACGCCACATATACAGCCAGTATGTTAACAGAAGAAAGAATCCGCACTAACCACCCATTAATTCTATCAACTTTGAACTTGACCAAAGAGCCATGAAAATCCATACAAATAGATATATATTGCTGGTTCCAGCTAATGTACCACCAAATCCCTGTCTCAAAGATTAACCATAATCCTTATACAATCAAGGAAGTATTTTCTTTTTATTAACAGTAAAGTATTTATTTGAGGCAAGTGGAATTAATACCATGTGGATTATCAAAACATCAAAGGATTTGCTTGGAATCTCATAAAAGAACTAAGTTCTGTCAAAACATTGACTTTTGAACACTGTTCACCACTATCCCACACGACACACTTAAAGATAACTAAAGACTAAGATGCTTGTGGTAAGAGGCGACTAACGGGATCGGATGGTTTCGCCGATTTGGTTGATGCATGTCATTGTATCCCAATTGCGTAGATCGATGCTCATGTTATCAATCACTGGATTGTCTGGTCCAGACTCGATTATTTACAGACCGCCGTTATGTAGCTGTAATATTGCTGAGTGCGGCGTTAAACAACAAACAAACTTTGTTCCCGAGTTTGTTCAGGTGAATACTTGACTTGCCTTTGTATGTGTTTGTAACGGGTGCCACCAGATACACTGCAGACTACACTTGTTATCATCACTGTTTGATAGTGATTCATTAACACATAATTCTAATGTAATCGGAATGGTACAATGGACTCTGCCTTTAACAGAGATTTCCAATGATCATGGAAAGGGTTTAGTCGCTTTTATTATCATTACAGCTAGGCTTAAACATGCTGATAACTGGTTTCATCGGAGACTCCAACCAGAAATTTGGTCAAAAATACATTATGATTGTTTCAAACTGTGTTTTGACATTAGTCAAACAATGGTTATAACATAGCACACGATGCCACACAATCAATTTTGAACATTCACGCCATTTTACTTACACAAACGACACAAACGTGAATGACAGGGACCTAATTTGCCTCGGAATCCCCGGGTAGGGTAGAAAAAACTCGAAAAGGTCGGAGTGGAAGTTTCTTGGAGATTAACTCTTTATTTAGAACTAAAATATTCATAACTCTTGTTTTCAGGGGAATGTTATGCATTCGGAACACACCATTGAACAGTAAAAACATATAAACTTTTTACTTCATTATTAATGGAACTGCCTCCAGTGACTATTTCATATAAAAGAAACAAAGCCCCAGATAATTTGACTGCGCTGTACGCAGTGTGATCACAGCCTGACAGGATTTGACATTTCTAAGTTTGCCCTTAACGTTAAACCAAAACCTAACCACACCCTATGCATAATTTGGAATGGAACACATAAATTGCTGGCGAAGCAAACATTAAACCGGATCATTGCAGCTATACTGATTAGTATGTAAACTTATACGTCAAGTTTCAGGCAGTATGATGTGACCTGAGTGACAGTATGCAATGAGTAGTCGCGACACGATGTATGTATGTGAACTGTATCGATATAAAGCTTTGGGTATACTGCTTTTCGTTTAGAGGCCATAGACGTCACTCCCTGCGCCAGTGTTATGATTGATCAGACCAGCGCCTACCATCATCACTGAGCAGAAGAAGCAACTCACAGGAGCCTGGAAGAATAAGAACGTTCAGCTTTAGCGTCGGCGAAACAACACAGCAATCATGCACAAATGTTGTGGAAAGACTTCCAAGCTTCTGAAGGTGTCAGCACTTGTCCTCTTCATTGCGCTTATCCTTCATTTGATTGGATTTGCCTCACCATTCTGGAGTCAGAGATTCAACTCAAATGAAGGTCTTTGGGAAGCTTGTCAAGCAGGAATATGTCTGTCCACTGACTCATCGCCTCTTCTGCAGAGTAAGTTTTTATAGGATTTTGTCCTGTTTTTTTTTTCATGGCAGATATATTAGCATGCGTCGATTAAAGTCAGAAATTCATTTTTCGATGAGTGTAATTGATACCAAATATAGGCGAAAAACTCTTTTAAGCATCATAGGAAAGGTTAAAAATAGAGTTGTACGATTGCCTTTTTCTTGTTCATTTCATTTTAGCCACCCTCAAACAAACACGGTGTTTACTTTCTGATGCCCTGTAGTCTATGATAATATGTTTTGAAGCAGTAACCGGAAAAATAACCTGTCTCAAACAGTCCCCGGTCGCTTCACAGAATGCTGAATGTCGAATCCTTACAATAATACAATGTTGGAAAATGGACAGTCGGGATGGAATCCAATGCAAGAAGTATTTATTAACAGACACATATTGATGTATTCCAGCTCAAGAATGGTTCAAGGCAGTGCAAGGGGTGATGATCGTCTCCTTCATCACTGCTGTAGTCACAGTCATCCTGACGCTGGTGTTACTGTTTGCTGCATCCCTGGCACGATGTGTACCTCTCATCATTGCCGCACTAGCGTTCGCCGTAGGCACAGGTAATACACTCACTATGGAGTGAGTTTGTGAAATTAGTTTAACGCCTCTTTGTTATTTCGAGGCGGTTAGTTATGTCACGGTGTGTCCTCACGTGGGAGGAAAACCCGAAGTAGTGCAAGTCACCAATTTGTGAAACCATCGGCCATGGTGCCGATTTTGATGATGAAGCATGCTTCATTGAAAACATGAACCGTCATCAACACATTCGCTACAGTGTCTATATACAGCTTCGGTCTTCAAACCTTGCGCATCTGTTCATGTTGGGCGACAGGTTCATACGCAGTGCAAGCTTGTAAACTTTACATCTCTGAACTCAAAATACCGTTTAAACAGTGTATGGTTTCAATGAACTCATTGACAAGATGGCGTTTCAGCAATATATGGTCTCGACAGGATCTTGATTGCAACAAAGGTCTCTTTTGCAGCACTCGAACAACGTACAGGTGCACCCACTGGCAGTAAAACATACCTTTGTAGTTTTACGCTTAATAGCTTTCATCGATCTGACCCGTGAAGATTTCGGGGTATAGAATAGGTCTTCAGCAACCCATGCTTGCCATAAAAGGTGACTATGCTTGTCGTAAAAGGCGATTAACGGGATCGGGTGGTCAGTCTCGCTGACTTGGTTGATGCATGTCATCGATCCCAATTGCGTGGATCGATGCTCATGACATTAATCACTGGATTGTCTGGTCCAGACTCGATTATTTACAGGCCGCCTTCATATAGCTGGAATATTGCTGAGTGCGGCGTTAAGCAACAAACCAATCAAATCATCGATCTTGAGAAACTATCAATGTCTGTACTTCACAGGTATCTTCATCCTGATCGGCGTGGCGGTGTATGGAGTTCAGGCCAGTGTGCTGTTTGAAGATCTGTTTGGTCAAGAGTTCGAAGTCGGCTTCGCCTACATCCTGTCAGTCATCTCCATCTTCGGCTACTTCCTTGTGGCTCTCATGCTGGCTGTTGATATTGACCACAAAGTGACCAAGGACAGAGAGAGTGGCGAGGTAAACTCTTCGTACGTTCTGAGAGATTATTATGTGTTGTGAGTTTGGTTTAACGCCTCTTTGAACAGTAGTTCAGTGATATATCGGCATGTCATTTACATCGGAAGTTAGTGAGTGAGTTAGTGGACTTTTACGCCGCTTTTAGCAATATCACAGCAATATCTCGGTGAGGGACATCAGAAATGGGCTTTACACATTGTACATTGTGAAAGGAAGGTCTGATGTGACGTTTTCAATTAGGCGAAACCCAAGAATGCGGATGGTATTTGAAAACTAAGAATCAGAATCAGGGCGAATCTGCTATTCGAATGCACGATCATGGGAATCTGTCATGGGATTCTATCATGGGATTCTATTATGGAATTCTACCATGGGATTCTATAATAAGCTTCTATCATGGGATTCTATCACAAAATTCTATCATGGGATTCTATCACGGATTTCTATCATGGGATTCTATCATGGGCTTCTGTCATGGAATTCTATCATGAAATTCTGACATGAAATTCTATCATGGAATTCTATCATGAAATTCTATCATGGAATTCTATTATGGGATTCTATCATGGAATTCTATTATGGGATTCTATCATTGGATTTTATCATTAAATTCATGGCATATATGCACGGCGACTTGTGGCGCCTTTGACAACAGGACCACGTGTATCCCCGCTAGACGAGTGTTTTATATGACGTCGTTTCAGTCACAACGCTGCCACTCAGTTTATATGGGAATACAGTAACCCGAGCTTGCTACTTCTATCTCTATTAAGATAACGGTGTAAGAACCTCCACTGACTGACACGTGGCTACATGCAGTAAACCAGAAGTTGTTATCCATTTTTATTATTTACTCACCAACTTTTAGAATACCCCTCAAACAATTCTATCCAGCTACTTACGTATTGTAAAACCACGAACCTGGATGTGTAGAATCACACTAAGGATTACAGTCCAGGCAAATCTTGGATTCTAACCAAATTATCTTGACTACAAGACACTTTTAAAATGATACAACTTCTTTAGTCTTTGTAAGACGGTTCAGGGCTAATTATTGTCCCTTCAGCAGGTGAATCTATATAAAGGGTCATGTATTCATATTGTTCCAATTTCTAAACTTAAAGACTCAAATTATCTTGTCAGAAGATAACAGTGAGTGAGTGAGTTGGGTTTAGCGTCGCTTTTAACAGTATTCCAGTTATATCGCGGCGTGTCAGCTTAGTGTGGGAGGAAAGACCGAAGTGATGCAGGTCTTAGACATTTACCACTTTGGTGAAACCCACGAGCACGGGTATGGTGCTGACAAACCGGGAAACATAATCTGGGTGAACCGGGATTCGAACCCACAATCATAGGTTTCTGTCATGCCCAAGGGACGCAACTCTGCACAGCAAATTGCGGCGCCCTAGACGACTGGGCCACCCGTGCCCCCAAGAAGATGACAGCCTTGAAGGAAATCTCTGTAGGAGTTACAAGGAATCCGCAGTATCCCATGATTGTCAAAAGAACCGATTAATGTAAATCGTCAGGTTTCAGTGGTTGACCGTCCTGGCGACATGCCACCGTCTTATGACCGTTGCTCATGTTGCCAGTCATTTCATTGCCTGGTCCAACCCCAATAACATACAGGCCTTCGTCATATACTGCGTCGTTAAACAGTATTCTCTCCTTGGTTGTAAATATGTAGGACGTAAAATATTCCAGGGTGATTAATCAGATTAGTACATAGAGAGTGAATATGATAATGTGGTTATGGATTGAAATTATATCAATCCAAACCTAGATTTTCTTTATTTTCATAAATTGTGGTTATGTAAAAATTGACACATGATACCTCATATCATACAATCTTAACCATAATCTAAAACAAAGACACCCAGCCAAAGATTACTTTTTACAAATTGTTGCAGGAATAAGCGATGGTCAAATAGACATAATCACATTTCTGTTCTTTCAATTTTCTATTACAAAAAAAGACACTATACTTTCTTTTGCCCTTCAGTTTAGATTTCTTGTCATTCGACAATTTACAATGAGTTTGTTTGTGAATGAATTTGACCAGTATTTCAACTGTGTGTCAGTTGGATATGGAAAGACAGGAATAAAAACATAATCATGCCTAATCGGGATTCGACCCCACGAATCACACGTTTCTGGCATGGCTTCGGGACGAACTGAAGAAGTACATGTAACGCGGTAATGGGCGATTTGGTAAACTAATTGGTTATAGTGTTGGCTCGTCACGTCCAAGAGTCGGATTCGATTCCACACAGAGGTTCAAGTGTGAAACCGATTTCTGATTTCCACCACAACCCACCCCACCCCACCCCCTGCCGGGATGTGACTGGAGCATTGCTATTCGCTGTGTAAAACTATACTTACTTACTCACTCAAACGGTTTATATTTCCCAGGGCGAAGGAGACGCCGAGAGCGGAGAAGCTGCTGACGCTGAAGCCGATGAGTCTGTGGCCAACAATGCTGAGGAAGAAACAACCGCTTCCAGATCAGATATGGGGAACATGGCCGAGGACTCCGTGATGAGCAGCTCAAGCGCTGGGAACAACTCGGGCAATGGAAGCAGCATGAACAACGCAAACAACGCGAACAACGCGAGCAGCATGAACAACGCGAACAACGCGAGCAGCGTTAACAACGTGAACAACGATGTTTAATCGGCAGTCAAACCAACTCACTCCCACAACAATGACATATGACCAACCTTCTTGCCCTAGTATCACAGCCCATGTGAAAGCCAGGCACACTCCACAATTGTATGAAGGGTATAGCAGACTATCCTTACTGTACAATCCGAACCAATATATCATCTTTGAATTTATTATGATTATATCTAAGTTTGTCTACATACGCTGTATGAAATTCCTGTTTCCCTCAGGGCACTTTTAGATTAATCATTTGTAGTTCATCATTCTGTTGAACTGTAAAATACTACTACTACGATCTTGAACGTTAGCTTATTACCAAACTGGATCCATTATTTAAATTTGCCTGTGACCTCTAAGGGCCTGTGTGCATGAACTTGGATGTATCGCTGCGTGAAATAGGACACTCCATGGAGAATCTTCATAAGAGAAAGTAACCTAGTTGTGTGTTTATGTCTGTTTACAGCTTCCGAAAACGTATGAACAAAGGTTTAGTTTGTTCGAGAAAGCAACACATTCCATATTTGTAAACCATAACTTGTAAGATGATCAATAAATTGCAAGAACGATATTGAGCTCTCTCTTCATTTCTGTAATCCAAAACAGCAATAAAGCAACTGTCACACTGTCGCACTTGACATCTGTTTTCCTGTCACACTTGACGACTGTTTTATTGTCAAACTTGACTGTTTTACTCATACTTGACGACTGTTTTACTCACACTTGACGACTGTTTTACTGTCACACTTCACGACTGTTTTACTATCACACTTGACGACTGCTTTACTGTCAAACTTGACAGTTTTACTCACACTTGACGACTGTTTTACTCACACTTGACGACTGTTTTACTCACACTTGACGACTGTTTTACTGTCACACTTGACGACTGTCACACTTGACTGACATACTGTCACACTTGGCGACTGACATACTGTCACACTTATGCCAGCTATATGGCGGCCATCTGTGCATAATGGAGTCTGGGCCAAATACGCCAGTGATTCACATCATGAGAATCGATCTACACATTTGGGATACAATATTATATCAATGAGCCTGACCACCCGACCAACATGGGTTTCTGAAGACCAATTTATAACCCGGATCGTCACAGGTAGCTGTAACACATAAGCCAACTGCCACACACATGTCAACTGTAGCTCTTACATCGACTGCAACATACATGTCAACTGTAACTCTTACATCAACTGCAACACATGTCAACTGTAACTCTTACATCAACTGCCATACACATGTCAACTGTAACTCTTACATCAACTGCCACACACATGTCAACTGTAACTCCCACATCAACTGCAACACATGTCAACTGTAACTCTTACATCAACTGCCATACACATGTCAACTGTAACTCTTACATCAACTGCCACACACATGTCAACTGTAACTCCCACATCAACTGCAACACATGTCAACTGTAACTCTTACATCAACTGCAACACATGTCAACTGTAACTCTTACATCAACTGCAACACATGTCAACTGTAACTCTTACATCAACTGCAACACATGTCAACTGTAACTCTTACATCAACTGCAACACATGTCAACTGTAACTCTTACATCAACTGCCACACACATGTCAACTGTAACTCTTACATCAACTGCAACATATGTCAACTGTAACTCTTACATCAACTGCCACACACATGTCAACTGTAACTCTTACATCAACTGCAACACATATCAACTGTAACTCTTACATCAACTGCAACACACACGTCAACTGTAGCTCTTACATCAACTGCCACACACATGTCAACTGTAACTCTTACATCAACTGCAACACACACGTCAACTGTAGCTCTTACATCAACTGCCACACACATGTCAACTGTAACTCTTACATCAACTGCCATACACATGTCAACTGTAACTCTTACATCAACTGCAACACACACGTCAACTGTAGCTCTTACATCAACTGCCACACACATGTCAACTGTAACTCTTACATCAACTGCAACACACACGTCAACTGTAGCTCTTACATCAACTGCCACACACATGTCAACTGTAACTCTTACATCAACTGCCATACACATGTCAACTGTAACTCTTACATCAACTGCAACACACATGTCAACTGTAACTCTTACATCAACTGCAACACACGTCAACTGTAACCCTTACATCAACTGCATTATACATGTCAACTGTAACTCTTACATCAACTGCCACACACATGTCAACTGTAACTCTTACATCAACTGCCACACACACGTCAACTGTAACTCTTACATCAACTGCCACACACACGTCAACTGTTGCTCTTACATTGACTGCAACACACGTCAGCTGTAACTCTTACATCAACTGCCACACACATGTCAACTGTAACTCTTACATCAACTGCCACACACATGTCAACTGTAACTCCCGCATCAACTGCCACACACATGTCAACTGTAACTCTTACACCAACTGCCACACACATGTCAACTGTAACTCCCACATCAACTGCCACACACATGTCAACTGTAACTCTTACATCAACTGCCACACACACGTCAACTGTAACTCCCACATCAACTGCCACACACACGTCAACTGTAACTCCCACATCAACTGCCACACATACGTCAACTGTAACTCCCACATCAACTGCCACACACATGTCAACTGTAGCTCTTACATCAACTGCCAGAACTTTTCTGAAAGACTCTCAACCTTGACGACTGTCATACTGTCACCCTTGACGACTGTCATACTGTCACACTTGAAGACTGTTTACTGTCACACTTGAAGACTGTTTACTGTCACACTTGACGACTGTTTTACTCACACTTGACGACTGCTTTACGGTCACACTTGACGACTGTCATACTGTCACATTTGACGACTGTCATACTGTCACACTTGACGACTGTCACACTGTCAGCCTTGACGACTGTCACACTGTCAGCTTTGACGACTGTCATACTGTTACACTTTACGACTGTCATACTGTCACACTTGACGACAGTCATACTGTCACCCTTTACGACTGTCATACTGTTACCCTTGACGACTGCCATACTGCCACACTTGAAGACTGTTTACTGTCACACTTGACGATTTTTTTACTCACACTTGACGACTGTTTTACTCACACTTGACATATTTTACTGTCACACTTGACAACTGTTTTACTCAAACTTGACTTTCACACTGTCACACTTGACGACTGTTTTACTCACACTTGACGACTGTCATAGTCACAGTGGAGAGAATGCGAACATGCCATGATATAATGGATAATGGAATATGTTTACGTGATAGGTGGACCCATCTGGTTAGGAATGAGGCAAATGCAACTAAATCGTAACTGATAAAACTTAATTAACGTGATATCCCTTTCGCTATGTCGAAACAGGATCATAGTACTGAAACTGTATTAGTGTTAGTTCCAATTACCAGTCTGCAATGTGCCGAGGAAGCTCTCATTCGCGTGTTGTTAGGTCTGTCCTGTCATTGCTCGAAAAGAGAATTGGTATCAGCAGAAAAAAACCTACGGTATGGACTACATCTTACATCTCAGGTCGACAGCAATCTGTTTACATTGATGGAATTGGTTCGAAGAAAGAAGACATTACTGTTCGGTGTTCCGCAGGGATCCTTCCTAGGACCGAGTCTGTTCACTATCTACATATCACCTCTGGAACACATTATCAGACGATCTGGTTCGCAGTTCCATATGGATGCAGACGCCACTCAACTGTACATGACATGCACACCGTGCAGCAGAACATCGGTGGCGCATATCTTTTGCTGATATCAGAGAATACTTTATTTCTGTCAACTCTTTGACGAGAAGCCCTCAATCCAGATTGCCAGTCTGTCACTATTGTCATTCAAATTAGGCGACAGTGTTATGGAGCCAAGCACAACTGTGTGCAATATTGGCTATAGAGGGCTCTACTTTCAGCCTTGGCGATCACACCGGTATCGTCTACATCCTGACATATTTCAATATCTGAGATATTGGCCTATCAGGAAATGCCTCAATATCACGTGTGGCTGCATCTCTCATATAGGCATTCGTGATATCTCGTCAAGACTATTGTAATGTCCTTCTGTATGGGTTGCCAAAAAGCCAGATAGCAAGGATTCAGTTCGTCAAAACCACAGCAGCCAGTGTGGCCATTCTTTCTTCAAAGGCCCGCCGTGATATTGCTGGATTATTGCTAAAAGCGGCGTAAAACCATACTCACTCACTCACTTTCTTGAAAGGTGGTGGTGAGGTGAAATGGGGTTTAACGTCGTGTCCAAGATTATTGCACTTATATAGCGACATGCATGCACGTGTATGTGTGTGTGTGTGGCTGCTTGTACTAGTCCGGACTGATGCCGATCTATAGTGCTAGCACACTGAGATACCATGCCGCAGTTTAACATGAATACCCCACTCAGACACAGTATACTGACTCCGAGCCGACCAGTTCTTCTTTTAGCCCCTTAATGCCGAGCGCCAGACAGGGTAACAACAAGTACCATTTTTTATCGTCTATCGTCTGGGGATCGAACCCCGGACGTTCCGCTCTCCGGGCGGTGGCTCTACCATTAGACCACGGAGGCGGTCCTTTTCTTAAAAGGATATTACACCTGTACATGTGTACGCATACGGTCCCGGTCGTAAAGCGTATGGTTATATAATTGTTTTAGTATTATTCGAGCTTCGAATCTTTTTTAAAAACGTGTTTTTTAACCAATCAGTTTGCAGTATATAGTTACACTCCTATTCTATATTCTATATAAGATTCCCTACTCAATACTCATAGTTAAGTTTATTTTTTATGAAAGAAAACAGTAATCGATAGTAATAAAGTACTCGTTTAATGACCAGAACTTATGTTTGCTGATAATAGGCCCAATATTAAGTAAGTTGTAAGTCAATGTTGAAGCATGTAGTGCTAAGGTAGATCGCTTTGAACAAGTGGGCCCAGTTGTCTAAGGCGCCGCGATTCGCTGTGCAGAGTTGCGTCCCTTGGGCACAGCAGAAACCTATGAGTGTGGGTTCGAATCCTGGTTCGCCCCGATTATGTTTCTAGGCTTGTCAGCACCATACCCGTGCTCGTGGGTTTCACCAAAGTGGCAAACGTCTGAGACCTGCGTCACTTCGGCTTTCCTCCCACATTAAGCTGACACGCCGCGATATAACTGGAATACTGTTAAAAACGGCATTAAACCCAACTCACACACTCACAAGTATACCCAGGTGATTGATAAAAATGCCTGTCTGGGTCCTTTAGGAACGTACCGAGACTTGTATTTCATAACCAGAGTATATATTCTCTAGTGACGCATTCAATGCTAATTACGTTTGTGATGCTCTTTTTTTGTAGTTTTTTTTTCAATAAGCTTAGGACCTTGAGGTGATCATTCCCCCGAAATCCTTCAGGGTAATAAAGTCTTATATTATCTTATCTTTTTACATGAATATCTTATTGAATGAATATATCAAAATGTTGTCTTGCGCATTTAAGTGAATGCCATCTTTGTATCGGTAAGACGGCTGAAGTCTAGACGTTATATGATGACATAGTACAAAGCAATACAATTGATTGAATATTATTTGGCGAAAATATTTGCTGAGATCATCAAAGTAAGTTGATTTACATGGCAGCGATCAGACTGTGTCTACTATTTGTTTTCAAAACACATAATTAGTTTATATTCATTTCGGATATGTCTATAATAGGTCACGTACAACTGGCTGATGCATATTTGATATTGCTGAGAACACAGTTATCAAGTTAATCGTGAAGACCAAGCCTAAAAGTTTTACCAAGTTATATTCAGTTATATTGAATGCGAGGAGACTATTTAATTAAAACCTGAACCAACTCAAATTACTCCACCCATCCAAGAAAATCGACAGAATAATTACTAAACTACAAACAGGCTACACCAAACAAAATAAGCACCGTAAATTAACTCATCTACACACAACAGGAAACTTCCCACATTGCAAACAACAAGAAACACCCGAACACGTACTCATTCACTGCACACACTACCAAACACACCGAACAACACTATAGACCACCCTAAATCTTAAAAACACACTTACACTAGATTCAATCCTAAATCCACAAAATAAATTAGGAAAATTCAAAGGCTTAGGCATATCCCTATTACAAACCAGGACTAATTAGTCGCATTTAAACCCCAAATAAAATATTAAAACCAAAACTACCTAATCTAACAACCACCCATCACACACAGCTCCCTTAGTTCGTCCTCCACCCACTCTTGGCATTTATTCCAAATCAAAATTACTATATAAGCAACCCCTAAAGCCCCCCTCCTGGATTGCGCAAACTCTCTTTTCCCATTTTCGGAAACACATTAAATGGCCTGGCCGAGCCTGTGTGCGACAAACGCTAGCAGTCGGAAAGCACACGTTAAATCTCCAATATATGTAAGTAAGTAAGTAACCGGACCGCCTTCGACATATTGTTTATCATTCTGGCCAGAACATTTGAATTTTAAATGTGAGTAAGGGGGAGAGTTTGGTTTAACGCCACTTTGAAATGAATATTCCTGTTATATCACGGCGTGTCAGGTTAATTTGTGTAATAAGCCCTGAATAGTGCAGGTCTTAGAAAGTTATCATTTTGGTGAAACCCACGAGCACGAGTATGGTGCTGACAAACCTAGAAACATAATGAAGGCAAACCACGATCATGGGTTTCTGGGACGCAACTCTACACAGCGAATGGCGGCGCTGTAGACAACTGCTGCCATTTTTACATGTGTTTTTAATACCAGGAATAAGATATCAAGTGTATGCATTGCCCGTGGCAGACTTCTCATAGATTGGGAATGAATCAAGCTGTATAAGTAATAATTTAACAATTCATACACTGATTAATGATTACAGCGAATTCGCGTTAATACAAACTTATTGAAACCTTTAAATATATATTAAGTAAACCCTATTGCGAGTCTAAAGGAGTGTGGTTATTAGTCAGTAGTGGCGACAAAGATTCTCTTGGTATTGGAATCAGAATGCTTTTTGGTTTTAAAGAGAACAAGAACCAAGCAAAATGGAGTCAGTGAGTGAGCATGGTTTTACGCTTTTGTCAATATTCCAGCAATTTCACGGAAATGGGCTTCACACATTGTACCCATGTCGGTATTCGAACCTGGGACCTTGGCGGGACGAGTGAACGCTTTAACCCACTTAGCTACCCGACCGCCCCCAAACGAAATGGAAGCTACACATTCTCCTAACACGATTTCGTGGAAACAATGATGATACCAGGTGGTTTGGGGGATGAGGGGGGGGGGGGGGGGGGGGGCAGTGGATTGGATGTCTACCTGCAGGATACTGCTTCAGTGATGGTCACTGGACATAATTACACGTTCTCAGGACGGTAACTATGGTTAAGTCCACGCATTAGGAGTATGGCCACATCATCAAAGCGTTTCTAGTGAGAGGTTCATGTAGGAGTGGGGCTCTGCCAAGTGTGATAGAAACTGGGCTAAAATATCCATACGATTTTCATTACATTTTGGCCGATATATTATGGATGACAACCATCTCCCTAATAGACCAGCCTCGATACAGATACCAATAAAAGTGGGACTTAAGCTGGGCGGGTCTGTTTGGAAGCAACCTGTTAAGAATAAATCATATTCGCAAATGTCGTTTATTCATACCACGCCTGTTCAAATTATTTGATAGTACAGTCATGTATTTGGAAAAACAGACGACATTTATTGGACCAATGAAAACGAATGTACATGTCATGTGATCTGCAAGTTGTCCAATTCCTAATAAATAATCAACAGTTATCCTTTGGGGCAAACTAACCCACACCTCAACCCTTCAAGCACATCACGCCAGTTCTAGTAATGAGAAAGTGGTCATAAATCATACTTTTAGAAGCCAGAAACTATCAGAACGTTCAGCAAAGATGGGATGCTTGGTGGGATGCTCGAGGCTGTTCAAGGTAGCTTCTCTCATACTGTTCCTTGGCCTCATCGTCAATGCGATTGGATTTGCTTCGCCATTTTGGTCAAACAGATCGCCGGACATCGAAGGCTTGTGGCAGATCTGCGGCAATGGAGTCTGTGAAGGAACAGTGTTTAATCCTTTATCAAGTAAGTGCAGATTCGCCCATAAATTATTAACCGTTAAATTATTAAAACCCAAGCCACGGCAAACAATTACACACGTCCTTTGCCTGATATCAAGTCTTTTTGAATGGCATTTAGAAGTGATAGACATAAGGAAGAGAATTTTAAGGCTATCAACTTCTTTATTATGAGGAAACACAACGTTTCGGAGTATATGCTTACTGCTTCATCGGGTCCCAAGACCCAAGACCCAATTGCGTGGATCGATGTTCATAACGTCAATCACTGGATTTTCTGGTCCAGACTCGATTATTTACAGACCGCCGTCATTTAGCTGTAATATTGCTGAGTGTGGCGTTAAACAACAAACAAACAAACAAACAGACATAATAAAGAAGTTGACATCCATAAAATTCTCTTCCCTTTGCACTAGCATTGTAACAACCGAGACACCAGTCCACACTTCCATTGAAGACAGGCTAGGCTACACAAACTTTGTATAGACCTATTCATCTCGATAATACCTCGATTGAGGCATGTTAGTATCAGTTAGGTAGCTTTATAGCTGGCCGTGGGTTCGAATCTCAAAATGGTTCCGAATATGTGTCTTGGTCTCTCAGGACAAGACCCGTGTTCTTGGGTACATCACGGTGGTCAACGTCCTGATCTGTGTCGCCCCGTGGGGAATCGGGTTAGCATTGGTAATGCTGGTAATTAAAGGCAACTAATTGGTGGCCTGGTTGATGTGTCAACGTACCCCGACGGCGTGGGACGTTGTCCATAATATCAATCACTGGATTGTCTGGTCCAGACTCGACTATTTACAGACCGCCGTCATATAGCTGGAATGTTACTGAGTGCGGCGTTAAACCAACAAATACAAAAACAAACATCCGTGAAATTCTGTCAAACGAGTACGTATCAAAGTTATTGTCATATCTATACGTTACTGTTATGTATATATTACTGAACGTCACCGCCATGTTATGTGCATCAAGCTGTCAAACGAGTACGTATCAAAGTTATTGTCATATCTATACGTTACTGTTATGTATATATTACTGAATGTCACCGCCATATGTGTGCATCAAGCTGTCAAACGAGTACGTATCAAAGTTATTGTCATATCTATACGTTACTGTTACGTATATATTACTGAACGTCACCGCCACGTGCTAAATACGACGTTAAACAACAAACAAAAATAACATGTTTCTTACATTGGAATATACCACGTCCAATTTAAATCAAACTAACATTGTACGTCACTGTAGTTTTCTTACTTTAATTTGGACGTGTTATGAATTTATGTTATATACATATGGTCATCAATCATAACTGAAAATCAATAAATTTAAACGAATTGACTTTACAGCGTAAATTGTTAACAAATATAATAATCCCCAAACTATGTAAATTAAGTAAGGACAAGATTTGTGGATGAACAACTTTTTTTATTAGAATTAGGAACGTCGTTTTGATGTAGGTTCTAACACCGTTATCAAGCAAGTGATGCACCATACTCTGTACATCACTTGCTTGATAACGGTGTTAGTACCTACATCAAAACGTCGCTCCTAATTGTTATAAACAAGTTTTTCATCCATAAATCTTATCCTCACTTAGTACTGCGGCTTCTAAATGCCTCTCAAAGAAGGAAATGTAAATTATATATAAAACATTTTAAGCCAACAATAATGATATGGTACCTCCATACAATGCCAGAGTCCGCCACGTCGAGAAATGTGTGGCAGTCAAGTCACGTGTCGTCATAAACATCACGTATCTTGTCTGATGATTTAAAAAACACCCTAGTATTAGAGTACTTTACAGATGCGCAAATGTTTTGTGTGTACACACAGTGGGATATGGGTTTGCTTACTGTTTTGCAACAAAGAATGAAATCACGTTGAAATATGAAACATGTCACCGCATAATTCACCACACATACACGTGTTTAGCAAATAGGCAACGCACATCTGTTTCTATTGAAACATAGCAACCACGGCACGCATACGCGCATTTCATTAACGTCAGGACGTGCACGCATGGTAGTGACGTGCAGATAAACACGTGTACGTCTGTGGCAGTGCCTTTTGGTTTGGTTTGTTTGTTGTTTTACGCCGCACTCAGCAATATTCCAGCTATATGACGGCGGTTTGTAAATAATCGAGTCTGGACCAGACAATCCAGTGATTAATATCATGAACATCGATCCACGCAATTGGGATCGATGACATGCATCCACCAAGTCAGCGAGGTTGACCACCCGATCCCGTTAGTCGCCTTTTACGATAAGCATAGTCGCCTTTTACGGCAAGCATGGGTTCCCGAAGACCTATTCTATCCCGGATCTTCACGGGTCTGACGTTCAGTAATATATACATAACAATAACGTATAGATATGACATTAACGTTGATACGTACTCGTTTGTCCGTATTTTACGGATGTTTGTTTTGTTTATTTGTTATTTAACGCCGCACGATCCAGTCATTGACATCATGAGCATCGATCCAAGCCATTGGGATACGATGACTTGCATCAACCAAATAGCGAGCCTGACCACCCGATCCCGTTAGTCTGAAAATGACGTTCCTATACACAAGTCTGAAAATGACGTTCCTATACACATGTCTGAAAGTGATGTTCCTATACACAAGTCTGAAAGTTACATTCCTATGCACATGTCTGAAAGTAACGTTCCTATACACATGTCTGAAAGTGACGTTCCTATACACATGCCTGAAAGTGACATTCCTATGCACATGTCTGAAAGTGACGTTCCTATACACATGCCTGAAAGTGACGTTGCTATACACATGTCTGATAGTGACGTTCCTATACACATGTCTGAAAGTGACGTTCCTATACACATGTCTGAAAGTGACATTCTTATACACATGTCTGAAAGTGACGTTCCTATACACATGTCTAAAAGTGTCGTTCCTATACACATGTCTGAAAGTGACGTTCCTATACACAAGCCTGAAAGTGACGTTCCTATATACATGCCTGAAAGTGACGTTCCTATACACATGCCTTAAAGTGACGTTCCTATACACATGTCTGATAGTGACGTTCCTATATATGTATGAAAGTGACGTTTCAAAACATGTCTCAAAGTGGCGTTCCTATACAAGTCTGAAAGTGACGTTCCTATACACATGTCTGAAAGTGAAGTTCTTATACACGTTTGAAAAGTGACGTTCTTATACACGTCTGAAAGTGACATTTCTATATACATGTATGAAAGTGATGATTTATTCATATCTGACAACCTTTGTAGTTTCTTATATGATAAGATGTGCTTTAGTATTATATATATATATCCGTATATTTGTCGGTTGATATGGTAGTTATGTCGAGTAAGGATTTCCAATATCACAGTTTGGTAAACATTATAGCATTATAGTATTAGCAGCCTTTCACATAAGAGATGTCGGCACCCTAATTCATTCAGAACATATTTGATATTTCCTTTTCCTATGTGTTGTTGACAGGTTCTGATTGGTTCATTGCTAACCAAGTGCTGCAGACAGTCGGTCTTGGTTTGGCCTTCATCGGCGTTATCATCGCACTGTCTATAATGTGCTCTGCCTGTCTGTTCAACTGCTTCAACACCTGCGGGATCCTTCTCACTATACATGCCCTTCTGGCAGGTAAGGGATTCAGTCATTCTAACTGAGCATGTCCTGCTGGCTGCTAAGGTGTTCAATCCTCACTATATACGTCCTGCTGGCTGCTGAAGTGTTCAGCCCTCACTATATACGTCCTGTTGGCTGCTAGGGTGTTCAACCCTCACTATATACGTCCTGCTGGCTCCTAAGGTGTTCAATCCTCACTATATACGTCCTGCTGGCTCCTAAGGTGTTCAATCCTCACTATATACGTCCTTCTAGCTGCTAGGGTGTTCAACCCTCACTATATACGTCCTGCTGGCTCCTAAGGTGTTCAATCCTCACTATATACGTCCTTCTAGCTGCTAAGGTGTTCAATCCTCACTATATACCTCCTGCTGGCTCCTAAGGTGTTCAATCCTCACTATATACGTCCTGCTGGCTCCTAAGGTGTTCAATCCTCACTATATACGTCCTTCTAGCTGCTAAGGTGTTCAATCCTCACTATATACGTCCTGCTGGCTGCTGAAGTGTTCAGCCCTCACTATATACGTCCTGCTGGCTGCTGAAGTGTTCAGCCCTCACTATATACGTCCTGCTGGCTGCTGAAGTGTTCAGCCCTCACTATATACGTCCTTCCTGCTGCTAAGGTGTTCAACCCTCACTATATGCGTCATTCTTGCTGCTAACGTGTTCAACCCTTACTATATACGTCATCCTTAGCGAAAAGGGGTAAAATCCTCACAATGCAGACCCGTCTGGCTGCTGATGTGTTCAATCCTCAATATGTACGTCCTCCTGGTCGGAAAGGGTTTAAATCCTCGCACAGGACACCCTTCTGGTATGTAAGGGGTTAAATCTTCACAATGCGCGTCTTCTGGTATGTAAGGGTTTTAATCCTCATAATGCGCGTCTTCTGGTATGTAGGGGGTTAAATCTTCACAATGCGCGTCTTCTGGTATGTAAGGGTTTTAATCCTCATAATGCGCGTCTTCTGGTATGTAGGGGGTTAAATCTTCACAATGCGCGTCTTCTGGTATGTAAGGGGTTAAATCCTCACAATGCGCGTCTTCTGGTCTGGAAGGGTTTAAATCCTCACAAATCACGCTCCTCTGGTAGGACAGGTGTTCATTTGCGCGATGAATAGTGTCCTCCTACGCGGTACAAAAATTATTAACTGTATATATCCTAACTTCTTATTCACAAACATTTTAGTGAGTGAGTAGCCATGTACGCCGGCCGTTCTTAGCAAACTAAAGTAGCTCACCTCCCATACAAACTAGTGTGCATATCAAAGATTGTAATGCTTCTAAGGGTACGTCATCGATTGCTTTTATCATTTCAATGTTTCAGATTGTTGCGTGGATTAAACGAAGATTGGTCATGATATCAACACCTAAAGTACTACACTTTATTTTTGCAGCTATTCTGTTGATCGCAGGATTAACCCTATACGGAGTTCAAGCTAAGATACTCGACGCCTCGATCAATTTCCTGTTCGCCTTCTGGCTGACTTTGGCGGCTGGGGGACTCTACCTCGTGTCCGGCATCCTCTTCAGCGTCTCCGTGGACAGAGACTGGAAACATGACGACGACGCTGTAGAATAAAGCATTAAACAGCAGCCTTAATAGCAGAACAAACCACACAAACTATGTCTGTGCCCACTGTCTTACTCTTATTTATCAAATGTTAAGGTATGAGGTGGGGTGGGGGTTATTATTATTATTATTATTATTATTATTATTATCTTCCTTGGTGCGCATGCACTGATTGTTGTGGTATGCTAACAAGTTACACTTCGCGTATTTTGTACAATCTGAGAAAAAAGTTAATGTATTCGCGTGTGTGCATTGGGACAACATTAGTTTCCACTGTGGCTCTTATTCAGAACAGGGGGCCACGGTTGGCACAGTCGTCTAAAGCGCCGCGATTCGGTGTGCAGAGTTGCGTCCCTTGGACACGCCAGAAACCTATGATCGTGGGTTCGAATCCCGGTTCGCTCCGATTATGTTTCTAGGTTTGTCAGCACCATACCCGTGCTCGTGGGTTTCATCGAAGTGGTAAACGTCTGATACCTGCGTCACTTCGGGCTTTCCTCTCACATAAAGCTGACACGCCGTGATACAACTGGAATACTGTTAAAAGCGGCGTTAAACCCAACTCACTCACTCACTTATTAAGAACAGAATGCGTCGGTGCAAGGTTAGAGACGAAGGTCTACGATCTGCGCCACTTGGAGCTTTTCTCCCACATCAAACAGGCATGCCGTGGTAAGACTGAAATACTGTTCGAAGCCGCGTTACACTCCGAGTCAACCTGTGCCACATTTAATCGGTATCTGTATTGTAGATCATGGCACCCGCACTGAAAGCAACATTGTAACTTAAAATTATTATTCAAGACTGTGCTAACAGAGTTGGATACAAGAGCAGCACACAGCCCACAGGCAGGAAACAGCCCCAACCCACCAGTTAATCTCTATATTCTGCCTTTCTGAACCTTCTTATCTTATTCCGTTATCATATGTCATTAAACTGATCGTTTAGCATTTCAAAGTTTTATTACTGCTTTCTTGAAATACGAGCACTCACAGGTGTATTTTGCTATATCAATTTCTTCAATAACTGCCTTGGGGTTGATGAATCTTGCGTTAGTGAATTTCACCTTGACACTGAATTCTACCGTTATGTTATTTATGTTTCCATTCTATTCAAAACAGTATAGAACGGTTCTTCAAATAACGAGGAAAGAACATCTAACGCGCATCTCTACACAGCATCATATACATGTATACTACTAAACATTGGCTAGGGATATTGAGGTATAGGATTTTATCTTATCAGTTTGTCCCCACTAAATGTTGAGTGATATAATTATATAAGAAAAGTAACTCTCGCTAGGAAAAACAATACGTGTACCTTTTTATGAAAGAGTTTGTCAGGATGTTGTGTGAGAGTTTGTGTGACATTTTGGCGCTTGTCGGTCGTATTAGAGGAGGCCATTTCCAAATGTGATGCATCAGTGACCAAAATGATGTCTAATGCCTTTGCATAAGTTCGAGACGGGTGCCATCGGTGGGGCGCACGTTGTCGCTAACACCTGTTATTTTCACAAATTGATTGTGATTCATAAATACATACTTATGGTATAGTCGAATCGTACAACGGAATAACTATTTCTAGATGGTTTTGTCGTTTTTATGAAGTAGCAAGCCTGACACTACAGTGGAGCCCCTGGAGTCAGAACCCTATTAATCCGGAAACTGTTTGTAACATACATGTTTTAGAAACGGTTACGTCCGGTTTAGCGGGGTTCCACTGTATACAATTCAGGTCATGGAGAAATTCGACATTATTTTGGGTTCTCTGTACCTAGAACCTAAACTGGGATCTCCACTTTTAACAATGGAATCTTGCCCCTAAGTATGTTCGAAACCTCGATAACTCGAAGTCATGTTGACCATCGAAACTATTTCGAGGTATCCGTTCTTCGAATTTTACTGAAGATGAACTATGTATTATTGAGGTCATCTATTGTAAACCTGATAGTAAAATATAATACATCTGATGTACTGATAAAGTAAAACCTCAATATTTTAGATAGTCATATGAAATGAAAATTAAAAGTAGGCTATACTCCAATACGCCAAACACCGGTAGAGTTTACTTCCTCCGATCCATAACTATTCGCCACCTTAGCCTAAACGAACTGGTAACTTTAATCAAGACTTAGCCTTTCGTACCTTGTCCACTCAAATGGACATGTTTGAGAAAAGAATTAATCATTTGTCCCCATTGTTCTTCCAAAGATTCGAATTTTATATATTTTTTATAGTTTTTTGGTAACTCTATTGCATTACGTAAATGACTAGCGCTAATTTCAGAGGGCAGAATTCCATCCATCCTCAATGCTTTATTGAAAAACAAACGTAAGACATTACCCCCCGTACTAACGGTATGAACTACGCTATGGTATTAACGTTTACATATCGTGAATCGCCAGAAGCCATCACCGTGTAGTAGCCATATTGATACGCCAATTAAAGAGTCAAGGCACAACTGATAATATATTAAGAAAAAAGACTACAAATTTGGTTCGGACGAATTAAACCTTTTGGCATCCTACTTATTTTGTATTGGAGTATTGCAATAGCGGAGGTCACTAGATACACAGGTGTACCCCCCATTGAGCATGGGAAAAAATGTTAATATTTTGTACTCACCTTTAATTATGGACTCTGCTGCTGGTCGTGTGACAGAGATGACTGCCCTCGCGGCATCAGCGTGTGCAACAGAATCATCTCTGGTTACCTCTGTGTATGCAATCAATGAAGTCTTAAAGGAGTACTATACTAAGACAAATTGGCAGTCCCAGCAAGTTTGAATCAAAACGTTAAACATTTCTTTGTTTGTCTTCTAACTCCAATGCCATTGTGATCAATCAATCAGTTAATTGTTTCACAGCTTACACAGGGACGTTTAGTCGTAAGATACTTAATGTGTCGGCCAGACTAACATTGTGAATAGTCCTCTTTAACTTGAAATCACTACGTGAATACGTGAGTATTGTCCTTTATTACGAAAGATCATTTTGGTTAAATAATCAAAACTTTTATAAAGTGACAACTGAATTTCCATCTATTTTAAACACTCATATGTATTTCTTATGTTTATATTAGTTCCCAATATTATATCAATAAATGTTCTATATACACTCAGTTAATCAAACACGGCCGATGGCATCATATGTATGTAGCGACTGATGTATGAAGAGTGTGATTGTGAGTATGAGAATGATTGATATGCGAATGACTATATTGTTTCAGTTAACGATTACAAATCGAAGTGATACGTGTTCGATTTAGCGTACTTAGAGCGCTCTTTTAAAATCCAAATAAAAACTAAAATATCTTTACTCAGTTCACTACCCGTCTATATTATTTCTTACAAGGTTGTTTGGGTTGGTAGGTGTAGTAATAAAAACTTCCTTTATTGTTTCAAGTGCGGGTCGTTTGCTATTTTTACAGTAACGTACATATTTTATTTATTTTTTCTGTCAGAGAAGGCTTTGTACTCTTAGCATAGGCTTTACAGTAATTTCCAAAAGCAAATTACTTTCGTTAAGATTTTTGTAGTATCTTTTAATGTTTTTATCAATCGAAGAAATATATTTTGAATTATCAGCTTCGCCTCGAAATCGTACCCACCTTGATGGTCGCAAAAACAGTTTTACGTGATGAAACAGACAAAACAGAATTAGGCCATACATGACATACACAGTTGAGCACACTGATACAGTTATATACAAACTCGTACTTTGATGTTCAGAGTTTGCTTGTTTTAGTAGTAATGTCATACATAGGTCATATCTTACTACCCGTGGAGAAGAGACACCCTACAATCACCTACACCTGAGGGAGACATCAGCGCTTACACACAAGTTAATTCAAAATGCATTTTATGCCTAGTTGTACTTTACAGAAGAACATTACAGCTACGAATATAACACATTTGACTTATTGTGTTCTGTGTAAAATATCTCAATTTTAAAAATATTCCTGAATTAAGAAAAAAGATCACAAATAAATAGAATCAACTGTTGTAGCAATATGAAACTTCCTTCTCTGATCGACATGTGAAGGAATGTGGCCATATGTGAACTACATGCTTGGTTTCAGAGAATTAATCCGGGGCTTGTTTATTTCTTGTGTTGATGATAAGCAAATAAACGATTGTGCATGGTTTCAATGACTTCTCTTTTTCGTTGACATTGTTGGTAACGAGCAAATAGAGACATAATTCCAATTGAGGCGCACCGGCTGATTATTCCGTAACATTGGTTTGCTTCTACGGTAGCACACTTCCCACTCATTAGTTGGTTGGTTTGTTGTTTTACACCGCACTCAGCAATATTCCAGCTATATGACGACGGTCTGTAAATAATCGAGTCTGGACCAGACAATCCAGTGATTGATATCATGAGCATCGATCCACGCAATTGGGATCGATGACATGCATCAACCAAGTCAGCGAGTCTGACCACCCGATCCCGTTAGTCGCCTTTTACGGCAGGCATGGGTTGCTGAAGACCTATTGTACCCCGGATCTTCATGGGTCTCCACTCATTAACCCTCCTGGACTAGACATAAAGAGACAAGTGAAATCGCCTCATCTGTATCATATTTACATCCACGCATTAAGATTCAGGGTGACAAAACACTCTCCACAATACACTGTCGAGTAATATTCCAGCAGCTTCTGCCTTTGGTTTTGGTTTGTTGTTTTACGCCGCACTCAGCAATATTCCAGCTATATGACGGCGGTCTGTAAATAATCGAGTCTGGACCAGACAATCCATGATTGACACCATGAGCATCGATCCACGCAATTGGGATACGATGACATGCTTCAACAAAGTCAGCGAGCCTGACCACCCGATCCCGTTAGACGCCTCTCACGTGCTTGTTGTAAGAGCGGACACACTGCGAGTAAGGGTCGTCTTTCCCTTGTGTTGTACACAGATCTTCACGGGTGGCTTTTGGTGTTAAGCTTTTTTTTCTGCAAGTACTTGATCACTGCACATGCCTCAACTTTGTCCACTTCCAAATGTGAAGACGATATGCTCCACAATAGTGACCATCTATTGTTTCGCAATATTCCAGCTGTTTAACAGCAGTTTGTAAATAATTGCGTCTGGACCAGACAACCCAGTGATTGACATGACAAGCATCGATCTAGTTTGTTTGTTCATTGTTTAACGCTGCACTGAGCAATATTCCAGCTATATGCAGAAGTCTGTAAATAATCGAGTCTGGGCCAGACAATCCAGTGATTGATGTCATGAGCATCATGAGCAATGACATGCACAAACCAGCGAGCTTGACCATCCGATCCCGTTAATTGCCTTTTATGGGTTGATTGTTGAACGCAACACTCAGTAATATTCCAGCTATATGACGGATCTTCACGGGTGGCTTTTGGTGTTAAGCCTTTTATTCTGCAAGTACTTGATCACTGCACATGCCTCAACTTTGTCCACTTTCCAATGTCCATAGGTAAAGACGATATGCTCCACAATAGTGACCACCTATTATTTAGCAATAGTCCAGCTGTATGACAGCTGTTTGTAAATATACACGTCTGGACCAGACAACCCAGTGATCGACATGGTGAGCATCGTTCTAAACAATGACATACAATGACTCAGCCATCAGTAGTGATTCAGCCATATTGATGTAGTTCAACAATACACAATACAAGTGTCATGCATCAAGAGAAAATAACTGACAATGCCAAGTTAAGAATACACTTTTATTAACAAAATTGTCTCATTGAGAAGTTTGTAAATATTACAAGTAATATGTTATTGCTAGTTCAGTATCTGTGCAACATCACATCTCTAAACAAATACTTCAAGTATCCTCTCTAAACAAATACTTCAAGTGTCAAATAAACTCGGGTCCAGTGCAAAGACACACCTAATACTGTCCTGTAAACAAATCACAGAAACAGAAAACAATATATAAGCAAGCAGTGGATTGTCACAAGCGTCAACAAAATGAGATCATTTACATTATTTAACTAAATGCATGGCGATGAAATTTGAAGTGTAAACAGAAACTCAACTACAAAACAACTATTGAGACTTCAGCATTGTTCATTATACAAAGGGGGCGATTTGGTAGCCCAGTGGTTAAAGCGTTCACTTGTCACGCCGAAGACCCGGCTTCGATTCCCGACATGGGTACTATATGTGAAGCCATTTCTGGTGTCCGCTGTGATATTGCTGGAATATTGCTAAAAGTGGCGTAAAACCATACTCTCACTCACTCACTCACTCACTCACTCACTATACAAAGTGGAGGAGCATTTTTTCATCAAGGCAATGCAACACATAGGAATTCCAAAAATCAACCATAATCAATAATCATAATAATAAATATGTACAAATAGTGCACAAAAATAAAATTGTCTTTTTCTAGGATAACAACAAATGTAACACAGTTCTCATGCAAAAGGGTTTCAAAATGGGTGCATGTTTAGGGAGGGTGTTTAATGAAATTGTAGTTCTCATCAAAGTGGACAGGTTTCTTAAGATAAGTGTCTTCTTCACTCTGTATATTAATACTAGCCATGAATAACGGACAAGTGAGTGATCAGGTTTCAGTCAGTAACATTCTGGCTATATTCTGTGAAGAATTAATCTGGACAGGGCAAACCATTTGTTACAGTTTGAACAGGACCTTGTGCTGTCTAGGTACTGTGACAGGTGAGGTGAGATGGGGTTTAATGTAGCATCCAAGATTATTGCACTTATATAGCAACGTGCATGTATGTGTGTGTGTTTGTCTGGCTGCTTGTACTAGTCCGGACTGATGCCGATTTATAGTGCTAGCTCACTGAGATACCATGCCGCAGTTAAACATGAATATCCCACTCAGACACAGTAAACCGACTCCAAGCCGACCAGTCCTTGTTTTAGCCCCTTAAAGCCGAGAGCCAGACAGGGTAACAACAAGTACCATCTTTTAACCTCTTTTTGTATGACGCGGCCTCGGATCGAACCCCGGACCTTCCGCTCTCCGGGCGGACGCTCTACCATTAGACCACGGAGGCGGTCGGTACAGTGACAAAATTCTGTAGCAGATGACTGTTATCACCTAGAATATTCAAAGTTTAGAGTCTGTACCTCCTGGCAAGTTCCTGCAAGGGATTGGTATGTCAAAGATATCCAAACCTATTCTGAATACCATAGTTCAAATGTAGGATAATTTACGACACAAAAATAGTTAGAAAATGTCTTTCAAAGCATTTGGAAATGGGGCATTTGTGAAGAAATAAAATAAATATGGTTTTCTAATAGGTTGTTTTTAAAATATCAAAAGAGATACAAATTTGAAAAGCGCCCCATGATCTCAGTGATACTTTTAACATGAACAGTGCAATAGCAGCAATGCAGGGACTTGATTATGGAAACCTCTTTGTCGCCTTCATTGAATATTTTCAAAAATAGCATGGACGGCATTAATATTCTTAACAGCTCTGTAGCTCACCTGCCTTGAATACAGTTAACATTGAGGTCTGTATACACAAAATAAGTTTATAAAATGACATTAAACAGCAGGAAAATCCATTCGGGTGACAGTGCAAGTAGGATTCACAAAGGTCGCCTCATACACTGCCAATAAAATCCCAATACATATTTATACATAATCAAATAATAAGAATAAATTTATACAAAAATATTTTATGGAATCTGAATTGAATAAGGAATGATAGATATGATGTAATTTGACATCCTGATTTACTCTCCGTCTGTACAGCATAGCAACTATCTATACAGAAGCTTACACTATAACAAATGTTTTAACTATTGTCACAAATTTAAACATGAATATTCCTTCACTTGGGATTTACAAGGGTTATTTTACGGGGTATATGAGACTGAAAGCCTTTAATAGCAAGGTATAAAAATGGGAGTCACAGAGAAGAGACAAATATTGAATACAGTACTCTACTACTGTGATGAAAGGTCATGCATACTCAGATAGTGAGTTTCCCAACTCAAATAAATCTAAAAGTGTCAGAGCTGTAAGTTCGTGAAGTGTGTATGGTATTTTTTTAAATGATCAGTTTTAAGTGGAACCAAATTATGAAACAGCAGCATTCATTCCTGAACATTTTCTGCATCCCAGTGGATGCACTATGTTATTGCATTTGTTTCCTATGTTTATGCATATAGGATACAGGGTTACAGTCCTGTAAATACCTGCCTTACACCTACAGGTGAGGTGAGGTGAAATAGGGTTTAACGTCGCGTCCAAGATTATTGCACTTACAGCTGCATCCCAAAAGTTTGTTCACTTCACTTTCTGAAAGTTTAAGTACTGTGTTTGAATACCTTAGATTATTTTATTTTCCAATCTATTGTTTTTGTAGATATGCATACTAACTTTATATGCAAATGTGACAAACTGAACCGAAATTTGCCAACTTTACATTTATATTTAGTTTTGTATTCACTTTCCAATATGTCACCTATCAGTCGTCAGAAGTACGGAGAGGATTGTATGAAGCATCAAAGGGTAAGTTAACATCTATTCTAACCAGTAATCTATGTAGCTAACCGTTGGCTTCTAATGATGTGTCTGACAGTATGATAATGAGTAAAAAGTGAACTTTAAATGCAGTTGAATTGGTTTTTCGATACAATGTGCTTTTTGCGAAAATAAAATCTGCCAAAATCAATGTTTTAGAGATAAGACTCTGCAAATCATTTCAACTTCTAGTTAATTATGTTATAATTGATTTGATTGAATTTGTAATGCAGGATGGCAGCGAGAAAGAGACGTAACCTGACTTTATATGAGAGGAGGCAAATTGTAACCATGAGAGATTTGGGGTTTCCATGGAAGACTGTGAAAAGAAGAATGAGAAGAGAATACGAATGTAGGGTGTCAATTAGAGGAATGATAAAACTCTATCAAAAGTACAAGACAACAGGCAGCGTTAACGACCGTGTAAGATCTGGCAGACCGAAATGTACTTCTGTACGAGAAGACAGAATAATCCGCAAAGCATGTCTAAGAGATAGGTATGCAACGCTCAACATTCTTCATGGAAAATTAAAGCAATCACTGGGTAGAACAATCAGTAGGATGACAATCTCAAGACGACTTATGCTCTTCGGTCTAAAATGCTATATGCCTTGCCGTAAACCCCTCTTGAATAAACGTCAACGTAAAAAGAGATTTGTATGGGCAAAACAGGTTCGACGTTTTGGTCTGCCACAGTGGAAGAAGGTGTTATTTTCGGATGAATCCATCTTCAGGTGTTTCAGTAATCGCAGACGTATGAAGGTTCGAAGATTTATTCATGAAAGATTCAGTAAACAATGTGTTCAGTCCACCGTCAAACACCCACCCCAGGTTCATGTTTGGGGGGTTATTTCACAAAATGGTCCAGGAATCCTCAAGAAAGTCCCCGGGACAGTGAATAGTGAACGCTATCAAAACTACATCATCAATGATATTGTAGAACATGGCAACTGTCTCATGTTTCCAGACAAGGGCTTCATATTTCAACATGACAACGCTCCAGCACACAATTCAAGATCTACCCAACATTTCCTGGCAAGAAAGGGAGTACAAGTATTACCATGGCCTGGGAACTCCCCAGACATGAATCCTATTGAAAATATCTGGGACTTGATCGGAAAACGTGTTGCCAAGGACATGCCAACATCGAGTGAGGAGCTCTGGAAGTCCGTCCAAAAACATTGGTTTTCCTTGCCAAAAGAGGTGTTCCAACGGTTATACCGATCCATGACTCAGAGAGTGAATGTAGTCGTCACTGCTAAAGGTGGACACACTCATTATTGAACGTACTGTCAGAATAAAATGATCAAATGATAAAAATGTTTGTTGTTTTCTCTGTATTCCACTCCAAAGTTGGTTGATTACAATATCTTACTGAGGTGAACAAACTTTTGGGATGCAGCTGTATATAGCGACGTGCATACACGTGTGTGTGTGTGTGTGTGTGTGGCTGCTTGTACTAGTCCGGACTGATGCCGATTTAGAGTGCTAGCTCACTGAGATACCATGCCACAGTTTAACATGAATACCCCACACAGACACAGTATACTGACTCTGAGCCGACCAGTCCTTGGTTTATCTCCTTAATGCCGAGCGCCAGACAGGGTAACAACAAGTACCATATTTTAACATCTTTTGGTATGACACGGCCGGGGATCGAACCCCGGACCTTCCGCTCTCCAGGTGGACGCTTTACCACTAGACCACGGAGGCGGTTACACCTACAGAATTAAGGCCATGATGTTCTCATATACAATGAATGAATATAAACCTATGTACAAGAAATACATGGCTATATTACATATCAAAGCCATCATACTCTAGTGAATCAGTTTGTAAGATACAAGTAGAGTATATATACATGCCTGTAGAACATATACACAGTGTATATACATGGCTGTAGAACATATACACAGTGTATATACATGGCTGTAGAACATATACACAGTATATATACATGTCTGTAGAACATATACACAGTGTATATACATGGCTGTAGAACATATACACAGTGTATATACATGGCTGTAGAACATATACACAGTGTATATACATGGTAGTAGAACATATACACAGTGTATATACATGGCTGTAGAACATATACACAGTGTATATACATGGTAGTAGAACATATACACAGTGTATATACATGGTAGTAGAACATATACACAGTGTATATACATGGCTGTAGAACATATACACAGTGTATATACATGGTAGTAGAACATATACACAGTGTATATACATGGTAGTAGAACATATACACAGTGTATATACATGGTAGTAGAACATATACACAGTGTATATACATGGCTGTAGAACATATACACAGTGTATATACATGGTAGTAGAACATATACACAGTGTATGTACATGGTAGTAGAACATATACACAGTGTATATACATGTCAGCAGAACATATACACAGTGTATATACATGGCTGTAGAACATATACACAGTGTATATACATGGCTGTAGAACATATACACAGTGTATATACATGGCTGTAGAACATATACACAGTGTATATACATGGCTGTAGAACATATACACAGTGTATATACATGGCTGTAGAACATATACACAGTGTATATACATGGCTGTAGAACATATACACAGTGTATATACATGGCTGTAGAACATATACACAGTGTATATACATGGCTGTAGAACATATACACAGTGTATACAAATGGCAGTAGAACATATACACAGTGTATATACATGTCTGTAAAACATATACACAGTATATATATATGTCTGTAGAACATATACACAGTGTATATACATGTCGGAGAACATATACACAGTGTATATATATGGTAGTAGAATATATACACAGTATATATACATGTCAGTAGAACATATACACAGTGTATATACATGTCAGTAGAACATATACACACTGTATATACATGGTAGTAGAACATATACACAGTGTATATATATGGTAGTAGAATATATACACAGTATATATACATGTCAGTAGAACATATACACAGTGTATATACATGTCAGTAGAACATATACACTGTGTATATATATATGGTAGTAGAACATATACACAGTATATATACATGTCAGTAGAACATATACACAGTGTATATACATGGCTGTAGAACATATACACAGTGTATATACATGGTAGTAGAACATATACACAGCGTATATATATGGTAGTAGAACATATACACAGTATATATACATGTCAGTAGAACATATACACAGTGTATATACATGTCAGTAGAACATATACACAGTGTATATATATGGTAGAAGAACATATACACAGTGTATATATATGGTAGTAGAACATAAACACAGTATATATACATGTCAGTAGAACATATACACAGTGTATATACATGGTAGTAGAACATATACACAGTATATATACATGTCAGTAGAACATATACACAGTATATATACATGTCAATAGAACATATACACAGTGTATATCCATGGCTGTAGAACATATACACAACATCTGTCACACCTATCAGCAGATTCCCCATGGTCCTATGTATGCAGGATACATGCTCTATCACAGACTTTCTGAGTTATCAAATTATGCCATTTTAAATTACAATAACAATAAGCATTACAATACAAAATCACACATTATCACATATGTCATATCACAGATATCACACAACCATCAAGTCACACAATTACCTATACATCATGATTTGCCATCTCAAACTTCCATACAGGAATAAATACCTCTAAAAGACAGTATGAAAGTTCAAGTATTTTCATCATTGTTTGGTATATGCACATCACACATGCACATGTAAATAAATACTATTTATAGGAAACACATACAGACAATTAAGGCCAGACTTTATTTATGGACTTATTTTAAAAACCTTGATTTGTTTCCTTCAAAAGGTTAAATGAATATTTTGCTGTGTGTTTCATTGTTAAACCTGCCTTAAACATTCTGTTTAAATAAAGGAGTTAAGGAGAGAGAATTACCTCCTTTCCAAAACTATGCTGACAATAGAGGTTCCTCTCTTAACGTCCCACCAACACATCAAGTAATCTGCATAAACTAGGACTAGGACGTGTTAGGCTTTGTCATCAAACCTCCATTGCATGTCCAATAATGCAAGGCTATTGTGTAGAATAGTGGATTTACATGCTATTGAAACGAAAATCACCTCTGGTTACTATCATCTAAGGTATTAAGCTACAGATAGTGCTGCACTCAAGACATATCTTATTTGTGTATGCGTTCCCCACAGGGTGAAATACAGGAACACCATGCTACCAGAGGGCAGTCCACAGCTACATACAAGCTACCATGGGCCTCCTGAGTTCCCCAATCTGGACAATACAGGATCACCATGCTACACAAGGATACGTAGGCACACCATGCTGCACAATGACATACAGGAACACCATGCTACACAATGACATGTAGAACACCATGCTGCACAGTGACATGTAGGAACACCATGCTGCACAATGGCATGTAGGAACACCATGCTACACAATGGCATACAGGAACACCATGCTACACAATGGCATACAGGAACACCATGCTGCACAATGACATGTAGGAACACCATGCTGCACAGTGACATGTAGGAACACCATGCTACACAATGGCATACAGGAACACCATGCTGCACAATGACATGTAGGAACACCATGCTACACAATGACATGTAGGAACACCATGCTGCACAATGACATGTAGGAACACCATGCTGCACAATGGCATGTAGGAACACCATGCTGCACAATGGCATGTAGGAACACCATGGTGGACAATGACATGTAGGAACACCATGCTGCACAATGGCATGTAGGAACACCATGCTGCACAATGACATTCTACGGCTGGATACAGCTATCAAGATGTTCTGGGTTTCTCTGGGTCCAGCATCAGTGTCTTTATCTGCTCTTGCTGATCACTCACTAGTCTCCACAACTGAAATAAACAATTGAACATGTCAGACACCACACTATAGCTAGTTCATTATGGAATGCAGTGGATATATCGGGTCAGATTATTCCTATTTCCTGCTATACCTGACTTCCTCGACCTGTCAGTAAAGGCATGAAATAAACCAGAGGTACAGAAGCTCACCTTTACTAACTGACATAAAGTGATATTAAATTTCTGCATGTACATGTTCACATAAATGATGAATACACACATATTTTTTTATAATTTAGTAAAAAAAACTTTCCAAAACTTATCCCTGATAATTTCACTTAAGCATTCTTGCAACCTTGATCTTTACAAAAGCTTCAACCAAAGTCAATACAATTTGAGACCATGACTAAAATGCCATGAATGCCTAGTTAAATGACTATCCTCTAAAACAATCTCAAGTCATTTAGTGGGGCCATAAGCTGTTTGTATGATTATTTCAGTGAACTTGACCTTCAAAGCCATCCTATCATATGCAACAAAGCCTCCTTTTTCAGACACATACCATTGCAGCCATTTTAATTTCTTCAAATTAAAACCATATTTCAGAGTGTAAATGCAATGACCATCCTCCAAAGGTCTGAAAGCAACATGTCCAATAGGTCTACAGGAGAAGGGGCTAGCATGAAATCTATATTCTTCACTGTTATGTGCAGTGACCATGGACATTTTGAATTTTTAAAAATGAAAAGAATACTATTTTGTTATATTGATATGTACAGTAGACTTGAAGATGAAAAGTATCTTACTTCAGTGATAATGGGACAGATGGACAGTTCATGAGCTTAGGTCACTTCGACAATGTCAAGGTCAGTTAAAATGTCCTACTTGTTGGGTTAAAGTGATCCATACATAGGTCTAGAAGTCACAGTGCCCACCGGAAATGTGACTTGTGTTTGTGATAGTATAGAGAGATCTAGGGTTGCCGTATCACAGTGAGGAGATTGGGTGCCCAAGGAAAATTAAAATTTCTGCGACAAATGACCATTAATAGCATGTTTGTTAAATAATATCATACCTTCTTATTTTCAGCTTCTAGATGTTGTATTCTTGCTTGTAGATGACCTACATCCTGACTACTTGTTTCATGTTCCTGGATGATAAATAATCACAGTACATCAGAGACAATAATCCCAGAGCTCCAGATAAGCTGCGTATCTGTGTGAAATACGCATCAGAAATGCAGAAATACGCAGTAAAATATAATCCAAGCGTATCAAATACGCAACGAACATTACAGATACGCTACAAAAATATAATTTGTGCGTATCATCAAAATATTGTGAAGTAACCCTGCGTATTCGATTACCAAAACTTATTTTGAAATTATAAACGGTCAACCTTGCCAAACTCCACGATGACAGTCACATCATGATCATTTGCCATCACACTTTCGTGTGGAAGTATCGTGGTATTTTTGAGTCCTATAAAGCTCTCGAACCCACACGACACCAGTTTGCAGGGACTAGATGAATAGTGTTTTTAAATATTTAACTTAAATACCCACATGTGTAAAAACTAGTGGGTAACAGAAATTTGAATACGCAGATAGAATTACTGTTACCCAATGATTTTCAAATGCATGGGTAAAATACCCACAACACCAAAAGCTTATCTGGAGCTCTGAATCCACATTGTAATGGTACAATGATATGCATTCAACCAAGTCATCGAGTCTGATCACCCAATCCATTTTTGCCTCTTATGACAAGCACTGTCTTCAAGTCCCAGCCACACTTGGCCGTGCACTGTTTGCCATAAGTCATGCAAGAATCTGATAACTGTGGGTTTGAAGATTTAACCTGATTTGCCCTAGTTAGGATTCATGAGTTGTCAGCCCAATTGTCTCAGGTTTCATGAAAGTGGTAAATGTTTTTGAACAGAAACACTTTGAGTTTTCCACCCACGAAAGGCTGACATTCAGTGATAGAACTGAAATACTGTTCAAACTAGAAATATTGTGGATACTCACACTTGTCTGAGCTGTTGTGTCTGATATCTGCTGTGAAACCATGGGTACATCTGGCATCTGTAGTCGGAGGGACGGATGACCACTTGATCCACTGGCTAGCTGGCCGGAGCCTCCGATGTCCGGACTTGGGGTGCAGGATGGGATAGGTATCACTTCAGCATCATTCAACTCCTGCAGAACAAATGTGTGGGCTGAGGTGAGGTGAGGTGAGGTGAGGTGAGGTGAGATGAAGTGCTGAGCGCCTTGCAAGGGGTACTGTACATATTCTATAATATTTTCTACTTGAACATTTTGAGTATAACTGTGACACATACACTCTCTCAATGTGACACAAACGTGTAAATGTCACAGGCACGCACGCAAGCAAGCACACACACACGCACGCACTCAATGTCACACAAACACGGACTCAATGTCACACACGCACTCAACATCACGCATAGTATTCTTAAAAGTTAAATGCTACTTATTCAATTTTAATTATATTGTTAACATGGTAAGTGTTTGTTTGTTTGTTTGTTGTTTAACACCACACTCAGCAATATTCCAATCCAGTGATTGACATCATGAGCATCGATCCACCCAATTAGGATATGATGACATGCATCAACCAAGTCAGCGAGTCTGACCACCCGATCCTTTTCGTTGCCTCTTACGACAAGCAAAGTCGCCTTTTACGGCAAGCATGGGTTGCTGAAGACCTAATCTACCCCGGATCTTCACAGGTCACGCGGTAAGTGTCTTCCCAATATGCTTCTATAGTGAAGTGTGAACTTGGCGCTGTATATAATGATAGTAATGCACCATAGAAGCCAATCTAACACCGTTCTTTTTTTCATTTGGAAAGTTAGACATTTTGATTATCTATAACAATTACACAATCTTAGAAAAAATTGAATATATTTGTAATTGAATAAAGATGAGCGGCCATTATTTATTACAGAAGTGAAGACTTAAAGGAAGGCTACATGACATCCCCTCACCGCTTCCAGCCAGGGTGGCACGGAGCTGTTGGTCAGTGCCGCTGTGTGCTGAGCTGACTCGGGAGGAGTGCTGGGTTTCCCCGAGTCGAGACACAGCGCAGGGACATAGGGGCTGCTGGGGATCACCGCGGGACTGGCAATGTCATCATCCACAAAGGCACTGTCCTCCGGGACAGTCTCCCCATGGATACATTCGACTGAGGACAAACAGCAGGGGGATATCATCAGGGGGAACATTTATGAATATGAAATATTATAAGTGATTCAAACACTTCAATTACTGAGTGGGAAATATCATGAACACAAATACAAATGTTCAAGTCTAACAAAAATATTAAGCATCAATTTTTAAATCATAGCAATACAAACATGACATGGGCTCTGAAATGAGAATATTTGCATTATTTGTTTCTCAACCCTACATATCTTTGTTCACCATACAATTGTGTTTCTCAATCCCGTATATCTTTGTTAACCATACAATTGTGTACATATGTGTTTCTTTACCATGCATATGTGTTTCTCAATCAAACACACGTGTTTCTCAACCATACACATTTCTCAACCATATATATGTGTTTCTCAACTAAACACATGTTTCTCAACCATACACAGTTTTTTCAACCATACATGTGCTTCTCAACCACACGTTTCTCAACCATGTACATGTTTCTCTACCAAACACATGTGTTTCTCAATCAAACACGTTTCTCAAACATACATATGTGTTTCTCAACCATACACATGTTTCTCAACTATATACATGTTTCTCAACCAAACATACATCTCTCAACAATACATGTTTCTCAACTAAACACATGTTTCTCAACCATACACAGTTTTTTCAACCATACATGTGCTTCTCAACCACACGTTTCTCAACCATGTACATGTTTCTCTACCAAACACATGTGTTTCTCAATCAAACACGTTTCTCAAACATACATATGTGTTTCTCAACCATACACATGTTTCTCAACTATATACATGTTTCTCAACCAAACATACATCTCTCAACAATACATGTTTCTCAACCATGCATATCTTTCTCAATCATACATGTTTTTCAACCACACACGTTTCTCAATGATACATGTGTTTCTCAATGATACATATGTTTCTCAATGATACATATGTTTCTCAATGATACACGTTTCTCAATGATACACATGTTTCTCAATGATACATATGTTTCTCAATGCTACATATATGATTCTCAATGATACACATGTTTCTCAATGATACATGTTTCTCAATGATACATATGTTTCTCAATGATACACATGTTTCTCAATGATACATATGTGTTTCTCAATGATACACATGTTTCTCAATGATACATATGTTTCTCAATGATACATATATGTTTCTCAATGATACATATGTTTCTCAATGATACACATGTTTCTCAATGATACATATATGTTTCTCAATGATACACGTTTCTCAATGATACATGTGTTTCTCAATGATACACATGTTTCTCAATGATACATATATGTTTCTCAATGATACACATGTTTCTCAATGATACATATGTTTCTCAATGATACATATGTTTCTCAATGATACACATGTTTCTCAATGATACATATATGTTTCTCAATGATACACATGTTTCTCAATGATACATATGTGTTTCTCAACCAAGCATATATGTATGTATTAATCATATATGTACATATGAATAACTAGCACTCCTTATGTTTTACGCAGACATTTTGATAGTTAAACCCCATAGTCTTGTACCCACCCTCGTCAGGAGGCCTGCCTACCAGATGATTGTTGTTGGGACCATCAATACGTAACTACAGGAACATTGCCATGTACCCATGATTTACCAATCTGAACCAAATTACTGTGAAATACAGTTCCCAGATTAACAGGGTTTGCTAAATAGTATTGAACCCTGGAATTCTCTCAGTACAATTAGACTATGGACATACTGGAGACACTACATGAGGACTGTCAGTAACCTATTCACACTTGACATGACGCTACTAGACACATGGAATACACAACACTCTCAATGTGGTTATTTATATGCGATGCCTAAGGCAAAACTTGAATTCCTATCATGCTAACTTGGGCCATGTTGGATGTTTGATATTCCTGACACAGTGATCAGAAGCGGCATTACCTAGGTCACAGTGTACCAACGTACCAACGAGGAAGGTGATTTTAGATTACGCTGAAATGGAAAACAGAATTGTTCCTTGGCAAACAGTTTTGAAAAAATAATGACGGCAGAATTTTGTTACTTTCGATGTCAAAGAGTTAACTGGTGTTCTTGACACTATATTTTGAGAGAGATTTTGTGAATTAACAACCTTGAAAAGTATTGCAGTTAGGAGAGAGTGGGGCTCTGGTGACACAGTCATTTAAAGACTGCAATTGGCTGTGTGGAATTATGTCCCATAGGAATGTCAGGATTCAGTGATCATGGATTCGACTCCCAGATTCTGTGTTTTCAACAGTGGATCATGGCACAGCTGTGGGCCACAACTCTGTATAGGGAACTGCTTTGTGTAGCCACTAGGCCTCAGAACATCAAATTTCTACATTTTGTGTCACATCACAATAAACAAACTATCCACCAAACATATTAAAATCACATGAAAATGCTGTGAATCCTAACAAGCTGTATCTATACATTTGCATAATGAAACATACATACAGAGTATTCAGTTTCAGCTCTGTTGAAAACTTCCCATTGGTATGATTGAAGAATTTGTTAATATCAAATCTGAACAGTTAGTGATTGAGTGAGTTTGGTTTAACGCCGATTTTAGCATTATTCCAGCAATATTATGGCCGGGAACACCAGAAATGGGCTTCAGACATTGTACCCATGTCGGGAATCGAACTCAGGTCTTTGACGTGATGAGCGACCGCTTTAACCACTAGGCTACCCACCCAACCCCACCTCAATTTTGAACAGCTCAGCAATATTCATACATGGGGCTTTATCATACCACCATGTCAGAATAATGAGATCTGACTGGTCCTTGTGATCTTGATAAAATACTGTGTACCCCGTCTTTGAGAGGAATACAGTTCTCAGCCTGGGAATAAATCTCTTATATCCCACCATGAGCAAATAAGGCTGAACATGAACTTCATAGAGACAGAATAAATCCCTTATACCCCGCTTCAAAGCAAAAAGACGCACACATTTTTCCGAGTCAATGGAAGTCATGTGACATAGCGCAATTTAACCTCAACTCAATCGAACAGCTGTTTTCTATCAATTTTGAATTTGTTTGAATTAAGTCATATTAAAACATGTCAGTAAAATAATTTTCTTGTAGCAAGATCACTCCGGGTACATGGGGTATTATGTGTCCCGTGTTAGGTTTTATACCACGAGCTTGATGGCGATGCATAAAACCCCATGTACCCCGAGTGATCCTTCTGCAACTCGTAATATTATTCCCAATCTCATTAAAATCAGATCTTAGTTCTCGCTACTGCTAAACAAAGATCTGAGGACACATGGGTCACGTCAGACCGACCTTGCTCAAACATTGACCGACCAATGTAATGACCAATCAGAAGGCAGCTTTCTCGTGCTTTACGGCACTAATTTCAAATTGGCGACTACGCTTTGAAACATATTTTGACAAATTCTCGATTACAAATTTGAAACCTGAACAAAAGAACATTCTGGAATGGCTAATAGATGGTCTATTTTGTATGGATACAGTCTTTAAACCTGTAACTATCGTTGAGTTAAAGTTTTTGAGGCTGCATGATCAGAAATCACATTCCGACTGTCATTCTGACGTGACCCGTAACGTCCTCAGATGTCCTGGGATGTCCTCAGATCTTTGTTTAGTGGTAGCGAGAACTGAGGTCTGATTTTAATGAGATTGTATTATTCCAGATGTGATCTGAGCGCTACCTGTACAACGTAACTAAGGCAGAGCAACCTTTGTAGATATGACCAGCATGCAGGGGGACTGTGTACGTGCTGACATCAGCATATCTTGCAAATATTCCAATCATTTACAATAACGTTACTATATTCAAAACTTGAAAACAAAAATAACGAGTTTCCTGAATCATTTTGTCAATGTAGAATGCTGCTGAAAAAAATACATATCACCACATGTCAACTTTATAAGCTGGCAAGAATGACTTTGACAACTGTATTGTAAAACCACAACAAATTAATATGTTCATCAGAAAAACTTTCAAAACATCTATATACTATTTCAGGGGTAGTCATTTTCTAATCAGAAAAATATGCTTTATATCAACCTTGTCTACAAACGTGTAGGTACGAAAGAACACTCTTTAATGATCAGAAAAAGAAAACATGGAATAGATATATAATATCTAAACAGTGATATTCAGTCAGGTGATAGGTGTTTAGTAACTTCTGACCAAGGTGACATGATATTCAAATATTTAAATAATTGAAACTTTTATTGAAAATTTCAAAAACATAAATTGTTCAAAACATCATGAACAAAATCTGAAGAACAAACATTTATTTGGTGTGTCATCAATTCAAAGCAGGGAAAGAGAAAAGCTCTGAAGAGGAACAGGAGACGAGAAACTGTAGTGAATTATTTGTTTGTATATGAAACAATATTAACTTAATATGTAGAGATTGTTGTCATGGAGGGGCTGTTTGTTACTCCAGTGGGGAAGGGACATGTTAGATATTTGAATCAGACATGGCAGTGAGGGGTAACGCCATGCAAACAACTCCAATCACCCATTAAAACCATGCATTGTCACCTTGCAAGCACACACAGAATACACATTTCTCAATACATTTCATGTTAATCTAAAGTGACTAATAATTCTACATATGAACAAACTCTTCATCAAAAGGATATAAACTTTATGCTTATTTTTATATTACAGATGGCAATTAATATTTTTTTAATGAGATGAAGACAAGTCGTTCATAAATTGAACCTGCAAATTTCGACATAGAATTAACATTGTTAACATAACAGAACATTTTTCACTTCAAATGCTTGCAGTCCTAAACTCACCATTAACACACACTTCGGAAGGCATGCACAGAGCAATGGCAGTATGTCTTACCTGATTCTGGGGCCTTGTCTAAAGCAAATCATAGGCAGATCATACATTTTATATCAATGAAATACTCAATCTCATTAAAATGAGACCTCAGTTCTCGCTACCACTAAACAAAGATCTGAGGACATCCCATTATGGGTCATGTCAGAACGACCTTTCACCCGACCAATCAGAGCATCGCTTACCAGATTATGAAAGTGACAGTTGGAATGTGATTTCTGATCATGCAACCTCGAAAACTTTAACTCCGAACGATAGTTACGGGTTTAACAACTGTATCCATACAATCTAGACCTTCTATTAGCCATTCCAGAATGTTCTTTAGTTCAGGTTTCAAATTTGTAATCGCGAATTTGTCAAAATATGCTTTGAAGCGTAGTCGCCAATTTGAAATATGTGCCGTAAAGCATGAGAAAGCTGCCTTCTGATTGGTCATTCCATTGGTCGGTCAAAGTTGGCGCAAGGTCGGTCTCAGTTCTTTGTTTAGCTGTAGCGAGAAATAAGATCTGATTTTAATGAGATTGATGAAATACTGTATCCAATGATTAAGTGCTCCCCTTCAATAATCAACACCAGGGACTTTCAATTTCACTTTTTGATATTGTATTTATATTAAATACAACTTAATGAAAATAATGCCAAACGGGAAGTTTAATAAGCATCAGAAACCTTGTATGCACCCTTGGCACTAATACATCAAACATGGTACTGCAAAAATATCTTGTAAAATCTACATAGATTTGCCTTCAAAATTACACTTTTAGACTGACAGGAATTCACACACAAAATTGGTATCAATTGTTGATGATGAAAATCAATATATAAATATGTATATGAATATTGTCCATTCAAGTCATTTTAACTAGTAGATAATTAGTAGATTTGTTTTTAAACATTTCAAATGACTTGTTCAAGCTTGAAAATGTTTTTACTTCAATATTTTCTATTTGATAGTTTTTATTTTCAGTGTGATCTCCAGTGTCAATATTCCCACTATCATTGTGCCTGTAAATACTCATCTGACAAAGGCAAACCAGTGATTGAAAGCATGAGCAGCGACCAGTGATTGAAAGCATAAGCAGCGACCCATGCCATCAGGCCACAATGACACGCAACCAGTTAAGTCATGTAGCCTAGTCTCCCCATCAACCTAAGTCGTTTCTCACGACCCACAATGTGATGCTGGGGACCGACTCTACCAAGTCTCCCAGGAGATCTTCACACAGTTCCACTCCTCACTCACAGTGTCACAGCCAGTCACTGTTGGCATCATGTTGACAATGTATTCTTTGGATTGTTTATTTGTAAATGACATGTTTTGTATTCCACTGTCATGATATGGCTGACATATTGCCGATGTGACGTAAAGCATAAACTCACTCACTCACTTCAATTCCACTGAGTATGAATGATCAAGAGATAATTACACTTGTCTATGTGTAACAGATTTTTATGAATCAGAATTCAAAATATATTACTCAAACAACAGTTAAGGACCACCCGATTCTTTCATATTACTTTAGTTAATCAGTCATGATATAGTAGTATACAAACATATACCAAACACTACTGGCATCCAGTGTGTGAGATCAGTACAACAGCCACACTGATGTACAGCCCTGTGTATTTCCTACAGATGTGGAGGAGCTAGAGTGAGATCAGTACAACAGCCACACTGATGTACAGCTCTGTGTATTTCCTACAGATGTGGAGGACCTAGAGTGAGATCAGTACAGGAGCCACACTGATGTACAGCTCTGTGTATTTCCTACAGATGTGGAGGATCTAGAGTGAGATCAGTACAACAGCCGCACTGATGTACAGCCCTGTGTATTTCCTACAGATGTGGAGGAGCTAGAGTGAGATCAGTACAGGAGCCACACTGATGTACAGCCCTGTGTATTTCCTACAGATGTGGAGGAGCTAGAGTGAGATCAGTACAATAGCCTCACTGATGTACAGCCCTGTGTATTTCCTACAGATGTGGAGGAGCTGGAGTGAGATCAGTACAACAGCCGCACTGATGTACAGCCCTGTGTATTTCCTACAGATGTGGAGGACCTAGAGTGAGATCAGTACAGGAGCCACACTGATGTACAGCTCTGTGTATTTCCTACAGATGTGGAGGATCTAGAGTGAGATCAGTACAATAGCCTCACTGATGTACAGCCCTGTGTATTTCCTACAGATGTGGAGGAGCTGGAGTGAGATCAGTACAGGAGCCACACTGATGTACAGCCCTGTGTATTTCCTACAGATGTGGAGGAGCTGGAGTGTGATCAGTACAATAGCCACACTGATGTACAGCCCTGTGTATTTCCTACAGATGTGGAGGAGCTGGAGTGTGATCAGTACAACAGCCACACTGATGTACAGCCCTGTGTATTTCCTACAGATGTGGAGGACCTAGAGTGAGCTCAGTACAGGAGCCACACTGATGTAAAGCCCTGTGTATTTCCTACAGATGTGGAGGATCTAGAGTGAGATCAGTACAATAGCCACACTGATGTACAGCCCTGTGTATTTCCTACAGATGTGGAGGAGCTGGAGTGAGATCAGTACAGGAGCCACACTGATGTACAGCCCTGTGTATTTCCTACAGATGTGGAGGAGCTAGAGTGTGATCAGTACAATAGCCACACTGATGTACAGCCCTGTGTATTTCCTACAGATGTGGAGGAGCTGGAGTGTGATCAGTACAACAGCCACACTGATGTACAGCCCTGTGTATTTCCTACAGATGTGGAGGACCTAGAGTGAGCTCAGTACAGGAGCCACACTGATGTAAAGCCCTGTGTATTTCCTACAGATGTGGAGGATCTAGAGTGAGATCAGTACAATAGCCACACTGATGTACAGCCCTGTGTATTTCCTACAGATGTGGAGGAGCTGGAGTGAGATCAGTACAGGAGCCACAGTGATGTACAGCCCTGTGTATTTCCTACAGATGCGGAGGAGCTAGAGTGAGATCAGTACAGGAGCCACACTGATGTACAGCCCTGTGTATTTCCTACAGATGTGGAGGAGCTAGAGTGAGATCAGTACAACAGCCACACTGATGTACAGCCCTGTGTATTTCCTACAGATGTGGAGGAGCTGGAGTGAGATCAGTTCAGGAGCCACACTGATATACAGCCCTGTGTATTTCCTACAGATTTGGAGGAGCTACAGTAGAACTGAGAAGAGACAGGTGATCACTACTGCATAGACAAAACAAAGTGGAAGCTACTAAATGGCATACACTGACAGTGAACATCACATACATTTTGGTGAGGATACTCTTGACTTGAGTGTTTTCTGGTTGAGGACTTTCTCTGAAAAAGAAAACAGCAATATCATCAACAAAAAACCCAGTAAATAATATTTTGTTTGTTTGTTTGTTATTTAAAGCCGCACTCAGCAATATTCCAGCTAGAAGACAGCGGTCTGTAAATAATCGAGTCTGGACCAGACAATCCAGTGATTGACATCATGAGCATCGATCCACAAAATTGGGATACGATGACATGCATCAAATAAGTCAGCGAGCCTGACCACCCGATCCTGTTTGTCGCTTGTTGCAACAAGCAAAGTCATCTTTTACAACAAGCATGCAAAAAATAAGAAGTTGGTTGTTGAAGGCTTTGGGAAGTGTTTACTGTAGCCCTGGCAAAAACTATTTAGATACATATGTATCAAACATTCAGATCATGAGTACACTGAAGTTGACTGAACTTTATCTTTACTCAAACATATACAAGTCAAGGTTCATCATGAGGGCACATGTGTAACTTGAATCCTATAACCAGCACATCCTGGCATGGCTAAGGGAGGCAACTCTGCACAGCTGCCTCTACCCTTGTCATGTGAGAATCAATGTGAGCTGGCCACACTGTAAGCTACCTGCAATAAGAAGTGTATTCCAGTGAGTGGAGGAGATGTCAGCAACGATGTGCAGGCAGCCGAACATTGGCCGAGGCAGGGATGTACACTGGCTGTTGGGCCCTTTCCCCTGGTCACTGATGATGGCACCTAGACGACCACTCTCCCCGTTACCCCACGAGTAGATCTGGTTCTCTGGAGACAATACACACAATAACATAAACATAGGTAGTCATGGTAACAGAGAAAACATGTTTCTCCAGAGTCCTTGTCAAGAAACCCTCCTGATCATTCAGGATAAAGACTACATGTATACAAACATTAACCCACACCCATGACTCATTCAGCTGGAAATGTTTGTAATCCGCGTGACTTCACTGGAAATTGTACCAGAGGATTATAGGGGTTTCATTATATACTTTGTACAAATTACTAGTTACATGTACCATAAATCATGAAATTAATGCGAGTTCAGCCCCCAAGCCTAAAATGTGTCAGGAAATTAATGGGTGTAGCCTTGCCTTTCAACTTCAAAAACTAATCATGTAGAATTACATGATATATGGGGTGATAGCAGTTTGATTGAATAATGTTTGCTTTCTTTTCAAAATTAACATCTCCCTTTTGATTTGTGACCTAACTGCCAAGAAATCAATGGCAGGAAATCCCAAATAAGGCATATTCATGTCTTAGGTTGGGTTGGGTTACCAACACTACTGTGCAGGTTAAGGTTGCTACATTAATCAGCACAATTCGTGGAATGTAAATACACAGTGTTTTCTATCCACAACTACAGTTACTGTACTGGACATTTACAGGGGCGGTTGGGTAGCCTATTGGCTAAAGCGTTCGCTCGTCACGCTGAAGACCCGGGTTCGATTCCTGACATGGGTACAATGTGTGAAGCCCATTTCTGGTGTCCCTCACCGTGTAATGGCTGGAATATTGCTAAAATTGGCATGAAACCATACATATGTATCAAACATTCAGATCATGTGTACACTGAAGTTGACTGAACTTTATCTTTACTCAAACATATATGAGTCAAAAGGACAGAGTGCATCGTCAGAAAGAAATGTGAACATTAGCGACTTGTAGTGTAACCACTGAGCTACAGTGAGTTTTGCCATTAAACAATATATTACATGACTAACCATGGGTGCGAGTAGTACTGTAGGTACCCAGGTCCTACTCATGACCTGTCCCAGCCTTAGTGTTTGGCTTGTAATTAAAAGATTATTTGACAAAGTTGCACAAACTAAGTACTGACACATGTATTAACAAAAATGACAATGTGATCCTACCATTAGTAGAGATGACTGTGAACCCAACGCCACACGCAACCCTCTCGACTCTCTGCCCCGCCAGCATCCCGCCGACACGACACACACACTCCCGCTTCTTGAAGTCTCCCAGACCAAGTTGCCCATACTTGTTGGAGCCGAATGTAAACAGGTAGCCATACACTGTAGGAAAAGACAAGAAGACATCAGGGGAAGCAATCATTGAATGTAAACAGGTAGCCATACACTGTAGGAGACACAAGAAGACATCAGGGGAAGCAATCATTGAATGTAAACAGGTAGCCATACACTGTAGGAGACACAAGAAGACATCAGGGGAAGCAATCACTGAATGTAAACAGGTAGCCATACACTGTAGGAGACACAAGAAGACATCAGGGGAAGCAATCATTGAATGTAAACAGGTAGCCATACACTGTAGGAGACACAAGAAGACATCAGGGGAAGCAATCATTGAATGTAAACAGGTAGCCATACACTGTAGGAAGACACAAGAAGACATCAGGGGAAGCAATCACTGAATGTAAACAGGTAGCCATACACTGTAGGTAGACACAAGAAGACATCAGGGGAAGCAATCACGGAATGTAAACAGGTAGCCATACACGGTAGGAAGATGCAAGAAGACATCAGGGGAAGCAATCACTGAATGTTAACAGGTAGCCATACACTGTAGGAAGACACAAGAAGACATCAGGGGAAGCAATCACTGAATGTAAACAGGTAGCCATACACTGTAGGAAGACACAAGAAGACATCAGGGGAAGCAATCACTGAATGTTAACAGGTAGCCATACACTGTAGGAAGACACAAGAAGACATCAGGGGAAGCAATCACTGAATGTAAACAGGTAGCCATACACGGTAGGGAGATACAAGAAGACATCAGGGGAAGCAATCACTGAATGTAAACAGGTAGCCATACACTGTAGGAAGACACAAGAAGACATCAGGGGAAGCAATCACTGAATGTAAACAGGTAGCCATACACGGTAGGGAGACACAAGAAGACATCAGGGGAAGCAATCACTGAATGTAAACAGGTAGCCATACACGGTAGGAAGACACAAGAAGACATCAGGGGAAGCAATCACTGAATGTAAACAGGTAGCCATACACGGTAGGAAGACACAAGAAGACATCAGGGGAAGCAATCACTGAATGTAAACAGGTAGCCATACACTGTAGGAAGACACAAGAAGACATCAGGGGAAGCAATCACTGAATGTAAACAGGTAGCCATACACTGTAGGAAGACACAAGAAGACATCAGGGGAAGCAATCACTGAATGTAAACAGGTAGCCATACACGGTAGGAAGACACAAGAAGACATCAGGGGAAGCAATCACTGAATGTAAACAGGTAGCCATACACGGTAGGAAGACACAAGAAGACATCAGGGGAAGCAATCACTGAATGTAAACAGGTAGCCATACACTGTAGGAAGACACAAGAAGACATCAGGGGAAGCAATCACTGAATGTAAACAGGTAGCCATACACTGTAGGGGGAGACAAGAAGACATCAGGGGAAGCAATCACTGAATGTAAACAGGTAGCCATACACTGTAGGAAGATGCAAGAAGACATCAGGGGAAGCAATCACTGAATGTAAACAGGTAGCCATACACTGTAGGAAGATGGAAGAAGACATCAGGGGAAGCAATCACTGAATGTAAACAGGTAGCCATACACGGTAGGAAGACACAAGAAGACATCAGGGGAAGCAATCACTGAATGTAAACAGGTAGCCATACACGGTAGGAAGACACAAGAAGACATCAGGGGAAGCAATCATTGAATGTAAACAGGTAGCCATACACTGTAGGTAGACACAAGAAGACATCAGGGGAAGCAATCACTGAATGTAAACAGGTAGCCATACACGGTAGGAAGACACAAGAAGACATCAGGGGAAGCAATCACTGAATGTAAACAGGTAGCCATACACGGTAGGAAGACACAAGAAGACATCAGGGGAAGCAATCATTGAATGTAAACAGGTAGCCATACACTGTAGGTAGACACAAGAAGACATCAGGGGAAGCAATCACAGAATGTAAACAGGTAGCCATACACTGTAGGGAGATACAAGAAGACATCAGGGGAAGCAATCACTGAATGTAAACAGGTAGCCATACACGGTAGGGAGATACAAGAAGACATCAGGGGAAGCAATCACTGAATGTAAACAGGTAGCCATACACGGTAGGAAGACACAAGAAGACATCAGGGGAAGCAATCACGGAATGTAAACAGGTAGCCATACACTGTAGGAGAAGACAAGAAGACATCTGAGGAAGCAATCACTGAATGTAAACAGGTAGTCATACACTGTAGGAAGATGCAAGAAGACATCAGGGGAAGCAATCACTGAACGTAAACAGGTAGCCATACACTGTAGGAAGATGCAAGAAGACATCAGGGGAAGCAATCAAGGCACACAAGCACTGATCCACTCAGTGTACAAGTCAGCTCTGTCTCCCAAAGGATCTTCAGTCTCCTACAGCTGCGAAGTTTAAGGAAAGCTTTTGAAGTCCTCATGAAAGTTATCAAAGTGCTCATATGAATGAGAGATAGAATTAACTTTCAACATTTGAGTGTTCTGAACTTTTACTGAGATCATCATGTGCAGAGGCATGTCTAAAACATGGGAATTAATGTGTCAATAAGGGCAGAATTTAGAGTATCAGTAACATTTAAAAACACTGATCCTCACCAAAACTTTCAAATAGGATGATTCAGGAGATTCAGATGTAAAGGCATTACACCTATATACTTTGGTCAAGATCACTGTTTAATTTTCTGAAAAAATTCTTTCTTTCATTCAAGGCATACTGCTGGACTAGGCCATGTCATCAGTACAAACAGGCAATAAAAAGAAAAACATGTCCAATAACTTTCATAACATTATATCAAGTCTTCCAAAAACAAAATGAGTCACTTCCAGGTTGCCTACAGGATTATCATACCTCACTCTGTTATAGTGATATGTGAACTTACACTGCTACAGAGATATGAGATATACAAATTTACTGTAACCATGGTAACTTATTTTCAGTCTATCCACAGAAATTCAACCAAGGATCAAAGGAAGACATCTTGATGCCACTAAGCGGATGACAAGTTTCATTCCCATTGATCACATCAGGTCTGGTACAGACAAATCATGTGTGAAAATTCCATGTAATCTCCCAAACTAAACTTGGACAACATCCCATATTGGGAACAACTTTCCAGGCATCGTAAGATAATACGGATCCGGTGCCACTTACAGTCTATGACTGCGGAGTGTGTCTTGCCGGTGGCCACACTGACGATGTTGTAGCGGCTGAGAGGCTTCACGGTCGTAAATGTGTATTTACAGGGGATGTCGTACACCTGAAAACAGACATGATACACAAACTGATAATTCTGCACCATTTTTAAATCAATACAGTGAAATAGTGTTAATCATGATGTTATCATTCTCAGCGAAATCAGGATGGTCGGGTAGACTATTGGTTAAAGCGTTCGCTCGTCACGCCGAAGTCCCTTGTTCGATTCCCGACATGGGTACAATGTGTGAAGCCCATTTCTGGTGTCCACCTGCCCTGATATTGCTGGAATATTGCTTAAAGCGGCGTAAAGCCATACTCACTCACTCTAAGTGAAATCTTCCAGACTCACAGATTCACAGTGGTTGGAACATAATATTGTCACATAAATCACACATAGAGGTCTCCAACAGTAATTGCCTGGAACGCGGAATGTCTGGACTAACAGTGACTGGACTACAGGAGTTTCACTGTGTCTCGCTTCAACATCTCATGATAATTAGACAGTAGTTTGCAAGTTTAGCTACTAGTCTGGAGCCTGAGTCTATTAAAATTCTGTTCGGTCTTGTAAGCCTAGCTAATAATAGCACAAATGATAACACTATACTCTACTGATAATGATGCTTTGAGCCAACATGTTTGGCTGAATAGACTCAGGTTTTGGCACAGACTGTGACAGTGGGGAGAGACTGAGTGAATGTTGTTTTAACCAAAGAAATCAATAGTCTAGCTTAACCACAGCCACAGTCCATAAATAATCAAGTCTGGGCAATGCAAACTGGTTGATTCTGAGTGTGTGAGTGAGTTGGGTTTAACACCGCTCTTAACAGTATTCCAGTCATCTCGCCGCATGTCAGCTTAATGTGGGAGGAAAGCCCGAAGTGATGCACGTCTCAGACATTTACCACTTCAGTGAAACCCACGAGCACGGGTATGGTGCTAACAAACCTAGAAACATAATTGGGGTGAACCAGGATTTAAACCCACAATCACAGGTTTCTGGCGTGCCCAAGGGACACAACTCTGCAAAGCGAATCGCAACGCCTTAGACGACTAGGCCACCCGTGCCCCCTGGTTGATTCTGAATGATCAATGTTTCCCATGACACAGGACATCAGTGGATAGGATGCGATTTACATCCAAAATACCTGTAATCATGTTTGTGACAAGTCATTCACTGCAACATATGTTTATCAGTCATTACTTGGTCCTACAAAAGAGTGAGTGAGTGAGTTAATATTTAACGTCACATCGGCAGTATCTCAGCCATATATGACGAGAACAAAGATAAATATAAAAGATAAATACCTGTCACAAAGGACAGTAAAACATTAGCATGATATCACAGATGGAAACCTAAACACTAAAACTTCTAACCAACATACATATATCAACATTACATTTTATTCTATTAAAATACAAGCTATATACCACCAGTTACCAAAGCCAGAACACTCCTTCAAAAGAAAAATTGTTGACTTGTCATTATAATATGTTTCAATCAACAGAATTATCATGTTATTTGTTGTTATCAATTAACAGGTGCCTGACCCTCGAAATTTATATATTTTGCTCAGTACTCATGATGTCCAGTCTTGATGACCAGTTTCCACAAGCTAGGTCAATCCCTGCATGAGCAGACATACACAGGGAGTGGGTGTGTTGGGTTTTACACTGCTTCTAGCAATATTCCAGCTAAATAACGGGGGGCACCAGAAATTGACTTGACATAATGTACCCATGTCGAGAATGGAAGCCAGACCCACTTGCACAAAGCGATCTTAGTGCTAAGACTATTGTAAGCCTATGTTAAAGTATGGGGGTTATGATCATCTTAGCGCTAAGATCGCTTAGTGCAAGTAGGTCCAGGTTTTCAGCATGATAAGCCAATGCTTTAGCCATGAGGCTACCTACCCCGCATGCTCTCCACCACTGTAAACAGTACAGGCCCAAGAATGATCTAAACAAACCTTTGCTTTTCGTTTTCTCAGCCCCGATGTTTCGGAATTGAAGCCTAGTTTGTTGTACTCGTTGCTGCCACAGGCCAGGAGGCGGCCATTGGTGGTGATGAGGAACGTTCCGTCCGATCCCGCACACACCGACTTGATAAGGTGCTTGCCCGGAGTGGACACCTGCAGAACCAGCATACTGCAGAACTCAGGAGGAGCTTTTACTGTCTAAGAGTTACACACTGAAACTACTGATATAAGGTTATTCCACATGAAAAATCAAGAATTTGAAATCGGTTCAGATTTGCTTCAATATGCTATTTGTTAAGAGTGTCAGAGTGAGTGAGTTTAATCTAATGCTGCTTTGAACAGTTTTCCAGTTAATTCATGGTGTGTCAGTTTGAGGTGGGAGGAAAGCCCAAAGTGATGCAAGTCTTAGATGTTTACAACTTTGTGAAACCCACGAGCACGAGTATGGTGCTGACAAACCTGGAACATAATTGGGGCGAACTGGGATTCGAACCCATGGTCATAAGTTTCTGGCTATTTCTAAAGCACAACATTTTGTACTGGAGAAACAATATTTTTTACTTAAGGACTAAATGCGATAAAAAGGTAGTGATTTTATAAAGATGTTATATATGTATACAAGAATTCCTCACTATCTGTAGCACAAGCTTCATCTGAAATAAAAAACTGAACCATAAAATGTCAGGGGTTTGCTACTTGTGATATACTTAAAACAAAGACTAGATTCTCATTGAATACTGCAAGACCAAAACTTTTGTTGTGTTCTTCTTACTGTCCTCTGCACTCATACTTACCTTCTGTGGTAGACTGCAATCATCTTCTGAGCCAAGTCCAAGACGGCCTGAAATATCACACACTTCGTTTACATATGCCATAAACCAAGCATAGTGTCATTGTTTTGGCTTTAAAAAAAAAAAAACACCTCCCAAACCAATTATGCCTGAAACAAGAATGTTCATTCCCCACTATCTGTGTCTCAAACAAGATTTCCTCACTATTTGTGCCTCAAACAAGAAGTCCTCACTATCTGCGCCTCAGACAAGAATTCCTCACTATATCTGTGCCTCAAACAAGAATTCCTCACTATCTGCGCCTCAAACAAGAATTCCTCACTATATCTGTGCATCAAAGAAGAATTCCTCACTATCTGTGCCTCAAACAAGAATTCCTCACTATATCTGTGCATCAAACAAGAATTCCTCACTATCTGTGCCTCAAACAAGAATTCCTCACTATCTGCGCCTCAAACAAGAATTCCTCACTATATCTGTGCATCAAACAAGAATTCCTCACTATCTGTGCCTCAAACAAGAATTCCTCACTATATCTGTGCATCAAACAAGAATTCCTCACTATCTGTGCCTCAAACAAGAATTCCTCACTATCTGCGCCTCAAACAAGAATTCCTCACTATATCTGTGCATCAAACAAGAATTCCTGACTATCTGCGCATCAAACAAGAATTCCTCACTATCTGTGCATCAAACAAGAATTCCTCACTATCTGTGCATAAACAAAAATTCCTCACTATCTGTGCATCAAACAAGAATTCCTCACTATATCTGTGCCTCAAACAAGAATTCCTCACTATCTTTGCATCAAAGAAGAATTCCTCACTATCTGTGCCTCAAACAAGAATTCCTCACTATATCTTTGCATCAAAGAAGAATTCCTCACTATCTGTGCCTCAAACAAGAATTCCTCACTATATCTGTGCATCAAAGAAGAATTCCTCACTATCTGTGCCTCAAACAAGAATTCCTCACTATATCTGTGCATCAAAGAAGAATTCCTCACTATCTGTGCCTCAAACAAGAATTCCTCACTATCTTTGCATCAAAGAAGAATTCCTCACTATCTGTGCCTCAAACAAGAATTCCTCACTATATCTGTGCATCAAACAAGAATTCCTCACTATCTGCGCATCAAACAAGAATTCCTCACTATCTGTGCATCAAACAAGAATTCCTGACTATCTGCGCCTCAAACAAGAATTCCTCACTATATCTGTGCCTCAAACAAGAATTCCTCATTATTTGTGCCTCAAACAAGAATTCCTCACTATCTGCGCCTCAAACAAGAATTCCTCACTATCTGCGCCTCAAACAAGAATTCCTCACTATATCTGTGCCTCAAACAAGAATTCCTCACTATTTGTGCCTCAAACAAGAATTCCTCACTATCTGTGCCTCAAACAAGAATTCCTCACTATCTGTGCCTCAAACAAGAAATCCTCACTATCTGTGCCTCAAACAAGAATTCCTCACTGTCTGTGCTTCAAACAAGAATTCCTCACTATTTGTGCCTCAAACAAGAATTCCTCACTATCTGTGCTTCAAACAAGAATTCCTCACTATATCTGTGCCTCAAACAAGAATTCCTCACTATCTGCGCCTCAAACAAGAATTCCTCACTCACTCACTCAAACAAGAATTCCCCACAATCTATGCCTCAAACAAGAATTCCTCACTATATCTGTGCCTCAAACAAGAATTCCTCACTATCTGTGCCTCAAACAAGAATTCCTCACTATATCTGTGCATCAAAGAAGAATTCCTCACTATCTATGCCTCAAACAAGAATTCCTCACTATCTATGCCTCAAACAAGAATTCCTCACTATCTGTGCCTGAAACAAGAATTCCTCACTATCTGTGCCTCAAACAAGAATTCCTCACTATCTGTGCCTCAAACAAGAAATCCTCACTATCTGTGCCTCAAACAAGAATTGAGTAATGAAAATAGACAGTTTTTTCAACATGGATGCCATAGTGGCCATATTGAAAATCACTTTCATACCTCCTGGACAAATGGGGTAATCATAATGGGTGGGAACAAGCATGTGATGTTTCACCTCCTTTGGTCCAGCGGTTTCTGAGAAGAAGATGTTTATGATACACGATGGACAAACCAAGGTTTATGTTTATTAAGACTTCAGCACACTCTATCACTGGAATATGCTCCTACTAAGAAAGACTTAAAATAATCCACTCACCAAACTCGCCACAGCCCCATGTGTAAACATCCCCATCTTTACTGAGGGCAACACAGTGAGACTCTCCGCATGACACTTGCTCCACTGGTATCTGACTAAAGTAGTCCACTGGAATTGGATCGAGTACATCATCTCCATTGTCAGTTCCAAGGCAGCCAAAGTAGTCGGAACCAAAGGAGTACAACTTTCCTTCATCTAAGGAATAATAAGTTCACATGAATTGGTTGTGTCCCATCTTTTCATGAATATTTATTAAGACATGTGTCCACTTGGGAAAACCCTCTAGGAGGATAAATATGTCATGAAAACGTACAACTTCTCACCTGGATGATTATAGCCTTCATTATAGTTTTCAGAATTCAAACATCCATCATCTACCCTAGGCAAGGGAGTTAACTGACTATAAAAGTCCAGTTTCCTCCCTTGCCGAACTAGGCTTGAATCATGGAGTTATTTTTTTACTGGACTAATGAGTGTATGCCTAGTCCAATCAAAATCACATAGTGAAATTGACATCCGGTTCATAAACAGCCATGCAGATTTCGGTTGATTGCAGGATTTGCAAAGCAACTTAGCGTTTACAGATATTTTCCAAATCTTTTCATGGATTTGATCAAGGTGCTCACGTGATTTCATGCATTTCAGGGAAGCAAGGCTTGTTTTATTACAAAATAGATATTGATTATCGATCAGATCGTCTTCACTGGACGATGCAATTTTATTTGAGTGAGTGAGTGAGTTGAGTTTAACGCCGCTTTCATTTTTTTTTTTTTTTATTATTTGAAGCAAATGCAAGTGATATGAGATGTGGATTCAGATTGGTCAATAGGAGGGACATAGATTGGAAATAACTCATAATAGCCACTGGTGGCACCACGATTGAGCCCAGATATTCCAACTACTTCGGCAATGGTGGAAACTGGAACATCTGTATGCCGAGAATCATCATTTGAATCGTAAGTGTAAGGTATCATATTTAGGTCTACCCAACTGTAAAGCCCATCCATCTTATTCAAACTACAGGTGATGACAGAGCTCCTGCAGTGGTTCTTACCTGTGACACAGAAGGTGAAGTCCTCCCCACAGTCCACCTGCTTGATGGGGATGCCAATAAGGGCGTCCACTCTCTTGGGGGCCTTGTACGCTGCGACGTCCCCGTGACCCAGCTGACCCACTATGGTCGTGTCACCTTGAAGGTTCTACAAGAAGAATGACTTCCTATACTATGCAGAAACAGTTACAGTAAACTACGTTTATAAGGAACACGCTTTTAACGAACTGATCGATGAGCAAACCTATGTTTTAGTCCCGGGCATTTGTTGAAAAATGCTGTATATATGCTTATAAAGAACTACGGGTATTACAAACTAAAATTAGTGGTCCTTTTGAGTTAGTTATAACCTTTGTTTACTGTACTCTCAAATTCTACATGAAAAGTGGGACTTTAGACTGGTTTTACATCATGATTAAACATGTTCAATTAGTCTTGAATTTTGTGTTCACACCTATGGATTTTCTATTGCAGAATATAAAACACAAGGTATTTTTGAAGCTGATATACTCCATATTGTAAATATTGACAGAAACATTCACATGCATTGCATCCTAGTCCATGATCATAGTCAGTAAATTGTGGAGAAAAATAACTTTAGTGAAGGTTTTCTGACTGCAGTGTAAACAAACAAATACACATACAAAGTGATAGTGAAGTATATCCATGGGTGTTTGTGTACACCCGAGTGTCAAGATGAGATAACAATGAGAAATGTTTAGCCCAATGGAGAATTTTGAGGCACACAATTATCCAACCATAACATAGATGATCCACCCTGAGCCATGAAATTATCAACTCAGCAGACATAGGTTGTCTGTTTGTCAATCATTGGTTAAAGATATCACTGATATCTTGTGATCACCGTCTATTTGACCACTGTAGATTAAACCTTTTGATTGTAGCCAGAATGTGGTAATTACCTCCCTTTACAAAATGGTCACTAGCATTAATAATATATCAACATATTAAAATAAAATAGGATTCTATGACAGGATAATTAAAAAACACATCTCAAACAACATACAGGAACAAACAGTGTCAGCAGGTCTGATTTGTATGTATTTAGCAATTATGTTTCTTTGTTGTTTTAATAATGCCACACTCAGCAATGTTCCAGCTATATGATGGAGGTATGTAAATAATTGAGTCTGGACCAGACAATCCAGTGATTGACATCATGAGCATCGATCTATGCAACTGAAATACAATGACATGCATCAACCAAGTCATTGAGTCTGACCACCCGATCCTGTTTGTCGCCTCTTACAACAAGCATAGTCACATTTTACAGCAAGAATGTGTCGCTGAAGACCTATTCTACCCCGCATCTTCACGGGTCAGGAATGATGTATAAGATCAGCAGCACCCAGCTGCCAGTGGACTCACCGCCCATGTGTACAGCTCCTTCTCCACGGTCAGCGTGGCCAGGTGGGAGTGGCCTGCGGAAACCTGCAAACACCATACACAAATACAAGTGTTTCCAACATGGAGGATGGTCCTGGGTGCCTAGAGGTTGGCTGTAGTATTGTAATCTCGTGGCCCTATAAATCTTTATCTTACAACATGTTTAACATTTGGGACTTGATAAGGACACCTGGACTTTGATGCTTACCTTCAAACACTGAAATGTTTCACAGTACTGCAGCAATAACGTGATGGGGGACATCCAACATGACACAAGTGAATACATGGCTAGACCATCATGTAATATTCACTTCTATATATACGATCTTGTGCCAGCAAACAGAGACCAAGACAAGTTGCCATTGTCAAAGGCTCTGTGCATACACTCCGATGTTTTGAACAGACAATGCCTTTTAGAAAACGCCCTAAGAGTGTGTGTGTGAGCAAACGTTTTGTTTGTTTGTTGTTCAGCGCCGTACTCAGCAATATTCAAGCTATATGACAGCGGTCTGTAAATAATCGATTCTGGAACAGACAATCCAGTGATTGATATCATGAGCATCAATCCACAGTTACCCTGACATGCATCAACCATGCCAGCGAGCCTGACCACTCGATCCCGTTAGTCACCTCTTAGAGTATAGTCGCTTTTTACGGCAAGCATGGGTTGCTGAAGACCTATTCTAATCCGGATCTTCACAGGTCGAGTGAATGGTGTGTTACGCAACAATCAATAATGTTCAATCATGAAGGCAGCCTGAAATAATCATAAACCCGTGACTGATATAATCACAACGATCAACGCCATTGGGGAATGATTAGATGAAACAAGTCACTGAGTCTGACCACCCTATTTATTAAGTGACCTCATACATCGAGCACAGGATGCTGGGGACCTATCCTTACACGGAGTCGCCACTGAACGATTGCAACAACAACCAGACATTTCATCAAGGTACCATGAAAAACAATCAGCCCTTACTTACTTGAACTGGGCTCTTCTCTCTACTGAACAGGTCCAGTTTCTGTGGGGTCCGCTTCCCTCCTCCCCACTGATACACCTGGAAAACAATCCTGGTGTTTCACAAACATTTTCGCCACATCGTTGTAGACATATTTACTTAATTAGTGTCAAACAATTTGAAAACAAACTTACTATACAGAGTTTTTCCTGTCTGTTATTTTAGTTTTTCTATATTAATTAAGTATACAGCAGCTAAACCTTGTTTAAACAAAGTGTTATAGGTAGGTAGTACCTTAGAGACTTTGTGCCCCTGTTGTTATATATACTACTCAAAAAAAGTTAAGGACCACCTGATACTGCAAATCCTGAATTTAATGTGTCTCCAACTTATGTGGCAGCTGACCCCGAGCCAAACAAACTCCCCCTCTGTCTTATTGCTGACAGTCATTTTGGAGAAATAAATCGAAAGTTTTAATTAATGCGAGCCTTTTTCCCATTTAATTTATGCTTGCGTTAATTCCAAGATTTACAGTAGTTATATGAAGATTCGAGTGGTCCTCAACTTCTTTTGAATAATACATGTCAAATACTATGTTCCAACTATAACACATTAGAAAAGAAATATTTAAATTGCCTGATGATGTACCTCACTGTAAAGATATTACTTATAAAGATTCATATCCACAAATGCTACTTTGTGCTGCATATATCACAGAAGTTCTGTTCACCCATACCCCCAGTACAAAAATTAGCAATATTGTTGGAAATTAAAACAAAATCTTGTTGTCTTTTCTCTTTTTACATAACATGAACAATACTTATCATGGTCAATAATTATTAACGTAAAACAATTTCATATTTTGTACAGTGTTGCCTCAAAGCATAACGTCCAACCTAAAGCTGATGTGGCTTCATAGACTCCTCACCTCACACATGGGGCGGTCGGGTAGCCTAGTGGTTAAAGCGTTCGCTCGTCACGCTGAATACCCAGGTTCGATTCCCGACATGGGTACAATGTGTGAAGCCCATTTCTGGCGTCCCCTGCCGTGATATTGCTGGAATATTGCTAAAAGCGGTGTAAAACCATACTCACTCACTCACTCACTCACTCACCTCACACATCTTGGCCTTGATGACTGGCACAGCTGTTGAGGTGGATGCCATGGACCGAGCCCTCCTAGATGAAGAGTTCAACTCCCAAACTCTCTGCTCAAGATCTCTGAAACAGTGCCAAGCATGGTTACACATGACAGATATTGGTAGATTGGCACAGTATTTGAGTTGGATGCTATAGATTGAGCCCTCCTGGAAGAGTTCCTACCATATGTGCCACAATATCCTTGAGATATTCATGGAACAATTTTGAATTTATCAGGTTTCACAGACAGATCCTGCTGAGGGCTTAATATTTCTATGACAAATGATTTAGCCCTTTAAGCCCTTTATGCTTTTTTTTATAGAAAAAGTGGAAATGAACTCACTTTGCATTGGAAAACAGCTTGTTTGTGAGTATCACTGATGCTGTCGGTCTCTTGGAAGGATTCTGAAATGAGGACACAATGAACATTGTCCATTTTATTAACAAAGAATAATTTCAAAGATAATTTTGTACTTCATTGGTCATATCCCTTAACAAACAAGCAAAGAGTTTGCAAATACTTGAAAAAAAACAGAAGCAGTTCCTTCACAGCCATTGGAAGAAATAATTATCGGCATACACTATTACCTTCCGGCGTGGGAATACATGCCGACTACAACAACATACCAGGGCTCACTTGCACAAAGCAATCTTAGTGCTAAGATGATTGTAACTCCCATACTTTAACATGGGCTTACAATAGTCTTAGCGATAAGATCGCTTTGTGCAAGTGGGCCCAGATGAGGAATATAACTGAACATTTTCAACATTCATAAAGAGGCTGTACAAAATATTGGTATCTCATATAAGAAATAAACGACTGCTAATCATTGTTTATCATACAATAAAACACTGCAGGGAGAATAAACCACTCGGGGCTGCTTCCTCATGGTTTATTCTCCCTGCATTGTTTTATTGTACAATAAACAACTCCCACTCGTTGTTTAATTCTTAATTATTATGATAAAAGAAGAGGATGTACCTTCTGCAGCATGCTGTTGACGAGGTAGTCCATGTCTTTGGAGTATGAGGAGTCGATCCCACCATGCTCGTTCAGGACAATATCGTACGCCAGTTTCAGGGGGTTCTGGAGACAAGGCAGGTCTGTTACCATGGTTACCTCATTGTGCATCACTATACTGTGCAATACCAGTGATGACTGATGTATGAATACAAATGCTACATGTATATGAGAGTAATGTCTTTTATTGCTACTGCACTTATCAATACTCCAGCCTGACTTTGCACTGTAAACCTCTGACTATTTATGGCGTACTAGTACTACCTGTGGTCTACTGACTGGATTGCCTGTGGCCTACTGACAGTGTTCTTCTGACTGTGGCCTGCCAGCTGTGGCCTACTGATTGTGAACTATCACCTGTGGCCTACTGACTGTGGACTGTCACATGTGGCCTACTGACAGTGAACTATCACCTGTGGCCTACTGACTGTGGACTGTCACATGTGGCCTGCAGACAGTGGTCTACTGATATGGACTGCCACCTGTGGCCTAATGACCGTTGCCTACTGACAGTGGACTTCTGACTGTGGCCTACCACCTGTGGCCTACTGACTGTGGCCTGCAGACAGTGGCCTACTGATATGGACTGCCACCTGTCGCCTACTGACCGTGTCCTACTGACCGTGTCCTACTGACTGTGGCCTGCTGACAGTGGCCTACTGATATGGACTGCCACCTGTGGCCTACTGACCGTGGCCTACTGACTGTGGCCTACTTACTGTGGCCTGGAATGTCCTGGTGAGTGTCAGCAGTTCGTACAGGACGCAGCCCATGGCCCAGATGTCAGTCATGGTGTTGTACCTGAAAACAGACAGTTGAAAAGTGAAGCAACTCTGCACACAGAATTGAGGTCTGAAGAAGACTGAGCAGTTTAAAAGGCGATAAGTGGTAATCCCACTAATTACTCATTCAAAACACCTTTCTTGATTTTTTTAGCAAACTTTAGTTTTGCCAACTCTTTACACTCATTCTCGACAACTTTTCATTGTTAAAGCCTTTTATAAGTCTAAACCCCTAATGATAACACACATCCACATAAACGTGACAAAAATATATATAAAGTTTCAACAGTCAGATGAGCTAAACATTGAATGAAATTTAAATGAATTGTCACTTTTTCAATAACTTCATATCTTTGATGACATGACTCAAAATTACTTGGTTGCACTGCTTCTTATCTTTTCAAGCTTCTTCAAAAAACATTTCCTGTTTTTCAATTTTGATATATGAACACTATATTCTGTTATTTTGTTTTCATTTGAACTTAATTCTATGTTTCTGTAAATATCTTACTTTTCTCCCTTCATGAGTTCTGGAGACATGTAGTATGGTGTTCCAACAAGCTGAAGAGAAAGATGGAAATGAACACTGGATGTGAAAGCAAAGACAACAAGAGCAATAATCACAAACAGCCACTTTCATACAGTAGCACTCCCACTACACATAAGCAGATGACATTATTACCACAATCTACTGATCACTGTGCATTCAAATTGCAATCTCAGCTCCCTGGGGAGTATACAACCCAAGCTGCCTGCTTCAAGGCTCTGCATTCACATTTCAATCTCATCCTAAGGGGTACCCATTTGTTGCTGGGTGAAATGCAACCGCCTTCGTGGACTACTGGTAGAGCATCCGCCCGGAGAGCGGAAGGTCGGGGGTTTGATCCCCTGACATGTCATGCCAAAAGACATTAAAAGATGTTGTTACCTTGACTGAATTGAGGCAAAGTTCTAGTAAAGTCACTTGCGTATAGCCTGTGATTCATAGTGGGGCAGGGTGAAGCCCTTGAAACTTCTCAAGCTTGCCAATGGGATCACCCATCCACCTACTCTCCACCACCTGGACCCCGCACCACAAACAATATCGAGAGTATTCTCAGTGTTTGTGTTTGGCATACACTATATTTTAGTCCTGCAGTCAGCTCTGATAGAAATACACTTACCGTCTCAGCCATTCCACCCTTGGACTCCAAAGCTTTAGATATTCCAAAGTCACCAAGTTTCACCAGATCCGTTCTCGTCAGAAAGATATTCATAGTCTTGATATCTCTACAGACATGAAGTATATGTCAGCATATCTAAGCCAGTTCCTAAATTACAATTATAGTTCAAGGCAAGTGGGTATATTATGCCAGCAGTACACCAGCTGTATCACTGTATCAACATGTAAAAACTCAGTCGGTGTCAGGCAAACCAGTGATTGATAACATGAGCACTTCTCCACAAGATCAGAGTGATGACATGTTCTGCCATGTCATTGTTTTATGCTGTTGCCTCATGTTATATCACGGCGTGTCAGCTTAATGTGGGAGGAAAGCCCATAGTGATGCAGGTCTCAGACGTTTACCACTTCGGTGAAACCCACTAGCATGGGTATGGTGCTGACAAACCTAGACACATAATCGGGGCGAACTGGGATTCGAAACCACAATCATAGGTTTCTGGCATGCCCAAGGGACGCAACTCAGCACAGCGAATAGCGGCGCCTTAGATAACTGGGCCACCCGTGCACCCTATTACAAAGTGAGCAACTGACAAACTTATCTACACAAAATAAACCATGTTTCTGAAACATAATAAGAAATGGCTTTTATTAAGCCTGAAGGTAACTAGCAGACAGTACCAATCCTCTAAATCAAAACATAGCTGTTCCAATTCATTGAAAAAATAAGAGTTTTCTGTACACACACATGAACATAAAATTATTGGTAAAACGTTTTTATAAATATGAATTTTACTATGATCACTTGAGGATCACAAAATGTCCTTTTTTTTCCTAAAAGGAAACTTCAGAACAACAACAATTGATGTTTAGGAATACAGGAGATGTTTGTTTCTGCATACCTGTGGATGATACCAAACTCATGAACATAGGCCAGAGCTGAGGTGAGCTGGAAGAGGTACCATCGGACAACCTGCACAGGAACACTTCATTATTACTTCATCTCATAGAGAACAGTCAAACCATGCAAACTCTTAGACTGCTCGATTAATTTAAAGTGCACGATGAAGTGAAACATATAAGTTCATTAAAATTCTTAATTTTGTTTAAAGTTGTGAGCATTTTAGCACCACCCTGTACATGTTTTGTCTTTGGTTCCAGACAAGCGGAGGACCAATATTACACCACAGTGCCAACAAGGATTCTGCTGGTTCTGGCGGATCCAGTGGGGGTGGGGGGGGTTGGGGCCAAGGGGTTTGGATCCCCCACCCCACTTTTGAAAAACTAATGTAGTATGTTGTAGGCAATACAGCGGTAGAAACTAACAGTTTTAGTCCACTGGTCCTTATAGCAAACGCCTTAAAAAAGACAAATTTCTACTAGTCCTTATGTTACCTTAACCATTGGGCAGTTTGGCAAGGACTACAGGACTAGTGCCAATTTCTAATGATGCAATAAAATTGACTGAGAGAGGATCGTTTGGTTTAACAATGGAATGAAAACACTATATAGTGAATATTACCTACCTCCTCGGGAAAGAGATGCGTTTGATGTGATATTTTGTCAAACAGACTCCCACCTGCAGCATGAAGGTGTCAATGTAAGACATTGTTTTTAGACCATAATCTACAGAATCATGCTTTCAAACAAGTATTTAAATCATATTGAAATATTTTATTTGATGTGAAACAGAGGCCAAAGTAAAAAAATGTCTTTGAACTCTCACAGCTTTCAACTAAGAAAGTACTTTTCTTACATATCAAAACATATCTGAAGGCAGTAGAAGAAAAGAAGAAAAGTAAAAACATATTTAAAAAAAATGAGATCACTAGTAAAAAATTATTACCGCATTGTTTATTTGTTTATTATTGCCTTTTTCTTCAAAAAAAAAGAAAGAGTATTAGAATGTGGAAGGATTTAGAGTGGTCAAGTCTGCTACATACATACTACATACTGCTACATACTTGTATGATTTTGTACATGACTACATAATCTAACACATATTCTAAAACATACTTTCAGGTTCTATTCTGATTATTTTCATGGTTGAATGTTCATGCATTAAAATCGAGTCAAAATCAATCAATTGGCAATTGATCTATACTACTCAAGATTGCTAGGGATCACCCTCTTATAAGGTAATACGTCAAATTGTGTGCATCTGTTGAAAAAGCCAAAGACAATATTGAGTGAAGATATGTTTACTGAACAGAAGTCTGTTGTCTTGTGCCAATGTGACATGTGACCAATAATCAGTCAGATCACCCATCAAATTAAGAGTTTCTGACCAAAACTGAAACATCAAATAATCATAAAACCAAGTTCTTTGTCCAAAAAAACCCACAAGTCTAAGTTGTGCATATGTGATCCATGTGATGCTATCACAGCATGGCATGGTCGTCTCATGCTCCCGGTAAGTGTCTGGAAGGATGCCAAGGGAAGATTGTACCACTCTTCAGGAAGAGCATTGCAGAGTTCCTGTAGAGGTGCTGGAAGTGCAGGACACTATGATCTGCAGCTTGATCCACATGTGTTCGATAGGGTTGAGGTCTGGTGACTGGACAATGGTCTCCTCCTCTAAGTAGGCATCCTTGACCCTGGCACGATGAGATTGTACCTTATCGCCCATGAGGATGAGTCTGGTCCCATTGCACCAGCATATGGTCTCATACACATACACATGGAGAAAGTCATCCCTGTAGTGCACACCTGTCATCGTGCCTCGTGGTAGGACATGAAAATCGGTTCTTCCAGCTCTACTGATCCCACCCCAATAATGATTGCACCCCATCCATAGCAGATGGCTATGTTGGAATCCTGAAATCTTTCTCCTTGTCTACACCACACTCAAGCACGACAATCTGTGAAGTCTAGACAGTATCTCGGTTCATCAGTGAAAAGTGCTGGAGCCCAGTCCTGGTCTGTCCATTTGAAGCAATCTTCAGCCGAATCAAACAAACGTGCCTGTGATGTCGGGTCAGTGGGATGCGGATGCATGCCCTCCATGACAGGGGTCCAGCCTCGTGGAGACAGTTACGCACTGTCTGAGTAGAAGCGTTATCGCCACTGGAGTCCACAGGTCATTTCTGAGTATGGTGGCAGTCATAAAGAATTGACATCTTGCTGCAATCAGAAGAAACCTGTCTTCCCTGTGTGTGGTGGAACACTGTCCACCACCTGCATGTTGTTGGGTGCATAAGTGCATTCAGCTGTTGCAAATCTCTGATAATGATGTGCAGTGATTCTGTAACGCTACATCAAAACACAAGTTTTCATGCATCTCATACACATTGTGCCCATGACTGCATGCCTCTATCCATTCATCATGAATATGAGGTCCTATGAGGCATACACAATTATTGTGTACTGGGATATTTTAATCTTTATTTGTTGGATGAGTTTTGATATCATCAAAACCGTTATCCTTTAATAACAAACCTTGAGTAGTATATTTTACACTCAATCTTAAACTTTTTACCAAGGCTTAACAAACAACAAGACATAATCTAGCGCGGAAAAAAGCCTTGAATAATCTCTATCCTAAGTCTCTGAGCTTCAGTTCCAAAACTGTAAGTTTTATGAGCAGGAAAGTACTGGAAAACTGGGAGCGACACATGCTTGCGATAGTTTCACAATGAAGTTATGTTTGTAAACCACCCACAAAGAAAAGATATATGGAGGAATATTTCGTCAATTCACTTCCACACTTTGTCAAACCAGCCAGTACCCTAATACTGAGTAATCCAGAAATACGCCAGCCAGTCTATTCTGTTAGATAAACACGCTACTCAGAACCTCCTTTGTCAACTACAACAACACATGCATCTATAGTTTAAAATCACTGACTGACACTGAGTTACCATTTCATCATACTTCCTACAATCAAATATAACACCAGCATAAGCTTTGATCTTTTGCAATCTCAACAGGGTGTCACAAAACTTTCCAGGTGCAGTTGAGGCTGTTGTTAGCCACTTGCAGTAATTTCATGGCACAAACTTTTCAGATTTACAGATTTGGGCAAGAGACCAACCCATTACTTTTAGAAAACTGTGGGCCTGGTATCTTTTTAAGTGGTCCATGGCCAACCAATGGCAGCAGTGACAGAAACATTGACACAGGAATTTCAAGATTCTGTGTTTGTGTAATTACCATTGGCATATTCCATCTCTATGAAGAGCGTATCTTCATCTACAAAATGATTGTAGTAAGATACAATGTTGGAATGATTTAGAAGTGACAGAATCTCGATTTCTGTATATGAGTCTTTCTTCTCCCGTTCATTCAGCTTTGCCAAGTTGATTTCCTTCCAAACTACTAGACTGTTGTCCTGAAACAACAAAGCACTCTACATATCAAAAATGAAAGACTTGGAAAATAATGCACAGTAACTACTTCAAGCTATGACTGTGGTAAGACATCTTTTCAAATAGTCACTATGCATACTTTAATCATATGTAACATTAATCAATACTAGAAGATGTTGATTCCATACTGTAGCCGTCTGAAACCATTTAGCATGTTCAGAAAAATTTAACTAACAATAAACATGGATGTTAAAGTGATAATAGAACAATAAAAATAGCACTGTCAAGTTTTGTAGTTCACCTGAATGTGTATGGAATAATAAATATGTGTAAGAGGGCTAATATATGAGACACCATGGCTGATGTTAGGTAAACAATTATTAATTTATACCATTTTGCCCATTTGCTGCGCATGAAATGTCATAGGTAATGGTGAAACATGACATGTTCAATACTGCTGTCCATGTTGTATAACTGGAGAGATGGGTTGTACATGATGGGTAAAATATATTAAGGTAAAATGCAAAATGTTTTGATACTGTTTTCACATTATTTTATATTCTATGCTAATTTGGCGACTGACAATTATTACAGCATTTACCCCACCTACAGTCACATTGTAACTGACAAAGTTTCATATTAAGGTAAATGTACCACTGATTCTGAATTTCATGTAATGTCATACGTACTAAGCACATTTAGTAATTTACACAAAAATTAAATTTTCTTGGGTGTGTGTGTTGGGGTCGTGGTTGGGGTGCGCGAAAACGGAGGTACTATTAGTCAAAGCACAAATACAGCTAATTTCCAAATACACTTTGAACTGATTCATGACAATGTCACCTCTGTCTTTCTGTATAGAACTGCTTCGCCAAAAGCACCTCTACCTAGCACTCGCACTAGGACATATGATGTTTCATGTAAACCATCAAAATTCTCGCTAGCCATATTCAATGAGGTCGCCATCTTGTAAACAACAAGCTCGCAACAGGGGAGGTAACCTGTTAATCCCTGCACGTTTGGTTATTTTTCCCACAGAAACACATTGGAAAGATCCCCATTTACAAGGCACTTTGCGGGTCGATTGTACACAAGCGAATTACTTGTTTTAAATTGTTTGATAGGCATTACTTAGAAGTTGACGGATGACAAAGTAGACACAATCTTATGGACAGCAACTAAAAGCGACGTTTCGGTATAGATCCTTATATCTTGTCAAGCAAGACTGACACTGTACCGAAACGTCGCTTTTTACAGTATTGAAGAAGTTTTTATCCATAAAATTGTGTCTACCTTGAATTACTTGTTTTGTGTTTCAGGAATTGTAAATATCTAATATAGTCATAAGTCTGGCCCTATAAAGTCGCAGGATCGATGAAGATGAAACATGGTTTGCATATATTCCAATTCTTGAACTTGTTTTAGTTGAAAAAAATGAAAATTTAAAACACGCCATGACTTAATTTGTGAAAATGTATTAAAGGCATCAGAAAGTGTTTTTTTGGTTTTTTTACAATAACACCTATTATAGCAGTTTAAAAATTAGATAGTTGTACGTATTATGATCATATTTCGCGTTTCAGGATATTAAAGCTCAAATAGTCGGTAACTGAGACCCTGCAAGCCGCCAAAGAGATTTGTGCCCCTAATCGCCGTACGTGGCAGGATCGGCCCGCTGGTCTGCGCCATGTCCGCGCTCGTGGGTTTCACCAAAGCAGCAAACGCATTCGAATACGACATCCGCTACTCTGATCGTTCAGGTGAGGTGAAGTGGGGTTAACGTCGCGTCCCAGATTATTGCACTTATAAGGGACGTGCATGCACGTGTGTGTGGCTGCTTGTGCTAGTCCAGACTGATGCCGATTTATAGAGCTAGCCCACCGAGATACCATGTCGCCGTTTAACATGAATACCCCACTCGGACACAGTATACTGACCCCTAGGCGACCAGTCCTTATTTAAGACCCTTAATGGTAGGCAGGGTAACAACAAGTACCATCTTTTAAACTGCTTTTGATATGACGCGACCGGGGATCAGGCGGCAATAAAACGAACTCACTCACTAATACTATTAACGACCCTCTTGTGACCCGTCTAGGTGACTTCGATATCAGTAGCGTCCTATCAGATAACATGTGTTATCAATATACACTACCCACCGGTAGCAGTTTACTGCTGACTTTGAGCCTGACGGCCATATTGTGCCCACCTGAAGGTAAATAATGGCGGCTACAGTCAATTAACCGGGGATTTGCTATGAAGGGTAAGAATTCGAACTTGATTTATTAAGTCTGGAAATTTCTATTCAAAATATATTCAGCGCCAGAGCACGAGTTTTTATATCAATTCGCCGCTGCAACACCAATCATGTGTGTGTGTTTGTGTGTGTGTGTGTGTGTGTGTGTGTGTGTGTCATATACCACCAAGATGCGCAGTGATTGAGGCAACGCAATTCGCTGTGCAGAACTGTGCTTACTCGCTATACAGAACCGCCGTCTGTAAATTTTGTTGAAATTAAAAACATATACGGAAATTGCTCTTTTTTATCCAGCCGATAAGCTGATAGCATACTGCACCAAATCAATATTTTCTAAAAAAGGACTACTGAAGTTGACACATTAAACAGGGGAGTCAAACTAAAGCTTTAATTGTTGTTCCTGAAATTGATAAGATGCATAGATGCATAGATGCACAACTGTATTCCCGTCTGATTCGCCAGGCTTGCATTACAGCTGTGTTGCAGTCTCTCCTCCCACATTAATTGATTTTTTTTAAAATATACCAGCCGACCTGTGATGGAGGGAAAAAAAGAAAAAAGAAATTTAATTGCTTTTTTCCTCACCTACCGACAGGTATTTTCCTGTAAACAATTCGTCAAGCAAGTGATAAAAAATCATATTGTGTCCTAAGAACAACAAGTCCTGGGTTCGAAAGAGTTGCTTCACTGAGAACCGCTGGGGTACTTTTGTGTCAACGAAACACCCGTGTGTTCATGCATACGTTTTACTGATGTGGTAAACGTCCATAAACTGGTTCAACGATTCTTTCCCCTGACAACGAAGCTGACATATCAACGATACTGTTCAAAGCGGCAGTAAAATCACCTAATTCACTAAACCCACTCGGGACTTAAAGGGTTGTGAAAGTTTCATCCCTGCAATGGCGTTTTAAAATATTTGAAATCTCAGCCGTGTACTGTCCCGTTCAGGAATCAGTTATTGTTTTAGTGAAAGACTATCTGTTAATTCTGATCAGTGTTCAAATGCGATTCTCTGAATTCGAAGCAGGGAACCTACTCATGGGCGATACGTTAATGTATGTTATCGTATAAATGAAGTCTACTTAACACAGTCACGAACAAGGTCATGATAAAAACTTGTGGTATATTCATAAAATCTATCTTTTAGATTTTGTTTCTTGAAAGTAAGATTTTGTTGGTTAAAAGTAATATTTTGGCAAGGAAACTATCTCACTCCCATGTACTTGTGTGAAGTATGAATATAAGTAATTTTTGTTTTACATTTTTACAGTTTCCCGAATATTTGGAATCGTTATTAGATGCACCTTACAAGCAATGAAGAGGTCTAAAATGTCTGGTAAATCCCCTCCAACCAGAACGAGGAGAGCGGCTCTAACGGATTTGCTTTTAGCCTACATCGTTATCGCTGTACTGGCTGTTACATTTTATGTGTATTTCATCACTTCCGCAACTGAACACGTCAACGCCATTCAGATCTCACGAAAGGCATATCAAAATGATTTTCTACGAAGGCAACGAAACATGAACAAGCTTGCCAACCAATGGGGAGACAACTCTGTACTTTATAACATAGACCAAAATCGACAAGGGTTTGGATTTCCAAACGGCAATGGAAATATTAAAGAACTTTCAGCGGATGAGAAAGACTTGATGCCAGTTGAATCTTATTTGGGAGATGAAACCAGACCGCAGTCATGTGACAACTGTTTTAAATACAATGTGAAGACTGTGATACAAGGCAAGTCATGTTTACTGTCTTGGGCAAGCAAACACATAGATGTTTTAGTTCTGATAACCTCTGCTCCGGGAAACATCGACAGAAGAAACGCTGTGCGCGAGACCTGGTTATCTCCATATCAAAACAACACCAGCAATGTGCGATATTTATTTCTTTTAGGTTTGAGTGAATACATAGCAGCTGATGCTCTGATTCAGCAAGAAAACTCAGTACATGGGGATATTCTCCAAGGTGACTTCTTGGAAGATTATCACAACCTTACATACAAAACCCTGATGGGAATGACATGGGCAGTGGATTACTGCAAAGAGGTAAAGTTAATCATTAAAGTAGATGACGATGTTTGGTTAAATATACCAACATTACTGAGACTACTTCACTATAAACGTATTCCTTTCGCTCTTGGTGGCAAATGTACATACAACTCTGCACCTGAAAGGAGTCCAGATTCTAAATGGTATGCGTCGTTCCGGAGTTACCCGGAAGATCACTATCCGCCATTTTGTGCAGGACCGGGGTATGTGCTGTCGCCTAAGACCGCAGCAAATATTTTAGAAGTTTCTAAAAATGTTCCCTATTTTCACCTTGAGGATGTGTACATAGGGATGTGTATTCAGAAACTAAAGCAACGAATACAAACTATTCACGGATTTTTGTCATTCAAGACGACTGGCCATTTATGTCATCTGCGACACAATTCGATAGTCCTGATTCACGAGGTGTCGCCGAAAGATATGCGGCTGGCTTTGGGGTACAGGTGTGGAGGGAATGTGCACAATACCTTACTGGGCAAGATGAGGCACAAGAAGTGGGCGTAAGTGGCTTAAGCGTAACTTGACTGCCTTGTACATTCCCAGCAAATGTCAAGCATGTCATCATGTCTGTTACTATCCCAACCGACAGTGCTGTAAATGATACCGCATAATACTGTATAATAAATACATTTATTATCACCTGTGGTTAGATTGTTACATAAGTGACTGAATGTTGACTGACGCCATTCAGCGTTTCACAAGCTGCAAGTAGATAAACGAGTCGAGATCTGGTTCAGGAAAACAAGCTTAAACAATAAGCATCGCTTCGCCATGACAGGATCGAACACACCTGCGGGGACATACATTGTAACCAAACGGGCTCATCTTTCCAGCAAGTAAATTAATATTACAGATATATATATATTGTTCCCCCATCATCGATGGGGGTCAGTCTTGTTTTAAGATATTCGGTTACAGATGACGCTTGTTATGTTTTACTTGTTTCTACCAAACCGATATCAAACTAGAACCCAATCTCATTAAAATCAGATCCTAGTTCTCGCTATCGATAAACAAAGATCTAAATCGAAATCCGGTTCGTACACTGTCGCGCAGATTTCGGTCGATTGCAGTATTTGCAAAGAATGTGCACCGCCAACTCATTGTCAACAGGTATTTTCCAAACCTTTTCATGTTTTTAATAAAGGAGCCCGCGTGATTTCATGCACTTCCCGATGTAAGACCCGTTTTATCACAACATAGATCTTGATTATCGATCAGATCGTCTAGACTGGGCGCCACCGTTTTGTTTGAAACAAATGCAAGTGATGGAATCTGATTGGTCCATAGGAGAGGCTATGAAGGGACATAACTCGTAATAACAACTGGCGGCGCTACGATCGAGCCCAGGAATTCCAGCCAAGTTCGGCAAGGGTGAAAACTGGACTTTTAAAGTCAGTTAACTCTCTTGCCTTGGGAAGATGATCCCATTACGGGTCACGTTAGAACGACCTTTCATCCGACCAATCAAAGCGTCGCTTACCAGATAATGAAAGTCACAGATGGAATGTGTTTTCTTTAATCACGCAACCTCAAAAACGTTAACACGGGGCATTCCGAACGACAGTTACGGCCCGTACGACTGATTCCGTCATAATTATCGTCTATCTCTCGCTTCCGTGGGATGAACATTTGAACAAGAGTCTGATCACAGTGTCGATCATCGCGACCACTTGTGTCATTCCCAGACAAGCCGAACTGCGATGACTTTCAACGGCATTGTTTGAATATAGTTGCCATAAAACAGATCAACTTGAAAAGTGAGAAGCAGAGGTGCCATTCGTTGTCGGATAAATGCAAAAAAAGGTCTACCTCAGATTTGTCTTGCTATTAATCCTGAAGAAAAGTTATGTGATGTTTTTATTTTTATTAATTTCAGAACATGAGTAAAATCTCACATGATATGACAAAGCTCGATTGTGATTGATTTTTTTTAATAGTGTAAACCAAAGAATTATCCAGTGTAGCGTTACATTGGTATCCCATCGTCTTCCATGGTGATGTCGTGCGTCTTCAGCTGTTCCGTCTCGGCGACAACGTCGATGGTAACGTCCATCCTTTCCACGGCTTTCCATGTTACCGAGTCTCTGTCCCTGAGGGAGATCGGCACCGACACGGCACTACCCAGAAGAAGCGCTGTACCTGGCGCAGGATGTACATGTTAACTGAGGGATGTCAGGAGAAGAGGGTTTTTAGCAGCGAGTTCATTGATCGCCAGTAGTTTTAAATTAGCAAACTAACAAATATGTCATAAGGAAATGACTTAAACCATCTTCCCGAGGCAAGCGTGTCCACTAGCCTATGTCAAAGCCTATTTTCTACCCTTGCGACATCAAAGCCACTTTTCTTTGCTCGACCCTGGCGCCACTTCGCGTAGATTACGAGTTGTGCCCCTTGTAATATAATGAAAACGCGATATCCAATCAGATCGTTGTTCTTATCACAAAGGTGGCGACTACCAAAGGCGACGATCTAGTAGATCAGTGACGAAAACATTCGCGTTTTCATCCCTGACACAAAAAACATAGGCAATCGTTGGGGGCTTTAAAAGATAAAAAAATATATGTTCGAGTCAACAAGAATAGGCAGCGGTAAATCACTTCAAACATAGGTGTACCAGTTGTGAATGTTGATTTTGTGAAACGTTCTCTGATTGGCCTCTCGATATGGGCGATAGTCCAATCATATTTAGCACAGGAAAGTGTGCTTGAAGTGGCAAAGGTGGAAACAAGACTTTGATAATAAGGCTGGTGGATGCTCTTGCCTCGGGACGATGTACTTAAACTTGCCAGGACTGTCATTGGGCGTGGGTGATGTGGCCCTTTCGCTCTTTCATCTTATCCTATTTGTTACATTTGGTTTTGACGTTAATTATTAACGATATGTTGTATGGAGTTTCGTTCTGCCATTATAACATCGATATTCTCCAAAACAACTGCTAGTCAACCTAGTGGTTAAAGCACCGTGGAAATCAATGGCTCGGGTTCAATTCCAAAATCATCGGGGTACAAGTTATGGAGACCATTCCTGGAATGTTCCTAAAAGCGATGCCATAGAACATCACTTACTTGGTTGGTTGGTTTGGTTTGTTGTTTAACGCCGCACTCAGCGATATTCCAGCTACATGACGCGGTCTGTAAATAATCGAGTCTGGACCAGACAATCCAGTGATTGACATCATGAGCATCGATTCACGTAATATGGAAACGATGACATGCATCAACCAAGTCAGCGAACCTGATCACCCGTTAGTCGCCTCTTACAACAAGCATGAGTTGCTGAAGACCTATTCTACCCCGGATCTTCAAGGGTTACATCACTTACTATCAACATCAGGCGTATTCATCTTCATCTGAACTGGTAAGTATAATAAGATAACAATGTAATCAATAAATACATTTGTATAAAACATACCTGCATATATATAACTGTGGGTATAGGTTCCACCACTGTCAACAATTACACCTGCATAAAACAAAAAACAAAAAAAACATTACATAAAAAATGTTTTTGAATACAATCGAGAGCCGGGGGTTAACAATATTCCACTTGTAAAACGGGGTGTCAGCTTTAGGTGGAGGAAAGTTTATACCTGTTAACATACCCAGAGGGAACCAACGATCACACTATTACGTTGTTTAACTGCCTAAGGGACGTAACTCTGCACAACGAATTGAGGCACATCAGATGACCCGGCACCCGTTGCCCCTTTAGAATCGTGATCCAGAGCACCAGCCGAGGTCTCGACCCAGGGAACGTTAATTCTATTATACAATTATTAGCTATACTTACGTAAGAGTTACATTTACTTTAAATCATTGAAGGGGGAGGTCGGGTAGCCTAGTGGTTAAAGCATTCGCTCGTCACGCGGAAGACCCGGGTTCGATTCCCGACATGGGTACGATGTGTGAAGCCCATGTCTGGTGTCCCCCGCCCTGATATTCCTGGAATATTGCTAAAAGCGGCGTAAAACCATACTCACTCACTCAAATCATTGAATCCCTTGGGACCCAGAAAGATCACACCAACTTGAGAGTCTTGATTATCCGACGAAACATGTTCTTTTGGGCATAAATGGCAAAAGAGTGATGAAAATGATTTGAATGGATCGCTGGACACCAATCTCATTAAAATCAGATCTTAGTTCTCGCTACCGCTAAACAAAGATCTGAGGACATCCCATTACGGGTCACGTCAGCACGACCTTTTATCCAGCCAATCAGAGCGTCACTTACCAGATCCTGAAAGTGACAGTCGGAATGTGTTTTCTAGTCATGCAACCTCGAAATATTTAACAGAGGGTATTCCGAACGACAGTTACGGGTTTTATGATTATATCCATACAATCTATGCCATCTATAAGCCATTCCAGAATGTTGTTTTGGTCAGTTTTAAAAATATGTTTCGAAGTGAGTCGCCAGTTTGAAACTAGTGCCGTAAAGCTCGAGATAGCTGCCTTCTGTTTGGCAAATGTCAATTTCTTGTCAGTCATTTCATTGGTCGGTCAATGTTCGCGAAAGGTCGTTCTGACATGACCCATAATGGGATGTCCTCAGATCTTTGGTTAGCGGTAGCGAAAACTACGATCTGATTTTAATGAGATTGGCTGGACACTGAAGTAATGTTTTACCTGCGATGGGCGCCCCAATAAGACAACCAATCCCTGACGTGAAGCACAGTAACCCAAAGCCTATCGCCAGTTTCTCCAGACTAATCAGTTCCGCCGTCAGTGGTGTCATCACTGCATTGATCCCTCCACTGTACAGCCCATACCCTGCTGCATACAGCACCTGGGTCCCGAAAGTTGCAGAGTACAAGGGAAACGTAATGGTGAGTATCCCTATCATTCCCATCATCCCTGTGAGGAGCAGCTCCGGGCCTATATTGGGATCCGACGCTGCAAACCCTGTAAGGAGTCTTGAACAGAGACTTGTGACGCCCATTGCTGTCATCAGTGTTGCAGACGCCATCTTGGACGTTCCTTGCTCTTGGGAGTAATTTGGTAAATGGTATATGGCTGCGGTCTCGCCACAAGAGAAAGCAAAAGTACTGAAAAGATAACACAAAAATGGCCCACTTTTAACAATGCCCATGACGTCTTTGAACGCAGAGGTAATCCTTAATAATTGGTTTCTAACTTGGCTAGAGGATTGTCTTGCAGAGCTACCTATCCCGGCATCTTTTCTGAAGTTGTCCTTTTCAGTTGGTGAGGGCCTCATGAACATCCCAAGGACGAACATGTTAGCCCCCAAAGCTCCCAATACCAGAAACGTCCCTCTCAACATGTAGTTATCAATTAAGAGTCGAATGACCGGAGGACCTACGAACATCCCAAAGGCTGCACCAGATACAGTTATTCCCGACGCCATGGGGCGGTACTTCTTGAAATAGTAGCCACTGACGACGAGAGAGGAAGTCAAGCAAAATCCCATTCCGATTCCTGAAAACACAGAGGATACCAATGGTTGGTTGGTTTGTTGTTTAACGCCGCACTCAGCAATATTCCAGCTATATGACGGAGGTCTGTAAATAATCGAGTCTGGACCAGACAATGCAGTGATTGACATCATGAGCATCGATCCACCCAATTGGGATCGATGACATGCATCAACCAAGTCAGCGAGCCTGACCACCCGATCCCGTTAGTCGCCTCTTACGACAAGCATAGTCGCCTTTTACGGCAAGCATGGGTTGCTGAAGACCTATCCTACCCCGGATCTTCACGGGTCAGGATGCCAATAGAGACACTGTCTTTCAAAACATGTATTTGCAGACGTTTTGCGACAACATGGATCCGATGAATTCTAATATACAGTGATACATCGTAGATCCGGGCGCTACCGTACCCAGTGAAAAAAAAGAAAAGAAGGATTAACAAACATCCGGATTAAGGAATTATTTGTACGTTGTAAGTTTCTTGTTGTTGTTTATACAGGACATAATAGGTTTGTGTGTTGCTTAACGCCGCACTCAGCAATATTTCAGCTTTATGACGGCGGTATGTTAATAATCGAGTTGGACCAGACAATCCAGTGAATGATAACAGCATCGATCTACGCGATTGGGATACGATGACGGGCATCAACCTAGTCAGTGAGCCTAACCACCCGATCCCTAGACTAACGCTTAATATCTGAAAATATATAATTTTGATAGATTGAAAAGGAGTCCAAGTGGGATGGGAGATTCAGAACCTGATGAAAATCTAGACTTATTTCATTTAGGGCTAGGCGGAAGGGAAAATAATATGGTTCAGGGACAGTGAGACAGACTACCGATCCCGTTAGTCGCCTCTTACGATGAGCATGGGTTGCTGTAGACCTATTCTAACCCGGATCTTCATATACCCGGATAAAGGTATTCGGATGGTCAGGATTAAGTACCGTATTTACGAGGTTTCACCATAACTCAAGACAAGCGCCATTTTTTGATTATTTAACATGAATTTATAAAATTGGTCGTGAAACAATGTTACGATGCTATGTGTTTTTCCCAAATGAGGTGAGGTGAGGTGAAATTGGGTTTAGTGAGTGAGTGAGTTGTGTTTAACGCCGCTTTTAACAGTATTCCAGTTACATCGCGGCGTGTCAGCTTAATGTGGGAGGAAAGCCCGAAGTGATGCAGGTCTCAGACGTTTACCAGTTCGGTGAAACCCACGAGCACGGGTATGGTGCTGACAAACCTAGAAACATAATCGGGGCGAACCGGGATTCGAACCCAGAAATTGGGTTTAACGTCGCGTCCAAGATTATTGCACTTATATAGCGACGTGCATGTACATGTGTGATTGTGATTGTGGTTGTCCGGGCTGATGCCGATATATAGTGCCAGCCCACTGAGATACCATGCCGCAGTTTAACATGAATACCCCACTCAGACACAGTATACTGACTCTGAGCCGACCAGTCCTTGTTTTAGCCCCTTAATGTCGAGCGCCAGACAGGGTAACAACAAGTACCATCTGTTAACGTCTTTTGGTATCGAACCCCGGACCTCCCGCTCTCTTTTTCCCCAATGATGGATTACACCATATGTGCAGGCTTTCGCTGACTGAACTTGAGAGGCGCGTTTACGTGGATTGAACGTGCATCTACCTACGTACTGGAAAGGGTTGAAGGGGTAAGGGTGGATGATTAGTTTTAAATCAGCCCTGAAAAGTAGGATAATGACTCAATTAATGACAATGTATTCTACACAGGCGAAATCTTACCTCCGAGAAAGGAAAATGTTACTATGAGGATAGATATATTTGTTGCAAAAAAAGCACAAATCATGCCAGACAGATGACACATTCCACCACAGAAAGCTGCGACTCGGCAGCCATATCTGTTTATGACCCACCCAATCAATGGACCTGAGAAGAGAACAATAGATTTTAGAGAAATAATTTTTCTTGAAACCTGTTACTACAATCTACATCTCGTGTAACTACGACAGTTTACATATATTGTTCTGCTGCCAAATAAAGTAATATATCTATAGGATGTAAGGGCTTTACATATGATGACATATTAGCAAGAATGATAGGACAGAAGACTCTGGTGTAAATTGTGTCCGACGTTCATTTTTGTCCTTACAAAATATAATGAGAGTGTGAGTGAGTGAGTTGGGTTTAACGCCGCTTTTAACAGTATTCCAGTTATATCACGGCGTGTCAGCTCAATGTAGAAGGAAAGCCCAAAGTGATGCAGGTCGCAGACGTTTACCACTTCGGTGAAACCCACGAGCACGGGTATTGTGCTGACAAACCAAGAAACATAATCGGGGCGAACCGGGATTCGAAACCACAATCATAGGTTTCTGGTGTGCCCAAGGGACGCAACTCTGCACAGCGAATCGCGGCGCCTTAGACGACTGGGCCAGCCGTGCCCCCTATAATGAGAGACTGAGTTGGGTTCAACGCCGCTTGGGTTTCATTCATAGCATGCCGTGTCGGCTATATTTTGGAGGAAAGACAAAATGTAAACATGTAACAAGGAATCAAAATCGGAGCAAATATCAGAATAGGATCGACGACCAGCAGAACCTACGACGAAGGGACGCAACTCTGCTTGGCACAGGATATAATTACCACAGATGGCAATTTATGTGTGAAAGATGATCAGTAAACCCATACAATGGCGTTAAGACTGGTACGTGAAGGGACCATACTCACAAGATCTACCCATCTTTTAATCATTCAGATTAATTTATTAATCAATTCGAAGCCAAACCCCATCTACGTTAAATATGAAACTTTTGAAAGAAATTTCTATTCTAAATGTACGCGCAATAGATAATCAAAATCAACAGAAATTGGTGTTCATATTGGAATCCAAGATGGCCGCCCAAATTTCGGATAAACAATGTATTTGTTTATATTTTTTGGGGGAAAGAGACATGAATGGGTTCATCAGAGCAAACTGGAGCTAATATGCCTAAAACATCGTGCAAATTCGCCCAATATCACGAATAGGGGTGGATGTATTCACGAAATCTTATGTATTTAGTCTCAATAAACGAACCAGAAAGAGTCAACGCTGCTGTGTAAATGGAGCCGACCCACGAGACTCTCGTGAGATCACTATCAATCTCGTCCAGTAGGGCGGCCATTATTATTCCCAGTGAATACACATGGAAGCCTGTTAGAAGCATCCCGCAGAAGGAGACGCCAAGGATCACCCACGCCCAGCCCCCGTCGATGTCGGACTGGGACATCCCTAAAATCAATAAACAATACTGAGAAACAACACAACTCAATAACCTTTCATGCACCATTCTTTACAGTTCGCCGTGACGAGCCAACGCTTTAACCACAAGGCTACTCCACCACCCCTTGCTTCACAGGGACACACATTTATTTTTTCGTTTCACGGGCCCGTCGCCCCTACTGAAAAGCAGCTGGAAAAGAAATAAAATAAACATAATATATATATTATATATATAGAGAGAGAGAGAGAATCTCACCCGAGTGTCTTTTGATATCAAACATATTAACACGAGTTGATTAAAGTGGAAAAATTCCGAGGCTTGCCGAGGATTTTTGCCACTTTTATCAACGAGTGTTGCTATGTTTCATATCAAAAGACACGAGGGTGAGATTTTATTTATCATCCAACATCATTCTTCCAACTTCTTCAGTTTGTAGACAGTAATTAGCAGTGTCTTCAGTGTAAAAAGTACTGCTAACAGCATCAGTAGCAGAGCCATCAGTGATGTCATTTGATTGTGACGTCATGGTTACCAGTGATGTCACAATGGTCTGCAAAGCATTGTGCTGTAATTTCATTGCAGCGATATCTACAGTGTAGATATCGCTTGATCTAAACCTGTGGGAGCCAGTTTGGGATGATATATATATATATATATATATATAGAATACTAAACGAGCTCCCGTGTAATACCAATTTTATGAAACGAGTGAATAGTTCTGGTATCTGACGATCAAAACACGTCAAAAGTTGAAACGTATGAATTTAATATCTTACAATGGTCCACCTTTAGAATTCAGGCGTTCGTCCCACAAAATTATCGTAGTGCTAAGGCTATCACAACTCATATAATTTAACTTAGACTAACGACTGTCGTTGCGCTAGAGTACGATCGCCTTGCGAAACAATGCCATGTGACGTCAGCCTAGCAACAAGGTTGCTGGGGTCATCGAGTGTGCATAAGCTCCTCCCAGTGATATATCATCTCCACACACAATGTCGTTGAATACGCCAAGGGATGTTGAGAGCTTTCAATATTTGTTCGTGAAACGGGTTCCGAGAGTACATAAGCACGCGTTTTGGTATTACACAATGTGTAATAAAGCTGTATGTTTATTAAATCTTCTTCTCGTAATTTACTAACTGCAATGGTATATTAACATTGCTAGTAGTAGGTTTTACTAACTTTAATAAAATCTCGTTTCTTGGTCATTCTACGCTCCCTGTTGACAGCTTCTGAATATAGTTTGCAAAAGGAACAGAGTGTGTCTTGAAGAACGTGAATTAAACTTGCTTGGACTGTACGTTGAGCAATGGAGCGGAAATCTGACGTTGCCTGAGCTCTCCTCTATTGTTTTATATGTAAATAAGTTTCAAACTGTCTCTATCTGCCACTGAAAAACGGTGAAGCTCTCGGCTTACACAAATAAGCACTTCCCGATATCTTCTCAGATTATTACTTATTGAGTGCCCATAGATTATAACTCGGGATCACCCTGCATTAGTCAGACAACATACTATTTCAACCTTTAACCTCAGCCTCAGTTTATCTCACAGTATCAACGGTTGCACTGTCAACCGCAATTATTCCTCAATTTCTTCCAAACATCTCGCATTCACGGACGCGCATGTTCCTTTGGTGTGAGTGAGTTGGGTTTAACGCCGCTTTTAACAGTATTCCAGTTATATCGCGGCGTGTCAGCTTAATGTGGGAGGAAAGCCCGAAGTCATGCAGGTCTGAGACGTTGGAATTGGAATCGATCGTAGTGCCACCAGTGGCTATTTCGAGTTATGTCCCTTCTGTGTTTTTCCTCCAGATTCCACTTTTCATATAACTTGCATTTGCCTCAAACAAAATGGCGGCGCCCAATCAAAACGATTTGATCATTTATCAAGGTCTATCTTGTAATAAAATGACCTCGCGAAGTGCATCAAATTACTTGAGCACCTTGATTAAAGATTAAAGATTTGGACATATCTGTCCACGTCAAGTTGACGGTGAAGGTGCTTTGCAAATCCTGCAATCGACCGAAATCTGTACGGCAGTTTAAGAAACGGATGTCGATTGCGTTACGCGATTTTGATTTGATTCGGCAAGGGTGGAAACTGGACTTTTATGGTCAGTTAGCCCCCATGCCTCGGGAAGATGTGTCTCCACTAAAAGTGAGTGTTACGAACCTATTCTGTACCGGCTCTCCACAGGGAGCGAGTGTTGGGGACTTATTCTGTACCGGCACTCCACAGGAAGTGAGTGTTGGGGACCTATTCTGTACCGGCTCTCCACAGGAAGTGAGTGTTGGGGACCTATTCTGTACCGGCTCTCCACAGGAAGTGAGTGTTGGGGGCCTATTCTGTACCGGCTCTCCACAGGTAGCGAGTACTGGGGACCTATTCTGTACCGGCTCTCCACAGGAAGTGAGTGTTGGGGACTTATTCTGTACCGGCTCTCCACAGGAAGTGAGTGTTGGGGGCCTATTCTGTACCGGCTCTCCACAAGTAGCGAGTACTGGGGACCTATTCTGTACCGGCTCTCCACAGGAAGCGAGTGTTGGGGACCTATTCTATACCGGCTCTCCACAGGGAGTGAGTGTTGGGGACCTATTCTGTACCGGCTCTCCACAGGAAGTGAGTGTTGGGGACCTATTCTGTACCGGCTCTCCACAGGAAGTGAGTGTTGGGGGCCTATTCTGTACCGGCTCTCCACAGGTAGCGAGTACTGGGGACCTATTCTGTACCGGCTCTCCACAGGAAGTGAGTGTTGGGGACTTATTCTGTACCGGCTCTCCACAGGAAGTGAGTGTTGGGGGCCTATTCTGTACCGGCTCTCCACAAGTAGCGAGTACTGGGGACCTATTCTGTACCGGCTCTCCACAGGAAGCGAGTGTTGGGGACCTATTCTATGACGGCTCTCCACAAGTAGCGAGTACTGGGGACCTATTCTGTACCGGCTCTCCACAGGGAGCGAGTGTTGGGGACTTATTCTGTACCGGCTCTCCACAGGAAGTGAGTGTTGGGGGCCTATTCTGTACCGGCTCTCCACGGGGAGCGAGTGTTGGGGACTTATTCTGTACCGGCTCTCCACAGGAAGTGAGTGTTGGGGGCCTATTCTGTACCGGCTCTCCACGGGGAGCGAGTGTTGGGGACCTATTCTGTACCGGCTCTCCACAGGGAGCGAGTGTTGGGGACCTATTCTGTACCGGCTCTCCACAGGAAGTGAGTGTTGGGGACCTATTCTGTACCGGCTCTCCACAGGAAGTGAGTGTTGGGGACCTATTCTGTACCGGCTCTCCACAGGAAGTGAGTGTTGGGGCCTATTCTGTACCGGCTCTCCACAGGGAGCGAGTGTTGGGGACCTATTCTGTACCGGCTCTCCACAGGGAGCGAGTGTTGGGGACCTATTCTGTACCGGCTCTCCACAGGAAGTGAGTGTTGGGGACCTATTCTGTACCGGCTCTCCACAGGAAGTGAGTGTTGGGGACTTATTCTGTACCGGCTCTCCACAGGTAGCGAGTACTGGGGACCTATTCTGTACCGGCTCTCCACAGGAAGTGAGTGTTGGGGGCCTATTCTGTACCGGCACTCCACAGGAAGTGAGTGTTGGGGACCTATTCTGTACCGGCTCTCCACAGGAAGTGAGTGTTGGGGACCTATTCTGTACCGGCTCTCCACAGGAAGTGAGTGTTGGGGACTTATTCTGTACCGGCTCTCCACAGGTAGCGAGTACTGGGGACCTATTCTGTACCGGCTCTCCACAGGTAGCGAGTACTGGGGACCTATTCTGAACCGGCACTCCACAGGAAGTGAGTGTTGGGGACCTATTCTGTACCGGCTCTCCACAGGAAGTGAGTGTTGGGGACCTATTCTGTACCGGCTCTCCACAGGAAGTGAGTGTTGGGGGCCTATTCTGTACCGGCTCTCCACAGGTAGCGAGTACTGGGGACCTATTCTGTACCGGCTCTCCACAGGAAGTGAGTGTTGGGGACTTATTCTGTACCGGCTCTCCACAGGAAGTGAGTGTTGGGGGCCTATTCTGTACCGGCTCTCCACAAGTAGCGAGTACTGGGGACCTATTCTGTACCGGCTCTCCACAGGAAGCGAGTGTTGGGGACCTATTCTATACCGGCTCTCCACAGGGAGTGAGTGTTGGGGACCTATTCTGTACCGGCTCTCCACAGGAAGTGAGTGTTGGGGACCTATTCTGTACCGGCTCTCCACAGGAAGTGAGTGTTGGGGGCCTATTCTGTACCGGCTCTCCACAGGTAGCGAGTACTGGGGACCTATTCTGTACCGGCTCTCCACAGGAAGTGAGTGTTGGGGACTTATTCTGTACCGGCTCTCCACAGGAAGTGAGTGTTGGGGGCCTATTCTGTACCGGCTCTCCACAAGTAGCGAGTACTGGGGACCTATTCTGTACCGGCTCTCCACAGGAAGCGAGTGTTGGGGACCTATTCTATACCGGCTCTCCACAGGGAGTGAGTGTTGGGGACCTATTCTGTACCGGCTCTCCACGGGGAGCGAGTGTTGGGGACCTATTCTGTACCGGCTCTCCACAGGAAGTGAGTGTTGGGGACTTATTCTGTACCCATATGCAGCGTGTGTCTCATGGGCTGTATATATGATATAGCGCATAATCATTCATCCCTTAGCTATTCGAGAAATATTTCAACGTAGGAAACCTGTCATAACTGTCTACATACAACACAGTAATGTATCCTGTGCATGTACCTTGCTAACACCTGAGCACCTGCCATACTACCCCAGTAACCAGTCAGGTGGTGGCAGTACGCACCCACCACTCAATACACGGCAATGTATTTGTGCCGTGCGGCAACACAGGGTCTTTAATGGGTGATTTAGTACGTTCATTGTACAGCTGATTAACCTGGATTATGTACTTGGTAGTTGTTACATGTTACCTATCTTGTAGCCATGTAGGTAATGATATACCTCTAACGCGGTGACGAGACCCGGGAACGGTCATAGATAATACTTGCGATAAGACCGTTCTGATTGTAAGCCCTGTACGCGTTCAGATTGAACTCGATATAGGATTGTTAATTCAATACACATTTCTTTCAGTAGTGCTTATTGAAAACGAATGTTTTTTTCAATGGTGGTTATTTCAAAGCACTGCGTAGTAAATTTCATCTCAATATTATAATTCATTTTTCTTTATTGATAATTTTCATCACCAGTAAATGGAAAAGTGAGTGTCTGTTGAAACAGAATTACATGTGTCATCCATTATTTAAATCGGTAAAATAAATATACATGTTTGTAAACGACCTTTATCCATGCCATGTACCTTCATGAAAAAATCATATCAACTGCACGATGCTCTTTAATCAAGTGATCGTTTGACCCCCCGAAAAAGGTTATACATGTTCTTTATTAACGTGTCAACAGTTAAAGCGAACACAGTTTACACAAGATAAACCTAATTAATATCTTATTCATTATTATTTTTATCCATTTTTTCATGTTATACAGTATTGAGATTATTAATTTGCGCAATAGAAACAGTCTATTTGCGTGTATCATGTATATACAATAAGATGGTACACTTAAAGTTGTTTGGTTATATTTATGTGATGATGATGATGATAATAATAATAATAATAATAATAATAATAATAATAATAATAATAATAATAATAATAATAATAATAATGAACAAGATTACGAGAATCTTTAACGATCGGCCAGCGGATAATCTCGAGAGCGGATTAGCGTGACGTTGCGAAGTGACGTCACAATAGGAACAATAAAAAGATGGTGGATTAGCTCTAGTTGGGTCGCTAAGCCCTTCGAGTTTGATTACTTCACGCGTGTTTGTATTCAATGGCAAAATGTAACGTAGCGGAGATTTTCCCAGCGTTTCATGCTAGGGGAGGTAGCCGGGACGGGTAGAACGTTAAGATGGAAGCTCTGGCTGACCGAAGAAGGCGACTCTATGGACTGGATCGGTCCCTGGCTAGACAAGAGATAGTGCAAACACTCACTAAAAGCCACGTTCTTCAAGACGGAGAATATAACTACACAAACGAAACACTGAAGGACGGGATCTGGCAAACAAGCGCTAAACGAGATTTTCCGGTGAGAACTGTCAAATCTTTACTTTAGTTTACAATATTTTTCGGTTATTTTTATTTATATTGTGGAGAGACATGCCGGTCCCTGCCCTTGTTTACTACCATTCGGTTTCGATATGAGGAGGATTTTAAAAATCTCTCTGACACCTTTTGATCCCTGTCGTTAAACAAATAAGTTTTTTATCAAATGAAAACCCCCAACGTATTTTAATTTCTTTGATACAGGGACATATTCCCATTTTTGGAATATTTTAATATAATTTCGACTTGTTATAATTCTTCCATTTTTTATTGTATAGTATAGATCATTAAAGATAACAATAATACGAATACAGTCATTTACATGCCATTTACATGTGTTGATAATAAATATATGCCCCTCACTGGAATTCCGAGGGGCACTGGGGTAGCCTAGTGGTTGAAGCGTTGGCTCGTCAAGCCGAAGACCCGGGTTCGATTCCCCACATGGGTACAATGTGTGAAGCACATTTTCCGGTGTCTCCCGCCGTGATATTGCTGAATAGTGTTAGTTATGGTGTCTTTTGTTGCCGTATACGGTGTCATATGACACCGTATACGGCAACTACAGACATCATAACGAATTTATTATCACGAAGAGTTTACACTATTTGGTATTTTTGTCTTTGTATCTTTTCAAAATGAAAACTTGAGACTTACAACGGTATAAACGTTAACGACAGGACCAGTATATATGTTTCCGATACAACGCTTTAATATAACCATAAACGTTAACAATGGAATATAAAATGCACTAAATGTGAACGTTAAAGTATTATAGCTAAAATTGATAGAATTATCATAAAAATGCCCGCATGTTTACAGAAATCTGCGGGCCACTGTTACTTGAAAGCAGTCCGCTTTCCCCTAACGACGGACTGCTGTCTGTTCTATTGCTATGTGAAGTCATTGCCATCACGTTTCTTATTTGTGACGTCATCCTATATTATGTTCTATGACTATGCTATTTGTAACACAGTGACCTCCTTTGTAAACTTTTTTCTCTATAATTGTTATTATTAAAGTCACGAATGTGGTTTCTTTAAACATTAATGTCTTTGCTTATCACAATTAATTATATTGAAACACAAAACAGTGTCGAATAACGATTTTCTGTACCAGAATTTCATGTGAAATATGTGAGGTGGGTGTTAGAAAATCCAAAATGGCTGTTACTGTGGTATGCGGTCTCATATTATAAGGGTAACGCTATTTTTCAGGGCATTATCATTTGCAGAAGCCCGAGGTCTTCCATTTACTGCCCGACGAAGGAGGGCTTCTGCAAATGATAATGCCCTGAAAAATAGCGTTACCGTTATTATAGCTAAAATGGATGGAATTTGTTATCAAATAAAAAGAAACAATATGGGTTTTGAAACATTTACTGCAATCAATACGAATGTCACTGACCCACGTTTACAAATATGGAAACGTCATATAACAAACCAGATGACGTCACTATTGAACGTGACGTCACCTATCCCTATCCTATGACGTCAGCTAACATGACGTGATAATGGCCCGTCGTCAAGCAATATGAAGGCATTATCAAGTTACAGTGGCCCGCTCATTTCTTATAACAAGCGGGCGGTTTAATGATAATTCGGATAATTCTATCCATTTTAGCTGTAATAGGTCAGTAACAACCATCTTGGATTTTTACTGACGGTATACGGGCTCATATGGGGTTAGTAGTTAGTAGTAGATGATTGGACAATCTCACTTTGAGGCATAATAATGCTGAAAGCGGCGTAAAACCATACTCATATACTCATTGTCATACAAGGCCAGAATTTGTCCCCTGCAACTTTCTGTGCTGATCTTAATCGCGACTTCACTGTCTTGGTTGACAGGTGCCCTAGTACCCAGACGGCGTGGATCGTTGCTCATAATATCAATCGCTGGATTATCTGGTCCTGACACTATTATTTACAGGCCGTCGTGATATGAACAGGAAATTCAGGAATAGTTATTGATGATCCTTACGACTTCGAGTTAACGAGGTGTTACGTCGCATTCAAGATTACTGCACATGTGCGCGTGCGTGCGTGTGTGCGTGCGTGCGTGCGTGCGTGCGTTTGTACTTATTCGGAATAATGTTACAGTGCTAGCCCACTGAGATACAATGTCTCAGTTATAACCTGAATACCCCACTCAGACGCAGTATACTGATTCCGAGCCGAGAAGTCCTTGTTTCAGCCCCTTAATGCCGAGTGCCAGGCACGGTAACAACAAGTACTACATTCTAACCCCTTTTGGTATGACGCGAAACACCGACCGTCTGTTCTCCAGGCAGACGCTCTATCCACGAGGCCGCGAAGGCGATCCAACAGGCACAATTAGTGAGTGAGTGAGTGAGTGAGTGAGTGAGTGAGTTGGTTGTACATCGCGGTAATCAAGTTATATCACGGTGTTATAGGAATCGTAATTAACGTTGTCTTTGTATCAAGATCAATATACCTTACCTTTCACGTGTCACAACAAGGGGACACCTCTTTGTAATCTCTGTGGATGCCTATTATCAACCTGATAACAAACTCCTGTGTCCATATACAATCAGGGTAACCAGTTAGTTCTTGATTGAACAAGATCGTAAAAGTAGACGCGCTCACGAGTTGAGTGGTGTGTGAATACCGTATTTCCTTTATAAATACGGTACTCTGATTATTGCTATGTCTAGACGTCTGCCTCATCCGTGATTTAAATGACATTTTACCCAGATGCTAATATTTGGTTTACTGGACGCATATTTAGCACATATTTTCATTTCAGTAAGTGAGTAAAATTATAGTCACGTCGGCAATACGTCACATTATGCGCACTAGTCTCGTCACAATATGGGCCGCGTTAGATTGTTCACTATTTTTTAGTACAAATCCAGTGTGGATTCCTGATCAGACTAGGCCCCTAAGATCTGAGTCCTGTCAAGATTCAGGGTTATAATTGATCTTCAGCAACGCATGCATGTCTCAAGAGGCGACTCTGGGGATCGGGTGGTCAGGCTCGCGAACTTTGTTGATGCATGTCATGGCATCCCAGGCTCTGTGACTTGGCTGATGTCATCACACCCCGACTGAGATGGACACCGCTTATCGTCCACGGCATCTTCCTGTGACATTGGCATTTCGTGACTCGGTCGTAGCTGGCGCCACCAGTGGCTATTTCGAGTAATGTCCCTTCTATGTCCCTCCTATTGAACAATCAGATTCCACTTTTCATACAATTTGCCTTTGCCTCCAACAAAATGGCGGCGCCCAGTCAAACGATCCGCTCAAATTACATATGCCTCGCTTTTTAGGAAAATATATATCTTTGCAGATTATATTACAATTGTCAAAAGAAGACAGCTTGTTATTTCTTATTATTTACCAAAAGTAACAATTGATCAACTATTTTCATTTTGGAAAAAAATGGAGCTTCTAAACATTCAAAAAACAAAAACAACTTAACATTCAAACAAACGTCAATCGATATGATAACACTTGTCACGCAGCTTACAGCTATAGCAACATATCCCCAGCTGTCGCACAGGGACGTACATACCATACTCAGACAGCGGTGACATACATGCTGTGTTTGAATGTCGGCGGAGAGTTAGATTACGTACCTGCTTTAACAAAAGGACGTCAGTAACCTCAGGACCACATTACTTTTCCCAATTCAAGACACAGCGTCCCAAACGTGCACTCGATATCAGCCGGAAGTGACGTCAAGTTGTTTCGTGTGTTTTACATGTCAGTCATGCCATCACACGGCACGTGTTCTCCTCTAGTCCGCGGCCTTACGTCAATATTAACTATGATATCGCATGGTCGATAGGTTGTTTTTTTATATTTTTTTGTTTGTTTGTTGTTTAACGCCGCACTCAGCAATATTACAGCTATATGGCGGCGGTCTGTAAGTAATCCAGTGATTGACATCATGAGCATCGTTCCACGCAATTGGGATACGGTGACATGCATCAACCAAGTCAGAGAGCCTGACCACCTGATCCCGTTAGTCGCCTTTTAAGGCAAGCATGGGTTGCTAAAGGCATATTTTACCCCGGACCTTAACGGGTTGCACTTTTTTATAACTCGGTATACTTAATACACGGTATATTTAAATAATATAAATTCTATTTCGTTCCAACGATTGCTTTGTCACTCAGACAAATTAATACATTGGGGTTCCCATTAATTGCTAGAGTTTTTATTTCGGTTACCCGAACTATTATTTACTTTTCAAGAATTATTATATTGTCTCTCCGAACTGTTATTTTGTTGATTCAAATGGTTCTCTTCCATCGTGACTTGTCCCATTATGATTAGCAGACACTGAACCCTGAAGTACGAGTATAAAGTACGTGACGGCCATCTATAAATGATTGAGTCTGGTCCAGACAACTCAGTGATTGACATTATGAGCATCGCTCAACGCAATTTGGATACGATGACATGCATCAAACAAGACCGACCGATCGCGTTAGTCGCCCCTGGTTATAATTATATATTTCTTGTTTTTACAGGGCACTGAGCTAGACCGCGATCATGTTGCCGCCGGGGTTGGTCAGGTAAGGTATTCACTTTAGTATATACATATGAATGAAATACTGGAATTTATCAGTGACGATAGATCAAGTTATCAGTCACTAGTGACTGATATAAACAAGGTGCCGGAGAAGCGCCCGCTTGAATTTTCCGAGAATTGAACTTTCCTAATTTAATTCATGACAGCAAGCAACGATGTTTCAGATAAAATGTTCGGGGTTCTATAAATGTGTTTATGTCAACTTTCATTCTTATCTGTGAGAAAATTTGATCAAATTTGGAGGATTTTGTAAGCCTGGAGAGCGCTCAGCTGATCGTTCGACATGGTCACAGCACTAACTGTTCATGTATTCCTACGCCATTAAAATAATCGCTGTTTGAAAATGATTTCTGTTTTCATTTTAAACAGGTATGTTTAATTATGACAAACAAAAATGTCCACGGAACTTAATACTCGATATGAAATAATATATTTCGCATAACATATATTAACAGGGATAGTTTTATTCACGAACTATATTCTTTTCGCAAACCCCCTGTATACGGCGGTGGTAAAGGGGCGACAGGGAGAACTTAGTAATTTATCAGACACTGTTTTGGAAAACATATAAAAATTGCAAGTAATAAAAATAAAACGTATATGATAAATAAAAAATTCAATGTGTCACTCTGCGTCACTCGTGAAAATATTAGACTCTCCCCACTTCACTCGATGAGATAAAAGTGGTATTTGAGAAAACACATTAATTATCCTCTATTTATTACCCATAGAGTTAGAAATAACCGAGTTCATAAAAATTGCATGTGCACTAGAATAAAATATTAATTCTCACGCACCAGTGTGTTGCTTCAGTCATCCGAAAGGCATTGTTGACGTCATTCGAATCTCATTGTGACGTAAGTCGGACCGACGTCACACTAGACGTCATAGCTGAAGATTGTGACGTCATTCGACAATTTGTGGTTTTCTGGGACAGTGGTAGTGATCAATGCATTTTTTCTAAAGGGGAGCTCAAAAGGATTAAGAAATAATGGGTAATAAAGGAAATATTACACTCGACTGTGTGTCATACTGATTTTACGAAACTCGTGTAAGAATTCACGTATTACCATCGCTCCCACTTGGGAAATACAAGAATTCTGACACTCGTTTCGTAAAATCAGCATGCCACACATGCTCGTTTAATAATCTCTATACAGTGTATGGAGTGAAAGAGTTTAGCCAAACGTCACTATGAATACTGTTTCAGTCATGCCACGACTCAGCTCATCAATGTAGAAAAGTCCGAAACGAATGTCATAGACTTTTACAATGACAACGGTACGGTCATCTCAGATTAATGATAATAAACGGTGCGATATAGGGATTCGAACATATAGGATCAACGGATCCTGACATCTAAGGGAAGTAACACTTATCGTTTCTGCAGTGGATACAGGTCTACCTGTGGCCATGTTTCGCCTCTAATCCAAACTGCTGCAATTATTACCAATGATTTTAGGGGCTGTTGTGTACCCTAGAGGTTAAAGTGTTCGCTCTTCACGCCGAAGACCTGGTTCGATTCCCCAAATGGGTGCAGTGTGGAAAGCCAACTTCTGATGTCCCCCGTGATATTGTTGCAATATTACTGAAAGCGGCGTATTACCGTATATACTCACTCACTAATAATATTACTGCTACATTGACTCCTGCTTGATTATGGTATAAGAATCTACATCGGAGCGTCACTATATGCAATAAACCATTTTGTCCTTGTACGTCTGTCCATGTGGTATTGTACAGGGTTACGAAAACGTCGAATCATGATTTAATAAACATCCTAAAAGATTTTTCTTTTTTTTTAAATTATATTTTTTTGAATTTAAAAACATAAACTTGTGTACAAATGTCTTCGTTTCATCAAGTGTTGTATAAACTTGAGAGACAAAGTTGTGATGCTGTTGCAGCTCGATCATCACTTCCACCTTGGCAATGACTCGGGATCGAACCTCCCGACAAAAACCTACCAAGGCAGCACCACCAAAGACGACTTCGACACCAAGTCGTTCTCGAAGGTATAGTAATAATTTATATTATTACAGTGAACGATGAGCATGTTATCCTCGACTATAAATGTGTGATGTGTGAATCGAGATGCCCAGTACACACACTTGTATACGTCTTGGGTTACATCTGATGCGCGATGCGCAGGACTGGGCTCATTCATGAAGTGCGTTTAGCAAAACACGTACGCATAAGGTGTGTGTCGAGTATTTCGCACAATATATAGGCATTCGGTGTGGGGCGAGTTTGGCGTTTAACACACATACGCCTTAGGTGTGTGGCAAGTAAAGCGTATGGCAAATACGCCTTAGAACCTAAGGCGAGTATGGCGCTTAACACATACGCATAAGGTTTGTTGCGAGTATGGCGCTTAGCACATACGCATAAGGTTTGTGGCGAGTACAGCGCATAACACGTACGCCTTAGAACCTAAGGCGAGTATGGCGCTTAACACATACGCATAAGGTTTGTTACGAGTATAGCGCAAAACACATACACCTTAGAACCATAGGCGAGTATGGCGCTTAACACATACGTGACGTAGCGCGTCTTTTGGGTGACGTAGCTTGTCTTTTGGGTGTACTACTTAATTGGGGGAATTAGTCGGTAGCAGCGGTCACGACTGGCTATCACCTTGAATGACAGAGAAGGCTGTTGAGTTGGTGACGTTTATTGGTGGAAGCAGAGTGAATTTACATAGAAGTACATTTAATTGTAATGGCATGATAATATATATAAGAGGTTGAGTCATATTCATCTAATTGCATACATATGATTAAAACAATTCAATACGTGTACAACACGTACGATCATAATAATACAATCGGCATACAACCGATAATAACATGACTGTAAAGATGTACAATATATTTGTTTAACGGATGGTTATTAAAAGGCATTAATTACGTGAAAATATGTCTGGTAGAAAACAGTAGAAAAACAGTAACGCATGGATAGACAATATAAATACATGTTGGCCGACTCAGTTTTCAATGTTACTAAGTTGCAGGCAAATCATTGCTATGAGTATGTGTCACTGAATGTAGGAACGTACAAGTTATTGACATTGGTACACATACTCATATTGGGATGTTGCCGTGCAAGCAGAGTGAAGTTTGCTACCACCGACCGCCGTATATATACAACTCAGGCCGTCATTACGTTACATAACTAAAGATCACAACATCCTAGGTGTCCGCGGTTGATCGGCTGTACAATGGGTGGGTGTGTCATTATTTACGGATTTATTCAAGTAGGTTGTTGTATTGCCTAACTGACCCTTACATCACTGTCGGACTGACCATGTGTGCCGGCCCTGTGACGTGAAGTTAACTCATTAATCACTGGTTCTGATAGAGAGTGACCCTTTGTGTCGGCCTGGCTGGGCAGATTTGCATAATGAGCCACTGTCTCACAGCTGGAGTGACCGTGAGTTTAGCCGCATATGTGAAACATAAAATATCTTATATGCGGCGGTCAGTTAGTGCATTCGCTATACTGAATTTACTTTAAGAATAGTCAGATTAGTTTACCGATATAGGTTGATTGATATATATTTTCTAATAGGAATTTGGTGTTAGAAGAAAGCTATGACAATACCCCTCTGCGACAGGAAGCTTTTGTCCTCAAAAGCAAAAATAGAATTGACATAATTAGGTAAGGATAAACGTTGATACAGACATGGTAATACAATGCAAAAAAACAATAGATGTGTTACAGACATGGTAATACAATGCAAAAAACAATAGATAACATTACATTTGATTAATGTTCATCAACGATAATGGTCATAATCATTTCTGGTACAAAATGGATTATCATCATTATTATTTGTTATTATTAATAGTTTTTGTTGTTGCGATGTTCAAGACAGATATGAGAAAACATAAAGACCGAATAGTTGGGCAAGAGCACTTGGTGATGAGGAAGTTTGGAAACAAGGGCTTGTGTGGCCCTACGAAATTCGAAGCATACCTACGATAGAGATGGCAAATGCTGTAAAGAAAATTAGGGTAAGAAAGTGAAGCAATGATGGGATCAGTATCATTGAGTTACTTTGGTTAACCCTTCATTTCACCACAATGTTGACATGATTCTCACGTAGATATATTGGCTGGACATGGGAGTTTATGATTTACGAAAATTTTATGGTTACGTTTTCTACCTGTCTGGGTGATGAGGTTACGATTGGCTTGATCGTGGCAGTTCGGTTGGCTGAGGTCCTTGCGGGAAGGTTGACCTAGTGACATTAGAGCATTTTGGGATCTGTGCAACATCATCCGATATGGATGTTAGAAGATCACGGCCCTGCTCAGGAGTCGATTGTTGGAACTACTGAGATGCCTGGTGTTTTGAGGCGTTTGGTTTGACTGGTGCCTGACTTGTTTTGAGGCGTTTGGTTTGACTGGTGCCTGACTTGTTTTGAGGCGTTTGGTTTGACTGGTGCCTGACTTGTTTTGAGGCGTTTGGTTTGACTGGTGCCTGACTTGTTTTGAGGCGTTTGGTTTGACTGGTGCCTGACTCGTTTTGAGGCGATTGGTTTGTTTGTCACCTGACTTTTGCAGCTCTTCTCTGTGATTCTTCGGTGTTCTGCCAGTCGTTGACCTGGTCCAAGAAAGGATCCTCTCACCAGTTGACGTAGCGGTCTTTTTGGGGTGACGTAGCTTGTCTTTTGGGTGTACTACTTAATTGGGGGAATTAGTCGGTAGCAGCGGTCACGACTGGCTATCACCTTGAATGACAGAGAAGGCTGTTGAGTTGGTGACGTTTATTGGTGGAAGCAGAGTGAATTTACATAGAAGTACATTTAATTGTAATGGCATGATAATATATATAAGAGGTTGAGTCATATTCATCTAATTGCATACATATGATTAAAACAATTCAATACGTGTACAACACGTACGATCATAATAATACAATCGGCATACAACCGATAATAACATGACTGTAAAGATGTACAATATATTTGTTTAACGGATGGTTATTAAAAGGCATTAATTACGTGAAAATATGTCTGGTAGAAAACAGTAGAAAAACAGTAACGCATGGATAGACAATATAAATACATGTTGGCCGACTCAGTTTTCAATGTTACTAAGTTGCAGGCAAATCATTGCTATGAGTATGTGTCACTGAATGTAGGAACGTACAAGTTATTGACATTGGTACACATACTCATATTGGGATGTTGCCGTGCAACTAGTATACTAAAATACTAATATATGTTCGCGAGAGGAAGTATTGTCTGGATATTAAGTCCATGATAATTTTCACAACGCTACGATATAGTCGAAATAGATCTAACCTACCTCTAACGTATTAAGATCGTAGCTGACAAAATAAGTTAACAGTTAAGTAAATAGTGACTTACCTTGAATGACAGAGAAGGCTGTTGAGTGGGTGACGTTTATTGGTGGAAGCAGAGTGAAGTTTGCTACCACCGACCGCCGTATATATAGAACTCAGGCCTTCATTATGTTACATAACTAAAGATCACAACATCCCAGGTGTCCGCGGTTGATCGGCTGTACAATGGGTGGGTGTGTCATTATTTACGGATTTATTCAAGTAGGTTGTTGTATTGCCTAACTGACCCTTACATCACTGTCGGACTGACCATGTGTGCCGGCCCTGTGACGTGAAGTTAACTCATTAATCACTGGTTCTGAGAGAGAGTGACCCTTTGTGTCGGCCTGGCTGGGCAGATTTGCATAATGAGCCACTGTCTCACAGCTGGAGTGACCGTGAGTTTAGCCGCATATGTGAAACATAAAATATCTTATATGCGGCGGTCAGTTAGTGCATTCGCTATACTGAATTTACTTTAAGAATAGTCAGATTAGTTTACCGATATAGGTTGATTGATATATATTTTCTAATAGGAATTTGGTGTTAGAAGAAAGCTATGACATACGCATAAGGTTTGTGGCGAGTATGGCGCTTAAAACATACGCATAAGGTTTATTGAGAGTATAGCGCATAACAAATACGCCTGAGAACCTAAGGTGCATATGGCGCTGAACACACACGCATAAGGTATGTGGCAAGTATAGCGCATAACACATACGCATAAGGTTTATTGAGAGTATAGCGCATAACAAATACGCCTGAGAACCTAAGGTGCATATGGCGCTGAACACACACGCATAAGGTATGTGGCAAGTATAGCGCATAACACAAACGCGTAAGGTGTGTGGCGAGAATAGCGCATAACAAATACGCCTTAGAACCTAAGGTGCATATGGCGCTGAACAGACGCGCATTAGGTGTGTGGCAAGTATAGTGCATAACACATACGTATAAGGTGTGTGGCGAGTATAGCGCATAACACATACGCCTTAGAACCTGGGGCGAGTATAGCGCTGAACACACACGCATTAGGTGTGTGGCAAGTATAGCGCATAACACATACGCCTTAGAACCTGGGGCGAGTATAGCGCTTAACACACACGCCATATGCGTGACCATTAGGAAACGCACGTTGTTAGATGTTGGGTGGATGCGCAGAGGTTATTGTTTGGTATCTAAATGTTTAATCCTCGTCTGTCCTCAGCCGGCGGTTCTTGCGGCGGATCGGACCATCAACTGGCCCGTAAGTATATACTAGTTTAACGCAGAGCTAACCTAGTACCTGAATAAGGATAATTAATTATCCTAATCAAGGCTAAAAGGAAACATCCGGTTCTTAAATGGTTGACATATTCCTTCATTTGCATGAGCGTGACGGTACACATGTTAACCGTTAAATGTATAGTTGGTCAATATGCTTGACGTTATGACTACAACCAACTGATTCCATTTGCAGGACATGGCTCCCCGATACGCCCCACACCGCGCCATCGGCCAGTCCGAGTACAAAAACACCTTTATGTTGGCGGTAAGTTGCGTCGTCTCGGTGGGTTGATTCTATAAAATACAATAGGAATTTCTGGCGCCAAAGGTTTTACATCACTCTAAAGCCTTTTGCACATTCGTAAACCTTAATCAAACTATCATTTTTTCTACGACTTGCGAAACCTTTGACTTAACCAGTCGTTCAGCGTTTCCCGTTTAACTCACTCACTGAATTTTCTAGGGCCGAGCGGCCACTGCCCCAGTCTTCCCCAAAGTGAACACCTGCAAGATGAAACTCCCACTGGACCCTGCCAAGTTCCACCTGCAGAGGGACAGTCATTTCGATTTCGGCCACGACGAGTCCAGGTCAGTTGTTTTACACCCATCCTGAACAAAGTATCACATCTGTGTTGTCCACTTTAAAAAAATAAGAGAATATCCGAAGTACTTCTACATACCTGTAAAAGTAAAATGCCATTGCAGCGGCGTTAGCGAGCATATGCGGACATATGGGCGGTCAAGGCAGGATGACCTGTCGAGCAAGCTGGCCAGTACGGGGGACGCCCTGAAGATCAAACGTCACATGAAGGAAATGGAGCTGACCTCCAACGTCTTCCGAGGCGGCGACTACAATGGCGTAGGTGAGTTGACGGGTTTGTCTAGACGACGACTTCAACGGCGTAGGTGAGTTGACGGGTTTGTCTTGGCAGCATCTACAACGGCGTAGGTGAGTTGACGGGTTTGTCTGGGCGGCGACTTCAACGGCGTAGGTGAGTTGACGGGTTTGTCTAGACGGCGTCTACAATGGCGTAGGTGAGTTGACGGGTTTGTCTAGACGGTGACTTCAACGGCGTAGCTGAGTTGACGGCTTTTTCTAGGCAGCGTCGACAACGGCGTAGGTGAGTTGACGGGTTTGTCTAGACGGAGACTTCAACGGCGTAGCTTAGTTGTCCGGTTTGTCTAGACGGCGCCTTCAACGGCGTAGCTGAGTTGACGGCATGGTCTAGGCAGCGTCTACAACAGCGTAGGTGAGTTGACGGGTTTGTCTAGACGGAGACTTCAACGGCGTAGCTTAGTTGTCCGGTTTGTCTAGACGGCGCCTTCAACGGCGTAGCTGAGTTGACGGCATGGTCTAGGCAGCGTCTACAACAGCGTAGGTGAGTTGTCGGGTGTCTCTTTGAGGCGACGAGAACGGTTTTTGATGTGATGGATGTTTCAAGGGGATACTTGTTTTTATAGGTTGGAAAGGTCAGCATATACAACCCCGACACTCGTTTTGGTGGCCACGTAAGGCTCTGTTAGCTAAGGTGCCACAATTCGCTTTGCAGCGCCTTGTAAATCCACTTACCCACTTCTGGGTTTCAGATCAAGCTCATTCCAGTTGAATGCTACAAGTCTCAACACAATGTCTTCCTACTCGTACGCTCCTGTTGTTTCAACGTACTGCTTAAATGTATTTTGCTGCTCGTATTATCATTGTCATGATACCGACGACGATGACGATGACGATGATGATGATGATGATTATGATGATTATGATGATGTTGCAGCTGCTCACAACTACGAGACAACCACCTTTGGTGACTATGGTCCCCGAACAAGACCTCCAGCAGAGATCATTGCACACCAGTTCAACCAAGACAAGCCGTAAGTAAACCGTGCAAACACGTCGTGAATGTTCAACAGAACAGAGAAGTTCAAACCTTATTAATACCTTATCAAACAGAAACTGTTCGTCACGTGACATTTCGGATAATACCCATAATGCACCCTTGAAGATCCGGGTTAAAACTGATCCTCAGAAACCCATGCTTGTCGTAACAGGCGACTAACGGGAACAGATGGTCAGACTGGCAGACTTAGTTGATGCATGTCAACGTATCCCAATTGCGTATATCGATGCTAATGATGATCAATCACTGGATTGTCTGGTCCAGACCAGATTATTTACAGACTGGCGTCATATATTTGAAATATTTATTGTTGAGTGTTTAACAACAAACAAACATGATAACATAAGGGTATTAAATAGAGAATCTCACTCGAGTGTATTTGATATAAATATTATAATATATTATTTAAACCTTTTAAACTTTTGTCAACGAGTCACCTGTCACGTCACTTCACTCCTCTGGAAGCAAAATACGACTAACCCCTGTCACAAGAATTAATGTTATCATCCATCTGTAACGAAGAAAATGAACGTCTACATGACTGTTGCAGGCGGGGTGGAAGAGCGTCTGAGAACGTCCCGAACGAACTGACCACGTATGCGAGACAGCACACTGTTCCGGCAGTGTTCAAAGGTAGGACCCACGTCATCTTCCCGAGGCAAGAGAGTTAACTGACTTTAAAAGTCCAGTTCCAACCTTGCCGAACTAGGCTGGAATTACTGGGCTCGATCGTAGCGCCACCAGTGGCTATTACCAGCTATGTCCCTTCTAAGCCTCTTCTATGGACCAATCAGATTCCACCTCTCGTATCACTTGCGTTTGCTTTACACAAAAAGGTGGCGCCCAGTCAGGACGATCTGATAGATAATCAAGATCTATATTGTGATAAAACGTGTCTTACATCGCGAAATGCATCAAATCACGTGAGCACCTTGATCCAAAACATGAAAAGATTTTGAAAACATCTGTTGACAACGTGGACTATGCATAGACACGTTAGTCCAGCCAAATTGTAACTCCGTAATACCAGCCTGGTTCGGCAAGGGTGGAAACTGGAAACTTTATAGTCAGTTAACTCTCTTGCCTCGGGAAGATGGATCCACGTAGGAGACTAGCTTAACCCATCCTTCAGAATATTTGTACTCTGGGCTCCTTGCAGCTAAAGTCCCCGCCAAACTTCAGTGTCTGTCGTTAAAACACGTATCGGGCGGCCATAATGTGTGACCTGTCTTCTTGCGTGTCATCGGACCCCGACGGTGTGGATAAGGACGCTTCGAGATAACGATATTCGACTCAATCACCAAGATTTAGGCCTTGCAATGTTTCTGATAAAAGTTTTCGAAACAGAAGGGTATAAAAACAACATTCTCATCAAATACTATTAAGTAAAAATAATTACTTACCGCTCAAAAACGAAATTATTGAAGATGACTGGCACAATGGTGATACACAATTGGTCAACCTTTCGTGACGTCATGGGGATCAATTTCGAACTGTTGTCATCAGCTGATTTCCTCTTGTTTCAGATGCACTGGATGGGAGGGATTATCAAACAGCGGCTCATTTCAAGGTCAGCATGCATTGTTTCCCAGCCCGTTAAGATGCGGAGTAGGATAGGTCTTCAGCAACCTATGCTTGCCGCAAAAGGCGACTATGCTTGCCGTAAGAGGCGACTAACGGGATCAGGTAGTCAGGCTTGCTGACTTGGTTGATACATGTCATCGTATCCCAATTGCGCGGATCGATGCTCATGTTGTCAATCACTGGATTGTCTGGTCCAGACTCGATTACTTAAAGACCGCCGTCATAAAGCTGGGATATTGATGAGTGCGGCGTTAAACAACAAACAAACAAACAAACAAACATTGTTTCCCAGCCAACTGTTCTTTAAGGTTCACAGTAAAGTTAATTCCTCTGTATGACCTTCATTTCTCTTTGCTCCCTAGGTAATTCCAAACCATGTGTCATGTGTCAATCTGCAAGTGTGAGGACAGGACATATATCGCAAACTAGGAACCAAGTTGCATCTTGCTTAGGCTTGCCCTGTATTGGTATTCATTCATTATCCCCCGTCCAACAAAGTTGGCGGGGGATATAGAAACGGGCTCCGTCCGTCCGTCACGTTTCATTTCCGGAGCATAACTCATACACTGTTCAGTATTTTTTCATCAAACTTTGCAGGTCTGTCAGGTACATGCTGAACTGGTGCCTTTTGCTATTTAGAAATTTTAGAAATCCTTACCTTTTTACGTTTCCATGGCAACAAGATGGACTTAGGTTCTGTGAGGGTAGGGTTCGTTTCCGGAGCATAACTCATAAACCGTTCAATATTTGTTCATCATACTTTGCAGGTCTGTCAGGTAAATGCTGAACTGGTGCCTTTTGCTATTTATAAATTTTATAAATTTTTAATTTTTTTACGTTTCCATGGCAGCAAGATGGACTTAGGTTCCAAACTCTTCTTTTTTTTACAATTTCCATGACAAGTTTCACCTCGGTTAAAAAAGGTTAGGGTTTGTTTAGATTTAATTATGTCATAAATTCTGCAACAAGGGCGGGGGATATAGCCACGTTAGTGGCAAACTCTTGTTACATGTTTGTTTGTGTACAAGTAAATAACAAAGCATTTGTCTACAGCTCGGCTCTGACGCCAACACAGTCGCCTCCATCTACGGCAAGGACTTCGCTCCGGGTGGGATGGTGACTAGAAGCCAGCCAAAGTTCTATGAACCGCCATCGGCTGGCAATGTAAGTGTCTCCTTAATCTTACAACTTACAATCTTACAAGTCAGTGAGTTTTACGCCGTTAACAACAGTACTTTAAATCACGATGCGTCAGTTTGAAGTGGGAGGAAAGACGAAAGTGACGCCGGTTGGACAGTAGAGGTTTCCGCTGTGGTGAAACCAACGAGCTTTATGCTGACAAAGACTCCTGATCGGGACTCATAAGCAGCCGGTCCTGTCACTGCTAAGGTACACAACGTGGCACAGAGAATTGTGATGCCACGGCCACTGTAAAAGGTCTCCAATGATTATGATCAGGGGGAATCTGGGTTTTCGCACCCGAGATCAGCAGATCCTGGCTGGAGTAAGGGACGCAAGTCTTGCGCCACATGTGACCCTTTTGTTAACCTTAGAATTATGTACATGTAATCAGATACATGTCAGATGTTATTATAGTAAACAGTATTGATACTTTGCAATTACGTCTAAACCACATTCAAGTTAGTTAAAAGATAAATCCGCGAAATCTATCTTCAGAAACGTTCGTGCTAAATTGATGATATGCTATCGAATTCGCTTCTGCATGGGAGATGATGAACAGCACATGTTGACACATATTACCGTGTTTCTCCTTGTTATGTTATATACAGTTCTTGTAATTCATGTCTTTCTGGGGGCACGGGTGGCCCAGTCGTCTAAGGCGCCGCGATTCGCTGTGCAGAGTTGCGTCCCTTGGGCACGCCAGAAACCTATGATTGTGGTGGGTTCGAATCCAGGTTCGCCCCGATTATGTTTCTAGGTTTGTCAGCACCATACCCGTGCTCGTGGGTTTCACCGAAGTGGTAAACGTCTATCCTCCCACATTAAGCTGACACGCCGTGATATAACTGGAATACTGTTAAAATCGGCGTTAAACCCAACTCACTCACTCACTCATGTCTCTCATGTCTCTTCTCCAGCTGCTGCAGAATGATCCTGATTTTTCCAAGTTTGGCACAACCAGCAACCAGACGGACTTCACTTTCTCAACCATGCCGATGGCCAAGGTGAGTGAGCGGGTATTCTACGCTTATTTTGCCCACAGTCCTGAAGGGTGCGAGATCGCCTCCGTGGTGTAGTGGATGGAGCCTCTGCCCTTTAAAAAGATGATCGGTGGTTCGATCCCCGACCGGGACGTTAAAATATAGCGCGACATAATAACATAAAACGCCGGGCAGTGGCACCGTTCCCCCACCAACTATTGGTGTCCAACAATTTCCTGGGAATAAACCAGTGGTCGTGTAGGCCGTTTGACGTTAAAATATAGCGCGACATAATAACATAAAACGCCGGGCAGTGGCACCGTTCCCCCACCAACTATTGGTGTCCAACAATTTCCTGGGAATAAACCAGTGGTCGTGTAGGCCGTTTGAGATGATTCTGATCATTTTCCTAACTTTCATTGTTGTGATAATCTATATATGTCGGGAAAGCTTTTCAAAATTTACTTAGTATTGACTAAATGTTGCTGTTTAAGGGCGCGGATGGCAGGACCATCATGGAGGGAAATATTGACCGTCGTCATGGTAATAACGTCATTCTGTCATATGACCCTTCACGTCACGCTGACGACCGACAGAAATCACGTAAGTTACCGAACATAATCTTTCTGTTATCGTTCTTTTGTATTTGCGACTTATACATGAACAATGTGATATGAAAAATCCAATAAATTATCTTGTAGAAATATTATCCAGTGTAATATATCACTATTCTATTATCTGTAACATTAGAAACGAGATACAATACATTTATACATTTATTATTAAAGAAAGGATATAAAATACGCTGGTTAATCTAGAATGCAGAAATTTATACGCTTTTAAGAATCAGTGGATGGAATAGTGTACCAAATTATATTGGTAATTTACAAATGTTTAAAGTATCAACGCAGTGTAATATTCACTATGAACAAGCTAGCCAAGGTAGGAATTATTAAGTAAGGATAAGATATATGGATGAACAACTTCTTTATTACAATTAGGAGCGACGTTTCGGTGTAGGTTCTAACACCGTTTTCAAGCATAACGGTGATAACGGTGTTAGAACCTACACCGAAACGTCGCTCCTAATTGTAATAAAGAAGTTGTTCATCCATATACGTATCTTACTTAGTACTCCAACTTCTAAATGCCTCTGAAAGAAGGAATTATTAACACTAATTTGTTTATCAGGATTTAGTTTCTATAAAATGTTAATTTATTCTCACATATGTTTTCTTTGTCGTAAAATATGAAACGCCTTACAATTCCTTCAAACGTCTGTAGTGTCCCACGGAGACTACCTTAATCCCCCAAGTGCGTACACCCCCATGCAGCCTGTGAAAGCACCTACTGTAGAGTTCGACTACTTGAGGACCAACGACGCGCTACCTTATGAGGGCTTGCCTAATCTCAGCGAGGCAAAGGTGAGTATCCAGACGAATGCTGTGCTGTCTACAGTCGCTTTGCTACACAATGTATATATGATATACAGTATGTACAGAATTTTCTTAAGAATTCTCTTAACTCGCTAAGAAAATTCTTCGCTAAGAGTTACACTCAGGAATGTAATTATAATGACTCTAAGAGTAACTTTAAGCTAAGAGTAAAGTTAAATTTGGAGAGTAACTCTTAGTTTGGACGTTGGTCGTAACCAGGGACACCTGTTCTATATTTAGAACTCTGAGTATTTATACTCTCTGGGTTTAGGGGCATGGTTTTGTATCACGTGGTTGTCCCGTGGTGTCAAGTTGACGTGCGTCTGATGGATTTGGGGGATGGATTTTCACAAAGCATCACCATGAAACGCAACCCAAATTGGTCCAACTTGTCAATGAGTGGAAGGCAATTATCAAGGGCAAGTTACGCCGCAATTCAGATTTAAGATTAACTTTTGGTATTTCTTAGAATTTTCTCAGACGTTAGACCTCTTTCAGCATTCTAAGAATGTGTGCGAATACCGCCCTGGTTCTATTATGACTACTCGGTTTCGGATTCTATACTTTCCTTCTACAACAAGAATGCAGTTTGTGAGTGAGTGGGTTACATGGGGTTTTCTCCGCTTTAAACATTAACTCAGTTACATCTGGGCCTTAAGTGGGGCAGGTCGTCGATGTGTTTCTCTCGACACTAAATCCTCTAAACGCGGTTAGAGAGCTTGAAATATAAGGACTTTCGTCTGGATGAATTTTGTACACGACCCAACAATCTTCGACCTCCACAAATTTTCCCAGTCTTTACCTGTATTATTTGTGCACTTGACTTGCACTTTGGAAAGTCATAGCAGGGCATTTATTCAGTTTATCAAAGCCGACCTTGAGTGAGTGAGTATGGTTGTGTGCCGTTATATTCTAACTGGGCATCGCACATTGTACCAATGGCGTTGGCGTTGGTAGACAAACAACAATATTTATCGTTCTACTTCAGAATACGTTTGCCGGTACCTTCATGGGTGGCATCCATGCCATGGACCGTAGAAGACAGAAAGAGGAACACTGTCGAGATCGAAATCAGATGCGCAAGGAAACCCACTTCACACTGGGATATTCCGGTCCTGACTTCATCACAGAGACAAACAACCAGTTTGATGGCCGCCCTCAGACAGACCAAGAGAAACATCCAGCTGGAAAGACCGAATTTATTCCGGACACGAAGTTCGGACACTTGAACGCCAGTGAGAACACCCAGGACATGAAGGCTGCTGACCCGTACGTGTCCTCCAGCAAAGAGGCTTTGACCATCCGGAACCTGTTTGAGCCGGCCAAAACGGAAGCTGCTTTTAATACCTCTGTGATGAAGAGTGATTATACTCCGCTTGGAAGAAGAAGGTGAACTCTAGTCGGTTCTCTCGAATAGTTAACTTGTCTCGAACTTCATTCAGCATCAGCTATCGCTGAATGTGTTTAATGCATTTTCATATTAAGGAAATTACTTTGAAATCACCGAATCATTGCAATGTAGATTATATGACTGAAACAAGGCGATTACAGTTTCCACATGTACTGCAGGGCAAAATTGAGTGCGTGAGTATGGTTTTACGCCGCTTTTAGCAATATTCCAGCAATATCACGGCGGGGGACACCAGAAATTGGCTTCACACATTGTACCCATGTCGGGAATCGAACCCGGGTCTTCGGCGTGACGAGCGAACGCTTTAACCACTAGGCTACCCGACCGCCCCGCTAGGCAAAAGAAAGTATAAACATGAAAATTTCATTTGACCGTTATCTAAACAAAACACTGAAAACATAAGGTCCAAAACATAACTATGTTATCCGGATTAAATACACCACCATCGAATAACCATTTCTTGTTTGTTTCATTTTTAGCCACCATCAAATATGGGTTTATACTTTCTTTTTCCCCAGCAGAACGTTAAACACAATCTTCATTACATTCTCGTAAAAAGAACATGTTGTGCTTGTGGCAGCATTAAATTGTTACAATATATTTCCAGGATGAACGCGCATCAGCACCGGATGTTGGACAAATACGACACACTGTCGAGGAAGACGATCGAGGACTCGCACTTCTTTCATACGGACAATACAGGGCGTGAGTGTTTCATGATTCATATGTTATTGCTTCGAATAATCACTCGGATTAACTCGGCGCATTCCGCTACCCGTATAATGCCTCGGGGCAGTACATTCGTCGCCACTCGCCCCTTTCCGTAACCTGCAAGAAGACTCGTCGCCCTATCTTGCAGGTTACGGAAAGGGGCGTCTGGTGACGAATGGGACACGAGTCGCTATTCGGATTGTCACGAAATAACACGAGTTGGTCACGAATGTGGGCAGTTGATGGAGAAGAGATACGATTTGACCGTAAACTGCAAACCGAAAGATCCCGTCGCATACAGTTCGTTTAACACTACGGTCCTCATTTAAAATATATTATTGAGTGCAGAACAGAAATAGGATATTTTCAAAAAAAATTACTTTGAAATTTGTTTAAAGGTTGGTGACAGGCACCAACACGCGTTGTGTCTCGTGCACGGGACTAGTTCGAATATGGAGTTCTCCAAATGCTAACCGAGATAACCTAGAATGCATATACGAGCCGAATGTACAAGCTTTAATGTCAATGACCTGTTTCAATTGCATGGATCTCAGCTCACATTCAATTACATTGCTGTGGCCTTCTTTTGCAGGAAACAACTACCTATCAACAACAATAAATGATTTCATCAAGCCGGAAGTCATGACAGGTAGGTCAGGGGCTAAACTACCAGTGTAGCAGTAAAGCAATGCTTACACCTAAAAAAGCACATTATTTACACCAAAAAAAGCACAATTTCTTTTACAAGTAAAACTCAATTTACCATCTATGCAGAATTTTTTTAGTTTAAACTCTACACAGTCGAACGTGATATTTATTGTCTAACTTGAAAATCGGAATCTTAACTACGCACTTCAGGATTTTAGTGGTAGATGGTTTGTGATAAAATCTAACATACACGGTCCCAAAATGCAGGAAACAGCGTTTAAGAGCATCTAATTTCTAAACATTGTCTGTTAGTATGCCTCCAAACCCCACGAGCGGACCCTCGTAAAATTGGTTTTGCTTACACTTAAAATTAGCCTAGCTGCGACACTGCATTAACGCTAATGGACAGTGTATTGTATTGTACAGCTTGATACTGTACACGAGACCAATACTGTGCCCACAGGAGTGAGAAAGACATTTGACGTGGGGCTTGTATTGGTACACTCGCCCGTAAAATATTCACCCAAATACTGAACCCAAACTAAGTGAAGTAACTCTTGTTGGAGTGTCTAACGAGTGTGTTGGCAAAAGCTGCTCTACGTGTGAATTTAAACATTTAGTGTTTTCAGCATAAAGCTGTATTCAGAATCCATGTTCCATTATAAGGGCGTGTACACCATACAAAGCCACCAAAAAACCCCAAGTACGTCTGCGTTACGGCATTGAAGGAACTGGTTACGCTCTTGTTTGGATTATTGGGGATTTCCGGTTCTGTTTTTTCGGAATTTAAGAAATCGTATCAACAGCATGGAAAGTGGACTCTAAATCATGATAACTACAAACCATATATGCTAATAATTGCCTCGGAAAAAAACGCCACAACAAACGTTTCATTTTGTTTGTTTGTTTGTCAAGTACTAGTATTCACCTGAACAAACTCGGGAACAAAGTTTGTTTGTTGTTCAGCAATATCACAGCTACATGACGGCGGTCTGTAAATAAGCGAGTATGGACCAGACAATCCAGTGACTGACATCATGAACATCGATCCACGCAATTGGGATATCATGACATGCATCAACCATGTCAGCGAGCCTGACCACCCGATCCCGTTAGTCGCCTCTTACGACAAGCGTAGTCGCCTTTTACGGCAAGCATGGGTTGCTGAAGACCTATTCTACCCCGAATCTTCATGGGACTTGTTCGTTTTAAACTGTATTTGTTTTCTGTCAATAGGTCAGAAGCTCCTAGCAGCCAGATGAAGAAGCTGTTTAAAGTGGTCAGGAATTCCGCTTCAGAGTGAAATAATGGATCAGTGATTCAACGTACTAATAATATATATGATTATGATGTTTATTAGGATATATTTTCATTCCGGTCATCAATACATCTATTTGTTGTATTTTATATATGATTTCTAAAAAGATTTAAAGTGCTCCTGAGGAATATTAAGATACTGCAGTGACAAGCCATGATTTCTTCGAAAATATATTGGAGATTGGATTTGGGATATATATTTTTACCAATTAATGTTAATTCAAGAAACAAACAGCATCAAGGTCGTGTTTTCACTACTTACGATATGCTGAATTTGTCAGTATTAGCCCGTGTGCTTTCAAATGAAAACATAAGGTTGAATTTCGGTTTTATAAGCTTAATAGACTTGTTTGTTCTTATTTCGCTTTAAATGTTTTGTATAAACCTTTGGTTTTCTGCTGTTTTTTCCACTCTCCTTGTGTGTACGGTCAGTATTTAGTTTCATTATTTATTTATTTTATTAGCTAACTGGATTATTGAAGACGCATTGATTAGCGACATGTGTTACAACCTGATGTGTTCATCTGCCTGTATCTTCATCTCCGTGCAGATGTTCAAGTTTGTATATAAACCCGTTTTTTGTTACTTAATCTTTAATGTAGACACATGTTCTGTTATGACCTATATAATTCTGTCGCATTATCTTAATTTATTTTATGGTGTTTTATTGTACTGTTAAAGCCTTTTTCCCCTGTTTTATTAGGATTAGATTTGTTTCGTTTACTTTTTTCATGATACCTGTTGTATATGTTTTGTAATAAAAAAAACATCACTGTCTCAGTGTCACAACCGTTATAACAACCCCTGTGTTGTAGAAGTGGCCACCAATGCTCTAATATAAAACAGATTGAAAGGCTTTATGTCAATAAATCCAACGACTCCGTCGGAATAGTTCTGAATATATAATGAATGAAGCACTAGTACAAAACTTGAGTATGTTTTTTTGGTGATTATGGTTTGGTGTTAAGTTATATTTCCGTAATTGTTGAAGTTAATTTCTTAGGAATACTTGGGTCCCGTGCTGCAATGCGATCATAGAGCTACACGCGGCGATCGTAAGTTCCTTACTTAGAAGCTGCCTCACCACAAATCGCCTCATGTTTCTTATACGATAACCTAGTTATGGCCCAGTGATGGACTGTTACACTGTTAAAATGTGTAATCCCGATAGTCCAGAAACCCTACAATCCGGACAATGTTTTGGGGGAAACGTCTACATATAACAAAGAAATGGTTCTACGTACCGATGACTCATTAATCCGGACACTGAAAATGTGACAGCCGGGTTAACAGAGTTTCATCGTACGTAATGCATGAGGTTTATTTTCTTTCGGGTGATGAGTGTTTCTCACGAATCACTTTCGCAGCAGCAAGTTTCGAGGATGAAGGAAAGAAAGTTGCACTCACAGATGCTCAGCCCCGACATTGTACTTGACAGATGATGGCTGTCGTGTTGTTTCTAAGATTTTATACTCAACATGTTCTTTTATTATTTGATATTTTCAACTCAAGTGTTCATAATAAATCATCTAATCTTTACTTGTGTTTTGTTCACAGTGCCTTACTTGTATTATATTGTATTGTGTACCAGAATCCGCTGGCCCAAATTGGTCCCGATTATGATCCTTGGGTTGGGCACATACAATACCCGTGGCTTCCAAATTGGTCTGTCGCCCCTCGTTGGTGTAGGGATGGCCGTTTTCTGGATCTTTAATCGTGGTTCTTTTTCGCACCGGGAACATCCTGGCGCGTCTGGTAACTCTTGATTCTATCTATCTGGCACTGAACACAACAGTAAGCTTGACTCATTACAAGTCACTTTTGATAAAAAAAATAAATGATGAGTGAATTGTTTATCGTACAATAAAACGCAGGGAGAATAAACCATGAGGGGCGCAGTGTTTTGTTGTACGATAAACAACGACCACTCGTCGTTTATTACTTAAATGAGATATCAACATTATGTACAGCCTCAAGGATGTTGATAAAATGTACAAGCTTTTAAAATATTAACCCCTATTTAGATAATGATGACTCTCTGAATATAATCCGACCTCGGCAACGTCGAACAAGTGCATTTCATGCACAGGTGGGTATTTCCCTCATATTCTCACAATCCTCGCGTCGATTATTTGTACCTTTTCTCCCAATGCTGATTGTCAGATCTCTCCCGGTTTTGGATGCGATAGTTAGGCCATCGCGTTTATGTTCGTTGCCCAGCTACATCTATGGGGAACAGCTCACTAGACAAGCCCCTCTAAAAAATAACGTCGTCAAACATTGAACGTCATCAAGTTGCGGAAGCATGTTCGAATATCCAGAATCATGATAGAACAATGTTTTATCGTGAAATGAACCACGCTTCGCTCTTCATTGTTCTTTGCGATTTATCGCGTAGCTATCTTATAGTTTATGATCAAACACCGGAAGATTGACAGTCGTACAATATAATGACGTCCTCAAACAGTAATGACAAATTACAGTAACATCAGTACGCTGTTGTCTCGAAACAAGAACGTAATTTGGCTATTGTTCCTGATTACAGCCAGTTATATATAAACACATTGCCAGTGTTTCCGGTATTGATTCAATAACCAAGCACTTTTTTGTTTTCTTTGTATGGTTCCATAAACCTAGACATAACTAGGACACGCCCACAAACGGAGTAGCGTTACCTGATTGGCTGATAAAAAAAGGGTGGGGCTTATGTTGCATATGTGTGCTCATCAATAACACTGTTTTTGCATCGCTGTTGTCATTATTTATATGTCAAGGACTAAATACCCAGCCAGTGACGTGAATATGTCTCATTTACAACAACTAACTTCAATAATAGTTAGCGTTACGGAAGTATTAACGTAAAACCCATTACATGCAAATTCGTCATTCTTTCCTAGTTTCTTCCTTGTCCTATATCGAGGACATGACGTAAAGTTCAGTAAATCATATGCACCCGTGAAGATCCGGAGTAGAATAGGTCTTCAGCAACCCATGCTTGCCGTAAAAGGCGACTGTGCTTGTCGTGAGAGGATCGGGTGATCAGGCTGGCTGACTTGGTTGATGCATGTCATCGTAACCCATTTGCGTGGATAGATGCTCATGATGTCAATCACTGGCTTATCTGGTCCAGACTCGATTATTTACAGACCGCCGTCATATAGCTGGATTATTACCGAGTGCGGCGATAAACAACAAACAAAGTACATCATATGGTTACCGGGTAATATGTTCACGCTTACTTCTTCCGTGTCATATATGGAAAACGTTTTAAGTTTTAAATCTCTCTATATATATTTAAAAGGGGCGGTCGGGTAGCCTAGTGGTTAAAGCGTTCGCTCGTCATGCCGAAGACCCGGGTTCGATTCCCGATATGGGTACAATGTGTGAAGCCCATTTCTGGTGTCCCCCGCCGTGATATTGCTGGAATATTGCTAAAAGCGGCGTAAAACCTCACTCACTCACTCACTCACTATATTGAAAAACATAAACAGGTAGGCGTATTCTCTGTGCTGGCTAAGCGACAGTACAGTTCATTTTTTTAAAATAGGGTCCCTAACTTAAGATATTTTCAAATGAAAATCAAACATATGTTAAATCAACTGAGAGGTATAGCTTCTTTTGCCCTCCAGTTTACAATGCTAAAGAATTTACACGCATTTCTTTCGAGACTCCAGCACTATGGCCACCATGTTGATGTGTGATGCCCCCGTGTACTGTCTGGTTTCCCTCGCGTTGATGACCGCCTCATTTGCATACTAATCGGTCGGTGTACCGGTAAAGGTCAGGACATATGGATGGTGAAGGTCCGTCGTTCATCAGCCATTAGGGAGGACAGCTACATCACGCTTTAACTTGCTGACATGAAATTGGAGACTTGTGGTGGTCAGTGGTTGAGACGTGGACAATAGACAGAAGGGAAACTTGAACTGCTTCCTCACGCTTGGTTTGTAGTTATAAGGTGGTGGTCAAATTGGCAGTGTAGCGGATGAATATGACCCAGTACAGTAAACTACGGTTATAACGAACTCGAAGGGACCACTAATTGTAGTTCGTTATAACCGTAGTTCCCTTTAAGCATATATACTGCATATATACAACAAATGGCCGGGACTAAAATATAATTTCGTTATATCGGTCAGTTCGTTATAAGCCTGTTCTTTATAACAGTAGTAAGCAGTTTTATATGTATACTATTAAATAGACGTTTCATTTATTGAAAGAGGTTGGACCTATAATTAAGTTATTAATTTCAATAACTGACAATGAAGAATTTGTGATATCAATATTTCGATGTATTGATATCTAAAATGTATCATGGTTTTGTTTCGAAAGTTTAATCTGCGATAATATTACTTCGATTAAACTGATGATAAACTGAAATGATTTTTAGATGTCAACATTTCGATTTATTCGTAAATCTGTTTTATGGGATACGGTATTGATTTCATGGATATCTAGAAATCGATTTATGATATCAATATTTTATTATGTGAATAATTGATAACTCAAGATATCTCAAAATAAGTATTACGGCGCCTCATAGACATCAACGTCAATTCAGAAAGGGGAATCCGAGCGCTCTGTGGGGAACGCGTTGTCAATCAATTACTGTACGCCGTACTATGGCGAGAAACATGAGCGCAGTTATCAGAGAATAACTGACGAGGTACGAGAATGAAGGTTATCTGTAGGATGTTAAATCCCGGGGTGTGAGACATACATTTATTCACTAGGGACACACAATTCATGTATAAAAATATCACTACCCATTATAATAACTCCCGCATTACCGGACTGCAGGGAGCGTGCTCGTACTGCTTTTGTAATGTACGTACGTGATGAGTCATGCGAAGGGCTGGCTCCTGAAATGCTTGTATGAGGTACGTACGTCAAGAGACATATGAAGGGCTGGCTCCTGAAATGCTTGTATGAGGTACGTACGTAAAGAGACATATGAAGGGCTGGCTCCTGAAATGCTTGTATGAGGTACGTACGTAAAGAGACATGTGAAGGTCTGGCTTCTGAAAGTGAGTGAGTGACTTCGTGGACGTCTAAGTCCGTTGAATCGTGAACGTGGGCGTAGTAATTACACACCAACGATGACTAATTAGGGCGAGTTGAGAATTCTAACCCACGATAAGTGAATCCTGACAGACAAGGGACGCAAATCTGCACGTCGAACAGTGGCACACGTCAAACTGCAATTGACTCAACTTTACCAATACAAACTCCTTCCTAGTAAAACTGTAAAATACACAATTGTACATGAAGGTGACGTTTAGGGGAGGTTGAGTTGTATCGATCTATAAATTATCTGGGGACGGAAGGGTTGTGATTAATGTTTATGTTTTCTAGTGTGTTATCGAACACTTCTTGGCAATATACTCAGCGTCAAGGCTCTATCTACTTTCTAGGGTTCACTCTTTCCTATACTATCACAGGATCAGGCGGTCGTTTTATTACGATAAATTGAGCGGGGGCGAAATCAAGGCGGCATGGTTCAAGAGAGAAGGTTTCAAATGTCAAGAGCAGACAGTTACTTTCGTGACCTTTTTGCGACGTGAAAACTAACCCCCGATATAACATGAAATATGGGAATGTTCCCCCAGAGGAGGACAATCTTAGATATAGTGACGTAGAATTGATACAATTTGTAGTTTGACCTTCAGAAAGGAATGTTCGGGAGTTAATAGTATGATCCAATATAAGATGGTGAGGATGGTTAATGAGGGTTACTGAAAATGTCTATAAAACGGCCTTTAATGCTGGGTGGGGTTGATTTATACACCCTTGGTGCGGAAAATGATCTCACAAGATGATATGGCAACACATTTGTCTAGAATAGTATATTTTCTGAATGTAGTGAGCTAATCAAAACCTCCGATGCAAGGGCACGTGATAGAAACTTGATGTTATCTATATGCCTTTTCAAAGGCAATCCTGCAGTATGTTGTAATTGTGAATATTTATAGTACACTTCCTTTACGTTTAAAGGGGGCGGTCGGGCAGCCTAGTGGTTAAAGCGTTCGCACGTCACGCCGAAGACCCGGGTTCGATTCCAAGCATGGGTGCAATGTGTGAAGCCCATTTCTGGTGTCCCCCGCCGTGATATTGCTGGAATATTGCTAAAAGCGGCGTTAAACCATACTCACTCACTAAACGTCTAAATGAACGATGACAAATAAAAGTCTTTTCAAAGGAGATCGATGCTCATACGTATATCTCGTTGAACTAATTAATATTTTCATATTTTGTAAAGTGGTACGGAAAATGTATTAGAAATATCCTACAAGGATTATGAAAAAATATGCCGAGTGAGTGAGTGAGTGCGTTTAGCGCTTAGGACAATACTTACTTAAAAAGTAAGGTGTGAGGAACCCTCGAAGCTGATAGCATAAACTATCTTTCTTTTTTAAAGTCACAAGGACTGGTATGGTGCTGACGGACAAGGATGATACTGTGGACAAGTCTTCGACCAGAATAGTGTTAATCGCGACTAACGGAGGACCAGTGTGGTCTAACCTTCGCGTTCACGAATACCCCTGAGATATGCCGCAGTTAAACATGGATACGCTACTCAGACTCCAAGACGACACGCCAGGCTGAGTAACAATAGGTACCATCTTTTAACGTCTTTTGGTATGACACGGCGGGCATCGGAGCATCGACCTTCCGCTCTCCGGGCAGACGATCTATCCCCTCGACCAAGGGGTCGATGAATAAATATACATGTAATCCAGAAGGAAGCTCGCCGTACACACGTGGTAAGACCGCAGGTAACGATGCCACAGGAAACCCGATACCATGAACGTAGTCCTGAACAACGACTGGAAAATATCTGTATTTAATATGATCAAATACAATCGACAAAGCCCAATTCAGATTATAGTTGTATTCCTGTCAGCATTAAAAAAAACATAAATGTGTAACAAAACATTTCATAGACTTCAATGTTAGTCTACCACGAACGGTTCGCTTCGTAACTGTGACGATATTAGCAACAGGTTGGTCGTGTGAAGATGACCGCGTGCAGTTGGTATCCTTGCCTACAGGTCATACCTGGGGTTGACCTTGACAGTGTCACAGCAAATCTGAACCGATGGCAACTGCAGATGTGATTGCTGACAAAGGGTCCTGTTTTCTGATAAAAGAAGATTCTGTCTCGAAAGGGCGGGCATCTGACAAAGCACACGAGTTGTCCTCATCGATAACAACCTAGCGGCTGAACGATACATCGACTACATCGATGACAAGCTACCAGTCTACCGGCTCAATGTTACATCGATGGCAACCAAAAGGCTCAACGATACGATATTACACCGATAGCAATCTAAAGGCTCAACGATACATTGTTACATCGATGGCAACCTAAAGGTTCAACGATACATTGTTACATCGATAGACATCTAAAGGCTCATTGATACAGTGTGACATCGATTGCAAATTAACGGCTCAAGGATACATCGATTAACGGATCAAAATAACACATCGATTGCAACCTATTGGCTCAATGATACATCGATGGCAACCTAAAGGCTCAACGATACAATGTTACATCGATAGCAATCTAAAGGCTCAACAATACGATGTTACATCGATAGCAATCTAAAGGCTCAACGATACAATGTTACATCGATAAATATCTAAAGGCTCATCGATACAGTGTGACATCGCTTGCAATCTAACGGCTCAAGATTACATCGATTAACGGATCAAAATAACACATCGATTGCAACCTATTGGCTCAATGATACATCGATGGCAGCTTATCGGCTCAATGATACATCGATAGTAACCTACCGGCACAAAGATACACCGATAGTTACCTCAGGACTCAATGATATATCGATGGCAACCTAACTGCTCAATGATATAACGAAACCAACCTAATGAATCGCTGATACATTGATGGTAACCTACCGGCACAAAGATAAATCGATGGCAACCTTATGACTCAATGATATATCGATGGCAACCTTATGACTCAATGATATATCGATGGCAACCTTATGACTCAATGATACATCGACGGCATCCAAATGACTCGACACATTGATGGTAGCCTACCGGCACAAAGATAAATCGATGGTAACCTTATGACTCAATGATAAAACGAAACCAACCTTATGACTCTATGATATATCGATGGCAACCTTATGACTCAATGATATATCGATGGCAACCTATTGACTCAATGATACATCGACGGCATCCAAATGACTCGACACATCGATGGTAGCCTACCGGCACAAAGATACGTAGATTGTAACCTAATGTCTTAATGATATATCGATGGCAGCCTATCGGCACAATGATACATCGATGGTAACCTAATGACTCACTGATGCATCAGTGGCAACATAACAGCTCAGTAATACATATATGGTGTTCTGCTATCTGTTCCCCTATCAACACAACTACAGATTTTCTAGCATGACAACGACACACCCAACACCGCGCGAATGTTTCAGAAAAAAACATCTCATGTTACCTTGGCCAGCACTCTCGCCCATTATGCACGTTTGGGGTTATCTCAATTGACAATTCGAAGCACACCACACCTTCCACTCATCATATGATAAGGACGTTGATGAGGGAGCGGCGATACACCCCGCATGACGTCATCAGAAGATTGCCGAACACACTGCAACACAATGTATTGACGTGTTTACAGATACCGAGAGGTCACACACGACATTGAAGACAAGTCTCTACCTCAGAGTTTGTGCAATGTTCTCTCAATGAGTCGCTTATTGGACTGGGGGTCATCTTTGATTGCAAATTCGGTTGTGACTTTATTATCCTGTAACAACTAGTCTGTCTTACAGACCCTGATACAAATATATATCAAATACAGCCCATGCAAGTCTATAATGTTCGGCAAGTCTAGATCACTGCAGTATCAGGCTGAAAATGAAAAGAGTCACTGGGCTCCTTTTTATTATATTTTTATTAAGATAACTGAACAACTGTTTTTATGTACGATATGTTCATTTCAGAGACTAGATTTTAGTCTATGTAACAACGTTTGGTTGCGTCTGTGAATTCCGCTGTTGTTTGTTTTGTACTTGCACCCATGGCTGTGGTAAATGTTTTTTTACATCATTCTGTTCGTACTCTAACTCGAGTTAGAACGACCAGATGATCCAGCTATGGGATGAGTCGGGCCACGCCTTACGGCCAACTGTGGTGTGAATATCAGTGTGAACGACTATCACATTACGTCCCCATCTCGGGGTAGACTCTTGTAGCATCCCTTGCTTGTCGTTAGAGGAGATACTTACATGAGGATTGCAATGTGCAGTTCATGCTGCCAACCAGGGTATCGGGCACCATGTCGTGTATAATCATGTACATGCATGGACGTCCAACTCGTTCACGATGTCATGCCTAATCATGTATATGCAAGGACCATCAGATTGTTCACCATATCATTCATAATCAGGTATATGCAAGGACCATCAGATTGTTCACCATATCATTCATAAATCAAGTATATGTATGTACGTCTAGATTGTTCACCATGTCATTCATAAATCATGTATATGCATGTACGTCCAGATTGTTCACCATGTCAATCAAAATTATGTATATGCAAGGACCATCAGATTGTTCACCATGTCATTCATAAATCATGTATATGCAAGTACGTCCAGATTGTTCACCATGTCATTCATAATTCATGTATATGCAAGTACGTCCAGATTGTTCACCATATCATTCATAAATCATGTATGCAAGTACGTCCAGATTGTTCACATGTCAATCAAAATTATGTATATGCAAGGACGTTCAGATTGTTAGTCGCCACGTCATTCACAAACGTGTATATGTAAGGAAGCCGTTAGGCAATTGTCCCAAACCCCATACCAACCAAATGTTTTGGCACCGCCTTATCATGTTACCAATTCCTGATGGGTTTGTGCCACATCATTCATAATCAAATAGTTGTCCGAAATGGTGTCTATGCATTAAAATCCAAAAGTGTGACGACAATGTCATTCATAATCGAAAACCATTTCCCCATATCGTGCATATTGCATTTACATTCAAGTATTTAGACACCACATAATGCCTTAATCATATAATTGTGCAAAATCGTGTTCATGCAATGAACTAGTTGTTTGGGTATCGACATCAGCTGGGTTTTATGGCGCTCTGAACAAGTGATACAGTCGGCCTTAAACACCCACCACCATTTCGGTGAAACCTACGAGCATGGCATGGTATAGACTTGCACAAGTCCCTAAGGCAATAATTATTAGTTTGAATCATAATTTCTAGATTACATAAATAATAAGAACAAGCTGTCCCTATTAGAGGCTGACATCCTGTACTATCCGCTTATCTAGACTTGCCTAATATAAGGATAAAACTCCTATACACCATGGATCATTCGCTACAGTCTCGGAGCAAGGCTAGGCATGGTGTTGACAAACCAAAGATGAGAAACGGACAGAATCAGCGACTCGAACCCACGATCGTTGGTCACAAAGGGACGCAAGTGTACAACATGTTCCATAGTGAGATACACACTGAGCTGGCCACAAGTGTGATCATATGTCCCGTGTATGTCATCTATAACGCCGATAATAGTTACAGATGGATCACCTTCGCCCCTCCGTCTGTATTAACATGAAAAGGCATCATCAGTTTTACTTACAACATCTCACGGGTCCATTAATTCTGACATCGCTATGAATAATGCATATTTCACCTTGTCCACATCACCCTTAACGTCCCCCCATTAACCTTCTCGGCCCCACTATACTAACATTTATGGCGAGGAACGTTGGCCATTTCCTGCATACAGTGGCCAGTCATGTCCGATGCTGTTCACTGTTGGGGCGTCCTCAGTGACATCCCGACCTCATTAGACAGGCCATGTTTACAACTGCAAATTGCCGCCCGGGCCAGCTGTGCAGACTGTGGTGCATCTGGCACTGCAGTCTTCAGTGTATCGACATGTGATTGATCTTGTCAATTGTAGCCAAACAACACTAATTTCATTAGTTCGTGTGCATAGCCTTCTTGTACGTTTCTTCTACAAGGTCAAATGGCAAAAGTTGCCCAATTCAACGGCATTTGATGATCGCTGAACATTGCTGTCTGTCTGTCTGTCTGGCTGGCTGGCTGGCTGGCTGACCAGAGTTGATGAGATAGCATGCAGTCGTTGCTATGTTGGTTCTGTGCGGATAAATCCTTTGAATGGATACTAAATGCACAATGCATGTGAAACATGAAACGACTCGAGCAATGCTACTATTAAAACTGTTCTCGAGGCACGATAAGTTTTGAGATGCAAAATAAGAAAGGCCTCTTTGAAAATTTTACGTGCTAATTTTTGTACCAGAACATTTTTTCAACAAGGGCATTACTAAGCATAGTCCAATCAAAATCGCGTAACGAAACCGACATCCGGTTCGTAAACTGATGTGCAGATTTCGGTTGATTGTGGGATTTGCAAAGCATGTGTACTGCCAACATAGCATCAACAGATATTTTCCAAATCTGTTCATGATTTTAATCATGGAGCTCACTTGATTTGTTGCATTTTGCAAAGTAAGACCCGTCTTATTACAATATAGAATTTGATTACCGATCAGATCGTCTTGACTGGGCGCCGCCATTTAGTTTGAAGCAAATGCAAGCGATAAGATAGGTGGATTCTGATTGGTCAATAGGAGGGTCACAGAAGGGACATAACTCGTAATAGCCACTGGTTTCGCTACGATCGAGCATAGAAATTCCATTCTAGGTCGACTTTTTAAAGTCAGTTAACTCCCTTGCCTCGGGAAGATGAGCAGGAGCATTCAAAGTAAGCTATATGATCTAAGATTCCTGACCATCCGTCTCCCTTCCGTTCCTGACCATCCGTCTCCCTTCCGTTCCTGACCATCCGTCTCCCTTCCGTTCCTTACCATCCGTCTCCCTTCCGTTCCCTTACCATCCGTGAACCTACCATTCCTTATCATCCGCCTCCCTTCCGTTCCTGACCATCCGTCTCCCTTCCGTTCCTTACCATCCGTGAACCTCTCATTCCTTACCATCCGTCTCCCTTCCGTTCCTGACCATCCGTCTCCCTTCCGTTCCTTACCATCCGTGTACCTACCATTCCTTATCATCCGCCTCCCTTCCGTTCCTGACCATCCGTCTCCCTTCCGTTCCTGACCATCCGCCTCCCTTCCGTTCCTGACCATCCGTCTCCCTTCCGTTCCTGACCATCCGTCTACCTTCCGTTCCTGACCATCCGTCTCCCTTCCGTTCCTGACCATCCGCCTCCCTTCCGTTCCTGACCATCCGCCTCCCTTCCGTTCCTGACCATCCGTCTCCCTTCCGTTCCTGACCATCCGCCTCCCTTCCGTTCCTGACCATCCGTCTCCCTTCCGTTCCTGACCATCCGCCTCCCTTCCGTTCCTGACCATCCGTCTCCCTTCCGTTCCTGACCATCCGCCTCCCTTCCGTTCCTGACCATCCGCCTCCCTTCCGTTCCTGACCATCCGCCTCCCTTCCGTTCCTGACCATCCGTCTCCCTTCCGTTCCTCTCCATCCGTCTCCCTTCCGTTCCTCACCATCCGTCTCCGTCTCCGTTATTCGTAAACAAATGTTCATGAAAAAGTCGGAATCTTAATGGTACAACTATGTGTCATTCAAACTGTGTTCCGCCTGTTTGACGTGGGTCTCATCTAATCTTTCAATAGAATGTAAAAATCATTTGATTAATACTTGTTTAATCAACAATAACCTTCTCAACAATTTATCAATTTTATCTTTTAACCTACCAGAATGTAATTTCGTCAAAATTACATTTAGCTTCTATACAAAACCTGACACTGACTTAGACTTTCATACGCTATCTGTTCACAGAGTAATGCGTCTTACAAACGGAAATCCTACCTCTCAATCATAATTCTGTGACAAATTCACTGAAATTATTTTACAAAATAAAATCATGTAAAGGAGACATGCAATCAATTAAAGACCAACGTATGAATATTACGATAAACACACTTGTAAACTGACAGAAGAACCTGGTGAATGTCCGTATGATTGACGCAGATACTTCACAGGGACTAGCAAAGATGGCGTCTATTGAACCCGTCTAAATAATCTGCCACAGGAAAAGAGATTGGCAAAAATCTCCTCTCTAGAGAAGAAACGAAGTCCTCTAGATTCCTAAATCCATCGCCGTGATATTAAAAGTCACAGGCTGAGTGACTATAATCGAATGAATTAACAATTGGTGAAGTTCTCTCCGCGATTTCGTGACGTCATGGTCGGATTCTGTAATTTCACCGATTGAAATACATCCGGGATCCTTAATTCATTACCGAGCCACGATCATGATACCATCCTTGGCTTAAGCTCTAATCCTAGCCCGAAACGACAGACCTCTTTGGCGGAACGTAACAGCTTCCAGTGACGGTTAGTACTGATGGTTTCACGAGGGAGAGTTTTGCGCTTTTGTGCAGGCATGTGTCGAGGGGAGAATGGAAATGCACAAAAATAAATTAGAATATATATTTATTACTTTCTTTTGCCACTACGTTAATCTTGAATTGTTACCATTTGACTGGGTTATGACTAGCAACGTTAAGCGATATTTCTTCCTACGTGTTTGCTTATGTATCGTACGTGTAAAATCTTACATCGTACATGAAACATTAAATGGTTTTGTTCTGGTTTGCTTGTCTGTTGTTTAACGCCGCACTCAGCAATATTCCAGCTATATGACGGCGGTCTGTAAATAATCGAGTCTGGGCCAGACAATCCAGTGATTAATATCATGAGCATCAATCCACGCAACTGGGATTGATGACATACATCAACCAAGTCAGCGAGCCTGTCCACCCGATCCCGTTAGTCGCCTCTTATGGGAAGCATGGGTTGCTGAGTATCTATTCTCTACCCGGATCTTAATGATATTTCATAATATATTCAACTCATGTCAAAAGGTAGATATTGTTTGTGTCACCTCTTATCAACTCTTTGTAAAGCAAGACTATTTCCTCTTCTACAGTATTCAAGGAACAAATGTGAGGCTTGGCTCTTTTCGCCAGGTCCCTGCGTGTGGAATGATCACAGTCGTGCGCATTAAAGACCAAGAAACCGTTTAAAGGACAACCGATTTCTTCGTCCCACGCCACGGCCATGACCTTCAATCTCATTGAGGCTAGCGAGGTCATGTGCTTGAACCCGGAAGTGAATCATAAGACACGCTGTGATTGGAGCACGTCTTATGACATCCGTCGTACAAGTCTGTCTCATTCATCTCAGTATTACAGACGAAAGTCACGTCTGTGACATTAACGTTGCCCCTGGTCTAATGAATGAAATGTCGAGATTCATTCACAAGCACTTAAGTACAACACGCCCACATCAACAAGGCTTCTTTTTTCCAACCATTAGCGTTGTCACATATAAAATCATAGCGTTTTCAGCAAGCAGGCAACCAGGAACATCTATTCAATGACCATGTATAACTACCAACGCTACCTCGAAAATGTCAACTTGTTTCGCATTCTGTTATGAGTCAATGGGGTGACATTATTTGCGGGGGTAGTGGTAAGATCCACTACAGCCCAACCCAATTAGGTTAAATATATCCTCTGTCGGGCCCTGCTATAAAGATATAGAGCCCAGATCGAGATAGCTCGTGCCACGAATTGAAGATGCACTTTGGCGATCGATTACTGTCAGTTGTTTGATCGACATACGAGGTGTGGATCCTACCGACGTGCACCTAGTGACCTTTCCACAAGAGCGCTATTAGCAGTTGAGTGTGAACTACGTCGGAAGCTTTGAGGGATGACATTTGAAAATAATATCAAGACCATATTTTTCATACAGCATTAGTTCGACGGTTTAATTCACCAGAAGATTTCCGATGACGCGATATCAAAGCGTATTTGCGCACTGATCACAGGAAGATGACGACGTTTACAAACGTTGCAAATACGCCATGACGCTCAGGCGTCAGTGGTAAATACGTCATTACATACGTCACAAATTCTTGTAAACAAGCAACTAAAGTTTGATGCCGGGTTCATATTTTGGTAAATCGATATTATTTATTAATTCGATCTGATCAAAAAAAGGTCAATCAAAGATGGCCTTAATAAGCCTTATAACATGTCTGGGCTACTCGATTGATATCTTCAAAGGGGAAAAGCGTAACGAGAAACATCGACAAGGTGTTATTTGCTGCAGTATAATCTTTTACGCTATTTAAAGAGTGTTTGAGCGACTGACTCATATAGGAACTTTTAATGGAAATATTGATGCAGACCATCATCTTTGCCCTTAGCCGTGGATGGATCAGTTGGGCGTGGGTTCGAATCACACATTCGCTATAATTATGACCATGATTTCTCTCCACTATATGATCTTGGGTTTCACTTTGGGCTTTCGATGTAAAAAATAAGCTAATTCTAACATGAAGGTAGGGGCATTAATGTTACACTGTTCAAGGTTGCGTAAAACCAACTCAGTCACTTTCATCAATGCACTGGGTCGGTAATAATGTGTTGAAGCTGTTTTGAGTTGGTAACGTTTCTGACTCAAGAAAAAAAACGTGAAGATGACGGAATGCCCTGTAGAAAACCATCTGTTGACACATACGAGATATAAAGGCTTATTGTCGTCAGTTACGCATTTTAGATGGGTCGTCGAGGAATAAGTATTGTTCTATAGATTATTCCTAGAGTTCAGTTGCAAGAAACGTCAAAATTTAAAAGAAATTAAGTCGTAACAATGAGTCGTTAATGTGAAAAATGTGTACATGGGGATAATCGATCATTCACCAATACAGATTCTATTGGGTGTAAAAGGTAAGAGAATGATAAAAATTATAGGAATGAACATTGAAAATCAGTGATGACACCAGGTGTTTGCGAAAAGGATTAGCACCAACTGCTCTGAAATCATTGCGCAAAAATGGTAGACGCATCCTGGCGAGTAAAGAGTGAGTGAGTGAGTGAGTTGGGTTTAACGCCGCTTTTAACAGTATTTCAGTCATTTCGCGGCGTGAAGTGATGCAGGTCTCAGACGTTTACAACTTCGGTGAAACCCACGAGCACGGGTATTGTGCTGACAAACCTAGAAACATAACCGGGGTGAACCGGGATTCGAACCCACAATCATAGGTTTCTGGCGGGGCCAAGGGACGCAACTCTGCACAGCGAATCGCGGCGCCTTAGACGACTGGGCCACCCGTGCCCCCTGGCGAGTGAAGATTACATATCCGTATATACGTCATAAAGAATACTCCCATGCCGATTCCGTAAAACAATAGATGACCCTTATCCCATGCTTGTCGAAAGACCCAAATAAAAAGGATTGGGTGCCCATTCTTGGTGATATGGGTATGAAATCGTGTCCCGTTAGCTAGACCGCCGTCGTATAGCTGGAATATTGCTGATAGCATCGTTACACAACAAACATCAGTCCCTAGATAATGCAGTCTGGACCAGACAAACCAGTGATTAAATGCTCAAGCTTTATGACGGCAGTCTGTAAATAATCAAGTCTAGACCAGACAATCTAATGATTGATATCATGAGCATCGATCCACGCAATTGTGATACGATGACATGCATCAACCAAGTCAGCGAGTCTGACCACCTGATCCTGTTAGTCAGCTCTCACGACAATCATAGTCGCCTTTTATGGCAAGTATAGTCGCCTCACAAACAAGCATGGGTAGCTGATGGCCTACTCTCACCCGGATCTTCAGGGGTTAGGGACAGCTGGGATATTGCTGATTGCAATGTTAAACAACATTCACTCACTCAAAAACAATAATTCCTTCAACATAGTTAGCATATGTGTGTGAACATGCAGGTGTGTTTATGGGCGTTATCCATAGGGTGATACATTTTTAACCACTTGAATACTTTAGATGTGTATAAAGCAAAACCTTGGTCTGGTAAATATATGTATAGTGACTCTTTGGATATGAGAACATCATACAATTTATTTTGGTTATATATCTTTTGTACAAAATACAACAAACAGTTAATTTTCGGTAAATGTTTATTTAATAAAGCATATTTGTGTTCATAAAAATACCAGCTCTGAGTATTGTACAATGTAATAAAGAGGTGGAAAGAGGCACAGGGGTCCCTTCCAAGTCCTGCCAGTGCAAGCGCACCCATGTCCACACACTACATATGTCAATGCATGTGCATACAAGCACGTACACTACATGTTAATGCATCTACACACACTACATATGTAAATGCATGTTTATACTCTCACATACATTACATATGTCAGTGCATGTACACACACACTCTCTCGTAGTCATGTCAGTGTACATACACACACAATCTAGAAGACATGTCAGTGAATGTAGACAAACAATCTAGTAGATCTGTCAGTGAATGTACACACACAATCCAGTAGACATGTCAGTGAATGTACACACACAATCTAGTAGATCTGTCAGTGAATGTACACACAATCTAGTAGACATGTCAGTGACTTTAGACATACAATCTAGTAGATATGTCAGTGTACGTACACACACAATCTAGTAGATCTGTCAGTGAATGTACACACAATCTAGTAGATATGTCAGTGAATGTACACACAAAATCTAGTAGATCGGTCAATGAATGTACACACACAATCTAGCAAATCTGTCAGTGTACGTACACACACAATCTAGTAGATATGTCAGTGAATGTACACACACAATCTAGTAGATCTGTCAGTGAATGTACACACACAATCTAGTAGATCTGTCAGTGGGTGTACAATAAAAGCTTTCCATACTCATAAGATCTAGCAGATGTCGCTCTAAGGGATTTGTTAGCACATGAACACACACACTAGCCGAGCTGATGACAGTTAGAAATGAGCGATAGTAATAAGTGTAAAGCAAGATAACTGTAAAAGATGCTACAGTAACACCAATATAAGTGCTACAAACAGAGTACCATGAACCACTGTCGGAACGCCAACCATAACCATAGTAATAGGAGAGATAACCTCAATGACATGTTCCCATTTCAAATGGTTCAGAACTGATCAAATCCAGAATACTGGAATGCCATGTCTCATGCTGGCCACATGGACAACTGACAGGAGTGATATAGGATTGCAGCATCTCCACCGGCATGAACATATAAAGCCCTCCCCAATCAAGGTGTTCCCCCTTCCAGCAGGGGAACTCTTGACAGTCATAGGTGAATACAGGTCAGGGTTGCGTTCTTTTAGTGTGCATATCATTGGAAAGTGTTATATACAAAGACATATACCAACAGCTGTGTTGTCATATATACCATCTCTGATTCCTGGGCGAATAACTCTTATATATCACTTTGCTTGAGGACATACATGATTGTACATATTGGACTGGCAGAATTGTAAATGCTTCTTTACAAAAATGTTTTAGGCCTGACCAACATTGCTCTTGTCTTACACATGCTAATTTCTGAAAAGTAAAACAAAATTAAAATGCTATTTGATTTGCTTTCTTATACATATTATTGTGTTTTATTAAAATTTTCACAAGCTTCAGAAGGATGTGATTGGTGATAGCAACAGTGATCAGATGAATTATCACAAAGGAGTGAGTTGGGTAACCACTGTGTTGCATTTAGTGTCGACAGCACTGATAGCTTAATGTGGGACAAAAGACAAAACTTCTTCGACTTTTACCTTCTCATGTCACCAATGAGTATTGGTATGATCTAGGAGACCTTAGATGTTGCTTGCGCCTAGCACTACCCTGCATGAACGACTACAAAACTCACCTCTGCCGAGTGAAATACAGCACATCTACAACACACCTACAGAGAACATCTTGCATAATTTCAGCTTGTTTTATTAATCAGCTAACATAAAAAAAAAATCACAAATGTTGAATTTGATATTTTGTCTGTGAACGTTTCAGCAAGAAAAAGACTTCTCCAAAGAAGACTGACATGTACAGGGACGTAAATATTTGATTTAAAAAAATACAGCTTGTTCTTTCAAAACACCAAACATACTCCGAAGCATATTTTTTGACTCCTCTAGGAATAAAGTTTATTAGTCTGCCTTCTCTTTTTGTATGGCATAGAGATATCATTTTGCCTTCTCATTTTCAGTGGCATCAAGATATTCTTTTGGCTCCTCTTTCTTGGCATATTAACAAAGAGAATCTTTAAACAAGAAATTTGTTGGCAAGTTCTTGTAAAGCGAAGAAACTCTTTTACCTGTCATTCAAGAAAGCCCCACTGATATATATATATATTTCAACCATACTTTTAACTGATTTTTTTCATAAATAAATTTTTGTTATCAATTAATTTCTTTTGACAACAAATACAAATTTTAAATAGAAATGTATCTGAAATCCTAGGTATTACCAAAAATATTCTTTGCTGAAGAACTTGAGCCACAACATGAGCAATACTTGGTATTACTAAACTGTTAGGGAGAGGAATGAGTGAATGAATATTGTTTTAATCCAGTCATCACTATGTCAGCATTATCACAGCAGATCAGCGATCCACAGCATGACCAACAGCCCACACAGTCAGGGTACCAGGTGCCACACTCTGACTGCCTAGTCCTCAATGAACCAAGTCTCACACCATAACCAACCAATCCTTGATTCACACAATGAACCAAGTCGAACACAATGATCACCCAATCCTTGATTCACACAATTAACTAAGTCTAACACACTGATCACCCAATCCTTGATTCACACAATGAACTAAGTCAAACACACTGATCACCCAATCCTTGATTCACACAATGAACCAAGTAAAACACACTGATCACCCAATCCTCAAATCTCACAATGAACTAAGTCAAACACACTGATCACCCAATCCTTGATTCACACAATGAACTAAGTCAAACACACTGATCACCCAGCCCTGATTCACACAATGAACTAAGTCAAACACACTGATCACCCAATCCTCAACCCTCACAATGAACCAAGTCATACACACTGATCACCCAATCCTTGATTCACACAATGAACAAAGTCAAACACACTGATCACCCAATCCTTGATTCCAGCAGTCGAATCACACACTGTGACCACCCAATTATCATTTCATCAGCTCTTGTAGCCATGCCGGAACCAATGCTGCCCAGGAAGGAGATCACTAGTAATACACACCGCACACCAGGAAGGAGGGAGGCATGTAACAGATCAATAGTAATACACACCGCACACCAGGAAGGAGGGAGGCATGTAACAGATCAATAGTAATACACACCGCACACCAGGAAGGGGGGAGGCATGTAACAGATCACTAGTAATACATACCGCACACCAGGAAGGAGTGAAGCATGTAACAGATCACTAGTAATACACACCGCACACCAGGAAGGAGGGAGGCATGTAACAGATCACTAGTAATACACACCGCACACCAGGAAGGAGGGAGGCATGTAACAGATCACTAGTAATACATACCGCACACCAGGAAGGAGTGAGGCATGTAACAGATCACTAGTAATACACACCGCACACCAGGAAGGAGGGAGGCATGTAACAGATCACTAGTAATACATACCGCACACCAGGAAGGACGGAGGCATCTAACAGATCACTAGTAATACACACCACACACCAGAAAGGAGGGAGGCATGTAACAGATCACTAGTAATACACACCGCACACCAGGAACGAGGGAGGCATGTAACAGATCACTAGTAATACATACTGCACACCAGGAAGGAGGGAGGCATGTAACAGATCACAAGTAATACACACCGCACACCAGACCAACCTGCAGTTGAATATGGGATACCTTATCTTTATTATCTGTCTTGATGTAGATAAGAAATTTTATGCTCTCTATAAGATAATAAGACATTCACATTCTGCTTTTTGTGTTTATTAGCCATAAACATAAAACCAGAAAATGACATGATATATTTTATCATAAGTATATTATTTACAAGAAGAAAATAAATAAATAGTTCAAAAGAAATTCGGTGACATAAAGGCAAGATCAATCTTTTTTTCTTATTTCTGGCTATTTACAAAGATTTTTTAAGAATCTGATTATATTTCAATGTCTGTAAATTGGAAGCTAATTTGGTATTTTTTCTGGAAAGCTCTGTTTAAAAAAAATAATAACATGTAGATCTCTTTTGTAAGCATGCTTATTCACAGAGGGTCTTACATATTTCCAATTATCATTCTAGGGTAGGTTCATCTGCAATTTGCTGTGCTTGCTTAAAAGTCCCTTGGTCATGCCAGGATTCACTAGTTGTGGGTTCGAAACAGATTATGATGCTTGGTCTGTCAACATATCTGCTTCAATTTGGGGTCACATTAAACTTACAAACTGCAGTGGTAATATTGCTGAAAAACTGATTGTAGTGGCATAGACCCAACTCACTCACTCCCCTGTAAATTTAGAAAATAAATTAGCCTGGTGTGAAACAAGTTCTGACAATGAACAAGAATTGTTTTGTTCTTTAATTCAAACTGATCTTAGTAGTCATACACAAATCAGACATTTGTCATGCTATAATGTTGTGTTTGTTCAAATGTACAGACAAACACACTCTGACCGGAATAATGTAAATAATTGTGGCATCCATGTGGCATGTCATCTGGATGAAAACTGCTGTTTGTCGGGTAACTGTTGTTTATCATGTAGCTGTTGTTTGTCATGTAGCCGCTGTTTGTCATGAAACTGCTGTTTGTCATATAATTTCTGTATGTCATTTAATTGCTGTTTGTCATCCAACTGCTGTTTGTCATGGAACTGCTGTTTGTCATATAATTTCTGTATGTCATTTAATTGCTGTTTGTCATCCAACTGCTGTTTGTCATGAAACTGTTGCTTGTTGTGTAACTGATATTTGTGATGAAATTGTTGATTGTCCTGAAATTGATGTTTGTCATGATACTGTTGTTTGTCACAATACTGTTGTTTGTCACGATACTGTTGTTGGTAAAGAAATTGTTACACAGTTGTATATAAGTGGTTCCAAATAATATCCTCAATGATAAGTGGAAACATCTCTATAGTGGACGATTTGTGATTGTCACAAATGATCATACAGAAATATAAAAAACATGTTTACTCAAAAATTATAAAGGAGTAGCAAATATAAAGTTTCTCAACCATGACACAAATTCTTTTGTAATATCTTAAACAAAATAAAAAATGAGCAGATATCCTTAATAATAACCTTTATCTCTTGTTTTCTTGCACATATTCTTTAATAATTCAGCCATATTATGACTTCAACATACATGACCTTGACCTTGATCGATGTATTTAATAACGAATCAGTCTGACCCTCAACATCAGACCATAATATGCAAGAAACATTCCCTGTGGTTCTACAGAAGGATCAGAAAGTCCCTGAAGTGTGCATATGGAGCTTACGGACAAGAAATGAGGCGATAGTCAAGTCCAGACAAACACATTAAGCAGTCCCTTTTTGAAAGAGGGTTGATTATTAACTTAGACATGTGTTAATGGAGGACTTGACTGAATGCCATCTTACGAGCATCCACTACGGCATTGTTTACCTCACAATAACAGGTTGTTGGTAATGGAACAGTTTCGCATGCAACTGTTCCTTACATAGAGATGTCCTTAGCCATAGAACTGATTGTCATGAAACTGCTATTTGTCACACAACTGTTCGTCACAAAACTGCTACTTGTCATACTACCGTTTGTCACAAAACTATTTGTCATGCTGTTGATTGTCATGAGAATAACCAAAAAAATAAACATACAAAGCATTTGAATATTTCACACTTAAAAGACATTATCTTAAGTTTGTTAGCCATCTACTATTAACAACAGTATCTGCATTAACAACGTTTATCAATGCAGCCCAACATGGATCAGTAATTATTGGAATGAATCAAAACTCTGTTGCTAGTGAAAAGCATCAATGGAAAATCCAAAGAGATTACAAATGATACAGACATGTACATATTCAGCATTGATTATACATACAAATAATGCAAACAAAGGTTTAAAAAACGTCACAGACGCTTGGATATGTAGTCTCCAATTAAAACCTGTTCTTGTTCTACATGCTCAGCTTATGCAATGGAATGTTAACACAGACTGGTAAAAATTCTTAAATGCAAAAGTGGACAAATACCTCACACAAACAAGTCATGGTGTTTCTCCAATTTAGACCACATATATCATGGTTACTTACTATGACAAATACATTGACAAAGCAACAAGCATAAGCACCGTCAGTAACCATGGTAACATTTGGCCGACAGTCTCACAGAGGTTCATAATAGAACAAATAAATTTCTCTGGCAAGCTTAGATCATCTGATATATAAGAGATGCAGACAGAATCACGAGGAAATGCATAACACAGATAAGATAAGTCTAGACATTTTTATATGCTGAAAACACAAATGAGTTCTCCAAAATGTTATTATCATAACATTATATTTAACCTAATGCATTGATAAATTGGATTATATTTTTTCACTAATCAAACTTGATATATATCTTCATTTAATATTCCCCTTTGGTCTCCCTCCTTGAGTATGTATGTCTTCGTGATGTACAGAGCACCCTAACGTTGAGCTCAAGGACTACACATCGGTGAACCATGATATAAAACTCAAGTTAACACAATATCCTTCGTTCTGAATGATACCCATAGTTTACCTGATTGTTTAACTTTTGTGCACATCAGATGGTTTACAAATTGGTACTGCTACACAATCTAACAATAAAACTTCCCAGTCCATCTGGCCTTACATTGGAGAAGTATCAAATAACAAACATTTAAATATATGGTAGGGATGCAACAGAAAACACATAGAGCAGGAAATGCGTACTTTGCCAAAACACCTGGTGTCATCACTCATTTCATTGATCGATAGATAGAACTTTCACAGCTATTTCGCCTTTTACGCCAAATGGAATCTGTTTCGGGAGATAATTGAGACTGGTTATTCCTCAGTGTAGGCATTATATAATTAATTATCTGGCATCTTTTTGTTTGTATATATGTTAACCTTTATTTCATGAGAGTTTGAACTGTGTCATTTCATTCAATTGGACTTCCGCCTGACTTATTCTTAATGTAACAAATGTTATATTTGGGATAACACTTTCTGAGTAAAGTACAGATTCTCGTACATTTTTGGGGTGAGTCCCGTCTGGGATTCGAACCCACACTGCCAGAGTGCGGCACCTAATCGTGAGAACACCCCAAAAAGTACGAGAATCTATACTTTACTCAGAAACTGTTATCCCATATATAACATTTGACCACTTTCTAAATGGCATTGTGTGTTCAGTATCTTTAATAGTTAGTTAATGTATCCAGACCTTAAAAGTCAGAATATCTTCTAAGGTTCATTTCAGAAGCTGTAGTATCAAGAAAGACAGCATCGATTTATTAACAATAAAGAATAAGAGGTGGAAATTGTTGTCAAGTCAATCTTCCCTCAAAATCAGGGATAATTAAAAAAACAATTCCAGCTTAAAGATATTCTTAAAGCCAAGCTCAGGGATCATGCTTATGAATAAAGATCATATATTCTTACCTCCAAAAATGAAATAAAATAGTCTCATTTAATGTTATTTTGACCACTGACCAAGGTTTTGTAAAAGTGGCATACATGTATTCTGTGCAGGTGATAGATGACAAACAGAAAACAACATCATGTTGAGTGACAAACCCATAGCAAGTGTGCTGGGTATCATGCAGAGTTAAAAACATTAGAAATGCAATATGAAATTAAAACCTCCATGTTACACTGCTGGTTGGTATTTGGTGTGTCCCTCACACTTGCCAGTTATATGATGGGTTATAGACGAGACCTGGAAACATCGGTAGTGTTCCCTCGAGAGTCCAGCACAACAATCATCAGTAATGTTTCCATTGAAGTTGACTTACTTTCTGACAAGTCAATTTTACTAAGGCTAAAAAAAATAATAGTCTTGGTTCTCAGGCACCGTCCGCATCATCATCAAGTTCGCCGCACATTTCGTTTTTATATCCACTTTTAAAAAGTCCAACAGTAGTCAAATACTGTATTCCAGTATTTTACTCATCAAGGAGTACATTTATGAAGGGAGGCCCTCTCCAAGGTTCATTGTACACAAAATTGTTTATTGATTACACAACTGTTTATTGGTTACATACTACAGTGATCCCTCGTTACAATGCTACCTTCGGGGTCCAAACAATTGATGAGCATTATAGATGATCAGCAGTTTGAGCAACCAAAAGAAAAACAAAGACACCGCCCGCACTATATTTTCAAAAAACATTGCCTGAGAACCAATTCTTTTATTTTTTTTAAGCCTAAAGACAGATAAATTTATATTCTTGTTTTGAGGATTAGCCTTCCCAAAAAGTAAAACAAAACATGCTGCTTCATTGAAAATTGGATTTTATAACATTTTACTGCCTGACAAATTTTATATTTATTAAATTTTTCATGATGTTGGCAAGGTAAAACTGTAGAAATATGAACTGGTAAGGCCGAAGAAATGAAAAGGAACTAAGTATTGGACATGTCGATCAAAAGAACTATTTTAAGATTTGAACACAATATTTAATGCTTTAAAACCCATTAATATGAGAATAAAAAAATGCATGGTTAACATACTCCAACCCAATGGTGCAATTCTGACACAAACAATCCTCATGACCACACGATAAAACACAGACAAAAACATTACCGGTATTTCCATCGAATGATAGTTGCTTAGAAATTATCATAAAAACAATTTATGTGAAACATCACGGCCTATCAATGAACCATTATTTCAAAGAAGCATGGCCACAATACACGTATACAGATTATGATTTCAACATTAATTTATTATGTATTTTTTTTAAAACAATCTATTTAAACATCTGTGTTCACTGGATTGTCTGGTCCAGACTCTATCATTGACAGACTGCCGTCTTATAGCTGGAATATTGCTGAGTGTGGCGTTAAACAACAAACAAACAAACAAACAAACAAACAAACAAACAAAACTGTCAATGGATGTGATTCCCATGATGCAGGAATGTTTGGTAGGACTGTCAATGGTGTATGTCATCATGTGCATGTCAAAAGGAACACCTAGCAATTTTCTATTGGAACCAAAAACTGATTTGAGGCAGTTGTGTGGTCGTGAGGTAGCCAGGAATGAAATTAACAGTGAGTTCATTATGGACAAAACTGTGACATTCGTCACCACTTGCCCTTTTCCGTAACCTGCAAGACGACTCGTCCCCATATCGATGAATGTTATGTGCGAAAATACCACAAACCAATCATAATGCGCGTATGACTTCAAGTACTTCGGTCAAAGAATAATTTTTGACTTAACAAATGTCTTGCATCTAAATATACACCCAACAAACAGTTAAATGTGGTCAATCTTGTTGCACAACACAGTAAGTCCCAATGTGTTGAAGATGGCATCTGGAACATTTATAGGGAAAAATATACATGAATCATTACGCAACGAGTTGACAATTCTTTTAGTTATGCCTGTTTCCTCTTAGATGGAACTCAGTCATATACAAATGTCCATGAGAGGGGCACGAGTCACTATTCAGCTTGTCCCAGAATAACACAAGTTGGTTACGAATGTAAACAGTGAATCTGTTTTGTCAAGAAAGTGTTGACATGAGTGAGTGAAGCTTCACCCAACTTTTGACAATTAATATTTTGCAATAATTCAGAACTGTGTCAGCAGTCAGACTTACAGACTTAGTTGCCTGGATATTTGGAGTTACATATTCAGCCACCAATCTTGAGGTGTCGAGTTTATACCAAATAGTTCACACTGAGGAGACCTGTTTACTTAAAGTGGCTGAATTTGTATAGTTGATATGACTACTTCATTAGGTCATAAGATGTTGTTGGGCCTACCAAATATATCATCATTCACGTTTCAATGTCCACTTGTCCAATGTTTATATATAATCTACAGAGCAACATCAATCTCATTAAAATAAGATCTTAGTTCTCGCTACCGCTAAACAAAGATCTTAGGACATCCCATTATGGGTCACGTCACACCCACCTTTCGCGAACTTTGACCGACTAAGGGAATGACTGACAAGTAGTCTACATTAGCCAATCAGAAGGCAGCTCTCTCATGCCTTATGGCCCTAGTTTGAAACTGGCGACTACACTTCGAAAGAAATTTTGATAAAAACCTTTATTAAAAATTTGAAACTAAACAAAAGAACATTCCCGAATGGCAAATAGATTCCCTAGATTGTATGGATTCAGTCATTAAGCCTGTAACTGTTGTTCGGAAAAACCTGTGTTAAATTTTTCGAGGTTGCATGATTAGAAAACACATTCCGACTGTCACTTTCATGATCTGGTAAGCTACGCTCTGATTGGTCGGATGAAAGGTTGTTCTGACGTGACTCGGAATGGGATGTCCTCAGATCTTTGTAAATTAGATTGGAGCAACATTGGCCTGTTGCAGTTTTCCATCTGCTTGGATCACTGACCAAATGTGCAGTAACCTTACTCTCAATTCTTTTAAGATGATCTCATCTCTGCATTAATCTCGAGTCTGCATATTTGAAAAAGCTCATTCAGACAATTCAAATTGTCCATCTGTTAAATGATCTAGTACATTATCTAGATCTACAGTGGCATTCAACAGAAGTGTCATGGCTCCATCTATAAATATTGATTTAAAACAATATTGCATTTCCAAAGTTTCTTTCAGTTCATATCATTGTTAGAAAACGTACATCTTTATTGATAACAACTTCTGGTTCATTGCATTAGTGACATTTCAATGTAGTTTCTTAAACCCTTCACCAGCTTTAGAACGGTGTAAGAATCTACATCGAAATGTCACTAATGGTATAAACCAGAGGTTGTTATGAAAAAAGTATGTTTTCTTATTTACTCACCAACTTCTAGAATGCCAATCAAACAGTTAGATCATTGTTTATCTAAAACCTTGGTTTACAATATCTAAGCATGCTCATAGAGAGTTTGATATATTGCTTCTGACATGTAATATATTACACTTCAGATACGTATCAAAAGTATTGCTAAGGGGAAACACTGAGTTTCTAGAAGATTTAATTTATTTTTCTTAAAATTATTGACATGACAAGAATAAAGAAAAAGACCAAAATGGAAAATGTACCAGAACAATTAATTCAAATGTGCACGTACAAACTACAGCAGAACATGTACTTCACATTACCAATTGATATTGAAGAATAATCTCAAATATAAAACTAAACAGGATGACAGTCATTGAATAAATAGGTATGAGATATGTACTTAATTCTTTGTGTAGCTTCAAACCAACCCTAACAAACTTACAAATTTTAACAAATTAAAGAAGTTCATCACTTTTGGCCCAATGGCCTGATCCCTCTTTGATTTCACTGGCGTCACTTTGGGAAGCACCAGACATAATACCGGAATCCACAGGTTCATGGGTTTCAGGCTGTTCAATGATCACTTCAGAAGTTTGGGTTTCTGAAGAAGGTTCGAAGGTGACACATGTTCCACGTTTGGACTCGTAGCCACCTGGGCTTCTCGCCCTCATGTGGGTATAAGGGCCCTTTGACCTGATACGATGAGGATGATGATGACGAAAGTGGGAATGCCTTGGGTGAGTCTCCTGACCCTCGGTCAAGGGCTCGAGTTCATGCACCTCACTACTGATATGGTTTGGGTTGCTTGTACTTGAACTGGACAGTGTGGACTCGGACATAGCATACACCGTCTTGTCCACATGTTCTCTGGCAGAAGGTGAACAACAGTCTGAAGCTGGCCAATGAAACTGACCAAACCCTCCCTGAGGTCCTATAGTTCGTAACAGAGACTGGAAGAAAAAAGTGGAATATATCCATGCAATGGTAATAAGTAACATTAAAAAAGTTCCAAACTTTTGATAGACTAAAACAGTGGAGGGCATCATGAACACACCGGCCAGGAATGTTGTCAATGCAGCCATAGCAACCGCACTTCCCATGCGGCCAATTGAACAAGCGACTCTCATTTCTCGATCCAGGTCTGGCGAGAGTCTGTACGCTACTCCGTAATGTAGGGTAAAGTCAACAGACATCCCTATAGCTACAGTGATGACCACAGACTCAAGAATGTTAAGCTCCCATCCAAGTAGCACCAGTGATGCAACTGTAACGATGATTATACACGCAATTGTAATAATAGCATAGAAGCTGATCAAGATGTTCAATGTAGTGAAGAAAGCTACAATAGCTGCAAATGATAACGACACCCCAAGAGCTAGAGGTGTTCCTTTAGCTAGACTGTTCTGGAGGTCATAAAATTTTAAATTTGTCACAAACCAGCCATTTCTCATTTGAGCTGGGGCTTGTACCATTTCCTCTGTCACCCAGCGGTTCACTTTGAGATAAAACTGTTTCATTTTTTCGTAGGAATGGCTGTACGGTTCATTGCTAAGGAACTCCACCATGAAGGCACTGATACGTCCATTAGAGAATCGAGGTCCTGGGGAATGCTTATTGTAACGAACTGCTGGAGTTTTTTGCAGCAAAGGGACATAGCGTAAAAGACATTTTTTGAACTTATTCTTAGGAAAAGGGAAAGCTGTTTCATTGCAGCATGGTTTTTCATCTTGCGTACATGGCCGTTTCATGTATTCATTTGCAAAGTTCTCCAAGAAGCAGTTGGTGAGTTGTAAGCCAGGAGAGTTGAGATAAAATTCAGATTTTCGAAACCGAGCACAAAATTCCAAAAGCCATCGCTGAGCACTCTCTTCAGCTAGGTCAAAGTCAGAGTCTAGAACGAGGGAACCTTTCTCATTGGGATTGAGCCTGTCTCCTGTGTCACTGGCATGAATCCCCCACACAATAGTAACAGGTAACACTGGGATGTCCTCCTCCTTCATCTTCTCAAAACTGAAGCTATCACTCAGCTGAAAATCATACTTCTCCAGCCAATGATTGGAAGAAAACACTTGGAATTTTCTCGTAGATGGCAGTTTCAATTTGGGGTAGTAAAAAATGACAATCACACCACAGATTCCTAGACCGCCATAAAGGACGAGCCACACATAGCGGAACTTAATCACAAGGCATGGGAGGAGCTTCTCAAAAAATATCCTTGACCAGTCTGTGAGGACATAGTACAATTTGTATGGAACTCGACACAAATAGTAGCAGAAATTGTTCTCTTCTGTATAAAATTCATGACTGGAGCATACACAAAAATTGCACCATTTTTCATAAAGCATGATTGTGGCTGGTATCCATGTGAGAGACAAGAAGAAGTTGCAGATGACTGCTGTCCCAGCATATATACTAAAGCACTGAATGGCGGTGATGTCACTGATGTAGTTAGCATAAAATGATGCCGCTGTTGTCAGACTCGTCACCAGCATCGATAACGTTGCATGACGTAACGTGTCATTGACTATTTTTTCAAGAGTACCATTATTTTTTTCCGCCTTGGCAAGGTGCCAAACTTTGCAATAAATAAACACATCATCAGCACCAATACCTATCATGACTACAACAGTTACCATGTTCATATATGGGAAAAATTTGATTTCAAACACATGCATGTACAAGAAATAGGCTACCGTAAGGGCCCAAAACATAGCTAAAAAGGTCATCACGGTGATGAAAATTGATGTCGAATAAAGCCACATGGCAAGGAAGATTACACAACCAGCAGATGCCAACCAAATTGTATCTGATTTCAACATCTCTTGGAATAACTTGTACTTAAGATCGAATTTAGCTCCAACAATTTCCACACCATCAAAGGTCCTTGGCAATGATTCCATGTAATTGTATAGATCTAAGGAGCTTCCTGCTACTGGGAAAAATGTTACGGCATACGTCAAATGTGGTGAGGAATTAGCTGCAACATTTTGGATAAAATGGACGTCAAGAAGATGATGGAAGAGATGATACACTGCATTGTACCTTGTGCATTTGGATGGGACTCCGTGACACTCCTCCTGAGGATAGCTCGATGCTGTGTACCATGCTCCTTCAGAATACTCACAGTTAATTCCCATGGTGTAATTAATATAGTAGTTGGAACAAGACTTGAGCAATTTTAGGACATTGGACACATCCTTTTCCGTGATTGTATGGCAGCTTGATTTGTTGCTTAGCAACGCTATGTAGCTTCCTAAAGACCAGCTTCGACAACAGTTTTTCCCTGACTCAACGTGAATACACTGTTCGGTGAAGAGTGAATTTGATGACAGATATTGGGTCTCCATTTTGCACATGGCCTTGATATGATGAAGTGTGAACAGATTCGACCCATCTACTGCCTTGTACACGACTCTGGCATACTCCTTGTCTGAAAGAAATCAAGAGTGAGTGAGTGAGTTGGATTTAAAAGTATACAACTCAATAGAAGATAAGGACCACCCAATTCTTTCATATTGCAATAATTAATCTGTCATACCATGTGGAAAAATTAACGAAGTCCCTACAAAATATAATACATTTGCCTCGCATTGTAGGGAAGAAAATAATGTGCCCTTTTCATGCAGACTATATTTAAGTGTCCAAAGAGTAGTTTCACTTTTTTAATACATTAAAATATATAACTGAGGATTTCACAGCTAAAAATGGGTAAAAATCCAATTTGACAGGGGTTATAGATATTTATCAGTTTGGTTACATAGGTATTGCATCACCTGACTCTAGTAAATCCCACAATCAGTAGATCCTGGCACAGGGATATGAAGATGATCAATTATATAGAAATAATCCTCAGGGTAGCCATACGACTTTCACAAAACAAAAACATTCACAATGATGTGCTGCCATTTATCAACCAAATACAGGAGTGTTGCAGACATCGGCCCATGGTGGGTTATATTTGCGGGCCAATCAGTCAACCAGTGATCAATGGGTTATATTTGCGAGCCAATCAGTCAACCAGTGATCAATGGGTTATATTTGCGGGCCAATCAGTCAACCAGTGAGCAATGGGTTATATTTGCGGGCCAATCAGTCAACCAATGAACAATGGGTTATACTTGCAGGCCAATCAGTCAACCAGTGATCAATGGGTTATCCTTGCGGGCCAATCAGTCAACCAATGATCAATGGGTTATCTTTGCGGGCCAATCAGTCAACCAGTGATCAATGGGTTATATTTGCGAGCCAATCAGTCAACCAGTGATCAATGGGTTATATCTGCGAGTCAATCAGTCAACCAGTGATCAATGGGTTATACTTGCAGGCCAATCAGTCAACCAATGATCAATGGGTTATCTTTGCGGGCCAATCAGTCAACCAGTGATCAATGGGTTATATTTGCGAGCCAATCAGTCAACCAGTGATCAATGGGTTATATTTGCGGGCCAATCAGTCAACCAGTGATCAATGGGTTATATTTGCGGACCAATCAGTCAACCAGTGATCAATGGGTTATATTTGCAGGCCAATCAGTCAACCAGTGATCAATGGGTTATCCTTGCGGGCCAATCAGTCAACCAATGAACAATGGGTTATATTTGCGGGCCAATCAGTCAACCAGTGATCAATGGGTTATATTTGCAGGCCAATCAGTCAACCAGTGATCAATGGGTTATATTTGCGAGTCAATCAGTCAACCAGTGATCAATGGGTTATATTTGCGGACCAATCAGTCAGCCAGTGATCAATGGGTTATATTTACAGGCCAATCAGTCAACCAGTGATCAATGGGTTATATTTACGGGCCAATTAGTCAACCAGTAATCATTGGGTTAAAACTGCAAGTCACCAGTCAACTGGTGATCAACAGCAACACACATTATTACACATATACCCTGTTTTATATCACACACATCAAGGATTACTTTTCTACCACACTATTATGTTGACAATTTCTTACTTCATGTAAATTACTACTTAATTACAACAAGTTGAAATATTTCAAATGATGTCATCTGAATTTAAATTCCTCTCCGTGGAAGTTTATGTTTCAAACATGTACATTGTGAAATTATTCCCCAAAGACATTAAGGCAGAGCTTAAAGCACTATCTTCCTTTTTCCTTAACCATATATAAAATGAAATTAACTTCTTGTTTCAGGTGGTTTGAATGAAACAACAAAAGAGTAAAATTACAAGATAATAATAATAATAATAATAATAATAATAATAATAATAATAATAATAATAATAATAAAAAGCCATACATGGAATTCCACAGAAAAACTTATCATCGGGGAGATCTTCAACATGAATCAGAGCTTCAGTCACATTGTCCAATTCATCTCTTCCTGTTTGCTTGCCAAATTTTTTGCCTTTTCGATTCTTTTTCTTATTTTTCCTTTTCCGACTTCTTTCAAGAACCTGATCATTGGCCTGGTAGTTGAAGGGGGTAAGACTAGCCTTGCCACCGATGTTGTCGATGAGGTTGTCATAGGCAACGGTTCTCTCGCTGATCTCTGTCCCACGGGGTTCAAATCCCTGCAAATGGAATGGAACTGTTAGCTTTTTTTAATGCATACAATACATTTTATTCAGATGACAAATTGTCTTGGTCTTAGTGGGACCCGCTAGGCAATGGAAAATCGGTGAAGGCTGAAATAATCTTTTGTAAAATTTGATCTGTATGTACCTACCTATACTGGCTAAAATCAATCAAATAAAAAAAGAGTTAATGCCTAGAACTGAATTGTGAGGCAGGCAAAGAATGTACAGTTGTGTCCCTTAGAAATGCCAGGATCCTATGATCATAGTTTCAAATCCCATATTCACCCTGATTATGATCATTGGTTTCTCAGTGCCATACCATGGTCATGCATCCCACCTAATGGGGGAAATGTCTAAGACCTGCATTATTGTAACAGATATGCCATGATATAACTGAAATAGTGTAGAGTAAACCCAATGTGGGAAATGTCTAAGACTTGCATTATTGTAGCAGATATGCCATGATATAACTGAAATAGTGTGGAGTAAACCCGATGTGGGAAATGTCTAAGACCTGCATTATTGTAGCAGATATGTCATGATATAACTGAAATAGTGTGGAGTAAACCCAATGTGGGAAATGTCTAAGACCTGCATTATTGTAGCAGATATGCCATGATATAACTGAAATAGTGTGGAGTAAACCCGATGTGGGAAATGTCTCAGACCTGCATTATTGTAGCAGATATGCCATGATATAACTGAAATAGTGTGGAGTAAACCCGATGTGGGAAATGAACAATGACAGCATACAAGATGAAAACACCAGACTTCCCTGCCACCCTCCAAACAGAAGCACAGTCACTAGACTTCCCTGCCACCCTTCAAACAGAGCGGTTACCATTAGACTTCCCTGCCACCCTTCAAACAGAAGCACAGTCACTAGACTTCCCTGCAACCCCTCAAACAGAGTTCTTACCATTAGACTTCCCTGCAACCCTTCAAACAGAAGCACAGTCACTAGACTTCCCTGCAACCCCTCAAACAGAGCTGTTACCATTAGACTTCCCTGCAACACCTCAAACAGAGCTGTTACCATTAGACTTCCCTGCAACCCCTCAAACAGAGCTGTTACCATAACACTTTCCTGAAACCCTCCCACAGAGCTGTTACCATTAGACTTCCCTGCAACCCCTCAAACAGAGCTGTTACCATTAGACTTCCCTGCCACCCTTCAAACAGAGGTGTAGTCACTAGACTTCCGCACCACCCTTCAACCAAAGAATCCAGGTAGAGTCTGAATGTTGTTTAAGGTCACAGTCCGCACTATTTCAGCTGTTTCAGTGTTGGATAAATAACCAAGTGTGGGACACACAAACCAGTGATTGATATTGTGAGCAACATCAGTGTATAAAGACAAGCTATGAACCAAGTCACTGAGCCTGATCAACCGTAACGTTTGTTGCCTCTTATGACCAGCACACTGAGGACCAATCCTAATCCCGAATCCCCACTGAGATCAAGCAGAAAAAGATGAAATGCAGCAGTGGTGATGAAACCAGTAACATGATCCATCACTTAATGCCAAAGAAAGTAACACCAGTATTATGCTGATCAAATATTGAATAACCATCGAACGTTCATCATGTTTATCTTTCTGAAAACACATCCCAGAAAACAAACATGTTGTGTTCCCATTCTGGAAGAGAGCAAAATGTCAAACAATTTGTAGTATTTGCATGCTTAGAGGGTTCAAATTACAAGCGTAATTACAGGAAAATAATCAATTACATCATGCATCATTCCTTTCAGCAATCTATTTAATTTTCTACAGAAAATTTGTGATTGCATATTACATTGGTTTATGAAAACAAATCCTCCACAGCATCATGAAGCATTGATTCTGTGCAATAAAGTGGGAAAAAATATAATTGGAACTGAAACGAGAAACTTAAAAACAAACGATCATTATGCATATTTGCATATCGGTTTCAGCAGCAATTAATCAAAAGTGTCCTAATCTCTAAAACAATGCTATCAATATGGCCCTTTACCTTGCGTAAAAATATAACCTAGTGCTGTCTATTGGTCTAAAAAGGAAATGATATTATTTGTGTCCATCATTCATCAAAATACGATTCATCATCACGTGATAGGTGCATGATGTGAAAGAGAAGTTACCAAACACACTTGACTAATATGGATGTCAATATTCGGGTTTGTCTGCCTCTGTAATGAACTTGAGTGGACCTTGTTGTCAGGGTACATGTATACATTTCTATCAATAGATCAAATGACAGCTCAAAATAAACCAATCGCTCCCAAAATAGTGTCTGGCACCACCACTCACAATTGGCAAATAATCATTACTTATTTTTCTGTCTTTGAGGGACCAAAATAGCTGCATACAGGAATTTATATCCCTCAAAATCCAATAATCAGAATGCAGATTCCTGAGGTTGTGTGGCAAGGCCTGGTTCAGACAGACACAACATGTAATTGCCGACTAGAATTACTGACTTGACTTGAAGAAGGATGCCATGTTTGTCATCACACACATTACGTAGATTCTACAACTGCTTAATGTGATGACTTCAGACCTGTTTTAATTACAAGATGCAGACAGTATGTGTGAATTGGTAAGTTTGTTTGCTTGTTTGTTTGTTGTTTAACACAGCATTCAGCGATATTCAAGCGATATTCCAGCTTTATGATGGCAGCCTGTAAGTAATCAAGTCAGGGCCAGAAAATCTGATGATTGATATTGTGAACAGCGATGACACACCTTCATCCAAGTCACCAAGCCTGACCACCCAATCAATTTTGTCTACTCGTCTATCCACAGGGGCATGAATTGGTAAGATTTAAAGCTGCTTTGAACAGTATTTCATTTGTTTGTTGGTGTTTGTTTGTTTAACACTGCACTAAACAATATTCCAGCTATATGACAGCGATCTGTAAATAATCAAGTCTGGACCAGACAGTCCAGTGATTGATATCATGAGCATCGATCCATGCAATTGGATTACGATGACATGCATCATCCAGGTCAGCAAGCCTGACCGTCCAGTCCCATTATTCGCCTCTTACGATAAGAGTAGTCAGTTTTTATGGCAAGCATGGGTTGCTGCAGACCTATTCTACCCTGGACCTTCACAGGTTTGAACAGTATATCCAGGTATAAGTTGGATGTGGGGGGACAGCCCAAAGACATGCAGGGTGCATTCAATTTCCACCATTGAGAAACCCAAGAGCAATAGTGTGGTGGTGACGGATCAAGAATCAGGATCAGATGCATGGGGAACTCGATCCCACAACCAGCTGATACCAAAGGGACTCTGAAAAGCAGGATTCATCAACTGCTTTGCCATTCAGGTCAAACTGTGGATTCTTCTATAGAATTCTCTTCATCTTCCTGAGGCAAGAGTGTCCACTAGCCTTATTTTTATCAAAGTCTTGTTATCACCCTTGCCACATCAGGCCACTTTCCTGTGTTAAATATGATAGGACTATCGCACATTTCGATAGTCCAATCAGAGAACGTTCACACAATCAACATCCATGACTGGTACTCCTTCATATGAAAGTGTTTTACCTCTGCCTGTCTTTATTGACACAAATATGTCTCTTTCATTTTTTAAACCCCATTTTTTAAACGATTGCCCATGTTTCTGTGTCAGGGATGAAATTGTGAATGTTTTCGTTATCTGATCAACTAGGTCGTCGCCTATGGTAGTCACCATTTTTTAAGCTATACGAGATAAGAACACGATCTGATTGGACATCACGTTTTAATTACAAGGGGCATAACTCGTGATCTATGTGTAGTGGCCATAAAATTTCCGAGTTTGGTGGTGGGATTCGAACCACGGACCACGAAACCTTGTCCACATGACCAAAGATATTAACCCTATCAGCAAGTTGAAAAGGTAAGGATGTCATCTGTGGGATGACTCCACGTCCTGCTACATAGGCAAGGTGGCGCCAAGCGGCCTTAATGTGGCAAACTAGGCTTTGCTATAGGCTAGAGGACATGCATGTATAAAAGAGGACATGCTTGCCTCTGGAAGATGAGTTCTCCCATGCACACACCATGTGTTTCCTTGTTTAAGGCTGTATGCAACCTGTGTGCCACACCTCTGATTCATAGTATATAATTCTGTTTACATTGTACATATAGCTGTGTACAGAGTATATAGTTATATGTAAATTGTATATGTTTATGTATACAAAGAACGTCCATAACAAATGATTGGTGTATCGTGATACAGTGTGTCATGATCTCGAATATCATAGCAAGGTGATGTATTGATACAAAGGAATACACATAAATAAAAGGGTAACAAGAAAAACTGTAATAAACCACTTGTACTTTCTGCCAGTCCGGACAATAGGTCTTGAGGACTTTTTCTTTAACAAATTCCAATATTCTCAATGTACCTTATTCGACATAATATGCGCCCATTAGAATATTATTAGAATATTATTAGAATATTATTTTAGTGAAAACAAATGAGTTAAAAGATAAATTTTGTGGTTTATGCTGACAGCCTGAAATGTTTATGTACGACAGATATATTTTTCCAGAATTTAATTGCCCATAATCAAGTGTGCATTTAACACATGAGTGCGTATTATACGCGAATAAATAAGTCTTGCGTACATTGATCAATCGGAAGGGGTGCTAATTAGGATTGTTCACTGGCCAATATATTATCAAATATCGCCATGGGCGCATATTAGGGCTCGCCATGGGCGCATATTAGGGCGGGGCGCTTATTACGTCGAATACAGTATTTAGTTTTCACTACTTTTTATTCCCACTTCAGATGGAAAATGTCTCCTCATATGACAAGTGTCAAGTTGCCATACACTGTAGTGCGAATCATATCGCAACCATTCTATCAAAATATGTCTCATATCCTGACAAACTGTATCGATACAGCCCTAGTACATTATATAGACTCTTGTGTGCAACTTTATGAAATATATTACTTCTGTGTGCAACTTCTTTAATTTGTAGAATCAAATATTTTTTGCATGCTGCATTTTCTAAACGTTTGGTCTTAGTTTGGAGATAATGAAATTGGGATTTGACAAATGTATTGTCTAAATAGTGTTTGGGACATCCTATGCTAATTCTTTATGCCCTGACTGTCCCAGGCTAACATAAGTCACAGCATACAGTCTGTTCTCAGTGAGCATGAGAAGTACAGTACCAGCAGTGGGTCGTTGAAGTCCAGCGTCTCCCCATTGATGATGGACACCACGAGACACGTTGCCACCACCACCAGGACCACCAGCAGAACGACATAGGGGTAGTGAGCCAGAATACGGGCATAGCTGCAAGGAAAAGACACTGGGGTGAGCATGGTCACATACAACATGGATTTGTTATTCAACAGTGGACAGCCTCCGTGGTCTAGCATCCTCCCGGAGGGCAGAGGGTCAGGATTTTGATCCCAGTTCGTGCCATACCAAAAGACGTTAAAAGAAGGTACTTGTTGTTATCCTGTCTGGTGCTCGATCGATCGATCGATCGATCAAGAGAAAGAGAGAGAGAGAGAGAGACAGACAGAGAAAGAGAGACAGAGAGCGAGAGACACAGAGAGAGAGAGAGAATATGTTTCTGCTTGTTCATCTTATAATGTCTTTTGGTATGGGGTGCGGCCAGGGTTCAAACCCTGGACTTTTCTCCGGGCAAATGCTCTACCACCACTGGACCACGGAGGCGGTCTCTATTGTGCAGACAATTTTCAAATGTGGAATGTTGTCTAAATACAGCTGCTAAAAAGGCTACCACTTTGGTAAAATACATGACAGTCACCATCACAAACAAGTGCACACTGAAGTTCACACTGGAACTATTGGGTATAGATGAGTGAGTGAGTGAGTTGGGTTTAACACAGCTTTAAACAGTATTCAACTTATATCACAGTGTCAGTTTAATGTGGGAGGAAAGACAAAATTCATGCAGGTTTCAGACATTACCACTTTGATGAAACCCACAAGCACGGGTTTGGTGCTGACAAACATAATCGAGGCGAATCGTGAGTCAAAGCCACAATCATAGGTTTCTGGCATGCCCAAGAGAAGCAATTCTGCACAGTGAATTATGGCACATTGCACGACTGGGCCACACGTACCACGCTCTCTTTTCCGAAACTTTACAGTGTGCTGATTGTTGTGCCTGACACATGAAAATGGCAGTTTGAATATCTCTACTATCAATTACCATGTTACAAATGGTTTAGTGAATGAGTGAGTCAGTTGGGTGTAACGCCGCTTTTAACAGTATTGCAGTTATATCATGGTGTGTCAGCTTAATGTGTGAGGAAAGCCCGAAGTGATGCAGGTCTCAGATGTTTACCATTTCGGTGAAACCCATGAGCATGGGTATGGTGCTGACAAACCTAGAAACATAATTGGGGCGAACCTGGATTCGAACCCACAATCATAGGTTTCTGTCGTTCCCAAGGGACGCAACTCTGTACAGCGAATTGCGGCGCCTTAGACGACTGGGCCACCCGTGCCCCCTACAAATTGTTTAGACTAAGATGGGTACAGCTCTCTGCTCTAAAGCCTACTTTTACCACAGCATCCTTTTATACAGAATTATAACTTTGTCACTGCCTACCATTGTCAAAGCGTACTTTGAAATGAAAAGATTGGACCAGTTTGGTGGTGGACAGCACACACTTCCACAAAAAATAATTATACATATAATCTATCATTTGTCAGTATCTTTGTAAAACAAATTCAAAACTTTAAGGAAACCAACCTCATTTATAAACCCTGACAACATGTCTTCTTGTCACACAATCAAATCAGATATGAACTCCACATTACATACATCTTTGAAGAAAGTCATGTATGTGGAACATTTGCACAATTTTGTCACATAACTGCACAACTATCATAAACTTATCTAGGCCTGCAAAGAGAACAAACAGAATCAAGTTTGCTTGTATCTCTTGCTATAAAGCCTATATTTTAATGTACACAATGGAATTCATGATTATCCACGATGACCTACATATTGCAAACATTATTCAGTTTCCATTTTTGAACCCAATACCATCTGTCAGGACAAGGGCTATTAGCATAATTCAACGTTTTCACAAGAAACCAACCGTCAAATTACAGGACTAAATCGGTCAACTACCTCAAAGAGATTCCTGAATATCTACTCGAACATGGAACGTCAAACCACAGAATCAGACTTTGATTTTTGGAATACCATCACCAAGTTTTAAAGATTATAAATACTTCTGGGCTCATGACACTTGATGGAATCACCTTTCTTCGTATTTCCCTGGCTGTCCCATTGACACCCCCCTGTCAAGGGCCACTACTCCAACACTGCAGAATATTGACCAAGTACAAGAGGCTTCTAATTTCTTTAAAAGCAAAATAGACATTCTTTTGCAAAGTGGGCAACATTTCACATTTTTCAATTTTCTTTCCTTTGACAGTTTCAATTAAAACCTCCGCAACCACTTGGAACGTTCATTATATAATGCTTTGAGAAATTTTGTTCAACATTTTTCTTGAAATTGAATTTCAGTCAGAGTTTGGAGTACTTGAAATTCTTTCAAGCAGAATTAGGTGCTACAAGCTTTTACTTTTTAGTCTTCGTGACAAATTCTGAGTGCGGGTGTACCAGCTTGATGAACATTTGAACATGCATTTCTCCTTTGGTTAAGGAGAATATTTTCTTCGGTGTCCAATATGTGCAGTTATTATGAAACTGTTTCTTATTCTAAGAAACACACTTAGAAGAAACACTTTCAGGAAACACACCTGTAAGGATCCCAGGTTAGAATAGATCCGCAGCAACCTATGCTGGATGTAGGAGGTGACAAAATGAATCATGGTGAGTGACTTGGTTGATTCGAGTCATCACATACAAACGGTGTGGATCATTACATACAAACGGTGTGGATCATCACATACAAACGGTGTGGATCATCACATACAAACGGTGTGGATCATCACATACAAACGGTGTGGATCATTACATACAAACTGTGGATCATTACATACAAACTGTGTTGATCATCACATACACACTGTGTGGATCATCACATACAAACGGTGTGGATCATCACATACAAACGGTGTGGATCATCACATGCAAACGGTGTGGATCATCACATACAAACTGTGTAGATCATCACATACAAACAGTGTGGATCATCACATACAAACAGTGTGGATCGTTCACAAAACATCAATGACTAGTTTTATCTGGTCATGATTCCATTATTTTACAATCCGCAGTTGTATAGCTGGAATAGTGCCTCCTGTGGCATCAAAAAACAGGCAACATATTAGGCCAAAACAAGGTATTTTGTTTGTGATTATCATAACTATATGTCCTTATCTTGTCTTCTAAAGTGAATATATGATCATACCTTTCAAGTAATTATTGGCTTGATTTATTCAAAATTACTGAATATCGTACTTATTTTGGGTTTGTTTTTTTGTTTAACGCCAAACTCAGCAATATTCCAGCTATATGACAGCAGTCTGTAAATAATGAAATCTGGACCAGACAATCCAGTGATTGACATCCTGAGCATCGATCTATGCAATTTGGATACGATGACATGCATCAACCAAGTCAGCAAGCCTGAGGTATTACTATTACTACTAGCATACTATAATAGGTCTTCCTCAATGGAATTTACAAGATTCATACCTACCATCAACAATTCAGCTGGATGAAAGAAAATATTTCCTATAATTTCCAACTGGGATGGTGATGGGGGTGGTGATGGGGATGGTGATGTGGATGGAGATGGTGATGGTGATGGTGGTGGGGATGGTGGTGGTGACAGTGATGGGGATGGGGGGATGGTGGTGGTGGGGGGTTGGGGATGGGGATGGAGATGGTGATGGGGATGGAGATGGTGATGGGGATGGAGATGGAGATGGAGATGGTGATGGGGATGCGGATAGTGATGGTGATGGTGGTGGTGATGGTGATGGTGATGGGGATGGAGATGGTGATGGGGATGGAGATGGGGATGGAGATGGGGATGGAGATGGTGATGGGGATGGGGATGGTGATGGGGATGGAGATGGGGATGGTGGTGGGGATGGTGATGATGGTGGTGATGGTGATGGGGATGGGGATAGTGATGGTGATGGTGGTGGGGATGGTGATGGGGATGGTGATGGTGGTGGGGATGGTGATGGTGGTGGTGATGGGGATGGTGATGTGGATGGAGATGGTGATGGTGATGGTGGTGGGGATGGTGGTGGTGACAGTGATGGGGATGGGGGGATGGTGGTGGTGGGGGGTTGGGGATGGGGATGGAGATGGTGATGGGGATGGAGATGGTGATGGGGATGGAGATGGAGATGGAGATGGTGATGGTGATGGGGATGCGGATAGTGATGGTGATGGTGGTGGTGATGGTGATGGTGATGGGGATGGAGATGGTGATGGGAATGGAGATGGGGATGGAGATGGTGATGGGGATGGTGATGGGGATGGAGATGGGGATGGTGGTGGGGATGGTGATGATGGTGGTGATGGTGATGGGGATGGGGATAGTGATGGTGATGGTGGTGGGGATGGTGATGGGGATGGTGATGGTGGTGGGGATGGTGATGGTGATGGGGATAGTGATGGTGATGGTGATGGGGATGGGGGTGTTGATGGGGATGGGGATGGTGATGGTGATGGGGATGGGGGTAGTGATGGTGATGGGGATGGGAATGGTGATGGGGATGGGGGTAGTGATGGTGATGGGGATGGTGATGGGGGTGGTGAAGGGGATGGGGATGGGGATGGTGATGGGGATGGGGGTGTTGATGGTGATGGTGATGGGGATGGGGGTAGTGATGGTGATGGGGATGGTGATGGGGGTGGTGAAGGTGATGGTGATGGGGATGGTGATGGTGATGGGGATGGTGATGGTGATGGGGATGGGGGTAGTGATGGGGATGTGATGGGGATGGTGATGGTGGTGGGGATGGTGATGGGGATGGGGGTGTTGATGGTGATGGTGATGGGGATGAGGATGGGGATGGGGATGGGGATGGGGGATAGGAGTGAGTGATGGGGACCAGGAGGCTAAGATACAGTAATTCATTGTGAACAGTTCTGTCCATTTGTCTTCCAAGAAGGAGTTAATTGTTGGTTCCAAACCCACATCAAGTTCCTGGATTTCACCAAAGTAGTAACCATCTTGGACATACATGTACACCACTTTGATACCTCCTCCCAAATTTAGCAGACACACCATGATGTAACCCAAATATTGTTGTAAGCTGCATTAAACTCTACTCACTCCTGCCCATGCAGCCTGGGAAGTTCCCTTGGTTGACTACTAAATGTGCCTTTGATGTTGGTATTTGCACAGCCCAGTGAGCAGCACATTGCCCTCACCTGCGTGGTACCTACTTCTAGCTAACTAGCACTGCCAAGAGCTGAGCAAGGCTCTGCAAGGAGTTTCGTTAGCCTCTAACCTCTGATGTTACCTTTTACACCCAATGGAATCTATTTCAGATAATCGAGAAAACAGATTTTATTTTGCAAGCACCTGGTGTCATCACTGATTTTCAGTGATCCATGCATATAATCTATGCCGCTATTTTACCTTTTCCACCCAATGGATAATTTCAGATAATCGAAAAAACACATTTTATTACGGTTTTCAGGAAGTAGTTGGAGCAAGCAAGGCTTGAAATTGGAAAAAAATCAGGCGTGCCCAAGGGTACTGGACCTGTTTTTTAAGTTTGCCATTTTCAGTTTAGGTGTGCCTTGGCCATATTACCCAATAATTATAATCCATCAGACCAATGTTTTTAAGGATATAAATTTTGTTGTGTTGTATCGTACAGAGAGTTATTGCTTGACCATACTCGTTACAAATTCTGCAACGTTTTCAGCCGTGTCACATATTAACCACAATTTGTACTTTGGAAGAGGCCAGTTGGGAATACCTTGCACTGATATAGTTTTAGATAATTTGGGGCTTTGTTCATCTGCACTATCACACATGTCAATCGTGTCTACATTCAATTTTTGCTTCACAGTGATGTTTTCAATTTCAATGTTAGCACAAGCACATGGTGATATTTTCCTTGCTCGATGTCTGCAGTAACTTTAGTAGAAGTAACAGCAGTGGGCTTGAAGAAATAAAAAATAGTGGAGATTTTTCTTTTTAGTGTTCCATTTTGACGAATAGTGTATTTCGTGCTATTTTGAACATCTTGTCAAATATCTGTAAGAAATTGTCAACGGAAACCACCCAATAATGCCAATTGATTTTACAACAGGCATTTGATTAGCAATAGAGGAACATCCAACTAATGGGGGAAAACGTCTTTACACTTCAGTTTAGTTTTGTCAAGACATGAAATAAAAATCAACGTAAGTACTTGAAATGAAAATGACGTTGACCACCAGGAACTGTACATAAAATTCAAGCGTGCCATTTTCAATTTTATATTCGCCGCGGGCACGGCGGCACTGGTAATTTTAGCCTTGGCAAGTCATAAACATGAGCAAGTCTATAACTCAAGGTGACTATGACTACAGGTTTCAACAGAAGAAATACAGTCAATATCCCACATTAGTTATTTTGCAGGGTAGGCCAAAATTTTCATTGTTCATCTTTTTCACGTAACACAAAACTGGTATAATGGTATAATGGTGCACAAGTGGGCTCACTTCAAGCTCTGCCTAGCTATTTCCATAAATGGGCTTCACACATTGTACTCATGTTGGGAATCAAACCCGGGTCTTCGGCGTGACGAGCGAACGCTTTAACCACTAGGCTACCCGACCTCCCCGCTATATAAGGCTGATCATTCTGTTAAGTCACATAGTCCATATCATCATGATTATTAATTTTCAGTCATCAGTGGTTTGTTGTTTAACGCCACACTCAACAATATTCCAGCAATATGACGTCAGTCTGTAAATAATTGAGTATGGGCCAGAAAATCCAGTAAATGACATCATGAGCATCGATCTACTCAGCTGGGATAGGATTACAAGCATCAACCAAGACAGCTCGCCTGACCTCTCGATCTGGTTAATCGCCTCCTATGACAAGCAGTCGCCTTATACTTTTATGGCAAGTATGGGTTGCTGAAGACACGTCAATTCTAACCCAGTCCCTCATAGGTACATCAATAAACTGATCATTACAGCTTAATTGTCTGACTTGGAAATTTGTCTGACTTGATAAATTCTGGAATTGGACAATAGTCATTATGTACTTCCTGGTATAAATATCTGATGCTAATGAAATATTAATGCGATGAAAACCACCAATCATCTTCCACACATCTGACAGCCATGTTTCAAGGTTATATCTGTTTGTGTGAAAGGCAAAAGTGTAATATACAATAACAATGTGTTAATGAGTTTTAGAGCACAACATTCAGTTATATGTGTGAAAGCACAAATTCAAAAATTAAATCGCTTTAATATTGTTTCCACATAAACCATTCATTGTACAAACAATACTTCCTAGCGACCATCTGTGACCTGAAAATCCTGCCATACACTTTGTAACGTGTGTATACAAATATGTCAATGAACATAATAAGAACATCCGTTGTGTGAGGAAATAGGAGTCTTGTGTCGTGACAGGGCAACATCAGCACATGGAACCTCCGCTGCCTAGTGTGTGTCACAGGGCGATGATTAGGTGCAAGGACGGTCTTCTTACTCATTTTCTTGAGTAAAGTATGATTTAATTATATGTATTCTTGAAACCATAAACTTTAAATTAGCATTATGATGACAACTGGTTCAACAACACAATTCTATCTTTATCAGAGTGAGTGAGTTGGGTTTAACGCCACTTTTAACATTATTCCACGGCATGGCAGCTTCATGTGGGAGGAAAGCCCAAAGTGATGCAAGTCTCAGACGTTTACCACTTCGGTGAAACCCGTGAGCACGGGGATGGTGATGACAAACCTTGAAACATAATCAGGGCGAACCTGGATTCGAACCCACAATCATAGGTTTTATCAGAAATGACATATAAAATTAATGTTCTTAGTTATGGATGCAAATGTCTTCCATTTTGTACATGTTCAAAAATATCAATACAGTGTCAAGGATCTGTGGTTCACCTGAATTTTTTGCAGAATATTTTCAACATTGTTTTTTGTTTAACGCTGCTCTCAGCAATATTCCAGCTGTATGACAGCTGTCTTAAATAATCGAGTCTGGACCAGACAATCCAGTGATTGACATCATGAGCATCGATCCACACAATAGAGATACAATTACATGCATCAACCAAGTTGTGAACCTGACCACCTGATCCCGTAAGTCGCATCTTACGACAAGCATAGTCACCTTTTACAGCAAGCATGGGTTGCTGAAGACTTATTCTACCCCGGATCATCATGGGTCATTTTCAACATTGTATTTTAAAGGTCATTACAAATAAGTAACCATGGATACACACATATGAATGACATCATCGTGGAAATTAATATTTGAAAGTAATGTACTTCTCAATCCTGGTCAGCAGGAAGTTTCACATTATGAAACCAGCAAAGGTTACAAAAAGACTAGTTTTATTCCTAAAATCTTTCAAATTTGGCAGAAGATCAACTGAAAACTGACCTTTGTAGAATGTCATGACATCATACCAGTGCCATGTGGTTTCCAACTACACTATATTTAGTTTCTCATGTGAGACCACTTAATGTTAGCATCAAAAAGCTTCTTATTCATTTCAAAGCTGTGCATGGTTTAGTGTACCTTTGTTTGTCACATCTTAGTTTGTGTAGTTGGGTTTTACTCTACTCTTTGCAATATTCAAACAATATATCACAGTCGGGGACACCAATATTTGACTTCGGACAATGTATCCATGTAAATATAAAACATCAATGCTAGAGAATAACCAGTCTCGATTATCTGACAAAACAGATTCCATTGGGCGTAAAAGGCAGAACAGTGGTGAAAATGTTGTGAATGGATCACTGAAAACTAGTGATGACACCAGGGCCCACTTGCACAAAGCGATCTTAGCACTAAGATGATCGTAGCTCCCATACTTTAACATAGGCTTACAATAGTCGTAGCGCTAAGATCGTTTTGTGCAAGTGGGCCCTGGTGTTAGCAAAAAGGGCACGCATGTCTTATTACTTACCCGTGAAGAGATCACCCGTTTAATAAACATACAGCACAAATTATGTCATCAGGTATTGTGACGTTATTGTAAACTTTGAGGTGCAAGGCCCACTCCACAAGGCGATCGTATTGTAGCGCAACGACAGTCGTTAGTCTAAGTTAAAGTATGTGAGTTGCGATAGTATTAGCCCTACGATAATTTTGTGAATTCTAAAGGTGGACCGTTGTATGGTATTAAATTCATACGTTTCCACTTTTGACGTGTTTGAAGTATTATTCTGTTAAATTCAATTGGACTATGCCGTGGATCGTGTAGGTGTCAGCCTTTTCATACTCAACAGTATAATTCTAAAAACGTTATAAATGGCAAGTAATAAATAAAATACTAAACACGCTCCCGTGTAAAACCAATTTTATGAAACTCGTGAATAGTTGTGGTATCTGACTCCCTTTTGCTCGTCAGATACCACAACTATTCACGAGTTTCATAAAATTGGTATTACACGGAAGCATGTTTAGCATTTTACATTTACCCCAACGGTAGCACCCATCTCACATAATTGTCACACAAATGAAACCCGGGTCTTTGACATGCAACGGCATCAGGGTTACTTAACACAATGGTTAAATGTTTATCCTAGGTTACCATGGTAACTTTTTTGAAATCACCATTCTTGCTATTTTGAATGACAATATGAATTTGTGTTATGAAAAAGATCCCATATCACCAGCCATATCACATTAATGTCACATCTGTCTGCCATTTCAATACCAAATTGAAATCCCTGTCCAGCAAGCGTTCCCCTGCAGATGTCACATACCTGTCACACATTCACACTGACGCAGGACAACTCCCCTATCATGTAAAGCTAGTGGAGACACGCATAAACAGATGAAATCCTCCAGCATGAAGGTGAACTAAACCAGCACTGTCATTATGGAGACTACTTGTACACACTTGCAAACACTAGCCAAGTTAAGGGCATAATGATTATCCAGGCGTTTCTCGAGACACTGTGTGCCACGATATGAAGATATAGAGTATCATATATGGAGGTCATGTAATGAAAGGAAACAATGTGTAAATAGATTTCAAGGTGAAATAGAAAAATAAATGGAAATTAATTAAGAAATAATATTTTCTGCAGGATGTGCTAGGGATGTTGAGCCACCTTTTCCTTCCCTTCTGGTTTGATTAGTGCTGTATTCAAATACATCAATACTGGGATGACCAATGGTTTTCCCCAATACACGTATTACAGTTATGTTACATTTATGACTAATCTGAAATGAATCGTGAACTAGCTTTGACAAGACACAATACCTATCTCATGTAATAGCTTTCACAAGACCCCATATGTACTCATTGTCATAAATAGTTGCTGATGATGTCATCCATTTTATGTGACATATACTGCAGAAAGATCTTCCCAAGGCTTGGAACTTACAAAATTAATTCAATCAGGACAGATAACCCTAATTTGTCACTGTTTGTGTGTTATTCTCGAAATATCCAAAGTTAATCACAGTTCTCATTATGTTCATTGAGACCACGGACATCATGCGTACCTAAACTACCCTGCTGGAATGTAGATCACATCATGCCGTCACAGTAGGTACTAGGGCTGGGACGAGTCCGAATTTACTACCCGGGTACCCAACCCCCTATTACCCGACCCTACCTGGGTACCCTCTGTAGGTCTCAAGAGATAGGTACAAAATGGTTGATTGGGCATTTTCTTACCATAGCACTGGCAAAAGGCATTTAGATACATGTATTAAACAATCATGTCATGCATACACTGAATTTGACTCAAGTTATATCTTTATTCAAAGATATTAAAGTCAGAAGGAATTGGTGCATAGTCAGAAAGAAATGCGAACATTAGTGACTTGTAGTGAAACCATAGATTTCTAGATAAGTTTTTGTCATTAAACAAAATAATCATGTGAATAACCACGGTAGTCCAAGTAGTCCTGTGGGAATCCGGGTCCTGCTTAGTACCCACCCGACCTGGGTAGCCGAGTTACCCGTCCCAGCCCTAGTAGCTACAAACCTTTTCAAGGTCACTACGCACTTCCATCAAGGTCAATATATTACTATGTCTGTGCCAAGTCTGTCTGACACACTAATCATCACTATCCGAAAAACCACAGATCAATTTGTCAGAATTTAAAAGGTGAAATTTTCAATGTTTGATGACAAATTACATCGGTCATGAATATCAAACCGACCCGCCCATATCATTATGACCACAACAGGATATGGCCCCCTACCCTAAGCCACAACAAACATTCCCGGACACGGAGCCAATCCTTTCTTGCTTTCTTGTAGTAGGTTTCATACCCTTTGTCCAATAAACCTGACTTGTATATATAGTGTGCTGCCAGCCAATCCCAGCCAATTATACAGTACTCAGACAAGGGGAAGTATTATGTCATAAACTATTCACTGAATCACCAAGTAGGAAGTCAGGATGATTTACACTCATACACCTTATTGCTCTCTGAACTCAAACAAGGTATGAACTTCAACTGAAACTTGACAGTTCAACCTGTTCAACACTTTGTGCTATGTAAAAACAAGCTACTATATTCACTGTATTATAAGCCCACTGCTACAAAAAGCACTCTCTGACCATCTCCTAGACCAATCTGTAAGTAATCCTTATAAGCACCACCCAACCCTATATATGACAGTTGATATTTCTTGTGTATGTATTAGCTTTTTTGTTTACAGATAGAAGCAACTCAGGTGGGCAAAATAATTACCGGTAACTCTTATGTTTGTTTGTTTAACGCCGCAATATTCCAGCTATATGATGGCGGTCTGTAAATAATCGAGTCTGGACCAGACAATCCAGTGATTGACATCATGAGTATCGATCCATGCAACTGGGAGACATCAATGTTTGAACTAGGTTTGTTCACTCCCACTCTCTGAATAACAAATTAAATTCATCGTTGTGTATGGATATTCTACATCTGAAGCAGATGGTGATGTTATACATCTGCAGTATATGGCGATGTTATACATCTGAAGCAGGTGGTGATGTTTTACATCTGCAGTATATGGCGATGTTATACATCTAAAGCAGGTGGGGATGTTATACAGCTGCAGTATATGGTGATGTTATACATCTGCAGTAGATGGCAATGTTATACAGCTGCAGTAAATGATGTTATACATCTGCAGTTGGTGATGTTATACATCTGCAGTATATGGCGATGTTATACATCTGAAGCAGGTGGTGATGTTATACAACTGCAGTATATGGCGATGTTATACATCTAAAGCAGGTGGGGATGTTATACAGCTGCAGTATATGGTGATGTTATACATCTAAAGCAGGTGGTGATGTTATACATCTGCAGTATATGGCGATGTTATACATCTAAAGCAGGTGGTGATGTTATACATCTGCAGTATATGGTGATGTTATACATCTGCAGTATATGGCGATGTTATACATCTAAAGCAGGTGGTGATGTTATACATCTGCAGTATATGGCAATGTTATACATCTAAAGCAGGTGGTGATGTTATACATCTGCAGTATATGGCGATGTTATACATCTAAAGCAGGTGGGGATGTTATACAGCTGCAGTATATGGTGATGTTATACATCTGCAGTAGATGGCAATGTTATACAGCTGCAGTATATGGTGATGTTATACATCTGCAGTATATGGCGATGTTACACATCTAAAGCAGGTGGGGATGTTATACAGCTGCAGTATATGATGATGTTATACATCTGCAGTAGATGGCAATGTTATACATCTGCAGTAAATGATGATGTTATACATCTGCAGTTGGTGATGTTATACAGTTGCAGTATATGATGATGTTATACATCTGAAGCAGATGGTGATGTTATACATCTGCAGTATATGATGATGTTATACATCTGCAGTTGGTGATGTTATACAGCTGCAGGTGGTGGTGTTATACATCTAAAGCAGATGGTGATGTTATACAGCTGCAGCATCTGGTGATGTTATACAGCTGCCAATGGTGATGTTATACAGCCACAGCAGGTGGTGATGTAATACATCTACAGTATATGGTGATGTTATACAGCTGCAGCATCTGGTGATGTTATACAGCTGCCGATGGTGATGTTATACAGCCACAGCAGGTGGTGATGTTATACATCTGCAGCATCAGGGGATATTCTGCATCTGACACAGATGTGATGGTAAATTGTGTATGTGGTGATGTTATACAGCTGCTGATGATAACCTCTGCAGCAGGGGATATATCCAGTATACCACAGTAGATGGTGATATACATGGAATGCCAGTTATTTCCTCCTGAGTGCAGTACAGGAAGAGGTTGATCAAGGGAGGTAATGACTGCCAGCATCCTACTCCTAATTCCATCTCCACTAACTGCTCTACCGCCAGCCTTGGACACTTCGTTAAGTAGGCTCGCTCATTAGTCCCAGAATCATGTCCGCTGTGCTAAGCGCTGTGCTCCAATAACCAACCTATATCATTCTCCAATTAAATGTACATTACTTCCCAGCATTTGTTTATCATGTTTACGTAGGCATGTAATAAGCGGCAGGATGGCACTTTTTCTGCCAAGGCACCATATAGGGATGAACAGCATCCCAGATGTCACTGATTACCTCCTGGGGCCCAGCCTTTCACAGCAGAATATCTTGCCAACACATTTACTCACTTTTCGTAACAAGCTCCGCCCATGGGGATTGGCTGAGCAAAATGGCTGATCTGAGTGGACAGTTGTGGTATAGTGGATATTACTAAGTACATCATACCTGTAGTCATTCACCTTAGTCTATCTCCCAGACCTTTGAGAATATATTAAAAAAATCCAACTCCAGTCTAGCATGATTCGGCAAGTCTTGATTGGATCAGCTCCCACAGATTAATTTTTCTTCTGGACTCCATTTGAATTTTATTTTTAATTTGTGGATATACACTGGTATGTATATTTCTGGGACCAAATGCAGTGTAGCAATTTCAGAATCAAAATGTGTGTATTTTGAAACAATATAACATAAAAGTTGACATTTTAAATCACTTTTCAGTGGTTGGTTCCTATTCATGCTTTTATGAGACACTCATCAATACATAATGGAACAAAATAATGCTCTAAATATGATAAAACCATTACCTCGAACACTACCAATTTTGTCTCTTGGCTGTAAGGACTACCAAAGTAGGATCATGACGACAATAATCATGAACGACCAATCATCCTCTGAGTCATACGGCAGTGTATAAATTACATTTTATATTTGGTGAGTCAATTTTTATCACATGGGAAAGACATGATCAAGCTTCCTGTATCCATTCAAGCAATGGCAATAACCGCCTACTTTCATCAGGTCACACAGTGCATCAACATTATCAGTAGACTGTGTCTTGATCAACAGGCTGTATCAGGGTATCCACTTTCAGACTGAAAAATGACGAACCTTGTTTCAGAAATATTATTCAGGGTCCAAGAAATATACTGGTCCATTCGACTAGTTTCAGACTGGAAAATGATGGACCTTGTTTCAGAAATTAATTCAGGGTCCAAAAAATAAGCTGGTCCATTAGACTAGATTCAGACTGGAAAATGATGGACCTTGTTTCACAAATATTATTTGGGGTCCAAGAAATATGCTGGTCCATTAGACTACAGTTTCAGACTGGAAATTGATGGACCTTGTTTTAGAAATATTATTCAAGGTCCAAGAAATAAGCTGGTCCATTAGACTACAGTTTCAGACTGGAAAATGATGGATCTTGTTTCAGAAAAATTATTCAGGGTTCAATAAATATGCTGGTCCATAAGACAAAGCCAGTAACATGCGTCAGGGCCAGTCTATATATTAAGGTGCTCGTCTGACTAAGTGTCTGACAATGTAATATCCTGGGGAGCTCAAGGGGCCGAGGATTTTGGTTAGCTTTTCAAATCAAGCAAAATATTTCTTCGAACACAACACACTTTTTTCAGGACATCCAGCATGGCCAGCCAACATTTTTTAATCAAGCATGAAACAAAATAATACAAGTCCCCTCTTCACTCATGCCAGACATTGAGAACATATGAAACACAAGTTTTCTACTTTGGTTGACCTATTAAAGAAAGTGCAGAAGTTTTTTGTAGTTGTATAGCCTATTTTCTTTGGGATGGAATTTTAACAAGGCCTATTGACTACTAACATTCTTTTACCAAAAAAATAAATAAATTAGATTTGGATTATTATGTGAAGCCAAGAAATGATACTCAAAAATTCAAAATATACTTAAAATGAAGAGCATTCAAATGGGACACTGTCACAGATATCCACTGTATTAGGTACATATGTCTGTAACAACTATCATTATTTATCAGTCATGATGATCCTGTATATTTCAATATGAATGTCACCCGTGAAGATCCCTGGTAGTATAGGCTATAAAAGGTATCTATGCTTGTCCTAAGAGGCGACTAACAGGATCGGGTGGTCAGGCTCGCTGACTTGGTTGATGCATGTCATTGTATCCCAATTGCCTGGATCGATGCTCATGATGTCAATCACTGGTTTGTCTGGTCCATACTCAATTATATACAGACCCCTATCATATATCTGGAATATTGCTGAGTCAGCGTTAAACGACAAACAAACAAACAATATGAATGTATCTGGGTCAGAAACACCAGTGGTCAAAAGTATGAGCAACATCTTAAGCTATTTGGATGTGATGATAAAAGATCAGCCAACCCATTTTTCACTCGGCTCTTATGACAAACAGGAGGCACTGGGTAGATTTTAGGACCAGAGTCCTATGGGGACAGTTCAGAAGCGGAACCTTGCAGAACTGTTGTGTATAAATATGTTTGATTTAGGATGAAGAAGACAAACAAGCTACAAAAAGTGAACTGACAGTAAGGATCCAGACGATGTATGTTTACCATCTATACCTATCCATAACATAGTCACTGCAGGGTGGTCGGGTAGCCTAGTGGTTAAAGCGTTCGCTTGTCACGCTGAAGACCCGGGTTCGATTCCCGACATGGGTACAATGTGTGAAGCCCATTTCTGGTGTCCCCCGTCGTGATATTGCTGGAATATTGCTAAAAGCGGCGTAAAACCATACTCACTCACTCACTCACAATAGTCATTGCATATCACAATGTATCACTTTTACAGAACAATCCCACACTTTTTAATTTTATGTTTTACAGATTAATTCCAGCTTTTCCACACAAGGTAAGTCAAAATTAAAATTAAAATAATGTCAGTTATATAATTATTTATATGAAAGTCATTCTGCAATGGAATTAAAACTGCAGGTGGCCTCTTGAATCACTGACAGTAGACATGGAATGTTATAAAAATAACATTTTATTTTGTATAAGTTGTCTATATTACTTGCGGGAGACATAAAAATAATAATTAAATGTTAAGTTATTTCTTAGCCTGGCTGCTTTCCAGTAGGGGTGGAGGACCTGGGAAGCTAAACATTAAAAAATGTGTGGCCTTTAGGCACAGGTTTGATGTGGGACACCTTTCTTAACCTCTTTTAATGGAGTGGGGGGTTAGCGATGTAGCTGTGTGAAGTCTTAGAAACTTTGCAGTCTGCTGATTGTTGTGCCTGACACACGATAAAGGCAGTTTGAATATCTCCTATCAATTACTGTATTACAAATGGTTTAGACTAAGATGGGTACACCTCTCACCTAACATGGTTGATAATACTGAAAAATAAAGAGTGTTGAAATAGTTAAGATGTATAGAAATGATAACGCATGTCTAAGCAGTCATTTATTCCAAAATTTATTGTTATATTGCACTCCTACAAAAAATGGCCCCCTTTTATGAAACAAGGCCCTACTGTTAATAACTGGTAAACCTCCATCTTTTCACCGACCAGGATGAATACTGCTTATCACATACTTCAACAAGACCCATCACTCCAAGGACCAAACAGTGCAAGAAATAACATCCATCTTCTCAACAATACACTTATATCCATAAATAAATGTAAATAAATACCCTGAGACTAGAACTATGTTAAAAGCTTTGAGACAGTTTTACACAGCACACGGAGCTGGTGGAGACTGGTCTGTTCCTTCAATTAGGAAGTTGGTAGCCAGAGTGAGATGCCCATGCTTCGGCAAGCGTGATTCAACAATGGGGAAACGCAAGCCCCATGCTCCTGACAAATCTCGGCACAAGAACCACTAACAGTCTTATTTTATGTGTCTGCTCTGTTAGCCCCAGATTTATTGTCCGATAACTTCCCAGCAAGTATGACTTGGCTTGCTAAAGACATCATCCAATGTGTGACTAAATTTTGAGTAAGAAGATTTGTGAAAGGTATCAATGTCAATTCATTTGTACTATTGGTTCAGAGGCATGCTGAAGTACGAACATGATTGAAAGAAAATTAATTATGTTAGTGTCACTTGATGGATTGGTTGTAATGTGTCTGTTTAACAATTTCTAGCTAACAAACATTCTCTTGATCTTTCACACACTTGGGTTCATGAAATACACAGGTCCACTTGATACCAGGAGATTACTCACGGCCAATGTGGCTGTCATGACCGACAAGTGGAAAACATGAAATATCTGTTTCCGTGTATAATGTTTACCTTTAACAGAATGAAAGGAAAAAAAGACTTTTGTGACGAGGAAGTGTGAAAAATAATTGTCTGAAACAATTGTTTCCAATTTTTGGTAGACAAGCTAGTTTTTTCTTTGGTGCTGAAATGTTCCCATGCATGGCCGAGTGAGTTTGAAAGGGTGGATGATTCCCATAGTTTTGTTCAATATTGCAATTATATGCCAGCACACAGGCAATACCTCACTCGCTCCATGTCCTGGTTTGTTTACATAGCTGCAATACTGCTGACTACAGCAGGAATTCTTGAATTCATCATCATCATCATCATCATCATCATCATCATCATCATCATTCACCATCAGCTGAAATACTGCTCACTACAGCAAGAATTGATGTTCATTCACTCACTCACTCGATGTCCTGGTTTGTCTACATAGCAGCAATACTGTTGACTGTGGCATCATCATCATCATCACTATCATCATCATCATCATCATTAATAATATTATGATCATCCACTCCTCACGTCTGAGTACAAAAATCCAATAATCTAGAGTGGTTTATTTAATTAATTGCTTATCTAGGATAGCCTTTCAGTAATTCAAATATGGGACACATCAGCTGTATTACACAGACATGACAATAACTCATCAATAACAGTGGAACCATTACAAAACCACTCCTGGAATCAAAACAAATTGTGCTCTAGTTTTACCAAATGTAATAATTGTTGACTCGACATGTTGGATGTCTTGATAAAGAAAATTATCATCACGTTGAGACCTGATTGGTTCATGTGATCTTGATTAAATACAACATATCCTGTCTAGGAGAGAAATAAATGTCCGATTGGGAAAATATATCTTGTATACCTTGCCATGAAACAAACAGGCTGTATGTGGATTTGTAACGAAACAAAAAGCTGCATGCTGCTTACAACTTAATAAAATTCACGTGAAACAGTACAAGTAAACTTTGTTTCAATTGAGTGTCTGCTTTTTCATAAATTTTCAATTAGTTTTAATTCTTTGACAATGGCAGACTGAAACATATTCGGCAAGAAAATTTGTTGTAGCAGTATCATTCGCTGTATATGTGTTTTGTGTGCCTTGGTAGGATGCATAAAACCATTTATCTATTTATCACACCTTCATGTCAGAATGATTAGATCTGATTGGTTCACAAGATCTTCATAAAATACCATGTATCCCGCCTGGGAGGGAAATAGATTTCTGAGCAGGAGAATAAATCCATTATACCCCGCCATGAAGAAGACAGGCTGCACATGGATTCCATGTGGGAATATATATTCCTAATACCCTTCTCCAAAGCAAAAAGCTAAACACTTTTTCCGAGTCAATGAAAAGTCATGTAACATAGCAAAAATTAACATCAGTTCAATCAAACAGTTGTTTCAATCCTGTCACAATGGCAGATTAAAGCATGTCAGTAAGATAAATTTGTTGTAGGAGTATCACTTGGGGTACATGTGGTTATTTGCATCCCTCAGGATCGGGGCAAAAAAACTAATGCGGGATGCATAAAACCACATGCACTCTGAGTGATACTCCTACAACAAATTTATAGTCGGTGTTGTCGGTTACAAAAAAACAACATTGCTTCAATAGAGAGTAAAATCCCAGGTACCACTTACTAAAGCATGAAAAGACTGTTGTATCAGGGCTATAATATAGCACCAGAGTATTACAGAGTATCAACTTACACAGCATTTGTATAACACATTTTTTGCAACAAATATATGCTTTCTTTCACAATGATATTCCCTAAATAGGAAATAAATATTTGAATGATTTGCGCATGTGAACCCCACTTCCTAGCACAGAGAGTGGGCGTAAGTCACTGTCGACCTACAGCGCAACATGTGGACGATAATCAAGACAAAACCTGAATGGATCTATATATACATGCATACATACATACATGCTCTATACTGGTTAGCTGTAGCGCCTGCTTCCTGATTGGCCTGGAGAAAAACACTGTCTACCTTCCTTACAACATAAGCAACATTTGAGATAATATACAAAGGTCAAATAATGTGCAAGGAGTGATCTGTTCTTTTCTTGATTTTCGAACCAGCTCAAAGTGCATTTATACAAAATATACAATTGAGGGAAACATATAAAATGATTTGTCCATTTAAACGGGTCAAGAGCTAATAAAACCCTACTTTCCTGTTTCATGTTGAAGTCCAATTTATTTCATTTCTGTTTTATTTTGACAGCTGCTTGAGGAATATAAAAATAAAAAAATGTTTGAATTATCAACAGGTGTCCGGTATTTTCAAAATTAATTCCATAATTTTCTTAATAACCTAAATACAATATATTGTAATTTTATTTGGTAACCTAGAATCTTGGTCCAGGAAGTATTTGAAATAAGAAATGAGATTGTTCTTGTTTTGACATGAACACTTCCCAACATATATGTATTATCTTTGCTCTGCTTAGTCTCAATGCAGTACAGGAGAAACGTCACAATGTCTTTTGCAATATATTTTACCTGGAGCATTTACTGTTAATCAATATTTTCTTAAACAATAGGCCAGGCCAGTAAATACATTTGCATTAGGACAACATCAACAACACAGTGTTTAGAGAATACCAGTTCGACCTGAAATGTTTGTACTTTTGGTTTGAGCTTTGAGTGTAAATCACTGGACTGTCGGGTCCAGACTCGAATACTTACAGACCGCCATCATACAGCTAGAATATTGCAGAGTGTTGGACTAAACAAACAACAATTATTGTACATCATATGAGCTTATTGTTGGTTGAAACCAACAAGATGGGATGAATAAGGTATGTGAAGCAATGATCATTGGATTCTGGCATGGCAAAGGGATGCAACTCTGGACAAAGAAAAGTGGTCACTAGAATGACTGAGTTTTGCATGTCCACTCATGTGTTTTCAAAACCAATGAGACAGCGAGTTGTTTTCAGTTTTTACAGAGCACAAACTTGAGCGAGGTCAACTTCATATTTGTTTTTTAATCTGAAATTGAACAAACCAAGTCAAGTCAGGTTATTTTGCCTTTTTAAGCTTTAGTAGTGACTATGCTACTATTTGTCCACAGCGTCAAGAGTCAAGTCTGCTCATAAACATGCTCTGCTGTTACTTATAATCAGACGGTTTGTTGCAAACGAACATATTTTTTAAATGCTTTTCCTTACTAACAAGCAGCAGATGCATCATGTCAATGGATTTTCTGGTTCATCACTGGTTATCTGGATTATTTACAGGCTGTCGTCGCATGGCAGGTGTACTAGTGTTCGTCAACAGGCAAAAAACATTCACTTTTTATGCAAATTGTGTGAATGGCAGGTGCTACCTGTAGGGCAGGACATGCTTACCATTTTCACGAACACCTGGTGTCGCTGATTTTCAGTGATTCATTCATATGACTTTCACCCTATTTTGCCTCATACACCCATATGGAATACGTTTCAGCGGATAATTGGGACTGGTTATTCTCTGGCATTTTGTCAATGGATGATAGAAACAATGTTAACTAACAATCATATCAATTAAAATAGAAATAAATATGGTTCATGCATAGGTAAGTGAGGTGCAGAGGCCAAAGAAACATATCCCTTTTTACCTGTATGTTCATCGTTCTGAGGCAAGGAAGTTAACTGATGTTAAAAGTTCAGTTTCCACCCTTGCCAAACTAGGCTGAAATTATGGAGTTACATTTTGGGCTGGACTAACGAGTCTATGCATAGTCCAATCGACGAAATCGACATCCGGTTCATAAACAACATGGCATCCTCAAGGCTGAATTCGTCAGATTGCAGGATTTGCAGAGCATGTGTACCATTAACTGGGCATCGACAGATATTTTCCAAATCTTTTCATGATTTTAATCAAGGTGCACTTTGCGATGAAAAACCTGGTTTATTTCAGTAAAGATCTTTATTATCAATGAAATTGTGTTGACTGGGTGCCACCATTTGTTTGAAGCCAGTGCAAGAGATATGAGAGGTGGAGTCTGATTGGTCAATAGGGTAGACATAGAAGGGACATAACTCGTAATAGAAACTGGTGGCACTACAATCGAGCCCAGAAATTCCATCCTAGTTCGGCAAGGGTGGAAACTTGACTTTTAAAGTCAGATAAATCCCTTGCCTCTGGGAGATGCCTGATATTTGTGTGATGTGCACATCTCCCAGCTCATACGTAGCTGGATGCCAAGATATTATTGTGATTCAAAAAATGCAATGTAACATCTACATCTTGCAAACCATCCTGGCCATCTCGTACCTTCATCTCCTTCAGGATGAAATACTTTGAGACAAACTACATTATATTAATTTAAATTGACATTGGTCAATACTACTCAGCGAGACCTCAATACTCTGGACCCACCTTGCTGGGCCATGGTAAGATAAATATGCTGCTTCATTTATATGGAAATGAGGAGGTAGGATAAGGACCATACTTGGCCAACTGGAAATGTTAAACTTTAATGTTGCAGGAAACTTTGAACTCCTGGCATGAAAAATATCAGACATGTTCAAATGACTGACAACTAGCCTTTTTTCTTTTCAAATGAAAACCTAAGCATGAGTAAGCCCATGACCCATGAGGATTTTTTACCATATGTTTGTAATGTTTTAATGAACATCTATGGCATTAAGCTTGAGTCGAAGACTTGCTCATGTAAAAAATTAGCATAGAGCAGAATAGGTCTTCAGCAACCCATGCATGCTGTAAAAGATGACTATACTTGTCGTAAGAGGCAACCGATAGGATTGGGTAGTCAGACTCAATGACTTGGTTGATGCATGTCATTGTATCCCAATTGTGTGGACCGATGCTCATGATGTCAATCACTGGATTACCTGGTCCAGACTTGATTATTTACAGACCGCTGTCATACAGCTGAGTGCGGCATTAAACAACAAACAAACAAAACAAATAAAAAAATAGAAAAACACTTCAAGAAAACCTCTAAAATCAGCCCTTGTGGCACATTTTATCCCAGCACTTAGTGTTGTCATACGTCCCAAAAGTGATGCTGTTGAAATGAACATGTTCCCATTCTAGTTCTTATTCAACATGTCTGATAAAGTTTCACAACAATTTCTAAAAAAAGTGTTTCATTCTTAATTCATGTGGGCCAAACTGGACCCTCATCCTACCCTGTTATTTGTTAACCCTGACAGTTTCCCAGTGAGGGACTCAGTATGTAGTAGCCACTGTATCAAGAGTTTCACTCTCAAAGTTCCGTTACTCTATCCCTAAACTACAATGCATGGAATGTAGATTCTAGAATCATTCTGACCATAAATCTAAAGTGATTGTGCAATATTGCAAAATTCCCATCTCGTTTTTTAACTCAATTTTGTAGAAATCTAATATTCAGGAACTACATAGACATAAAAGTCAGCTCAGTCTGTCAGGGAAGTCATAAAGGAAGGGATGTTTAGGACATTAATACATGAAGTCCAATAAAATCTTGAACATCTCACATGATGTCCTCCTATACGATAAATTGTTCCCAATGTTAAACATACACTACCATATGATTTCAAAATAAAAGCATGTGGCTTTTTCAGAAGGTGTTTACAGTGATTCATTTGGGCAATGTCAATATATGCACTAATTAAGTCCTTTGTAAAATATGTCTTTCAGTGAATGGAAAGTTTGGTGTCAAGAAACAATGAAACTATAGGAACAAAATTCATTCTTTAATTCAATTCTGGCTACAGAAACTAAAATGGTAGACAGAATTATTGTGATCCAGGTGAAATCATACAAACTCAGATATTTCTAGATTAGCAATTTCTTTAGTAACTTGGCATAAGGATTCTAAACCCAAAACTTCACAATACTCCCCAAGTTCTTCACTTCATCAAATGTTGTCATCCACTGTGGTCACTAAATTCAGCCCAAACTACTTCTTCACATAATGCCAGCCCCTGACAGATATAGGTGTCTTCTGTGTATCTGTCTGTCATGACACAGCCCCAAGACAAGGCCAGCCACTGACAGATATAGTAGCTGTCTTCTGTGTATCTGTCTGTCTTGACACAGCCCCAAGACAAGACCAGTCCCTAACAGATATAGTAGATGTCTTCTGTGTATCTGTCTGTCATGACACAGCCCCAAGACAAGGCCAGACCCTGATATATATATATATTCGCTGTCTTCTGTGTATCTGTCTGTCATGACACAGCCCCAAGACAAGACCAGCCCCTGACATATAGTAGCTGTCTTCTGTGTATCTGTCTGTCTTGACACAGCCCCAAGACAAGACCAGTCCCTAACAGATATAGTAGATGTCTTCTGTGTATCTGTCTGTCATGACACAGCCCCAAGACAAGACCAGCCCCTGACATATAGTAGCTGTCTTCTGTGTATCTGTCTGTCTTGACACAGCCCCAAGACAAGACCAGTCCCTAACAGATATAGTAGATGTCTTCTGTGTATCTGTCTGTCATGACACAGCCCCAAGACAAGACCAGTCCCTAACAGATATAGTAGCTGTCTTCTGTGTATCTGTCTGTCATGACACAGCCCCAAGACAAGGTCAGCCCCTGACAGATATAGTAGCTGTCTTCTGTGTATCTGTCTGTCATGACACAGCCCCAAGACAAGGCCAGCCCCTGACATATAGTAGATGTCTTCTCTGTATCTGTCTGTCATGACACAGCCCCAAGACAAGACCAGCCCCTGACAGATATAGTAGCTGTCTTCTGTGTATCTGTCTGTCATGACACAGCCCCAAGACAAGGTCAGCCCCTGACAGATATAGTAGATGTCTTCTGTGTATCTGTCTGTCATGACACAGCCCCAAGACAAGGTCAGCCCCTGACAGATATAGTAGCTGTCTTCTGTGTATCTGTCTGTCATGACACAGCCCCAAGACAAGGCCAGCCCCTGACATATAGTAGATGTCTTCTCTGTATCTGTCTGTCATGACACAGCCCCAAGACAAGACCAGCCCCTGACAGATATAGTAGATGTCTTCTGTGTATCTGTCTGTCATGACACAGACCCAAGACAAGACCAGCCCCTGACAGATATAGTAGCTGTCTTCTGTGTATCTGTCTGTCATGACACAGCCCCAAGACAAGACCAGTCCCTGACAGATATAGTAGCTGTCTTCTGTGTATCTGTCTGTCATGACACAGCCCCAAGACAAGACCAGTCCCTAACAGATATAGTAGCTGTCTTCTGTGTATCTGTCTGTCATGACACAGACCCAAGACAAGGTCAGCCCCTGACAGATATAGTAGATGTCTTCTGTGTATCTGTCTGTCATGACACAGCCCCAAGACAAGGCCAGCCCCTGACAGATATAGTAGCTGTCTTCTGTGTATCTGTCTGTCTTGACACAGCCCCAAGACAAGGCCATCCCCTGACAGATATAGTAGGTGTCTTCTGTGTATCTGTCTGTCATGACACAGCTCCAAGACAAGGCCAGCCCCTAACATATAGTAGATGTCTTCTTTGTATCTGTCTGTCATGACACAGCCCCAAGACAAGGCCAGCCCCTGACAGATATAGTAGCTGTCTTCTGTGTATCTGTCTGTCATGACACAGACCCAAGACAAGGCCAGCCCCTGACAGATATAGTAGCTGTCTTCTGTGTATCTGTCTGTCATGACACAGCCCCAAGACAAGGCCAGCCCCTGACATATAGTAGATGTCTTCTCTGTATCTGTCTGTCATGACACAGCCCCAAGACAAGACCAGCCCCTGACAGATATAGTAGATGTCTTCTGTGTATCTGTCTGTCATGACACAGACCCAAGACAAGACCAGCCCCTGACAGATATAGTAGCTGTCTTCTGTGTATCTGTCTGTCATGACACAGCCCCAAGACAAGACCAGCCCCTGACAGATATAGTAGATGTCTTCTGTGTATCTGTCTGTCATGACACAGACCCAAGACAAGGCCAGTCCCTGACAGATATAGTAGCTGTCTTCTTTGTATCTGTCTGTCATGACACAGCCCCAAGACAAGGTCAGCCCCTGACAGATATAGTAGCTGTCTTCTGTGTATCTGTCTGTCATGACACAGCCCCAAGACAAGGCCAGCCCCTGACAGATATAGTAGCTGTCTTCTCTGTATCTGTCTGTCATGACACAGCCCCAAGACAAGACCAGCCCCTGACAGATATAGTAGCTGTCTTCTGTGTATCTGTCTGTCATGACACAGACCCAAGACAAGGTCAGCCCCTGACAGATATAGTAGCTGTCTTCTGTGTATCTGTCTGTCATGAGACAGCCCCAAGACAAGACCAGCCCCTGACAGATATAGTCACTGTCTTCTCTGTATCTGTCTGTCATGACACAGACCCAAGACAAGACCAGCCCCTAACAGATATAGTAGCTGTCTTCTGTGTATCTGTCTGTCATGAGACAGACCCAAGACAAGGTCAGCCCCTGATATATATAGTAGATGTCTTCTGTGTATCTGTCTGTCATGACACAGACCCAAGACAAGGTCAGCCCCTAACAGATATAGTAGCTGTCTTCTGTGTATCTGTCTGTCATGAGACAGACCCAAGACAAGGTCAGCCCCTGACAGATATAGTAGCTGTCTTCTGTGTATCTGTCTGTCATGAGACAGCCCCAAGACAAGACCAGCCCCTGACAGATATAGTCACTGTCTTCTCTGTATCTGTCTGTCATGACACAGACCCAAGACAAGACCAGCCCCTAACAGATATAGTAGCTGTCTTCTGTGTATCTGTCTGTCATGAGACAGACCCAAGACAAGGTCAGCCCCTGACAGATATAGTAGCTGTCTTCTGTGTATCTGTCTGTCATGACACAGACCCAAGACAAGGCCAGTCCCTGACAGATATAGTAGCTGTCTTCTCTGTATCTGTCTGTCATGACACAGCCCCAAGACAAGACCAGCCCCTGACAGATATAGTAGCTGTCTTCTGTGTATCTGTCTGTCATGACACAGACCCAAGACAAGGTCAGCCCCTGACAGATATAGTAGCTGTCTTCTGTGTATCTGTCTGTCATGAGACAGCCCCAAGACAAGACCAGCCCCTGACAGATATAGTCACTGTCTTCTCTGTATCTGTCTGTCATGACACAGACCCAAGACAAGACCAGCCCCTAACAGATATAGTAGCTGTCTTCTGTGTATCTGTCTGTCATGAGACAGACCCAAGACAAGGTCAGCCCCTGATATATATAGTAGATGTCTTCTGTGTATCTGTCTGTCATGAGACAGACCCAAGACAAGGTCAGCCCCTAAGAGATATAGTAGCTGTCTTCTGTGTATCTGTCTGTCATGAGACAGACCCAAGACAAGGTCAGCCCCTGACAGATATAGTAGCTGTCTTCTGTGTATCTGTCTGTCATGAGACAGCCCCAAGACAAGACCAGCCCCTGACAGATATAGTCACTGTCTTCTCTGTATCTGTCTGTCATGACACAGACCCAAGACAAGACCAGCCCCTAACAGATATAGTAGCTGTCTTCTGTGTATCTGTCTGTCATGAGACAGACCCAAGACAAGGTCAGCCCCTGATAGATATAGTAGATGTCTTCTGTGTATCTGTCTGTCATGACACAGACCCAAGACAAGACCAGCCCCTGACAGATATAGTAGCTGTCTTCTGTGTATCTGTCTGTCATGACACAGACCCAAGACAAGACCAGCCCCTAACAGATATAGTAGCTGTCTTCTGTGTATCTGTCTGTCATGAGACAGCCCCAAGACAAGGCCATCCCCTGACAGATATAGTAGGTGTCTTCTGTGTATCTGTCTGTCATGACACAGCCCCAAGACAAGACCAGCCCCTGACAGATATAGTAGATGTCTTCTGTGTATCTGTCTGTCATGACACAGCCCCAAGACAAGGTCAGCCCCTGACAGATATAGTAGCTGTCTTCTGTGTATCTGTCTGTCATGAGACAGCCCCAAGACAAGGTCAGCCCCTGACAGATATAGTAGGTGTCTTCTGTGTATCTGTCTGTCATGACACAGCCCCAAGACAGGGCCAGTCCCTAACAGATATAGTAGCTGTCTTCTGTGTATCTGTCTGTCATGACACAGCCCCAAGACAAGACCAGTCCCTAACAGATATAGTAGCTGTCTTCTGTGTATCTGTCTGTCATGACACAGCCCCAAGACAAGACCAGCCCCTAACAGATATAGTAGCTGTCTTCTGTGTATCTGTCTGTCATGACACAGCCCCAAGACAAGACCAGCCCCTAACATATAGTAGCTGTCTTCTGTGTATCTGTCTGTCATGACACAGACCCAAGACAAGACCAGCCCCTAACATATAGTAGCTGTCTTCTGTGTATCTGTCTGTCATGAGACAGCCCCAAGACAAGACCAGCCCCTAACATATAGTAGGTGTCTTCTGTGTATCTGTCTGTCATGAGACAGCCCCAAGACAAGACCAGCCCCTAACATATAGTAGCTGTCTTCTTTGTATCTGTCTGTCATGACACAGCCCCAAGACAAGACCAGCCCCTAACATATAGTAGCTGTCTTCTTTGTATCTGTCTGTCATGACACAGCCCCAAGACAAGACCAGCCCCTAACATATAGTAGCTGTCTTCTGTGTATCTGTCTGTCATGACAGCTCCAAGACAAGGCCAGCCCCTGACAGATATAGTAGATGTCTTCTTTGTATCTGTCTGTCATGACACAGACCCAAGACAAGGCCAGCCCCTGACATATAGTAGCTGTCTTCTGTGTATCTGTCTGTCATGACACAGCCCCAAGACAAGACCAGCCCCTAACATATAGTAGCTGTCTTCTGTGTGTCTGTCTGTCATGACAGCTCCAAGACAAGGCCAGCCGACAGATATAGTAGATGTCTTCTTTGTATCTGTCTGTCATGACACAGACCCAAGACAAGGCCAGCCCCTGACATATAGTAGCTGTCTTCTGTGTATCTGTCTGTCATGACACAGCCCCAAGACAAGACCAGCCCCTAACATATAGTAGATGTCTTCTGTGTATCTGTCTGTCATGACACAGACCCAAGACAAGGCCAGCCCCTGACAGATATAGTAGCTGTCTTCTGTGTATCTGTCTGTCATGACACAGACCCAAGACAAGGCCAGTCCCTGACATATAGTAGCTGTCTTCTGTGTATCTGTCTGTCATGACACAGCCCCAAGACAAGGCCAGACACTGACAGATATAGTAGATGTCTTCTTTGTATCTGTCTGTCATGACACAGCCCCAAGACAAGGCCAGACACTGACAGATATAGTAGATGTCTTCTTTGTATCTGTCTGTCATGACACAGCCCCAAGACAAGGCCAGCCCCTGACAGATATAGTAGCTGTCTTCTGTGTATCTGTCTGTCATGACACAGACCCAAGACAAGGCCAGCCCCTGACATATAGTAGCTGTCTTCTTTGTATCTGTCTGTCATGACACAGCCCCAAGACAAGACCAGCCCCTAACATATAGTAGCTGTCTTCTGTGTGTCTGTCTGTCATGACAGCTCCAAGACAAGGCCAGCCCCTGACATATATAGTAGATGTCTTCTGTGTATCTGCCTGTCATGGCACAGCCCCAAGACAAGGCCAGACCCTGACAGATATAGTAGCTGTCTTCTTTGTATCTGTCTGTCATGACACAGCCCCAAGACAAGACCAGTCCCTAACAGATATAGTAGCTGTCTTCTGTGTATCTGTCTGTCATGACACAGCCCCAAGACAAGACCAGCCCCTAACAGATATAGTAGATGTCTTCTGTGTATCTGTCTGTCATGACACAGCCCCAAGACAAGACCAGCCCCTAACATATAGTAGATGTCTTCTGTGTATCTGTCTGTCATGACACAGACCCAAGACAAGACCAGTCCCTAACAGATATAGTAGCTGTCTTCTGTGTATCTGTCTGTCATGACACAGCCCCAAGACAAGGCCAGCCCCTGACAGATATAGTAGCTGTCTTCTGTGTATCTGTCTGTCATGACACAGCCCCAAGACAAGGCCAGCCCCTGACATATAGTAGCTGTCTTCTTTGTATCTGTCTGTCATGACACAGCCCCAAGACAAGACCAGCCCCTAACATATAGTAGCTGTCTTCTGTGTGTCTGTCTGTCATGACAGCTCCAAGACAAGGCCAGCCCCTGACATATATAGTAGATGTCTTCTGTGTATCTGCCTGTCATGGCACAGCCCCAAGACAAGGCCAGACCCTGACAGATATAGTAGCTGTCTTCTTTGTATCTGTCTGTCATGACACAGCCCCAAGACAAGACCAGTCCCTAACAGATATAGTAGCTGTCTTCTGTGTATCTGTCTGTCATGACACAGCCCCAAGACAAGACCAGCCCCTAACAGATATAGTAGATGTCTTCTGTGTATCTGTCTGTCATGACACAGCCCCAAGACAAGGTCAGCCCCTGACAGATATAGTAGCTGTCTTCTGTGTATCTGTCTGTCATGACACAGACCCAAGACAAGGCCAGCCCCTGACAGATATAGTAGCTGTCTTCTGTGTATCTGTCTGTCATGACACAGCCCCAAGACAAGACCAGTCCCTGACAGATATAGTAGCTGTCTTCTGTGTATCTGTCTGTCATGACACAGCCCCAAGACAAGGCCAGCCCCTGACAGATATAGTAGCTGTCTTCTGTGTATCTGTCTGTCATGACACAGCCCCAAGACAAGGCCAGCCCCTGACAGATATAGTAGCTGTCTTCTGTGTATCTGTCTGTTATGACACAGCCCCAAGACAAGGCCAGCCCCTGACAGATATAGTAGATGTCTTCTGTGTATCTGTCAGTCATGACACAGCCCAGAGACAAGGCCAGCCCCTGACAGATATAGTAGATGTCTTCTGTGTATCTGTCAGTCATGACACAGCCCAGAGACAAGGCCAGCCCCTGACAGATATAGTAGATGTCTTCTGTGTATCTGTCAGTCATGACACAGCCCAGAGACAAGGCCAGCCCCTGACAGATATAGTAGATGTCTTCTGTGTATCTGTCAGTCATGACACAGCCCCAAGACAAGGCCAGCCCCTGACAGATATAGTAGCTGTCTTCTGTGTATCTGTCTGTCATGACAGCCCCAAGACAAGGCCAGCCACTGACATATAGTAGCTGTCTTCTGTGTATCTGTCTGTCATGAGACAGCCCCAAGACAAGGCCAGCCCCTGACAGATATAGTAGCTGTCTTCTGTGTATCTGTCTGTCATGACACAGCCCCAAGACAAGGTCAGCCCCTGACAGATATAGTAGCTGTCTTCTGTGTATCTGTCTGTCATGACACAGCCCCAAGACAAGGCCAGCCACTGACAGATATAGTAGCTGTCTTCTGTGTATCTGTCTGTCATGACACAGCCCCAAGACAAGGCCAGCCCCTGACAGATATAGTAGCTGTCTTCTGTGTATCTGTCTGTCATGACACAGCTCCAAGACAAGGCCAGCCACTGACATATATAGTAGCTGTCTTCTGTGTATCTGCCTGTCATGACACAGCCCCAAGACAAGGCTATCCCTGACAGATATAGTAGCTGTCTTCTGTGTATCTGTCTGTCATGAGACAGCCCCAAGACAAGGCCAGCCCCTGACAGATATAGTAGCTGTCTTCTGTGTATCTGTCTGTCATGACACAGCCCCAAGACAAGGCCAGCCACTGACATATAGTAGCTGTCTTCTGTGTATCTGTCTGTCATGACAGCCCCAAGACAAGACCAGCCCCTGACAGATATAGTAGCTGTCTTCTGTGTATCTGTCTGTCATGACACAGCCCCAAGACAAGGCCAGCCACTGACAGATATAGTAGCTGTCTTCTGTGTATCTGTCTGTCATGACACAGCCCCAAGACAAGGCCAGCCACTGACAGATATAGTAGCTGTCTTCTGTGTATCTGTCTGTCATGACACAGCCCCAAGACAAGGCCAGCCACTGACAGATATAGTAGCTGTCTTCTGTGTATCTGTCTGTCATGACACAGCCCCAAGACAAGGCCAGCCACTGACATATATAGTAGCTGTCTTCTGTGTATCTGTCTGTCATGACACAGCTCCAAGACAAGGCCAGCCACTGACAGATATAGTAGCTGTCTTCTGTGTATCTGTCTGTCATGACACAGCCCCAAGACAAGGCCAGCCACTGACAGATATAGTAGCTGTCTTCTGTGTATCTGTCTGTCATGACACAGCCCCAAGACAAGGCCAGCCACTGACAGATATAGTAGCTGTCTTCTGTGTATCTGTCTGTCATGACACAGCCCCAAGACAAGGCCAGCCACTGACATATATAGTAGGTGTCTTCTGTGTATCTGTCAGTCATGACACAGCCCCAAGACAAGGCCAGCCACTGACAGATATAGTAGCTGTCTTCTGTGTATCTGTCTGTCATGACACAGCCCCAAGACAAGGCCAGCCCCTGACAGATATAGTAGCTGTCTTCTGTGTATCTGTCTGTCATGACACAGCCCAGAGACAAGGCCAGCCACTGACATATATAGTAGCTGTCTTCTGTGTATCTGTCTGTCATGACACAGCCCAGAGACAAGGCCAGCCCCTGACAGATATAGTAGCTGTCTTCTGTGTATCTGTCTGTCATGACACAGCCCAGAGACAAGGCCAGCCCCTGACAGATATAGTAGCTGTCTTCTGTGTATCTGTCTGTCATGACACAGCCCCAAGACAAGGCCAGCCACTGACATATATAGTAGCTGTCTTCTGTGTATCTGTCTGTCATGACACAGCCCCAAGACAAGGCCAGCCCCTGACAGATATAGTAGATGTCTTCTGTGTATCTGTCTGTTATGACACAGCCCAGAGACAAGGCCAGCCCCTGACAGATATAGTAGCTGTCTTCTGTGTATCTGTCTGTCATGACACAGCCCCAAGACAAGGCCAGCCCCTGACATATATAGTAGCTGTCTTCTGTGTATCTGTCTGTCATGACACAGCCCCAAGACAAGGCCAGCCACTGACATATATAGTAGCTGTCTTCTGTGTATCTGTCTGTCATGACACAGCCCCAAGACAAGACCAGCCCCTAACATATAGTAGATGTCTTCTGTGTATCTGTCTGTCATGACACAGCCCCAAGACAAGGCCAGCCCCTGACAGATATAGTTGATGTCTTCTGTGTATCTGTCTGTCATGACACAGCCCCAAAACAAGGCCAGCCACTGACATATATAGTAGATGTCTTCTGTGTATCTGTCTGTCATGACACAGCCCCAAGACAAGGCCAGACCCTGACATATATAGTAGCTGTCTTCTGTGTATCTGTCTGTCATGACACAGCCCCAAGACAAGGCCAGCCACTGACATATAGTAGATGTCTTCTGTGTATCTGTCTGTCATTAGACAGCCCCAAGACAAGGCCAGCCCCTGACAGATATAGTAGATGTCTTCTGTGTATCTGTCTGTCATGACACAGCCCCAAGACAAGGCCAGTCCCTAACAGATATAGTAGATGTCTTCTGTGTATCTGTCTGTCATGACACAGCCCCAAGACAAGGCCAGCCCCTGACAGATATAGTAGCTGTCTTCTGTGTATCTGTCTGTCATGACACAGCCCAGAGACAAGGCCAGCCCCTGACAGATATAGTAGTTGTCTTCTGTGTATCTGTCTGTCATGACACAGCCCAGAGACAAGGCCAGCCCCTGACAGATATAGTAGCTGTCTTCTGTGTATCTGTCTGTCATGACACAGCCCAGAGACAAGGCCAGCCCCTGACAGATATAGTAGTTGTCTTCTGTGTATCTGTCTGTCATGACACAGCCCAGAGACAAGGCCAGTCCCTGACAGATATAGTAGATGTCTTCTGTGTATCTGTCTGTCATGACACAGCCCCAAGACAAGGCCAGCCCCTGACAGATATAGTAGATGTCTTCTGTGTACCTGTCTGTCATTAGACAGCCCCAAGACAAGGCCAGCCCCTGACAGATATAGTAGCTGTCTTCTGTGTACCTGTCTGTCATGACACAGCCCGAAGACAAGGCCAGCCCCTGACAGATATAGTAGGTGTCTTCTGTGTACCTGTCTGTCATGACACAGCCCCAAGACAAGGCCAGCCCCTGACAGATATAGTTGATGTCTTCTGTGTATCTGTCTGTCATGACAGCCCCAAGACAAGGCCAGCCCCTGACAGATATAGTAGATGTCTTCTGTGTATCTGTCAGTCATTAGACAGCCCCAAGACAAGGCCAGCCCCTGACAGATATAGTAGATGTCTTCTGTGTACCTGTCTGTCATGACACAGCCCCAAGACAAGGCCAGCCCCTGACAGATATAGTAGATGTCTTCTGTGTACCTGTCTGTCATGACACAGCCCCAAGACAAGGCCAGTCCCTAACAGATATAGTAGGTGTCTTCTGTGTACCTGTCTGTCATGACACAGCCCCAAGACAAGGCCAGCCCCTGACAGATATAGTTGATGTCTTCTGTGTATCTGTCTGTCATGACAGCCCCAAGACAAGGCCAGCCCCTGACAGATATAGTAGATGTCTTCTGTGTACCTGTCTGTCATGACACAGCCCCAAGACAAGGCCAGCCCCTGACATATAGTAGATGTCTTCTGTGTACCTGTCTGTCATTAGACAGCCCCAAGACAAGGCCAGACCCTGACAGATATAGTAGCTGTCTTCTGTGTATCTGTCTGTCATGACACAGCCCCAAGACAAGGCCAGCCCCTGACAGATATAGGTGTCTTCTGTGTATCTGTCTGTCATGACACAGCCCCAAGACAAGGCCAGCCCCTGACAGATATAGTAGATGTCTTCTGTGTATCTGTCTGTCATGACACAGCCCCAAGACAAGGCCAGCCCCTGACAGATATAGTAGCTGTCTTCTGTGTATCTGTCTGTCATGACACAGCCCCAAGACAAGGCCAGCCCCTGACAGATATAGTTGATGTCTTCTGTGTATCTGTCTGTCATTAGACAGCCCCAAGACAAGGCCAGCCCCTGACAGATATAGTAGTTGTCTTCTGTGTATCTGTCTGTCATGACACAGCCCCAAGACAAGGCCAGCCCCTGACAGATATAGTAGATGTCTTCTGTGTACCTGTCTGTCATGACACAGCCCCAAGACAAGGCCAGCCCCTGACAGATATAGTAGCTGTCTTCTGTGTATCTGTCTGTCATTAGACAGCCCCAAGACAAGGCCAGCCCCTGACAGATATAGTAGATGTCTTCTGTGTATCTGTCTGTCATGAGACAGCCCCAAGACAAGGCCAGACCCTGACAGATATAGTAGGTCAAAATACCTCCAAATATAAGAAACCAGAAATTTTGGGCAGAATAGTGCTTTCTTCAATTTGGCTTGGCAAGGTCCTTGTTTGGAATCCTTGATCAAGCCTTGATCAAGCCTTGATCAATCCTTGATGTACACATACAGCAACTCCTTTCTCAGAACATGTCCATGGAAATACTGCAAGATTCAAATTGAAATGCTTCCTTTCAACATATGGCATAATTTTCATATATTTGGACATATACCAAAATGACATTTGTTGTCATACGAGCACCTGGTTCCAGGATTAATGCCATCTTGAATGGCTTGATATCAGTTAGTGCTTTAAACAGATTCTACTATATTTCAAGCCTTATTCACCTTCTGTTTGGTGAAAAAAATCTATCATATTCATTACCTTTATAGTATTCACCTAAAGTCCAAAACAAATCAGGTGGTTTTCATTACACTTCATTTCATGATAAGGTGGAATTGTCATCCACTCACTTGTCATAACTCACTTGTCATAACTCACTTGACATGACTCACTTGTCATAACTCACTTGACATGACTCACTTGTCATAACTCACTTGTCATAACTCACTTGTCATAACTCACTTGACATGACTCACTTGACATGACTCACTTGTCATAACTCACTTGTCATAACTCACTTGTCATAACTCACTTGTCATAACTCACTTGACATGACTCACTTGTCATAACTCACTTGTCATAACTCACTTGACATGACTCACTTGTCATAACTCACTTGTCATAACTCACTTGTCATAACTCACTTGTCATAACTCACTTGACATGACTCACTTGTCATAACTCACTTGACATGACTCACTTGTCATCCACTCACTTGTCATAACTCACTTGACATGACTCACTTGTCATCCACTCACTTGTCATAACTCACTTGACATGACTCACTTGTCATAACTCACTTGTCATAACTCACTTGTCATAACTCACTTGACATGACTCACTTGTCATAACTCACTTGTCATAACTCACTTGACATGACTCACTTGTCATAACTCACTTGACATGACTCACTTGTCATAACTCACTTGTCATAACTCACTTGTCATAACTCACTTGACATGACTCACTTGTCATAACTCACTTGACATGACTCACTTGTCATAACTCACTTGTCATAACTCACTTGTCATAACTCACTTGTCATAACTCACTTGACATGACTCACTTGTCATAACTCACTTGTCATAACTCACTTGACATGACTCACTTGTCATAACTCACTTGTCATAACTCACTTGACATGACTCACTTGTCATAACTCACTTGTCATAACTCACTTGACATGACTCACTTGTCATAACTCACTTGTCATAACTCACTTGACATGACTCACTTGTCATAACTCACTTGTCATAACTCACTTGTCATAACTCACTTGTCATAACTCACTTGACATGACTCACTTGTCATAACTCACTTGTCATAACTCACTTGTCATAACTCACTTGTCATAACTCACTTGACATGACTCACTTGTTATAACTCACTTGTCATAACTCACTTGTCATAACTCACTTGTCATAACTCACTTGACATGACTCACTTGTCATAACTCACTTGTCATGACTCACTTGTCATAACTCACTTGTCATAACTCACTTGACATGACTCACTTGTCATAACTCACTTGACATGACTCACTTGTCATAACTCACTTGTCATAACTCACTTGTCATAACTCACTTGTCATAACTCACTTGACATGACTCACTTGTCATAACTCACTTGACATGACTCACTTGTCATAACTCACTTGTCATAACTCACTTGTCATAACTCACTTGTCATAACTCACTTGTCATAACTCACTTGACATGACTCACTTGTCATAACTCACTTGTCATAACTCACTTGACATGACTCACTTGTCATAACTCACTTGTCATAACTCACTTGTCATAACTCACTTGTCATAACTCACTTGTCATAACTCACTTGACATGACTCACTTGTCATAACTCACTTGACATGACTCACTTGTCATAACTCACTTGTCATAACTCACTTGACATGACTCACTTGTCATCCACTCACTTGTCATAACTCACTTGACATGACTCACTTGTCATAACTCACTTGTCATAACTCACTTGTCATAACTCACTTGACATGACTCACTTGTCATAACTCACTTGTCATAACTCACTTGACATGACTCACTTGTCATAACTCACTTGTCATAACTCACTTGTCATAACTCACTTGTCATAACTCACTTGTCATAACTCACTTGACATGACTCACTTGTCATAACTCACTTGTCATAACTCACTTGTCATAACTCACTTGACATGACTCACTTGTCATAACTCACTTGTCATACAGCAAAGTAGGGGTTAGTTAAAACAAGTCTCAGTATACCCTCAGATGCAGAATGGATTCGTCCGCTGATTGGAAAGACAGATAATGCCCTCTATAAACCCTTAATCTGAATCCCCTAGTTGCCGCATAATACTCTTTGAAGATTAGAAAAAAGTAATTTAAAGATTTTACTGTAAATTATATTGATGTTATATACAGAACCAATGGGGTCTCTTTCTTCATCATCCTAACATCTTCAGATTTGTGAAACTGATCAAACACACTGAAAAATTAAAATCAGACCGATTCTGCACCCCAAAGAGGAAGAGAGCCGACTGTGAGAAAGAATACCACCTGGCACGACAAGCAACATCAGAATCCTATGTCGTTTCTGAAAGCTGATGACTATATCATAGACTGACATCTAGTCTCTGAAATGAACATATCTACAGATAAAAACATTTAATTTTAGTTAATAATAAAAAGGAGCCCAGATACTCTCTCCCCTGATATTGCAGTAATCTAGACTTGCAAAATATTATAGACTTGTATGGGCTGTATTGGATATATTTGTTTCAGGGTCTCCATGACAGACTAATCAGATCCATCCCCCTGAATATTAACTGTGCGATATGTACCTGATGTATTCCACAGTATGTGAAGTTGTGCTAGATATAGTCTAGATTGTAACTTAGATTGTGCTTTAAATAGAAGCTTATTACTATGTTTATTGATTGTTACATTTACTTGTAGCCCTTCAGCAACCCATGCTTGCCGTAAAAGGCAACTATGCTTGTCATAAGAGATGACTAACGGGATCGTGTGGTCAGACTCGCTGACTTGGTTGATGCATTTCATCGTATCCCAATTGCGTAGATCGATGCTCATGATGTCAATCACACGAGTGTCTGGTCTAGACTCTATTACTCACTCAGCAATATTCCAGGTATTTGACACCTTCCTGTAAATAATAGTGTTGACCAGACAATCCAGTGATTGAAATTGTGAGCAACAATCAACGCCTTTGGGGTATGAGGTCATGCTATCAACCAAGTCACCAAGTCTGAGTTCTCGATCCATTTGGTCACTTCTTATGACCAGCACTGGATGCTGGGGACCATTCTGACCAGGAATCACCACAGGGCTAGCATATGTTTAGACATCTTACCGAGCCAAGGGAGTAAACTGCCGTTAAAAGTCCAGTTTCTACCCTTGACCGAACTAGACTGCAATTATGGAGTTTTGCCTGGACAAACGAGTCTATGCATAGTCCAATTAAAAGCGTGTAATGAACTAGACATCCGGTTTGAAAACAACATGGATTTCAAATTGCAGATTTTGGTTGAGTGCAGGATTTGCGAAGCATGTGTACCGCCAACTAGGCTCAAACAGATATTTTGCAAGTTCTTTCATGCTATTAATCAAGGTCGTTACGTGATTCGATTCACTTAGCGGGCCAAGACCCGTTTTATCACAATATAGATCTTGATCATCAAGCAGATCGTCTTGACTGGGTGCCGCCATTTTGTTTGAAGCAAATGCAAGTGATATGAGAGATGGAATCTGATTCGTCTTTTAGGAGGAACACAGAAGGGACATAACTCGTAATAGCCACTGATGGCACTACGATTGAGTCTGGAAATTACATCCTAGTTCAGCAAGGGTGGAAACTGGACTTTTATAGTTAGTTAACGCCCTTGCCTCAGGAAGATGATGTTTAGTTTACCTGTATGACAAATGGGGGGACACTTACAACGGCCCCGTGGCCCTGTGGGGTCAGGCACCACAGGTCACCATACAGTCTTATTAGGAGACCAATCTCATTGAAATCAGATCTGACACAATACCTCTCTGCGGAATGATGTGAGGATATCTCAATAAGAAGAAGCACCAAATGAACTTTCGAATCAGCCAATCAGCATCAAGGCTTGTAATTCTGGGAGCGAGTGAGCTAAGCATTCAGACAAGAATATCAAATTTCTGTACTCAAAAACAAATTTAATTGGCCTGCTCCCTGCTCCATACATTCCACGCCATTATATTGTGAATATTTTAAACACTCTGTCATTTCTGAGGACCATGGCGTGTACACCTACAGAGGTTACTCATGATGTAATATTTGTGTTCCGTGTGGGTTTTCTTTTGTTGGAATGAATCAAATAAAGTATCTAATGGATTCGAGTAAAAAATGGCGGCTTCAGAGCTCAGAACTAAAAGGCAGAAAATAGTATTTTACAATTAATGTTCATGAATTTTGTCACCCTCAAGTCCACTTGTATCGTCTCGCATGAAAAATGACAAACCAATGTCATAGTTATATCATGGCTTGGAATATTGCAATGCAGCACACATTCAGAAAACTAAGTAAGGATAAGAATTTATGGATGAACAACTTCTTTATTACAATTAAGAGCGATGTTTTGGTGTAGTTCTAACACCTTTATCAAGCAAGTGATGAAATACACATGTGTAATTAAGTTTTAACACTGTTGTGAACGGTATAAAAGTTACATCACAGTGATGGATTTAACTTATTGGTTTACTCCCTGTAATAAGAAGTACCATATTCGACGTAATAAGCGCCCATGGCGATATTAGCTAATATATTGGTTAGTGAACAATCCCAGTTAGGACCCCTTCTGATTGATCAATGTACAAAAGAATTACTTACTCGTGTATAATATGCACTCGTGTGTTATATGCACCCTTAAATAAGGGCGTTTAAATTATGGAAAAATATATGTCGTATATAAACATTTCAGATGTCAGCATCAACCACGAAATTTATCTTTCAACTCTGTTTTTTTTACCAAAATAATATTATAATAAGAGCCCCCTATTTCTAATTTTGTGAGTGCCCTGGGCGCTTATTACTTCGAATACGGTATGTGCATAAATTTGAAAGCGACTCCAAACATATCAAATGTAGTCCGTTGCTAACCATGCACAAGGCCCTAGTACACGATCTCATGTCAACGTGGAATTACTGTCTCTGCTATACATATACCTACATTTCATAGATCAAGATGATAAGGCAATGTACTGAACAAAATCCTCACAAGTGAGGGATAGAGGAAGCATGGCTATCACATAGATAATCTACACACAGCTGTCAGGGACTGGACTGAAAACTAACTGTAGTACATTTACATCAGTTTCATACTACGACTTCTATACCAGCAACCACTGGCAAGCCTTTGACAGTAGGAAATAAAATAAATCTCAAATATGCACTTGGTGTATATTATTTCAGAATTTACTTTGACCGTATATCTTTATAAGGCAGACATATTTTTAAATCAGAGTTTTTTTCTCGTATTGTTTTACAGGACCAGACAGATCAAACGTTTAATCTGCAGATAAAACCAACATATTCCTTGACTACCAGTCATTAGTCAAGACAAGGTGCTTGAATTTTGTTGGTTGGTTGGTTGGTTTGTTGTTTAACGCCGCACTCAGCAATATTCCAGCTATATGACGGAGGTCTGTTAATAATCGAGTCTGGACCAGACAATCCAGTGATTTACATCATGAGCATCGATCCACGCAATTGGGATCGATGACATGCATCAACCAAGTCAGCGAGCCTGACCACCCGATCCTGTTAGTCGCCTTTTACGACAAGCATAGTTGCCTTTTACGGCAAGCATGGGTTGCTGAAGACCTATTCTACACCGGATCTTCGTGAATTTTGTTACTTTTCTGTATGCCAAAATGTGTCAGTGGGTAAAGGTCTAAAGGCCATAAACGTACATGTCTTGTATTCAAATATAAAGTCATGATGTTAATTATATGATTCATATGTAACTTCCACGATGTATTACGGGAGTGAAATTTTGGGTGTTAAAAGTGCACCTGATACTGAGATGTTAGATACTGTGATTTTTGTAAAGAATCTAACATTTGATGTTATCGAGGATGAGTATCATTTCTTATTAATATGTTCAAATTAAAAATTATAGTTAGAGAGTTAAATATATTACTGAATATTACTGGCAAAACACAAGTGAAGACAAGACTCCCTCTGCCATTTATCTGTAAATTGTAAAACAATGGGTTTGTGGCCCAAGTGCTCTGTTTGAATGCCCTTCTGTTGATGTTGTGGAGAGGTTAATCTTATTAATGCCGTCTTATTCTTTGAAGTATCTAATTCACTAGATGAGAATGCGACATATATATATTGTTTGATAGGTCAAACGATTTTATTAACATACACTGAGTCCCACGTTCTGTATCACTGAAAAAACACAAGCAATGGGGCACAGATTTAACCACAACTTCTAAACACAATCATAATCTGGTTCATCTGAACCACCTCAGGAGTTGGTCCGTATATAATCTGGGGTAGAATAGGTCTTCAGCAACCCATGCTTGCCGTAAAAGGCGACTAGGCTTGTCGTAAGAGGCGACTAACGGGATCAGGTGGTCAGGCTCACTGACTTGGTTAATGCATGTCATCGATCCCAATTGCATGGATTGATGCTCATGGTGTCAATCACTGGATTGCCTGGTCCAGACTAGATTACAAACAGACCGACGTCATATAGTTGAGTGCGGTGTTAAACAACAAACAAACAAAGAAACAAACGTGGGGTGTTGGAGCACCCTACTTTGCTCAACGCTGGGAGATGCTCGTTATTTAAGTAGGTAAGACTAGGCAGTGCTACTGGTCACGCTTTACTGACATGTCCTATGATTGGCACCTCTGACAATTGGTGCGTCTGACAAGTGGGAGTGAACCAGAACTATGCTCTAGTGCCAATTTCCAGCCCAAGTCCAGACAATGTGATTAAAGCTATGTGTGAAACTGGGGTGTTGTATCTGTGGGACAATCATTAGGTGTTTGATTGTCATACATCAAACAGTTTGAGTGCAGGCAAAATGACATGTATCAAACACGCAAGGACTGGCAACTGGTTTGAGTCCAGCCACTCATTAACAATTCATATCCATATTGTGAAATGGGTGGTTTAATCATGTCACCAGGGTAGCTGTGAGTTGCCTCATGCCTCGAGTCATCTGTTCTATACTATCTTATGTTGCAATTGACAAAAGTCAAGAAATGATACGTTTTTGATTTAGAGGTGAGGTGAAATGGGGTTTAATACCACGTCCAAGATTATTGCACTTACAGGACAATGTGCATGCATGTGTGTGTCTGCTTGTTCTAGTCTGGACTGATGTCGATTTTGTAGCATTAGCCCACTCAGATATCATGCTGCAGTTTAAAATGAATACCCCACTCAGACACAGACTCTGACCAGTCCTTGTTTTAGCCCCTTAATGCCGACCGCCAGACAGGGTAACAAAAAGTACCATATTTTAACGTATTATAGTATGACGTGTCCGGAGATCGAACCACGCACCATTCACTTTCCAGGCAGACACTCTACCAATAAACCACGGAGGTGGTCGTCATGATTATGACTGACCCACGCGGATGAGGGATTGGCCCAGGAAGTCCACACCTTACTGGTCCCCCGTGACGGTTTCTCTATCATGTGGTTGTTCACTTCTCAGCTTAGACATTGTGACCTTCTCTGGCCACAATTTTTACTTGCAAGTCAAGTGGCCTTTAAATCTAAAAACATCCTATATTTGGGCTGATTAAAAATAAATGCCAAGTAAAAACCATGTTGCTAACCCAGTATCCTCATCTTGAAAGTTGTGTAATTGGAGCCAAACATTTTTCATTTAGGTCTAATTGACGTGGCACAAAAAACAATCCCATGATGCTATCTAATAGGCAGTTCACTTTCATGGAATGGTCGGACAGCTTCATTAATAAATCTTGCCACAAACAGCAGTCAGTAGCTGAGACACAGTGTGTTGATATGTTGCTTTGGTTTACCGTTAATTTAATTGTATGCAACAAATCAGAGTTACTCCGCACACATGCTTACGGTGCGCTGAACCGACCCACCTCTCTAATCACAAATAATGGGACAGAAATTAATGAATTATCCGCTTCAAATTCCTGACAAAAATTGCTTACACAACCAAAACCTTTTTTAGCATGTAACTAAAGGTGTTGACATGACATAATATTGCTAACCAAACTGATTCATAGAATAACACTTACATTATCATCAATGTAAAGAGACTTTGCCATATGCGTTTAAATGATTATTTAAATTTCCAGTATTTCCAGTCGTAATCTGCATGTATTGTCAAAGTCAAGCCTAAAATGGACAATGTATGGGATGTTTGACATACTTTGATATTGAAGGAAGATAGTGATGCATTTTGTCATGGTTGCTAGATATAGAACATACATTTGGTAATAATATTTATTTCCACTGTTAAATGCAAACACATTTTAACGTTTTTTCTTAAAATACTGTTCCACTTATTATCAAAAAAACGTATCTTTCTTCTTCAACGTTTTAAATCACGACAGTCGTACACTGTTCAAATCACTGTGCACAAGACGGTAATAATATATCCCCGCTAAATGCTTGCTAGTCTTACACAATTAAATACATTGTTGATGTTAAAGGCGTGCTATGAAGTTAAATAAACATTCATATCGCACACCCATTATTTCCTGTGTTGTATCCGCGAAATATACAACGGTATTGACTTCAGTGTGTACATAAGCGGTCTACTACGCCTACACGAGCAGGTCAACTCATTCAGTTTACGAAACAGACCAACTTTTGGCGGTGTGTTTATCAGAAGAAATCGTTGCACGAAGTTTAAATCGCTTACCTCATAGTTGCGTCCTCGATCGGTGAAAATTAAGTTAAGATGGACAGTCACGGCAGGACTGTATATTCGTCAGATCGTCCAATGGCTTTACAAGGCTGGGACATTTGCTGGTGATTCAAACAGTCTGAAAATAGTTGGGTCGACACCGCGCGACCAGTGGTCGGGTCATCGAATAGCTCACACAACATAACACACAAGCTATGCTGGACTTGCCATGCAGCGAACTAGGTGACAAGTTATATTCTCGGGTTGTTGAAATCTACTGAAGCTATCCGCTCTGGTTCCCAGTCACACATGCCATCGCCCTCACTGACTAACATGATGTACCATCTACCACTGATTGCTACCACCATACACACGTACTCGCACTCCTTTAGCGATACACACGGCGACGGTAATGTACTGTTAGTGGAACATTCCATTTGGCCGGGGGGTGTCAGGTTGGGCGATTCAAACCATCTACTGCCGCTTCGATTAAGATTCTACTGAATATTCCCACGAAGGTTATACAAAAATGCCAGTTTGAAAATAAGTGTTTCGAACTACTAAGAAAAGATACCTATTATGATATATATTTATATATAAAAGGACTTTGAGAAGCGGTAAGTGACTTTGGAATGTTCCATTATTCAGGCTTAATCGTTACACCTGTCAAAAGCTGACCTGCCAATCAACAGCTGACAATACACGTTACACATCAGCGCTTATATATATATATATATATATATATATATATTGAACGGTACATGTACATTAGTAACGCGCATATCTCATCTTCATATACGTTAGTAAACCAAGACAGGTAATTAACAGATGCTAACTGTAAATCTGAATAAAGCGGCGCCACTCACTCACTATATATCAAGATAACTACCTCACTATACCATATATGTCATGAAAACTACCTCACTATACCATACATTTCAATGTAACACTCTCACTATAACACACATGTCAAGATAACTACCTCACTATACCATACATGTCAAGAAAACTACCTCATTATACCATACATGTCAAGATAACTACCTCACTGTACCATACATGTCAAGATAACTACCTCATTATACCATACATGTCAAGATAACTACCTCACTATACCATACATGTCAAGATAACTACCTCACTATACCATACATGTCAAGAAAACTACCTCACGATACCATACATGTCAAGAAAACTACCTCATTATGCCATACATGTCAAGAAAACTACCTCACTATACCATACATTTCAAGATAACTCTCTCAGTATAACACACATGTCAAGATAACTACCTCACTATACCATACATGTCAAGATAACTACCTCACTATACCATACATGTCAAGAAAACTACCTCATTATATCATACATGTCAAGATAACTACCTCGATATACCATATCTGTCAAGAAAACTACCTCATTATACCATACATGTCAAGATAACTACCTCACTATACCATACATGTCAAGATAACTACCTCATGTAACCATACATAACAAAATAATTACCTAATTATACAGTGTATATATAGATATATCAAGATAACTACACCACTATACTATATATATATCAAGATAACTACCTCAAATTAGGATACATGCCAGTTTAATTTCGTCACTTTAGGATACATGCCAATACAATTACCTCACTGTGGGACACATGTCATGAAGATAATTACAGTATTATATATATTAGGAAGGCAATATGGTTTTTCGTATCGTGGCCACATGTATTAAAATGCATCGATACCGTGACATGCCGAAATGATTAATATCAGCCAAGATAACATAACATCATACAATATTAATTTTATTGATCATTAGACTAACAGAACGCGCTGGGTGTCATGACTTGTCTTTTGCTAGACTTTTTCCAGCGGTGTTCAGGCGCTGCACGTTACTGTGCATTACCGTCATGCAACTGAAATATTCTTATCGCGGCATTCAACAACGCAGTCACACACACGCACGCACGCACGCACGCACATGCACACACACGCACGCACACATACACACACTCGCCCGCACACACGCACATGCACACGCACCATAAACTCTCACGAGTACATTTCATAGACAATACGGAAATTAATAGGTGCAAGCACGACATCTTAACAGTACTATAACATAACAATAAAATACACGCACAAATAAAACCAATGAAGAGGTACCGTGACTAACCGATCCACTCTCAAACCATAATCAGACATGTCCTAATTTAACCATGTACCTTTAATTTATCGCAATAGTCAATTAAAAATACTCCTATATTAATAAAAATCCATAAAAAGTAATGAACACCATGCGTGCACCGTCATGTGATGATAAATGTAAAATTAGCTCCATTCATAATGTATGACCTTGTCTATAAATGAATTGATAACTATAAGCTGTATTTCTATTTCAATCAAATGTAGGTAAAATCATATTTCAGGTAGAGTAAAGCCTGTTTGCACTATTTCTAGTATCAACGGCGAACAACGAAACAGTTCATGACGATGGTAAAGGCGACCCTTATCCCCACCATACGATCCATGCGCCATACGCGAGTGACGTCAAGCAACTCAGCCGATATGAAAATAGTGCGTCTCCTCAAATAGATGTCTCTCCTTATTCTCTCAGGTAGTTATTTGAAATAAGAGTCCTACCATTCTATATACATCCATGTTTCTTGTGAGTTTCGAATATACCAGGTGTGTATATTAATTTGTGCTTTCGAGAAAGCTACATTCAACGCCCTAGAAATAATGTTAAACTGTAATTGCAAAAAATTAAATGTACTCGGGATGATCCAATTTTTTTACGTTTGTAACCCGAAACCTGTTTGTACAGCGTTACGTCAAGTACGAAAGCTTAGTTTTGGGAATGCTGATTTGGGGCTAAAACTTTAAGTGCAGTGCGAATAAGATGGATTGTGTAGAATAAATGGGCTCATAAAGTATCTTAAACTTTACAAGGGCAGCAGTTCAGCGACACTAGATTTACAGCTATACTTCGCTATACTAGTACTGTACTGTTAATGCCGTTCAAGTCTAACCAGTAATAATCCAATGCGTGCTCAGATGTTATCCTTATACGTGACAAGACTTCATATACAAATCCCTTTCGCCAAGCACACAAACTAAGAAGAATAAAACCATGACGCTTACTTTGCAATTTGCGATCTTTTGACAAGGTCTTTGCTCATGCAGTTTTTCTCCAAAGTTTGTAATAAGTGTAATTTTTTAATCACTTAAGTTATGCCTCTGTATATGCTTGGGTTCTTCAACCAATCAGATATCAGCTTTCTAAAGTCAACATCGATTCGGAAATTTTGATGAAACTTTATAGAGAGCGATGTATATAACACCTCGTGTGCTAGTCCTCGATAACTTTCGTTTGTAACATGCAAATAACATGACCATCTTCCCGAGGCAAGGAAGTTAACAGACAGTCCAGTTTCCACCCTTACTGAACTTGACTCGAATTTCCAGGTTCGATCGTAGCGCCACCAGTGGCTATAAAGAGTTATGTCCCTTCTTTGTCCCCCCTATTGACCAATCAGACTCCACCTTTCATATCACTTGCATTTGCTTCAAACAAAATGGCGGCGCCCAGTCAAGACGATCTGATCGATAATAAAGATCTATATTGTAATAAAACGGGTCTAACTTCGCAATGTGCATCAAATCGCGTGTGCACCTTGATTAAAAACATGAAAACATTTGGAAAATATCTGTTGACGCCGTGTTGGCGGTACACAAGCTTTGCAAATGCTGCAAACGACCGAAATCTGCACGGCAGTTTACGAATCCTGATGTCGATTTCGTTACGCGATTTTGATTGGACTATGGGTAGACTCGTTAGTCCAGCCTATATGTATAACTTCATAATTCCAGCCTAGTTCGGTAAGGGTGGAAACTGGACTTATATACTAGAAGCCAGTTAACTCCCTTGCCTCGGGAAGATGTAACATGGCCCGACTTTATCAATTGTAAATTGTCATTCGCCAAAAGCACTTCTACTACTTTATTACGCCCCTTACTTATTGTGAGTATAACAATAAAGTCAGGTGACCACTGGTCTCGGTCAACCCGTGAATTTAGTCTCACTGAGGTCAGACTTTTTTTTCCGATACCATACCTCTCGGCATCAAGATATGAGGACGAAATCCACAGAATGTCGCGTCAGGTGAACCCTGAACGAACTTTGACCACCCAATCAAAATGTAAGATGCGTGGGTTTTTCAACCAATCAGATATCAGCTTTCTAAAGTCAACATCGATTCGGAAATTTCAATGTTAGCAAATGAAAACCACCACAGAAGAAAATTATAACCTTTTGGGTATACTTTCCATGGCGCTCAGAAACAACGGTGTATAATACATTCACAATAATATAATAGCGCGTCGTTACATTTTTGCAGCAGGAGCTCATCGATTATATTCATTTTCGAGATACAGAACCAGATATATTGGTCCGAATGTTACGCTGACCCCCACTAAGAATTTCACTAGCCGCGACTTCTTTGGACTGGCCATTTATCATAGGGGAGGGGAGAGGCGGTGAGATTCAGGGAGGTCATGAGGGGGGGGGGGGGGGTCTGCAAATTATCATACGGCCAATATCATCGCCCCCTCTCCCCTGTAATAAACGACCAGTCCCTATGGAGGTATGGCTTCACGTACAGAGGTACCATGTCAGAGAAAAGTATCCGATTTTAATGAAATTGCAGAATGTTATACATGTCCGATTCGAATGAGAACGTCGCTTAAGATAGTCATCTAATCAAATTACTGAAAAGCTAGATTGAGATGTGACGTCAGCATTTACACATTTACATCAAATATATAAGAAAAAAATAAAACATACAATATGCGAGCAAATAAATAAGTTGTGTTAACCTTGTACATACAGTAAAACCTCTTTAATCAGACCTGTACGTGCCATTTCTAGTGAAATAGTCCGGAATACAGATTCCCGGAAAAGCGAGTCATTGTTGTTCTTTGTGAGTATTTGTTGTTTAACGTCGCATCCAGCAAAGTACAATTCTTTGACAATCTCATTAAAATCAGACCTCAGTTCTCGCTACCGCTAAACAAAGATCTGAGGACATCCCATTAGGGGTCACGCCAGAACGACCTTTCATCCGACCAATCAGAGCATCGCTTACCAGATTCTGAAAGTGACAGTCGGAATGTGATTTCTGATAATGCAGCCTCGAAAACGCTCTCCGAACGATAGTTACGGGTTTAACGACTGTATCCATACAATCTAGACCATCTATTAGCCATTCCAGAATGTTCTTAAGTTCAGGTTTCAAATTTGTAATCGAGAATTTGTCAAAATATGTTTCGAAGCGTAGTCGCCAATTTGAAATTAGTGCCATTAGTGAGAAAGCTGCCTTCTGATTGGTCATTCCATTTGTCGGTCATAGTTCGCGGAAGGTGGGGGATGTCCTCAGGTCTTTGTTTAGTGGTATCGAGAACTAAGATCTGATTTTAATGAGATTGAATTCCTTGATAATACGTAACTTTTCTTAACAATAATCACCCACAAGGCGATGCTTCCGGTCAAGGAGTCCATACTCACAGGGCTCCACTGTGGGTACATGTAGATGGTGGCTGACACAATAATCACTGTAAGAGAAATAGACACTCTTGGCACTGCGGCGACACAAGTCCTCAGATACGGCCATTGACCAGAATAGCGCAATTGGGGCAGTCGAGCACTGGGTTATTTTAGATTAAAACTAAGCAAATCTATATCTTCCTCATCAACTTTGGTATTTATCTGTCACAACCAATGAAGCAATTCGTTTCTTGTATCTGTATTCAATTTCATTTTCAGATCTAAAGCTTCAATACTGATTATGTCTGTTCCGTTGTCTAGAAGCTCATGACGCTCCGTTCCCGCTTCTAGAATTATATGTTGTGACAGTCGGTGTTTTGCCGATAGATCTTTGCCAGGTGACCAACATTTGGCTGACTTTGAAAATCACAGATTAGAAAGAAGAGATACAGATTGTCTTTTCAAATAATAAAATACATTTAATCGCCTTTCAGGCCAAATATTCTGGTTTTGATGTCAAACAGTTGCGAGAACGACTTTTAATGAACCCCGCGGCGTCAGTGCTATCAAGCCACATATGGCTTTCAACAATCCCTTCAAACACCCAATAAAATCTTTTAAGGACGTAACAAATACTTTTTTACAAAAAATAGTGTCCTCCGAGCATACATGTGTACAGAACATGTTACCGACAGTACGGTTGTCTCAACCATGTCTTAAGAGCTTAGAAGCCCTATGAAACATGGCGATGTAAATCAATGTGGCGACAGATATCTCACATGGATCGACTTGAGTAGATTGTACTATGTATTTTGGAACTGTTTCACGATATAAGTATTCATAAACCTATTTCAATCGGAAATGTATTTGTCTCCACTCTTAATGTCGTAATCTTACTTTCATTGAATAAAATACATTCGTTAATAATATCTTCTTTTCCTTTATCGTTCTGGAACATAGTCATTAGAATATTAATCCCATTTTTGAACAGAATCGATCTCTCTAGAAGGCTTTATTATTAAATACCCCCTCACAAGTGAGTTAACTATATATAGGTGTGTGTGTGTGTGTGTGTGTGTGTGTGTGTGTGTGTGTGTGTGTGTGTGTGTGTGTGTGTGTGTGTGTGTGTGTGTGTGTGTGTGTGTGTGTTGGTTGGGTGGTTGGTTTGTTGTTTTAAGCCGCACTAAACAATATTCCAGCTACATGACGGAGGTCCGTAAATAATCGAGTCTGGACCAATCCAGTGATTGACATCATGAGCATCGATCCACGCAATTGGGATCGATGACATGCATCAACCAAGTCAGCGAGCCTGACCACCCGATCCCGTTAGTCGCCTCTTACGACAAGCATAGTCGCCTTTTACGGCAAGCATGGGTTGCTGAAGACCTATTCTACGCGAGCGCGCGCGTGTGTGTGTGTGTGCGTGTGCGTGTGTGCGTGCGTGCGTGCATGCGTGCGTGTGCATTTTGTTCCACAGTGATACTTATCTGCAATCAAACAATTCTCATAGCAGTTTTTTGTTTAAATCATGATTTTTCGGTGGACAAATATGGTCCCAATAATATAAACAACGACGTTGCAGTGATATGCAAATGAGGAAACGATAACGTTAACTGAGCATGATTAGGTTCCACCGAAACTAATGTTTGAGGTTGGCTAAAATGAAACCAAATGGTTATTCGGTGGTTATGTGTTGGGTACGGGTATTACAGTTGAGTTCTGGGCCCCAATTGTGCAGAGTTTCGGGACTATTTACAGCCTAATAACGTTTGATAACGTTTGTAATTTTTAGGACAAATCCATTTTTCACGTGTATACCTTCTTTCGCCCAGCAGTGTATTCCTCGTGTAAATATACCATCGTAAGATTATGATCCACTTTGCATCTGAATATTTGTTATCGAATGATTCGAGACCCATGGCCAGTTGATTTCCATTGTAGGTGAACAGTTTCATTTCGCTGTTACAATTTCCGTATATGATTGGCACCCTGATGACGGAATTTCAACAGCGTTTGTTTTTAGTTCATTTCTCGTTAAAATGTATAAACTCAGGTGAATCAGTTGGCCTTTTCGGCGTTTTTAACACATGTGCAGCCACGTCAGAGCATGAGACACCCATTTTTTTTAATTATGGATTGGAACGTTTTCTCGCTCAGGATAGTAATTTAATTAGAGGTATGTCTTGTTAGATCCCCAGGAATTGGGGAGTTGGTAAGGTGTTTTGCAACTCCCCTTTGAATACATAACAATAATACTTCAACAAACGTTACAAATGTGATACATATTCAGATTATTGCTGAGACCCCTATTATGTGTGTGACAAATAGTGAAACTTCTTTTACTCGAGGTCCTCGGTAAGTTCGAGACAAGCGTTCCGATATTATTATACCATAGAGCCAATAAGGATTCTTTATCTTATTTGAATCATATATCAAGTTGGTGGAGCTCCTGTTTAACTAAGCGACAATGGTAATATATGATAATGATTGTTTTTCTTGAAGGAACATTCCTGCTTCGTGAAAACCACATATGATTAATAACTCGAAAAACGCTTGCTCTCGATGCATTCTATCACGATTTCCGCGAGATTAGACAGGCGATAAACAGTTTCAGACGTCCGGGTCCCCGTGGCGTTATGAGGGGCTGTAATGGGCCATCGTGTATCGTTAGGGCGAAATAATGTGCATTTAAGATGGCATTTGTAGCACACCTGTTATGTCTGTACGTTGTGTCCGTCCATCTTTCGTCATTCATAATCTATTACATTTTACATCACCATGTGTTGAGAGCCTAGATGCCATATGGAATATTTAACATCTCCTCTGAATCGGAGATCAACTTGATGCTATCATGTTACTGTTAGAATTCTCATCTGTTATTAAACATGACCGCCATAGGGAATATTCCATGTTTACCCATGTATGTCATTTCAGCATGTACCGACCCGTGAAGATCCGGGGTAGAATAGGTCTTCAGCAAACCATGCTTGCCGTAAAAGGCGACTATGCTTGTCCTAAAAGGCGACTAACGGGATCGGGTTGTCAGGCTCGCTGACTTGGTTGATGCATGTTATCGTCTCCCACTTGCAGAATCGATGCTCATGATGTCAATACCTGGATTATCTGGTCCAGACTCGATTATTTACAGACCGCCGTCATGTAGCTGGAGTGAGTGAGTTAATGCTTTACGTCACATCGTCATTATTTCAGCCATATCGTGATGAGTCATGTAGCTAGATTGTGGCGTTAAACAACAACCAAACAATCAGCGTGTATCATTGTGAAATTTGATCTGCTGCAATATGGCGATTATGGAATACCACGTGTCAATTTATACTCAACAACAAAAGTTCCTGTGACACCAATATTTTAGTGTATTTTTCAAACAAGTAAAGTTTGGTTTTCAATATTGTAGTACATGTATGGAATCGAGTCACAAAAACGCAACTGCTACAGAAAAAATTGCATTCCATGCAAAAGTTGACTTTTGTGCAAGCCCCATGCATTTCACTACCCAAGTATGGGTATAAAAACATGTGCGTTAACGGAATTCCATATGCATTGTTTAGCATCGTGCTGACAATAACCACTCAGAAAAACAACAAAATTATGCAATTATTCAACATTACGAAAATGCCACGCCTGTCCGAAAAAGAGCGTCTGCGAGCCATTGGTATGCTTGAAGCAGGATCGGGTCAACGTGATGTTGCAAGACAATTTAACGTCCACAGAAACACCTTTTGGTGTTTATGGCAACGTTGGCAACAGACGAATTCAGTCAGAGACTATCCTCGGAGTGGCAGGCCACGCGTAACCAATAATCGACAAGACAACTGGATTCGAACAACACACCTACGGAATCGATTCCAGCCAGCAACAATGACTGCAAGAAGCATCCCTGGCCTTCGACGATTATCTTCACGAACCGTACGTCGTCGCCTCAGATGTGCAGGGATTGTCGCCAGAAGATCCGCCAGACATCCCATTTTGACAGGAAACCACCGTCAAGCACATCTACAGTGGTGCAGACAGCGTCTACGCTGGGCGACCATGCAGTGGGGATAAGTTCTATTCACGATAGATGGACGGATTTGAGTGTACCGACGTCGAGGTGAACGTTACGTCAATCATTGTGTCATGGAAGAAGTTCGGTTCGGGGGCGGCAGCGTTATGGTATGGGGTGGGATTACAGCAGGACAGAGGACCCGTTTGATAGTGGTAGAGGGAAATCTCAATGGACAGCGCTACCGCGACGAGATCATCGGCCCTGTTTTTGCGGCCAAGGCATTACCTTTGAACGTGACAACGCCAAGCCTCATATTGCTCGACTTGTTCAGGCCTCTCTTCAACAAAACAACGCGAATGTCATCCCCTGGCCGGCTCGCTCCCCTGATCTCTGACCAATCGAGCACATGTGGAATGAGATGGATTGGCGCCTTCGACGTCAACCACGTGTTCCACAGACACTCCAGGAACTTCGAAACATGCTCCAGCACATATTAACAGATATGTGCGACGCCTGGTCCATTGCATGAGTCGATGATGTGTTGCTTGTGTTGTGGACACACACGCTATTGATTTGTAAATGGACATTTTGGCATGTTCATGTCTTTTTTTAAATCACGCATTTTCTGAAGTCAGTATGGCAAATTAAACCATTTGAACACTTACAGGAGTCTTTTATTGTTACAGATTTGGTAAAAAACATAACTTTGCATTAAATCTTATTCAATGTCACAGGAACTTTTGTTGTTCAGTATATTTTACCCCTGTTCATTTCAAAACTACTTTAAAAGGGAATGTGCACGTGGTCTACGGTCTGGTGCCCATCCCCAGAGTGTAAAGCTTAGACACTGCATCCCCACGATATATGTCGTGAGATTTCAGGCAGTTAAGGAAGACTTGAACTGCTAACAATCTCCAACCCTCCATCAACATAACTTTGCAAGTAAATGTGTCACTGTATGGTACTGTGACCTGCAAGCAGGGCTCTTGTCACGGAGGTCAGATACAGTCGATCGGTGGATCTGACTCTACTTGCCCGTGTCTCGCGACAACGCATGCGCGAGCGCTATTGCAATTCTGGAACATTAGCATCATATGTTCGTTACCTAAAGAATCGCGCGTTGACGACTTGCAACACACAGGATCACGACTTTCACGCTGTACTGGTCGTGCTGACTGTGTAACTCATCAGGGTTCCACGATGCAACATTTCCAATGTAATTTAATCCCTTTATTGAGGAAACAAAAACGGTATGGTCGCGATGTAATACGTCTCTCTAAGTGAAATGATTAAATGTCAAAGTAGCGTGTACGGGATTAATGGTGATGTTCTACAACATATCTCAAACTATTACCGAGAACGAGAATATTTTTGTCAGCAAATATGATTTGAAAAGTTGATACATCCCACGTGCCTTGAGTGAGTGGGTGGGTGAATGTGGTTTTACGCCGATTTTAGTTATACAACAATACTACACTAACCATTTAAATAGGTTACACCATCGCTTGCTAAGCATAATGGCTGCCTTGCCACCAAAGAGTATTATCTTGCCTACGTTATGCGATCTGGAAGTATTTGTGAAGAAATAACACAAAAGTTTGTTTGTTGTTTTACGCTGCTCTCAGCAAGATTCCTGCTATATGGCGGCGATCTGTAAATTATCGAGTGTGACCAGACAATCCAGTGATTGACATCATGAGCATCGATCCTCACAACTGGGATACGATGACATGCATCAACCAATTCAGCGATCCTGACCACCTGATCCCGTTAGTCGCTTTTGACGACAAGCATAGTCGCCTCTAACGGTAAGCATGGGTTGCTGAAGACCTATTCTAACCCGGATCTTCACGGGTCGAACACAAAAGTAAATATGCAGTTTGAATAGATCCAATCCTCTGTTGCATAATGGTAGTGTATCTATGTACAAACTGCATATATTCGAGTATAGGCCAAAGCAAACCAATGGTGGGATTATTTCCGAGTTGAGTGTGCTGATAAGATATGATTATTCATTCTGTTCAGTCTATCGTCAGGGGGGTTTCATGTTCTAACAGTACATTCATCATATACTGAAAACGTTATCTGTATCAGACATACACGTACAACAAAACCTAATCCCCTTTACTTCCTTGCGGTGACACCAGCCTTAGACTTCATCAAACCCCAGCTTATGAAATGAAACGGATTTTACATTAGGTGGGAAAGGTCATAAAATATTTACGACCGATTGTCTATTTACCACCTCAACACGACTCGCGGATACGTCCCGTCGTGTCGTACCAACTTCAAAATGAATTATTAATGCATTTCATTCACGCTGAGCTATCAATAAGCCGCATGTTTCCATTCATGGAGGCCTGACGGGATTCTGAGTCTCGCAGCTCCTCATAACATACACGTTTTATCTCTGACTTCCGGGTGGGGAGGCCGACGCAAGTGTCACTGGGTCCTGAGGCGTGTCAAAAGGGCTGACAGCATTGATATTTCATTGAGCGCTTTGTCATCACTGTGTGGCTATGTATGTAGAACATTTGTAAAAGACCAGATGAATCGGTTGGGCTTGTTAACCCTTTAAACAATGTTGCAGTCATGTCAGTGCAAGAGAGCGAGCACATACTGTTTATTATATCTCAATGTTATTATGGTAAATACCTTGGCCCCAATCACCACTGTTGCTTAGTTTCGGGGCATGAGGGGCCCAGGGGTCTAAGACAGTTCATCGTGCAGAACTGCGTCCTTTGGGCACGCCAGAAACATATGACCGTGTGTTCGAATCCCGGTTGGTCCCGATTATGTTTCTAGGTTTGTCAGCACCATTCCCGTTCTCGTGGGTTTCACCTAACTGGTAAACGTCTATGACCTGAATGACATCAAGCTGACACGCCGCCATCTTCCCGAAGCAAGGGAACTATCTGACATAAAACTGGAATGCTGTTGAAAACTTTGCCCAGCAGTTCGCGCAGTCATGAAAGTAAGTTGATTGGACTGCTATGTTTAGCGTTGTTATACTCGGGCTCAAAACGAAGCCATGGTAGCAACTGGGTCCAGGGTTTTTAATATAATAGAATGGAGATATAATACACTGGAAAATCGAGGATGTCTGCATCCCCACTATCAGAAAGTTTCTCGCTTAACCATACAGCCCGAACGCCATAGTATTCACAAACGTCTTCAGCGCCGTTTGAAGTTTTGCTTTATCAGCCAATCTCTACACCAAGTCTGGCGTACTGCGGTTTGTACAGACACGGTCTTATCTGAGGAAGTTCCATCAAATCACAGCATTGATTTATATGGTATGTTTTGGCTGGGTGGTTTAAAAAGCAAGGAGATATGATACACGTGTCCCGGGAAAATGGTTCTGTCGGAGAGACAGTGGGAGTTAGTTGATGATGAAGACGCATGTGTAGCTTCAAGCTGTGTCTTATACATACATCAATGTGGGCATCCGGTTATAATACGTCCCCAACAACCTGTGCTAGTCGTAAGAGGCGGCTAAGTAGGCCGGGTGGTCTGGCTAAGTGACTTCGTTAAATGGGCGTGGTCATACCCTGGGTCTGGTCCACACTCGATTATTTAGGGGTCGTCATGTCGCTGGAATAATGCTGAGTGTGGTATTAAACAAACAAATGTGTAGACATGGGGTTCTCGTTGCTATATCGGGTAGGGTTGAAGGTAAAGTGTTCGCTCATTATGCTGAAGACCTGGTTCGAATCTCCAAGTGGTCATTTTTGAAAACCATTACAGCGGTTTTCCCTATCGTGATATGCATTGCAGATATCTTCCCCAATGTGTATGCAAACAGACTTTTAATAATATTTATTTGTCTGATGATCCTCTTGTGAAGCATGTCAAGACTCATGATGAAAACAAGGCATTCCACAGTTTTCTTAAACGAGCCAAGGATGTGGGACATAATCTCAATGTCAGTGTTGATTTTGTTTATGGTTCTGTACTGCTGGTACAGAAATGAGTGTCAACCAAGTGAAGTGCCATATCAAATCGGCCAAGACTCAAGGAGAGGCTATCTGAACGACCACTGCATCGAGTTATGTGCAGTGTGTTGAGATCAGCAACCCTGCAGAGTCCTCCGCTTGGATGAAGTCGGTTGGCCTGAAAAGTGAAACAGGAGGCTTTCTGTTTGCTGCTCAGGGCCAGTCACTTCCCACTCGAAACCGTCAATGTGTGATTTGGCATCAACATGTAAATATGAAATGTAGATTATACAATGAATTTAATGAGACTGTCCGGTACATTGTCAGGTGATGCCCCGCTTTGGGATAAACACAGTATCTTAAACGACATGATGTTGTAGCTAGATCATTTTATTACCGCCTTCGCCATGCTTGTGGTTTTGACACAGAGGTCCATCCATGGTACGACCCGGATATGTAGAGGGCGTCATGGAAAATGATAAATACAAAATCCTTTGGAATAGGCCCGTTTACAGCCTCAGAAGTATCCAGGCCTACAAACCGGATCTTGTCCTTTTTGAAAAATCCAATGAAATCATTTATATCATTGAATTGTCTGTCCCTTTTGACACTAATGCGATTGAAAAGATTGAGGAAAAACATCGCAAATACGGGGACCTCGCTTTCGAAATGTCATGCTCGCATCCCAAGTACCAAGTTGTACGACTCCCCATTGTTCTCGGTGCCTTAGGTTTGGTACCTCCCAATCTGTTGACTGACATTAGGGGAGAGTACCCGTGTTTGCTACCAGGAATACAGCCCGTCTGACAATCTGGGTAATGCAGAAGGCTGCAGTGTTGGGGAGTCCTGGAAGAAGTCCCATTCGCTGTCTGGGCTGCGTGTAGAGGGGGCAAGGTCCCTGAGCTGATGATGAGCTTAACCAGCCTGACTGTGCCAGGATCACCCAAACCCTCTTTTTTGCATTTTTTATTTTAATCTGTAAATAATAATAATAATAATAATAATAATAATGAAGTGCATATCTATAATGCGACAGATCAACAACCTAAAGCATGCCCAATTTCATTCTCAACTCCATGGGGAGTATACAAACCAAGCTGCCTGTGAGGCGCTAGAAAGGTTAACAGGCACATTACCATCTCATTCTACCGGGCACCCATTCACTGACGGGGGAACTGAGACATATTTCGAACCTCTTTACTTGCGTCAGGAGACACCACTTGTGCTCTAGTGTCGGGCAGGACAGACGCCCTGGAAACCCTCCGGGGTCGGACTGCAAAACACGGATACCAATCCATCTACTTTCCGCCACCAACGCGACTTAACTTCGCCTGATCTGTGTCCATTACGATGTACACTATATGTCAAATTCATGCATTGAATAAAGTAGCACACATTACCATGACACCGTTTTTTTTATCAAATATTTAATTCAAAATAATAAATGAGGAGTAAGTTTCTCCAGCAAGGCAAGTCGCGGGTCACGTCATCCGGCAGTTCTGGAGACGAATTGGAAATGCACAAACCGTCGGACGACGTCCCACGAATTATTGCGCACAAGCTCTCCACGATGTTGATGTGAGCCTGGACGTTCACGGCCACGTTCCTGATGCACTACTAAACTACATTCAGAAGGTGGGTCACATGGTACGTAGTTCATATGCAGTACGATAAGTGCAGTAAGGAAACGTGCCCTTTTACACAGAGAAATAAAAACAATGAAACAAACTTTGCTCATTAAAATACATTTTTCAATTCAGGGCTGTCGTTTTACGTTTTTAAAATGGGTAGAGATACTTCAGTCATTCTGTGGATGATACTCAAGAATGCACAAAAAGAGTTAAATCAGCTTAAGAAAAAACCCAGAGCTGAATAACTTTCGAGTGTAATTGCCATTCAATTAAACCTCCCTTTCCATGACAATGACTATTTTATTAATTACAACAAGATTCAAAGTTAACAAAAAGAGACTTAAAACGCAGTCTATTGTATGTTTTAAGGAAATTGTCAAACATGTCAGTTTTCGAAAGCAATAATGGGGTCAGTGTCGTTATATGTCGACATTATCATTGATTTATGGGCCTTTTAAAGATCCACCGAACCTGCAATATTACCTATAACAAGAGTGAGTGAGTTGGGTTTAACGTCGCTTTTAACAGTATAACAGTCATATCGCGGCGTGTCAGCTTAATGTGGGAGGAAAGCCCGAAGAGATGCAGGTCTCAGACGTTGTTTACCACTTCGGTGAAACCAACGAGCGCGGGTATGGTGCTGACAAACCTAGAAACAGAATCGGGGCGAGCCGGGATTCGCACCCACAACTAGAGGACACAGCGTATCGCGGCGCCTTAGACGACTGGGCCACCCGTGCCCCCACCGTTATCAGAGAAGTCTCTATCGACGATCTGCAGCAATTCCTTGAAATGTCTGTCATGCTCTGACATAGTTCAACCCTCCCATTTCAAGCTGGGGACACGGGTGGCCCAGTCGTCTAAGGCGCCGCGATTCGCTGTGCAGAGTTGCGTCCCTTGGGCACGCCAGAAACCTATGATTGTTGGTTCGAATCCCGGTTCGCCCCGATTATGTTTCTAGGTTTGTCAGCACCATACCCGTGCTCGTGGGTTTCACCGAAGTGGTAAACAACGTCTGAGACCTGCATCACTTCGGGCTTTCCTCCCACATTAAGCTGACACGCCGCGATATGACTGTTATACTGTTAAAAGCAGCGTTAAACCCAACTCACTCACTCATCCCATTTCAAGCTGTGCGTGAGGAAAGGGGAGCAATTAATAGATAATTCAATTTGAAATAATAAATACATACAACATATCCCCAATTCTGTTGCAATGTTTTCTCTGAACGCCATAAATATTAAGGGCCAGTATCTACTGTACAATATCCCTTATCAGTCAGCTTAAATCTTTGATAAAATTTAAAAAAATATATGCATAATTGTGCAGTGTATTGACATGTGCGGGATACACACGATGCGAAAATCAATTATGAAGTCGAGGTTGTTTCCGGTGGAGATACTCCACCATGTCTGACAGAGCACCTGCAAGCATTAAGCTGCGATACAACTATCTAAAATACTTCCCATATGTAAACAATTGCCCACATTGTATGATTAGTGGAAGTCGGGTTTCAGTATACATGATCATTACGTAAAGATACGCAACGACATAGTGGTGTCGAGAGTGCTGTAACGGTAAACAGCTAAACAGTGAAGTGAACTCCTAATGCCGATAATATAGATTTGCAAAAGTCTGTGAGAAAATGATTATTACGTAGTTGACATTATAATTCCTATGTTATATAAATATTAAGAACAAGTTGTCCCTACAAAAGATTGTGTCTGCTTATTAATACTTGCCTTGCTTATGTCTGGCTTCAGAAATTACTGATCTTATTCAACAGGGCATCATGCAATATTCGACTGTCACATGAAGTATGACATCAATATTTGCAATTTAAATGACACTGGGCGCCAGTATTCGCCCGTCACTTGACGCTGGGCGCCAGTATTCGCCCGTTGCATGACTCTGGGCGTCAGTATTCGCCCGTCACATGACGCTAGGCGCCAGTGTTTGCCCGTCACATGACGCTGTGCACCAGTATTCGCCCGTCACATGACGCTTGGCGCCAGTATTCGCCCGTCACATGACGCTGGGCGTCAGTATTCGCCCGTCACATGACGCTGTGCACCAGTATTCGTCCGTCACATGACGCTGTGCACCAGTATTCGCCCGTCACATGACGCTGGGCGTCAGTATTCGCCCGTCACATGACGCTGTGCATCAGTAGTCGCCCGTCACATGACGCTGTGCGCCAGTATTCGCCCGTCACATGACGTTTGGCACCAGTATTCGCCCGTCACATGACGCCGGGCGCCAGTATTCGCACGTCACATGACGCTGGGCGCTAGTATTCGCGCGTCACATGACGCTGAGCACCAGTATTCGCCCGTCACATGACGCTGGGCAACAAATTATACAGTTCTTTGACACTAGTACAAAGCACAACTAGCAATTGTGTTTGACGTGGAAATGACTTGTTAATATTGACAGTCAACGTACTTATATTACATTATTACAGCGACATTTTGAAAGTTGAAGAGCCTTCGGCTAAGGGATGTGACGACAATCACCCTCAACACACATCCACAGGGGCTAGACTCACACAGTGTTGCGTTTGTTTGCATACTAAGCATAGCTCGGGTTGTAGTAAGGTAGCCGAATTAACAAGCCATAATGTTGAGCGGAAATGAAGCAAGGTTAAGCTTAAGGCATCTAGCGGTATCAGTCAACTCACGCCACCCACGAGAATCAATGACAGTAGAAGTAGCAAGATATAGCACGGTGCTCGCACGTCCTTGGCATCGCGCAGCCACACTCCGACAAATGAAGCGACGAGGCTATGTAGATCGGCGCGCAGACCATGTGCGTCATCAGGTTGTATATTGTAAAAGTCAATTTCTTTGTCGGCTGCAACGTATACATGCCGGCGTGCGGCGATTTGCCGCGGATAATTCTGAACTTTGAGAGTTTAGACTGTAGTTTCAAATTGACACTATCGAATTAAACTTGACTTGGGGCAAAACCCGAGTTGACGTTATTCCCGATGTTCAGACCACACGACACAGGTCCGGAGTGTGTGAAAATACGTTTAGTTTGGAAAGTAGGAAGGACGGAATGAAGACAATGACGTTCTGTTTGGGATCATGGGAAACCGATTTCATCTGAAGTAAATTTAATCCTTGATGCAGTATCTCGTTATTCGGTATCTCGACTGTCAACTCTGATGAAAACAGAACGGTCGGTGTTAATGAGGTTACAACCAGCCAATACTTAAGACATTGCCAAATATAAGAGTTATTCTCTTTAAACGTTTTAAAGGTTGGGAATATTTCATTTACATAACATATTTCATATAACTGGATTTTTCCTTTCCTCTTAAAACAGATGGCTCTACACCAGAATGGATTGTCTGGTAAAAGAAAGTCTACAGTTGAACATTAGATTTGACCAAACCATTACAGACGTTAGTGCACTATGTATTTCATAAACCCTTGTAAAGTATTTGATTTTCTCATATAATTAAACTCTTTGGTTTATGATTATCAAAACTGATAACAGTGTCATAAAGACACACATTGTAACGCTATTCCCAGTACGAGGGATTTTACAGCACTTCGGTTGTGGAATACACCAGTCCATTGGACACTCGGGCATATTTAATGGTGATCCTGCGTTATAACCATACAAATGATTAAATTTTGGAAATATATTACAATTCGCTGTTCCGAGGATCCAAATACTAGGTTGCAGTCGATGTGTTGGAATCCAGCGCTGGACTGCGTACAACTGAACTACAGAGGCGAGAATCAAATATTGACCAGTTGTCTCAACAATTCTTTAACCTTCTAGTAAGTTACACAAAACCTGATTTGAAGAGGTGAGGTGCAATGGGGTTTAACGTCGCGTCCAAGATTATTTAACTTATATAGCGACGTGCATGCACGTGTGTGTGTGGCTGCTTGTACTAGTCCGGAATGATGCCGATTTATAGTGCTAGCTCACTGAGATACCATGCCGTAGCTTAACATGAATACCCCACTCAGACACAGCATACTGACTCCGAGCCGACCAGTCCTTGTTTTAGCCCCTTGATGCCGAGCGCCAGACAGGGTAACAACAAGTACCCTCTTTTAACGTCTTTGGTATGACGCGTCCGGGGATCGAACCCCGGACCTTCCGCTCCCCGGGCGGACGCTCTACCACTAGGCCACGGAGGCGGTCTGATCTGAAGAATATGAATCCCAATATCTTGATCGTATATAGATGCATTTAATCATTTATTTAAATCTGCCTCAATTAATGCCATTCAAAAGTAGCTTCTGACCACTTTGCTTAAATATTGCAAAAATAATAAGTTGCTTGGCACTTGACATAATCCTGAAATGTCTGGGCTAATAAATATTCACTGTAACATACTAGGCCATACTCAAAGAAAGAAATAAGAAAACGGCTATAAATTCAATCGCTTGTGTGGCATGAATGTCCAAATGCACTCAGAAAATAACCTATGATTGTTTTAATGGAGTGAATACAGTCACTGACATTTCAATAGCAATTTTATTGGACAGGGCAGTTAACACTAATCTAGATTGCTCTATGACTTTGTTACCCAAGATTTTTCTTATCAGTATTAGGCTGTCAGACATACAGTGCCAATGGTTGACACATTTAGCCTTTCTGTTTCCACCAGTATTACAGTATAAAATCTATGACTATAATGTCTCCAAATGCCACTCTACCTGTTTCCATGTGAATGGAGGCAGATATCTAAATCTACACGCCAGTCAGCTCTAATACCATTACTATTGATCTAGCACAATGCAAGCCTAAGTACATTTAAGTGCGGTTAGCTGACCAAAGAAATACATAGCCTTAGTGAAGACCTTAAGTGATGGAAGTCACATCGGTACAAATTGCAGGCTAGATATTTAGAAGAGTCGGCGTCTTTGAAGTAGAGAGATGCAAAGTTGCCTTGTACGTCAGTACGGTACACGCTATACCAACCACCTACGTATTTAGTCTCCTAACTGAATTACAGGCGACGAGTCTACGTGTGAGCAGCGGATTACTTCTCGGAGACAAAGGTGTTGCCATATGTTGCGAGTAATGTGAAACTGAGGGCACGGTGGCTTGTCGACCGAGGCGATGAAATTCGCCGTGCAGAGTTGCGTCCCTTATGCGTGCGAAGATCCTATGATCATGAGTTCGAACCCAAAGTTCGCCCTCGTTATGATCCTTGGTTTCGTGCATAGGTATAGCGCGTCTAGTGAGTGAGTGAGTTGGGTTTAACGCCGCTTTTTACAGTATTCCAGTTATATCGCGGCGTGTCAGCTTAATGTGGGAGGAAAGCCCGAAGTGATGCAGGTCTTAGACGTTTACCACTTCGGTGAAACCCACGAGCACGGGTATGGTGCTGACAAACCTAGAAACATAATCGGGGCGAACCGGGATTCGAACCAACAATCATAGGTTTCTGGTGCCCAAGGGACGCAACTCTGCACAGCGAATCGCGGCGCCTTAGACGACTGGGCCACCCGTGTCCCCGAATAGCGCGTCTAAGACAGAGTGAGTGAGTTATATCACGGCGTGTCAGCTAAATGTTTATTGACGCACTCAGCAATATTCCAGCTATATGACGGCGGTCCGTAAATAATCGAGTCTGAACCAGACAATCCAGTGAGTGACATCATGAGCATCGATCCACGCAGCTGGAATATGATGACATGCATCAACCAAGACAGCGAGTCTGACCACCTGATCCCGTTAGTCGCCTCTTACGACAAACATAGTCGTCTTTTACGGCAGGAATGGGTTGCTGAAGACCTATTCTTCCTCGGATCTTCACGGGTCTCACTCTTGTTATGGGTTGTTTTGCATTCAATTTTATATTACAAGTAAATGTTGTGTAGACTTATTCCTATTTTATCGGATTTTCTTTTAAATATGAAAACCGTGTCGCTGGAATTTCTCAGTATTTCCGGTGTTCCCTAAAAGTATATAAAATGAGAATGCGTTTACAAACATGAAGAGCCTGTTTAAACTGTTTTAGATCACTGCCTATTTCTTTCACACATTGACCAAGCATAGCCGAGAGATTCTTATCGAATCTAGATCGAGTCGTAAGAAGGAAGGACAAGTCTGTTCTTTGTTGCCCTTTCTTGAACATTTCATAGCTACTTTCTCAAAATGTTTCCAGGCTGAAAACAGTTGCCGAAACACTGCGAAATGTAAGGTACAAACACAGGTATGATACGACCACTATCAAATACATCATGATTGAAAAAACATTTTTGGGTTGTTTAATTTTAGCCACCATCAAACATGGGTGCATACTTTCGTTTGTCCAGCAGATTAGTATGGAACATACAGCTGCAAATAATTACCAGAGAGATTAACATACGACCTGCGAGGAATGTCGGATTAAGTGGAGCCAGTGACGAGGAACTTTCAGCAGATAATCCACGAATGACAGATGAATTGGGAATAGGTTAGTCTTCATATTACCCTGAGTCCTTTTTCTGAGAAAATGTAGAAAAAGATGGGTTTCCTGGTCTGTAGTGAGGACATCTCATTTGGCCTGTTGTTGGAATGAATCGTTTAATAGGCATTACTTAGAACTTGACGGATGACAAAGTAGACACAATTTAAGTTGGATATCAACTTCTTTATTTACTGTAAAGGCGACGTTTCGGTATAGATCATTATACCGTTGTCAAATAGTATAAGATCTATACCGAAACGTTGCCTTGACAGTAATTATAGAAGTTGTTATTCATAAATTGTGTATACTTTGTATTGTTTGAACTTTCCATAAAATCGTTTGCGTAGTCATGAACAGTTTCGACAACAGTGACGTCATGTTTCTATGAAAAAGGAACAATGTGAACGAACGAGCTAGCCAATCAGCAAATAGCAAAAATTCTTGAAAATACCATATGCGTAATACAATCCTTTAACTACCACTTTCAATCTGAAGCCATGGTCATATTGTAAATGAAAATGCAAAATACGCGTATATGAAAAAAAAACAGGATGAAGTGTTTCGCAATTACCACTCAAAGTGGTTGTCCTGAAGTGCAGATAGTGCACGGGTGTCTAGAACATTCTGGGGATATTTAAAGGAACATACATGTATTTCCCTCTAGATCCTAGCACTGTGTCACTGTGTCAAATCCAGTCAGGTGATCAATCTACAATACAAATTTCTCCTGGGACCCGCAGGCAAATAGTTCTTGGTCTGCCAGTCAACAGAGTAATATCAGATTGTGATTCCAAGAACGGTTCCATTGGCGAGTTCCGTTTACGGTTAGGCTTCTTGATGAAACAAGGTCGCGCTGAGATGATATGGGTTGAATGATGTAGTACCTCAATAGCACTCAGAGAAATGGCCATCTCCCTTGTGTATCGGTTTCATTCAAAAGTAGAGTTCGTGAATAGACTCCTTCCAACAAGCACCGTGTGACGTACAGCACGACGTGCCGGTAGTCTACGTGCCGGTGGTCTGGTCTGAGGGATGGCAGGGATTTCAGTTGTTAAGAGTGATAACGTTGTTTGATATGCTCCTTTTCGAAATTAAAACAAATTGTGAGTGTCTGTAATCCATGTTTGGAATAGAACCCGAACCCTTATGCGTGGCCAGCGAACACATTCACCGGTCGGCTACCATGTTCCGTAGCAAACATATGAAATGTGTGAGAAAGTCCAATGATTCAATTATATAATAATGAATGATATGCGCTGTAGCAGCTATACATTTGCAAAAACATTCTGTGAGTGAGTGAGCTGGGTTTAACGCCGCTTTGAAAGTATTCCAGTTATATTACAGCGCATCAGCTTGATGTTGGAGGAAAGCCCAAAGTGATGCAGGTCTTAGACGAGTATGACGAGCATGGGTATGGTACTGACAAACCTGGAAACATATACTCACAGGTTCCTGGCATCTCTAAGGGACGCAACTCTGCAAAACGAATTGCAGCGCTATAGATGTCTAGGCCACCCGTGCAATCAATTTGTTTTCATGTATACATACATGTTCACATAACCACACAGGGGATGTGTATTCATCACCAACACACACACACACACTCACACACACACTCACACACACACACACACACACACACACACACACACACACACACACACACACACACACACACACATACACACACACACACATACACACACACACACACAAACCACATAAATGATGATAGTAATGAAAACAATAACAATAAGATTTAAAATAATGTCGTTACTGCCCGGTATCCACACATGTTCATGGAGGTACTTAATTCTCTGGTCAATGGATAGATGTGCATATACATTTCATTCTCAGCTCCCAGGGGAGTATGCAAAACAAGCCGCCTGTAATACAATTAAGGTGTTGCATTCACATTATCATCTCATTATATTGGGTCCACATTCACTGATTGGCGAACAGAGGCGAATTTCGAACAAGGGTTAGGACCCATCCACCTCTTCTCCGGCGCCAACTGACTTGTGTGTGACCTGGGCGCTGTGCACATGGCCACGTGCCACCGCTATAGGTAGATCGATGTCAATTGCAGTGAAATATACTAGCTAGAATCACTGATCACCAATAATAGGAGGCCGTTGTTCCCCAGGGGTCAAAGACCAGCACTGGTGGTCTCTACATCAATGTTACAAATGGTTCGACAAGATTAATTTAACTGGACACATGGCCTAACTCTGACCAAATGGACATTGGTCAGCCTAATTAATCAGACAGCCTCGGCAAGGAGTCGTGTATCAGGTTCGTGCTCGGCCTGCGAAGCTCCTAACCCGGACACCTAAACCTTTACTTGTGTTTAAGATGACGAAATGTAGCGGGCAGATGTTTCCTTCATCATAAAACTATGGACTGTGGGTTATTGCTTTACATATGAACATTAACCACTAACCACACGTGTGTGAATGGCTGTTTACTATCAGAACCAAACAATGCGCTGAAACAAAGTGTCCCTACCATTTGAATGCAGGCTGTGTGTAATTTGTGAATGCGATTTTACCTACCAATTGTAAAGAGAGTGAGTGAGTGAGTATGGTTTTACGCCGCTTTTAGCAGTATTCCAGCAATATCACGGCGGGGGACACCGGAAAATGGGCTGCACACATTGTACCCATGTGGAGAATCAAACCCGGGTCTTCGGCGTGACGAGCCAACGCTTCAACCACCAGGCTACCCCACCGCCCGTTGTAAAGAGAGAGAGTGAGCGATCGATCGAGGGAGTGAGTGGGGTGATGGATGGATGATTGTATGAGTTGAGGGGGTAAGGTGAGTGAGTGAGGTATAGTGTTATAGAAAGTGTTGTAGCAAATGTACCACGTGGTGAGACACGTGTGTGAGTATGAGTATGGTTTTACCCCGCTTTTAGCCATATTCCAGCAATATCACGGCGAGGGACACCAGAAATGTGCTTCACACATTGTAACCCTGTCGGGAATCGAACCCGGGTGCTCGGCGTGACGAGCGAACGCTTTAACCACTAGGCTACCCGACCGCCCCACTACGATATGATTTCACACATAACAATAACAGCAACACTTTTGGGCATCGAACTCGGGTCTTCGGCGAGAGCAGCAAACGTTTTTGGTCACATGCAGCAATCGAGTGAGTGAATGAGTGAGTATCGGTTTTAGTCGCCTATAGCGATCATCATGCAATACCCGGCGGGGGATGAATTCACACATTAAATCTATATGGGGAGGCGAACCCATAAAGTAGAACTGGAGAAGGAACAGATGAAAATGCTACCCCTTACCCAGAATCCCCAGAAACAATAACATTGTGTGAGGTTAGCAAGATCATAACATAGAATATATCAGTGGGAACAGGAAGAAAACACCGTATGGTAATCACCTACAGGTACTGAAGTTATATTCAACGGAATTTAACATTGGCAGGGTTTTTAGAGATAATTTTTTTCATCCAAATCGAAAATATATGATGTTAACATCCATTACCATGGTAACAGTACGCGTTACATCAATCTAAAATCCGATACAATTAATTTTGAACACATATATTTCATTTTATATATTTTAAACAACACCGATCGATTTGTTGGGATTTAATAGAAGAAAGAAGTGTGAAATCATATAACACTGCTATTCTGGTGAATCATTGTGCGCTGTGAAGAGCCTGTGTCATTCCAACCGCAGCTGATGAATTAAGAAACAAAATACAACTTCAGCATAATATTAAGCCAACAGAATAACAATTCCCTAAAACAAGACATTGTTTTGTCCGAAAAAAATTGCAAAAACTGTTTATGGTAGGTTTACCATTATACCATTCAAATTGGCACCATTTCTTAGCTGGGTACCTGTCGCCGAAGCAGACCGTGCTAAATATAGACCTATAGAACGCTACCATAAAAGGTAAAACATAAGAGTTGACTCAAACAGCGCCAGTGCCATCATGCCTTCAATGTCTCGTGTTTGGCTTAAAATAGAACAGATAACGGAATGATGTCTCCCTATGTATTAGAAACTGGAAACCTGCTGCTATTTCTTAACAAAGGTCATACACGCTCAGTGTTCTCAAGAGAGGGAACATGTTTCCGATAATTTGTATTCATTACACACAGGGTACGTATAGCGATAGCTGCTCAGGAGATTTTTTTCACAAAACCACAGGTGGTGGCTTAATGTTTCACGTTACAGAATTCTGGTAGCATGCAGATGCTGTATGGCCTGGGGCAAATAATTTAATTTTTGTTTAAAAAAAGTACATTTAAAGAGTGCTAAGACTTAACAACACGCTATGTGAAGCTACACATTGATCACCCTATCCTAGATCACCTGTCTTTGTTATTGCTGAAAAAGGCGTGTGAGAAAAGGAAATTTTATAGCGGCAACGGACAAGCACATTCTGTCTGTCTGTAAGCTGATATAAATATGTGGTATATAAATAAAAGCGACAAAACCCTTCCCATATTCATAACAAATCTCTGCTAAAAGCATAATCGATTGTACGATTCCGACTATATCATGAGCATGTGTTTATGGATCACTATCAAATAGTGATCATACCAGGTGATCGTGAAAAGGTGAGCGTATCCTCACCGGTGGAACTCGTCACAAACACACCCAAAGGCAAGTCAAATGTTAACCTGAAAAAAACACGGGAACATTTTGGTCACTGATGCGTCAGATTTAGAAATGTATTCTACGTGTCAATAAGGTGAGTGATACAGAACCGTTTGTAGATATCGTTTAACATAGCGAGGACAGAAACGTCGTGAAAGTATTCCGCGACAGGCTGTTGTGGTTGTGTGAAATAGGATACTGGATCCTTCCTTTGGAAAAATGAACTTACTCGTGGTTGTGTAAGTGTGATATCTGGCATATTGTAGTCATGTGTATTTTAAATACCGGAATCCACTGACCACCCGATCCCGTTAGTCGCCTTATACGACTATGCTTGTCGTAAGAGGCAACTAAGGGGATCGGGTGGTCAGGCTCGCTGACTTGGTTGATGCATATCATTGTATCCCAATTGTGTGGATCGATGCTCATGATGTCAATTACTGGATTGTCTGGTCCAGACTTGATTATTTACCGCCGTCATATAGCTGGAATATTGCTGAGTGCGTCGTCTAACAACAAACAAACAAACAAACAAACAAACAAACAAAACTAAAAGACCTACAGTTGTTATAGCGGTTATCATGTGTATATCTATCGAAAAAAATCCTTTTGGACGTTTTCTTAAAATATTGACTAAACAATAGATTCAACAGTTAAAGTGTCATCAGGGGCGCAACTAGGCTAATTTTAAGTGTAAGCATGACCAATGTACGAGGGCTCGAAGCACCCGAGTGGGCTAAGTGGGGTTGGGGGCATATAGTATAGTTATATGAAATCTCCTTATAACTATACTTACTAGTATTTCTTCAAATTATTTCCTATAAGTTTTCGAAACTTCATTACTGATATCTCAATGCAAGATGAACCTAAAATACAACAAAGGTCTTTTTTATATTTTTTAATTCAACTTTGAAATAAACACTGAACACACATTTTGATTTTTATCACAACAATGAAATACACATTAAATATAAAGTTACCAAGTCATGGACAGAATTGCAGAATCTTGATCTTTGAATTAACGTTGAAATGTTTGTGACAAATCAGTTATAATTCAAAACTTAGGGCAATTCCACCAAAGTCGTCAGTCACTTTGTCAACGTCAATGTCAATGCCAGTGTCCTTGTGGAGTGCCTAAGGGCTCATCCTCTCTTTGGTCATTGTTGACCTGAGGTATGTCTTGATCTGCCTCATTGCGCTGATCAAACGTTCTATAGTGGCAGAACACAAAGGCATGGTGACCAGGATATAGATATAGATCCTCAGTGGCCTCACACAACTTGATAAACCATCTACCACCATAATCCTTAAGTGCTTAAATATTCCGATTTTCAAGTTAGGCATTATATATCATGTTCGACCGCGTAGAGTTTCAATTAATAATTTACTGTATAGATGGTAAATTGAGGTTTACTTATTTTTAGAAAGAAAATGTGTTTTTTTTCTTATTTGTAAGCAACTGCTTTTCGGCTACAATGGTAGTTCCGCCCCTGATCATGGGAGATGGAGTAAACAGTTTAACATCTGAGGTATATTTACTCATTACCATACGTTCGTGATGCTGTTTTACACATTAGTCAGCAATATCCCAGCTATACCACGACGATCTGCAGATAATCACATCTGGAGAAGGAAAACCGATGGTTGATGGCATGAACAATTTTAGAAAAATCCACACATTCACTATCTTTTACCTCTTACGCTCAGTGAAAAATGTTTCGGCAGATAATCAAGACTGGTTATTCTCTGGCGTTGCCGTTTTAAATTAACTTACATTCAATTTATATGAGTTAAAGGAAAATAAAGCGAGCAGGAGTTCTGAGGTATTTGGTGCCAATTGACCACAATCTATAGTCACTATATGTTAATATCACTTTCCCTAAAGTCAGCTTTGACTTGTAACTTGGCTCACACACGTCGTTGTGAAAACACGAAACGCTATTACAACCAACTCTCACGCTCCCTAAATTATGACCATTTCTAATCTCTCCCCCTGGATGTATAGTGCGTGTCGTGCCATCAGTCCAACACAGATATTTACGGGCTGTTTAAAATGCATATATCTGTCAGTAATTACAACTCACTTTAACAGTCGGGAGACATTTGTTGGTACACTACAGTTCAAAATAGAATTCCCCTCAACAACTAAGGCACGTATTGTTTACTACTAGTCAAACACAAACATCGTCGATCGCGACCATGAAGCGAAGTGTTTGAGACCCAATCGCATTGTGGGAACGTTTGCTTTGAACAACACTGTAATAATCCTACAACACGGGTTCAGTAACCTTGTATAAGTCTAGGCAGGACGTGTTGTATCTTGGCGTTATGTGGCGGAGGAAAGCACAATTGGCGGGTATCCAGTCCTACCTTGTAATTTCCCCCAGTGTTCCCCATTTGCTACCGTTCTTACCTCACGACAGTTCAGACAACGAGTACTAATAGCAGAGTGGCCAACTGAAGCTGTCAAGATTCATTGTGTCAAGACTTGTCGTGTGGGGAAGAGTACGTTAGGTGGGATTCCCTATCTATCTACATACAATGTAATTACCACTACTGCCAACAAATTTGCTTAGTGAGCTATAAAGTTAAAAATACCTTTCTACTTAATATAGTGGAATAAATGGTCGAAAGTTGTCGGCGTAGACGATAGGGAAGTATGTTAACGAAGGTTAATTTCGCTTTTATTGCACTCTCCCATACGGGTTTACTCCCCAGTCGAGAGTGCAGGTCCCTTGACTGGTGAGTTAAGTGGAACTGATGTAACAGCTTTTAACAGTCTTGTAGCAATACCAGCCTTGGGGTCAGAACACCACTGGTCAACTGAATTATTGACCTTTGTGTATTAATGATAAGCACAACATAATTAAGCGAGTTAATGCCGCTTTTAAGTTCAGTCACGGCGTGTCAGTTTGGTGGAAAGCCCAAAGTGATCCAGGTCGAAGAGGTTTACTACGTAACTGAAACACACCAGGACGAATACGGCGCTGACAAACCCAAGGATCACACACCAGGACGAATACGGCGCTGACAAACCCAAGGATCACACACCAGGACGAATACGGTGCTGACAAACTCAAGGATCACACACCAGGGCGAATACAGTGCTGACAAACCCAAGGATTACACGCCAGGGCGAATACGGTGCTGACAAATCCAAGGATTACACACCAGGGCGAATACAGTGCTGATATACCCAAGGATCACACACGAGGACGAATACGGTGCTGATATACCCAAGGATCACATTCCAGGACGAATACAGTGCTGACAAACCCAAGGATTACACGCCAGGGCGAATACGGTTCTGACAAACCCAAGGATCACACACCAGGGCGAATACGGTGCTGACAAACCCAAGGATCACACACCAGGACGGTTACGGTGCTGACAAACCCAAGGATCACACACAAGGACGGTTACGGTGCTCATATACCAAAGGATCACACACCAGGGCGAATACGGTGCTGACAAACCAAAGGATCACACACCAGGACGGTTACGGTGCTGACAAACCCGAGGATCACACACAAGGACGGTTACGGTGCTCATATACCAAAGGATCACACACCAGGGCGAATACGGTGCTGACAACCCAAAGGATCACACACCAGAACGAATACGGTGCTGACAAATCCAAGGATTACACACCAGGGCGAATACAGTGCTGATATACCCAAGGATCACACACGAGGACGAATACGGTGCTGATATACCCAAGGATCACATTCCAGGACGAATACAGTGCTGACAAACCCAAGGATTACACGCCAGGGCGAATACGGTTCTGACAAACCCAAGGATCACACACCAGGGCCAATACGGTGCTGACAAACCCAAGGATCACACACCAGGACGGTTACGGTGCTGACAAACCCAAGGATCACACACAAGGACGGTTACGGTGCTCATATACCAAAGGATCACACACCAGGGCGAATACGGTGCTGACAAACCAAAGGATCACACACCAGAACGAATACGGTGCTGACAAACCCGAGGATCACACACAAGGACGAATTTGGTGACGAGAATATTGACCCAACGAATATACGAAGAATGGCTGAAAAGTTATGAACCTGACAACGAAGTCTGTACAGTACACTCTTAACAGTTTGTATGTATCCGCGGCATTTGATCCAAATACACAATCAGGCAGCATATTCTTCAGGCATCGAAGTAACTAGTATGCTCTGTTGATGAAAATGGACAAAACCGGCTACCGCTCTGTCATAAAGTCTATCAATCTGACCTCCAACAACCATCCACGCGGACATGGAGTCAACGTTAGGGGGAGATGCGCCTTTCTTTGCCACTGTTAGAGAAGGACAGAGTTTAAAGGGGAAGAGGGAGCTTCAAACTCAGGAAGACCTTCAACTGCCACCACTAAGGAAAATTTTGACTCGCATCACCACATAGCCAAAACATTAGACAACCTTCATGTGAGAGTTGAGAACATTCTGGGGACTGCAATGGGTATGACAAAGGTTTCAGCACGTTGGGCTCTAAGGCTTCTGACTCCTGATCAGAAAAGCTTCATTATCTATCGTTAGACGTTTCGTTTTGATTTGAGCGATTTGGATGAGTTTTGGGTTCGCCAGTATCAGCCAGAGTGAGTGAGTGAGTATGGTTTTAACGCCGCTTTTAGCAATATTCCAGCAATATCACGGCGGGGGACACCAGAAATGGGCTTCACACATTTTACCCATGTCGGGAATCGAACCCGGGTCTTCGGTGTGACGAACCACTAGGCTACCCGACCGACCCCTATCAGCCAGAGACTAAACAACAGCCAAAGCCTTGGAAAGGTGGACTATACCTCCAGAAAGGTCAGACCAATAATGGCTACTATAAGGTTAATAGCAACGCTAAACCTCCTGGAAAACTCACTAAAAATGTCTGGTTCCACAAAGACAATGCTAATGTGCTGATGTCTGATGTCGCCATGGCTGCAATGCACGACTGTGGCTTTGAACTCATTGTACATCCTACGCATTCCCCAGATTTGGCACCGCCAGACTTCCACCTCTTTCCAAACTTGTAGACATAACTGTCTGGCAAGAATTATGCAAATCATGATGACGTCATTTCTACTGTGGGTGCCTTTACACAAGAAAAGAGGAAACTTTCTACACCAGTGGGATCTAGGGACTCGAGCATCTTTGGCAGAAGTTGTGTGTTGACCTCAGAGGGAATAATGTTGATAAGTAATTAACAATCAACTTCATCAAAGCATCATAGTTCGGCTCAGAACCGTTCAGACACCCTTCGTTTTATCGACAGATTCCAGATTCTACCCTTAGGAGTCACTGTAAATACACGAAGATGAAACCAGATATTCGCAAAATGGGATACCTCACAGATGGTCACTGTATGAAGCTGTGGCACGTTAAATTCAATTCCATTCACAACAACTCAACACAACTTCATAGAGTATATATATCTGGACGAAAGAAATCAAATTAAGACTATAACCGGTCGTAACGTATCCAGTCGTTATCACCAGAAGCGCAACCTAAGGTTACTTAGATTATGGCGATCAAATGTACGTCCTACACAACGAACTGTTTTTAATTAGGCCTTGAAGTTCGTTTTATCAGTATACTTTAATTGTACATGTGAAGAACACAACAAAGTTTTAACTGATACTACGTGTATTTGAATAGGACAATTAATGTAAAGGGTGATGGCGGATCTCTATTTAATTCACTGTTTTTTAAACTGGCATTCCATACTTGTCTGTCCAACTCGCACGTATAGCCGGGTTAGAGAATTGTCTGCCTGAACCTTGATTCAGAATAAAATTAGAAACTGACAACTCTACAATCCGAACTATGTCACGTGATTGTATTCGGTTTGGGCAGGATAACTCGCCAACAGCACCATGATCGTTGGGCTGCCTTGTACATTGGAAAACATTACGGTCTTCATGAATCAGAGTGTCTTTGACCCTGCTCTCCCTGTGTACAAATATCGTCCCCTAGTTTGTACATGCCATTGTACTTCTGAAATAATCACATGTAAGAATATAAATCTGTACAAAATGCATACTGGTATATGCTGAACTTACAACTCTTTCAATACCGCGGTTCTGGGAATATTCTAGGGAACATGAACATAGGATTTGTAATATAATATCCTCAAGTAACTGATGGCAATATTATTATTTTGAAATTTGTCCAACTGTAGACTCTAGAACTCTAAAAAACTGGTTGTTTTCGTAGAGGTTTGTGGATCAATCAATAAAATGCAGCCTATACACTAGTTTTACATATGAAGACCCTTTGTCCATAAAAAAGTCATATGAATGCTGTTTTCTCGCAAACTGTTTCAACCGAATAAATGTTTCAATTAAGTTGTAATTATCGGGGATTGTTAAGGACGGTATTTGAAGCGGTGGCCGAAAAGACATCCTTTGTCAAATCTCAAACCAGATTAATACCAATCTGAAACTATGTTTATTCCGGTCGACATGTTACATTATCCCTGGATCATGTGAAGACATTGCAGCGGATCACCCTGTTTGAAACACACGCAAATATAGAGTGCAGGCGTCTCTCAGTCTTAGATGCAAGTCGACATAGCTGACGTCGCAGATTTGTGTGTACGATTTAACCTGAGATTTCAACGAAGAAAATACGGCTAACCTCAAATGGCATGGTTCAGTCTGGCAGTAGACGCTCACGTTGTTGTGCAAACCACAGATTCCTTTTTTTAAAAAACACCAGCTGTGGAACATGGGTACATGAACGGCGCTTCTTTATTTTCTTTTTTTATTTAACGCCGCACTCAGCAATATTCCAGCTATCTGACGGCGGTCTGTAAATAATCCAGTCTGGACCAGATAATCCAGTGATTGACATCATGAGCATCGATCCACGCAATTGGGATCATTGACACACATCAACCAAGTCGGCGAGCCTGACCACCCGATCCCGTTAGTCGTCTCTTACGACAAGCATTGTCGCTTTTTACGGCATGCATGACTTCCCGAAGACCTATTCTACTTCGGATTCTCACTGGTTAAATCGGCGATTTATGAAGGGTACAGTACAAGTAAGTATACACACAAAACGATGCGTGGCAACAACGCGTATAGTGGTATGTCGCATGGTCAGTTTAAGTTTTAGCCCAGCTCACTCACGAACAGTCGATTGTCGTCATTGCAAGTGTGAGTGAAGTTTAACGCCCCTTTAAAAGTAGTTCAATTATGTCAAGGCGTGTTGCCATGATGAGGGAAGAGTCCGATGAAGTGCAGGACCCACTTGCACAAAGCGATCTTAGCGCTAAGATGATCGTAACTCCCATACCTTAACGTAGGCTTGCAATAGTCGTAGTGCTAAGATCGCTTTGTGCAAGTGGGCCCAAGTCTTGGACAGCGCAGGTATGGGGCTCACAAATCTAGAAAGATAATGAGGGCGGACCAGGATCCGAACCTGTGATCATACGTTTCTCGAATTCCAATGGAACCACAGCGAATCGTGGCGCCTTAGACGAAAGGACTAACCATTATTAGGTGATTTTAAGTGACTGCATATTTTATACATATCTTCCATTCTCGATTATCCAGTCCATGTATATTACATCTCCAGTTTAATATTATGAATACCCTGACCCCATTCGCAACCATTGCTTCTTTTTAAACTGGCGTCACCACACCCATCGCTCCATTTCTTAATGAGCAGAGAATTTCTTTCGCTCGTGAGATTAATTTGACTGGACGCTATTTTCATATCGTAATCGGGCTTAAAACGAAACTAAGTTAGCGACTGAGACCAGGTATATCAAAGAGAAAGGAAATACAATACATAGGATAATGGAGAATGTATATTTTCGTAAAAAGTCATTGTAGTAGTATAGAGGTGACATTAAAAATATGTTTTTCGGTTATGCAAACACGGCTATTTGTCTTTATGTGAGGCATATTATCGCGCATAAGGCAGAATAATATTATATCGTTATATCGTCATTGACATCATTTGGGCAATAATACGACAAATTTGGAAATAACCTCTACGTGTCTACCATAAAATATTTGAAAGCTTCTCTAAGGTACTGAATGCTGTAACCCTGATCAAACAACTCTTAAGCAAGTGTCATATGACGATGCTCTTTAAATCTTCGCAGAAACAGCATGCTCGATTGTACCTCAAGAATCGGGAAATGCAGACACCAAAGGTTGGAACTGATGGAATATTGCTCGACATAAAAGGGAAATTTGACTATCGGAAAGCTGAAGTCATCTGTCTTGTCCTACAGTCTTGTGGGTAGTTTCATTTCTCATTCTGAATCTTTATGCATACATCTAAATCTGAAATAGATGAATTGCTTTCATGGATCGCTTTTTAATTCTAGCTCAGGTGGGCAAATCAGCGAAATGGCATTGGCTATTTGATATCAGATCATACTTGAAGCTTAAGTTAAGCTTAGCGTTCCTATTTTGCCAAACCGAGCAGTAAGTCCGACCTATATGCATTAAGAAACGGATCGAAAACTGATTTCCATGGGGATTCGAACTTCTTGCCTAAATGGCATATCCCCAGATTTCACATAAATTAGATGTCCTCTATGAGAAAGTCAAGCATTTTACTTCCTGTTTTCTCAGTAAATGTTAAATAACATGTGCTACATTTTTCACAAATTGCCCCGAACCTTTATAGACAGAGATGCATGTGCATCACCCAACCACCCAGCCTTTCTCTCATTCATTCGGGGCGGTCGGATAACCTAGTGGTTAAAGCGTTCGCTCGTCACGCCGAAGACCCGGATTCGATTCCCGACATGGGTACTATGTGTGAAACCCATTTCTGGTGTCCCCCGCCGTGATATTGCTGGAATATTGCTAAAGGCGACGTAAAACCATACTCACTCACTCACTCACTCACTCATTCACCCACCCACCCACTCAATGTAACCCCATATCACGGATCGAGGACAGTGTTGTCTTCAAGCAGACCGATTATTATCCAAACTTCGTGTGTTAAAGTATCTTCCTTGAGTGTATGCACCTCGAGGTAAGCACTAAGTGTAGGCATTCTCCACAAATAAAGCCATCCTCTTGCATATTAGCACAGGGGATTGAATCGAAAGGTAGACTGCTTAATGACATGTTAACACTGTCCCAATAATCAGTCCTCTTACACGTATACATAGATATCCATTAGACACCCTAAACCTAATCAGATTGTCAATAAAATTTCAATAAAGCCCGCGTGGGAGACGTATTGTATAGTAATCTGTTAACGTATATTCGCCACGGTGACCAATGCATCTACAGCAAGACTCGGTAATGTGTTGTCGGGCCATTCACCTGTTGAGTAACAGCACGGAGCACGCTTTGCTCGATATTGTACGTAATTAGCTGACAAATTACTTCCTACACAAATAGTTCTTTTATGTGAAGTATCGTTTGCGTGATATTAACGTATTCTCTTTATGGAGCCACGGCATGATTAACACTACATATCCGTTATTTCCGTTAGACACTGTAACAAGCAATAACATTAATCTTTGTATAAAGCAAGAGCTTCAGGCTTCGTATTGTCTCTCAATGCAATAACCACAAATATGAAGCCACGAAAAAAACATGATTGAATTTCAGTTATACCCAGTGAATATCAAAAAGACATTACCAAGGAATATTGTAGCAATGACGTGATGGTTATTGATATTTTATCATTATTATATGTAATACGGAAAAAAGTATAGCAATCATTCCTTTGTACAATTTCAAAATGCAGACGACCGTATTTCAAAACGGTGCACCAAAAAAAGTAATTGTATGACTGGACATTATATGAATGTGAACTAAAATGAATTGAAAAAAATGTTTTCAGGCTCACAAGTACTAAACACGATATACTGACACTAGAATAATAACAAAAAATCAATAATGATAAATTCTGTTGATATTCATGACAACCGAAATAGAAAAATAGATCACTGTCCCCAGTAACGAAATAAAACTGACCCATAATTGCACCGAAAGCATTTCGCACTCGGCGGCTATAAAGTCCCTTGGATCCATTCGTCGATCTATATACGTCATCGACAGCTAAGGCGCGACACCGAAGTGAGGTCAATAACCGTAGAGATTCAACACTTAAAATAGTTTTAATATACCGATAATTGAATAAAACACTTTTCGACCTCAGCTTACCCTTCAACGAGTGAAAATCGTTTTGATCAAGCCTGAATTTAAATGTGAATTTTAATGATACATCTACAATGCTTATATAAATTAGGTGAAGGCGTTCGATTGGGTCATTAGCGAATATAATTGAACTGTCACTGAAGAATAGTGGGTTATAGGTGGACATTTGAGCGAGCATTGTTACACAATGTGGTTGACAATATTCCTAAATGCACGTGCAAGATTCTTGCGTACATAGATGTATTAGGCAATCGTAATGTAAGACTCCGCTAATGTCCAGGGCGAACATCCCATATGGACAGTAATGGCGATCAAAATCATCCCTCAACAGCACATATAATAATGTACAGTGAGCGACAGGCAGAGAATACAATGTACTTACACTCTGTGGCTCATTCTGGCTGCCTGGCATCTTGAAAAGGGGACTTTACTAGGCGGGAAACACTCATTGTACAAACCCTCTGGTCTCTTGCAGTTTGTCGTCTGCTCTACTACCACATCCCGGGTCATGTGACCAGTCCATAAAATATGCACGTGTCCGTACGAAACGAGGTAGAGTTCGCCTTTCCCATTGACAGTGAGTCACTTGCATGGCCGGGCAGAGAGCGGCTATTTTTAGCTTCTATCAATGAGCGACGGGGATTAGTACAGATTCTTCACTATTTTGGTAGGTTCTTCCATAAAGTGCTTCTAACATTAGCAAAATTTATTGAATTGCCTAGAAATCTGATAAAAGAGCTCATCCGAATCGTTTCTGTTTGGCGATTACCTCTGGTGAGTTCTTCTCGCTCCCCAAAACATCTCGTCTGCTTCTCCGTTTTCAACCGCAAGGAGACATGTTGACTTTCTACATGAATCTGAAGGCTTCTTTCTCGGATTCTCTCACCATTTTCTTGGTTGCTATGGAACGTCATGGCCATAAAGTGAGATAAAAGACAGAATTTGTGGATGATCCTTGTCAGCCGCTATATTTAGAATCCAGTTTGTTCATTTGTACAAACCTTCACGCGAGTTAGTGAGGAATCACTTTTGAGAGATGGCCCTAATCCCCTCCTCCCCCACCCCCCGATAATCCCGCTCCTGCTGCGTCGAGACGCTGCTAGTGGGTTGACTGAAGGGTTCAAACAGAGCTGTTATAATCACGTAGTTGAAAGACCACAAGTGACGGACCAACACACTTAATTAATTCTTTGGCTGCATTTCCAGATCTAATTGTCTTGCTACCATACTCGTATGTTAACGTCAGCACTATTTAAAGATCTATTTGGGTCTGTGCGTGTTGCGTGCGTAGGAGGGCAAAGTGCTACTCGTCATGTATTATTGCAGTTGTTTTTTCATTAGCTCAGGGTGAAGCAAAATACATTATATTTATTTTTCAGTAACATACTTCGCATTCGCATACACAAATTAACATATATCTGTAAATCTAAAAATGTGTATTGAATACACATGTGTACTCACGTTAGTGCGGACCTCGTTAGTACGGACACCCCGATCGCTTTGGGAACATCTGTATATATACCATGGATATCTCTCTATACCAATGAGTCCATAATTTGGAAACTTGATAACGCTGGCGTTTTCACTCGAAACGACACGCTTTGGAATAAAGATTTTTTTATTCATATCATGGAAACAAATGTGCTAGTAATTTACGCATGTAGTATATTTGTTAGATGACTACATTCACCTTAAGTTAGTAGGAAAACACAGAGCGAATGATGTACCTTGATGTGTGTCGGTGATATACACGGGATGTGTATTGGTGATATACACGGGATGTGTATTGGTGATATACACGGGATGTGTATTGGTGATATACACGGGATGTGTATTGGTGATGTACACGGGATGTGTATTGGTGATATATACGGGATGTGTGTCGGTGATATACACGGGATGTGTATTGGTGATATATACGGGATGTATATTAGTGATATACATGGAATGTGTATTGGTGATGTACACGGAATGTGTATTGGTGATATATACGGGATGTATATTAGTGATATACATGGAATGTGTATTGGTGATGTACACGGAATGTGTATTGGTGATATATACGGGATGTATATTAGTGATATACACGGGATGTGTATTGCTGATATACACGGGATGTGTATTGGTGATATATACGGGATGTATATTAGTGATATACATGGAATGTGTATTGGTGATGTACACGGAATGTGTATTGGTGATATATACGGGATGTATATTAGTGATATACATGGAATGTGTATTGGTGATGTACACGGAATGTGTATTGGTGATATATACGGGATGTATATTAGTGATATACACGGGATGTGTATTGCTGATATACACGGGATGTGTATAGGTGATGTACACGGAATGTGTATTGGTGATATATACGGGATGTATATTAGTGATATACACGGGATGTGTGTCGGTGATATACACTGGATGTGTATTGGTGATGTACATCGGATGTGTATTGGTGATGTACACGGGATGTGTATTGGTGATGTACATGGGATGTGTATAGTTGATGTACACGGCATGTGTATTGGTGATATACACGGGATGTGTATTGGTGATATACACGGGATGTGTATTGCTGATATACACTGGATGTGTATTGGTGATATACACGGGATGTGTATTGCTGATATACACGGGATGTGTATTGGTGATGTACATGGGATGTGTATCGGTGATGTACATGGGATGTGTATCGGTGATGTACATGGGATGTGTATCGGTGATATACACGGGATGTGTATTGGTGATGTACACGGGATGTGTGTCGGTGATGTACACGGGATGTGTATTGGTGATGTACACGGGATGTGTATTGGTGATGTACATGGGATGTGTGTCGGTGATGTACACGGGATGTGTATTGGTGATGTACATGGGATGTGTATAGGTGATGTACACGGGATGTGTATAGGTGATGTACACGGGATGTGTATTGCTGATATACACTGGATGTGTATTGCTGATATACACTGGATGTGTATTGCTGATATACACTGGATGTGTATTGCTGATATACACGGGATGTGTATTGGTGATATACACGGGATGTGTATTGCTGATATACACGGGATGTGTATAGGTGATGTACACGGAATGTGTATTGGTGATATATACGGGATGTATATTAGTGATATACACGGGATGTGTGTCGGTGATATACACGGGATGTGTATTGGTGATATACACTGGATGTGTATTGGTGATGTACATCGGATGTGTATTGGTGATGTACACGGGATGTGTATTGGTGATGTACATGGGATGTGTATAGTTGATGTACACGGCATGTGTATTGGTGATATACACGGGATGTGTATTGGTAATATACACGGGATGTGTATTGCTGATATACACTGGATGTGTATTGGTGATATACACGGGATGTGTATTGCTGATATACACGGGATGTGTATTGGTGATGTACATGGGATGTGTATCGGTGATGTACATGGGATGTGTATCGGTGATGTACATGGGATGTGTATCGGTGATATACACGGGATGTGTATTGGTGATGTACACGGGATGTGTGTCGGTGATGTACACGGGATGTGTATTGGTGATGTACACGGGATGTGTATTGGTGATGTACATGGGATGTGTGTCGGTGATGTACACGGGATGTGTATTGGTGATATACACGGGATGTGTGTCGGTGATATACACGGGATGTGTATTGGTGATATACACTGGATGTGTATTGGTGATGTACATCGGATGTGTATTGGTGATGTACACGGGATGTGTATTGGTGATGTACATGGGATGTGTATAGTTGATGTACACGGCATGTGTATTGGTGATATACACGGGATGTGTATTGGTGATATACACGGGATGTGTATTGCTGATATACACTGGATGTGTATTGGTGATATACACGGGATGTGTATTGCTGATATACACGGGATGTGTATTGGTGATGTACATGGGATGTGTATCGGTGATGTACATGGGATGTGTATCGGTGATGTACATGGGATGTGTATCGGTGATATACACGGGATGTGTATTGGTGATGTACACGGGATGTGTGTCGGTGATGTACACGGGATGTGTATTGGTGATGTACACGGGATGTGTATTGGTGATGTACATGGGATGTGTGTCGGTGATGTACACGGGATGTGTATTGGTGATGTACATGGGATGTGTATAGGTGATGTACACGGGATGTGTATAGGTGATGTACACGGGATGTGTATTGGTGATATACACGGGATGTGTATTGGTGATGTACACGGGATGTGTATTGGTGATATACACGGGATGTGTGTCGGTGATATACACTGGATGTGTATTGGTGATATACACGGGATGTGTATTGGTGATGAACACGGGATGTGTATTGGTGATGTACATGGGATGTGTATAGGTGATGTACACGGGATGTGTATAGGTGATGTACACGGGATGTGTATTGGTGATGTACATGGGATGTGTATAGGTGATGTACACGGGATGTGTATAGGTGATGTACACGGGATGTGTATTGGTGATGTACATGGGATGTGTATTGGTGATATACACGGGATGTGTATTGGTGATATACACTGGATGTGTATTGGTGATGTACATGGGATGTGTATTGGTGATATACACTGGATGTGTTTTGGTGATGTACATGGGATGTGAATAGGTGATGTACATGGGATGTGTATTGGTGATGTACACGGGATGTGTATTGGTGATATACACGGGATGTGTATTGGTGATATACACTGGATGTGTATTGGTGATGTACATGGGATGTGTATTGGTGATGAACACGGGATGTGTATTGGTGATATACACTGGATGTGTATTGGTGATGTACATAGGATGTGTATTGGTGATATACACTGGATGTGTATTGGTGATGTACATGGGATGTGTATTGATGATATACACGGGATGTGTGTCGGTGACATACACGGGATGTGTATTCATCACACACACACACACACACACACACACACACACACACACACACACACACACACACACACGTCGCTATATATGTGCAATTATCTTGAACGTCACCTTAAACCCCATTTCACCCCCACCTTGTCTCTTTTATTTATGTCGATATTATGACAGTTCTGTTACCTTGAAGTCTGGTCATACAGACTGTATGTTCAGCCAACTCCCGGCTGGGGAAAAAGAAACCTCGGACTGACAGTAGCTCTTCTGTTGACGAGTAGAATTTTTACCCATCATTCCCTGTATTAAAACAAGCAAAAAACATTACGTGTTTTCTCGATTCTTTCCAAATATAGCCGAAAATACGCGATCCCATGTTGCGATAATGCTATAAATACCTCATCACTATACACGAACGCTACATCACACTCAAAAAAACATGTCATAATGGAAATAAATGCCACACACCACACATACCTGCTTATCTTTATCCGTCAATGTGACACTTTCGTGAAGACCTGTGCGCAGGCAATAGCTTATCATTACCTAAACAGAACAGCGATTCGTGTAACCGACGGTACGTTGACACGCTAGCCATTGCCAATGACGTCATCATTCACACACTGATCACAGATAAAGAGTTTAAAACATTGTCTTGGCTGTCTAATGTATAAAATAACAGACATTAACATGTAAATCAAATCTAAATTTGAGAAAGAAAACTCTTATCTAAAACATCCATGTCAGTGACGTCATGGCAGTGTGCGATGTCAAATGTAGATGAAAAGAAACGTCCTCCTTCTTCAGCTAGCAAATGAACACAGGTCATTACAGAATTTCTGATTCTCTGTATTAATGCTAGTATTTCGGGGCTTATAATCAAAGGTCTAGAGTGCGACCTTATCCATGATGCCTTGAAGGCTGCTTCTGAACATCCAGTGGGAGGTAAAGACGACAAGATTTGTCGGTTATCGAAACGTCATGTTCTGAAGCGGAAACAACAGCACTTGGGAAATATTGAAAGCTTTGAAATTACAAGATATGAAATATTTGAGGCATGTATGAGAATGGAAATCAGTGATGTATTGATTTTGAAAGGATGGCATGTCGTTAGTGTTTCCTTCGGGGTGTGAATCAGTCATGGATATTCAATGACATCTTGTAAACTCTAACATTAACAAGTGTTATATTTTGGATAACACTTTCTCAGTAAAGTACAGATTCTCGTACTTTTTAGGGGTTGAGTCCCGCCCGGATGTTACAATTAACCACTTTCTAAACGGCATTGTGTTTTCAAAACGCTAACTATGTTCACTCGAATACCGGTATGGTTTCGACACAGTCATGTTTTGCCCCACTGTCTAATACTAATGTTTTAGAAAGTGGTTCAAGATAGGGTACCTATATAAAGACATTAAATCTTTAGACCCGTGAAGATTCCGGGGTAGAATAGGTCTTCAGCAACCCATACTTGCCGTCAAAGGTGACTATGCTTGTCGTAAAAGGCGACTAACGGGATCGGGTGGTCAGGCTCGTTGACTTGGTTGATGCATGTCATCGATCCCAATTGCGTGGATCGATGCTCATGATAGCAATCACTGGATTGTCTGGTCCAGACTCGATTATTTACAGACAGCCGTCATATAGCTGGAATATTGCGGAGTGCGGCGTTAAACAACAAACCAACCAACCAACCAACATTAAATCTTTACTAGAACTCAGATAATATTTATTATACTATGACTAAGTCGCGTCCAAGATTATTGCACTTATATAGCGACGTGCAATTTAAGTATGTGAGTGAGTATGGTTCTACGCCTATTTTAGCAATACCCCAGCAATATCACGACGGGGGACACCAGAAATTGGTTACAAACAGGAAACTATGTGTGAAATCCAACCTGGTCCTTCGGCGCCACGAGCGAATGCTTTGACCACTGAGTTACCCAACCACCCCTTCGGGTGGCCGGGCTCGCTGTTTTGGCTGAAGAATGTCATCGATCCCAATTGCGTAGATCGATGCTCATGATTGTCTGGTCCAGACTCGAGTATTTACAGACCGCCGTCATATAGCAGAAAGATTGGTGAGTGCGGCGTAAAACAACAAACCAACCAGCCAAACCAACCACCCCTGAAAGAATCTGATATAGGACACGTCGGTTACAATAAAAGCTGTAAACTGAGGGGCAAAAGAAAGTATACCGAATTTGTTTTTTTATGTATACTAGCCACATAAAGAAACTGTGCACGGAGAAAATATATTCTGGATTGAAATACAACACAGCATGAACAAAATGATGCAGACGCTGTAGCAGCTGAATGATCGGACCATAAGAAAATGTCAACGGGACCTGAACAACATCTGTTACGATGACGTCAGAAGATCAAAATGGAGTAGGGGGTCATACGACAAAGTCACAAAGTCACAAAGTCAATAACGGGTATGACCACCCTGTGCGTGAATCACAGCAGTGCATGGCCTGCCATATCCTCCTCAAATCCTGTGCCAAGTCACGGACGTTATCTGGAGGATGTGGAAGACGACGCAGACGGCGCTCCATTTCATCCCACACAGGCTCTATTGGGGAGAGATCCGGAGAAACTGCAGGCCATGGCAGTAACATGACATTGTCATGTTGAAGGAAATCCATTGCGACCCTAGCCGTGTGAGGACGAGCGATGTCCTGTTGAAATGTCAATCCCGGGCCATGACGTTGCAGGAAAGGAATGACCAAAGGCCTCAGAATCTGATTTCTGTAGCCAACACCGATGAGATTGCCCTGAACAACCACCAAAGAGGTTCGGTGCCGTGCTGTTATCCCACCCCAAATCATCACAGAGCCACCTCCAAAACGATTCCTCTCCACAATACAGTTGCGTGCATAACGTTTCCCAAACGCCGGTAGACACGTTGGCACCCGTCACTGTGCGAAATGTTGAACCTCGATTCATCTGTAAAGACAACATTTCTCCGCCATATTCGAGGTTGGCGAACATGATTTCGACACCATCTTAGACGGTTGACTCGATGACGGTGTGTCAGGATGGGACGTATGGCAGGGCGTCGTGGTCGAATCCCGTACTGACGCAAACGATTCCTGACAGTGTTGGGATGGATACGACGCAGTCCAGGAATTGTCTGGGACGTCGTTTCTGCCGTTTGGAACCTGTGTCGGAGATGTGTAACTCGAATCCATCTGTCCTGTCTTGGCGTCGTTACTCGGGGACGTCCTGAACGTGGGTGGTCGGCAACGTCATTTGTGTTCTGATAACGCCTCACCAATGCCGATATCGTGTTACGATGGCATTGGAAATGTGTTGCCACCTGTTGTTGCCTCATTCCCGCTGGGATCATTCCAATGGCTTCATGACGCTGTGCAGCTGTCAATCTTGGCATGATTTGCTTGTGATATGCTTGTGGCTGCGCCTGAGAAGTTTTGAATTTTTGAATGACCACAGATCATGCTTGTCAAAGTGACAGCTAATTTTGAGTTGCACAGGCTGTGTACAGCTGCACAGGATGCACGTGCAGTAACACATTGCACGTCCATAGGCCCCCATCAATGACGTCATATCGCATGGCACGTGCATGAGCGTTTGAATGTCTCCAATAATTGCTGTGTTCAAACTTATATTTCATATATGGACGGTGTGCCCTTATATCTATATTTTCTCCGTGCACAGTTTCTTAATGTGGCTAGTATACTTTAGAATTGAAAAATCTGTTGTTAAATTTCATAATTCTATTTAGCCATCACGCAACAGTTTGTAAAAAGTTGTCTGTGGCTGGGTAATTTTGTGTAAAAATATATTGGGTCAATGGAGACTGGGGTAAGAAATGAACTACACGACCCCTACCGTGTTTAAAATGTTGTAAATGATTGCCGAAAAATCAAAAAGAAATTATTTTCAAAGACAAGATGTCAAAGATACCAATCAGCAGTTATAATGCGAATTTGTTTATTTTGTATATTTAAAAGTTTTAAATCAATTTATATTCTAAAAAATAAAAACTCTTAAAAGTATTATATTCTTACTGCTGACTAAGCGCCAGTACAGTTCAGTTTTTTGGGAAATAGTATCCCTATATTAAGGTATTTTCGGTTGAAAATCAAACATGTGATAAAATTAACAGAGAGGTACCGGTATAGCTTCTTTTGCTCTTCAGTTTATTTCAATGCATTTGTATATACCGCTATGTGTAGTTGAAGTAGAATAAAACACAACTGACAGAAGATTTGGGGAGACATCTGGTTATTACTCTGAACATGTTTGCGATAAAGCGTGGAAGGATTGATATTTGTAACCTACACGTGACCAATCTCACACTTCTGTTGCTTAACAGCCACAGCAACTCACTTATGATGACGATGTTTATGATTTTACGACCGTTTCAAGATAATGTTGATTTTGCATTTTGGACTTGATAACGTTCAACACAACCATGCTATTGTACGAAATCCATGACACCCGGGGACGTGACCTTTATTAACCAAGTAGGGTTGGTTTTTATAAAAAAAAGTAAAATAATCTCTGAAAGGTAAATGTTTACTAAACATTACGAAAAAATAATCAATTTGTAGTTGTTCAATAGTTAATAGCAGTGATGATCCTAGTCAACCGTTTTTGGAACAGACACTCAATAATGACTACATACAATGATACGCTATGCCAGGCGTAGACTATTTATTTTATGTTGTTTTATTGAGTGAGTAAGTTATGTTTTACACCGTTTATATTAATCGTCCAGCCAAATCAATGTAACCACGAGGTAATGAGAGTGTGGTGATAAAAGCTTGTGCTCATCACGCTGAAGATTGGTAGATTCTGTGGAGGAGCCCTTCATTGCCTTGACATGCCTGGTATACTGAGCAACAAAAGTTCCTGTGATATTGAAAAAGATTTAATGCAATGTTTTTTACCAAATTTGAAACAACAGATGAAAGACTCTTGGAAGTTTTCAAATGGTTTAATTTTCCATACTGACTTCAGAAAATGCGTGATTTCATAAAAAACATGAACATGCCAAAATGTCAATTTATCTGTCAATATCTGCTTGAGCATGTTTCGAAGTTCCTGGAGTGTCTGGAACACGTGGTTGACGTCGAAGTCGCCGATCCATCTCATCCCACATGTGCTCGATTGGTGAGAGATCAGGGGTGCGAGCCAGCCAGGGGATGACATTCACGTTGTTTTGTTGAAGAGAGGCCTGAACAAGTCGAGCAATATGAGGCTGGGCGTTGTCACGTTCAAAGGTAATGCCTTGGCCATGACGACGCAAAAACAGGGCCGATGATCTCGTCGCGGTAGCGCTGTCCATTGAGATTTCCCTCTACCACTATCAAAAGGGCCCTCTGTCTTGCTGTAATCCCTACCCATACCATAACGCTGCCGCCCCCGAACCGATCTTCTTCCATGACACAACGATTGACGTAACGTTCACCTCGACGTCGGTACACTCGAATCCGTCCATCGCTGTGGCTGAGGTGAAAACGAGACTCGTCGGTTTGTGAAGATCTTCGTCGAAGGCCAGGGATGCTTCTTGCAGTCACTGTTGCTCCCTGGAATCGATTTCGTAGGTGTGTTGTTCGAATCCAGTTGTCTTGTGGATTATTGGTTACGCGTGGTCTGCCACTCCGAGGATGGTCTCTGACAGCATTCGTCTGTTGCCAGCGTTGCCATAAACACCAAATGGTTTTTCTGTGGACGTTAAATTGTCTTGCAACATCACGTTGACCCGATCCTGCTTCAAGCATACCAATGACTCGCAGACGCTCATTTTCGGGCATTTCGTAGTGTTGAATAATTGCGTAATTTTGTTGTTTTTCTGAGTGGTTGTTGTCAGCACGATGCTAAACAATGCTCATGGAATCCTGTTGACGCACATGTTTTTATACCCATTCTTGGGTAGTGAAATGCATGGGGCTTGCATAAAAGTCAACTTTTGCATGGTAGCATGCTTTTCTGTAGCAGTTGCGTTTTTGTGACTTTATTCCATACATGTACTACAATATTGAAAACCAAACTTTATTGTTTGAAAAATACACTAAAATATTGGTGTCACAGTTATTCAAGATGTGAAAATTCAAAATATAATCATTTTCTCACAGTATCTTGAAATCTTGAAGAGCACAACTTACTAAATCAATATATTATAGATTGTATGCACAGCGATATGTCTTGTTGCAGCTGCATATTGGAAGCTCGTTATGACAAGATAATCCGGAAATCCGCTCAGACGCCATTATTAAAACATAACTTTCTCCGTATGCAAATTTCGAATCCAAAACTGATTTTTAATACGTTCCCTTATGAATTTGTATTTTCGATAAAACCTGAATGCGTTCTATTCTGAAACTGGAGATGTGTAAGACTGTGATTTTAAAGACGAAGGCCACTTCGCGTGGTGGTTAAAAAATTATGAACATAAAATGCAACATACTTTTCAACAATTATTTTAGTACTGCAGCAAAATCTTGTTAACTCGAGGCGTCGAAGTCGAAAATATATCAATATCCGTAGTTCGACACAAGAGGAGCGTCGTCATAACAGGTTTTATTTCACACATGGATAGTGTTAAATCTTCCCTCCGTCTTGATGTAGCTGGAATTCTTACTCTTCCAATAATGAAATGTACAGTTATTAATTTCAAGTACATTTCAAGTGTATTGTGTACGTATATAGCAACCATCCATGTGTACATTCGCTTGTTTATATGGATATATCGGGGTTATCTCTAATATATGTTGCATACACAACACTATAACCGGATCCGTGAAGATCCGGAGTAGAATATGTCTTCAGCAACCCATGCTTGCCATTAAAAGCGACAATGCTTGTAGGAGGTGACTAACGGGATCGGGTGGTCAGGCTCGCTGACTTGGTTGATGTGTGTCATCGTATCCCAATTGCGTGGATCGATGCTTGTGGTATCAATCACTGGATTGTCTGGTCCAGACTCGATTATTTACAAACCGCCGTCATATAGCTGGAATATTGCTGAGCGCGGCGTTAAACAACAAACACACACTTTAACCGATATATACAGTAGTATTTAAGATAATATGGAACTATCAGTATAGATCAAAGAATGGGTGCCTTTAAGTGTATTGACATTAAGATAAACAAAACCGCGATGGCTATCACCAGGCAAATCCATAGGTTAAATACTTACACCATGACCTCAAGAATGACGCATCTCCTGTTACAAAGAACCTGTGTAACAATCGTAGTTAAAATAGATTGTTTTATGATCAATTTCGTATCAGCTATACAGTAATGTGTACTTTAATGTAGTTTGTCTCATGAAGATAACCTTCTCTCTATAGGTCAGGGCAACCTAGACTTGCGTCGACCAATGAACCCGTGACGTCATGACAAGAACAGGCAATATTCTCAGTAAATGGAGTTAAGCCAACTGGAGTGCGACTGATGAGTGTACGGTATACTGGGGGGAACATATCTCGTACTCGGGGTCTTGATTTTCAGCAGATAGTCAAACGTGTACAAACTGCGAGAACGCGATATTGCGACGTTAAAGCGATCTTGCGTTTTCGTAACTACGGTAACCGTATCTCTGCGCTGTTATGTAGCGACAAGTCAAAATCAAAATCGTTTTAGGGCAACACGACTATGGCATCCAGTATTCTCTCTTCTTTATAGAAGACTGTTGCTTTTACCAAGCAAATGGCGTACAAATGGGACATTTTGATACCACATTGTCGACTTCTCAAATTAGACAACAAACGCGAAAATCGCGAAGACACGAAAACGTAAATGTCCATTTGTCGCGTTTGCGTATTCGTATCACGCATTCTCGTATGTCTTAGTACGCTTGAATCCGTACCAACTTATTTTTGTTTGTTTATTTGTTGTTGTTTAATGATGCACTCAGCAATATTTCAGCTATATGACGGCGGTCTGTTAATAATCAAATCTGGACCAGACAATACAGTGACTGACATCATGAGCATCGATCCACGCAATTGATATACGATGACATGCTTCCGTTAGTCGTCTCTTACGACAAGCATAGTCGCCTTTTACGGCAAGCTTGGTTTGCTGAAGACCTATTCTACCCCAGATCTTCACGGGTCTCGTACCAACATAAGGTCAAAGCGAATGTGTAAATGTACAGGTACCCTTCGTTGTACACCCCGGCTTCTTTTAAGCATTTACCGCCAACAGGACTTATACCATTGTTCAAATAATTCAACATTTTGATGGTATTTAAAAAGTATTTACATCAAATAAGGAAACGTTCTACGAATCACTTCGACGTGTAGTTACTTCATGAGTGAAACAGTGGTTAAAGCGTTCTCTCGGCACGCCGAAGACCTGGGTTCGATTCCCGACATGGGTACAATGTGTGAAGCCCATTTCTGGTGTCCCCGCCGTGATATTGCTGGAATATTGCTAAAAGCGGCGTAAAACCATACTCACTCATGAGTGAAACATTATTTGACTGTTTCTGTAATAACCAATATGTGAATGTTCCAGTAACAGGTATCGGTGAATGTTTCCCTAATAAAATATTTGTGAATGTGTCACATGTGAGCTACTTTAAGCCATCTGGTCAGCTAAACAGCCTTAATGTGGAAACCACCATCACCAAGTTCCCCCATCTATAACTCCCTATTTCTCATTTAAATACCTACATTGCCCCCACAGCGAAACCCATCACACCAGCTAACCTCGTAATGAAATGGCGTGAGGGCCCACGTCACACAGATCACAAATCGCACTCTCGTCCCGTGCCAATTTCCGAAATATTTGCATCAAATCCCAAAGGTCCACAGAAATCATCTCTCGGCAAGAAGATAGGGTTCGCAATGGCCTTCAGTGGCTTGGTTTTAATGGGTCACTGGCATACAGACCCGTCATGTCACGTAGATACGAGGGTCACGTGGTTATGACGTCAGAGCATGCAGCACACGGGTCCCTTAAGACACGGCTAATCTGTTAATCGATGGGGAGCGCTGTATTTAGACTCTTTGGGAATTTTAATGTAGGTGTATAGCCATAGGCAAATGCGAGAAAGAAGGCATGGCGAAGGCATAATCTCCAGTAATCGAGCGACTTTACTACTGCTAAATCCACCACGACGTATTCAGTCTCAAACAGGTTTATTTGACAGATGGATATGAGAATGTTTGTGCAGTATCAGAGAAAAGTAAAGTTTGGATAACTGTAGCATTAAGAGAGTCTGTAGTATGTTCAAACTGACATGATGACTGGATGACTCGAGGTGCTATTTTTGTCCCTTTCGTTGCATATGTACCAATATTTGTTAATGCAGGAAATGGAAATTAAAATGGAAATCCAAGAAATCTCCGACATGGAACCAATCAATTTCAGAGACTCATTATTGTTTTCATTGAACCAACATTCACTTATGTATTACTTATGTATAGGATGAAAAACCATACTACGTGAGCGTTAGAGTTAAATGGTTTACAGCCTCATCTAGCATCCCCGTTTTTTCGTTCACTCTCCTTTCTCTTTCGCTCTGTCACTGTTTTCCTCATAGAATCACGTGCGCATCTCCGCATGTCGATGTCCCTCTCAAAACAATTTAAAAAACGTAAAAGAATTAGTTATTTTTTACCGTTCGTATATAAACTTCTGATAAAGCGTAAGCATTCGTAAAAGTCATTGAAGAACAGCACACTGTCTTTATCCCAATCAATGATTATCGACGTAAGCTGGTCTATTTTATCATCTTTCACTGATGAACATGATTTTTTTCTCATCGAGACTCACTGAAGGAAGATTATTCGACTTTCGATAATCTCGACATCACGTTGTGTGTCACATTAGTTCTCTGGAGACGGCACTCCAAAGGAAACAGATTGGTCTATATATACCTTGGAACAGAAAGCTGGAAACGCAACTTTATTTACCCCAATGTCTTGATTGCTTTGGCTGCGTCTAACGCAATGCTGATGATAGTGTTTGCCAGACAGCGCGTCTGTCCATAACAGTTCTGAACCGTCTCTTCTCCAAGGATTCACCCGGCCTGGTGGATCTATATTCCATTGCCGAATTAGGCAGAAGATGTGGTATTTTTAGCCCTCCTATTGATCTCTGGTTATTGACTGGGACACAGGGCTTCTATTTTGGGAGGATATCGACAGTGCCCACCACCAAGGGGGACGTCAAACATGCTGAAAATCACCGATATCGTTGAAACTAATTTTCATTCAAGCACGTTTGAATTAATTTCTTTAACGAGGCTGTCTCTGAATGTCAAAACTCCATCGCTCTCACGGGACACGCGGGGGTTCATCTCTGTGGAATTGGTAAGTTACCGGACATTTTGGGAAAAGATATTATTGTAATTGGAAAGAAACCATTGTCGAGGTTATTTCTGAACCGCTTTTATATCAAGCACCAAATGAAAGTTCAGATCACATCCAAACATAATATCCATTTTATCGGGATTTTTTCATTGATACGCGTCGATCGTAGAAATAACCCCAGGCCACATCGTGAATTACTTTTGGGGTTAATTTGCTTGGTGAACTGGAAACATCTCAATGTCAGGAATGACCACAAAATCATATTAACGTTTCCAAAAATAGTTTTTCTTTTTCATTAAAACTATTTTAGGATTCCAATATTTGATATGATTTTATGGCTATTTTTAAATGTTCATTCAGTACACACACAAAATATTTGTTTTGGTCACAGTATTTCTGCAAATGAAAGATATTGGTGAAATTGGTTTATTTGTTTATTTCAGTGTTTAGGGCCAGTAAGGAGAGATTTAACCTCCCTGTTTAGGGAGATAAAAGCCCGATTTAGCTATACATTTCTGATGAATTATTTTAAAATACGTTTGAATCGGCAAATCGTACATCCGTTATATTATTATTATTATTATTATTATTATTATTATTATTATTATTTAAGAAATCTTAAACGCTTGAAGGAACTTTCACTGTTCGGGAGAATGAGTGAGTGAGTTGAGTTTAACGCCGCTTTTAACAGTATAACAGTTATATCACGGCGTGTAAGATTAATGTGGGAGGAAAGCCCGATGTGATGCAGGTCTCAGTCGTTTACCACTGCGGTGAAACCCGCGAGCACGGGTATGGTGCTGACAAACCTAGAAACATAATCGGGGCGAACCGGGATTCTGAGGTTTCTGGCGTGCCCAAGGGACGCAACTCTGCGCAGCGAATCGCGGCGCTTTAGACGACTGGGCCACCCGTGCCCCCTTCGGGAGAATGAGAAACTCTCGAAGTGACATACGTCACAGACGTTAACCACTTAGTGAACACCCATGAGTAGGGGAACGGTGCTGAAATAGCAAAGATCGGTCCGAATCTTAGACCCTGAACATCGTTACTCCGCACAAGTAGCGGCGTTTTAGAAGACATAGCCAGCCGTGCAAAGTATCGCCTATGATAAACACATGCTAATTAATTACTGCCTTCTAAAGTTCTTTGTGAGACATCGACAGTGTTCAGGGAAAAAGTTATCCCTCAGAACATTTCATCATCACAACATATTTTGGAAGAGGACGAATTCACTCTTTCACTGCGCTAACATTGTATGGAATAGTGTTTTCACCATGTGTTACAGGTCATCTCGTGTGTATGTAGTTATAAACTTGTTGCCTCATCACAACAGCCAATGCAGATAGCTCAGTTGTTAGTGTGTTAGTGTGCAAGATAAACTAAGGCAGGTAGGTCATGAAGCCGTCGAACATTGTATAACCAGAGAGCTGTCGATGTGAATATCTCTGAATAGAAGAGCTTTCGTCTCAGATCCTTTGTATCGTGAGTGAGTGAGTGAGTGAGTATGGTTTTACGCCGCTTTTAGCAATATTCCAGCAATATCACGGCGGGGGACACCAGAAATGGGCTTCACACATTGTACCCATGTCGGGAATCGAACCGGGGTCTTCGGCGTGACGAGCCAACTCTTTAACCACTAGGCTACCCGACCGCCCCCTTTGTATCGAACCAGATGAGTTAATGATTCTTAATATTCATTAAAAAAACGTTCATTTAAGACAAATACGAAAACGTCATCTCAGAGGATCACGTTTTGGTCCTAAACAGTGGTCTAAACACACCGCTAGCCGTGTCATGATCTGCTGGTCGTGGGTTCGAATCCCGACTTGATGATGGTTCTTGGTCTGTCAGCTTAATAGCCATGTTCCTCAGTTACAACGTGGTAAACGTCTGGGACTTGCATCACTGTGGGCTGACCTCCTCCATGTAGCTGACACTGCGGGATGTAACACTAAAACACTGTTTGAAAGTAAGGTTAAACCTAGCTAACGCACTCACTCATGATCTAAAGAGGTAAATTTATTTAATATAAATCAACATAGTGTTATCCATGGCCGATTTAAGGGCCTGCGTGCGTGCATGGGTGTGATAGTGGTGGTGGTGGTTGTGTGTAGGGGGGGATTGGGGGGGGGGGGGGGGGGGGGGGGGGGAGGGGGTTGTAGTGCGAAAAGTGGAAACGTCAAACGGGTGACGTCAGAACTTCAAGAAGCCCTCTTCACACATCATCTGAAAAGCCCTCCATTGTCGTAATTGTGTCAGAACCCACATGCACAAAAACGAGTCTGGAGCTAAAACTGTTCTAATTCCATCACCTTCACGTTGATTAACGATACTTGACAAAGTTTTGCTCTGTGAAGTGGCGCCAAGAAGGAGTTCACATCAAACTGACTGGTAAGGATCCCCCAACATGGTGATATCTTTACATTCCTTGACGATATTTTATTCAGTGAACAATCGTGACAACTGATGCCTTGTTTAAGGCATAGGCTTTCATACAGAATTCCTCGTACCTAAATTTAATTCAGACACTGGCATTTTCCTACTACTTCCGTTTGAACTGACACGTTCAGTTTGTATTCATATTTTAGTATGTATTTGAACACAAAACATTGAATGTGATTTTGAATTTCCTTGCAGAGAATACAACCGACCATAATGACACACTCAACTGTTTGAAACACACTCTTTACCATCTAATAATCGTTAGATGTACAATTAACAACCCAACGTCTCAGGGCTATAGGATTCTATTGATACAAATCAGCGCCAATTCACTGACTATGTCACAGTCTGTGATTAGTCAACCCAAAACGTTGACGATCCACATCCCACGTCCAGGATAATCTCATCTTTACCAAGGCTCAGCTGCATCGCGGACAAATGGCAATCAAGCCGCCAAACCTTCTATGCATAGCTACTGGTGTTTGGGTTTCCGAGTAGATCGTCTTCATGCAGCTCATGGGGCGGTCGGGTAGTCTAGAGGTTAAAGCGTTCGCTCGTCACGCCGAAGACCCGGGTTCTATTCCCGACATGGGCACAATGTGTGAAGCCAATTTCTGGTGTATTGCTGGAATATTGCTAAAAGCAGCGTAAAACCATATTCACTCACTCACTCATGCAGTTCATCTCCGTTTTGGGCCATGTCGCCACGTTTGACCTATCGGCACATTGCAGCCCGACGTCAATGGTGCAGGCGACGTAGGTATTGCAGAAACAGACGAAACAATATTCAATCTGGACTTGATAGACGCGGTGGTGTTTCGAGACGTTGCAATACACGTAACGCCAACGTGCCATCAGTATGTCGTGGTTACGTGCCATCAGTATGTCGCGGTTACATGCCATCAGCATGTCGTGGTTACGTGCCATCAGTAGTCGTGGTTACGTGCCATCAGTATGTCGTGGTTACGTGCAATCAGCATGTCGTGGTTACGTGCCATCAGTATGTCGTGGTTACATAACGGTGTGGGGAGCACGGGTGGCCCAGTCGTCTAAGGCGCCGCAATCCGCTGTGCAGAGTTGCGTCCCATGGGCACGCCAGAAAGCCAGGGCACGCCAGTAATACTTTTCAAAGCGGCGTTAAATGTTTAAATGTTAAAACTGCGGCATGGTATTTCAGTGAGCTAGCACTATAAATCGACATTAGTCCGGACTAGTACGTCGCTATTTAAGTGCAATAATCTTGGACGCGACGTTAAACCCCATTTCACCTCACCTCACATTCTGGTCGACGTGTTGCCTTCCAAGATGACAATACACTTGCCCACTTGAAGCACCAGGACACCACAACACCATCATGACCAGCACTGAGCACCGATATCTTCCCAACTGAGCACATGTCAGGAGTTGCCGGATACCTTCTCCCTCGCCATGAACAGTCCCTAATCACACCAGACCGCACCCGTAGTCTAGCGGGTAAATACCATCTTTTAACGTCTTTATGTATGTCGCGGCCGGGGGATCCAACTCGACCACTAAGGCGGTATTGCAGCATCATTATATTTAGTTGGGATCGATTAGTTTCATTGCATTTATGGATGGGCACTACAAACAGGTATGCCTGAAGCAAAGGTGAGGAGAGGTGAAATTGGTTTTAACGTCGCGTCCAAGATTATTGCACATATATAGCGACGTGCATGCACGTGTGTGTGTGTGGCTGCTTGTACTAGTCCGGACTGATATCGATTTATAGTGCTAGCTCACTGAGATACCATGCCGCAGTTTAACATGAATACCCCACTAAGACACAGTATACTGACTCCGGACCGACCAGTCCTTGTTTTAGCCCCTTAATGCCGAGCGCCAGACAGGGTAACAACAAGTACCATCTTTTAACGTCTTTTGGTATGACGCGGCCGGGATCGAACACCGGACCTTCCACTCTCCGTGCGTACGCTCTACCACTTGACCACGGAGGCGGTCCCCTGAAGCAAAGAATGTTGTGAATATTCTGTGTGAGTCTTGGCCAGATATCCCAGTGGCAGACAGCTGCGATCCCCGCTGTCGGTGTACGATGACACGCAATAGGCCAGGCCACATCAGAAGCAACCGATCCACAATTAAGCAGTACTGTGTTAGTGAGTTAGTTGGGTTTAACGCCGCTTTGAACAGTATTCCAGTTAAACCAAAACATGTCAGCATAATGTGGAAGAAAAGCCACGAACACGAGGATGGTGCTAACAAACCGAGAAACATAATCGCTACGAACCGGGATTCGAACCTACGATCATAGGTTTCTGGCGCGCCCAAGAGATGCAAATCTGCACAGAGAAATGCAGCGCCTTAGATAACTGAGCCACCCGTGTCCCCGCAGCAATGTGTGGGATATGTGGCAAACGTTCCAATATTGATTCCCTGGCTTCAGGTACTGCTTGTCTGTCATTGCACATCAGTGAGTTAGTGAGTGAGTTTGGTTTAACGCCGCTTTGGCCAGTATTTCAGTTAGATCGTCTCCGCTTGGTCAAGTCCGACATGATGGACGTTTAAGCGTTTACCACTTTGGTGAAACCACAAGCGGGGTATGGCGTTGACAATTTTTGTAACGTAATGAGGGCTAAGTTTGATTCGAACCCATGATCACCAAATTCTGGTACGTCAAAGGGACGCAATTCTGGGCAGCGAATAACGTCCGCTTTGCAATTCGTTCTCTCTAGCTCATTAGTGACGTGAATATAATAGAATATACGAAGGGGCTCTCTTTTCCCATTACAAGAGTGAGTGAGTGAGTTGGGTTTTACGCCGCTTTTAACAGTATTCCAGTTATATCACGGCGTGTCAGCTTAATGTGGGAGGAAAGCCCGAAGTGATGTAGGTCTCTGACGTTTACCACTGCGGTGAAACCCACGAGTGCGGGTATGGTGCTGACAAACCTAGAAACATAATCGGGGCGAACCGGGATTCGAACCCACAATCATAGATTTCTGGCGTGCCCAAGGGACGCAACTCTGCGCAGCGGATCGCAGCGCCCTAGACGACTGGGCCACCTCCATTACAAGAACTACCACACACCATCGGTAATCTTGTCAGTGTATAAGAAAACATATTGTGTTATCCTACTTGTAGACAATCTACAAAAAAATCACTAAACACAAGATGCAGTGAAGCGTGTTATAAAATCTCTATCAAACAATGACGTCATGTGAGTTATATGATGCACCAGGTATGTTTCGATTCGGTTCTAGTGGCACTGGTCGTTGTCACAACGTCTTCTTCACGCAGTTGCAAGTGCCATCGGTTTGTCATTCTTAGCTGCCTGTCAATATACATGCTGGAGCCTGTAGAGACAGTCAATGCATCTGACTCGCCTCTCGTTACAAGACAAAGCAACTGCATGGCGTGTCTATGTCGCCACCACTCCTCCATGTCAATTAACACCAGGTGGCGCTGATTAGTGACGAGGTCAAGGACGATATCGGCCTTTGTCACAAACAATATCTGGTGATGTACTTCAACATCCATGATCGATTGTTGTGAATTAAGAGCGCGTATTTGATGTAACTTGTCATGTTTGCAGTACGAACAGTTCATGTTTGAACGTTGCGTGGTCGTTAAAGATGCACCTTAAGTTGCACCTCAAGTGTGTGTGTGTGTGTGTGTGTGTGTGTGTGTGTGTGTGTGTGTGTGTGTGTGTGCGGACTTTGTGTTCATTTTGTTAAGTTTAATCTTAAAATATAGATGTGAGGTGAAATGAGGTTTAAGATGACGACTTCGAGATAATTGCACTAAAAAGCGACATGCACGTCTCTATGTGTGTGTGTGTGGGGGGGGGGGGGGGGGGGGCAGGGTAACAACAAGTATCATTTTGTAAAATTAGGGTGACTGGTTATCACTGACGACGGTTTTTAGAACACACGAGAAAACAAATTCTTTACCCCACTATTACCTTACAGATAAATGCCAAGAATCACCAATAATATTCGTGACAGAGCCACCGGAACAGGTATATGTGGCGCAGGCGTTGCGTTACAGTTTGGGGCGTCCGTGAGGTAGGTACAACGTCTGAGGGAGCGTTACAATGCAACTGGAGCAACCACTGATCGTCCTCGAAGTCGACGTCCACGTGTAACACGCAGCTCAAGACCGCGACATTGTGACGTCATATTTACGCAATCATTTTCTCCCAGCAACTGTTACTGCACAGATCACTCAAGGAACGTCTAACTACAGAAACAGTGCTCAAACGGTTAGCAGTCGGCTGCGACAGCATGGTCTGAGAGCCAGGAGGCCATTCGTTGGCCAGTTCTTACCCAACGGCATCAACATCAACGTCGAGAGTGGGCTCGTGCATATCTGCGTTAGACGTGAATGGAGTGCTCCTTAGTGATGAATCTTGTTTTTTTTATTATCCAGAGGTCGACAGCGGCTGTGCAGACAGAAGAATGGACGCTATGCTGATGCTAGTGTTGCCGAGAGAGATCGTTTTGGAGGAGCTGGATCTGTAATGGTTTGGGCTGGAATTGCACACGGTCATCGCACAGCGAACGCCACCATGACGATTCAGCATGTCATTGTGGATGTGATGCCTTGACCAGCCAAAAGTCCGGACATGAATCCAGTTGAACATTTGTGGGACTCTGTGGACGGGCGTGTAAGACGATGTCAGAATCAGCCTCAGAACATTCGCGAACTTGAAACTGCCTTGCTTGCAGCAAGAAATCTAGACACCAGTGACGTCAATGAGACGCCGATGAAGAGCTCTGATTGGTGCAGGCGGTGGCCAAACACGGTTTTGATCATGTGACTTTCAGTTGTGATACCACTTCCACAGTAGTGAGGTGGGGTGAAATGGGGTTTAACGTTGCGTCCAAGATTATTGCACTTATATAGCGACGCGCATGTACATGTGTGTGTGGCTGCTTGCACTTGGTCAGACTAATGCCGATTTTATAGTGCTAGCACACTGAGATATCATGCCGCAGTTTAACATGAATACCCCACTCAGACATAGTATACTGGCTCCGAGCCGACCAGTCCTTGTTTTAGACCCCCAATGCCGAGCGCCAGACAGGGTAACAACAAGTGCCATCTTTTAACGTCTTTGGCATGATGCGGTAGGGGATCGATCCCCGGACCCCGGACGCTCTTCCACAAGACCGCAGATGCGGTCCACTCCCACAGTAACGTCAGCCACATCGATGTTTCAGTGACTGATTTCAACCGATATCAACTCACAAGGCAGTGCATGTTATGGAATATTACATCATAGTTTACATCATCATGACAATGAAATATAATTCTGATTAAAATAAAGTCCGACGTTTCTTTTCTTGTTCAGTATATGTCTCATAATCAACGCTACATAACGCTAATACAACGTCAGGGTTATTGATTTCGATAGAAATACGCATGTCCATCCAAGTTAATACTTGGTACTATTACCACCAGGGAGACGGATGTTATCATAATAAAACAAGTGGCTGGTGATTGTTTCTAGTTTAGTGCAAGGCAACTTTCTAGACAAATAGATAGTGTGGCATATGTTGTCTACCCACGCCTTGTCACATCATTTCATTTAATATTCGAACAGTTCAAATTACCATTAATGTTGGAGAAGTCTAAGGCGCTGCAATTCGCTGTTGCGTCCCTTTGACGTGACAGGAATATATGATCGTTGGCTTCAGCACTCGGCTCTCACTGTTTACGTGTCTAGGTTCGTCAGCAGGATACCCGTGCTGTTTGGTTTCAGAGAAGTGGTAAATGTCTGAGACACTCATCACTTCAGATTTTCATCCCACATCAAGATGAGGCGCAGTGATATAACTGGAATAATGTTCAAACCGGCGTGAAATGGAACTGACTCAGTTACCTGTGCAATGACGAAAATCGAGTTTGTGCCTTAGTTGGGTTCAATGTCGCTTTAAAGTGACCGTTGGTTACATCACGGCGGGTCAGCTGAAGCCTAGTTCACATGCACTACGTTGTCCCAGCCCCCCCCCCCCCCCCCCCCCCCCTCACATGCACTACGTTGTCCCAGGGGGACCCCCCCCCCCCCCCCCACCTCCGCCTACTTTACACCGTATTTTGAAGTTTTTGAAGTTCATTCGGGGTTATAGGTATTTATTTTAAACATTATAACTTTAAGTATAATAACTAAAAAGTTCTGGTGTCAGTTCCCAGTTATAACGAACACGCATGTAACGAACTGACCGATACAACAAACTTGTTTTTCAGTCCCGACCACTTGTATAAATGTCGTATATATGCTTATAACGAACTACGGTTATTACGAACTAAAATTAGTGGTCCCTTCGAGTTCGTTATAACCGTAGTTTACTGTATATTAAATACAACACTTTCCTTATATAAATAAAAGCGAAAAACACATTTCAATAATGTTAAGAATTTTCTGCTAAAACATTGAACGATTCTGACTATATCATAAGCATGTGTTTATGAATCACTATCAAACAATGATGATACCAGGTGTTTGCGAAAAGGTGAGCGTATCCTGCCCCAACAACACCTGTGAGAAGACCTGTCAAAATTCACATGCAATCGCAAGTCAATTGTTCACCTGAAAAAGTCGAAATAAGGAATTGCATCGGACATCATTTGAAAAGGTCAAAATGCCAGAGATGGGTGATTCCGGAAATGGAAACGGTCATTACGTGTGATGGCACGGTGCGATAGCCTAGTGCTTACAGCGTTAACCCGTCACGCAGAATATCCAGAATCGATGCCAACATTGGTATAACATATCTGAAGCCTATTTGTGGTGTTTGTCGACCGGGTATGCATATTGCTGAAAACCAAACTCACTCAGTCTTAACGTGCATGCCGTCCAATTGTGACGGGCTGTAATGATGACAAGTCACCGTGCCAGAACACCCGATCCAAATCAGTCGCCTCTTACGACAAGCAATAGAGTCACGGGTGCCTATGCTACCCTGGTTCCCAAATACCAAGTACATGAGGGACGGTCTGGTAGCCTGGTAGTTAAGGCGATCGCTCGTCATGCCGAAGACCCGGGTCCAATTCCCGACATGGGTGCAATATGTGAAGCCCATTTCTGGTGTCCCCCGCCGTGATATTGCTGGAATATTGATAAAAGCGGCGTTAAACCATACTCACTCACTCATCCAAGTACTTGAGTATAGGGATAACATTCCTGCTCCTCTGTGGAAGGCAAATCTTAACTCATGGTTGAATGTGTCATTTAACCCAGACAGCATGGGTCGGTGTTCCCGTTATCCATCTCTCCCGGCACAAGAACCGCGCACACTTTAAGAAGGTCGAGATGAAACTTTGCATGGCTTGCTTTCGCTGACTTGCATGAAAACCCACCCAAGTGTGTATATTTATTGTCATGACTTCACAATTTTAATAATGTTTCTGAAAACATAACAGAACTAATATTAAAACCGGATCGGATTACACCACACATTATAGATCGCCCTGAAAACAAATAACTCATTCACAATGTATTTTTGGAATGACGATGTTGAAATTATTTTCGGGGGTATTTTGTCATGGCCTTACAAACAGTAAGTGTTTCATTTATTAAACACTGGTCTTTTTCAACCCAGCATTATTGTAGTCCGAAATATGATTACTGTTGACCGGCGTGTCATGACGCATCTCGCAGTCCATTTGCTCAGAAGGGTCTTTCTGAAGTTATAAGGTGTGATGTACTCATCACAGTGGCGCCTACTGAAGGGACTGAATCGATCATTTTCTATACTGGAAACAAACGGACAGCTACCAGGAGGGCCACAACATCACTGAAACTCACACTGGCAGTTTCATCTTCAGGGATTCAAATTAGGGACAAATCGAAAACGAAATTTGGAATCGCACATGATCTGTCTATATTCCTCTATTTTTAGCCGCGGCCTATATTTCGTGCTCTTTGAGATCAAAATTACACTTCGATCGAGTTGGCAGCGGTCTCGTGTGGATTACTTTTCGTAAAAAGGAGGTGATTTGACAGGATCGAAGAATTTCAGTATATCTAGCGTCACACGAGAGGTGTAAAATGTTATATCAAAATATCCAAATGGATGTCATTCTTAAACGATACACATTGAAAATACAATGAGGTACCCTAGTTGTCAATGTGTTCCCCCGATGTTCTTCACTTACTCACTCACTCACTCACTCACTCACACACTCACTCACTCACTCACTTACTCATTCACTCACACACTCACTCACTCACTCACTCACTTACTCACTCACTTACTCACTTCAAAAGAACAACATCTGAGCTATGTTATGTGGATGGGGAAAAGCTTCAGGTTCATATGAACTGCAGAGGCAGAGACACCAAAGTGTCATAGGGTCATGGGGGAGTGTATATAGATATATAAAGTCGATGTAGCTGTAATTACCAGACGAACTCCTGATCGACACTCCTCTTGTCTCGAACTGTGGATAACTCCACATACTTTCCCTAGTCTCCAGGAGTTAACGACGTTTGACATTATGTTTCGAGATAATCGAGTCATTATCTGATCAAAACAATATCAAAAGAGACCCAATATCAAATGTCAAGTTTGACAAGAGAAATGTCATATTAAGTCAATTCCTCTCAATGTCTATAAAACAAATTCTGGAATCAGGACTTTGATAATGAAACCCTGATTGATGAGTCAGTGAGTATGGTATTACGCCGCTTTTAGCAATATTCCAGCAATATCAAGGCAGGGGACAGCAGAAATGGGCTTCACACATTGTACCCATTTCGGGATTCGAACCCGGGTCTTCGGCGTGACGAGCGAACGTTTAAACCACTAGGCTACCAGACCTCCCCCCCACCCCCCCACCCCCCACCCCCAACACCCACCCCCCACCCACTCTGATTGATGAGCTTAGTTGTAAGCAAAATATGACTTCGTTTCCTGGTTGAAATCAGCAGGCCACTAAGTAGTCTTTCCCCTGGTGGCATGTTCCGCTTGTCCTCACTGGCGAGCTTCCCCAAGTGTTCTGATTACGTCACTTAATTCTGTTAACATCGATCATTCAACAGCTGCATCTCCAGTCTGAAGTCATTGTGGGTCTGTTCACTCAATATCACGAATCACCAACACAAAAAATCACCAAGAAAAACAGTCAGATGCACACAATACACACACACTAACACAAACATGTACTTACAGACACGACCTCTTAGTGACACGCCAAGACTAACCCTGGCATACACACGCACGCACACACACACACACACACTAACACTAACACTATCACCCACACTAACATACACACTAACACAAAAATATATACCTACAGACACGACCAAGACTTGAAAGCCCGATAGACATACACACTAACACAAAAATGTATTCACACACACACACACACACACACACACACTAACACTAACACTAACACTATCACCCACACTAACATACACACTAACACAAAAATATATACCTACAGACACGACCAAGACTTGAAGCCCGATAGACATACACACTAACACAAAAATGTATTCACACACACACACTAACACTAACACTAACACTATCACCCACACTAACATACACATTAACACAAAAATATATACCTACAGACACGACCAAGACTTGAAGCCCGATAGACATACACACTAACACAAAAATGTATTCACACACACACACACACACACACACACACACTAACACTATCACCCACACTAACATACACACTAACACAAAAATATATACCTACAGACACGACCAAGACTTGAAGCCCGATAGACACACACACACACACACACACACACACACACACACACACGATCTCTAAGTGACACGCCAAGACTAAAAGCCAGACTAACACACGGACACACATTAACACACACTAACACAAAATAGCTTTACACACGACATCTAAGTGACAACCCAAGATGAACGCGTACAATGGGACACACTGAGAGACACACCTGCGTTAATATTAAACGACACACAGTCACACACAAACACTTGCACAAACACAATCACATGCAGCCCTTTACCATCATTAAATAGTTTATGTGTGTTTGAAAGTGTGAAATTCGGTCGGTCTCCATTAAGAAACAAGTTTGGCTGGGTACACGGTGCTCCACCATCAGCCCGACTGACCAGGTTTGAAATTTGAGACATTTCCAATTATCAGCCTCGCCGTCGGGCGCAAAGAGGCGACAAGCGACACAGTTACAGAATAGCATCATCCGGAGGCTTAATAAAACAGAATATAAATTTCAAAACGGAATTATGTATTTCTCGCAAATGATGTGCTTACGTTCGCGATGTGGCCCAGAGGACGTGCCACGGGTTAGCGCCCTTTCTTGCGAGCTGTTAGGCCTACATTTGCCAGTCAGTTCGTGTGGGTAATCAAATAAAACCTCCAGAAATAACCCTTTTCTGTCAGTGGATCTGTTAAGTGTACAATATACTACAGTCGAGTGCCAGCAGTGGTTCACTCAGTGCATAACCTTAATTTGGGAAGCTGTCATCAATTTCAAAAAGATGTTAACAAGTGATATCGGGAAGTCATGTTGGGCGGTATGGTGGCAAACATTCCCCGTGCCTCTCCTCCCAAACTGAGTTATCTGATTGTGTTCTCACAGAGCCGACGGAGTTACCTAACTAGGCAAAGTTAATGTCAATGACCTGGAAGCAAAATCAGTTACTTGATGAGTCAATTTGCTGTGCTGTTGTTGAATTAGGTTAACATTGTGAAGTTACCGTTGACCGTATAAATTATTAGTTTCATTTCCATGTTATTAATTGGTTCTCACTATACGCAACGATTTATGATTAATATCAAATGACACCCCGATATTCCGTGAAATTAAAGATTTCTGGAGTAACGAATCATGTGATGGCGTTTCTGTGCTCCCAATGTCACAGAATCTCCTACACAAACAGCCCCACACAACCAAACAAACAAAAACACCGTTAATCAGGACAGTACCGTTACAAGTGAAACTGTCCCGAGGTTTAAACAAGGATCTAAAAGACCGATGTGATGTGATTGAAACCAATGTGAAAATCCATATCATTATTTCATTGAATGTCCATTTTTTATATCAAAAAGGAATTTATGTACTCACTATTGTTAATTGTGAAGATAATTGTGATATGAATATTGATTTGGTGCAAGTTCGCAATGCAGCTTTACCTAATCTTGGGAAGGAAAACGTTTCTAATAATGTACATATATATATAAAGAAAACAAAAAGGTTTGCGTGTGCATTTTTATGTTAGTCCTGCACCATGACCGTGGAATATATTTATTTTATGGAAAAAAATAAATCTAGAAAAGCATCTCGCGAGCTCAAGCTAGCTCTATTCCACAGAAATCAGCATAGGGAAATATTTTCTCTTTTTTTAGAGTCATTGTGTAATATAAGATTTCAGAGACTAAATGTTAGTCTATGTTAATGTACATACGTTTCCTTTTTCCTCTTCGTTCCTATCTGCCATTTAATATATTAATTGTAAGTAGGCAGTCATGTAAAACTATACGAGAGGGCGTTCTCAGTTGTGGTAAATTGTGCCCAATCCTTTTCATGAGAATAACCAATGTTTTTAACTAAAAACGTATATAAAATACAATATCACTGAAATGCTGACATAAAAAAAACTTTTTCACACACATACACACTTAAAGAAATAATCTATTAAATCTATGGGAAACATTTAGTTGAGTATTTAATGTAACCTTAACGTATACTGTCTACGAAGAGCAATCATAAGACATGACTTACAGGGCTAACGACCGCCATGTACTCGACGTCCGCTGTTGAAGCGGTCTCCCAGGAATCACTGGAACTGACGTCACCGACCAGCCTCATTGTCTTACATCCCAGCCATCCCTGTAGAGCAGAGCAACCGAGCCGTGATTGTGAACATTTGCCATGCTCTTCGTTTGAATTCTCACGAAATACGTCTGTCTGTCTACATTATATATATATATATACAGTAAATTACGGTTATAACGAACTCGAAGGGACCACTGATTCTAGTTCGCAATAACCGTAGTTCGTTATAAGCAAATAAACAGCATTAATACAACAAATGGTCGAGACTAAAAATAAGTTCGTTATATCGGTCAGTTCGATATAAGCGTGTTCGTTATATCTGTAGTTTACTGTATATATATATGTGTGTGTGTGTGTGTGTGTGTGTGTGTGTGTGTGTGTGTGTGTGTGTGTGTGTGTGTGTGTGTGTGTGTGTGTGTGTGCGTGTGTGCGTGTATTTACCTGTCAGCCGATGCTGATGATCTATAACCTGAATTTTAGATGTCGCTGTTTACTTATACCATATGTACCGGTGTTTTACGGTGAAAAGTTGACTTGCCTTTGCATGTGGGCGGACGGATGCGACCGGTGGCGCAGTATACGCTCACCTTTTCGAGAACACCAGGTATCATCACTTTTTGATAGTGATTTCATAAACACATGCTTATGGTATGGTCGGAATCGTACGAAGGATTCAGCTTTCAGTAGAGATTTCTTATAATTATTGAAATGTTTTTGTCGCTTATATTAAACTCAATATGTTACTGGCTGTTTTATTGTTTTTTGATGACAGGATTTCATTTTGATATAAAGCTTGCAAATGCACTAGTCACAATATGGCTAAGAAAATGCCGATGTGACTTTACAGATCGCATATTTACAGATTAGTGAAAGTTTGTCCCTGAGCGGAAAAACAGGGATTCACTGAATCCAGTTCTAAAGTTAGTTTTATATGTATTTATCCGATCTGTCTTCTCGACTGTTCTGTTAATTGTTTTGTCTACCAGTCTACGCAGGCCTTTGCGGCGGAAAACACTATTATTAACTTACGTGGGTCTACCATGATATGTTTCGTACCCATCCTGCAGACACAGAAGATACCTACTCATTTATTAGGCGATTCCGCCCTAACTCACAAGGGATGAGATTTCCTGATTATCTCTGGCCCCGTATCAACCAGCTGACATCTGCACTGTAACATACTATCTGATATCTGGCCGCCGTAGCCCTTGTGGGGGTGGCGGGTATAGTCCACGGAACTGATGGTAGCTCCAACTAGTTCTGCTCTATTAACACACAGCCTTCCTAAATAAACGTTTGCAGGAGAACATTGTAGGCACTATAGGCGAGTGTCTCTGTGCAGTGTTTCATCATTTCACATCAATCAGGAAATCTTAATTTCCCTCGAGTAACATAAACAGCCTGGCAAAAGAAAGTATATACTGGAAAATTAAATTTGACCAAAACATTACACAGGTTATCAAAACGTTACCAGGCCAAAATACAGTTGCCGAAAGAGCGCAAACTTAAGCCCCAAAACACAGCTGTGATACCCGAATCAAATACATCGACATCAACTGAACATTCCTTGTTTGTTTCATTTTTTTGCCACCATCAATCATATCAAAGTCCAGTTTCCACGGACTTTTACAGTCAGTTAACTCCCTTGCCTCGGGAAGATGAGGGAAACCACATTTAATATCAGCAATAAAATTACCTTATTATCTTAAATATAGATCTACAAAATATAACGTAAAATTGAGCCCAGGACAATGCTAAATTTCTGATTTCTTAATGGTCCTATGGCTGAGGCAACCTAGACTTGCATCATACCCATGCTCGTCGGCTTCACCATAAAGGTGAACGCCCTTCCTCTGTGGCTTTCCTCCTGATTAAACCCCCTTTCGGGATTCGATCCACGGGTGCGTCATATCAAAAGACGTTAAAAGATGGTACTTGTTGTTACCTTGTCTTGCGCTTGGCATTAATGGGCTAAACAAGGACTGGTCGGCTCGGAGTCAGTATACTGTGTCTGAGTGGGGTATTCATGTTAAACTGCGGCATGGCATCTCAGTGTTCTAGCAATATTAATCGGCATCATTCCGGACTAGTACAAGCAGCCACACCCATACAGGTGCATGCACGTCGCTATATAAGTGCATTAAGTTTGCTCGCGACGTTAAACCCCATTTCACCTCACCTCTTCCTGATTAAGTTGACTCGCGGAGATATTACTGAAAAGCTCTGTCAATTCAGTCACCGACGGCGTGGATTATACATTGCTCATACTACTGACCACTGGTTGTGCCTAGCCCAGCTGGACTATTGCTGACTGCGGCGTAAAACCCTATTCATTCACTTACGGGCGGGGAACTGAGGTGACAAATTCGAGAAACTTCACTCACAGATCTCTAATGAAGGATACGGATGGTTCAAGGCGATGCACAGGGTTGTGGCCCTTAGAAGTGCCAGAAAGTCTTTCTACCGTGGGTTCGAATCCCAAATTCGCCCTGATCATGTTTAAGGTTGGTCAGCACCCTGTCCTTTGATTTCACCTCCGTGCAGTAATTAAACGTCCAGGACCTTTCCCACACATCAAGCTGACACGCCTGTTTTATAACAGACATAATGTTCAAAGCGGCGTTAAATCAACCTCACTCACTGTAAAGGTTCAAATATGTCACCATGTGTCTCACAGATCAGACAATGATGTCCGGTAGCACCCCCGCCGAGACCTTTTAGTCTGTGAGTAGGAGGGTTGTGTGAGATTCAGAATTAATTTCCAAGTATGCGCCCACACGCACTGAATAAAATGTAATTAAACAGAACTGCTACACGCAATGAGTTCTAAAACAGCATCATTCTATAATCAAGTCCGGTTGAGAATGAGGTGCTTACCCACATGTCGAGCACAAGCGACAGCGCCTTTCAGAACGCTTCATCCGTGTAATCATTAATTTGTAAGTGAACTCCGTGAGCATAGTAAGGGTTTATCGAAAGATTCACGATTCATCATCTCTTTGCCGATGTTTGATTGGATGTAAGGGCGAAGTGGAGATTTGTGAGACAAGCCTGTCAATTCACGAATCTAGAAAGCATTGTTTAGCAAGGCTAGTCCTCCTACACAGTGTTTCTCGAAGACAACTAACGGCAACGTTGAACGCCAAGATTGCTGAGTCTATTCGATCAGTTGCCCCAGAATAACAGCAGCTATTTTCTCAGCCACTGTGTAGATAGTTTAAGAGGTTGGATGGATGCCAAAGATATCTTGCCAAATTTCCTGTAATATATTTTGTATATTAGTCAACACAATTTATGGTTATGAAAAAATCATTTGAATATGGCTCATTCGCTGGAAGCCATAAACAGCGATGCGTTGATTTGTGGCGTCTACAGGGACTGATTTGGTTACTCTGTTCATCGCGTTCCTTTCTACCGTAATGCTGGGGCACGAGTAGTTCAGTCGTCAAAGGCGCCATAGTACGCTGTGCGGAGTTGCGTCCTTGTGAGTTCGGATCCCAGATTCATCTTGATTATGTTTCTGGGTTTGTCAACACCATATCCGTGCTTGTGGGTTTTACCAACGTAGTAGACGTCTAAGATCTGCAACACTTCGGGCTTTCCCCCACACCAAGCTGACAGGTCGTGATGTAAGTGGAATACTGTTTTAAGCGGCGTTGAACCGAACTCGTTGAGTCCGCTTGTCGTAATGTAATCAGAAAGTTACTGAAAATGCTGTTAAGCGGTTCCCAGATTTAAATGCGCATTGCTAGAAGGGATTATGAACTGTCTGTCAAAAGAAGTATACACCCATGTTTGGAAATGGCAAAAAAATGAAACACAAAAAAATGGTTATTCGACGATGACGTCTTTCATGCGGGTACCATAGTTTTAGACCTTAAGTTTGCAGCGTTTCGGCGATTGTTTTCTCCCAGTAATGTTCTGATAAGATTTGTAATTTTCGGGTCAAATCCATTTTAAAAGTGAATACTTTCTTTTGCCCGGCAGTTTAGAAATAATACAGTTACAAGATTAGCTTCGGAGGGTAGAGTGGTCTTGTGTCGCATCTCACAGTGCCGAGTCGCGGCCCCTAGGCCCCTGGAGGGACGGTAAGCTGCATAATCATTTCAGAGTGAGTGAGTGAGTGCTTTGAACGGTAGTGCTGTTAAATTACGCCGTTGCTACAAAATGAGGGAGTAAAGCCCGAAGTGATGCAGATCTCAGACGTTTACCACTTTGGTGAAACCCACGAGCAAACAAACCTAGAAACATAATCGGGGCGCACCGGGATTCGAACCCACAATCATAGCTTTCTGGCGTGCCCAAGGGACGCAACTCTGCACAGAGAATTGCGGCGTCTTTGACGACTGTGCCATAAATAAATGTTTATTAGAAGAAGTATTATTTTAATGGTTATTAATAACTGTTTATTCGTGACAAGGCATCACAGACCTGCCCTTAATGGGAAGTCACGTGATCAAGAAATCGTATCTTTTACATGGTATCCCATCCAGAACAAATATAGAATAAAATGTATACAAGATTCAACGATCTTTTGACGAGAGCCGTGAAGATCCGTAGAATAGGTCTTCAGCAACCCATGCTTGCCATAATGGTGACTATGCTTATCGTAAGAGGCGACTTAAGGGATCGCTGACTTGGTTGGAACATGTCATCGTATCCCAATTGCGTGGATCGATGCTCATGATTTCAATCACTGGACTGTCTGATCCAGACACAATTTTTTACAGACCGCCGTCATAAAGCTGGAATATTGCTTGGTCCGGCGTTAAACAACAAACAAACAAACAGACAAACATCAGAATCGGTTAATAAGGACTCAAATTCTTTAAAGTTACTTTCATCAAACAGAAGGTAGAGATTGCGATACAACAAACGAACGTAGCTATCATAAATACGAATGGGACCTGAAACGAACATAATCTCAACAAGCACATATGTCATAATAGGGGGTTAGAAACCAACGTAATTCTCAAAATGCTTGAGCTTAATTGAAAGAGAGACGGTAAATGAACACAGCTCACACACATGAACACACGTTGTCCCAAATCACTGAAAAGAGTGAATGTCGTCTGTTTTCAGGTAGCAGAATGATTAACTACATTCAACTCTGTGAACACCAAATTACACATGAAGGAGGTGAGGTGAAATGGGGTTTAACGTCGCGTCCAAGATTATTGCACTTATATAGCGACGTGCATGTACGTGTGTGTGTTTGTGTGGCTGCTTGTACTAGTCCGGACTGATGCCGATTTATAGTGCTAGCTCACTGAGATACCATGCCGCAGTTTAACATGAATATCCCACTCAGATACAGTATACTGACTCCGAGCCGACCAGTCCTTGTTTTAGCCCCTTAATGCCGAGCGCCAGACAAGGTAACAACAAGTATCATCTTCTAACGTCTTTTGGTATGACGCGGCCGGGGATCGAACCCCGAACCTTCCGGTCTCCGGGCGGACGCTCTACCACTAGACCGCGGAGGCGGTCCACACAGCTCTTAACAAACACACAAGGTATCGAGGGATCGTGTTGAACCACAAACTAAAGGAGTTATTAGACGTACTTTATAGTGTTGGGTCCAAACGAAAGCGGCACTCAATAAACACGCATTTTACAGAGAGTTCCTAGTACGTGCAGGGAACGTAGTTCTCGACAAGCCCCAAGAGAAGGGCCCCGAAGGGAAATGGTTCCAAAAAGTGACGTATTTACTAGTAACGGGTACCAAACGCATCTCTCAACAAACTTGAATTTTCTCATGAGGTCAACCGAATGCAGTTCTCACCAATTGTCTTTTCTTAAATGTTTGACCCCCAAACGAACGAAGCTCTCATCAAACATACATTCAACAGCGAGGGACCCCAAACGAACGAAATCGAAGTTTTCATCGAACCAACCAAGGGACCAAAGACGAACGAATCGAAGTTTTCATCAAACACACATTCAAGCGACCCCAAATGAACCAAGACCTCAAAAACGCATTCTACAGCACAGGGCCTCAAACGAACGTAGCTCACCACACTCCCACATACAAATATCTATCATTCGACCACTTTGTCCATATTATAACAGAACACCATCACACAGCGAACAGCCCCAGTCATATATTGGCGACGTTCAACCTTGGCATTTCGCCGCCGATGAAAGGAAAGGTTTAAAATGGAAACTATTAAAGCTCAGAACTGCAAGATCATCACAGTAAAGTCTTCTTTGCTTGTCACTATGGAGTTATTGATCTTTTACAAATCCTTCTGTAAATCGTGAGACTAGATGGGTCGGTGCGGGAACTACAAGGCGTGTTTCTTTATCCTTGTCTATTTGTTACATATAGTGACCGTTCCATATTCTCTTTAAGACGAAGTTTAAAAAGAACATGTCCATATTGGGATGTTGAAATAGAACTAAAAGCCCTAAAAATGAATAATGCCTCTTTTCTTAGATTTCCACTGAGCTGTTGTGGACTTGAGTGCATTTGTCTGTATTCTTTAAAGAGGAAATGTATTTTATGACAACGTGACGATAAGAACGTAAGAGGCTTTGTCCTGAAGCTTAAGTCAGAAATAGAAGGGTTTTTCTTGTACATCGTAACAGCCAAGCCTTTATAATCACGAACAAAGAACAGCTGGCCTCAGCTGTTTAATCGTGGAGTATATATATATATATATATATATATATATATATATATAAAGTCCAAAAATGGTAGCATATTTTAAGATACCTCGAAGGTGGATGCTTTTTATTTTAAACATTTAACCGATGTTCTAGAATAAACTATGAATGAATAAGATCCTCAACATTTCCCCACTGACATAGTTCTAGATATGGATGTCAATGAATGGAACGTATATAAATACCTTCCGATTACAAGATCGGAATAGGAATATGTCTCTCTCTTTCTTCCTCCTACACAAGTATATTCACCATGAATATCAAACTTATTGGTACAATAGAATTCCGAGAACACAATTTTTAGATTGGCAAAGAAGTGACCAGTTCGTATTTTAAGGCATTCACTGAAACCCCGCCCGGAAACAATACCGTGGTTGGTAGGATCGCCCGTCCATATATAATTATGGGTAGGTTCGTCTATATATAATTATGGGTAGGTTCGTCTATATATAATTATGGGTAGGTTCGTCTATATATAATGATAGAAGCATTACTACGCACAATCAATTCGACAATGTGTTAATGAAAAAGATTTTACCATAAACCGTATATCGTCCGGATAAAGGGGGTTTCAGTATACACAGTATTTCACATGATCCAATCTCACCCCAGTCAAATACCACGGTATTAACAAATAACACTCACCTTTCCCAGTGTTTTACGGCAATAAATTGCTTTTGCCTTTGAATGTGTGCGGACCGACGCGACCGGTGGCGCAGGATACGCTCACCTTTTCGCGAACATCTGGTATCATCACTGTTGAAAGTGATTCATAAAAGCAGGATAATGATACAGTCGGAATCGTACCATCGAAGCTGCATTTGACAGATATTCTAACGATTGTGGAAACGAATAACGAATCTTATGCAGACGTTTCTAAACAGTAATCTTCCTGAATAACAAAACATATTTAGACGTCCTTAAATAGTAACCTTCCTGAATAACGAATTCTATAAAGACATTCCTAAACAGTAATCCATCCGAAAAACGAATCCTGTATAGACGTTCCTAAACAGTAATCTTCCCAAAAAAAATAAACCTATATAGACATTCCTAAACAGTAATCCACCCGAAAAACGAATTCTATAAAGACATTCCTAAACAGTAATCCATCCGAAAAATGAATCCTATATAGACGTTCCTAAACAATAATCTTCCCGAAAAACGAATCCTATACAGATGTTCCTAAACAGTAATCTTCCCGAAAAAGAATCCTATATAGACATTCCTAAACAGTAATCCACCCGAAAAACGAATCCTATAAAGACATTCCTAAACAGTAATCCATCCGAAAAATGAATCCTATATAGACGTTAGTAAACAATAATCTTCCCGAAAAACGAATCCTATACAGACGTTCCTAAACAGTAATCTTCCAGAAAAAAGAATCCTATATAGACATTCCTAAACAGTAATCTTCCCGAAAAACGAATCCTATATAGACATTCCTAAACAGTAATCTTCCCGAAAAACGAATCCTATTTAGACATTCCTATACAGTAATCTTCCCGAAAAACGAATCCTGTATAGACATTCCTAAACAGTAATCTTCCCGGAAAACGAATCCTATGTAGACATTCCTAAACAATAATCCATCCGAAAAACGAATCCTATACAGACGTTCCTAAACAGTAATCTTCCCGAAAAACGAATCCTATATAGACGTTCCTAAACAGTAACCCACCCGAATAAACAGATCCTACATAGACATTCCTAAACAGTTAGCCACCCAAAAACGAACCCTATATAGACATTCCTAAACAGTAATCCACCCGAAAAACGAATCCTGTTTAGACGTTCCTAAACAGTAATCCACCCGAAAAACGAATCCTATTTAGACGTTCCTAAACAGTAATCTTCCCGAAAAACGAATCCTCTATAGACTTTCCTAATCAGGAATCTTTCCGAAAAACGAATCCTGTATAGACGTTCCTAATCAGGAATCTTTCCGAAAAACGAATCCTATTTAGACGTTCCTAAACAGTAATATTCCCGAAAAACGAATCCTATTTAGACATTCCTATACAGTAATCTTCCCGAAAAACGAATCCTGTATAGACATTCCTAAACAGTAATCTTCCCGGAAAACGAATCCTATACAGACGTTCCTAAACAGTAATCTTCCAGAAAAAAGAATCCTATATAGACATTCCTAAACAGTAATCTTCCCGAAAAACGAATCCTATATAGACATTCCTAAACAGTAATCTTCCCGAAAAACGAATCCTATTTAGACATTCCTATACAGTAATCTTCCCGAAAAACGAATCCTGTATAGACATTCCTAAACAGTAATCTTCCCGGAAAACGAATCCTATGTAGACATTCCTAAACAATAATCCATCCGAAAAACGAATCCTATACAGACGTTCCTAAACAGTAATCTTCCCGAAAAACGAATCCTATATAGACGTTCCTAAACAGTAACCCACCCGAATAAACAGATCCTACATAGACATTCCTAAACAGTTAGCCACCCAAAAACGAACCCTATATAGACATTCCTAAACAGTAATCCACCCGAAAAACGAATCCTGTTTAGACGTTCCTAAACAGTAATCCACCCGAAAAACGAATCCTATTTAGACGTTCCTAAACAGTAATCTTCCCGAAAAACGAATCCTCTATAGACTTTCCTAATCAGGAATCTTTCCGAAAAACGAATCCTGTATAGACGTTCCTAATCAGGAATCTTTCCGAAAAACGAATCCTATTTAGACGTTCCTAAACAGTAATATTCCCGAAAAACGAATCCTATATAGACGTTCTTAACAGAGATCCACCCGAAAAACAAATCCTATATAGACGTTCCTAAACAGTAATCTTCCCGAAAAACCAATCCTATATAGACGTTCCTGAACAGTAATCTTCCCGAAAAACGAATCCTATATAGACGTTCCTGAACAGTAATCTTCCCGAAAAAAGAATCCTATATAGACGTTCCTAAACAGTAATCCACCCGAAAAACGAATCCTATATAGACGTTCCTAAACAGTAATCTACCCAAAAAACGAATCCTACATAGACATTCCTAAACAGTAATCTTCCAGAAAAACGAATCCTATATAGACGTTCCTAATCAGTAATCTTCCAGAAAAACGAATCCTATATAGACGTTCCTAAACAGTAATCTTCCAGAAAAACGAATCCTATTTAGACGTTCCTAAACAGTAATCTTCCCGAAAAACGAATCCTATATAGACGTTCCTAAAGAGTATTCGTCAGACACACAGCCGATCAGTGGTGTCCAGGCGAAGGTGGTGTCACTGTTAATAATAGTCTTCACTTATTGGTTGACTGACACAATAAAATGAGAGGGTATAAACTTTAAATTGATGCCCCTCTAACGTCTCTTTGAACAGTATTGTCGGGCAAAAGAACGTATACACCCATGTTTGACGGTGGCTAAAAATGAAACAAACAAGAAATGGTTATTCCATGGTGGTGTATTTGATACAGGCACCATAGGCGATATTACATGTATCACATCAATGCGTATCTCACAATAGGTGACGTGCAAATGACGTTTCAAAGAACGTGGGTGTCACAATTACACAGTATCGAGTAATGAGCAGAGTGAAGCAGATATTGTCATGATCTGTTTCAGTTGGTTCACATTACAAGACACTCTCAATAGCGAATGTGACGGCCACGAAAACCAATGCACGCCCAGACGCCGAGGTGTCGTCAGACGCCCGATGACGTCACCGGAGATCCGTTGCCACTCGTTCCTTTGTGCGGTCTTCTGTTGTTGATGAGGACGCCTCCTCATCTGACGATCCAGATGATCCTCCAATCGTTTATTGGAGTTTAAGTCTAGTGAGAGGGCTGGCCATGGAAGAACGGCGACGCTGTGTCCAGCCAAGAAATCCTGGACGACCCTTTGCCTCTTTCTCTGTTACACCGTTACACGTGGCATATCTACTGTGCTTTTTCAATACCTGGGATATTTTGGCAAGGATGTATTGAATACCGTTTCTATGGGTACCGGGTACCGGGTACCGCATTTTTACTGGTGCACGTACATCTTCCAAACCAATGGGCTTTGTTTTGGACCTTACGTTTACAGAGTTTCCGCGACTGTTTTCAGCCTAGTAATGATTTGATAAGGTTTGTGACTTTTTTGGTCAAATCAAATTTTCAAGGGTCTAATTTCTTTTGTCCATCAGTTTAGTTTTTATCATTGCGTGTCAGCTGACTGTGGGAGGGACGCCACAATTGGGCGGGACGTAGACTTTTACAACTATTGTGAAACCATGATTCAATCTAGAATTCGAATCAGCGGATCCTGGGACAACTGAGGACCGCAACTCTTCATCGGTAAAAGAACCTTCTTCGCTCTTTACACACACCTTAGTAACCATAGTTTTGATTCCGTGGAATTATTTATTGCGGCCTTCAATATCGGGGATTACCAATCATTGTTTCAAGGAATTTGCGAGTGTCTTAATTTAGTTTGACCAAATCGAAGAGGGACGAGTTGATAAAAATGGAAAAAATCCGAGGCTTGTCAAAAGTCACGAGGGTGAGATGTTATTTATCATCCAACATCATTCTTCCAACCTTTTCAGTATGTAGCAGTGTCTAAAGCGTAAAAAGTACTGCCGACAGCTTCAGTAGCCAAGCCATTAGTGATGTCATTTGATTGTTTCGTCATGGTAACCAATGACGTCACAATAGTCTGCAAAGTATTGTGATGCAATTTCATTACAGCGATATCTACATTGTAGTTATCGCTGCAATGAAATTGCATCGTCCAAAACTGGCTCCCACAGGAGATATAGCTTGGGTGAAATCAAGCTATATCTACACTGTATATATCGCTGCAATGAAATTGCATCACAATGCTTTGCGTGTCTTTTGATATCAACAGGCGTTGATATATTTGATATAAAAATACACTCGAGTGAGATTCTCTATATCTCACCCAAGCGATATCTCCTGTAGGAGCCAGTTTGGGATGATAAAATCTCTTCGTTGCCTTTAACCATACACTGGGTCTGTCACTGGTGTTGGCGACTGAAGGGAGGTAACTCCTCCCAGCCCCATATGTGTGATGAAGCACATGTCCAAGCTCTTGTCCCATGTCATCAATGGCACTGACTTAAAATCTTCACGAGAGACAAGTTTCGCAGCAAAATCTCCTTGTTGTTAAAAGGGTTGTTAAAATATAATTCGATGGGACCAATAGGTAGGAAGTATGCCTGCGTGTTTGATCGATTGGTAACAAGGCGGATGTAGTTCTGATGTATTATATGTGAGTAAGCGTGTTTACGCCTCTTTCTACTATATTCCAGCATCACCACGATGTGAGACACCATCGACAAACCTCATCATATACATCCATTAGGGGAATCGACTTTGAGACTGCATCACTAACCCATCTAGTATGGTCTTTGCTTTGATCTATTTACCTACTGTCAAACAACGTGTGTGTCGAAGTCGAAGGGGGCCTAAGAACATATTTCGAGTTAGCCGAGGTCCGACACAACCGAAAATGATTTATAAAGAAGGAATACGCAGGGATCACGCTTTTACTTCGAGACAAAGAAAGTTCGACACAACGGTGTTGACTGTATTAATGCTCAAGAATAAACAAAGTGTCATCAAAGTTTTATATCTTCTAAATGGGAACAAAAAAACAGGTTTCAGAGTTAATAATTATAGAGAACCTCCTTGATCCGGAGTCTGTACACGCACATTTTTTAACATTCCAAGCTGTAATCAGGCGGGTTCCCGGACTAACGGCTTGTCACTGTCCACTATTGATGCACATGCACGCTGACTGCTTTTGGGGATGACTCTAGTGTGAAGTACTGTCTAAGGGAGGTAACTTCTTTTCCGTTAACTTTGACCACAGCTTCGTAGTCTCCATGGAAACCGCGGGTGGTGAAGGAGGTTCCGGACTGGTCAAGTCTGTGTGTTTCCTTGGTCATCCACTCGTCCTCAGTCAAGTGGAGAAACCTCTGCCCAGCTGCATTCAACTGAAATGTAAGCCACATCACTATACGACGGACAGGATGCTCGGCATCGCGATAGTACATTCAGGATATTAACATATAAATATGACAGTCGAACAAATACGAATGAAGCTTATAATTAGTTCATGTCTAATGAAGACATTATTAAGAGTAAATCTAGTGAGTAGAGTGATTATGAGAGATCACAGTGTGTCAGAGAGCTGAAGGGTTCTAAGAGAGTTTATGGTGCAAGAGAGCAGAATGGTTATGGGAGAGTACAGAGTGCAAGTAAGCAGTAGGATTTTGAGAGAGTACAGATTACAAGAGAGCTGAAGGTTTAACAGAGTAGAGATTACAAGAGATTATAAGTATTATCAGAGAGTAGAGAGAAAAGTGAGTGAGTGAGTGAGTTGGGTTCAGCGCCGCTTTTAACAGTATTCCAGTTATATCGCGGCGTGTGATGCAGGTCTCAGACTTTTACCACTTCGTTGAAACCCACGAGCACGGGTATGGTGCTAACAAACCTAGAAACATAATCGGGGCGAACCGGGATTCGAACGCACAATCATAGGTTTCTGGCGTGCCAAAGAGACGCAACTCTGCACAGCGAATCGCAGCGCCTTAGACGACTGGTAAGGGGTAGAAACTTAAAGAGAGCTAAATGACTACAGAGTGCAAGAGAGAAGAAGAATTATGACAGAGGAGAGGGTACATGAGATGCATCAGTTCCTACTGTGAAGGAGTCTCCAGACACCAAGGCTGCCGGTTCCCCTCTCCAGTGTTTCTTGCTCCAGAATCCCCACAGCATGATGCCCTCAACAGCTGGGTGGCCATAGAACGCCCTCAGAGCGGTCTCGTACCAGTCTGCCCGGGTATGCTCGTCGCTTGCCATGACGTCGAACTCTGTCACCCAGATTGGCAGGCCAGCTTCAGATATGATGTCAAGATGTTTCTGGAAGAGTTGAGTAGCTACTGGGGCTCTACTATCAGTCTGTGATCAGTACTGAAGAAATGACGATGGGAGGATTGAATTATTCTTGTCGGTCGTGTAAAGAAAAGTTTCAATTGACCAAAGGGTTGTCTAAAAATAAATGTTATTAACTATCATGACGTTGACGTTTACACTTTCGTTAAAAAGACAAAGGCCGAAACTCTGTAAAAGTTCACAAGATAGATTAACAGCGTGGATAGATAATTTATGGTGCTTAGGGTAGAGTAGGGATGTGTGTTAAAGGGGGAGGGGGGGCAAAAGAGTTACCAACAGTCATACAAAATAAAAAAACGATAGGGCATCCGGATCTAGAGATGAAAACACAAAGGAAAAGTCAGACAGAAAACATGGTGACATAAACAAAGACATACACAAAGCTGGACATACACAAAGATGGACACACTTAATCGGTATACAATGAAAATACAGAGGCATACAAACGCATGCACAGCCGAAGTGACAGGACACTGGCGAGACCTGGTGGGCAGTCTAACATACGGACTGGAGACAGACATTCACACATACACCTTTACAGAGTACCCACCTTTATCAGTGTAGGGTCGGGTGCGGTGTTGGCTGTGAAGTGACACTGTACACCGACACCGTACAGTCCCACATTGGCATTCTTAAACCTAACAGCCTGGTCTCGGTAAGCCTGCAAACCACAGTACAGTCCGACTGTATATCTTGCCGGCGTATATACATGTATACTAAATAATAAGTTAACTGAATTGTTGGGCAAACGAAAGTATACACTTGAAAAATTGACCAAATAATTACGATCACTATTTATCAAAACGTTACTAGGCTGAAATACTGTAAACTTAAGGATTGTAGAGTCTCAATTCTTCATGAGGAACAGAAACATGTCTTGAAGAAACATTAAGTTTTTTCCCCCAGATTTCACACATACATCGTCGAGCCAGTGTTCACACACTTTAAACATGGCCCCCGAGTGGCATGCGTCTCTATAGTAAATTGATTGATTGAATATGGCTTTACGCCGCTTTTATTAATATTCGTGCAATATCACGGTGGGGAACATCAAAAATGGGCTTCACACATTGTACCCATGTTGGAAATCGAACCTGGGCCTTAGGCGTGACGAGCGAACGTTTTAACCACTGGGCTACCCCACCGCCCCTCTATATATAGTAGGTTGTTGCTTTAAGTGTTCAAGAGGTCGCCTTCTGCCTCAGCAATTTTGGCTGGATTAAAGTGTTTTTAGATGCGTTTTATTAGTTCCGTTTTGATTAAGAATACGCCTAAGGCCTCGAAGTTTTCTAGCTTATTTTGTGGGTTTAGTATTGCTCCTAGAGTGAGAGCCTTGTTTAGACTGTATATGTATGGCGGAGAGGGCGTTTCTATATAGAGTAGAGACAGCGATACTCTCAAACCCCTGAGTCTGCACGAGATAGTCTCGAACCAATAGCTCTTACACGATACCTTATAAGGACCAACACACAACTATGATACATAACCGTCGAATATCATTTCTTGTTTTTAGTCTGTATCAAATATGGGTTTATACTTTCTTTTGCCCAGCAGTTTACATCAAAGTGTGTGACACCAAGAATGGGCTTCACACTTTGAACCCGTGTGGGGAGTCGAGCCCGGGTCTAAAGCGTGGCGTGTGTACGCTTCAATCACAAGGCTACCCAAAAGCTTCACCCGAGCGAAGATCCCGTGTGATAAGAGAGGACAGTTCTGAGTTAATACCGTTGTTAAGGATCCCAGAGCCACCACGTCGTAGTCATTGAGGAAGAGTTTGACATTAGGACCTGCTTGATGGGCGATACGGAATATGTCCAGGTTGTAGTCTCGGTCGTGAAGAGTGTCCTGGAACCAGAAGCCGTGGAGGTTCTCATTGTCAACATCCCAGTGTTCAACTCTGAAATTAGAAAACGAAATAAGCTCAAAGTATATTGATCTGAACCAACAAGTGTAAACTTGGACACAAAGGGACGCAACTCTGGCCCTACCAGTAGATCATAGGAAAGTATATACCAGAGACAATAAAATAGATCTATTTTATGGCCTCTGTATAATATTATACTTTCTGTATTTGTATGTTTAAATAAACGAATTTCTTTGAACAACTGTCCAGCTTACAGATTCTTCGTCCTGCCCACGATGTCCTGAATGCGTTGCTGGACGGTGTTCTTGAGCGTGTTGCCAGTCAGGGCTCGGACCCACTGGGGCACATACTTGGGCTCAGACCATACAACGTTGTGGGCGCGAATCTTCTTGCTGAAAGATTGATTGATGCGTTACATACTTTGTGTCTGATAATGAACTTGATGTGTATACTGGGTTATTGGACATAAAGTGAGTGAGTTTGATTTTACGCCGCTTTTAGCAATATACCAGCAATATCACGGCGGGGGACACCAGAAATGGGCTTCACACATTGTACCCATGTCGGGAATCGAACCCGGATATTCGGCGTTATGATCCAACGCTTTAACCACTAGGCTACCCCACCGCCCCTATTGGACATAAATACGTGCTCAGACACTTTACACTGTTTTCTTGTAGACATACTTGGGATGGGAATGGTTCCACACTTTTAATACACATGTTTCATTACAAAACTCCTTTCTCTTCCTTTCCTTTTCATCTTTGAAATTAAAACTTAAACGCTTTCCCATGTGTGGCTAAGACATCCCAAAGCCACTTCATACATGCTGAATACTCGTGTTGCTGTGTGACAAGATTATAGTGGACTACAGCAGAAATAAAACCAATGATGTGCTGTGTAGATATGGTTCATACCCGTTCTGAAGTAACTTGTATATCATGTCGAAAGCACGTTTGTAGTTGATTTGTCCCTGAAAATAAGTTTAGTCAATCGTCTATAGATCAGGTCAGTTATACCATACGTGATATCAAATATTCTAGTTCAACTCTATCGCATTAGGAGGAGTAGGTGATGGAGGGGAAATATAATATAATAATATGTATACCTGTAGTAGCATGTAGAAACATACCTGTATACTACTACTGCTACAACCACTACCACTTCCATCACCACTACTACTATTAATACTATACTACTAATATTCGAACTACTTCTGCCATTATTATTATAATTATAATTATGATTATTATTTTAATTTTTGTAAATTCCAATCCTGATTATATTACACTTTGCTGATACTACTTCTACTACTACTACTAATACTACTAATACTACTACTACTACTACTACTACTACCACCAACAACAACAACAACACCACCACCACTAGTGTATTCTGCCCCCTACCTTGGCAGGTTCCATGATATCCCACTTGAGTGACGCTTCACTCACTGCCCAGTTGAAGTGTTTGTTGATAAAGTCCTGGTAACGGCTGTCCCCGTGAACGTAATCGTCAGCTGAGACCGCGGTGCCGAACGGGAACGACTTCTTTGTCTGAATAATCTGGGAATATACTAATATCGTTACCATTCTACTGACCAATATACTTCCGGTCTAGTCGCAATGGTTTTCAATGTACTGCCTGCTGACGTATCTCCGATCCACCCTGTCCTTCTCAATATTAAGGGTAGGTACGACTCTTTTGTTACGTTGCGATGTGAATATTAGTTATGTTTAGAATTCCTGTCGTCAAGAGACACATTTTTCTATTTGTCGGGTCACCCTATTTAATTGGAGAATATACACTTGATAGCTCTTTGTGTGGTTTTAAGAATACATTTTTGTGTATAACTTATATCCGTTGCGGTTTCTTACGTCAGTTTGGCTACGTCAATTTTACATTAAACAGGTTAATCGCCCTGAAACCAAATCCTTAAAATAGCATTTTGAAGTGAACTTCTCGTTAGGTTTGAATATATTATTTTAACATTGTTTTGAGCCTAATATATGTAAAAAACCCTCTCTTAGTTTTATCTCTTATAATGCACCTAGGCATGGCATAGCGTTGCGAGAATAAGGACAGATGTCTGTCAACTTACATCTATTTCAACTTGGTTGGAACTGATTCCATTTTCCAAGGTAAATCTGAAACATAAGTAAAAAATAAATTATTTTATTACAGGACATGCATATATTTATCGTTGTTGTTTTATCATTATTGATAAATGTGCAAATAATAAGCCTAAAATGACTTACAAACTGTGTTAGCACCAACAAAGCTATTCAAAGCAAAGCGGAAGCACTCTTAAAATCACGTACTCAAACTTGATATCACTTTTTCGGAGCCTTTCTATCACACTGTCTGACTCCGCCCTCCAGTACTGATTGGCTACAATAGGCGTGATTGACATGTCATCAACGATGAAACTGACACCTGCCGACGCTCCTTGGAAGTAGATCCGAGTGTTCTTTATGGCTGAAACAGACAACAAAGTTGACGGGATAACTGATCTGATTGGCCGAAATACGCTGTTTTCTTGAAAAGGAGGCCCAGAAATCTTTAAGTAGCTAGACTCCAGAGTTCATAAACCTATATGAACATCATACTGTACCTTTAGAAGGCGCACTGAAGTCGCCGATAATTTGTACCCAGCCATCACTGGCCCTGACAAGAGGTTGAGATGCAACAGGGATGTAGCTGATGGTGCCATCTGAAACATAAATTAGTATCTGTACAGAAGTTCCCACAGCCTATAAATACCAAGCCTGCAAATTGATTTATAGCTAAATACAGTCACGTTTTAGCTGTCAACAAACGGTTCATTTACAGACTGAAAACAAACCCAATGTCAAACTGTTGTTCCCACGTGTCTAACAGTAATATATAAATTATACATGTGGGAAGGTGAATCTTGCATCCTTCTCGAACTGAAGGACTACTCGGAATCGCCTTAGAAACCAAGGGCGTGTTTCTAGTAAGGGGCTCCTCTGAAACCTAGGTGGTGCTTCTAGTTAGAAGCTCCTCTGATCCCTAGGTCGTGCTTCTAGTAAGGAGCTCCTCTGAAACCTAGGTCGTACTTCTAGTTAGAAGCTCCTCTGAAACCTAGCTCGTGTTTCTCGTTAGAGGCTCCTCTGAAACCTAAGTCATGCTTCTAGTACGGAGCTCCTCTGAAACCTAGCTCGTGTTTCTAGTAAGGAGCTCCTCGGAAACCTAGGTCATGCATTATTAAGGAGCTCCCCGGAAGCCTAGGTCGTACACCTTGTCAGGAACTCATTGGAAACCTAGCTCGTGCTTCTAGTAAGGAGCTCCTCTGAAGCCTAGATCGTGCTTCTATTAAGGAGCTCCCCGGAAACCTAGGTCGTGCTGCTAGTAAGGAGCTCCTCTGAAACCAAGGTCGTACTTCTAGTTAGAAGCTCCTCTGAAACCTATGTCGTGCTTCTAGTAAGGAGCTCCTCGAAAACCTAGGTGGTGCTTCTAGCAATGAGCCCCTATGAAACCTAGGTGGTGCTTCTAGTAATGAGCCCCTATGAAACCTAGGCCGTGCTTCTAGTAAGGAGCTCCTCGGAAACCTAGGCCGTGCTTCTAGTAATGAGCTACTCTGAAACCAGGTGGTGCTTCTAGTAAGGAGCTCCTCGGAAACCTAGGTGGTGCTTCTAGCAATGAGCCCCTATGAAACCTAGGTGGTGCTTCTAGTAAGGAGCTCCTCGGAAACCTAGGTGGTGCTTCTAGTAATGAGCCCCTATGAAACCTAGGTGGTGCTTCTAGTGATGAGCCCCTATGAAACCTAGGTGGTGCTTCTAGCAATGAGCCCCTATGAAACCTAGGTGGTGCTTCTAGTAAGGAGCCCCTATGAAACCTAGGTCGTGCTTCTAGTAATGAGCTCCTCGGAAACCTAGGTAGTGCTTCTAGTAAGGATCTTCTCTGGAACCTAGGTCATATTTAAGCGTTCATAGAGAAACCTGAAGGGCCTGTCACACACTACCGATGTACCTCACCGGAACGAAACCGGAGCAAAAAATTAACAACGGCGAGAAAATCTGCAGAGCTCCGGCGAGAAATTGACCGTAGCAATACCGATGCAGTACCGTCGTTCCCGTTGTGATACCGATGTCAGAACCGATGTGCTACCGAAAACCTGTTTTCTGTCACCTTAGTGTTACCGATGCGCCGCCGATGTTATACCGATGTACTACCGTTGACCGGAGCTATAGCGGAGTGATACGGTTCCGCTGCCGATGTGACGGTGGAGCTCCGGTATCACATCGGCGGCGAATCGCTGCTACTTCGGTGGTATTCGGTAGTACTACGGTATCACATCGGTACCAGTACGGGGTGATCCATAAGGCGGTGCTCTGCCGACATTAACGAAGTCATACCGGAGTATAGTCCTGCACCATGACTGTGGAATATATTTATTTTATGAAAGAAAATAATCTAGAAACGCATACAAAAGTAAGTCTAGCTAGCTCCATTCCACATGAAATCAGCATAGGGGGAAAATATATTTTTAGAGTCAAGAAGGATATTGTGTAATATAAGATTTCATAGACTAAATGTTAGTCTAACCGGAGTACTGCCGTTGTAGTCCCGTTGCTCGCTCCGGCAGCGCAACGGTGGACATTTTTTAGCATGTTCAAAAATTTCTACCGTCGCCCACCAATGTTCTGAAGATGTCCTGACGATGTACTACCGTTCTTAGTGATATGATATTCCGCTTCCGTACTAGTACCGATCCCCGAAAATCGCCAAATTTGTGCTTCGGTATAGCTCCGGCGACCCAAATCGGCTTGGTGTGACAGGCCCTTTAGGGAGGTCAAGGCCGTGCTTCGACTGACCTTGGACCACCATATACATCCTTCATGTGTTCTAGTGGTAGAGCGTCCGCCCGGAGAGCGGAAGGTCCGGGGTTCGATCCCCGGTCGCGTCATACCAAAAGACGTTGAAAGATAGTACTTGTTGTTACCCTGTCTGGCGCTCGGCATTAAGGGGCTAAAACAAGGACTGGTCGGCTCGGACTCAGTATACTGTGTCTGAGTGGGGTATTCATGTTAAACTGCGGCATGGTATCTCAGTGAGCTAGCACTATAAATCGGCATCAGTCCGGACTAGTACAAGCAGCCACACAAACACACACACATGCATGACAAGTTTCACCTCACCTCCTTCATGTGTAATTTAGTGTTCACAGAGTTGAATGTAGTTAATCATTCTGCTACCTGAAAACAGACGACATTCACTCTTTTCGGTGATTTGGGACAACGGCGATTGTCCATACACCTAATTACCACACATACGATACAGGCTAGAAGAGTACACCAGTCTACGATGCCACACACCCGTGAAGGTTACAGCCAGCTCCAGGTCCACCTTCTGCCCGATCTTGCCCTGCTCGTCGTTGAGGAGTTTGACGTACCCCTCCACCCAGTACCGACCACCAGGGTGGACGCCGGTCAGTATCTGCGAGGGACCCATGTAGTACATCGTCCTGAAAGGGCCAAGCTACGATAAGGACAAAGTATGCCCCACTACATCTGCTCATTTAAAAAAAGTAGAAACCCTGAAAAACTGTTGGGAAAGTTATCACATGCAACCATATAAACGAGGCTTATCGTAAAACAATCTCATTAACATCAGATCTTCGTTCCCGATACCGCTAAACAAAGATCGGAGGACATCCCATTAGGGGTCACGTCAGAATGACATTTCATCCGACCAATCAGAGCGTCGCTTATATATCATAAAAGTGACAGTCGGAATGTGATTTCTAATCATGCAACCTTGACAAGTTTAACACGGGGTATTCCGAACGATAGTTACGGGCTTAACGACTGAATCCATACAATCTAGACCACCATGACTTCTTGTCAGTCATTCAATTGGTCGGTCACAGTTCGCGAAAGGTTGGTCTGACGTGACCCGTAATTGGATGTCCTCAGATCTTTGTTTAGCGGTAGCGTGAACTAAGATCTGATTTTAATTAGATTGATCATAACATTACCTGTTCTTATACATATTATATTCTATTTTTCATTAATAACACCATCAAAAAATGAAACATTCAAATGACCTATAAAAGACTGAGATAAAAGATGTTTCAGACAGCCTGTTTCTGAAATGTTGACCATTGCCAAGCCCTTACCCAAGTTCAGGAAATGTGTACATATGTACTACACAACACCATCTGGGTCATAATTGCTTGCTCATCATTACGTTTTCTTGAAGTTGCAACAATCAATTCTTTACCCTTTACACTCACGTTAGCCATACTTCAGAACTTGATGAAAGCTTGCAAGTGATAGAAATCAAAAGACTAGGTTCGCTTTATTACGAACTTGTAGGTGTCCTAACGTCGGATAGTTCGAAGACTCTTTATGTCATGCCTCGTCAGACAAACAGTCAAAGCAAAACTATCATAGCAAAGTGTTACATAGCTTCAACAAGATGAAAGCACAATTGGACAAGGAAGTCACGTGGGGAATCGAATAAACTTTGTTTGAAATACAAATTGCAGAATGTGTTATGCTAAACAAACAAGAACATAACCACATGTGTTGACAATTATCGCGATACTAAAGGGTTTCTAGTTCGAACAAATTTAATCAAATAAGTCAAAAGTCACTTTTATGCCTGCTAAATCAAACTTGATCAATTTAGTTCCAAAGAATGTCCTATTTACACATCTAATATGTTAGATATATGTGCATCTACAGCATCTTGTATCCTGTTCATGTGTATTTAAGGCGACTAGTGAGTGAGTGAGTTTGGTTTTACGCCGCTTTTAGCAATATTCCAGCAATATCACGGCGGGGGACACCAGAAATGGGCTTCTCCCATTGTATCCATGTGGGGAATCAAACACGGGACTTCGGCGTGACGAACTGACGCTTTTATCACCGCCCTTAAAGAGAACAGAGGCCACCAGACATAATGTGTCTTTCTTGTACACTAACCTTCCTGTAGCTTTAATGCCATGATGTCCACTATGATGGTCAGTGGTCAGTTCACAGTTGAAGCCCCAGCAATCCCAGTGGGTCAAGGACTCCATGTCACCATTTAAGACAAGATTTTGTCCACGAACAAGCGAAGAAAATAACAGGGTAATCAATACAACCATTTTCGCCATTGTTGTGTTTTTCCGTGGACAATTGCGGTTATCTTTAGTCTTATCAGTAGCAGTTGTCACGAAAGAACCTGTGATCTAAGGTGCGTTTAAGTTGTGTTCTCAGAAGTGCCTGAATCTGTCGTGATTCAATTTGCAGGTTGATATTAATGTACGGTTGGATGTTTGGGTGTTTGTCGGGAGTATGATACCCATATACGTGTTTTTTTATTTGAACAGCACACAATGATTGTTTAGCTTACAGACACGCGCGCACACACACACAAACACACACACACACACACACACACACACACACACACACACACACACACACACACACACACACTCACACTCACACACACTCACACACACACTCACACACACACACACTCACACACACACACACACACTCACACACACACTCACACACACACAGATAATATATATATGGTATATATAAGTAATACTTATATATCTATATGTATATATATATATCTATATATATATATATATATAAGTAATTGCAAGTCGAGCGTATCATACAATATATACTAACGAAAAAAGTAAATAATACACGTTTCAATAATAAATATCTCCCCGACTTAAAAGATCGTTATTTACATTTTGCACGTGCATGTTCATGCACGGTGCACAATTTGTATATTTACGTGTTGATGCATGTTACTCACGCACGTGGTTTTAGAATGTGAACAGCACACAATCATTTTTGTGCTCATAAAAATCAATGCCACAGCTTGCTGAAAATCAACCTCTACGCGCCGTGGGTATGCTGCAAACACGAAGGGCGCAAAACGAAGGTGCCAGTTCACGCCTATCTTTGTGTAGACAGCATGTTATGTTCAGAAGACAAGACTGGGACAGCATACTGTTCACAGATGAGTCCAGGTTTCATCTGGACATCTCTGATGGTCGTGCAAGGGTCTACAGGTGTCCAGGAGAAGGTTAAGACCTGAATCACTTCGGGCTTTCCTCTCACATTAAGCTGACACGATGTGATATAACACGACGTGGAATATTGTTCCAAGTGGCGTTAAACTCAACTCACTCACTCATTCACTCACTCATAACATAATGTTTGCCTCCAATCATATTATTGTTATTATTACTTGCCCGTGAAGAGATCACCTGTTCAATAAACATACAGCTGTATTACACATTGTGTAATACCAAAGCGCGTGCTTATGGACGGCGGGAACAAGTTCCACTAACAAACATTGAAAGCTCTCAACATCGCTTGGCTTATTCAACGACATTGTGTGAGGAGATGATAGATCACCGAGAGGAGCTTATGCACACTCAGTAACCTCAACAACCCCGTTGCTAGGCTGACGTCAAATGGCATTGTTTCGCCGGTGGATCTACCACAAAATTCCACAAATCACGTCATAGTGTATTGTGACGTGACTTTAAACTTTGTGGTGCAAAGTGGTCCCGTTCCACAAGGCGATCGGATTGTAGCGCAACGACAGTCGTGAGTTTCTGTTAAAGTATGGGAGTTACGATAACCTTAGTGCTACGATAACTTTGTGGAACGGACGCCTGAATTCTAAAGGTGGACCGCTGTGTGTTATTAAATTAATATGTGCCAATATTTGAAGTATTATTCTGTTAAACACAAATGGGTTACGTTATGGATCGTGAAGGTGTCTGCCTATTCAAAAAATTACAAATGGCAAGTAATAAATTAAATACTAAACTTGCTCGCTTTCGCTCGTCAAACACCAGAACTATTCACTCGTTTCATAAAATTGGTTTTACGCGGGAGCTCGTTTAGTATTCTATACAACTCCACTCGTTTCGTCTCAGTTTAGCAGGATTCGTGGACCATGTATAACGCTTTAAATTGGTGTGTTCTTTTGTCCTCAAATCAAAGTGTACACCTAACTTTTCAAGGTAGATCACATGGTAAAACTAATGATGGAAGGCATGTATACCATGTTTGAAGTAGACAGAAATAAGACTTATACGTGGATAAATATTTTATGAACGCTTCACTTATCATGATCGTGTACAGACTGAGGGTCGTTGTAAGTTGCTTCAATTTCTTGTTATAACAAATAACAAAGGAGTCCCTAGATTCTGTCTGTAATATACTTTTCAATTTGACAAACATCACTCATAATTTTAAAAGATACATCAAAGGACAACTACGTGACGTGTTCACATTCATAAACTTGATGGTATAATGAGTTTACGTATATTTTGCCAATCCGATCGCTGACTTTTTTTATAGGGCTATTTACAGTGGACGCTGTTGAATTCGTCCTCGAGTTGTCCTCGCCACACCCCTTTCCTTTTATATAGTATGCTGATACTGGGTGTGACCATATATCTTGTAGCTGCTATTTTGTGCGTTACAAACCCCTGGGAGTATTTTAACATATTGCATTTCTTTGAAACATTGAGAAACATTTTCTTAGAATCCAAGTACTGAGGCCACTCCCATCGTTCAAGTATTTACCTAATGAAAAAGTCTTTATCTCTCCGATAAGGTGTGCAAGACTGGGGTGATTGCTCTGGTCTATATTTTGCCCCTGGTTTATGGGCAAAGCTTACGTCATAATGGGAACATGGGGACTCTTGACCCCTGGGTGTGCAATGGCTTCCACTGTGAAGTGACCAGTGACCACCTCAGTGGACAACATGGCATTAAATCAACGGGAAGATAGATTTTATCTTTCAATTAACACTGACGTAGAGGAAAATATAGGAAAGGAGTGAGCGAGTATGGTTTTACGCCGCTTTTAGCAATACTCCAGCCATATCACGGCGGGGGACACCAAAGAAACCGGGTCTTCGGCGTGACGAGCGAGAGCTTTAACCACTAGGCTACCCGAACACCCCTAAAGGAAAGGAAGTATGCATTCATAAGATATAAAAATAATAGTTTTGATCAAATACAGCATAGAAGTGGCCATTGTAATTATTATCAAAAGAATATCCCATATTCAAAAGGTGAGGTGAAAACAGGGTTTTACGTCGCGTGCATGCATGTGTGTGTGTGTAGCTTTTCGTGCTGGACCGAACGTAAGCCGATTTTATAATGCTACTAGCCTACTGAGATACCACGCCACAGTTTAACATGCATATTTCACTCAAACAAATTACTTCCAAACGACTTGTTCTTGTACCGGAAGGGTAACTATTTTCTAACGTATTTTGGTTTGACGCGGCCAGGGGATCGAACCAGAGACTTTCCGCTCTCCCATTTAGACGCTATATCCACCGTACCACGGAGGTGGAAACACATACACAAGAAATACGCTATGGCAGAACGTAACGAAACAAACCAGAGCACCAAACTATGTGTAAACCTGTAGAATCAATGGTGAAACCCCGTTAGTATCACTTGTACGGAAACAATTGTACATTTTAGATGATTAGTGTTTGAACGACTAAATTACTTTCACATATGTAGAACCCTCTATTGGAATGGACCGTCCGAGTTCCTGCATGGAGCCAAGCCCAATGGCCGATACAATGTGGACGGTTACATTAAGCTTTGGGGGTTGGGGGTTTAGTCAGGAACAATTTGACAGACGGTGGAGTTGGAAGTGGTTGATCTCAACAGTATGACATGACCTGCTGTAATGCGTCTCTTTATTGACAAAAGATTACGGTTGGACGTATATAAAGTGCATGTACTAAATTTATTTCAACTCTCACTGGGTCGGTGGGGTAGCCTTGTGGTTAAAGATTTCGCTCGTCACGCCGGAGGCCCGGGATCGATTCCCCACATGAGTACAATGTGTGGTATTGCCGGGATATTGCTAAAAACGGCATAAAACTAGCCTCACTCACTCACTCAACTAATCCATGGCTACCCCACCTCATTGATTCGGTGATGATGACGACATGTTTGTTTCAGGTACACGCGCTGTGATGTACACCATCAAATCACTTGCTATATGGTGTTACATAAACGTTAGGCACCAAACACTTACTTCTTGATGGAAAATGTGTGAGTAAGTTCTTTAATCGTAACTATAACTAATAACTTGAACCTACACTTTATGTGTGCGTGCCTCCGTCCGTCCTGCCTACGTGCCTGCCTGCCTGCCCGCCCGCCCGCCGCCTGTATGCCTGCCCGCCCGCCCGCCCGCCGCCTGCCTGCCTGCCCGCCCGCCGCCTGCCCGCCCGCCTGCCTGCCTGCCTGCCGCCTGCCTGCCTGCCTAAGACCTGCCCCACTTCAGGCTTTGTCCCACACCATACTGCCACGCTGTGATATAAATGAAACACTGTTAAAATGGGCGTTAGACCCAATTCACTCACTCACACTTCATTGACAATTGTGGGTTATTTAATTTATTTTTTCAAAACCAAGGACTTCACATCATCATAGTCGGTATACATGTGCCTCTGATAAGGGACCGCCTCCGTGGTCTAGTGGTAGAGCGTCCGCCCGGAGAGCGGAAGGTCCGGGGTTCGATCCCCTGCCGCGTCATACCAAAAGACGTTTAAAGATGGTACTTGTTGTTACCCTGTCTGGCGCTCGGCATTAAAGGGCTAAAACAAGGACTGGTATACTGTGTCTGAGTGGGGTATTCATGTTGAACTGCGGCTTGTTATCTCAGTGTGCTAGCACTATAAATCGGCATCAGTCCGGACTAGTACAAGCAGCCACACACAAACACATGTCAATGCACGTCGCTATATAAATGCAATAATCTTGGACGCGACGTTAAACTCAATTTCACCTCACCTCACCTCTGATAAGAGTTTACTGCAATGCTCAGACCGGCAGTATTTAATCTTAGACTATCCTGGAAGGTTTAGCAATCGGAACCTGGCAGTCACTGGCAACATGTGGTTAGCGACAGTCCTGTTCTGTGTGGTTCCTGGAGTCCTCGGACAAAGTCTGGTACAGAATGGCGACATGGAGTCCTTGACCCACTGGGATTGCGGGGGTTTCCATTGTGAACTGACCACTGACCATCATAGTGGACATCATGGCATCAAAGTATCTGGACGGTAGTGTGCTACTTTTACGCAAGACTTAAAACGAGTAATAGTGAGTGAGTATGGTTTTACGCCGCTTTTAGCATTATTCCAGCAATATAACGGCGGAGGACACCAGAAATGGGCTAAACGCATTTTTACCTTGTCAGGAATCGAACCTGGGTTTTCGGCGTGACGAGCGAACGCTTTAACCACTAGGCTACCCGACCGCTCCTACGAGTAAAAAAAAGGAAAACTGGAGTAGGTACTAGTCAACTAGTCCACAGTATTTCAAACATAATTAAACGGGGACACATATTTATTCAGTAGTGTCACTGTTCTCAAGACCTTCTCATAAGTGATTACATACCCAGGCTCATGGGTTTTACCAAGCGGAAAACGTCCGAGACCTGCATCACTTCGGGTTTTCCTCCCACATCAAACTGCACGCCGTGATATAACTGGAATATTGTTCAAAGTGGCGTTAAGCCCAACTCATTCATTCAGTGATTGTTATCCCGAGAAACGTTTGTGTCTTTTTACATTTAGTTAGTGGGTAGTGCATTGGTGGATACAGAGTGTTGTTGTTTTTTATATCACAGATTGTTTGAAATATTGCTGATTGATCTCAGTATAATTGATTCTTATTTACGTTTGAAATCACATATGGATTAATCAGATCCATGACAAACATGATGATGGAGGTCATGCCTGATTTGACCTCAGGAATAATGTATTGTTATATTTAAATATTTAGCCGGGTTTTCTAAAGTCTTTAAAGACCTTCACTGTTAAATTGAAATTGTAACATTGAAATCGTCTTTTCGAAGATAGTTGTCCTGGGCTATGTTATCTGGGGACATTTTGGTTGGGGTAACTTTCCAAGGAGGGTACAGTTTTCGAGGAGCCAGTTGCCCTGATACCTCGGACGAGGGCGGTTCCAACGTTTTAGTTTCTCTTTCCAGGAGACCGCCTCCGTGGTCTAGTGGTAGAGCGTCCGCCCGGAGAGCGGTAGGTCCGGGGTTCGATCCCCGGCCACGTCATACCAAAAGACGTTAAAATATGGTACTTGTTGTTACCCTGTCTGGTGCTCCGCATTAAGGGGCTAAAACAAGGACTGGTTGGCTCGGAGTCAGTATACTGTGTCTGAGTGGGGTATTCATGTTAAACTGCGGCATGGTATCTCAGTGTGCTAGCACTATAAATCGGCATCAGTCCGTACTAGTACAAGCAGCCACACACACACACACACACACACACAAACACACACACAAACACACACACACACACACACACACACACACACACACACACACACACACACACACACACACACACACACACACACACGTGCATACATGTCGATATATAAGTGCAATAATCTTGGACGCGACGTTAAACCCAATTTCACCTCACCTCACCTCACCTCTTTCCAGGAGTCAGACCTGGCAAGGTCCCTCCCAGACCCTGCATGGAATCAAAGCTAATGGTCTGTATAAAGTCGAGGGGTATATCAAGTTGTTGAACGACCAGTCGGGTCACATTGGACAGAATGTCGAGCTGGAAATTGCAGTGAGCTTAAACAGTAAGTCTCACCTTTCCTTCTTTCTTTTGGTCACCAGTATCCCATGCTGGTCGTTAGATCCTGCTGATGAGGATCTGGGTGCTACGATGTGTAAATTGTGACTGATTGTTTGTCATCCTACCTCGATAATTACATATCGTGATAACAATAAAGACACTGTGGTAACATTGACTGATTGTTAGTTTTGTCATTAACTGGTACACGTTGGAAACATCATTTCTTGACGTACATACGTACACCCTTCAAAAAAAAGAAACGCACAGGTAGATTTTTAGTAAATTTATTGCAGCTAATAACGTCGATATATTTAATTCAATATCATACATACAAATAGGACATTTAGGAGATCGATAGTCACATGTTATCGTTGTACAAAGTTATTGAAAACTGTTCATTGTCATGTCACATAAGGCCACAAGGTTGCCCCGGGCAGTATTCACGGCTCTGCATCTCCTCGGCACTGACTGAATAAGTGTACGACTTCTGTCCTGCAGAATTCCGCGCCATTCTGCTTATAATGCGTTGGCCAGTTGTAGGAGTGCCTGCGGCGTGTTCTGACGTTGGCGTACACGTCGATCGAGTTCTTCCCAGAGGTGTTAGATTTTGTTGAGATCTGGAGATCTCGACGGCCAGGACAAGACGTTGATGTTGGCATTATGAGGGTAGTCGTTTTGACGCACCGTTTGTCAAATATAAGACCACCAACATTTTCCAATAACATATATAAATTTATGTACCGGATTTTTTTGTGTTGTCAGGTTCAATTTACTACATACTATCTGTGCTTTTCCTTTTTTTGAAGAGTGTCTTTTTATGTTTCGATTGTTCGCGTTTCTTTTGGCGGTGAGTGTATATTCATCAAAACACACCTGCAGATGCTGTCAATGTCGGTCCATACTTGAATGCAAAACGTTGCATGTGTTATTGCAGATGGCAAGACTTCCTACCTTAGTGCTGCAACCCACCCATTGGCCAGATCTAGTGACGGATGGATCCATATCACTGGAGATTTTAATGCCCCTTCGCAAGGTTGGATGGTGTTTAACCAAACAACTCATATTGTTTAACTTAGACTTACAACAGCTGTAGCGCTGACACTATCGTAACGTCCATATGCTAATATCGACAATTATAGCTGAACTCCTTTACTTTAGGCTTATACTTACAGTAGATGTCGTACTGAGACTAGCCTAACTCCAATACTCTAACAAAGTCTGAGGCATAGGGGGAACGGGTGGCCCAGTCGTCGCGATTCGCTGTGCAGAGTTGCGTCCCTTGGGCACGCCAGAAACCTATGATTGTGGGTTCAGATCCCGGTTCGCCAAGATTATGTTCCTAGGTTTGTCAGCACCATACCCGTGCTCGTGGGTTTCACCGAAGTGGTAAACGTCTGAGACCTGCATCACTTCGGGCTTTCCTCCCACATTAAGCTGACACGCCGTGATATAACTGGAATACTGTTAAAAGCGGCGTTAAACCCCACTCACTCACTGAGGCATAGCGCTGATGCTATAGTTACTCCTAAACTTTAACATAGACTTACACTAGTTGCTGCGCTAATGTAGCATTGCACATGTAGCTTTGTAATCATTTCGAGTACCATGACCTTATTAAACACAAATCTTTTGAATACAACAACAAAGTGCAATGGAAAAGCTAAATACAACCATACTCACTTGCTTTACATCTTGAGAAATACAAATGACAATTTCCCTGGCATGTTCTGGTATCGAAAGGGGTTCAGGCTTAATGGTGGTTGTATGTTGTAGGCATCAAGGACGTCAGGATCTACTACCAGGGACCGGCCACCAGCACCAACTTCGTGACGGACTCTGTCAGTGTGACGCCTGTAGGAAGTAATCCTAACTGGCGAGCAGAGTCAGACGCTGTCATCAACAGAGTCAGAAAGAGCGACATCAACTTCGCGTAAGGCTAAACATACAGCACATGTCCCCTCTAAACTACACGCCCTCTTTAAACCCATTATTTGACACGCTTCGTATACCAGATTTAACTTGTAGCCAGTAGGATGGTTGAGTGGTGTCATTAACATAAACAAATTTCATTTTGAAGGCACGTCATTATGTTTTATGAGTCTATAGCTTTAATAGATAATTACATCACCAGCACAGTCATGAAGGTGGAGTTACGAGTTCAGTATCAGTATAGTATTAAGTGTCATCATACACAATAAAGTCAATTTTAAGAGGGTACGGGTGGCCCAGTCGTCTGATGCGCCGCGATTAGCTGTGCAGAGTTGCGTCCCTTGGGCACACCAGAAACATATGATTGTGGGTTTGAATCCCGGTTCGCAATAATTATGTTTCTAGGTTTGTCAGCACCATACCCGTGCTCGTTGGTTTCACCGAAGTGGTAAACGTCTAAGACCTGCATCACTTCGGGCTTTCCTCCCACATTAAGCTGACACGCCGTGATATAACTGGAATACTGTAAAAAGCGGCGTTAAACCCAACTCACTCACTCACATTGAAGAGAGGGAATCACACAGATCAGCCAATAATGGGTATGTCCTCCAACTGACGTAGAAATATGCTATAACTGGACACGGAACGGAGAACGGCAGGCTGCGGTAATATGGCGTCATTCCTCAATCAGGCCTTGTCTTGTAAATGGGGTCGTTCTCTGACCCACCGATCAAGAAACTCCCTCAAGCTGTTTTAGGGACATGTCGGAAGGTCTTGACGGCCAGGGCAGGACGTTGACGTTGTTGGCGTGTAAAGAGTTGGTTGTAATCCTTATTGTGTGCGGTCTGGGTCTGTCTTGTTTCTGCTGCACACATGCCAGGACAACGGGACGTAGTACCGGATCTGGTTTTGGGGCACTCAGATTAGCCTCGAAAACGACCAGGGCCCACCTTAGCACTACGACTATTGTAAGCCTTTGTTAAAGTATGGGGCTTACGATCATCTTAGCGCTAAGATAGCTTGGTGCAAGTGGGCCAAGATCTGGTTTGACGTCACGGCGGATTCTCCACCATACTTCTCGACCTCCTGAACATAAAATCGTGCCTTCCGTTCCCTTCGTCGGCTGTGTACTCTGATTCTCCCATCAGTCCGGTTAGGGTGAGACTCTTTGTCAATTCTTTTGCCACTGACGTACAGCTCGAGCTCAATCTCAATCTCTGACGTGTTGGCAACTTATGCTGCTCCACAGAACTTCATGTACGTCTGAATACCACGCAGTCTCAATATTCTAGACATTGGCGTTCTGCTGACTGGGTGGTGGCAGCTGGTTACGGCACCGTCAAAATATACGTTCCTGAGGTGTAAAACACGAAGGTTGGGGTCCCCGTCGGGGTTGATTAGGGTCACTGGTACCGCCAGTGTGAGGGAAAGGAGTCTCGTTCCGATGACCCCCTCTCTCTATTAAGGTGATAATCAGCATGATTGTTGTGATTTGTTATTAAATTCCGTTGCTAAATATCGATGTTAGAGGTTTTATCTATCATTACACAATGGTTGAAACATATCAAGCCTTACTTTTGCATTATGCAGCATTTTATTGAAAGTTTGGACATTCTAAAATTTGGTATCCTTTAGAGACCTGGCACGCTGTGATAGTACTGGCTTTAAAACCAAACTCAACTCATTCACTCACTAACTGGTATAAGTACTATGACGTACCGCTATTGGTTTTATACGACACACAACGGTATAATGGTATGATTACATATGAAGCCGTTTTGTTGAATTAATCTTGTCAATGCTTCTTGCAGTGTCTCCCTCGCCAGTGGCATTAACCTTGGCCAGGTTGAAATTGACGTGAGTATTATTCTTTAAGCGACATTCTCCTCAAATCTTTGCCTTAGCACGACTCTTCAACTCCCTATCTTATTCTCATTATATTCATTCTTTTAATGCCTTCTATAAATGACATACTCCACAACGCCTTCTTCAAGTGACGTACCCTCCAACGACATCCTCATCAAGTTCCGTACTTCCTCACTTCCTCTTTAATAGCCGTGCTTCTCGACTCCTTCTTTAAGTGGCGTTCTCATCATCAGTTACTAGGAGGCACGGGTGGTCCAATGCAGAGTCCCTTTGGCACGCCTGAAACCTATGATTGTGGGTTTGAATCCCGGTTCCACCCGATTATGTTTCTACGTTTGTCAGCACCATCGTGGGTTTCACCGAAGTGGTAAACCTCTGAGACCTGCATCACTTCGGGCTTTCCTCCCACATTAAGCTGACACGCCGTGATATAACTGGAATACTGTTAAAAGCTGCGTTAGACCCAATTCACTCACTCACTCGTCAGTTACTTCGCAACTCCTTATCTCATAATGACGTACTCCTCAACACTTTCTTTTGTGACGTGCTCCTCAAATCCTTCTTTCAGTGACAAACTCAACTCATCACAAACTTTTCATCATCCTCCCCCATACCGAAATACACCTTTGATTAATATGTCCCAACAGGTTATTCAGACAAAGAAATCCTTTGCGTTCGGAACAGCCGTAGCTTGTGATGAATACTTGCATGGTAATACAAAATACCAGAACTTCATCAACCAACATTTCAACTGGGCTGTTACTGAAAATGCGCTGAAGTGGGACATTATGGAACCACAGAAGGTGAGCCATCCCGCAGCTCTCAATATAGTGATAATGATAATGATGCATTTTGAAGCAAATAATGATGCATGTTGCAGCACATTATAAAAAAAATGTTGATGCACATTATAGCATCGATTAATGTTTTAGCACATTATAGCATAAATTCTTGTTGTAGCAGATTATGACACTGATTCACGTTGTAGCAGATTATGACACTGATTCACGTTGTAGCAGATTATAACACTGATTCGTGTTGTAGCAGATTCTGACACTGATTCACGTTGTAGCAGATTGTAACGCTGATTCACGTTGTCGCAGATTATAACACTGATTCACGTTGTCGCAGATTATGACACTGATTCATGTTGTAGCAGATCATAACACTGATTCACGTTGTAGCAGATTATAACACTGATTCACGTTGTAGCAGATAATAACACTGATTCACAGTGTAGCAGATCATAACACTGATTCACGTTGTGGCAGATTATAACACTGATTCACGTTGTAGCATATTATAACACTGATTCACGTTGTAGCAGATTATAACACTGATCGTGTTGTAGCAGATTATAACACTGATTCACGTTGTAGCAGATTATAACACTGATCGTGTTGTAGCAGATTATAACACTGATTCACGTTGTAGCGGATTATTACACTGATTCACGTTGTAGCAGATTATAACACTGATTCACGTTGTCGCAGATTATAACACTGATTCACGTTGTAGCAGGTTATAACACTGATTGTGTTGTAGCAGATTATAACACTGATTCACGTTGTAGCAGGTTATAACACTGATCGTGTTGTAGCAGATTATAACACTGATTCACGTTGTAGCAGATTATAACACTGATTCATGTTGTACCAGATTATAACACTGATTCACGTTGAAGCATATTATAACACTGATTCACGGTGTAGCAGATTATAACACTAATCGTGTTGTAGCAGATTCTGACACTGATTCACGTTGTAGCAGATTATAACACTGATTCGTGTTGTCGCAGATTATAACACTGATTCACGTTGTAGCGGATTATTACACTGATTCACGTTGTAGCAGATTATAACACTGATTCACGTTGTCGCAGATTATAACACTGATTCACGTTGTAGCAGGTTATAACACTGATCGTGTTGTAGCAGATTATAACACTGATTCACGTTGTAGCAGATTATAACACTGATTCATGTTGTACCAGATTATAACACTGATTCACGTTGTCGCAGATTAGGTACTGATTCATGTTGTACCAGATCATAACACTGATTCACGTTGTAGCAGATTATAACACTGATTCACGTTGTAGCAGATTATAACACTGATTCACGGTGTAGCAGATCATAACACTGATTCACGTTGTAGCAGATTATAACACTGATTCACGTTGTAACATATTATAACACTGATTCACGTTGTAGCAGATTATAACACTGTTCGTGTTGTAGTATATTATAACACTGATTCACGTTGTAGCAGATTATAACACTGATCGTGTTGTAGCAGATTATAACACTGATTCGTGTTGTAGCAGATTATAACACTGATTCGTGTTGTCGCAGATTATAACACTGATTCACGTTGTAGCGGATTATTACACTGATTCACGTTGTAGCAGATTATAACACTGATTCACGTTGTCGCAGATTATAACACTGATTCACGTTGTAGCAGGTTATAACACTGATTGTGTTGTCGCAGATTATAACACTGATTCACGTTGTAGCAGATTATAACACTGATTCATGTTGTACCAGATTATAACACTGAATCACGTTGTAGCAGGTTATAACACTGATCGTGTTGTAGCAGATTATAACACTGATTCACGTTGTAGCAGATTATAACACTATTTCACGTTGTCGCAGATTATGACACTGATTCGTGTTGTAGCAGATTATGACACTGATTCATGTTGTAGGAGATTATAACACTGATTCATGTTGTAGCAGATTATAACACTGTATCATGTCGTAGCAGATTATAACACTGATTCATGTTGTAGCAGATTATAACACTGATTCGTATTGTAGCAAATAATTATAACGATGCATAGCAAGTGAAATCAATTCTTTGCTGTGGATTTTTTCTGAAGGCGGACTTACATAAAACCTGACCCAGTTAAAACCCTAATCATATATCATTATGTAAATGCATGCGTGTGAAATTGCATGTATGTTATTCTCTAGTGTCTATCAAACTAAGAAAAGTAACAGGGGACCGACCAACGATATCTTCGAGGTCGTGTCTGTGATCCTGTGAGATTCATCACCTGTTTCTGATTTAAAGATTAGGTTAGCATGGTTGGGTTGAAAACAGCTGCCTTGAATGTCTTCGATTCAGTGCAATTAACCTGCTTGTTCGAACTATATATAGTTGACAAGCCTTTTAATTTACTCGAAATAACAATACACAAGATGTAATAACATATAAATTAATGTTTCATAGGGCCATATCAACTACCAACTACCGCTGGACGCAATAAACAAACTCAGGTCACATGGGTAAGTGAGGAGTATACAAAATAAACGATTTATTTCATTTCGTTAACTTGTTGTTTTAAAACTATTTTAAAAGGGTTATTAAAACATAATTATATACACGTAGTGGTGTCAGAATACCGTAGACGTCTAAAGCATATTCAGATTTATTGTTTAAGCCATATTGAGATTTATTGTTTAAATATTTATATATTTATATTCGCTGATGTATGTCCTGCTAGTCAACCGGGAACAGATCCTTTGATCGCATTTGGCACGCGTCCCTTGGACACGCCAGAAACCTATGATTGTGGGTTCGAATCCCGGTTCGCCAAGATTATGTTTCTAGGTTTGTCAGCACAATACCCGTGTCGTGGGTTTCACCGAAGTGGTAAACGTCCGAGACCTGCATCACTTCGGGCTTTCCTCCCACATTAAGCTGACACGCCGTGATATAACTGGAATAATGTTAAAAGCGGCGTTAAACCCAACTCACTCACTCACTCCTTTGATCGCATTTGGCTGTGCAGTGCAGTGTCCCATAGGTCCAGGATCCGCTGATTTTGGGTTTAAATCCATGATACGACCCAGTTATGATCCTTGGTCCGTTACCAGGTTTGACCTGAACAGCTTAGATCTCAGACACTCACCCTCCAACATTAAACTGATGCCACTGTCACTGTCACTGAAACACTGCTTATAAGGGTGTGGAATTGTGGTCACTATATTCTATAGAATAAAGGTCCGGGCCCACAACATCATCTGGTCAGTGGACAGTACGGTGCCACAGTGGGTGCGCCCGCTGTCCGGCAACACGCTGAAGGACACGGTCAAACATAGGATCCAGGATATTGTTGGAAGAACAAAGAACTTGTAAGTTAATCATTCGGTTGTTAAAGTTAAGCATAGTTTAAAAAAATATATATATAAGATGTATCTCGTCAATTAAACTTTCAGGGCGATCAATAATGCTTAGTTTTCTTTAAGGTAAAATATCCCGTTTTGAAATATAAACAAGTATGTAGTTAAGGTTGTCCAGATTATAAATGTAATGGTTTTCCTCTCGTCCCTAAATTTAGCCACCATTTTTAAATTCATGTTGTTGTTTTAATTACTGACCAATGAGAAAAATGGCATGGCGACCTGGTCATTTCATTTGACGATAATCTTTTATTAGTTATTGTTGTATTATTTTATTTGCAGATATATATTTTTTCTAACAAAATACCGCCATGATATTGCTGGAATATTGCTAAAAGCGGCGTAAACCCATACTCACTCACTCACTCTTACGGAATAAGTTATTCTAAATATAGAAAAAATACATAGTTTTAAGTGATCTATTAAAAGTATGGCTGGATGCGAAAAGCAATAATAGATAGTTTCAGTAGACTATGAATCAATCTTTTTTCGAGTCCATGAAATGCATCTACGCTTTGGACAGCAAGCATGCCATGAGATAAAGCCCCCAAGTTGTCAAGAAGATCCATGTTCAAGATCACAAGGGCATTAGGTATGAGACAATTAGCGTCCCACCAATCTGTCTCGAGAACTTTAAACAATACTTTGTTTGTATGGTTGGACAGGTTATTATCATAATGTATAGCAATACTTCAGTTTATGATTTCCCTAATTATATAGATGCAATGTCTTAGTTTCGCCCAATAAGTGCAATGACTTGCAGAGGCATTAATGGTCACCAGACACTTTCAGTATTATCCCATGTATCTGTGTGATTGACTGTGGGTTTCATGCTGACATGCAGCACTGCAATATCCATCCATCACAACAAGAGGTCATATATTATTCGAAAGTGGACTTTGTATGACCACGTTAATATGGCGTAGTAATGCACTCTTTGTTTACAAATATTAAGCAACATAAATAGTTCACGATCTACACCACTTGAAATATTCCAGTAATCAACTGTTGAGTGAAAATATATACAGTTTAAATGTTAAAAAGAATCACAAAATATGGGATGAAATAGCCCCTACTGAGATCGATGCAATCAATCACAAATTACAACTAAAAGGAAGCAAAAGAACACCTGATTTTTCATATGACCTTAGATAATCTGTCATGGCTGGTGAGTTTTGCATCACGGCCTTCCTATTCGGGGTTTTCTTAACTTGTTTTGAGTAGAATATACCCTCCTAATAATAATAATAATAAGAAGAAGAAGAAGAAGAAATATCTTACTGTGTATGTATTTTGTTGAAACCAGTATTGGATGATAAAATATATGAAATGATACATATTTCTTTGAGGCCTGTGGTTGGTGAAACATCAAAAATAAATATTTGACAGAAAGCAATCTGGAGTCAAGACAGTAGGCACGAAACGCATTACCCTAATAGAAACTATAAAGTATTTAAAATATTATGGCGACGCCATTATTTCCATTCCGTAAAATTTCAGAGTTGAACACTGGGACGTAAACAACGAGAACCTCCACGGCTTCTGGTTCCAGAACAAACTCAACGACCGTGACTACAACTTAGATATGTTCCGCATCGCCCACCAAGCTGGTCCCAATGTCAAACTGTTCCTCAATGACTACGCTGTCGTTGCATCAGGAGGCCTCACAGGGGTACCTTACATTTACCGACAATGGTTGAATACAGTAAAGCCCCAATGTCACTGCTGATCCTTGGCGGTTTGTCAATAGTCAATGGTAGGCAGAGCAGAGGCTGACAAAATGGGAACCAATCAACGTGTCTGGGAGCGATGAAACACATCAACCAGGGCCATATATTCCGCGAAGATATAGTTATACTACGACACTCATCGTTCCCGTATTTTAACACTATACTGTAGTCGTAGCGCTAAGACTGTTTTGTTAGACCGGGCCTTGGTAACTCATTGTGGCAGCTAGATCTTGTTCGATCTTCATGTTTTCTGACAACAGCTAGGTGGGTTTGGAATCTGTTCTGTCCAGGACATTCAGTGAGGTTTAACCACGTCACCATTAATCATGTTACTGTCACACAGGGTAAGGTTATGCCACCGTTTCAGAGTCCTGCTTATGTTATAGTCGGAATCGTTCAGTGGACTCTCAGTGGAGATTTCATATGAGTCTGGAAATGTATTTGTCGCTTTTTATTAACATCTTCCAAGATCTCTTAGGTCCAAATACGAACTTTCCCTATGTACTTGTAGGCGTACCGTGAGCAGGCTATAAGGTTCAAGAACGCGCACGTTGGTCTGTATGGAGTGGGCGTGCAGTGTCATTTCCAGCCCAACCAGTACCCAGATCCTACGTTGATCAAGGTAATAAGCTTTGTATTTACGTCTTAAAGCCACAAGGATTATTGCGCCTGTAGCCTGGCTGACCTTCTGAGCTTCGTGTCTTGCTCAAAATATGAAGTGGTCGTAGTAGAACCTTCCTTCCTGTGTTAGAAATTATGTATGGCTGTCCCTTAATTATTGGGTAAGTGAGTGAGTGTTTTAATGTGGCTGTAAACAACATTTCAGTTGCATCGTAGCTCGATAGCTTATTGAGTGAGTGAGTGAGTTGGGTTTAACGCCGCTGTTAATAGTATTCCAGTTATATCACGGCGTGTCAGCTTAATGTGGGAGGAAAGCCCGAAGTGATGCAGGTCTCAGACGTTTACCACTTCGGTGAAACCCACGAGCACGGGTATGGTGCTGACAGACATAGAAACATAATCTTGGCGAACAGGGATTCGAACTCACAATCACAGACTTCTGGCGTGCCCAAGGGACGCAACACTGCACAGCAAATCGTGGCGCCTTAGACGACTGGGCTTATAGCTTATTGAGGATGGATGACCAAAGTGACGCAGGTCTTAGACAATTACCACCTTAATGAACCAAGGAACACGGGAGGTGACAGTCCAAGGATCACAGTCTGGACGCAACTGGGATTCGAACCCATGACCATCCGATCCTGACAACTCAAGGATATGGCACTGGATATCGAAGCAATGTCTACTCGGTGATCTGAGTCCAAAGTATATAGAACATCACACAGAACATAGTACATTGAATGATGGTGGCAGTGATATACACTTCTCATTTATGAGTATAAATATGCAATGTATATATATTAGTTTGTGTGATAAAGAGAAACGGCAACGACTTCACCATACCGTGATGTTTCCACAATGATATGTGTTGGTACCACCAGCAACATCTAGATACCATTGCGCAAGCTGGCGTCCCTATCTGGGTGACAGAACTTGACGTGATCAACGATGACGCCAACAAGCGAGCTGATTGGTACGAGACCGCTCTGAGGGCGTTCTATGGCCACCCAGCTGTTGAGGGCATCATGCTGTGGGGATTCTGGAGCAAGAGACACTGGAGAGGGGAACCGGCAGCCCTGGTGTCTGGAGACTCCTTCACAGTAAGAACTGATGCATCTTTCTGATCCCCTGTACTCTCTCCTCTGTCATAATTCTTCTTCTCTCTTGCACTCTGCAGTCTCTCGTCATCATTCTGCTTTCTTTCAGTCTCTACTCTCTGATAATTTTTCAGTTCTCTTGCCTTGTGTACTCCCTTATATTTCAATTATTCTACTCTCTTGCATTCTGTACCTAACAGAAACAATCTGTTCATTTGCACACTCTACTCCCTCATTATCCCTCTGCCCGCTCGCACTATCTACTCTCTCATGATACACTTTATGTCATATTTTAAAGGTGGTTCAATGATTGTCAGAAACTGGTCACGGTAACTGAAAGATCTTCAAGATCTCTAAGGTGTATGTTTGTTTGTTTGTTTGTTTGTTTGTTTGTTTGTTTGTTTGTTTGTTTGTTTGTTGTACCAGAGTCCTGGTACGAGGGTTGATTTTCTAAACCTCACATTGAAGGAACTCCGTAACAGTGAAATCTTATGTTGTGTTTGTTTGTTTGCACTCGGCAATATTTCAGCTATATGACGGCGGTCTATAAATAATCGAGTCTGGACCAGACAATCCAGTGATTGATATCATAAACATCGCAATTGTATGTATGTATGTATGTATGTATGTATGTATTTATGTATGTATGTATGTATGTATGTATGTATGTATGTATGTATGTACTCTTTCTCTTTCTCTCTCTAACTCTCTCACTTTCTCACTCTCTCTCTCTCTCTCTCTCTCTCTCTCTCTCTCTCTCTCTCTCTCTCTCTCTCAGCGTATGTATCATGTATGAGTGACACTTGTCTTGATTTGTCTTGATCAGGTAAATGCTGCGGGGAACAGGGTCCTGGATTTGCTGGAGAAGCAATGGATGACCCATGTGTATCACAAGCTGACGGGGCATAACTTCAAGGTACGCGGCTTCCATGGCAACTACGAAGTCCGAGTCAAGATTAACGGCAAAGAAAATACTTCACTCCGTCAGCATTTCACGCTTGGAAGCGCATCACACGCCGTTCACATCCATGTAACTCACTGATATCTGTCGCAAAGGAAAGGGTTTACTTCTCCAATAAAAGCTTCTTAATCTAAAGCGTTATTAGTTGATGATTAGTAACCTTTTCACTCCAAAATAAATCAATTATTTTTTTTAATCTGATTAGTGTATCCTGTTCGTGGTTCGATAGAAGGAAAACAATAGTGTCTGTTTGAAGAGTATTCCAGTTATATAATGGAATGTCTGTATGATGTGAGAGTCAAGGTCTTAGTAACGCAGGTTTCAGACCGTTACCACCTCGTTGAAAGTACGCGTACAGATATGGTACTGACACACCAAAGGTCATAATCAAACGATTCTGTTACGATTACAGGGCGCAGCCCTGCACAGCGAAATTCGGCATCTTCAGCCAAAGATATTTCAGGAATGGATAGTTAGCTTATGTAAGTAGGCAACAGGTAGTCAAATTCCGAAATGCCATCAATATGTCTACAATAAAGGTTTTGAAAGCTTTACTGAGGCCTTGGATGTTCTAACTTGCCGTATGACCCTCTTTGAAATCTTCGAAGAAAGAGAATGTTCGATTGTACCTCAGAAGTTGTGAAATGTAGACACCAAAGGCTGAAGCTGATAGAGTGAGTGAGTGAGTGAGTTGGGTCTAACGCCGCTTTTAATAGTATTCCAGTTATATCACGGCGTGTCAGCTTAATGTGGGAGGAAAGCCCGAAGTGATGCAGGTCTCAGACGTTTACCACTTCGGTGAAACCCACGAGCATGGGTATGGTCCTGACAAACCAAGAAACATAATCGGGGCGAACCGGGATTCGAACTCACAATCATAGGATTTTTTTGGCGTGCCCAAGGGACGCAACTCTGCACAGCAAATCGCGGCGCTTTAGACGACTGGGCCACCCGTGCCCCCTGGAGCTGCTAGAATATCGCTGGACATGAAAGGATTTCTGACTATTGAAAAGTTAAAGTCAACTCTCTTGTCTTGTGGAAAGTGTTTTGTCACTCTAAATCTTTGTGCATAGATCTTAATAATGATCAAATGAGGCGGCCTCTCTAGTCTCCTTTATTTATAACCGCCTCCGTGGTCTAGTGGTAGAGCGTCCGCCCGGAGAGCGGAAGGTCTGGGGTTCGATCACCGTCCGCGTCATACCAAAAGACGTTAAAAGATGGTTCTTGTTGTTACCCTGTCTGGCGCTCGGCATTAAGGGGCTAAAACAAGGACTGGTCGGCTCGGAGTCAGTATACTGTGTCTGAGTGGGGTATTCATGTTAAACTGCGGCATGGTATCTCAGTGACCTAGCACTATAAATCGGCATCAGTCCGGACTAGTACAAGCAGCCACACACACACACACACACATACACGTGCATGCACGTCGCTATATAATTGCAATAATCTTGGACGCGACGTTAAACCGAATTTCACCTCACCTCACCTTTATTTCTAGTTCAGATAGGTAAATCAGTGAAAGGGAATGGTCTATTTTATGGTTACTGAACGATATCGAATGATATATGTGAGCGTATCCTGCGCCAGCAGTGGGCACAACACATTGTTTACATATCGTCGTCTGGAGATGCTGTTGTAGAGTAATATGCTACTGACTGTGGATAATACTGGATTTTCATTGGTCATTCAAATCACGATTATATTGTTTTTATTCATTTACTGACTTGGCGTCAAAAGACATGTCTGCCTTTATTGCATCACACCACTCTATTGAAAGCATAGTGAAGGAATACGAAGAAACAATCTCGGATATCATAAATATCGTCCAATCAAAACTGCACTTGTTCAGCAATGTTTGAGAATGACCTAAAACCATCGGTTCTACATTGATACCATCCTGACAAATTCACACATTTATAAATTATAAACATGCACGTGTGGCTCAAATACGACAATGAACTAAGCGGCAAAGAAAGTATAGGTTAGCAATTTGTAATTTTCCTAAAAACAGCGATAACTAGTGGAAAGTGAGAGAGAGAGAGAGAGAGAGAGAGAGAGAGAGAGAGAGAGAGAGAGAGAGAGAGAGAGAGAGGGGGGGAGGGGGGGGAGAGAGAGAGGTATGGCCGAAATGGGGGAAGTACATGTCCAAATTGTCAGAAGGTTTGGTTGTACACCATTGACAGTAGCCAGGCTGATTCAACGGTACAGGCAGAGAGAGGACACAGGACAGGCCTAGAACTAGACGACCCCGAGTGACAACACCAAAGGAAAACGGTCAGATACGGCTCATTCACATGCGAAACAGATTCGTGACGGCGACGGCGACGGCGACGGCGACGGCAGCAACAGCGTTGGGACATCCCATTAGCCAACGTCCAGTACTACGACGACTTCGTGCTGCTGGAATCCGAGCGTATCGTCCTTTCCGAGGAATGGTACTGACTGCTCAACATCGACGCCTGAGACTGCGATGGGCGAGGCAGGTTCGACGCTGGCAAGTGAGAAATTGGCGTCGAGTGCTGTTTACTGATGAAAGTCGGATTAACTTGTTTCGAAATGACGGCAGAGAACGAGTTTATCGACGCAGAGGGGAACGTTTGGCTCTGCGTGTATTCGAGAGGTCCATCCATTCAGCAGGGGAGGTGTCATGGTGTGGGGCGGTATTTGTGGAGATCAGAAGACTGATTTGGTGATCATACAGGGAAACCTGAACGCTGTGCAGCACAGAGACCAAGTGTTGCAGCCAGTTGTGCTTCCGTTCTTACAAAACCAACAGCAGGGGACATTGTTTCAACACGACAATGCCAGACCCAATTCTAAACCAGCAGAACGTTAACGTTTTGCCCTGGCCTTCCCACTCACCCGATATGAATCCTATTGAACATTTGTGGGACCATCTTGACAGACAGATTAGAACACACCATTAGCCTCCCGTCAACAGACAAGAATCGCAGCAGGACCTGAGAGACGAGTGGCAACGGATTCCAGTCCACGTCATCAGAAGACTGACGTCATCGATGAGGCGGCGTATCACAGCATGCATTGAGGCAGCTGGAGATCATACACGCTATTGAAGGCAACTGTGTCGACAATGAACTTTTAGTGTGTCTGACAATTTTTTGGTGACATTTCAGACAACTTTTGAAAATGAAATTTCTTACCCCACCATTGAGCTTACATTACCTGTGATTGCACAATTTCATTCAAACTGTGGTTGATCAATCATTTGTTACCCCTCCCTAGCTTATATTATAATTCACAACAAAACCTCTTCTTGTTATTTTTTTAATCGATCATGGAACTCAACCTATTCTTCCTTTTGCCTCCCAGTTTATATATTGATGGGCCCACTATGTGTGAAAACAGCAGATGAATACAATCACAATACAATTTGTTGAATAACATCTCTCTGTATTACATACGTCCGACAAACCAATGGTTGACAACATGAGCATCGAGACATTCAGTCTGAACACCATGATACACAATTAGCCTGGTCACATATAATATATCCGTTTGCTCTTGGGTGCGTGAGACCCCTTCGGCCAGAGAACAGAGATACAGTTAAGACTGTCAATTAGATTAAAGCAATTGACAGTTCAACGCCATTAACGTATGAAATACTTATATGTATTTATTATAGAAAAAACGTATTCAGTAGGGTAATTTTCAATATTTTCACTCTTTCACATGGTGTACGTTCATAAAGATGTTACTTTCGAACGTTAAGGATATATTTTTCCACAGATATTTAAAATGACCTTAACACAGAAAGACGCATTGATTAATGTGAGAGATAAGGTTTAGAATGTATTGTCAAAGATAACCAGCTGTTACTTAGTGTCTTGGCTGCTTGTTACCAGGTATGTCGATGCTGGTGCTGCTGTGTCTGCTGTCCCTCACGTGGGGGCAAAATATCGTCCAGAATGGAAACATGGAAACAATGGATCATTGGAACTGTTGGAACATACATTGTGAGCTGACCACTGATCATCATAGTGGACAACATGGAATCAAAGCCTCTGGCAGGTAGGTAAATGTTGCATCAATCAACTATTGCATCAATCAACACTTTTTAAACTAAGTTTGTACCGCCGGAATTAATTAAGTTTAACAGTATCACAATTAATTTTTTAATCCGTGTTTCAGAAACCACTATTACGAAGGGCCTTCGCAGACCCTCAGTGGACTTAAGGCTAATGGACGCTATAAGGTCGACGGGTGGATAAAACTGCTGAACGACCAGTCAGGACAACTTGGACAAAATGTGGAGTTGGAGGTGTTCGTTGACCTTAACAGTAGGTTCTGTAGCTCACTTCTAAGTCTCGAACTGTATTGGTATGAATAGCAACTGTTAATTTACTTCCTTCCACCATTTGCGTTTCACAAGACAAAAAACGACTTAGTTTTCAGTGTTGTGTTGGTAATTAATGCTGTTTTGAATCAATTTTGAATCAATTGGTAATATTCACTCTTTAATAAACGTGGGGGATATTACAGAAATACAAAGAGGTATCGAGTGATGGTAAGAAAAATGAAGGACTAGGTGTGACATGACAATCCACAGAACAAGAAAGACGACCGGGATGTAAGTAAGGATAAGATTTATGGATGAACAACTTCTTTATTGCAATTAGGTGCGACATTTCGGTGTAGGTTCTAACACCGTTATCAAGCAAGTGATGGGTGAAGTAAAAGAAATGAGCTTAGACGCCTTAGTCTATAATGATCAAACATTCGTATATAGCATTTACGGTTTATATGGTACGGTCAGAATATATTAGTAAGTTCTGAAACTCAATTATATTCTGACGTCCAAAAGAAACTTTACCAACTGAAAATAAAAATTTCAGACAAAGCATAAAAAAAATTTCGATGAAGTCTATCTAAAACACATAAAATAAAAATAACAATAGTGTATGCAGAAAATGTTAATCGTCTGTTACATGTTTGCGAGATAACACGCGAAAAAGTGAAAGACACGTGCACCACGGACAACTGCTAATGCACGTGCGGGTAAGGGTATAAAACGATTGCAACGGCAAGTCAGACATCCGCAGTAATAAAAAAACACAAAAGAAATGCCACGACTCACAGTCGAACAACGTGAACGAGCCTTGGGTATGGTACAAATGGGAGCCACCCACGCCCATATTGCACGAACCTTCGGTTGCTCCCGTGTTGCCGTTACCAACTTGATGCAACGTTACAGACAGGGCGGACCGCTGACAGGCCATGCAAGAACAGGCAGACCCAGGGTGACCACGCCCCATGATGACCGGTACTTGCGTACCTTGCACCTCCGAAATCGCTTCGTGACAATGACGTCATCGGCGACAAATGCCTTAGGTCACAGGGTTAGTCGACAGACAGTTGCCAGGAGACTCAGGGCTCATGGAATCAGGGCTTTTAGACCATACAGAGGACAGCTATTGACAGCGCAACCTCGTCGTCTGTGATTGAGATGGGCCCGGACTGTACGACGTTGGCAACGACGTGACTGGCAGAGGGTTCTCTTCACTGACGAAGGTCGAATCTGTATGTTTAGTGCTGATGGAAGACAACGTGTTTACCGCCGTAGGGGTGAACGAACGGCGGCGTGTTGCGTGCAGGAGGTCGTACCATATGGTGGAGGGAATGTCATGGTGTGGGTCATCGTTGACGGAAACTTGACAGCTCAGATAACTGGATAACATTCTTCGTCCAATTGTCCTACCATTTTTCCAACAGCAACCACGTGGTGTCATTTATCAGCATGACAACGCTAGAGCCCATACAGCCAGAAGTGTCACTAACTTCCTCGCAGCCAACAACGTCAACGCCCTGCCGTGGCCTGCACGCTCACCCGACATGTTCCCCATAGAACACCTCTGGGACTTGATGGATCGTCGTGTTCGACAACGACCACACTCTCCAGCCAACCGGCAAGAACTGATCTTGGCCCTCCAAGAAGAAGGGCGTCAAATCCCACGTGACCTCATCAGACGACTGACTTTTTCTGTGCGTCGAAGAGTTTTTGCGTGTATTGAGGCATTTGGTGGTCACACACGCTACTAATGACTTGTTATTGAACGTGAGCGATTGTTTTTGTACTCTGCCTATTGCCCATGATTCTGAAAGCTCGAGTTTTGTACCACACCCAACTTTGGGGGGCTCTGACGTCATTCTCGGTCGCGGTATGATTGTCATTTTCAGTGTTGATTATGTTGATATATTGATCTTCTCAATACACTTTACTTCATGCATGTATGTTTTGTTGTTTTTGAGCAAGAGTGATTTCAAACTCTGGTAAAGTTTCTTTTGGACGTCAGTTTATTAATGTTTCCTCGTTAATGCAGAACGTATTAACATGATTGTATGACTGTGTTCATGTTGGTGGCAAATACAGCTAATTACACTCTCTGCTTTTGTTTGCGTTTCACACATAAACTGCGTTAATTGGTCTTATTATTCTGTATTCTGTATTTTGTTGGTGATAAATTTGGTTTTTACATCCATGTGGTAACAGCAGGTGAATGTATGTCTGATAGTTTTACTAACTTATTCATTTACATAGGATGCTAAATATTTATATATGTATGTATTCCATTTTTATACACCAGTCATGTAATCTGAATGTCCATACGTCCTCATGTATACTTTACTAAGTGCAATATGGGTGTTTGAAGGAAGATAATCATGTTTCAGTTCCGTTAAGGTTTCGCTGCATCCCTGTGTTGTAGGTGGGAAGAAGGCATACATTGCTGCAGCCAGTCATCCTCTCGCCAGATCCTCCGATGGCTGGATTCACCTGACGGGGGACTTCAACGCTCCTGCTGACGGTAATGTGGTCTTTGATTGGACTAAGGCAGTCCAGAGCAATCCAATGACATCCAACGCAGTCTGAATTGTAAATATTCTTGGACGCCCCTTGTACCAAGACCACCCAAAGCAGTGAAAAGCAATCCCAAGACGTCAAACGTGATCCAGATAAATCCAAATGTAAAGGTATTTTAATATGATGAGGAAGGCTGTGATTCCATTTTTGGAAATCCTGGCACGTTGAGGGCTTGCAGTGAACGTTCTGTGTATGGAGCGAGAGCTATGTATTCCAATCTGGCACCAGTGACTCCAAACGACCAGTTGTTTATTTACAGACAACACGGATATCACGAAGTCCGATATGATGAAATCGATTCTAATTACCTTTGGGTGGTATTTAATCAAAACTGAAAATCAGCTCTTGAAAAATGTTAGGGACATTCATTATTTAATTGTATTGTGTAATTTAGGAATAGAACGTAAGTAACATTTCTTTGTGTCCAGTGTTTAATGACGTTTTCGTGAATAGGAAAAGGATTCTGTCGCTTTTATTCATAATATGTGATTTTTCCTGGAAAATGTTATTCATTTCCAAATATGTTTAAATTCAAACGATAATGATGACTAAGGACCATCATTCAATAATAACGTTGTCAAAGTGGTCATCTCCCATTTGTCAGTGGAACCCTTCCAGATTGTTGTTGGTCCTGGGGCTTGAGTATCATGATGGTTCCACATTGGTATCCTGAATAGTCGACCCAGGTGACAACCATGGCGAGCGTGTGATCTCCATTGCTGAATAAGAGGAAGTCCATGTCATCACTGGTCTTCGTCCACTCACCATCAATATACACGTCAGCTCTGGTCTGTGGAAGAACAGGAACGGTCTTGAGGCGATGTCTATAGAGGGCACCGTCCATTCTGGGGAATGATGGTAGATACGGAATCTGATCTTCGTCTTTGGTGGCCTACTCCTCATTGTAGAGTGACTGCATATGGGTTGTTACTCTGTCCCGTTGTCACAGGTTGCTGACAAACTTGAGCTTCTCATGCTGTTCTGGAGGATGACTGTGGTCTGAAGTTGTGTTGACGTAATCACGAACACTGCTGCACTCGGCAGTACAGGATTTCCGCACACCTCGCCAGTGTGTACAGGTCTGCCTCACCGCTTTATTGTTGTACAAGTACCCTTCTTACAGTACCCGTTGTGTTCCCCGGGTGGATGTGGTATTCAACTTTGCGTGATGCAGGTCCAGCCAGGGTTTTGTATCCACTCTTCTAATGATAATACAGCTACTAATTCAGTCAAAACAGCTCGGGTGAAATTAGCTATGAGACTAAACAGATCTACTCCGTGAACATATCAGTAACAACAAACTGTGAAACATTAAAATATGAATAACATACAGTTCAAAAGGATTACATTTTACTTTTAATTAGCGTACTCACTTGTGAAAACAATATGGTTATGTCAACGAAGACTATTAAACTCACTTCTTGTAAAACCAAGCAGTAAGCACCATTTCACAAACTTCAGTGAAAATAAACACGTTTACAGTTTAACCAAGCCCCTTATAACTTCCAAGAGATTGCCAGTGTCTGGGTCATATCATTATGATTAAAGGGTGTGTGGCAGTAAAAAGATATTCCACTGTCTGACAACTGAGTGTCTGACAAATAGGAGGACCCCGGATAAGTATATTCATAATACTTATGACATTCGCATGAATGTGTATGGGCATATGGCTTTCATGCCAAATACTGAGTTGATTGATTGGCAATACCACTGCTCAGGTAAATAACGGATGTATGAATGTCCTTAACAGTTCATTTTATCAGGCGTTGACTGTTATAAATTCAAAAACTCTAGGCTGCTGAGTGTTTATTTCAACAATCTTGGATGATCATGACCTCCGACCTTGACAGAGAAAAGGGAATCCAATGGTAAATGAGCGATGAATATGAACATAGCAGGTGCAGTTTTTTAACTTTGACAGATAAAACATATCCCGTAGTACTAAAAGTTCCATGAACAGATAATGATGTCAATGTATGGTCCTGAACGCCTGAAATGTAATGCCTTTTCATGGTATTGTCATTTCTATGTCCTTTTTCACTCTTCGGTATAAAATCGTCCGGTGGCCATTACCAAGGTCCCTCACCTGGTATAAACTTTACCCGTGTCTGTGATCTGTGATCAATATAAGAATAGCCGATGCAGTTGTTGTAACTTTCCCAGATAAACCAGAAAGATGAAAGTTACTTTCCAGGCAGCTGTTCAGGATACATGATCATGACACGATGCATGGACTCGGCGCCTTGTTCTTTCATGGTATTGTCATTGTCACTTTTTTTTACTCTTAGGTATAAAATCGTCCAGTGTGTATTACCAAGGCCCATCACCTGGTGTCAACTTTGTGGTTGACTCCGTAGCTGTGACACCCCTGGCGTCCAATACCCACTGGCGTGCAGAATCGGATGCCACCATAGAGAAACTGAGGAAAAGTGACATCAACTTTCAGTAGGTTATGTCAGATGTTTAGCTTCATATGTGTAGGTGACATAGATGACCCCCTTGTGTCTATCTCTGTTCGTGGAACTATAGAAACAGGAACAGTCGTTTTTATTTTCTTATGTCCAGGTCACATAGAGGACCTCTTGTGTCTTTGGTCTAGACGACAAAGATTACCCCTTGTGTCTATGTCTGTTCTTGGAACTGTGGAATAACAAGTGTTGTTTGGGTCTTTGAAAGGCATTTAGAAGTGTTTCACATAAGGAAGAGAATATATGGATGTCAACTTCTTCATTATGAGGAACATAATTGTGTTCCTCATTATAAAGTGTTGTTTAGTTTCTCAAGAAACTGTGAGATGTTGATGATGCGATGTAAAAACTTAACTCGCGTGTGACTTGAAGTTTGCTAAGATTAAACCTGTTATGATATGTCTAGTTATATCTTTTCAACTGGTAAATGAGAGTCACGAAATTGAAAGTTAAAAAAACGTAAGCAGTCTGTTAAAAAAACGTAAGCAGTCTTTAATGAGGTCGGTGCTAATCAGTCTATCAAAAACTAACTGCATACTAAGTATTCAAAAAAAATATGAGAAAATAAAAATAAAGTGAATTTGGCAAGCAATCCTTGCACTTAAAACAAGTATTAATGACAATAAGTGTATGCTTCAGTTTGACTCATCTGTAAATTGTACGAAAACGTTTTAAATTTTCATAATACATTTCAGTGTCAGCACTGCTGGGGGAATTTCCGACAATCAAGTTGAAATTGACGTGAGTGCTGATTATTAATTTAAACTAATTTATCAACAATCTTGATTTGTATAAGAAACCGTTACATCCATCCCCATGCCAACTTGCTCGTTCTAGGTCATTCAAACAAAGAAATCGTTTGCATTCGGAACTGCCGTGAACTGTGGCGAGTATCTCAATGGCGACCAGAGATACATAAACTTCATCAACAAACACTTCAACTGGGCAGTCACAGAGAATGCTCTTAAATGGGACTTAATGGAACGTCAGAAGGTAATGATTTGTCCTGTGTGTATGTCTCTCTCTCTCTCTCTCTCTCTCTCTCTCTCTCTCTCTCTCTCTCTCTCTCTCTCTCTCTCTCTCTCTCTCTCTCTCTCTCTCTCTCTCTCTCTCTCTCTCTCTCTTGGGATAGCCAAGTTGTTAAGGCATTGCGCCGAAGACGTGGATTACAATCTCCACATTGGTGCAATGGGTGAATCCCATTATAATGAACCTCGATAAGGCTAAAGGTTGTGCAATACCGAAATCAGGCATTCATACGACTGGTAAGCTCCTTCTTTGGACTTTCTTTCAACATTAAGATAACACAACAGGACACGGCCAATCGTTTCAAGAATACCAGTCCTATTTGGCTGGCCTGGACCCGTTCCACAAAGCGACCTTAGTGCGATTGTAAGGCTATGATAAAGTGTGGGAGTTGCATCCTCTTTGCGCTAAGATCGCTTTGTGAACCGGGCCCTGGACTCTATTTTCTGGACTAGTGCCTTGTTGAAAATGCAATATTACAAAGATCATGTAATATTCAAAGAACCCTTGTTCTGTAACAGGGCAACATCAACTATGACGTTCCAATCAACGCCATCAAGAAGTTGAGATCCAATGGGTGAGATATATTATATATTAAAGTCTACCCTTTGTTGTCGATTTACATATTGACATTGCTTTGTATCTTAACATAAATCATTCGATTTACTGTGAGTATAAGATCAAGCCATACGTAGTTAACCAATTATTCAATTCAATTCAATAATTTTTTATTGGTGAGTGTGTACTTACTGATACTGCTTATTACTTCCTGATAATAACAATAACTGTTCGTGTTAGATGCACGAATTCAGAATATGACCTATGTACAGTGATGCTCCCAAATGAAAATGGTAATCGTTTACATTTTTCTTTTTCTCCTGCAGAATCAAGGTGCGAGCTCACAATATTGTCTGGTCCGTTGATCAGAATGTCCCTCAATGGGTTCGCCCACTGCGCGGTCAGACACTGAAGGACACAGTGAAACACAGGATACAAGACATTGTTGGACGAACCAAGGACCTGTAAGTTATAAAATAAATACAGGCTATTTCATGTGTCGAGTGAAATATCACGTTTCTCTCATCGAGTGACGTCCCCCGCCCTGTTATTGCTGGAATATTGCTAGAAGCGGCGTAAAACCATACTCACTCACTCACTCATCGAGTGACGGGAGGGAAAGGAGGTATCTCCTTTTCCCATGTCAGGAGATGAGAGAAACATGATATATCACGATACACATGAAATATCCTATTTATTATATACTTATACTTATATACCTTGAAACGTAAATTCTCCCCACCTAACACACGGGGACGGTTCACCACCCCTTGTATTTGCAACTAAGAAAGTAGTTTCGTGTTTGCAAAATCTTAAATAATGTAAACAAAAGTATCAAACAATATTTAGGGTCAAGAAACTTCTTTGTCATATATTTCGATATGTATATATACAAAATAACTTGTTTGATAGGCATTACTTAGAAATTGACCTGTGACAAGTTAGAAACAATTTTATGGATAACAACTTCTTGAATACTGTAAAAAGAAGTTGTTATCCATAAAATTGTGTATACAAAATCAACTTTAACAAAAAAATATTCTTGAAAACTAGGAGACCGCTGTTGAAAGCGAAAGAATACACACATGTCAAGTAACAAAAATGGCGCTTTGCGAAACGAACAGTCTCGATTGACGAGTTAAATGAGAAATTAACAGTTAATGACGAAACATTTTCGAGAGAATAACAAAGGGCAAAGAAATGACCGTCTTTCATTATTTTGCCTTGTCAATGTGGAACTAACGTAAAAAGGACGTCAACAGTTTGTGTACGGGCTTGACACTTACGATAAAGGGAGACAATATAAGGGGGTGTAACTCTTGGATGACAATAGTTTCGTCAAAGTTTCAAGTCAGTCTTTCACACTGAAGTATATAATAATAAACACGCTTCCATTTTACGATTCCTACTATAGCATAAAGACGTGTTTATGGATCACTGAATCGCCTCCGTGGTCCAGTAGTAGAGCGTCCGCACGGAGAGCGGAAGGTCCGGAGTTCGAGTCCCGGCCGCGTCAACCATAAGACGTTAAAATATGGTACTTGTTGTTACCCTGTCTGGCGCTCGACATTAAGGGGCTAAAACAAGGACTGGTCGGCTCGGAGTATGTATGCTGTGTCTGAGTGGGGTATTCATGTTAAACTGCGGCATGGTATCTCAGTGAGCTAGCACTATAAATCGGCATCAGTACAAATAACAAGTACAAACAGCCACACAAACACACACACGTACATGCAATACTCTTGGACGCGACGTTAAACACTATTTCACCTCACCTTATAGACTAACATATAGTCTCTGAAATGAACATATCATACAGAAAATAAAAATCTAATAAAAAGGGAGCCCAGTGATTCTCTTCATTTTCAGACTGCAGTAATCTAGACTTGCCAAACATTATAGACTTGCATGGGCTGTAGTTGATATAAATGATATCAGGGTCTGTAAGACAGACTACTCACCTTATAGACTAACATATAGTCTCTGAAATGAACATATCATACAGAAAATAAAAATCTAATAAAAAGGGAGCCCAGTGATTCTCTTCACTTGCCAAACATTATAGACTTGCATGGGCTGTAGTTGATATAAATGTATCAGGGTCTGTAAGACAGACTACTCACCTTATGGATCACTGTCAAATTGTTATGACCAAAAGACGTTAAAAGATCTGAGTGGCGTATTCATGTTAAACTGTGGTCTAGAACTATAAATCGGCATCAGTCCAGACTAGTACAAACAGCCACACATCCAGACATGTAAGTGCAATAATCTTTGACGCGACGTTAAACCCCATTTCACCTCACCTCAAATTGTTATGATATTAAAAGTCGACAAGAAGGAAAAGTTGAAGTCATCCTTCTTGCCAGTCTTCATGCATAAATCTAAATATGAATCAGTTGAGGCGGTCTCACTGGTATCTTTCATTACTAGCTCTGGTGGGTAAATCGGTGTAAGGGAATTGGCTATTTGACAACTATTTAACGATATAGAAATAACTGAAGTTGAACTTCTTGGCCAAATTCCCTTGTTATAATTTTGCCAATTCTAGCAGAGTCTATCTGAGTCTACTTTTTGCCTTCTCCATATTTCACATTGATGTTATCTATGAGGAAATCCAGTATTTGACAGATTGTTTACTCAGCAAACTTCAGATGACATTTTCTTTCATTTTTGAAAAATATTTCCTGAGCCCTTGAATATTAAGGTTTAACTATATTTGTGGTTTTTTCCTTAGGTTTGTCGTGTCCGATAATGGGATACAAATTTGAAAAAAAAAATAAATAAATCCTTTGAGCTTTTGAGAATCCACATGGTATATTCACTTGTCTGAAATACTATCTGTGTGTATATAGAATTTCCTCCTTGATTGTATTAAGGATTATGTTTAATCTTTGAGACAGGAATTTGTTGGTACATTTGGTAGACATTGTATGGATTCTTAATTAAGAAGTCATTTCTTAAATATGTTCATGTTAGCTCTATAAATGATGTATCCTTACAGCGTGGAACACTGGGACGTTGACAACGAGAACCTCCACGGCTTCTGGTTCCAGAACACCCTCAACGATAGAGACTACAACCTGGACATATTCCGTATCGCTCATCAAGCTGGGCCCAATGTTAAAATGTTCCTCAATGACTACAGTGTTGTGGCATCGGGTGGAATGACTGGGGTAAGACGTGATCCAGTCTGTTCTCTATGTTTTCTTATCCTTGGATAATTTATTTAAATTTCTCGTCACAGTTGTGCTCTTAAGTTTATGCTTAATACAGAGTAGTGGGGAGAATAATATGTTTCTTGTCGTTGTGTATTTCACTGTTAAAGACAATGTTAAACCACTTCATTTTAGTGGATTCAAATACAACTTGTATAATGTAATCTTCGTTTTCTTTCTTTTACCGTTTTGAAATATTTGAATTGAATTTGTTTGCCCATGAAAGGCATAATAATGACCAAAGAAGAAAAAAGAGTCGTGCGCAATATTTCTATTTCTTGCGGGAATTGTTGATGGTATTATTGGCCTTGAATATGTTTCATTTTTCACCCAGGCATACCGTGACCAGGCCATCAGGTTCAAGAACGCACACGTTGGTCTGTATGGAGTCGGTGTCCAGTGTCATTTTGGAGACAATGTTGAACCAGACCCAACGTTGATCAAGGTAACTGAAACACAAAGGAATTATAATCATTGCTACAAAAAGATATTTGTACCATCTATTAACGTTTAGTCCTTCAGATATAAATGAATTCCAAAAGTTACATTTTGTTCAAAATTCAAAGAAAATATAAAAAATACTCTCAGTAAGTGAGTAAATTGTTTAATCATTATAATACACAGGGTATGTTTTGGATGCTGATAACAATGTGGATGCTGATAATATTAATGATATTTGTATTTGTTGTTACCACCAGCAACATCTAGATACCATTGCCCAAGCTGGAGTCCCTATCTGGATCACTGAACTAGATTTGATTAATGCTGATGAGAACAAACGAGCCGACTGGTACGAGACCGCTCTGAGGGCGTTCTATGGCCACCCAGCTGTTGAGGGGATCATGTTTTGGGGATTCTGGAGTGAGAGACACTGGAAGGGGGAACAAGCCACACTGGTATCTGGAAATGCGTTCAGGGTAGGCATAACAAGCAACTACATAAAAACATATTTTATTTCACGTACTTTTATCTTAATACGATTATATTATTATATATCATATTTATGCACACGTGGCTCTTAAATACTTAAGGAGAGAGCACAAGTAGGAATAATTTGAGTTTAATATATTAAACGTTTGGGATCTTCGAAATACTTGATGGCAGAAAAAACTTTCGTTTATGCTTTTTTTAAGGACTGGACTACTGATCAAACGAAATTACAAGCGTTTTGTACTTATGTATGTGTAAGATCACCCCTATGATTTCATAAATAGGTGGCGTTGTATCCTACATTTACACTGACTCTAATAGACGTTATTTTACATAATAGATAATTACGCATTTAAACACATAAATACAGCTCTTTTACATGTTGTAGATAAACGCCGCTGGTCAACGTTTCCTTGACCTCACAGAGAAACAATGGATGACCAACGAAAACCACAAGCTGTCACAATCCGGCAAGAACTTTAAAGTCCGTGGTTTCCATGGCGACTACATGGTTAAAGTCAAGGTCAACGGGAAGGAAGTTCCCTCCCTCGCGCAGTCATTTACCTTGGGTAACTCGGCTCATACTGTAACCCTCCACGTTCATAATTAGTACAATCACAGTGAATAAAGTGCGTCGGACATATTGTGTGTTGTATATTGTTATGATGAGGTCGTCACTGCGTGCAGGATAGCTTGATTCATTTCACTTCTATGTTATCATCAGCTGGATGCATTATCAGCCTTTAGTCAAAGGAGTATTGAATGTATGTCATTGTTATTCTGAAGGAAACTTGATTCTCATAATTTGAGATAATTTCAGTTCTCATGTTAGGTAATATGTAAAATGTACAATGTAAAATTATTATGGCAGCTGTTGTTTATAAGATATTTTACATTGTTACAGTATATTTCATTTAATTGAATGACGTCTTATAACCCAGTTCACGAATAGTTTATCTTTTTAAGGACAAAGGACTTCGGGACCCCATGAAGATCCGGGGTAGAATAGGTCTTCAAGAACCCATGCTTGCCGTAAAAGGTGACTATGCTTGTCGAAAGATGCGACTTACGGGATCGGGTGATCAAGCTCGCTTACTTGGTTGACGCATGTCATCGTATCCTAATCGATGACCGATGCTCATGATGTCAATCACGTGATTGTCTGGTCCAGACTCGATTATTTACAGACCACCGTCATATAGATGGAATATTGCTGAGTGCGGCGTTAAACAACTATAAACAAAACAAACACAATATCCAACAATATTTTCATTTCAGGGACCACCTGCAGAAAGTATTTGAGACAAGTGAAACCAATACAATAAGCGGTTCGTGAAGATCCGGGGTAGAATGGGTCTTCAGCAACCAATGCTTGCCGTGAAAAGGCGACTATCGTAAGAGGCGACTAACGGGATCGGGTGGTCAGGCTCGCTGACTTGTTTGATGCATGTCATCGATCCCAACTGCGTGGACCGATGCTCATGTTGTCAATCACTGGATTGTCTGGTCCAGACTTGATTATTTACAGACCGCCGTCATATAGCCATTATTATTGAAACCCACAAGCACAGGTATGTTTACCACCTCGGCGAAACCCACAAGCACAGGTATGCAACAGGTAGTCAAATTCCGAAATGCCATCAATATGTCTACAATAAAGGTTTTGAAAGCTTTACTGATGCCTTGGATGTTCTAACTTGCCGTATAACCCTCTTTGAAATCTTCGAAGAAAGAGAATGTTCGATTGTACCTCAGAAGTTGTGAAATGTAGACACCAAAGGCTGAAGCTGATAGAGTGAGTGAGTGAGTGATTTGGGTTTAACGCCGCTTTTAACAGTATTCCAGTTATATCATGGCGTGTCAGCTTAATGTGGAAGGAAAGCCCGAAGTGATGCAGGTCTCGGACGTTTACCACTTCGGTGAAACCCACGAGCACGGGTATGGTGCTGACAAACCTAGAAACATAATCGGGGCGAACCGGGATTCGAACTCACAATCATAGGTTTTTTCTGGCGTGTCCAAGGGACGCAACTCTGCACAACGAATCGCGGCGCCTTAGACGACTGGGCCACCCGTGCCCCCTGGAGCTGCTAGAATATCGCTCGACATGAAAGGATTTCTGACTATTGAAAAGTTAAAGTCAACTCTCTTGTCTTGTGGAAAGTGTTTTGTCATTCTAAATCTTTGTGCATAGATCTTAATAATGATCAAACGAGGCGGCCTCTCTAGTCTCCTTTATTTCTAACCGCCTCCGTGGTCAAGTGGTAGAGCGCCCGCCCGGAGAGCGGAAGGTCTGGGGTTCGATCACCGGCCGCGTCATACCAAAAGACGTTAAAAGATTGTACTTGTTGTTGCCCTGTCTGGCGCTTGGCATTAAGGGGTTAAAACAAGGACTGGTCGGCTCGGAGTCAGTATACTGTGTCTGAGTGGGGTATTCAGGTTAAACTGAGGCATGGTATCTCAGTGAGCTAGCACTATAAATCGGCATCAGTCCGGACTAATACAAGCAGCCACACACACACACACACACACACACACACACACACACACACACACACACACGTGCATGCACGTCGCTATATAAGTGCAATAATCTTGGACGCGACGTTAAGCCGAATTTCACCTCACCTCACCTTTATTTCTAGTTCAGGTGGGTAAATCAGTGAAAGGGAATGGTCTATTTTATGGTTACTGAACGATATCGGATGATATATGTGAGCGTATCCTGCCCCAGCAGTGGGCACAACACATTGTTTACATATCGTCGTCTGGAGATGCTTTTTTAGAGTAATATGCTACTGACTGTGGATAATACTTGGTCATTCAAATCACGATTATATTGTTTTTATTCATCAACTGACTTGGCGTCAAAAGACATGCCTGCCTTTATTGCATCACACCACTCTATTGAAAGCACACTGAAGGAATACGAAGAAACAATCTCGGATATCATAAATATCGTCCAATCAAAACTGCACTTGTTCAGCAATGTTTGAGAATGACCCTAAACCATCGGTTCTACATTGATGCCATCCTGACAAATTCACACATTTATAAATTATAAACATGCACGTGTGGCTCAAATACGAAAATAAGAAAAAGAGTATAGGTTAGCAATTTGTAATTTTCCCAAAAACAGCGATAACTAGTGGAAAGTGGGTTTGGGGAATATGACTGCCCAGGAACAGGTACCAAAAACCACCTCACCCGAACGCGACACCTTTGACGGCGCTCGTGCGGTGACAAAAACATGGAGAAAAAGGTTTCCCGCCTATGGCATAAACTGCACGTGCATGTTAGCTGTATAAATGCGTTCGTCTGCAGGGTATAACCACACGTGATGAAAGAACACAAAAGAAATGCCACGACTGACACAGGAGCAGAGAGAGAGCCATCGGTATGGCCGAAATGGGGGCAACACAGGTCCTAATTGCCAGAAGGTTTGGTTGTACACCATTGACAGTAGCCAGGCTGATTCAACGGTACAGGCAGACAGGGAGGACACAGGACAGGCCTAGAACCGGACGACCCCGAGTGACAACACCCCTGGAAGACGGTCAGATACGGCTCATTCACCTGCGAAACAGATTCGTAACGGCGACGGCGACGGCAGCAACAGCGTCGGGACATCCCATTGTAGTACTACATCCCATTATCCAACGTACAGTACTACGACGACATCGTGCTGCTGGAATCCGAGGGTATCGTCCTTTCCGAGCAATGGTACTGACTGCTCAACACTGCTCGACTCCTAAGACTGCGATGGGCGAGGCAGGTTCGACGCTGGCAAGTGAGAAATTGGCGCTGAGTGCTGTTGACTGATGAAAGTCGGTTTAACTTGTTTCGAAATGACGACAGGAACGAGTTTATCGACGCAGAGGGGAACGTTTGGTTCCGGCGTGTATTCGAGAGGTCCATCCATTCGGCGGGGGAGGTGTCATGGTGTGGGGCGGTATTTGTGGAGATCAGAAGACTGATTTGGTGATTATACAGGGAAACCTGAACGCTGTGCAACACAGAGACCAAGTGTTGCAGACAGTTGTGCTTCCGTTCTTACAAAACAAACAGCAGGGGACATTGTTTCAACACGACAATGCCAGGCCCCATACTGCAAGACTGACTCGGAACTTTCTAAACCAGCAGAACGTTGACGTTTTGCCCTGGCCTTCCCACTCACCCGATATGAATCCTATTGAACATCTGTGGCAACGGATTCCAGTCCTACGTCATCAGAAGACTGAAGTCATCGATGAGGTGGCGTATCACAGCATGCATTGAGGCAGCTGGAGATCATACACGCTATTGAAGGCAACTGTGTCGACAATGAACTTTTAGTGTCTGACAATTTTTTGGTGACATTTCAGACAACTTTTGAAAATGAAATTTCTTACCACACCATTGTTTACCTTGAGCTTACATTACCTGTGATTGTACAATTTCATTCAAACTGTGGTTGATCAATCATTTGTTACCCCTCCCAAGCTTATATTATAATTCACAACAAAACCTCTTCTTGTTATTTTTTTAATCGATCATGGAACTCAACCTATTCTTCCTTTTGCCGCCCAGTTTATATATTGATGGGCCCACTATGTGTGAAAACAGCAGATGAATACAATCACAATACAATTTGTTGAATAACATCTCTCTGTATTACATACGTCATAATATTTATGACTATAGCTAAGACATTATTAACAGCCGTTTGTATCGGAAATTAATATGATATATACACACAGCTGTACATATGAATAGTGTGCAGCTGTACACATGTTATCCCATCAGTTCAATATGCAACCTTCAGAACACGGTCACACAGCAGGTCACAGTCGCTGTTGATTTCCCGGGAGGCTCGGGAGGCTCGGGAGGCTCGGGAGGCCCGGAAGGCCCGGAGCAAAAGGTTTCATTGTCCTGGGGACACTTGCCAAGGACAGGGCTAGTTCCCAGTTACTAGTTCCAGGAATCGTAAGACAATGGTTCCTTGATTACATTGTCCTATCTAGACAATGAGTCCTGGTACGAGGGTTGATTGATAAGTTCTAAACCTCACACAGAAGGAAATGCGTAACAGTGAAATTTTATGTTGTGTTTGTTTGTTGTTGTTTAACGCCTCTATTAGCAATATTCCAGCTGTATAACGGCGGTCGGTAAATAATCGAGTCTGGACAAGACAATCCAGTCATTGATAACATGAGCATCGATACACGCAATAGGGATACGATGACATGCATCAACCAAGTCAGCAAGCATGACCACCCGATCCCGACAAGTATACGGCAAGCAAGCCACACCTATTCTACCCCGGATCTTCACGGGTATCTTATGTTGTGGACATGGCACGGTGTCACGATGTATATTCTCAAAAAACTTGTTTTGTTGGACAATTGTTTCGCTGTGACGAGCCATCTTCATGGATGGCTTTTGGTTTTGTCAATACGCTTCGTTTTCAATATGTTATAATGGATGTTATCCGACGTTACCCCGCATTATTAGGCCTGTAAATAATCGCATCTGGTCCGACAAACTAATGGTTGACAACATGAGCATCGATCCATTCAGTCTGAACACGATCATGCACAATTAGCCTGGTCACATATGATATATCCGTTTGCTCTTGGGTGCGTGAGACCCCTTCGGCTAGAGAACAGAGATACAGGTAAGACTGTCAATTAGATTAAAGCCATTGGCAGTTCAACGCCATTGACGTATTAAATATTTATATGCATTTATTAAAGAAAAAGCATATAGAAAAAGCAGTAGGATAATTTTCAATATTTTCACTCTTTCCCATGGTGTACGTTCATAAAGATGTTACCTTCGAACGTTAAGGATATATTTTTCCACAGATATTTAAAATGACCTTAACACCGAAAGAAGCATTGGTGAATGTGAGAGATAAGGTCTAGAATGTATTGTCAAAGATAACCAGCTGTTACTCAGTGTCGTGGCTAATTCCTACCAGGTATGTCGACGCTGGTGCTGCTGTGTCTGCTGCCCCTCACGTGGGGGCAAAATATCGTCCAGAATGGAAACATGGAAACAATGGATCATTGGAACTGTTGGAACATACATTGTGAGCTGACCACTGATCATCATAGTGGACAACATGGGATCAAAGCCTCTGGCAGGTAGATAAATAAATGTTGCATCAATCAACTATTAATCATAACTATTTCTTTTGATAATATGTTAGAATATTTTGGGGGGAGGGTAGTATAATAAACAGCAACACCATTTTAAACTAAGTTTGGACCGCCGGAATTAATTAAGTTTAACAGTATCACAATTATTTTTTTTTCCGTGTTTCAGAAACCACTATTACGAAGGACCCTCACAGACCCTCAGTGGACTTAAGGCTAATGGACGCTATAAGGTCGACGGGTGGATAAAACTGCTGAACGACCAATCAGGCCATCTTGGACAAAATGTGGAATTAGAGGTGTCCGTTGACCTCAACAGTAGGTTCTGTAGCTCACTTCTTAGTCTAGAACTATATTGGTAAGAATAGCAAAATGTTAATTTACTTCCTTCCACCATTTGCGTTTCACAAGACAAAAAGTTAGTTTTTTAGTATTGTGTTGGTAATTAATGCGGTTTTGAATCATTATGTGCTAATTGCAGCCATATTTAAACTACTGTTTGATCGTGTTATTCAATAAGTCATATTTATTATTTAATAAACGTGGGGGATATTACAGAAATACAAAGAGGTATCGAGTGATGGTAAGAAAAATGAAAGACTATGTGTGACATGACAATCAACAGAACAAGTAAGGATAAGATTTATGAATGAACAACTTCTTTATTACAATTAGGTGCGACATTTCGGTGTAGGTTCTAACACCGTTATCAAGCAAGTGACGGGTGAAGTAAAAAGATGAGCGTTTGCAACGCTTTAATCTATAGAGATCAAACATTCGTTTAAAGCATTTACGGTTTATATGGTACGGTCAGAATATATTCGTAAGTTCTGAAGCTCAATTATATCAATGTTTCCTCGTTAATCCAGAACGTATTGACATGATTGTATTTATGTGTTCATGTTGGTGGCAAATGCAGCTAATTACACACTCTCTGCTTTTGTTTGCGTTTCACACAATAAAATGCGTCAATTGGTTTTATTATTCTGTATTCTGTATTTTGTTGGTGATAAATTTGGTTTTCACATTCATGTGCTAACAGCAGGTGAATGTATGTCTGATAGTTTTACTTACATATTCATTTACATAGGATGCGAAACATTTATATAATTCATATATGTATGTATTTATTTTTTTATACACCAGTCCTGCAATCTGAATGTCAGTACGTCTATATTTATACCTCACTAAGTGCAATATGGGTGTTTGAAGGAATATAATCATGTTTCAGTTCCGTTAAGGTTTCGCTGCATCATTGTGTTGTAGGTGGGAAGAAGGCATACATTGCTGCAGCCAGTCATCCTCTCGCCAGATCCTCCGATGGCTGGATTCACCTGACGGGGGACTTCAACGCTCCTGCTGACGGTAATGTGGTCTTTGATTCGACGAAGGCAGTCCAGAGCAATCCAATGACATCCAACGCAATCTGAATTGTAAATATTCTTGGACGCCCCTGGTCACGGCATATGCTGTATTTGCTTGTAACAAGACAACCCAAAGCAACCCCAAGACGTCAGACGTGATCCAGATAAATCCAAATGAATAAGTATTTTAATATGATCAGGAAGGTTGTGATTTCATTTTTGGAAATCCTGGCATAAGCAGCCACTTGATGCGTTGAGGGCTTGCAGTGAACGTTCTGTGTATGGAGCGAGAGCTATGTATTCCAATCTGGCACCAGTGGCTCCAAACGACCAGTTGTTTATTCACAGACAACACTGATATCACGAAGACCGATATGATCGATTAATCAAAACTGAAAATCAGCTCTTGAAAATTGTGAGGGACATTCATTATATACTTGTATTGTGTAATTTAGGAATAGAACGTAAGTAACATTTCTTTGTGTCCACATTGGTATCCGGAATAGTCGACCCAGGTTGACGTAATCACCAACAGTGCTGCACTTGGCAGTCCAAGTCTTCCGCACACGTCGCCAGTTTGTACAGGTCTGCCTCGCAGCATTCTTGTTGTACAAGTACCCTTCTTACAGTACCCGTTGTCTTCCTCGGGTGGATGTGACGTACTCAACTTTGCGTGATGCAGGTCCAGCCAGGGTTTGGTATCCACTCTTCTAATGATGTGTCTTACATAATATAGCCACTAATTTCAGTCAAAACAGCTCGGGTGAATTTAGCTATGAGACTAAACAGATCTACTCCGTGAACATATCAGTGACAACAAATTGTGAAACAGTAAAATATGAAGACATACACTTCAAAAGGATTACAGTTTACTTTCAATTGACCTACTCACTTGCGAAAACAAAGTGGTTATGTCAACGAGGCCTATTAAACTCACTTGTAAAACCAAGCAGTAAGCACCATTTCACAAACTTCAGTGAAAATAAACACATTTGCAGTTTAACCAAGCCCATTATAACTTCCAAAAGATTGCCAGTGTCTGGGTCATATCATTATGATTAAAGGGTGTGTGGCAGTTAAAACATATTCCACTGTCTGACAACTGAGTGTCTGACAAATAGGAGGACCCCGGATAAGTATATTCATAATACTTATGACATTCGCAGGAATGTGTATGGGCATATGGCTTTCATGCTAAATACAGAGTTGATTGATTGGTAATACCACTGTTCAGGTAAATAACGGATGCATGAATGTCCTGCGTTGGCTGTTATAAATTCAAAAACTCTATGATGCTGAGTGTTTATTTCAACAATCTTGGATGATCATGACCTCCGACAGAGATAAGGGAATCATGGTAAATGAGCGATGAATATGAACATAGCGGGTACAGTTTTTTCAACTTTGACAGATTAAACATATTCCATAGTATTAAAGGTCCCTTTTAAGAGAAATTTCACTTTCCATGTAATATTTTAGGTTCCATGATCAGATAATGATGTCAATGTATGGTCCTGAACGCGTGAAATGTAATGCCTTTTCATGGTATTGTCATTTCTATGTTCTTTTTCACTCTTCGGTATAAAATCGTCCAGTGGCTATTACCAAGGTCCCTCACCTGATATAAACTTTACCCGTGTCTGTGATCTGAGATCAATATGAACACAGCCGATGCAGTTGTTGTAACGTCCCCAGATAAACCAGAACGATGAAAGTCACTTTCCAGGCAGCAGTTCAGGATACAGGATCATGACACGATGCATGGACTCGGCGCCTTGTTCTTTCATGGTATTGTCATTGTCATTTTTTTTTACTCTTAGGAATAAAATCGTCCAGTGTGTATTACCAAGGCCCATCACCTGGTGTCAACTTTGTGGTTGACTCCGTAGCTGTCACACCCCTGGCGTCCAATACCCACTGGCGTGCAGAATCGGATGCCACCATAGAGAAACTGAGGAAAAGTGACATCAACTTTCAGTAGGTTATGTCACATGTTTAGCTTCATATGTGTAGGTGACATAGATGACCCCATTGTGTCTATGTCTGTTCGTGGAACTATAGAAACAGGAACAGTCGTTTTTAATTTCTTATGTCCAGGTCACATAGAGGACCTCTTGTGTCTTTGGTCTAGACGACAAAGATTACCCCTTGTGTCTACGTCTGTTCTTGGAGCTGTGGAATAACAAGTGTTGTTTAGGTCCTTGAAAGGCATTTAGAAGTGATTCACATAAGGAAGAGAATATATGGATGTCAACTTCTTCATTATGAGGAACATAATTGTGTTCCTCATTATAAAGTGTTGTTTAGTTTGTCAAGAAACTGTGAGATGTTGATGATGCGATGTTAAAACTTAACTCGCGTGTGACTTGAAGTTTGCTAAGATTAAACCTGTTATGATATGTCTAGTTATATCTTTTCAACTGGTAAATGAGAGTAACAAAATTGAAAGTTAAAGCAGTTAATGAGGTCGGTGCTAATCAGTCTATCAAAAACTAACTGCATACTAAGTATTCAATAAAATATGAGAAAATATAACTTAAGTGAATTTTGCAAGCAATCCTTGCACTGAAAACAAGTATTAATGACAATAAGTTTATGCTTCAGTTTTACTCCTCTGTAAATTGTACGAAAACGTTTTTTCATAATACATTTCAGTGTCAGCACTGCTGGGGGAATTTCCGACAATCAAGTTGAAATTGATGTGAGTGCTGATTATTAATTTAAACTAATTTATCAACAATCTTGATTTGTATAAGAAAGCGTTACATCCAACCCCATGCCAACTTGCTCGTTCTAGGTCATTCAAACAAAGAAATCGTTTGCATTCGGAACTGCCGTAAACTGTGGCGAGTATCTCAATGGCGACCAGAGATACATAAACTTCATCAACAAACACTTCAACTGGGCAGTCACAGAGAATGCTCTTAAATGGGACTTAATGGAACGTCAGAAGGTAATGATATGTCCTGTGTCTCTCTCTCTCTCTCTCTCTCTCTCTCTCTCTCTCTCTCTCTCTCTCTCTCTCTCTCTCTCTCTCTCTCTCTCTCTCTCTCTCTCTCTCTCCTTTTTTGGACTTTCTTTCAACATTAAGATAACACAACAGGACACGGCCAATCGTTTCAAGAATACCAGTCCTATTTGGCTGGCCTGGACCCGTTCCACAAAGCGACCTTAGTGCGATTGTAAGGCTATGATAAAGTGTGGGAATTGCATCCCCTTTGCGCTAAGATCGCTTTGTGAACCGGGCCCTGGACTCTATTTTCTGGACTAGTGCCTTGTTGAAAATGCAATATTACAAAGAACATGTAATATTCAAAGAACCCTTGTTCTGTAACAGGGCAACATCAACTATGACGTTCCAATCAACGCCATCAAGAAGTTGAGATCCAATGGGTGAGATATATTATATATTAAAGTCTACCCATTGCTTTGTATCTTAACATAAATCATTCGATTTACTGTGAGTATAACATCAAGCCACACGTAATTAACCAATTATTCAATTCAATTCAATAAGTTTTGATTGGTGAGTGTGTACTTACCGATACTGCTTATTACTTCCTGATAATAACAATAACAGTTCGTGTTAGATGCACGAATTCAGAAAATGACCTTGCAAAGGTACAGTGATGCTCCCAAATGAAAATGGTAATCATTTACATTGTTCTTTTTCTCCTGCAGAATCAAGGTGCGAGCTCACAATATTGTCTGGTCCGTTGATCAGTATGTCCCTCAATGGGTTCGCCCACTGCGCGGTCAGACACTGAAGGACACAGTGAAACACAGGATACAAGACATTGTTGGACGAACCAAGGACCTGTAAGTTATAACATATCAAATAAATACAGGCTATTTCATGTGTCGAGTGAAATATCATGTTTCTCTCATCGAGTGACGTCCCCCGCCGTGATATTGCTGGAATATTGCTAGAAGCGGCGTAAAACCATACTCACTCACTCACTCATCGAGTGACGGGAGGGAAAGGAGGTATCTCCTTTTCCCCTGTCAGGAGATGAGAGAAACATGATATATCACGATACACATGAAATATCCTATTTATTATATACTTATATACCTTGAAACGTAAATTCTCCCCACCTAACACACGGGGACGGTTCACCACCCCTTGTATTTGCAACTAAGAAAGTAGTTTCGTGTTTGCAAAATCTTAAATAATGTAAACAAAAGTATCAAACAATATTTAGGGTCAAGAAACTTCTTTGTCATATATTTCGATATGTATACATACAAAATAACTTGTTTGATAGGCATTACTTAGAAATTGACCTGTGACAAGTTAGACACAATTTTATGGATAACAACTTCTTGAATATTGTAAAAAGAAGTTGTTATCCATAAAATTGTGTATACAAAATCATCTTTAACAAAAAAATATTCTTGAAAACTAGGAGACCGCTGTTGAAAGCGAAAGAATACACACAGGTCAAGTAATAAAAATGGCGCTTTGCGAAACGAACAGTCTCGATTGACGAGTTAAATGAGAAATTAACATTTAATGACGAAACATTTTCGAGAGAATTACAAAGGGCAAAGAAATGACCGTCTTTCATTATTTTGCCTTGTCAATGTGGAACTAACGTAAAAAGGACTTGACACTTACGATAAAGGGAGACAATATAAGGGGGGGGGGGGGGTAACTCTTGTATGACAATAGTTTCGTCAAAGTGTCAAGTCAGTCTTTCACACTGAAGTATATAATAATAAACACGCTTCCATTTTACGATTCCTACTATAGCATAAAGACGTGTTTATGGATCACTGAACCGCCTCCGTGGTCCAGTAGTAGAGCGTCCGGAGTTCGAGTCCCGGCCGCGTCATACCAATAGACGTTAAAAGATGGTACTTGTTGTTACCCTGTCTGGCGCTCGACATTAAGGGGCTAAAACAAGGACTGGTCGGCTCGGAGTATGTATGCTGTGTCTGAGTGGGGTATTCATGTTAAACTGCGGCATGGTATCTCAGTGAGCTAGCACTATAAATCGGCATCAGTACAAATAACAAGTACAAACAGCCACACAAACACACACATGTACATGCAATACTCTTGGACGCGACGTTAAACACTATTTCACCTCACCTTATGGATCACTGTCAAATTGTTATGACCAAAAGACGTTAAAAGATCTGAGTGGCGTATTCATGTTAAACTGTGGTCTAGAACTATAAATCGGCATCAGTTCAGACTAGTACAAGCAGCCACACACACAGGCATGTAAGTGCAATAATCTTTGACGCGACGTTAAACCCCATTTCACCTCACCTCAAATTGTTATGATATTAGAAGTCGACAAGAAGGAAAAGTTGAAGTTATCCTTCTTGCCAGTCTTCATGCATAAATCTAAATATGAATCAGTTGAGGCGGTCTCACTGGTATTTTTCATTACTAGCTCAGGTGGGTAAATCGATGTAAGGGAATTGGCTATTTGAACATTATTTAACGATATAGAAATACCTGAAGTTGAACTTCTTGGCCAAATTCCCTTGTTATAATTTTGCCAATTCTAGCAGAGTCTATCTGAGTCTACTTTTTGCCTTCTCCATATTTCACATTGATGTTATCTATGAGGAAATCCAGTATTTGACATATTGTTTACTCAGCAAACTTCAGATGACATTTTCTTTTATTTTTTAAAAATATTTCCTGAGCCCTTGAATATTAAGGTTTAACTATATTTGTGTTTTTTTCCTTAGGTTTGTCGTGTCCGATAATGGGACACAAATTTGAAAAAAACAAATAAATCCTTTGAGCTTCTGAGAATCCACATGGTATATTCACTTGTCTGAAATACTATCTGTGTGTATATAGAATTTCCTCCTTGATTGTATTAAGGATTATGTTTAATCTTTGAGACAGGAATTTGTTGGTACATTTGGTAGACACTGTATGGATTCTTAATTAAGAAGTCATTTCTTAAATATGTTCATGTTAGCTCTATAAATGATGTATCCTTACAGCGTGGAACACTGGGACGTTGACAACGAGAACCTCCACGGCTTCTGGTTCCAGAACACCCTCAACGATAGAGACTACAACCTGGACATATTCCGTATCGCTCACCAAGCTGGGCCCAATGTTAAAATGTTTCTCAATGACTACAGTGTTGTGGCATCGGGTGGAATGACTGGGGTAAGACGTGATCCAGTCTGTTCACTATGTTTTCTTATCCTTGGATAATTTATTTAAATTTCTCGTCACAGTTGTGCTCTTAAGTTTATGCTAAATACAGAGTAGTGGGGAGGAAAATATGTTTCTTGTCGTTGTGTATTTCACTGTTAAAGACACTGTTAAACCACTTCATTTTAGTGGATTCAAATACAATATATAATGTAATCTTCGTTTTCTTTCTTTTACCGTTTTGAAATATTTGAATTGAATTTGATTGCCCATGAAAGGCATAATAATGACCAAAGAAGAAAAAAGAGTCGTGCGCAATATTTCTATATCTTGCGGGAATTGTTGATGGTATTATTGGCCTTGAATATGTTTCATTTCCACCCAGGCATACCGTGACCAGGCCATCAGGTTCAAGAACGCACACGTTGGTCTGTATGGAGTCGGTGTCCAGTGTCATTTTGGAGACAATGTTGAACCAGACCCAACGTTGATCAAGGTAACTGAAATCCAAAGGAATTATAATCATTGCTACAAAAAGATATTTGTCCCATCTATTAACGTTTAGTCCTTCAGATATAAATGAATTCCACAAGTTACATTTTGTTCCAAATTCAAAGAAAAATATAAAAAATACTCTCAGTAAGTGAGTAAATTTATTAATCATTATAATACACAGGGTATGTTTTGGATGATGATAACAATGTGGATGCTGATCATATTAATGATATTTGTAAATACGATTTGGATACAATGTGTATACCATTATCTTACGAAGATGATGATGATGATGACGGTTATTCTTCACGGTTTCCACAATGCTTTATGTTGTTACCACCAGCAACATCTAGATACCATTGCCCAAGCTGGAGTCCCTATCTGGATCACTGAACTAGATTTGATTAATGCTGATGAGAACAAACGAGCAGACTGGTACGAGACCGCCCTGAGGGCGTTCTATGGCCACCCAGCTGTTGAGGGGATCATGTTTTGGGGATTCTGGAGTGAGAGACACTGGAAGGGGGAACAAGCCACACTGGTATCTGGAAATGCGTTCAGGGTAGGCATAACAAGCAACTACATAAAAACATATTTTATTTCACGTACTTTTATCTTAATACGATTATATTATTATATATCATATTTATGCACACGTGGCTCTTAAATACTTAAGGAGAGAGCACAGGTAGGAATAATTTGAGTTTAATATATTCAACGTTTGGGATCTTCGAAATACTTGATGGCAGAAAAAACTTTCGTTTATGCTTTTTTTAAGGACTGGACTACTGATCAAACGAAATTACAAGCGTTTTGTACTTATGTATGTGTAAGATCACCCCTGTGATTTCATAAATAGGTGGCGTTGTATCCTACATTTACACTGACTCTAATAGGCGTCACTTTACATAATAGATAATTACGCATTTAAACACATAAATACAGCTCTTTTACATGTTGTAGATAAACGCCGCTGGTCAACGTTTCCTTGACCTCACAGAGAAACAATGGATGACCAACGAAAACCACAAGCTGTCACAATCCGGCAAGAACTTTAAAGTCCGTGGTTTCCATGGCGATTACACGATTAAAGTCAAGGTCAACGGGAAGGAAGTTCCCTCCCTCGCGCAGTCATTTACCTTGGGTACATCGGCTCATACTGTAACCCTCCACGTTCATAATTAGTACAATCAGAGTGAATAAAGTGCGTCGGACATATTGTGTGTTGTATATTGTTATGATGAGGTCGTCACTGCGTGCAGGATAGCTTGATTCATTTCACTTCTATGTTATCATCAGTTGGATGCATTATCAGCCTTTAGTCAAAGGAGTATTGAATGTATGTCATTGTTATTCTGAAGGAAACCTGATTCTCATAATTTGAGATAATTTCAATTCTCATGTTAGGTAATATGTAAAATGTACAATTTTAAAATTATTATGGCAGCTGTTGTTAATTAGATATTTTACATTGTTACAGTATATTTCATTTAATTGAATGACGTCTTATAACCCAGTTCACGAATAGTTTATCTTTTTAAGGACAAAGGACTTCGGGACCCCATGAAGATCCGGGGTAGAGTAGGTCTTCAAGAACCCATGCTTGCCGTAAAAGGTGACTATGCTTGTCGTAAGATGCGACTAACGGGATCGGGTGATCAAGCTCGCTTACTTGGTTGACGCATGTCATCGTATCCTAATCGATGACCGATGCTCATGATGTCAATCACGTGATTGTCTGGTCCAGACTCGATTTTTTACAGACCACCGTCATATAGGTGGAATATTGATTAGTGCGGCGTTAAACAACTATAAACAAAACAAACACAATATCCCACAATATTTCCATTTCAGGGACCACCTGCAGAAAGTATTTGAGACAAGTGAAACCAATACAATGTGCGGTTCGTGAAAAGGCGACTATCGTAAGAGGCGACTAACGGGATCGGTTGGTCAGGCTCGCTGACTTGGTTGATGCATGTCATCGATACCAATTGCGTGGACCGATGCTCATGTGGTCAATCACTGGATTGTCTGGTCCAGACTTGATTATTTACAGACCGCTGTCATATAGCTGGAATATTGCTGAGTGAGGCGTTAAACAACAAACAAACAATACAATGTGCAATCTAGAAAAATTCAATTCCGTCCAAACATTTTATTTTTCCACTATCCCTTAAACGTAAAGGAAAGGTTTTGTCACAAAACGCGGCAACCATAAATATGCAAATAGGCTTCACGTATATCGATCATTAGATATCGTTTAATTATGGTCAAATAGCTTCTTTTCTTCCACTTATTTACCCACCGGAATTAGAAATAAAAGCGACCAGCGAAACCGCTTCAACTGTTTCCAATTAGATATATGCATGAAGATCCCGAGTGACAATGAAGTATCTACAAGACAAGAGGGGTGACTTCAACTTTCCAATTGTCCACCTTCCCTTTCTGTCGAGCAACATTCCAGCAGTTTCAGCCTTTGGTGTCTTCAATGGTATAAACGAACATGATCTTTCTACGGAGAATTCTTATAAAATGTTTATGATGAAATAGGAATCGTACAATGGAATCTGCATTTAGCAGAGATTTCTCATGATTATGTAAAAGGTTTTATCGCTTTGTTCAATTCCACAATGAATACTGAGCGGACTTACTCACAATATGTCATTTTACAACAGACAAAGTGGCACACAGTCCGTATAACACTTACATTTTGAAACCGTATGTTTGTGTGTACCGACTTCACACAATGGATTTAGCAGACTGAGATCTCTTTCTTATAGAAAGAGTTTTGTCGATTATATTTACTGACGTAGTCACTCTGCTCACTAACTTGCGCTGACCATGACAGAAGTTTTTAAACCATTTGTGCTTTATCTGTATGGTAATTTTAGTCAAGTCACTTTGTCAATTGTCACGATCTAACATAGATAGCCTCTATCTTCACACTGCAAGACAAGAATTGTCAAAAGAAATGCTTCCAGTTTTAAAATACTTAAACATCGGCGGTACTAATCATTGTCTGTGCAATATATATAAGGTTATAATGCGTTTTGTATGAAATGAATGAAACATGAAGAGATATTCTTGCATCACAGATACTAGGAAAGGAATTTATATAATGTAAGCCTTAATATCTGGATATTTGTAAGTGTTGCGAATGTGCAAATATGCTATAGAGTTACACGTTTTGAGCCATCACATGACCTGTTGGTTATTTTTTTCAGGAATATATAATAAGAAAAGATTAGAGATTAGAGATTCAATCCAGCTGTGCCTTTTTCAAATAACATCTTTGGACAGTAGATCACTTGAGTATACAAATGGAAGCGTATAAGTGTCACATTTTAAACAAATATATCATCTACGTAGATACTGATAACATCTACGTAGATGATACTTTCATCTACGTAGATACTAATAACATCTACGTAGATGATACTTTCATCTACGTAGATACTGATAACATCTACGTAGTTGATACTTTCATCTACGAAGATACTAATAACATCTACGAAGAAGATACTTTCATCTACGTAGATACTAATAACATCTACGTAGATACTAATAACATCTACGTAGATACTGATAACATCTACGTAGATGAAACTTTCATCTACGTATATACTAATAACATCTACGTATATGCTAATAATATAGTTTGTCATATAGCGTTATATCGATGCGATAAACCAAACCAAAAGACTTTGAATCACGATCCGATAAATATGTAAATGAGGTTGCCTAGCAGGAACTTCTTTCAAGTTCGATACACGAATATGCCCTTTTTCTCAATTTACTATGGATTAACGTTCCCAATATGATGAAATAGGCGTTCCCCAATGTGTCGCCATGTTTGTTTAGAAAAAAAACAGGACCGCAAGTCGTTTGACTCTACATGATAAATTGGGCGGTTCACTCAAACATTGTATTCATGCGCAATTTCTAAAGCTTCTTTATTTTCAATACCCATCAATTTAAGAATGACATTATATGATCAAGATAAATAAAAATCATATTGTATTTTAGAATTTGGCACTAATACGCTTCCATACATACCCATTCTCTTCATGTAAATGAATAAGATAAATAGATGTGATTAATTCTGAAGAAAACAAACGAGCCGACTGAAACGAGGCATCGCTGAGAGCGTTCTATGGCCACCCGGATGTTGAAGGAATCGTGTGGTGGGGAATCTGGGGTCAGAGACACTGGAGAGGGAACCCCCAGTCTGGGCGTCGGGAGACTCCATAGTCAGAACTTATTAATCCTTCTTAATCCTGTATTCTCTCCTCTATCATAATTTATCTTCTCTCTTTCAGTCTGTAGTCTCTCGTCTTTTACACTCTACTCTCCAATAACTTTCTATCTCTCTATTCTTTCATAATCTTTCTGCTCTCATGAACTCTCTATCGTGTAATCATGTAATGTGTCCCCATCATTCCCAGACAAACCAATTGTTGACCACAAGAGCATCGATCCATGCCGTCTGGGCTAGAAAAGCGATGCAGGTAGGCTAAACTATTGTCAGCTCAAGGTGAGGTGAGGTAAAATGGAGTTTAACGTCGAGTCCAAGATTATTGCACTTATATAGCGACGTAGATGCGTATGTGTGTGTGTGTGAAGGGTGGGGGTTGAGGGGGGGCTGCATGTACTAGTCCGGACTGATGGCGATTTATAGTGAGATACCAAGCCGTAGCTATACCCCATTAGGACACAGTATACTGACTTCGACCCGTCCACTTCTTGTTTTAGCCCCTTTATGGCAAGCGCCAGGCAGTTTTACAAGTACCATCTTTTAACGTCTTTTGGAATGACGCGGCCGGGGGTCGGACCCCTGACCTCCCGCTCTCCGGGCGGACGCTCAACCAGTAGACCACGATCGCATTAGATATCAATTATAACCTTCACACTATAAGGTATGCAGTGGTCTTTCCAGAAGATAAGGTTTGGAATGTATTGTCAAAGACAACCAGCTGTTACTCAGTGTCTTGGCTGCTTGTTACCAGGTATGTCGATGCTGGTGCTGCTGTGTCTGCTGTCCCTCACGTGGGGGCAAAATATCGTCCAGAATGGAAACATGGAAACAATGGATCATTGGAACTGTTGGAACATACATTGTGAGCTGACCACTGATCACCATAGTGGACAACATGGGATCAAAGCCTCTGGCAGGTAGGTAAATAAATGTTGCAACAATCAAAATGACCACCTCTTCCCTCAGTAAAGACAATGCATAACAATGTTCCATGAACATGATAATAGTTCAAGAAATCTTATTCAATATTTAATATTCAATCATTTCTAAACAACTACAGAACATTATTTTGTAACAACATTTACAGTACTCATAATGATCCGAGCAATTTCATTTTGATAATGTATTAGAATAAAGTTGTTTTTTGTTGTTTTGTTGGTTTTTTTGTTTTTTTTGGGTTTTTTTGGGGGGGGGGGGATAGTACAAGACATAACAACACTATTTTTAAATGAAGTTCAACACACCACAAATCTTTTTTTTAAATCCGTGTATTTCAGAAACCATGATTACGAAGGGCCATCGCAGACCCTCAGTGGACTTAAGGCTAATGGACGCTATAAGGTCGACGGGTGGGTAAAACTGCTGAACGACCAGGCAGGACAACTTGGACAAAATGTGGAGTTGGAGGTGTCCGTTGACCTTAACAGTAGGTTCTGTAGCTCACTTCTAAGTCAAGACGTTTGTATTAGCGTTTTCATCTTGGTATGAAGAGCATAATATATTGTCTTTCGTCGTTATCGATTCACAAGACAAAAGGCTTTAATTTGACTTATTATTCATTATTTTGTAGGTGATAAATGTGGTTTGGAATCAATTAATGCTATCTGCAGCCATATTGAAAATCACTTTGAATCGTGTTACTTTGAATATGGTTATCGTGTCAACCATTAGGTTTTGGAGAAATATAATCATGTTACAATTCCGTTAACGTTTTGTTGCATCGCTGTGTTGTAGGTGGGAAGAAGGCATACATTCCTACAGCCACCCATCCTCTCGCCAGATCCTCCGATGGCTGGATTCACCTGACGGGGGACTTCAACGCTCCTAATGAGGGTAATGTGGTATTTTATTGAACCAACGCAATCTTTTGAAATTCAACGAAAACTGAATTGTAAATATTTGTGTGCGCTCCTCGTAATAGTACATACTGTGTGTGATTGTACCAAAACAACCCAATGACGTCCAACACGATCCAAAGCATTCAAGTTTTCAAAAATATTTCTTGTGTTAGAAAGGAGATCATTCCACTTCCTTGAAGCAGGAGAGCTGCTTAGTTTAATAACGAGTTCCAGGTGAAATGAACTGATTTTGAATGTTCTTTGTGTTCATTCTCTTGGAGTTGCTTGTCATAAATTCTAAAATACAATGTTTATCTCAGATTTCTACAATGGCCTCCTTTGTCACAAATACGGAAACTCAATGGTCAAAGATTGATCAATAAAAACACAACAGATGGAGTTGTTTTAAAGTCCCCAGATAAACCAGAACGATGAAAATCTCTTTCCAGGTAACAGTTGAGGATAGGTGATCATGATACGATGCATGGTTCTTGGCGCCTTGTTCTTTCATGATATTCTCATTGTCGCTTCTTTGTCATTTTACTCTTAGGTATAAAATCGTCCAGTGTGTATTACCAAGGCCCATCACCCGGTATAAACTTTGTGGTTGACTCCGTGGCTGTGACACCCTTCGCGTCCAATACCCACTGGCGTGCAGAATCGGATGCTAACATAGAGAAACTGAGGAAAAGTGACATCAACTTTCAGTAGGTTATGTTACATATTTAGCTTCATATGTGTAGGTGACATCGAAATCTAATGGTTGTTCTCTTACGAAAAAAAAATAAACGTAAATGGGGGTCATGCTTATGAATTCACCGAAACATAGCAACTTACTTGGCAGCCAATATAATTTTAGAAATCATAATTTCTTGTGTATATCTGAATATAAGTATGGATTGAATCATTGAATCAATAAGCCATATACTTAAGTTTTCAGTTTCATTTGTAAATGGTATGTTTGACGCTTTTCATGATACATTTCAGCGTCACCACTGCTGGGGGGATTTCCGACAACCAAGTTGAAATTGACGTGAGTGTTTATCAGTTTCTTGTTTTTTAAATAGTTTATGAACAAATATGACAAACTGTGACACCCACTCTCATGCCAATATGTTTCTTCCAGGTCATTCAAACAAAGAAATCGTTTGCATTTGGGACCGTCGTGGACTGTAAGGAGTATGTCCATGGCGACCAGAGATACATCAACTTCGTTAACAAGCATTTCAACTGGGCAGTCACAGGGAATGCTCTCAAATGGGACTTAATGGAACCTCAGAAGGTACTACCTGGGATCTGACGAGTCTAGTGGTTCTCTTTATGGCCATGGGTTCGAATCCCAGTTCGGCCCGATTATGTTTCTAGGTTTGTCAGCACCATACCTGTGCTCATGGGTTTAACCAAAAGATGGAAATGTCCAAATGATATAAATGGAATACCGTCAAAGCGGCGTTAAACCGAACTCAGTCACTCGCTCACTCACTCACTCAAGAAAAAGCATTTGTAAGCAAAACTTTAAATGAATAAAAAAAATCAAGCAACTGAGGAATGTGGACTTCATAATCTGGATATGATGGTGTATTGCTTCAGTTGACATGAAGGCAAAATTCACGATTAAAAATCGAAATCACCCCTCTTGTCGGTTTGGTACAGATGCTGTCATATCGAATGTCAATGCACATGTAGTATGGCAGGTTAACACGTTCATGATTTGTCATTTCTCACGTCACTGATTTTCTTGTGAAATATGTAATGTTACAAATGTACATTGTTCTACTACAGGGCAACATCAACTATAACTGGGGCATGGACGCTGTTAAGAAGCTGAGATCCAATGGGTAAGACAGTTAGCAAGCGAATCCATTGTCGTCGGTTTTCATACTGACATTGATTTTATCTTTAATATCAAGCAACAAGTAATCCAAGACAAGAATCTATATTATATTTTGGGGATTGTGGCATAATTTCTCCCGCATATAATTTACAAAATGTGTCACTATCAACACCCAAATGTCAAAGGAAGGACAACCTTCCAAAGTTACACGTGGAAATCCTGCAATGGACTCTTCTGGTACGGATTCCTTGTGATTATACAAATGTTTCTGTCGCTTTTATATACACTCACCCCCAAAGGAAACGCGAATACGATAAATGTTGATTAATATGGGAAGACTTACTCATATTCAAAAGATATGAGATTGAGATGCTGACGTTCATGAACGCATCTCATCTGACGTCATAGATCCAAGACTTGAGATGAACCATTTGTCTCGTGAAGGATTAGCTCGTAAAGTTTTGAAATCAAGAGCAGCATATTGTGATAAGAATAAAGGCACTCTGTGGTAACAGTTGACGGATTGATAGTTTTGTCATTAATTGGCACACATTGGAAACATCTCTCCTCAGCATACATACTTCTCTATTTCTTTCTGTTCGCGTTTCTTTTGGCGGTGAGTATATTACTTATCAATTACATTGTATTTCCAAGATTCATAAAAATTACCATGCTTCCGAGATCACAAGTGTAAGATTAGTTCATAATCTGAAACCTTGATTTTAATACAAAATCCGTCACTCACATCAAGAAAATATTCCAAGGGAGAAGACAAATGAAGATAACATATTTATCTATTGTACCATGACATTTATCATAAGGCGCAGTAAAGTATGCAATCATCTAACCGTTATTTGTGACGACCACTGCGAAAGAAATATTTACTATTTGAAAGCCTTTCTGTTTTAACTTGACCGATAGGTTATTTCAAATATTAATTTTACGTAATCACCATTCCTTAATTGTTAGAAGCAAGTGTGGGAACATATTTTATGTTTAATTCCTAAAAAGACTGCATATACATTTCAGTTATGGCATTTAACCATGATTAAATATCATCATATTATGTCAACAATGGCACTGACAGAAAATGCTATTGCTAAGGTACAGTGATGCTCCCAAATGAAAACGGCAATCATCTACATTGTCATGTTTCTCCTGCAGAATCAAGATTCGAGCTCACAACATTGTCTGGTCAGTGGAACAGTTTGTCCCTCAATGGGTTCGCCCACTGCGCGGTCAGACACTGAAGGACACAGTGAAACACAGGATACAAGACATTGTTGGACGAACCAAGAACTAGTAAGTTATAAACACACTGATTGGTCTGCAGTGACACTTCTGGAACTCGAATTCGGAGTGACCATCAAAATATGTCGAGTTATCCGGAATTCGACGCGCGATCTGATGAGAGATCCTTTTCAGGATGTCAAGACAATTTCCAACTCTATTCCATGTAAATGATTTTTTAGTCCGATTGAAGTGATTGTATCTTATTTTACACAACGGTAAACTATCATCTGTCTGCTTCGTTGATGTATGGGATGTCATGTCAACAACAAACATCTTTTTGTACCTTTTCCCATAAATGCTCATCAATGTAGGTCCCAGTACCAAATGACCCATGAAGATTCCGGGGTAGAATAGGTCTTCAACAACCCATGCTTGTCGTAAAAGGTGACTATGCTTGTCGTAAAAGGCGACTAACGGGATCGGGTGGTCAGGCTCGCTGACTTGGTTGATGCATGTCATCGATCCCAATTGCATGGATCGATGATCATTATATCAATCACTGGATTGTCTGGTCCAGACTCGATTATTTACAGACCGCCGTCATATAGATGGAATATTGCTGAGTGCGGCGTTAAACAACAACAAACCAACCCAAACCAAACCCAGTACCAAATTCTTATCGGAAGAACATAAGATAGGGATCGGGTGGTCCGCTTCTGTGATCTGGCTGATTATGTGTCATCGTGCCCCGATGTTGTTAAATGACATGCTCTCAGTCACTGGTTTGTCTGGCCAAGACCCGTTTTTTTACAGACTGGCGTGATGTAGCGGGAATATCGTTGACTACTATTCGGATGTTAGCTCTATACATTGTGTAACCTTACAGCGTGGAACACTGGGACGTTGACAACGAGAACCTCCACGGCTTCTGGTTCCAGAACACCCTCAACGATAGAGACTACAACCTAGACATATTCCGTATCGCTCATCAAGCTGGGCCCAATGTTAAACTGTTCCTCAATGACTACAGTGTTGTGTCATCGGGCGGGTTGACTGGTGTATGTATTCTTTAATGAAACCTTTGGTTTTTCTTATTGTTAAAGGCACAATCAAACCTTTATATATAAAAATCAAATAAAATTAGTATGATTTAATCTTCGATTTCTTTCTTTTACAAATTTAGGGAATTCATTCCAAATCAATTTGTTGCGATTTCAATGCATAACTATCATTTAAATGAAAAAAGGTGAAGGGCAGTATTTCTATTTCTTGCGTGAATTGTTGATGGTATTATAGGCCATGATCCGTTGTCTAGTTGTAGACCGCCCCCCCCGGGGAGCGGAAGGTCTGGGGTTCGAACCCCGGCCACGTCATACCAAAAGACGTTAAAAGATGGTACTTGTTGTTACCCTGTCTGGCGCTCGGCATTAAGGGGCTAAAACAAGGACTGGTCGGCTCGGAGTCAGTATACTGTGTCTGAGTGGGGTATTCATGTTAAACTGCGGTATGGTATCTCAGTGAGCTAGCACTATAAATCGGTATCAGTCCGGACTAGTACAAGCAGCCACACAAACACACATACGTACATGCACGTCGCTATATAAGTGCAATAATCTTGGACGCGACGTTAAACCCCATTTCACCTCACCTCACCTATTATAGGCCATAAAAAGGTTTCAATTTTCTATTCAGGCATACCGTGAGCAGGCCATCAGGTTCAAGAACGCAAACGTCGGGCTCTCGGGAATCGGTGTCCAATGTCATTTTCCAGAGAATGTTGAACCTGACCCAACACTGATCAAGGTATCCCGAACACAAAGGAACTATATTATTAATTATTCTTTTTGCGCTATCGCGTCACTGGTTTGTCATGCCCGCTGTTACTGTCTGGTCAAGACTCGGTTGTTTACAGGCTGTCGTATGGCAGGGGTACTGCTGTGTGTCGTAGGGCAACAAACACTTACGGTGCTGAACAGATTGAGTGAGTGGCGGTGCTACCGGCAGGGAGGACGCCTGGTGTCATTACTGGTTTTCAATTATCACCGACCCGTGAAGATTCCGGGGTAGAATAGGTCTTAAGCAACCCAGCTTGCCGTAAAAGGTGACTATGCTTGTCGTTAAAGGCGAAAAAGGTAGTCAGGCTCGCTGACTTGGTTGATGTATGTCATCAATCCCAATTGCGTGGATCGATGCTCATGACATTAACCACTGGATTGTCTGGTCCAGACTCGATTATTTACAGACCGCCGTCATATGGCTGGAGAATTGCTGAGTGCGGCGTTAAACAACAAACCAACCAACCAACCAAATCAATTATCCATTGATATAATTTTCACCACCAGTTAGCCTTCATGCCCAATGGAATCTGTTTCGACTGATAATCGAGATTGATTATTCTCTGTTCTGTATTCAAAAGATATTTGTCCCACCTATTAAATTTTACTCCTCACTTAAGTCAACACTGCAAAAAGACCTAGGCGAATCAGATAATGAATTCTTCAATTTGTACTTTTTTACCTATTCCAATACAAAGATGTGTCAACGTTAGTAAGTAAGATATTTGTTTTTCTAATAAATAAGACAGCTACGCGAAACAAAGAAGAACGAAGCGTTGCTTATTTCACGATAAAACATTGTTCTATCATGGCGTCATTTCTGGATATTCGAAAAAGCGCTCTCAGATGACGTCGTAAATAGGATAACGTTATCTTTGAGAGGGGAGTGTCTAGTGAGTTGCTCCCAATAGATGTGGCTTGACAGCAGGGCTGCAACGATACAGGAAGGTCACGATACGATACGCATCTCGATATTCTGGTCACGATGCGATACGTATCTCGATACGCAATGATAAAAAAAAAACAAGATAAAGAATGTCAAGATTGAACTTTTCATGATTTTGGAACAGTCAAAATTATTTTATAATAACAAGACTACTGAAGTTGTTCAGCTTCAAAGTGGAACTTTCTCTAACTTTCCTTCAAAACAATTCAAAGTTCAAACACCAGAAAATAATTAATGCACTCCACCATTGATACAACTTCAAAGAATTTTGATGCAAGAAATTGTATCTGAAATTATGGTTTTATCAGGAATAATATATTGCAATATCGTGTTACCTTAGTTGCAGCTTTTACTTTATATGTATACTTAAAATTATAAGAACCACAAGTGTAGCAATTTGGTACTGGTGATTGCTGTTGCAGGATATTTTTACGTATGGAACAATTTGACCACCGTAGGGACTTCCCGTGCTACATGTATTCCGATTGCGAAAACGTTAGGTTGACATATATTAGCCTAGTTGCCACAGATATGACTTTTAACGAGTCAAAGTATGGCATTTTTAATATTATATGTATCCATTCTCTAGCAACTAAAGTTCGTTTCAATGCGTCAAAAGCGGTAATCTGACCGTGGTTGCTGTATCTCTTCACACACGATTTCACATAACTTAATGAAAACAATATTAAATGAAATTTTGAATAAAATTAATAAAATATATTACAAACACAAGTCCAGATATACAATGAACACGTTTTAATAACAAGATAGTATAATAATGGTATTGAATTGCGTACTTCAGTTCGGATTTGCTGACTGGTATTTTCGGTGTTATGTGCTTGCGGTGATCAGCTGATAATATCTTATGAGATGGGGAAAAACATCTATCGGTGTATAACCTCAGCTTATTAAAAAAGTAAGTACGTTTAGGGGAGCCATGCGTTACCGCGCGCTATAACCAAGTTAGCAGTTTATTGAAAGGCACAATAGCGAGGAAACGCTGTACTTGTCGTATATCGTATCGTGGGTCAAGTATCGCGATGCATCGGAATATCGGTGTATCGTTTGCCCCTTGCTTGACAGCGTAGATGAACGCATTGGCCGTACGATTGCACGCAAACGTTGGGAAAATATGACAATCGGTATTGGGAGACAAAGGTGCAGATAAACGACCTGAAAATTGTGAGAATACCAAACAAAACCCCCCTGTACATAACATGGAGTCATCATTATTTAAATTTTGGTAAATGTTTTTACAGCTTGTACAATTTATTGACATTCTTTAAAAGGCTGTACAACATGTTAATATCTCATATAAGCGATAAATGACTCTTGTTTATCAAGGTACTGTAAGTCCCCATGGTCCCCAGTATGGTGGTCTGCCTTCAGTTGCTGACGATCTATAGCCCGTTTTTATATTGTGTCGTCTGTTGTAATCTGATTATTTCATTGTTCTGAAACTAGTTTTACATTTAGAATCTGTGATATTTTGCTAGTTGTTAAACTGTCCTTCGGCGACAGGTCTTAAGATATTATATCAATGCATAACTTGCTCAAGTCACGATATGGCTGAAACATTGCCGATGTGACTTTAAATATTAACTCACTCACTCACTCTTGTTTATCGTACAATAAAACACTGCAGGGAGAATACACTTGAGGGTTGGGACCCTCATGGTTTATTTTCCAGCTGTGTTGTAGTGTACGATAAACAACTCCCACTCGTCGTTTATTTATTAAATAATGCGCATTAGTCTAATAAAACATATGATGGTGATGAAGCATAATGATGATGATGAGTGAGTGAGTACGGTTTTACGCCGCTTTTAGCAATATTCCAGCAATATCACGGCGGGGGACACCAGAAATGGGCTTCACACATTGTATCCATGTCGGGAATCGAACCCGGGTCTTCGGGGTGACGAGCGAACGCTTTAACCACTAGGCTACCCGACCACCCCTTGATGATGATGAGGAGGAGGAGGAGGAGGATGGTGATGGTAATAAAATGATGTTTGTAATTATGTCATATGGTATTAAGTACTCATCATATAAATCCCTAAAATATATATTATTCTACCATCAGCAACATCTAGATACCATCGGGCAAGCTGGCGTCCCTATCTGGGTCACTGAATTAGATGTGACTAATTCAGATGAAAACAAACGAGCAGACTGGTACGAGACAGCTCTAAGGGCGTTCTATGGCCACCCGGCTGTTGGGGGAGTCATGTTTTGGGGATTCTGGAGCGAGAGACACTGGAGAGGAGATGCGGCCGCAATGGTATCGGGGAACGCGTTCAGGGTAGGCATACCAAAAAACTAATTTCATTCAGGTATATTTCGATCTTAATACGAATATATTATTGTACAATATATCAATTTATCAAAACGACGATCTTCAATACTTAAGAATAGGACGTAAATATGAATAATTAAATAAACATTTGGGTCTTCCCATAAATTAATGGCATAAAATAAAATAAGGAAGGACTGCAGTAACAAAAAGCAGTAACATGTAAGAATACTAATGTGTGTGTGTGCGTGCGTGCGTGCGTGCGTGCGTGTGTGCGTGCGTGCATGCGTGCGTGCGTGCGTGTGTGTGTGTGTGTGGACGATATTTGCATTGCAAATATAGATGATTATGCATTTGCATCGGAAGTAAATACAGCTGTGTTACATGCTGTAGTTAAACGCCGCTGGTCAACGTTTCCTTGACCTCACAGAGAAACAATGGATGACCAACGAAAACCACAAGCTGTCACAATCCGGCAAGAACTTTAAAGTCCGTGGTTTCCATGGCGACTACACGATTAAAGTCAAGGTCAACGGGAAGGAAGTTCCCTCCCTCGCGCAGTCATTTACCTTGGGTACATCGGCTCATACAGTAACCCTCCACGTTCATAATTAGTACAATCACAGTGAATAAAGTGCGTCGGACATATTGTGTGTTGTGTGTTGTTATGACAAGTTTGTCGTTGGTTGGTTGGTTGTTTTACGCCGCACTCAGCAATATTCCAGCTATATGACGGCGGTCTGTAAATAATCGAGTCTTGACCAGACAATCCAGTGATTTACATCATGAGCATCGATCCACGCAATTGGGATACGATGACATGCATCAACCAAGACAGCAATCCTGACCACCCGATCCCGTTAGTCACCTCTTACGACAAGCATAGTCGCCTTTTACGGCAAGCATGGGTTGCTGAAGACCTACTCTACCCCGGATCTTTACGAGTCGACAAGTTTGTCACCACAAACAGGATAACTTGAGTCATTTAACATCTGTGTTATCATTTGCAGGATACATGATCAGCCACTGTTATTCAAAACAGTTGTGAGATTTAAAATGACACACATGTTGAACAAAAAGAAATGACCGTTCTTGTGAATGTCATTACTATTTTGGAGGAAACAGGATTTTGATCGGTCAATAAGAGGTGTCAAATCTCGTATAATAAACGTCATACTATTAAAACAAAATAAAGAATAAAAAAGATATTATTTCTACCCAAAGTTAAAATACTGTAAAGACAAAAACAAAAGAACTCCATAGTCCTCGTATTTAATACATTGACTACAATTTCGTTCCCCATCATTCCGTACAGGAGGCCTCACGCCAATCAAACATCAAACATGTGATGTAGGTTGATTTAAACCCGAACGACCCAATCCGACTTGGTCCAACTGCATGAAACAGAAAAACGTGAAAAGCAAATATTTGTTTTCCCTCTCGATCATATTTTATACGTGGAAACCTAAAAATAGTATTGATGACGGAGTGAGTGAGTGAGTGAGGTGAGGTGAAATGGGGTTTAACATCGCGTCCAAGGTTATTGCACTTATATAGGAACGTGCATGCACGTGTGTGTGTGTGTGTGTGTGGCTGCTTGTACTAGTCAGGACTGATGCCGATTTTATAGTGCTAGCCCACTCTGACACAGTATACTGACTCCGAGCATCAGACAGGGTAACAACAAGTACCATCTTTTAACGTCTTTTGGCATGACGCGGTAGGGGTTCGACCTTTGCGTTATCCGGGCGGACGCTCTACCGCTAGACCACGGTTTGTGATGGTTTGTGTTTAACTCAGTATTTCAGTGTCAGGAAACATTGTAAAAATTATATTGGAGAGGTGCTGACAAACCAAGGGTCGTAATCAGGGGGAATTCGGGAACCGAACCCGCCATCAGCGGATCGTTGCACGGGTAAGGATCAGAACTCTGAAGGCGAATTGCGGCGTGTTGGACCACATGGAGACCCGTACCACCGATCTAGATTCTGATCTTTTAAGATAAGAAAGCATTCCACTAACAGGTGTTAAGAACCCAAAGTCGGACCTCAAATTCCTCATGATCTGTTAAATACGAGACATTTGAAGTTATTTTGAGTTATATAAAAACTCAAATAATTATTTCAGTTGTTGTTTATATACTATTATATACTATTATATACCAGGATTCTGTTACCCAAAATGACCCCATTGGTGAGAAGTTCCCAAGAAAGAGTCAGCTAATCTCTGTGAAAATTTGGTGTCCAATCACAGGTTAAAACTTGATAAAAAGAAACACAAAGAAGGATGTAGAAGATACGAGGGGCATTCAAATTGTTTTGCAACTTGGGCATTTGTGTTTACACAAACAATGTCAACTTGTGGCAGGTGTGACACTAGTCATAACATTCCAGACACAACAATAAGTTAGATGTGATGGCTTCATTCACCTAAGGGTGGTCACAAACATGGATTCTCTCAAACAACGCGCTGTAATAAAGTTCCACACATGCTCCGGTTCACAAGTCGAGAATTGCACAGTAGACTACTACCCTAACATAGCAGAAATTGGTCGATCCGTTTCTTCCCGCTGGTAAGGCATCTCCAGTGTCTTGTCGTAAATTCAACGCGACGTCTTCCTTGAAGAACGTAATAATTCCATGACGACATATTTCAATCTACCATATCGTGCTAGGTTCCTTAAAAAACATGTACTACACATCAATAAATTGACATCAATATTATCTCCGATAGGCACTATATCAAGTGACGATATTCTTTGAGAATGAAAATAAGAATGTTGTAAACAAGTCATAAAATTAATTATCTTTTCTATCTATACTGAACCGCAAAAGAAACGTCACCCCAAGTAACATTGCATAAAAAGTTGTCATTTAAATATCTGGGTAAATTTGTCAAAGTTTCTAAAATTTGATATTACCTTGTCCGGAAAAAGGAAATTTGATGACAAAAAAACAAAGCAGATGACAATAAAACCGATCGCCTAAGCGATCAAGATCGCTTTGTTACTGCTGCGGAAACTGCTCGACAGACCATGGGGCCACACCAGCGACACATTAGTGCGGAGACCGTGTGTCGACGATTGACGAGAAGACACCTCCACTGTCACAGGCCACACTGAGGACTCATTCTGACACCACGTCATCGCCGGGACCGTCTTCAGTGGGCAACACAGCACCAGCATTGGCGCCAAGAGCAATGGAGAAGAGTCCTCTTCTCAGACGAGAGCCGTTACAGTATCTTAACAGCAGATGGCAGAGAGTCTGGCGACGCCGTGGGGAACGTTATTCGGATGCTTGTGTTGTTGAGAGAGACTCGTGGGGTGGTCCGAGCATCATGGTGTGGGGTGGAATTGGTCCCCAATTGGTCGAGGGTCGGCCCTGTGGTCTTCCAGAACATCGGTCCAGGGAGAGGCAATGGTGTCACAGCAGCTCGGTACTTTGATCAATTCTTGAGACCACACGCCATACCTCATTTGGAACGTCGCCGCAACCACGAGTTTTAGCATGATAACGCCCGTGCCTACACTGCGAGAGCAACAACAGACTTCCTCCAGCAGAATGGCATCAGAACTATGCAGTGGCCTGCCCTTAATCCCGATTTAAATCCCCTTGGGCATCTTTGGGACGAGATTCAAAGACGGCTGAATGAAGTCCGACCAAGGTCGACAACTTCAGTTGAACTGCGTTAGGCTTTCCCCAGAGTGTGGGGTTAAGAGCCTATGGCCTTCATCAACCAACTCATCCATTCCATGTTTCGACGTTGCACGGCAGTCATCAATGCACATGGCGGACACACGAGATGCTGACTTATGATGCCATTTTCTCAGAGACTAGTGTTGTGTTTCACTTTAAGAACATTTAATTTCAACCTTGATGATCAGTTTGACCAAGTTCCATCTTTTTAATATGTCTCAAAGTATGTTTACAGTGTTACAAATAAGGTTCTCATATATCTATCCATGGTAACTTTTCTTTTGTGGTTCAGTATATACTACCACTTCAGCTTCTGCTATATCACTATGACACCATTAGCGTGTCACGAATACATGGAAAATTGGTTACAACATTCGCAAATATATATACACTGACTTCAGTTTTCTTTTAATCCTATCATTTTCAATCACTGGGCACCCGTGAAGATCCGTGTTAGAATAAGTCTTCGGCAACCCATGTTTGTCATAAGAGGCGACTATGCTTGTCGTAAGAGGCGACTAACGAGATCGGGTGGTCAGGCTCGCTGACTTGGTTGATGCATGTGATCGTATCCCATTTGTGTGGATCGATGCTCATTAATATTGAATATTGAATGATGTCAATTACTGGATTGTCTCGAATATTGCTGAACAACAGTCACTGGGTGATGAAAATCAACATCAAAATGTTTGGAATTCGCTATCATAATAAAAAAAACGGACCGAAATTAAGGTCAATGACTGAAATAAATAGGCGTTTTGTATATTGCCCAAGTGAACATTTCAGTCATTTTACACTTTGATCGTAACATACATCACCCAGAGGTGGCCATAATTCGTTTGATCAAAGACTGAAATGGCGTGGATAGAATCCCTGAAAGAATTAACAACAGCTATGACCCCGAACGCTAACCTGGATGTAGGACAATGTCAAGACAAACTGATAAACTTGGCACATGGAAAGTACGCAACGATATATGTGCGTGTCAACGCTTTGGAAACCACGTGTAAGAGATCACATATGCATCGTTCACATAAGGTAACACACCTGGGTTCAATGGCGAAACCTATAATGAGCGCACGATAATGTATTCAATGCATGTCTATGGTAATTGGAAACCAAATGCATAACTAAATAGAGAAAACGTAAGTTATACTAAGATAATTGAACGAAACACATGCATTTCTCGTGAGTGCTGTGGGTTAAACGCCGCTTTCAGTATTGCAGTAAAATCCAGATCGACATGTTTTACCTCCGTGAAACCAAGGGGCGAGAAAGAGTAAGGTGCGGACATGTTAATGGTCATAATCAATCAGTGCTCACTCGGCTCGACTGATGGAATAATCTTTGTAACATGTCTAAGGAGCAGTTAACCAGACTAAATCGTATTCAAAACACGGCATCAAGGGTTGTGTCATGAACCGAAAGGTCAAAAACTAATAAGCGTATATAACATGTGCTTCTCGATCTGCACTGGCTTCCGGTGGAAGCTGGAGTTAAGAACAAGATCTTCACTTGAACATACCACTGCTACAACCAGTCAGCACTTTCTTACTGACCCATGAAGATCCGGGGTAGAGTATGTCTTCAGCAAACCCATGCTTGTCGTAAGAGGCGACTAATGGGATCGGGTGGTCAGGCTTAGCAATATTCCAGCTATATGACGGCGGTCTGTAAATGATTGTCCAGTGATTGACATCACGAGCATCGATCCACACAACTGGGATCAAAACTGATTTAAAACTTTTAAAAATTAAAAAACATATTCGCGAATAGCGCAACCGCTGATTAGTATCTATGACATCTTATCTTTGAAAATCAATATTTTTTATTTTTTCTGCACAAATTTATGACATAACCACATGATAGGTTCATGCGAGTTCACAGTTGGAAGAATGATGTTGGACGATAAATAAAATCTCACCCTCGTGTCTTTTGATATCAGCAAGCCTCGGAGTTTTTCCACATTTATCAACTCGTGTTGATATATTTGATATCAAAAGACACTCACGTGAGATTCTGTATATAATTACCAAGCTGACTTACTTCCCTTTTACCACAAACTTTACCCGTTGGAACAAACTCGATTGAATTGTCTCCCTTTGACCATGACAATAATTTTGTGACGTCGCAGAATATAGACCCATATCAGATCCATATGTCATTCTAATCAAATACATAAAAAGCATATTTAAGAAACTATCTAGATTTAAACATGTGTAGACTCTATAAAGTTTTTCTCTTCTTCGTAAATTTACAATATAGTATCTGGTTCCATTTTGCTCGAGACTGCATATCAGAACACACTAATGTGTTTTAACATTAGAGTGATTTTAGAAGTGATTTCGAACCTCAATTGTGTATATATCAACTTGTTCTCGTCGCTATATGGCGGAAATAATATGCCGATACGACGTTAAATGTTAACTCACTCACTCGGTAATTTTATGGTGATTGTTCCTTTTCTATCCACAAGTGCTTTACTCTTAGATATGCGTGTCGTAAAAGGCGACTAACGGGATCGAGTGGTCAGGCTCGCTGACTTGGTTGATACATGTCATCTATCCCAATTGCGTGGATCGATGCTCATGCTGTATATCACTGGATTGTCTAGTCCAGACTCGATTATTTACATACCGCCGTCATTAACTGGAATATTGCTGAGTGCGGCGTTAAACAACAAACAAACAAACTTAGATCCTTCTCCACAATGTGTCTAAATTTCGGTTTTCGTGTCCAGCCTGCCTCCAGCAGTTGACCAGACGTATGTTAAAGTTGTCATTTTGGGGGTACAAAGCCTTGACTAGGTATTCTCGAATAAGGAACCTTTTTGAAACTTTTTTATTTCTTTTTCCGCCCGCCCTCCCCTGAGAAACACAAAAGTATGTAAGGACGCTCTCGTGTGATACGAGATAGGCGTGAGCTTGCCCAGTTATATACGAGTAATCTAAATACCTTCTAGAAAATTCATTACCATGCTGAGTAAGTCCATAGCTGTTATAGAAGATTCCAGCTGACCCTTGACTCCAAAAGCATCAAACTATAGTAACTTCCTCACCACTTATTATGTTAAATGGTAATACATTCCTGACAACTAATAACTATTATTTGTTATGAACTTCAACTGAATCTAAACAGATTCGTTTCCAAATTCAATTTAGCGCGGTTAACTCTACAGGTAACAAAGCTCTACATTGAAACACAGTATGTTGATCTCATCAATTACACTGCCATATTAAATAATATGGCACGATGAATAAACAATATATTGTCAAACTTTTATTTGTTGGTTGAAAACATAGGTTCATAATGCTGTATAAAATTAAATAAATCTCTCTCCCCTCGTCGTTAACTGAAATTATACGTGTCAAACCTAAAAGAATAGAAACCCACCCAGCCCAGAGGTTAACCGTTAGGTCCTATATCATCCTGTACCCATGGTGATTCCGGGTTAGACTCGGTCCAAAGCAACCAATGATGGACGTAAGAGGCGACCAATTGTATCGGGTGGTCAGGCTCGGTGACTTGGTTGAGAGCATGTCCTCGTAGTCCGACGGATATCGATCGTCCCTCACAATATCGTTCACTGGATTGTCTAGTCAGACTCCTTACCCTTTTCAAGAACACCTGGGGGGGGGGGGGGGGGGGGGGGGGGGGGCACGGGGGGCCAAGTCGTCTAAGGCGCCGCGATTCGCTGTGCAGAGTTGCGTCCCTTGGGCACGCTAGAAACCTATGACTGTGGGTTCGAATCCCGGTTCGCCCCGATTTTGTTTCTAGGTTTGTCAGCACCATACCCGTGCTCGTGGGTTTCACCGAAGTGGTAAACGTCTGAGACCTGCATCACTTCGGGCTTTCCTCCCACATTAAGCTGACACGCCGTGATATAACTGGAATAATGTTAAAAGCGGCGTTAAACCCAACTCACTCACTCACTCACTCAAGAACACCTGATGTCATCACTGATTTTCAGTGATCCATTCACGGCCTTGGCGTTTTCAGTTTACAAGCGCCGTCTTAGAGCTGGAATATTGACGTGTGACAAACAAACAAACAAACATACTTTTGTTGCATTGATGTGAAATGAGCGTTGTCACTCCTTGAATCTCCTTATTGGACATTGACAGGTCAAAGGTTGCACACATGCCCTCGATACAGTGAGTGAGTGAGTTCGGTTTTACGCCGCTTTTAGCAATATTCCAGCAATATCACGGCGGGCGACACCAGAAATGGGCTTAACACATTTTGCTCATGTCGGGAATCGAACCCGGGTCTTCGGCGTGAAGAGTGAACTCTTAAACCACTAGGCTCTTTAAGCATGATGATGAAATGTACAAACTTTAAAAATATTTACCCGTATTCTAGTAATGATGACTCCGTCAAAAGAATCCGACCTCGGCAATGTTGGACAAGTCCATATTATGCTCAGGTAGGTATTTCCCGCATATTCTCACAATCCTTACGTCGATTAACTGTACCTTTTCTCCCAATGACACTCGTCATGTCTCTCCCGCTTTTGGATGCGATCGTTCGGTCATCGCGTTTATCTGCATTGCCTAGCTACAACTGTGGGGAACATCTCACCAGACACGCCCCTGTCAAACAACGTCGTTCAATATACGACGTCATCAAGTTGCGAGCGCATGTCCGAATCTCCACTAATGACGTCATGATAGAACAATATTTTATCGTGAAATACTCCACACTTCATTCTTCATTGTTCTTTGTGATTTTATCGAGTAGCTCCTATATATCAGCATTAGCATACATGGAATACATGACATGCTGTAAACACATGTTATTACCTATAGGACCGCCTCCGTGGTCTAGTGGTAGAGCGTCCGCCCGGAGAGCGGAAGGTCCGGGTTTTGATCCCCGACCGCGTCATACCAAAAGACGATAAAAGATGGTACTTGTTGTTACCCTGTCTGGCGCTCGGCATTAAGGGGTTAAAACAAGGACTGGTCAGTACACCGTGTCTGAGTGGGGTATTCATGTTAAACTGCGGCATGGTATCTCAGTTGGCTAACACTATATATTGGCATCAGTCCTGACTAGTGCAAGCAGCGCCACACACACACATGAAATTGCACGTCGCTATATAAGTGCAATAATCTTGGACGCGACGTTTCACCTATAGGGTTAGAAATAACCGAGTTCATAACAAAAACTAGGGCAAATATCACATCAGGTGCACCAGTGTACTGTTTACGTCATCCGGACGGCATTGTTGGCGTCATTCGAATCTTATTGTGACGTGAGGTCGGAATGACGTCATACTAGAAACGACGTCCTCGATGATGGCTGTTGACACCATTCGACAATTGTGGTTTTCCAAACAGCTGTCGTGATAAGTGTTTTTTTTCTTAAAGGGGAGCTCAAGGGATTAATAAATAATGGGCAATAAAAGAAATTATTACACTGGCATGTGTGCCATACTAATTTCACTAAACTCGAGTTAGAACTCGGGAAGTACAATAATTCTGACACTCGTTTACTAAAAGTAGTATGACACACATGCTCGTAAAATAATCTCTATTTATTACACTCGCATGCTGCTTTTACGAAACTTGTGTAAGAATTCGTGTATTAACCTCGATCTCGCTAGGGAAATTCTGACAATCGTTTCGTATAATCAGTATGACACACATGCTCGTACAATAATCACTATGTACGTAGTCCCATTTAGGGCACCTTTGGACGATAAATTCTGTCTAACCTCATATAATTATAACAGCAGACCCATATCGGATATCAATATTTTAATTCAGTAAGGGTCATTTTGTCTTTGACTTCTGTCACTGTATCGGAAGACAGGTTTTCTTGCAGTCTTCGATGTCGACAAAGTTGTTGTCGTTGCCGCCACACCCGCCGTAGATAAACGTCTCACACTCTTGTGAGGTATGGTTGAAGTAGAACCGGCGAAACGCGGCCTTGCAAACCCCGGCATCAGGGCTCAGGTTACACACTGAGGAAAATATATGTCAAAGTTAATGGTAACTCATTTCAGTGAGTGAGTGAGTTGGGTTTAACGCCGCTTTTAACAGTATTCCAGTTATATCTCGGCGTGTCAGCTTAATTTGGGAGGAAAGCCCAAAGTGATGCAGGTCTCAGACGTTTACCACTTCGGTGAAACCCACAAGCACGGGTATGGTGCTGACAAACCTAGAAACATAATCGGGGCGAACCGGGATTCGAACCCACAATCATACGTTTCTGGCGTGACCAAAGGGACGCAACTCTGCACAGCGAATCGCGGCGCCTCAGACGACTGGGCCACCCGTGTCCCCGGTAACTCATTTCAAACATGCTTTCAAAATATATAGATGCAAGACCAACCAATTACTGTCGAACACCTGTTATTCAATATCCTGGGAGTACCTTTGGCCAGCGTGAAATAGCTATCTATATCATATACTTATACCAAAGGAAAACAATGTAAACAGTAGCACCCTGCCAAATCACACCTGACAATAATGGAAGGGCGACCACACTATTTATATACCTATCACTTTGACACGTGTTTCAAACGCGAGTGTAGCCTATCACGGATATGGACCATTGTTTTTGGCGTTGGAGTTTTTCATAATAACCTCTTAGGAGGTTTTACTTTTTCTGAGTTGGTAAGACCTCATACCGGGTATGAGGTTTCACAATTTCCTGGTAAGGCCCAATGAGTCCCATGTTCTCAAATCGGAGACATGATATACACTTTTTTTCATAAAGGTTTACGGGCATCGAACCCACAACTTCCTGATCAATAGTCCGACACTCTAACCATTAGACCACAGGACTGGTTGAAGAGATGTGGTTCATCAGAAGGTACCATGTTGAGCGAATATGTCCGAGCCAGATATGTTTTACGTCCGTTTCTTTAGACTGTCGTAACGCACATGTATAAATCACATTAAACACATGTTAAAACATGTTCATACATAAGTCGGATAAAACACTCCTCCTCGGTCCTGGTTGACATAGTAAATCCTTCGGGCAGCAGTGGCTGAGTTTTAACAGACCGGTCTCAACATCCCTCGGGTTTTACGATGTCAACCAAAGTTTACGTATAAACCTACCCTTACTAAAGTCGGTAGTATGAACTTACCTTCATCAGGAAGCTTGGTACCTAGGAAAACAAAAAAAGAAATATAAGGTAATGTCGCCATCTGAAATAGCATACATCCAAGCAAAATATGGAAGGGAAACATACAAAAACCATTAAAGCAACCTCATTTAGATGAGATCTTAGTTCTCGCTAAACAAAGATCTGAGTGAGTGAGTTTGGTTTAACGCCGCTTTTAACAGTATTCCAGTTATATCACGGCGTGTCACCTTAATGTGGGAGGAAAGTCTGAAGTGATGCAGGTCTCGGACATTTACCACTTCGGTGAAACCCACGAGCAGGGGTATGGTGCTGACAAACCTAGAAACATAATCGGGGCGAACTGGGATTCAAACCCACAATCATAGGGACGCAACTCTGCACAGCGAATCGCGGCGCCTTAGACGACTGGGCCACACATGCCCCCCACAAAGACCTGGGGACATTACGGGTCACGTCAGAAAGACCTTTTTATCCGACCAATCAGAACGTCGCGGGGTATTCCGAACAACTGTTACAGGCTATATGTCATCGCCTGTCTCCCGCTTCAATGGGATAAACATTTAAAAACGAAAGAGACTTTCCATAACCCGTGGGAAATAGAATCTCGGCCATCTATCAGACATTCCAGAATTTTCTTTTGTTCCGTTTGCAAATTTTGCATCGAGAACTTTGTGAAAATATTTTTCGAAGTTAGTCTGGAATGGAAGTCGCAATTCCGGTTGTAAACAGTAAACAGTTCAAAGAATAGACTAAAGTCGGTGGTATGAACTTACCTTCATCGGGGAGCTTGGTACCTAGCAAAACAAGGAATAAACATAAGGTAATGCAGCCATCTACAGTAGGACACAACCTAGCAAACTAGAAGAAACGTACAACCTACTACTACGGAAGGGAAACATAATGTAATGCAGCCATCTGAAACAGTACACAATCTAACAATACTTGGGAGACTTAATTTAATTCATCCATCTGAAACAGTACACAATCTAACAATACTTGGGAGACTTAATGTAATTCATCCATCTGAAATAGTACACAATCTAACAATACTTGGGAGACTTAATGTAATTCATCCATCTGAAATAGTACACAATCTAACAATACTAGGGAGACTTAATGTAATTCATCCATCTGAAACAGTACACAATGTAGCAATACTAGGGAGACTTAATGTAATTCAGCCATCTGAAACAGTACACAATCTAACAATACTTGGGAGACTTAATGTAATTCATCCATCTGAAATAGAGCACAACCTTCCAATACTAGGGAAAATGTAATGAGTCAGAAATCAATGAGAGTACTGTATCAATCATAAACAACCCCAGAAATCAATGAGAGTACTGTATCAATCATAAACAACCCCAGAAATCAATGAGAGTACTGTATCAATCATAAACAATCCCAGAAATCCGCACCAACAGGCAAGAAGACACCGTACGCTGTATAACTTACCATTGTCTGGAGACTGCTGACAGCTTAGTTCAGCAAGGAAGATGACAAAAGCTAAACAGACGACAACCTTCAACATGGCAGATGCGGACGCTTCAAGAACCTAGAGCAAATGACTTCGTGTATGATCGAAACACGAACTATATATCTTCTTAATCAAACAAGTCATTACACATCTGGCCTTTGTATCTTTTTCCCATGGCAATTACTCTATTGAGGTGCAAGGCGAAGTTTCGCTATCGCAGTACCAAGTCACGTCTCTGGTGCCCATTGATGCCAATTTGCCACACTGCTCAATAAACATCTATGTGCATGTGTGTTGAATGTGCACGGCTCTGCACTATGATGAGAACTATAGGCGTATCGGCACCTTCATCCCGACCCCCGACCCCCGCCCACCTGTAGTGTCCCCTGTTCATGGGTACAGCTGGCCCCGTGGCTCCAGTACGTGCGTCTCCCACCATATGCTGCTAAACGTGAACAACACAGACATTGTATTCTGTAAACTGCAACTTTCGTCATGTCGACATGGCTATTGCGTTCTTGTTTTGAGACCACACGTTTGTCAAACTTATTTGTTATATGTTCAAAACTCTCATCACACGAATACTGTTTGACGATGTGCGTCACATACAACTTGATGTGTTACTGATGCCATCAACGACGGCGTAACATCGCTACCGGGAAAGGAAACGTTACATAAACTGAGCCTACAATAACAAGGTAAGATGAACCGAGCTCGTTATTCTGCATTTCTCCATAAATCACGTATCGTATATTTACATTCATATTTGTCAGTCTAACAGACGCCACATTCTGATTACACAAGTTTCAGCCGTTGAATGACTATGAGTGTCACGTCAGGCAGAGTATGCCTCGCCCATCTGTAGGGTATCATTGTGTTTGTTGTTTAACGCCGCACTCAGCAATATTCCAGCTATATGACGGCGGTCTATAAATAATCGGGTCTGGAACAGACAATCCAGTGATTGATAACATGAGCATCGACCTACGCAAATGGAATACGATGACCACCCCATCCGGTTAGTCACCACTGACAAGCATTATCGCCTGTTATGACAAACGCGGGTTACTGAAGACCTAGTCTACCCCGGATCTTCGGTATCATTGGAGAGCATGTGGGGTTTGAAAAGTTTATGTACATATCTTTACTGCATGAGATGTTTGCAGCACATAAAGGTATACACGCTGCGTGTCATCTTGGTCACTAGTTAATTGTTGTTTCACACAGTATATAGCCACTGGTTTATTGTTGTTTCACACAGTATATAACCACTAGTATTGTTGTTTCACACAGTATATAGCCACTAGTTTATTGTTGTTTCACACAGTATATAGCCACTGGTTTATTGTTGTTTCACACAGTATATATAGCCACTGGTTTATTGTTGTTTCACACAGTATTTAGCCACTGGTTTATTGTTGTTTCACACAGTATATAGCCACTAGTTTATTGTTGTTTCACACAGTATTTAGCCACTGGTTTATTGTTGTTTCACACAATATATATAGCCACTAGTATTGTTGTTTCACACAGTATATAGCCACTGGTTTATTGTTGTTTCACACAGTATATAGCCACTGGTTTATTGTTGTTTCACACAGTATATAGCCACTAGTATTGTTTCACACAGTATATAGCCACTGGTTTATTGTTGTTTCACACAGTATATAGCCACTTGTTTATTGTTGTTTCACACAGTATATAGCCACTAGTTTATTGTTGTTTCACACAGTATTTAGCCACTTGTTTATTGTTGTTTCACACAGTATATAGCCACTAGTTTAATGTTGTTTCACATAGTATATAACCACTGGTTTATTGTTGTTTCACACAGTATTTAGCCACTTGTTTATTGTTGTTTCACACAGTATATAGCCACTGGTTTATTGTTGTTTCACACAGTATATAACCACTTGTTTACTGTTGTTTCACACAGTATATAGCCACTAGTATTGTTGTTTCACACAGTATATAGCCACTGGTTTATTGTTGTTTCACACAGTATATAACCACTAGTTTATTGTTGTTTCACACAGGTATATAGCCACTTGTTTATTGTTGTTTCACACAGTATTTAGCCACTTGTTTACTGTTGTTTCACACAGTATATAGCCACTGGTTTATTGTTGTTTCACACAGTATTTAGCCACTTGTTTATTGTTGTTTCACACAGTATTTAGCCACTTGTTTATTGTTGTTTCACACAGTATATAGCCACTGGTTTATTGTTGTTTCACACAGTATATAGCCACTGGTTTATTGTTGTTTCACACAGTATTTAGCCACTTGTTTATTGTTGTTTCACACAGTATATAGCCACTAGTTTATTGTTGTTTCACACAGTATATAACCACTGGTTTATTGTTGTTTCACACAGTATATAACCACTTGTTTACTGTTGTTTCACACAGTATATAGCCACTGGTTTATTGTTGTTTCACACAGTATATAACCACTGGTTTATTGTTGTTTCACACAGTATATAGCCTCATGTTTATTGTTGTTTCACACAGTATATAGCCACTAGTATTGTTTCACACAGTATATAGCCACTGGTTTATTGTTGTTTCACACAGTATTTAGCCACTAGTTTATTGTTGTTTCACACAGTATATAGCCACTAGTTTATTGTTGTTTCACACAGTATTTAGCCACTGGTTTATTGTTGTTTCACACAGTATATAGCCACTAGTTTATTGTTGTTTCACACAGTATTTAGCCACTGGTTTATTGTTGTTTCACACAGTATATAGCCACTAGTTTATTGTTGTTTCACACAGTATTTAGCCACTTGTTTATTGTTGTTTCACATAGTATATAGCCACTGGTTTATTGTTGTTTCAGACAGTATATAGCCACTAGTTTATTGTTGTTTCATGGTCACACCAGCTTGAAAAAGCATTGCAATTTACTGTTGACATATACTGATATATAATTAAAATGATAAATTAATCACCTCAATCGCCATTCATAGAACTGGTCTAGTGGTAAAGCGTCCGCCCGGAGAGCGTTAGGTCGAGGGTTCGATCCCCTGCCGCGTCATACCAAAAGACGTTAAAATATGGTCCTTGTTGTTATCCGGTCTGGCGCTCGGGATAAAAGGGGCTAAACAAGGACTGGTCGGCTCGAAGTCAGTATACTGTGTCTGAGTGGGGTATTCATGTTAAACTGCGGCATGGTATCTCAGTGGGTGAGAACTACAAATCGGCATCAGTCCGGACTAGTACAAGCATCCACACACACATGTATGCACTTCGCTATATACGTACAATAATATTGGACGCGACGTTAAACCATAGAAGTTTCTTTCTCAAAACAAAAGCTTACAGAAGCAAGTCCTGGGTAAGTTAATTCCCTGCTTCTTTTACATTTCACCATACATTTGGTCACTGTATATCTTGGTCAGTGATATTCCGAAACACGAGTAGACTTAAAGAATACGCTCAGTAAATATGTAATTTAATTATATTTTTAATCACCGGGAAAATTACACGTGCTTATATAAAAGTATTTAAAAATGTATGTTTTGATATAAGTTGCCATTATAAACATTCAACATCAGTGTCTACTGAATAATCAGAAATGTAAATCATGTGTCTATATTCAGTCGAATGCCTGTTGATATATATCGGTCAAGTCAGATGCATGCAGGCATATGGGTCAACATGTCTCACACTCACGATAATTTACACAGTAATTCTATGTCGTTGTTGAAAGCGTCGAAGAGGAGTCTGAAGACGTCTTTGACACCTGGGTAATGCCCAAGCCTTCGGGCGTCTCCTTAGGTGTGTCAGCTGAGACAGACGTTGGTTTCCCACTGCTAGAAACGGTTCCGGATGTCGGTTGAAGGGATTCATCTGTTGGCGTGTCGTTACTTGAAAATATTTCCTCACTTACGTTCCCTGTTTGGTTGTGACTGCCTGTTGAGTTCTGTGTAATTGTGTCTTCAACCAATTGGGTAGAATTATCGACAGAGTCCTGTATAACTATGTCATCTGGTGATTTGCCTTCATCATATTCCTCAGTAAGAACCTGTGCTGCTTTCTGGCTGTCGAGAGACGGCAGTTTAGTTGTGTCTTCACTTGTAAGGTCTTCAAATGACGATTCTAGATTTGACATGGCTACACCAGATGTCGTCTGCTTCGGTGTCTGCTGCGTCACTGTGACAACAGGCACAGGCACATTATTTGTTGATGAGGTCGTGGGATTATTTGTTGTCGTTTTCTCAGAGGTGACTGATGTTGACTTTAACGTCGCCGCCGCATGCATATTAACAGGCATAAAACAGGCTTTTCGGCATAGATCCTCTCGTTGGTAGTTGTTCCCGTTTCCGCCACAGCCACCGTATATAAACTCCTCACATCGTTCTCTCACAGGATTGTAGAAGAAATGGATGAAGAGTCCTCTACAGAGGCCGCGGTCTGGTAGGGAGGCACAATCTGCGGAGGGCTTGTCTACATAATCAGGGGAGGTCACTCTCAGCGCTGCTAAAGAGGGGCCGGGTTCCGTGGGCGTTAAATCAGTAGAATTGGTTACACTGTCGGGAGATTCATCTTCCTGGGTCACATTCATGTCGGACTCGCTTCTTAGTGCTGTAGTGTTGTGAGATGTGTCCTCAGAGGTGTAATTGTCTGAATCTTCGATCGATACCTCAGCCGTCAGGTTTTGTGTTCCTGTGCTTGAATTAGAGTCAAGATCTGATTCAAATGTGACGTTACTGGAGGTGTCTGTGAAAGTGGTTGTAGTGGAAACTGAAGACGACTCGGACGTGGACGTGTCGTCTGCTTCATCCTCACACATTTCCTGACAGTGTTCAAGAAACACGAAGTTGTTTCTGTTTCCCCCGCAACCACCAAATATGAAGTCGGCACAGCGCTGTGTAGCCTCGTCGAAATAATACCGTCTGAAGTAGCCTCGGCAGTACCCCTGTTCTGGTGGCAGATCACACACTGAAATATATATATGAGAATAAATGCACCCAGGCGAACACCTAGTGTTATCAATATAACTTTTGCAACGAAACGTGTGGGTGGGTTCTTGAATATATCCCATTTTCTTAGTACTCGGATCTCTAACTTTCTCCCTCACAAATGCCAGAATGTACCTCAAAATTGATATTATCAAATTGGTATTAATAAAGTAAACTGCCTGGCTAAAAAATAAATACACTTGTAAATTGGATTGACAAAACAATTACGTTATCAAAACATTAGTGGGCTGAAAACAGACCACGAAACACTACAAACTTTAGGTCCAAAACACTACTATGATGCCTCAAAGACGTACATACATCTACGCACGTCTTGGGATACATGTATCAAATACATCAACATCGAACAACCATTTCTTGTTTGTTTAAATTCTTTTCCACCTTATACTTTTGTACGGAAGCGTAGTGGCGCCACGGTGAAGTTTATTTTGTCTAAGTATCTCCTACGTAGGACTTAGTATCTTCTACGTAGGACTTAGTCTCTCCTACGTAGGACTTACTATCTCCTACGTAGGACTTACTATCTCCCACGTAGGAGAGCGGGAGGTCGAAACATTTTAGGGCCATCTGCATTTTTTTCTTAAAATTTTAAGATACAAAGTTGAAATTTCAAGAAACTAAGTTGAAATTTAATTAAACATAAGTTGACATTTCAAGATAATGATTTGCAATCTGAAGATAGTGAACTTCAAGATATTAACCTGACATTCAAACTTATTGTCTTGATATTCTTTGATACTATAACTGAATGCATTTATACAGTGTACATGTTTTGTTGGTTTCTTACACTGGTGATGGAAAGTTGTGAACAAGTAGTCGTGGTGACAAGATGTCAACTTATTACCTTGAATTTCAAGATAATTATCTTAAAACTTGAAAAAGGTATCTTGAAATTTTTTTTAAAAAGTATTTTTCTCACAATAACCCCAGTCCAAACCCAGGAATATTTAATGGTAGGGCCCATACTGATTGCTGTATGTATAGAAAATCTCACCCCCGAGACTTGAAGTTTAGAACTGTTTTTTAATCGTGTGGATATGTTTGATAGATTCAGTTTGTAAACATTAACAACCAGTGTCTTGGGTGCAAAACGTACAGCTGATCAGCTTCAGTGGCAGTGAGATTAGTGATGTCATTTGATCGTGACGTCATGGTAACCTACTTAAATAGAACGCATCCCCAGCACCCCATTACGACTAAACTGGATCGGGTTGTCAGTTTGACGGGTCTGGTTGCATGTCATCGCGCTCCGGGGGCGTAGGTCTCTGCATCTATCATTGGTTGACCGATCAAGTCTCGTTTATTTACATAATGGGCATCTTGCTGACTATGGAGTCGCCAAATCGTTTCTCATGATGTCCACATGTCATACTTACAGTCGTCCCTGGCTTGGGCGGACATGGCGAGGAAGATGACAAGTCCAATCAGCTGGAATAAGAAGAATATGATAACAGATGGAGTTACTACTATTTAACCCCGATTGGAATCGGCAGATAATCGAGACTGGTTGTTCTCTGGCGTTGGCCTTTGTTTAATTTACGGGGCGTGCGTTCTTGACTTATGGGTAAGAGTGGGCTGTGGAGTAGCCTAGTGGTTAAAGCGTTCGCTCGTCACGCCGAGCACCCGGGTTCGATTCCCAACATGGGTACAATGTGTAAAGCCCATTTCTTGTGTCTCCGCCGTGATATCGCTGGAATATTGCCAAAAGCGGCGTAAATCCATACTCACCAACTCACTCTATGTATGTCTACTTTATCAGGTGAAATATCCACATCACGGCCTATGACCCAAACGAAAACTCATCTGCCCAGCCGATACACATACGTTGTTACCTATTTCGTATTGTAATAATGCCAGATTAGTAAGCATCTTCAGCGATCTGGTGTGAATAGAAGTTTGTATTCTGTGCATTTTATCTGGATGAAAGCAATCATATTAGAATTACACATGGTGAGTGAGTGTAGGTCTTCGTCTTTGGTGTTTTTCACCTTTGAGTGAGTGAGTTGGGTTTAACGCCCTTTGAACAGTATTCCTGTTATATCACGGCACGTCAGCTTAATGTGAGGGAAAGCCTGATGTGATGCAGGCCTTAGACGTCTTAGGCTGTGTGTGTGTGCGTGTGTGTGTGTGTGTGTGTGGGGGGGGGGGGGGGGTGTCTTAGTATGTATGTTGTGTGTGCGTGCATGCGTGTGTGTGTATGTGTGAGTGTGAGGTGTGGTTGTTTATGTATGTGTGTGTCTGAGGCTCTGTGTGTGTGTGTGTGTGTGTGTGTGTGTGTGTGTGTGTGTGTGTGTGTGTGTGTGTGTGTGTGTGTGTGTGTGTGTGTGTGTGTGTGTGTGTGTGTGTGTGTGAGGCTTCTTTTTTGTGTGTGTGTGTGGGGGGGGGGGGGGGGTCTTAGTTTGTGTGTATTGTGTGCGTGCATGCGTGTGTGTGTGTGAGGTGTGGTTGTGTATGTATGTGTGTGTCTGAGGCTCTGTGTGTGTGTCTTAGGCTCTCTCTCTCTCTCTCACAGAGAGAGAGAGAGAGAGAGAGAGAGTGTGTGTGTGTGTGTGTGTGTGTGTGTGTGTGTGTGTGTGTGTGTGTGTGTGTGTGTGTGTGTGTGTGTGTGTGTGTGTGTGTGTGTATGTCTGAGGCTGTGTGTGTGTCTGAGGCTGTGTGTGTGTCTTAGGCTCTCTGTGTGTGAGAAGTCATCCATAATTTAATTAAACTGATAATTATACAATATATAGCAGCCCTTATATATTGATGGCCCTTATTACACAAAGGCCATGTCTCGATTTCACACATTGCGTTAATTACAACATATGGACTAAGGCTCAGAATTCCGATCAGATTATGGACTTCACACACCCTATTAGTCTTTTATTTGGTTAAGAAAACTTACAACTTTATTGATAACTTCTGGTCTATAGCATTAGAGACGTGTCCATGAAGATTCTCTCACCAGCTTAATAAGGTTGTAAGACTCTCGTACCGTCGCTAATGTAATAAACCAGATGTTATCTCTGGAGTTGTACGTTTTCTCTTTTACTCACCAGCTTCTAGGAAGCCAATCAAACATACGTTTATGTGATGTTTCGCGTCAAGGTCATCATGCGACTAGAATCACCGTAGATTTATGACTCATGAATCATGAAAATTTTTGTGACGAAGTCATTCTTGCAATCCCCAATTGGTTCAGTATTATACCTACTGAAACACAACGGAAACTCATAATCAGCTTTAACTCGAAGTCAGAAAAAATGTGTTGTGTGTTCAAGTCCATCTCCAAACATTATGGAGATTCGAACCCGTGCGATAATATTGTTCTGTTTTAGCATCTCATGCTTAAATACACAGAACAATTTAACTTCATTTCGGTGGCTATTTTACCAAATATTACAAAAATCGAATATGCGTTTTGAAACTGTTTCAATATACATGACTCCGTCGTATATGGTTAAAGTATTTAAATTAGATTTTTCAAACAATACAAACCTAGGTTTTATATTACGAGATGTGGTCTATCTCCATTATAATTAAAGATGATAAGTCCTATCATAATCATATCAAACATTTACATTTTATTTCAATATATTCTAAATCAGAGCATCTATCTCATTACGCCGTTTTATTTGCAAAACTCGTATTTGAAAGGAATATATAATCTATTTTTTAATGTATATAATGTATATAATGATGACATCAAAGAAACATATAAATATGTATTTCATGATCCATGATGTGCACGTACCTTCATCTTAAGATCTGCTTGTCTTCGCCAGCAGGCTCCCAGTGCGATGCGGTACAGTCACTCACTGCTTTGTATTCAGCCTTTTAAAAAGCTGTTTTTCCTCCCAAATCCTGTTTTATCGTGTTTTCATTCTACTGAACACGTCAGGCCAGACAATATGACGTGTTTCCAACATTTGGGATTTACACTGGAGTCGAGCAGGTGCGACTTAACTGTGGAAACAATCGACTAGACACGTCCGCCATTGTCAGCTGTTGACACAAGTCCGACTTAACAAACACAGGTAAGGTAAATATCTTGTTGCTCCAGGTATATCATGTACAGCGGATGTTTTTACTGAGGTAGTTTTTGAGGAAAACGGCACATTAACACCGACTTAACAATTGTTTCATGCTAATAAATCCTATTTGGTTATTATGCCTTATATTCTTTTGTTCTTTGATGTTATCACACAGCTGAATCTCTGAACTTGTTCCGAATCCTCATTCATGAGATGAAACGGTTATACTATAAACAGTTATGTTTATGTCGAAGTAATTACACAGTATTACACAGTTCTACTCACCCTTTATGTCGAAGTGATTAAACAATATTACACAGTTCTACTCACCCTTTATGTCGAAGAAATTACACAGTATTACACAGTTCTACTCACCCTTTATGTCGAAGTAATTACACAATATTACACAGTTCTACTCCTTTATGTCGAAGAAATTACACAATATTAGACAGTAACACTTCTCCTTGTATAATGAAGTTACGTACCAGTTATTCTTATCCTTATATGTCGAAGTTTACTTCTCCATTTAAATTTATTACACAATATTAGTTATACAATTCCTTTTATGACGAAGTTTTCTTACAGTTCTACAAATTCCTTTATGTCGAAGTAATTACAAAGTATAACAGTTACTCCATCTATATCGAAGTAATTACAAGTACTACAGGTACATCCCTTTTATGTCGAAGTTATTAAATATTATATCAGTTATACTCCTTTTATGCCGAAGCTTTTACAGGTCTTATTCTTTTTCTTATCACTCGTCGAGACCGCCTCAGTAGTCTAGAAGATAAAGCGGAGAACGGAAGGTCGGTGGTTCGATCAAATGGCGTTAAACGATGATACTTGTTTTACCCTGCCTGGAGTTCCTCAATAGGGGAACAAAACAAGGAATGGTCGACTCACGTGACACTGTGTTTAAGGAGGGTGTCCATGTTTAACTTCGGCACGTTATCTCAGTGGACTAGCACTATAATAACTGCATTTTACCCTGCCTGGAGTTCCTCAATAGGGGAACAAAACAAGGAATGGTCGACTCACGTGACACTGTGTTTAAGGAGGGTGTCCATGTTTAACTTCGGCACGTTATCTCAGTGGACTAGCACTATAATAACTGCATTAGTCCGACTAGTTCAAGCAGACACACACAAATACCTGTTTCCTAAAGTGTCGGTCCCGCATCAATATCGACACGTCAGGAATAATGTCTTTGACCACAATAATATTCAAGGATGTAACCTTTCTAACACCCGTTCAAATAGCCTTTGAGGCTATCTCTAATCTACCGCCCCGATTATGTTTCTAGGTTTGTCAGCACCATACCCGTGCTCGTAGGTTTCACCGAAGTGGTAAACGTCTGAGACCTGCATCACTTCGGGCTTTCCTCCCACATTAAGCTGACACGCCGTGATATAACTGGAATACTGTTAAAAGCGGCGTTAAACCCAACTCACTCACTCACATCTACAACGGCCGTCGGTCTGCCAGCTACCTTTTAGTTCCAGTATTCCGCGTCACAACTACAATCAATGTTTCCCACAATTATCAAGATATAAAACACCAGTTTTACCCTGATTCACGTGCTACACAATGCTTATTTAACACTCCGGCAGCTAGTATAGGGCATTGCACAGTTACATTAATTCCTATATGTCGAAGTTGCTCAGTAAACATAAAGGGGTCTAACAGTTTCATGTTAACCCGAAGGTACCCAGCAATTATTATAGGGCATTACAAATTAAATTAACTCCCTCTAAGCCGAGGTTTTCCCACAGTCGTAGAAAACATTAGTGTATCGAACTCCTTTATGTCGAAACGGATATGAACCTTACACAGTACCATTACCGCTTTTAGCTCGAATGCCCATTGTATCATGCTGTTTAAACGCCCGACGTAAGGCCGAATTGAAGTGCAGATTTAAACAAATTCAGCAAGCCAGTTTATACCGACGTGACCTATACCGTCATCCCAAATAGGTCACGTTACCTGGCGATTAGCAGTTGTTAGCTAAAACTGCTTCAACAAGGTGGGCCTTAGTCGCATTATACGTCTTTACTATTTACCATCGTGTCTATTGCATGTCAGTCCAGGATAGTGGTGGATTGCACACCTACACTAATGAGAAAAATATCAAAGAGTCTATCATAACTGGAAGATATTTGTCGGGCCCCGATACTGTATACCTATGCAGTCGTCTAAGAAATTGGTTGCTTGTTCTTTGGAACTATCCATCAAGGTGAGTGAGTGAATTTGATTTTACATTTTACGCCGCTTTTAGCAATATTCCAGGAATTTCACGGCGGGGGACACCAGGAGTTTGCTTTACATTGTGGACCCATGTGGGAATCGAACCCAGGCCTTCGGCGTGACGACCGAACACTTTAACCACTAGACTACCCCATCGCCCCTTCATCAACGGGAGGTTACTAAAGACGAATATTTTCAATTTACAAGGACTGAAAGGTTGAGATATTTTGAATGTTAATATCTCATGATCTAGGTTTTTGTATATTTTCTATATACGGACAATTTAAATTAAAAAAAAAAATTTAAAAGAGTGAGAAGAAATCAATTCAATTGATCATTTATAACATGCACACATGCGGTATACCAACTTTTCTACATACAACATGTATTCAACTTGGAAACAAACATGGAGGATTTGAAGTGAAGTTTTGTTATACATGTAGGTGATTATATGCCTGTCTCAACCTGACACGCGCTTGACTGACAGGTTTGCAACATGCCAGGTGTGTGTGCCATATATGGTAATGTTTACATAATGCGGGCAGTACAATGACAAGAAGTTGATTATACAATTGTGATACTAGAGAATTTATTTGAGACACACAATTCAGAATTTCACTTTCACACGGGCTGACACTTGACAACACATTCCATCAGTGTCTTGAAGTTATTCGAGTTGCCCTGGCAACCGCCATAGTAGAAGTTCTCACACTGCTTTGAGCTGGCGTTGTAGTAGTACCGCATCACGAGCCCGTCGCATGGCCCCACGTCCTTGGCCAGCTGGCACACAGCTGGAAGAGGAACAACTCAGCTGTACACACAAGTTGACACGTTTTGAAAAGGGAAGAGTGCAACTAACACACAACATGATGAGTAAAAGCAAACATTTCGCAAATGATGCACACGTGCATCAACCACTGCTCTTCTGGTTCCGCCTACGTCTACACTGGGACATGTCATTGTGTGGGTTTTTTGTTAATTTTGTGTGTGTGTTTTTGTTGTTGTTTAACGCCGCACTCAACAATATTCCAGCTTTATGACGGCGGTCAGAAAATAATATAGTCTGAATCAGATAATCCAGAGATTGACATCATGAGCATCGATCCACGCAATTGGGATACCATGACATGCATAAAACAAGTAAGCGAACCTGACCACCCGATCCCGTTAATTGCCTCTTACGACAAGTATAGTCGCTTTTTATGGCAAGCATGGGTTGATGAAGACCTATTCTACCCCGGTTCTGCGCGGGTCTATATGCCACAGTGATGTCCACGGATAGTGTGGTATAGAACGTCAGTCTTATATATATACTCATAAGCATATATACTGAAGGATTGTTCTAGCCATATCCTTAACAGAAATGGTTAATCGCTGCGTTATCGTGGTTCACGGACCAAGCCGCGATAAAGGTAAAAGTGTTGGACAGTCCATTTAGGGATGGTTTTGCCCGTGTTCGACTTCCCATATGGGCACAGGTATCAGCCGTTAGTATCTCTAAAACGATTAAGGAAGCTCAACTGATAAACGGAATCAGATTCATATATTGTCTTAATATATACTTCATTGTGAAAGGCTGAGTTTTCTGAAGTTGAGAAAATAATATATTATTGAGAAATAACACTTGATATTTCACTGCAGTCAACATAACACTTGGACGGAACTATTGTCCTACAAGAGTTACCTCTCTGCAAATTGTCTCCCTTTATCGTAAATGGCTAGCCCGTACACAACTTTTTTACTTCCATTTTACTTTCGTTCCACATGGGCAAGGCAAAATAATGACAGATGGTCATTTATGGAATGTCACTTCTTGCCCTTTTGTTATTCTCTTGAAAATGTTTCGTTATAAGCTGTGAATTTCTCATTTAACTAGTCCATTGAGACTGTTAGTGTCGCAAAGCGCCATATTTGTAACTTGAACAGCGTGTATTCATTCGCTTCCATCAGCTATCCCGTAGATTTCAAGAACCCTTTTTGTTGAAGCTGATTTTGTATATAATTATATCAAAATGTATGATAACGAATTTCCGTGACCCTAAATATTTTTGTATTACGTTTGTTTAGATTTTTTTAGATTTTGGAAACACGGAGCTACTTTTAAAGTCGTAATTACAAAGCGTGGTGAAACGTTCCTGCGTGCTATGTAGGGAGAATTTACGTTTCAAAGTTTTACATTTATGAAATAATTTGATTTACAATTTAAACTACACAAAAAGTGTATAATAAATATCTCCTTTAGCCCCCGTCATTCGACGATAGAACATGATATTTCACTCGACAAATATCTTCTTCCGCTTTTAATGGCAACAATGCAAACAAAGAAAGAACTCTATTGGCCTAGTTTGAAGTCGGGATCACGTGATCCGTGTGATGCCATGGCGACGGACGTTCCTACACTATATATGTGTACGATATATCAGACATGACTCCAGGTCACACACAAGATAAGGCAACAGGTATTCTGTCTCCATGATCAAGTTCCAAAACTGCTTGAAGTCCGTGTTTGTGTTAGCGAATAAATCGACAGTTACCGTGAGTGTTAGACTAAGTGTATAATTGATGTAAGTGTAAAAGTGGGTTTATATGTATAATACTGTTACTAAAAATGTGTATGGGTGAGCGTGATTACGATGTTTGGATGTGGGTAGATAGGTATTAGAGTAATTCTAAAACACTACAACCCAACAAATTCGTGAGACCAGTCCCAATATATATGAGTATAATAGCATAATAACATACTATAATAGACGGATCTAGGGGGGGGGGGGGGGGGGTCCTTTTGAAAACCTAATGTAGGATGCTGTAGGCACCGTTCCCTCCTTCAACTACTATATCCTTGCACGTTTAAGGGAGGCAACTCTACACAGCGAATTGTGTCTGGGTCACTGGTTCACCCTTGTGCACATATATGTGATGAAATAATGAAAGAAAGAGAAAGTACGAACTAGAACATCATTTGTCATTTCATTATTTCCTTTTGTGCTTATATTGCAGGAAGACATGAAGACATTGTTCCTGTATTTTACCTGGTGCATATACTAACGTGGATGTCAATGCTTCACTGATCGGACGTTCTGTGACTTGGCTTAACTCTCCATGAATAACTCAGTACTTTCATTTCACAATTTGTTATAATAAGCTGCTGATATGCGCTATTTAACGTCCCTTTTGTAGCTAGTACGAAAGACTACGACTCATTGTCCGACAGCACTCTTCATTTAAGCGTCTAATACCACAAGGTTACAGAATATCTAATAGTGTATATTCATTCCCCGCACCACGTGTGTAAAGTTGCGTCCCTTTTCATTGCCCGGAACCTCATATAGTTGGTTCGTATCCAATTATGATTCTTGATTTGCCGTCACCATACGCGTGCAGTCGTGACCAACTCGTGTTATTACGGGACAAGCGTGTTAAAGGTTTCCGTCTTGCGTCATCTTTTACTTTCCTGCCACATTAACCCGAAACGCCGTGATCTAATTGCAGTACTGATCTTAACGACGTTAAACACCTCCACTCCTTCACACCCTTGTAAGAATATAGGTCACCAGCAAACTATGGTTGTAGTAAGTTGCGGCTAAAGGGTTCGGGTGATCAGGCTCGGTGACGACTGATTGTATGACATCAGATCACAACTGCGTGGATCGATGTTCATGATGTCAATAACTGAACTGCCTGGTCCAGACTCGATGATTTACATACCGCCGCCATATGGCTGAAATATTGCCGAGTGCGGCATTAAACAACAAACAAATCGTTCACTGACCCAGCACCACCTACCGGCTGACTGGCTTTGTTGCAGGGTTGGGACGACCAGAAGACCAAGAACAAGTACACACACAAACATGGCGGCAGGTAGCAGACGATAGATACTTATGGCGGAACAACAGGCAATCTTATCCAAGTTACCTAGGTCAAACACTCGGTCTGTTTCCACAGTATAATTAGCCATGCTCTGTTCTGAGATAAAAGGGCAATTGTACCCTGTCTCATGGGAACCATGAGTGCTTCCGGTTCATAGAATACCTGGTTTGTTATGTGCAGGATTCGTGACGCTTCAAGTATGAATAAATAAATTGCTGGTGATTCCATGGCATTTAATTGGCTAACCAAGCAGTTAATTTGGCAGTTAATATCGCACTCAGCAATATTCCAGCTATATGACGGCGGTGTGTAAATAAGCAAGTCTGGACAAGACAATTCAGTGATTAATATCTTGAGCATCGATCCACGCAATTGGGATCGATGACATGCATAAACCAAGTCAGTGAGTCTGATCATCCGATTCCGTTAGTTGCGTTTTCCGACAAGCACGGGTTGCTGGAGACCTATTCTACCCCGGATCTTCACGGGTCCAATCCCACGCGACAAACTTAAGGGAAAACTTCATCCCTGGTCCATGGGGCATTAGTAACAAAACGTAGTGACCATAGATGCAGTTACATATATATCTTCGGAGGTTTAGGACAATTTGTCAAAAATGAAAGCAGTTGCCATCTGAAGTTCGCTGAGAATGAAATACGTAAAATGCTAGACTTCCGCATAGATACATTCTATGTTAAATCCGGGGGTAAGACATTTAAGCAAGAAGTAGGCATCCCCATGGGCACCAATTGTGCTCCCCTTGCTGCTGATCTGTTTCTATATGAATCGGACTTTCTGCTGGGATGGGCACAGTCATCCCATAAGACGTTTAACTCAAGAATTCACGAACATCAATTTTGATCTATGCATCATTAGACTGTATGACAAGAGGGATGACTTCAACTTTCCAGTAGTCAACTTTCCCTTTGTATTGAGCAATATTCCAACAGCTCAAGTCTTTGGTGTCTACATTTTCCAACTTTTACAAAGCTGAAAATCATAGATCGTAAAATTCAACGTCAACATTTATTATTCCAAAATATGTCATGAGCATTCCCAGTTTACACCGCTTGACACAAAGCAACGCAATCGGCTAGAGTTTGAAAGTTGTTAGCGTTAGCCCGGCAACCGCCATAGTAGAAGTTCTGACACTGCCCAGTGCTGGTGTTGTAGAAGTAGCGCAGGATGAGGGCTTCACATGGACCGACAACCTTAGGTAGATGGCAGGAAGCTGTAACAAGAATGGTGGATGTATTTGTAATTTGGCAACCTCGTCTCAGAAATATGTTTTGTTGGAATACGTTGTTATTTCATGGCTTTCAATCATTTGACTTGTTAAAGAAGTTAAAAAGAGTGAAGAGTTCGTTAATCCAGAAACTGGGGTAAGTTTAGTTGTTGGGCTTTTATCGTCTTTGAACTATTTCATGTGATGAGAGGCGCTGGTGTATGCAGCCTTGTGGTCATATAGTTCATGTAAAAATGTACAGAAACATGGGTCTGAATGCTTGAATGTGACAAAGTAGACACGATTTAGGGATAACAACTTCTTTAATTACTGTAAAGGAGACGTTTCGGTATAGATCCTTACACCGTTGTCAAGCAATATTTTGTCGTTTGTCATCTTCTAAGTAATGACTATCAAACAATGCATGCATGTGAGTGAATCGCTGCAAAACAACTTTGTCAATACGCACGCGCATTCGTAAGAATGATCAATTAGGACCTAATGTTTAGAGATTTTACTGGCGCGATTTAGAGCACTATACAACTTAGAGCATGATGTAGTTAAAAGTATAACTCAATTCAGACTACAATTTGAAGCACCATGAGCAACGTGCAGTTTAAAGCACCACACAACGAAGAGCATGGAGCAGTTAAAAACGTCATACAACTTGAAGCGTGGTATACTTTAAAGCACCCCACGACTTGGAGCATGATGCCGTATAAAGCAACGTACAACGTTAGAGCATGGTTTGATTTAAAGCTCCTAAAAGCCCCCCCCCCCCCCCTCCACACACACACACACACACACCAGAAGACGCGACACATACTACTGTTGCCTGCTGAGAGCGACACACACACACACACACACACACCAGAAGAAGCGCCACATACCACTGCTGCCTGCTGAGAGAGCCCCGCACACACACACACACACCTGCTGAGAGAGCTCCGCACACACACACACACACACAGACCAGAAGAAGCGCCACATACCACTGCTGCCTGCTGAGAGAGCTCCGCCCCCCCCCCCCCCCTCCCCACACACACAAACACCAGAAGACGCGACACATACTACTGCTGCCTGCTGAGAGAGCTCCGACCCCTCCCCCCACACACACACACACCAGGAGACGCGACACATACCAGTGCTGCCTGCTGAGAGAGCTCCGACCCCCCCCCCCCCCCCCCCCCCCCCCCCACACACACACACACACACACACACCAGGAGACGCGACACATAACACTGCTGCCTGCTGAGAGAGCTCCGACCCCCCCCCCCCCCCCCCCCCCACACACACACACACACACACACACCGGGAGACGCGACACATACCACTGCTGCCTGTTGAGAGAGCTCCGACCCCTCCCCCCACACACACACACACCAGGAGACGCGACACATACCAGTGCTGCCTGCTGAGAGAGCTCCGCCTCCCCCCTTTCCCCAAACGCCCCCCACCCCCACCACCACCACCACACACACACACACACACACACACACACCAGGAGACGCGACACATACCACTGCTGCCTGCTGAGAGAGCTCCGCCCACACACACGAGAAGAAGCACTGCGTGAAGCATTACGGGTGATCCTGAAAAGTGAGATTGAAAGTGTCTTAGTACTGTGGTGTTGAACAGGAGAAATGACACTGGGTATGTTATGAAAGATCGGTCTTTTTGTGACAAGATCTATACTGAACAACAAAAGTTCCTGTGACATTGAATAAGATTTAATGCAAAGCTATGTTTTTCACCAAATCTGAAACAATTTCGGTTTGCTACAGATAAAAGACTCTTGTAAGTGTTCAAATGGTTTAATTTGCCATGCTAACTTCAGAAAATGCGTGATTTCATAAATAAAAAAAACATGAACATGCAAAAATGTCAATTTACAAATCAATAGCGTGTGTGTCCACCTCTGGTTGCGATGCAAGCAACACATCTTCGTCTCATTGAAAGGACCAAAGTCCTGTGGGATATCTGTCTATATCTGCTGGAGCATGTTTCAAAGTTCCTGGAGTGTCTGTGGAACACATAGTTGACGTCGAAGGCACCAATCCATCTCATCCCACATGTGCTCGATTGGTGAGAGATCAGGGGAGCGAGCCGACCAGGGGATGACATTCACGTTGTTTTGTTGAAGAGAATCCTGAACAAGTCGAGCAATTAGAGGCCAGGCATTGTCATGTTGAAACGTAATGCCTGGGCCATGACGACGCAAAAACGGTATAACAACAGGGCCGATGATCTCGTCGCGGTAGCGCTGTCCATTGAGATTTCCCTCTATCACTATCAAACGGGTCCTCTGTCTTGCTGTAATCCCACCCCATACCATAACGCTGCCGCCCCCGAAACGATCTTCTTCAATGACACAATGATTGACGTAACGTTCACCTCGACGTCGGTACACTCGAATTCGTCCATCGCTGTGGCTGGGGTGAAAACGAGACTCGTCAGTGAATAGAACCTGTCCCCACTGCATGGCCGTCCAGCGTAGACGCTGTCTTCATCACTGAAGACGGTGGTTGACGGTGGTTTCCTGTCAAAATGGGACGTCTGGCGTGTCTTCTGGCGACAATCCCTGCACATCTGAGGCGACGACGTACGGTTTGTGAAGATATTCGTCTAAGGCCAGGGATGCTTATTGCAGTCACTGTTGCTGGCTGGAATCGATTTCGTAGGTGTGTCGTTCGAATCCAGTTGTCTTGGCGATTATTGGTTACGCGTGGCCTGCCACTCCGAGGATGGTCTCTGACTGCATTCGTCTGTTGCCAACGTTTGCCATAAACACCAAATGGTGTTTCTGTGGACGTTAAATTGTCTTGCAACACCACGTTGACTCGATCCTACTTCAAGTATATCAATGGCTCGCAGACGCTCATTTTCGGACAGGCGTGGCATTTCGTAAAGTTGAATAATTGCGTAATTTTGTTGTTTTTCTGACTGGTTGTTGTCAGCACGATGCTAAACACTGCATATAGAATCTCGTTAACGCATGTGCTTTTATACCCATTCTTGGGTAGTGAAATGCATTGGGCTTGCATAAAAGTCAACTTTTGCATGGAATACATGCTTTTCTGTAGCAGCTGCGTTTTTGTGACTTGATTCCATACATGTACTACAATATTTAACCAAACTTTACTTGTTTGAAAACTACACTAAAATATTGGTGTGACGGAAACTTTTGTTGTTGAGTATATGATAAATACACATGTGCGAAAGTCATCCGTGAGAGGGGTGGATACTCCAGACACTGATTACAGAGTCAGTGGTGATTCCTTGGCTGACACAAATCTGGTTTCCCTGCATAATGTGACACTCATTACTCGTGGTGTGGGATGCTGATACCTTTCAGCGTTGTTGAACTGAGTATTGTTGGACTTCTTCCATAAAGCCAATACATCTGTACCGACGGCTAGTGCCAGCTTCATTATTGGTGTGGTGGTAGTGCCAGACCTTCTGTTTGTCAGTTTACTACTCTTTTGTCCTGTTTCCAACAAAGAATGACACCAGTCCTTTTATATGCAGCACATATCCGAATAAAGTTGATAGTGCTTGACCAATGCCCATGTGTATGTAATTTTCCTTACGTGCAATTGGCTTGGTATTGGTAATCAAACGATATTCGCATATGCTCACATATAATAGACACGTAACTGAATCGTTTTAAGTATCATGACCACCATATTTCGAGAATTATTTACATTATTCTGGCATGTTGCGTGTTAAGTGCATCCACTTGCCTTCAGAATAGCTGTATCCGCGCCCGTGTTTGCCATACCTCAAACAGATCTTTCAACTAATCTTTAAGTTTGAAGTGACCCATTTATAAATCCAGCTTCCCGCGGGGAATGTAGGCGAGAATAGGTCCCCAGCGCCCTTGCGTTCGAGGTCGGTGACTTGGTTGATTGCGTTTCATCGTACCCCCGAAGTCGTGTGACGTTCTTCATGGTATCAATCACAGGATTCCGGTCGGAATTCAATTATTCACAGGCTGACCATACATAAAACTGGAATACTGCTGTCTGGCAGTAAACATCAAACAATCTAGCTAACTAAAGCATTGTGTTACAGTTATGAATGTATTGTCAAATGACACAACGAAATTAACGAAAACAAATCAAATCCTCATTTGCACCTAATGCTTAACTTACCTACCTGTATAGAAACAGTTGAAGTAATTAAGCCTAGATAACGAGTAGGTGGGTGGAAGGTCTGAGAACACAACTCCTGGTAGCTGATAGCAGAGTAAAGTCAAGTATCTGCTTCTATTAGTTGGTTCTTGCAATCCCATCTGAGGAAATTAATAGTCTCAAGTTTAATACACAAAGTTATATTCCATGTTTCTCTGTTTTAACACGTGTTTCGAAATAAGTATTACTGCACTTTCTACTAATGATAATGTCATTTAGACTAAACTTCGGGGCAAAGAAGTATACTGTTGAAAATTGCATTTGACCTAACAAATTTAATTAAAACGTTACTAGGCTGAAAGAGTCGCCGAAACACTGCAAACGCAGGGTTAGAAACACAACTATTATAGCCGTTAAAATACATCAATATCTGAAAAAAGCATACATCGAGACCACACTGCTAGCATTGACAGGCATATTTTTGTTGCTTGGATCAAAGATTCGTCTGGTAAAATTCTTTTAAATAGTTAAACAGAAATCCTGGAAATGTTGATATTTCCGAAGGCTTTCTAAATTGTTCTGTTTAACCTCGGGATCAGCCATCCGTAACAATGAATAGCTATGCTATGCCCCTGCCCTCACGCAACCGTCGACAGGCACTCCCGTAGATCGAAGACAATACCCGTTTCCAAAATAAATAAATAAATAAATAAATAAATAAATAAATAAATAAATACAAACTAGTGAAAATCCTCTAGAAAGATTTATAACATTCTGAGAACAATTTCAGACATTAATTACATTAATAACAATAGCTGGAGACTGTTCAAGTCTAGGGTTCCCTCCCATAACGTAGACCTCCAAAATGCAGACCTCCCAAAAAGCAGTTAAAATTAGCTCACTAATTAATTGAGCCATGCTGGTCACACCTAATTAATGAATGGACTGGTCCACTCCCCTGCTATGAGGGATTATCAATATGTTGAGACAATGAGTAGTAGTGGACAACAACAACATTGTCTTTAAAAAACTCCTCCTTTCTTTAATCTGCTCCCAGTACATCACAAATCTTACTCAAACAGTACCTTTAAACAAGTTGGGGGATATGTGTAAGAATATACCAAATGTTCTCAATCACTAATACTTCGTTCTCTTGTGTATGGTATAACATATACAAATATTTGAACATGAGCTTCAACCTCGTCCAATTAAGCTATGGCCGGAAAGTTGAGTATGTCCTGTCCCAGAAAGGTGCCCCACAAGTTCTCCCAGACGGCTACACGTATGCTAAGAACAGGACAATATGATGCCATGAACGACTACATAGTTACGACATGGGTAGATGACGATGCCCGGTTCCCACCTCGACTGTGGAATCACCATGCGACACAAGGGCCCCGTACAAACAACAACCTAGAAGGTTTCCACTCCAGGATCGGCAAGTCCCTCCAGCACAAGCATCCAAACATCTTCAGATTTATCGAACTGATCCAGAAGGTAGAAATTTCGGAGAGAGCAAACTTGCGCAGATGCAATTCCCGTAGCAGTCCCGTTAGATGTCAACAGTCTGATGTTGAGAGCCACAGCCCAGGTGCCGTCATTGTTGTTGACAACTGAACTATTGGTCCTGCTCACTTGTAACCTTAATTACTCGGAGACGAGATGGTAGTGTGACTTTCTCTGACCTTAAGTGCAACGTGTGAAACTATAGCACTGTCTCTGTATAGGATAAGCTTGAACCAAGTTTATTAACTCTAAGATCGTTCCACACCATAAGAATTCAGTTAAATTAACAAAGAGTGTTTTGATTGAAACTCGCTATGACTGTCATTTAGCGAGGGCCTGGTGCCCCTTTGGTGTCGAAGTGTATTATTAGAAGGTATTTAGTACCTTATTATTAAACACAAAAGACACATATCCATAAACTTGTTTATTTGAACAATATTTACTTTGTAACAATGACGACATTCCAATGAATGAGACATGTTACACTGTTTTAACTTGACTGCAGGTTGCTACACAATCTTGCAATATTTTAAAGTTGTTGGCATTTCCGGCACAACCCCCATAATAAAACTTGGAGCACTTGCCGGAACTGACGTCATAGAGGTACGGGGAAACGACCCATCGCAGGGACCATAATCCATTGGCAAATGGCAAACTAGAAAAAATAAAACTGTTAAAAAAATATTATACAGAGCCACGAAGCTCGGAAATTTTAACGTCGCGTTCAAGATCATGACACGTATATAGTTACGTGCACGCTGGGGGGTAAGAACCAGGACAATCTTTTAACGTCTTTTGGTATGACAGACAGACGCTCTATCCACTAGACAACAGAAGCGGTCTTCTGGAAGCAAATGTCATAATAAATTGGTAACAAGAATATCCAAAAATGAATAACAGCATTTATATTTTACGATAGGTGATAGCAGATAGCAGTTTCAGATTCTGCAGCAGATTCTGCAGCGCACACATGTTTATTGTTGTTTAACGCCACAGTCAGCAATATTCCAGGTGTATCACGGCGGCTGGTACATGATCGAGTGCTGGACTGACAAACTAGTCGGTGATATTCTGAACGCCACGCGCCATCGGGGCTCGTAGTCAAGTAAGTCACCGAGTTTGACCACCCGACCTATTTTAGTCAACTATTACAAGCATAGGTTACTGGGAATGAGCCTCGATTTGATGTTTAGGCTTGGTTGTAGTTACCGTATACCATTAAATGGAATGAAACGTCAACAGTTTGTTGACTGACTGTGATGGATATGATTCGAGTGCCGTTTGTAATGAAACCTGAACAAGCCTTGGCTACATTTTGAGCAAAACAAGTGTCGCTTTCAAAGTTTTCAAGTCTAAATGCAGTCTACTGCCATTCCCGGTTCAATACAATATTCAAATGAATATGAACAGTTTTTCCATCTGCTGTTGAACTCTACGACTACGGAATCCATATATCTGATTTTCAGAGGCCAAGTGGCTCCTTTGGTGTTATATATACAATTCTTTGGTGAATATTTTGGACATAAACGCGAAATCCGCCATGCACCAAACGTTCGATTGCAGTCTCAAGAAAAGGAAGCGTCTTTACTTCTACTCGTGATACGATAGTCAAATAAATACGACTATATACATCTGCATAATGTAATCTTGACAAAAGTCCTTGACAAAAAACAAAGTCAACTGACGTGGAAAAAATTGTTTTGTGGCCTTTTTAGTAAACAATGCTGCAATTATAATAAACGTATTGAAGTATTCTCGTGTCCCGTTTAAGCCTTATTTCCCTTAGAAGGACGTGCTCAACAGCCAGTTGTTACCTGTTTATACCGACGGCGAGAAATGGCAACCCGAGTAACTTGTTCTAGATTACCAGGCCAGGCCACAGTTGGAAATTCATCGTGTCTAGTTATACCAAAATAGAACCCATCTCACTCACACCAATACAAGGGTCTGCCTCATCCAAGAGTCCTATCCTCCATACAGTTGGATCTAAAGCTGCGTGCACATGCACGGTGAGACCCGTGAAGATCCGGGGTAGAACAGGCCTTCACGAACCCATGCTTGCCGTAAAAGGCGACTATGTTTGTCGTAAGAGGCGACTAACGGGATCGGGTGGTCAGGCTCGCTGACTTGGTTGATGCATGTCATCGTATCCCAATTGCATGAATCGATGCTCGTGATGTCAATCATTGGATTGTCTGGTCCAGACTCGATTATTTACAGACCGCCGTCATACAGCTGGAATAATGATGAGTGCAGCATTAAACAATAAACCAACCAACCAAACTAACTAACATGCGCCGTGTTTGCACCTGCGGTATTTCCCAGAGGCAAAGGGCACACGTGATATTGCGTTTACACGATTTATGAAGTTGGTGGTGTATTTAATCCAGGCCTATTCTATTTCACCATGGGCACAGATGAATGTCGTTTCAGAATATAACCAAGACACACGTTACTGGAAACTGTTATTCGAGTGCGATGTCACTACTTTGAGAGCGCAGCTGATAGGGAAGAAGAGACCAGACTAGATGCTGCTGGGATGTGAGCGTCTAACACATGTGTGATGAAGGAGATAACTTCAAAGGAGAGAACTCGAGAGTGTCAGGAACTTGACCCACAGCCACATAAAGAATCACGGGATTTAGGCAGCATTGAACAGAGTCCCAGTATACTGCTTGTATACAACTGGCATCGTACTGTTAAAATGGGTGTGAGTTGGGTTTAACACTGCTTTAAACAGTATTCCAGTTACATCACAGCATGTCAGATTAATGTGGGAGGAAAGGGCTAAGTGATGCAGGTCTCAGACGTTTACAACTATTTTTGTGAAACCCACGGACACGGGTAAGGTGCTGACAAACCTAGAAACATAATCCGGACGAACCGGGATTCGAACAATTATAGGTTTCCGGCGTGCCCAAGGGACGCAACCCTTTGACGATTGGGTGCCCCCGTACCGTTAAAGGTATCAAAGAAGTAAACTCAAACAAATGGAAGTTGCCAAAATCTGCTTTGGTGATACATGCGACACACATTACAATGCTTGCTTAACATTCGGAATACTCATTCATACTCCAGTCGTGCACATGATGCTAGGGTTTTGATATGCCTACATTACTGAGTGAGTTTAAGATGGGTTCGATTGATTTGTTTGTAAATTGTTTAACGCCGCACTCAATAATATTCCAGTTACATGACGGCAGTCTGTAAATAATCCAGTGATTGACATAGTAGGCATCGATCTACGCAGTTGGGATACGATGACATGCATGAACCAAGTCAGCCAATCTTACGACACGTAGTCGCCTATTACGGCAATCATGGGTTTCTTAAGACCTATTTTACCCGGGTCTTCACGGGTATGATGGGTTTAACGGTACTTTGAGCAGTATTTCAGTTCGATCATGGAATGTCAGCTAGAGGTTGGCGGAAAACTGAAAGTGCTGTAGGTTACCAATTTGGTGAAATCAACACGTTCAGAGTGAACACTCATGAGAAGACAGGTTAGTTACACGCTCAGTGGTATGCTATTGGTGACTGACAGCAGGTTTGGTTGTTTCAAGGGAAGGAGTGAGTGAGTGAGTTGGGCTTATCGCCGATTTTAACAGTTTTCCAGCTATATCACGGCGAGTCAGCTTGATGTGGGAAGCCCGAAGTGATACAGGTCTCAGACGTTTACCACTTCGGTGAAACCCACGGGCACGGGTATGGTGCTGACAAACCTAGAAACATAATCGGGGCGAACCGGGATTCGAACCCACAATCATAGGTTTCTGGCGTGCCCAAGGGACGCAACTCTGCACAGCGAATCGCGGCGCCTTAGACGACTGGGCCACGCGTGCCCCCTCAAGGGAAGGAGAAGATATACAAATGTATACATACAGATGTACGGACAAAATAGCTGTGGACATCTAACAAGATGAAAACGAGTTGAGCATGTTGAAGGAAGCTGATGTTCTTGTCGATCAAGCATGTGAATTACAAGGTGAGGTGAGGTGAAATGGGGTTTAACGTCGCGTCCAAGGTTATTGTACTGATTATTGCACTTATACAGCGACGTGCATGCACGTGTGCGTGTGTGGCTGCTTGTACTAGTCCTGACTAATGCCGATTTTATGGTACAAGCCCATGAGATACCATGCTGCAGTTTAAACATGAATACCCCACTCAGACACAGTATACTGACTCCGAGCCGACCAGTTCTTGTTTCATCCCCTTAATGCCGGGAGCCAGGAAGGTTAACGACAAGCATAAGTTTTTTACGTCTTTTGGCGAGCCGGCCAGTCCTTATTTTAGCCCCTTAATGCCGAGCACCCGACAGGGTTACAACAAATACAATCTTTTAATGTCTTTTGGTATGACGCGGCCGGGAACCGAACACAGACCCTCGGCTCTCCGGGCGGACGCTCTACCACTAGGCCACGGTGGCGGTAAGTGAATTACAAGGACGGGCTAACGACAGCGGATCGGCACACGATTCAGTATCTCAGGGTGAGATGCTATTAATGAAATAATGTAACCCAGGCCATATAATGGAGATAGTCCATTGACTATGAAAGGGGATGTTTTACACTAGGGGTAACAGAATTGCTTCACCTCATGGCATGGGGCAAACTGCAAACCAGGTGGTGGGTTTATACCGTGGAGTAAATGCCTTACGTGACAAAATTTACCCTCGTGAGTATATTAGCCCCATGGGGTAAGGTTACCCTCGAGGGTAAATATACACCTAGAAATTAAGTAAGCACCCCCTGGTTTTGCGAACATACCTGTCCAACAAGGTATCATTTACGTCAAGCCCGAACGGTGGTGGAGAAATAAATGTCTTGTGTAAAATGAAACTCTTGACTAATGAAAACACAGAGAATCATGCAAATGTACAATATTTTAATTGCCTTAATAACACGGTTGCGATAGGACTGTAATTGAGCCAAATTGATAACCACGGGACCTATGGATCTGGGAAGTCCCATGATCAGGTATAAACAACCATGACTGTCAAAAAACGTTCATTGTTATCTAACAGATAATCACAATCCTGAAAATCTGTAGCTAGTGAAGCCCACCTTTTGCCTGGATGACAGATTCTACCCTCTCCTCCTCTCATACGATCAAGAGGTAACTGCTGTCACTCCCGATGCAATTCAGCCTCTTAAGCTGCCACATTCGTCACGCGTGGATCCACTGCCTGCAACTGACGTCCAAGAATGTCCCAATGGATTCAAATCTGGACTCCTAGCGGGCCAAGGCAAAGCGTCAATAGCGTATTCTTGAAGAAATGCAGTCACAGAACAAAAACGGTTGTGCCTTGCGTTGTGGTCCATAACACGGGTCGAGTGGCATGAACGTCAAAATGTGACACAACAACAGGATTTAGGATGTCCCGGATGTAACGATCGCTGTTGAGATTGCTTCGTACTGTTACCATGCCCAGTTTACAGTCATGAGATAATGCTCCCCACACCATGACGGAGCCTCCACCATTGTTTTTACGGTGGTCCTAGGGGTATATATATGTTTCTGTGTCTTCAAGCCCGCATTCAACCATCTGTGACGTGCAGAAAGAATCTGTTTTCATTAATGGATCCATCGGTACGTCCTCAGAATCCAATGACGTCGCGCCATTCACCAAGACAATCGAAGTCTCTGATGAAGAGCAGTTAACAAGGGACGTCTGATGTCTCTTCGTTACTTCAACATAAATGATTTTAGCCGGTTTGGGACAGGTGTTGGGAAGTCATTGTTCTTTCAGAGCTTTACTGGTAGCAAAGGGTCCCAATACTTGCTGGAACCCTGTCCTCCCGTACAGTTGTCATCCAGGGTGACCCTGGTTGTGGACGGTCCATTACGTCAAGTGTCTGTCGGCGTTTTCTTTCGAGTTTGCTGATGACAGTATGGCCATAGCCAAGTCGACGTCTAATGGCTCTGTATGACATACCTGTGTCATGCATGCCAATAACGCAGTGCCTCTGACAGCCTCCTGCGTGCCATGGTTACATGTGTTGACTAAACAGTCGGATAATTGTCACTTTATGTATCCTTTATACTTATATCAATATCAAAGTACTTTTCCGGAAAGTAGAGGGTGTCATATGTCTGCGTGTTTGGACGGCAGTCAGTTATTGTCGAGATCGACAGTCATTCTGTGAATGGGTATCATGAAACTTGAATGTTTATTAACGGGTATATCACTGTCCGTCAGGGGGTGCTTAATTAATTTCCAGGCGTATAGTAAATAATATACAGGTTTAAGCAGGCAACATGTTATTTCAGCGCTCTTATGAGCACAAAGTGGGAGCTTCTGATTAATTAAATGCTTCTGATTCCAACCCGCATCAACAACACGAACTCCCGCCAGTTAAACATCCCCATCAATCGTAGTCCTATTTGTAATTTGAATTTGCATTGCTTTGTCATACAAAAGCATGTAAGCAACATCCATTGGAAGCGCTCGTAAAATCTCAAAAGCGCACCGGATAATCATTGTACATGTCAAAAATAGTATTACGGTACTTTTCTCTCCCTGACATGTAAACATTGACTTGTGTGATCAAACTGTCAAAGTCCTCCAAAGGATTGAGTGAGTGAGTGGTTTTACATCGCTTTTAGAAATATTCCATCAATATCACGGCAGGGGACACCAGAAATGGGCTTCACACATTGTACCCATATGGGAATCGAGCTCCGGTCTTCGGCGTGACGAGCGAACGCTTTAACCACTAGGCTACCCGACCACTCTTCCTCCAAAGGAACAATATATCATGTTTGCATGTAACAATGTATGTTAACTGATAACATCAGCCTGTAAACAGTCACGGCTAGGCAAATCAGCGACTACAAAAGCATGGGTAACGATCGATGCCTTGAGCATGGCGATGCATATATATCAAGTCATCCGCGTGAATATCTGTACATGGTTGTAACACTGATCTGTACTGGTGTGTGACTTGACTGGTTTGAACTGGTCCGACCTGGCATCCCACACACAAGTTTTGTCCACGGAGTCCTTGTACAACACACCTGGCCCCTTTACAAGAGAGGAACATCAGCCCTATTGTCTATAGTAATCTCATCAGATCTGTGTAAGCGAGCAGTAACGGGCATTGGGTTAAATTGTTCTTTGCAATATTCCGGCTATAACTCCACGGAATGTATGGTGTTGTTTTCTCACATTTGGAGTTGATCCAAAGGCCTTGGCATCAGCTCTAACTCCATGGAATGTACATTGTACTCCTATCAGGAGTTGATCCAAAGGCCTTGGCATCAGCTATAACTGTGGAATGTACATTGTACTCCTATCAGGAGTTGATCCAAAGGCCTTGGCATCAGCTATAACTGTGGAATGTACATTGTACTCCTATCAGGAGTTGATCCAAAGGCCTTGGCATCAGCTATAACTCCATGGAATGTACATTGTACTCCTATCAGGAGTTGATCCAAAGGCCTTGGCATCAGCTCTAACTCTATGGAATGTACATTGTACTCCTATCAGGAGTTGATCCAAAGGCCTTGGCGTGATGAGCAAACACTTCAACCACTAGACATCCAATATCGCCCTGAGAGCATCAATGTATAGATGGCTTCAGATCTATTTATGATCAGTTGTGGAGTCAGATCAACTCGTGCATAGTAAGAAAACATTGTGCTTCAGCCAGTGGTAACTGAGACATTACTTTTTCGGAAAGTGTGCCAACGGAATGACACAATGATGCAAGTGGCTCATATTTCACGGTTGCCACTCCTTCCCCTGCTAACCAATAAACACATGTGATAGAAGCAATTGATGCTAAATTTTTTCCATTATTGTACACATACTTTGGAATAATAGCCATAGCCGATGACATTTTTGTTCTAAGAAACCAAGAAGTGATATGAAACTTATGAAGCCACATTCATTTTAAAAGACCGGATATAAAAAACATAGTCAAGATTGTCTGACATTAGTGTTGTATAAAATACTGTTTTTAGTCCAACATTACTGAGGGATATGTGCCAATGTTTATGCACTTGTGTTTATTTTGAGTGCCAATGTCCAATGTGTGTGAATAAAACAAAGACTTAAGGTGAGGTGAAGTGGGGTTTAACGTCGCTTCCAAGATTATTGCACTTATATAGCGACGTGCATGTACGTGCGTTTGTGTGGCTGATTGTACTAGTCCAGACTGATGCCGATTTATAGTGCTAGCACACTGAGACACATGCCGCAGATAAACATGAATATCCCACTCAGACAGAGTATACAGACTCCGAGCCGAACCAGTCCTTGTTTTAGACCTTTAATGCTGAGCGCCAGACAGGGTAACAACAAGTACCATCTTTTAACGTCTTTTGGTATGACGTGGCCAGGGATCGAACCCCGGACCTTCCACTCTCCGGGCGGACGCTCTACCACAGACCACGGAGGCGGTCCCCCAATTCTTAACCAGGCTACAGCACTGAACAATTGGTAGTCACTATCAATCATTACCCTGGTGTTAAACATGCAATATCTCGTACATGTTGTAAACAGGACAAAACACCATCTTACTTCAACAGGGTTTTATTTACAAATCTCACTCATGATGACTGTATGAAAGACAACAAATAACAAAATAAGAACAATCACTGACGATGTGTGCATTACCCGTCACACTGGTGCACAACACAAAAATGCCCATACCATTCCACCGTTTTCCCCAAAATAATCAAATCAAACTAAGACAAATGTCCGTACTTCATTACCTATAAAAACATCTGAAGAGCATTTTACCTCCCATCAACATCAATTTCATAATTTTATGATGCTTCACAATGAGGACGACGTTCAACAAGCTCGCTTGATACTGATAGGAGTAAGGAGCTCATACAATTCTCTACACATACTCCTAGTCCAGCTTCACCCACTTCCACAAGCCTTACATTACACTACACCATTATCAACATGATCAAGAAACATATATATCACAAATTATTGGAGATCAAATATGAAAATAAATCAAGGAATATTTTGCTACCTCAAACACTTACCACTCAACATGGCAAATAAAGCTCGGTTTGAATCATGCTACATATTTCTGATCATAATCTTTATAACCTCGTTAATTAGCATTCATCTTATCAAACAACAAAACGGTATAGTCTTGAACTATGATTAACTGAAGCCAATAACATAGGCTAATTAAGTATCACTTCAAAATCATGATATTCCCCTCAAGTTAATAAAAAAAAATTGATTTGTTTCAATCACATCATTCTATCAATGTTCTATATCAACATAATTACGAGTATCAATTCAGGGTTCAAAATGATCTATCACATATCAAATGGACCATATGGAGTTGTGTTCAGATGTACCGTATTCGACGTAATAAGCGCCCCGCTCTAAAAAGCGCCCACAGCAATATTTGCTAATATATTGGCTAGTGAACAATCCCCATTTAGCACCCCTTCTGATTGATCAATGTACACAAGACTTTTTTATTCATGTATAATACACACTCGTGTGTTATATGCACCCTTAATTATGGGCAATTAAATTCTGGAAAATATATCTGTCGTGTATAATACGCACAGACTTTTCTTTTGTATCATTTCAAGCTGTCAGCATAAACCAGAATATTTACGATCTTTGAACTGGTTTTTTTTCTCACAAAAATTATAACCTAATAATAATAATACCTATTTCTAATTTTGAGAGCACCCTGGGTGCTTATTAAGTTGAATACGGTATGTACACATTGCATTCATTGCAATAATGTAACACAAGACAATAAACATTTGTAAAGGCCTATTTCTCTTTGTTAGTTTTGTTATCAGTGGGTGGGTGAGAGAGTTTAGTGAAACGCTGCTTTGAACAGTATTCCGGTTATATCACAGCATGTCAGGTCAATGTGGGAGGAAAGCCCGAAGTGATGTATTTACCACTTCTAGTGAAATTTGTTACCTCTGCAAGCCATAACATTTGTTATAATATGAGAACATAATTCCAATTTGAGGATTTTTGACATTTGGTGAGGATTTGGGGCTAAATTTCAGCCTCTCAGCAGGTCTAGACAAATACCAGATTTGCTTCCCAATTCCAAATCATCAGTCTTAAATTATTACAAAATGTTTCCTTTCATTCTCATAAGACAAACAGTTAGGAGACTGCATTGACAGTTTTCCCAGTCGGTCCACTCAGTTCATAAACAACTGGTTAATGCTTCTAGTGGACCAGGGTATTTGTAAAACCATTCCACTGAGGTATTCAATCTGTAGAAATTCAAACTTGCCCTATAGCAGAATCGTATACCATATATAAAAACTATCTTCACAAGACTGTAAATGGACAATGGACCACTGATCCAACAAGCAGCACCATGAAATAAGATAGTATTTGGGACAAGATTAAGTGTTAGTATTTAGAACAATATTAAGTTTCAGTTTCATTTTTAAAGGATAGGACATTATTTCCTTGGCTTCTTCTCTGCCGACTTCTGGAAGTAGTTCAAAATAGACTTCATCCCCTTCACTGGTGTCTACAAACAAGGAGAGAACACAGTCAACTTACATAAATTGCCATCATACCAGCAAATACAAATACACCGAAGGGAGTAAGACTAGTGGTGTCAGGTCACACTTGCCTCGCATTGTTTTGGCCTGATCAAATATTGCTATAATTTAGAATATTGATGTACTGTGTTCAAAAATATGTCCTGAAATTTATTTTAATAGTGTTTTGATCTAAATTCCCTAAATTTTACATTACTAACATTTCAAATACTGATTTATCAATGTGCCCTCAAATGTGGCTTACCTACCCTTGTAAGGGCCGAGCAACAAAGGGAGACAATCATGTGCCCACAAAGTGGGTTACCTACCCTAGTAAGGGCTGAGCAACAAATGGAGACAATCACATGCCCCATAGAGGGTTACCTACCCTTATTATAGATCTGCCAGGAGAAGAGCAGTCACTTCGTCCACACATATCATCCTCTGATGTAACAGACTTGGCCGGACTCGGAAATATACCCCTTCCATGTCCGTGTTTACCAAGTCGGATCTGAGTAAGCCAGTCAATGCACTTCTTGTCCTGACTTGGACTTGCCATTACCACTGACAATCGTTCTTGGCGGTTCTCAGCTTCATCCACTACAAGGTTGGGGAGATTACGCGTTGGTGAAAACACTTCTCCTTTCTCACTATTTGCACACTTGTCAATAATAGAATTTTTAAGTCCTTCAGATCTTATATCACATGAACTTGCTTTTTCAGAATTGTTTAATTCTGCCTCCAAATCACGCAGAACCATATCACTCTTGGCAGGACTGCTTTGTTCAATATGGCGCCGTTTACACTGTTCATTTGTCTCACCTATGTCTAGTTTCCTTTTCGATGTTTTCTTAGCTGAACAACTGTTCTCTTTCTCCACATATGCCTTGAACGGGACAGTACTGCTGCCATTGAAGTAGCCTGTATCCTCCTCATCCTCATCCAATTTCAACCTGGATGCTTTCCGAGGAGATGGGTGAAAGGTTTGTTTCTGCGGAGATTGTAAATGTACTTGCTGGCTGAACACGGGACCTTCAGGCTTATTTTCTTTAAAAGATTGTTTTTTAAACCAGTCTTTTATGGATGGCGACTTTCCTAAACTGGGAGACTTTCCCCCTGGTGACGAACGAGGCTGACTAAGGGGAGAGTACTCCTTGACAGGACAAGTTGGCTTCTTTGGAGTCTCTTTAGCTGTGGGTACAGTTGAAGTCCCTGTAATGGAAACTGTAAATACTGAGAGACTGTTAAATTATAATGAGTTATTTATGATATTTATTTCAACTTCAGGCTGTCCTAAAACAGTATCTTATATCTGTTATATTTTACCAATGTTCACCATGTGTATATATACATTGACACCACATGAGTATTGATCAAGACAATTATGGCATGTTAGTGTTTGTTTGTTTGTTAACGCCACACTCAGCATTATTCCAGCTATATGATGGCAGTCTGGAAATCGAGTCTGGACCAGACAATCCAGTGACTGAAATCATGAGCATCAATCTATGCAATTGGGATACAATGACATGCATCACCCAAGTCAGCGAGTCTGACCACCCAATCCCGTTAATAGCCTCTTACAACAAGCAAAGTCGCCTGTTACAGGAAGCATGGGATGCTGAAAACCTATTCTACCCCGGATCTTCACGAGAGGCATGTTAGTGAAGTTAATTCATGACTTTAATGAGACAAATCCGAGCCCATGTGACATACTGAGTGAGTGAGTTTGATTTTACGCCGCTTTTAGCAATATTCCAGCAATATCACGGCGGGGGACACCAGAAATGGGTTTCACACATTGTACCCATGTCGGGAATCGAACCCGGGTCTTCGGCGTGTCGAGCGAACGCTTTAACCACTAGGCTACCCGACCGCCCCTGTGACATATTGAGTATTGAAGATATATTGAATATTTCTGCTGCACATGACACCAAGAACAGGCTCGCAAATCATATGTACGGTGGTTGCTATATTGATGTATTCTTACTACTATTCACTGGGCTACTCTGTTTAATCCTAACTTGAGGAACAACCATATAACAAGAAGACATGGAATGCCAATATAATCACCGATTTCTCTGTGGGTCCTCTCCGCCGTTCCGGCCACCTCCCCAAACAATGGCGGCTTGACTCTCCGCAACACCCTCCACAACTTCATGGAGTTGTCGTCAGACAAGGTGGCCAGCTTCAACACAACAACACAGCAAGGTGTTAGATAAACGCAGAAGTTCAGATATTGAAAAAGAAACCACAGCATTGTGAACAGTTTACAATATCAACAAGGACAGCCACTTGTTCCAAACTAAAGTACTGTCGGAAATGCAAGAAAAAACTATTTTAAAATATTCGTGTGTCGTCATGCATGTCTGAAAAAGCCTATAGCCAGAGGTAATGACCCAACACTTTGTCCCGGGTGATGACCTCACACCCGCCTGTGCATTCTCACAGGTCTCAAAATATTGCTGTTTTTGTACTTTATTGAGATATGTGTTGGCGGGGTAGCAATTAAGATTACTACATAATATTTGCTTGGAAAACTGTGAGAATAGTTAAAAGCTATGAAACGGGATGAATACTGGAAGGTTTGCTTTTTTAAATCAAGAAGGATGTGTTGTTCTACAGATAATTTCTTTAGCCGGCATCTGACGCAGCTGATGATGTTTCTGAATTGGTAACAATATCCCAAGGTTTGTTAACTAGTGCAACAAGGTTGATATCTACACTGTCATGCAGGTTGGCGGAACTGACATTCTATTTCAAAATGTGATCTTCAGCCTTTTGACATAGCTCTGGTGTAATCCTAACAAAGGCTGCGTTGTTCAACCTTTTGACGTGTGAGTTTGAATGTTGCATTACGTATTCCCATGAACCCTTTACAGTCAGCCCAGATAAGCTCAATATGCCATGAGCTGAACTTTCGTCTCATATGGTCTGAAGTCGACATTGCAAGATGTCAGATACTCCTGCATGGTCGCCTTCAGACTACTCGGGATTGGCTTGACAGTGTCTGGTTCCCGGACGTTATGATAAATATTCTATCCTTTATTTAACAGGCAAAAAGCATTTTTCTTGCATGGTAGACAGTTTGGGAAAAATAATTATTATTTTGCTCAAGTTGTTCAGTGCACAATACCAGTCACTTCTACAAAGTCACAAGATTAGTTATTGCTCTATTACAAGAATTGGGAAATTTGTAATTCCAATTTTGGACTTTTTACTGACATTTGCCGCAGACAGAATATTGGCCACTGAGCAGGTTTAGATAAAGCCCTGCTAACAGATGGCTGAGACTGTATGGCAGTACTTCCCACAGCTATGAAAGTCTCTTCCATGGCAAATGTTTAGCCACTGCAGTGGGAGAAAGACAGCTTTCAGGTTCAATCATACAGCCCGTAAACGTATTTACCTTTTTGAGGTTGCATGAGTAGTAGGGATGTCACAAAACAGGTGTCACACAGTACAAAACAGGTGTCACACGATACAATACAGGTGTCACACAGTACAATACATATCTGACACGTAAGTCATGAAACGATAAACGATAAAGGATAAACGATCTCAATACTACATATACAACATTTTGTGAGTTAAACCCAGTCATTAGACTGAGAATAGAGTCCATTGACTCACTTATGAAGGTAAAGAAGACCAACTGACAAATACCTACGGACATGGCACATGAGTCAAGTCAACAATTCTGTATGAGAAAATTTTGTGCCCGAAAGACCAAGAAAGTTGACGAATAAAAAAAAGTGTGTTCTTGGTTATTGATATTGATGCGAGATCAACATGGACAATCGATATAGGGTAAATGTGAATCGATACCAATTCAAGTGTATCGGGTTTCTGCCAACAATGCAACTGTGTACTGGAGAATCACGACATCACTAATGATTGGAAAACACATTGTGACTTTCCCTTTCACGATAATGAAGAAACACTCTGATTGGCTGGATGAAAGGTCGTGCTGACATGATCTGTAATTCAATGTCCTCAGATCTTTGTGTAATGTTCAAGAGCACGAAGATATGATTCTGTCGAGACTGAGTTTCAAACAGATGCTACTATCACTAGTGTACCTAGTCAAGGTTAGTTACACACAAGCTGCCATGTCATGATAAACTGTATAGCTGTGAAATTGCTGTGAGCAACAGGTACTGCAGCTTCCTCAAACACCCATGCTCCCTATCAGTACAAATCATTTATTCAATATGTAACTAATGATAATGTGATCAGCCATCATACAATGGGTAAAACCAGGATGAATGTGTGTCAAATGTATTGTTCGGAATCAAACCCTGATTGTCTGCATTACACACTAACCAGTAGGACAGGGACGAGTCCAAATTTACTACCCGGGTACCCACTCCCCTATTACCCAAACCTACCCAGGTTACCGCTGTAGATCTCAAGAGATAGGTACAAACCATCCAATTTGGAAACGTTTGACCGTAGCCCTGGCAAAATGTATTTAGATACACGTATAAAACAATCTGGTCATGCATGCACTGAAGTTGACTGAAGTTTTATTTTAATTCAAACATATAAAAGTTATTTCAGAAAGAACTGCGAGCATTCGTGACTTGTAGTTTAAACATAAAGTTCTAAATAAATTTTGTCATTAAACAATATATTTTACTTGACTAACCACAGGTCCGGGTCGTCCTGTGGGTACCCGGGTCCTACTCGTTACCCGTCCCCGCCCTACTAACCAGAGTGCTACCTCCCAATCCCTTTGTTTACCTTTGTGAAGTCATGCTTGCTCCATGAGACACTCGTGACCTCCGCCCGATGGCCCTTTAACACAACTGGCGACTTGTTGGGCTTGTCAATCTACAGAAACACACAGACACATGTAGAGAATGGTCAAGTTCATAAAACACAAAAAACTCTGAGCCAAAAAGTCCTTGTTTCATCCCCGGGCAGGTTAACAACAAGTATACTCTTTTTACATCTTTAGTTATGATGCGCCTGGGAATAAAACCACCGACCTTCTGCTCTCCGAACTCGATACATTAGTTCAAGTTGTTACTGAAAATGTGATTGCAAATAATAGCCTGGAAAGATACTGGTTTCATGCAGAAATATTCATTAGCGGTGTGAAACAAATGCAACTTGTTTGAGACTTATACCAAATTGTTTCAATGAAAACACACACAAAATGTAAAAATTTGAAAATAGGAAAAGGCAATAGTTTAGCATGAGTTCATTGCACATGTATAGTTGCATGCAAAAACATTTATTAGTTTGAGAGTTATCGCTCGGAGACAAAGCCTAGATTTGTTCAAGGTTAAGTCCAAATTGTTTCCATGGAAACAGAACAAAATAAAATATAGAAAAGTTTTAAAATAGCAAATGCAGCAATGCATTGGCCTTCAAGTTATGGCCCGGAAATGAACCCTATGAAGAGAGACATAAAAAAGTGTTCTAAGTCTCTAAAATGAGAAAAGTAAACTGTAGCAAGACAAGTAGGACATGGTTAGTTTTCATCTTGCAACAAAACCTGACCTTATGATGAGATACTCATATCGTGAGTCCAACATGTATCAAGATGCCCTGACCTTCCACAAATGATTAGTATTCATTAGAGTCCTAATTAGTAATCAATACGGAGGATAGCTCACCTCCCACACATAGGCCATGGAGTCACTGGAACCACTCAGGAGGAAGTCGTTGTCGGGACTGATGGAAGACTTGACGTAGAACGTGTGGTTCTGATGGCCTCGGAAGGTGTTCACTGAAGACAGTCAATTGATGAAACAGGCTTCAAGATTCAATACATAACAAAATTAATTTTCACAATAACAAATACATATCGGTCCTGTAAACAAGCCCTCAGGCTATCAATGTCAATCAATCCAGGAAAAGAGAATTTTGCCAGATCAGTCCTTGTTTCCAAATACATTTTGTCATCAACATTCCATGACTTCGGGAGAATTTAGTCAACAGCAAGGGCAGGTAACTCTAGCCACACTTAAAGATGTTATTTCTTTTATATCCAGTGAATCTACATTTAGAAAATACTGCTTGAGAAAAATTCCCTTCTTTCTTCAACACCTACACAAAACATACAATGAAAAGAATCCATTTCTTGACCTAACTGGAACGAGTGATTGAGTTCGGGCCACGCTGCTTTCGGTTGCATTAGGCCACATATCAGAACAGGGAACAACATCAGGGGTGAGGTGAAATGGGGTTTAACGTCGCGTCCAAGATTATCGCACTTATATAGCGACATGAATGCATGTGTATGTGTGTGAGTGTGGCTGCTTGTACTGGTCCGGACTGATGTCGATTTATAGTGCTAGCACAATGAGATACCATGCCTCAGTTTAACATGAATACCCCACTCAGACACAGTATACTGACTTCGAGCCGACCAGTCCTTGTTTTAGCCCCTTAATACTGAGCGCCAGACAGGGTAACAACAAGTACCTTTTAACGTCTTTTGGCATGACGCAGTCGGGGATCAAACCCCGGACCTTCCGCTCTCAGGGCGGACGCTCTACCATTAGACCACGGAGGCGGTCGAACAGCATCAGAATTGAACTCGTGTCTCAGGTGTAGATTCAACTACATCATTTTCCTAGGCCTTACTGGCTATTCAAGAAATAGTACAGAACAAAACTTTCTCAACTTGAAGAATCCTGCATCAAGTCTTATTTAATAGTGAGTGAGTTTGATTTTACTCCGCTTTTAGCAATATTCCAGCAATATCACGGCGGGGGACACCAGAAATAAGCAGTAAGCAGCATCAATGAATCAATGACAAGCATCCTGCATTCACAAGACCTTACACAGCCATGGTTCATTCTGCTATAATTCAGGTGGGTTATCAGCCTTAGTTTGTCAAAAAAGATTACATCCAGCATACTGTATATTAGTCATATGACCATACTATATATTAGTTGTAAGACCTAAAAAGCACTATGAACATCACAAATATTCAAACAAGATTGATTTTCACAACCAACAAATAAGATAAATTAAGTCTGTTATCAACTCATCAGGGTGTGTGGCAAAGTGTCAATTCTATCACTGTGATGAATCACACTAAAACATCCTTGGTACATAACTATTAGTTTGGTGTGTAATACTTTTGACAAGTTTATGTCATTTTGTACAAATTCAAAGCTTTTCAAGGTAGACATTAATAATCAAGGCTTTTCAAGAGACCTTAAAATTCAAGGCCTTTTCAAGCCTGTACGGCCCTTGATAGCACTATTGGCTCCCCTGGACAAGAATACGGTTGTAGTAATACACTTTATTGTGATATGTTAGATTTATGGCCCAGAGAGTCAACAGAAACAACACTGTCTTCTAACACACTGTTAGAAATTAGTCCTTTACAATTCTTTTCATACCGTTTCACATGTCCATCTTAAACTTATAAACATATACTGTATGCCCTGCGTGTTGTATCATTTTGTACTGATACATGTCCTCTGTATGATACTTGTATCATGGCACAAAGTACCAGGGATTTATCTTTGGATACCAAAGTAAGTGCCCTTGGCAGGCAAATTGGGGAAAAAAATCATTATTTTGTTCAAAAATGTATTGTTTTATAGTAAAAATATCACATATTCTTAGACTCATACTTATTGCATATGTCATCTCATTTCCAAAAGGTAGTGGAAACATCCTGAATTGTGTTCCTAGAGTACAGAAAAACAACTCACCAAAATTCACCCAAGCCGCAGAGGCGTATTGGAACCACATCTCTGAGTATTACTACCTAACACAAGCGCCCACTTACCTGGCTGTTTGTTGTATGTGACAAGGTCGTACTGGTAGATGATGTCGTCGGTACAGCTGGCAAACAAATTAGCACCGTACGAGTCGACTGTCAGGCTGGAATAACCTGTCAAATGAACATGTCATACAGTATTTATACAACAGTGAATCAATGAATGTTGTGTCAAGCCACAACTTGTTTGAACAGTCACAGGTTCAGCACTGATTGATGTCACGAAGGGAGGACCAGACACAATCAGCTAAATCATACAATGCTACCATCAAACTTATTTGTTTGTTGATAAACATTGCATCAGTAATATTCAAGCTATAAGAGGGACTGTAGAGTCTGGACCAGACAAACCAGTGATTGATAGAATGAGCAACATTCCATGCTATACCACCGAAGAAGACCACCCAATCCAAAGTCACCTCATATGACAAGAAAAGGTTGCTGGGGTATCATTACCAACCTTGAATCCCCAAGACACATTGACAATTATGCAACTGTGTATTTAGTAAACAATCACATGGATCCTATAGACATTAGAGATTGATAACTTTATTAATAACTCAGTGTTCATAGAGTACAAATTGGCATAATGTCATATAGGCTGAGGCAGTTACTTTAACATTTTTTATGTATGGCTGACCACAATACTGTCAACATTTCTAAATGAGTGAGTGAATCTTTAAGTAAGAGTCATCAATGGTCAAAGTATACAACATCAGCCTGTGAATAATTGAGTTCGAGATGACACATGAACCTTCAGATCAGGAGCTAAATATGTCTATGGATAAAAATTGAAATCCCATATCCGAAAAACATAATAACAGCATATGACGCACTAATGGGCATACCATGTTTACTTGCCCGAGGTCCTCCATAAGGGAAGCTGTAGCGAGCCACAGGGTCCGAGTTGAGTGAAGAGTAGTTCTTTCGTAAATCCCAAATCTTTATACATCTGAAAGGTAAATCAAACTATAATGACAACATTCAAATACTGGTCTGTAGAATGATGACTCAATAATAATAATAAACAAAGTTTCCAGCTTCAAAAAAACATTAGGACATTTCCACACCAAGATCAAAAGAAGAAAGAGAAATGCACAGCGTGAGATGGGAGAAGTTTAAAAATATGTGAATGTGAATATGTACCCTGTGCTCCCTTCTGCCTACCCCATGCTCCCTACCACCTACCCCATGCTCCCTACCACCCACCCCATGCTCCCTACCACCCACCCCATGCTCCCTTCTGCCTACCCCATGCTCCCTTCTGCCTACCCCATGCTCCCTTCTGCCCACCCATGCTCCCTTCTGCCTAACCCGTGCTCCCTTCTGCCTACCCCATGCTCCCTTCTGCCTACCCCATGCTCCCTACCACCCACCCCATGCTCCCTTCTGCCTACCCCATGCTCCCTACCACCCACCCCATGCTCCCTTCTGCCCACCTCATGCTCCCTACCACCCACCCAATGGTCCCTACCACCCACCCCATGCTCCCTTCTGCCTACCCCATGCTCCCTACCACCTACCCCATGCTCCCTTCTGCCTACCCCGTGCTCCCTACAACCCACCCCGTGCTCCCTTCTGCCCACCCCATGCTCCCTACCACCCACCCAATGGTCCCTACCACCCACCCCATGCTCCCTTCTGCCTACCCCATGCTCCCTACCACCTACCCCATGCTCCCTTCTGCCTACCCCATGCTCCCTACAACCCACCCCGTGCTCCCTTCTGCCTACCCCATGCTCCCTTCTGCCTACCCCATGCTCCCTTCTGCCTCCCCCATGCTCCCTACCACCCACCTCATGCTCCCTACAACCCACCCCGTGCTCCCTTCTGCCTACCCCATGCTCCCTACCACCTACCCCATGCTCCCTTCTGCTCACCCCATGCTCCCTACCACCTACCCCATGCTCCCTTCCACCTACCCCATGCTCCCTTCTGCCTACCCCATGCTCCCTACCGCTCACCCCATGCTCCCTTCTGCCTACCCCATGCTCCCTTCTGCCTACATCTTGCTCCCTACCGCTTACCCTGTGCTCCCTCCCACCTACCCCATGCTCCCTACCGCCTATCCCCTGCTCCCTTCTGCCTACACCTTGCTCCCTTCTGCCTACCCCGTGCTCCCTTCTGCCTACACCTTGCTCCCTCCCACCTACCCCATGCTCCCTATCGCCTACCCCATGCTCCCTTCTGCCTACACCTTGCTCCCTTCTGCCTACACCTTGCTCCCTTCTGCCTACCCCACGCTCCCTACCGCCTACCCAGTGCTCCCTACCGCATGCTCCCTACTGCCTACCAAGCGCTCCTGCGCCCTATAGTGTAGCAGTACATACCCATCCACAGCGCCAGAGGAGATGAGCAACATGTCAGACTGGAATGCTACAACTGTGACACTCTGTTGGCTGTCCTGGAAAAAATATGTCCAAATATTATTGATTTGGGTGGAAGTAGCTGCTAGTTTAGAACATAACATTTGCTGTTTGTTGCCTTACACCACAGTCCACATGCCAGCTATATCTGCCTGTAGGTAATTCAGGGCCTGACAAACCAGTGGTTGATATTGAGAGCAACATCCCATGCCACTAGTGTTCAATCAATCAAGTCACTGAGCCTGACCACTAAAACCAAATTAGTCCTCTTGTGACAAGTAAATGTGGAAACTAATCTCACCTGGTTCCCCACTGGGTAGAAAACTAAGAATCCAGCCTACCTCAGCTCTATAAGCAATGACACATACCAGTAGTCAATAAGTCTGTAAAGAATATATTGCAAGACAACAAGAAAACAGCATTATCACTATCCCCGGTCACGGAGCACATTAGAATATTTGTTTATTCATATAGCAGTGAATATAAACTATAAAAAAGAAGGCTTATAAAACCTTAAGAAGAGATAGGCACTAGGGTTGCTTTATTTCATCAGAAAAAATGATTACATCTGAAATTAATACACACAAAAGGCCCCCTCCCAAGAAAAAATAATTTACGGCACCAATTCTCGAACTCCTTCTTGATAAGTATCTCTCGGATGAGCTAATTTCAGAATTTTCTGAGACAACTTGTCCCCACACTTCATGCAGTATGAAAAAGCATGGAGCAAGGGCCATAATTCTAAAATTAATTTACGATACTATTTTTTTAACTCATTTAAGATCATGACCAGTAATATCAATTTCATTTCTCTAACTTAGACAATTTTTGAGAAAACTTGTCCCCTTTTAGAAACAGATGGACGGACAGACAAACGAACTTGGTGGCCGGGGATAATAACCTGATATTGGTATTGATTGGCATTGATCATGTCTACTGCCAGACCAGTTGTGGAAAACTGACAATTAAATTAAAGAAGGATAACAACAGATATCATCTTCTTAGTTAGAGAAAACTGAAAGTACCAAAAGATACTAATAAATGTTAACTAGCAAAATACTAAAAGAATACTTCCAAGTCAAAGACATGACTGTTGTGTAGCCTGGAGTCAGTCCACTCACCATGACCAGCCCTAGCTTGGTGCGCTTCTTACTCTTCAGACCCTGGACTGAGTGGGCGTTGCGGATCACATTCATCGGAGGGATGAAGCCTTCTGCAGACAACACATAATACACATACAACTATGGCTGTAATGATACAATTTGTCGCGAGAATAGACATCCTGATTATAGGTTGTGAGTGGGTGAGTAAGTATGGTTTTATGACGCTTTTAGCAATATTCCAGCAATATCACAGCTGGGGATACCAGATATGGGCTTCATACATTATACCCATGTGGGGAATTGAACCCGGGTCTTCAGCGTGACGAGCGAGAGCTTTAACCACTAGGCTACCCCACCACCCAATAATGTTGTGACATGACACAATACATAAAACCTCCACACCTGTCCTGTTAGTTTATTGAAGAGTGTTGGTATATGTGATATCAAATGAGACTCAGGTGAGATTCTATTTATCATCCAAAATTACTGACCTTTTCAGTTTGTAAACAGTAATAAAAGATATATCCTGTGAACGCTAGTTCGGGTGATAGAATATATACCTATAATATCTTTACATCCAATTTTATGAACATGTTCTTCTTGATCATTAAGACATCAGTGAATGTTGATAATCCATTTAAATGTTCCAATCCATTCTCGGATTATTCAATCAGTCACACTGGCACTATCCATTAGTTTTTCTAAAATGCAAAAATATTTACCAAGTAGAACGGGAAGATAATTATATTTAATCATACAGTTTTATACACACTTAATGCATCAGTGACAAAACAGTTAATGCACGAACAACTGTGATGACAGCTGCAGACAGATGTGTTACCTTTGTGTGCACAGCGCTTGTCATAGAGCATGACATGGCCATCTCGAGACCCAGTTGCTAAAACAGCTAGAAAAAAAAGGAAAAAAGACTATTAAAATTTAGACAAAGGAAACATAACCATAGATAAAAAGATAGCAGTGATGGGCAGGAAGTAATGAAAGAACTAATGAGTGAGTGAGTATGGTTTTACACAGCTTTTATCAATATTCCAGCAATACATCATAGCAGGGGACACCAGAAACGGGCTTCACACAATGCACCCATGTCGAGAATCGAACCCGAGTCTTCGGCATGATGAGCGAACGATTTAACCACTAGGCTATCCGACCGCCCCGAAAGACTTAATGATCTCCCTGAACATCTGACGTTTCATGAAATAGGAGTGTACAAATAAAGAATTATCATGGGCATGTGCCCTTCATTTTTTTAAGCCTAATAAAGAATGGACAGAAAAATCAGAATGAATAATTTAAAACATAAATGCCAGTAGTCCATAAACATTAGATTTCCAAGGATTACATCAAGTGCTGTTTGTAACAAGCAGAAGGCTGCATTTATACCATCGTCAAACTTCCTAAAGGCGACAGATCGGATGCTGCTGGTGTGGCCTTTGAACACCTCCATCTTGGTACTGGTGTGCGGGTCCCACAACACGGCTGTCTGGTCACCAGACGCCGTCACAATCTTCTCTTCCGACTCCATCCAGGCCAGATCAAAGATGGCGTTGTTGTGGGCCTGCCACTCTGGGAGGATGCACAATAACTACTGATCACAATGCTTCATGGTTTTAACATTTTCGTGGAAAACTTCAGGTCCAGAGGACCCAATTTTTAGGTTAAAGGTCCCAGTACATAATGAGATGTCACAGCTAAGAATTTACAGCTTGACATTATTAAGTAAATGGTAGCAATAATTGGACTGGAACTTGTCAAATTGCTGATAAAAGTAGTGAATACAGTTCATGTTCTACTCCTTTTGTACATCCCTTGGGATGACGTATATTCTTTGCATCCAAACCATGAATTTGTGTGAACTGGATGTATATTTATGCTTTGAGGAAATTTTTCTCAAAACGCAATTCAGACATAAATATATATTCAAACTTCAAGGAGCCCCAGACCCTACTAAATTTCATACACTGCATTTAAGTTACACTGAATAATCCACACCTTTCAACCTTAACAATTAAATCAAGTAAATACTACATATGAACTCTAGAGCAATGTATCTTAGTTCTAGCCCTCACTACACCCACTGACCACATACTGGTGTGCTCCTGGTGAGATGCAGTAGGTTTTCCAGACCCGGTTTCCTCACCTGTTAGAATGGCCTCTGTCCCAGTACGCAAAGTATTGTACAGCACCAGGTAACCATTCTCATCTACCAGGCTCAGGATATGACTGGAGGATGCAACTGGAAAACAATATTTCAGATTTCCATTTATTCATTTATTTTGTTTCATATACATGGTATATATAATAAAGAACGGCATTTTTTTCAAATAATCCGAGTTCACTTGTCATGGAATGACAGATTAACCATAGTCATTTGAAAAAATTGGGTGTTCTCTAAAATGTTTAACTTCTTTTATGTAGTATAGTCTAGATTTTGGGCTGTTCCATAACACCAATTTCCAACAATACGTAGGCAGCATATAAATAATCAAGTCTGGACCAGACAAACTAGTGACTGTCATCATGAGCAACATCATGTGGTTAAGAGTGAGTGAGTGAGTATGGCAATATTAGCAATATTCCAGCAATATCACGGCGGGGGACACCAGAAATGGGCTTCACATATTGTACCCATGTCGGGAATCGAACCCGGGTCTTCAGCGTGACGAGCGAACGCTTTAACCACTAGGCTACCCGACCGCCCCAAAGTGTTTAAGAAACCATATCAGTCCCAATAAGAATTATTAGCTGGAACATTTTTGCAGGTTTTAGAAAATTCATATCTTGATCTTATTTCTTAATATTACTTCATTTAACTTTTTTTTATTAATCTTAGTCAATTTGAAAATGGTAATAATGTTAAACTTCATTGACATGAAAAGTACAAGGAGTCTGAAGTAACCAAAAATTGAATAAACAAATGGGTGACAGCGTTTATAGTTCCTCACCTGGACAGAAGCTGCAAGCAAGAGGTGGAACAGACACCTGCAAGGTAGTAGGTTTCCAGTTAGCGAAGTTCACTATATGTTTATAGAATTGTTAAACTCTATTCTGAAGAAATTTCATTGCCATGTCTCAATATCATTTGAGGTGTGGTCAAATGCAGAATGAAATGCTGTCATGATTGTATGTTTCAAGGATGATCATTCATAAATTCATATAGTTTTAAACACTATTTTGCCTTTTACGCCCAAAGGTATATGTTTCAACAGATTATCAAGGGTGGTTATTCTCTGGCAGACTTATATTTCCATACAACTCGGGCCTGAGAGCAAATTGTTAATATCTAAGTCAAATCCAGTATACGTCTTTGACTTTGTTATGATTGATATTTGAATGCCACACATGATTTGGATTAAATGTTTCCAATATCATATTGACAAACATTATTACATATTCTGAAGGACAAAGTCTGCAAATATAATTTGTGTGTGCCACCATAGCTTCATTTGAGAAGTGGTGTCACCACCATAATTGCTCCAATCCCTTAGCACTGAATTACTCTTGCTCACAACAATAATTTAAAACAACTACTTTACAATACGAAGCAAATGCCAAACAACGGATCAAAGGTATTCATAAAATGCATTTGAGATGTTATTATCAAGTATATCATTGTCAACATGTTAATATTTGTTAACACTTAATACCCCATCATCTTCTGAAGCCAATAAATAATCATCACTGGTGAGAGACTCGAACTGATCAAGCAATGGAGATATCACACTTTGGGTTCGTACTTTCCGGCGTCCTGGGATAGAAAAGAAAATTCATTCAGCATCTAGGCCTAGGACTAGTAGAAGATATTAGTAGTAACAATCTTTATCCATTATTATATACATTAAATATTATGTCCCAAATAGTCAAGCATGCTGTACTTTAATTCCATCTTGCAAACCGGTGACCTTGTCAATACTTTGATATACTTTTTTCAGTTACATATTTTGCCCTGAAACATAATGTTTTGATTGGAAAGGGCTTCTTTTGGTTACCTCATCATCATTGAAACAATGTCTTAAGAAAACATGAATGATTTGAGAATTGCATTTATTTACCCATACGTACCTTCGCATCTATCATATATACTTCTGAACAACATTTTTGCAAGGGTTTAATCACTCTTAATATTAGAGTATAAAAGTTTGCTAAAATGCTCTACACTAACTCCCGCGACAACTCAAGATCCGCGCACTCTGACGTCAAGCCTCGTTTTCATACGCAAATAGCAATAAAGTTTTTAAATTCAAGATCTTTTCATAATTAATCTTAAAGATATGAAAATATATGATGTAAAATTGATCACATTATATAAATGGTTGTGAGTTAGTCGATTGCGTTTCTTCGAGAATTGAGTCCATGGGCGCCGCCATATTGGATCTTTCTAGAAGTGTCTGCCGGCGTGAGAAACTCATGCCTGTATAATCCGCTACCATCCACCACTCAGTCTTCTTCCAAAATGCCAGCAAAAGGACACAAAGCTCAGGGGCCAAGCCGATCTGAATACAAGGACAAAGATAAGCCGACACAAATCAGACTAAGCAACTTTATAGCGGCTAAAGGTAATATCTACCGACCTGAAAACAAAATGTAAACATGACATTTTGGACACGATGTGTTTATGAAACATTTGTTGGATGTACGCTACTAAGACAGAATGACATATTAACTGAACCCCGTCTTCACCTATCTTTTGTCCATTAGTACACGTGTGTACAAACTCGCCCATTCTCACAATGGTAACCATGGTAAACAATCACTCCTACATGTCCAATTTCTTCTAAGAATATTCTAGATCAAGTAGGAACAAGTTTACTGCAAGTGCATTCCTGGCATCATTGTCACCATGTTATCCAATATCTACCGTTTTCTTGCTATATCTGTGCACAAATAAGGATTTAGTGGACTCGATTAGGATTGATATTTAGCAATAATTCACCATGCACACAGCTTATAATATTGCAAGTTTTATTGGAGTTACACCATATCTGACCTTCAGTGAGGCCTGGAATAATCAAAACTATTTAACTTATCGCTTTGTATTACTATGTTCGAACCAATATGAGGTAATAGTGTGCTCGTGGCACAAAATAGCTACTATATCTGGCTTTCACACATCGATTTGCTACAGTACAGTCTTTCGGTATCTTTTCAGAGACATCATATTTGTATTTTGCAATGTTCATCATGATGTATTGCAATCTTTATATCAATTATCTCAATAATGATATAATTCTTCAATATCCGTATAGTTTTATACACCCCACCCTCCTTTCATTGTCCACACCATAATTAATATAACATGAAAACCTTAGTTCAAGATAATTTTTAGTTTTCCGTTGCAGTTATAATACATATCATGCATTCATTACTGTTATGCTTCATATTTATTGTAATCATGTGGGCACAGGTGGCCCAATAGGGTAAGGTGCTGCATCTTACTCAACAGAATTTAACTCAACCAGTAAGTTGTACCAGGATCAGCTTTTGTATATCATTGGCCCAAATCATAATGCTGTTGTGTTAGTGACTATGTACTTGTGATATATTTTTTGTAAAGTTAGCCAATCTCTTGTTTCAGCTGTAGCAGATGCCATCAGAACGAGTTTGGGCCCCAGGGGCATGGACAAAATGGTGATTTATTCTCTATTGATTTTGAAGGATATTGTTTTTTGTACAGTCAGTTTGAGAGTGCTACAGATAATTTTTCAGACATGTGTGTACAGTACTTAGCATTATCAGACCTGACAAGTACCTTTTTTTACCAGACATACTTTTTCAAACCAATAAGTACCAAACTACTCGTTTCTAGAATAGACAGGTACTGGTATTATATTGTGCTGCCACCATTCAAAGACTTTGTGTTGTTCATACGCATTTTGGTGCTTAACTGACATAAACATAATCAAGACAAGAGAATTTGAGTGCGTTTTTAGCCGTGAGTAATGCAGGTTGAGGTGAAATCCATTTGCTGCTGGCATGAAATGATGTGTAACATGCTAAACAAGAAGGCAATGCCTGATATGGTAAACAGAATTTTTACAATGTTTTGAAGAACATTTTTGAGAACAGTAACAGTAATAATTAATGTTTGCCCACATATTTAATGAGGTTGTAATTTGCCGTCCATACGTATTTGACCAGTTTTCATCTGTACAATATGCTAATACACCATCTACCTGGAGCACTGGTTCCAATTCAAAATAGTACATCAGTTTACTTATTTGACAATTAATCCACAGTTTTCAACATTGATTAAGCAATAAAAACACCACAATTGTTTTTATTTAATCATGTCACCTTGACAGCCGTTATTTCAATTGCAGGAAAGATTAACTTGTTATTTTATACATACCGTATTTGCTGTAATAAGCACCACAGGTTCTTCGAAAATTGACAAACGGGGACGCTTTTGAAAACCATACACCAGTTGAACAAACTTTGTTCAAATATTGATGGAATTATCATACCAACATATTTTTTTTGATAATAGTTACAAGACAATTTTATGCCCCTTCTGCGCTGCTGTACTTGCAATATACACACAAGCAAATGTGAACTGTCTTAGTAGGGGGCGCTTATAAAGACTGCTCACAGATTGGTCTAGAAGTTACTTAAGGAGTGTTTATTAAAGCAGGGTGCTAACTATGGTATCTTGATACTTGCCATTGTGAGGACGCAATGAGTGTGAAGTTTCCGTTACAGATCCAGGCTTCCAATGGGGATGTGACCATTACCAACGATGGGGCTACTATTCTGAAGGAGATGCAAGTCCTTCACCCAGCAGCTAAGATGGTGAGTACATTTTGTCCAACTCAGTGGGGATTGCAGGTCAGAATCAGTCCAAAGTATACAATACAGCCGACTACTGCTCAAGAAAAGCAAAACCTAGTCTGTTTCATAACATTTTGTCATGTGCAAAGGTTCTGAAATCCTGGTGTCAAAGGCAATTGTCATGCAGTTTAATGTTGATTGAAATGTAACAATATGGTCAGTTTTTTATCAGTTTCAAAAGTAAAAAGCTGTACCATTATTGAAGTGTACTAAAACACATACTAGTTGGGTAGTATTTTTCAAGAGAAGCTGATATGACAGTACTAGCAGCGATAGAAACTAACAGTTTTAGGCCACTACTCCTTATGATGATAACAAATAGCAAACATATAGCAAAGCCCTTAAACATAGCAAATTTCTACTAGTCCTTATGATATTTTAACTATTGGGCGGTTTGGCAAGGACTATAGGACTAGTGCCAATTACTAACATTGTAATAGTATGAAAAGGCAGTTGAGGTGACGTTAATGTAGACAATGACACTCTACTTCTGTTGCAGCTGGTTGATCTGTCCAAGGCCCAGGATATTGAGGCTGGAGATGGTACTACCTCGGTTGTCGTCTTGGCAGGGAGCATGTTGGATGCCTGCTCAAAGCTGCTTGAGAAAGGTCGGTATAAGTGAATATATAACCTCAAATTTGTAGCTGGAAGTATTAAGACCATTGATATGAACTATTACTAGTTTGTTACCTCATAAAGAAATTTTGAGTGCACAGTTTGCTTTAGATCGTATTAATTTTTCCCGGACATATTTGACTCACCACTACATATGTCTAGTGCAGCAATATTGTTATCGCTCAATGGCATTTAAATTTAACAAACCAATTAGTTCATTTTTGGAGAGATAAATCAGTATGCCATGAAGAAAATTGTCTGGAAATGCAAATTTGAACTCATTGACCTCACATCATCTTAAACATGCCCAACAAGAATTGTTCATTGCTAATTCAACAGAGGCCATTTATTGTAAACATCCTGGCAAAAGTACATACAGACTAGTACAGCATTGTACAGTGCATACAAACTGGTACAGCATGGTACAGTGCATACAAACTGGTACAGCATGGTGCAATGCATATAAACTGGTACAGCATGGTACAGTGCATACAAATTGGTACAGCATGGTACAATCCATACAAACTGGTACAGCATGGTACAATCCATAGAAACTGGTACAGCATTGTACAGAGCATACAAACTGGTACAGCATGCGACAATGCATACAGACTGGTACAGCATGGTAGAATGCATGCAATCTGTGGCACAGCATTGTACAGTGCATACAAACTGGTACAGCATGGTACAATGCATACAAACTGGTACAGCATGGTACAATGCATACAAACTGGTACAGCATGCGACAATGCATACAGACTGGTACAGCATGGTACAATGCATGCAATCTGTGGCACAGCATTGTACAGTGCATACAAACTGGTACAGCATGGTACAATGCATACAAACTGGTACAGCATGGTACAATGCATACAAACTGGTACAGCATGCGACAATGCATACAGACTGGTACAGCATGGTACAATGCATGCAATCTGTGGCACAGCATTGTACAGTGCATACAAACTGGTACAGCATGGTACAGTGCATACAAACTGGTACAGCATTGTACAATGCATACAAACTGATACAGCATGCGACTATACATACAAACTGGCACAGCATTGTACAATGCATACAAACTGTAGGACAGCATGTTACATTGCATACAAACTATGGTACAATGCATACAAACTATGGTACAATGTACAATGTTCAATGTCCAGTGTTATATTTAATATTATTTATTCAGGTATTCACCCGACAACAATCTCTGAAGCGTTTCAAGGAGCTGCAGGAAAAGCTGTAGAAATCCTTGAGGGCATGGTGACGCCCCTTGAGCTGTCAGACAGGGAGTCACTTCTCAAGAGTGCCTCTACCGCGCTCAACTCCAAGGTAACCAACAACACATGTCACAGCCTTAGGAATAGTTCCATTAGGCCTAGCCTGACACAAATCACCTATTAATAGTTGCTATAACTTGACCTTTTCATTGACCTTTACTTGAAACCCCTTGGGGGGCGGTCGGGAAGCCTAGTGGTTAAAGCGTTAGCTCATCACGCCGAAAACCCGGGTTCGATTCCCGACATGGGTACAATGTGTGAAGCCCATTTCTGGTGTCCCCTGCCGTGATATTGCTGGAATATTGCTAAAAGCGGCGTAAAACAGTACTCACTCACTGAAACCCCTTAGGGCCACTGGTGTACTTCTGACTCAGTAGCTGGCATGTCTTGTCCTCGCAAAGGTGTGGTATGTTGCTCCTTCTATCTACCACTGGTTTGGCTGGCCAAGTCTTCCCTAATTGCAGGCTGCTATGATATAGGTGGAGAAAAACAAACACCTTACTTGAGTTTTGTTTGTGCCTTTGGCGATTGGTAATCGTGTTATAAGGTTCAGCAAAAAGATTTATGAACTGTGAAATATATTATTCTAGATCTTTGAGATATGCAACGATGGCCAGCTCATTTAATAATTGCTGCCTTGTCATGGTGCAGACCAGGTTTATATACCTACATTGAAATTAATGTTTGACACCCCTTCCATAGTACTGCAGTGAGGCTAACTAATGAATATGAATATTGAAACAAATTGTTTGAGATGTGTTGATCAAAATGTGATCAAAACTTTTCAGGTTGTATCGCAATATTCCAACATCCTGTCACCAATCGCTGTTGATACTGTTCTAAATGTCATTGACCCCGCCACAGCAGATAATGTTGATCTGAAGGACATCAGGATCATCAAGAAACTCGGGTTAGTTACTACAAAGTGTTTAGATGATCTCATAAATATTCTATATAAATAACTTTAACCTTTAGTTGCCTTCCTCAAACCCTGTGCGGATACCGGGTTAGATTTGGCCCCCAGCAATCTGTGCAACATAATGGTCCAGTTGGTCCAGTTGGTCACTTGCTTATTTGCGTCGTACACCACCTCCCCTTTAAAGGGAGTTAACTATGAAAGTCCCGTTTCCGCCCTTTCCGAACTAGGCTGGAATTATGGAATTATCTGGTTCCCAAACTGCCATGCATATTTCTGTCGATTGCAGGATTTTCATGTTTTTAATCAAGGAGCTCACATGATGTGAAGTAAGATCCGTTTTATTACACTATAGACATTGATTATCGAGCAGATCAGCTTGACTGGGCGCCATCATTTGTTTGAAGCAAATGCATGTTATATGATAGGTGGAATCTGATTGGGGAATAAGAGGGACATAGAAGGGACATAACTATGATCGAGGTCAGAAATTCCAGACTATTTTTGGCAAAGGTGGAAACTGGACTTTTTATAGGCAGTTGACGCTAGCCTCAGGAAGATGACTCTACCCCAATGGCATGGTTCGTTGTTCATAATAACAACTGGGTTGTCTGGTTGTTTATCATTTGCTGTCATATGGTTGGAGTGCAGCATGAACAACAAACAAAACCTTCCTCACTATGAATGCCGCTCTTTTTACATGATTTACATGGGTCAGTTTTACTTTTTCTTGTGTGAAATACACTTTGTCTGTACTTTAAGAGGGGCGGTCAGGTAGCCTACTGGTTAATTCGCTCATCATGCCCCCGCCGTGATATTGCTGGAATATTGCTAAAAGCGGCGTAAAACCATACACTCTCACTCACTCACTCACTCACTCACTCACTCACTCACTCACTGTACTTTAAGCCTAGCTTGCAGTCTGCCTCCAGACACTCAGTATAAGTGTGAGCTGTGATGTCCTATGACATGACAAGCAAGTGTCATCACATCACTAATTTTCATATCATGGCATGACAAGTGACATTAATCATGATGTTATAATGTATTTCAGACTGGTCATCCAGACATCCAGATTCTTTTACCAGTGAAGTGATGTTATGCATTGTCTAGCCATGCTACATGGAGTTTCTGTAGTTGTTGGGCCTGTGTATATGTCTTGTTCTTCCTGACAGGGGCACAGTGGAAGACGCTGAGCTCATCAACGGCCTTGTATTCACACAGAAGGCCTCTGGTGGTGGACCTACCAAAATAGAGAAAGCCAAGATTGGTCTGATCCAGTTCTGCATTTCCCCACCTAAAACAGATGTAAGTAGTAATGTAAAACAGATGTAAGATTCTGTGAGCCATGACTTATCTCTAGTCCTTCTCAATTATATATATATTTGTAATTCTAAATTTGTGTTATATTTCACTAAGAGTTTCAATTTGAGAATAATAAGCTTCAGGGACATTTTCAGATGCTTACAGCCCTGTATTATGACACTGGTGTTGTTATCAGATGGAGAACCAGGTGATTGTGTCAGACTACAGCCAGATGGACCGAGTGTTGAAGGAGGAGAGGAACTACATCCTCAACATTGTCAAGCAGGTCAAGAAAGCCGGCTGTAACCTCCTGCTTATACAGAAGTCTATTCTCAGGTATGTATTAGGGGTAGCCAGGTGTTTGGGGTTCATGCGTCAGGCATTTGGGGTTCATGCGTCAGGCGTTTGGGGTTACGGCATCAGGTGTTTGGGTTAAAGCATCAATGTTTTGCCATATGTGATTTTGTTTTAGGTTTGTCGGTACCATGTGCATTCTCATGGGTTTTATCAAAGTGGTAAACATCCGAGACCTGCACCACTTTTGGCTTTCCCCAAAAACATTTAGCTGTTGTTAGACCTAACTCTTTAAATTCTTTAAATTTGTATTGCTCGTAGCTCATGGCTTCCTGCATTAGCTTTCCAAGTAATGCAGGTTACTTGCTTGTACCAACACGACAAATGTTAGTGTAACCAAAGTAAGGCTTCACCAAATATTGCAGGTACATCTTACTGGGTAATGATGACACAAAATGTTTTTCCCACAGGGATGCTGTGAGTGACCTTGCCCTTCATTTCCTGGCAAAAATGAAAATCATGGTGGTCAAGGACATTGAGAGAGAGGAAGTAGAGTTTGTCAGCAAGGTTTGTTTTCTGCAAAACGTTGTCTCCACATGCCCTTGGCAGAAAAAAACCTGTCCATACCAATTAGTGTAAAATGAAGAGATATTTTTATTGTTTTAATAACTAACCTGTGTGTTATATTGTCCACGGTCAATGAATAGTGATCATGTGGTTGTACTTCCAGACACTCAACTGCCGACCCATAGCCAGCCTGGACCACTTCACTGCAGAGAACCTCGGTAGTGCCGAGTTGGCGGAGGAGGTCTCAACAGGCAGCGATAAAGTTGTCAAGGTGGGCCATTTCATCATCAGACAAAACAAAACTGGGAAATAGTGTCTTTTGTCTCTCTTCAAATGGAACATTGTTTCACTATTAGGTTTCAGTCAGTCTGTAATCATTTCACTGGGTTTTGCAGTAGAGACAGAAGCCTCGATAGGGTACAAGTCTGCGTAGGGAGAAGAGGTTTTCCAGGCTTAAGAATATACTTACATGCAGTATATCTTAGCATTAGTCAAGTAGGGTCAGGCGGCTGTTCCCTGTTACAGCGATCTTAGAGCTAGGACTGCCAACAGTCTGTTAGTTAATAGGAGTTACAATGTTTGTGAAACCAAGCCCTGGTTCAGTACTTCTCTGAATGTTATGTTCAGGTGATGTTATGAAGTTATGTTATGTTCTGGTGATATGGTTAATGTTTACTTACTGAAATTTCTTGCTGTTCACAGATCACTGGTATAGTGAACCAGGGCAAGACCATCAGTGTCCTACTGAGGGGATCCAACAAATTGGTGCTGGAGGAGGCTGACCGGTCCCTCCATGACGCCCTATGTGTCATCAGGTGTCTTGTCAAGAAGAGGTAGGTATCTTAATCACCTTCTTCTTGCTACATTTCTGTAGGGATTCTGTGTTCAAACCAACTTATCCTGGTCTAAAGGCAATGTAATGGGTCAGGTGGTAAGGCTTGGTGATTTGGTTGATTGTGTTATCAGATTTCAACAGTCTTAAGAGGCAACTAACAGGATTGGGTGGTCAGGCTCGCTGACTTGGTTGATGCATGTCATCATATCTCAATTGCGTGGATCGATGCTTATGTTATCAATCACTGGATTGTCTGGTCCAGACTCAGTTATTTACAGACCACGTCATATAGCTGGAATATTGCTGAGTGCGATGTTAAACAACAAACAAACAAAAACAAACACGATCCCAACAGCATGGTTTGTTGTTCATAATATCAGTCATTGGTTTGTTTGGTCCAGGACTGATCATTCTCAGGCTGCCGTCCTATTGAGTGAGGTGTTAAGCAACAACAAGAATCATCAACACATTACTGGTTCTCAGTGCAGACTAAATGGTGACCATTTTGCTGACACGTACAGAAAAACAATGTCACAGAAAAGTACCGTAACATTCTCTGATCTGTTGTACCAGGGCTCTGATTGCTGGCGGTGGTGCCCCCGAGACAGAGTTGGCTCTTCGTCTGATGGAGTACGCCAACACTCTGTCAGGCATGGAGCAGTACTGTTACCGAGCATTTGCTGAGTCACTAGAGATTGTCCCCTTCACACTAGCAGAGAATGCCGGGCTCAACCCCATCGCCACAGTGACAGAACTCCGAAACAAACATGCACAGGGAGAGATGACGGCGGGAATCAATGTCAGAAAGGTACATAAGCAATCATTTGTGATTCATGTAGTTGCCCTGAGAGGCAGTACAATCCTGTTGACCATTACAAAAGACCACATGCCTTTTACTGCCAATATTTGGAAAGATTTTCAGTTATTTCTTTTCCCCCATTCCCCATTGTGAGCAAGTATGGCAAAAATGATGAGTTACTTTGTGTTGGATTCCCCATCAAGAATCTTGACTGAGAAAAAACACTCTGATATGCCACCCGATATGTCTTGTGATTTTTGCTTGCTTATTGTTCATGTTTTGTGTGTGGAAAGGGAGTACTGATGTTTAATAATACACAAGAGAGGACTTACATAACTGGTGTAAGTGAGCCTTGGTGGTTTGCTTATCAGCTTTTTATGAGTGTTATGAAATCCAATTACAGTAGAACATGGGTATAACGAACTACAAGGGACCAGAGAATTCAGTTCGTTATATCCGTTGTTCGTTATACACATTTACGCTCGGATACTTCCGCCATCTTGTATAAAACAAATCACAATATAACTGCAGCATTGACTTGTAGTCGCAGGGATCACCTCAAAGCATTCAATTGATAACATTTCATAACATTTATTTAAGTTTAACAAGGTTTATCCTTTACCGCTGATTGTGTTGATTCACCGCTGATTACGTACAGCCAATTGTCAGTGACACTTGACACTGACACTATCACTAATTAGTAGTAGATTGGCTTGTCGGTGATCTAATATCAGTTTGTTGTATCCATTAGTTCGCTGTAGAGAATTCGTTAAACTTTATATGATATTACGTAGGAGATAAATTGGGGATTTTTTAACAGTTCGTTGTATCCGTGTTCTACTGTAACATTAAAAGAAGTAGGTAGGATAAGGGCCATTTTTGGCCCACTGGAAATGTTAAACTTTAATGTTGCAGAAAACTTTGACTTATTGGTTTAAAAAGTATCAGGTATGTCCAAACTGGCCTTTTTTCTTTGTTACACTTGGACATTTTGACTTCTGACGTCAGAGTCATAAATTGGTGTAAGATGACTCAACACGTCATGAATGTTTTAGGTGAATGACTGAAAAAAGGCCTTGAGTTGGGGTAAAGTGGCTCAGAACGTTATATATTATGTTTTGCTTGCATTCAGGGTGGTATTTGTTTTTTATGTGAGCTTATTAAAGAATGAAGATAGCATATGCATGACATCACCATTGCTTGTTCTTCAGGGAGCTATAACCAACATCCTGGAGGAAAACGTGGTGCAGCCCCTTCTTGTGTCAACCAGTGCTATTTCCCTGGCAGCAGAAACAGTCAGAAGTATATTGAAAATAGACGATATTGTAAGTAAACTATCACTTTCTCAATATTGTAACGATTTCTGAATTACTGATTGGCAAAGAAGGATGATGTAATGTAAAACAGATGGTAGTATACATGAAAGATAGCACCATCTGGAAGTGTCAAATAAGATGAGTTATCTCCCTTCATCCATGCTGTGTGATGTACAAAGCAAGATACAGTAAAGTACGGTTATAACGAACTCAAAGGGACTGCTAACTTTAGTTCGTTATAAACGTAGTTCGTTATAAGCATATATACAGCATAACTACAGCAAATAGTCGGGACCAAAAAAGTAAGTTCGTTATATCTGTCAGTTCGTTATAAGCGTGTTCGTTATAAAAGTAGTTTACTGTACTGTATTAATATTATTTATTAATATGTTAAGATTATTTATAAGCACTTACAGTTTTTCCTGTTAATGTTACCACTGTTGATTGGTACCAGTAATTCATTATTTCTCTTCCATACTTCAGGTGAACTGTCAGAAGTGAGACTCCTTTCTGTGGACTTCCTGTCATCATCTAGTGCTGCTTTATCTCACATGTGTGCATGTGTTGCCCAACTTCTGTGACTTGGTCACGATGGACACTATCTATTTGGGTGCTTTGGTCATGGCTCACCTTATTCAGCCCAGAAAGAACAATCTACCATGGCTCAAACCTTGCAAGAGGACGGGGCGACATTAACATTATTTAATGTGATATCCTTTCATTTCTTTTTGTATTGTGTGCAGAGCACATGCTGGAATAAATGTTTCAGTATAAGCAATTCTGTTGATTTGTTTTTGGTTTCTCCCATTGTCATCCTGCTTGTTTTCAGGTGTATCAAGTTACTGTGTGGTACAGATGATTGGATTTTGTCAGCTGGACTTGTGTATTTGGTATCCCTTATATGTTGCATACATCTATGTGAATAGTAACATCTTGGCCTGAATGAAACATAAAACTTGGTCGCATTGGAACATAACGATTACTGGAGCTTATTCCTTGAAATATGAGGTTACAGAAATTCTTTAGTACGCAGATTAATACTGAACTTTGGTAGGTCATCGAAAATAAAGCAAAGAAAGTTGCCTCTCAGGAACTACAAGCTCATTATGCCTACTTGTTGAATAAAACTCTTGCATAGTGTTCCCAATATGTTTTGCGAGATGTGATTCTGTTAAGAACTGTGGCTTCAACTCAATAATTTAATAAATCGGGCAATTTTTTTCATGGGGTGTTCCTCTGAATGATAATGTGTCTAAAACTTATTGACAGCATATAAAGAGATAGTTATGGGAGCACAATACATGTTTTATTCCTGGTATAATATTTACCTTAAGGTCACACACTCTGCTACTCTCTGTATTAGCTTCAAGGGCGTGATGAAAGCTAACTGACATTAACAAATGGGATAAACATATTTCAATGGTAAGTGTTTAGGTGAGTGGACAACACTGGTTAAATTCTCCACGGCCAGTTTACAAAGTGGTCTGCAGGAGAAAAAAGTATTCACTCACTCCATTGTCCCCACTGGCCTCTTGGAACTGTGATGATTCCTGAATGAAATTCCTCTATGAATCAAATACACATCTGTGTACATCATTATCCAATGGGAATCTATGGTGATTCTCAGTTAGAAACGGTCCTAATAGCGTCATCTTCCTGAGGGCGGTCTGGTAGCCTAGTGGTTAAAGCGTTAGCTCGTCACACCGAAGACCCGGGTTCGATTCCCGACATGGGTTCAATGTGTGAAGCCCATTTCTGGTGTCCCCCACTGATATTGCTGGGATATTGCTAAAAGCGGCGTAAAACCATACTCACTCATCTTCCCGGAGCAAAAGAGTTAACTGACCATAAAAATCCCGTTTCCATAGTTAACTCTCTTGCCTTTGGGAAAATGTTATAGCCTATGCTTGTAAGTGGTCGGAATGGATGAGATGGTAAGGTTCGGAGACTTGTTTCATTGCCTGTCATTGTACCAGAGGTCATGGGACGTTGCTCATTATATAAGTGGCTGGTTTGTCTGTTCCACACACTCGTCATAATGTTGGGATATCGCTGACTGCAATGTTAAACAACAAATAAAGGAATCGAACACTGTAATGGGCAATAAGGTGAACACCAGTGGAGTACTGCGACTGTTTGAATGAGGTGTCTCCCTGCAATGCAATATTAGCTAGGGGTCATCAAGACCGATCTTTTAAATACTCAACCTGTTTGTTGTTCAGCGCTGGACTGCAATTTGATGAGTTCGCACCAACCACGAGGCTACACTGAAGCCCCTGTATATGTGTGAGACGACAAGGGCTAATTCTATCGCAACGAAGTAGAAAGATGATGCGCATGTGTCTGTTTCACAACGAGTTTCATTGATTTGATTGTTGTTTAACGCCAGTGCTAAGAAATGCAGTCAATATAGTATGAATTGCCACATGAGACGAGGTCTCCAACCACAAATATGTGTTTGTATATGACGGTCATAAATGTGGGTTCACAGTTATAGCCTTCGCCACTTGAAATAGAATTACGAAATACCGTGATGATTATTAAATGAGGATGCATGCGTGCTAATACTTATAAAGTATATTCTTTTCCGCCTATAAGGAGTATTGCTTAAAGCAATGATAATATTGCAAAGTGCGCTTTCAAAAAAATGTCAATTTCCAAGCGGTAAACATCATTGAGTTTGGATCACGTGGTTACAATACGGGAAAGAATCGACAGGCAGAATCACGGCGCCCGAGACGACTGGGACATCCGTGCCCCTTTGTTCAGCAGACATAATATATAAAATAACCGAAAAATGAGAATGAATGCATCAAGAAGATATATTTATAAACTCCGTAACAGTCTCCTGTAAGTGTTCAAATGATTTAATTTGTCATACTGACTTCAGAAAATGCGTGATTTCATAAAAAAAAACATGAACATGCAAAAATGTCAATTTACAAATCAATAGCGTGTGTGTCCACCTCTGGTTGCGATGCAGGCAACACATATTCGTCTCATGGACTGGACCAGGCGTCGCACAAAGTCCAGTGGGATATCTGTCCATATCTGCTGGAGCATGTTTCGAAGTTCCTGGAGTGACTGTGGAACACGTGGTTGACGTCGAAGGCGCCGATCCATCTCATCCCACATGTGCTCGATTGGTGTGAGATCAGGGGAGCGGGCCGGCCAGGGGATAACATTCACGTTGTTTTGTTGAAGAGAATCCTGAATAAGTCGAGCAATATGAGGCCGGGCGTTGTCATGTTGAAAGGTAATGCAGGGCCATGACGGCAAAAACGGTATAACAACAGGGCCGATTATCTCGCCGCTGTAGCGCTGTCCATTGAGATTTCCCTCAACCACTATCAAACGGGTCGTCTGTCTTGCTGTAATCCCATCCCATACCATAAAGCTGCCGCCCCCGAAACGATCTTCCTCCATTACACAATGATTGACGTAACGTTCACCTCGACGTCGGTACACTCGAATCCGTCCATCGCTGTGGCTGAGGTGAAAACGAGACTCGTCAGTGAATAGAACTTGTCCCCACTGCATGGCCGTCCAGCGTAGACACTGTCTGCACCACTGTAGACGTGCTTGACGGTGGTTTCCTGCTAAAATGTTTAATTGTCTTCCAACATCACGTTGACTCGATCCTGCTTCTAGCAAACCAATGGCTCGCAGACGCTCATTTTAGGAAAGGCGTGGCATTTCGTAATGTTGAATAATTGCGTAATTTTGTTGTTTTTCTGAGTGGTTGTTGTCAGCACGATGCTAAACAATGCATATGGAATCCCGTTAACGCACGTGTTTTATACCCATTCTTGGGTAGTGAAATGCATGGGGCTTGCATAAAAGTAAACTTTTGCATGGAATGCATGCTTTTCTGTAGCAGTTGCGTCTTTGTGACTTGTTTCCATACATGTACTACAATACTGAAAACCAAATTTTACTTGTTTGAAAAATACACTTAAATGTTGGTGTCACAAGAACTTTTGTTGTTGAGTATATATACTGAAACGCGAAGTGGGACACTGGTAGCCCAGCCGTCTTGAGCGCCGCAATTCACTGTACAGAGTCGCGTCCATTGGGGGACACGAGAAACCTAGGACTGTGTTCGAATCCCCTTTCGCCAAAATTATTTTCTAGGTTTGTCAGCACCGTGCTCTTGGGTTTCACCAAAGTCGCAAACGTCCGAGACCTGAATAACATCGGGCTTTCCCCCCACGTTAAGCTGACACGTCGACATATAACTGGAACACTGTTCAAAAGGGCGTTAAACCCACCACTTGCTCTCATCGAAACGCAAAGATACATACACACCAAGCTACCTATAATACACAGACATTGTAATGAGTTCCTTATACATGAGAAATATGACGTCATGAATGTAATCCCCATGCAATGTTTTCTGTGAACGCACCCCGTGCAAAATCGGATTTCATATAGTAGAACGTGCGTTTTTCCATGATGCAACGCATGACGTTTCGTTCTTACTATGTGAGCCCATCCCAAGCATAGTAGCTACGGTAGTCGTACAGCACAAGGATCGCCTTGTTCGAAGAAGAGCCGATTCAGTTTACTCCTGGTTGTGGTGTATCTGAAGTCTCGTAGATTCTCGAAGTCGTCAGCAATGTATTCGTAACCAGGGTTTCGTTCCACGAGCGCCACGACTGTGTAAGTCTATGATGTGTGTTATAGTGTATAGGATTAACGCTTGTAGATCGTTTCGTTGAACAGGACCCGGTTAGTTGGTTGGATTGTTGTTTAACGCCGCACCCAGCAATATTCCAGCTATATGACGGCGGTATGTAAATAATCGAGTTTGGACCAGACATTTAGTGATTAATATCATGAGCATCGATCAACGCAATTGGGATCGATTACATGCATCAACCAAGTCAGCGAGCCTGACCACCCGATCCCGTTAGTCGCCTCTTACGACAAGCATAGTCGCCTTTTACGGCAAACATGGGTTGCTGAAGACCTGTTCTACCCCGGATCTTCACGGGTCGAACAGGACCCGGTCATAGATATAGATATTTTTAACTATTCATAATTTAGACTAGGTACGAATAACATGACGCATTGCCTATGAAGACGCATGTCCTGATGTTCATGTTCCAGAACACAGTTGTGTTTCCACCTTTGTCTATCATGGTCAGGAAATATTCCAGCTATACGACATCGGTTTGTATATAATCAAGTCTGGATCAGACAATCTAGGGACCGACATTGTGAGCATCGATCCACAGGCAATAGGGATACGATGACATGCAATCAACCAAGTCCCATATCTTTTTTATCTTCGACCAGCATAGGTTGCTGGGGACCTGTATTCTTACCTGGAATATACAGAGGCCTTCAGTCAAGACGTGTTCAGTAGATGTCAGCTGGATAGGACATGTGATGCCGGTACACACGCGAAGCGACATGGGCGAATACTATACATAAGAGTATGCCGCAACCCGTGAAGATCCGGCGTAGAATATGGGGTCTTCAGCAACCCATGCTTGCCGTAAAAGGCGACTATGCTTGTCGTAAAAGGCGACTAACGGGATCGGGTGGTCAGACTCGCTGACTTGGTTGATGCATGTCATCGATCCCAATTGCGTGGATCGATGCTCATGAATCATGATATCAGTCACTGGATTGTCTGGTCCAGACTCGATTATTTACTGACAGCGGTCATATAGCTGAAATAGTGCTGAGTGCGGCGTTAAACAATAAACACACACACACACACACGCACACACACACACACACACACACACACACACGCTATATAAGTGCAATAATCTTGGACACAACCCCATTTCACCTCACCTCACTCGTGACAATACGTTGACGTGACGTTACCTTGCTACGACTGGCGTGAATAAGTAAATCAGACGGAAAATTCCAGTACACAGTATACCCTATATAAAGCGAAAGTTCATGTATGTAGGGACATATGTGTTAGATAAATTAATGTTTCTTCGGGTTGAAAACGTTGCAGTTGCAAATAACCTTGAAACCATCGGAATATACGCAGAAGTTGTTATTAGTCGGTGGTCTCACATGGCTAGAGTAATAGAGAACTTCATTATCCAAACTGAAGACCCTTCAGAAAGAATCCCAATCAGGTCGGATTTGACATCAACGTTCCTCAACCTCACTTTTACAACGACACAGAAAGTTTAGCACCAATTCTTTGAAGAATCGAAATCAGTTCGTTCCCTGGAACATCTGGCTGATCCTGCAACATGGCTGTAGAATTCGGACTATGAACAAGACCTTTGTTGAGTACACCCCAAGTATGTGAGATAGGAAGCAAGTCCGAGCAATTCGCTGGCCAATCCATACAGGCTGAATTGTGTCCCTTGGAGATAGTATTTGATTCTATAGTTCTATTATATATATGTGCATTAGCGTCCATTTATGTATACCGGGGTAAAGTCTAACAATCAGAAAGAAAGGTCTCATCACCAGTCAAAAGTGCATTCCTTACGATGTTGACCGGACTCCATATGAAATGTTCAACCACACAGGAATGCAGATGCCCTGTGTTTTGGCTATAGCTATAAACACGACGTCGACCATCGTGAGTGAGTGAGTGAGTGAGTATGGTTTAACGCCGCTTTTAGCAATATTCCAGCAATATCACGGCGGGGGACACCAGAAATGGGCTTCACACATTGTACCCATGTCGGGAATCGAACCCGGGTCTTCGGCGTGACGAGCTAACGCTTTAACCGGCTACTCGACTGCCCCTCGACCATCGTGAAAATCCATAATGAAGCATAGGCCAAGGTATAGGAGCGGCCATGAACACATCCGGTCTCCAGGTCGGTTTCGAAATGAAACACCAGCTCGGGTTTGGTGCTGACAAACATAGGAACTCAGTCGGGAGAACGGGGATTCGAACCCACGATGGTAGGTTTATGGCTTTATCTCTCGATGATGTTTGGTTCATCCAAGAAGAAATTTTGATTCAATTCTTTTATCCACCCATCCATACACACTTTGCATCATTGATGTCTACGATACCTAAATATATTCCAGTACGACATTTGTGTATGTATTGTCGAAGGGGATTGTCGTTAGACATATGATCTCAAATACACATATATATGCACTGAGAAAGGTCGTGTTGAAAACTCGGAATCATGGTAGCGTTGAAGAAAGTTGTATTTTGTAAACGTGAGCCAAATTTAAAATGATGAATGTGTCCCTGTGGCTAGAATTTGTCTTCAGCAACCCATGTTTGTCATAAGAAGCAACTATATGCTTGTCATAAGAAGCGACTAACGGGATCGGAAGGTCAGGTTGTCTGACTTGGTTGATGCATGTCATCATATCCCATTTGCGTATATCGATGTTCATGATGATCGGTCACTTGATTGTCTGGTCCAGATTCGATTATTTACAGACCGCTGTCATACAGCTGAAATATTGCTGAGTGCGGCGTTAAAACTACAAACAAAATCTATTTTTACTGCAAGGTGCACGGGATAAAAGAAGTTCATCAAAAGAAAATCAAAACGAAAAACATAGGTGCTTCAAATTCACATCGAGTTCCTTAGCCCCGCTGCATAAGGGGAACCACGTCGCTGGGTTGATTCTTGTGCAACTGACACACTGAAAACTGAGAAAACATCTTTTCATCACTGTCTGACCCGAGTGTATTATTTTACTTTGAACGTTAATGACTGGAGACATACAATTCTTAACTTACGAGGAGAGTCACGTCACCCTTTCGTTGACTGGTTGCATAGAGAGGCATCATCTAAAGCTAACCTATAGCGTTCTAACAGCATCACATGAACTATGAGGGTATATAATGTCAAAACTATGTTTACGTCATCCTTGGTTCAGTCGTGACAGACCGCCTCCGTGGTCTAGCGGAAGGTCCGGGGTTTGATCCCCGGCCGCGTCACACCAGAAGACGTTAAAAGATGGTACTTGTTGTTATCCTGCCTGGCGGATCGCATTAATGAGATAGATGAGGACTGGTCGGCTCGGAGTCAGTATACTGTGTCTGAGTGGGGTATTTATGTTAACATGTCATAAGCTCAAAATATTATTAATACGTCGTCAGATGTTAAAATTGTCTATTTCACAAGATTGGAAGCAATATTACATTCGTCCCGCATTACGACGTGCTTATTTATCTGCCTCTGTTGAAAACCAATTTGGAACGTGATACTAACTGCGGCATGGTATCTGAGTTTGCTAGCATAATAAATCGGCATCAGTCCGGACAGCACACACACACACACACACACACACAGAGTTTTTTTTTAGGGTGGCATTTTATCCTAATAGTTAAAGCGTCCGCTCGTCACACCCAAAACTCAGTTCGATTCCCAAGAAGGGAACATTGGATGAAGTCAATTTCTGGTGTCCCCCGCCCGCCGTGATATGGGGGGAAAACACACTAAAACCGGCGTAAAACCACACTCACTCACTCGTGTATACATGTGTGCAAAGATGAAGCTGAAACGATTGCAGCCATTACACAAGATGACAATGGTAATGGCATGGTATAAATGTCTCATCTAAGCATTGATCTTTAACATTTAATGTCCGTGTGCTTACGTGCAATAAACATTTCGCTTAATCGTTATGATCGATGGATTTGGTCGTGTTACATATAAAACAGATAACCTCGGCCATTAAAACTGTAATGTTAACTGATATCATGTCATCAGCACAAAAAAATATTAATACGTCGTCAGATGTTAAAATTGTCTATTTCACAAGATTGGAAGCAATATTACATTCGTCCCGCATTACGACGTGCTTATTTATCTGCCTCTGTTGAAAACCAATTGGGAACGTGATACTAACGAGACAGGGTTTAACACAAAGATGACATTCTACATATTTCATTACCTCGTAAAATAACAAAACATTATGAGTTAGTTTATAGTAAGTTTTTAATTTAAAAACAGGCTGATGTATATAAGTTATTGAATATTTGTTACCACCATACAATTAATATCCACATATATAATCCAGTGGTAATGTTACACATATTTGATAAATAAGTATTTCGATAAGGTAGAGAATTTATGGATGTCAACTTCTTTAGTATGAGGAACACAACGTTTCGGAGTATATGCTTACTCCTACATCATCTGATTGAAGATTCAAATGAGGTATTTATCCATAAGAGCTTATTTTAGTATCTCAGTCTACATTGTGCAATTAACGATAATAAAGTTTATCAATTGCATACATTATTGTTCAAATTGCACTGAATAAATGGGATTCAATTACTTATACGTGACGTGCTGCTTAATATGCAGTTAGTGGTGTTTTTTCACACAAGCTCATGTACTCGAACGCGTGCTATAGAATATATATTTTGTATGAAGGATGACAAAAATAACACTGGTTTAAATTAAATATTAAATAGTAACTTCGACAACTATACGACAGTGAATTCAATGAGGATGTTTTCGGGGCCATGCGCAATGTAGTTGCTGACTGTTTCATCACATTGGTTAGTTTGTCTCACAGTCTCTGAACCATATTATTTCCCTTCCGCTCAGCCCTTTCTGTAATGCAAAACCTCTAAATGAAGCAAGTCTAGATTTTCCTCAGGTTCGGGTCTGTTAGTACTTAATAATGACAGACGCACCGTATATACGTCGGTGGTGTCATGGTGTTCTATTTATGGAAATTCGTCGAACATCGGGCGTCTTTCAGATTCCTTTCACGTTGATTCAGATATTGTTATAGTCTGATTTTATACTTGTCGTGGGGCACAGGTATCCCATTGGTCTATGAGCCCGTGAAGATTCCGGGGTAGAATAGGTCTTCAGCAACCCATACTTGCCGTAAAAGGCGACTATGCGTGTCGTAAAAGGCGACTAACGGGATCGGGTGGTCAGGCTCGCTGACTTGGTTGATAAATGTCATCGAACCCAATTGCATGGATCGATACTCATGATATCAATCACTGGATTGTCTGGTCCAGACTCGATTATTTACAGACCACCGTCATATAGCTGAAATATTGCTGAGTGCGGCGTTAAACAACAAACCAACCAACCAAACCATTGGTCTATGGTGGTCCTATATATAAGGCGTTTCGCTGTACAGTCTTCCCAGGATCAAGTGGTTGGATTCGAATCCCAAATTCGTTTGATTGCAACAATACCCGTATTTGTGGATTTGACATGTGGTGAAATCTAAGACATGGATCTCTTTAGGGGTTTCTTCTCACGTTTGGAAAAGAGACGCCAAGACATATCGGAAATAATGTTCAAAGCAGCGTTAAACCCAACGCATGCATCCCAGGTTTGTTACCCCGACGCCATATACAATACATAAGTCACTATGTTTATGGAAACTGTACAATGTACATAAACTATTTGCTCCATCCGTCAATAAATCAGATAACTGAAAATAAATACCGGATTGTTTAACCGGCTAACGTCTCTTAAATGCTGTTATTTGTTGTTTAACGCCGCACGTACCAATATTCCAATTATATGACGGCGGTCTGTAAATAATCGAAACTGGGCCATACAATCCAGTGATTGACATCATGAGTATTGATCCACACAATTTGGATACGATGACACGCAATCAACAAATACACTTAGTCTGACATCCAGATTCATTCAGTCGCCACTTACGACAAACATCGATTGGTTGGGATCCTTGTTCTTACCCTGAATCTCCACGGGTATCCGTCGCCAGAAACCTGTGATTGTCGGTTCGAATCCCGGTTCGCCCCGATTATGTTTCTAGGTTTGTCAGCACAATACCCGTGCTCGTGGGTTTCACCGAAGTAGTAAACGTCTAAGACCTGCATCGCTTGGGGATTTCCTCCCACATTAAGCTGACACGCCGTGATATAACTGGAATACTGTTAATTGCGGCGTTAAACACAACTGTCACTCTTCGGCGTCACGAGCGAACGCTTTCACCAAGGAGCTACCCCTCTCGGCGGGTCTCTGTTGACGACAATGTGTGGTGACCGGTAGAGACATGGTTTCAACCGTTGGGGAGCAATCGACTTTTAATCTGGTTCAACTGTATCATATATATTTACATGTCCTAAACGTGGGATATGGCATGATATAGACCCATTCAACACATTACATATTTTACTGAAATCATAATTTTGCCACAAATAGTCAACAGTAAAGACAGCATTTTCAAAAATATTTTCTTTATGCCCGCTTGACGGGAAGCAGTTTCTTTTCCAATAATATTTTTCAGAAAATTATTAGAAAACTCCGAGATATATGTATTTTCCTCTGTCTCTGGTGCCTTCCTACTGTAAAAAACAGAGTTTTAATAACAATGTTTCGCTTGTTTGTTTGTTTAAATTAATATTTCAAACATTTTGTACGTATTCTTTATAATGAATTGGTGACTTCTCAATCAAGTAAAATAAAGAATTAAGAGTTACCTCCCTTTGACATGTTACTGTTTCTATCAACCTGCGGTTTCAAGAGAAATGTTGGGGAAATGTGCAAGTTAAAGGTTGTATCGTCAATACCACACGCGTTTGTATAGTCTACAGTGTCTAGGTATTGACAATGTAGAGGGTGGAATGCAAGGATTCTATTGACATGTATCTCTCCTGTCTCTTTTCTGAAGCAATGTGTATCTCGTGGATATGTGAACCTCAAAACAGCCACGCCACTAATGCAGGGTGTTCGTGCATAAGACACAAGTCATAAAGTGACTTGCCGAGGGCGCAGTGAACATGTCAGCTGTCTGGAAAAAGCAACCCCGGACCAGCCAGTGGACCTACATATAAAGGATTACAACGGACATAAGTGTGTTCGTCGTACTGATTTTACGAAACGTGTGTGAGTCTTGGTACGTCGGAATCCGTTTATCCAAACGTATCACTGGTAAGCCCTACACACATAGATAATATATATCATTTTTTAGGTCTTACAGACATCATAGTTGGTGGTACTAAGTACTGTGTAGAGACGGAAGAGGGACAGGGAACACGGTTCTCCTTGTAGAGTGAGTGAGTATGGATTTACTCCGCTTTATTCCAGTAAAATCACGGCGGGCAACATCTGCAATGGGTTCAAACATTGTACACGTAATGAGGAATCGCACCAAGGCCTTCGTCGAGACAAACGAACGATTTGACTACTAAGCTACACAGTTACCCATCTCCATGGAGACGACCCTATATTTCTTCATTACGGTTAATTATATATCTGCATATGTATTGCATAAATATTGATTGTATCATACTGATAGTCTTGGCAAAGTGTATTAAAATATATATGTATTGGCATATATTTAAAAGGGTTAACATAAATATTAATTGTATCATACTGATAGTCTTGGCAAAGTGTATTAACATCTTCTGACACCAGTTTAATTTAACAGGAATGCCACGTGCACAAATGTTATAATCTCTCTTCCAGAAAGGGATATGATTGTCGTCTCCGGTAATTGACCGCCACCGTGGTCTAGTGGTATAGAGCGTCCGCCCGGAGAGCGGAAGGTCCGGGGTTCGATCCCCGGTCGCGTCATACAAAGAGGTTAAAAGATTGTACTTGTTGTTACCCTGTCTGGCGCTCGGCATTAAGGGGCTAAAACAAGGACTGGTCGGCTCGGAGTCAGTGTACTGTGTCTGAGTGGGGTATTCATGTTAAACTGCGTATGATATCTCAGTGGGCTAGCACTATAAATCGGCATCAGTCCGGACTAGTACAAGCACACACATGCACGTCGCTATATAAGTGCAATAATCTTCGACGCGACGTTAAACTCCATTTCACCTCACCTCTCCGGTAATAAATTACTGTGTAATTCCAAGCCTGGTATGATAAACTACAAACTCTGTAGTGTTATATCCGAATCTTTCATATTGTTCAAAGTGTTATCAACAACCGCCCGTATGCGTCTTAGTCTTATGAATATCTATAAGTTCTATATTGTATGTCTACGATTGCGTGTGAAACAAAGCCTTGAAGCATATGACAGTGGGATATCTGCACTCCATTTCACGAAGTGGTACCGCTACAACTATCGTAAGTATGTACGATGTATAGATGCAACAACTTGTAAAAAACAGTAGGTAGAACAAGATCTATATGTGCTATCCCTGTTGAAGTGATTGTAATCAAGTTCTACACAAAGTGAAGATCCATATAAGCCCCCTCACTAACACGAGGAACATTTGGTTGTAAACTGAACGTGTCTCCGTGCATCTATTGTATAAAATATACCAGCTATAAGCTGAAGTGATTTCTATAGACCTGTCTCTTGGATCATGCATATTAAATTTTGTCTGTGGTGTCTTTTCTAATGAGCTTACACGTGTATATGAAGAGGACCTGAAGACGTTTTCTCCTGAAGATGTGTATATTGTAGTATACCCAGTACCAATACATGTAATTACTACACTGAGCTTTCTGGCTTTGGCACACACACACACACACACACACACACACGACACACACAGAGAGCAAATGCAGTTTACAATGCCTTTTATATTTGTATTGGTGTACATGTCTAAAACATATGTGTTGGTATCATTGGCATATATCCTCTCGAAAATTCCTTACCACACACAATAGAACGCCCACACAATAGGGGTATAGATACATTATGCAAAGCTGTGAATGTTTGTTTTAGAATCCTTTTCTTAACTTACGATAAGTCGTGTTATCTATAATGTCTCTTTTCCAGTCTTGGTGAAATCCATTAGTATGGTTGAGTGTTATTTTACGGGGTCTATATTCCAACTGAAAACATGTAGGAACGAGTAGATAAGAATGCCGACTAGTACAGCAACATACGACTACATAGCTACGGTCGTAATGATTTGATCCAGATGTGTAGAATAAACTTTTATATGTACTAATATTGTCATACAGCTGATGAACCTTACGTGTTGTGTTTTCTTCTTTATATCAGTTATCAAATATTCTCATATATTTATATCAATTTTATATTAAATGTCTATATTTGTTAATCTGAGAGCTGCATAAAATGTTAATGTATAGATGTATATGAGCGTTTGACTGAAACCAACATTATATAGCTTATATTTATTTAGAATTTAGCCGAATTAAGAAAAAAAACAGCTTTTTTCTTATAATATTTAATGATAAGAAAATGTAGCTATAGTTTGTTTTAATTTGAGGGAAATAAATTAGTTTTTTCGTGTATTATTAACATAATCTACAAGCCGGGACAACTAATAATCCACAGCGCATTTTGACTGATCATCAGTATCAGACCACGAGGCTAATGAATTGTGGGGATATCCTCTTACATAACCACGCCGCACCATAAGTAACAATGAAGCTCCCATAACCAGCAGAAGCTTAAACGGCACGATAACAGCTTGAATAGAAATAACATCTTTGATATATAAACCACCGTTAATTCGGAATTCTTACATTGTTTAAACCGCAAAGCAAGCCAGGCCATTCTCCTCAAGATATCTAAATATAGATCCCATCACATTTTTTTATATTTTGAAAGTTGAAATTACAAATAGATTTGATATTCGTAATAGATGGACGATATAGTTAGATAACGACCAGGTGAATGCAAGATAATTGTTACTATATTTGAAGTTGACCCCCGCGACCCGTGCGTGGTTGATCTTTCACTCTCAGGATGCACAACATAGGTCCGGGTTAACTACTGTCACGCACACTGGAACTATATTCTTGCGCATGTAGACAGGTGTCCTTTTCCCTGACGTCACATAGTTGCTAAGTTACTGAGTTTTTCCACCCTTCTTCACCGGCGTATGAGTACTATGATCCCGGGGTAACTACTTTTAGATCACTGATCATTTGTTTGACCAGTGCTGCCATGGTCGATGAAATTTGATTGTTTGAGTGACCACTAAAGGCAGTAATATGCTAAATGTGGGTCCAGGAAGGTTCTAACAAGAACAAAGAAACCCTAAACGACGCTTTCGTTTGAATTTAAACTCGTTGTTCTGAATAAACGCTATATACATTTATATGATTAATTTACCATTTTTGAACATGGAATATAAATATTTGTACATATTTTGCCTAAAAAATCTCAATAAAGGTGAAAATGACAAAAATGTGTTTTTCTCGAATATGTTATAGTTTCTGTACACTACATATATCTAGACTTATAGAGGGTGTCAAGTGGTGAAGTTTGACACCCTGCATGCCTAGGTTCTGTGATGGACGTACCTCAAGTGTATTTTAGAGTGAAAACCGAGTGTTGCCGAAGGACGAATGACGTCACGTGTGAAAAGAGGAGGAAGACAGTAGGCAGTCCGAGAAATGGCGACTCCATGATCTGTCGCTTCAGGGGGGTAATGAAGTGGACCTTCGTGATATTATACCCCATGTATTCGCATGATTGTGCTTTATAGGACGAATAAGGATACTATCTTTAAATTACCACCATACACATGAAAAATGGCGGCAAATATGTACAGAGTTGGAGGTACGTATAATTTCGGAATATGGAAAGAGCATGGACGGACCCACTCGTCCCGCGGCATGATACCTCGACACCTTTGTCGTGACACAACATAGTAATCATGCATAATGTACCTTCCGATCGATACCATGCAGATTCTGACTATATGTTTGATTTCATAAATGTACATTTTGAGCTTTTAGGTTGTTTCGGAGTTTTTAATTCACATGAGTACAGTGCATGCGTATGCATGCGAGGTGTGATTCGGTTCAACTTCACTGAGAATCTCCGTTAACCACTTTTTACCGTAAATTCCGATAATCTAATGTAATTTCTATATAGAAAATGTGGGTAAAATTAATCTGTCCATATTTTTTATGTCTGATTTGCTTTTTGTTCGTCACATTTGAACCTCGATTACCCCAAGGGACTATTTTTCGTCAGTGGCTTGTACATACAAACCGGTATATTGACGAGCACACACAAAGACCTTTTTTGTTTCCTTTGCAGATTATGTATATTTTGAAACATCGTCCACGTCCCCGTTCCAAATTAGACGAATCGAGGAACTCAACAAGGTAAGTGGATTGTGTTTTCGTGTCAATTCAAGCGATCGTGTGTTGAGAATGTTGTAAATCTGTTAAATTCCGGTGATTGCGGCGGGTGATTTGGGTTATTGTTATTCAATGCTTATCCAATGGCTGACTTTGACTAAGAGTGTCTGTCAACATCTTCCTTGCAGACTCCAAATGGAAATGTGGAAGCCAAAGTTATGTGTTTTTATCGAAGGAGGGATATATCGAGTTCACTCATCGTTTTGGCGGACAAGCACCAAAGTAAGTAGAAATGAGGTTTGTTTATTGATAGGCCGGTGATACGATTAGCCCTCATACACAGCCGGATGGGGCACGCGATGCATGTCGGCTCAAGTAGTGCGCTCGCGACCTACTTTGAACTCAGTAATGCTTGGACTTGAGTAAAACCATTGTTTCACAACGTAGACATCTCATATCATTTTAAAAACACAGGTCCACGTGGGTCCGATCCAAGTGTTGAAAATAGTCCCGCTTTGCGAGCAGATATTTGATTGGAGGACCTAGGCTTCATTCATAGGTTTAGTGTTTCCCTACTTTTAGGATGTTTTAACTGTGAATTATGACTGATTATATAATTATTATTTGTTCAAACATATCACAGCAAGTTAATATTATTGATACATGATTGTTTAATTGCATTATCGTCAAGAGAAATAGACTTATTGCTTTCATATTTTACATCGACATGCATACGGTTTTCAGACATACCTTTCTTGACAAAAAAGATATTTCAGCATATTAGAATATGAAGTTGATACATTTTAGTATAAAGCTAACTTTAATAATCAAATTGTATGTTTTGATTTTGTTCAATTCAATAGACTAACCATTTCAGTCAGTGAAAAATATCATGTGAGGAACATCTCAAAAATCTATTTTATCCCTTGCATGTTTTCAACAAGCAATATATCAGGTCGAAATATTAAGCATATCAAATAAAGTGAAACCTTGTTGGTCAGGACCCTGTTAATCAGGAAATATTGCACTCTGGAGGGTTACTTTTGGAAACGTCGTCAGTGGTGAACATATTCCATAGCGGTTCCGATTATGATTAGCATAATGCCATTACACACCAGTGATTAGTTTTTCTGGAATTTTGTTATTCTTGAGATGTTTCTTTCAGGAGTTCTGTAGTTCGCTGTACTCATCAGGGGTAGAAACTAACATTTTTGGTCCACTTGTTCTTACAATAATAACATTAAGCAAAATCCTTAAAAATGGCAAAATGCTACTTGTCCTTATGCTACCTTAATTATTTGGTAGTTTGGCAAGGACTATTGGACCGTGCAAACTTATAACGCTGCTTATCAAAACTATTTTATAAATTTGAATTGATCACATTGATCTGAAAAATGTGATAACATTGGGTCTGTATCGCCAATTTCTTTGCATCAGTGTTTGATAAATCTTTGCGACACAGTTTTGGAAATAAAAATTCATTTATGGCATGCTTGTAAGAGGCAACTAAGGGGGTCGAGTTGTTGATGCATGTTATCGCATATCACATTGTGGGGATCGAGACTCATGATGTCAATCATTGGATTGTCTGGTCCAACAAACAAGCAAGCATTAGCCCTTGTGGTTGTTATGTTGTATACTGGAAATCTTTCCTTAATTTCTACTACTTCTCGTGTGGGCATTATATTATCTTTGGTAGTGTTGTCTTCAGTCTGTAGGATAGGTGCCATTATAAAAAATGTTGAACTTGAAATTTTGAGGTTTTAAAGAATTTATTGGCTCATGACATGATGTAAATTTTTATACATGATTGACGCTATGGTGTGGTATGCATTTTACTTGAGACACAAATCAGCAATCACCTATATTTCATGTTTGACATAAAAAAAAGATTTGGATGGTTTCGGTCTGTGTCTGGCTGATTATGCTGTCATGACCCGACAGATTGTGGCTCATGCTGTCTATCTAGACTTGTCTTGTTCCAACTGGATTGTTTACAGGCTGTCGTGATGAAACAACATTCACCCACGGACACCTAGTTACTGTTCTTCTCCAAGAGGCTCCAAACAGCATCTGGGGCGGTCGGGTAGCCTAGTGGTTAAAGCGTTCGCTCGTCACACCGAATACCCGGGTTCGATTCCCAACATGGGTACTATGTGTGAAGCCCATTTCTGGTGTACCCCGTCGTGATATTGCTGGAATATTGCTAAACGCGGCGTAAAACCAAACTCACTCACTCACCCAAACAGCATCTTCCCGATGCAAGGGAGTTAACTGACTATGAAAGTCCAGTTTCCACCCTTGCCGAACTAGGCTCCGATTATGGAGTTATGTTTTGGCTGGACTAACAAGTCTATGCATAGTCCGATCAAAATTGTGAACGAACTAGACATCCAGTTCGTAAACAACATGTATTTCAATGTGCAGATTTCAGTCGACTGCAGGATTTGCAAAACGTGTACCGCCAACTGGGCGTCAACAGATATTTTTCAAATTCTTACACACTTTTAATCAAGGTGCTCATGTGACATGATGCACTTCGCGGGTCAAGACCACTTTTATTTCAATATAGACGTTGATTAGTAACCACTGATGGTGCTACAATCGAGCCTGGAAATTCCTGCCTCGTTCGGCAAGGGTGGAAACTAGACTTTCATAGTCAGTTAACTTCCTTGCCTCAGAGGGGGCACGGGTGGCCCAGTCGTCTAAGGCGCCGCAATTCACTGTGCAGAGTTGCGTCCCTTGGGCACACCAGAAACCTATGATTGTGAGTTCGAATCCCGGTTCGTCCCGATTACGTTTCTAGGTTTGTCAGCACCATACCCGTGCTCATGGGTTTCACGGAAGTGGTAAACGTCTGAGACCTGCATCACTTCGGACTTTCCTCCCACATTAAGCTGACACGCCGCGATATAACTGGAAAACTGTTAAAAGCGGCGTTAAACTAAACTCTCTCACTCACTCACTCCTTGCCTCAGGAAGATGCCAAACAGCCACCAAGAACAATTTGGTTTATGATGTTAGTTAGCCTGCATTGATGTTAGAGGCGTCTGTGGAAAATACAGAAATGTTTTATATGGACCATCTGTGTTAAATACCACTGTACTTTTTATGAAACCTATAGTATTGTTCCCCAGCAACCTATGCTGTTCGTAAGAGGTGGTAATGTATGTTCAACCCTTCACTTCAGATTGTCTAAACTGCATCACCTCAAACTTTGTCAGTGGTTTGTTCAAAGTCTGAGGTCACATGAGTACAGTAAAAGTCAAGCCATATTTACAAGTAAATATTAGAAGAGTGGATTAACTGTTAAGAATCATGACACAAACACTATCTACATCCAGTAGGCAATTTTCATCTCAAAGGTACACTCTAGCAAGACCGCCTCCTTGGTCAAATGGTAGAGCATCCGGCCGGGGTTCGATCCCCTGCCGCGTCATACCAAAAGACGTTAAAAGATGGTACTTGTTGTTACCCTGTCTGGCACTCGACATTAAGGGGCTAAAACAAGGACTGGTTGGCTCGGAGTCAGTATACTGTGTCTGAGTTGGGTATTCATGTTAAACTGCGGCATGGTATCTCAGTGAGCTAGCACTATAAATCGGCATCAGTCCGAACTAGTACAAGCAGCCACACACATACACGTGCATGCATGTCGCTATATAAGTGCAATAATCGTTAAACCCCATTTCACCTCACCTCACTCTAGGGAAGTCAAGGATCATCTGAAAATAGTCCTTCAGGACAAGTTCAGGACCCACAACAGGTGGACACTATCTTAAATTTATGCGAAGTGCAGCCGCACACACACCTGCATGCATGTCGCTATATAACAGCAATAATCTTGGACGCGACGTTAATCCCTATTTCACCTCACCTCACCTGAAATTTATGCAAATATACTTCACAGCTTAGAGTAAAGTGGGGGAATTGGTGGCCCAGTAGTCATGTCAGGATCTTTGAAAAGAAATCCCACATTTGCTACAATTTTGATGGTTGGTTTGTCGACACCGTACCTGTGCTTGTGGTTGCAAACAACGTGGTATATGTCAACAACCTGCAGTAAATGTGACCGATGAGCAGGAGCTAAAATGACTACCCCTTTTTTGAAACCTCTTAAAGCAGGGATGTCCCAGGGGTCTAAGAAGATGCAATTAATTGCAGAGTTGCTTCCCTTAGCTGCCCGATTCCCCAAATTGTTGGTTTTGAATCTAATATTCAATTAATTTTGTTTTAGTCAGCAACTGACCCACACTGGTGGATTCTGCTTATTGGTTAATGTCTTATGGCTCTTTAAGTAAATGTATTCTCACACATAGAGCTAACACACTGGTATGAGACTGAAGAACTGGTTGCATAAATGTCAAAGTACACATTTGGCTGAACTGTTAGTAAGTAATATGCCTGTGAAGTTCTGGATTAGAAATAGGGCTTCAGCAACCGTAATTGCGACGATGTTCGTCATAAGAGACAACTAAAGGGATCGTGTTGTCAGACTTGCTGACTTGGTGAATGCATGATTATTTCATGTACTTCAGTAGAGATTTGTTGACATGGTATTTCTGGTGTTATGTGCTCACAATAGTGTGTTTGTGTTAGGGGGAAATAACATCAAAACTCTTCAACCCTGTGTATAAGATGATCCGATCTCTCTTCTTCCCCAGTGTAGTAGGGACACTGATGCTGATATCACCTCTCCAGTGTAGTAGGGAGACTGATATCACCTCCCAAGTGTAGTAGGGACATAGATATCACCTCTCCGGTGTAGTGGGGAGACAGATATCCCCTCTCCAGTGTAGTAGGGACACTGATGCTGATATCACCTCTCCAGTGTAGTGGGGAGACAGATATCCCCTCTCCAGTGTAGTAGGGACACTGATGCTGATATCACTTCTCCAGTGTAGTACATGTAGTAGGGACACTGATGCTGATATCACCTCCCCAGTGTAGTAGGGAGACTGATGCTGATATCACCTCCCCAGTGTAGTAGGGAGACTGATGCTGATATCACCTCCCCAGTGTAGTAGGGACACTGATGTTGATATCACCTCTCCAGTGTAGTAGGGAGACTAATGCTGATATCACCTCTCCAGTGTAGTAGGGTCACTGATGCTGATATCACCTCTCCAGTGTAGTAGGGACACTGATGTTGATATCACCTCTCCAGTGTAGTAGGGACACTGGTGCTGAAATCCCCTCTCCAGTGTAGTAGGGACACTGATGCTGAAATCACCTCTCCAGTGTAGTAGGGGGACTGATGCTGATATCACCTCTCCAGTGTAGTAGGGACACTGATGCTGATATCACCTCTCCAGTGTAGTAGGGACACTGATGCTGATATCACCTCTTCAGTGTAGTAGGGAGACTGATGCTGATATCCCCTCTCCAGTGTAGTAGGGACACTGATGCTGATATCCCCTCTCCAGTGTAGTAGGGACACTGATGCTGATATCACCTCTCCAGTGTAGTAGGGACATAGATATCACCTCTCCAGTGTAGTAGGGACACTGATGTTGATATCGCCACCCCAGTGTAGTAGGGACACTGATGCTGATATCACCTCTCCAGTGTAGTAGGGACACTGATGCTGATATCACCTCTCCAGTGTAGTGGGGAGACAGATATCCCCTCTCCAGTGTAGTAGGGACACTGATGCTGATATCACTTCTCCAGTGTAGTACATGTAGTAGGGACACTGATGCTGATATCACCTCCCCAGTGTAGTAGGGAGACTGATGCTGATATCACCTCCCCAGTGTAGTAGGGAGACTGATGCTGATATCACCTCCCCAGTGTAGTAGGGACACTGATGTTGATATCACCTCTCCAGTGTAGTAGGGAGACTAATGCTGATATCACCTCTCCAGTGTAGTAGGGTCACTGATGCTGATATCACCTCTCCAGTGTAGTAGGGACACTGATGTTGATATCACCTCTCCAGTGTAGTAGGGACACTGGTGCTGAAATCCCCTCTCCAGTGTAGTAGGGACACTGATGCTGAAATCACCTCTCCAGTGTAGTAGGGGGACTGATGCTGATATCACCTCTCCAGTGTAGTAGGGACACTGATGCTGATATCACCTCTCCAGTGTAGTAGGGACATAGATATCACCTCTCCAGTGTAGTAGGGACACTGATGTTGATATCGCCACCCCAGTGTAGTAGGGACACTGATGTTGATATCACCTCTCCAGTGTAGTAGGGACACTGATGCTGATATCACCTCTCCAGTGTAGTGGGGACACTGATGCTGATATCCCCTCTCCAGTGTAGTAGGGACACTGGTGCTGATATCCCCTCTCCAGTGTAGTAGGGACACTGATGCTGATATCACCTCTCCAGTGTAGTAGGGACACTGGTGCTGAAATCCCCTCTCCAGTGTAGTAGGGACACTGATGCTGATATCACCTCTCCAGAGTAGTAGGGACACTGATGCTGATATCACCTCTCCAGTGTAGTAGGGACACTGATGCTGATATCACCTCTCCAGTGTAGTAGGGACACTGATGCTGATATCACCTCTTCAGTGTAGTAGGGACACTGGTGCTGATATCCCCTCTCCAGTGTAGTAGGGACACTGATGCTGATATCACCTCTCCAGTGTAGTAGGGACACTGATGCTGATATCACCTCTCCAGAGTAGTAGGGACACTGATGCTGATATCACCTCTTCAGTGTAGTGGGGAGACAGATGATATCACCTCTACAGTGTAGTAGGGACACCAATGTTGTCACCTCCCCAGTGTACTAGGGACACTGATATCACCTCTCAAGTGGAGTGGGGAGACGGATGATATCAACTCTCTGGTGTAGTAGGGACACTGATATCACCTCTCCAGTGTAGTGGGGAGACTGATGATATCACCTCTCCAGTGTAGTAGGGAGATCCGGGTTGAGGATAGGTCCTCAGCAAACAATGGGATTGGGTGGTAAGGCCATGTCACTGTATCCCAATTGCAGATATCGATGCTCATGATGTCAATCACTGGATTTTCTGGTTCTGATTTGATTACTTACAGACCGCTGTCATATAGCTGGAATAATGCTGATATCTCCTCTCCAGTATAGTGGGGACACTGAATGTCATTAAAATACATCATGTCTTCAAAAGTAATTGAACCAATAAGTATTTCTGATATGCAGCAGCCTAGCAAGCCTCAGATTGACAGCAGCCACTTATTGTTCTGTCAAGTACGGAGGATTGTAAGCTGTTTAGTAGATTAGATACCATGGACTGAACTATCAGTCTACAGGGAAGATCATACTATAGCTGTAGTGCATTCTGTACATATTAACCCTGGTTGATGCATGTCATCGGTCCCAATTGCGTGGATCGATGCTCATGATGTCAATCACTGGATTGTCTGGTCCAGACTCGATTATTTACAGACTGCTGTCATATAGCTGGAATATTGCTGAGTGTGGCGTTAAACAACAAACGTATTAAACCAGTGTTTTAAGAATTCTTATGGTGTGTATTAATATTTAATGACCTTGTAGTTACCTAGTTCTATTATTGTTAGTAAAGTAACATAAATACTTCCAAAGATTTGTTGGACTTCAGAGTTGTGACTTTACAGTGGTCAAAACTAAGCATGTGAAGGTGTCCTTGTATTCAACCTAAAGTGAAGGTTTAACATGAGTGAGTATGGTTTTAAGCCGCTTTTAGCAATATTCCAGCAATATCATGGCGGGGGGCACCAGAAATGGGCTTCACAAATTGTACCCATGTCGGGAATTGAACCCGGGTCTTTAGCATGAGGGGGCACAGGTGGCCCAGTCATCTAAGGTGCCACGATTCGCTGTGCAGAGTTGCATCCCTCGGGCACACCAGAAACCTATGATTGTGGGTTCGAATTCTGGTTCGCCCTAATTATGTTTCTAGGTTTGTCAGCGCCATACCCGTGCTTGTGGGTTTCATCGAAGTGATAAACGTTTTAGACCTGCATCACTTCGGACTTTCCTCCCACATTAAGCTGACACGCTGTGATATAACTAGAATAATGTTTAAAGCGGTGTTAAACCCAACTCACTCACTCACTCTTTGGCGTGACAAGCAAAGGCTATTAACCACTAGGCTACCCAACCGCGCCTGTTTAACATTTGGGGTTACCTAGATTGATGTCATTGCTTGTAAAATACTCCCCAAAAATATTCAAACCCCAATTAATTTCAATTAACTTGCGTACAGAAACGCATGCATATAATGGAAAACTCAAATGTATAAAAACAGCATGCATAAATACTCAGTGCAGCATTTTGGGCAAGCGTACAATGAAGTTAATTTCCGAAACACAATTACAGGCTAATTTACTTTCCGAGTCAAGCCTATAGTAAGAACCCTTATATACATCTTAAACCTTTTTTTTTTTCTTTTTTTTTTTAAATCTCAATAACCAATAGAGTGATGAATAGATGAGTGAAAAAATATTGGCTACCCAATGAAAATGTAATAACCCAATAAAAATGGAAACCTTTGAGTAAAAACTCAATAGCTCAAAAGGTTATCTGGAGCTCTGCAACTCTATCTTACACTTACTCATCTTCCCGAGGCAAGTGTGTCCACTAGCCTATATCAAGGCCTAGTTTCTACCCTTGCAACATCAAGGCCTAGTTTCTACCCTTGCAACATCAAGGCGACATTTCTTAACTCGACCCTGGCATTGATCACACGTTGTGCCCCTTGTAATTAAAAGGCGATATCCAATAAGATTTCTGTTCTTATCTTGTATACATTCACAAAAATGGCGACTACTATAGGCGATCGATCAGATATTAAAAACCTAAGCGATTTCACCTCTGACGCAAAAAAACTAGGCAATTATTGAGGAGTTAAAAGATAAAAACAAAACATTCGTGTCAACAAGGACAGGCAGTGGTAAGTCACTTTCATATGAAGGTCTACCAGTTGTGGATGTTGATTTTGTTAAACGTTCTCTGATTGGACTATCGATATGTGTGATAGTCAAATCATATTACGCTCAAGAAAAGTGGGCTTGATGTGGCAAGGGTGGAGACAAGACTTTGATAAAAAATAAGGCTATTGGACACTCTTACCCCGGGAAGATGACACTTACTATTTAAAACATTTATTAAGGTCAAATATTCAGATACATCTGCAGAAGTGTGCTTTTGAATCTGCAGTATGAGGTTATGTTTGTTTTACCTCCAGGGACCTAGAAGCTCCATTTAAGACCTCAACATCACATTGCCTTTGCTTGGTATGGGATAAGGGACGGTTGGGTAGTCTAGTGGTTAAAGCGTTCGCTCGTCACGCCGAAGATCCGGGTTCGAATCCTGACTTGGGTACAATGTGTGAAGCCCATTTCTGGTGACCCCCTCCATGGTATTGCTGGAATATTGGTATGAACTAAATGGTCTGATATCTATACTTTGGTGATTCTGAGGCAAAGTAGGTCTCCAGCACACAGACTTAGATTAAGGTTGTACGGTTACAAATACGTGTGACTGGCTGATTGTTTGTGGTTGATGCTTGTGCCATCATCTAATATTCACTCATTCACTCTTACATGTGTAATTTTCCTGAGCCGCATTGGCCCGCCTCCGTGGCCTAGTGGATAGAGCATTTGCCCGGAGAGCAGGTCAATGGTTTGATCCCCTGTTCCGTTATACCAAAAGACCTTAAAATATGGTACTTGTTGTTATCCTGCCTGGTGCTCAGCATTAAGGAGATTTAATGATGACTAGTCGGCTCGGAGTCTGTATATTGTGTTTGAGTGGGCATCTTAGTCTCCATGTCAAACTACAGCATTGTATCAGTGGGTTAGCACTGTGAAACTGGCATTAGTCTGGACAAGTACAAGCTGCCACACATGCACGCATGCATGCATGCACATTGCACATCGTTATTTATGTGCACTAATCTTAAACAAGACGTTTTTCAACCCTTTCACCTGTGGTGCATCGTATTAATTGTCCTTATCAGAAGATGTATTTGGAACACATTAAACACTTTTTTAACTGAACATGAAGAAAATTGTCATAGAAATGGTTAGAAAGTATCAAAGCATTTCAATGCTTCTGAAAGCTTGGTACCTACTTTCATTTGTGTAAGTCCAAACAATTTAGCATATTGTCACTTAAGTCACAATAAGTGATGAACCAAACCCATAAGTACAAACATAGGTCTGAGGTGCACTGGTTATTTTGGTCTCTGCTTTCAGCTTTCATTGTACCTAATTTGAAAAAAAGTGATAAAAACAGCGTTAGGGGAGTCCTAGAGCTCTTCTATAGTATTTGAATCTATACACCCCCTTAATCTTACATTCGGGTTATGGCAAGGCCCCTTTCAGGCTTGACTTTCATGCTTAATTTCAAATGCTGATAGGCGTATGAAGCTTACACACTGAATGGGTGAAAAACATGAAGAAGGCACAGAATTCTGATCAAACTAGACACCTCAAAAGAATAGGCCATGAGGGATTAATTATAGTACCATGAAAAGAATGGGGTGGTCCTGAACCTTTTTTTTAGTATTATTGGAACATGGCAGCCACATTGTCTCATTTCACTATTATTTGTTCCTGTAGCAATTTGATATGCAAACAGTACTGTGAAACAACTTAAGAACATCTTTTGAGGTTTTATCCTTATCTGTTTCAACCTATGCTTGTTGAGATTTATTTTCGTGGTCATGATATTGTTGCAAGTATAAAAGAAGTCAGTTAGGTCACAAAGTATTATGTTGCCATAAGTTTGCCTTTCCTACTTGCATGACTGAGGTGGTATTAACATTGCATTAACTTCCTTGCAGCTGATGCCCTTGATTCCAAAAAGGTGTACAACCAAGACAGAGATGAAGGTAGGTTTTGTTTCTAGGGTTAATTGTCATAGTTTCACATTTCAGGTACAATTTGGATTGCACTGAGTTGTGATTGGGGGATATGTTGCTACTAAGGCTGGCACAGAATACTTTCCTCTTGATTCGTGTATTTGCAGCAGTTTTACCCTCTTTAAAAGGAAGGGCTAGGTGGTATTTTTCCGGAGCACAACTTGAAAACTGTGAAAGACTTTCATCCAAACCTGGTACATGTATTAACTAAGGGCTGAAGTGGTGCCTTTTGCTATTTAGGGATTTTTCAAAATTTGATTTTCTCTGATTCCATGGAAACAAGTTAGACTTGTCTAAAGTTGCATAAAAGATGAAATAAGAGGTGACTAAAGTGATTGGGTGGTCAGACTCGCTGACTTGGTTGATGCATGTCATCGTATCCCGATTGTATGAATTGATGCTCATGATGTCAATCACTGGATTGTCTGCTCCAGACTCTATTTACAGACTGCCCTCAGAAAGCTGGAATATTGCTGATTGCGGCATTTGTTGTACTGCTCAAAGATGCAAGATCTATTGACTCCCCTGTACAGCAAGCTTCTGATCATGCTAAAATAGCCAAAAACTGATTTTGCACCTGCCTTTACGAGTTCTGTCCTTCCACATTTAGTTGTCATGCTGTGATACTGATCAAAGCGTTAAACCAAACTTACTCACCAACGGTAGGTACATCTTTGTTGAATATATGGCATAGATATTGCACATGGATAATAGTCTGTGACTTTATCAGCTAGTCCGAAGTCCCTGTCTGGTATATTTCTTATGGTCTAGTAAGATCAGCTTGTACTTGTCCAGTTACTAAGGCTCATATCTGAGAATAATGCCAAAATACATGTTGGGGCTAGTAGACTCAAACAGTTTTGACAGACTTTGAGGATTATTTTATCAATGTTACTACATTTCCAGAAACTTTGAGTTAATCACAATGTGATCATTCAACATCTGTTGATGCAGACTACATTTGGATCAATGGTTCTCTTCATTGTGTTGAACATGTTGAATTATTAGCATGATTTAAAGTACTAGCACGATTAGTTAATTTGGAAATTCATTGCCAATTCTACAACAGACTGCATTTCTAATTTGACATTGATCCCTTGAGATGATCTTATAAGGTCATGATTTCCCTTTCTTTGTCAAAACCTAGAAAAACAGTGGTGTGTTATTAGAATTTGGGATGGCTTCACTTATCATGATAGACCTTTGTTTGTATTGTAATTAACATTAAATATTGTACTCAATGAAGCATTAGTTTTTATGTATCACATGTCTTGTATAGTCAAAATAAATAACTCTTTATCAAGCGCAAGGGTCAACTGGACTAGACATTAAATTGCTTAATCAGCGAGCAACTGACCTTAGTTTTTGTCAGAAAAGACTGACATGACTTACTAAGTGAGTGTGCCTATCCTGAAATACGGGACTATATGGCTTGAGACTTGCACTGAGCGACAGCTGACTGACCGACAAGTATGGGTCGTACTCCACACCAGGTTGCTGATATTGCAAGCCACTGTTGTTGACACGTCATTATTGTTGTATGGGGTATGATATCCTTTCGAGCTGTTGTTATCAAAGATATTATTTTCAAAGGTTCTATGATGCCAGAATATGCCCCATGCTATCAACCAATGGTTTGATCACTTGATATGATAACCAGTTTGAGGCAGCAGTGATGGAAGACCTAAGGGATATTTGTTGACCCCATTTCGCAAATGGTGTCACTCACTTTCTCATTCCATTTTAATACTGCAGTGTTAATGGTTGGTATTCTATCACTAACTCAGTCCCTTTGTCAGAACCATAGTCTTTGAGGGGCTAAGTAAAAATAAACCCTTGTATAGTGCTCACGCTGTTTAGTTGAATCTGAAATGTGGAATAATCACACACACACACACACACACACACACACACACACACAGTGATTAGGGGGAGATGGGCATTCAATGAATAGCAAGGGCAGTTTGCTTTAATACTTAAATTATTGCAATATACATTGTACTCTTATAAGAAGTCTAGCAAACTCCTTTTTACATACAGATTGTATAATTTTTTTCTTTATTTTTTTCAAACAGTAATTATGCTGAAATGAATATAATGACATAAAAAACATGTTTCTCTTTGGCTGCTAAATTTTTAATGAGATAAATCTTGCAAAACCAGAACAAGTTTCCATCAGGGCAAATATCTGGTTTACTTACAGTGTGTGTGTGACACCTCTAATTTCTGCAGCATCCACATGCCATTTCTTTGAAGGTCATGTGCCAGCCTTTAAGTTACTTATAATTTTATTGATTTTCTATCACCATGGCAACTTGATGGTATTAACCTGAGCTGCCTGATAGTGCTATTAATATTTATGACATGAAAACAAAATGCAAACACCTCTTGGCCTGCTCGTTGATCTGTGGCTATCAAACCTGTATGCTTGGACAGTGTAGTGTCATGTGTCATGTGTCATTCTAGAATAGTCTTCTTATTTTCCAGCAGGTGAAAAGCTTTAGGGTATAACTCTAGGCTAAGAATTAGATAAACTTATACATTTATGTATGTTTAATGCAGGAAATCATAATCACCCTTTTCCCTTAATTTTCATTATGAATGTAGTAAGATTTTCTTTTGGTAAGATAATTATATTAAGGTAGCAACATTTGCAGGAAAGCCCAGATGAAGGTGACATAAACTGCCTGTGCTGTAGAATGATTGATACCTTGTTGAGTAGAGTAGTGAGTCATCACATGTTTCTTTTGGAAAACAAGTCTGGCATTGGGGGAAATAGCATCATATTTTCATCTGAATCATATAGACGATGAGGATTGGACAACATAGGTTTTTGATTTCTGTCAAGATTGTGAATTTTCTCTCTTCTGAAGCATGGTACACATGTTATGTCTTTGCTAGAGGAGAAACACTGTGTAAGATTGACTCGAGTTGGTTGTATATAACAACTGCATGGGACGTTGCTCATGATATGAATCACCAGCTAGTGTAGTCCAGACTTGAAAATTTCCACCTGCTGTGACACATAGCTTGACTGCTGCTGTGACAAATAGCTTGACTGCTGCTGTGACAAATAGCTTGACTGCTGCCATGACACGTGGCTTGACTGCTGCCATGACACGTGGGTTGACTGCGGCTGACACGTAGCTTTACTGCTGCTGTGACACGTAGCTTGACTGCTGCTGTGACACGTAGCTTGACCGCTGCTGTGACACATAGCTTGACCGCTGCTGTGACACGTAGCTTGACTGCTGCTGTGACACGTAGCTTGACCGCTGCTGACACGTAGCTTGACCGCTGCTGTGACACGTAGCTTGACTGCTGCTGTGACACGTAGCTTGACCGCTGCTGTGAGACATAGCTTGACCGCTGCTGTGACACGTAGCTTGACTGCTGCTGTGACACGTAGCTTGACCGCTGCTGTGACACGTAGCTTGACTGCTGCTGTGACATGTAGCTTGACCGCTGCTGACACGTAGCTTGACCGCTGCTGTGACACGTAGCTTGACTGCTGCTGTGACACGTAGCTTGACCGCTGCTGACACGTAGCTTGACCGCTGCTGTGACACGTAGCTTGACTGCTGCTGTGACACGTAGCTTGACCGCTGCTGTGACACGTAGCTTGACTGCTGCTGTGACACGTAGCTTGACTGCTGCTGTGACATGTAGCTTGACCGCTGCTGACACGTAGCTTGACCGCTGCTGTGACACGTAGCTTGACTGCTGCTGTGACACGTAGCTTGACCGCTGCTGACACGTAGCTTGACCGCTGCTGTGACACGTAGCTTGACTGCTGCTGTGACACGTAGCTTGACCGCTGCTGTGACACGTAGCTTGACTTGACCGCTGCTGTGACACATAGCTTGACTGCTGCTGACTTGTGGATAGGACATGGAGGACCTGTGTTTTTCCTGGGAGCAAATGCATTAGGTCATTTTCATGATTTTGTAAATTTTAAAAGGACATTCCGCAATATATTTAATTAATTTGGAAACCATCTTTGATCCATTTGGGACGACAATCCACCCATGTCCTACAACATGAACCTGTATGAAAGTGTAACTCTGAATCAGTGATCACCTTGGGAGGTAAAGGTCTCCTCTTTGTCATTGATTTGTAAATACTTTTAGAGATTGTCAATGTTTGTATGCAGTACCTTCTAACCTTACATGAACTTCAATCTCATTAAAATCAGATCTTAGTTTTACGCTACGGCTAAACAAAGATCTGAGGACATCCCATTACGGGTCACGTCAGAATGATCTTTCATCCAACCAATCAGAGTGTCGCTTAACAGATCATGAAAATCACACACGGAATGTGTTTTCTAATTGTACAACCTTGAAATATTTAACCGAGGATATTCCGAACGACAGTTACAGGTTTTATGATTATATCCACACAATATAGGCCATCTATGAGCCATTCCAGAATGTTCTTTTTATCAGTTTTAAAAATTTTAATCGAGAATACGTCAAAATATGTTTCAAAGAGTAGTCGCCAGTTTGAAACTAGTGTCTTAAAGCTCAAGAAAGCTGCTTTCTGATTGGCTAATGTCGAGTTCTTGTCAGTCATTTGATTGATCGGTCAAAGTTCGCGAAAGGTCGTTCTGACGTGAACCCTAATTGGATGTCCTCAGATGTTTGTTAAGCTGTATCTGATTTTAATGAGATTGCATGAACTTCAGCATATTAATGTCAATGCTGACGGTAACATACAATAAGGTGCTCATCTGAAGTCATGGTATCATATTTAGTGACATTATCAAATTTTTCTCAAAATGTTTTGAAAGTATTTATATGTTTCAAAATAAACAAAAGTCTGCTAATAAGAGACCTGTAAATTTCAGGAAGGACTGGCGACATGTATTTGTGGACTACCACTTTCACATTACGTAGATGGCAATTCCGCTGAAGTCATTTTTTTATTGGCAAGTGAAAATAAATACAAATTTCATACCCTGACTTAGGATGATATGTCATTGGGAGTTCTACATGTGATGACTATGCTTGTCGTAAGAGGCAACTAACGGGATCAGGTGGTCAGTCTCGCTGACTTGGTTGACGCCAATCACCGTATCCCAATTGCGTGGATTGATTCTCATGATGTCAATCACTGGATTGTCTGGTCCAGACTTAATTATTTACAAACCGCTGTCATATAGCTGGAAAGTTTCTGAGTTTAGCGTTAAACAACAAACAAACATGTTTTTAGCGGGCCAGAGCTGTTTTAGATGAGATTCTTATCATTTATCTCCTGAAACCCTACAACCACATTTCAAGTTGTTACCATCATGTTTTGGGGGGCATGGATGTCCGAGTTGTCTAAGTGCTCTAATATAGGCGTGCCGGAATCTAGATGGTGGGTTTGAATCTCATATTTGCCCCATTTATGTTCCTAGGTTTGTCAGCACCATATCCATGCTCATACTAGTTATAGATTTTGCCACAGAAGTGGTAAAAGTCTTAACATCTGCATCACTTCAAGCTATCCCCCAACATAAAGCTGAACCTCTGTGAGAAAAGTGAAAACACTCTGTAAACAAAACTCACTCACTCACTCATGTGCTGACCTGGCTTTTACATGTTGAGGTGCACGGGTGGCCCAGTCGTCTAAGGCGCCGCGATTCGCTGTGCAGAGTTGCGTCCCTTGGGCACGCCAGAAACCTATGATTGTGAGTTCGAATTCTGATTCGCCCCGATTATGTTCCTAGGTTTGTCAGCACCATACCCGTGCTCATGGGTTTCACCGAAGTGAAAGTGAAGGTCCGAGACCTTCGGGCTTTCCTCCCACATGAAGCGGACACGCCGTGATATAACTGGAATACTGTTAAAAGCGGCGTTAAACCCAACTCACATCACATCCTACATGTTGAACAATACAGGGCCTGCTGGTCTGTCTTTGACAACCACAGACTAGTCCTCGCCGAGTTACATAGGTATTGATTCAGCAGCCACGCCACCAGTTTACTGCTTTTTGGAACTTAATTTCCTGAACAGAACTGAAGATAATATTGATTTTAGTTGAACACATTCATTATCTGCGACTGGTTTGTGACCATTGTAGATCAGATTTAACAGACACATGTCCCAGTTGTTTTTGAAGCTGGACTCTGGTTGGCCTACTATGTGGTGCCAAGGTGTATCTGACAGTAGTAACGTGTGGTGACTGCGATATGTGAGTCTATGTGGGTAAGATTGATTAGCGAATGTAGTGCAGTGTTAGGAAGGATCAATGGGGGAAATTACATCATTACTATTATTAGGTGGCACTTTTGCTTAGGTGACGATATTCTTCCTAGTAGGCTGAAATGAGGCAGAACCTTCAGTATCTGTTCTTTGCGTTGTGACAGATCAATCATTTTTTATCAATGGGATTAAGTACTTGACAAATTGTTTTAGTTCTTGGTTTCCTTTTTCTTTAAAACAATGATTTTAAAGTCAGATTTTTTTTAAATCCTTAGATTTTTACAATAATTTTGTGAATTTATTTATCCAATTTTTGTCACAATGTTTGGGTTGTCATCTCTGATGTCAAAGAAATATAATTCCATTTGATAGATATTGATGAATTTTGAAAGGAATTGCTTGTCATTGCAAGGAAGCATCAGCTCGAAAACCAGCTTTACCTAGGCTTGAGGGTATAGTGAAACCTAATGGATTCTCAAGCTGTCAGGGTGATGTATTTTATATCACGTTTCAGCCTAGGACAGTGCTAGATTTTCCTGGTTAGCTTCAACACCTGGACCCATTGATACGGGTTATATTCCAACACTAGATAAGACTGCAAAATTGTGTGCATTGTCAAGAGTAACAGGAAGTTTTGTGTTATTACATGGCTAAGGATCTGCACAAACTACTTTGTTCCAACCCATTGCTTAACTTTGAATAATTGAATAGATAAAAGGATTAAATTGACACCATTGAGAATCAATGTCTGATAACATTTCATTTATATACGATATGTATGATAATCATGTTTTAGTTCATCGGAAGCATTCATTGCTTGGTTGCCCAATTCTAGGAGGTAAAGGACTGGAGGAAATCATGATACTCAACATCTCGAAGATCTTCCATTTATACTTTTATTCCATTTTCCATATGCTTAAAATAGCATTGACATTATGGTAATGCACATTGATAGGAGTCAATTACGATGGAACGCTAGCCACCTCTCTGCAGTTGATTTCTCCATGATATGTCTGTGCACTGATATGAAGACTGGTAATGGGGACTAATGTCTGTAATGGCTGCTGTCTGTCTTCTGACCTACTAAAGCATCAGCTGTCTGCCTGGGACATGAGTGAGGGAGAGCGCGTCTGACCTTCCTGCTGTTACTGATGCATGTGGGTCACAGTAGGCTAATACTACCACAGCTTGGGTGGGTCTTTTGGGGGGATACACCTGGCATGGCTGGAGCTGGATGACCTGGACTTTCTAGGGGGCTGACTATACTCCAGCAGAGTCCATCTTAAAACCAGCTTCATTCCCCCCCAAGGAAAAAAATAGTCCTGTTACCGTCACTGATGTTGGATTGGGATGGTGTTACTAAAAATTGAAATTGAGCACCTGAGTAAATATGTACAATTATAAGATGATTTTCAAGTATGGGATGGAAATGATTGACTATGTCAGCTCTGTCAGTGGAACATGGGAGAAATCAGTGGCGTGTATTGAAATCAATTGAGCAGAACGAGAGACAACACAAAGGCCTGGGTGCTATGGTGCAGTGTGGTGAGGCTGGGTTGGCGGCAGTCCAGCAAGCAGGGACAGCTGGTCCCACACAAAGACAGGCTACACAAGGGAGTGACAACCCTGGGGTACCTGCCTGCCCAGATGTTGTACTCCCTGCTAGGGTGTGATTGAGAGTCATGCATGGCCTGATTGATGAGGCCCTCTTGAGGTGCTCCTTCCTTGGCCACAGTGTGAAACTCTTGTACAGGCCTCATTGACGAGGCCCTTTTGAGGTACATCCTCATTGATCGTAAAAGCTATCCGTGGCCTAACTGATGAGGCCCTCTTGAGGTGTCCCTTCTTTGGCCTCAGTGAGGGCCAGACATGAGGCCCTCTCGAGGTACATTGTTGGTTATTGACAAGCAGAGCATGATTGTTGGGGCCCTGTTTTGGTGCTTTCTCATTGGCCATTGTGTGAGAGCCTGGCATGGCCTGATTGCTGAGGCCCTGTTTAGGTTCTCCAAGGCAAGTATGTTAATGCCAGGCAAAGCCTTATTGCTGTCATCTTGAGGTGCTTACACAATGACCAGGCTGTGACAGCCCTGACATGGTCTGATAGCAGTCACCTGTTCTTCCATTCCATACCATTTGATGGATGGTTGCTAGGGTCCTGATAGGATTGTCGCAGTGATTTTGCCATGAATCGGTTGACTCCACCTGAGTCAGTTTTCTTGTGTGCTAATGAAAAAGTAATGGCATGTTAGATGTGTTTGTTTTTGATGTTATCCCTGCAGGCTAGTGAATATTTCAGATTAGACTTCATCCATCTGACATCACTATGCTTTCCTGATGCTAGAGTGCACAGTGAGCTTTGGGGTAATGGGTGGCCCAGTTGTCTAAGGCGATGCAATTTGCGTCTCTTAAGCATGCTTATTTTTAGATGTTTATTTTTGCTAGAAACCTATGATTGTAGGTTTGAATCCCATGTTTCTAGGTTTGCCAGCACCATACCTGTGCTTGTGGGTTTCAAGTGGCAAAATAACCGCAAATAACACCTTCAAATCATCATCCAGCCAAATTCACTCATATGTTATTTGGTACTTGTTAAAGACAATATTTCACTTGTCTGCAGATAATGGCAACAAGTAAAATTTTCTTTGTCTCCACTCTGCTGATAATAGTCTGTATATCGAGACCAACATGGTCTGAGATGATTCCAATAACAAGCACAGGCAAACTGATTCAAAGGTTTTCACACTGACATCATCAGTACTGTGAACATGAGAGAAGTTTGGTAATTCTTATCCACACGTAACGTTGTCCAGGTTATGGGCCTGGCCTACAGGAAGCTGCATTTCCTGATTATTTATATACAAAAATTCCCTGGGTACAGTTTCTATATATGTGACCTTAAGTTTCTATACATTTGCAAGGATATCTGATCGAAAGTTACACTCACCCATTAGTCACAGTCAGTTTGTTAAATGTTAAAGGTACCCTGGGGGGGTTGTAAAATTTCAGGCTTTTTGAGAAAGTAAATGATTTGGTTAATTTCTACCACTGATGTGGCCTTAAATATTACAAATAAACTTTTTAGTATTGCCTTGAGTGAAATGGTGATTGGTGTTGAGTAAGTTGTGTAATTACACCTCACTATGATCAGCCGAATGTCATAGTGATGTAAATTCTGCAAATACATGTAGCTTGAATTGTGGTTCATGTGGGAAAATTAAGATTGGTGAAATTCAGGAAAAGTTAATCGGTAGACAAATGTTTTCAGAACAAATTGTATTTTCGGCCCTTATCACAAAACAAGATATTTATGTCTGTCAGGGAAGCTGTATTATGTGAAGTCGTTCAAGGAAATAATTCTTCTACCTGTGATGGTGAATTTATAATCCTGTATGGAAAGTTCATTTGATCAAAGTTTATGAAGACGATTTTCACAGTATGCATATCCAGTGCCACAAGGACTATATGATAAAGGAATTAATGTAACAGTTTGTTTGTTGTTTGACGCCACACTGGGCAATATTCCAGCTGTATGACGTCAGTCTGTAAATAATCGACTCTGGACCAGACAGTCCAGTGATTAACGTCATGAGCATCGATCCACACTGTTGTGATACGATGAGAACCATCAACCAAGTAATGTAACTAACAGCTTATACTGAAGAGCTTCTGACATGTTTAGTGTTGGAATGTGTACATATAAGGTATCATCTCTGAGTTACAACTGGTATCTTGTCTGTCTTCATTAACAGGCCAGAGAAGGAAGCGTGTGACAGCACGACAACAACGAAGACGACGCAGGAGCGTTTGTATGTTGTGTTACACGAGCAGTTGACCTTCAAGCCCACCCAATTTATTTTTTATTTTTTGACAGTTCTGCTGTTTCTCCAGATTCAAGCTGGGCTGTATGTTCATCATTGTTGTTTCATGCGATAGTTTATTGTTCATCGTCATAGTTACATGTTACATTTTGGTTGTTGTACTAATATCCATTGTTGTTTTATAAATGAATAGTGTTAAATTTATGTATTAAATGTATGTTTTGTAAAGCAATTTGCATAATCTTAGGGTCACTGCACGTTAGAAAGAAAGAACAATAACAGTCATGTGAGAACGTATACTTATATTTGTCTGACTATGCTGTTTGGCATTGACAGTGATTCTCATTGACAGACTTTGGTAATTTGAATAGTGCAAGGTCAGTTGTCTGTGATTCTGACAAGATTTCACAAATGTTCACAATTCATTATGGATAGCACCTTTATTGATAGTACATATAGTCTATGTTAACATGATTATGTCATAACAATGCCTTTTAACAGTTACTTGTGCCAAAGACCAAGTGTAAAAAAACCTATTTTCCCTACCAAGTGAGAACAGATGATCATAGTCCATATACATATTATCACTAAAATCTGCAGAAATGACACAAAAATACAGATTTTGCAAGCAGGCTCAATTGTATTTGGCACAAACTGCGAGTTATCATTATCACCAAGCTTGTGTGTGTCAGTGACTTTAGTTTCCAATGGTGTACATTTCTTGAACATAAAACACTGGCTGTATTCTCCTTTCTCTGTAAAAGTGTTTGAGATAAACACATCATGATGATGATGATGATGATGATGATGATGATTCACTCTGGTTTCAGTTCACTTATTGTCCCCTTTGAAATGTTTCCTAATATGAGATTAATTTGATCACTAAGTTTTGTTGTATCAAAGGAAAGCCCAGTGTACTTTGCTCTGTTTGTTTAGTTGTGATCGTACATGAACAAACATGTCAGTAGTCCAGGGACAGGTCAGAGGTCATGTGACATGCCCATTGTGTCCCCAGTTCGTCATTAAACAAAGACCTTCAGGGTCGGAGACGTTTGCGTATCTGTGATATCAATCGACATATTGACCCAATAAATATGTGATCTTTAATTCAAGTTTTCGAAAGTAAATTTGAATATTCATGAATAGAAATTGTTATGTAAGGCTTAAAGTATTAAGAGATTTAAGAAAGCTTCTTCTTTTTTCATTTTCACACAGAATAAAAGCTGGTACGGGATTTTAAATCTTGAAGGAGATGTGGACATCAAGCACACTAATAAAACTGGTGAAATATCCGACCAACATGATTGGTGATAGAGATTCTTCAAGAGCCCATTTATTTTCTGGCGGCAAATTTTGTGTTTCAAGAAGCAAAAGAACATCACAGATTTTTGGAGAAAAAGATGAATGAATGTTTCAAGATACTGCAGATGATTAGTGATTATCCTCATATCAGACCAGATAGATATTAGCAGGCATATTTAAATGCAGATTGCTTAGGAGTTATTCATGCAGTTTTGTTGAATCAATACAGTGTAGGAGAAATTCCTTCCCATGATGCTCGTCTCTGATGGGGCCCTCGTGTATTACACTGATTAGTACAGAGATGAAGGTCACGGCGACATCACTCATAGTCATTGTTGGATGTGGCTTGCAATACTCATCAGTTCAGTTTGTGCTCACGTGAAATGGGCAAAGAGCCAAATTGATAGCAAGATTTAGTTTTGGTGGAGGATATTTGTTTAAATAATTAATTATTTAAGGAATTTGAATTCTTTTCTTGAGACATTTGTGGCAGGCAATGTTTCTTCTTCTTTTTTAAGTTTTAAATGGAATTGCTTAAGATTTAGGATGGTGCTACGTGGAATGAAACCTCTGCTCATTAACAGTGAATTTTTACGGAAACAGTTCAGCAAAATACAGGATTGTTGTTTGCCTTTGAGGCTCAAGCAAATTGTGTAGAAGTATCTTCCTTCTGAAAAAAACAATGTGTGATTTGTGAAACCATGTTGGACTTATAGCTTTATCATGGGTTGTATAAGGATAAAATGATCAGCTCTTTTAATGATAAAACAGATGTCTCTTACAATTTTTATTCCCAGGCACGAAGTGGGGCAGGGAATATAGGAAAAGAGTTACATATGTACCTGGACATAATCTCAAATGAATTCAAAAATTGGTGTTGCAAATTTGTATATTACAGAGTTATGGCCCTTGCTCCTTGCTTTTCAACTGAGTGCATAATGTGTGGGCAATGTTTTGTCAGAAACTACCGAAGTAACATGAATCTAAGAGATACTTGTCATGACTGAGTTGAAAATTGGTCGGTTTAATTAATATTTATCCCCCTGGCATATAATGCGGGGGGATATAGCGATCAGCCAGTCCGTCTGTCCGTAATCATTTCCTTTTCCGGGGCAGAACTCGAAAACAATTCAGTGTATTTGATCGAAACTTGGCAAATCTATCAGTCACATACTGAAGTTGTGCCTTTTGCTATTTAGGAAAATTAGAAATCTTTATTTTTTACGTTCACATGGCAACAAGTTGGATTTAAGTTTTGATATAGGGTGGGTTCACTTATGGAGTATAACAAATAAACTGTTAAATATTTCCTTGCCAAATATTGCATGTCTATATATAAAGCACATACTGAACTGGTGCTATTTGATAAAAAGGAGTTTTAGAAATGTTTATTTTAGAATTTCCATTGCAGCTATTTTGACATTGGCTAAGACAAATGTTGGGTCAGTTACCTGGTTTAGGACCATAACAAGTTCAAATGGGCGGGGGATATAGATGACTTCGTTGACTATACGCTTGTTTAGTTGTTGTTTCTTGTAATTTGTCATTTGTTAGCATAAAAAAGTCCCACAGAAACACACTTGTTTTACTTTCCATTTTATATGGATGCGACCATGGTGGATCTTTTCTGGGTAAACAATGTATGCTTCTTCAAGAACATTCAACTCTTGACTCAATACATACAGAATTGCACATCTACTTATGGTTACTTTACAGACAGCTGCCGGGGGGATATGTCATCTTTCTGATGACTCTTGTTTAAAGTATTTCAAGTATTATACAAGTTATTTTTTCCAGGAAAGGGGCCTTTTGTGTGTATTAATTTCACATATAATCAGACATAAAGCGGCTTTAGTGCAAATCTCTTCTTAAGGCTTTATAGGACTTTTTTTTTAAGAGCTTTTGTTCACTACTATATGAATAAATACAATTCTGATGTGCCCCATGGCAGGGGTAGTGATAACGCTGTTTTCTTGTTTATTTTATATTAGATAATGCATGTTAATTGTCCCAGTAGTGGATTAATGTTTGCTCAGAAAGGTGTAATATCTGTAATACTATACTCTCTGTGTATGACTAGATAGTATGGGAGACATAGGCCATTTATTGAGCAATATATTTGATCCAAATATTTAAACTTGTCACCTGAGAAACGTGATTAGATGAATCAGATCCTATCATTGGATAGTTGTGGTTGAAGTGTTTCGTTATCAGGCTGGGGTCAATCTCCACATGGCTTCCATGTATGGAGTCCATTTCTGGTGTTCCCTGCTGTGATACTGCTGGAATATTGCTAAAAGCAGCATGAACCCAAAGTCACCCACCCAAATACCATGGTTGAAGATTATAACCACTGTTTCAGTTCTGAAATATATACAATTCTGAAGCCCATGGAAACATTTTATTCTTGCTGCCTGGGAATTATTTCAGGAGTATGGTTGTCTCAAACCAGGTTGTTGAGGATGTGAGATACTGTACATGTGTGTTAATGTATGTGACCTTTACAAACCTGTCTACATGCTCCCAACCGCCTATGAACTGGTGTCTGTTATCTTAGATTGACTTGATGTTACCCCTCTTGTTGCTCTCATAACACCTCGCCTGAAACATTTAACCCCAAAAGCACAACCAACTTCACCGGTCAAATGTTATCTGTATCATGAAGGTTTCTTCATAGCTAACAAGCCAAACATAATGATTTGATTGGTTGGTATTTATTTGAATTTTGGAATTGGTAGAGCAAGGAAGAAAATGGTAATAGGTGTGTTATTGATTGTAAAATTTAGTATTGTTACATAGACTCAAAAGTATCACGAAATATTGATTAATAACATTAATTATTGTGTATGTACAGATAAAATTTACCTATGTGACCAATTTAATGCTAAATGTGAACCGATACATTAAATGTTTAAAATTATAAAATAAAATATATAGCTTTCTCTGGCAGTGAGTTATTAATAGAGTATTTGCAATTTGTATCGATACTGCATCGATATTTAAAAAAATTATTGATGCATTGATATCATGACATCCCATGACATGCACTTGTACCGAAGTATCGCATAAAGATGTTGTAATCCATAAATCACTGTTAACACTATGTTTTTGTGATGTCACAATCGGTGTACCTCTCTGTACATATCACAATTGATACAATATCTTGTGTCATTTTTGTATGACAATTTCCATGTTCCATACAGCCATATGTATTGTTAGCTACAGTATTTCATGAATAAGTGATACAGACATGGTGGTATCTTTGGTATAATATTGGTTTACTCGCTTGACTTTAACCAGAATTAATCGATGTTGAATATTCGTTCAGCTTCTACTAGTTCTAGTATTCCAAGGGACCTCCTGATTTAGGTTTCTACTGAAATGATTTACATCAGAATTTATAGGAATTTTTACCAGCCAACAAAATACCTGAACCTAGCACACTTTGGCAACCACTGTTAACTCTGCTCTTAATGAATATATTACAATTACATTTTTCTCTCATGTTGATGCTGATTTAGTAAAAGTTTGGTCTGCGATTCGATCTATAAATATTATGACACTGGTGTTTACTTTTAGCTGTGGAAAGTCCCTTAATGGCTCAAGTTTTGTATGAAGCATTTCAATAATAATGTTGACTGTTTCCATGTATGTTCATACTGATAACTGATCATATGTCCCAGGCACCCCATTGCTAGTCGTTAGAGGCAACCACATTGGGAACACGTTGGCTTACGGGGTTAGAATGGGAACCTGTCAACCTATGCTGGTTGTAAGAAGTGAGTTAATGGAACTGGTTGTCAGACACACTGAAAAAAGGCATGTCAATGTATCCAGGTGGCATAGATCATAACATCAATTACAGGATTGTCTGGTCCAGAAATGATTATTTACAGGCTGCTGTCATATAGATGGAATATTGCTGAGTTCACTGTTCAACAACAAACACATTGCCACTGATCAGGGGGCATGGAGGACAACCCCTATGACAGACACTTTTTTGCTCATATCCCATATTATGTTTCTAGGTTTGTCTACACCTTACTTGTGCTTTTGGGTTTCACCAAAGTGGTAAAAGTCTGAGACATGCATGATTTCAGGCTTGATTCCAAGCTGACATTGCCGTGATTTGACTCTTTTACCAAGTGTCCATCACTGTTGGGTATTTTTCATATTTGGTATTGAGTATATCTTAGTTATGTCCACCTTAAATGAATGCAATGCAATATTTTTTTCAGACTTGCCCTCACTTTTTATCCATGTTGTTGATATCACCCATGACTTGTTACAGTTGATATGGATGTGGGAGATGAAGAGGAGGAGGAGTCACCCCCGCCACTGCCGCCACAGCAGTCACCACAGCCAACTGAGGAACAGCAGCAGGACAAACAGTCTGAGAAACAGTCTGAGAAACAGTCTGAGAAACAGTCCGACAAACAGTCTGAAAAACAGTCTGAAAAACAGCCTGAAAAACAGCCTGAAAAACAGTCTGAAAAACAGCCTGAAAAACAGTCCGAAAAACAGTCTGAAAAACAGCCTGAAAAACAGTCCGAAAAACAGCCAGAGAAACCGTCTGACAAGCAGACAGAGAAACAGACGGGGTCAGAGCAGCAGCTACCAACAGAAGGATCAATGGAGACATCCTCAGATAAGACCGACAACAAGTCCGAGAATTCAGAAAAATCTGAGAAGAACGACAAGTCCCAGGTGACCGAGAAGCAGAGGCACCAGCTGAAGCACCGAGAGTTGTTCCTGTCGCGGCAGGTGGAGACCCTGCCAGCCACACACATACGAGGGAAGTGTGTTGTCACACTACTCAATGAGACAGAGTCCCTGCTTTCATACTTGAATAAAGAAGTGAGTAGATTCAGACCTTAGCTATTTAGTAAGTCCCCATCCAGCCCTCCTGGTATTTACAGGGAAGTAGCCTGTGTGGTGTATCGTCTATGATCTTTTTCCTTATGATGTAATCAGGAAGTTCTCCAGGTTGTCAGATTGTAAGAGTGATTTGTTTCATATCTTACACTGATATATACACAATCCAGCGTACACCTTTGTCCTGTGTTAGGAATGGATACAAGATGAGTAGGGAAGTCAGGCTTGGTTACTTTGTTGACTGCATGTCATCGTATGTTGTAGGATGTTGCTCATTATATCAGCCATTGGTTTGTATGGTCCAGATTCAATATTTACAGACCGCCTCGATGAGTCTAGAATATTTCTGACTGTTGCATTCAGCCACATTTACTTACCGCCTTTCTGTACTTTGTTTAAGATATGCATTACTTTAGAGTGGGTTATACTGCTCTGTATTGTGTATATGTAGATATGAATAATGTCCATCCTGATAAATGAGACGCTATTAGGTGGTGGTTTCTGACGGCCCCTGTCGTAGTATCTCCTCTGTTAATACCACTGGCTTTTCATTAGGGCTGTTCCGATTTCACTCGCGTATTCGGTGAATCGAACTGTATCCATTCATGAATTGAATTTGTTATTCATGGTCACTAGAATTGAATATTTATAAATATGCAGTCATATGCATTTACATACCCTGACCCTTAAAATATTGATAAGAACATATCGTATCATATATGCATAGATTTCTTCAAAGACAACACAACACTGACAGTATTGTGGTCACTGGTCATTGTCACATTTGAGCAGATACTAGTACGTGGATAAGTTTAGTATATAAATGTATAATAATTTAATGATTAACAAACCATTATGTTTTCTACTGCCACATGTTTAACCTCGTATATACTCTTCTCTGACTTTCTTCGTTTCTTTCCAGGATACCTTTTTCTACTCACTAGTCTACGACCCACAGCAGAAAACCCTCTTAGCAGACAAGGGGGAAATCCGAGTGGGCTCCAAGTTTCAGGCAGAAATTACACCATTATTAAAAGAAGGTAGGTACTTCCAGATATTCAACAGCAACACAAATCATGTCTTTTTCATCCTCAATTGTCAGTTTGTAACCTGCCCATTAGATGTATAAGGCTGGGAAAGTTTGTCCTTAATGCTGTTCGCTTTCATCAATGAGATGTAATTAATGTCGGGGCAAACTAGGCCCCCAGTACCACAAGTCTGTGATGAGAGTGGGCATTGGGTGCTTGCATTGCACCACCTGGCTGTTGTGTGTCAGTGTGTCTTCATCAGCAATCAGTACTGTCAGAAAAACAATTGTTAGTTGCATCCTGACTGGGTGTCATCTTGTCCCAACATCATGGATTATTGCTAACTGACCCCTGAAGATCTGGGGAAGAATAGATCTTCAGCAACCCATGTTTGCCGTAAAAGGCGACTATGCTTGTTGTAAGAGGCCACTAACATGATAAGGTGGTCACGCTCGCCGACTTGGTTGATGCATGTCATCATATCCCAATTGTGTGTATCGATGCTCATGATGTCAATCACTGGATGGTCTGATGGAGACTTGATTATTTACCGACTGACGTCATATAACTGGAATATTGCTAAATGTAGTGTTAGACAAACCAACAAAATATTTGCTTACAATTGTGACATTGGTTTTGTCTGGCCTAGTTTGCAAGCTGTTGTTACCTGGCTGTGACAGATATATGCAATGCAATGGCAGTTTATTTATATTTTTAACAAGCTAATTTTAATTTTCTGTCTTGATCACTGCATGATCTCATCATGACTTGCGTCATTGTAGTTTCTACATGCAAGATAAAAACTCAGTTGTTGATGTACTTCCTGTGTCAGTGCGTGTTAACAACAGGAATAATACAGAATTTTAATTCAGATTACTGTTGTTTTCAGGTGAAAAAGATGGTCGTGTCATAGCTGATCTTGAAGATTTAATATGGCAGCCTGAAAATGGATTAGCAGAAAAAGAAGTAGATCAGTTTAACATTATTTCCAGGTATGCTATTCAGCAGTGATACTTGTCACTTATGGTTCATCCCTGCCAGGGAATGATGGGTTCTTTGATTGTCTTACTCAAAATACCAGTGAGGTGTGTTGAACTTTGTACATCGATTCATCTGTTACATATTCATTCAAGTGTCACATCCCTTTCTTGCTTTTTTTGTCTATGATGCACTCAGCATTTTGTATACACAATAGCATGTTTTAAATGATTAAGGTAGATGTTACTTCTGCTTATCCCAATTTGTAATAATATAAAATAATTCAGTTGTTAAAATCCTCAAATTGTAACAATACAGGATAAGTATACAAATATAACAAATATTTAGATTTGACTAAAATGCCATTTGTTCCCAGCAAGATCACTGATATTGTTGCTTCTTTGCGCAGATTTGCTTGCTCAATGGCACTCCCTCCCTTTTCAAATTGGCTCATTCTTCATCACTATTACAGGTCAGTGGGTACATTTGCAAGAGCTCTGGACTGCACCAGCACAGTTCGCCAACCTAGTCTACACATGAGTGCAGCTGCTGCGTCCAGGGACATCACACTCGTGAGTTACTTCCCTTGTACACAACTATAGTCTGTATATTCATATTGTTACATCCATGTGCTATTCCTGAAATGCTTAGAACATTATGCAATTTGAACATATGTTGGTTGAATATGTCACTGCATGTTTCCTACCCAGCTTTTGATAGGGATACTGTTATTTTTCTTACTGGGAACAACCCACTCATAGAATGTGTGATTATGTTTATATTTATTTGGAATGAAGCTGTTAATGTTGGAGTACTGAATACTATTCACGTGACATCTGCCAGAAATTAGTTACTCAAAATATTCCTACCAAGAGTTGGTATCTTTATAGAAGTAGAGACCAGTGAAGATCTGGGGTAGACTAGGGTTTCAGCAACCCATCCTTGCCATAAGGCGACTATGCTTGTTGTAAGATGCGACTATTGGGATCGGGTGGCCAGGCTTGCTGACTTGGTTGATGCGTGTCATTGATCCAAATTGCATGGATAGATGCTCATGATGACAGTCACTGGATTGTCTGGCCCCGACTCGATTATTTACAAACCGCCGCCATATAGCTGGAATATTGCTGAGTGCGGCGTTAAACAACAAACAAAAAATAAAAGTAGAATGAGCACAATTTTAAAGAATTCTTTCTTTTCTTTGTACAGTTTCATGCAATGTGCACGTTACACAAACACAATTATGACTTGGCAAAAGCAGTTGCCAGCCTTGTGCCAGAGGGAGGCCCAGTCCTATGCCGCGACGAGATGGAGGAGTGGTCTGCCTCCGAGGCAAACCTCTTCGAGGAGGCATTAGACAAATATGGCAAAGACTTCAATGATATTCGACAAGATTTTGTAAGTATTCCTTTTTGATCGTTTTGTTGACTTGAAGTAGAATCATCATCTTGCTTTAAATGTATCTGTAAATTTCCCATGTGATTATAACATGGTGCTTTTTACAGGCTGCAAAAAATTGTCAACACAGGTATATTAGCGGATGGTTTCACAGTTTGTCTGACTTGTTTTATTCTGTGCTCACTTGATGTTATTTTCTTTTTCCAGCTACCATGGAAGTCACTGAAAAGTATTATAGAGTACTATTATATGTGGAAAACAACAGATAGATATGTGCAACAGGTGAGACATTTATCAAGTGACAATAACAGTTAAATAAGGTTGACAGAAGGAAGAGAATATATGGATGTCAACTTCTTTATTATGAGGAACACAACGTTTCGGAGTACATATTTACACCTTCATCAACAAAAGTTGGAAAATAACAAAGGCTAGAAACTCACAAGACCTGAAGGTTGACAGAGTTATCTCCCCTGATCTTAGTTTTGACTTTTACTGAATAGTGATGGTATGAATAATATTTACAAATTAATCTTTCATAGGAAATTTGCTGTCTACAAGTATATAACATTCCTCTTGAGAATGTGATGAAAAAGGTATTTGAAAACATGTTGGGTTTTTTCTGTTTTAGAAAAGAATAAAAGCTGCTGAAGCTGAGAGTAAACTAAAGCAGGTTTACATTCCCAACTAGTGAGTATTGATATGATATTCCCAACTAGTGAGTATTTATATGATATTCCCAACTAGTGAGTATTGATATGATATTCCCAACTAGTGAGTATTGATTTGATATTCCCAACTAGTGAGTATTGATTTGATATTCCCAACTAGTGAGTATTGATATGATATTCCCAACTAGTGAGTATTGATATGATATTCCCAACTAGTGAGTATTGATATGATATTCCCAACTAGTGAGTATTGATATGATATTCACAACTAGTGAGTATTGACATGATATTCCCAACTAGTTAGTATTGATTTTATATTCCAAACCTGTGAGTATTGATGTAATAGTCATTGTTCTACCTTTAGCTTTGATTTGAGAGTATTTGTGAAAAATTAACCATTGTGGATTAAGGTGTTTATCTTTTTCATTTGTTTGACCTATTAATGTTCCAGATTAAAGTGTCTGTAATATTGCTGACTCAGCATTAAGCCTGCTCAATCCCCATGCTTGTCAAGACTGTAATTGATTGTTGTACTTTTTCAGCAATAAACCCAACCCAGCAGCTCTGTCCAACAAGATGAATGGCGCTGATGGCCAGGTGTCCGGGAGAGCCTGCGAGAGCTGCTACAGTCAGTAACACATGCCTCTTACTCGTGACGCCAGTTCAAACATGTTTCTTCATATAGTGTTTTTAATGCACAGATTCACCATGTTCATATGTGTGGTAGAAATGATTCTTCAAGTAGAATGTCATCATATGTTATTTGTTTACTCATATTGTAAATTATCATTATCAGAACATTCGCTACTGAGGTGAGGGAAAATATTTCATTGCAGAGGTATAATCTGCTGTGGACATTCCTTACTTTAGGGCATTTGGGTAGCCCAGTATTTCAAGCGTTCAAGTTCATTACTCCAGAGAGCAGTGATGGGGTAGCCACAGGCCTGGGTTTGATTCCCCATATGGCGACAATGTGTGAAGCCTATTTCCCTGTCTGTGATTTTGCTGGAACATTGCTAAAAAGCGGTGTAAAACCAAATCAACCTCTTGCTCACTCCAAAGAGCAATGTTGATTCCACACATTGGTTCAGCATTTCTTTGGTGTCCCTTGCCATGGTGTGGCTGGAACAAGAGAGTGGTGTAGAACCAGACTTGCTCACAATCCATTCCTTGTATGTCATAGGTTTGGTGGTAGTTGCAACCACCATTAACAAACGGTACTGCAACTGGCAATGGCAAGACATCATGATCCTAGGGATGAAACAATAAGGCAAGGTCCTGACATGAAGTGCATCACGATACATAGCTCATGATACGATATGTATCGCGCTTCGCATATTTATGTCAAATCACTTGGAAACCTCTTGACTATGAATATTTCAGAGCAGTTTGAAAGGAAAAGCTGGCTGTAGACACATGTTTGTAGCAGCAATATTTAGGAGTGAACTTGAAATGCTAATCACAACACATTTTGCGACATTTGTCTGACAGAAACGCTGGGGATCATTAAATGAGTAGCAAGTAATTTATTTTAGCAAGGGTATCGTCTTGTATCTATACAGAAAAGAATGTATCATGTATTGTCACTTGAAAACTCACGATGCACCGGTACACCAATGGGGGGCATGGGTGGCCCAGTCATCTAAGGCGCAGCGATTCGCTTTGCAGAGTTGCGTCCCTTGGGCACGCCAGAAACCAATGGTTGTGGGTTCGAATCCCGGTTCGCCCTGATTATGTTTCTAGGTTTGTCAGCACCATACCCGTGCTCGTGGGTTTCACCGAAGTAGTAAACGTCTGAGACCTGCAGCACTTCGGACTTTCCTCCCACATTAAGGTGACCTGCCGTGATATAACTGGAATACTGTTAAAAGCGGCGTTAAACCCAACTTACTCTCTCACTCACAGTACACCAATGTATCGGTTCACCTCTACATGATCACACCCTGTTTGTTTCAGCTGCCCACTCTAGCCAGTGGTACTCGTGGGGCCCCTCCCACCTTCAGTGTCGCCTCTGTTCATGCTGCTGGTCCTATTGGAAGAAGTATGGCGGCCTCAAGATGCCTACGCGGCTAGGTACTAACAACTATGGAGATAGTTTACCCACTGGTATTCAAATTTATTCAAATTGCCCCCTCGGACTCTCACTACATGTATTTTGTTTACTCTCAAGGGTGTTGTCTGGTTGGATATGCGGTTGATGGTGGAATTAATGTAATTTATTGTTTAGCCAGTAGGATTTTTGTTTTAATTTTTAAATAGATTTTTAATATGCCTTTTTATTTGATGCATGACAATTTGAGTAAGATGCTGCTTGGTGGTGATTTGCTGCTTTTTGCTTGTGTAATACTAGACAAAGTATGCCTCTGAGAATGTGGTGGAAGAATAATGGAAGGCTGAACTTTTGATATAACAGTACTTGACAGTAGTTGATGGAATGTGGCGACTCAAAGATGCATTTCAGTTGAACCATGTGAATTACAAAGTACAAAATGAATTTAGGATTTACAGGTCAGGTCAGAGTGGGTTCATATTCTTGCTCTCAACCAGTGGCTGGTATGTTCCTGACCTTAGTGATCGGGCTGATTGTGTCTCATTGTACCTTTAGAGCATGGATCTTTGCACACATTGGCGAACGATGGATTGTCTTGGTGACCCAGAGGTTACAAGTTCAGACATGATTGTGCTGACTCAAGAAATTATTTGTTTGAAAGAGATACTCTCAGAACTTGGAAAATAGTCAGAAATTTGGCAGCGGCACATTTTAATTTTCAAAACCTGTAAAAAGCTTCAAATTTCCTAACCTGTTAATTTTCAACAGGTACCATCAACTTTGAAAACCTCAACGGTCAGGTTTATCTTTTAGCAATAGGGTTTGTATTTTTAAAAGGAAGTAGAAGTTCTGGTTAGGTCGGTATTTCAGCACTGGCATTTATGTTTGCATTATCAAAAGTCGGTATATTATCAATGTTGTTGCATGTCAGTGTTTTCTGTTGGTAGCATTATGCAAGTGATACAGCTTTGATTTCTTTCTTGTTTAATTGCTTGTACTCACTTCCTGTCTGTCTGCCTGCAGATGGTGAGAGACCTGCACCCAATCAAAGACAAGGTTAGACATACACCTTATATAACACATGTTTTCATTGGTTAAGTTGACAGAGCCAGGATACAAGTTACTGAGGTGTTCAGATATGTTGCCTGGCATTGAGACAATTACCATTACATTTTGCAATGCTTGCATTATTGTATGTGAATGGCTTTTTGAGTCACTGTAGATATATTTTTGATGGTGCTTATTTTGTAGATGCTTTCTTCATCATGGAATGAAATACTATTTCTCATTATTTTTTTTAACAATATCTATACGTCTAGACTGCTGCCTAACACATGTTTTTAACTTCAGCTTTGGAAAACTAAACTTATGAACATGTCCAGCCAATCAGCAGAGCTATCTGCCATCACAATTATTGTCCACCCAGAGTAACCATTACATCATCATATAATTCTTTATGACTTGCCAAGGTCAGTCCCTAGCGAATTCTGTGGAAAAAGTGTGTGAAGTTTTTGAGAAAAACTGAAAGAATTCCTCTTCATAAAAGTTGAAAAACATTTCAGTACAAAAAATGTGGTGTTTTCTGTTATTGTAATATCCATGTCCTTTACTTTCAGACAGTAATCACCATAGTTATCAGGTTTCATTATATGTTTTATATGCCATATGACTTCCTACAAAATTCTGTTGTCATTTAAGCACTGCTAACAAAATTGTCTTTTGTCCACTCTACTTTGTACATCACAGTTAATTAATACTTTTGCATTTTTTCCCCACAATCACAGAAGCATGGAATTCGCCTGGGACTCCAAATTTTATCATGGTCACATGTGGCAAAGTGATGCTGACAATAGCCCTGCCAACCTCTTTGTATTAAAGCTCCATAAACTTTATGCAATTTTTTTTTTTTTTTTGAGGTGTTGTAAAAAATCCAATGATGATGAATGCCAAGTATTTGGTAGAAATAGATTTTCAAAGCGGAATTGTTTGGTGGAAGTTGCATGATAAGTATTGTAAATCACTTCTTTCTCTGTATTTAGCATTGGCTTACAGCATATTTCATGACATTGTAAGAAATAGTGTTGAGCATACCAAATATAAATTGTACGTAGTTTTTACAATAGCATACCAGACAGGGTAATGCATTAGGTGAGACTGTCCATTGTAAGTTGGAGTAGTGTCATGGTAGGTGTAGGAAGGACGCGTGAAGGGCGACAGTTCATCATTATTGTTCCTATTACAGAGAGGGTTGCACAGATGAATGCCATTCGAAGCCACCGATGCACTATCTCTGGTTGCGGCAAGGTAAGTTTCAGTGTTGGTATGTGTAGTGGTCAGTTTGATGTGTTTTGGTGTGTATAGTTTCAGAAGTGTTGAAATGTTCAGGTTTAGAGAGTTGGTTGTTGTGTTTGTGGACAGTAGTGTTGTGAAAACTTTGAATACGGACCTGAATAGATGGAGTTGTTTGAGTATGCATAGTGATAGGAGGCCTGTGTTTCTAGAATAGCATGAAATCCTTACGATGTCCTGATTTAATTCCCTAAGGTCCAGTGTTCAGTCAATAGCAATTAAGCTTCATACCACAAAGCTGTCTAAGCACAAAGATGATCATAACTCTCATACTTTAACATAGGCTTACGATCGTTGTGTAGCCAAGATTGTTTTGTGCAACAGGCCTAGGTTAGATACAGACATGTCAGGTAACTGGTTATTGATGAATATTAATATTTCTGATATCTGGGGCTAAGAAAATTAAATTGTTTCTTATCTTTAGACACCTTGCTCATTAATAAACTGTCTTTACATGACAGTTTTATTTATGACCATGTATTCTCTAAAGGACAGACACCTTTGTTAAAATAAAGTTTTCAACAGCAATGATAAAAATTTGTTTGATGGTTATTGTTCAAGTTGAGTGATCAAGAGAAATGACCTAGAATAATGATTACATGTACAAAATATACCATTTAGAAAACTATCAAAATGTAAAATGTCCACTTTTCAAAGGGATACAGTTGACATATGACCAGCTGTGTCTGGCAAGTGGTCGAGTGGCTTATATATACTTTGTTGCTGAAGATGTTCCGGGTTATGACATTGTCATGTTATGATTGAGACAGAGTGTATATACTTTGTTGCTGAAGAGGTTCAGGGTTATGACATTGTCATGTTATGATTGAGACAGAGTGTATATACTTTGTTGCTGAAGAGGTTCAGGGTTATGACATTGTCATGTTATGATTGAGACAGAGTGTATATACTTTGTTGCTGAAGAGGTTCAGGGTTGTGACATTGTCATGTTATGATTGAGACAGAGTTTCATGCCTGTGTGTTGTATTATTGGCTTGCAGTGTGCATTCATGTCAGTTCTTATAGTTCAGCTGATTAAATGACACAAATGTCAATTTGGGAACACTTTCTTATTTAAGTACAGATTCTCGTATGTTTTTGGGGGGTTGGGTCCCGTCCGGGATTCGAACCCGCACTGCCAGAGTGAGGTACCTAATCTAACCGACCAATCGCTGACTTTGTGTGCTGGCGATTAGGTGCCTTACTCTGGCAGTGTAGGTTCGAATCCTGGACAGGACTCATCCCCCCTAAAAGTACGAGAATCTGTACTTTACTAAGAAAGTGTTATCCCAAATTGACATTTGTTACATTTGACCACTTTGTAAGTAGCATTGTGTACTCATGATTAATTTACGTCCACAAAGAGTTAGAGAGACTTTCCTTGGGGCTGATAATTAGCATTATCTAAAAATGGAACTAGTTCCCTATTTGTAGTTTATGTTGTCCCATGTGTAGTTGTATCAAATAACCCTTGTATATAATGATATATTCTCTCCCTTAAATTGTTTCTTTTTGTCGAAGACATATGATTGAATTTTTTGACTACATGTATTGCATTTCTAGCAATACAGGTTTTCGAAATTATTTTTTAAATTTTCTTTTTGTAATTGTGGGGTTAAGAAACAAATTTCTTTTTTCCCCCACCATCGGCTCCTGGACATACTCTTTGATAGAGGCTAAAAGATGAAGTAATTTGTGATTGCCCCAAGCTTGTAAAATTGATGTTGTATCGTGTACTATTGCCAGCAGAATGTAAACTATTACGGATAAACTATGATAGATAGATCATTATGCTTGTATATACTTGAAGTCAATAACCCTCTGTCAAATTTAATTGATCTTAAGTGAAAACAGTTGCTGTTACTATGATTAATGCCTGTTGCCAGGCGACAGTCCAAGTACATGAGTAAGGGTTGTTAGAACTTACCTGTCCCTAATGATGTTGGCCACAGTACATGTTGTTGTTCATTGCATGATGCTTGTGAGCAGTTTGTGATTGAATGACCTGACTTTAATGCAGGACTTCAAATTGAAGGCACACTTGGCGCGGCACCTGGCAACAGCTCATGGATTGGCTATCAGGTCAGGTAGCCCTCGACCTGTCATGAAGACCCGAGCCGCCTTCTGTCTTGTCACCACACCGCTAACCAGAATCTCTCGCCGACTCTGCAAGGAAATCCTGCGCCCAAGACATGCGGCCAGATGTCCATTCATACCAATAAACATTGCTGCTATCAAGCAAGAATGTAAGTTGAATGGGCTTGTCGCCAACTATTCAGATAAAAATGATTACAGTGACTATGATAGGTCTGATGTAGAGATGATTGCTTCCAAACCTATATTTGAGAGAGCAAGCAACAACATGTCCCCCAATAATGTTTCCCGTAACAATGTGTCCCCCAACAACCTGTCATCGGGGACCCCCAACAATGTCCGCTTGAACCCAATCAACGCTGTGCCAGCACACAACCGATGAACATGGGTCCCATCACTGTATGGCAGGGACTTCAAGAGGACAATATGGTTGTTCATCATGACGACCACATGTTTGAGAAACAATTCTTTTTGACGGCAGCAGAGGACACACCAACAGACTGTTACAGATTAATGGTGATTTGTTTGCTGTGAAGTTTAAGACAAATCCAGTGTTGGCAGATGGACATGCCTTCATTATGTGACTTAACAAGCTCCAGTTCGGTGGGCAAACCTGGCAATTGTCATCCGACATTTGAAAAAACATTTAGCGAACAAACTCGACATTTTGTGCCATCTGGAACTAGGAACATGTTCATCGTCTGACCAGTTAATCTTTCTCATCACCATTATTTTTAAAGATTAAAAATGCATAGTTCATCAACTCCATAGTGTTTCATCCAGATGAATTGATAATTGTACATGAAGAGTAGAATTAGATTTGTTTTGCAAAAACAATCATAGATGAATTTTGTAGTGTTTCATCTCATGTTCCTAGTTCTGCCGGGTGCCCTGAGTGCAGACAGGAGCTTGTGATGGTGATCCAGCAATACGTCACATGTCAACATTTCATACTTTTCTATTGTCACAGAGGACATGGCTATAAAATGAATTTACATTTGGAAATGATATTCATTTGAAAATGTAATTACATATTTGACAATGTTTGAACCCGACTGTTTGTATATCTTTGTAAACAACTGAAAGGTTTTGTGACAGACTTCTGTTAGTTTGATCCAGGTTGTCTGGTATTTCGAAATTATCGTTTGTTTTACCAATAACGGCAAGGTTTCCCCAACTCCCCGACATCATATCCCTCACAGTGCTGTTCCATGGAGCAGTTGCATGACAATGATGTGTGTAACTTTATAACTTATTCTGACGCTAATCGATACCTATGGTGTGGAAACCATGCAGACCCTCTCTCTCGGGGCTACTGGTACTAGGGCATTGTGTGTTATTTTCTTTGCTAACTTTGTATTCTTGTCCTTCAGGGAAGGCTTGTTTTTCTATCAGCTTCTAGCCTTAGTGTGTTATCTATTTATACATTGTATTGAGTATTAATTCAAACCATTATTAAGTTTTGCTTAGACAATGAGTTTGAATTTCTACATACGTTTCAGTCTTATTCAACATCTTGCCAGTAACACTGTACTCATTTTGGGAAGAGTCAAGTAATGAGTCTGCAATGATCCGTTTGCTCAAATTGAGAATTGTTGCCAATTCTGTCTGAAATAACTGGGCAGCTCATGCAGGGTATTTAATCTGGAGATAGCATGGAATCTTGCAGCATTCAAACCACCAGACTGGTGTCCAGTTGGCAGACAGGTACATGCTGCTGGTTTTACCACAAACTGCAGCAAAGTAGTACAGCCAGGCAATCTCAACGAAACCCTGCTCCTTCAAATACAGAAAACAGTTCTGCCTGATCAATATGCCATAGCTTTCACTTTCACTCCATATTTGGAGAGAAGAAGCTAAATAAAATTGGCTTGGTCAATATGACATTGGCCTTTGACATCATGTCATTAACAGATTATTATACAAGCATGTGTGTCATAATGATTTTACAAAACAAGTGTCAGAATTCTTGTATTTCCCGAGTGAGAGTGAGAGCAATACATGAGTTTAGTAAAATCAGCATGACACACATGGGAGTGAAATAATATCTTCATTACCCATTATTTGTTATCCTTTTGAGCTCCCCATTAGAAAAATGCACTGATCACTATCACCGTATTAAAATAAAATCGCAATTGTCGATTGACGTGAACAATCTTCAGCTGTGACGTCGTTTCTAGTGTGACGGCATTCTAACCTGATGTCACAATAAGATTTGAATGGTGTCAACAATGCCGTCCGGATGACGTGAACAACACACTGGTGCGTGAAGTGATATTTGCACAAGTGCAGATACGATTTTGATGAACTCAGTTATTTATAGACACGTGGGTAACGAACACACATGCAGCTGTATTTGCTTGCAGCATTTCAGGTCCGCAGTCAAATATGTAAGATGTTGATTTAACAGCAATAGTTATATAGCAGATATATGTATGGATTTACTCCTGGAAGAATGCTGTTGTGCCTTTCCCAACAGGAAGCTGACAGGGTTTATGTCCGTATGGACATTGATTATGAAACATGGCAGTTTTTGATATTTTCATGTCATCTTTGAGACAATGACTGATTCCTTTTGTTTTGTCCTGCACATTTTGGCCAATAAATTTGACAATAGGAAGGAACCTGTATAGAGGAAAAAATTTAAAGCTCTTGAACCAATTTCTTGATTTGGACAACTCTTTCAAGATGAGATTTGCAATAAGAGTTAATGTGGAATGCTGAGGTAGCTCTATGGGTGAAGTGTTGGTTTGTGAGAGTCTTGACCTGGGTTTGATTTCCTCATCAACGCAGTTCATGAAGGCAATTAATGGTAAAGCGACCCATTCGTCTCAACAAATAATTGAATCGAAATATCCTTAAATCTGATTCATGACATTGCCGTCTTCAGCAGCTTCACAAGTCTCCATACTTGTCTGTATTTGTGTGGTTGGACTTCCGAATCCTTAATTTGTTTCTGTTCGGTTCAGACAAGTATAGTTCCTGTTGTCAATCTCTGTAGTACAAGAAAGCAATAACATAGTCACGAGAAAAAGCTTGGATTTTTTTATCAATCAAAACCAATATGTTGGTATGAATGAAGTTTCGTACATATGCAGGAAGCTGGCTGGGCATTGAGGGTTGTGAAGAACAAACTCGAACCACTATCCTTTCACTGTAGAATTTCATTGTAGTCTATCATTGTGTAGGGTATGGATTTTTGTGCTATTCAATATTTAAGAATTATTTGTCCTGAAAGCCATACTTTGACTATTTTGCCAATGTTTGTGTATCTAGATGTAGTAACATAGCTTGATGTTGAGTTCCTCCTTAAACATTGTATGAACCAAGTTGGACATTTTTTCTATAACATTTGTACAGGTTTTCTTATCTTGGTCCTAGTATCATCTCTCATGTTGTCTTCCATCAGTGATATTACGTAGTGTCATCATCATCATCTAGTTAGATCACTTGCATGTGTGTATAGACAACCAACAGCCATGTAACATAGCCTTGTAACACTTGTCAGCAATAAAATTCTACAAAAACATCACACCTGGTTTTCGTTCTTTGTTTGAAAATCTCTTGAGATTCCAGACAATATCTCTTGAGGTTTTCAAGATTCTGGTACTACAAGGTTCGAATCATATTTTACAAACATATGATTCATATTCAAAGGAATAGTCACTGTTTCAGTTAATTTTTTGGTTTTATATGAAATATGTGTAATATTTATCAGCTCATTGGGAAGTAAATGAAGTATTTAGTTAAATAAAGCTTCCATGGTCTGTTTGCCCATTGGTTTTGACCAAACAGCCTTGACATCCTGAACAAGAAAACTGCTACAGGATGTCTATCCTGTAGATCTGTTGTTCATCAGAATATTTTGTTCAAATTTCTCTGTCTTTGTAAACTGCATGTTGGCTTAATGAAGAAGGGGTGAATGTCTACAACTGTGTATTCTTGCCTATGATACACTTGATGAGCAAGGATTCCTTGGGTCACAATAACGTGAAAATATGTCTGAATGTAGATGCGAGATACAGTCTCAGATGTGTTATCAGTGGACTTGGTCTGCTGCATCAGTAAGGCCACTCCACTTGAAAGCATTCAGCTTTTGCTCCAACCAAAAACGAATTGGCTGCCGTTATGTTTGTAGTTTTGACGTGAAAATATTTTAAAAATAAAAATCGAAGCCAGGTGATTTTGGAGAAGAAAAAAAGCCAAAGAAATCTACATTATTCTTTGCCAGGGAACCTTGCTCATTGATTGTTCTGTATTGTATCCAAGTTGTACATTGTTCCACATGACCAGCATTATACACATACTGTGGTAGCCAGGAGGCCACCTAGGGGAAGATGTCTCCATCACTGAAGGGTGCCTGTGTCATGGACAATCTCTAGAATGTTATATTTAGTGGGCGATGTCTGTTCCTTTCATGGCTTTCAAATCATTCATGCCGAATCGTAATTGTCATGTATTTTTATTTTCTTCCTTTATGTATTTTCTTTTTCAATTTCTTAGATATCGCTTCTGGCTTGTCAAATAGCAGTTGTTCTCTGATAGCTTAATACTAACTTGCAATAAAAGCCGAGCTTCTCACAAACAATCATTCCGTTATTTGGCAAAGTGCAGAAATCGAAAACAAGTATATGTGACAGTCTGGTGGCGACATCAAATTCTGCACATAAATCTCCAAGAACATGGCCAGTTTCCCTTGCAAAAAACTATCTCCACCACTAAATTGTTCCTGAGATTTTGTGACCAGGCACCCTGTGAATGCTGTATAGCAGAGAGAGAAAGAGAAGGGGCACCTGCTCGTCCTGCAAGCCAAGAAGTGAGTGAGACAGGTACACCTCTCTATACAATCCCTCTTCCAAAACTTTAATCTACTCTATAGTAAGACCTACGTCACAGCAGACTGTCACATATAGTCTCCTCCTCGTGGCTACTGTGTCAGATATTTAGGCTTCTGATGCTCTTTCTGCTGATAATAATCGTTCATTGCTTCTGTAAAGTATCTGCTGTTTCTCGTCTTTATTTTCATTGTTGCAAGTTTGGGGAATTTTGCTGTTCAGTTTCTGATCATCAACAATAAAACTTTGTAAAAGTCACAAATTTTCATGTTGTGTTTATTTGTGGGTTTCGTTTGTTGTTTTCTGTGTGGTTACAAATTTCTCATATCAAGTCTTTCCCACAGGCTCAGGCCGTGTGACAGAGGTTGGGAAGATAGAACTGCCCACTTCGGGAAAGATTCGTGGTTTGACAATGGAACCTGTAGTGTGTCGCCTTGGCATTGATATAAGTGTGGAGAAACCCTCCTTGCTACATCGCAAGTCAGGTGAGCCTCGTGGAGAACAGAGGATATCCTTCCCTGCCCCGCCTCACCCACCACGTAAGTTACCTTTGTCCTCTGTCTGCCTGTGTTGTAGCTGTAGATGCAGTGTGCTGTAAGTAAGCCTCTCGTCTCGTCATACGATCTTCAGCTTGCCAACCCAGTCTTTTAGTCCATTTCATACCATTCAAGAACTGACATGTCCCATGTATAGCTTACTCGTTCCCATCTAAATCTGACTTGTTTCCCATCTAAGGCTGACTTGTTCCTAGTAGAATTACCAATTTTGTGTAGCCAAATTAGCTCCCGAACTTGTGTAAGAAGACACGATCACATAAAAAATGGCTTCCTTTTCTAGGGTTGGAGGACACTCATATGCATTTTGACATCTCTGACCAAATATTGTGTAATGTGTTTCCAAAAAAATTAATCCCTGCATTGTTTTAGTTCTTTATTCTTTTGGGGGTGGTATGAAGATTTAAACTGTCCTCTGACCGCCTCCCTGGTCTTGTGGTAGAGTGTCCGCCCGGAGAGCGGAAGGTCCGGGGTTCGATCCCCGGCCGCGTCATACAAAAAGACGTTAAAAGATTGTACTTGTTGTTACCCTGTCTGGCGCTTGGCATAAAGGGGCTAAAACAAGGACTGGTCGGCTTTGAGTCAGTATACTGTGTCTGAGTGGGGTATTCATGTTAAACTGCAGCATGGTATCTCAGTGAGCTAGCGCTATAAATCGGCATCAGTCCGGACTAGTACAAGCAGCCACACACACACATACACGTGCATGCACGTCACTATATGAGTGCAATAATCTTGGATTCGACGTTAAACCCAATTTCACCTCACCTCACCTAAACTGTCCTTTTCTTCAGTAAGTACAATGTATTACGAAAATACCTGCAAAATCCTCAGAGATGTCTGAACTAATATTCTCCTGATGGTCGTGCTTTTCCAGTAATAATACTGTATCTGTTATTTATCACATGACCAATTTTTGAACTCTGCCATGTAGATGACATAAACCTATCATGAGTCAGCAAAGTTTGGATAAGACTTTTATTGGGGTTGTGTTGGTTGTCATCATGTCAGCAAGCTTGTGGTTCATCACTGTCCTTGCCTCTCACATCCTTCCTCTGTGTTTTTTAGCATTGTTCCACTGTGCAATATGAGAAATGCTAACTGAGTCATAATTGTTTGAAATATATGACACATATAAAAATTTAAGTAAACAGTTTTCATGTATTTATGTTATACTTATTTAAGGCTGCTGAACAACTGATACAATTTTTACTTCATCCACTACAAATATAATTATACAGGTGTAGACAGAAGCATCCCACACTTCAGAAATAACATTTTCAATAAAACTTTTATTCGCTAATCAGAGAACTTCATTAAGATGATCATTTGTACTTCACTTCATGGCACTCTTCAAGTAATTCACAATCAAGCAATATTTACTTCAATAATTTTACTAATATGCCCTACAAGATGCTTTATTTGGACTACAGTTACAGATTATCTTATGTATTTAAGACAAGGTTTTCAAATGTTCTACTGACCATATTTATGATGATATCAGCACACAGAGTCCCAGAGACAATTCAGACGTCAACAGCCGGACCATCAATCATGAAGAAGAGAGGCTATGAGCAGAGCAATGGGATAGATATACGTGAGTTGTCTCCCATTTGTCAATGCCTGGATAAAAGAATCACTGCCACAAAGTTGTAACTCCACATTCTTCAACAGTATTTTTAGAATTACCGTATTCAACGTATTAAGCGCCCCGCTCTAATAAGCGCCCATGGCGATATTTGCTAATATATTGGCTTGTGAACGATCCCAATTAGCACCCCTTCCCATTGATCAATGCACACAAGACTTATTTATTTGTGTATAATACAAACTCGTGTGTTATATACACCCTTAATTATGGGCAATTAAATTCTGGAAAAATATATTTATCGTGTATAATACGCACAGACTTTTCTTTTGTATCATTCCAGGCTGTCAGCATAAATCACAATATTCAAGATCTTTCAACTCTGTTGTTTCTCTCACCAAAATTATATTCTAATAAGAGCCCTCTATTTCTAATTTTGAGAGCGCCCTGGGTGCTTATTACGTTGAATACGGTAGATGTTATCCTCCATGTTACCTGTCACTGCCATGTATACTACTCAAAAGAAGTTAAGAACACCCGATTCTTTCATATTACTATAGTTACTCTTGTCATGGCTTGACAGAACAACTACAGTCATAGGAAAGACTTGGGTGTTATTTAATTTCTTTTGAGTAGCATATACCATAACTGTCAATTATGTTGTTACTTGTCAGTATTTGGAAACTGTGCATCCTGTTTCGTGACGTGATAATCTGGTGATTATGCTAGGTATGAGTTTACATAAGACAGGCTTTTTATCAAGGCTTGATGGTACTTTTAGGTTTGGGTAATTCCAACAGTTGAGAATTTATCAAGGAGCACATAGAACCATAGCAGCGTTTGAAATTAAGGATGGAAGTCAAGGGTTCCTTGTGATTCTACCAGTGTTCGAAATTAGCCACTGCCATCAGGCCAATTGCAGGTAGATCTTGTGTCATGCCCGTAGTTTCAAATTTGTATGGGTCCTGATGGCCTGCATTTATTTTTGTGTTGATTATATAGGTCACAATAAGCTGCAGTTTATACACGAGGTCCTGAAGACTTTAGTCAGGGCCATCTTCCCAAGGCAAGGGAGTTAACTGACTTTAAAAGTCCAGTTTCCACCCTTGCAGAACGAGGCTGGAATTCCTGGGCTCGACCGTAGCGCCACCAGTGGTTATTACGAGTTATGTCCCTTCTTAGCCTCTCCTATGGACCAATCAGATTCCACCTCTCGTATCACTTGCATTTGTTTCAAACAAAATGGTGCCGCCCAGTCAAAACGAACTGATTGATAATCAATATCTATATTGTGATAAAACGGGTCTTACATAGCGAAGTGCATCAAATCATGTGAGCACTTTGATTAAAACATGAAAAGACTTGGAAAAACGAGTTGGCGGTGCACATCTTTGCAAATCATGCAATCGACAGAAATCTGCACGACATTTTACAAACCGGATTTCGATTTGGTGCGCGATTTTGATTGGACTATGCATATACTCGTTAGCCCAGCCAAAATGTAACTCCATAATACCAGCCTAGTTCAGCAAGGGTGGAAACTGGGCTCTTATAGTCAGTTAACTCACTTGCCTGGGGAAGATGAGTCAGGGCCTACAACTTCTATAGTCTGTGGGTCCTGATGGCAGCGTTTTTTTAATTTCAAACAATGGATACTACCACTGTAAACAAAGATATGATGGAGCCAAGAAGCTAGAGGACCCTGGATGACCCCTCAAATGTTCACTGAGCAGGCAAGCAGTGTTCAAAGTTAAGGGGCTTCCTGGCGTCCTAAAGGTTTGCTCCCTTTGAAGTTTAGTTGAAGGACCCCAAAATGTTTACCTTTTACCACCTGGGCCATGACAAGGACACCTTGACTTTCATGCTTAAAGTCAGCACACTGAAGATAAAAACCTATTGAGCAATAAATGCATGTTATCTTTTCCACAGGAAAAAAGATGAGGTCTTTAATTAAGAATAAATATTTGACATCAGTTTTGAAAAGTGATTTTGTTTTGTTAGCTCCCAGTGCCAAGCGGCCAAGTCTAGGAGTTATCCGCCAAGTTGGGTCAGCACTCCGATCGGTGCCAACAATAGTATGTATACCAACTAATCTCTCTTTACTATCCCCATAACGAGTAGCTATCTGTACATTCTAACCTTTCTACAAAAAGGATTACTTTCCCACATAAATATTGATGAAGTTTTAGTAATGAAAAAAAATAAGTGTTCTTTTCATTATGCAAATATACCACTCAAAGAAGTGAAAGAACACCTGAATGTTTCATATGACTACAGCTAATCTGTCTTTGATGACTGTATATTAATCTGGGTATTGCACAGCCTTTAACTTGTTTTGAGGGGCGGTCGGGTAGCCTAGTGGTTAAAGCGTTCGCTTGTCACACCGAAGACCTGGGTTCGAATCCCGACATGGGTACAATGTGTGAAGCCCATTTCTGGTGTCCCCCGCCATGATATTGCTGGAATATTGCTAAAAGCGGCGTAAAACCAAACTCACTCACTCACTCATTAACTTGTTTTGAGGAGTATGGAGTTGAATGTCATGTCTGCTTTTAGCCCATATATGTTAAAATGTGTTGCTGAAGCATTCTAAATACTTTCTTCACTGTCCCAGCGAGGTAGCGTGATCAACCACAGCACTTTCAAGAATGGTCGCAGCAAGACACCTGGTGTTCGAGGCGGCTACAAGATGCACATGATCAGCTGGATTGATGCACCTGACGATGTGTACTTCGTTGCCACAGAAGCCACTAGGTCAGTATCACTACATAAGTTGTTCGTTGTGTAACAAGGCTGTCAGCAATATTCCATCTATATTACTCAAATGAAGTGAATGACAACCCAATTCTTTCATTAACAATGGTATAAGTATCTATACTGAAACATCGCTATGATAGTAACTTAAAGGAGTTGTTACCCATAAATTGTCACTAAGGCTTAAAAATGAAGAAGAATTGGTTCTCAGGCAATAGTTTTTAAAAATAATGTGCGGGTGGTGTCTTTTGTTTGTTGGTTGTTCAAACTAGTATGTAACCAAATAAACAGTTGTGTACTATCAACCTGGGAAAGGGCCTCCCTACATAAATGTGTTCCTTGATGAATCAAATACTGGAATACAGTATTTGACTACCGTTTTACTTGTATTTAAGAATTTTTAGGTTTTTTTTTTTTTATTAAAATGGAAATAAAAACAGAAATGCTGTGAACTTAATGATGGTGTGGGCGGTGCCTGAGAACCAAGACTATTATTTTCTTTAGCCTTATTTGCTCAATTGTTTGTCTGCAGCGTAAAACAAAATGCCCTCATTCCCCTGTATTGTTGTTTGGTATACAACCTGCCGTATATGACCATAGATAAGCCGAATTTTAAGGACCATAAAAAAGATTCTGTAGACAGGGTTCGGCTTATGTATGGGTTACACTTTCATCAAACTCTTTTGGTAAAAACTACATCCTATCCCTTCAGGTGAATGAACAACGCTATAACAAACTTTGTCAATGAAAATGTGAAATTTGCGATTAAACATCACCAGACATGATGATTTACCATTTCCATTGTATTTCTTGTTATGCTAGGCATTGTTTTTATATGCAGGGATAAAGATTACCCTGTGTATTGTCTCGTAAACTAAGCCGGAAATAGTAATCAGCTGTACACACGTTCCCGAATCTATCAGTAATTACGTTAAAACATTCCCAATAATATAACTGAATAGAATTTTGATGCAATGATCAGAAAAAAAATAGTATCTTAAATTGCTATTCTCTCCACCTCTGTGCTAAAAAGTTGTAAGCCTAATTGGTTAAAAGTATTTCCTTGTCAAGACAAAGCCCCGGTTCAGAACTCTTTCCTCTTCATTCCAGGAAGCTGAGGCACCAGGTGACCCGCCATGCCGTGAAGCGTGCAGCTCGCAACCCCTGGCGCGGACTGCTGCTCCAGATTCCCATGCCAACAATCGAAGTTCCTCGACCGGAACACAAGCAGGAAGTGGTGGTATTGGACTGAACTGGCAGCTGAGCTTGTGTTGCATCATTTTGTGTTCATCCGGGAGCAGATTGACCAGAGTCAACTCGTCTTTGTTGTCACTGCCTGTCAAACCATGGGGATACTTTGACACCACTTTGGCTATCTGTGAACACTTCATATCAAAGATTTCTCATTCAACTTGAGACGAAGTGGTCTTGCCATTTCTCTAAAACCTCAGCTTCTTTTCATAATTTGTAACAAATCTTGTGTTTCTTTTGCTGGTCAAGTCTGATTTCTTTCAAGATAATAATCCTAAAAAATGTCCCTTTCAAGTACAAGTATAGTCATTGTTTATCAGAAATATATCCATTATGAAACTGACTTTCACATACTCTAAATTAAGTATGCTTGCTGTGACTTAACTAGTGCTGCTTAGAATATGCTTGTTAAGATTTGACTTTAGCATGGTGCTGAAACATTCAACGTTGTGTGATCCTCATTGGTCTGTTGTGCAATCCACATTGGTTTCTTGTGCAAAACGGGATCAGTGAATCAACATCTATCAATGCAGTCTTGGTGTAGAATATTAAATATTCGACATTCCATACACCTGGAATGGTAAGAAAATTGTAACTTATTCACTGATCGTGTTGTGTTGTGAATGAGACAAGTTATGCATTCTGAAATGCAGTTATGTTGACATCAGTATTAACTTAAATATTTTATATGCATAGTGAGCGTTGAGTATGATACTAGCTTTACATAAATGTCTCTTAAAATTGGTTAGAAATTTGAATTTCTATCAAATTATTTTGTACATACTGTCAATTGAGCTGCTTATTCTCTGGACTCTGATGTAGTAGAAAGTTTTGGGATGACGTAGAAACCCTTTCACAGGAATAGATTTTTTACTGAAGGACATTCTTGTAATCTGATGTCCGTGTCAAAACTTGTGTATTTCCATGTGTGCCTCTGGGTGACCACTCTACTTCGCGCACACCATGTGTGCCAGCAAGGAAGAGGGTTCGGTAGATAGATTATTCCGAAACAATCACAGTATGCAGGAAATGTAACTTTGAGAAGAAAGAATGTCTTCAAGTTCTCTTCAGTATTTGTATTTGATTATTGACAAGGAACTATCCTGGCTAATTAATGGCATTTTGTTTTCAATCTTCTAAATGTTTCTCAGTTATCAGCCTATCATAACATAAAAAGTTAATATCATGTACTAAATGACTGCTGTTTGTGTGGTTTGTAGGCTGTTTCAATCTCCATTAAATGTTTGTTTTTACAACCATCAGTATTGCACCCAGAGGATATGCAGTAAGCTTACAGAATGTTCTGCTTAGTCTGTGTCTTAGTAAACAAACTCAAAGCTGTTACAGATGAGATTGTTAGATTAAAAAGTTTAGGTCCCTTCTGTTGCTGTATCAAACCAGAATTTACTCAGACGGGATTGTGAAAACAATCAATTTCAGGCTATGATATTTCAGGAAACCCCAAGTATATTTATCGACAGTTTGGCCTGTTGATTTCTTGTGTAAATGCTGATATGTTTGGATGAGGGATGAGCATTGTTACATCAGTGGTATGCTCACATCAGATGAAATATTTATTTTATGCAAAATCTGTTACCATGGTTACACTGACTTCACTTGTCATCACCATCTGGCAGGCGGCCATATTGTACGTTTGGTTAATTCATACACTCAAGTTAATAAACTATTTCGATAAAAGAAATGTTTGTTCTCCATCTTTGAAAGTCTCGCGCTTTAATAGAAGAAAACTCCATGGTTCTACGGCAGTGCTGTCGAAAATGGAGCATGTTCCAGGGGCAATGTCTTCACCAGCTGATAAATATCAACAGATTTCAAAATTAAGGATGAGGATCAAAATCCACAATGACCTTTAGTTCTATCACTGATCAACAAGTACACATTCTACCCTTTGAAACAATTTTGTGTTTCTTTTACCAGACCAGACCCATAAATTTTCTGCCCTCAATTTTGTCAATTAAAACAATATTTCAGTATTTTTTTTATTATATTTTTGCGGAGCCTTTAATATGGAGGGAAATTTAGGAAATTAGGAATCATAAATAATTTTGGGGATATTATTATGAAATTGTGTGCTCAGTCTTCACTACAAAAACAATATACCCCCTACACCAGAATTTTTAATTTTTTAATTTTTTTAATTTTTAATTTTATTTTTTTTTAAATTCATAATCCCCCAACTCATTTTTGTGCCGTATGGCATCTTCATCCTCTTCATACCCTGGATACATTCCCTGTCGTAGCTATGTTTTGAGACTGGTCCGAATGAATAAGTTGGGTATAACGCAGCATCAAACACATCTTCCTGAGGCAAAGGCGTTAACTGACTAGAAAAGTCCAGTTTCCATCTGTGCCAAACCAGGCTGGAATTTTGGCTGGACTAATGAGTCTATGCATGGACCAATCAAAATCTTGCACAAACTAGACATCCGGTTTGTAAACAACATGGATTTCAACATGCAGATTTCAGTCTGCTGCAGGATTTGCAAAGCATGTGTACCTGTACCATCAACTGGGCATCTACATACATTTTCCAAATCTGTCATGTTTTTTAATCAAGGTGCTCAAGTGATTTCATGCACTTCGCGAGGTAAGACCCGATTTATTACAACATAGATCTTGATTATTGATCATATTGTCTTGACTGGGCGCCGACATTTTGTTTGAAGCAAATGCAAGTGATATGAGAGATGGAATCTGTAGGAGGGACATAACTCATAATAGCCACTGGTGGCGCTACAAGGTTAGAAACTAGTCAGTTAACGCCCTTGCCTTGGGAAGATGCAATAAACAGTATTTCAGCTATGTCAACATGGGAGGAAATCCCAAAATGGTCAAAGTCTTAGACTTTTAGCACATTAAAGTACTGTCGGAAATGCTAGAAAAATGCTTTTTGGCCGTTAAGAAAGAAAAGAATTTTTCACAGACTGTGGCTATTGAAATACCGATCAACCTACCAGTGATTTGAAGTATTTCGGTCACAGGGAGTCCTATCGACAATTTTACAGGAGAAAGATTTGAACGAAAACAGTAAGTTTGGATTTATTCTAAGTCCAGTGATGGCAGTCTAAAACGGACTATAAAAATATGCGCATGTGAATCCGTTATAATGATAATAATGTAGTCTTCCATCACATCTAATCAACACACAAAAAATCACATGGAGAAAATTCTAGATGTGGATCTTCTAAAATAACAATAAGACGCTGCGTTTGTTTTATGAAAACTGCTCCCATGATGCATGTTACATTACATTTGCTTAGCCATCGCCACGGTACACGACATGGAGGCTTTACTAGGAAATGCATACAAGTACTTTACACTTTATGGAACCATTTATTAAGTTAAATAGGGTGAATTACTGAACTGCCTAAGCTATGGGGTTTTCAATTCATTCCATCAAGTCTATGGTATGATATTAAAACTAAAAAGGTATAGAAGTAGTGGGGATGGGTTGTTTCTAAAACAAAACTGGGCCGTAAAGGGATATTTGATACAGGGTGCCTAGGTTTGTACAAGCTTTATGAGCAGAAGGTACCCCCAATGACCAAAAAGTTTTCAGGGGGAAATATTCCATCCTGTCTATGAGATCACATTATCTCCGGACCATTCATAACTATCACATTCAGGGCTTCCAGATCATTTACCTTGAATCATTCCACTGACTACATGTTGGCTATCGGCAGATGGACAAAAAAACACGCCTGGTACCATCAGGAAAAGGTAATCGTTTCATTGTTTTCATGCTGCAACCCGTGATCTGGGGCGTATTGATGGATGTGTTTTCGCGGTGAAAATTATAGGAGGAGATATGTTCATAGACCGGTTGGAACATCAGCTATTGCCCATTTTAAACAACCTCAGTGTCATAGTCATGGCTAATGCCAGTTAATACGACGTCCGGGAACAGTCGTGCCAACCATGAGTTGATGATGACCTCAGACCATCTGAAACGAAAGTTCATGGAGAAAATTCGGCTGAATAAGAAACCAGTAAAGTACAAGACGTGTGTTGGCGGCACAACACGGTTACGTTGTCTTACGTATGCCAGTCAGACATTGTGAGCTCAACCCTGTTGAGCCTATCTTGGCTGACTAACAGGGTTCGTAGCAAGACAACACAACATTCAAACTCACACATGTCAAAGGGAGGATCAATGCAGTCTTTGCTAGATATCAGCCTCGTTGAATCAGTTATCATACCTTTGGGTGATAGTACAGATTCATATACGTCATCAGCAGAGATAGATGCTACCTCAAGAAATCATCTATAGAAAAACAAATACTTCTTGATTCCCAAACCGCAACCTTCCACTACACATCCCGTTTCATAGCTTTTAACTATTCCATCATTTATCCAAGCAAATATAATGCAGTACATATCCTACATTGCTACCCCATCAACGCACGTCAATTAAGTACAAAAACAGCAATATTTTGAGACCACCCCCAACCCCACCTGTGAGAATGCACGTGGCAGTGTGAGGTCATCACCTCAGGACAGGTGTCAGGTAATTACCTCAGGTTATAGGCCGTTTCATACATGCATGACAACACACAAATATTTACTAAGTTTATCATCACTTTACCTGTAAAAGTACATTTTAAGGGTTATATCACAGTGTCAGGATAGGTTAGATTAGGTCAATTTGCGTTACTTTGATATATGCTATTTTCATAGCCCTATGACCCTATTTATTAAATGAAGCCAGAAAAGCATTTCAGACAGTACTTTAATAACTCGCATGTTTGAATGAAGTCCGATCAGAGTTACCGTGTTTACCTGCTCCAGGCCCAGAGATACAGTTATGACTCCTATTTCTACAACATGTAGTCACTGTGTTTGTGTTCGACAGAATGAGTACCAAAAATGAAAGAAAGATGATTTAGATGATTTATTGTATGAAACAACAGTACACAACATCATGATGTGTTTCATGATCAAATGTAGTGTGACGAGTTCTCATGAGAATGAGTAGCACTATTTGAGGCTTGACGACGATGTCCCCGACCGAGACTGGTACCTGGCTTGTTGCTGCTGACGCTGCAGCACCTCATCATAGGACTTGATCGTAAGCATGGCCTTGGGCCCGGTCTGCCAGACGGCTCCACTGATGTCAACAATGGAGGCATCGATTGTCACCGTGTGGATGCCCAGGACCGGGAAGGGCAACAGGAAGTTGACACTGAAGTAGTCATTGTGAGGCTCCACGGTCTGGGTCAGGAAGTTGGATGTGATCTCATTCCCCTACAAGCAAAAGATGTTCATGAATGAATCTTGTCTTTCACTGCAGTATTCCTGCAATATAACGATGGCCTGTAAATAAATTAGGGACAGGCAATTAGGTATATGAATCTTGTGTTACATCCGGCAATTTTCCTGCAATGTGAGTGAGTGAGTATGGTTTTACGCCGCTTTTAGCAATATTCCAGCAATATCACGGCGGGGGACACCAGAAATGGGCTTCACACATTGTACCCATGTCGGGAATCGAACCCGGGTCTTCAGCGTGACGAGCGAATGCTTTAACCACTAGGCTACCTGACCGCCCCTCCTGCAATGTAATGATGTTACATGAACCACCAATGCCGTCTGGGTATAACACATCCGGAGAACGTCACGCATTGTGACCACCCAATCCTCATAAATAGACTCTAACAATAAGCCTGAGGTGCTGGGTCCCATTCTTCCCTGGTTTCTTCTGTCATGTAAGGACATGTTACTGATATATTTTATTGTCTGATTCTCAAAAATATAAATTTTCATGTTTTCTATCATACACCAGGAGAGAAATTGACCGTGAAAGCTAACTCGCCCAAATAGTTTAGACAGAAAACGGAACAGCCTCCAAATTGTTCTAATTTCTGGTTGCTAATAAGGATGCCTTTAACGCCACGAAGCTTTGGTTGATATGAATTTCTGTCCATGATCCCCACAAGAAACAACAGTGGACACAATAATTCTTCCTACCTTGGTGCTGGCTCCTGGTTGGGTGCTGCGACTCTGCAGAGTTGAATTGGCCGAGATGCTGACGGAGTGAGCTGTCCGGAACAGACAAGGTCGTTCACCATGTTGTACAATCCCTTCCACCTTGACCGCCAGGTGCGTGTCACAGCGGATGGAGATCGGCTCCATGTTAGCGTTTTGCTGGGGTGAAACTGCCAGCTGGATGGTGCAATGGAGAGACGCATCACAATTTATCAACTATCATTTCTTGAATGATTTGGTACTATTAATTTTATAGTATGTTTGTTCCAGGTATATCATGGCGGGTCTGTAAATAATCGAGTCTGGACTGGACAATCCAGTGATTGACATCATGAGCATCGATCCACGCAATTAGGATACGATGACATGCGTCAATCAAGTCAGCGAGTCTGACCTCCTGATCCCGTTAGTCGCCTCTAATGACAAGCAAAGTCGACTTTTACGGCAAGCATGGGTTGCTGAAGACCTATTCTAACCCGGATCTTCACAACAAGTGCTATAAAATACTGCATATGTTAATAGTAATGAAAAGCAGAAATGTTCGCATCAAGAAAAGTAATGTATATTTTGATCGTTGTGTCTCACCTTGAGTACAGTTGACTGAAGAGTCTGGAAGAAGAAGCGTGGGAAGCTGTGGCTTGACTTGATCAGAGCTTTGGCCGAGTCACTCAAGAAGGTGATCTGCCAAAAGAGTAGTATCAAAATAAACATATACCTTATTCGTATAGTAAGCGCCCCACTCTAATAAGCGCCCGCGGCGATATTTGCTAATACCTTCGTTAAACCGCTGATCATCTATAACGCTCACCAATTATTTGGACCTTGAAGGTAGCGTTGTAGCGAGGGATCACTGTATATTGGCTAGTGAACAATCCCAATTAGCACCCCTTCCGATTGATCAATGTACACAAGACTTTTTTATTCACGTATAATACATACTCGTGTGTCATATGCACCCTTAATTATGGGCATTTAAATTCTGGAAAAATGTATCTTTCGTATATAAACATTTCAGGCTGTCAGCATAAACCACAAAATTTATCTTTCAAGTCTGTCTTTTTCACCAAAATAATATTCTAATAAGATCCCCCTATTTCTAATTTTGAGAGCGCCCTGGGCACTTATTACATCGAATACGGTACTTCATTCACTTGGGCTTTTATTGGTTGGTTTACAAATGTTTTGACCTAAAATTCAATGTAGGTGAAAATAAACTAGTTTTTACATGGCAAGATACCGAAAGATAATTGTTTTGTATTTGAAAGATTATAGATTTTAATATGTATTATTCTGGGTTATTTAAACGAGAGGCCCTATGAACAGTCATCAAGAATGATGACGATTGGATGATCAGGGGGTTGAATGACCAAGCTGATTGTGTCATGCAAGTGTATGGTCTTGCATTGAGTGCATGGTCGTATCCCCTGTGTTGATAGTTGGTACTCTCTCAAAATCATTAAAATCAGATCTTAGTTCTCACTATCGCTAAACAAAGATCTGAGGACTTCCAATTACGGGTCACATCAGAATGACCTTTCATCCAACCAATCAAAGCGTCACTTACCACATCATGAAAGTGACAGTCGAAATGTGTTTTCTAATCATGCACCCTCGAAAATGTTAACACAGGGTATTCCGAACGACAGGTACGGCCCATACGACTGATTCCATCAAAAGTATCGTCTCTCTCATTTCCGTGGGATAAACATTTGAATGGAGGAGGCGTTGCACAGTACGTGGAAGCACTGCCATACAAGCGCAACCATATATTAGACATTCTGGAATGTTCGTTTGTTCAGTTTTCACAATTTTAATCAAGAACTGTGTCAACATATTTTACAAGTGTAGTCTGAAATGGAAGTCGCCAAGTTGAAACAAGTGCCATAAAGTTCAAGAAAGCTGCTTTCTAATTGGCTGATGTCGACTTCTTGTTAGTCATGAAATGGTGGGTCAAAGTTTGCGAAAGGCCGTTCTGACATGACCCGTAATGGGAGGTCCTCAGGTCTTTGTTTAGCGGCAGCGAGAACTTAGATCTGATATTAACGAGATTGGTACTCTCTCAACCACTTGTTTGTGTGGTCCAGACTCCTATAGGAATGATGATGATACAACAGTGACCCGACAACTGCTGTGTAACCAGCACTGACTACAGAACAGGACCAAGATGTCCACTATACGTGCGATGCTCACCCTGCTCGTCATGTCGTGTGTCGTATCCTGCAGGACTTTGTTCAGGCCACTCGACACATTCTGCAGGGCTGTTTCTATAGAAACCCCTGTTTCTATGGTTTCACCTCCACCTGTCCACAGCTGCCGGTCTCCAAATGATCCTCCGCTGTAGAGCAAAAGTCACACTGATGTCAGGTGGGTGACAAGGTGAGGTGAAATGGGGTTTAACGTCGCATCCAAGATTATTGCACTTGTATTGCAACGTGCATGTACGTGTGTGTGTGTGTGTGGCTGCTTGTACTAGTCCGGACTGATGCCGATTTATAGTGCTAGCACACTGAGATACCATGCCCCAGTTTAAGATGAATACCCCACTCAGACACAGTATAGTGACTCCGAGCCGACCAGTCCTTGTTTTAGCCCCTTAATGCTGAGCGCCAGACAGGGTAACAACAAGTACCATCTTTTAACGTCTTTTGGTATGATGTGGCCGGGGATCAAACCCATGACCTTCCGCTCTCCAGGCGGACGCTCTTCCACTAGACCAAGGAGGCAGTCTTCATACTGATGTAATCTGTTGACTGTCTTTATCTACTATAATGATGCACTCGTCTGGAGGGATGGAAAATCTTGGAGGATAACAAGGAGGGGGGAGGGGGGGAGGAAAGGTCCTAAGAAATTACACAATTTGGGTCAGTGTCGTTAACATATTGAACAGCCATTCTACTGATACTCATGATACACGGCTGATTGACAAATCCTAACCTTCACATAGAACGAATTGCATACTAGTGAAATCAATTTCCAATTTTACCCTTCTCATGTTAATCTCTCTCATGTATGCAATTGTTGTGTAACTGTTAATCCTCTACCTACCATATATTCTGTACAGTGTTCATCATTAAACCTTGCTTGACAATGGTATAAGGATCCATACCAAAACTTCGCCATTACAGTAAAATAGTGAGCGAGTGAGTATGGTTTTACACCGCTTTTAGCAATATTCCAGCAATATCATGGCGGGGGACACCAGAAATGGGCTTCACACATTGTACCCATGTCGGGAATTGAACCCGGGTCTTCGGCGTTACAGTAAAATAAAGAAGATGTTATCCATAATTTGTGTCTACTTTGTCATTATCCAAAGGTTACATATCCCTGTTATTCGTCACAGCAAAATAGTTTGCTCAGTTGACTTTTTGTGGAAATACCTCGATAACATCCACAACAAAAGACTTCACTTTAACACAAGTCCTTCTATGTCAGACTTAATGTTATAAATCAACACTCATGAAATGTGTGTGTTCTTGCTAAAACAAGCAATGACAAGCATGTGTGGAAGATCATCAAAATAATATTTTGGAGGAGGGTTATGAAAATGACGGTATCATATTTCTGACAGTGCATGATTGTCAGGAATACGTGGATAAGGTAATTATTCAAATTTCCAAATCATCAGCCTGAATAAAATAATTGTATGTCTCAGGGAGTAGTGACATATTTGTCAGAGATATACTACTCAAATGAAGTTAAGGACCACCGATTCTTTCATAGAGCTATACTTATCTGTCATGGAATGAAAGAATTGATGGTCCTTAACTTCTTTTGAGTAGAATGTCCCCAACAACGTGCTCCAGACGTGACGTGGGCTCCCACTCCTGTATATATATCTCCCTCACATCCTCACCCAAGCTGCATTGTGGAGATGATGGACATGATGGCTGCTTTCACACTGTCGCAACTCTGCTGAAGACTCCTGGGCTCAGAAAAATAACACTGCTCCTTCATCAGGTCAACCACAAACATGACAAAAAGTGAGCAGGGCTCACTAATACCCCTGACTTTGCCTCCAGCAAGTTCAAAACATGATTTTTTTTTTTAAATTTTTATCAGAAAATACACATAGCACTGCACCTCTTCTATAAGTATGGAAACTGTACACAAAATTTGAAAAGAATCCATGCAGTAGTTTTCAAGTTATAGGTCAAACAAATGTTTCAGTACAAAATTCAAAAGAGTAAAAAAAAGAAGAAAAAAAGATGTACTTTTAAAAAAAAATAAAAATATTGAAATCAAACTTCGCACTGCACCTCTCCTATAGATAGAAGTGTTCACCAAGTTTGAAAAGAATCTATTTAGTAGTTTTCAAGTTTTAGGTCGCACAAAAAAATGTCTTCAGGAAAGACATGCGGACAGATGGAATTTCTTGGCCATCGGGCCAAGGCAGGGGTAAAAATGCATCAGTAAAAATGTTGAACATGAATCTTTTTCTGACCGGAGAATTAAACTTGCTCCATTATCAAAAATTTTCAATAAGCCCCATAGAAAATAGGCATCCCAGCTGCAGAATCTTTTCAAACGTCATTTTCCTGATTTTACTGTTAGTCATATTGTAAGTCATAATGAGCCATCATTTCTTATTCCAGCCAGAAAATGGCTATCTGGCTACTGGATCGTAAGGATACATGTCAATGTTTGAGAGTGAGGCTTTGTCAGCATCAAAGGCTGACCAGTACACATTGGAGATCTTCTTGCTGAGCTCCTCATACTGCTCCATGCTGCCCTCCAACTGAAACACCAGCAGACACACAAATAAACCCTCAGTCTCCAGCAGACACACAAATAAACCCCTCAGTCACCAGCAGACACACAAATAAACCCCTCTGTCACCACAGCTTTGTTTGTTTGTTTGTTTTGTTTGTTTTGTTTGTTTGAAGTTCAACGCAGCACTCAGCAATATTCCAGCTATATGACGGCGTAAATAATCTGTAAATAATCGAGTCTGGACCAGACAATCCAGTGATTGACATCATGAGCATCAATTCACGCAACTGGGATAGAATGACATGCATCAACCAAGTCAGCATGCCTGACCACCCGATCCTGTTAGTCGCCTCTTACGACAAACATAGTCACCATTTACGGCAAGCATGGGTTGCTGAAGACCTATTATACCCCGGATCTTCACGGGTCACCGCACAGCCAAAACACATGCTTTAAACAGTCAGCCTACTCAAATATTTAATTTCTATTGAGTTGCAAATTAAGGAATCTACATGGATCAAATACCTTGATGGTTAAACAAGTTTCTGAATGAACACTTGCTCATACCACAAAAACTTTAAGTCAAAGCTTGGATCAGTCTTTGTTTTTGCCCCTTAATACTGAGCGCCAGGCAGGGTAACAACAAGTATCATCTCTTAACGTCTTTTGGTATGACGCGGCCATGGTTTGAGCCCCGGACTTTCTGCTCGCCAGGCGGACACTCTACCACTAGACCACAGAGGAGTCCTACTGTATGGACAGTATAGAGGTATGAAATTTGTTTGGGGGTTGAAGAGTAATAGTACATCCACTGAGCAGTACAACTGATTTCCTTGCACGCTGTAGTTTACCTGCTGCACGATCTGACTCCAGCGTGTACCCTCCTGGCCATTGGTGGAGGCGAGGGCGGTGGCGATGGCTGGGGGCGGGGCTGTGCGGAACGTGTTGCAGGACAGAATCAGCTGGCGGTGGGCCTGGAGAAGGGTGATCCTCAAACTGACATAGTCACACTGGAACTTGAGGGGGTGGGCTGGGGAGCTGCCGGCCTGTATCACAAATACATCCATGAACACTAGGATTCTCATTGTTAGTGGAATCCATCTTTGTTACGATCACACCAAGCTAATGTAGAATCGATAAACCAAATCAAGTCACTTATGCAAGACATCACAGTGCATGACATTATTACAATGTCAAAGGATAGTGTGCTTTCAAATTTAATTCTCAGCTCCCTGGGGAGGGTACAACTGAAGCTGCCTGTGCTTGAAAACATTCACATGTCATGCTTCAGGGCTGAGTGATGGAAGTCATGTGTGTAAGAAGATGGCCTATAACCTGCTGTTGTTTGATGTTTTACGCCACACTCAGCAATATTCCAGCTTATTGATGACAGTCTGTAAATAATCGAGTCTGGGCTACACAATCCAGTGATTGACATCATGAGCATCGATCCATGCAAATGGGATACAATGACATGCGTCAATCAAGTCAGTGAGTCAGCGAGCCTGACCACCTGATCCCATTAGTTGCCACTTACAACAAGCATAGTCGCCTGATCTGTGACTTGTGATGACTGAAGAGTAACAACCAACACCAGGTAGTCAGGATGGGGGAATGTGTCAGGGACTGTGGAGATTTACCCATGTAATAGATTAACACTGACCTTGAGAGAGACAAGAGCCTTCTGGTAGAGTTCCAGACATTCTGACATACACTGCAGGACATTGGCGTTGTCTGTGACCACGTGTCGCAGCCTCGTCTCCGCACTGCAGATGTGAGCCACACCCATTAGCCAGTGGTAGAAGTGCTCAGATGCAACCTGACAGAGAACATATCATCATACGTCAGGGGAAGGTCTAGAGGAGAAGTCAGGGGAAGGTCTAGAGGGGAAATCAGGGGAAGGTCTAGAGGAGAAGTCAGGGGAAGGTCTAGGGGGGAAGTCAGGGGAAGGTCTAGAGGAGAAGTCAGGGGAAGGTCTAGAGGGGAAGTCAGGGGAAGGTCTAGAGAGGAAGGTCTAGAGGGGAAGTCAGGGGAAGGTCTAGAGAGGAAGTCAGGGGAAGGTCTAGAGAGGAAGGTCTAGAGGGGAAGTCAGGGGAAGGTCTAGAGAGGAAGTCAGGGGAAGGTCTAGAGGAGATGTCAGGGGAAGGTCTAGAGGAGAAGTCAGGGGAAGGTCTAGAGGGGAAGTCAGGGGAAGGTCTAGAGAGGAAGGTCTAGAGGGGAAGTCAGGGGAAGGTCTAGAGAGGAAGTCAGGGGAAGGTCTAGAGGAGATGTCAGGGGAAGGTCTAGAGGAGAAGTCAGGGGAAGGTCTAGAGGGGAAGTCAGGGGAAGGTCTAGAGAGGAAGTCAGGGGAAGGTCTAGAGGAGATGTCAGGGGAAGGTCTAGAGGGGAAGTCAGGGGAAGGTCTAGAGAGGAAGTCAGGGGAAGGTCTAGAGGAGATGTCAGGGGAAGGTCTAGAGGGGAAGTCAGGGGAAGGTCTAGAGGAGATGTCAGGGGAAGGTCTAGAGAGGAAGTCAGGGGAAGGTCTAGAGGAGATGTCAGGGGAAGGTCTAGAGGAGATGTCAGGGGAAGGTCTAGAGGGGAAGTCAGGGGAAGGTCTAGAGGAGAAGTCAGGGGAAGGTCTAGAGAGGAAGTCAGGGGAAGGTCTAGAGGAGATGTCAGGGGAAGGTCTAGAGGAGAAGTCAGGGGAAGGTCTAGAGGGGAAGTCAGGGGAAGGTCTAGAGAGGAAGTCAGGGGAAGGTCTAGAGGAGATGTCAGGGGAAGGTCTAGAGGGGAAGTCAGGGGAAGGTCTAGAGAGGAAGTCAGGGGAAGGTCTAGAGGAGATGTCAGGGGAAGGTCTAGAGGGGAAGTCAGGGGAAGGTCTAGAGGAGATGTCAGGGGAAGGTCTAGAGAGGAAGTCAGGGGAAGGTCTAGAGGGGAAGTCAGGGGAAGGTCTAGAGGAGATGTCAGGGGAAGGTCTAGAGGGGAAGTCAGGGGAAGGTCTAGAGGGGAAGTCAGGGGAAGGTCTAGAGGAGAAGTCAGGGGAAGGTCTAGAGGGGAGGTCAGGGGAAGGTCTAGAGGGGAAGTCAGGGGAATGTCTAGAGGGGAAGTCAGGGGAAGGTCTAGAGGGGAAGTCAGGGGAAGGTCTAGAGGGGAAGTCAGGGGAAGGTCTAGAGGGGAAGTCAGGGGAAGGTCTAGAGGGGAAGTCAGGGGAAGGTCTAGAGGGGAAGTCAGGGGAAGGTCTAGAGGGGAAGTCAGGGGAAGGTCTAGAGGGGAAGTCAGGGGAAGGTCTAGAGGGGAAGGTCTAGAGGGGAAGTCAGGGGAAGGTCTAGAGGGGAAGTCAGGGGAAGGTCTAGAGGGGAGGTCAGGGGAAGGTCTAGAGGGGAAGTCAGGGGAATGTCTAGAGGGGAAGTCAGGGGAAGGTCTAGAGGGGAGGTCAGGGGAAGGTCTAGAGAGACGTTAGGGGAAGGTCTAGAGGGGAAGTCAGGGGAAGGTCTAGAGGGGAAGTCAGGGGAAGGTCTAGAGGGGAAGTCAGGGGAAGGTCTAGAGGGGAGGTCAGGGGAAGGTCTAGAGAGACGTTAGGGGAAGGTCTAGAGGAGACGTTAGGGGAAGGACTGGAGGGGAAGTCAGGGGAAGGTCTAGAGGGGAAGTCATTGGAAGGTCTAGAGGGGAAGTCAGGGGAAGGTCTAGAGGGGAAGTCAGGGGAAGGTCTAGAGGGGAAGTCAGGGGAAGGTCTAGAGGAGAAGTCAGGGGAAGGTCTAGACGGGAAGTCAGGGGGAGGTCTAGAGGGGAAGTCAGGGGAAGGTCTAGAGGGGAGGTCAGGGGAAGGTCTAGAGGGGAAGTCAGGGGAAGGTCTAGAGGGGAAGTCAGGGGAAGGTCTAGAGGGGAGGTCAGGGGAAGGTCTAGAGGGGAAGTCAGGGGAAGGTCTAGAGGAGAAGTCAGGGGAAGGTCTAGAGAGGAAGTCAGGGGAAGGTCTAGAGGGGAAGTCAGGGGAAGGTCTAGAGGGGAAGTCAGGGGAAGGTCTAGAGGGGAAGTCAGGGGGAGGTCTAGAGGGGAAGTCAGGGGGAGGTCTAGAGGGGAAGTCAGGGGAAGGTCTAGAGGGGAAGTCAGGGGAAGGTCTAGAGGGGAGGTCAGGGGAAGGTCTAGAGAGACGTTAGGGGAAGGTCTAGAGGGGAAGTCAGGGGAAGGTCTAGAGGGGAAGTCAGGGGAAGGTCTAGAGGGGAAGTCAGGGGAAGGTCTAGAGGGAAGGTCTAGAGAGACGTTAGGGGAAGGTCTAGAGGAGACGTTAGGGGAAGGACTGGAGGGGAAGTCAGGGGAAGGTCTAGAGGGGAAGTCATTGGAAGGTCTAGAGGGGAAGTCAGGGGAAGGTCTAGAGGGGAAGTCAGGGGAAGGTCTAGAGGGGAAGTCAGGGGAAGGTCTAGAGGAGAAGTCAGGGGAAGGTCTAGAGGGGAAGTCAGGGGAAGGTCTAGAGGGGAAGTCAGGGGAAGGTCTAGAGGGGAGGTCAGGGGAAGGTCTAGAGGGGAAGTCAGGGGAAGGTCTAGAGGGGAAGTCAGGGGAAGGTCTAGAGGGGAGGTCAGGGGAAGGTCTAGAGGGGAAGTCAGGGGAAGGTCTAGAGGAGAAGTCAGGGGAAGGTCTAGAGAGGAAGTCAGGGGAAGGTCTAGAGGGGAAGTCAGGGGAAGGTCTAGAGGGGAAGTCAGGGGAAGGTCTAGAGGGGAAGTCAGGGGGAGGTCTAGAGGGGAAGTCAGGGGAAGGTCTAGAGGGGAAGTCAGGGGAAGGTCTAGAGGAGACGTCAGGAGAAGGTCTAGAGGGGAAGTCAGGGGAACTTCTAGAGGAGACGTCAGGGGAAGGTCTAGAGGGGAAGTCAGGGGAAGGTCTAGAGGGGAGGTCTAGAGGGGAAGTCAGGGGAACTTCTAGAGGAGACGTCAGGGGAAGGTCTAGAGAGGAAGTCAGGGGAAGGTCTAGAGGGGAAGTCAGGGGAAGGTCTAGAGGGGAAGTCAGGGGAACTTCTAGAGGAGACGTCAGGGGAAGGTCTAGAGAGGAAGTCAGGGGAAGGTCTAGAGGGGAAGTCAGGGGAAGGTCTAGAGGGGAAGTCAGGGGAAGGTCTAGAGGGGAAGTCAGGAGAAGGTCTAGAGGGGAAGTCAGGGGAAGGTCTAGAGGGGAGGTCAGGGGAAGGTCTAGAGGGGAAGTCAGGGGAAGGTCTAGAGGAGAAGTCAGGGGAAGGTCTAGAGAGGAAGTCAGGGGAAGGTCTAGAGGGGAAGTCAGGGGAAGGTCTAGAGGGGAAGTCAGGGGAAGGTCTAGAGGGGAAGTCAGGGGGAGGTCTAGAGGGGAAGTCAGGGGAAGGTCTAGAGGGGAAGTCAGGGGAAGGTCTAGAGGAGACGTCAGGAGAAGGTCTAGAGGGGAAGGCAGGGGAACTTCTAGAGGAGACGTCAGGGGAAGGTCTAGAGGGGAAGTCAGGGGAAGGTCTAGAGGGGAGGTCTAGAGGGGAAGTCAGGGGAACTTCTAGAGGAGACGTCAGGGGAAGGTCTAGAGAGGAAGTCAGGGGAAGGTCTAGAGGGGAAGTCAGGGGAAGGTCTAGAGGGGAAGTCAGGGGAACTTCTAGAGGAGACGTCAGGGGAAGGTCTAGAGAGGAAGTCAGGGGAAGGTCTAGAGGGGAAGTCAGGGGAAGGTCTAGAGGGGAAGTCAGGGGAAGGTCTAGAGGGGAAGTCAGGGGAAGGTCTAGAGGGGAAGTCAGGGGAAGGTCTAGAGGGGAAGTCAGGGGGAGGTCTAGAGGGGAAGTCAGGGGAACTTCTAGAGGAGATGTCAGGGGAAGGTCTAGAGGGGAGGTCAGGGGAAGGTCTAGAGGGGAGGTCAGGGGAAGGTCTAGAGGGGAAGTCAGGGGAACTTCTAGAGGAGATGTCAGGGGAAGGTCTAGAGGGGAGGTCAGGGGAAGGACTGTAGGAGAGGTCAGGGGAAGGTCTAGAGGAGAGGTTAGGGGAAAGTCTAGAGGAGGGGTCAGGGGAAAGATCTTTGTTTATTGGTAGCAAGAACTAAGATCCAGTGTTCGAAATTGGCACTTGTCCTTTAGTCCTTGCCAAACTGCCCAATAGTTAAGTTATCATAAGGACTAATAGAACCCTTTTTAAGGGTTTTGCTATATGTTATCATTATACGGACTAGTAGACTAAACTGTTGCTGATTCTATAGTGCTAGCCCACTGAGATACCACGCTGCAGTATACTGACTCCGAGCGAACCAGTACTTGTTTTAGCCCCTACATGCCGAGCGCCAGGCAGGTCAACAAGTACCATCTTTCAATGTCTTTTGCTATGACGCAGTCGGGGATCGAACCCCCAACCTTCCCCAACCCCCGCTCTCCAGGCAGACACTTTACCTCTAGACGATAGAGGCAGTCCAAGTAATATTGAAACACTGGTGTGAGGACTTGAATATTTATACACAGAACCATCAAATCACATTTACTTTTACTCATTTTGAGCCTAGAAAAATGTGTTAAAAATGGCTTAAATAAGAGGGTACTTTTTTTTAAGAAGAGACCTATGTGAAGCACACAGACACCAGGCCACAACTACCCCATCTTTGCCTACCTTGACTGTGAGTGGTTTGATGATGTCACCACCAATCTCATACTGGCTGTAACGTAAAGCCTGTCGGGACATCTTGTAAGCCAGCCACTGATTGGCTAGCCCAGCACATGTGACAATCAGTTCATGAATTTCATTGGGTATTCCCTCCCCACCAGCAGCTTGGAACAGTAGGGTGCACATGTACACCTGGAAATATAATATTAACATAAGTGAACAGTAGCATAGTGGTAGAATAGAGATTTAAGTAAGGATGAACTTCATTTGATAATGGGCCAATCAAATTAAAATCAAATCATTTACTGGGATTCAATAGCTCTACTTGTACAAATCTGACAAAACTCACAAGGAGAAGTTACGTCAGTTGAATCCTGAATCATAATGGATTCATGGTTTATTGAGTCAATCAAATAACAGTTTTCTAAAATGATTCAGTTTAATTACTTTACAACATTAATTCAGAAGTTTTGACCTTAACAAAAGAGCATGGCCTTTATCATTCTCCAGTTGGAACTGCCCGTCTACATTCAATTTTTCAAGATGAAATACTAATACTTTGCTTGTAACGACAATTTAGAAGCCTTCATGTGATTGACTGATGAGAGAGCTCACCTTAGTTGGACTCGTATAGAGGATTTGTCAGATCTTGATGGAGAGAGGAACCAGATCAGAATAAAAGATTTGATCTTATGAGTTTGACAAAGGCAAGTTGACAACTAATACTAAATCTCATTAAACAGGTACCGGTATACATACATCTTGGTTTCTGACTGTTATAGTGAGTGAGTTGGAGTTAACGCCACTTTTAACAATATGTCACAGCAGGGGACACCAGAAATGGGCTTCACACATTGTACCCAATGGTTCAGCGTGGCGAGCAAACTAGGTTGCCCCACCACCTTTCTCAACGTTATAAACAATATTCGCTGATTATCACCAACCTTTTTACACATACAGTCAAGTCTAATTAATCCAACATGATTGGTGCATATGATTACGTCGGATTAAAGAGTATGTTGGATAAACGAAATTAAGTAGTATCAACGAAAATCGAAAATCGGACAACTACACGATAAGTAACGATACAAACACTAATTGTTCATTAATTGTTTATTGTTAAGCAAGTTTATTTCTGCAGCTGCTGTAATATGCAGCTATCAGCCGACTTGTCTCGCATCAAAACACGGGCTGTGTACTCGCGGGCAGATGACCAAGGTGTATGCGGATCACTGTATCGGATTAACGAGACTGATTTATGAGTGGTTTCGGTAATTCGTTGCAAATTAGGTGTGTCGGAGTTGGAGTGCGAGGCTGTCAGATCAACGGGTATAAAGAGCACTAATTTCATCTGTTCCCATCATTAGTGTCGGATAAAGTTGATTGTCGGATTAACGAGACGTGACTGTATGTGGGATAACTGTTATCAAACATATGCATGAACATGATTTCCAGGTCCATGATTGGCTATAAAATGGTGATGACCTTAGTTCAGATTATTTCATCGCCTTGATAATCCACAGGTCTGGCAGACACTTTTTTGAGGAGGGTCACACTAGGTATGAGTAGTAAGAGGGTCGCTGGGTTATGTCACTTATGACTGATGTGTTATGTATTAATGCACCACTGCAATCATAGGAGAGGTAAAAATGCTAATCATTTGCTAAAATGGTGCCATTTTTTGTGGTGCTTGTCATATGCCATTTACCTTATAACTAGTTGTTTCAAAATGTAGCTAACTCGATTTCACTCATTAGATATATTTTAAACAACTCGTTATAAGGTAAATAGTATATGACACCCACTTGTTTTGCAATCACCAGATATCAGTGAGACAGACTCACCTGTACCTGTGTTATTTACTGGGTGTTCTCCACACTGCTCTCCAGACAACTGACTATGATTAACCTATGTCAGTGAGACAGACTCACCTGTAACTGTGTTACTATTTGCTGGGTGTTCTCCACACTGCTCTCCAGACAACTGACTATGATCAACCTATGTCAGTGAGAAGGAGTCACCTGTAACTGTGTTATTTGCTGGGTGTTCTCCACACTGCTCTCCAGACAACTGACTATGATCAACCTATGTCAGTGAGACAGACTCACCTGTAACTGTGTTATTTGCTGGGTGTTCTCCACACTGCTCTCCAGACAACTGACTATGACAGGAACCACAAGTTGTAGTGACTGTGAGTTACTTGATCCAATAGCTGCAAGGGCCTCACATAAGACTTCGGCTTCAGAATCTGAGCAAACCATGGAAAGAAGTTTGTTTTCTAAAAAGTTTATTTTTATCATCAGTTCCGAGCCATGTGTTACCAGTATTTAACATGTAACATCAGTTCCTTTGTTGGATGTATGAATACAAGAGAAAACATTTCATTTTATTGCAGATCCAGGTCCGAATGCAGGTTAACTAACAGGATCCCGTGGTCAGGCTCTCTGACTCGGTTGATGCATGTCATCATATCCCAATTGTGCATCTACCCGAGGCAAAGGCATTAACAGTCCATTTTCCACCTTTGCCGAACTAGGCTGGAATTTGGTGGCTCAGTTGTAACGCCACCAGTGGCTATTGCGAGTTATGTCCCTCCTATTGACCAGTCAGATTCCAGATTCACATGCATTTGCTTCCATCTAAATGCCAGCCCCCAGTAAAGACGGTCTCATTGATAATCAAGATCAATAATGTAACAAAACAGCCTAGTTTTCGGCAAGGGTTGAATCTCGACTTTTATAGTCATTAAAAACCCTTGCCTCAGAAAGATGTAATTGTGTGGATCGATGATCATGATGTCAATCACTGGATTGCCTGGTCCAGACTTGATTATTTATGGACTGGAATATTGCTCAGCACAGTGTTAAACAAACAAACAGCAGATCTATTATCTAGCCTGCAAAGAATTCATTATGAAATTATGAAACTGCAAATTTTTGCTGACTAATGTTAATTTTTTCATCCTGCTGACTGGTTACCTATTGTTGATGTTGATAAAAAAAATCCAGGAGCGTTTCATCCACAAACTGCTTGTTTTTCTCAAATCACTTAGTACCACAGATGGATGTCAAAAGACTAGTTGTGAGGGCAGTAGTAGTGTCTGCTTCAAGTTCCGATGACTTTTTAAAGAGGTTTAAAATGTGAAACCTGCCCTGTCAAAAAGTCATCCGGTTCATTGGATTACATGAGCTAATTTTGACTCACCAGAAACACTCGGCAGAAGTCCTGCAATGGTGTCTACAAATCCACCACAGAGAGTGGGTGACGTCTGGCACAGTTCTACAGCACAATGGAGGCACAGCTACAAACATAAAGTGAAATGACATGAGCACAATGTTGGGATGTGCTGTTCTGATTCACCACCCTCCTCTCGTCAACAGGATCAGATGTGTCTGCAGACACCCGCACTACTTTACCACAACTAAACAAGGACAGTGTGTCTTCTCTCACCTTGAGTTCTGTGTGCTGTTCTGATTCACCCCCTCCTCCTGTCAACAGGATCAGATGTGTCTGCAGACATCCCACTGCCTCTCCAAGAAGATCAATAGGACTGCCTAAAATATCACAAATATTAAAATAACAGGTTGTTTTGAAGTAAGGAAAGCATAGTACAAGTATGTTAATCATATATGCTGGACAAAAAATAAATATCTGGGCTTATTCCATATATTACAAAATGCTTAAATACAAAATGGCAAACAACACACGTTTTGATTTGGCCAGCTGTGTAAGAAGCTGAACTGTCCTTGATGCCAGAATCAGGTTGTCGTGGTAACAGTACTGCTGGCACAAATCTAGCAGCTTTGAGTCTGAAACAAACAAAAAAAGATCATGACTTTTCCATCATAAATCAATCACTGTAAACAGAGAAATGTTTATGTTGTGACAAATATATTAACTATTACCGTATTTTATGTAAAAAGTGCACAGGGCACTCTCAAAATTAGAAATAGGGGGCTCTTCTTAGAATATTATTTTGGTTAAAAAAAACAACAGAGTTGAAAGATCGTTAATTTCGTGGTTTATGCTGACACCCTGAAATGCTTATATACAGATATATTTTTCCAGAACTTAATTGCCCAGAATTAAGGATGCATATAACACATGAGTGCATATTATACACAAATAAATAAGTCTTGTGTACATTGATCAATCGGAAGGGGTGCTAATTTGGATCGTTTACTAGCCAATATATTAGCAAATATCGCCGTGGGCGCTTATTAGAGCGGGGCGCTTATTACTTCGAATACAGTAATTCATAAAGGTCTGTGTTAGTTCCTACAAGTCCTGCATGTTCACATAAAGCACTACATACCTGACGTGAGTGGAAGCAGCTGTACGGCGACCGAGTCAAACACCATGGTGAGCACGCTGACACCACCAACCTTCAGCTTCACCGACGGGGTTGCCAACACAAACTGACACAGAGTCTGCAACGGAGGAACAAATGATCAACACACAGCTTTCTACAGCCAAGAGATAACCAGAGCTTAAGATATCCCGTGTCACGGCATGGCCAGGTTTGAGAACCATAGAGCCCTGGGCCCCATCTCATATAGCGATCTTAGCACTAAGATGATCGTAACTCCCACTCTTTAACATAGACTAACAACAGTCGTAGCACTAAGATTGATTTGTGAAATGGGGCCCTGGGCCCAGTTCAACAAAGTGATCTTAGTGCTACAGTTATCATCAGCCTATATCAAAGTATGATAGTTACAATTACCTTTGGGCTAAGATGGGACCTGGGCCCCGTTCCTCAAAGCGATCTTAGCACGGCTATGATCGTAAGCCTATGTTAAAGTATGGGACTTACGATCACCTTAGTGCTAAGATCGCTTTAAGGAACGGGGCCCAGGTCCCATCTTAGCCCTAAGGTAATTGTAACTATCATACTTTGATATAGGCTGATGATAACTGTAGCCGAACTAGGCTGGAATTTGGTGGCTCAGTTGTAACGCCACCAGTGGCTATTGCGAGTTATGTCCCTCCTATTGACCAGTCAGATTCCAGATTCACATGCATTTGCTTCCATCTAAATGCCAGCCCCCAGTAAAGACGGTCTCATTGATAATCAAGATCAATAATGTAACAAAACAGCCTAGTTTTCGGCAAGGGTTGAATCTCGACTTTTATAGTCATTAAAAACCCTTGCCTCAGAAAGATGTAATTGTGTGGATCGATGATCATGATGTCAATCACTGGATTGCCTGGTCCAGACTTGACTATGTTAAAGTATGGGACTTACGATCACCTTAGTGCTAAGATCGCTTTGAGGAACGGGGCCCTGGACCTATTTCTTTCAGAAATTGGGTGTCATTTCTCTTCTAGGAGAAGCAGCACAGGAAAACCAACATTGGGCTGCCTCATCACTAATTACTGCCACATCATTAATGACACAGTGAAACTGTGATAGTCGCCCCAATTTCTGGACAATTTTGTTATATGTATATTAAGGGATATTTGATGGGGTACACACGGAGTATATGCTTACTCCTTCATCAGGTGAATGAAGGAGTAAGCATTCAACTAATGAAGGAGTAAGCATATACTCCGAAACATTGTGTTCATCATTACAAAGAAGTTTACATCCATAAATTCTCTTCCTTGTGTATCACTTCTAAATGCCTTTAAAAGACAAACTACAATCTAGTTACCAAATCTTGTTTAGTTTCAGCATAGAGGTTTTACAAAAAATACACACACCGACATAATTTATATTGAATTTACATAAATTACCTCAATAAAGCCAGATGTCCAAAGATGTGGTCCTTTTTTAGCAAGTAGTCTCAGGTCTTGTAGCACAATGACCTTGACCCCATGGCGAGGATCCTGGTTGAGGAAGGTGAGGAGGAACTGGACTTGTTCCTGGAGGTCGTACAACGAGAACGCTGCCAGCTGTGACATTGTGTGTAGCGTCACCACCACCAGGTTCTCCGCTGGGAAACTCTCCAGCAGGGCCAGGCAAATGTCCCGAGTCTGGTCATAGAATGCATGCCATGTTTTAGTCAAAAGCAGGAACTATACATATACAGGAATCACAGAATTGAAGGCAATACAGATTATTACAAGAAATGAAGACTGATTGTGTAGTAACTGTGTAACACACTTCGGCAAAGTGGTGACTTCGCATAACACCACTGCCACAGGCTAATTTGCATATCACATGACCGGTCTTTTCTCTTTTTTTGAAAATCAGAACAGATTGGTCTAATTCAAGCCTTTTGGGGAGCTTTACATATTGTTTGGCATAATCATATTGATATGCCACTACAAATGCGACAGTGAGGTGCATGTCAATATACATGTATACATGTATATTTATAAATCATAGTGACCGTATCTCTAGCTCTCCCTAGGGCTTCGATGACAGCATGTGGAGGCATAGACAATGTAAACTACGTAAATGGAAATAGTTTTTCACGTTTTAGGATATTTGCTCAGTGAAAGTTAACCATTCTATGACATATGTTTATCTAGATGTGAAGACTTGTCGAAAATGAAACAGGTGAAAAACATCTGCAATATCTTGAAAGGACTGTGTAAGATGTGATGAATCGTCACATGTCAATGGCCAGTGGCAGAGATACTATGCTGGAACTCTTAGACGACTGTGCCCCCCGTGCCCCTGTGCCCCCAAACCCTGGATAGGAGAGTGAATGTGTAACTCACTTTGGCGGCTGTTGTGACATCATGGTGCATGTGTTGCATGATGGGAATCAACTTCAGCTTCATATTGACAGGTGTCGCGATACTGCAGATCATGTCGGCAATCTTACCACAGATACTTGCAGCAAATGTTCTGTAAGGTAAAACCACAGAGTGACTACACAGTATAACATGTTCTTATGACAGTTCACATATATCTTCCCTTATATATGCATTCACACAAATCTTACAATGCTTTTCAAACTGCAAAACACAAAAGTAATGTATGTGACAGTCTGGCACCAACAAGTTTTTCATCCCCTCGTTTCACTGACCCCATGGGGATTCCAGGTTAGAATAGCTTCCCAGGAGTGAGTGAGTGAGTGAGTTTGGTTTTACGCCGCTTTTAGCAATATTCCAGCAATATCACGGCGGGGGACACCAGAAATGGGCTTCACACATTGTACCAATGTCAGGATTCGAACCCGGGTCTTCGGCGTGACGATCGAATGCTTTAACCACTAGGCTACCCGACCGCCCAGCTCCCAAGGAACCTGGTCAGGCCTTGTTACTTGGTTGATTGTGTGTTATCATACCCTGATGGCCTGGATCATTGCTCACAATATCAATCACTGGATTATAGCTAGTCATATAGCTAGGACAATAATCTTGTTTCAGTGCTTTGATCACAGCATTCAGATGAATGCTAGATCTAGGCTCACTTACAGTGCCCAGAGCATACCGTATTCAACGTAATAAGTGCCCTGCTCTAATAAGCGCCCATGGCGATATTTACTAATATATTTCCTGGTGAACAATCCCAATTAGCACCCCTTCCGATTGATCAATATACAAAAGACTTATTTATTCGCGTATAATACGCAATTAAATTCTGGAAAAATATATCTGCTGTATATAAACATTTCAGGCTGTCAGCATAAACCACGAAATTTATCTTTCAAGGCTGTTTTTTTTCACCAAAATAACATTCTATTAAAAGCTCCCCATTTCTAATTTTGAGAGCTTATTACGTCGAATACGGTATATTAAATAACACATTTACCCCCATTCCACTCCCTCTCCCTTCTCAGCTCTATCAGCTCTATATACTCATTGTCTTTTCAGCTCTCGTTCAACTCTAAAATTAAGAGTGCTTTTAACAGTATTCCAGTTATATCGCATCATGTCAGCTTAATGTGGGATTAATGCCTGAAGTGATGCTGGTCTCAGACGTTTACCACTTTAGTGAAACCCAAGAGCACAGGTATGGTGCTCACAAACCTAGAAACATAATCGGGGTAAACTGGGATTCGAACCCACAATCATAGGTTTCTGGCATGCCCAAGGGACGTAACTCTGCACAGCGAATCGCGGCACCTTAGAGACTGGGCCACCCGTGCCCCCCTAAAATCAAGAGACTTTAGGGTTCCTTAATAAAGATGGCTTCCACTATAGAATTATTTATATTTAACTTTATACATAACTTTACCGCGACATCTTCCCGAGGCTAGGAAGTTAACAGACTATAAAATGGAATTTCATGGCTCGAACGTAGCTCCACCAGTAGTTATTACAAGTTATGTCCCTGTTATGTCCCTCCTACTGACCAATCAGATTCCACCTCTCATATGACTTGCACTTCAAACAAAATGGCGGTTCCCAGTCAAGACGTTCTTATTGACATTAAAAATCTATATTATACTAAAACAGGTCTTTTCACGCGAGGTGCATCAAATCACTTGAGCAACGTACTTAAAAGTGGTACACAATCAACCAAAATCTGCACAACAGTTGCTATGTTGTTTACAAACCGGATGTCAATTTCTTATGCATAAGCCAAAATATAACACAGAAATTTAGGGTAATTTGAAAGAGATGGAAACTGGACATTGAGAGTCAGTTAACTCCCTTGCCATGTGAGATCTACTACAGGGTCTATTCATTAGGCTAAAGATGATCTATCACTTTAATTGTGAGAGCACGATCAAAATGACACTGAATTGTATTATTGATTGGATTCAAAATGTGTACATAGGTGTTTTACAAATCTCCACGGAAAATCGTAGCAATATCATAGACACGCTACCATGTAACTATGTGATAAAACAAACCAGGTGTTGACAATTGAACACAGTACCCTCTAGGCCACCAGCCATGGGCAATGAGCTGTGGAGGCATGCTATGCTATGTAAATCAATTCATAATATCAGGGAACAAAATGAGTGTTTACTTGGATTCCTTTGCAAAACGATCAGCAGCAAACATGGCTGCCTCCACTTCCACCATGTCGTGGGAATCGAGACTTTGCTTGATACTGTGATGGACATTCTTCCTCTCTGAGATGATACCAGCAATACTGCCCAGTGTCCTGTTGAATAACATGATAAAACATGATACACAGTAGTCTTCCTGGGACTGCTAAACCGCCGAATACCGGACAGTCATTGTATCTTACTTCTGGGGCTGGAACGAGTCCAAATTTACTACCCAGTACCAGACCCCCTATTACCTGACCCTACCTGGGTACCCACTCTAGGTCTCAAGATGTGGGAACAAAATGTCTGAATGGGAATTGTTTTACCGCAGCCCTGGCAAGAACTGTTTAGATACATGTATCAAACGATCATATCATGTGTACACTGAGGTTGACTGAAGGTCAAACACATACAAGTCAAAAGGAATGTGTGCATCGTCAGAAAGAAATGCAAACATTAGCGACTTATAGTGTAACCACTGAGCTATAGTGAGGGTGTAGGGTTTTGGTTTGATTTTTGGTGAACGCCGCACTCAGCAAAATTCCAGCTTTATGATGGCGGTCTGTAAATAATCGAGTCTGAACCAGACAATCCAGTGATCAATATATTGAGTATTGATCCACACAATTGGGATCAATCACATCCGTCAACCAAGTCAGCAAGCCTGACCACCCGATCCCGTTAGTCGCAACAAGCATAGTCGCCTCTTGCAGCAAGCATGGGTTGCTGAATACCTATTCACGAGTGTGTAGGATTTCACTTTAGTGAGTGTGTCGGGTTTCACTTTAGTGAGTGTGTAGGGTTCCACTTCAGTGAGTTTGTAGGGTTTCACTTTAGTGAGTGAGCGTGTAGGGTTTCACTTTAGTGAGTGAGTGTGTAGGGTTTCACTTTAATGAGTGAGTGTGTAGGGTTCCACTTTAGTGAGTGAGTGTGTAGGGTTTCACTTTAATGAGTGAGTTTGTAGGGTTTCACTTTAATGAGTGAGTGTGTAGGGTTTCACTTTAGTGAGTGAGTGTGTAGGGTTCCACATTAGTGAGTGTGTAGGGTTTCACTTTAACGAGTGAGTGTGTAGGGTTCCACATTAGTGAGTGTGTAGGGTTTCACATTAGTGAGTGAGTGTGTAGGATTTCACTTTTGTGAGTGAGTGTGTAGGGATTTACTTTAGTGAGTGAGTGTGTGGGGTTTTATGCCACTTTTAGCAATATTTCCCAATGGCGACACCAGAATTGGGCTCAACACCTGGGATAGACATGGCCACTTGTCTGTTTGTCAGGGACAAGTAACAGTCTGTTTATTTAACTCAAAACCTAGTTATTTTACATCCCCACTAGTTCAAAATGACTAGATCTTCAGTGTGATAAGAGACACTTCAACCACGGAGCTACCCCTTATTTCACTTTTACCTACACCTAGGAAAGTTGAAGACATTAACCACAATTATTTCAAACCCACAAGCACAGGTATTGTGCAAAGGATCACATTTGAGACAAATATGGCAGATCAGCAGATCCTGACACAGTAAGGGAGGCAAATCTGCACAGATAGATAATACAATTCTCTCAACACAAGAGTCTTGAAATTTAAAACAATTACCTCAAAGTGATTGCTCTTGCCACTGGGTCATTGCTGTGGATAACTGAAAATATTCTTCGTACAAATTCATCGACATTGAGAATCTTGTCCAGGTGTTTGCCACTCTGTTGAGTCACTTTGAGGATACACAAACGGATAAAATTATTACTGAAACAGACACGAAAACATCCATCAGTCACTATCAGTCACAATCAGAACTTATCCATATTATCTTGTAAGAATGAGTGAGTGAGAAGGTGAGTGAGTGTGGTTTTATGCCGCTTTTAGCAATATTCCAGCAATATCACGGCAGGGGACACCAGAAATGGGCTTCACACATTGTACCCATGTGGAGAATCAAACCCGGGTCTTCATCATGACAAGCGACCACTTTAACCACTAGACTACCCCAACACCCCCATCTTGTGAGAAGAGTGAGTGAGTGAGTTGGGTTTAACGCCGCTTTTAACAGTATTCTAGTTATAACGCGGCATGTCAGCTTCATGTTGGAGGAAAGCCCGAAGTGATGCAGGTCTCAGACATTTACCACTTCGGTGAAACCCATGAGCACGGGTATGGTGCTGACAAACCTAGAAACATATTCTGGGCGAACCGGGATTCGAACCCACAATCATAGGTTTCTAGCCTGCCCAAGGGACGCAACTCCGCACAGCGAATCGCGGCGCTTTAGACGACTGGGCCACCCGTGCCCCCTCTTGTGAGAAGAAATGGACATATATATATATTACATTTCCATTAGCAATGATTACGTTAGATTTGCTTAGGGTAGTGGAACTTTATTCATCTTATAAATGTCGGGACAGCTGACAAGCTCAAGACAATCTGCAGTCCACAAAGCGATGTTAGCCCTACAACTGTCATAAATATGGGAGTGTTTTGTTTGAGAATTATGATTCTTGTCGCTAAGATTGCTTTGTTGAAAAGGGCCCAGGCCTATACCAAATAACCATTATTATCACCTTTAACGTGTCCATGACAGACTTTAGGTGCAACATCAATAAATCATCATCTTTATTAACATGGTTTAATTCATAATTACTGGAGCACAGCCTAAACCTAGACAAATATCTTTCAGTCTAGTAAGCTATTGACATGATTGACAGTCTATAGGTTAGACTAAAATCTACTGACATGATGCAAAAGGGATAATTTAGTTTGGTTTGTGACATTTATCAACAGAAAAGTGGCTCAATAGTTATTTCTCATAGATGTGAAGGGTATGCCATGATGAGCTGATTATGACACGATCCGGTCCAATGCATTTACCCGGGGCTAGTTTCTACCCTTGCCACATCAAGGCCACTTTTCTTGGCTCGACCCTGGCGCCACTTTGTGTAGATCATGAGTTCTGCCCCTTGTTATGAAAACGCGATATCCAGTCAGATCGTTGTTCTTATCTCATATACCTTCACAAAGATGGCGACAACATAGTCGATCAGATGACAAAAACATTCACAATTTCATTCCTGACACCAAAACATAGGCAATTGTTGGCTGGGATAAAAGATGAAAAAAGATATTCATGTCAACAAAGACAGGCAGTGGAAAGTATACCAGTCGACCAGTGAAAGTTGATTTTGTGAAACGTTCTCTGATTGGACTATCTATACATGCGATAGTCCAATCATATTTAGCAGAGGAAAGTGGGCTTGATGTGGCAAGGGCAGAAACAAGATAAAAAGGCTCATGGATGCTCTTGCCTCAGGAGGACGGGTCCAATGACACACAGGATCTGGAAGGATCTGATACACAGACAAGGTAACCATGGTAACCTTTCACTTGTATCATGATGACATGGAAAAAGAAATCTATCAGTGTTAAAAGGATACTATGGACAGGTACTTTTCTTATTTTCGTTAGTTGGCCTATCTTGTGTAGGAATATAAGAATATACACTTTGACTGATTATGATTTCTTTGGTTTACTCACCCCTCTCTGAAAACATCAGCTAACTTCAGCAAAGCTGAATTTATGAGAATAGGAAATGGATATTTTTCAAACAATCGAGGGTATTTCACAACTGCCTCACACTGTAATCCTATGCGATTTGAACGCAAACCTGAAAAGAAATAGAAAGTCATGTGACTAAACATTTGCGACTGTTCTGCCTAATTGCATGAAAACTTTGCTTTGTTCGCATATTTTTGTACCTGATCAACATGATCAAGGTACGTTCATGTACATATTACAATTTATCTAAGTTTCAATGATATATATCATCCTATGTATCACAGTAGGTTGCGGTACTCTCGTACACAAAACGACCTCATACATGGAAATTTCAGTAATATCATACACAGTTTTGTATGTACAGTAAACTATGGTTATAACGAACTCAAACACTAATTTTAGTTTGTTATAACCGTTATAAGCATATACACAGCAATTGGACGGGACAAAAAAAACAGTTCGGTATATCCGCCTGTTCGTTATAAGCGTAGTTTACTGTAATCTTGTACAAGAAACAAAATTTTGCACACAGTTTACAGAAGGCAATTTTTAATGGAAATATATACTTTGATCATTTGAAATTTAAAAACTATTTGTATTTTAAGATTTTATTGTGTACGAAATTACTTTTTTTTATCGTGTACTAGATCTTATCGTGTCCTAGATGTTTTCATGTACGAGATTACTTCTGTACGAAATTACTTACAACACAGGACCATTTATCTGATGATAATAATAATAATAATAATCGTCTGTGATTTTGACATTAATTATTATAGTTACATGGTCCTGTGTGCATACCAATCATCGTGAAGGATTTAGATACACCCATTATAATCTCCATTGTTGTCGATCAAATAGTACTCTTTGATCATATAGTTAGAAGACGGTAGTTTAATGTTCACTGTTCAAATGCATTTAGGTGATCGAATTCTGAACCAAGTAAAAGTGTTCCCTTTTCGATCGTTGAAAAAGGCCGAAAGCTACTTGCATATTTTCATTGATCAGCTCGATAATCCATATTTTTATTGGCAGTTTAGTACCTTTGTCCAATTCTGTTAAAGCAGAGTTAGCATCTTGTTCTTGCTCGGCAGAAACCCCATCAAGGGTGGGATTCACATTTCGCACTCCTACTATGGAGGCCGCCATTTTGAGCAATCTAGATTTGGGATTGGTTATTTTGTAGTGAAAATTAATAATAATACCGACACAAAATCACGCTAAAATTGGGACTAAAAGATTAACACGCATATTAAAATAGTGGTGTCCAATTTACAACGTTTTTAGAAAATATGTTTTATTTCTAAATACAAATTATACATTGGGACATATTTCGTTTGTTCTAAAATCCATATAAAAACTGGTCACATGACAGAAAGATGGCGGACGACCCGAAAAGTACCCTTGCATTGCTGAACGGCATTGCACGGCGAAATTATTACGGAGATAAAGATATAACTGACAGTTTCCTAAAGGATGAAATATATCCTGATCTCCCAGAAGACCAGTTTAATCAGTTACTCTCGAGATGTTCTTCTTTGTTAAAGGTAGCTTACTTTATGAAAAACGATGATGCCTTCAACATTTCTCAACCATGGGGAAACACCCCCTTTTCTAGGAAGTGTTTGATCTCATGTACATACATCAATTATGATAATGTACAAACATCAATGGTTACAATATCGGGACAAATTTCTTTTGATATTTGGGGATTTCTCACTTTCTAACTTTAAAAGGGGAAAGTTGTCCATGTGTGCACTGACTGCCCATTTATGTGTCAACATGATGTGCAAAAACATTGCAAAAATATCTGTGTATATTGTAACAATAAAATGCTTGGTATGACTGCTGTTTAATGGGCACAGCCAGGGCAGCTATTATCAAGCTGACTCCTCACTGATCTTGCATGTCGCTATGATCGTTAGGTATTAGCTTGGTTAGGGTATTGGTTACCAGGAACCTTAGACCTTAAAATTTAGATACCCTTTCAAATGCCCTTTCATTATCCTTAGGGTTAGCAGCCCTTTCTGATGGAGCAAAAGTGTCTTTTTGTATGTTTGTTGCAACAAGATCAAAGCTTATTTACATTGTCAGCTTCATATTGTTTTATGCCTTTGAAGTATCTACATTTTAGAACATGCTATATTATTTACAAAGAAAGAAACTTATTTCCTTATTTTTGTATGTTGTACCTGTTGTAATGAATGTCTGGATATGTCTAAATGCATCTTCCCGAGGCAAGAGAGTTTACTGACTGTAAAAGTCCAGTTTCCACCCTTGCCGAACTGGGCTGCAATTATGGAGTTATATTTTGGCTAGGCAAATGAGTCTATGCATAGTCAAATCAAAATCATAAACAATATGGATTTCAACATGCAGATTTAGGTCGACAGCAGGATTTGCAAATGATGTCTACCGTTAACTGGGCGTCGACAGATATTTTTGATAAAATTATATCTTTTCATGTTTTTAATCAAGGTGCTCACATGGTTTGATGCACTTCGCGAGGTAAGACCCGTCTAATTACAATACATATCTGATTCATCAATGAGATCATCTTGACCGGGCGCCACTACTTTGTTTGAAGCCAATGCAAGTGATATGAGAGGTGAAATCTGATTGTCAGTAGGAGGGGCATAGAAGGGGCATAACTTGTAATAGCCACAAGTGGTGCTACAATCGTTCCCAGAAATTCCAGCCAAGTTTGGCAAGGGTGGAAATTGAATTTTACAGTCAGTTAACTCCCTTGCCTCGGGAAGATGGTCTAAATTATAAGGTATGACATTGGTTCACCAGCTCTGAATGTTATCAGATGTATTTATGTGAATAAGAATTAGACTTTGTTCTTGCATGATTTTGTTCTTGCATTATCTACACAAAATGTAGAGGTTAGGTTAAAATGAGTCAAATTACTTTAGATGTTTTCTGGAAGCATTAACCAAAGGTTGTTTTCTTTGGAGAATTGAGGTCAGTCTGTATAAAAAACATATGTTTCTCAAGCCCTTTTTTTAAAGTTGTGAGTGAGGAACACTTTATGCTCTCACACGTGTGTGTATTGTGCTACATCTCTTGTCTTATCTGGCTAAGCTATCCCCTCTAGTTAACATATGATAATAAAATGTAAGTGGTCAAGTTAACAGTCTGTTTTTTATGCCCTGGGATATTTGAAAATATTAATTTTATTGGCAATGTAAATGACCAACGTGCAGAATTTAAGGTGATGCACTGATGCCCAAGAAACATTTTGGTTTTTTTAGCCTACAGACCATACAAACAAATGGCAAAAAGATCATCTTAGGTCACAGAGTTAGACTCATAGATATTCTGTTGAAATTTGATGTATCAGCCATTTTGTGCTGTATGTCATAAGTCCAATACTTGCAAGTGATAGAAATATATAAGGTTAGTGTGGCCACATTTTTTCAATTTGATGTTGTACAAATTTATTCCAACTTTTCCACACAAGATCAGTTGAAATAAAAATGAATATCTATGTCAGTTATTTATTTGTTTATTTATTTGTTTTTTTATCTATATGAAAGCTATTCTGCCGTGGAGTTGAAACTGCAGCTGGCATCATGAATCATCTATAGTGATGTAGACTTGGAATTTATATACATGTTTCATTGTATAAAAGGGTCTATGTTACTAGTGAGAGATAAATAAATATTTTTATGTTGAATTTATTTCTGGACTGGCTGATTTTCAGTAGGGGCAGCGGCCGTGTTAAAGGAAAAATGGAAAAAATTCATGGCCTTGTCCATCATATTTGACAACAATTATACAAAGTCTTCCATAACTTTAAATAAACCGACCGCCTCCGTGGTCTAGTGGTAGAGCGAGCGGAAGGTCCAGAGTTCGATCCCCGGCCGCGTCATACCAAAAGACGTTAAAAGATGGTACTTGTTGTTACCCTGTCTGGTGCTCGGCATTAAGAGGCTAAAACAAGGACTGGTCTCTGAGTGGGGTATTCATGTTAAACTGCGGCATGGTATCTCAGTGAGCTAGCACTATAAATCGGCATCAGTCCGGACTAGTACAAGCAGCCACACAAACACACACACGTACATGCACGTCGCTATATAAGTGCAATAATCTTGGACGCAACGTTAAACCCCATTTCACCTCACCTTAAATGAACCATGTTCATAGAACACACATGATATCATTTCAGAGTATGGTGTCGGCAGACATGGATATGACCCAGCTTGAAGCTTTTATCACTGCACAGATGAAACGAAAGGAAGGAGCACTATCAGAAACCCAAGCTAATGTGTTCAGGAAGTTCTGGAAAACTAACAAGACAAAAGTACATGACAGTATTGTGGCTCATACAACGTGGGGTAATTCCCTTCAGAAAGTGTCATGGAGAATAGACTTGAAATCCCAGGCTCGTCACATAGATGAGATCAACACTCCATCAGCCATTATGGAATTGCACCTCAGTGATGGACAGAATATTGAAAAAGTAAGATTTATTTAGAATATTATGTAAAAGCTGTTATCTTTTTAAAAAAAAGTAGGGCTATTGTGTCAAGAAAGTAGATTATTTTGCAAGAACTGGGTGGGTTTTGAAGGTATAGATGTCTCAGTTGAATTTGTGACACTTTTCTTACTACAGTACCTCCATTCGACATTATTATTACCGTATTCGACGTAATAAGCGCCCATGGCGATATTTGCTAATATATTGGCTGGTGAACAATCCCAATTAGCGCCCTTCCGATTGATCAATGTACACAAGACTTATTTATTCGTGTATAATACACACTTGTGTTTTATATGCACCCTTAATTACTGGCAATTAAATTCTGGAAAATATATCTGTCGTGTATAAAACCCACAGACTTTTCTTTTGTATCATTTCAGCATAAACCACGAAATTTACGATCTTTCACCAAAATTATATTCTAATAAGAGCCCCCTATTTCTAATTTTGAGAGTGCCCTGGGCGCTTATTACGTTGAATATGGTATTTGAAAACAATACTGGATATGATTTGTCTTACAGTACGTGATATGATGTCTCTTATGGACAGATAGCAGAGTTTTGGTGAAATTTTAAAGTTCACATACCGTAGTCATTAGTCATACGGGGCGGTCGGGTAGCCTAGTGGTTAAAGCGTTCGCTCGTCACGCCAAAGACCCGGGTTCGATTCCCGACATGGGTACAATGCGTAAAGCCCATTTCTGGTGTCCCCCACGTGAAATTTGCTGGAATATTGCTAAAAGCGGCGTAAAACCATACTCACTCACTCATTAGTCATATACATATTTGTTTTGTTTAAAACAAGGACATAAATCTGGTCCACATGCCATGGTTATCACAGATTATCATGTGTTTTGGCATGCCTTAGCCTGGATTGTTCTTGTCTGTTACCTGTAGGGCATTTGGGTAACCTCATGGCTAAAGCTTTTCCCGCCGTGATATTGCTGGATTATTGCTAAAAGCGGCGTAAAATCATACACACTCACTGTTACCTGTGTGTGTTCTTATGTTATGTTAATCTATTTTAAAGGATCGTTGATTTGTAAGTTTTGTTTCAGATTTCTGGCTGTTATAAATCTTAACTGGTTTATTATCTTCTGAGTTTATCTCTTTATCTTTGCAGACTGGTGATGTTGTTCGTTTTGAAATGGATGAAGACCATTTATCATCAGTCTTACAAAGCATGCAAGAGATTGAACAAGAAATAGCCAAAAACTCACAGCAGTGATATGTCCATGGTGTTTTCACCATTCCTTTCTATAATGAGCTCTGGAATATCTCAACATTAGACAGATATCTGATCAGGTCACCATATATACATGTGCCATTAGTTTTTTGTTTGTTGTTTTTTCAAGATTTACACTTTTCTTCTGAAAAATATCATGTGTTTACTCAAAGTATTATAAAAAATCAACAACACTAATTACATGCTAAATTTGACATCTATCTATAATTCTCCACATCAATCAGTTGAAGCGGATTCCATGCCTAATAAATCTGAGTGTTCTGTCCCTTGTCCATCATGCACAGAGTTGGCCAAATTAACTCCCTTTGTTTTCCAAGAAGAAACAGCAGATTGCACCTTTATTGAAATAGGAAATGTTTGTTGGAGATTGTAGTTATGTTTTTGAGAGAATTCTATCTTTCATCTCCAGACAGAGGTCAAGAAATCTGTTTCCAATAAATAGAAAAAGAATGGCCTTGTAATGGTTGTAACTTTGGTAACAAGAGTGTCTGAATGTGAGACACATGGACTGTAAGTACAGAGAAACTATTTTGAAATAATGACCATAGAACCTCAGCCATGTTGTATCTGTTGAAAGAGCAGAAAGTTTTCATCACATCACATTTTACACAAGTTCATGATTTGTGTAGTTTGATGTGATTATTAAATTGTATTAAATAGTTATGTAACTGAAAATAAAGCTCTTCATGACATGGAGATGAAATATATAGTTGTTTTACATCTTAATAATGTTTGTGGACAACAGAGGCTGTTTGGTGTTTTTTATCCTGTGATCTCACATAATGAGTCAGGCTCCAGGCTTGTGTATGCTACATTTCCCCATTTCCAGTGTACGGAAGCGTAGTAGCTAAGGCCACGGTGATTTTTTTTTTGTCTAAGTATCTCCTACGAAGGACTTACTTTCACCTACGTAGGACTTACTATCGCCTACGTAGGACTTACTACCTCCTACGTAGGACTCAGTATTGCCTAGAATTACTATCTCCTACATAGGACTTAGTAGGAGATAGTAAGTCCTACGTAGGAGAAATTAAGTCCTACGTAGGAGATACTTAGACAAAAAACAATTTCACCGTGGCCCTACTACACTTCCTCACCAGTGAATACATACAGCTGATATGCAGAGTAGTTGTGATGCAGGACTACTAAGTCGAGCCATGAAATGGGAGTCATTTATACTTATAGCTCCAGGCAGTCAGCTGAGCTCCGCTGATAAAGGAACATGTAGAGTTGATGTCCACAAGGCTGTAGCATATGTTGCGTGAGAAATGCATGTATTGCTGTTCATGTGATGTTATCTGAGCATTCACTGGAACCAGGCAGTGGCTTGATTCATTGGTTAGGCTAAAAAAAATAATAATCTTGGTTCTTAGCCACTGCCCACATCATCATAAATTCTGCCGCATGTTTCAATTTTATTTCCATTTTCAAAACTATAAAGTAATCATATTGCTTCAGAGCAATGCGATCCAATAAAACAAACAAGTTACTTCCCTTTACATGCACACTGCTTTACTGTGTATCTCGTGTAATGGTCATGGCGGCAATAGGAGTTTGTATGCTGTTTATGTAGGGAGGCCCTTTCCCAGGTTGTTGGTACACAACTGTTTATTTGGTTACATACTAGTTTTGAACAAGCAACAACAACAAAAAAACACCCGCCTGCATTATTTCTTTGCATGAGAACCAATTCTTTTATTTTTTTAAGCCTTACAAGTAACAACACTGCTTAGAAGCCAAATGTATTAATGGGTGATGATGGAACATAGCAGTGGATACACAACAGGGAAGTATTGTAATTTGACAATGCCTAGCACTATCATACATCTGATACTCTTCTACATGAGTGAGTTGTGTTTAATGCAGATTTAAACAGTATTCCAGTGACCGGGTTATCATAGTGTGTCGGCTTGTTGTGTCTGAATGATGCAGGTTTCAGATGTTTACCACTTAGGTGAAACCCACAAGCACAGGTATGGTGCTGACAAACCTAGAAATATAATCAGGGTGAAGCGGGTCTTGAACCCACCATCACAGGTTTCTGGCGTGCCCAAAGGATGCAACTCTGCACAGTGAATTGCAGCGCCTTAGACGACTGGCCCATCGTGCCCCCCACTTCTACATGACATAGTGATATTTGATAGTTGTCAAAATATGATTATCTTGTCATAATAGTTGGGGTGGTCCGGGTGGCCTGGGTGGCCCATTCTTCTAGGCCTCTGCAAATCACCATGCAGTGTTGCACCCTTGGGTACATCATAGGGCTGGGACGAGTCCAAATTTACTACCCGGTTACCCACTCCCCCATTACCTGACCCTACCTGGGTTACACTCTGTAGGTATCAAGAGATTGGTACAAAATGTCCGATTGGGAAACATTTGACTGTAATCCTGTCAAAATGTATTTAGATACTCGTACAAAACGATCTGGTCATGCATAATTTTTGCCATTAAACAATATATCATATGACCAGCCAGTCCGGATAGTCCTGTGGGTACCTGGGTCCTACTCAGTACCCACCCAACCCAAGTACCCGAGCTAACCGTCCCAGCCCTACCAGAAACCTATGGTCATAGGTTCAATTCCTGGTTCGCCCTGATAAGAGCCTCCTATTTCTAATTTTTAGAGCGCCCTGGGCGCTTTTTACGTCGAATACGGTAATAGATTATTATATGGTCTCTGTTATTACCTGTAAAATCTACATGCCTGAATTTTTTCTGGTCCCTAGCATTGTGCTATAAGCCCTATGTGTTTTTGTTGTCTGGTCCTTGGTGTGAAGTTATCTGGTCAAGGTGATAACCCCTGGCACCCATGTTTGTTTTGTCTGTGCGGTGGTAAGGATAACACCACTGGAACCTATATAGCCTTGCAGAGCAACAAATGTATGACAGTGAGTAAGAGCAGTGTTACATGGGAGTGCTTAATGTGCAGCATCGAGTGAGTGAGTATTGTTTACCACGCTTTGAATATTCTTGCAACATCTCAATGGGGGACACCAGAACTGGGCTTCACACATTGTACCATGTGGGGAATCAAACCCCGGGTATTTGGCATGACAAGCAAACACTACAACCACTGGACAATAATTAAGTTTTCTGTCACCACCATCATCTCAACTCAAGGCAAGCGTATCCACAAGCCTATATCAAAGTCTAGTGGAAACGAAACTTTGATAAATAGACTAGTGGACGTTCTTTCCTCAGGAAGATGGTCACCTGCAAACAAAAACTGGACACAAAAATAACTTTGGCATCATTTGCCTTTGTACTAAATGTTGACAAAAATAGAGACATTTATTGGAATTAATGTTTGAGGGAAACCTTTCTCCATTTTGTCACCTGCAAACCACAAATTGATCATCTAATTTATACTTCTCTTATAATTTCTGAAAAATGTTCCAAATCAATCAAATTTTAAACTCAATAATTATATAACATAAATCAAAGTCTGTTATGGTGTTTTATCCAACATTTCAATATATACCAATGTAAATACTGAGTGTTTAAAACCTTCACTCCTCATTACCCAAAACCCACTCATAATCCAATTACCTAACAATAGAGACAGCATCAGTATTTCTGGTAGATCTATTTGTTATTAGAGTAATTCAATGGCCAAGAATTCAGTACTGCCTATAACACCATCTATATTCATGTTTAAGTTACATGAATAATTGAGTGATTCTATTGAGGGAAGATAACTCGTTTTGACTAGCCCTTCTTCAAACGCGAAAATGCATTTGCAGTTGAAGGAATTAGGAAAATAGAGTGAGTGAGTGAGTGAATGAGTTCGGATTATTTGTTGGACACAGGTCTGACAAAAGCAACATGCACAGATGTTCAAGGATCATAATCAGGGAGAGTTTGGAATTCAGACCCATGATCACTGGATCCTGGCTTCACAAAAGGGATTTAAGTCTGCATAATATATTGTAGCACAAACCCTGACACATCCAGTGGAAGCATTTGATAGGAGTGAGTGAGTGAGTGAGTTGGGTTTTACGCCGCTTTTAACAGTATTCCGGTTATATCATGGTGTGTCAGCTTAATGTGGGAGGAAAGCCCGAAGTGATGCAGGTCTCAGACGTTTACCACTTCGGTGAAACCCACGAGCACGGGTATGGTGCTGACAAACCTAGAAACATAATCTGGGCGAACCGGGATTCGAACCCACAATCATAGGTTTCTGGCGTGCCCAAGGGACGCAATTCTGCACAGCGAATCGCGGCGCCTTAGACGACTGGGCCACCCGTGCCCCCCATTTGATAGGAAGATAACAAGTGTGAATGCGTTGGGTTTAATGGGATTTGAACAGTATTCAAGTTATATTGCAGCCTGTCAGCTTACATCTTCCCGAGGCAAGAGAGTTAACTGACGGTAAAAGTCCAGTTTCCACCCTTGCCGAACTAGGCTAGTATTATGGATTTACATTTTGTCTGGACTAACGAGTCTATGCATAGTCCAATCAAAATCGCGCAACGAAATCGAAATCAGGTTCATAAACTGTCATGTTGATTTCGGTTGATGTGCACCGTCAACTCGTTGTCAACAGATATTTTCCAAATCTTTTCATGTTTTTAATCAAGGCGCTCACATGATTTGATGCATTTCGCGATGTAAGACCCGTTTATCACAATATAGATCGTGATTATCGATCAGATCGTCGTGGCTGGGCGTCGCCGTTTTGTTTGAAGCAAATGCAAGTTATACGAGAGGTGGAATCTGATTGGTCCATAGGAGAGGCAGAGCAGGGACATAACTAGTAATAGCCACTGGTGGCGCTAAGATCGAGCCCAAGTATTCCGGTCTAGTTCGGCAAGGGTAGAAACTGGACTTTTAAAGTCAGTTAACTCTCTTTCCTCGGGAAAATGGTCAGCTTAACGTGAAAGGAAAACTTGAAGTGATGCAGTTTACCACTTTGGTGAAATCCACGAGCATGCGTATGGTGCTGACAAACCAAAAACTATAACTGGGGCGAAAAGGGATTTGAGCCCACAATCATAGTTTTTTTGTGGACCAAAGGGACGCAACTTCGTACATAATTGTGGTCCCTCATACGGCAGGGTCACCCTGCCTCCGAAGATAACATGAAGAATATCAGGTTTTCTTGATTGTATACAAGCAGACCTCATATAGCTCTAACGTTAATTAGTGCCATGTTACACAACAGACAAAAACAATGAATATGAGAAAGATGACCAACCTCAAAAGCAGAAATGCTCTAAAAAGAACATCAGTTCAAAATTGAATCAACCTGCTTAAAGCATGTCCTGGCGACTTCAATGTGTTATCTTAACAAATCCTCGGGGAAAAAACAACAGTAAGTAGACTCACGGCTTAAGAATTATTTTACGGGTTAAGATATAATTGTTTGTATATTTAACGAAATTAACCGACTACCGATGTTCCCTGTATCGTCGTTAATACCTGTACATTAACTACATTTCTCCATTATGGGCGAAGTACTGATTGGACTTGCTAGTTATTGACATATTCTTCATTCTCACCAACCCTTGCACATCCTACCACGCCCAACCCCACATGGCAGTGATGGACTTGAAGCTGCAGCATACATAATTTTCCATATAAGGTTGCTTATTCCATCTCGCTGAGTGTGTGAGTTTCGATTTAACGGTTTGAACAGTGCTTTAGTAATATCACAGCGTGTCAGCTTTTATATTTGTTTGTTGTTTAACGCCGCATATTTCAGCTATGTGAAGGCGGTCTGTAAATAATCGAGTCTGGACCAGATCTGCCAGATTTGTCTCAGTTGTGAGGGGTAGCTCAGTGGTTGAAGTGTCTCTTATCACACTGAAGATCTAGTCATTTTGAACTGGTGGGGATGTAAAATAACTAGGTTTTGAGTTAGATAAACATACTGTTTCTTGTCCCTGACAAACAGACAAGTGGCCATGTCTATCCCAGGTGGTGAGCCCAATTCTGGTGTCCCCATTGGGATATTGCTGAAATATTTCTAAAAGTGGCATAAAACCCCACACACTCACTCACTAAATTGAAACCCTACACACTCACTCACAAAAGTGAAATCCTTCACACTCACTCACTAATGTGAAACCCTACACACTCACTAATGTGGAACCCTACACACTCTGGTTATTGGTTGGTTTGTTGTTTAACGCCGCACTCAGCAATATTCCAGCTATATGACAGCGGTCTGTAAATAATCGAGTCTGGACCAGACAATCCAGTGATTTATATCATTAGCATCGATCCACGCAATTGGGATACAATGACATGCATCAACCAAGTCAGCGAGCCTGACCACCAGATCCCGTTTGTCGCCTCTTATGACAAGCATAGTCGCCTTTTACGGCAAGCATGGGTTGCTGAAGACCTATTCTACCCCGGATTTCCCCCCCGGATGTGAGGAAAGCTCGCAGAGAAGGTCTGCGATGTATACCTGCAAATCCTATTTCACAATAGTGTGCGTACGTGCGTGTAATGTTAGAATAGAGCAAAGTGGTCACATTACATATTGAAATATTTGAAAAGTCTATGTTTAAAAGGAGATAGCTTACACCATTCATTCGCTCGGTGCAGATAATTGCAGTTTCGAGTAGGTTCAATCTCATTAAAATCAGATCTTTGTTTAGCGGTAGCAAGAACTGAGGACTGATTTTAATGAGATTGGAATAGGTTGTTCTGTATAGTAAGAGATATATTCTGTACATTAAGAGAGAAAAGGACGTGAAAAAGTTGGAAATGTCAACCCTAAAGAGAAACTTCAGTGAAGGCACCCTATTGTTCACATGACGTTATGTAATTTATTACGTCATGAACAATGGGTGACGTCATATCGTATGTTTCTGTGTCGTGATATGGCTTACACTGACTAATCAGTATTGCGAATCTCTAAAATGCACATGTGCAAATCGTCGGAAAGTCATACTATATGTTATCTCATTTTAAAATATTTATCGTCCAAAACTGGCTCCCACATGAGATATCGCTTGGGTGAGTTGTAGATATCGCTGCAATGAAATTGCATCACAATGGTTTGCAGACCATTGTGACGTAATTGTTACCATGACGTCACAATCAAATGACATCACTAATGGATGCTACTGAACCTGTGAGCAGTACTTTTTTCACTTTAAGACGCTGCTTATTACTGTCTTTTTGATAGTGTAACGGGGGCTTAAAAATTGAAAAAAAAATTGAAACAATGATGTTGGATGATAAATAGAATCTCACCCTTGTGTCTTTTCATATCAAATATATCAACGAGTGTTGTTTCTATTCTATGTATGTCCATAAAATATAAAAAATAGACTTGAGTTGGACTCCTTTATTTCAATATATTCTTTCGGGTCTGGGAGACAGACGATGGGTCGCTATCCCGACCACGAACCTACACGATGGAATGGCGACGGACGACTCGCAATGTAACACCAGGCGAGACATCGGTTCAAGCAAAGCCTAGACTTTAAGGACATAGCGTGAAGTTGTACATGCGTGAAAAAAACAAAAACAAACCAAAGCACAAAGAAGATATACTCCGGTGATCCAAAACGATTTACACATACTAATGCCTAATTAATGTTCCAGTTCTAGTTTGTGCCTTTATTGGTTACTGTCGATTCATTACCATAATTAGTCTTAATCCAAGGAATTACCATAATTTGTCTTAATCCAAGGAAGGGGTTAACTATATGCCCAGATTAACTCTAACCGAGAGGACCATGTAACTAATATTCTATACCAACGACTACGCGGTAAAATTTGCTGATGTGACGTCAAATGTTATCCAACTATCCATCCTGCCGGCAATTTAAGAAACAAAAACAGAAAAGTGTATTCATATTTCAATAACACTATATGATGTTGTGTACAATGCGAGCTGCGTTACATAACTAACAGATGAAGAGAGCTAAGTGATTATGTAAGCAGGCCTTGATCCACTGCGCCTCCCTACATTGACTAACAGTTAATAGAACAATGAATGGCTTATCACAGACGTACGTCTTGTGTCAAGCAGGTTAAATGACGATCATTTTACAATCTCAAAACAAAGCGTCGTAACAGTTCCTTGATAAACTAGTAATGTTTTCTTGTATATCGTCTTTGTGGTTTTGTTTGTTTGTATTTCACGGATGTATTACCTCACTCTATAACCATATATCACATTGTATAAACCTGGACCTCTGTTTACTGGTCATAAGTCAGATTACTCTAACGGTATCTTTACTAATACATTTCATTACCTATCCATGTTTTGACATTGTTTAATTAATGGATCTGCCAACAGAGTAACAATGCAAAACGCAAACACCGTTCACCATCCTATACATAGAAAAACTAAAAGATTGCATTCGATTTATTTTCAATATAATATATTTTATTAACTTAATAATGCGACTACATGTTGTTCATTTCGACCTGTCAGTTCCCACTGTTATGAAAAATATGTGCACTACTTCTCCTACATAATTGGCCTGCTGCATACCATCAAAAGTCCAGTTGGTTTCTATAAGTGAACTTTGACTCCGTTAACCTGACATTCAAGTTGCCTAGCGACTAGCCCGAAGTCCACTATTACATCATCAGCTGACAGGGCCACATGTATATCGACAACAATCAGTTTCCATTTCTGACACACATTAGCTGGAGCCGAGATCTCGTGCTTGGGACACTCGCCCAAATGGCCGTGTTTGAAGCCTGACCAGGAGTACAACAGCACTGGATGGACGGATTGGGATATTTGTAGAGAAATCAACACACAGATCTGGAGGTTTACAAAATACGAGGTGCGTTCTTAAGCGTGAATGATTTATTTGTAACCATGACTATTGTTTTCCGTTATTTAGTTTACTAGAGCGGGGATCACGTGCAGTAAGAAAGTCCCTCGACACATATTCACGTATGTGGATAAGTTATTAAACCTAGTATGTGTGTGTGCTTCTTTTTATGTTAAAAAACACAAACACCGGGCAGCTATGACTTTTTTCCTTTTAAAATAAATTACTTTCAACAGTTGTTGAAACCGCAAATAAGTTTCTAGAAGAACTATTTCATTTTTTTGTTTCAGATTTATTTGAAGTTTGTTTGAATAAACGTAACGAATTAAGCAAATTTCTAAAATGCGATTTTGAAAAGCGAAGAAAACAATCCTTGTTCATATTTTATTTAAGTGAAAATATGGAACTGTTGGCAGAGAAACAGAATAGTTATTTCTTTTAGATACAAAAAAAGTGTAACAGCTCGTAGACATGAATCAACGACTAGAATGTGTCATCCTTGAAAGTACACCTGGTCTAACCATTGTCAAAGGCATTTATATGACCATCATTTCGAAATCGAGGAAAGAATCGCGTTTGCTTGATTTGTTTTCTGTGTTCAAATTGTGATTGTCAGTACGCTTCTTTCAATAATGTTTTTATAAATATCTGGTGAAATGTAATAATTGAAATATAACAGTTTAACAAACTATGTTTCGATTCTAAAGGTTAACTGTCCTAAATCAAATCCATTTTGCAATCTGATGAGCTTGCACATGTTTATTCATATCCAATTATAATGATTAGTATGCGATAAGAGTTCTATATCATGACATTAATGTTTTAATCGCACAGGTACAGCACGTGGTACGAGAGTTACCCGCCCTTTCTATATTCGACCTTCGTTGAGGAAGTGGACCGGCAGTTGAGATAGGACAGGTCCAAATTCCAGGAGAAATCAGCCGATATGTCACTTCTTCGGCGTGTTTTGTCTTACACCAGTGATCCGGAGGTGGTGGCAAGATTCCAAAAGGCATGTGGTATCATCCACGCACCTGATCCAGTCAATTTAAAAGACGAAAACAAGCATAATGGGAATATATCCCAGCACCCGAATGGCATTTCTCCAGACGCCTTTCCGGGTGGGAAATCTTCGCTTGTAAATGGTGTTTGTTCCAATACAGGTCGTAAAATGGATTCCGAAGTTGTAGACACTAAATCACACACAAACCAAGATTCGGATTCACAAGTCATACACAGGAACGGTGTTGTGAAAAACCACGAAATTACGGATAAAGGCAAGAAGAGAGCAGTGAACGGTGTGATTCGTACCGGTACGGTGCCTTTCCGCATCGAAAACGCCCTCTTGTACTATGTATTTTCCTTCGGGGCACAGCTTGGAAATGCTACATTTTATATGCTATTTTATTCTTTCTCATTTTGGAATTTTGACTCCTATGTTGCCCGGAGAATATGTCTAGTCTGGTGTATATGCATGTATTTTGGACAGGCAACTAAGGATATCGTGCGTTTGCCACGCCCCAAATCCCCACCCGTCGTTCGACTGGAAACTCGATATGAACTCGAGTACGGAATGCCTTCGACTCATGCAATTGTTGGGACAGCCATTCCCCTTTCGATGCTTATATTCACCAGTGGGAGATATGAGGTAAGTTATCACCCACTCGCCTGATGTCTAAATATAGTACTCAACAGGTTGACAGAGCGTGAAGGAACAGTCACAAGACTCACTAATCAGTAGAGGACGTAAGGTGTACGCGAGACGGGAAAGCCATCTGAGAGGGGGTCACCCGTAGGCATGACGGTCTGTCAGTGGACCATGGATTTCTGCATGTTGCACAAAAATGTCTCTACAAGCGTTATTTGTGAAAATAATAAAACAAAATTAAGTACAGTTATTGATCATTCTAATCATGCTAATGGGGTAGCTTGGGTTAGTTGGTGATGACACGTGTAGCATGTGGTATACAGTAATTTATTTTGTTGTTTATATTTTAGTAGTTAACAGGTTGACAGACAGACAGAAGATTTTATTTACATCTCACTCGTGGGGATACATGCATATAAAATTAAGAATTAAGACATGTATTGTACACGACCAATCGCTTAGCATTTTATGAGAGACTTTAAAACTTAAGTAAAATATATACAACAATACAATACATTAAAACACATATGTACACACATAAAACACTATTGCTGTAAAAGCTGGCGTCTCTTTCTTAAAATCTCATGGCAGGCTTTGGAAGAATAAAAGCTAAGGTCCAGGCTGGATAAAATACATAAAAACTTCTCACTGGGTTGTTTGCTTATAAAATTCTGCACAGTACGAATACACTGTTAAAAAAGTAAATCTCTGCCATCTTTGTATAAGGGGCAAGATAAAAGAACATGTATTTCGTCTTCCACTTTATCTGTACAGTTAAAACAATAACGTTGACTAAAAGGTATATTTTCGTAGCGCCCCGTTTCTACACGTAAAGGAGCAACCCCACAACGGAACTTGACATAGGCACTTCTGTGGCCACGGGAGAGTGGGTATTTTAGATATTGTTCTGAGGAATACTCTTTTTTGTATTGTTTATAAATTCTCAGTTTATTCTTTCTGTTGTTTCGTGCAGATGTATCTTTTAAAAGCAGATTTTTCCATTTTGTTATATATTCTTCAAAGACTGACGTCTTCACCATTTTTACAAATAGCCGGGTTTCACGGGCTGACTCAGCATAAAGAAAGAGCCACAGAACTCAACTAATGGGGTGCTTTAGCAAATGTTTAGTTAGTCAAGTCAAGTCTTTTATTCTTATGAAGGCCACTGGTCCATGTACAGATGAAGTGCATGTATACATATTACAATGGTACATGAATTCATAATTAACTTATATCATAGTAGTTTGCAATTCGTAGTCAGTTGAGGATTTGTGTAGCGTGGGGTTTTGGCAAAAAAGGAAATGGCATCGATTGGTGAAAATGGAACCTCCGTCAAAGTGTAAACGGCTACCATTGTGAGGCGAAAACAGCACATTACTTTTTTATTTAACTTGGCTTCTAAACACAGGAAATAAATGAGATAAACCTCAGATTCACATGCAGTCACAAATGATTGTAAATTGTTATGTTTTTAAACCATATTTTTATAAGAAATTAGCCTCTCCTCCAATTTACTCTGCCGACACTGATTGTGAGGCGCAAATAAACCTATTGTGTAAATATTGTACACGCTTTAAAGTTTTAAGTACCTTCACTCAAAATAACTCTATGTCAAGCTGAAATTGTGACAATATGACAATGATTTTTGTAAATAGAGACACGTGACAATAATGAGGATATATATAAATATAAAAAAACATATATATTACTTGTGCCGTTTTGTTCCACAATCAATAGCCGTTTTCACCTGATGAAATCATTGCCGTATTGTTGAGGTGTCGTTTCAGCCTGAACCCACAGCGTGTGGCATACTATCAATTAGTTGGTTTTGAAGGAAGTATTGTCCCATTATATAACTACTGCTTAAATAAACCTACTTCATGTTTCAATGACAGCTTCTATCTATCACCCCTATTGTGCTAGGTGATGTTCTCTAAGCCTAACATTGTATAGGTTTCTGGTGTCTTGAGTAGTGAAAATGGGAAATTACAAAAATAGTAACATGAGGGTAGTCATTAATGTGATTTATTTCATTAACATTTACTTCACTTCTTACAATCAGTTCTGTTCACAGTCAAACCCACATGTTGCATGAGACATGATAGTGTTATGTGAGGTGAAATGGGGCTACACATTGTGTTCAAGATTCTTATGTAGGTATTGTTGTTATTCCTTTCACATATATTAAATTCTGTAGACATTTAATTCACTTTTAAGAATACAGGTCCCATGCAACCTATGTTTGTCGTTAGAAACAACTAAAATGATCAGATAGTCAAGACTTGATGATTTACAGAACGCCTTCATATAGCTGGAATATTGCTGGATGCAGCTCAGCAAAGTAACCAAACATAGTCATTAAGGGTTTTGGGTAGCGCTGTTACGATTCACTCTCGTATTCGGTGAATCAAACCGTTGCAATTCATGAATTGAATTCGTTATTCATGGCCACTAGAATCAAATATTTATAAATATGCTATATGTATATTTACATACCCTGTACCTAAAAATATCCATAACAACATATTATATGCTTAGATTTCTTTCAATGACAACACTCTAATAATATTTAATTTGATAGTATTGTTTTGACTGGTCATTGTCGCATTTGAGCAGATACTAGTACCTGGATAAGTGCAGTATATAAATGTATAATTTATTAATAATTAACAAACCATGTCAAATAAATTATGTTATTGTTTCACTGTATATAATAAATAATACATAAACTGCTGACTTGCTATTGTAATTGTGAATTAATATTCGTATTTGTTACCCTCTATTCGTGATATGAATCGTATTCGCCTCATAGTGTATTCGTTGCAGCCCTAGTTTTGGGGATAACATAGGTCACTGGCTTGGACTCAAGAACTGTAAGAAGTCAATAGCAAAAGTAAATAAGTAAAATGAACAAAATATAAAATTTTGTCTGGACATCGTTCACGAAGGCCAATTGGCAAAATATATACGATATTGCCAATGAACAGCGCAATGAGAAAAGTGCTTGACTAAGTCACAATGGTTCCTGATGACATTTCCCTATGATACAGAAAGTATGAAGCAAAGACACGCATTGCTCAGAATTTCAAGTACGATTTTTGATGGCTGTGCATTGTTTTTTAAATTTATAACGTAAGTAGGACTAATCCTTACTATTTACTTTTAAATTATGAAATTATGAAACATGTTATGCCTTGCTTACCATTTCTATTGCTCAAATGTATGACTACTTAAACAAACCATCTGTCAAATTGACCGGTGACCGACGGCCATTGTTAAAACATTGTAATATTGTTGAACAGCGTAACATAAGTTCTCCGCTGTATATTCTGATGTAATTGATTAAGGAATACTTGTTACATTCACACAAATCATTTGAAGCTTGTTTAATAATTGAAATCATTGGTAGGCATCAGTAGTATTCCAGTTATAATTATGAGCAGTTAATCTGGATCCACATCAACAGCTTCTCAAAAGTCATAAGGTCAAATGTCTGTTGTTTCATATATATGATAAGCTTAAACAATGGTCAGGGGGACACAGCCGGCCCAGTTGTCTAAGGTGTCGCGATTTGCTGTGCAGAGTTGCGTCCCATGGGCATGCCAGAAACCTATGATTGTGGGTTCGAATCCCGGTTCACCCCGATTAAGTTTTTAGGTATGTCAGCACCATACCCGTGCTCGTGGGTTTCACCGAAGTGGTAAACGTCTGAGACCTGAATCACTTCGGGCTTTCCTCCCACATTAAGCTGACACACCGCAATATAACTGGAATACTGTTAAAAGCGGCTTTAAATCCAACTCACTCACTCAACAATGGTCAGATGACTGATCAGCTGGGGCATTGCTTCTGGTATATTTTCTCAGATTGCTATACGAAATCAACAATCACTGACGAGTCCTTGACTGAATTACAACTGTATGGTTCATTAAGTCCTGAATAGCTCAAGCAATATACACACGATAAAGCAGCTAAAGTCTGGGAAAAACATGAAACATGAGTAACCATGGTAACTAATTATAATCATAAGAAACAACTGATGATGGAATCCCTTTTGATTTCCAATACTACTACACACCCACTTATGTGCACGCAAGTATTAACATGTGACAACAAAAATGTCTGCAAGCTCTGCACAGCTCATGCCCTACAGAGTAGGAATATGTTCTGTTAGAAGCTGAATGCTGCTGCAAATTTTTTCGGAAACAGTATCTCTTTATAATCTAAAACCTTGATTACAGGGTTTTTATTGGGATTTATTCGGCCAGAACAAACCCTAGATCATGTTTTGTTTACGTTTAAAGAGGTAAGGAAGGCTAATCAGTAAAACACTTTTTGAATACAAATATGCTCATATTGAACTTCAGTCTGCATGTGTTTTGTTGAAAACTCTAAAAAAATATGTTTAAGAAACAACACCAAATTCCTGAAAACTGTTTAAATTTTTGTTAATTTTGCCTCCTGCATCTCTCAGGGAGAATCTGTAAAAAAATTAAATTTGATCTTGCACATTTTATGATGCAGTGTTCTTTCACTGCATAGTAACTGTATATTTTATCTTGCCGAAAAACACTGGGATGGCTGTCAACTTCAATCTGAAATTAGAGATATCTTAGACATTTAATCAATTCCTCAATTATTCATGTTCACGTTTGGTATGGGTAGGTTTAATCAGGTTGCCAATGTAAAGCAGCATGCTTGGTTTGATATATTGATCCTGGATTTAGAAGGCCAGTACTGTATCAAACAAATCAACAAACTAGACGTCAGTTTCCTTTTACTTTCATGGCACTGATGGCTTAGTTGTCTAATGCGCCACAATTCGTTGTGCAGAGTTATTTCCCTTGGGCATGCCAGAAACCTATGATTGTGGGTTCAAACCCTGTTTGCCCAGATTATGTTTCAAGGTTTGTCCACAACCATACATCATTTGTTTCAACAAAATGTTAAATGTCTGCTTCACTTCAGGCTTTCCTTCCACATTAAGCTGACACACTGTGATATACTAGAAACTGGAATTCTGTAAAAAGTCAGTGTTAAACCAAAACTCTCTCACTTGCTGTGCAATCTCATTAAAATCAGACTTTAGTTCTTGCTACCGCTAAACAAAGATCTGAAGACATCCCATTAGGGGTCACGTCAAAACGTACTTTCATCCGACCAATCAGAGCGTCACTTACCAGATCATGAAAGTGACAGTCGGAATTTGATTTCTAATCATACAACCTTGAAAACTTTAACACGGGGTATTCCGAACGATAGTTACGGGTTTAACGACTGAATGAATACAATCTAGACCATCTATTAGCCATTCCAGAATGTTCTTTTGTTCAGGTTTCAAATTTGTAATCGAGAATTTGTCAAAATATGTGTTGAAGCGTAGTCCCCAATTTGAAATTAGTGCCGTAAAGCACAAGAAAACTACCTTCATTCCATTGGTCAGTCAAAAGTCGCGCAAGGTCGGTCTGACGTGACCTGTAATGGAATGTCCTCAGATCTTTGTTTAGCGGTAGCGAGAACTAAGATCTGATTTTAATGAGATTGTTTGCTGTGATAACTAACAAGTACTATCAACAGTGTAAATTTAAGCCAAACCAACTAATATTACCATGGAAAAATGTGTTAGAAACTGATGACATGATTATTTCGAATGTTTTAACCTGAAAAAGTTTCACATATTTGGTGGTTTGCAGATGAACTGTTTATGTCATTGAGTAATTAGTTAGACAGGGTTAGAGGTCGTCACTAGTCTGTGAGTCCGAGTAACGAAAATTAAGAGGAACTGTTTTCCCAGACTAGTTAATACAAAACCTTTAGAACAGAATAAGCCATGTAGTAGTTGGTTTGACTAAATGTTGTCTAAAGAGTTGGCCACTTGTGGTAATATCAACACTAAATAGGTCAAGGGTTGAGAGAAGTGGGTATTTGACCACCACTATAAAGTATTCATGCCTATTATATAATTCATGCTCACTTTGTGTGATTTTGCTTCTCAGACAAACTACTTGAACTGAAACCCATTTGGGACCACTTCTGTTACGATTCACATTCAAGATAAAAAATAATTCCAACTGTTGAGACTATGAAAAAATGGTAACAATAATTGAAAAATGTATTTGATGCAACCAAACTGATTTAATTTCACAATTAAGAATGTACAATGTTAGCAAGTAATAATACTTGTGTGGAAATTATTACTTTCAATTAGAACAGTATCCATTTTCAAACAGCTCATCGGCCGCATGTAAACATTCAGCATGTGTTACAAATGGAAACAATAAACAGACAAAAAAAAGGGCAGACAATGTTTAAGAACATAGAAAAAGGCCAGGTAATTGACAATTATCAAATGCTAATGTTGTGACCAACATTAAGGGTGTCCCATCCAGCTGTCGTGGACTGTGCTGCCGCTGCTGCTGCTGCTGCAATACTGACCTAGAGACATGTTGCCTTGAACTTTGGCCAGCGGCGATATGTATCGCCTGTTTTGCGAGTGATCATATCCAGGGCATGATTTAGCTTTATAAACCATGCACTAGTGCAACCTGTTTTTGCAAAATGCAACCTAATATTTATGTCTATATTTCAGATTTGTGTCAGACTTATTACTTGTCCACACACAAAATGATCTTTGAATACAATCAATACCTTTTAAGTGTATTTACCATACTACATCACTGATGCGTGTCTTACTTGTAATTTGTCATACGTTTTAGGGCGTGGCGTCATCAAAGGGTCATGTAGGGCCTGAGAGTAAAATAATTACCGGTCAGATAAAGAAGCAACAGTTTTCATTTGGCTTAACATGCCCCATGTGTTTGTAATCACTTCATATAGATATACTGATATAAAACAAATATTATTTAGGGCTTTTCACTACTTGTTGGTATATCCTACACTGTATTAGTATCTAGTATCGTTTGATCATAGGTTTTTCGGACATCAAGAGAAGATCCGAGATAGAATAGGTCTATTGCAACCCATGCTTGCCGTAAAAAACGACTATGCTTGTCGTAAGAGGCGACTAACGGGATCGGGTGGTCAGGCTCGCTGACTTGGTTGATGCATGTCATCAATCCCAATTGCGTAGATCGATGCTCATGATATCAATCGCTGGTCCAGACTCGATTATTTGCAGACTGCCATCCTATAGCTGGAATATTGCTGAGTGTGGCGTTAAAGAACCAACCAACCAACAACAACCAATCATACATTTTTTGACGGCTATGGTTATCGCTATTACTCATGTTGTAACAAGGGGTGTGGCATTGTAAATACTCAGATGATGGCCTCTTTTTAAGATAAAGTCATCTTTTGAAAGTGAGTGAGTAAACTGGTACTATAAATTTTTCTTAAGCGTCCGAAGACCCATAACACGGGGATACTTGTGTGTCAACTGAAGTGTTGAATTGATTTATTTGATTTAGGACAATAATCATAATAACGAAAACGCAACAGAATTTGAATGTAAACATAAATATATTTTTGGGTAGATTTGACATGACATAATTTAGACATGATAACAAAGACAAAGTATGTTCTGTCTCCCGTAGTTATTCCACTCACTGCACACATCTCATTATTTCTACATCAGAGTTGACATTTGTAGCAAGATCTTGAGAACTTGTGTTTCATTTGCCAATTTATACGTCTTGATTCTCATGAACTTGTGTTATGGTATGTTGTCGATAGCCCATTCACTATCAGGTACATTTTGGATCTATCGGAAGAGGTTCGTGATCAAGCAGAAGTGTGACATTGGTTGTCAGGGTGACCAAGGTTTCGAAAACTGTCTTAAGATTGTTCTAGGGACTACATTACAGGGAAATCCACATTATTTGTAAGGATTTCGTATGTATAGTCTGTGTAATGAAAAATACTATATCAAGCTACAATTTAGACATATTTGACATCTCTTGAAACCACAAGATGGTTATCAAATTGATATAGGTTTGTAAAGTGTCTTGCCATTGTTCTAGTATCTATGTTACAGGGAAGACAGAATTTGGAATGTATAGTCTGAGGAATGAGAAATGAAATCAAGTTGACGTTTCTTAACTACTTCTAGTTTGGTATGTTTATGACATTGTGTCCATGGTTACATGTTGTTATGACACAAATTATTGATTACATAGTTAGCTCTTTGGTGATCAGTGCTACTCCCCTTATTCCATTATGTCAAAGAAATACACAGATATAGTATATACAGCGTTAAAAATTGGCACCAGTCCTATACACCTTGCCAAACTTCCTTACAGTTGGGTGTCATGAAGACCAGTAGATTTTTGCCCTTTTTAAGTGTTTTGCTATTGTTATCGTTATACGGACTAGTGGACTTAAGCTGTTTCTATCGCTGATATATGAAGACTGTGTGATGGTTGTAAGTGAGCTTTTAGAATACCATAGAGGTCCTCTGCTTCAATAACTCCTACAGTTGGGGCAGCCAAGGGTACCAGTGACATATATACACTTGCTATTTCTATGAAAATAAGTTATTACCAAGATATAGGGCAGTATATAATACACCATACAAGCTTGGTTTAGCTGGGATCAATACCTGAGCTGTGGCTCTACTCTGTCAACAGGCGTACATAACTGGGGCTTCAGCACTGCACTGAATTACAATGACGACCACTTGCTGTGTCTCGTACATTCTTTTATTAGAAATCATTTCATTGGGGGTTGCCAAACAACCACTATAGAAGCTGTTGATCAGTTCTGGAGTACTGTGATTGTCAGGTCATCGACCCAGGGAGAAATATATACAAGCACTATGAGTCACCGTGCCAGATAGTATGGTGACCAGACCCTTCCATTTTTACGGGGACAAGTTTAGGACTATTTGATCTATTTGTATTGACTTATGCTAATCAATCTGGTCGTGTGTCATGGAATAATATGTACATCCACCATGACTATACATTGTTCCGTCTGGCTGCAGAAGACACTGGCATAAAAGTGGGGTTATTTTCAATAAAGCAGGGGTCAGGGGCAGGTAACAGGTTTTCTTGTAACAAACTCTCTTAGGTGTTGTTAGGCCAATAGCAGCAGCAGAGCTGCCGTGTCATCATCCCGTCCTTTGCCTGTTCTGAGAAATCGAATGTTTGCAATTGGACTGTGGTAGTCAAAGAGCTTTTGCTTGAATTGCAAATTGCATAATATTTCTCTATTATATGTTTTGCAAAGTAATAAGAATGCAATTGTCACATCTGTTTTGAATCTTTGTAATCTTTGCGTAGTATGCAAACTACTAAATTTTCGATGTCAAGATACTTGCAAGTGGAGCACGTTGACAAGTGTTTATGCTAAGTGCATGTTATTTTTATGATATGAAATTTGTTTGTATTGGAAACCATGCCCCTACTGCATCATTCTTCCTTGTTATTGAAATCGATGCGGCAGTGGAGCAGTACTGGCCTCCAGAATGAACACTGTACACTTGTTAGTACTTCATATTGTTTCAGTGTTATGGTTGCTGTAGTCCTGGTAATTTGAACTATGTTATTTTTAAGTGCTGATTTTTTTTTTAAAATCCTGTAGTATTTCCTGTATTTCATCTCACTGTAACGTACAGTTATTATTGTGATGAAGGGTTAGATCAAACCAACCGTACATAAATAGCCAACTTAAATCATCTACGGTATATTGGACCATAAAAACAAAACAAATCCAGTAGCAATGAAATATTTGTACATGAAGTGAGGGAGGGGTGTCTGTGTCAAGCGAAACCGTCATGGGCTGGTCATGAGTCAAGGGAAGTGAAACATTAGCTACCTCATCCTGGTCATAGGGTGATCCATTGTCATGGTGATCCATCATACTGACAACCTCCCATCACTAGTACAGTGAGTCCACACTGACACTGCTGAGACCTTCCATTATGTGTGTACGTGACAAGTTACCCTGCAGGAATGTCAGGTTAGAATAGGTCTCTAGTCTGTCTCACTGTCCCTGGACCGATCTGTGAAGATGCGGGTAGCCAATAGGTCTTCAGCAACCCATGCTTGCCGTAAGATCGGGTGGTCAGATGCACTGATGCATGTCATCGTATCCCAAGTGCGTAGATCGATGCTCATGATGTCAATCACTTGACTGTCTGGTTCAAACTTGATTACAAGTTACAGATTGCTGCCATATGGCTGGAATATTGCTGTGTGCAGCATTAAACAACAAACAAACAAGAATCCCTGAACCATTTTATTTTCCCTTCCGCCCAGCCCTTCTGTAATGATATAGCCCTAGATGATGCAAGTTTAGATTTTCTACAGGTTCATAATCTCCAAAAACACTGGGGTTCTTTTTCAATTTAAATGAAGTTGTTTCTTTCTATTTCTTACTACTTAGTCTAAATAGGTTGCCAGCTGCTAAAGATGCATCTAAGTAGATCTGTTACAAGGCTGGGTGACTGATTGTGTGTCATGCTTCCCTCAAGGCATGAGATGATTGTTGATATCAATAACAGGTTTGTCTGGTCCAGACTCGATTGCTGCATTGGGTGTTAAACAAAAAGACGATGTGAAAGGGTGGTACTATGATGTCGGGCGTTGAGGTTATCCACTCCCAGAACTTGCTGCTCTGTGCTGTGGGCTCCATCATAATCATTTGAATAGTTCCAGAATAATCTGCCCTTTGCTATGTGGACATGATAGTGTTTATCCCTGTTATAGGACCAGGGTTGGACACCATGTCATGTCCCTCTAGTCAGCAGCTCATTTTGGATTAGTTGCCGTGTAAAATAATAAGATTTTTGGAGAGAAAAAAACTAGTCTGTCTTGATTGTTACTAGTCTTGGACTAAAAGACTAGTAGGCGTGTCTATCTACCCTATTTGTTTTTATGCAAATCTAATGGGTTTTCCCATTTCTGTAGATCAGTTTGAGGTCTGTGTTTGTTTGACCTATATGGTTAGACAAGGCCACCAGCCCTTAATTCCAAGACCAGTGAAATTCAAGAGGGATTAGTTAATTTGTCCCCAAATATAGTTATTTTACATATAAAACTAGTCCGATTTGAATTCAAGACTAGTCCGATTTGACCAATGGTGTCTACCCCAAACATATGTAGTAAGAGTATATTTCTAATACTGCTTTTCACCCATCTTCCTGAAGTAAGCGTGTCCACTATACTATCAAAGCCAAGTTTCTACCCTTGCCACTTCAAGGACACTTTTCTTGGCTCAACCCTGGCGCCACCTCGTGTAGATCACGAGTTGTGCCCCTTGCAGTGAAAACGCGATATCCAATCAGATCGTTGTTCTTATCTTGTATAGCTTCACGAAGATGGCAACTACCATAGACGACAACCCAGTCAACCAGCTAACGAAAACATTTGCAATATCATCCCTGACACAAAAAACATAGGCAATTTGGGGGGGGGGTTAAAAGATGGAAAAGACATATTTGTTTCAACAAAGACAGGTAGTGACAAATTACTTTCATGCGGAGGCGTACAATTCGTGTATGTTGAATTTGTGAAACGTTCTCTGACTGGACTATCAACATGTGAGATAGTCCAATCATATTTAGCACGGGAAAGTTTGACTTGATGTGGCAAGGGTGAAAACAAGACTTTGATAAAAAGGCTAGTGGACGCACTTGCCTCGGGAAGATGCTTTAACCATGCAAATAGTCTGTGACCATGAAGCACTGAAAGAGAACCAAAGTTCATTCGTATCCAAGCAAATTGAAATTGTCAATTCCATGGGATGAATACTGTGACAATTGTTTCTAAGCCCTATATTCATTGTGTGTCAGCTTAGTGTGGATACAAAGTCCAAGGTGAAGAAATGGTCACCACTTGGCGAAGCTACACGAGTATAGTTTGTAAAAGTGATTTCTGTGTAGGTACTAGGGCTGGGATGAGTCCAAATTAACTACCTGGGTACCCACCACCCTATTACCCGATCCTACGCGGATACCCCCTGTAGATATCTAGAGATAGGCACAAACTGTCCGATTTGGAAAAGTTTGACCGTAGCCCTAGCAAAATGTATTTAGATACACATTAAGCGATCTGGTCATGCATACACTGACGTTTACTGCATGAAGTTCATGCATCTTAATTCAAATATATAAAAGTCGAGAGGAATGGGTGCATAGTCAGAAAGAAATGGGAACATTAGTGACTTGTAGTGTAACCATAGAGTTTTAGGGCAAAAATCTACTGGTCCTTATGACAGCCAACTGTAGGGAAGTTTGGCAAGGCGTATAGAACTAGTGCCAATTTCTAACACCGTACAGAGCTCCAGATAAGCTGCGTATCTGCGTAAAACACACATCAGAAATGCAGAAATACGCAGTAAAATAAAATCAAAGCGTATCAAATACATAATGAACGTTAAAGATAAGCTACAAAAATTGAACTTGTGCATATCATCAAAATATTGTGAAGTAACCCTGCGTATTCGATTAGCAAATCAGTAACTTATTTTAAATTATAAACGGGCATTCCGTCAACCTTCCCAAACTCCACGATGACAGTTACATCACGATCATTTGCCATAACACTTTCTTGTGGAAGTATCGTGGTATTTTTGAGTCCTATAAAGTTCTCGAACCCACACGACACCAGTTTGCAGGGACTAGATGAATAGTGTTTTTAAATATTTAACTTAAATACCCACATGTGTAAAAACTAGTGGGTAACAGAAATTTGAATACCCAGATAGAATTACTGATACCCAATGATTTTAAAATGCATGGGTAAAAGCTTATCTGGAGCTCTGTCATGTGACTAACCATGGGGACGGGTAGTCCTGTGGGTACCCGGGTCCTACTCAAGACCCACTCAACCCAGGTACCCGAGTTACCCGTCTGCTCCCTACTAGGTACATGTCCATGTGCTGCAGTTAAAGTGGTTCAAGATAATCATGTTCATATTCATACCAGTCTATTTGTAAATGAGCACAGATATTCTATACGTTCTAGCCCAGATGTCCGGACTAAAAATATGTGGCATACAATGTTAGAATTAACCTGGCAGTATAACTGGGTTTGTCTGTTTGCCAACATTGTGTGAAAAGCAGCTGTACTCGTGAAACTTTGAAAGTGAAAGCTCTGTAACTGGATCTAGGCATTAAGTGTTTACCTCCTCTAGGCTCGTTAACATGGTGATTTGCACACAACAGTGGGGAACAGTGTGTTACTCCCTAAACCTTCCCACTTATGCACCATTGAAATTACATGTTCTAATCAAGTCTTGCAGTGCAGTGCAGTATATCAATTGGAATACTTTGTTTTGAAATAGCAATATGATTAACATGTCATATTTCATGGATATTTGTTCCACACCTCCAGTCACATGGCCCTTGTATGTCAGATAGGAAATGCAGATAGTCCTGCACATTGCATGACATGGGCAATGTCTGCATTAATCTTTTTTTCAAAATCAGTCAAGATGACAACATAGGCAAGTCTAGCTAGGTCTATTCTACATAAGACCAGTACTAAAATTATTATGTTGTACAAATTTAAAACAGAGAAATAAGAAAAAAAACCAGAACAGAATTTGATTTTGTAATGTAAGATTTCATCAACAATATGTTAATCCCTCTGAATTTTTCATTTCAATGCTTCCTCCTTGCCTTTTCACTTACTGGTCAAGACCCGTGAAGATCTGGGTTAGAATTGATCTTCTGCCACCCATGCTTTACTTAGAGGCAACTAACGGGATTGGGTGGTCAGAGTCGCTGACTTCGTTGATGCACGTAGTCGTATCCCAATTGTGTAGATCTATGCATGTGATGCCAATCACTGGGTTGTCTGCTCCAGACTTGATTACTTACAGACCACTGTCATATAGCTGGAATATATTTGAGTGTGGCTTTAAACAACAAACAAACAAGACTTATTTTACAAACAATATAGTAAAAGGCGACTATGCTTGTCGTAAAAGGCGACTAACGGGATCGGGTGGTCAGGCTCGCTGACTTGGTTGATACATGTCATCGATCCCAATTGCGTGGATCGATGCTCATGATGTCAATCACTGGATTATCTGGTCCAGACTCGATTATTTACAGACCTCCATCATATAGCTGGAATATTGCTGAGTTCGGCGTTAAACAACAAACCAACCAACCAATTACAAACAATAGGACAATCTGTGTCGGTGAAAATCTATTTATCATATGATTCATGATATTAGATTATTTCAAGGACTCATGGCCCGCCATTAGTGTTTGTGTGCCATGGAGAATCACCAGAGGCAGCCGGAGTAGCTTTGTCTGGAATACAGGAGCATTGTGGTGTCGCCTGACCATGGTCTGTGGGAATGACACATTCGAGTGATACTAGGTTGCCTGAAGCAATTTGCTTAATGGTACGCGTCTCCCCTGGGGATACTTTCTTTGCTGCTTTGAAAATAGGTTTATGATGGTGTGAAAATGACAGAGAGCCAGAGGGTCTTTCCTTCGCTATTTGGTCTTTATTTGAGCCATGTGGGCCATACTAAATCAATTATTATATTTTTTTCATGTCAGCCTCTCAGACAAACACCATATCTCACGCCATTTTTTTGTTCTCAAGTATCTACAGACGAGTAGTATCTAATGTTTTACCAAACAAATGCCTAACTATCATGATGTATGTGAATTACATCACCCGACAGTTAATGTATACATATGCTGTTGATGGTTAATTTGTTAAAGCTTATAATTAATTATGTTTTTGGCTAATCTTCATTTTTTTTTCTATTTAACAACTAATACTATTTTATCAATATCTTTCTGTTCCTACAATAGACAGTATGTTTCCTAAATTCCTCCATTACTAAATGTTTACTTTCATGGTTATAGCTTGTTATGAACTTCACTTTTGTTTATTGAAGTTTTGCCATTCAATTTCCACTTTTACTACTCATTTAATTTAGTTTAGATGATGTCAATCACTGGATTGTCTGGTGCGTTTCGACAACTAACAAGCCATGGTCTTGTCTACAAGATCTATTTGTTCATCTGTAGATATTCATTACTTAACACATTAGCTGATCCTTTTGAATGAATGTGAACGATCCAGAGCCTTTGACGTTTATTCTTAGTACATTTAGAGGGGTATGGGTGACCCAGTTGTCTAAGGTGCCGCTATTCGCTGTGCAGAGTTGTGTCCCTTGGGCATGCCAAAAACCTATGATTGTGGGTTTGAATCCCGGTTCGCCCCGATTATGTTTCTGGGTTTGTCAGCACCATACCAGTGCTCGTGAGCTTCACAGAAGTAAATGTCAGAGACCTGCATCACTTCGGGCTTTCCTCCCACGTTATGCTGACACGCTGCGATATAACTGGAATACTGTTAAAAGCGGTGTTAAATCCAACTCACTCACACACTAGTACATTCAGACTGTGTTTCCTCATTGTGTGTTGGTTGTTTAGTGTAGAATGGTGTATGACGTGGCTACTGGTGGGGCCTCATGAGCTGGTCGCCGTGCGCAGTAACAAGGTTGTGTAGTGTAGAATGGTGTATGGTGTGGCTACTGGTGGGGCCTCATGAGCTGGGTGCCGTGGGCAGTAACAAGGTTGTTTAGTGTAGAATGGTGTATGGCGTGGCTACTGGTGGGGCCTCATGAGCTGGGTGCCGTGGGCAGTAACAAGGTTGTGTAGTGTAGAATGGTGTATGGTGTGGCTACTGGTTGGGCCTCACGAGATGGGTGCCGTGGGCAGTAACAAGGTTGTGTAGTGTAGAATGGTGTATGGTGTGGCTACTGGTGGGGCCTCATGAGCTGGGTGCCGTGTGCAGTAACAAGGTGACACAGATAACCCTACTTCCACCTTCGTTACAGATCTTGTTAGATGGGTTAGTCATGGGATAGCAATTCACACCAAAGGCCATTCTTCTTCAAATTTTAGGGTTTAAGTTAAATGACTAGTCTTCATTTTGTTGGTTAGAGGTCAATCAACCAGTCTCGGTAAGATTTATGGCAACCATTAATTTAGAAACTACTGGGCAGGCATCAAATTTGCTGAAAATATGAAAATGTACCACATACTTAAAATGATGTGTTCAACACATCAGTAGGTTTAGGGTGAAAGTTAGAGGTTGTCTTTTTTCTGCTTGTGATGACATGCACTAATTGTTGCGTTTCTGTTGCAGTATTCCATGTTTATTGGCCTGCTCGTAGCAGTAGCCTGGTGCATTCTGGTCTGCCTCAGTCGGATCTACCTCGGCATGCACAACATTCTGGTCAGTTATCTCCCTTTGATCATTCATTACAGATCTTTCTTTCAACATAACAGGAAATAAAGTAATCTTTACTCAGTTGAACGAAGCACTATTGACGCAAATAGGAAAATTTATACATTAAGTGTTGAGGACTTCAAACTTTTGCCTGTCAGAAGGCTAAAACCATGTAATTCTTGATAATGTATTTTTCAATTTTACATTTCAGGATGTGATCGCGGGCCTTTTCTTTGCGATCGTGGTGATGACCTTCACCGTGCCCTTCGTTGACCCAGTCGACAAGTTTCTCGTCACACATCCGCTGTCACCCTTGATTTTGCTGTCTCTACCCATAATCCTCTCTCTGCTCTATCCAAAACTGGACAAGTGGAGTACGGCACGTGGCGATACAACTCTCATCCTGTCCATCACCGGCGGCCTGTTCCTAGGCAGCTGGATAAACTACAACCAAGGCTTCATGAGCCCTAACGACGCCTCCCTCCCCTTCTCACTGAACTTCCAATACCAGGCCATCCTAACCGCCATGATGAGGCTGGTGTCAGGAGTAGCTGTCACCCTTGTGTTGCACCACTATATGAAGAACACTGTGTATGCGTCACTCTGTTTCGTCCTCAGTATGGATCCCAAAGATCCGAAAACCAAACAAAAGTTCATTGTGGAACTCCCATACAAGTACCTGAGCTACTTCATGATTGCGCTGAACACTGTATATACAATGCCTCTCATGTTCTACTTCATTGGCATTCCACGAATGTCCTACTACACAGAAATTTAATGCCGTTAGGCTAGTCAGGGAAATATTGTTTGAAGCTTTGTATATGGCTGCTCATCTTAACAATCATAAACCCGTTAGTGGGTTTTCGGTACTATAAAGGTAAAGTATATCTCTTTCACTCCATACACCTCCCCACGTACCTGTCCCATCTTCTCTACCCACCCACACTTGTGGGTGTTGTGTTTTAGGTGTGATGACTCCCATAAAATTTGATAAAAAAACATGTAGACTTTTCCTTCCTGTCTGTAGTTTCAGTGTAGTGATAACATAGTATTAAGCTAAACATAGTAATGCTTAACACAAAGTGCTACATTTATTAACTGGCCACATGTTTTATTGCCAGCAAATATTTCAAGTAATGCACGTCATGAGATGAGATAAGATAAACATGTTTGACAAGAATAAGACAGTGCTCTCTTATTATGTATTTTCTCGGAATATTTCCATGGATATACTCTGAAAACTTAAGACAATGCTCTCTTATTATGTATTTTCTTGGAATATTTTATGATTATACTCTGAAAACCATAGCATCATTGAAAATAGCTCTGACATACGTGTTTTTGCACTTGAGTGAAATATGTATCATGGAATAATAGTATTTCTTCACTACCGGTAAATACCAAATAAGGTTGTTTAGACTTGCCACGTTATAGTTGTACATTTATATTATTAAAAAAAAAAGGTAAAATGGAAACTTTTGGTAAATTCACGTTCTTTCATAGCAATAGGACACTTTTGTAGACTGATATTATCAGTATGTTCTTAAGTCAAAGAATGCTGATGTATGTCATTTAATTCCTCCTCCCTCCTTCTAAAACACCCATCCCACCTACCCCAAGACCCCCCTCCGTGTGTTGGGAATATTTTTCTGCCCCGATCCAATATTCAGAGAAGTAACACATTTACCGGTAGCATGTTATGAACAAATTTACATGATGGAAGTTGTTTTGGAGCTGTATGATATTTGCTCCCTGTTACGATTGTTTGTATGAAATGTATATTTTCAGATTTGATTTTTCTGTGTGTTCAGCTGAAACTATTGCTGACTTTCACACATCGTTATGGGTAATGTAGATTTATTATTGAAACACGGCATGGGTGGCCTGAGATTTAGACTCAGATATATTTATTGTACCCCGATACATGTTGCTGTCATTGCTCGGAACATGGAGAGAGTAAGGAAAAAGATACAAATTTAGTTATATTAAGACAAGTGCCAGAGATCTGTTGTATGCTCAATTAATTTTGCTAATCTAGAACATTATTTACTGTAATCTATGATAAGCAGAATCATATTACCAATGAAGTGTTTTAATCAGAGGTGGACAAATCAGAACTGTTGTTCGGAAATGAGTATTGGTATTTCTTGGAGACCTTATCTAATCACGGACAAAAACTTTAATATTTCATAAACCAATATAATATTGGATGAATATATTTATCCTTATACATATTTTTATATCTCTCAGCCGTGCATTTGCTAGTTTTTTCTGATTCCTTCTAATAGTACTGGTTCTGATCAGTGAAGCTGATACTAGTGTCTCCGACCGTGATATGAGCGTGTGAAACTTGCACACTCACTGTTAGTACTATGACTGTAAGCTTGGAGTCTGTGGTTGCTCAAGTATACGCCCGTCGTTACATCAGGGTATGATGCAGGCTACAGCTGCTGCATCTAGTCACCTTTAGTCATCAAAAGCTGTTAATTACTCTCTTTTTATTTTTTTATTTTAGACCAAGTACAGTAATCCAATTCATTTTAAGTACCATAAATATCTTAAAGTATGAACCATCTTAACATGCTTATTATACCTCATCTACTTTGTATTAAGCATGTTTTACTTCATCTAAAAGTTAAAACTATCTGTTGATGCATTTTATGTCTATGGGTACATTAAGTTTTGACCTTGGGGCTGTTCATCTAATTGCTCAGAAAGTGAATTGCAACAACGCTTTTTGAATTAATTTCAAGGCATGGTTGTGATCATTAATGACTGATTTAGCTGCTTGTTGCTGAATATAATTACTTGTTGAATGCACGGTTCATATTTAGTTGTTTTAGTACTGTGTAGGATGTCATTATCCTCTCAGGGTCATGTTTCTTATTTTATTGTCTCTCACTGACCAACCAGCTGTATATGCAGCTCACCCAAAATGAAAAACATTTTTTATCCACCATACTCAACCTTGAACCCTACGACCACAGAGCACATGTTGAGAAGAAAAAATAAGTTCTGAGAGGACCTCGCTTGAAATAATGATGTTACCTACATCCTGCTACCTGCTGCTGCAATAAATGGAATGACAATTAATGAAGAATTAAATTAAATTAATTTTTGACCTTGATTAACATGTTTGCTATTCAAAACACAAAAATAAAATGTGTTGCCCTATCTGACAATGTTACATGTTGCAGTGTTAAACATTGTTTAAATTTTTTGTTTGGTTATCACTTGAAGCAATCCTACGGTGTGCCTGTACACTTTGATAATACTCAGTTTGTTTATCAATGATTATGATGTCACATCTTGGTATATTTTGATTCAATATTGTAGCAATGAGACACAAACACACTGTGATATTCCAGTATTTGCATACTTGTCTAGCATGTCTAGTGTATCAGGCTATTATTCTTCTTCTTAAGGAGTTAAGTACTACTTATTCATTCATATAACTATAGTTAATATGTCATGCCCTACACCCAATTCATATTACTTTAGTTCGTCTGCTTGGCATGACAGTGGTAATACGAAAGAATCGTCCGGTCCTTAACGATTTTGATTAGTATTTATAACTATTATGACATTTACATCCCTGTGAACATAACTTCAAAACCTGTCATCTCATGTGATTTTAGTCACCAGGGAAACCTTTTCTCTTTTCTGAAACTTCAATGGCATGGTTTATTTCAAGAAATCATTAAGGGTAAAGTCCAGTTCATTGTCTCATGGTTTAGTATGCATTAGATGAGGATCAGGGATGAGTATTGCCAGTGGAAATTGTCCGGTATTGGATACACTATTAGTGTGTGTGCATCTGTAATATAATCCGTTTATTGTGGCCTTACAATAAGATTTATAATTTAAGATTTTAGTTAATAAAGAATATGTAAACTTCTGATGACTTCCTTATATTCTTTGATGTAACATTAATATGATTGTGTATATTTTGGGCAGTGTCCTTTGAAGAATTGTTTCTCCAATTCTCGCTGTGTAATATGTTTATGCATTGTGATATCTTGACACAGTAGCAATCATCCTAGATTATCCAGTGTAAAATAATCTCCATGCCTAATTGATATATACCCTGGACCCATTCTCTAACATAGCTTCAGTTGGAGTGTGATTATAATGACATGATGCTAACATTAGGACTCCAACTGAATTGCACTCACTCGATGGGAAGTTTCAAATGAAGCTATGATAGAAAATAGGATCAGGTTCCGAATATTGATTTGAATAGAATATAGATTTGTAAGACTTGCATGTGTGGCCAACTCTCAGATATCTGGCATGTGTTCTGTCTAATGTAGATCTGTGATATGGCCGCATTAGGTGAGTGAGTGTGGTTTTAAGCCGCTTTTAGCAATATTCCAGCAATATCATGCAGGGGGACACCAGAAATGGGCTTCACACATTGTACCCATGTCGGGAATCGAACCCGGGTCTTTGGCGTGACGAGCGAACGCCTTAACCACTACCCAACCGCCCCTGGAGCATTGGGATGAAGTATGAAGGAGTGACTTGCATCACCATCCGAACCCTAAAGATAACTGGCCTTAATGGACCAGTCATATAATTACAGGAGGGGTGGGTTTTGGTGCGCTAATGTATGCAAAATAACTACCCTCTCCTAATGCTTGTCATGTTTTCGGATGACCCTCCCCATATCCATGACCTTTATTTTATGACCCTCCCCTAAAGACAAAATGCAAAGCTCTTTATATTTTTTTATGAAATGTCTATTTTTCAAGACCGTCCCCAAATATGTATTACGTTTATGACCCTTCCCTAGAGACTTTCGTATTTGTGGTGACCCTCCCACCCACTTCTAATAAAAATGACAGGTCCCTAAAGATTTTAATGAATGTGTAAGTGCTACGATAACCAATGAATGAATGATCGTAGCATAACGCCAAGAGCTGGTACAGGAGAAAACCAAACTTATCCCAGAAAATGAAAGCTCAGCATCCCTTGAAGCAAGCACAACCGGACATCCTATCAGTAACGATGGGGACAGAGACCTGGAGTCCTACAGATTGAATATAATACACTGGACAACTTCAGGATCGGTTGCCGTAGTCAAATTGTTTTTGTCTGCCGCTATGATGAAGCCTGCTGCTGTGAGAAGAAACAGTGCTGTGTGAAATGTCTTGTGATAATCCCAGGTACTGGATACCATTGATCTGATGGGAATACATCTTTTTAATGAAGCTACTGTTGTGATGAGTCATTTCCAACCATTAGATGTGGCCAGATTGGTGTACTTATCATATAGATGTTTTCAGCTTTTGCTTTGTCTTTAGCACCAGCTGTGGATTTATCATCACTTTTGTTCATGTAATGGTTGTTTGAAACATTTTAGTGCAAGGGACCGGTCATTAATTACAGGAGTGTGTGGAACAGAGGGTTGTCATATTTTTGGATGACCCTCCCCATGTCCTTCTACTCTTTGTTTTTCATGGCCCTCCCCAAATATTATGTGTATAATTTTTTTCTTGACCCTTCCCTGATTCTCTCATGCCAAATTAATTACCGGTCCCTAAGTTCAGTCTTTCTGAGGTAGTTGTGAATACACTATATTTTGTAAACAATTGTCAATACTTATACATAAGAATTATTCCTGTGACGACTGCAGTCTGGATATACATGATAAGTGAAACAACTACACTGTTGCAAACCTGCCATTAATCCCTCAGTGGTCTTAACAGTACTGTTGCCATGGAAAACATACTTCCGGATGACAAGACCTGATTTTGAGGATTCCTTGGAGTTCGTTATAGTGATATACAGGGTTTAGTCATAACTGGAAATAACAGGTAATTTATTTGTCTGAAGGAAACTAGTGATTTCCCTCGGTAAAATCAGTAATCACTAAGATGTTTTGGAGATGGTTGGATGGGGAGGACATGTGTAAGAGAGAGTTGACATGGTTGAGGGGAAAGATTGCGAGAAAACCAAAACCCAGTTTAAGTTGTTTTTAAGGAAAAAGTTAGAAGTGAATTTTCTATTAAAATATTGATAACATTTGCAATAAAAATCATACAAAATTTGGCTAAATCAAATTGGAAAAATATCTGGGGTGGGGTGGGGTGGTCTCCCAACATCAAGCGATACTGATAGAGAACTTTTGTTGTATCCTTTATTAGTGTTTTCGATTTATTAACTAAAACAAGAGATCCAAACTTGGATAGGATCACACTCTTTGTCTGAAGATGCTTCAAGATCTTTACAGTATATGATCAAGCCCATCAGTAAGTGATTTCAGATTTTCAGCACAGAAAATAATGGTGAACAATTTAATTGCACCTGGAGTGTGTTGTTTGCATGTAGCATAATATGTCTACCGACCAGTTTCGGTCTCTGATGTGGAACTAGTTAAGTTCACTGGCCTAGAGTCAATAGCTATTGATGGTAAGGCCTGTTAAGACATGTATAGTTCTCAAAAATAGTTAAGGAACATCCGATTCTTTCATGTCTGACAAACTATAGTAATAAGAAAAAATGGGTGATCCATAACTTGTTTTGAGTAGTATAGTAACCTAAGATGAAATGTCTGAAATATGAATATGTATTGTGTATGTATATAGAAGTTCATCGAGACTATCGTTCAATACCAATAGGACAGCTCTGTCCCTCTCATAACCACATAGTGTTGAGTTTCAGTCCAAAAGTTTCTCTTGTTTCAGCCGATTCCGTTTTACATGTGTAACTAGAAACTTCTTTCTGCTGAAATAATGGTGAATGTACATACTATTTTTGAGCTTTACAAACAATTTGGCAAATATACATATAAGTGGAAAATGTGCAGGTGTCGTCTCATCAGTAGCCAACAATGATCCATGTGAAATTAGTCTCTGCTATATTTTATTTGAAGTTTAAGATTTGAAAGCTTCTCTTTGTTTTGTTACGATCAGATCTGGTTCTGTATTTTACGATGATGAACATGTATTTAAATAAACTGATTTATGCTTTCAATATTTGTTTCAATTTTTTAACCATAATCAGGGCCTTGTTCCACAAAGCGATCGTAACGCTAAGACGACCGTAACTCCCATACTTTAACATAGACTTACGACAGTGGTAGCGCTATGATCGCTTTGTGGAAAGGGGCCCTGGTTTGGAGCAGGATTTTGACAGTGTACCATCAGCTGTTGAGGGAAGTGTGGAGCTATGTGAGTTTTGTTGACTGATGAATCGATACAATAAGCCCTATGGAGGCATCGTTACAAGAGACCTGTTCTGGAAAGTGATCTTAGCGCTACAACTATCGTTGTTCCCACATTTTAGCATTGACTGACTGACATTGAGCTAAATCGCTCTGTCCGGCAGGGCCTTGGTCACTATGTTCTTAGTTGTACTTTACTGATTAAAAGTGGGAGTAAGTAAGTGAGTGAGTTGGGTTTAATGCCAGATTGAAAAGTATTACAGTTATTTCATGGCATGGCAGTTTAATGTGGGAGGGAAGCTGGAAGTTATGTAAGTCTTCAACCTCATCAAAATCAGATCTAAGTTCTCGCTGCCGCTAAACAAAGATCTTGGGACATCCCATTACGGGTCACGTCAGAACAGCCTATCATGAAGTTTGACCGACCACTGAAATGACTAACAAGCACAGGCATGGTGTCAACAAACCCAGAAACAAGATCAGGAACCAGGATTTAAACCAAGAATCATAGGTTTCTCTGCACTTTAATACAAAATATACAAAAACATAAAGATTTGTTGAATTGATGTTGATTATTCAATCACCTCATGTCAGTTAACTCAAACCTATTATATTGTTTACTTTGTAAACGGGCAGTTTGGCAGCCAAGATGTTGAATCTTTCGCTAGTCATGCCTAAGGCCATGTTCATTTCCTCAAAATGGGTACAAGCAGTGCAGCCTATTTCTGGTGTCTGCTGCCATGATGGTGCTGGAATATTACTAAAAAGGGTGTAAAACCATAACATACTAAATGCCATTGATGGACACAGGCCTCATGTACTTTGGTATGTTCTCACTCTGTCCATGCTTGTGGGTTTCAAGAGTCAGTCATTTACATGTTTACCACATTAAGCTCACACACTGATATAACTGAACTGGGGTTTTGTTGAAAGAAATCCCTACTCACGTAATTGCACTTGTGGTATATTCAGTCAAACAACATAAACCCTGCACACACGAGTTCAGAAGCAACCATTTAATTTCCCGGGGGAGTGGTCCCAAAAACTAATCAAGTCTGTTTTTTATTGAAAGAAAAAAATGACCTAAAAATAAAATACCCTTTTCTTGCAGTCAAGTTTCCCAAGAATACAGTTGTTTTTTTATCATATATTTAGAAAAATACATAACTGAGCACCTGTTTATGTTGGAAATAAATAATTGTCTTCCAAGTAAACATATTTATTCTGATCTCAAACCAAAATACCAGCACATCCCCAAAAATTGAAGCTGCTAGTAAAGAAATGATTAAGAAAGTTGTTAGGAAGACATGAGATCCCTCACTGTGTAGCAAGTCACTACTGATGAATCCGAACACAAGTAGAACGCTGATGAGGACAGTGGGACTGAATGAGTGAAAGTGTTACACTGCAGGCAGAATATACGTGCTACATCCAGCAGCGTGGTGATGTCAAGACCAGGCAACCCAGTGACCGCAAACATGATCCCAGCAAGGCAGTACATCACTGACCACCTGACCCAACCTAGTCACATCTTATGACCAGCTACAGATCTCTACAGGGGACAGTGTGACTGACCTTGCCAGCTGAATGCTATCACTTGTGCTTCATTCAAGGCTACTGGTCACGATAGATGAATTGTGCATGATAGATATGTTATCCACGAGTTTGGGTTGGAATTCATTGTGACCTAACTGATAGCAGTTATCTCCCTTAACCTGCTGACGCTATCAGTAATGATGGGCATCTTGATTAGTGTCAACACGGATCTTGTTACATGAATACACCACCACTTAGATGTGGATGTTAAAATAATTATTAGATTAAAGACAATTCTTTCCCTGAAAGGTCTGCATGGGACTAACAGTTGCTGCTGCTCCTGCTACTGTTGCTCCTGCTGCTGTTGCTACTGCTGCTGCTACTGTTCCTGCTGCTGCTACTGCTGCTCCTACTACTTCCAGCTAGGCTGCTCACATGAAAAGCATTTACAGAAATGTAAAAGTCATGCTGATGGTTCTACTGTGGCCCAGGGTGATGTTGTACAAAACAGCCTTAGCACTACGACTGTCTTAAGTCTGTGTTAAGGTATGGGAGTTACGATCGCCTTAGCGCTATGATCTATTGTCGTAAGAGGCGACTAACGGGATCGGGTGGTCAGACTCGCTGACTTGGTTGATGCATGTCGTCGTATCCCAATTGCATGGATGCTCATGATGTCAATCACTGGATTGTCGGTCCAGACTCGATTATTTACAGACTGCTGTCATATAGCTGGAATATTGCTGAGTGCGGTGTTAAACAACAAACAAACAAACAAAACAATCGATTGTACAACGGCGCCCAGAACAGTATCTCTACCTATGGAACTGCCTCATGTCAGCATGTTCTTGTAGTAGTCTCTTCACATGTGAATAGATGTGTTTTCAGTTCTCTACGACATATGGAGGACTGATGATGGTTGTGAGAACAGCAGGATCTGGCAACTGTACCTTTAATTAAGAAATAAACCGCAGCCCCAAGTGGTATATTATCCCTACAGGGTTTTATTGTACAATAAACAACAACCACCATTTCTTATATGAGATATCAACATTATGTACAGCCTCTTTAAAGATGAAATGTACAAGCTTTAAAATATTTACCCGTATTTTAATAATGATGACTCCGTCAATAGAATCCGACCTTTTTATGCACAGGTGGGTATTTCCCGCATATTCTCACATCGATTACCTGTACCTATTCTCTCATTGACAATGGTCATATCTCTCCAGCTTTTGGATGCGATCGTTCAGCCATCACACTTATCTGCGTTGCCCAGCTACATCTATGGGGAACAACTCACTAAGCGCTCCCCTCTCAAAAATAATGTCGTCCAATATACGATGTCATCAAGTTTTGAGCGCATGTTCAACTTCCAGAAATTACGTCATGATAGAACAATGTATTATTGTGAAATAAACCACACTTTTTTCTTCATTGTTCTATCTTATATATCCCAATAACTTACTGTCTCTATTCATCTATCTATTACATAAGCATATATCATAAAAAATAACATTAAAGTCAGTTTATTATGTTTTTTATTTTGTTTTATATCACAAATACTGAGATGTCTCAGCACATATAACATTCAGATGTCGACAGTCATGATTTCAGAGAGAACTCTGATACATCGTATCTCAGCACTCTGACCACTACCTCCAGACACGATAAACACAATGACAGCCAGTTGGTTGTGTCATGACTTCTGGAAGACGGCTGTGACATCAGCCCCGGTTTCCTGTAGACGTCTGACCACTTCCTCCAGACTCAATAATCACAATTACAGCCAGTTGGCTGTGTCATGACTTCTGGAAGACGGCTGTGATATCTCCCCCTGCCCTAGCTCCCTGTAGACGTCTGACCACTACCTCCAGACACAATAAACACAATGACAGCCAGTTGGTTGTGTCATGACTTCTGGAAGAAGGCTGTGATATCTCCCCCTGCCCTAGCTCCCTGTAGATGTCTGACCACTAACTCCAGACACAATAATCACAATGACAGCCAGTTGGTTGTGTCATGACTTCTGAAAGAAGGCTGTGATATCTCCCCCTGCCCTAGCTCCCTGTAGACGTCTGACCACTACCTCCAGACACAATAATCACAATGACAGCCAGTTGGTTGTGTCATGACTTCTGGAAGAAGGCTGTGATATCTCCCCCTGCCCTAGCTCCCTCTAGACGTCTGACCACTACCTCCAGACACAATAATCACAATGACAGCCAGTTGGTTGTGTCATGACTTCTGGAAGAAGGCTGTGATATCTCCCCCTGCCCTAGCTCCCTGTAGACGTCTGACCACTACCTCCAGACACAATAATCACAATGACAGCCAGTTGGTTGTGTCATGACTTCTGGAAGAAGGCTGTGATATCTCCCCCTGCCCTAGCTCCCTGTAGACGTCTGACCACTGCCCTCTTCCTGGCCTGACCTGCAGTGACCTTTTGGTGACACATCACACACAGTGTCCGCATGTTGTCAATGTCGCACATGCCGCCACCCTCCCACACAGGGGTGATGTGGTCCACGTGCCAAAACTGAAACAAAATTGTAAACAGGTCATGAAAGTATTTCTAAGAACAAACAAGGACAAAAGTGAGCATGGCTCACTAATACCCCCGACCTGCCTAGTGTGTCAGTAGTTTCAAATTAAATAGCTAGGATAGGGCGAGGGTTTGAAAAATTCATAATAAAATGGAAAATTAATAAAACAATTTTCTTCTTTTGACTGCACCCCTCCATATGACACAGATTATGTGTTCTAAGTTTGAGATGAATCCACTGAATAGTTTAAGAGAAATCGAGCGGACAAAATTTTCAGATGGATGTTGGGGTTTGAAAAATTAATAAAAAAATGGAAAATTTATGAAAAACATTTTTTTCTTTTGACTGCACCCCTCCATATGACACAGATTATATGTACTAAGTTTGAGATGAATCCACTAAATAGTTTTGGACGGACAAAGTTTTCGGACGGACGGATGGACAGACGGACGTACGGAACCTTGGTATAACTATATACCCCCAACCTAAAAGGTCCGGGGTATAAGAACAGTTTCCATCTAACGTTAAGCCACGTCTGTTCTCACCTCTGGCACTGTAATTTGGAGAGTTAGCAAAGGTAGACAACCCTACAGACATGAGCAATGTGAGAACTAAAGTACTCACGGAAATGAAAAAAACCTGTTTTTCTCAATTTAAAAATCGACACAAAGTGTTACGTAGCTGTAAATACGAAATAACAAAACAACTCGAAAAGTACTAGTCTGGATTTGCTAGTTTGATCTCAGTGAACAATACAAAATGTACTTTATAGGAGGTAATTTGTCGGCACTTTCAACATTAAAAAATTAAACTAAGTCCAAATTGACATAGCAGAAACAGACTATAGACATTGTGCACCTGTTCTCACTTGTCGTCAAGGTGTCATAGGTCACCTTGATCTACTTACACCTGGTTATGCCCTGTTTCACAATAGTCTGTTTTATTCACATTTTTACACACTTTTACGTGTAAAAAGGCATAAAAACATTTGATACACTGTATTTGTGCCACGGCCTAATTAGTACTAATTTAGTTGTTTGAATATTTACATATTTTGTATATTAACTGCATTTATTTAAGATCTGAGGTCGAAAAAACAGGTTTTTTTCATTTCCGTGAGTACTTTAACACATTTTGACAAGACAACTCTATAGAGTATCCCAATTCATCATGTTCTTTCCAAAGATAGTTATGTCATGGTCAAAGTAAAACCACAGGGTTCATTCAGAGCACTTTAAAGCATTCTTCATGGGAGAACATTTCTTTTTAAGAACCACTTTTTCGCTTCCAAAAGTACATCCTGAATGCCAAACAGCATGCTGGAAGCAGTCGACATGGATGCCGTCAAGGTCAAACTTTAGGGTTGGAGAATTATCTGTTCATTTCCTTCTGTGATCGCTACTGTTTCGGGTACAACATTGCTGGCATTTGATTCTGAACTCTCTTCATGTTTACGATACCCAAATCTAGCACATTTACTCCCAACAATGATTGACAGTTTTTCTTGGGATGATGTTTCGTATGTGAGATTTCAGCTCACTTTACCCCATCATACACAGTGCGTTTTGTTTTGTGTACTATTGGTACTCTGAAACCCAAGTGTGATTAAAAACACACTTCCCCTTGATTTAAATACAATTCGAAACTTTCTGCCCTGCTTCTATCACACGTGTCGATGCAACATTCATGACCTACTTTCGTTTTCAGGGAGAATGGTCAAGTACTGCTCACGATAATGTGACAAATAAACTTTATTCAGTAATACAATCCAGGTAATTCATACATAGACAGAAGACAGTCTTCCATTACATGTTGTAAGTGACAGGAAATAAACTAGGCTTTGAAACTCAATTGATAATAATTTTCAGTTGCGATTATGTCATATCTAGACCAAATTTATTTACATGCCACCACTTTTCAAGTACTGTTATCATGATTCCAGCACTTTTGGCCATCACACATGAATCCTTCCTCGAGATTTCATGCGAACAATCCCCGGATGAGAGTCATGAAGATTATCCAAAATCTCAACTCGGTACTGAGTGGGTACTACTACTCTCACTCCCCAAAGTAAGCAGCCCTCTTCACATGTCAACTCGTCCTTCCTTCTATAATATGGAAGGAATTGAGGAGAAATATCACCTACTGACGGCCAAATATCACCTACTGAGATAGCACTTTGTCTCGTACAGTAGCAGCTGATATGTCTCTGGATGTAACAGGCAGTTTATCTAGCTGAGCCATGGGCACTGAAGTAGCTTCTAGTGTCCAAAGTGTGTGTGAACTGGATTTCTGACCATCCGTATCTGCTAATGGTAATCTGGAAAGGCAATCTGCATTAGCATTTTGTTTCGTGGATTAATACTTGATCTCGTAAGTGTAAGCTGATAGTTGGATGGCCCACCTCTGCAGTCTTGATGCAGCAAGTACAGGAGTTCCTGTTTTAGGCCCAATAATACTTGTTAGTGGCTTGTGGTCCGTATACAGGGTGAAATGTCTCCCATACAAGTACTTATGGAATTTCTGGATTCCAAAAATGATAGCCAAAGCCTCTTTCTCAATCTGAGAGTAGTTTTTCGCAGCAGCTGTTAGCGTTCGTGAAGCAAATGCTATAGGTCGTTCCCCAGAATTTGTATCATGAGAAATGATCACCTAAACCATGCTGAGATGCATCTGCCGCCAAGATCAGAGGCTGCTTTGGGTCATAATGCACTAGTACATCAGATGTAGTCAAATGCTGACATAGTTTCTGAAAGATTTTTTCACACGAGCTGTCCCATTGAAACTTTGTTTCTTTCTGCAGAAGTTTATTTAATGGTGCACACACTGAGGACATATCTGGTATAAACTTCCAGTGATAGTTCACACCCCCCAAAAAGGATTGTAGTTCTGTCAGATTTGCTGGTCGCGGTGCATTTCGCGATTGCTTCAATCTTGGATTCCGTCGGATGAATACCTTGACTGTCCACCTTGAAACCAAGATACTCCATAGATGGTTGAAGGAAAGTACACTTCGACTTTAGTTTGATGCCATAAGAATCCAACACATTATCAATGTGCTTCAGGTGTTTACTGTCATCTGTACCAGTGACATACAGGTCATCTATGAAATCGCCAGTTGCTGGAAGACCCTGTAATACCTGGTCCATGACACTTAATAAAGCAGGGGCTGAAGCGACCCCAAAGGGTAATCGTGTAGAACGATAAAGGCCCTTATGGGTGTTCACAGTCACATATTTCTTAGATTCCTCATCAAGTAACACTTGTTGATAGGCTTGTGATAGGTCTAATTTGGTGAATTTCGTCCCACCATTCAGTTGGTTGAGCAAATCTTCTGGCACAGGCAAAGGATACTGAGACACCTCCAAGTCTCTGTTCACTGTCAGCTTATAATCCCCACATATCCTCACAGCGCCTGAAGGTTTGAGTATCGATACAATTGGAGCAGTCCATTCAGAATATTCCACTTTCTCAATGACCCCAATCTTCTCTAGTCTATCCAATTCCTCAGCTACCTTATCCTGCAATGCATATGGAACAGTTCTTGGTTTATAGAACTTTGGTTTTACAGACAGATGAAGCTAAACACTCTTCACAATTCCCTAACTGCCATCAAATAGGGCTGAATACTTTGATAACAACTGTTCCAAGTCCTTCTGGGAATTGTCAACTCGCATGGTATTGACTCTGCCAATGGAATACCAGTCAAGCTGTATCTGAGATAGCCAGTTTCTGCCTAGGAGCGCCGGTCCACTTCCTGTCACCACATATACAGGTAAAGTGATAGACTGTTCATTATAGTCAACATCCACCTGTATTTTTCCCCAAACAGGTAACTTTTCTGCAGTATAAGTCTCCAAGTAAGGCAGGTTGGTGGTTTTCAGTGGAATATGCCTAAAATCTCTCTTGTACTGCTCCTCCGGAATCAAAGTTACTCCAGCTCCAGTATCCAACTCCAGAGAAATGTTTGTCCCTTCAACACACATAGGAATGTAGATGGGCTTATCACCTGCAATAGATTTTACAGTGAATAAAGTATTACTCAATGTGTCCTCATAAGGGTCTGTATCCTCATCACTGCAATCAGGTAAATCATGTTCCACTCCTGTATCTATATACCTGACTTTGGATGTTTTTTTCTTAAGTTTTTCTGGTTTATAGGCCTTCTTCTCCTGTGGCTTCTCATGGCACCTTCTGCTAATGTGTCGTTGCTTCTGACAGATATGACACAACGCCAACATTCACAGTTATCCCGAGACATCGGTCCAGCTTGCTTATCTGAATACTTCTGGTTCTTGTCAGTACATTCACTTTATGACTAAACTCATTGGTCTCCTTATTCGCAGCTTCCATACGCAAAGATATTTCCATTGATTTCTTTAAGTTCAAATCCTTCTCAGCAAGCAATCCTCGTCGCCAAAATTGTAGTGTTCTTTCAATAGCCAAGAGACAACCTGCCAACTTCCCACTTCGTTTATTCATCAGACGACAAGTGACAATGGGTAGCCAAGCCCAAGCACGCATTGCACGTGCGTTACGTAGCAACATTTTCCGAACCACTGATGACATTACATGAATGACTTCTGTTTACCATCAGAATTTATCAAACAAAACCTAATATTTTACAGTTGACGTCGAAGGCGCCAATCCATCTCATCCCACATGTGTTCGATTGGTGAGAGATCAGGGGAGCGAGCCAACCAGGGGATGACATTCACATTGTTTTGTTGAAGAGAATCCTGAACAAGTCGAGAAATATGAGGCCGGGCGTTGTCATGTTAAAAGGTAATGCCTGGGCCATGACGACACAAACACGGTAGAACAGCAGGGCCGATGATCTCGTCGCGGTAGCGCTGTCCATTGAGATTTCCCTCTACCACTATCTAAAGGGTCCTCTGTCTTGCTGTAATCCCACCCCATACCATAACGGTGCCGCCCCCGAACCGATCTTCTTCCATGACACAATGATTGACGTAACGTTCCCCTTGACGTCATTAGACGCGAATCCGTCCATCGCTGTGGCTGAGGTGAAAACGAGACATGTCAGTGAATAGAATTTGTCCCCACTGTATGGCCGTCCAGAGTAGACGCTGTCTGCACCACTGTAGATGGGCTTGACGGTGGTTTCCTGTCAAAATGGGACGTCAGGCAGGTCTTCTGGCGACAATCCCTGCACATCTGAGGTGACGACGTACGGTTTGTGAAGATATTCATCGAAGGCCAGGGATGCTTCTTGCAGTCACTGTTGCTGGCTGGAATAGATTTCGTAGGTGTGTTGTTCGAATCCAGTTGTCTTGTCAATTATTGGTTACGTGTGGCCTGCCACTCCGAGGTGGGTCTCTGACTGCATTTGTCTGATGCCCACGTTGCCATAAATACCAAATGGTGTTTCTGTGGACATTAAATTGTCTTGCAACATCACATTGACTCGATCCTGCTCCAAGCATACCATTGGCTCACAGACGCTCATTTTTGGACAGGTGTGGCATTTCGTAATGTTGAATAATTGCGTAATTTTGTTGTTTGTCTGAATGGTTGTTGTCAGCACGATGCTAAACAATGCATATGGAATCCCATTAACGCACATGTTTTTATACCCATTCTTGGGTAGCGAAATGTATGGGGCTTGCATAAAAGTCAACTTTTGCATGGAATGCATGCTTTTCTGTAGCAGTTGCGTTTTTGTGACTTGATTCCATACATGTACTACAATATTGAAAACCAAACTTTACTTGTTTGAAAAACACACTAAAATATTGGTGTCACAGGAACTTTTGTTGTTGAGTATATGTTAAGCCCTAATACCAACAACACATACAACAAATTTAATTACATTTGTAACAGTAATAACCCCTTAAACAAATGCAGGCGTTGTCATTGGTGGGGACAAGCATGTGAAGTTTCAGCATCACTCTCCAGTAGTTTCTGAGGTGAGGTGAGGTGAAATTGGATTTAATGTCGCTTCCAAGATTATTGCACTTATATAGCGACGTGCATGCATGTGTGTGTGTAGCTGCTGGTACTAGTCCGGACTGATGCCGATTTATAGTGCTATCTCACTGAGATACCATGCCGCAGTTTAACATGAGTACCTCACTCAGACACAGTACACTGACTCCGAGCCGACCAGTCCTTGCTTTAACCCACTTAATGCCGAGCACCAGACAGGGTAACAACAAGTACCATCTTTTAATGTCTTTTGGTATGACGAGGCCGGGGATCAAACCCCGGACTTTCTGCTCTCCAGGCGGACGGTCTACCTCTAGACCATGGAGGCGGTTGTTTCTGAGGAATGATGTTTTTACAGACAATGATGCTGCCACCGCTGGCCAAGCAACCATGACAAAAGCTCACTTGGTTTTCTGTGAATTGACCCACAAATTGAGTTCAAATCTGTACTAGAAATCAGTGGATATATCTGAAACTGAATGTACGTCAAGGTAACCATGATGACCAACTGACCTGTCCCTCCACTGGTCTGCGCACCATGCTTTCCTTTTGCTTGGCCTTGAGAGTTGAATACTTGCCCTCCGCCAGCAGCTTGGCTCGCTTCTGCATGTCCTGGGTGTTCCTGCAACAGGAGAGACAGCTCACTTGTAGAGATACAACAATTATATGGACAATGTTGCACTTCCAGTGTTTATGTTGTAAGTTTAGTCTTGACCAACTTTGTTGTGCCTTACTTGACTTGGTTGTAGAAGGAATGAGCATCATATTTGCAGATCTGACAGATGCCATGTTCCACTTCGTACACTTTGTCCCGGCAGTAGCTGCTGTGTGTCTGCATCTGAAACACAGAACAGGCATACAGACAGATATATTGACAGACAGATGCACCTGCCAGCAGACGTGCAGACAGATTTACAGGTAACAGACATATACACTCACGTACTGACATGTCCACCTAGTAATCCAACTTACCCAGTACTGGTCCATGCATTTTGAGGAGCAGAAACGAGTATTCCAAGCATTCTTCTCATCTGTGATAGTTGACTTGTCCAGGAGGGGGTTGTCATATGGCTGCTGACAATTTAAACACAGCGGAACCCCTTCTGTTGTGACAGCCTGTGTGGAAGAGAGTAATTTAACCAAATATGGTTGTAACAAATAGGATATTAAGAAATGTTATATTTGGGATAAGACTTTCTTAGAAACGTAAAAATTCTAGTACAGGGATCTAACTCACTCAGCCACCGAGGCTTCCACAATAATGGAAGTCCCATATCTGGTAGTCTAGATCACATACTTTGTGTACCCCTCTGACAAGTGTGAATTTGAATGGCTCCCATGACTGAAAGCTATGAACACAATGGCTGAGTGGGTTAGATCGCTAACTTTGTGTGCTGGCGATCAGATGCCTCACTAAGAGTGTTGTATTGAATCCTGGATGGGACTCAACCCAAAAAGGTACTAGTATTTAAGTGTAATCCTAAACATAACATTTGTTACATTTGACCACTTTCTAAAAGGCATTGTGTATTCACAAATATTGTTCTTATCAAACTATAGCCACTCAGAGGACTTTGACTACTTTCACCAAAATCTGTACCTGTAACACGCCTATGTTATTGTGCGTCTGCCGTGCCTGGTCATGTGACCCCTGACTTCCTGTCTGGCCTCTCTTTGATATGAGCCTGACAGTCCCACCCAGTTCCCCTGCTGCCTTCTGTGCCACCATTGCTGCATCGTCCTGTAGAGAAGACGGGAACACAATGATACACAATAAGTCTTTATTGTTGTATACAACATTTTCTTGCTGTTGTATCAGATGAAAATCATCAGCATGAACAACTGAAAAATATATACACCACTGCAAGTGTAGCTTGAATTAATACATTGTCAACACATGCAGTTAATATATATGCTCAATATTGTTTATTGAGGGGTCAATCTTTCTAAGGATGTCATCCGGTTAGTGATTTCAAGGGACAAGTTGGACAGTAGGCCTTTATGTGTAGGATAAAGCAAGTCTGATGGTTTGTATGATATTAAAACCCGCATCTGTGGGATAAGGGTTTTAAATATCATGCGGGAATTGTTTTATCTAATTTAACACCCCCTCAAAAATTAAAACAACATTTATCAACATTTTTATGTTTCCAACAAATTTTCTATGAACCTTAGGAAACGGGCGTAAAATATCTTTTGCTAGCGTACATTACTTTAAAAAGACATTTTAAAAGCATCGTGATTTATCCACACCTCTGTAGCCTAGTGGTACACTCACTGGGCTACAAAAACGAAGGTTACGTGTTCAACCCTGGGGAATATAAAGAAAACATTTTTTATTTGATGTTACATTTCATTACATTGTGTTCAAATGCAAAATAAATTTCTCGCGAGAACATTCATATGTTACAATCTAATGGAAGTTGTATTAATAAAATACCTGGGATACAGTTAGGAGATAAACATACTGTGTTTTCAATGTAGAGCTAGGTTACCTGTAGATTTAACCCCGCTAAATTGAATTTGGAACCGAACGCGCAGCGTGAGGTTTCAAATGTTAAATTTAGCGGGGTTAAATCTACAGGTAACCTAGCTCTACATTGAAAACACAGTATGTTTATCTCCATTCTACCATGACTAAATAAAATGCGAACTCTTTGGCGTTAGCAAATATACAGAGTGAAGCGGCAAGGGTTGAGTTCAGTGTTTTGAGTGGGTTATCGATCTGCATTACAGAATCACCGAACAAAATATGGTGCTGTATATACTCAAGCAGTTTATTTACACCGTATTTACTTCACTCGAACATATGACAGGAATTGAAAGCATATAAGCACGGCAACTTGGTAAGCTAACATGAGGTGGGCATCCCTAAAGAAAACAAAGCAAGCTTTGCAAGGCTTTCGCTCTACATCACATGTCACCATTATGACGTCATATCGCTCATTGTGACGCTAAAGATATGACGTCACAGTCGTATATAGAAAAGCGCCAAAATTTCAAGCTCTCTGTTGTCTCCAAAACGTAAATACATTCCCTTTGTTGATTTCTGTCGTGTTTTTCTGCACGAAATGTATTGTCACATATCCTTTGAATATTGTAGTAACCGCATCTGTGCATTTTGTAACCGGTAATTGTAGATATAGTTATTCAAATATGCCTACCGACAATGACTGAAAATAGTACTATTCTATGAATATTAGCTTCCGCGGTGATGCGGCCCTCAAACCAGCTGTTTCAATCAGAGGGGGTTTATTGTGATTTAATAGCCTCTGATTGACCAATCAGAATCGAGTAAATTCCAAATTCATGGTAGAATGTATTGCAACATCCTTGTTTATGACGTTTAACCCCACCAGAGAACAATAACATAGCGTCACTGGAGGTTTATAAGTCTGGTCAGACAATACACCATAATATACAGGAAATTTCAGAATATGCCAACGCCGTCATAGCAACTTAAATGAAAAGTGATATCAGTTCGATAACAAGCACAAAATACCCCATTTGAAAAAAGGTATGTTGTTTGTGGAATATTTCAGTTTCATGTACCTTTCACAGGCATCAATGTAATGTAACGTATCAAATCTCACGGTCATGATGTTACAGTTAATGGCTGATGACGCAAGGCATGACATGGTGGTCGTGGCCAAGCACGCACAAAGCACTTTATGACATACAAGCCCTAGGCAGGTCAGTGATCTCAACCTGTTGGAGAAATTGTGTTGATATGTAGCTACTTTTCCATAGATAGTCGATAGATTAGGAATATAAAGATTGACAGAAGTTGTTTATCTCATTTGTGACCTGTCAAAGTTGATACTTTGGTGAGATGCATGGCCACAAGTGATAATGTCATACCTCTATTAAGAATCTTGTAATTCCATTGGTTATTCCGTACCACGTGACGAAACAATACATTTCAATGTAGACCCTGAAATCATGTAACTGACACTGACCTTGAATACTGATTCGTTTAATGATCAGTATTGACCTGTAATGTGATGAATATTGACCCGTCTGCTAGAAAACAAGATGGTGTCTGGTACACACGTTTCATGGTTTACAGTTAAGTTACTGTAATGAAACAGAGGACGGTTTAAAGACTTCATAAACATTAAAGTGAATTTCGGTCCTTGTGGGTCAGGTCCTCGGGACCTTGTTTTCGCATATTGACCTTATCAAGAGTAATTTTTTGTAGAATATCAACTATGTCAGGCCATGCATTAGATATTAAAGCAAAAACAAATGTTCTCTTTTTTGTGTATTTTCTTACTGATCTTGATGATCTTAGTCTGAAAATCATTGTGTTACTGAAGCAGACTGAAAGAACTGCTTTTTCACATGAGTGAAATTCCAATTCAATATTTTCAGGTAAATATTGCATTTCATCACTAACAACATTATAAAGAAGGCTATGTACATGATTTAGATGACAAAACGAATGCTCTTAATCTTTGATTGATGCTTGACCATCAGATTCTGGACACTAGGGGACACAACTCTTCACAGACCACAGGGCCCCCATGTTCTCCCTAGCTGACAGGCCTTCACACTGTGTACATTCATACACAACATCAGATCCTGGACACTAGGGGACACAACTCTTCACAGACCACAGGGCCCCCATGTTCTCCCTAGCTGACAGGCCTTCACAATGTGTACATTCATATACAACATCAGATCCTGGACACTAGGGGACACAACTCTTCACAGACCACAGGGCCCCCATGTTCTCCCTAGCTGACAGACCTTCACAGTGTGTACATTCATATACAACATCAGATCCTGGACACTAGGGGACACAACTCTTCACAGACCACAGGGTCCCCATGTTCTCCCTAGCTGACAGGCCTTCGAAGTGTGTACATTCATACACAACATCAGATCCTGGACACTAGGGGACACAACTCTTCACAGGCCACAGGGCCTCCATGTTCTACCTAGCTGACAGGCCTTCACAGTGTGTACATTCATATACAACATCAGATCCTGGACACTACGGGACACAACTCTTCACAGACCACAGAGCCCCCATGTTCTCCCTAGCTGACAGACCTTCACAGTGTGTACATTCATACACAACATCAGATCCTGGACTAGGGGACACAACTCTTCACAGACCACAGGGTCCCCATGTTCTCCCTAGCTGACAGGCCTTCAAAGTGTGTAAATTCATACACAACATCAGATCCTGGACACTAGGGGACACAACTCTTCACAGACCACAGGGCCCCCATGTTCTCCCTAGCTGACAGACCTTCACAGTGTGTACATTCATACACAACATCAGATCCTGGACACTAGGGGACACAACTCTTCACAGACCACAGGGCCTCCATGTTCTACCTAGCTGACAGGCCTTCACAGTGTGTACATTCATACACAACATCAGATCCTGGACACTAGGGGACACAACTCTTCACAGACCACAGGGCCCCCATGTTCTCCCTAGCTGACAGGCCTTCACAGTGTGTACATTCATACACAACATCAGATCCTGGACTAGGGGACACAACTCTTCACAGACCACAGGGTCCCCATGTTCTCCCTAGCTGACAGGCCTTCACAGTGTGTACATTCATATACAACATCAGATCCTGGACACTAGGGGACACAACTCTTCACAGACCACAGGGCCTCCATGTTCTACCTAGCTGACAGGCCTTCACAGTGTGTACATTCATACACAACATCAGATCCTGGACTAGGGGACACAACTCTTCACAGACCACAGGGTCCCCATGTTCTCCCTAGCTGACAGGCCTTCACAGTGTGTACATTCATACACAACATCAGATCCTGGACACTAGGGGACACAACTCTCCATGGACCACAGGGTCCCCATAGCACTCCCTAGCTGACAGGCCTTCACAGTGCCACCAGTGTGTACATTCAAACACAACAATGGTCGGTTGGTTTATGCAGGTGGACAATTGTTCATAACTATTTATATTCCACATCTGTTGGGGAACATAATTCAGGTATTCATAAGATATGTTTGTTGTTTAACACCACACAAAGCAATATTCAAGCTATATGACGACAGACTTTAAAAAATGAAGTCAATCCAGGGATTGATATTATGAGCAACAATCCACACTGTTGGGATATGATGACATTCATTCAACTAAGAAACTGAGTATTAACCACTGATACATATCTGAGCCATCTTCTAACTGGGAATCCACACATTGCCAAATACCCGGGACCTACTAATCACACAAATATCAAAACAAGTTGCAGCCATGTTGCTCCCACCTTGGTCTTGTGTCGCTGTGTGTTGCTGACCTTGCCAGAACGGACCTCCTCGTACGCCACCAGAGGGCTGCTGAACAACATCCCTTGTTTCACGATCAGACGCTTCTTCGTCTCCGTCAAACTAGGGATGGAAATTACCCCGGGTCTAAGCGGTTTTGCTAAAGTAGTTGAATTTTAAGCTTCTCTAACTTTGTGACATTAGGGATTAGACAAGTACCCCTTGACTTTAATTTATTTAAAATATATACATTTTAATTAATATATTGCTAATGCTTCTATGGCATTTAATTAGCTAACCATAAAAATAATTGAAGTCAACACTTCAATATATATCTCTGTATATACCATTAACAGGAGATTTCCCAAACTACTATGACTACAGATCTAAAATATATGTAAATTCTCACTATATCATGTATATAACACTTAAACGTGAGATACAACAGACCTGTTCCATTCCCTTACAAACTTCTGCACCAATCTCAGGTTGCCATGGTGATGAAGTACAGCTGGCAGTTGTTCCATGTTACCCATCTCTACATCCAGGGGCAGGAAGTTCTCACTGAGAGAGGTCCCGTCCTGGCAGACACAAGGCAGGACACATTTCAAAACACCATGGACACGTGCATGCTTTGGGCTGGTACAAATTACTACATTTCATGCTGTGTGACTATTGACTATTGTGGACAGAAGAATCTTGAAGATATACTGGCATTCCAGCCATGGCCATTTCAATAATGACTTATCCTAACCATTACATAGTGCAATACCAGGAGGCCTACAGTGAAAACAAATACATAAAATCTCTCACAGGAACGTCTAAATATCATGTGTATCTAAAGACAGATACAGTAAACTACGTTCATAATGAACATGCTTATAACTAAATTCTGGATATAACAAACTGTTCGTTTGGTCCCGGCCATTTGCTGTATTTTTTATCATATAAACTTGATGGATATAACGAACAAGCTTATGATGAAATAAGGGATATAGCAAACTGACTTTGTGGTCCTGTGTGTACTCTGTCAACAATAAGTTGCTCACGTGTTACCAATCTGCCTATCAAAACCTTCATGGCCAAGCGCGGCTGTTCAAAGTGGCAATTTACAATTGAAGGCAATTTACTCTTATGTATTTATCGAGTAACATGATGTAGTCACATGACTTGATCCAAGATGTCTGACAGTTGAAATTCTTATATAACGAACTACGGATATATATATTTGTTATAACCTTACTTTACTTTATTGATATAATCAATAATAATACTATAATCTTATGCTTGGAAGTTTGATTTGTGTTAAGGAGAACATTTCATAAAGATATGGAAACCCTGACTTTGAGTATGAAATAGACCCGACCTGAGTTATGCCCCTTGATCATATGTAGCAAGTAGCAAAATATTGAGAGTTTACTGTAGTTGGACTGACCTGCTGGAAGAGGTAGACTCGGCCTGTGTAGAAGCTGCAGCAGTAGAGGAAGGCAGGGAACACAGACGTGTGGGCAAATGTACCTGCAAGTGTCACAGTGAGTGAGTGAGTTTGGTTTTAACACCGCTTTTAACAGTATTCAAGTTGTATCGCAGTGTGTCAGCTTAACGTGGGAGGAAAGACTGAAGTGATGCAGGTCTCAGACTTTTACCACTTCGGTGAAACCCAAAAGCATGGGTATGGTGCTGACAAACCTAGAAACATTATCGGGGCGAACTGGGATTCAAACCCACAATCATAGGTTTCTGGTGTGCCCAAGGGACGCAGCTCTGCACAGCGAATCGTGGCGCCTTAGACTACTGGGCCACCCGTGCCCCCTCAAGTGTCATAGAATATTGGATAAAAGGCATCATCCTCCTGCTTTGTTTAGCTTCGTTATGTTTTGCCACGTTTATGCTGTTTATTGTAATAAACATGATAACCATGGAAATTGTGCATGCAAAGATGTAAATACATTTTTTGTGGCTACAAGCTGTGTGTGTTGCTCAGTAAAGCTGATGGATTGTCTATGATGTCTCTGTAAAATGTTACCTATCTCTATTATACAATATTAGATTCGTTTCTCTCATCATAAGGGGGGCACGGGTGGCCCAGTCGACTAAGGCGCCACGATTCACTGTGCAGAGTTTGGCACGCCAGAAACCTATGATGGTGGGTTCGAATCCCGGTTCGCCCCTGTTATGTTTCTAGGCTTGTCAGCACCATACCCTTGCTCGTGGGTTTCACCGAAGTGGTAAACGTCTGAGACCTGCTTCACTTCGGGCTTTCCTCCCACATTAAGCTGACACGCTGTGATATAACTGGAATACTGTTAAAAGCGGCGTTAAATCCACTGCGGCGTTAAATCAATAATTCAGAAGTTTCATTTTCTTCATGCCTAACTAGGCTTCTAAAAAGAACAGATTACTCATTTTTCTTGCCACTGCAACAAAAGTATATTGTACAGCTATAGTAATTAAAGAAGTTGTTATCAATAAATTGTGTCTACTTTGTCATCTACCAACTTCTAAGTAATGTCTATCAAACAATTTATTGCATAGCTGTCCTACCATTAGGTGAGATGGATTTCCCAGGAGGAGTCCTGCTGCCCTTTTGACTGGCACTTTGGGAGGAGCTGTCGTCATCTGTCAGAGTTTTACAACTTTGGCGTCTAGAATCTGGGCTGAACTTGTCAGCAGAACCTTCCATTGACTTGGTATTTACTGATAGCAGAGGGTTGAAGGACATTTTCCTCCTCAACACAGGTGTCCTAGTGTCAGGTGTGAGAGACACTATACAACTCGGAGAGTCTCTACTTCTTCTTCCGGGAAGAACAAATTCAGGTAGACTATGTTCACTATCTGATACCGAATCCTGGACATCTGGATCTCCTGGTAGATGATTATAATTGCAGTCAATGTCACTGATGTCTGATTTTCCCTCTGCCTCGTCTTTACGTGATGTAACATGAATCAGAGGGTCTCCATGGTGTCTAGCTTCGGCAACATCCATCTCACTGTTCTTGGACTGATCACCAGACGAGTCGAGGATCAGACTGAAACAGGGACTGTCTTTGCTTGGAGTAAAGGGGATTTGTTTGTCTCCTGACTTTCTAGCTTCTGCAGTATCCATGTTACTAGTACTCTCATTTGACTGATCATCTGAGGAGTCTAGAACCAAACTGAAGCATGGACTGTCATAAGGCATCAGCTCCCATGAGGACGTCACACATCGGTCATCACGACCAAATGGAGTAGACACACATCGGTCATCACGACCCACTGGGGTAGACACACATCGGTCATCACGACCCACTGGGGTAGACTCACATCGGTCATCACGACCCACTGGGGTAGATACACATCGGTCATCACGACCCACTGGGGTAGACTCACATCGGTCATCACAACCCACTGGGGTAGACACACATCGGTCATCACGACCCACTGGGGTAGACTCACATCGGTCATCACGACCCACTGGGGTAGACTCACATCGGTCATCACGACCCACTGGGGTAGACACACATCGGTCAACACGACCCACTGGGGTAGACAAGCATTGGTCATCACAACCAACTGGGTTGGCCCCACATCGTCCGTAACAACCCACTGGGGTAGACAAGCGTTGGTCATCTTTGTTTTGGTGACAAGGACTAGACTGTACAACATCTTCCCAACGACCAGACTTGGGTCTGTCAGGTCTTTCTTCCTCATCATCAGAGTGGAGCTGAAAGCACATCCTCTTTCTGGGTTTGGGAGTTGCTGTTGCTCCACTGAGCTGCTCATCCCCAGACAGGCTTGCATCACTGCCGCCCATATCAAGATGTACTCCATTAATGTCAGGACTTCCAACACAACCTTCAGCACATAAATTCTCACCATTTTCAGCAGTGATACAAGAGAGTGTACACTCATTATCATCAAGCACAAAACACTTCCTCTTCTTTAGAACTGAAGAGCCTACACTTCCACCATTGCCTGCAGCTCCATCATGACTGACGTTATCAGTGTCTGCGCCCTGGGAGGAGGATCTACTTGACATGTCCCGGACAGCTTTTACCTCCATAGTTCCAGCCTCATCATCATCATTCAACACAGTGTGTTCTGTATCAACTTTCACCACATGGGAGCATGTTTTCTGCTTCGTCCCAAACACTGGGCTGCTTAGGATAAAATCTTCTGACTGGGATTGACCTTTTGACCTTTTGACATCTTTAACCTTCCCCGGTGTGTCACACATTTCACAACGGGACATGCCAGCATTGTTCAGGAACGTACAAGCACTGCATGCCCACTGACTGGACACTCCACTCTCTAGTGATTTTGTATCATCAGTGTCCTCAGGACTACGTCCATTCAAGGCACTTTCTCCCCTCTTTCCAACTGATGCTGTTTTCAGCATATGGAAGGCATTTTTAACACTCCTAGGATTGGTGGGTGTTGTACAAAGCGTTTGGCTGTCGGATGCTTTCTCAAACCCATCCTTACCAGAAGGTGTGGATGGGCTTAAGATTCTGTTACTGCCAGCAAAACACTGATCTTTGTCTCTTCCCTCTGTTCTGTTTATCCTTCTCCTCTTCTTTTCTGTTTGGAATTGTTCCTCCTCCTCCTCCTCGCTGTCCAGGAGAATTATCTCCCCTTTAAACCGTCCCTCTGTCACGTGTTCTCCGTGATTTGTCTTCTGCTTCTTACAAAGCAGATCGGATCCTTCTTCATCATCACAGGGTCTGTTTTTTCCAGGAGTTTCATCCATGTTCTTATTTCTGTTCTTTGCTGATGGAGGTGTAAAAAACTCCAGTATTGATCTTTGATCTGTCGGCTGAAGAAAACACAAACAGGAGAGGGTACAGCAGACTGCGCTGGTCCTGGGCCCTGTTCCACAAAGTGATCTTAGCGCTACGATTGTCGTAAGTCAGTGTTAAAGAATGGGAATTACGATCGACTTAGCGCTAAGATCACTTTGTGGAACGAGGCCCTGATGATACTAAACACATCAAAGGTAGAATATATAATACTGAATGTTAGCTATCACAGCTTACATATGACAGGCACCAAATACTCCATAACAGCTACAAATATGAAAACATAAAAACAAATCATCAATAATTTTCCATAGCATGCTTTTTCAAACTTGTCCGTGTGAACTCTCACAGTTGTGAGACTGACATTATGTTACTCTGGAAGGGTATAATGTCATGATACAGTGGGTGACATCATATTCTTCCTTGATAACTGAACCGGCCTGGTAAGCAGAATGTGGAAGAATAGACTTAATTCTAAACTGTTCTTGGGGCAGTGGCGTAGCCTAGTGTTAAAAGCGTTTGCTTGTCATGCCGAAGACCCGGGATCATCCTACATGGGTACAATGTGTGAAGCCCATTTCTGGTGTCCCCCGTTGTGATATTGCTGGAATATTGCTAAAAGCAGTGTAAAACCATACTCACTCACAGAACTGTTCTGATAAGTTGATATCTGAAAGAGTGAGAATGGCCTTACTCCACTTTCAGCATTGCACAAGCAATGTTACGGCAAGGACGACAGAAATGGTTGTCACATATTGTCCCCATGTGGAGAATCAAACACGGGCCTTCATTATGACAAGTGAATGCTTTAACCACTAGGCCGCCCAAAAGGTGATGTCTAATTTATGTAGTAGCATTTTGCCAAGCCGATTGTTATTTTCTCTTCAAATTTGTGATTGAGAAAAAAGATACTTGCCAAGAAACTTATTCACAAGCCGTGAAAAAAGCGAGTTTGCATCACGCTCCCATTCACTGAACAATGACAATTGTTTCGAAAAAAACCTGACATCTTCACATGATTCAACTAAACACAAAGCACAATACCTTTTGTGACTGAAAGAAAGATGTTAAATCCAGGTCGGTCTGCTCTGCTGGAACCCATGCATCAGCGTTAGACAGCAACTCCACCTGATACTCGTCTCCCTTGTCAGCCTCCATGTTGCGGCGCTGACCACTCAGTGCTGTGCTGGTGACCAGGGTCTGCAGGGGTCAGAACAAGAGATGTTCACTCAGGCTTCATGTAATGATTCATAAAAGCTGGCACAAGACATTGAGAAATAAACTCTGCTTTAATGTAATGTATTGAATTTATACACATTCTGAATAGAAAGCTCCTGTCTTTCAAAAAGATTTCAGAAAATGTTATATTGGATAATGATACCATCTAAATATTCAAAAATGTTGATCCTTTTTTTAAATATATCTTTCTTACCTTTTTACACACAGTGCCCCAAACCCATTCATCCATGGTTCCCTTGGCAACCAGGTAATGTACAGGTAGACTTGCTGTTTGCCCAATTCGATGAGCTCGGTCCTCACACTGGACCATAACACCAGGTGTCCAGTACATCTCAGCAAACACAACCAGCTTGGCTGCCGTGAGGGTCAGTCCCTGTGGGCATACCGGAAAAGTTTCTTATTTGTTTTGTTTATTGTTTAATGCTACACTCTAATATTCAAATCCAATAGATGGGGGCGGTCGGGTAGCCTAGTGGTTAAAGCGTTCGCTCGTCACGCCAAAGATCCGGGTTCGATTCCCGATATGGGTACAATGTGTGAAGCCCATTTCTAGTGCCCCTTGCCGTGATATTGCTGGAATATTGCTAAAAGCGGCGTAAAACCAAACTCACTCACTCACTCACCCAATAGATGGAATCCACAGATTTGGGTCAGATAATGTGGCGTGTATGAGGACAGACAGCCTGATAGGAATATATCAGTAGCCGACAAGCTGACTAGGTGAGCAACTGGGTGAGTACCCTGGGAAGTAGGCTACCCAACCACCCTCACAGTTTGTACCCACAAGATCCTCATTAGTTGACTCTTATGACCAAGGGGGGCGGTCGGGTAGCCTAGTGGTTAAAGCGTTCGCTCGTCACGCCGAAGACCCGGGTTCGAATCCCGACATGGGTACAATGTGTGAAGCCCATTTCTGGTGTCCCCCGCCGTGATATTGCTGGAATATTGCTAAAAGCGGCGTAAAACCAAACTCACTCACTCACTCACTTATGACCAGGGGGTACCAGGGGTCTATTCTACCCTATCATCACCAGAGTCACTCTTTGGACCGTATAATTCAGGAAGTTGTGTTTTACGGTGCTCTGAATAGTATTTCAGTTCAATATCAATGTGCATCAGTGATGTAGATAATAGACATTTACCACTTCAGTGAAACCAACTAGTAGGGGTATGGTGCCGACAAACCCAGAAACACAATCAGGGCAAACCAGGATTTGAACCCACAAAAGATAGATGTCTGGCATGCTAACTGGATGCAACACTGCACAGTGAATTGCGAGGCCGTAGATGAGTGCACCCCCCATATCAGCTAGTACATATAGAGAGGTGAACACTGCTTACCACTCCTGCTGCTAGGATACTCAAGATGGCCACCTTTGTGTCCGCATCCGACTGAAACTGCTGGACGAGCATCTGTAAGTGGTTCATGAAAATCTTTCAATAAACACAAGCAATTGGTAGCAAGTCAAATAATTCTCTCCTCAGCAGGCATAAAATTATTGGTTTGAGCTCAACATTGTCTCAGTAAGAAAATGTCTCCAATATCTCCTTCATAATGTTACTAAAGCATACATGTTCATAGAAATCTAATACAATTAATGTTACCCAATGTCAAATACAGTGAGGCCAGATTTTCTTATTTGGTTAAATAGATCTTAGTTACTAAAACTATGCCTTCAAACAGGATCCTCTGCATAATAACTTGAATTAGATGCCTGAGTATTGTTCCTGTCTTCATAAAATAGTTTGAGAATATTATCATCATCATAACAAGTTTACAGTCAGCTGCATTTGAAACACGTACCTGCACTACTGATTTTTATCCCCCGTCTCCTCCCCGACCTTTCGGTTGTGTAGGGAAGGTGAGTGAGTGAGTGAGTTTGGTTTAACGTCGCTTTTAACAGTATTCCAGTTATATGACAGCGTGTCAGCTTAATGTGTGAGGAAAGCCCGAAGTGATGCAGGTGTCAGACGTTTACCACTTCAGTGAAACCCACAAGCACGGGTATGGTGCTGACAAACCTAGAAACATTATTGGGGCGAATCGGGTTTCGAACCCACAATCATAGGCTTCTGGCGTGCCCAAGGGACGCAACTCTGCACAGCGAATCACGGCGCCTTGGATGACTGGGACACTTGGATGACTGCCCCCGTGTAGGGAAGGTGGTTGCATAAAGCAACCAAGTAGAAAATGCAAGGTCTAACCTTTACAAGGGGGGCTAGTTATTCCATCTCTGACACAGTGGCCAAGTTACCCACACATACCATACAAATCAAGCAATCATATCCATAGTCACAAAACAAAATATGAATATGTTTTTTATAATTAAATTATTGAATACTTATTTTGTAACAATAGACTTGTGAAACAAGGTCATTGAACAAGATTTCTACTTTTTCTTAATAATAATATACACCTCTCTGGAGTAGACAAGATGCAATCTCATTAAAGTTAGATCTTAGTTCTCGCTATGCTAAACAAAGATCTGAGGACATCCCATTATGGGTCACGTCAGAACGGTAGCGAAAACTAAGATCTGATTTTAATGAGATTGGACAAGATGAAGAAAAAAAATCATATAACTTTGACCTGTTGAAGTTAAATAGCAGACAAGTGAAAAGTTACATAGTAATTCCCTGTGTTCAGTAAATATCTTGGACATTTTAACACTGGAATATTGCTTGACTTCCATTTTATGCTAGCTCTTACCAGCCTGTCATCCGGCTTAGTGCTGCCATCTATCCGGATAAACTTGACTTTCTTATCCCAGAGTGTCTGCTGGATGCCGTTCATCATGACGTGGTGGTAGGCAAATATGAGGAACTTTAGGGACGAGTTGTCACACAACATTTCCAAGTATTCCTTCACTGGACCAATCTGACATGAGTGAGTGAGTTGGGTTTTAACACCAATTTTAACAGTATTCTAGTTATATCACAGCGTGTCAGCTTTTCATAGGTTTCTGGCATGCCCAAGGGATGCAACTCCGCACAGAGAATTGTGGTGTCTTAGATGACTGGGCCTGCCGTGCCCCCCTAACCTGACATGAGTAGTTGTGGAGGTACGAGTCAAGGGGATAATTACGGTGTGAGCTACTGACACACATTTCAAACAAGGAATTGTCAGACACCTATCAACAATCCCGTACAACATCTTTATCATGAAGTATGAAATATTTGTGAATCAAATTTATATTTTTTAGATGGCAATGTTGACTACTGTACAGGTAAAATTAATAAAACAACAGAAACGCTGGAATAGTTTTAACAAATGATTTTTAATGTTGTCGTGTTATGATGATGTATTCATATGAGTGAGTGAGTGAGTGAGTGAGTGAGTGAGTGAGTGAGTGAGGTGGGTTAAATGGCGCTGTGTGTGAACAGTATTCTAATTATATCATGGTGTGTCAGCATAATGTGGAAGGACCTGAAATACCGGGTAATGCATGTCTCAGACATTTACTATTTGGGTTGGTTGGTTGGTTTGTTGTTTAACGCCGCACTAAGTAATATTCCAGCTATACGATGGCGGTCTGTAAATAAATGAGTCTGGACCAGACAATCCATTGATTGACATCATGAATATCTATGCAATTGGGATTGATGACATGCATCAACCAAGTCAGCGAGCCTGACCACCCTTTTATGACAAGCCTTTTACGACAAGCAAAGTCGCCTTTTATGGCAAGCATGGGTTGCTGAAGACCTATTCTACCCCGGGTCTTCACGGGTCTTTACCATTTCGGTGAAGCCCGCCAGAATGTGTTTGGTGTTGACAAACTTAGAAACATAATCGGAGTGAATCGGGGTTCAAACCCACAATCATAGGTTTCTGACTTGCCCAAGAGACACAATTCTGCACAGCGAACTGGGGCACTTTAGATGACTGGGACACCCGCGCCCCCGTTTCCATAGCAACAGTGCCTGTTTCAAACACTGAATATGATTTTAGGTCATGTAGAAGTAAGGGTCGTACTGCCATGATCTAATGTCGCAGTCAGCAAGGTAACAGCATTATGAAGAGAGTTTGTAAATCACAGCATCACCAGGGAAACCAGTGGCTGACGACATGAGCATCTATCCATGTAGGCATATCATCAGGCAGGTCAGAAGCTGTAACCACCCAATCCTCACCTCTTCAACCCTGGAAACCACTAGGGCTGCAACGATACAGGAAGGTCACGATACGATACGCATCGCGATATTCTGGTCACGATACGATACGTATCTCGATACGCAATGATAAAAAAACAAGACTTAAAGCATGTCAAGTTTGAACCTTACATGATTTTGGAACAGTCAAAATTATTTTATAATAACAAGACTACTGAAGTTGTTCAGCTTCAAAGTGGAACTTTCTCTAACTTTCCTTAAAAACAATTCAAAGTTCAAACACCAGAAAATAATTAATGTGCTCCACCAGTGATACAACGTCAAAGAATTTTGATGCAATGGTCGAAGAAATTGTATCTGAATTTTATGTTTTATCAGGAATAATATATTCAATATCGTGTTACCTTAGTTGCAGCTTTTACTATATATATATTTAAAATTATAAGAACCACAAGTGTAGCATTTTGGTACTGGTGATTGCTGTTACAGGATATTTGTACGTACATGTATGGAACAATTTGACCAGTCACCCTAGGGACTTCCCGTGCTACATGTATTTCGATTGCGAAAACGTTATGTTGACATATATTAGCCAAATTGCCACAAATATGACCTTTGACGAGTCAAAGTAGGGCCTTTTTTCATATATGTATCCATTCTCTAGCAACTAAAGTTCGTTTCAATGCGTCAAAAGCGGTACTCTGACCGTGGTTGCTGTATCTCTTCACACACGATTTCACCTAACTTAATGAAAACAATATTAAATGAAATTTTGAGTAAAATTAATAAAATATACTACAAACACAAGTCCAGATATATAATGAACACGTTTTAATAACAAGATAGTATAATAATGGTATTGAATTGCGTACTTCAGTTCGGACTTGCTGACTTGTATTTCCATTGTTATGTGCTTGCGGGCATCAGCTGATAATGTTTAATGAGATGGGGAAAAACATCTGTCGGCGTAAAACCTGAGCTTATTAAAAATGTAAGTACGTTTTGGGGAGCCATGCGTTACCGCGCGCTATAATCAAGTTTGCGGTTTATTGAAAGGCACAATAGCGAGCAAACGCTGTACTTGAGATTTGCGTTCCGTATCGTGGTGTATCGATAAATGGGCCCACGTTTATCGTATATCGTATCGTGGGTCAAGTATCGCGATGCATCGGAATATCGGTGTATCGTTTCACCCTTAGAAACCACATGGGGTCTTTGTAAGATAGTTGTACTGTAACAGGTGGCATTGGCAGCCTGTCTGTTATGGTTGGTTTTATATCATGAATACCTGCTCCCAGTCCTGTGGCTGATTCCATACAAGAGTTACCTACCTTAGCTTCCCCACTCAGCTTGTACAGCTTGGATATGAGAGACAGTCGATGCAGGGATTCCCCACTGACATCCTCAGACTCCTGAGTAGCAGCGTCTAGACTGAGGCTTGTCACATTTGTGTTACGCTGCAACATCGGCTTCAGTTCCTCGAACAGATTCATTATTTCCTGTATTGTTGGGAGAAAACAGATTCATTATTTCCTGTATTGTTGGGAGAAAACAGATTCATTATTTCCTGTCTCATTGGAAGAAAATAGATTCACTATTTCCTGTATTGTTGGGAGAAAACAGATTCATTATTTCCTGTATTGTTGGGAGAAAACAGATTCATTATTTCCCGTCTCGTTGGAAGAAAATAGATTCACTATTTCATGTATTGATGGGAGAAACTGGATTCATTATTTCCTGTCTTGTTGGAAGAAAATAGATTCACTATTTCCGGTAATGATGGGAGAAAACGGATTCATTATTTCCTGTCTCATTGGGAGAAAACGGATTCATTATTTCCAGTTATGTTGAGAATTTTTCTTTTTAAATTATCATTTCCTGTACGGTTGGGAGAAAATAGGTTCCTTATTTTCTTACATTTGAAGCATCAATTTACCTTCTTCTGGCTGGAGTCCTTGAGTTCAAAGAGCACCTTCTGCCTCTGTTTGGGAGGCAGCTGTTTGAGGACATTCCGCTTCTCCCGCCGGATCATCACCGACCTACTCAGCTTCTCCTGGAGCTCCTCCAGGTTACTTGCACCACTGTGAGTGAGTGAGTGAGTGAGTGAGTGAGTGAGTGAGTGAGTGAGTGAGTGAGTGAGTGAGTGAGTGAGTGAGTGAGTGAGTGAGTGAGTGAGTGAGTGAGTGAGTGAGTGAGTGAGTGAGTGAGTGAGTGAGTGAGTGAGTGAGTGAGTGAGTGAGTGAGTGAGTGAGTGAGTGAGTGAGTGAGTGAGTGAGTGAGTGAGTGAGTGAGTGAGTGAGTGAGTGAGTGAGTGAGTGAGTGAGTGAGTGAGTGAGTGAGTGAGTGAGTGAGTGAGTGAGTGAGTGAGTGAGTGAGTGAGTGAGTGAGTGAGTGAGTGAGTGAGTGAGTGAGTGAGTGAGTGAGTGAGTGAGTGAGTGAGTGAGTGAGTGAGTGAGTGAGTGAGTGAGTGAGTGAGTGAGTGAGTGAGTGAGTGAGTGAGTTGTGTGTAATACTTTTGGGAACCGTATTTCAGTTCTATCATATCAGCCTACTGAGGGCGGAGAGTCTATAGTGACAGATCATAGATGCTAACAAATGTGTTGAAACCAACAGTTATGGAGTGTGCTGGGAGACCAGCATCCCTACATCCCTAAAGGAGGCAACTCTGCACCACTGAGCCGAGGAAGGCAATACAGTCACACATGTTGCATGATTGTTTTTTTAATTCTACAATACTGTGTTCCCCACCATTATGTGAATGATATTATCTTATAAAGTCAGAACAAAAATGGACTTTTTCAAGTTTATATTTATTTCTACTAAACTATATTTTCAGTTTTAGAACAAGCAACTGAGATTTGTTACGATACACACTTACTCAACCTTCCTCATTTTCTGCCTGCCAAACCATTCCATTCGTGCATCACAGTAGCGGGCAGTAAACTGCCACCACGTCCCAAACTCCCCCGGCTTCAACGCATCAATCTGAGGGAACAGCTGCAACAGCATGGAATACAAACTACTGCATTTCATGTTTTCAGCAATAGTGAGTGAGTGAGTTGGGTTTTACGCGATTTTTAGCAATATTGTACCCATGTCGGGGATCGAACCCGGGTCTTCGGCATGGCGAGCGAATGCTTCAACCAGTAGGCTTCCTGACCACCCCGTGGGGATACGACGACATGCAACAACCAAGTCTGCGAGTCTGACCATCCGATCTCGTTAGTTGCCTCTTACAACAAGCGTAGTCACCTTTTACTGCAAGGATGGGTTTGCTGAAGACCTATTCTGACCCTGATCTGCACGGGTAATTCTGCAGCTGAAAGGTGTATACTGATATATTACTAACAGTGTAGCTGCTTACCTCTACCGGTTTAGCCAGCGCAGGGGTCCCAGACAGCAGAAGGCGTCGGCTGGCGGCTTTGATGAGCGGAACGACAGCTTTCGATGATGCAGTCCGAGTGTTCTTGATGTAGTGAGACTCATCACAAATAATCACCTTGAAGTGTTGATTGGTGAGTGCCTCCCGGACAATGCAGCTGGTCTGTTTACTCAGCAGCCCATACGTCACGATGCTGACTCGAGAGGACGCTATGCCACTGATGTTGGATTTATATAAGATATTATGCATATTTGTTGGCCATAATATTTTAGAATGTGTTGATTAAAAAAGTAATCTGGTTTATTCATTTTTCCCACAGCTATATCTTTTTTTCATATAATCAGTAAGGTGAAATGGGGTTTAATGCCTTGTTCAAGATTATTGCACTGATACAGTGATGTGCTAGTGTGTGTGTGCGAGCCTGCATGCATACATTTGTGTGTGGCTTCTTGTACTAGTTCAGACATGTTGGTTTCATAATGGTATTCATCATGTCGCAGTTTAACATGGATACCACACTCAGACACATTATACTGACTCAGAAATGACCAGTCCTTGTTTTATGCCCTTAACGTTGAACACCAGGCAGGGTAACAACAAGTACCATCTTTTTAACGTCTTTAGATAAGAGAGACTCTCTGGCCAGATGCTCTATCCACTACACCAATACAGCATACACATCAATTCACAGATTATGTTTCCCCATCAAATGTCATCTTCCCGAGGCAAGTGAGTTAACTGACTATAAAAGTCCAGTTTCCACCCTTGCCGAACCAGGCTGGTATTAAGGAGTTACAATTTGGCTGGACTAACAAGTCTATGCACTGTCCAATTAAAATCGCGAAATGAAATCGACATCCAATCCATGAACAAAATGGATTTCAACATGCAGATTTCAGTCAACTGCAGGATTTGCAAAGGATGTGTATCTTCAACTGGGCATTGACAGATATTTTCCAAATCTTTTCATGTTTTTAATCCAGGTGCTCACGTGATTTGATGCACTTTGCGAGGTAAGACCCATTTTATTGCAATATAGATCTTAATCATTGATCAGATCATCTTGACTGGGGGCCCCCGTTTTGTTTGAAGAAAACGCAAGTATATGAGAGGTGGAATTGATAGGAGAGGGGCATAGATGGGACATAACTCATAACAGCCACTGATGGCGCTACGATCGAACCCAGAAATTCCAGCCTTGTTTGGCAAGGGTGGAAACTGGACTTTAGTCAGCTATCTCTCATGTTTTGGGGAGATGAACAAATGTAGGAATGGAATGAAACAGCACAAATAGTTGTACTTTAGCTTGTAGAATTGTTGTATGGTCATGACGATAATTATATCCAAAAGAATTTTTTTTTGTAATTAATATTTATCTATTTCCACAAAATCATTTTAATTACCGGTACCTATCACTTATATATAGTAATCACCTTGCATCAGTTCCTCCCCTGATGAGGTTGATGTCATTGGGGTGGACATCAGGCAGCCATTTTTCCAGCTCCTCTATCCAGCAGAACCGCAGCGAGGACGGCACAATAATCAGCAGAGGCCATTCACAGTGATAGTAGTAGGCTACAGATATTGCCTGTAGTGTCTTCCCCAGGCCCATCTGTGAAGTCAGGTCAAGTGTCGACAATTAAAACACTCACATTTGACTTTGAAATCAATAATGAAATGGGTCATTTACATAAACTTAGTTAGATGATAATAATTCAGGGGTCTCTAATGTGTAAACTGAGTTACCGAGGCAATAAATCTCAACAGCCCCAGAACCCCCTTATTATACATACATGCATACACGCATGCACACACACACAGACTCGCGTGCGTGCGCACACATGAATGAACATGCACGGACACACATACCACACACACACACACTCTGTTGCTCACCTCATCTGCGATCAAGCATCTGAAAAAAAAGTAAACTTCATTACACAATTTGATTCAATATGAATTTGTAAACACATCCTGACATTTAAGTTCGTACATACACTATCAAGACAACATCAGATAATGATCTATAAAACATGTTTAACTATGAAACAATATGTAACAGCAAAGAATATTATTATTACAAACACATTTACTCAAGTCATATGAAAAAGACTGAACAGTGAGATAGGCCCTGATCAGTGATAATACTTCTATTAGGGTGTCAGAGTATTGCGCTAAAACATGTTAAATAGTGTCTCATCACAAAGGTCCCAGGCAAAGCTGGGTGGGATGTTACACAACAAACAAACCAAAAACCAGGGTAGAATAAAAATTAACATTGTTATGAGGTGATTTCCAAATTAACTGCTGCATTTGTGTTTGGAATTCACCTCGTAATGTTCAGAAATTTGCAGCTCATCCGGGATAGAATGGCAGGAATTGTATTGGCAGGTAGGTTGCATTGATTCACCTTATACAAGTAACAACAAAATACTGACCGCTAGGCTAAAATTAAAAAGATCTTGTCTGACAGTGACACGGACTTTGATCAGTCAAAATAAGAAACATACCTTCCATGTTTTTTTACTGCAAATTTGACTCCATCTTTCTGGAAAGGCATTAGTCGCTCTACGAGCCGTCCTGGCAATCTGGACAACACGTAGTCGTCCTGATCTTTCATGTTGAGATTCAATGTTTACTTCATGTTTCCCGCATTCAGTGTCAATTTCAAAGGGAGGTCACTCCAATGTTCGTTATGATTAGCATACCACCAAGGAAATTCTGAGCGAGCCATTACAGTGTGGATACGATGTCACTTGGTTATGACATTTTAACACGTAACAGTAAATATTGGAAGCAGTGACCATTTCTGTAAAATTATAATAATAATTTGCTGACGATGCACCTTTGTCGACATTTCACACATACTGACTCAATGAATTTTTAATAATACAGGTAAATGTTGAAAGCTACATCCTCCTCATCATCATGCTCCAGTAAGCTTTTGTATTGTCTCTGCTTAGTGCTTATGTCTAACCACGGACTTGTATATATAGGTCCATGATCTAACTAAATCAGCCACGCTTAAATCTTATGCATTCCAAAATCAAGCAATTAATTACTTTCATTATTCTCAAAGTTGACCTTGACTGTATTCGATTGAATCTGATAATTTCTATTTCAGGTTTTGATCATCCTCGATTATACAGGGTATGAGATCTCTATTGTATTATGATAAATGTACCTTGCCCACCATTGCTTCCTTTTGGAAGTAATGTCACCATATCAATATTTCATTTTTACACATGGCACGAAACATATCTAGATCTAGAAAGGGAATGTGCAGCAGATAGTTAAGCATATAATCCCTCTTTAAAGATGCACCAAGCAGACACTGAATGATACAGCGCCATCTGGTTGTTCACTTGTTGCATTTTCATGTCCTTTTTGGTACAAGGAAAAAACAAACTATTTTGTTTTCAATATTTGTTATTAGTTTTGGAACCTGTATGGTTCATTTCAAACTGACCACTTTTTGAGTCAAGATATGACCATGTTGGCATATAATTATTGAAACATTCAATCTACAGTTAGTTAGGCATTATGTTGTTCATCTTTTAAGGACACTTTTCACAGAACATATAAATATACAGTCCTGATACCTGAAAAGAATTAGCAGCTGTTTTCGCCAGTGAAAACATGACATTTACCTGAGGTGTCATTTTAGCCTGCAACCCTTGAAAACTAACGTAACAGTTATATTTAAACAAAGTAAACCTTGTAGGGTGACATTCTAGAGCACAAACCACTATTATGACAACACATGGACAGGAAGTCAGAGCTTTGTGATGCAGTAAACATCTCATAGTGCATGATAAACTAGCACCAAATCTTTGTCTCTATCAATGTTACTCTATTTGTACTGTACAGCGGTCATTGTACACTGTTTGAGTCCAAATGTATTTCAACCCTTGCTTTTCAAAATTAAAGTGGCATAATATTAATTAAGTACATCCAGTACTTGAAACTGCCAATTGGAGTTTTTAGTACAGTGTTTTATTATTCTTTGATATGAATGATTATGTTGATGCGGCTATCATTTTAGATGATCTTACAGGTTCAATTAGGCAGTTTTCCTCCCTCTGTATTGAGTTTGTTAAAATGTTGTGTATGTAACATGTGTATGACGTAGTGAAGACAGCTCGAGTTCGAGGAGAGTACTGATTTTCAATTGAAACATTTAACAGCAAAGTAACTACCATATTGTAACAGTTGTGTTGTTTTACTCAACCTTTGTTTCATTTTCATGTACTTTTAGTTCAGCATCGCGAGTTGTTATCCATTGGCCTTGTCCATTTTACATTTTCGACTTCTTCTCTGATGGATTCAGGTGAAATAATGTGTGAATGTTTGTTAATAAGAGGTTTGAATCAGATAGCCATTATGGAAACCATATTATATTTTGTTGTATATATACTGAACAACAAAAGTTCCTGTGACATTGAATAAGATTTAATGCAAAGTTATGTTTTTTACCAAATCTGAAACAATTTCGGTTTGCAACAGATAAAAGACTCCTGTAAGTGTTCAAATGGTGTAATTTGCCATACTAACTTCAGAAAATGCTTGATTTCATAAAAAAAACATGAACATGCCGAAATGTCAATTTTAAAAAAATCGATAGCGTGTGTGTCCACCTCTGGTTGCGATGCAAGCAACACATCTTCGTCTCATGGAAAGGACCAAAGTCCTGTGGGATATCTGTCCATATCTGCTGGAGCATGTTTCGAAGTTCCTGGAGTGTCTGTGGAACACGTGGTTGATGTCGAAGGCACCAATCCATCTCATCCCACATGTGCTCGATTGGTGAGAGATCAGGGGAGCGAGCCGGCCAGGAGATGACATTCACATTGTTTTGTTGAAGAGAATCCTGAACAAGTCGAGCATATGTCATGTTGAAAGGTAATGCCTGGGCCATGACGATGCAAAAACGGTAGAACAACAGGGCCGATGATCTCGTTGCGGTAGTGCTGTCCATTGAGATTTTCCCTCTACCACTATCAAACAGGTCCTCTGTCTTGCTGTAATCCCCATACCATAAAGCTGCCACCCCAGAAGCGATCTTCTTCCATGACATAATGATTGATGAAACATTCACCTCGACGTCGGTACGTCGAATCCGTCCATCGATGTGGCTGAGGTGAAAACGAGACTCGGCAATGAATAATACTTGTCCCCACTGTATGGCCTTCCAGCGTAGACGCTGTCTCCACCACTGTAGATGTGCTTGACCGTGGTTTGCAGTCAAAATGGGACGTCTGGCTGGTCTTCTGGCGACAATCCCTGAACATCTGAGGCGACGACGTACGGTTTGTGAAGATATTCATCGAAGGCCAGGGATGCTTCTTGCAGTCACTGATGCTGGCTGGAATCGATTTCGTAGGTGTGTTGTTCGAATCCAGTTGTCGTGTCGATTATTGGTTAGACGCATGGCCTGTCACTCCGAGGTGGGTCTCTGCATTTGTCTGTTGCCAACGTTGCCATAAACACCAAATGGTGTTTCTGTGGACGTTAAATTGTCTTGCAACATCACATTGACTTGATCCTGCTTCAAGCATACCAATGGCTGGCAGACGCTCATTTTCGGACAGGTGTGGCATTTCGTCATGTTGAATAATTGCGTAATTTTGTTGCTTTTCTGAGTGGTTGTTGTCAGCACGATGCTAAGCAATGCCTATGGAATCCTGTTAACGCACATGTTTTTATACGCATTCTTGGGTAGTGAATAAAAGTCAACTTTTGCATGGAATGCATGCTTTTCTGTAGCACTTGTGTTTTTGTGACTTGATTCCATACATGTACTACAATATTGAAAACCAAACTTTACTTGTTTGAAAAATACACTAAAATATTGGTGTCACAGGAACTTTTCTTGTTGAGTATATTAAATGTTGATTTCACCTTCATACTTCAATCTTGCTGTTAGAATTTTTAACTGTACATTTCCTAGCACTGTAAACATCTTCTATGTAATTGACAGACTGAGGTTGTACAGTTCTACTTTTGATGACATCATATGCGCAAATGTATAGACTTTAGGGTTAGTTATTAAGTTCAAACTGCAATCTCATTTAAATCAGATCTTAGTTCTCGCTACCGCTAAACAAAGATCTGAGGACATCCCATTACGGGTCACGTCAGACTGACCTTGTGCAAACTTTGACTGACCAATTGAATGACCAATAAGAAGGCAGCTTTCTCGTGCTTTACGGCTCTAATTTCAAATTGGCGACTACACTACGAAACATTTTTTGACAAATTCTCGATTACAGACTTGAAACCTGAAGAAAACAACATTCTGCAATGGCTAATAGATGGTCTAGAATGTATGGATTCAGTCGTTAAACCAGTAACTATCGTTCGGAGTTAAAGTTTTTCGAGGTTGCATGATTAGAAATCACATTCCGACTGTCACTTTCATAATCTGGTAAGCGATGCTCTGATTGGTTGGATGAAAGGTCGTTCTGACGTGACCCCTAATGGGATGTCCTCAGATCTTTGTTTAGCAGTAGCAAGAACTAAGATCTGATTTTAATGAGATTGGTTCAAACTGTTGACTCTGTTTTGCCTCTTGGCTGCCCATAAAGATTGCTTCAAAGGTACATTCATTCTGGATCTGCTCCTGTATTCATCAGTATTTGAGCAGGAGGTAGGATTGCTACTGCTTGTATATTCAGACTTTGTGAACTATGGACATGCAGGCAAGAATATGGAAGCCACAAACAAAATTTAGTGAATTTGTTCTGATGTTTGTGAAGTGATGATGTAAGCACTGCAGCTGTGAGCATGGCCATCATCGAGTTAAATTGGAAATAAGATATAAAGACAAAAATATTACACATTGGTTTTGTAATGTTGCATCTTATAAATCTGTAACAATCTGTCAGATGTCATCTTCCCAAGGTAAGGGCGCTAACTGTCTATAAACTATAAACTCAGTGGATTTCTATCTAAAGATGTCCTCAGTCAGGTTTAGAATCCTCACCTTAATTCAACCTTACATTAATCCAATCACACACCAATTAGCACCGCTTATTAGCACTGAGTAAAGTACTTCCGCAAAAACAATACATGCGCGCTGGCTCGTGTCGGCCTTTGATGCAGTCGCAAATAACAAAGGGTGGCGTCTGTCTGGACTTGCAGGTGTGATGACATAAGTGAGTAGAACTTTTGTCTTGACCCCAGCAGTGACAATTCACAGGACGTAATTAGTGTTTAGATGACATTGTTTATATACTTTATTTACAAGTGCTGCTCAATAAACAGTGGTGTGGAATACATCAGCGTATGTCTAAGTTGCTATTTTTGCTATCCAAAATGTCTTATTGTTGATATAAATGTGATGTTTAAAAATGCGAGCAAAGACCACTTGCATTTTTTCGCTCGCGTTAATTTGAAGATTTACAGTAATCTTGGACACAATGTTTAACCCCATTTCACTTCACCTCACCTCACCTCACCTCAAATAATAGGTATAAGATCTATTGTGATGTTAATTTACTTGATTTCATCAACCAAAATGGCTAACCCTTACATTTCACCTTTAGGTCACTTGCAAGATGCTGTGCCCAACATAAATATCTACTGCTGCACTGCTGAAAAATGTTGGTTACAAATCTTAAGATCAGTACATTGTGGAGTAAGTTTTAGGAACCATAGTATTGAGTTTGCTTGTTTTTCCTTCTCTGATAGAAAAGATGACGCAACAAAGATATCAGTTCAATAATTATTTTATTGATTTTCTAAAATCGACTTACATCAGCCGACACATCACTCTTTTCTCTTGTGGGTTAATATTTTGCAATTAAGTCATTTTACACAAGCAAGTTCCTGTTTGATTGGCATTTTCATAGAAGCTGGTAAGTATCAGTAAAGACAAGATATCTTCATAGTACAATAAAGAAGTTGTCGATAGTCGGGAGTAAGTTACTAAGGTGACAAAATCCACCAGTTGTTTTCTTGAGAACTAACATTAACCCGTACTATTCTTATGTTTACCCTTCTGTTACTTTTGTATGTAAGTCTATAAAATTCTGGTCTGGCAACATTTTATCTGGTCTGGTAACTGTGCAAAGTTTACGGACCGGTTGTCTGGCTGACATTTTGAGGAATTTCATACACTGGGATTAATGGTCTGGCTGACATTTTGAGGAATTTCATACACTGGGATTAATGGACAGTCCGACAACCAGGAAACATGTTTCTATAAGATCACTAATGTTGATGTGCATGACTCTTCACAAGCATCTCCAACATCCTGAACACAGTTGCTCCTGTTCAATGTCTTCCCACAGATATATTGCCATATTGATTTCTACGGGAAGAGATTATGAAAGTCCATACATGAACAAGATAAAACCCTATCATATATCAACAACTTTTTTACAATCCCCACGGGGCACTCGCCCATGAGCTACCACTCCCTGCTTGTTTCATGGTTACCATGGTTACATGTTAGTTTTTCTTATCAGATTTTCCCTGTACAAGGGCAACCATTGACTGCACATCATCCTGAGCCATCTCGAATATGGTTTTGTTAGAGTTCTTCTGGAAGATACCCAGGTCAAATAACCGCGAGGTTCCCAGCAGGAATAAAGCTGAGGAGAAGAAGAAACAGAATTAGAAAAGTAACATGCTTGGATAAAAAATAATCGTGTTTTGAGATAAGGCTTGCGTCAAATAGGTATTTCCATACTTGCCTCGCACCACCAATGTCTGATGTAACATCCATCTTACATGAGGATCTCATGTGACCTGAATTACTGTGTCTTTGTACTCCAACAACATGGATTGTTGTTCATGCTTTTCACCACTGGTTTGCCAGACATAATGCTGACTTTGGTATAAAACAACACTCATTTGCTCCGAGATTACAACTGTGAAGTTAAATATATGTTGAAATTACACACCTAACTTGGTATACAAGTTCTTAAACAAGTTCTAAATCTCAATGACGTACATATGCTCCTCTTAATAACCTCCATAAATCTTATCCTTACTCGGATCTTAGTTCTTGCAACCGCTAAACAAAGACCCATTACAGGTCACATAAGAACGACACTTCATCCTACCTATCAGTCAGGAAAGTGACAGTTGGAATGTGTTTTCTTGTCATGCCACCTTGAAAAGGTTAATACCCGGTATGAGGAATTCCAAAAGACAGTTATAGGTTATATGCCTGATTCCGTCAAAGTCATTGTCTATTTCTTGCTTCAATGGCATAAAGCCTGTGGAAAGTACTGCCATACAATCTCAGACATTCCAGAAGTTTCACTTGTCCAGTTTTCAAATTTTGAATGTACAACTTTCTTGCCTCGCACCACCAATAGAGTCGTCAGTTAAAATGTAGTGCTGTAAAACTTGAGTAAGCTGCTTTCGCAATGGCTAATGTTGACTTCTTGTTAGTCATTTCATTGGTCGGTCAAAGTTCGCAAAAGGTAATTCTGACCTGATCTGTAATGGGATGGCCACAGATTTTGTTTAGCTGTAGTAAGAACTAAAAACTGATTTTATTGAGATTGCCTTAAAACAAGAACAAAATTGTCCGATTTTTTAATTAAAGGAATACAAATTTTAAAATGTCTCACCAAACGCAAATGATGAATAACTTGCAGTGGCACAGCCTCTCCTGAATCCAGTAAACTGCTTCCTGAACCTCATCCCCCCTCTAAATACAAACACAGATGCCACATAGAGAGTTGTTGAACCAATCAGTTTACAGCTGAGGCAGTCATCTTCCTCAAGGGGAATAACTCTTGCTACAACATCCCGTACATCTTGTCCGATCAGCTCCAGTCTCTCACTAGCAGTTGTTGGTTCTATTCGACTCACTGAATGTATCTCTATGTCCGTCTTAACAGATGGTTTTGGTGTATCGTTCGATGCAGGATGAGATCTGGGCTCCTGTTGGTTGTAGACCAGTGGAGATTCAGTGGGGTTTTGTATACCCAGCCAAGATTTTATGTGATCCATCCTCCTATGCATTCAGTTCCTTAAACAAAAATAGAATGTTTCATCATGTTTATGAGAGTACACAGTATCTTAAATATTTCATGGGTGATAAATATGTCCCACATATAAGAGAAAGAATTTATAAATGCCAGCTTCGATATTACGAGGAACACAACATTTTGCAGTATATATGCTTACTCCTTCATCAGGTAAACGATTGCTAGGACGCAGAGAGCATACATATATGTGCATGTAAAAACAACAAACATAATAAGCTAACAAAGGTGGAAACATTAACAATTGGCTGATTGGTGATTAGCAATGGACAAATGGAAGCCAGGATTTAAATCAGAACTAATAGTAATAAACAATGGACATATAGTGAGTGAGTGAGTTGGGTTTAACGCCGCTTTTAACAGTATTCCAGTCATATCGCGGCGTGTCCGCTTAATGTGGGAGGAAAGCCTGAAGTGATGCAGGTCTCAGACGTTTACCACTTCGGTGAAACCCACAGGCACGGGTATGGTGCTGACAAACCTAGAAACATGACTGGGGCAAACCGGGATTCGAACCCACAATCATAGGTTTCTTGCGTGCCCAAGGGACGCAACACTGCACAGCGAATCGTGGCGCCTTAGACGACTGGGCCACCCGTGCCCCCAATGGACAAATAGAATCCAGGGGGTAATAAGCAGTGATAGGTGATTAGCGATGGACAAACAGAAGCCAGCTGAATTAATTACCCTTGAAGGGGCACAGCTTAATAAATCAATAAGACCCAAGCACTAGGCATATATGTTCCCTGGTCATGGCTGGAAACATTGTTCCTCATAATAAAAAAGTTGACATCCATTAATTCTCTTATGTTTATCACTTCCATTCAAAGACATGGCCCAAAAATGTTCAACTGGTACCTTTACATTTATATTGTTGGTTGTAAATGGGTTCTAAAACAACTGGGGCGGTCGGGTAGTCTAATGGTTAAAGCGTTCGCTCGTCACGCCGAAGACCCGGGTTCGATTCCCGACATGGGTACAATGTGTGAAGCCCATTTCTGGTGTCCCCCGCCGTGATATTGCTGGAATATTGCAAAAAGCGGCGTAAAACCATACTCACTCACTCACTCACTCACTCTAAAACAACTATCCAAAACACAGAGTTTTTTAATAGCATGTACATAACCATAATTTATTTTTAATGAAAAAGACCAGCTGCGCAATTTGACCTAGAATAAAAACAACAGACATTAAAAAACAGCCATGTACAAAGTTTTCATGTGAATAAGTCTACTTCATTCAAAACCTTCACAGTGATCATGGTGATTAATTAAAGCCAAATCTTATTAGTTCAAGGTTCTGCATTCGGGATTTCAACATGTACAGCACACACTTTAGTTATGTGAGAGAACTTCTTGCAGCGTATATGACATACTAAAATGATCTTGAGAGTAACCTTAACCTTTCCAAATTGTTATAAGTGTGTTGCAAAGTCCCCAGGCTTTTAAGGAAAGATATAAACTCTTTTACTGGGGTATCTCAACACTTCATGGTACATTTTGCTACAACTTACAACTCTGAATAACCTTAGTGCATGTGCAACAGACACCGCAACCCCCACCCTCTCCCAGTCTTATGATTTATGTTTCCTTTGTGCATGACTTTACTGTCTGTGTATTTCTAGTTCTCTGTTTACCTCCAGATAAAGAGTTGTAAATCAGTCTTGTGATTGCTCATTTTGCAGGACAATGCTCCACGATGCGGTGCCCATTTCCAGCCCAAACTGAGACATAATTTGTCTGATATATGAAACAGACATCAAGATAGAGTTTATGAGTGAGTTAGTGAGTATGGTTTTATGCCACTTTTAGCAATATTCCAGCAATATCACAGCGGGGGACACAAGTAATGGGCTTCACACATTGTACCCATGTCGGGATTCGAACCCGGTGACTAGGCTACCCAACCGCCCCATAGCGTTTATGTAATTGGGGTAATCATTAACTGTCAAATTTCAGATTTTATATAATGTAAGTTTATTATAAGGGTAACGCTATTTTTCAGGGCATTATCATTTGCAGTAGCATGAGGTTTTCAATTAACTGCCCGACGAAGGAGGGCATTTGAAAATACCGAGGGTTTCTGCAAATGATAATGCCCTGAAAAATAGCCTTATTATAGCTAAAATGGATGGAATTTGTTATCAAATAAAAATAAACATCAATATCGGTTTTGAAACATTTATTGCAATCAAAACGAATGTCACTGACCCACTTTTACAAGTATGGAAACTTCATAGAACAAACAAGATGACGTCACTATTAAATGTGACGTCACTATCCCCATCCTATGACGTCACCTAACATTGGGCGTGATAATGGCCCGTCGTCAAGCAATATGGGGGCATTAACAAGTTACAGTGGCCCGCCGATTTCTGATAATACACGGGCGGTTTAATGATAATTCTATTCTATTCTATTTATCAGAGATCATGGTCTCTGATTTTAGCTATAAGAAGTGTTTAATAGAGCTTCCGTCAGACTTTACATTTGCAAGAGTAAAGTCACTCTTAAAGTGTAGGAAATGATTCTGGTCAATTGACAGATTAAGATCAATTGATATGGACAATCAAAACAATTATTTCTTATGTCTAATTCATAAAGAATATAATGTTTATGAAATTAAATATTGTTTATGTAGGAATTATTGTATCATAATCTTGTTTAACATGATTATGAAATGGTTGGCAGATAATCATGATCAATCATTAATCCGGTGTTTTTAAATGGAATGAATATACATGTACATGTATATCCCATTTAAACAGGTCTCATGTTTTGATTGTCTGAAGTTACCTGGTAACCAGCTCAGTCACTATCTCTAGGTAATACAATTAATTCTCAATTACTACATGACACAATGTGGCCAACAACATACATTTGTATCAAAGTTTTGAAATTTAATGATTGCCCTTAGGCCCATCGAGGCTGAAAACCATAGCTGTCTCACATGAGGTGAGGTGAAATGGGGTTTAACGTCGCGTCCAAGATTATTGCGCTTATATAGCGACGTGCATGCACATGTATGTGTGTGTGTGTGGCTGCTTGTACTAGTCCGGTCTGATGCCGATTTATAGTGCTAGCTCACTGAGATACCATGCCGCAGTTTAACATGAATACCCCACTCAGACACAGTATACTGACTCCGAGCCGACCAGTCCTTGTTTTAGCCCCTTAATGCCGAGCGCCAGACAGGGTAACAACAAATACCATCATTAAACGTCTTTTGGTGTGACGTGGCCGGGGATCGAACTCCGGACCTTCTGCTCTCCGGGCGGACGCTCTACCACTTGACAACGGAGGCGTTCTAGTCTCACATGAAGTTACATTTGAACTGCTCACTAAATCTGTCAGTTTAGACGTAACTCAGAGCTCCAGATAAGCTGCGTATCTGCGTAAAATATGCATCAGAAATGCAGCAATACGCAGTAAAATAAAATCCAAGCGTATCAAATACGCAACGAACATTACAGATACGCTACAAAAATAAAACTTGTGCGTATCATCAAAATATTGTGAAGTAACCCTGCGTATTCGATTAGCAAATCAGCAACTTATTTTGAAATTATAAACGGGCATTCCGTCAACCTTGCCAAACTCCACGACAGTTACATCACGATCATTTGCCATCACACTTTCTAGATTTTGTGGAAGTATCGTGGTATTTTTTAGTCCTACAAAGCTCTCGAACCCACACGACACCAGTTTGCAGGGACTAGATGAATAGTGTTTTTTAATATTTAACTTAGATACCCACATGTGTAAAAACTAGTGGGTAACAGAACTTTGAATACCCAGATAGAATTACTGATACCCAATGATTTTAAAATGCATGGGTAAAATACCCACAACACCAAAAGCTTATCTGGAGCTCTGCAATGATAACAATTAGGGCTGCAACGAATACACTATGAGGCGAATATGATTTGTATCATGAATATAGGGTAATGAATACGAATATTAATCCACGCATACAATAACAAGTCAGCAGCTGGTGTATTATTTGTATTCAGTGAAGCAATAACAACATACTGGTAAATTATTTGACATGTTTTGTTAATTATTAATTTATTATACATTTATATACTGCACTTATCCAGGTACTAGTATCTGCCCAAATGCGACAATGATCAGTTACCACAATACTGTCAAAGTAAATCGTATAAAAGTGTTGTCTTTTGAAGAAATCTATGCATATAATATTTTCTTATGAGTATTTTTATGTAAATGCACATGCTTGCATATTCATAAATATTTGATTCTAGTGGCCACGAATAATGAATTCAATTCATGAATGGATACGGTTCGATTCACCGAATACAGGAGTGAATCATAACAGCCCTAATAACAATGCAAGCTATAAATAAATATGTAAGTTGGTTTAGCAAGACATTTCCATTCCTATCGATACACACATGAAATTGATGCAATCAGTGAGCAAGGAAAGCTATCAGTTACATACAATTGCAGTAGTGTTTGTCACTTCATATGCAGTAGTCGTGGGGTTCACATTAAGCTGTGCTAAACAACAAAGGTAGGTTCTTAATTATCCCCTTCCTTTTCAGAACATGATCGTCAAGAATGAACTGTATATTCAAGGCAATTCTAGAAGGAAGTCCCAAACGCATCATTTTTCAATCTCTGAGTAACTACCTTACAGAACATCAGTGGTTTCAGAGAAATATTTGGATACGAAAACAACGAGTAGTTCAAGTAGTTCGTCATAGAGGTAACGTTTGTTTAGATCTACATAAAGTTCTATAGGCCAATATATTTTCTTTCCCCTATAGATACTTTAAAATAAAAATACACTAGTCATATAAGATGGATAAAACATGCAAACACTATGATTGCATTTCTAATTTCGTTCTAAGAAAATGAAAGATTCTTATGAATCACGAACGGTCTATGAATATTAGCACGCATGAAAATAGAACCTTGAAAAAAAACATTATATAGGTCGCCACATACGAGGGGTGTTCATTAAAGATTTCCCCTGACCCACTTCCGATGGACCTAGTGAAATGAAACTTGGCATAGGTATTAGTCTTTCTCCACATAGGAACCACCAAGAGTAACACACTTCTCCCATCATTTTATGCAACTATGGAGACCTCGCTTGTAAAAGCCCACATTTTGCGTCTCATACCAGGACTTGACTTCAGAAATCAGTGTTTCATCATCTGTGAAACGTTTTCCCTTCAAAAATGACCTCATGGTTGGAAAGAGGTGGAAGTCAGATGGTGCAAGCTCAGAAGAGGAAGGAGGATGTGGAAGGATTTCATAGCCACAGGACCGCGCTTCTGTCTGGGCAACATGAGAGTTGTGTACTGGAGGATTGTCTTGCAGGAGACGGACACCCTTGGTCAGCATGCCACGCCTCTTAAGCTTGATAGCGTCCCACAATGTCCGCAAAAGTGAAGCATAATAAGCTCCTGTAATTGTGGTACCCTCTGCCAAGAAATCCATCATCACTACTCCGTGCTGGTCCCTAAACACCGTGAGCATGACCTTGCCTGCAGAGGGTTGGACACATGCCTTCTTTGGGGGTGGTGACTCCACATGCTTCCATTGCAGCGACTGAACTTTAGTCTCAGGATCATAGTGATGGACCCATGTTTCATCCTGTGTGATAAGTCTGTCAAAAAAGTTTGCCTGGTATTTTTGGCACATTGACTCATTCCTGCTTTTGGAAAGGTGTGAGCAACCTTGGAATCCATTGTGCAGACACCTTATGCATGTTCAAATTGTCATGGATGATTTTTTCCACAGACCCTACACTGATCTTAACATCTTGTGCTAACTGGCGAACAGTTATACTTCGGTCTGCCAAAATGGCGGTCTCCACTTGATGGATAGTGTCCTCATCAATGGCTGAATGCGGGCGACCAGGAATGGTAGCTGTTTCCACAGATGTCCGACCACACCTGAACTGGCGATGCCAGTGTTTAACAACGTCATATGATGGGGCATCTTCCCCATAAGTTGCTTTCATTTCATCGAAAGTTTCTTTTGGTGTGCGACCTTTCAAATATAAGAACCTAATCACTGCTCGGTATTCTACTGGCTCCATGGTCACACCCTACTCGATCATAACACCTGTAAAAGTGGTAAGATTAATAGTTCGGTGCTGCAAATTCAGACAAAACCCATAGATACATGTATCATTACACATGTGAAATTTCAACCAAATATGATAACCCTAACTGGCCTATGGGAAATCTTTAATGAACACCCCTAATAAGACCGACCATGCAAAAGCGACCCATGTGATCACCGGGCTCACCGGGCTGTGTCTGCTAATAGATGTACTGTATTGCGGACCTTGGATGAAACGAAATAATACTACATGAATGTAATACCATCACTGAATCAAAACGACAAATTCCTAACTACTACCCTATTACACAGTAAACGTTGGATACTTAATGTCTATTTGGTGGCACCTATCAGAGATAGCCAATTCAAATATGCTGGAATGATATGATTCATAATCCGTTTTTGATTACCGGGTGCCATTTTGAACTAATACCTCCGGTACGGCAGGTCATAGTCAATGTAATATCTCTTTTCGTTTCAGGATATAAAACAAGTTGCACAATGTCCGTGTCACCGTATGGGACTTGGAAGTCGCCAATAACGAGCCAGCTGGTCACTGCTAGCGGTGTCACACTGCAGGAACTAAGGGTTGACTTCAACTCGAAAAATTCAAGTAAGACACTAAGAACCGGTGTCAAGTGATGTTGTCACCCGTTGATTTCGAACTCGGCGTCACACCCCTTAATTCATTTGAAGATCTTTACACATAAAGCACACGCTTTAATTTGACTTTGTATTGGGTGACGAAGTTTCTTCGTCTACATCAAGGCAGGTTTAATAACAATATATATATATATTTATTTCAGTTATGTTTATTTTATGTTTAAAAAGATAAATATAAATTGGGTCATGTGGTGGGGTGACATATTCTGGAAAATAATAGTTTAACAATTTTTAATAATGTCAAATCAGTATGTTTAAATTAGATACACGATGCAGCCATGTGACTAACTTTGCTATTAAGTAGGGCTGCAACGAATACGCTATGAGGCGAATACGATTTGTATCATGAATATAGGGTAGCAAATACGAATATTAATTCAGTAATACAATAACAAGTCAGCAGTTGATGTATTATTTGTCATATTCAGCATGTTCAGTGGGGCAACAACAGCATAAATTATTTGACATGGTTTGTTAATTATTAATATATTATTCATTTATATACTGCACTTATCCAGGTACTAGTATCTGCTCAAATGCGACAATGACCAGTGACCACAATACTGTGAAATTAGATAGTATAAGAGTGCTGTCTTTTGAAGAAATCTATGCATAAAATATGTTCTTATGGGTATTTTTTTATGTAAATGCACATGCTTGCATTTTCATAAATATTCGATTCTAGTGGCCACGAATAACAAATTCAATTCATGAATGGATACGGTTCAATTCACCGAATACGCGAGTGAATTGTAACAGCCCTACTATTAAGGTATGATATAGTCAACCTCGTTGTTTAGAACTTGGCCACAAGCTATACATGATTGAAAACACATATATCGCGTGGATTTGTAGAGATGTAATAACAACCTAAAATGCAGTAAAGTCAATTATTATCATGGCCATTCTGACTTTTTTTTGTGGCCATTGTGACTTTCTTGTGGCCATTTTGACGTGTGAATTTTGAGGCCGTTTTGACTACAACCTGTCTCTAACTCCCCTTCCAGCCCATGGGAATTCCTACTATGTTTATCATCATTTGTACTTGGATCTATTAAAATGGATATGTCAAAATCCCATTTGTTTCAAACTCAATTGGAAACCCAAGTATATAGAAATTAAGCATATCCCCTGATGACTCGAACGTTCACACACCTACACTCGAAAAACTTTCAACGTTTAACTCACTTCACACATAATTGTAGGACCTCACTGCTATTGAGGCAATTACATCAAAGGCAGGATACCTTATAACAACATGCCAATATCCAATCAAGCCTGATTAATAGGCAACACCTTACATCAATGGTGCAAAGCTGATTTCTGCATACATATTGGCAAGTTATTCATGTGACTGCCGATGATCGGGAACATTGAGAAACGAGTAAGACAGATAAGATTATGTTAGTGAATCTTTTATTTGAGATATGACTTAAACAATGACGACAATCCAGTGTTCGTCTGGACCTGGTAATATTTAATCTCTCATAACCTGATGATTGGTTTTCGAAAATTTGCTTTGTTGGTTGTCTCGATAACTCAAACTTTTTCTCAGGTTCCCCACGAGTTCGACACAACAATTAAGGTTCGACTATTTTTAGGTATGCTGCACATAGGTCATCTCTATAGCAGTAAGGATACCTTTGAACAATGGGCAAGGGTTATTTCTTTCTCTCCAATGACAGCTGACCGTAGTTCTCTTTATCCTGGGGACACGGGTGGCCCAGTCGTCTAAGGTGCCGCGATTTGCTGTGCAGAGTTGCGTCCCTTTGGGCACGTCGGAAACCTATGATTGTGGATTCGAATCCCGCTTTGCCCAAATTATGTTTCTAGGTTTGTCAGCACCATACCTGTGCTTGTGGGTTTCACCGAAGTGGTAAACGTCTGAGACCTGCACCACTCCTGGCTTTACTCCCACATCAAGCTGACACGCTGTGATATAACTGGAATACTGTTAAAAGCGGTGTTAAACCCAACTCACTCTCTCATACAGGAGATCTGGGTTGGGTTCATGGCATGGGAACAATCCAGGAAGCCCATTTTTGATGCCCCTCTTCTTGATATCATTACACAGTTATATCATGGATAGAAGAGTATATTACTCTGAAAACATCGTTCATTTTGCGTCACTCTCTTTATCCTTTTCCAGATGTAGTGTACTGGACTGAGGCCCGCCCAGAAGAGAAGGGCAGATCAGTCGTGTGTTCTGTTGACAAGACATCAGGGAAGGTACAGACATGGACACCAGAGGGGTTTAATGTTCGCAGCACAGTTCATGAATACGGTGGTGGTACTTACTTTGTCAATGATGGAGCCGTGTACTTCTCCAACTTTACTGATCAGCAGCTGTACATTCAGAAGGGTCCTACCAAGGCTCCAGAGGCTGTCGTTGATACAGCCAGGAAATGGCGGTATGCAGACGGTACATATTCAGAGCAGGTAGGAAAAGAACGTTTTGTTTCGATACTTTATTCCTGTCTTTTTTTCAAATAGTCACCTGTTCAAGTTCATTTGACAATGTGTTCAACATGTTCAAGGTGTGATGAAAGTCCAGGGCCAACTTGCAAAAAGTGTTCTTAGCGCTAAGATGGTTGTAACTCCTATACTTTAACATAGGCTTTAAGATAATGTTAACGCTAAGATGGTTTTGTGCAAGTGGGCCCAGGTCATATGTTTTTGGACTGGCAATATTTTCGGTCTCTATGAACTTACTTGAACTACTGTTGGTATCCAAATATAGAGTTGTTCTTTTCCGATAGTGTTATTTTTTTATCATGTAGTTATTTTGTGGGTAGAAATCCCGGATCTACAGCATCCGAGAAGATCATGAGCCTGTAGAGGAGAAGAAAGCAAAGGAGCCCACCAACACCATTGTGTCCATCAACCCGGCAACAAAGACACAAAGCGTACTGGTAGGTGACAGCATTCTCTGTCCCTTTCTTTTATATGCATTATTATTACGAATGTCAGTTGATACATGGGCCATGCTTGAACTGACCCACAGTCTGGATTGAAGAAATACCTTGGTGCTAGAGGTGTGTGGTACCACAATTTGAAATACTAATGAATATGTGTGAAAGTATGTTTGGAAAATATTGTATTGTATTGCATTTTTCAATATCATGCATATTTTCATCTTGTTGGCAAAGTTTGCATAAGTGACAAGTCAAATTGAATTTATGAAGGTCAGAAATTAGCAACTGATTCCTTTGATCAAAAACGCAAAACTTTTGTAACCATGGTAACCAGCTTACTGTATATGATGTGTCTATTACGCATGTGTTGTGACCATAGCAACATCCAACAACATGTCGTACGACTACAAAGTTGCCAAGTTGTGCTGGGTCCATCTGGGTTATATTTGTTCAGGCTCATAACAACTTACGGATGAAAGAATGCGTGCAATATATAGTGGTAGTATCGCAGTGCATAAATCATTATTGCAATAAGGTAGACACAATTTTATGGATAACAACTTCTTAAATACTGTAAAAAGCGACGTTTAGGTATAGATCCTTATACCGTTGTCAAGAAGACTGAATGAGTGACATAGTACAGAATATATATAGTAGGTGAAGGATTAACAATAGAGGATGCAATAAATCAAAAGCAACTGCCAACTGCAGCACACCCCATTCATGATAATCAAGTGTATCATATCTTCATTCTGTTGGGCTTGCCACCATATAGTTGGTGTTTGGAGTGATGTCACCTAGGCCATCTCTCCCATCACTAGTTTTGAACAGAATTTCTCTCATTTCATGAACATAAGTAAGAGGCAATCACAAGAGACTCTTCAGAATGCGAGTTCGGCTTTGATCTACATTCAAAATCATGCTTTCATCCCTGTGACCCTTTGATATACATGTATTTAAACAAATCGTGAAAAACATAATTTGATAGGACGTCTATTTTAGTGTTGTGTCTTCAGAGACAGACTCAAAACAAATGTATGGTTGTGGATCGGTCTAGGGTATTTATCATAACAGTTTGGAGATTTAACATACTGGATGATCAAGCATGGTTGCCAGTCTTCCTGTAAATGTCACTGTGTCTGTATGGGTGTTGTGCAGGTGTCAATGTCACTGTGTCTGTATGGGTGTTGTGCAGGTGTCAATGTCACTGTGTCTGTATGGCTGTTGTGCAGGTGTCAATGTCACTGTTGTGCAGGTGTAAATGTCACTGTGTCTGTATGGCTGTTGTGCAGGTGTCAATGTCACTGTGTCTGTATGGCTGTTGTGCAGGTGTCAATGTCACTGTTGTGCAGGTGTAAATGTCACTGTGTCTGTATGGCTGTTGTGTAGGTGTAAATGTCACTGTTGTGCAGGTGTAAATGTCACTGTGTCTGTATGGCTGTTGTGTAGGTGTAAATATCACTGTGTCTGTGTGTCTGTTGTGTAGGTGAGCGGAAATGACTTCTACAGCTGTCCTCAAGCATCACCGGATGGGAAGAAACTCTGCTGGATGGAGTGGTGCCACCCCAACATGGTCTGTATCTGAACATACACTGTTACTACACCCCACATGGTCTGTATCTGAACATACACTGTTACTACACCCCACATGGTCTGTGTCTGAACATACACTGTTACTATACCCCACATGGTCTGTATCTGAACATACACTGTTACTACACCCCACATGGTCTGTATCTGAACATACACTGTTACTACACCCCACATGGTCTGTGTCTGAACATACACTGTTACTATACCCCACATGGTCTGTATCTGAACATACACTGTTACTACACCCCACATGGTCTGTATCTGAATATACACTGTTACTACACCCCACATGGTCTGTATCTGAACATACACTGTTACTACACCCCACATGGTCTGTATCTGAACATACACTGTTACTACACCCCACATGGTCTGTGTCTGAACATACACTGTTACTACACCCCACATGGTCTGTATCTGAACATACACTGTTACTATACCCCACATGGTCTGTATCTGAACATACACTGTTACTACACCCCACATGGTCTGTATCTGAACATACACTGTTACTACACCCCACATGGTCTGTATCTGAACATACACTGTTACTACACCCCACATGGTCTGTATCTGAACATACACTGTTACTACACCCCACATGGTCTGTATCTGAACATACACTGTTACTACACCCCACATGGTCTGTATCTGAACATACACTGTTACTACACCCCACATGGTCTGTGTCTGAACATACACTGTTACTATACCCCACATGGTCTGTATCTGAACATACACTGTTACTACACCCCACATGGTCTGTATCTGAACATACACTGTTACTACACCCCACATGGTCTGTATCTGAACATACACTGTTACTACACCCCACATGGTCTGTGTCTGAACATACACTGTTACTATACCCCACATGGTCTGTATCTGAACATACACTGTTACTACACCCCACATGGTCTGTATCTGAACATACACTGTTACTACACCCCACATGGTCTGTATCTGAACATACACTGTTACTACACCCCACATGGTCTGTGTCTGAACATACAATGTTACTATACCCCACATGGTCTGTATCTGAACATACACTGTTACTACACCCCACATGGTCTGTGTCTGAACATACAATGTTACTATACCCCACATGGTCTGTATCTGAACATACACTGTTACTACACCCCACATGGTCTGCATCTGAACATACACTGTTACTACACCCCGCATGGCCTGTATCTGAACATACACTGTTACTACACCCCACATGGTCTGTATCTCACACAGGTAACGGTCTAAAGGCCATGAACGTCTTGTATTCATATATAATATCATGTTGTCAATTATATGATTCATATGTAACTTCCACGATGTATCACTGGAGTGAAATTTTGGGTGTTAAAAGTGCACCTGATACTGAGATGTTAGATAATGTGATTTTTGTAAACAATCTAACATTGATGTTATCGAGAATGATGAATGTCTTATGAATATGTCAAAAGTTTAACAGTTATAGAGTTAAATATGTTCCTGAATATTACTGGTTAAACCCAATTCATAGAACACAAGCAACTGGGCACAGATCAAACGCAACTTCTAAACACAATCTCAATCTGGTTGTCTGTATCACTTAATGATTTGGAGCATCTTACTCTGCTCATCATTGGGAGATGCTCATTAATCAAGTAGGTAAGACTAGGCAGTGATACATGTTGCACTTCACTGCACTCAGCAATATTCCAGCTATATGACGGCAGTCTGTAAATGATCGAGTCTGGACCATACAATCCAGTGATTAATATCATGAGCATCGATCCGCGCAATTGGGATCGATGACATGCATCAACCAAGTCAGCGAGCCTGACCACCCGATCCTGTTAGTCGCCTTTTACGACAAGCATAGTCGCCTTTTATGGCAAGCATGGGTTGCTGAAGACCTATTCTACCACGGTTCTTCATGGGTCCTGTCCTGTCGGATGATTGGCACATCTGACAACGGTCTAAAGGCCATGAACGTCTTGTATTCATATATAATATCATGTTGTCAATTATATGATTCATATGTAACTTCCATGATGTATCACTGGAGTGAAATTTTGGGTGTTAAAAGTGCACCTGATACTGAGATGTTAGATAATGTGATTTTTGTAAACAATCTAACATTGATGTTATCGAGAATGATGAATGTCTTATGAATATGTCAAAAGTTTAACAGTTATAGAGTTAAATATGTTCCTGAATATCACTGGTTAAGCCCAATTCATAGAACACAAGCAACTGGGCACAGATCAGCTATATGACGGCGGTCTGTAAATAATCGAGTCTGGACCAGACAATCCAGTGATTAATATCATGAGCATCGATCCGCGCAATTGAGATCGATGACATGCATCAACCAAGTCAACGAGCCTGAACACCCGATCCTGTTAGTCGCCTTTTACGACAAGCATAGTCGCCTTTTATGGCAAGCATGGGTTGCTGAAGACCTATTCTACCACGGTTCTTCACGGGTCCTGACCTGTCGGATGATTGGCACATCTGACAATTGGGGCGTCTGACAATTTGGAGTGAACCCTTATGAATGTTGCTGTAGTGTGGAATGCTATACATGTTTAACTCTTATGTTTGTTTTGTACCAGCCCTGGGACAGCACTGAAGTGTGGATAGCTGACCTATCTGATGATGGAGACTCCATTGTGGATGGGTCAAAGAAAAAGGTCTGTGTGTAATTAAACATGCTGTACGAACAACTGTATTTTATGTTTTGTGCAATGTTTAATAAAGCTTACCATTTGGTATATTTTTAAACTTATCCCATCTCACACTATGCATTTCTTCTTTTTCTTTTGATCCTTGTGTGGAAACATGCTAGAACAAAGTTTCCAGCTTCTAAAAACATTTTGCCCGAACACATCCCAGCATCACCATGGTCTCACCAGCCAAACAAAGCCAGTAATGATATTCAAAGAACAAATACATATCCTGAAATGAGAATTTTGATTTAGACAAGGGTACCTCTTCTAAGGATTTTGATCATGAGAGCCTGAGATAGCAGGCTTCACCATTGTTGATCTAGATTTTGCCGGGTTCACCATTGTTGATCCAGAGATTGCAGGTTTCACCATTGTTGATCCAGAGATTGCAGGTTTCATCATTGTTGATCCAGAGATTGCAGGGTTCGCCATTGTTGGTCCAGAGATAGCAGTTTCACCATTGTTGATCCAGAGATTGCAGGTTTAACCATTGTTGGGCCAGGACATTGCAGGGTTTACAAATTGTTGATCCAGACATATCAGGTTTCACCATTGTTGATCCAGAGATTGCAGGTTTCACCATTGTTCTCCACAGATTGCCGGTGAAACTGACCTCAGTGCCATCACCCCAGGCTGGACCCCAGACAATGAGTTGTTGTACATAGGTGACCAGACTGATTGGTGGAACCTGTACCATGTGACCAAGTCAGGTGACCAGGTGAACGTACTGCCTCGGGAGGTGGAGTTGGGAGAGCCTCACTGGCAGTTCTGTACTCGAGCCAGAACCTACTGCTGTGACCCCACTGGAAGTGGGAAGGTTGTCACGACATACGGAGGGGTGAGTTACCATGGCCTAAGTATATAGGGACTGCATTTTTGTGACATGTAGTTTTTATATGAAAATTTACTTCAAGACTGTACACTTTCCATCAACATGAGGAATTGGTCAAAAGGTAAGAGTTAGAGAAACACTGGATGGTGCTGTGGTTGTGGAGAATGTCTTTGTACCATGGTGTCAGTGACTTGACTAGTTTTGTCCCCATATTTTAGTGTTTAGCAAACCAAGAATCAGCGAGTGATGTTGTTTGTTTGTTTGTTGTTTAACGCAGCATTCAGCAATATTTCATATATACGATGGCGGCTTGTAAATAATCAAATCTGGACCAGACAATCCAGTGATTGGCATGAGCATTAATCCTCGCATTTGGGATACGATGACTTGCATCAACCATTTCAGCGAGCCTGACCACCCAATCCCGTTAGTCGCCTCTTACGACAAGCATAAGAGTGATGAATACATGCTGTGTAACTGGTGATCTGGGATTTCTAAGTAGCTTGGTCACTTGGTATGCAGGTTGTTAGCCTAATGGTTCAGCATTCACTTGTCATACCGAAGACCCGGGTTTGATTCCCCACATGGGAACAATGTATGAAGCCCATTTCTGGTGTCTGGAATATTGCTAAAAGCGGTGTAAAACCTTACTCACTCACTGTTACCTGTATGTGTTCTTATTTTCTGTTAATCTATTTTTAAGGATTTTTGATTTGTAAGTTTTTACTGGGATATGAACTTATGAAGGTACAGTTGTGAGTGAGTGAGTATGGTTTTACGCCGCTTTTAGCAATATTCCAGCAATATCACCATAAATGGGCTTCACACATTGTACCCATGTTGGGAATCGAACCCGGGTCTTCGGCGTGATGAGCCAACGCTTTAACCACTAGGCTACCCGACCGCCCCTGGGTACAGTTGTGAAAATAATGGGTGAGACGAAGCATTTCGTTCCAGTAGTGTATAGGTGAATAGTTCACGCATACCGGTACATTTTTCACTTTCTACTCCAACAAAAAGCCCAGGCATCTGTGTAAATCTCAAAGTACATATAGTTGATGTAGCACTGGTATTGACTGGAGTATGTCATTGGGATATAATTCCCCTACATGTGACCCAAATGATGAACGTCCTTGGATGAGGGCCTTCAGCTGTTCTCTATGTAGTGTTGTGTGTGGGTAGGGACTTCGGCTGTTCTCTATGTCGTGTGGTGTGTGTGTAGGGACTTCGGCTGTTCTCTATGTAGTGTTGTGTGTGGGTAGGGACTACGGCTGTTCTCTATGTAGTGTTGTGTGTGGGTAGGGACTACGGCTGTTCTCTATGTCGTGTTGTGTGTGGGTAGGGACTTCGGCTGTTCTCTATGTAGTGTTGTGTGTGGGTAGGGACTTCACCTGCTCTCTATGTAGTGTTGTGTGTGGGTAGGGACTTCGGCTGTTCTCTATGTCGTGTTGTGTGTGGGCAGGAGCTGGGCATCGTGGACCTGAAGACCAAGGTGTATGAGAAGATAACTACCGAGTTTGAGTCCCACAAGTACGTGGGTCTGACCGTCAGCGGGGACCTGTACTGCATCGCCTCCAGCCCAACCCGCTTCCCCTGCGTTGTCCGAGTGAACGTGGGCAGCAAACAGGTCAGAGGAATTGTTTGATAGACATTACTTAGAAGTTGTCGGATGACAAAGTAGACACAATTTATGGATAGCAACTTCTTTTATAACTGTGAAGGCGACGTTTCGGTATAGATCCTTATACCGTTGTCATTGATGTCAGGTCTTGCTTGACAACAGTATAAGGATCTATACCATAATGTCGCCTTTACAGTAAATGAAGAAGTTATCCATAAATATCTACATTACTAGGTCAGGGGAAGTATATCGCAGTCATTTATTTTTCATAATTATGGCCCCGTTGCACAAAGCGATCTTAGCGCTACGACTGTTGTAAGCCTATGTTATGGGCGTTATGATCACCTTAGCACTAAGATAGCTTTGTGTAACGGGGCCCATATTAGTAGCCTTGATGTATTTTTGATCAAGATAGAAGTAAATATACTCCGATTTGTCTTTTCCCTACAGAAAAGTTCACATGATTATCCTACAGCTTTAGATGTGTTCAGTTTTCAATATTTTGGAAATTTGGTGGAAGAGGGGGTTTTCATTGATGCCAAAATACATTCAAAGTTGGTACTGAATATTACCCTGTCTAGCGCTCGGCATTTAAGGGGATAATACAAAGACTGTCCTGCTTGTATAATGTATGTATCTGAGTGGTTTATCCATGTTAATCTGTGTCTATCACTTTAAGTCCAGCATTAGTTTTGACAAGTGCAGCCACCACACACACATGTACATAGATGTTGCTGTAGGAGTGAAATAATCTTGGACACGTTAAACTCCATTTCACCTTACCGTACCTTTAAAATTGTGATAACCTCCCTAAAAATTCTCTGATTGAGGATGATACAACATATAGTTCATTTGGCTAAAAGACTATGTTGGTTTCTTTTCAAAGGTTGATGTTCTTCATGAATCCCGCAAACTATCTATCGACAACGGATATTTCAGCGTTCCTGAGACAATCACATGGCCCACTGCTAATGGTGAAGTCTCCCATGGTTACTTTTACCCCCCGAAATCCAAAGAATTTGTAGCCCCAGAGGGTACCCTGCCTCCATTACTGGTAAAGGCCCATGGTGGACCCACAGCCAAGTACTCGAGCACCCTCAATATTCAAATACAGTACTTCACCAGTCGGGGGTTTGCAGTGCTGACAGTCGACTACCGCGGCAGTACGGGCTATGGCAAGAAGTACAGGCATCGACTCCGTGGAAAGTGAGTTGACTGACATCTTACTGCAGACTTATTAATCCAAACACAAATAGCATTACAGCTTTTGTAGGGGATTGAAATAGCATGGGATTTTTTGAGTTAAGAAATTGTTTTTAATAATGATGTAGGAGATGACTCCCTTTGAACATTGGGGGGCACGGGTGGCCCAGTCATCTAAGGTGCCGCGATTCGCTGTGGAGAGTTGCGTCCCTTGGGCATGCCAGAAACCTATGATTGTGGGTTCGAATCCTGGTTTGCCCCGATTTTGTTTCGCGGTTTGTCAACACCATACCCGTGCTCGTGGGTTTCACCGAAGTAGTAAACGCCTTAGACCTGCATCACTTCGGGCTTTCCTCGCAGATTAAGCCGCAATATAACTGGAATACTGTTAAAAGCGGTGTTCAACCCAACTCACTCACTCACTCCCCCCTTTGAACATTTCTGTAATCATACACGTGTGACTTTAAGATGCAGAAATGGATCTGCTTGTCCTTTCACTGAATGTGTAAATCCTCCTCACTTGGTTGAATACAGATATCACACATTTTTTAATACATTCATAGGAATGCACTTTTCAAATCAGTCCATCCCTAGTACACTGCTGAAGCTTGCCTTGATAGCGGATGCTGCTTGCAAGGATGAAATGTGATTTCTGTGTTGAGCTGACAGGGCTTTATTGCAGTGGGTTAGACGTTATTGGTAGCGAGGCTGGCAATATTCCAGCTGTATCCCATGGACTGTAGATAAGTCAGTGAGAGACACATGAGTGGTTGATATTGTTGGCAGTGATCAGCGCCGTCAGTGTATGATGACACAGCATCAGACATAGTGACCACCCAGCCCTTATATTATTCAGCTCTGGTGACTAAGCATGAGATGCTGGGGACTGATTCCAACATGGAATCCCCTCAGCTTAAAACACTATTGTGATACCATTGTACTGTATATATTCATTAGGAACTTCTGAGACAAAGAGTCAAAGAGACAGCCTCCGAGGTCTAGTGGTAGTGTGTCCGCCTGGAGAGCGGAAGGTCATGGGTTTGATCCCCGGCTGTGTCATACCTAAAGACGTTAAAAGGTGGCACTAGTTGTTACCCTATCTGGCTATTGGCATTAAAGGGCTAAAACAAGGACAGGTTGCCTCAGAGTATATAGGTTCTGAGTAGGGTATTCATGTTAAACTGTGGCATGGTATCTCCGTGGGCTAGCACAAAAATCGGCATCAGTCCGGACTAGTACAAGCAGCCATGCACACACACACGAGCATGCACGTCGCTATTGACCTTTTTCACCATCTTGGATCAAAAACGAGGCTTGGAGAGCATAGCTCCATGCAGTGTGAGTCGCATCAGCTCATAGGGAACAGACGGCATGTTGTGCATTTCACTGATGGACATTTCAAATAAACAAAAAATGGTATCCTCTGTATCTAATACAGAAGATATTTCACATTTAATCATGAGGTCCAACTAAAATATGCCTGTAATACACTGGAATTAGCATTTTGCTGTCAGAATCCCGGAAGTGAATTGAAAGGTGCATTTCGGGATACGTATTTCAGAAATAGATTGTTTTATCATAACCTCATCGGCATATAGGTACAATGTGACAGTACATTCAATGACAGAAGTTTTGTGTCGTAAATGAACCGCATAACATGAAACACATCAGTGTACTTTTGCAAATTTGCTCAGTCAATGCGTGGCTTGGCGAACTCGAGATCGAGATCATGTTTATTTCACGTTTCATAGTGGTGTTTGCTGCACAACGCACTATCGTTTTGCCCTGAGTCCAGTTGACAAAAGACACTTTTTCTGCTATGATTTTCATCTTAACATATTACGATGTAAATGAAATGAGTTCACAAAATAATTCATGTGTCAAAATAAATATTCAGAAGGGGCGATAACTCTATTCAGTGTTTACAATGACAATTACTTAACTGATTATTGCTGATTGAGATTGCACCGTGCACGACAAAAGTAATGATGTGTGAACTGTTTAAAATAAGTTAAAAGGAAACTAAATATTGATAAATATAAATAATGCATGAAATTTAAGAAATTTAAGAATTGATACAACCACCAACTTCTTGAACACCCTGACCTAATCCTGTATGATGATAGGTAATTGTATATCAAAAGGAAGCTACTAATACATTTATCCTGAATAGTTTGAAAATGTCTTGATCAGATATGAGTACAGATAAAGTAACAAAAGATCAACTACAATTTGTAATCAAGCCAAGATAAAATATATGTATCGGTACAAATTATGTTGATGGAACAATCTGGATTTCTCATATTTAACAAAGAATAACAACCAAAATTTTCATGTCTTTATTTCTCACAATATCAGTTTTCAAAACTTAACATGGACCGGGTGTCTTTGTCAGTCAAAAGCATCTAATTAAATTCCAGGAGAAAATAATTTTCTTGCTTGTAAACAAATGGTACAATATGCTTTTTTAGTGTCTGATAAATATTCGCCATGTTGTTTTGTGAGTGAATAAGGCTTCCTCATCCTATTTAAGTGAAATGTGACAGGAAGCACATTTGTTGATTGAATGAATATGGCTTTTCACTTCCTCGTCCTTTGACAGGACGCACATTGTAACCAGTGTGAAACTGTCAGCAGAAAGCTCCTCCAGACATCCATCACCGGATACTAGTACTTAATTGTGTTGACATGCTGGCCTGAAATGAATAATTCAATAATATTGTAATGATATTTCTACTTCAATAAATTTTTTTATAAACAATGCATATTCACCTTCTCTCAAAATATTGCTTATTTAGAAAACAACATTCTTCTGAAATAGAGAAATTTAAGGAAAATTATCGCAGTGTGTAACATTACATGCTACTTTAGAACAATCTTGAAGGCATCAATTCATGTGTCTAAAACTCAAACAGTATATTCTGTGTAAACAGTAAACTCAACAGATGCATCAATTTAATGACAGTGTACTAAAGCTCTTTATATCAATGTCACACAGAAATTCACTCTTGTTTTAATGAAACACGTTTTGATATTTGTATTACCGGTATGTATTTAATCATGAAATACTTTGTTTAGTCTGAAAACATACTTTCGCTAGAGTGAAATAAATAAGATTTTTATTAAAATCAGGTGAAATATCACGTTTTGTCACACCTATGAATAAGGTCATGAAGATCACAAAGAAAATATAAGACTTGAATTTATTTTGTCAAATGAAATGTTTATCTCTTCTTGTGGTTGACTAAAGTTGATATCTTGACTTGAAAATATTAACTTTGTCAGATCACAAGATGAAATAAATTCATGCTATCATCGTTGTAAGGAAAACAAATTTCAATACTTACGATAAATGTACCAGGATGGTTAAATTGTCACAGTTTGTCCCGATTGCATGGCTTGTTGACGAAGTGTGAAAAAGGTCAATATAAGTGCAATAATCTTGGACTCGACGTTAAGCCTCATTTCACCTCACCTGAGACAAAGACTAGGGTTACCGTTGACTGCCCCGAATGTTCAGTGAATGTGTAAAATCTCAAAGACCGAGGATACTCTGTATTTATAATGAGTGATATGTGCATTCTGCAGTTGGGGCATCTGTGATGTGGAAGACTGCTGCAGTGGCGCCCTCTATCTGGCCGAGAAGAAGCGTGTGGACGGAAAGCGCCTTTGTATTGATGGCGGGTCGGCTGGGGGCTACACAACACTTGCTTGTCTCACTTTCAGGAAAGAAGTTTTCCATGCAGGTACAACAACATGTTCAGTGTCCTTCACAAGAGAGTTGAATGTCTCTTGATGCAGGAGCAGCTTTTTCCTAAAGCATTTCCTCTTCATACAGAAGAGGGGGCATGGGTGGCCCAGTCGTCTAAAGCGCCGCGATTTGCTGTGCAGAGTTGTGTCCCTTGGGCACGCCAGCAACCCATGATTGTGGGTTCGAATCCCGGTTCGCCCCGATTATGTATCTAGGTTTGTCAGCACCATACCCATGCTTGTGGGTTTCACCGAAGTGGTAAACGTCTGAGACCTGCACCACTCCTGGCTTTACTCCCACATCAAGCTGACACGCTGTGATATAACTGGAATACTGTTAAAAGCGGTGTTAAACCCAACTCACTCTCTCATACAGGAGATCTGGGTTGGGTTCATGGCATGGGAACAATCCAGGAAGCCCATTTTTGGTGCCCCTCTTCTTGATATCATTACACAGTTATATCATGGATAGAAGAGTATATTACTCTGAAAACATCGTTCATTTTGCGTAACTGTCATTTGAACAATTAAAGCTTTGCAAAACTATAGTAATTGATAAGTGAAGTGTACATAATTATGTTTGATAAAACAGATATTGATTGGTTGGCATAACTGTAAATGGTATTCGGCCAATTTTGTTGTTCCCTTGTTTGTTTCCATGAGTATATGCCTGTTATTAAATCAGGTGCAAGTCACTACGGTGTGGCCGATTGCCTGGCACTGGCAGAGGAGACACACAAGTTTGAGAGTCGCTACACTGACACATTACTGGCGCCATTGACGGAGTCCGGCATCAAGCTCCTCAAGGAACGGTCCCCAATAAACTATGTGCAGAATCTAAGCTGTCCCTGTGCCTTCTTCCAGGGAGACGAGGATAAGGTGAGCTGGGATCTGTCAGAGGCTCTGCATCCACTGCTTGAAATAATAACCCAACAAGACAGTCGGGCAGGTGACCCAGAAATGTTGCCTGCCCATCTTCAAAGTTACCTGCCCGCATTCAGACAATATAGAATTTAAGTGTATCCTTGTGCACTGTGTTTTCGAGCCCCTAATAAATACTTCTGATTATTCGTCTTAATATCAATCCCAATACACTAAAATCAAGACTAGATTGGCCAATGAAAGCGTAGCTACTTCCTTTAATAACGAATTGCCGACAATAGTATGAGCAAAATCACATAAAGTAAGAGAATATCGTGTCTTGATTCAGTCGAAATAATGCAAACAATTACTTGAGAATCTACAAGGAATACTGAATACATAAGTAGTCTTAAATTTATCTGTCAGACAGTCGGCCAGGTGGGGACAAATTTCATGCAGCCAGAAAGAGTCACCTCCCATTGGCAGGCAGGCAGTTATTTCGGACAGTTTCTGCGTGTCACTCTTATCTCATGAAATTGTTTTGACATGAACAGTCATGCCGACAATACTTCATTATAAAGTAGGACCGCCTCTGTGGTCTAGTTGTAGAGCGTCCGCCCGGAGAGTGGGAGTTCCGGGATTTCGATCCCTGGCCACGTCATACCAAAAGACGTTTAAAGCTGGTACTTGTTGTTACCCAGTCTTGCGCTCGGCATTAAGGGGCTAAAACAAGGACTGGTTGGCTTGGAGTCAGTATACTGTTTCTGAGTGGGGTATTCATGTAAAACTGCGGCATGGTATCTCAGTGGGCTAGCACTATAAATCGGCATCAGTCCGGACTAGTACAAGCAGCCACACACACGCACGTGCATGCACGTCGCTATATAAGTGCAATAATCTTAGACGCGACGTTAAACCCAATTTCACCTCACCTCACCTCATTACATCATAAAGTAATCATGGTGTAGGTTCCCTATATAAAAATATTTTGACTGAGAATTGTGATGAAGTGATCTCTAATTTGTTTGTTTATCACTATCATGTATGTACAATAATGAGCTGGGGTCAGTGCTTTTTTATTGTTCGGGGACTGATTCCCAGACAACTAGGCTTAAAGTACTGGCAGCAGTTTGAGTTTACTTGGTTATATTTCAATGAAATTAGACAAGACACCATCCCATTGCCTGATAAATGCTTGACTTGACTCAAGACGAAGACCCATGTTGTTGTGTTCACAGATTGTGCTTCCTAATCAGGCCGTCATGATGTATGAAGCAGTGAAGAAGAAGAAGCTTCCCACAGTTCTTGTAATGTTTGAAGGTGAGGAGGTCCACGCTGATGCTAATGTGAGTCTCATGCTAATGCAAGTCCTAGGGCTGGGACGGGTAACTCTTATCCTCAGGTCAGGTGGGTCCAGAGTAGGACCTGGGTAACCACAGGACTACCCGGCCCCATGGTTAGTCTCGACACTGTTTAACGACAATAACATTACAAACTCTATGGTTACACTACAAGTTGTTTGCATTTCTATCGGTCTATGCATGCATTCCCTTTCACTTTTGTATGATTGAGTAAACATAAAGCTTCGATCAACTTCAGTGTTTGCATGATGACATGGTTTTATAGGTGTATCTGCATAATTTTTGCAATTGCTGCAGTAAAAAAATTCCCATTCAGATATTTTGTACCCAACTCTTGAGACCTGTAGCTGGTGCCCAGGTAGGGCATAGTAATAGGTAGTCCGGTACCTGGGTAGTAAATTTGGACCTATCCCAGACTTAGTAAGTCTGATGTTTATAGAATGTATAATGTTGAGTTCAAATTGAGCCTCATTGATATTTGCTTTTTTTCACCCCCTGCTCAAAGTGATTGTACCCTGATGCATGGATCAATGCTCAATCTATCATTCACATGCATGCACAAATGAGAGAGACTCCGAGCCTATCAGTCCTTGTTTTATCCCCTTAATCCGCCATTTTTAAGACATCTTTTGGTGTGATGTGGCCATGGGATTGTACCACCTACATTCTGCTCTCTGGACAGACACCCTATCCACTATCCAGTCTCTTAGTCTGGATCTCCATGACTTCACTTCTTCTCCACAGGTGAGCAACATGGCTTCAGGAAGGCTGAGAACATTCAGAAAGCCTTGGATGGGGAATTCTACTTCTTTGGCAAGGTGTTCGGCTTCAAGCCTGCTGATGATCATTGCAAGGTAAGGACATCCGCAACCACCAATAGTTGTGAAGGAATTACTTTTCATACATCCTTTGTTAGGGGCGCCTTTATGGATCAGGCGCGGATCGTTGCTCACGGCATCATTCTATCTGGACAATCTGGATTGTCTCGACTTGATAATATACAGGCAAACATCTCCATTATGTGGCGAGTTTCAAATTTCATAATTTTGTCATAATGCATGGTATTAATATCAGCTGAGTGATCTCCAATTCTTATAAAAGGGAATCAAAATGGATTATAACAAATTTTATATTTGGGATAACACTTTCTGAGTAAAGTTCAGATTCTCATACTTCTTTTGTTGAGTCCCATTCGTGATTCAAACCCACACTGCCAGAGTGAGGGACCAATTTACACTTGTCAGAGGGGTACACAAAGTATGTGATCTAGACTACCAGTTGTCGGACTTTAATTTATGTGGAAACCTCGGTGGCTGAGTGGGATAGATCGCTGACTTTGTGTGCTGGTGATTAGGTGCCTCACTCTGGCAGTGTGGGTTCAAACAGGTACGAGAATCTTTACTTTACTCAGAAAGTGTTATCCCAAATATAACATGTTACATTTAACCACTCTAAATGGCATTGTGTTCAAAATGGATTAGCTCAAATCTTTTGAAAGTAACAGTTAACATAGCTATAAATTGGCTGCAGAATATTTATTGTGTATTTACAATACACCTCCTGTACCAACTTAGTTTCCCATGAAGGTATACTAGTGTTCCTAAAGTTACCTGAAGTGAGTTCGTAGCAGCACCAGTATTAAAGCAATGTTACAACACCAAGGAATGAAATTCACACATTGCGTCTAACCTGGGTCTCCTGCAAGATGATTTGGTTGGTTGGTTGGTTTGTTGTTTAACGTTGCACTCAGCAATATTCCAGCTATATGACGGCGGTCTGTAAATAATCGAGTCTGGACCAGACAATCCAGTGATTAACACATGAGCATCGATCCACGCAATTGGGATCGATGACATGCATCAACCAAGCTGAGCAAACACTATTAGGCTACTATCCTCCATACCAGGTGACCAAACCACTTTGAATAGTCCCGCAATATTGATCACAGTTTGGTCACAATCAAACAGCATTTAGAACAAGGATATGTAAATCTCAACACTCTCCCAGGCAGATAAGGGTTTGTTGACCACCCACTTTACAAAGCTAAATTTACAGTATTCTACAGGACTACTTGCAGTAAAACCTAACACACCTTTTAAGTATAAAGACTCTCTTGGGACCTAAATAGAAATAAAAATCTAACTTGCTCGCTTTGACCTGCTAAACTTTTGTGAAGATTTGTCAGAAAGAAAAAGAATGTTTTACCTCATTTGAAATTTTGGGTCGTGGATCCATAAAACGAGTACTTGCCAAACAAGATCAAGAAAAGAACATCTGACATGCGCATTCTTTTTTCTTGCAGTTGGATATTGACAATATGAGTTAAAGGATGTCCCTACAGATACATTATGGTAGATGCAGTCCGGTCTACCTTATCTCTGGAATCATGGAACTTACTACTGGATGTACATACTGGGACCTTCACCTAGAATCTGCCTTTGGCTGAGAATATTGGTCATGACAGATAGCTGGGATCATAATATTGCTCAAATAAGTAATGATATGTTATGCTTAACATGAGATTGTACATGTATACACTGGCCTAGCAATGTTTTCGTCGAGAGGACTAGTATAAACCTTATTTCAATAGTCTGTGTTTGTAGCTTGTCTTACTTGAAGACCATTTGTTTACATTTTCTGTCTTATTTTGTTCAGTTCAGATCAAAGATGATTACATGGATATTTTTCTTTCAATCAAGGAAGTATTGACAATATGGACCCAGTACCATATTTGCTGTAATAAGCTGACCAACTGTATTGAGCCAAAATAGTCACATAGACGACTTGGTTTTGCCTTCACTCACAATTTTCACACGAGTACAAAGATACACACTGCTCTGAATGACACATGAATATTTCATTTGTGCTTCAAATATACTGGGTCCATAGTCATCCTTCCAGATGGAGGTAGTACCTGCTCATCTTTCCTTAAAGTAATTTTAGAAATTTTCATTTAGTGACATGAAGAAATGACTCTCCGAGGGGCCACAAATCCATTAAGGTGAATAATAATTACTCAGGATCATGTTACTGAAGCACCTAATGATGTTATATAATATTGTATATGTATACAGAGGTTTAGAAATATGTGTTAGTCCAGAGGAATATTGTAAACCTGAATTGTAGCTTGTCTTACTTGAACAAGACTATGTGTACTCTGTTTACATATTCTGTCTTTTTTGTTCAGTTCCAATTTGTAGCAAAATTGAAGGACTGAGAACTGGTTCAGAATTATCAGGCCAATAAAGAAGTATCAGTTCACGATAATATTGCTCAGCTTTGATTACCAGCGAATATTGTAAGCAGTATAGTGTTGTAGATATCAAATCTATCAGAACATTCCTGATTATTCAAATCATAGTACTTGCTTTGATGGCGGGATAGTGTTGTAGATGTCAAATCTATCAGAACATTCCTCAATATTTAAATCATAGTACTTGCCTTGATGGCAAACACCTATTCTCAATAACAGTAAGGTATTCAAGATGGTTGTTAAGTCCATAGTGTTGCTTTTATCTTCTTGAAGTAGGTACATGAAATGATTCAAGCTGATAACATTTATTGGGCTGGAGATACTGAGTCAAGGTTCATCTTTGGACCAATCATTGCCTTCTCATGGTGACCTGGCTATGACCTTGACTTACTCAGAGCGATCTTGGGATTGTACAAGTGAAAACATAACTGGCCACTACAACTAGTGATCGAGTTGGGTTTAAAGCAGCTTTGAGCAGTATTTCACTTGCCACTATCAGCTTTACTTGGGATTTGGGAGGATAGTGCTTATCTGGTCTAGCACAAACTTGTTCTCCCCTAACAGTGGACAGATCACCAGATAACACAAAAGCCAATCATATGAAGCTTTCCATGTGGCCCTGAAACGCCAAGACATCAGACCTCTTCTGTTCTTTACCGACACTGATGGATGGAAATAGTGTCAGTATTTTGATCAGTTGTAGAAAGTGGTAGTTGAATTGTATTTACACCACACAATCAATCTACTATATTTAAGCAATATTACATCCGCTTTTAAATAATTGGGTCTAGGCCTGACAAACCAGTGATTTATATGAGCAACATTATATTTGTTGAAAGGACAATGACACACAATCAACCAAGTCACCCAGCAAGACTAAAATTTTGAGGGTTCTTCCAATATGGGCTGGGGGCCTAGGTACCCACCGAGTGCCAAAAGTACATGAGTTAAAGAAACCTACAAAAACAGGTACGATTCTAACACCAAGAGAAGGGTCAAGTTGGATACGATTATGAAAGTATGACAAGTGGATTTGGGTAGTTTAGGAACCTAAAAAGAGACATATCTTCTAAGGCCACTTAGCCAATCAATCCATTAAGGATCCTTTCAATAGGATACATTTTTCCAGCACTGTGATCCAACACCATTTCATTACACCCGAAGTTCAACTTCTGTATGCATTGAACTGATTAAGCACAACAAACACAATGAAGTATTTTGTTACCAAGATCAAATAAATTTTATTCAGTCAACTTCTACAGGAGTCTACTCCTCTGTCAGAAGAAAACTCATAAAGCTGTTTGATACCCTCTGCTGCACAGTTTCAGATAATATAGCAATATCCAGTATTAAATGATGATTGAATTAATAAATGTTCACTTCATTGAAGCATTTATAGAAGCACTCCTAACTGATCAAAGATGATTACATGGATTGTTTTCTTTAAATCAAGAAAGTATTGACAATATGGACCCAGTACCTCACTTGCTGTGGTAAGCTGACCAAAAAGCATTAAACGGCAAGTCACAATTGATGTCATGTTTTTCTAGCACTCAAAATGTTCACACTGCTGAATGACACATGAATATTTCATTTGTGCTTCAAATATACTCGGTCCATAGTCAATCCTTCCAGATGGAGGTAGTACATGCTTCTTGCCCAAAAGCAATTTTTGAAGAAATTTCCATTCAGTGACATTAAGAAATAAAACCACTCTCCAGGGGTCGACAAATCCATAAAAGCGAATAATTTCTTTTCTCAACTTAATCTGAGACTTTTACTACTAAAGATATATTTGTAATTTTATGTTTTCAGACAATCTGTACTGTTTCCCTTGTTTTAGGCATGTTGGGATCGTCAAAAGTTTGTGATATATATAAATGTTGCATTACCACTGCACATTTGGCAAAACATACAACAATTAACACCATTAGAAGGCTGATTGTATTAGCCAAACATGCAGTCAAAACAGTTCAGCTAGAAAACCAAGATGTCATCACATGATAATTTACTGTGGCAACATCACTATGACCCTAAATGATCATCAAACATCTTTGTTGTGTAAACTCTTATTAGTCATACCCAATTCATATATTAGTCCTTACCATTGGTATTGGTTTCATAATGATGTTGCTGATGTCATGATATTTTCTTTCAACCTTTTAAGCAGATACATTACTACTTACTCTCAACGTGTCCCTTGTTTCACATTGGGAACACAGCTGGTTCAGAGTACAACCAAATTCAACACCGAATGCAGAACTTGTTACTGTCATCATGGTCTTTTGCTTGGCACCAAATATATATACAGAAACAAACAATGCGGTCTCATGTTTATACAATGGCAGAGAGGACAACAGCACAACACGTTCTTATTTCAATGTTCCTCTTCACTAGTCAGGGTCAACCATGACACTACTTTTAATAGCAACATGTGGTCCTGACCCTTCTTTAGTCTCATGTGGTGTGTGCTTACGGCACCGCAACAGGCTAGATTTGTGTGATGTAGGAGCCCTGATTGTACCTGCCCCTCATCATATTCCAAGTTCTCCGTTGCTCGCATTCAGCACCAGTACAAACAACTTGTGTAAAAGTAGTAACAATAAAAATATGTATCTGTGGTGCAATACAATGAAGGAAGGATGCAGATGATCAGATCTGGCACACCATTGTTCAATGTGTACATACAGGAATATCTATCACAAGTGCCCAGCACAACCTCCCTCTCGCACAACTGGGCCACTCCAACATATCACATTCACTCTCCATGTCAAACACCAGGCAGCATTCCTCAAACTTCTCCAATCACCAGGCATCATCGGTTTCCGTGAATTTTACATAAACAACAGCTGCCTTCAGTCTTAGACACACTAACTGTTCAATTTCCTGTCTTGTAGTGGATGTCCTCAGTCACACACAGCAGTCATGAATGAAATGGTGATTTATTCAAAGGCATGCGTTGCTCCATGCATCTGATCCAGTTTGTCTTCAGGAACCAATCATGGCTTGTGTGGCCGGACTGTATGTGAGCTCCTGCTCATATTTCTATTTTCGCAGTTAAACTCTGTTTCAGTCTTGCATCTCTTCAGGAATCTCGTGTGGTCCAAGGATACCTGGCACAGATCTCTGGATCTTGCGCTTTTCATCAAGTGCTTGCCTAATGGCATTTTCCCTTTCTTCCAAGAACAAATCATTCATGTCTTCGCCAGCAAACTCCTGTAAAGGAAAACAATGTAAATGTATAATGCAGCTCTGATATCTGTAAATTGTTACCAATTTGATCTAGAAAAGCAACTAAGAGTAAGGTCTACAATTTAGAAGTGTCCAATTAAGGGTGTCCTTGAGGTTTGCTGCTATTGTGTCACAACTATTGCACGTTAACGTTGCACGTTAAGGTATTGGAGTCTGTCACAGCGCTAAGATAACTTTGGGCAACTAGACCCAGGACTTAATTATGTAAATTGAGCTAAAATGACAGAAATCAACACAAAAGGTTAACCATGAAATAAATGACTAGTTCTTACCCTGATCTGTACCAGGAAGTCCCTTAGATGTTCTTTGAATGCTGAAAAATCTTGATCAAAACTAAACAGACCCTCAATGAAGAGTTTGATTTGAGCTCTGAAATAAAAAACACACACAATTACTATGACTGAAACATTCAAATCACATCAGATCACCACTGTCTTTGATTCAAACAAACTAACACGGTTAAAAGAGTGAATGTTTCTTAACTCTGCAGTCGAACTATTTCAGCAATATCATGGTGGCCTGTACATAATTGAGTCAGGACATTCACAAACCACTTAATGAAAGTATCCACACAAATCCTCTAATTCTTTTAAACACACATGGGATAATGGGAGCCTCTCCCCTCTCCCCCCAACAGGAAGAGAACAACTATGACAATGTGTACACTATGACAGTTGTGGAACATACACATGCAATTCATCATGTACTTACTCGTTGAGATGTGGGAAAGCAGCCTTGAGGAGGTTGAGGAGAAACTGTTGGACGTATTGAATATTCTGTGCGGCAGGCATATTAGGGCTGAGGGGAAGAGTGATTTTACTGCTCTCCAGTGTGCTGAACATGTAGGCAAGTATCGTTGCTTGCATGGTTAGCCCTGAAAGTAACAAATGTGTTTATATTATTTGAAGCAGCAGACATTGAACTAAGTAATGAATAGTTGAAAATTGTTCTCAAAAGCTATGTTACCAAGAGGAGACTCTAGGATTTTGAAAAAGGAGGTTTGTTGTTAAGTGTTAAGTGGACAAAAAAAACCCGCTACAGGTCTGAAAAGTAGGGCATGTAAACCCTGCCACTCCCCACCTGAATCTGCCAGTTGCAACTATTAAATCTAAGACATGTAAAGTTCTAGTTAACTGTCCACAACTAGGACAATGCTTTCCAATGTCAAACTTTGTTCCAAAAATAGGTGTGTATATACCATTTTGATGTACGTAGAAATGCAATGGAAAGCCCTTATATTAAAGAATTACCTGCTGTATGAGAACTGTCTGTCACAACAGAAAACAGGTGCTGTAGGATGTCTGTGAAGTAGGTCTGGTAGAAGCTCTGAGCAGCACTCTTGCCCTGAGGATTCTGTGTATTGTTGTCTTCCTGGGCAATGTTTTGCAGCAGTACATACAGAATGTCTAGTCCAGTGTCAGCCACATTCCGCATTGTATGTTTAAATGCCCAGATAATTGAGTCCAACACAAGCTTAAACTGTACTGGTGGAATAGCAAGGAGAGCTGAGGAGAAAAAGAAAGTTCAATATCATAGTGCTGCTTTACGTGTTCAGATGAGATGCTTAACATTAGGACTGGGACGAGTCCACGTGTACTACCTGGGTACCTGACCCACTATTACCCAACCGTACCTGGAATATGCGCTGTATGTCTCAAGAGCTTTGTACAAAATTAGTAAAATCTAAATATTTTTTACATTTGTATACTTATCCTGCATTACTCCTTAATGCATTCACTGCTTACTTACGACAACTAGAAGGACAGCCTGCGAAGGTCCTGGGTGAAGAAATAAAGTTGTTGTTCTCAAGTCCCAATCAGTGGCCTTCCGTCGCTGTCCTGTGACCTTGATGACACCTAAGGTCATCTTCACATCACTGCCTGTCGCCCAAGCTCTTAGAAAAACATACTTTTGAGGTTTCTGAAGCCAAAGTGGGGAGGCAAGTCTTACGACGGGTGGGCCTTAAGCGTAGTAATGCAGGATAAGTATACAAATGTAAAAAATATTTAGATTTTACTAAATTTTTTACTTATCCTGCATTACTCCTTAATGCATCTGTATCGGACGGTTTGGAGGTGGGTAAACCTTCAGAATACAGAAACCTCAATAATTCACACCCTACAATACGACACCAGTTGGTCGATAAACCGTGAAGCGGAAAAGTTCAGAAAGAAACAAAACGCCATTACGGTAGGGTTGTTCAAAAATCAAAAAGATTGAACATAGGAATTAAAGAGAAATTCTCTATATATACACGCATAGTAATAAAGAAAATAATAGCTATTCAGCTAATTCTTTACTTACTACGTCATCGAGCCGTCGCTGACAAACAAGATAATATTCTTCCACTGGCGGCGACTGAGTGACTGCACATGGAAGTTGACTGGCTCTGTATAGGGCGAGTTCATTACTTGCGTCAGGGGTTGGCAACCTACAGGATAACAACCAGAGGGCCAAACTTCCAACGTTTTCGACATCCCCGAGAGCCCCAACGCGAAGGTTATGACTAACGAAAATATGTGTCGAATCTCCAGAAATATCCTTCCGTGATTGTTCCAAAACCACAAGTGCCGTGTTGAGCCCTGGTAAGGCTGACACCTTGAGATCTTGAGGGTAATTCGCTCTCGGCGAGTTCCGGTTGGCGATCTCGTATGTCTGAAGGATTACTGCACGTAACCATAGAGATATGGTGTTTGCAATTATGAGACTAACTTCGGTCGTTGACAAAGTAAATACGGGTATCAATGACCGCTTCCTCGAACTCCTCGTCGAACTCCTAGTCTTGGAGCGTCGAATGAAAACTCGAACTGCTCGCACCGAGCCCAGGAGAACTTCACCATGTACGATTCCCACACTAGTCGATATCGGTGGGATGGTGAAGGAACGGTCGGGTTGGCCTGGTAGTAGATTTTAGCAATAAAATCCCAGCATAACCCTAGATGTCCCGTTCCGTGCGTCCCATGCTCAAAACGGATCCGGGTTGAGTCGATCACATGTAGTTCGCTCACCCGTACCGCCATTGCTAATGCCAAGAGAAACCATTGTTTCCTTGGTGATTTCCAAGCTCCTCACAGCGATAGCCCGTTCGCGGAGCTCTCTATACTATACCGAGAGTGTAACGAAGGTGTCACGCGCTGGGAAGGAGCTTGAAAATGAGGATGCAATGAGGGGCTCGAAGGGGGCCCTCGCAAACCTCGAAGTACCACGTTCAAGTCCCAATCAGGTGGCTGGAACTTGGCCTTCTGATCCTCAAGCCTGAATGAGCATAATATGGCCTGTAGTTCCGTGACCTTAATCACATTGTGATTTTCCGGAAACGGCCAACACTAAGATAATTGCAGCCAATTACGTAGTAATGGTGCTACCTTCCAAGTGTTTTTGGGTACGCAATGTAGGAGGTATTCCTCTAGGAATTGTGACGCAATCGTAGGGTCTTGATTCTTTTCTTCCCTGTAAAAAGTCTCAAGTGATCCCCACTTGTCATCGTCGTCTCTGGGAGAGTAACGATGAATTAAAGCTATAGCTTTGCTGCCCGTGTCGAAATAACCCTTCGCACTTAAACGCCTTTTAAAGACGAACCATGCGTGCAGACGTTGGGTGAGGCAATTTTCTGTTGAGGGTGGATGAGTAGGTTGGACCACTGTGAGAGGGGTAGTGAATCGTTTTAGATTTTTCCGAGCTTGACGAACTACCCTCTCGCCGGTTACCAGGGTGCGACCAAAGGAGAGATCGAGATACCTTGTCTCCTTGATCCCCTGTATCACCTTGGGAAGTAAAAGTGGTGGCAGAAAAGTGTTAGTTTTTTGCCCTTCCCAAGTGATACTGAACTCGTCCACCGCCCAAGTCTGCGGATCCGGCAACGGGGAGATATACGTCATGAGTTGGTGGCCTAGGCAAGTAATAAACAAGTCAATGTTTGGTTGCCTGAATTCCTGAAGCAGTAACTGGAATGCTTCTGTGAGAAATTTCCACTCGGTGGGAGCCACCCTGTCTGGACGTGATAAAGTATCGGCCAGTCTGTTTCTACATCCGGGGATGTGCTGAACTATGAACTTTAGTCACAGCCGATCCACTAGATGGAACAAATCTGAATGTCCTTAGAAGTAAAGAGTGGGAGTGTGTTGTTCCCCGATTGCACAGGCACCACACCACAGTGCTGTTGTCTGTGGATATTGCGAGTCGGGCTAACTGTAGTTGATTCTGCCAATGTGATATAGCCAGAATTAAAGCTTCCAACTCCAAGTTGTTTGTGTGCCACTTCCATTGAGCGCCGGGCCATAGCCCTGAGTTTATCTGGTCTTGTAAGTGAAGACCCCACCCCTGAAAGGGGCCGTCCACAAACAGGTGTGTATTCGGGGAAAACCCGAATAAAGAGACTCCGCAGACATTCAACGTCACAAATTGAGGCAAGGCTCTAGCTTAGTCGGTAGAGTGATGGCCTTGAGTGGATCCTGACTCCTGATGTAAGGGTTCAGGAAAAAATTGAATTGGTCGCAGTTGTAAGCGGCCCATGCTAGTTAACTCCTGTGCCGAGGTGATTAACCCTAGCAACACTTGCCACTGGCGAAGTGTGTGTGGTTGGTGTAGAGTAGATGACAAAAAGAAGTAGAAACTTGTGCCATCTGTCCCTCGGTTACAGATAGGATATCCTGGTCTGTCTTGAACAGGTCTCCTATGAACTGAAGTCAATAGGAAGGAGAATACTCCCGACTTCGTCTCGTTGATTGTCTATCCCAGTTATTGACATGTGTTGATGATACAGTAGATCGCCCTCCATCTACGACTCGAACCAAGTGTTCGTCACGTGTAGATAGTTATTGGCTTCATTACTCCTGTAAATAGCCATAAGTGTCACTGACATGTCAAATGGGAAATACTACCATTGGTAGTGAACCTCAATGAACTGGACCTGAAAAGTCTACGGTTGGGATGGATAGTCGAGACTGATCAAGAGTCAAACGTTCGTTGAACACAGAGATTGTGGATCATTCTCATCTTGTCTGGGTCCTTCATGAGTACCAGGTAGGTGTGAGGATAAAACCCCGGTGTAAAAACTGGGTTGTGAACCCACTCTACAACTCTTCTTACCAACAGTATATCAATGTTGGATTTTCCCAATCAAACTGTGGTCAACGGTGGGGTTATCTCTACCCGTATACGGACACCATGATATAGTGCGATAAGTACGAAATCGTCCTTGAGACTTGTCTCTGCCACTACCTACTCAGTAAGGGAATGCTGGTCTTCCCTGAGAAACGCGCGTCAAGGCTTATAATTCCCTGACTTGCCAGCCCGCTTGGACTTTCCAAGCTTTTTGGGAACTTGACGTGCGTGTCTGCGATCTGTTCGTTGAACAGGGGAGTAGATGACCAAGGTTGACGTAATAGACTGCCCTTGAAACCAGCATCTCAGTTGGAAATGCTATAAAGTATTGGGTGTAACGGTAATCTCCGTCAGAACGGTCTCAAGATGAATTTTCCTGTGGTCAAACTGACGCTGTAGGAAAAACACGATAGTTTGAAAGTGATCTATTCAGATAGGGTTATCCTCTAATAGATTCTGATCCACTGCAAACATTGACGATATTGGTCGCTTAAATGACGGAGCAAAAGTGAGTTTTGGAGAAGTCTTCCTCCAATGACCTCGTGGTGTCCCTCTTATTTACCCTGTTATCAGGGGAGGGCGTTACTGACACGAGATGGTTTGCTTCCCAATCGGGTACATGTGCTAAGCTGATCATGTGCCGGTTACGTAACCGAGTACACTGTAAGCCTTGGGCTAACGTCATTGTAGAGACCTTGATTGGTACGCAGACGCTGCGCTCAGCGCAGGTCTGGAATGTTGGAACAGCGCTAAGCTGATCGTGCGACGTTTGCGTAATAGGAGCGCATTGGGTAGCAGCCAGACGCTGCGCTCGGCGCAGGTCTATGCTGGATATGTTGGAACAGAGCTAAGCTGATCGTGCGTCGCTTGCGTGATAGGAGCGCTTGGGTAGCAGTCAGACGCTGCGCTCGGCGCATGTCTATGCTGGATATGTTGGAACAGCGCTAAGCTGATCGTGCGTCGCTTGCGTAATAGAAGTGCTTGGGTTGTAGTCAAGTGCTGCGCTCGGCGCAGATAAATCAGACACAAAGCTCAAAAGTATTGACTGGATCAAGGCTTGCGTCTAATCTACCCCCATCATAGCATCTTGATACGCTGGTGCTGTCGCCGACCTCACAGATTAACATACATGTATCTGGAAGTGTCCGGCGGCTGAAAAAATAAGAGCAGTTACGATACTCACAAAATCCTCCGGTATTGTTGATTTCGGTGGATGGTGTACTTCTGCAGTCACAGGCGTCATAATACCTGCTGATAATAACGGTTGGGTGGTAATGACCGAACCATGTCATTCGCTATTCTGCGATAGTGACATTCCTCTCGTCTCACGACGGAATAACTGCAAAATATGATTGTGAGTAATCTGCTTTTATATAGTAAACTCGTTGGATTAGAGATTTACACAAAAATTACATTTTGAATTTGGGCGAGCACATCTACGTGCATGCCTAGAACCGTGGATAAAGAGCTTTGGGCGAATATTCCACGACAATATGTACACCACGCAAACATAAGTTACGCAATTAAACCATTGAAGAAATGGTACTGGAAGAATGCCGTAGAATTGAACAGTAATCTATCGGCAAAAATACGGATTCCAAGGGTATACAATATTTTTATATACGCAATTCAATGTAAACCAAGGCTATTTACATTTAGAGATTGGAGAGCACATCTGCGCGCAAACCAACCAACGTGGATGATAATCTTTGTTAGGTTTTTTCCACGACAATTAGTACAATGCTCAAAGGTATGTTACGCAATTAAACCCTTGTTGATGAGACAATACTGGAAGAGTGCCGTAGAATTGAACAGTAATCTATCGGCAAAATTATGAGTTGCAAAGGTATACAATCTTTTTGTATGCGCAACTAAATGTAAACCAAGGGTATTTATATTTTCATTTAGGGTTTGGAGAGCACATCTGCGTACAGACCAAACAACGTGGATGATAATCTTTGTAAGATTTTTCCCACGACAATTAGTACCACGCTCAATCATAAGTTACACAATTACGCCATTGTTGATGAAGCGGTACTGGAATAATGCCATAGAATTGAACAATAATCTATCGGCAAAACTACAAGTTGCAAGAGTATACAATAGTTCATATACGCAACTCAATGTAAACCAAAAAGACCAACAAAAACCTATTTAATCGCATAAACATAGGTACGCAATAAAAGAATTGTTGATAAAGCGGGACTGGAAGAATGCCGTAGATTCGGCAACCATATTTTTAACGAGTTGAAAAAGTATACAATAATTTGAGTATACGCAACTCACTGTTACGCCAAAGCTAGTAGTATTTAAGAACATAAGAATATGTTATACATACGTAGCTGAGAATTGTAAACAATATGACTACCTTGGCAGGCAAACGATTGTAACACAATTCAAAATGGCGGCGAACAACACTATTTTGGCGGGAAAAAAGACAAGAGTCTTTACACGCCTAATTAATTCACATAAAACTACACAACATGGTGAAAGTAATATGAAAAGAATACATCACCCATCGCAGATCAATTTTTAAGATTGTAGACAAACTGAAGGTCTAAAATTAATCCAAAAGGAGAGCTCCGCTTGGACACGTCCTAGCTGTGCTGCGACAAGCAGTGATGTGAAGATGACCTTAGGTGTCATCAAGGTCACAGGACAGCGACGGAAGGCCACTGATTGGGACTTGAGAACAACAACTTTATTTCTTCACCCAGGACCTTCGCAGGCTGTCCTTCTAGTTGTCGTAAGTAAGCAGTGAATGCATTAAGGAGTAATGCAGGATAAGTAAAAAATTTACCAATTGGGAATTGTTTTACGAGAGCCCTGGTAAAAACTATTTAAATATTTAAATACAAGTATAACATGATCTGATCATGCATACACTAAAGTTGACTGAAGCTTGATCTTTACTCAAACATAAAAGTCGGAAAGGAATGTGTGCAGTCAGAAAGGAATGCGAACATTTGTGATTTGTAGTATAACCCGAGTACACCATCACAGCCCTACTTAACATTATGATCTACTCAGATTTTATCACCAAACCTGTCTGTTTTCAGAATTCCAAATTAACAATGCATATCTAATCAATATCTGTTTCTTTGGCATACCTTGGAAGCAGTGAGAATTCACAGCTTGCAGCAAGAGGAAGAAATTTGTTCTGTGCTCGGGGTATTCTTCAAAATCCTGCAAAGAAATGAATGAAAGGATGAAAGAACATCAAAGATTTGAAAAGGCAATACAATGGAACAAGAATGGCATACGGTCAAGGGCCAAGAATAAAAAACTTTTCACTCAGATGTAGCCATTTAAATTTTGACTGATATAAAAAACTTTCACTCACCTTATTAATCATGGTAAGTGTACATTCAAAAACTGCATCAAAGATCTGTGGTATGTCCTTGGCTATGTGGTTCTGTAAAAGAAATGTCAGTCAACATAAACCATTGTATCATAGCATTACCACATGTTGGCATCAGTTTGGGGTTGTTTATAAGAAGACTCATAGCAGGAAGAATCAAGTGGCTGGAATAGTCTACAGCATCACAGAGATCACTTTGGGCTATGCTTTTGATCCATACGTGCAATGAAACATGTGCATTCAAATTATCAATACAGCTTCCTCTGGTATGCCAGAATCACAGAAGGCGCATTAAAGGTAATGATCAAGGCCTTCAAACTCTCATAAATCATACTTCGTTTGCTTATTGTAATTGGCTAAATATCACAGATTGTTTTCATAAAAGTAGCTTCAGTTATCTGTTCTCCAATTTAGAAGAGCCTAAAAGCATTTAGAAAGCTTTGCTAGTGATCATTTTGTCTGTGTCATAACAATATAGCTATGAAAAGTTTCAACTTGTCTACTCCGAATGAGTACTTCTGGCAAGGTAAGAAAGTTCCTAAAGAATGGAAAATCATGTTCTTTTTCAAAATCAAATGAAAAACAATGAAGATAGTATAACCCTGAATCTAGTCATACTGGAAAATAGGGAATGGCTAAGAATGGACAATTACCTTAGATATGATGTTGCTACTGACATAACGTCTTGCCAAATTTGAGTGATCGCTGCATGATCTCATCAAGGAATGTAACTGTACCCCATCCAGAACTGAATCAAGGCTACACAAAGATCAGCACATGGCTTCAATGTGGAATCAAGTGTCATACCTCTAATCTATTGACAATGGTTGCCATGGTACTGAGGACCTCTGGTTCACGAGCTGCAGGAACATTCCTCTGGTAGTCGAGTAAAACAGCATCAAGCAATGGTGGAATAAAGTTTTCTGCCACCTGTTAAACAATTAGATATACTATATGAACAGTAAAATCATAAAATACTAAGTCTAAAATGTGACTGATGTGACATATAGCTCATGTTCAACCATAAACACAAAAAGCCAAGTATGTTTTATTGCATACCACATACTGAATAAATAACTGACAACACACAAAGTCTTACCCATGAACAAAATACTACAGAAGCAAAGGTTCTAAATAGTATTGGAATTATTCAAGATAACATTGCTAAGTGTGTGAACAAGTCTGCATTAGTTAATGTTTGGTCCCTCAAGTCAGTAGTCAGTATGGTTTTTTGCTTTGTCAGTAAAAACATTGTGAACAGGTTTTGCAAATAATATTTAGTTGCAAAACGAAATCTAAAATGAGAACTGGTCTATGTGAATGCAGATCTTCAGTCTGTTAGGAAAACATGGGAACTGCTGGTTTTGCTTTGCGTTTCATTACTTTAATTCATTGTTTGCAACTTCTAAACACTAATCAATTTCTTTTGATGTTTTATTAGGTCTAATTTATATGCAACTTTTACGTGATTTTAGCTCGATAATCGGAAAAGTTAAGGAGATTCTTATGAATCTTTTACACTCCACATTTGAATCATCTTTAGTTTATATTTTTTTTATAAAAAAGCTGTTTTACAATAAATAGTATCAGGACTCTCCTTGAATTATTCATGAAGTCTTGTGGCATAGGCTCTTGCGGTTGCAGAAAGAATGTCTAAAATGGACAGACTAAGGAAACGCAAAGAAATAAGCTCACACGGGTCATGTGATCAGATTCAGGAGCTAAGTAACAGCTGACACGGAGGTCATCTATGATCCCTAAAATGTTTCAAAAGCCAATGCCTGTGAACCATGCATTTGGGAGAAGTTGAACAGGGACAACCTATGACCGATTAATGGATGAATAACTAATTTCAATATGCATGCAACCAATGTCATCCTTTTCATGTTTATGCTTACCATCTGTGGATCATTGGAGCGACTGACCCAGCCTGATATCAATTTGAGTGTTTCTTTCTTCACAGTCCTCATACTGCGAATAAGTGGCTGCTTTGTAACACTCTCTCCATTTGTGGCTATAGCACTACTGATGTTCTCGCTCATCACTTTGTACACGTTCAGCATATCCAAGTAGATACGACCCAGCTAGAACAAAAAAGACAGAAATAAGTACTTCATCCAAACAAAAGCAATCACCATTGATATCAAACATTACTTTCAAGAGCAACTTATGAAGGGATATGAAATGAAACCAACCTGTACAACATACGGATGCCCTAATGCCTTGCATGCTCTAACATTCGTTTTGAGGATGTTTCCCAACTGCTTCACTGCATCAGGATCCTTGAGAACTTCAACATTCTGAAAGAATGATCATCATACTATAAGCAATCCCATCTTTTCTGTAGACAAATACAATGAGTTTATTTAAAATCCAAAGAAAAGTACACTATTTGGCAAAGAACTGCTAACGGCTAAGTACAAGTAAGCTCAATTTTACAGAGAATGTGAAGGTATTTGGCAAGTACTCGTTCACCTTTACCACAGATAAAAAAAAATCTTTTGAATTTAAGAAATGCTTTATATGTGACACTCCTGTTATCTGTCCAATGTGACCTTTTTTATAGTTGTTTTTTTATAGACAATATCTACTCCTTTCAGTCATGTCCGAGATAAAAATAAAATGAACAGTGCTTAGGGCAGACAATGCAGCACGTCACAAGCTCATACTTGGTCCTGGTAAGCTAAATGGTGTGGCCCAAATAACTTACCTGAGTGGCCTGATTGATGATTCCATCCCATACTTGGTTGGGTAGGAGACTGTAGCGTTCAATCAGGTGCTCCTGAGAAACCTGGTCCGTCTGTGCACTGATCATTAGACCAACTGCCTCATAGAATGTATGTACCTGTGAACAGATGAACACAGTCAGAATTCAACACATTGAAACTGCACACATAAGTCACACATTCAGGTGTCTTAAACTCTCGTTCGTACTTTACTTTTGAAACAGTGCTGAACATATGCATAAATACGTTTACCTATTTGCCAAGATACACAACATATAAAATACCAGTGTAGTTGTGCCTGCTATTTGTCGGTCGACCATAACTACAAACAATTTCATTGACATCCAGCGTCAAGAACTAATTGTTTAAGTCCACTAGTCCTTATGATACCTTAACTATGGGGCAGTTTGGCAAGGACTACTGCCAGTTTCTAACACTGACATCTGAGTACTGTGTGATAATATGTCAGGACAACTCACCTGTTGAGGCTGTAGATCACAGATGATGGTGTTGATTCCATTTAGTATTTCCTCAATGAAAGGCATTACCTCCCCAACTTGCACTTGAACAAAGTGACGCCGGCATTTCTGGGCTATTTTGATAAACGTATCACAGGCCATATCTTGTACACCATCATGAGTTTCTGTAATAAAATCACAAAATAGCAAAAAATAAATAAATGTAAGTTCTATATTTTAATACGAAGCATGGATAAACTAATCATGATGATGGAAATGTTCCTGCTAGTGAACTGATTCTTGTCAGGAACATAAATGTTCCCTCTTATTTGAAGAACTGCATTAATTCATTCCTACAGATGTTAAAACATTTAGCAGATGTAATATCCTGTTACTGCTGAGTACATGATGACATATTTAAAAGTAATATATTTCTCGATGTAATCAAGTCTGCCGGTTAAGAGTTCCATGGGAAAATGAAAACAAACACTTTGCCTTCTAAACTGTCCATATATTTTACAGAATGATGGAGCCTATACCAAAGAACCTTACCATGCATGAATTCAAACAGCTTGTTGACAACAGTCTTGAGGAACCTCCAATGTGCTCTCAGAAAGCGTGGATACTGCCCAACCACATACATGATGTTGGAGGCAACTATTGCCTTATTATCCTTGCCTCGCTTCTGTTCACACAAACCTAACAAATCCTGAAAAGTACATTTCAGTGTTCAGTTAAATAAGTAAAAATGATATCTGGCTTTTTCAATGAGGTGCGACACGTAATTGATTGCTTACAGTATTATATTGTAGTGTTCTTACATTAATGTCCAAACAAAATGTACATCAACAAAGGAAAGGAATCCACATCACAATGATGAAAAGGATAATTTGACACTGTCACCCAACATGAGAACAGCTGTCACCAGTGGCAACTAATGTCTAACAAAGAAGTTTAGCATATAAATGACACACATAAATCAAGAACAAATGATTGGACAATTCAGTTGACCTTCATACAATAAAATCACTTACTTTGATTACAGTGACTAGGAATCTCTTTTCATCATCTTCATGCATGGCCCCACTGATAGATCCAATTGCCCAACATAACTGTAGCAGAGCATTATACAAAGGGTTATCACACTGAACTCTGACACATAAATCAGTCAAGTTGAAGCATGTTTGAGCTGTTACTTGCGTAGTTAATAACGAAGGAGAACTGAATAAATGAAAGAACATATTGGAACTGCATGCCTCGTGATACTGATTTCATGAACAATTATCTTGAAGTATATATATTTCAAAGATTTATTTATGTTTTACTTAATGTAACTTTAATACACTTAATAAAACTGAAACAAACAAGTCTCTCTTTCATGTTTTCTCACCGTGTTGAGATTTTTCCATGACCACTCCGTCCCATTAACTTGATTGTGCAGTTTCTCTGTCATGATATTTTCTGTATCTGTGTAGTCCAAATGTGTGAGGTATACTGAAACAAATCAACCATTTCATCAGTTACAGTTATGTGGAAGTTTGTTACAAAACACTATAATTGAAATGCCTGCACAGGATCCAACCTTCATGGCACATGAAGATTATCTTACCTAGTGTTTCTCGCATGTTCTTGTACAGGTTGATAGAATCTGTGTCCTTCATGAACTCTCGGACCACCTCTCCCTGCTCATTCTCTACCACTAGGACCTCCTCTGGCTTAGCCATCCGAGATATCATCACCAAACGAACCTGGAAGTAAACAGTTTCAATAAAGTCAGGCCTTTATAGGGGGAATCTTCTGTACTCATTACAGGACAGAATAAGGTGTGTCCAATCAGGTATTTCCATGAAACAGACAGTTTTCATTTTTGATGCAAGTGATGGGTATTGGCCTGACTTTCGTATTGTTATTGCTTTCAATGATAATTCATGTATTGCCATTTGTACCACAATATATTGCATGCATTCATTTATCTGTAATTAGTCATGAACCGGAACAAAAATAACCCACCATTGGGGAAAGCTACCGCCGTAGAACACAGTTTATAGAATATATAGCACTAGGCCTCTCTAAGATCTGACCAATAGTGATGTTAGAAAAATTCAAATTTGTTCCTTCAAAGGATATTGTACAAACCTCTGACAACACTGGATTGTACAGCTGCCTTCTTACAGGCATCTCGGTGTGAGTTTTGCCAATGATTAATGGTGACGTGCTGGCAGAGAACGGAGACTCTCTGTACAACTCGGCTGCCAGGGAGTTCCAGTACTCCAGACAAATCTTGAAGATTTCCACTTCCTCAACTTCAGATATCCGTATCAAATAATGAAGGGACTGTAAACAAACAGGTCAAACAGTGCTAATTGAGTTCTTTACCAAATACTGTAGTGCTTCTGGTTTTCAGTTTAACATTACTACTATTGACAAGAAATTCTAACTGTAATTCTGGTATTGAGACTGACAGATAGTATCCAGATAGCAATTGATATATGTGAAGAGAGAGCATTTCACCTACCTCCATGAGAAGCTGGTGCAGTTCTGGTTTCTTCTCCACTAACTGAGCATGCTCTTTAAGATATGTACACAGGAACAGACTCAGATTCTGGATGAAGTTTTGCTCATCATCAGTGCCTCGTTGGTAGGCATCTCTGATGTTGGTTTCAACAGGAAGCATCTGGAAGAGAGGGAGTGAGAGTGAATGAGTATAACTTTACATCGCTTTTAGCAATATTCCAGCAATATCACGGCAGGGGACACCAGAAATGGGCTTCACACATTGTACCCATGTAGGGAATCTAACCCGTCCCTTAAGCGTGACGAGTGAACACTTTAACCTCTAGGCTAGCTAGCCCACTGCCCCGCATCTAGAAAAAGACAACTAGCTATGATAAAAAGGTCCTTCTGACAGACTGCTAAAAGTTGAATCAATCATTTGGTTCTAAGTTATTGTCTGATGAAGAGGCCACATGACTCCCTAATAATAACATGCGTGTAAATATACACAAACATAGAGGTTATCACGCAAGTGTGTTTGGGGATGGTAAATATCCTGCATTAGGAATAAACATTGTGTTAAGGCGAGCTAAATACATAGTGTTTATTCCTAATACAGGATATTTACCATCCCCAAACACACAAGTGTGATAACCTCTTTATCATATATTGTCATTCTTTAATTCTGTGCTTTAAAATCGCTTTCCCTCTCTCACAAATATTACCGAAACATTGGGAGTTTTCTTGGAATGGGCGCATTAATATTTATTACGTCACAGTGTAAGTGATCTGTCAGTCGGACAGTGACAGTAGCCAATATAGTTCCAACTGAAATCTGTTTCTTATACAGTGGCGAAGCAACATATACGCAAAACAACAGTTGTTTTTAATTGCCTTTCGCAGCAATCCAGCGGTCTGTCCGCTAGAGTAACTGCCCGTTGTCAAAGGGAAGCTACTCTAACCCTAGTCTATGAGACGTAGCGGCTACTGTCAGACGTTGTTGACAGTCGGTCTGTCCTGTTATAACGTTAAGAAGTGTAGTCAGATGTACACACAGCGACAAAACGAAACAAGGTAACAATTCAAACATATTTCAGCAAAATCCAACTATTTAAAATTGTGGAGAAGGTTTTAAGCCGCAGAGGTCTACAAGCACAGATATGGCTACTGATCCCGCTTGGCTAGGCCTTGTGTCCTCGCAAAATTGTTTTGAAATTTATATCTCCAAAGTTACCAAAACTTGCCTTAGCTACGTCAACAGTTAAGACACTGATTTTCACTATATCAGACTGATCGCGAGGGCGACGCCATGTTTGTTTATAAACAGTGAAAGTAATCCTACTTGACCTTTGATATTTGCAAATCTATCCGCATATGACCCCAACGGACATCGTTTTTATCTGTTGGCTTTATCCTGCCGAGAAACCTACTCATTATATGATAAATACAATTCTTTTCAATATTAAATGAAACAAAACTTCTGAGCGCACTTATTTTAATGAACTGATGTTGGGGTATGATACTGATGTGTCAAGTTGATACATACATTGATACTAGCCATGCAAACCTTTGCAAGGGACAATACATGAAAGTTCCACTTATACATTTTTTAACAGTCATACATTCGTTTTGGCGAAAGAGAATTATAGATGTACAACATATTTTTTTTTGTTCAAACAGCATCATACCCATGTATATAAAAAAATATTTACCTTTACAAAAAGTAAAAACTAAAAATTGTTAAAAGTTAAAGAACACTACAGAGTCCTGGGGACACATTTCAAATATATGCCTGTTACATAATCGCAATGGCTGTTAATTCTTTCAACACCAGTCAACCAGAAGTGCTTACTGCTGGGACACCGATTTCCCAGAGACTTGTGTGTGATCAAAGAAAATATCTGCTTGAAAAATATCTTTGCTACTACATGTTATATACCATTTGGAATGATTCATAAATATGAAAGTTATGTTTATCACATAAAAGAATTATAAATAGTATCTGTCATCACCCATTTCCCGGCTGTCCGCTCAGTAACATGAAGAAATACCCATTTTCGAGGCTTTGTATGAATAACACGTTTGTCGAAGACTGGCATGACACGTTGCTAGAAAGCTTATTCCTTCATCAAAAAGCTTGTAACATCACCTGGAGTTTTTTCGTAGTTACAACATGCGATTTCACTGGAAATATTTTTGTATCTAATGACTCTTTCTTGCCGAAATCTGCTACAAGGTTCGTGATTTGTCAAATTTGAGCATGTGACCTCAGGCAGCCAATCAAATTACATCTGTGGTACTGCCTTGTGTATATTATGAATTTCAGAAGTTGACGAAAGATTTTCGTTAAATCGTATTATTCTGAACATTTTAAGCAGGAAATGACGATATACCGTATATCGCTGTGTATAAGGCGACCCCACGTATAAGACGACCCCCCTGTACACGCCTTAAAAATCAACCCAAAATCCTATACTCCGTGTATAAGGCGACCTGGAATGAAACACATCACAAGTCTGACTGATATACCGGTAGAAGATTTAACGCGCTCTTGCCGACTGTAGCGTATTTCGCACACGGACATCACAAATTAGTTAGTTAGTTACTTTGGAGATTGAATGTGCGCTTTCCGACTGATGCGTATTTCGCACACATCACAAGTGCGCACACAAACCTTATATATGCAATGAAAATATGTTTATCTTGCGTTGTTTTTTTTTCTACAATGATAGGTCGCGTGTGTAACTCCGGCACACGTCGCCATTTTGTGTTTACACGGTACGACACCAAATTGGTGCCCGTAAAATAAAATTCATTTATGAAGTAATAACATATAAGAGACAATGGTGAGTAATTTAATCGCCAATTAACTATGTTGTAACTAACTAGGCTTATGTTTGCTTCACATTCAGCGTTTTTATTCCACAATCACTTGTACACACCGTCTCCAACACTTGTTAATACAACTGTAAAAACAGCGGGAATTGATTTCAGCTTCACCGGTTATCACATGTTAGGTCACATGTGCAATATGCAAATGATTACCGGTACTTCCGGCTCTCTACTCACGGATGTTGATTGTTTTACCGTGTCAGCTGGTTTGACAATCTGCATCGAGGAGAGGGTCATTTCAACTTTATTTGCAGAAATTATTAAACTTTATTCAAGGAAAAGAGATACAAATCATGTTTATGTATGGAAATAGTTATTTGAACAGTTATTTAGGACGAAATGCGAAGTTTTATTGTCAAATGCTGGGCTGGCTATCGGACGCCGGTTGACATCGCCAGTGGAAAAAAATGTGAGATCTTCGACTCCGTGTATAAGACGACCCCCCTTCTTAGCCCCCTCATTTTAGGTACGAAAAACTCGCCTTATACACAGCGATATACGGTATATTAAAAATAAGGAACTTAGTGAATGTATCGTGCTAGGTTACGAGATGTGATGAAGATTTTTCATGCATATATTTTTGCATTAAACATCGTGTCCGAGCTGAGAATTCAAGGCTTCGAAAGATGTCATTTGACTTACATTACATGCAATCGCGCGGAAAGATGGAAATAATAACTTAGATGTAAGTTTGACAACTTTTAGATAAATATTTGTTGGTTTTATTCATTACTTTGTATAAATTAATAACATATGTAAAGATTTGCTTGAAACGTCTATTGCTCTTTGACATGTTCGATGTGGACCCATTGTCAAAGTGTGTGTCCTAGAATTTTATTTTCAATAACATTGCAGGAAACAGTGATTAATTTTTTAATATATCGATAAATAAGAAATGATAAATTGTATTTCAGACATTATTTAATGTGAAAGATTTAATAAATGAATGATATGACAGGTAGGTTCATAAAAATATATACTATTTTGACGTGACTACAGCTTGGCCAGTAAACCGGCCTACGGTGTCTGGGGACACGATGCTTCCTGGGTAATTGAGTCAGGACCATCCAGTCAGCAACAATCAATGCCATCAGCGTATGATAACACACAATCAACAAAGTCACCCAACCAGAATATCCAATTCATTAAGTGGATCTTATGCATGTTATGATCATCACGTTACTGGTGACCAATTCTAATCTGGAATTTTCGCAGGGCTGTAAGGAATTTTGACCCAATCTTTGAAAAGTGTATACTGAGTTGACGTAACTTTTATAAAAAAAAATCCTTGCATACCTGTTTCAGTTGATTCATAGCAAGTGTGAAGAGCTGTTGAAACTGCTCATCGTAGATCTGAGCAACCTGCACCCCAGCTGTAAAGGAAAAAAATAATTAATCTCAAGCACATCCACATTAGCATATATTTTTATTTCTTTAATATATATATTTTTCATTTCCTAAATAGCACAGCTATATTTTATAACGTATGATAACCATTTTTCTTCTAACTAACGACCCTTGAAGATCTGGATCTGGGTTAGAATAGGTCTTCAGAAACCCATGCTTGCCATAAAAGGCAACTATGCTTGTTGTAAGAGGCTTCTAATAGGATCAGGTGATCAGACTCACAGACTTGGTTGATGCATGTCATGTCCCAACTGCACGGATCGATGCTCATGCTGTCAATCACTGGATTGTCTAGTCCAGACTCGATTATTTACAGACTGCCATCATATAGCTATGTGGAGTGTGGCATTAAATAACAAACAAACAAATCTAACTTAAAATAAATCGACATTGTAGAAGTTACTTGTCAGCAGCTAATTCTGGACAAATAGCTTACATAAGTTATCTACATTTTAGGACAAAACAAGTAGACCCCGTAGATTTCTACTGTCACAGACAAATGGACTAGTGACCATGTCTATCCCTGCATAATAAACATTTCAACTCCAGGAAAACCTCTCACAACCAGTACATACCTATTTCTGTTAAGCACTTCATAGTTACATTCCGGAACATAGGCACGTTTAAGAACTGAAATTGGAAGGTAATCATGTCTTTCAATTCAATGACATTTACATAACATGTCAAGATTGAAGCCAATCCAAATGTCAAGACTCTACAACTTAAGATATGTGACCAACTATGAGACGAGGGACCTTATGCGTGAAAAATCAGTTTGATTCTTTTTTTCTTTAAACTAGAGTATCTTAGGACAAATTCATAAGTTTCAGTTCCTATTGATTACAGAGATATATGGCATCAAACATTTGGACTCGTTTTCTGTAAAGTCCTATTTTCAGACCTATGACTGTTCATGTATTTCAGTAAACTATGTTTATAACGAACACGCTTATAACGAACTGACGGTTATAACATACTGGGTTGTTTTTTTGTCCTGGGCATCTGCTGTATATATCCTGTATACATGCTTATAATCAACTATGGTTATAACAAAACTAAAATTAGTGGTCCCTTAGTTCCGTATAACCCTAGTTACAAACTAACAAGAGAAAAATGCGACTTTTTTTCCCAGTCTGCACACATGGTGATTTTTTTATACAGAAGTAAGTTAAGGTCAAACATCTTTCTTTATGACACCACAGCACAATTGTATCCTAGCACCCATAAGGTCCCTTTTCTCCTGGTCGGTCACATATACACAAATCTACAATGGTAGCAATTCAAAGAGTGATTACTAATTTTCCTGAACTCGTAGTAACTCTATTACATAAAAACTCTCTTATTAAGTTCATCAATGTTTACAAATTATAGAACTGTTAATGTAGTACTGTATTCGACGTAATAAGCGCCCTGCTCTAATAAGCGCCCACGGCGATATTTGCCAATATATTGGCTAGTGAACAATCTCAATAAGCACCCCTTCCAATTGGTTTACGTACACAATTGGTTTACGTACACAAGACTTATTTATTAGTGTATAATACGCACTTGTATGTTATATGCACCCATAATTATGGGCAATTAAATCCTGGAAAAATATATCTGTCTTATATATACATTTCAGGCTGTCAGCATAAACCACGAAATTTATGATCTTTCAACTCAAAATATTATTCTAATAAGAGCCCCTATTTCTTATTACGTCGATTACGGTATTTACAATTATATTTTTTCATTGGTTGACAACTTATCAGATTTTCAAAGGAAACTACCGGCAAATGCCAACATCTGACGGTCTTTCTGCTAGGCCATTCCAAAACTCGACCTCGGTGAAAGTCACTGAAGTAAACACAGAAATGCTAAGCAATGCAGGACCTAGTGTCGTGCGCCCCCGTACAAGAAAATGTAGTTTTGTTATGAGTCATATTTTTGTTTACTTTGCAGTTTATTTCAATACATCCATATAATTAGACAGTTACTAAAGGTACAATGGAAATGCAGTGATGATTTACATAAAAAGAAAATATAACTGGCATTCTAAATGTATAAAACGTGTACTCTAGGGTTTCTATTTTAATTGGGTGATAACATTTTTCATTGGGTAACCAATATTATTTCACTCATCCATTCATCACTCTTTGGTTTTTCCCAAAATAAGTGAACATTTTAAGATTTAAAAAAAATATAAATGAAATAATGTTTTAGATGTATAGAACTGTTCTAAATATATCGGCTTGACTCAGAAAGTAAATTAGCTTATAATATAATTGTGTTTTGGAAATTAGCTCTGCTGTACGCATGATACAAAATCTTCACTGGGTATTTATGCATGCTGGTTTTATACATTTGAGTTTTTCATTTAATGCATGTGTTTTTGTACGCAAGATGATTGAAAGTAATTGGGTTTTGAGTATTTTGGGGGTTTATTTTACGCAAAAATGCAGCTTATCTGTAGCTCTGTTCAGATGATCCCGCTTATCCTAACTTCCGGCTCTCTACTGCTGGATACAGATTTTTTGTTTCACCGGGTCAGCTGGCTCAGCATTCCAATAGATCGAGGCATACTCATGTAAACTTTATTTTTCAAAAAAAACATAATTACTGTATGAATAAATTTATCATTGAGAAAAATCTTTCTAGAAGTGTTATTTTGTAGAAAAAATGAACTTTTACTGTCAAATGTCTGTGCCAGGCTTGCTTTCAAATGCCAGTTGATATCGTGTTGTAGACAGCACTATACTGAATGTTTATCCAAAGTAAAAACCAAATGAATGTTTCTAACTAAACATGCTACACTGATGCAAAATATCTGATCCTTAAAAAAACCCAAACTGATTTCTTCCTATATAAAAAGAAACTACTATACTTATTTTGTACAGTACAGTTGTGCCTCGTTTACGGACACTTGCGTCATTTCACAATTCGTCCGTATAAACAAATTTCTGTATAACTGAAACCAGCTTCTTACTGGAAGAGTTACTTCCCTTCAATTATGCAACTCATGACATGACAGAATGTCGATTTTCCTATGGTATGTCCAAATTCAGTGCAATAATGCTTACTGATGGTTTCTAAACTTGCTGACGAGCATTTTTCCTTAAACAGACAAATTTCCCTTTTTTTCGCATGCTGTAACTGCGTGTCGCTTACGGTTTGCTGGTTGACAGGCCATACTTACACAACTTTGACCTCTGACCTCCACAGACACCATATTTATCGAAGGGGATTACATGTACACTAAACAAGCCCGTCTCAAACGTAACTCAGTGTCACCAGCGGAAGTGTATTGTCCGGATAAGTGAGCCAATTCTGTGTGCATTTCAGTGTTTTGTGTATGAAAATGACCGTCCGGTTCCGGAAACTGAATTTCCGTATATACGGGTAAATTTATATAGTTATTATTTCGTTTTGAATGAAAATCGTCCGGGAACCGAGGTTTCCGGATATCTGAAGTCTGTATAAGCTGGGCACGACTGTAGTAAGTGGATACACAAGGATTGATAGGTTTAAAGTTCAGGTTAGATACTGTAAAAATATTCCATAAATGTGTACACTGAGGAGTACATTATTACATCATTATTATTTATCATTTCAGTTCTGCAAAGGTGAATCATATTTATCCAATAACAGGACCAAACAAGAGTCATCAGATAGTGACAAACCTAGTTTGTGCATGCAGTTTCAAGAAAGAGTACATATTAGTTTTAGAGATATGGTCCGGACAAACACACCACTATGAACAAGGAAACAATGTTGTTTTTGAAAAGGGATAGAGAGACTAGGTGTTGACTATATCTCCAAAGACATCATATGCCAGGGGGTAAAGAGAAGATAATAAACCATGCACCTACTACGTCCTGCCAAGTCATGTGATTCTGCCATGTTAACATAATACCTCATGCAATAATAGTTGAAAGCAGGAATATTGATAAATGTAGCATCCCGCACACCCAAAAAAGCAAAACTTGAAGGAATTGTGCACATCTGGTATTGCCTGAAATACCTGCCATACTGTGAATAACATTACAGGCTCAGCATCCACATTCAAATACAAAACACTTCCCACATATTGTCACGTTATTCAGTTTTTTCGGCATAGTCAAAATGACATTATTAATACAAGGCAGCCAACATGCATCACATCCAATCAAATAAATTAAAACCTTAAAATACTACTCATTAATGATTGACTTTTACAAAATGTATCCTTTACCTGTGGTTAAATGATTTGAAGAAATATAGTATGGATAGGGGTAAGTACAAGAACAAAGAGTTACGTCCCTTCATTTAAGTTGAACAGTTCTGGATATATTATGATGGAGTTGGCTATTTGGACCTCATTGAGAGGATGTTCAGAACTTCCAACAAGTGTTTTTCAAAATAAAAATGTTTATTCCCATCCAACTGATTCTAAATTGTGTGTGCTTTATATTGGATATAAATATAGTTCTGAACACATTTACTTTTGATTTCAATAATATAATGCCCAGAGCTAAGGTTTCAGAGAGGATGCTCAAAACTGACCAGACAGACAGATACAAGGTAACAACAATAAATCGGCTGATCCTCGACCAGTGATTAGATAGAAAGGCAAGGTATTGATATGAAATTTAAAATACAAACCTTATAAATTAAAGTAGTGATCAGTTTTGTCTCAAATATGTATCCTAATGGGATCCAGTTGAGAAACCGAAGTAACGTCTCTAAGGTGGAACCTACAAGTGGTGCATTTTGGGAGTTGTCCTGCAAAGCAAAATCAGGTTTTATTATAGATGACCATAGTTTAATATTGAAAAACATTAGTAAGTACTGGCACATTACTTCTGAAAGCTGAATGACCAAATGTTTGGAGCAGTTTGCTTTGGCATTGCTAACCATGTCACTGAAATGTGTTACAGTTGACAAGATCAGTAGACTAACAGCTGTAGAATCAATCTTGAACCTGTACCAGCACACAAAAAGACTATCAAGTCTCAAATTCTTTTGTTGTTGAATGCAGCAGCAAATATTCAAGCTATATGATGGTGGACTGCAAATAATCGAGTCTGGACCAGACAATCCAGTGGTTGACATCATAAGCATCGATCCACGCTATTGGTATATGATGACATGCATAAACAAGTCAGCGAGCATGACCACCCGATCCTGTCGGTCGCCTCTTTCGACAAGTATAGTTGCTTTTTACGTCAAATATGGTTTGCTGGAGACCTATTCTACCCCAGATCTTCATGGGTCTTCTATTACTTCATTAGTATTCACTGCAAATGGCGGCATGATGTGACCAAATGCAACATTTATTCACTCCCAAGAAATAGGAAACAGCTCTCAAGATACCTTTTACATTAGATTTCATGGGGGCCCAGGTAAGAATAGTTCCACTGCACTCTCTATTGCTTGTCATAAGAGGCATTTAAATTGGATAGGGTGGTGCCTAAGATGATTTAGTGTCCTTGTACCCATATGGCATTGAATATATACTGGTTTGTCCCAACTATTAAGAGGTTGCCATGTTACAGCTGAAATATTTCTGACTGTGTGGTTAAGAACCAAACAAATCTTTAACCGAGAAGTTCAATGAAACTGAAACTTTCTTCAACCTTTTGACAACAAGAGCCACCAGGAGATGACATATCCCCCCGTTCTGGTGCAACTTGGAAATGGAGTTTGGCTACTTTTACCCACTTTGGGTTCACTGCCATTGGATACCTTCAGTTCAATGAATAAAATAATAATGCTGTTCAGCATTTTTCGACATCCCAAATCAGCACAAGACACTAATTCACTAGTAGGCTCCGACTACATGACCAATGATCAAGTGGATAGTGGCATTATTGATGGATGAAACGAGACACCCATAACTGTTCTTGATACGCTGTTCTAGGTACAAAGAATATTACTGTGTCCCTCAGGATGCAGTTTGTCCATTTTTATCAACATTTGTGCATTGCGTGAAACCTGGTATAAGTATTAACTATACAGAATTAGAAATACTTGCATCATAGCAAGATTAATGGTTGCCACGCTCTATAACAAGTGGACATCTTGGAATTCCCAGAAACCACTACATTTTTTGTTTTCATGTATCAAGATGGTGATAGGGATATTGTACTTACCATTACAAATTGACAGAGCTGGAAGATTTGTGAGAATTCACTACACATGGTATCTTTCAAATGTTTAGCTTTGGCCTGTGTCATTTGCCCACTTGAGAAGTCAAACACTTCCTCACTGAAGCAAAGATAAAGAAACTTGTTAATACAGTCACCTACTTTCAAGCTCTTACTAGTGACAATACTTGACGATTTACATGAACATCTCCAGAAACAATGTGTAAAATAAAAGATTTTTTAGCAAATAAAAGTGCTGATAAAAAAATGTTCATGGTAAAATTATTTCAGACATAATTAGTATTGCAAATAGCTCCTCTTCACTTGCCTTAATAATTTCAATATGGTCATGTTGTTCTGACAAAGAGACTCATTTGTCTTACTTGCACCAACAATATCACTGATAAATGATGGCCAGTTTCGTGGCCATTCATATTTGAGAATCTGAAAAGACAAAAACAATATTGTAAGTATCTTTATCGTTCTTATCATGCATATATTATCTTCAGCGGTAGAAACGAACATTGTTAGTTCACTAGTCCTAATAATGATAACATATAGCAAAACCCTTAAAAATGGAAAATTTCTACTAGTCCTTATGATACCTTAACCATTGGGCAGTTTGGCAAGGACTACAGGACTAGTGCCAATTTCTAACACTGATCTTGATAGGAACACTTTGGGACATGAAAAGTCTGGCTGGCATTTGTTGAGATGTGTCGTTATTACTGTAACTGAAGACAAAGAAGTGCTCTATCTATTCACAATTTGGGAGAATGCACAGCCCAATGAAGAGGAAGACAGGACATTCTAAATGGCTTTAGATACAGATTAAATAGTACGAGACTGGCATGTGTCCACTGGAGATGTGTAGATACAGGTTGTCTGGTAAATGTACAACAGTTGTCAAATTTGTTAGAAACCTGACTACACACAACCACCCAGCAGTAGACCAGACCACATCCAGATTCCTGAACAGTCTCTGAGCGCATCCAGGGTCTAACAACTGCCGTCCCGGTCATATACACTGAGGAACTAGCTAAATGTAAATAGAGGCGTGAAATCCCCTTTGGAACTCATGGATGCTACAGAACATTCAGTAAAACTTGGTTGAACTGACATATTGTTCATCTACTGCTACAGTACAGAAGTCTTATAAGTAAAAGAATATTGCTTGTTGACTACACACTGATGTGTTATATTTGGTCATTGCATATAATATATATATTCAACTCTTACAGGGGCTTGTCTACTATGTTTCTGAAGGAGTCAGCTTGTTACACCTCTAAATTCTAGTGCATAAATTTGTTTTGGTAACCCTGTAGATGAGAGTGGACGTCCCCAAGTAGTGTGATGATGGGAAATCTACATACACAGATATTAGCTTAATACTCTTCATTTGAATGACAAGTGAACCACCACTAACAGCATCTGCTAAACCATGCATTTAATGCAAGTAAATATGAATTAAAACCAATCTGATGTAAAAAAAAGAAGGTTCTTTTACTCCGATGCACCTCTCCATGAAGATCTGACAAAAACCCTCCATTGCAATCAGTGTCAAGACTTCTAAATTCTTGACACAAGTGAACAAACATGAACAGAAAATTTGGTACCTGCATATTGCAATGTACAATAACAGGCAGTTCCAATTAGAAATTGAATATTATACACCCTGTTGTTTCAGGTCACCATGGCATCTACTCCTGAAACAGTGTGTACTAAGGTATATTTATATTGTGTAGGTTTTCTTTTGTTAAGATTTTTATTTCGGAAAAAGGACATAAAAGAATTAAGCCTAATAGATCTAGAAAACTGAATCAAATTTCCAGGGTTTACCTTACATGTCATGTGACCTCTGTCAGCTCTTCATGCAGAGATAGTTGTATCCGAGGGAAAAAATCTCATTTAATTGAAATTGGAATTAAACTGCCCTAAGCAGAAAATTAAATTCTTGTAAACCATTACCTGGACTAGAATCATGTTAAGTTTTCCAAGGTAAACCTTTTCCCTCTCCAAAGATGAACTCTCTGATGAAGTCTTAATGATAAGTCCAACGATATATTTCTTGATGCCTGAAAAGGGAATGAGAACTTACTAACAAGGAGCGAACAATCTCACCAACATGAACAAAAATACCAAAAACACCATTTTAATTACTTTTTACAGTGTGAAAAGAATTCCATGCAGAATCAAGTACAAAACAATTTACAAACCTTCACACTGTGGACGAGGTAGGACCTTCCATCTGGTTTTGATAACATTCTCCAGGATCTGAAGAGCATAGTATTTGGTCTGTTGGTTACTGGAAAACTCCAATATTGTGTCTACCCTTGTCCAGGCATCTGGATGCTCTTTCAGCTCTGTAAGAACCTTCTGTGCCATCTGCTGTTGCTTCAGAAGAAAATAGGGTACAAATGTTGAAGTCAAATACATTCTAAGTTCATAACATGATTTTTTTCTCACCAGAAAATACACACATCAAAATCAAACTTGGCACTCCATCTCTTCCATTAGTAAGGAAACTGTTCACTAAATATGAATTGAAAAGAATCCATGCAGTAGTCTTAAAATTATAGGTCACACAAATGTTTAAGGAAGAGAATGAAAAAAGCTGTATTTTTTTATAGAAAATCCAAAAGTTGAAATCAAATTTTGCACTGCATCTCTCCAATAGTTATAAAAAGTGTTCACCAAGTTTGAAAAGAATCTATATGGTAGTTCTTGAGTTATAAGTCTAACAGAAAAATGTCCTCGGCATGACAGACGGAATTCCTTGGTATAACTATATACGCCACCCTTTTAAGCAAGAGAAATTCTGTGCTAAGTTGGTGATGTTTGCTGTTTAACCCAACATTCAGCAATATTCCAGCTACATGACGGCGGCCTGTAAATAATCGCGTCTGGACCAGACAATCCAGTGACTGACATCATGAGCATTAATCTATGCAATTGGGATCTGATGACATGCTTCAACTAAGTCAGCGAGCCTCTACCTCGGATCTTCACAGGTGAGATGGTAAAAAGAGAGATGAAGATGGTTATGTCACCACAGAAACGAATGTATGGTTGCGTTGAGTAAAGCATACTTCTCGTATTAGAATATAATACACCGGAAATCATTTGGTGAGTAAATGCTCTGGAAACTAAAATGAAACATCAAACCCATATGACACATATGTCTGTAAAATTTGTGAGCAGTAGCCTTCAACTACTGACTGAAGATTTTGACAGGTTCACCTGTGAACGGACAAGTGTATGTTTCCACAACCCAGGATCAATGATACCTTTGTAACAATATCTGTTCTTGGCTGAAAGGCTTGGATTCAAAACTACAATCAACAGGAAATCATATCTACCTGGGGACCATCCCCTGCATACATGCAGGCAACAACATTGTCAAGCAGCTGTATGTCGAGCTTCTGATTGAAGTCGAGCAACTTGGCTGCCTGTTCAGTCAAGGTGCTCATGACCATCTGGACAGGCTTGGTTACATCGACTCTCACTAAATCTGGGCTACCCAACTACGGCGGGAAAAGGTGAATTAACCTGCAAAAAGAGTAACACCTTGTTAGCAAACTTAGCACTTTATAAACATGATAAATCATTCCAAATTGGAATTGTATTCAATGTTGGTAGTCCAACCAACCTCTTATTCATTTGCCTAACATTTGAACAGTAACATGACTGAAAAAATAGATGTAGGGTTTGATGGATACTGCAACGTCATTATAATTTTGCATGATAATAATCCCTCCTATGGAATGCGGTCCGTTGATAAAGATGCCGTGTGTGACTTGCGAATGATGAATTGTCTACAAGATGACTGTATTTTTGGTAATGTTAAGGTATACACACTACTAGTAGCTATTTGAGTTAGCAAAACATTTCGGGTTAACTTCTACAGATACATGAAAATACAAGCCTTGCTCAGCTGAAGACGCATTGAGATTTTCTAAAGCTATTGATCGCTAGTTAGCACAAGCTTGATAATAATTGCCATACAGCATGTCTGGATACAGATCTATCTGTAAAAACAGTAACTAATGACCACCTAATGGTCCAACATACCCTGTCAAATTGTCATATTGGGCCTAATCTTCTTTGCGTTCCGAACACGTGTGTGGAAAGGAACAAAATTTTCTGACACTGCTGTGTCAGCCCACAGTTCGCAGCAAAGTCAGGATAATACCTTAACACATAACATTCTAGACTTAACACCTCGTAAATTTGTATTTATTGAGATGTGACTTGACAGTGTCTTGATGTTTAACCGACAAAAAACACACACCATCTAACAATGAACACGAGTCGAAAAGCATTCGTAGAAACAGCTGACTTTTCAACATCACGCAATTATCGGACAAAGGCTACTACATTTATCAATCGCAAGGTTATTTTTTGCTGTTGCTCTCTAAATAATTTACACATTCATGTTAAGAAGTAACTACATTCTCCATGGTAAGCAATCACCATACAAAAAGGGCGCGTAATGCACCGAGATCACATGACATACAATCGTGGTTGCCTATGACTTTGAATCCCACTTCCGTTGTTTACATGTTTTAAAATGGCGGCCTCCATGCCGGCGTGTAGACAATTTTCACAACGTTACTCTTACCTTTTAGCATGCACATTAACCCCAAACCAAAGTCCTTTACCTATATCATTCGTGGTATATACCTTAACAGTTTGTCGAACCCGTACCAGTCTTCTGTGCTATGAAAACTCCCAAAGTTGTAAACCGGTTGAAACTGGTAGATGTTCACCATATCCGCTTTTACTCGTGTCTTTCCGTATAGGTTGAACTATTACATTTCATAAACAATATTGATATAACTGATATAATATATGTTCTCGTGTTCACATATTGTCAAATGCACGTTTCTATCTGAAATCAAACTCTTAAAAGAATAACTTGATATACATATTAATTCTTCGGGTAATTCCGTCATTCTGAAAGAAAGTAAGGTGTATTCTGATTGGTTGTTTCATGATGTCGTCAACAAAATATCAAAACGGTTCCATTGACAGTTTAGTTTGCGACTGGTAACACAATAAGTACGCAACCACTCTAATGTTGACAAATTTGTATTTCCAAGTACAGATATGATTGTTTACATTCATAAATATATGCAACATTCACATGTGTTTTGGGAAAATTTTGTTCCTTTGGCCAATCGGTATCGTTTTAACAAACGCCATCGATGTGTAGGAAGTGATTGGAACTTCTTTCAGAAGATGACCCAATTTTTAAATAGTTCTGCATGAGTATTTGTATTAAGAGGATAAAACGTTACATGGTATCCACACTATCATGATTCTAACCTTTTAAAACTCTCTCTATGTTTCCACGGTAGCTGCAAAACTGATTTGGTACTTTTCATTGACTGGTAACTGTATTCTTACGCAATGAAGGTAGGATGGAAAGTGCGAAGAGTAAGATTACAACCCATAATATTTCATTTATTTCCGCGTTGATTATCAGTGGTCAAAACTGTTTTGTTTGATAACACATATCGTGTGGAAAAAAGGATAGTCCGTTTCGACGAAATGGTTCAAACGTCGGCCTAAATTACATTTTAGGCGCTATCGTTTCTTGTTGTTTGAGGGTTTATGTCGTCATTTTGCCATTGATGGTTAAAAATGTTAACGAAGTCTGATGGAAAATTCCACCGACCTTCAATAGAGCAATGTCAGTGTTTCACGAAACAACCCACGAATGATGGTTTCTAGCCGGTTTAATGCAGTTGGAAGCAGATCATTCATAAGAACTATTAACTATAGGTAAACAACAGAAGTCATGTAGATCTAATCAGAAAAAACGTGTTCAGCGGTATGATTGATATCTTACAAATGCTTACCAAACACAGCTGATATTGAGCCATTTGTGGTATTCAATTTGTGGACGAATAAACAACCTCATAGGCACCGTTTATGTTTATAGGTGTATTCAAAGACGTATATTCATATATCTATGTAGTCTTTGGTGTATGTAAATATTTTTAAGTTAGTATTTTAAATTTGGCTTTGTAATGAATACAGTATTAAATACATTGAAAATAACTGACAGTTCAAACAGGTCTATAAAACATGCATATATATTTATCATTTAAGTTCAAAGGTGAAGTGTTTATGTGAGCAGTGGCATGTACACATGTGCCTTTATAGTTATATATTTAAAAAGCACTCAAGGTTTATCTCAAAATTGTAATCTCACTCCCTGTAATCTACATATATGTAGTATGGTCAGCAATTTTGTGGTGTTTAGGAATTAAGAAAATAGCCATATTCTCCCAAATGGGATATTAGTTGTTCTAAACCTGGATTTGTATCAACAGTTGTTCCAATGAATTCTGGATTAATTATGTGGTTCCGTATGTTATTATCTCATAAAGTATCTATAATAGTTCTGATTTACATAATATATTGGTTGCCATAGGATAGCGAGTGTTATTATAGGGGATTATTTGATGGTTTCATTGGTACTTGAAATAATTATGACTAATGACGCCTGATGTAAAAGTCATGTTGTGGATGTAATTTAGTAGAGTCATGCTGATACAGTGTTGCCTGTTAGAAGCTTCCACATTTGTAAAATAACAATGCTTATGGGTCCATCCATATTTTCATCAGTGATGAAATAGATGACTTGTTTGATAGGCATTTCTTAGAAATTGATGGATGACACAAATTTATGGATAGCAAATTCTTTATTTTACTGTAATAGTGATGTTTATGTGTAGATCCTTATACTGTTGTCAAGCAAGACTAAAACATGAACATGGTACAGAATATATATGGTAGGTGGATGATTAAAAGTTACAACAATTACATACATGAGAGAGCTGAGGTGAAATTGGGTTTAACGTAGCGTCCAAGATTATTGCACTTATATAGCGACGTGCATGTGTATGTGCGTGTGTCTGTCTGTCTGCCTGCTTGTAATATTCCAGACTGATGGCAATTTATAGTGCTAGCACACTGAGATACCATGCCACAGTTTAACATGGATACCCCACTCAGACACAGTATACTGACCCCGAGCCCATCAGTCCTTGTTTTAACCCCTTAATGCCCAGCGCCAGTCAGGGTAACAACAAGTACCATCTTTTAACGTCTTTTGGTATGATGTGACCGAGGATCAAACCCCAGATCTTCCGCTCTCCGGGCAGACGCTCTACCACTAGACCACGTATGTGGTCCATGCATGAGAGAGATTAACATGAGCTGGTTAAAAGAATAACAACAGAATTATGGTATTGTAAATATACATCTGTTTTATGCTATGAACTCATTAAGCAGTAATCCTCCCACCTATGTATACTTAATCCTGTTTAAGTGGCTTCCCCATCATGTGTTTTCTGTCCGCCATGTTGTTACAATATTATCCTTCTACTATTTAGTCTACTCATGTTAGTGATTGAGTATGGTTTTACACCTCTTTTAGCAATATACCAGCAGTATCACGGCAGGGGATACCAGAAATGGGCTTCACACTATGTACCCATATCGAGAATCGAACCCAGGTTTTCGGTGTGACGAGCGAACGCTTTAACCACTAGGCTACCTGACCGCCCCTCTACTCATGTATGCAATTGTTGTCACTGCTAATCCTCCACCTACCATAAGTATTCTGTACAATGTTTATTATTCAAGTCTTGCTTGATGAGGGTATAAGGATAAGAAACAGCGCTATTATAGTAAACAAAGAAGTTGTTATCCATAAATTTGTGTCTACTTTGATGAAATGGAACTTGGAAACTTAGGTTTCTGACTCAGAGAAGGTCCTCAATAACCTACGCTTGTGTTGAGAGAAGACTAAATGGATTGAGTTGTCATTCTCTGTGACTTGGTTGATTGTATGATGTTCATGTCAATCACTGTTTTGGTCCAAACTTGATTATTGGACAGGCCGCTATCATAAAGCTGGAATATTGCTGAGTGCAGTGTTTGTCAGCGAACAAACAGACAAACAAATACTTAAAACTTTACCAAGACATCAAGGCTTTTAATGTCTCCTGTAATTGTAAATCCTTAAATTTAAAATTTAAATTTAAATCCTTGGATTTAATATAATAGACGTCTTCTCAGAACCTACAACAGCATTTACAGAGATCTGAAAAGCATTTTCCTGATTCAAATTGTCCTTTTGGCATCAGTCCAGCATCCCAAACAGACACCAATGTAGCCTTTTTAAATTAAGAACTTGAATAGACCTATGAATTTTGAACTGTGCATAGATGATCCCATTTTGGCTTTTTCACGTTTTGTTCGGTAGGGTAGCCTAGTGGTTAAAGCATTCACTCATGAAGCCGAAGACCCGTGTTCGATTCCCCGATTCCCCTCATGGGTACAAATTACAATGTGTGAAGCCTTTTGCTGATGTCCCCTGTTGAGATATTGCTGGAATATTTCTAAAAGTGATGTAAAACCATACTCACTTTTTCATATTTGCTCATATCATTTCCATCCAAAGTTCAGGTGACTTCCCTGGCTATTTGTTCTTTTTTTGGCTGGTTATGTGACATGTCGATAGTACACAGTGGGGTGGAACGTGTAAGCTTATGTAGGTCTGGTTTCCAGAACATTTGTATTTCTTGTCAATTTCATACATCTATCTACCTAAGTACAATTCGGGGTAGAATAGGTCTTCAGCAACCCATGTTTGCCGTAAAAGGCGACTATGATGTCGAAAGAGGCGACTAACGGGATCGGGTGGTCAGGCTCGCTGACATGGTTGATGCATGTCATCGATCCCAATTGCGTGGATCGATCCTCATGTTGTCAATCACTGGATTGTCTAGTCCAGACTTGATTACTTACAGACTGTAGTCATATAGCTGGAATATTGCTGAGTGTGGCGTTAAACAATAAACAAACAAACTTAAGTACAAAAACATTACAGACCCTGTTCTGCAAAACAATTTAAACTTTATGTTCAAATGAAATTCATAATCTCTTTTCCACACCAGTTTTCAAAATATCAAACCCTTCAAGCTCACAGGATCTAAAAAGTGGTCTTTTTAATATGAGAACACAATTTCTTCTAGGTGTTCTTGTTGATATTTTGAATATCTGTTGTTTCTTTATTTATGCACACAACTTACCTAGAGTATAATCATGGTAACAGTAAACACAGTTTTACAAAACATTAATAAATGTATATCTTGTTTCAGATGTGGATTAATGAATGCGAGGTTGAAAACGATGTGTTACAGCTATACAAGAAGAAAAGAAGTCAGCAAGAGGATTTTGCATAACTGGAAGCTTGTTGATGTAACCTAATGCCACACTGTGGAACCAGGTCACAAGATGAACCATGGGACAAAGATGTATTGTGAATGTAGTTGACTAACTGCATGTGTAAAGTGACATGGATGAGACAGTAGACTCTCCATCAGGAGAGGAACTAGCACCTGGCAAGATGGATGTTCTGACAGTTACTGCAACAGTCAATGCTCTTCATCCCCAGACAACTGCCTCTCTTAACACTGCACAGTCTATCTTACCACAGGCATCATATGTGTATCTTGGTAGCGCAACAGGACACCAGACAACGTCCGTGGACAACAGCCAGCCTGTCGTGTACCTGAGCAGCAGTGCCAACCAGCAGAAGGTCCTCAGCACCATCACGCCGGTCCTTGTCTTGTCAAATAACCATGGCAAAGGGGCTATGGAAGCAAATGTTATGCTGGAAAACTCATCCCCAGCATTTCTGCGTCTATCTGGTGACTTGCAGAACATCCAGGCAATGGCTCAGGCTAATCTCATTGCACAGACTCAGGAGCATATTGCTCAGCAACTTGGAGAGGAAGAGATGGCACTACAGTCAAAGGTCAAGGATGAGGGGGATACTTTTACCAGTCTTCAGAGCTCATGTGAAGATGAAGAACAAACAGGTCATCGTCAGGGAAAATCTAAAGCCTCAGGTAATGAGTTCAAACAATTATTTTAGTTAGAAATCATGCAGTGATATTGTTTGTAATTGCTGCTCCCTGTTTAGGATGCAAGGATAGGTCCTCTATACAAGCCCTACAAGATGGTCTCATTCGTATCAAATCTGTTACTCACATAGGATACCTCCACTGACAAACCCTTCATAGAAGATCACATCATAATCTATTAAGCCAATCAATGTCGTAGCGTCTAAGTTATAATTAAAACATGACTGTGGAGTTTTGGTTGAAAATGTAAAATCTTGAGCAAAGGAAAAGACATAGGTTTCACATTTTCAATGAAAGCCAAGGAGGAGTGTTCGAATTAACTTATGATCAGTCTAAATGCAAGAAATACCAGAAATAATAAGAAAACATTGGGATACCTTATAGTGAAATACTACTTTAAACAATCAATTTGATGACAGCGAGAGAGAAAGACAATGTGCAGCCTGCAATCAACTGAAGTCATGATGTAAGATTGAACACCCTTTCATCACTACCCCTGTGGCTCAGTTGGAAAACAGTAGGTTACAATAGTAAACATGATATGTGAGGTTGCAGGTCTGATTCATGTCATTGAATTTTCATGTAGATCTGGGTTAGAATTGGTCTTCAGCACCCATGTTCTGATGTAAAAACTCCAAGCAGGTCTTATAATTCAAATGTAAACCTCTCAGGAGGTCTCACTTGAAAGAAGCACCTCTCACAAGGTTACTGCATTTAGATAGCAAGGTACCTACTCTACAAATGGTAAAAGTGTCAGTAGGTTTAGAAATGCTTGGGCTGGTTGTGTGGACAGCGTGGATCATTGCTGATACTGTCAACCACTTGTTTGCCTGGTAAAACCTAAATTTTGAAACTTATCCTATCTCACGCTATGCCTTTCTTCCTTCCTCTTTCGATCCGTGGGTGGAAACATCCTAAAATCAAGTTTCCAGCTTCAAAAAAACATTTTGCCTGAACTCCCCTTGCATCACTCTAGTGGTCACCCAAACAAGTTGGTCACGCACTACAGTCCCGTATACCATGACCTAAGCAGTTTGGACCCATGAAGATTCCAGGGTAGAATAGGTCTTCAGCAACCCATGCTTGCCGTAAAAGGTGACTATGCTTGTCGTAAAAGGCGACTAACAGGATCGGGTGGTCAGGCTCGCTGACTTGGTTGAAGCATGTCATTGATCTAAATTGCGTGGATCGATGCTCATGATATTAATCACTGGATTGTCTGGTCCAAACTCGATTATTTACAGACCGCCGTCATATAGCTGGAATATTGCTGAGTGCGGTGTAAAACAACCAACCAACCAACCAACCGAGTGGTTTGATCACCTGACACCCTATGCCACATCATTCTTTCTCTTTGCCGCAGTGTGGAGTCGGGTTACAAAGTAGAAAATACAAGTTTTGTATTTCTATTGCTTCTGATAGTGAGTTCACGTATTACTTCTCCCTAACGTCATGGGGAAAAAACAGAATTTTCGTCCGGCCTGCAAGAAGTGTCATCTCATATTTTCACCTTGTGATCCACATGCGTTATGCTGTGACTGTTTGTAAACCTGGTATCCGATGTTCAGAATGATCTCACCTATGGCCGTTACTAATTACCTGCATAAATAAAAGAAGCATACTGTTGATTGGAGATCCAAATCATGGGATGTTGAACATGGGCCATCTGCAACCAAGAAGCCTAAGCATGTTACTACCAAAGCTATTCTCTAATCCACCAAGATGCAGTCTCAGACAGCTTTCTTCCATGACAAGATTCCTGCCAAATCTTTACTGTCGACTGTTTCTAGCGCTCCCGTATCTCCTGTGAAATCTCTATCATCTACGGTTCTGGCAGTTACTTAGGGCATATCTGGTGGTTTGTCTTGTAGAACTAATCACTGGACATCCCTTCCGAATTGGTTATTTGTCATGGTAGAATAGGTTCCCTACTTCGAAGCTACTCGATCATTCTTGAAACGGTGTCCTACATGAAGACATAAAACTGTTAGGTTCTAATACATGTTAATCCCGATTTCATGACATGTCCTAGTAACGTAAAGGGGTCATCTCACATTTTAAAGTTGGTTGGTTTGTTGTTTAATGCCACACTCAGCAATATTCCAGCTATATGATGGCAGTCTGTAAATACAGTGGTCCCTCGCTACAATGCTACCAATGGGGTCCAAATAATTGGTGGGCATTATAGACGATGAGCGCGCTCGGCAAATCTCAAATCATCAATATGTGTTTATCTCACGTCACGTCAAAATAGTATATATTTTTATGGACCTAGATCTACCTGTAATATCATTCATTTATTAAATCTGTCACATTTCACAATGTCTGAAATACGTATTCCATTTCAATTTATCATTTTTTATCGATAAATTAAAAAATTATTCACTATTTCCCGCGATGTTATTGAAAATAAAATTCTCGGACACACATTTCGACAACGGGTCCGCATCGAACATGTCAAAGAGCAAAATAAAGACGTTTTAAGCAAATCTTTAAATATATTATACAAAGTGAAAAATAAAATCATGTAATTGGGTCTGGACCAGTCAATCGACTGATTGATATCGTGAGCATCGATCCACGCAATTGGGATCGATGACATGCATCAACCAAGTCAGCGAGCCTGGCCGCCTGATCTCGTTAGTCGCCTTTTACGACAAGCATAGACACCTTTTACGGCAAGCATGGGTTCCTGAAGACCTATTCTCCCACTTTTTTAAGTGTTATACATACTCGTGAGTCGATGTCTTTCTGGCACTTTTGTGCAACAATCTCATGTTTGAAGCATGTCTTATTCAGCATATCTTTCAGGCAATATTGTGCAACAATCTTCCACCATTAGTCTCACTGTTGTAGACTACTGCTAGGCTATCGGCAACTCACCACCCAACCGTGGGACAAAATGCATAGTGTGATATACATTAAGTTTAAAAATTTGAAAATTTTCCATTAAATTGTATATTTATTTACTTATCCTATCACACATGTTATATGCCCACCCGACAGTGACACCAGCCTGTCAGCTCCATGAAGGAAAATGATGTGGCATCGGGTGTCGAGGGGATCAAACCGCTTACGTCATGATACACAGGATTGTAGTGCATGACCCATTTGTTTGGGTGATGACAATGGTTATCCAAGGGGTATTCGGCCAAAACAGTTTTGGAAGCTGGAAACTTTGTTTTAGGACGTTTTCACACAAGGACCGAAAAAAGAAGGAAGAAAGCCACAGTGTGAGATAGGATAAGTATATATATATACAAGTTAATGTAGATTTTTCAATTATATACAGGCTATAGATGATTTAGCTGGGAAAATGCTTGAAGTGAGTAACACACTCTCTCTTTAGTATCTATGAAATTATTTGTAAGGTATTTTCCAAATGCGTAATGAAAATATTTATGCTTATTCCTGATCAGTAAAACTGAACATGTATTTTCAGGAGGAAAGGTGTACATGTGTGAGACCGAAGGATGTGGAAAGACATTTGCCTCTGCAGGTTTCCGCAAGTTTCATCAGACAGCACAGGGTCACTCTGTGAGTAGCAAAGCTCTACAGTGTCCGTTTGACCAGTGTGGGCGCAAGTTTGCTCGACCAGCCCACTTCAAGTATCATCAACTCACCCACACGTAAGCCTTCTTTGCATTTGAACGCATTGTGAAAATAGGATCAATACCTTATGATAGACTGGAACATTCATTGAACACACTTCAGCATTTGTGTGACACACAATGACATATTAGAAATATAGTTGGAATCACAGTTAAACCTAGACTAACATTTAGTCTCTGAAATCTTATATTACACAATATCCTTCTTGACACTAAAAATATAAAAAAATTCCCTATGCTGATTTCGCTTGAGCTGGCTAGACTTGGTTTTGTATGCATTTCTAGATTTTTTTTTTTTATAAAATAAATATATTCCTTGGCCATGGTGCAGGACTAAGTTAAACCTAGCTCAAGGTGTTATATCCTATTCCTGTTGTATAATTATTTTTCTGTTTCCAGGGACAATCGCCAGTATGAGTGTGAGTTGGAAGGCTGTGGAAAAAGGTTCTTTACTGCTCAGCGGTTGAAAGTTCATATGCGCACCCACACGGGAGAGAAGCCATTTGTCTGCACTGAATGTAACAAATCCTTCACCACTGCAGGGAATCTAAAAAACCACGAGCGTATACACTCAGGTAAGTTATCTATTCAATAATGCTGGGGAATATAGTAGGGGGTTGGGGATTTGAAGGTTTACCCTGGACCAGTGAAAAAAACACCTGCAGGTTGGCCCGTGGCATGTAGATCTCATGTCGGGCCCATAGTTTCAAGTTTGTATGGGCCCTTACGGCCTGCAGTAAATTTAGATATCAGTTTATTGTTAAATATTTTTCATTGGTTTGAGTTTCATGATATCTTAGAAGCTCCAATTCGCTGTGCAGAGTTGCGTCCTTATGATCCTGGGTTCGAATCCTGGTTTGCCCCAATTATGTTTCTAGGTTTGTTAGCACCATACCTGTGCTCATGAGTTTTACCAAAGTGGTAAACGCCCCAGACCTGTATTACTTCAGGCTTGCCTCCGATATCAAGCTGATATGCTGTGTTAAACTGGAATACTGTTCAAAGCGGGGTTACACCTAGCTCAGAGAACTCACTCATTTTATCCAATATGGTGTTATATGATTGGATGGCTATTTTTTGTGTCATGTAATTCAAAATGACTCAAAATGAATGGAGATATGATACGTTTGTTTGCCATGTTCTCAGAGTAGAGCAGCTCCCAGGTAGCCAGGGCGTTTGTGTCAGTGAGGATTTGGGTGGTCAATGTGACAGAAAATTATTTGATTTTGAATGTTTAATTTTCAAGAACTGTTTCAGTTAAAGGGATCTTTATTCATTGTATCCACCCTTGGTTAGTATCTGGCATTCAAATTATCATGTTACATTGCTGGTAGATAACAGCATTTATTCCATATGCTCACTCTCTCCAAAATACTTTGTCTGTTTTCTATTGTTGCTTATTACCAAGATATTTCTTGCAGGCGAACGTCCATATGCATGTGACTATGAAGGCTGTGTGAGAAAGTTCACAGAATGTTCATCCCTCAAGAAACACAAGCTGGTCCATACAGGTGATAGATAGATGTGTTTAACCATTACAGTACAAACAACAAACAAACAAACAAACAAACAAATAGAATGACATTTATACAATATGCATCATTGTATGTGAAACTATTTCATGAATGACATGACAGGCTTTCTTCCCTGCTGATATTAATATCGATAAATTTTGGATTTCTTTTTGTTGTTTACACAAATTCACTGGGAAGGAGAAAGGTTGTTCACCTTGTTTAATTTGTGTTCAACATTTGTTGTTGGAGGAGGCCTGAAGCACTGTAAACCAAGTAATGTGAAGAACAAGATGGTGTGGCTGTTAAAACAATACTGTGGCATGTCCTGTAATTACACGGCTCCCCAGCAAGCATAGCTGTGCTCTGACATCAATCATGTTTACATTTGGACAGTTTCTTAAAGTTCATATGCATATTTTTCACATAACGTGAATGTGAAAAGGATAGAATTATGAGTTTTATTGTTTTTCTGGGTGAAAAGACATTCAAGAGATATTCAAATTATAATTAATTGATAATGAAACCCAACATGTTTCTATTTGTATTTTATGTTTTCCATTCTATCCTGGAAACTTATGTGGAAAGGCAGATGAATACCGGCATCAGTGTGCATGATTTTGTGTCAAATGGAAAAATTTCTGTTGACCTTTCCAAAGCATTGTCAAAGTATCTAATTATTGATTCCTCAGTTTTTGCAAAGATTATTGTCCCATGCATATTCCCAATAATCTGAGCTAATGTATGCAACAAATTGAAGACTGGGTCTCTTGAAAGGGAAGAAAATGTTAACATGTAAAACCAGATGTTTGCTTTGTTTACATTTTCGAATGAGGAGGCCTACTGGTAGGTTTCGGGGCACAGGGTTTGCTTTATATCTAAGCGAACCTAATGTATGCAAAAAATTGAAGACTGGGTCTCTTGAAAGGGAAGAAAATGTTAACATGTAAAACCAGATGTTTGCTTTGTTTACATTTTCGAATGAGGAGGCCTACTGGTAGGTTTCGGGGCACAGGGTTTGCTTTCACACTTGATTATTTCAGTTGATTTCATGTTTACAGTTTATAATCATGACTTCAACAGTTTGTCAATTATTTGTTAATGGTATGATGAATTCAGGGATGTATGTATCGTAGCTGAATGTAATATATATGATGTGATAGTCATCTGGCACATGTAAAAAGAATCATGATTGTGTAAACACTATCCAACATGGAGGTTCGCTTCAGAATTATTACGGTTTTTTTTGGAAACGAATATTAGAGTTATTGGAGTCTTTTCAGAATGATTATTGGTGTTTTAAGAAAGAGCAGACACACAGTATTTTTGTAATTGAACTTCCCATGTAGCTGTCCGTTATTTGAATAATTACATTTAGAATGGGGAATTGTTAAAATGCAAAAATGGTGATATTTTCATTGTACATTAATTTCAGATGTTGTTATTGTACTTCTGCTTTGTCTAATATAGTTGATAATGGCATCGCATAGTAGATACTTTCCCTCAGAGGGGCCGTCGGGTAGCCTAGTGGTTAAAGCGTTCGCTCGTCACGCCGAAGACCCGGGTTCGATTCCCGACATGGGTACAATGTGTGAAGCCCATTTCTGGTGTCCCCCGCCGTGATATTGCTGGATATTGCTAAAAGCGGCGTAAAACCAAACTCACTCACTCACTCACTCACTTTCCCTCAGAATCCAAAAGTGTGAAGTGTATTTATGCGCATGATATATATGAGTTTTAGAAACGGCTTATTGACCTCCTCATCTAGGCCTACAGTGTATGCTCACATAGCCTGCCGTTTCAATAACACTGTGAAATATTTTCAGAATCAGACCGATACAAAAGTGAAAATGTATAATTTGTAACAGGGTTATTCTGCGTACCTACTTTTTATAGGTCCTTTGTTGAGTTGTGACACTTTGGATACCGAAAAGCAGTTTCTGATGTGAATTGGAGTCACCATTTTTGTTTACAAATTGACGTGTAAACATCACATGATTTCGATAAGCATTTTGATTGGCTGCTTTGATACAACTTGTCACATGAAATAGAGCATGTCATATTTTGGACAACTCACATCCAACAAGTTGCCTGTTCATGCATGCATCAAATTGTATACCCATTGTATATTTTATTGTGTGAATGCCTCTTTAGGTGATCAAGAAATCTTGACAAGTTAAGACGGTGTCAGATAAATATTAAAATATACTATTGACACTCAATAGATTATTCATCATTTCATGTGTGTCTGGTAGATGGAAAGTATTATTAAATTATTTATGCACACTTTCAACATCTTAATATTTTTACAGGTGAAAAACCATTTTCCTGCAACATCTGCTTCAAGACATTTTCCCAGAGTGGTAGCCGGAAGGTGCACATGAAGAGACATGAGATGGCGGCAGCTGCTACAGCCGCTGTGACGATGAGGAGGGAGAGGAACGACATCGCTGTCACTGTCACATCATCGTCCGCATCAGCCATTGCAGTAAAGAGAGAGATAAATGAGGAGGGCATGAAGGAAGGCACAGACAACCAAAAGCTGATCGTTATTCATGAGCTGGCACAACACTATGGAGGTAGTTTTGTTTCATGGAAAGGAATTTGTTTAGAAGTTTTGACATCAGAGACTTCAGACACTACTTGTTCAGAGATGAAGAAGACATTCAGTCTCTCAGTTTCATAATTGCAGAATTTTACTTTCTTCTATTTAACTAAGTGTATGGCACGTACAGTCTTTAGTCTCATTATGATAGATATCTTGATAGTGCATTTGCAATATGAATAATATAAACTTGACACAGGTCAACTCAAGGATTTTCCATCAACAAAGGGATTGAAAGTAGGCCCAGCCAATATGTATGAACTACACTTGAGTCAATTGAACTAACATTTGCTTGAGAACTTGTATATATATTCTCAAAGTGAGTTTTGGCCCGATTCATTCATATGCGTATTACTATAGTTAATCTGTCATGCCAGCTTACAAGACCGAACAGGTTTTTACTAGACTCGGGCTTCGGACTAGTGGCTAAATTTTCAGATTGTCATAGCACTAAGTATCATGAGGCAACAAGCATGACATGTTACCAGGGGTTACATGATGCATAAATGTTTGTCAAGTATGCAGAAATTTAAGTATGGACACAGAAAAAAAATACTGTGTCCCAAGGGACGCACAGAACCTACAGCGCATCAAGAGCAGTTATAGGCGTCTGTGTTTACCCATCAATCATAAACACTTTCCACATTCTCATTGATTCATTCAAGGCTCTGAAGTAATTATCTAAATGTACAGTACACTACACCATTTCATTGCTTTACAGGACTCTCATATTGCCTGCAAGGACCCTTCAAATTAATTATTGGGGGTCCCCTGGACCTTCCACTTTTGTAAGTCTAGGTAAAATGTTGTCTTTTAAATATTTTTCTTATCATCTCCTTACTAGCAGATGCACATGAACCTGTGGTGTTGACGCAAGGTCTGACGGACCATGTTGTGACCGTGACCACACAACCAGCTGACGGTGATGCTGAGAAGATACATCTACCAGATAACATCCTGGAGGCACAAGGTGAGCCCTGTTCAATCACAGCGTACCTTTGAACATATTCAGTGTGAAGTTATCATCTTGAATTCTGTTCGATGAAATCTACTATGATGTGATATTGAAATCATGAATGATGTTATTTCTGTACCGTGAGTGGACTCTCAAGTGATATGCGTGCTTATGAACTGTTATATTATAAGATCATACATAATAAAATAGACTTGGATTGTAGGATTGTTTCGTTAACCAGATATTGGTATTTGAATCAGAAGTAGAACAGATGCTTTTATCAAATCTTTGCTTGATTTAAATATTTTAAACAGGAATTTGTATAAGCCTTTAAAATACAGTGTGAATTTGGCATGGTACTTGATAATTGTGCCTAGCCCAGTAACATGCTCACTAGCCCCCATTTTGTTTAGTTGGACAGTTACAGGTAGAGTAAATCATCTAGATTTTAGAACTACTCATCAGAATACAGACCAGCGGATATTCATTATGTGCATGTATATGTGTCAAATGTGTTCTGTTTTCAGGTTTACATGGTGACCCTATCCACACTGAGGCTCTCCAGGCTGGGGACAAAGGCATGAATGTGGTGGTCCTTTCACAACCACAGGAGATAGTCAGTCTGACCTCACCTTACCACCAGCCACACATTCCTGGGAGAGAGGAGATCATATACGAAACTGACCTCCTACATACGGACCTCGACCATGAAGAGATTGCTCATTCTGAATTCAGCCTTCAGTCCTTGACCCAGGGGTCACAGGGGTCTGGAGACATGGGGGATGGCATCATGGCTGCAGACCAAGGACTAACAGAACATGGTGATATTTCCAGCTCCTCCCAAACGGGGAGGGAGATGGCCATGGATCCTATGATGGAGTCGGATGACGACACTGATCATGTGGAGGATTTAGTGACAAATAAACAGCAGACGGACAAGGTCTAACATGGAGAAATGGGGTGATGATGTTTTATGTGTTATGATCCAAGTTGGAGTGGAGATACAAAGTATTACTTCAACTGTAAATGCTCAGAAGATATTTCCACTTGGCCAGTTGTAGAAATTACAGGTTTTGATTTGTTCCCTAATCATCTACTTCGTTTTTCACAGTAATCCATGATTTCTGATGCTTGTCCATTGTAATGTCATTGTGCTCCACAAGTCAATAGCAAACGACCTTGACAGTGGCTCTGGGATATTTGCCATCAGTGTATTTTACAAAGTAGATTGAATTACATCATGGGTGGTAATTTCACTTGCCTCTATTGAGTTACAGATTATATGTTCAAATGAAGTAATTTATTTTGGAGGTATGATCCTGAACACACAGCTTGAATGACATTGTCAAAACTATCCAACATCATGGTGTGTGTTTCAGAGCCAGTACATTGTGTGTAGATGGGACACATTGTGATGTATGGTTCTGTTGTTACCCATAGGTCTGAAAGCCAGTGGAGGATTCCTCTATTGCTCTGGCAGTGATAGACTTGAACCATTACTTGATTAGTATAAATAGTAAGCTGAATGATGTATGCCTAAAGCATATAGACATGACAGAGTAGTAGCCAATGCATCTAGAAGCTGATTTGTGAGAGTGAATTGTACCTAAAGATGCCTTGTTTTTACGTTCATTTCTACATAAACATTCAAACTAAATGCAGCCAAGAGTTTCAATGTGTTTAAAAAATAGTAATTCATGACATATCAGATTTCTTCAGTCTGTTATTTTCTGTGGAGCCATTAAGAAGTACAGTTAAACTTTATATACCGTATTCGACGTAATAAGCGCCCAGGGCGCTCTCAAAATTAAAATTAGGGGGCTCTTATCAGAATATTATTTTGGTGAAAAAAGAAAGTTGAAAGATAAATTTCGTGGTTTATGCTGACAGCCTGAAATGTTTATGTACGACAGATATATGTTTCCAGAATTTAATTGCCAATATTAAAGGGTGCATATAGCACACGAGTGCGTATTATACGTGAATAGGGGTCGGAAGGGGTGCTAATTGGGATTGTTCAATAGCCATTAAATCAGCAAATCTCACCATGGCGCCTATTAGAGCGGGGCACTTATTGCGTTGAATACGGTTTGTTTGTTTTAATAAAACAGAATGAAGATGGTGAAATATGGCAACATTTATCTAGTTCAGCACAAATACTCAAGTGACTATGGTAACCATGAAGTCTTTGTCTTTAAGTGTGATAGAGGTGGAAATGAGTATTACTGTGTATTGTGAGTAGGTAGCAGTTTGTTGGCTGTGATGGAATCAGATGTGATATGTTCATATATGATTGTTCATTGTTGATCTCAGTAACATGGGGAAAGTATTACCATATCAGGATTCTTCCAAAATGATTGTAATTGTGGTCTGCTTAAAACAAAAAAAACATAAAGTGACAAAAATTTGTTTTATTATGATACACACTTCGGATCTGAAAATTGTACAGGTCAACCATAGGCTGCTGTAAAGGTGAAAAAAACTGTTGGTTCTCAGGCGTTAAGGGACCGGTCATTCATAATAGAGGTGGGTGTGTGGGTCAGAGGGAATCTGACAGTCTCTAGGGGAGGGTCATAAAAAATAAAACACAAATCTGGGGACAGGTCATGAAAAAGTGGACATTTTGTTATAAAATATAAAAGTTTTTTGCGTTATGTCTTTTGAGGAAGTGTCGTGAATAAAATGTACTAGGAAATGGGGAGGGTTATCCAAAAATATGACAAGCATTAGGGAAGGGTCATTATTTTCAGTACATGAGTGCGTCAAGAACTTCTGACCCACCCACCCCTGTAATACAGGACGGGTTCCTACAGAGATATTAATGTTGATGCTCAATGTGAAAATGTTGCATCTTATTAACATGTGTAAAATAATATGAAATTAACAGTATCCATGTTGTGTTTAGTTGTAAGGTGAATGTGTGCTTAAGTGGTTATATCTGAGAACCAATGTTAGTTTTGTTTTAGCTTAACGTGTGGACACCGATGTTGAGAAGATGTGTTATTCAACTGTTGTAAGATATGATTGTGATACTGACACCGTGAATGTTGTCCCTCTGGTGCTAGTTCTGGTGTAAAATGTTTAACTCTGTGTCATTTGCCTGGCCAGATACTGAATATGGTATTGATTATAAAACAACTGAACATCAAAGGATGTTGGTTTCAATTGTATGCCATGCATTGTTAATGAACATACATAATCATTTATTTATCTGCAACCTTGGAACAAAATTTATAGTTGTCAGTTGTCTGAAGGGTGATAATACATAGGTAGTGTAAATATGTCCTTGAGAGGGAGAATAACATTAATAAATTACCTTCCTTTGCAACTTTTATTTGTCTGTTGAGACATACCGTATTCACTGTAATAAGTGCCCTCAGAGAAATCATACACAACCAGTTAAACGAGGTCGCGCAGACGTGAACAGACTTAGTTCAAGCAGTGCTCCAGATAATTTTTTCAACCATATGAGAACAGTACTGGTCATTTTCAGATTTTACGAGTTCAAGACATATTTTTTCAAATCAATGAATACTGTCCTGCCTGTAGGATTGAGAAGTATTGGTATGATATTGTGCCGCCATTATTTAAAGACCTTGTGTTGTACTTTCGGATTTGGGTGCCAAACTAACGTAAACATAACCGAGACGTGAGAATTTGAATGCTTTATTATTAGCCAATCATATTGCAGGATTGGGAGGACAGCTGTTTGCTGCCAACACAAAATGACGTATTCCCATTTAAGCCGAAGCTAATGCCCGATATTGTAAACAGAAGTTTAACACTGTTTCAAATAACGTGTTTGAGATAAAATGCTACACATGCATTATTCCGGACACCAATCTGCCATGTGTGTTTGATGCTACTGATAATGTATCTACTTTGGTAATTAGACATTTCATTTACATACCAGAGCATTTAATTCAAGCCATTGAGTGGGGGGAAGCCCCCCCCCAACCCTCTGTTGTTTTAGCAAGGCGACAAAAATGGTGTCTGAAAAACATAGAAACCATTACTAGGGAATGAGCTTGCGCACATCCCTTACCAAAATGGTGGAAGGTGTCTGATATACTGCATTCTTGCCTAATAAATAGACAATGTACGGTAACAATTAATCATGAGAGCTAATAGTATTGTTTGCCTGCTTATTTGAGGCTGTTGTAATTTGCATTCCATCCGTATTTCAGTACTTTCTATCCATACAATATGCCGATATGGCATCTATCTGGAGCACTGTCAAGCATAGATGAAACTTTAACATTTTCGATTATAGTTACTGGGCAAAAGTATATCCCTTCTGCGCTGCTGTTGTCTGTTTTTAAAAAAAGGTCTGTAATATATAGGAAATTAGGGACTGTCTTGTAAAGTTTCAGTCTCATTATGGGGCACTTGTAAAGATTAATAAGATTGTTCTAGAAGTTGGTCGGGGGCGTTTATTGGATCAGTGTACTTAATAAGTCAAATATGGTTATATCATAGTTGAGATGGTCAGCATAATATGGATTTATCAGCCTGTGTAAGTAGTATCATCAAGGCTTAGTTTCAGATATGACCAGAAGACTTCAATCTTTTTCTGTTTTCTTTTTTCATTTTCTCTGGGTATTTCACACATGAAGGGTTAGTGATGTTTTGACATTTTGATCGCAGTTAATCTTGGTGTCTCTCTTTTCATTTTGCATCTCTGTAGTACAAAAATAACATAATAAGATAACATTATTGTATCATTTGTGCTTAACCTTAAAACATTATGAGAACTTATGTTATGGCAAGCACTTTCTATCTGTAGGACAGTTATGTTAACAATTTCAGCTTCTCTCTGAAACCACATGTGAAACTTTGCTTGGATGGTGGCAGCCGTTGTGTCATTAAAACATGCTTCAAACTGTCTGATTTCAGTTTGGACTACTGTCATGGCAGCCATTTTAAATGTTTCTGTGTTTCTAGGCAATTCGTCTGTAACATTAATGGAATCATGGACCCTAAATATAGATTAAGTGTCCATGATGGAATATTGCTGAAAAGGACGTACATAATGCACAACTACTTGCGAACTCTTTCTGTTTAGCCACATGGTTCTGATATTTCATTTTGAGCTGCAGTGTAGTTCTTTGACAGTGTACCTTGCTTTTGTATGCTGTAGTCACCATGGTCTCAACCTAGTCTCTCAATTTTTTCGGTGAAAAAGAGATCCTGTGGTCAGCAGCTACTTGTGTATGTACAAAAACACAGGACGAGGAAATATTAAGACAAGGAAGTCCCAAGCCTTCTTGACCCACAACGAATCAATCCAAACTTTATACATGTATTTATTTTGCATCTGTGAGTCTGCGAAATGGATGTGTAAGACAGAATGTCAACAAAGGTTAAGATGGGCAGTTTCAATCTACCACATTGTGTTCTTTTTTATTAATTGTTATTTTTCATATCAATATTATTTATTGTCCCCATTTCATAAGTTGTGTCATATGCAAACTCAGTATTTTCAAAGTTAAATATTCAAATTGATTTTTCTCTGTAATCAATTTTATATACAGTAAGTTCTCCCAGTTCACATTATATTGCCTGTAATATGTTGATGTCTGCAAAGTGAAGATGAGTCTCTGCTTTATGCTCTGATTAATTTATTTAATTATGAATTTAAGATTTCTTGAATGAAGATTCATAATGTAGATCGAGATCCAAGGTAGGATTGTGGTGGAATCAAGATCTAAAGCACATTTCCTATTTACGGTAGATATTACCATGGCATTGTGATATATATGATTAATTTGAGTAAAGAAGTCCTATTTGTAGTGAATATCAATGTTCAAGCACTGGAAATATGACTGACACTTAGGAAAGTGAATGATGCCCAAGGCCAAAGGCCAAAGGCAGTAAAGCTACAATATAGGAACCACGCTGACGAAACAGGTAGCATTCCTTGATCATGCTGATCACATTACCTAAGCATGTTATTAAGATTTCTGCCACAAATGAGACTTCTGCTCAAGATTATATCCACCATTGATTGTAGTCCTGTCAATAAAAGAAACAGTGTCCTTGTTATGATGAAAATGTGACGGTTTACAGTTGGTGTCCAGTCAACAGGTATTTTTTTTACCTGGCCATGTTTGCACCTCTGTAGAATTATGTTCATGCCATCATAAATATTTTTTTTATTTCTACATATTTTGTACAGTTTATTTTGTAATGTGATTAAATTACATTCTATGTAAAGTATGTCATTTTTTTTCTGTGTGTTTCCAAAATGTGTTCGAACAGGCTGTATACCTATGGATTAGGTGAGTGAATATTCAATATACATGTTACAGCCAGAAGATTTGTTGTGTAACGCCTCAGACAGCAATATTTCGGTCAAAAGAATCAGGTCTGTACCAGACAATCCAGTGACTGACATTGCAAATGACATGCATCAACCAAGTCAGCAAGCCTGATCCCGTTAGTCACCTCTTACGACAAGAATGGGTTGCTGAACACCTCTACCCAGATCTTCACAGGTATACAGCCTCAAGAAGACAGTCTGAACCAGACAAAACCATCAATTAAGTAAAATTGTTTGGAGAGAGAGAGAGAGCGAGCTATTGATTGAGATTCACATCGCAGTAAGCAACAGCTCCCTAACTTGAATACCATGCTGCAGCTCTCCAGTCAGAGCCCTGGAAAATAACTTAAGTCCATATTTTGTCACAAGATTGAGGCCCAAGATCACTTTCACGGTACCGGGCCAGTGTAAAGCATCCTTCCACACAACACAACTTTGCGGGAGACTCCCGCAATTTGATGAAATCTCCCACTCTCCCGCAAGATGGACTATTTCTCCCACAAAACAGAATTCTTCATTATTTAAAAAAAACGCCTCCATTGTCCCGTGAGTAAAAACAATGAACGGGAAGTTTGTGTCCCGATCTGTCCGGTAGGCTGGCTCCCGGATTAGGGACCCTTATCACAGCCACCCGCAGGGGGACCCAGATCGGCCTTTGTCCAGTAATCAACTGGTAATTAAATTCATATGGTGAACGATTGAACAATGTAAACTGTTAAGAAAACTCGGGTAGTCCTGAAGGATTGAACTTGAAATGAAAAATCAGCCAAGTATTCATCACTTCATGAAATGAACTGTTGTCTTCATGTTCTTAGCGTCTTTATTCTTCCATAATTTAAGAACGTAGATACATATCACAGGGCCACGGATAGCCATACTATTACTGACTGTACTGATTGCATTTTTTAATGTAATCAGTACAGTCAGTGATAGTATGGCTATCCGTGGCCCTGTGATACATATGGTCGGTCCATTTATACATGACTTTATTGGTTATCAGATTTGTCAGAAACTTTGTTAAAACATCGACATACCTCAAAGATATGTCATTGAACTCTTGGAAATGAAAACAAAATATGTCCTGCAAGCACCGTCTTCAGAAACAACACTATGCGTGATTGATTGATTAGGTAGATCTAGTCGAAATATCAATGAGTTACACGATCAGGCTTCCTCAGAGCTAGGGTTTCAAAGTCAAAGTTTATAGTGAAACTTATAAATTTCCTTTTGACTGACATCGTGACTTGTGTGCACAGAAAATATCAAAACAGAACATTATCAAATTTCGCGAGAATGTATCATGTGATTATTTTACACGATTTGATTGGCTAATAGTTTGCTTGCGTCTCAGATCTGCAATCTAATTTGCATACAACAGTACTAGTCAACCAATGAGATTAATACCCGTCAAGGTCAGAAAGGTCAACAACGACGAGACTCATTTCATTCATAAATTGTAGTAAAACTTAAAAGTACTTCCAAATATGGCATACATTTCTTGGAATGGAATAACGTGAACATTTCTAGGAAATTTAAGAAGCGAAGTAATGGGACTGTCAACAGACTACCGCAGACAGAAAAAAACCAGTATATCTTATTGAAATTAAGGGCGATGATGTTATGTCAGGATAAATGCATTTGATATTTCTTTGGCGAATTTTGTAACCAACATCGCGCCAAATACTCAGAAAACCTGCATCGTAACGAAGCCTGACAACTGGTCAGATTGAACACGTCGTCAACTGGTCAAGCTACCGATTGTGAAATTTCAATATCTGTTTGCGTTTATCTGAGATGATCTTTGAAGGAAAGTTATATGGGTAGATTGTGCTGGGTTCATTTTTGGAGGAGGAAAATGCAAATGGAAATTAAGCAAGCTGTAAGTATAAGAAACTTATTGATTATTTATTGTTTCAAAATATTTGGTTTTCTTTGTAACATTATTAAAAATAAAAGTTGGAAATTATCTTATTTTCACTATCTTAAAAATCTCCCCCTTTGGAGGCAAATCTACCCCATTTTGAAGTCAAATCTCCCACATTGTCATGATGAGGGGTTGACAGGTCTGATCAGCTAAAGCTGAGAGTTATTCTCCATAGACTGTCAGTGCATTAATGGGGATACATCCAATATATGGCTTCATGCAACAACCAGCAAGTAATGGATGACAGTTCTCGTCTTGAATTTCCGCTGTTGTTGCATTAAGTGTTTAAGAGGTCGCCTTCTGCCTAAGCAATTTCCGCTGATCTGTCCCTCTTTGGGACTCACGTGAGTATAATTTCCACAAGGGATTTGATTACATAGCAACACCAGAGTAAAATGACAAACTGACAGAAAATCTTGTAAATATGTGATAGGTTGCACTCATGTCAGGGTGAAGGAACTAGGATGTTCCAACACAGGATCCTTTTTTCTCATACAGCCCTATGGCTGTTTAAAGCATCATAAAACCATGCCCAAACTCATGGTGTGAGTATTATAGTGACATAGTACTGCTCTATGTATAATAGAGAACTTTTAAAACAAGATTTATGCATATTGCTGTTGGTAAAAAAAAGTAACAATTCAACAACATTCTACAAAAGTAGCTTTATTTTATTTGGAATAGAATCGCTACCTCTATTTCCTCTAAAATACAAGTAGATACATACTGGACATCCAGATTGGTCATCTTCTGCTCTGTACAGACATGTATAAGAGTAGATATCACAGATACATGAGTGCACAACAGGAATAAAAGCACTTGACAAAGACATACACAAGTAAAAATTCATAACTTTTCAAACAAACAAAATCACATCTTATTTATTAACATGCAGTTAATCATGTCATAACTAACATGAAATATGTGTTACACTGAACTGCTCCATACCTCAAGTTACCTAAACCACACAATTTTAAAATCCATAAACAACCAAATATTCAAAATACAGGATTTGTACATTACATACATGTTCTCTAAACCTATAGCTTTGTGCTGAGTAGGGATAAAACGGTGAATAACTTTTTACACTTCTCACATTGATAAGACGAGGAATGTTAGTTTTGCATGTCAACATTTCTAATCTACATCTATATGGCTGAGGAGCAAACAGTGTGTACACAGTGAGGTAGGTAGATCTTGTCATCCGCAGATACTGACCACACAAAACAATTAGTTACCACACAAGGCCTTATCAATATCTCAAGTAGTCTGTTACAATGGCACCTATTAACACATGGCCACATACGTTTTTCAACAGGAAGAACAGAATTCCACAGGCAATATGGCAAGTTTTTTTCAAGATAACAATTGTCTGATGAGAAAGATGGACCAGGAAGTGTTATAAAACTATTATAAAAGGCACTGTTTTATTTTAGTGCATATACAGGAAAACTAATTTCCAACATATAACATATATTTTATGAGACATAGTAGCTATTTACAGTGACCGTGTTAACTAGACATTGTTGACTTACAACAATATGGACGGATTGTAAAACACACATAATGACATCAATAGGGGTAATAAATACAAAAATAAATAGTTTTCTTTGAATAAAATTACTTTAGCCATTTTCTGCAGAATATGCTGTGAATATTGAACTAAACAAAAAACTAACCAAAGAATATGCAGCAAAGTAGTTGGAATGTGTTAATTTAGATTCTTTCAGGCTGGCATACCTATAGGCAGGTATAGCAAACATATTCATCACTGTTATTTCTAATTTATTTTTCCTTTGACTTTGCTTTAGATTTATACAATAGTTATAACAGTAAACATGTCACTCATCATCCATCTCTGTAGACTTGAGGGCAGTGTCATCAAAACTATCATCATCGTAGTTGTCCCCATCCACGACTTGACTGTGAGTCACTGAACTGCGACTGTGAGTCGCCGAACTGCGACTGTGAAGGAAGTCTTCGTCCAGCCCAACACTTCTTAAAGTGTTGGAGAATTTCTTCTCTGCTGCTTTTCTAGCGTTTACCTGCAACACACCTACAATTTAGTATGCATGCAAGAGTTGACAAGTGAGAGATTAGGATGTATGGATACACTTTGTCGTTATATGATACATATCTAGTTAGTACTGTTGAAAAATGATGATACACAATGTGATACATGTCATGAAATCAAAACAAAATTGCATTGCTAGGCAAAATATGCCATCATGAAAATGAATAAAAGAATTCAGACCGAAACATATTTATCATCGATTTAATTTATGAAAAAGTGGTTAGTGGCCTATTGTACATACAATTTTACGACAACCTCTGATATACACATATATGAAAAAACTAAAAGTGATTTGATTTTCTAAGCAAGCAATTTATTTTGTGCTTGTTTCTATAAACCTGAAAACAAATGCCATGCCCACTAATGTTTCCAGACTGGCTGATTATAGAGTTGGTGGGGCTTGTGTTGGATTATTGCGCTGGATGATGTCTCTCAATTCAAATTGTTCTCTAAACTGTTATTTTTTGGGTCTTAATGATTAAATAAGCAGTCTATAAATTATTGACATATTTTATAAGAACTGACTTCAATATGGTTTTTCTTTTATGAAGTCATACATGGAATACCAACTATTCTGACTTACACAGTGCTCACACCAGTGTTATGTTCATACCTCCATAAACGCAAACACATATAGTCAAGTCCTGTTAATCCGACATCGATGGTTGCATATAATCATATCGGATTAACAAGTACGTCGGATAAACGAAATTTAGTAGTATCAACGTTCGTGATAAAAAATTGGCAACTACACAATCGATAAGGATTCAAACACGTAATAAAAAATATAAAATATATTCATATTGTTATGTTACATTGTTGGCGGAATGTGTTTTCTAATCATGCAACCTCTAAAGTTAAACACAAAACAACTGTTACGGACTGTATGACCGATTCAAAATTCTTTAAAAAGCATACTCTGGAATGGAAGTCACAACTTTGAAACTGGAACCCAAAGCTTAATAAAGCTGCTTTCTAAGTGGCTAACGTCGACTCTCTGTTGGTCATTTCATTGGTAGGTCATAGTTCACGAAAGGATGTTCTGAAGTGACCTGTAATAGGATGTCCTCGTCGATAGCGAGAACTTGTATCTGATTTTAATAAGATTGAGGTAATCTAAGCATGTGAATTATCCTGTTTTCTTTATTTAAAGCATTAATTGTTTATTGTTAAGCAAGTTTATCTCTGCAGCCGTTGTATTATGCAGCTACCAACCGATTCGTCTCGCATCTAAACACGGGCTGTGTACTTGCGGGCACATGACCACTGAGTACGTTGATCACTGTGTCGGATTAACAGACTGTTTAATGAGTGATTTCGGTAATTCGTTGCAAATTAGGTGTGTCGGAGTCGGAGTCGGAGTGCGAGACTGGCGTGTCATTGGATTAATACACACAAATCTAATAAAGTAATATCATTGCACAAACCTTACAGAAAACTCATATTCCGTTATTCGAATGTGAGTGTGAAAATATCTGTATAAACTTCATGAGAGCAGTGATAGAAATGATCACTAGCCCTCTCGTCTGAAACAGCTTTGCTAATGTTAAAGGTAACCTTAGGGCTGGGATGATTTCAAACTTTTCAGGGATGTTCCTATATGTTATCACTATTCGGCCAAGTAGACTTTCTAGGTTAATTCCTTTCCCTGTGAGAGTATCAATAAGAGTGCCATTAACTAAGCATAGCCATAAAAAACTATTTATTCTCTCATTTTCATGGAATGGATGAGAAGTGTTTTGTATTTAGTGACAAAAATAAGCAAACAACAAGGAAAACTTAACTACATTTCAAGGCTAACAAAAACAGTAGTACAGGGCCGAAATATATGGTACACATTCTCTGAATCAGCACAAAATCAAACCAAAAGCATGATGGTCCTTATTAAGCAATCATTAAATCAAATCAAAGTTTTAGCCCCTCTTACAGACAGTAAGGCAAGGAAGGACCTAGTTTATTTTTGGATTTCCTGGAGTTTAATCTTTAAATATACACACCTGTGACTGACGTTCAAACAACAATGGTCTTTGCTGTACTTTCTCCTGAATTTTCTGCAGCTCTCGATCATATTCCTCTTGACGAGATCTCTCCTCCTCTCTGAAATACCATTGTTCTGAGGTTATGGATAATTCTTCTATTACCCGTAACAAAGGTACACACAAGTCAAATGAATTGGACCAAACTGTCTACCTATACAACATGTACAATTCCTTGCTCAGTAAATCATTATAAATCACACTAAACTCTTGACACACAAAACAAACATCTATCTTATCATTAAATCAGTCGGTATACAACATGTACAATTCCTTGCTCAGTAAATCATTATAAATCACACTAAACTCTTGACACACAAAACAAACATCTATCTTATCATTAAATCAGTCAAGCAGGTACTCTCTCAGTCTGGGACATAAACCAAGTCCGAAGCCTGTGGCTAGTGAAATATCTTTTGGTCTGATAAGATGACAATGCCAAAATTATCGAGTATGAGCTTCAAAATCGAAAATGGCGGCAATGTTGGACATATACTTGCTCACATTTTTTCAACCGTAACAAATTTTAAGGGAAAATACCACTGTCAGTTTGCAAGCTTGAACATGGATCAAGAGTTCTATTATGACAGTTTATTACAAGTTCTGAGCCTAGTCAAGTAGTAGCATACACATAACTAAATTATTGTGAGTTTTAATTATGTTTTAACACAGTCCCATTGCAGTTCAATACACTTGTCCCATCTCTTGTCCTACCACGTTATCTCGTTTTGTATGTTACACATAAGAATACAAATAACCTAAATATACCCTGCTCAAAACTTCCAGATTTACTTGTCGTACTTTGAGCATAGAAGAACCTATGTTAGAAATTATGGTCCATGGTCCCATTGCACAGAGAGATATTAGCACGTAGACATTTTACCTCCCATACTTTAACACTGACTCACGGCAGTCCTAGAGCTAATATTGCTGCGCAAAGAGGCTCTTGAGGTTTGTTATTATTGTTATGAAAGAACCAGCAACATCTTTAACATCAGGGTAATGACAAGGACTCTTGACCTGAATTCTTTAACTTGAAAACTGAACCATTTTGAAATCACTGTGCCTTATCCTATCGTACCTGATTCTCTTCAGCCTATCACTGACTGTTTCACGTCGGCCTCTTGCACTATCTACAGAAGATCTTTCTGAGATTGTCTTCCTAATTCTCATCCCTCGTATTCTTCTTCTTCTCTCTTCTTCCAACTCTTCTTGTTCTTGCTGTGTCAGCTTCTGTCGATGATCTCTGTAAACAAGCATGAGATAAGCATAATCTCAAACTGGCAAAGCCAAATAGCTATCTCAATCATTGTCATGCCTCAAATAGATCATTGCCAAGTTGGCGGATCATGTAAAGAAACCAGGCAATTCAAGGGAATGTGCAAAATAAATTTATTCTAACCAAACAGCAGAGTCTACTAACATTCATAACAACAATCATGGGGATAGTGTTAAAGACCAGGGTCTGTGCCACAAAGCGATCAACTTAGTGTGTAACTATGTTGAAGAATGGGAGTTACAATATTCTTAACACTAAGATCGCTTTGTGGAACGGGGCCCTATTAGAATGTAGACACGTGAGTTAGAATGTCACACTGTATTAGCAATATTTCAGCTCTTTATCAAATGTACTTACCTAGTAACACTTTCTCTTAGCTGACTGCTGTGGGTCGTCTTTGCAGGAATGGAATCCAAAGACGTAGACAGAATCCCTGAGGAAATTAAATCAGATTTTGCAGTTATCAGCAAAATGTATCACATTAAAGATGAATGTTTGATGTACTGTTACCATGGTTACGACTGTACAGCATGCACTACAGCAGCAGCAGCTAAATATCTTGAAATGAAAGTTCAGCCCTTATCATAATGATCCTGTTTCTTTCACAATAACAATTTTTCAACTTGCACAAACATGGCCTTATTTTAAGTTATTGATAATGCCCTATAATAAAAAATTTATGAATGAAGGCAGTGGAGAAAACTGATAACCTTAGTATTGTGGTAAGCCATCACCAGACAGCATTTAACCAGAATCTCGTCTGATATATGACAATAAATTGCGGAATGGTTCCAAAAGATCAAGAGAAAGCATACATATAAGTTAACGATCACTGAGGGGTACTATTGTATTGTACCCAGTCAACATTTCATTATATCCACGCCATTTACATGTTTGTTTGTTGTTTAACCCTGCACTCAGCAATATTCCAGCTATATGATGGCAGTCTATAAATAATCAAGTCTGGACCAAACAATCCAGTGATTGATAGCATGAGCATCTATCTACACCATTGACTATTGCCATCGATTTACAGCAAGCATGGGTTGCTGAAGACCTATTCTACCCCGGATCTTCACGGGTCTGATGTATATGTACACATGAATGGTTATGGTTGTTTGCGGTTTCATGTATCCAGCTCAAACAAATTGTACCCAGGTATCAGCAATTACGCTATGGCAAATCAAAGCAATATGTTGTTACAGCAGGCAGGATTATTGTTTGTTGCCTCACTCAGCAATATTCTAATTTCCAGCCATTTGACAGCAGTACATCCAACAGCAGGGAAACCAGGGAACAAAAGGAAATTTCAATTCAAGGTACACTTCGAGAGTCAGGAAAAGAAGCGAGGACATGTAGATACATGTATACTGAAACATACCCTGGGTACAAAACAATGATAGACTGTAACACAGGTTGAGAAGTATCCCATCAGCTGTACTAAATTCACCATTCTTCACATTTTTAGATGGGCCATGGTATTCCAAACCTGAATTAAATTATCAAATTCATACACTCTTGTTCTGCAACCCACATTATCATTGATTGGTCATCAAATACAATACCTGCAGATCTTGGAGTCATGCGTCCAGATCTATATGGCCACCTGTTCTCTCTCCGCAACTCTTCATCCCTCTCGATTTCCCTGAGAATCCTCTCTTTTCTGGATGGGATTCGCTCAGTTTCCAAATCAAATGGTTTCATAACAGTTGCATCTCTCTGTCGTTTCCGTCTGGCTAGCTCCCTCTGGAACTGGTTAAATAGAGCATCATAATCGGGTACGTAGCGGTTGATTTTAGGTTTAAAATGTCGCCTCTTAGATTTCAAGGCCTTTGCTTTCAGCTTTTCCTCCTTCATCATTTGTCTAGCTGCCATGTTTGGAGGTAGAGCCGATTCCCGCAGCAATTCCTCTGACCTCATCTGGATGCGAATTCTCCTGTATTCTTCCTCTTCCATTAACTTTTCATTCACAGTGTTATCATAGAGATACTCTGGGACTGGTTTGGCCTTGAAAACAGGCTTCTCCTTTACTGGTTTGACTACAGGTGCTGGAGTGGGTTTGCACTTCTTTTTTTCTTCCTCTCGAGTCATGAAGTTAAATGGTTTCTCTTGAGATTTCAGCATTTCTGTGCAATATTCTCTCACATATCTGCGTCGTGCTTCGTTCTTCTCCTGTATCTCATCATACAGCGGAAGGTAGATGTGGGCCGGAGCAGGAGATGCTTTGAACTTTTTCTGACATTCTGCCTCATCCTGTTTCTCTCTTTCTAATCGCTTCAGTTCTACCTCAATTTGTGCTGAAGTTTTCTTTTTTTCTTTTATTTCATCTCTTAATGTCATTTTAAAAGGCTGTGGTATGGTAAGCCTATGTCTCCAGTTATCTTCAGGCCTGTTACTTTTCTTTTGTTTCACAAGAGATGCAGAGGAATGTCTTCTCTCCCTTGTCACATAATCCTCAATGGAAAAATTGTCCCACATGTCGTCAATCCTACTGAGAGCAGCTGACAATTCTTCAGATGATTTATTCTGTGATTTCTCCAGAAGTTCCTCATTGCCACTTTCATATGCTGATTGCTGTTGATCTTCTTGCCAGTCATCTCCATCCAAACTTCTTGAGTAATGTCTCCCTGCTGCAGGAGCTGAACTTGGCCGTTCTTTAAAAACTCGGGATCTTACAGGGAGGGTTTGAGACATGACTGCTCCCTGTCGTAATGCGTGTTTAACCAATGGGGATATGGGAGGTTTCTTAGTCATATCTCTTACTTGATCTATGTGGTGTGAATGAGAAAATCCAGCGAAGGCCTGAGAATCTTCTGAATCTGAGACATGTCCATTCACGGTCTGCCGGACTTCATTCCGGTGGAAGATGTCATCAACTGCATCTTGTGTTGTCAAACCTTGTTCCCTCGACAATTTCTGTCGGTACATTTCCTCACATCTCTGAAGGGTTTTCTTCTGTTCTTCCTTTAGTGTCAAGAGTCTGTCATAAAATTCGTCGTCAGACAGTAATTGCAAGTGCGAAGCAACATCATCCAATGGGACGTTGGCGAGTATGTGTCCGACATTGCCGCCGTTTCGATTTTGAAGCTCATACTCGTTAATTTCGGCATTGTCAACATTTTCATGATACCTGTAATAGGCCTCTGGTCGATTATCATAAGTTGACGAGAGTCCTGAATCAGGATTAACAGGTGGTTTGATGCAAGAATTGGTTAAGACCGACAGCCCATGGCTTGTTGCCATTGTTGCCATGTTAAACTGAACTATGCAAACGAGCTATGTTGACCCGCAGCAAATTTGCATCTTTTTAATTGCTAATATTATTCACATTTTAATATTTTAATCTAATCATTACTAGTCTAAACTGAAAATAATACTATAAAAATATTTAATTTCATATAAATATAACAAGACGTAAGTGCGAAACTGATGTCAACAAGGGGAGGTTACTCCAAATATCAAAGTCAGTATGGTTACCTCAGCATTGTCCTCAACATTGATAAGGATACTTCCAAGGTCTCGCTCCTACAGTGCTATTACACGGATTCGGAGAACATTCAGCACCAGTACACGTCTCTTAGATAACAATGAAGAAACGTCAGATATTGTCATATCCGGAGGTGGTATGGTTGGAGCAGCAATGGCTTGCGCATTGGGTGTGTTGAGTGAAGTTCACCTTGCAATTGACTGAAGTTGTAATTCTAGTTTATAGAGTTCCAAGTTAGTTATATTGCAGAGAACAACTCTATAGCGTTAATGGATCCGGCTGTGACCCTGATTTCGCATGCCCCTTCGATCGTTAGGGTAGTTGTGTTGGGATGGGTTGCTCATGAACAGACTACTTTTTCAGAGGCAATTTAAGGGCATTTTCAATACTACTTTTGGGGTTATAGCTAAAGCAGCACCTCAGCAAAATATCACCAAGCAAAAACTTCACCAAATGGCGAAAACCGAACATCTACCCAGCCAAAATGGCCACTATTGCGAGGATGAAAACAGCACCTAATGTTTTCATTTTATTTTGGTTTAGAAAACAAGCAATAGATTGAACTTACAGATTCACTCACCGGACCCAAAAATATTCACATAAATCTGAAGCTCTATTCATTTACTATATACAAAGTGCATGAAATGAGTTTGATAAGAAGTAGATTACTGGTAGGTTTGAGAGTGGTTTGCCATTGAGAATCTTGACAAGACTAAAGTTGTATTTGTTGTAGCCACCAACCCATTGTTCTCTGACAAGAAAGTAATCCTCCTGGAAGCAGCCCCAGACAAAGGAAAGTTTATTCTTCAGGAGAAATACAGCAACAGGACGTGTGCTTTAAGTCCAGCAACTGTCAATTTCTTTAACAGTAAGTCTCAAAAGGATGGCAACTTTTAAGCTGATGTTTTTATCTACATTGAGAGCAAAAGAATAGTTTGGTTACAGTGTTCAATATTAAACACTGGTTTATGTCATGCCACTACCAACTATGTTAGGGATTTGCAGGAGACGATCATTTGAGAAAAATATGTTTTTGAACTTATCCTATCTCACTTCTTACTTCTTCTTTTGATCCTTATATGGAAACAAATGGGTTACGCACTATATCCCGTGCATGTGACCTTTCATGATTTATCACCTGATTACCCCTGCCACATCATTCTCCTTCTAATCACCATCTGTGGACTCTAATTGAAGAAGAGGATGGGAACGGAACATTATGAAATAATCGGGGCATAGTTCATCAAAGGATCAATATTCAAGGGTTCGACATTACACGTCTACAGGTTGACACTCTTAAGATCTCTGTTTTGGGATCTTTTTTGGGATGACCCATTTGTTTGTGTGGTGACCATGGTGATGCTAGGATGTTTTTTTCAGGTGAAATGTTTTTAGAAGCTTGAAACTTTGTTCAAGCATGTTTCCACATGAGGATCGAAAGAAGAAGGAAAAAAGGCATAGTGTGAGATAGGATTGTTATATTAATATACAATTTAATGCAAAAATCTGCATTATGAAATAAATCAACAAATTTCTAGTCAATATGTAAAATATCATTTTACACATTGACTATAATGTATATACAGTATGTACATCACAAAGTGCCAGCATTCTAAGTTTAACAGACAGTACTCCCTCTAATGAGTTTATTGTACAGTCAACATATTACAAGTATTCACTTTCATGTGTCATTACTTTGCTGAAAGAAATTTACAGATTCACAGGTGTGATTATCTTCATTTATTGGTATTTCTTCCAGGTTTCGGTGGTTGGGATGAAATTCTACAGATGAGATGTCAACCAGTCAGGAGGATGCAGGTTCGTTAAGGCTTAAAAAATGTTAACAAGGCCATTTACACCTGTATACATCACTAAAGACCAATGTTCTCATAATCTGTACCATCACATTACAGTACACTGTATTTATGATGATGAACATGGCTGGATAAGAACAGCATGTCTTTGAAAACATACCACTAACAACACCACACCTAGAGAGGGATGGAAGAAAATAATGTTACTTTTTATTCTGAACCGTGGAGATCCGGGGTAGAATAGGTCTTCAGCAACCAATACTTGCCGTAAAAGGCAACCATGCTTGTCATAAGAGACGACTAACATGATCGGGTGGTCAGACTCGCTGACTTGGTTTATGCATGTCATCGTATCCCAATTGCGTAGATCGATGCTCATGATTTCAATCACTGGATTGTCTGGTCCAGACTCGATTATTTACAGACTGCTGTCATATAGCTAGAATGTTGCTGAGTGCGGCATTAATCAACAAACAAACAAACAAAACTTTTTATTTTGGCTTATCGGGTGATCAGTTTGCTTACAATGTGACCATGATGACTGGATGGAAAACAAACAGTTGATACTTTTCCTCTCCCTAGGTTTGGGAGTCCTGCTCGGACTCCATGATCACATTCAACAATGAAGATATGGCAGAACCACTGGCTTACATTGTTGAGAATGACATCATCCTGGCGGCTCTGATGCAGAGGTTGTCTGAGGTTGGTGATCGTGTAGAGATCCGCTATAGAACAAAACCAAAGGCGTACGAGCTGCCTGGGGTGAAAGATTTCTCTTCCAAGCAACATCCACTGGTAGGCGTGAAGCTGGAAAGTGGAGATGTCATACGGACACGATTACTCGTAAGTATTAGTCTTGATACTGTAAATGTGGAATGTTTTGTGCCATGAATCTATTGCGAGTGACTAACAATAGCCTTAACAGAGTCTGGAAAGTTTTGCGATTAAGGATAACGAAGATCAAAACTGTGTTTGCCTGTCTTATTTCTTAAAAGTAGGAACTGGTGTGAGGAAATGGTTACTCAGTGTCAGATAGTGATTTTTGAACTATAGATGCATGTTGAAGTTGACAAAGGTGGTTGTGTGTCTGACTACTCAGTGTAGTCATTTACTGCCTGGTTGACAATGTTTGGAAGTGAATAAAAGGAAATATGCCTCCATTGTCTTTTGTTTGTTATTGGTCTGCTAAAACAATTGTGTCATGAAACTATTGTGACAATCTCATTAAAATCGGACCTTAGTTCTCGCTACCGCTAAACAAAGATCTGAAGACATCCCGTTGGGGGTCACGTCAGAACGACCTTTCATCTGACCAATCAGTGCGTCGCTTACCAGATTATGAAAGTGACAGTCGGAATGTGATTTCTAGTCATGCAATCTCGAAAAGTTTAACATGGTGTATTCCGAACGATAGTTACAGGTTTAACGACCGAATCCTAACAATCTAGACCATCTATTAGCCATTCCGGAATGTTTTTTTGGTCAGGTTTCAAATTTGTAATCGAGAATTTGTCAAAATATGTTTCGAAGCGTAGTCCCCAATTTGAAATGTGTGCCGTAAAGCACGAGAAAGCTGCTTTCTGATTGGTCATTCCATTGGTCGGTCAAAACTCGCGCAAGGTCGGCCTGACATGACCAGTAATGGGATGTTCTCAGATCTTTGTTTAGCGGAAGCGAGAACAAAGATCTGATTTTAATGAGATTGCTATTGCAATTGTGTATCAGTCGCAGTTTCGCAGTACTTTCCTGCTCACAAAACTTTCCAGATTTCAGGATACAATATTTACACAATCAAGATGTTTTTGTTGGCATTCTGGTGATGTTCACAAGTTTGAGACCTGTTTTGCTTAGACCGACGGAGAGGCTTGATACAAGTCATGTTCAGTTTAGTTATTTGGTAGCAATTTTTCATGGCATGACATATTAACTATAGTAATGTGAAAGAATCGTGATCCCTAACATCTTTTGAGTAGTATATGAACATTTGGTTTTGTGTGTATTGGTTTGAAGATATTTCGGATGTTTTTTGATTTGCTTATCTCATGTCATGTGTTATCGGTGGTATGGAGACAAGTTGTTATGATCACCAAACAGACATGGGAGACTACATCGTATGTTTTCCAACAGATTGGAGCTGATGGGAACCAGTCCGCAGTCCGTCAAGCAGCCGACTTCCACACGGTCACGTGGGACTACAAACAGAAAGCTATCGTGGCAACTCTCAAACTAGCTGAGGTCTCTCACATACTACTCTCTCAATCTATTTCAAAAGGAACGTTTTGTAATTTAGTCTTGTAAAAACCAAAGTTCATACTCAACAACAGATATTTTTAATATTAGAGGCGTTTTTTTTAAATATTGACCAATTGTTACATTCTGAAATGACTGTTGCAGGCACCTGATAACTGTGTTGCCTGGCAACGGTTCCTGTCAACTGGTCCTATAGCAATGCTCCCAGTAAGTACTAATGTGTTGGCCACGTGTACTTTTTAATTAACTCATGAAGATAGCTTGCTCCTTGTATGTTTCTTTTTTTATGTGGCATTGTTCAGAATGTTTGCCAAATGAAGTGTTAAATGGGAACGTATCAAAATCAATTTAGTTTATATTCCACACTTTATTGGATTGGGATAAACCTTAATGAATTCATGGAAGGCCATTAATTTTCCACATACCTTGGAAAATTATTGGTTTTGCACTTAATTCTATTTATTTGTATTTGTAAAAGATTGTTTCATTATGGTCAGTATGTACAATATTAAGACTAAAGTATAAACATTGGTATATGTAACAAATATGTTTTGTACAATTTAAATGTATTTTTAGTGTAAATATTGACCTATCATTATCAGTGTGTGAAATAGCCACCTGCCCACCTGCCCAATTGCCCATGGCTAGCAAACGCTCGGTGGGGCAAATGGTTCTGAAATGTTTCTAGCCCAACTGACTACTGAAATTTTAATGGGGATTTCTTTATGCAAACCTCTTAGTTGATCAACATATAAAAAGTTTTCCGTTTCTGTAGATCCATACGACCATCAAATTAATATCCTTACGGAATCGAGGTTGCAAGCTCAGAGTTAACCCCGCTTCGTAATATTTGACTCAAATTTCTGGAAAATAAACTGTTGCATATTTAAGCTGTGAAATTTGAAAGTGGCTAGTAACTTTCAAGGCAAGCACTATTTTGAGACTATCTCACTATGTACCCTGATCATTCACACAGTATGCAATATGCACAAAGTAATGGAGAATTTATGTCTCTGCAGCTGACAGACAATCTTAGTTCCCTGGTGTGGTCCACAACGCACGAGGCGGCCAAGCATCTGCTGAACGTACCAGAGGACAGCTTTGTTGATGCAGTGAATGATGCTTTTGTGAGTTCATTTGATGTCAGCATCACCTCAGTAGCTTTAGAGACCTGAAGTCTACTTGCATGAATTACAACAGTTGAAGTGACACAAGTTTTGTGGAATGAAGCCATGGATGGATAGGGTGTTAAGTAGGGGTGAAACGATACATCGGTGTACCGGTGCATCATGAGTTTTCATGTAACGATACGATACACAGTATGTTTTTTACTGTATCAATACAAGATGATACACTAGCTAAATTACAGTACTCACTACTCGTTTGATGACCCCATCCCAGTGTATTTGTCAGTCAAATATTGCAAATTGTGTTGTAATTACCAGTTGCTTTTTAAATTCATTACTGAAAAGAGCTACTACGAACATGTGTCTACATCCAGCTTTTCCTTGGCAACCAGCTCTGAAATATTAATAGTCAAAAAGTTTCCACATGATTTGAGTCCCATGAAGATCCGGGGTAAAATAGGTCTTCAGCAACCCATGCTTGCCGTAAAAGGCGACTATGCTTGTCGTAAAAGGCGACTAACGGGATCGGGTGGTCAGGCTCGCTGACTTGGTTGATGCATGTCATCGTATCCCAATTGTGTGGATCGATGTACATGATGAAAATCACTGGATTGTCTGGTCCAGACTCGATTATTTACAGACTGCCGTCATATGCTTGAATATTGCTAAATGCGGTGTAAAACAACAAACCAAACTAAAACCACATGATTTGACGTAAATATGTGCATCATGATACGTATCATCATGACCTATGTATCATGATAATATTTTATCGTGGCCTTGTTGTATCGTTTCACCCCTAGTGTTGAGAGAACAGTGAATGGTGGATGATAAAACAAAACTATTATACCCGATATGTAACTGCAGCCGGATATCTTTCTCTCAACACGTTCTCCATCTCTTAACAGGCATCAACGGAGATTCAAGTTAAGAATATAGGTCCCCAGCAACCGATTATAACCAATGAGGATCAGGAGGCCAAGCCCTATGACTTGGCTTACTGCATCTTGCCGTATCCCAATTGCCTAGATCATGCAAATGATGTAAATCACTCGAGTGTCTCATCCAGGCTAAATTATTTACGAACTGCTGTCATATTGCTGGAGTATTACTGAGTATGGTGTTAAACAGCAAACAAAAAATCTCAACAAGCACACATTTCTCAACAGGCTTCCATCGTTTACCTCAGCCCTTTTGATTACCAATGATAACATAGACCAAATGTTATCATGTAAGAGTCATGTTACAAATGGAATTGGGAGGATTCATACCTGACTTGGGGTGGACATCTATTTCCTCGTACAAAAGTATAGAAACTAAACTGTAATCTGAATTTTTTCCAAGACATTAGTTTCTTGTGTTACAAAAGGTACAAATACTGGTCCCAGATGGATAATACATTGCATCTTATTACAGTGGAATGATCGAGAGAAGAATGTTTTGGCGGACAAAGCTCTGGAAGTCTTCAGTTCTGTTGTCAGGAACATCTTGCCAGGCATGTTAGAAAATACTCTCATTCCTCTATTTTTTTTCAAGCTATGTGAGGGGGCATGGGTGGCCCCGTCGTCTAAGGTGCCTCGATTCGCTGTGCAGAGTTGTGTCCCTTAAGTAGCCAGAAACCTATGATTGTGGGTTCGAACTTGTTCGCCCCGATTATGTTTCTAGTTTTGTCAGCACCATACCCGTGCTCGTGGGTTTCACCGAAGTGGTAAATGTCTGAGACCTGCATCGCTTCGGGCTTTCCTCCCACATTAAGCTGACATGCCGTGATATATCTGGAATACTGTTAAAAGCGGCGTTAAACCCAACACATTCACACACTCAAGTTATGTGTGTGAATGAGTTACTTTTTTGTGGTGAAGATCGGGCTGTGTCTGCTTTTGCATGTCATGCAAACACCTTTCTTGTTTAATCAGTGTTAAAAATGTCCTTTTCTCAACAAGTAGTGTCATAAGTATGGCTGATATTCTAATGCTAACTATTATAAAGGTAATATAGTAATGTTCTCAGGTTATCTGTATTTCAGAAAAATTTACACGTTTTTTTACATAAGTCATGTATTATTGCTGTGTAGGGCCAGACACAGTCCGCCAGCTGCCTCCTACAGTGGTGGACATAGAGCCTGGCAGTCGTGGCGCCTTCCCACTGCAGCTGATACACTCCTCCTCGTATGTGCGACCCAGAGTCGCCCTCATAGGGTGAGAATGTTAGTCATGTACTGGATGTGTGATTAACTAGACATGATGTTTGTGTCATGTTTGATTATCTAGTGTATTGAACTTCCATTCTATTGTGTAAAGGAGGGGTGGGGTAGCCTGTGGTTAAAGCGTTTACTTGTCATGCCAAAGACCCGGGTTTGATTACCTACATGGGCACAATGTGTGAAGGCCATTTGCTACCATTGTTCTTTTGGAAGTAACATCACCATCTTCATCTTTTTTTTAAGTGGAATTTGATTAGACTGCTTTTATTAGAGATGTGGAATTAAAATTTGGTTAAGAAGGAAGCGACCCATGAAGATCCAGGGTAGAACCCATGCTTGCTGTAAAAAGCAACTGTGCTTGTCGTAAAGGGCGACTAAAGTATCCCAATTGCGTGGATCAATGCTCATCACTGGATTGTCTGGTCCAGACTTGATTATTTACAGACCATAATGTCCATTGTCGAAGGCGGAAAGCAACTGTTATATCTCAAATGTCCACAAAGTTTTATAGCATAAGTGTGTCACTGCTCACGAGTGGCATGAAATATGTTGATTACTGATTGCTGTAATCTATATCAATAGCCAGCCCTAATTAAAAGTCTACCTTCCAAAATAGTGTTCACATGTGCAACACCAGCCTCCAGCGCCTGAAACTAGGAGTTTGACAATTAGCATAATTTTCAGTAGATTTGAATCTGAACACCATAATTCTCTAGACACTGGCTTCAGATTAGTAGCTACTGTTGCATCACAACACTGCAAGGATTACTTTGAACTTTTTTATGTTTATTGACCTTTTGTGAATGTGGAGACTCAAAGATTCGCCTGGTGCTTTGAGATTTTACATGATCACTAATCATTGTTTTGGTAGTGGTGCTTACAGAATGGAGATCACTAATCATTGTTTTGGTAGTGGTGCTTACAGAATGGAGATCACTAACCATTGTTTCGGGTGTGGTGCTTACAGAATGGAGATCACTTATCATTGTTTCGGTAGTGGTGCTTACAGAATGGACATCACTAATCATTATATATCGGTAGTGGTGCTTACAGAATGAAGATCACTTAATGTTTCGGTAGTTGTGCTTTCAGAATGGAGATCACTTATCATTGTTTCGGTAGTGGTGCTTACAGAATGGACATCACTAATCATTGTTTCGGTAGTGGTGCTTACAGAATGGAGATAACTAATCATTGTTTCGGTAGTGGTGCTTACAGAATGGAGATCACTAATCATTGTTTCGGGTGTGGTGCTTACAGAATGGACATCACTTATCATTGTTTCGGTAGTGGTGCTTACAGAATGGAGATCACTAATCATTGTTTCGGGTGTGGTGCTTACAGAATGGACATCACTTATCATTGTTTCGGTAGTGGTGCTTACAGAATGGAGATCACTAATCATTGTTTCGGGTGTGGTGCTTACAGAATGGACATCACTAATCATTGTTTCGGGTGTGGTGCTTACAGAATGGACATCACTAATCATTGTTTCGGTAGTGGTGCTTACAGAATGGAGATCACTAATCATTGTTTCAGTAGTGGTGCTTACAGAATGGAGATTACTAATCCTTGTTTCGGGTGTGGTGCTTACTGAATGGAGATCACTAATCATTGTTTCAGTGATGCTGCCCATCGTCTCCATCCGCTGGCAGGTCAAGGGGTCAACTTGGGCTTTGGAGATGTAGCATGTCTGTCAGGGACTCTGACAGCAGCACTACAGAACGGTAGTGATCTTGGTAGGTACATGATATAGCTGTACCAGTCGTCGATTCAGTTAAATACTGTTTTAAGAATCTTCATCACATCATCACAAACAGTTTTGAAAGAATGTCTCATATATATATATATATATATAATATTGAATGAGCTGAGTAATACCAATTTTATGAAACGAGTGAATCGTTCTGGTATCTGACGAGCAAAAAGCAAGTCAGATACCAGAACTATTCACGAGTTTCATAACATTGGTATTACACGGGAGCGAGTTTTCACTGTCCTGTGTGAATAGGCAGACATCTACGCGATCCACAGCATAATCCAATTGAGTTTAACAGAATAATAATACTCCAAACAGGTCAAAAGTTGATGCATATTAATTTGATACTATACAATGGCCAGACTTCAGGGTTCCGTTTCACATAAGCCATCGCAGTGCTAAGGTTATCCGTAAATTCCATATACATAGACTTACTCATGAGTGTCGTTGTGCTACAATCGCCTAGTGGAATCGGACCCTGCATCACAAAGTTTACAAGCATGTCACAATGTCGTAGGACGTAATTTTATTAAACGAGTGATCTCTTCACAGACATGTAATATATATCAAGATGATGTACATGGGGTGCCTGTTTACAATGTAGCAATGTTTTAATCCCATTTCCTTCTCTGGGTGTGACAAACATTGTTTCACTCGTGTGTGTCTACCACTGCTTAGAGATGTGAAATTTAGTTGTTAAGGTCTCTGATTCCCATGCCATTTTCTTCCAGGATCATTAACCCATCTCCATGACTACGAGACGGAGAGACAGCGCCACGTGGTGCCAGTGATGGGTGCTATTGATGGGCTACAGAAGCTATACAGCGTGGACTTCACACCCATTGTTGTGCTGAGGAGTCTGGGCCTGCATGCTACCAACACGTTAGACTTCATCAAGGTCAGGCTTTTCTGGGTCGCAGATTTGGAAATACAAATTTGCATTTTAACAAACATCTCTGGTTAATCAATTTTAAGCTATACATAGGTTCTTTTGTTTCTGGTTTATGAATTCTCTGTGTGAAAACTGGTCAGTAGGTGGTAATAAAATAACAATTCAGATTTTTGTATTTACTCTTGGAGAATGTATGTGAATATGATGCCATGTGAACAGTGCTAGTTGAGCTTGCCTCATCTTGTGTGTTTACTTATTGTGTACAGAATTTGTTTTGTGGCGCTATATCTCTGAGACTATTCAGTAAGAAACGAATTGTTATTAAAATTGGCATTTTCATTTTTCAGAGACAAATCATCTCTAGAGCTGCAAGTTAATGGACCAAGAAACCGTATTTCTGGAAGCATCCATCGTGTAATTGCATGTAAATAAATGTCATTGTGTATCAACTCACTGGTTGTGTTGTTTTTCCAATCAGCTGTGTTCATTTTTATACGCCCGTTTACGAAGTAAATCGGGGGTATATAGCGTTCTGTCCCTCCGTGCTTTTGTACGGCCCATAACTTTTTAACCATGCACCCTAGCTTCACCAAACTTGCTACACACATTTACCACAATGAGAACTTGTGCCTTTTGCTAGTTTGAAGATTCTGTACTTTTTAATTTTTGCTGTTTCCATGGAAACATTAAGAGACATCAAGAATGTATGTTGTGCTAAGCATTATCCCACACTAGATTGAAATATATTTGCAAAAACATGTGTTCATTTGAAACATAATGCATCCTCATGGGGTTACAAAGGAAAGGGCAGTTCCTCTGACTTAAAGCAACAGGTATATTTAATTAATTAACAAACTATTTACTATTTGTTGTTGACCAGCAGGGATTACGGGGGTATGTGAGCTTTGCTCACTTCTTTCTTGTTTAATCTGTGCCACGTGTCAAGTTGAACGTATCACAACTTTGTGTGGCAAACATGTTTTAGGTGTACCAATTAGCACAACTTGATTTAACCCATCCTTTCTCCATTTGTCGGATCAGAAACGTTCCACAGAATTTCCCTCAAACAACATGATGAATATTAAAAGATACTGTAGTGAGTGTGTCAGGGTATTTTGTCAGAGCAGAATAATCAAATTACAGAAGCACCTTTGGGATTACCTTGGCGGCCAAGTGAGAGCTAGAAACGAGGGCTTGGACAGATAACTAAGGTACTCGGTTCGAGTGGTTCCTAAGTAGGACTGGATACCCACAGGACTACCCGCACCCGTGGCTAGTCATGTGATATATTGTTTGCCTCCTAACTGTATCTCATTGAACAGACAAAATGGAAATTGTTAGTACGATGGGAGGACAAGTTCATTCAAATGGGTGGGGTTGTAATGAGACCTGGGTGTCACAGGCTTAAAAAAAGAGACACCTAAAAAGATCATCTCATTGCAGTATGCAAATAATTCAGTACAATAACAGTAAGTCGAATTTCCACATCAATCATTAAAAAAATGTTCTATGCAGCCCGCCTGAAAGCAAGGCTTTATGTGAAGGACAGGACCCTAACAGATTACCACATGCAGGCGATTAGGGTGGGCTAGGCGAAGGTTTTTCCTCCATTTCACAGATGCCAGAAAGAGTTGGGAGACGTAACAGCTGGCAGTATGCCAGCGCAACAATTCTTGGCCATGATTGGTATGGGGGTGGTAGTGCCATGGTGTGGGTCAGTATCACACGACGGGTCAACTGATTTGGTTTTTGTTATTTGACTGGCCAGATATATATACTAAGAAGAACACCCGATTCTTTCATATTACTATAGTTAATGTGTTTTGGCATGTAATATGAAAGATTTGGGTGTTCTTTAACTTCTTTTGAGTAGTATATGTTGACGAATTTTGGCATCCTGTCATTTTATTTCACTAGTATTATTGGCAGAAATTTTGATCTGCAAGATGACAATGCCAGACCACACACACCCAAAGTCGTCACCAGGACGGTGTATGGACATTTGACTGACGGGTGGAGAGTGTACACGAGACTCATCACTGACCAACGTGGCCGAACTTTGGGTAGCTCTTCAGGAGGAATGGCGGGCAAAACCAAGAGCAACCATACACAAGTTAATCAACAGTATACCCTCAAGTTGTCGGGGGAAACTGTCGTGCATGTATCGCCCAACGTGAACACACCAGATATTGATCTACAACCCTGAAATTAATTTTACGGACATTAATTTTATCATCATTACACCTTCACTAACATTTCATTAGTCCCCTTACCTTTTGTTGGTAGTATGGCCGAGTTTAAAATTTGTGTCAACTAAATGTATCTGTTATTCATTGTAACAATATTCTGAAATAATATTCACACTTGCAGATTTTGAAACAATGTGAAAATTAAGATACTATAAAAATGTGATGAAATTTACATTGTTTAGTTAATTCGGAGTTAAAACACATTCCACATTTGTGCAAATATTAATTTTGACATTGTTTTGATCATGCTCTTAAATTGCTGGAGACTGGTGTTGTGGAATTACTAGAACTCACATATTTTTTATTAAGGCCCAGTGAAGGTCATTTGTAAAGTATGCTGGCCTTTTCCTGTAGATATTTTTGTGCATCTACTTATTATGTCATTTTAATTCTTCTTTATGGACAACTACTTTCAATGAGAAGCTTATGCTACAGTTTCATTACTTTCCACCAACAGACATCACATTTGCTTAATATGCTGGATAGCCCTTTGGAATAATTGCCACTAATGTTGAAGGTCAAGTTCACTCTCAAGGTCGTACACTACATAAGTTGACAACTCATGACATCAACTCTACATATGGCAAGTTTCAGAGGCATATAGTCACAGAGGAGGTTTGAACATGGGGACAAACAATGAAACCCTGCAACAAGTCAGCGAGCCTGACCACCCGATCCCTTTAGTCGTCTCTTACAGCAATCATGGGCTGCTGATGACCTATTCGAAAGCTAGACCCCAATAGTCTGTTATTTGGTGTATCAGGCGGGTAGGTGGTCAGTTGTTTGTATTGTTTTTGTACCCAGACAGCACTGGACACTGCTCACAGCATCAACCAGTGGCTACAAACCACCACGACAGTAATAAGAACATAGCAAAGAATATCCAAAAATAATTTATTATCCCCTCTACGTCAAAACATAATCACATAATTTAACATGACAATAAAATAATTCATGTATTTTACATTTCATTCACAAATAGGTGAGGGTTTTCACTATGCTCATTCAGTTCTAAATGACAAAGACCGTAACTTTAGCACATAAATTTAGAATATATTTTTCATTCACACAGATCATGAAGACGTATTTAACAATTAGAGAAAACTAAATAAATTGTACATAATTGGACAATTTATGACAATGAGTAAAGTCTTCTTTCCCCAACCATCTAACACTGATTCAAGGAGTCCATTTGACATGACACATCAACTACATGGGAAGGATTACGTCTTGTGCAGCTTCATATCCCCACCTAGATCATGCAGTATTGGTCTTGCTATGTGCATCTAGTGCTTGTCCCCGATGCCTTAAACCCTCAACTCATTGCTTGTGGGTCATCATCTCCGTAAAAGGTCTACACCTCATGCTGCGATATCATCTCAGTGTATACTGGGATTGTTAAAATGTCAAGGCTCCCACAGGTGCCAGTCTGAGTACATGATGCATCTGAGAGTGGTCCTTCACCATGCTGTACCAAGACCGACGATCCAGCTCATGATGCCTCGTATCCACCATGGTGGATGCGCTTCAGGGAAGGTCCACATCACATGCCGTTTCAGGTCCACCATCTCACACTTCAGCTCCAGGTCCACCATCTCTGGCTGCTCCAGGGAAGGTCCACCATCTCACAATGCTCCAGGTCACCATGTCACGCTGCTCCAGGGAAGGTCCACCATCTCAGGCCGATCCAGGTCCACCATCTCCGGGGAGGTCCATCTCACGTTGCTCCAGGTCCACCATCTCAAGCTGCTCCAGGTCCACCATCTCACTCTGCTCCAGGGAAGCTCCATCTCATGCTACTCCGGGGAAGGTCCACCATCTCTTGCTGCTCCGGGGAAGAGCCACCACCTCTTCTTGCTCCGTGAACGGTCGACCATCTCACGCTGCTCCAAGGAAGGTCCACCATCTCACGCTGCTCCCAGGAAGGTTCACCATCTCTTGTTGCTCAGGGGAAGGGCCACCATCTCTTGTTGGTCCAGGAAAGGTCCACCATCTCGCACTGATCCAGGGAAGGTCCACCATCTCGCACTGATCCAGGGAAGGTCCACCATCTCGCACTGATCCAGGGAAGGTCCACCATCTCGCGCTAATCCAGGTATCTCACGCTGATCCAGGGAAGGTCCACCATCTCACGCTGATCCAGGGAAGGTCCACCATCTCACGCTGATCCAGGGAAGGTCCACCATCTCACGCTGATCCAGGGAAGGTCCACCATCTCACGCTGATCCAGGGAAGGTCATCTCGCGCTGATCCGGGGAAGGTCCACCAACTCGCGCTGATCCGGGGTAGGTCCACCATCTCACGCTGATCCAGGGAAGGTCCACCATCTCACGCTGATCCAGGGAAGGTCATCTCGCGCTGATCCGGGGAAGGTCCACCAACTCACGCTGATCCGGGGAAGGTCCACCAACTCACGCTGATCCGGGGTAGGTCCACCATCTCGCGCTGATCCGGGGTAGGTCCACCATCTCGCGCTGATCTGGGGAAGGTCCACCATCTCACGCTGATCCAGGGAAGGTCCACCATCTCACGCTGATCCAGGGAAGGTCCGTCATCTCACGCCTCTCCGGGGAAGGTCCACCATCTCGCGCTGATCTGGGGAAGGTCATCTCGCGCTGATCTGGGGAAGGTCATCTCGCGCTGATCCGGGGTAGGTCCACCATCTCGCGCTGATCCCGGGAAGGTCCACCAGGTCTCAAGCCTCTCCGGGGAAGGTCCACCAGGTCTCAAACCTCTCCGGGGAAGGTCCACCATCTCGCGCTGATCCGGGCAAGGTCCACCATCTCGCGCTGATCCGGGGTAGGTCCACCACACACCTCTCCGGGGAAGGTCCACCATCTCACGCTGATCCAGGGAGGGTCCAACATCTCACGCCTCTCGGGGGAAGGTCCACCATCTCGCGCTGATCCAGGGAAGGTCCACCATCTCGCGCTGATCCAGGGAAGGTCCACCATCTCACGCCTCTCCGGGGAAGGTCCACCATCTCGCGCTGATCTGGGGAAGTCATCTCGCGCTGATCCGGGGTAGGTCCACCATCTCGCGCTGATCCAGGGTAGGTCCACCATCTCGCGCTGATCCGGGGAAGGTCCACCAGGTCTCAAGCCTCTCCGGGGAAGGTCCACCAGGTCTCAAACCTCTCCAGGGAAGGTCCACCATCTCGCGCTGATCCGGGGAAGGTCCACCATCTCACGCCTCTCCGGGGAAGGTCCACCATCTCGCGCTGATCTGGGGAAGTCATCTCGCGCTGATCCGGGGTAGGTCCACCATCTCGCGCTGATCCAGGGTAGGTCCACCATCTCGCGCTGATCCGGGGAAGGTCCACCAGGTCTCAAGCCTCTCCGGGGAAGGTCCACCAGGTCTCAAACCTCTCCAGGGAAGGTCCACCATCTCGCGCTGATCCGGGGAAGGTCCACCATCTCACGCCTCTCCGGGGAAGGTCCACCATCTCACGCTGATCTGGGGAAGGTCATCTCGCGCTGATCCGGGGTAGGTCCACCATCTCGCGCTGATCCGGGGAAGGTCCACCAGGTCTCAAGCCTCTCCGGGGAAGGTCCACCAGGTCTCAAACCTCTCCGGGCAAGGTCCACCATCTCGCGCTGATCTGGGGTAGGTCCACCACACACCTCTCCGGGGAAGGTCCACCATCTCGCGCTGATCCGGGGAAGGTCCACCATCACACACCTCTGGGGAAGGTCCACCATCTCACGCTGATCTAGGGAGGGTCCAACATCTCACGCCTCTCCGGGGAAGGTCCACCATCTCGCGCTGATCCGGGGAAGGTCCACCATCTCGCGCTGATCCGGGGAAGGTGCACCATCTTGCACTGATCCGGGGAAGGTCCACCATCACAAACCTCTCCGGGGAAGGTCCACCATCTCTCGCAGATCCGGGGACGGTCCACCAGGTCTCAAGCCTCTCCGGGGAAGGTCCACCAGGTCTCAAACCTCTCCATGGAAGGTCCACCATCTCAAGCCTCTCCGGGAAAGGTCCACCATCTCAAGTCTCTCCGGGGAAGGTCCACCATCTCACGCTAATCCAGGTCCACCATCTCACACTGATCCAGGAAAGTCCACCACCTCACGCTGATCCAGGTCCACCATCTCATGCTGATCCAGGAAAGTCCACCATCTCACGCTGATTCAGGGGAGGTCCACCATCTCGCCCTGACCCAGATCCACCATCTCACGCTAATCCAGGTCCACCATCTCACGCTGATCCAGGGGAGGTCCATCATCTCACGCCTCTCCAGGGAAGGTCCACCATCTCGCACCAATCTAGGTCCATCAACTTACACTGATCCAGGGAAGGTCCACCATCGCACGCTGATCCAGGGAAGGTCCACCATATCACGCCTCTCCGGGGAAGGTCAACCATCTCGCACCAATCTAGGTCCATCAACTTACACTGATCCAGGGAAGGTCCACCATCGCACGCTGATCCAGGGAAGGTCCACCATATCACGCCTCTCCGGGGAAGGTCAACCATCTCGTGCTGATCCAGGTCCACCATCTTACGCTGATCCAGGGAAGGGCCACCATCTCAAGCCTCTCCGGGGAAGGTCCACCATCTCGCGCTGATCCGGGAAAAGTCCACCATCTCGGCTAATCCTGGGTAGGTCCACCATCTCACGCTGCTCCGGGGAAGGTCCAACTCACGCCTCTCCGGGTAGGTCCAACTCACGCCTCTCCGGGAAAGGTCCAACTCACGCCTCTCCGGGGAAGGTCCAATCTCGCGCTGATCCAGGAGAGGTCCGCCATCTCGCGCTGATCTGGGGAAGGTCCACCATCTCACGCTGCTCCGGGGAAGGTCCACCATCTCACGCTGATCCAGGGAAGGTCCACCATCTCACGCTGGCCCAGGTCCACTCTGCTTTAGGGAGGGTCAACCATACTGCTGCGCCTGGTCATCCATCTTATGGACCTTCCTTGGAACAGCTTGAGATGGACCTTCCCCGGAGCGCCGTGAGAATCTGGACCTACCACAGCAGCACAAGACGGTCCACCATCTCACACTCCCCATGGAAGGTCCGGATTCTCACGCTGCTCCCAGGAAGGTCCACCATCTCATGCTTCTCCCGGGAAGGTAGGTCCAGCAGGGTCTTCCGTCCACCCAGTCACACCAGGGTCTTCCATCCACCCAGTCACGCCAGGGTCTTCCATCCATCCAGTCATGCCAGGGTCTTCCATCCATCTTGTCATCTCCAACTTCAATCTTCAATCCAACCTCCAGTCCGTCATGGTCATCCATCACGATGTGCCAGGGTCTTCTTTCCATCCAGTCACGTCTGCGTCTTCTTTCCATCCAGTCACGCCAGGGTCTTCCATCCATTCAGTCACGCCAGGGTCTTCTTTCCATCCAGTCACGCAAGGGTCTTCCATCCATCCAGTCACGCCAGGGTCTTCTTTCCATCCAGTCACGCCAGGGTCTTCCATCCGTTCAGTCACGCCAGGGTCTTCTTTCCATCCAGTCACGCCAGGGTCTTCCATCCATTCAGTCACGCAAGGGTCTTCCATCCATTCAGTCACGCCAGGGTCTTCTTTCCATCCAGTCACGCCAGGGTCTTCCATCCGGTCACTCACGCCAGGGTCTTCCATCCGTTCAGTCACACCAGGGTCTTCTTTCCATCCAGTCACGCCAGGGTCTTCCATCCATTCAGTCACGCAGTCTTCCATCCGTTTAGTCACGCCAGGGTCTTCTTTCCATCCAGTCACGCCAGGGTCTTCCATCCATTCAGTCATGCCAGGGTCTTCTTTCCATCCAGTCACGCCAGGGTCTTCCATCCATTCAGTCACGCCAGGGTCTTCCATCCATTCAGTCACGCCATGGTCTTCCATCCATTCAGTCACGCCAGGGTCTTCTTTCCATCCAGTCACGCCAGGGTCTTCCATCCAGTCACGCCAGGGTCTTCCATCCATTCAGTCAGTCACGCCAGGGTCTTCCATCCGTTCAGTCACGCCAGGGTCTTCTTTCCATCCAGTCACGCCAGGGTCTTCTTTCCATTCAGTCATGCCAGGGTCTTCTTTCCATCCAGTCACGCCAGGGTCTTCCATCCATTCAGTCACGCCAGGGTCTTCCATCCATTCAGTCACGCCAGGGTCTTCCATCCATTCAGTCACGCCAGGGTCTTCTTTCCATCCAGTCACGCCAGGGTCTTCCATCCAGTCACGCCGGGGTCTTCCATCCATTCAGTCAGTCACGCCAGGGTCTTCCATCCAATCAGTCACGCCAGGGTCTCCTTTCCATCCAATCAGTCACGCCAGGGTCTTCCATCCATTCAGTCACGCCAGGGTCTTCTTTCCATCCAGTCACGCCAGGGTCTTCCATCCATTCAGTCACGCCAGGGTCTTCTTTCCATCCAGTCACGCCAGGGTCTTCCATCCATTCAGTCACGCCAGGGTCTTCCATCCATTCAGTCATGCAAGGGTCTACCATCCATTCAGTCACGCCAGGGTCTTCTTTCCATCCAGTCACGCCAGGGTCTTCCATCCAGTCACTCACGCCAGGGTCTTTCATCCGTTCAGTCACACCAGGGTCTTCTTTCCATCCATTCACGCCAGGGTCTTCCATCCATTCAGTCACGCAGTCTTCCATCCGTTTAGTCACGCCAGGGTCTTCTTTCCATCCAGTCACGCCAGGGTCTTCCATCCATTCAGTCATGCCAGGGTCTTCTTTCCATCCAGTCACGCCAGGGTCTCCTTTCCATCCAGTCACGCAAGGGTCTTCCATCCATTCAGTCACGCCAGGGTCTTCTTTCCATCCAGTCACGCCAGGGTCTTCTTTCCATCCAGTCACGCCAGGGTCTTCCATCCATTCAGTCACGCCAGGGTCTTCCATCCATTCAGTCACGCAAGGGTCTACCATCCATTCAGTCACACCAGGGTCTTCTTTCCATCCAGTCACGCCAGGGTCTTCCATCCATTCAGTCATGCCAGGGTCTTCTTTCCATCCAGTCACGTCAGGGTCTTCCATCCATTCAGTCACGCCAGGGTCTTCTTTCCATCCAGTCACGCCAGGGTCTTCTTTCCATCCAGTCACGCCAGGGTCTTCCATCCATTCAGTCAGTCACGCCAGGGTCTTCCATCCATTCAGTCACACCAGGGTCTTCTTTCCATCCAGTCACGTCGGGGTCTTCTTTCCATCTAGCCACACATCAGGGTTTTCTTTCCATCCATCCAGTCACGCCGGGGTCTTCCATCCAATCAGTCACGCCGGGGTCTTCCATCCATTCAGTCACGCCAGGGTCTTCCATCCATTCAGTCACGCCAGGGTCTTCCATCCATGTCACGCCGGGGTCTTCATCCATTCAGTCACACCAGGGTCTTCTTTCCATCCAGTCACGCCAGGGTCTTCTTTCCATCCAGTCACGCCAGGGTCTTCTTTCCATCTAGCCACACATCAGGGTCTTCCATCCATTCAGTCACGTCGGGCTCTTCCATCCATCCAGTCACGTCGGGCTCTTCTTTCCATCCAGTCACGTCGGGGTCTTCTTTCCATCCAGTCACACCAGGGTCTTCTTTCCATCCAGTCGCACCAGGATCTTCTTTCCATCCAGTCACACCAGGGTCTTCTTTGCACCCAATCATGTCGGGGTCTTCTTTCCGTCCAGTCACGTCATCTTCTTTCCATCCAGTCACGTCGGGGTCTCCTTTCCATCCATCCAGTCACACCAGGGTCTTCTTTACATCTATCCAGTCACACCAGGGTCTTCTTTCCATCCAGTAGGGTCTTCTTTCCATCCAGTAGGGTCTTCTTTCCATCCAGTCATGTCGGGGTATTCTTTCCATCTTGTCACGTTGGGGTCTTCAATCCATCTAGTAGGGTCTTCTTTCCGTCCAATCACACCAGGGTCTTCTTTCCGTCCAATCACACCAGGGTCTTCTTTACATCCAGTCACGTCGGGGTCTTCTTTCCATCCAGTCACATCGGGTCTTAAAATCCATCCAGTAGGGTCTTCTTTCCATCCAATCACACCAGGGTCTTCTGTGAATCCAGTCACGTCAAGGTCTTCTTTCCGTCCAGTCACGTCAAGGTCTTCTTTCATCCAGTCACGTCGGGGTCTCCTTTCCATCAATCCAGTCACACCAGGGTCTTCTTTCCATCCATCCAGTCACACCAGGGTCGTCAATCCATCCAGTCACTCCAGTCTTCTTTCCGTCCAGTCACGTCAGGGTCTTCTTTCCGTCCAGTCACGTCGGGGTCTTCTTTCCATCCAGTCACGCCGGGGTCTTCTTTCCGTCCAGTCATGTCCGGGTCTTCTTTCCATCCAGTAGGGTCTTCTTTCCATCCAGTCAGGACGGAGTCTTCTTTCCATCCAGTCACCAGGGTCGTCCATCCAGTCACACCAGGGTCGTCCATCCATCCAGTCACTCCAGGGTCGTCCATCCATCCAGTCACTCCAGGGTCGTCCATTCAGTCACACTAGGGTCGTCCATCCAGTCACTCCAGGGTCGTCCATCCATCCAGTCACGCCGGGGTCTTCCATCCATCCAGTCATGTCGGGGTCTCCTTTCCATCCAGTAAGGTCTTCTTTCCATCCAGACCCCCCAGGATTTTCCATCCAGTCACCAGGGTCGTCCATCCAGTCACTCCAGGGTCGTCCATCCATCCAGTCACTCCAGGGTCGTCAATCCATCCGTCATGTCGGGGCCTCCTTTCCATCCAGTCATGACGGGGTCTTCTTTCCATCCAGTCACCCCAGGATTTTCCATCCAGTCACCAGGGTCGTCCATCCAGTCACCAGGGTCGTCCATCCAGTCACACCAGGGTCGTCCGTCCATCCAGTCACACCTGGGTCGTCCGTCCATCCATCCAGACACACCAGGGTCGTCCGTCCATCCAGTCAAGCCAAGGTCGTCCATCCATCCAGTCACTCCAGGGTCGTCCTTCCATCCAGTCCTCCGGGGTCTTCCATCCATCCAGTCACATCGGTTCTTCTTTCCATCCAGGTCACCCATCCATCCAGTCACCCCAGGATTTTCCATCCAGTCACACCAGGGTCGTCCGTCCATCCAGTCACACCTGGGTCATCCGTCCATCCAGTCACTCCAGGGTCGTCCATCCATCCAGTCACGCCAAGGTCTTCTTTCCATCCAGTCATGCCAGGGTCATCCATCCAGGGTCGTCTATCCAGTCAAAGCCAGGGTCGTCAATCCATCCAGTCCGGCCAGGGTCGTCCATCCATCCAGGTCACGTCAGGGTCGTCCATCCATCCAGTCACGCCAGGGTCGTCCATCCAGTCACTCCAGGGTCGTCCATCCAGTCAAAGCCAGGGTTGTCAATCCATCCAGTCCGGCCAAGGTCGTCCATCCATCCAGTCACATCGGGGTCTTCTTTCCATCCAGGTCACGTCAGGGTCGTCCATCCATCCAGTCACGTCAGGGTCGTCCATCCAGTCACTCCAGGGTCGTCCATCCAGTCAAAGCCAGGGTTGTCAATCCATCTAGTCCGGCCAGGGTCGTCCATCCGTCCAGTCACATCGGGTCTTCTTTCCATCCAGGTCACCCATCCATCCAGTCAAGCCAGGATTTTCCATCCAGTCACCAGGTTCGTCCGTCCATCCAGTCACACCAGGGTCATCCGTCCATCCAGTCACTCCAGGGTCGTCCATCCATCCAGTCACGCCAAGGCCTTCTTTCCATCCAGTCATGCCAGGTTCATCCATCCAGGGTCGTCCTTCCAGTCATGCCAGGTTCATCCATCCAGTCAAAGCCAGGGTCGTCAATCCATCCAGTCCGGCCAGGGTCGTCCATCCATCCAGTCACGTCGGGACTTCTTTCCATCCAGTCATGCCAGGGTCATCCATCCAGGGTCATCCATCCAGTCAAAGCCAGGGTCATCCAGTCAAAGCCAGGGTCGTCCATCCATCCAGTCATGCCAGGGTCGTCAATCCATCCAGTCCGACCAGGGTCGTCCATCCATCCAGGTCACCTATCCATCCAGTCACCCCAGGATTTTCCATCCAGACACCAGGGTCGTCCGTCCATCCAGTCACACCAGGGTCGTCCATCCATCCAGTCATGCCAGGGTCGTCCATCCAGTCACACCAGGGTCTTCTTTCCATCCAGTCACACCATGGTCATCTATCCATCCAGTCACACCATGGTCGTCTATCCATCCAGTCACACCATGGTCGTCTATCCATCCAGTCATGCCAGGGTCGTCCATCCAGTCAGGGTCGCCCTTCCATCCAGTAGTTTGGTCTTTGTCATGCCATGGTCTTCCTTCAATCCAGTCAGTCATACCAGTCCTGCACAATAAGCACCCCCCCTTCCCTCACAAACAATCCAACAAACAAATAAAAACTCACTTGGTATAATATGTATTTACACAAGTTTAGCAGTAGGAATATGTATCTAAAAAACTTTCTCAAGTTTAAAAAATGCCTATGGGTTGCCAACTGTTTACCTATTCCAAATTTGGTCTTTGATGAGAACTTGTCCTAATAGCCATGGGTAGCAAGTTGTTTGATATAGAGAACATCCTCCTTTGACTGCATCTTGGTCTTCTTTGGAACAAATAGAACTTCACACCTTGATTAGCTCCCCTCCCGACCAATATAATTGCACCACAGTTTAAAGGGAAACCAACAAACGAATTCTTTGCAGAGTAAGAATAAACTACTGTTTGGTATGATGTGTAATCAAATATTTTACATTAAAATCAGATGTGAGATCAGCTGAGAGATCCAGCAGAATAAAAATGGTAGCAGCCATACCAGTGCTGAATGACAAGCTGGAAAACCTTCAAAACAGGACCGGCAAAAATGCTCCAACCACGTAGATGACCTTCAAAGAAATGCATAAGCACCCCACCATATGCACAACATGCTTTTGTCAATAAAGCAGAGGTTCAAGAAACTACCAAACGTGTGTGACAATGAACATATTAATATGTAATTACTTCACAATCCAAAAACAAAGCTATTTAACAATTCAGATAATACCTGAATGAGCCAGTTCAATCACAAATGCGGAGCAAAAACTTCCTCTTGGACAAAAACTTCCTTGTCTCTTGCTTCTTGATCCTGCTTGTACTAATGTTCTAAGAAGAAAGAGTAAGACTGAAATGCCCCCATCCCCCTCGACACCATCTCATGAACATGAGCACAATATGCAAAATGCAGTGAGCTAATGATAAATCAATGTTGAACTGTTTACATGATTTTGTGTCCAATTCAAAATGACATTCAGTTATCATACCAATTAAAACAAACTAAAAGAAACCAAGTATCCTATTACCTAAAAAAATATTTGAAGTAAATATATTATGAAAGTGCTTTTCATTCACAACTTTCAGTTTTAGAGAAAACCAATTTCACATGCACATACTGCAATACCTTGTGCCTTCCAAACCCATGTAGGCTGAACTGGTTGCGTCAAGGCAGTGAGGTTACAGGACCTATGAAGAATCTGTAGAAACAAGTTAATACCCCTCCCTATCCCCACTTCATACTGTTTTTACTTTAAGAGATTTATAGTTTTACATATAAAACATTATTTTCAGTCAAACACATGTAACTTTAGTTCTTGACTTGGAAAGAGTATTTTCAGAGACAAATCTTCGATACAAGGGATTAACTGTTCACCGATCCTGGGCAAGACTTGTCCGTTCCCATGGGTAGAAAGTTGTTAATGGCAATGTCTTCCCCTGTTGACAATGGTGGTATCTTGGTCTCGTTTGGCCTTCTTTTGGAATAACAAAAATTCACTTTTTCCCCTCCCTCCCCATCAACAAATTACAAGGAAACAATTCAGAAGGTGGACAACATTCAAATTCTTTGTCAAACATTGCAACATTTATAAGAAAATACTCTTGAGATCAGATAGTTGCGAAATCTCACAGGAAGAAATGGGCAGCCATACCAGTGCTGAGTGACAAGCTGGAAAACCTTCAAAACGGGACCGGCACAATGCTCCAACCACTTAGATGACCTTCAAAGAAACTCATAAGCACCCCACCAAATCCACAAAAATGCTTTTTTCAATAAAGCAAAAATTACCAAACATGCGTATGACAATGAACATATTAATATGTAATTACTTCATTATTTCAACAATCCAAACACGAGCTATTTAACAATTCAGATAATACCTGAATAAGCCAGTTCAATCACAAATGCAAAGCAAAAACTTCCTCTTGGACAAAAACTTCCTTGTCTCTTGCCTCTTGATCCTGCTTGTACTAATGTTCTAAGAAGAAAGAGTAAGACTGAAATGCCCCCATCCCCATCCCCCTCGACACCATCTCATGAACATGAGCACAATATGCAAAATGCAGTAAGCTAATGATAAAATAATGTTGAACTGTTTACATGATTGAGTCCAATTCAAAAAAATGACATTCAGTTATCATACCAATAAAAACTACAACAAAGTAAAAGAAAACAGGTATCCTATTACCTAAAAAGCATTTGAAGTAAATATATTATGAAAGTGATCTTCGTTCACAAATTCAAGATTCTACATGCATATAGTGCAATACCTTGTGTGTTCCAAACCCATGTAGGCTGAACTGGATATTTCAGTCGAATCAAGGCAGTCAGGTTACGGAACCTATGAAGAATCTGTAGAAAGTTAATACCCCTCCCTATCCCCAACTCATGGTTTTACTGTTACATATTTATAGTTTTATTTTTATATAACATTATTTTCAGTCAAACACATGTAACTTAAGTTCTTGACTTGAGCTTGGAAAAAGAGTATGTTCAGAAACACAAATCTTCGATACAAGGGCTTAACTGTTCACCGATCCTGGGCAAGACTTGTCCATTTCCATGGGTAGAAAGTTGTTAATTGGCAATGACTTCCCCTGTTGACACTGTTATCTTGGTCTCGTTTGGCCTTTTGGAATAACAAAAATTCACTTTTTCCCCTCCCTACCCATCAACAAATTACAAGGAAACAATTCAGAAGGTGGACAACATTCAAATTCTTTGTCAAACATTGCAACATTTATAAGAAAATTCTCTTGAAATCAGATTGTTGTGAAATCTTACAGGAAGAAATGGGCAGCCATACCAGTGCTGAGTGACCAGCTGGAAAACCTTCAAAACAGGACTGTCAAAAATGCTCCAACCACGTAGATGACCTTCAAAGAAACTCATAAGCACCCCACCAAATCCACAAAAATGCTTTTTTCAATAAAGCAAAAATTACCAAACATGCGTATGACAATGAACATATTAATATGTAATTACTTCATTATTTCAACAATCCAAAACAGAGCTATTCTGATAATACCTGAATAAGCCAGTTCAAACACTAATGCTGAGCACAAACTTCCTCTTGGACAAAAACTTCCTTGTCTCTTGCTTCTTGATCCTGCTTGAACTAATGTTCTAAGAAGAAAGAGTAAGACTGAAATGCCCCCATCCCCATCCCCCTCGACACCATCTCATGAACATAAGCACAATATGCAAAATGCAGTAAGCTAATGATAAAATAATGTTGAACTGTTTACATGATTGAGTCCAATTCAAAATGACATTCAGTTATCATACCAATTAACAGAAGTAAAAGATAACAGTTATCATATTACCTAAAAAAAACATTTGAAGCAAATAGATTATGAGATTGCATTTCATCCACAAATTCAAGATTCACAGTTCTACATGCATATAGTGCAATACCTTGTGCCTTCCAAACCCATGTAGGCCGAACTGGATATTTCAGTCGAATCAAGGCAGTCAGGTTACGGAACCTATGAAAAATCTGTAGAAACAAGTTAATACCCCTCCCTATCCCCAACTCATGGTTTTTACCGTTACATATTTATAGTTTTATATATAAAACATTATTTTCAGTCAAACACATGTAACTTAAGTTCTTGACTTGAGCTTGGAAAAAGAGTATGTTCAGAAACACAAATCTTCGATACAAGGGCTTAACTGTTCACCGATCCTGGGCAAGACTTGTCCATTTCCATGGGTAGAAAGTTGTTAATTGGCAATGACTTCCCCTGTTGACACTGTTATCTTGGTCTCGTTTGGCCTTTTGGAATAACAAAAATTCACTTTTTCCCCTCCCTACCCATCAACAAATTACAAGGAAACAATTCAGAAGGTGGACAACATTCAAATTCTTTGTCAAACATTGCAACATTTATAAGAAAATTAGTTGCGAAATCTCACAGGAAGAAATGGGCAGCCATACCAGTGCTGAGTGACAAGCTGGAAAACCTTCAAAACAGGACCGGCAAAATGCTCCAACCACTTAGATGACCTTCAAAGAAACCCCACCAAATCCACAACATGCTTTTTTCAATAAGGCAAAGTTTCAAGAAAGTACCAAACATTCGCATGACAATTACTTCATTATTTCAACAATCCAAAAACAAAACTATTTGACAATTCAGATAATACCTGACTAAGCCAGTTCAATCATAAAAGCTGAGCAAAAACTTCCTCTTGGACAAAAACTTCCTTGTCTCTTGCCTCTTGATCCTGCTTGTACTAATGTTCTAAGAAGAAAGAGTAAGACTGAAATGCCCCCATCCCCATCGACACCATCTCATGAACATGAGCACAATATGCAAAATGCAGTAAGCTAATGATAAAATAATGTTGAACTGTTTACATGATTGAGTCCAATTCAAAATGACATTCAGTTATCATACCAATTAAAACAAAGTAAAAAAAGATAACAGTTATCATATTACCTAAAAAAACATTTGAAGCAAATAGATAGCATTTCATCCACAAATTCAAGATTCACAGTTCTACATGCATCTACTGCTATACCTTGTGCCTTCCAAACCCATGTAGGCTGAACTGGACATTTTGGTCGCGTCAAGGCAGTGAGGTTACGGAACCTATGAAGAATCTGTAGAAACAAGTTAATACCCCTCCCTATCCCCAACTCATGGTTTTACTGTTACATATTTATAGTTTTATATATAAAACATTATTTTAAGTCAAACATATGTAACTTTAGTTCTTGACTTGAGCTTGGAAAAAAAGAGTATGTTCTTCTCTTAACTTGTTGAGTTTCCTTGCTGCAACCTCCAAGTTCCTGTAATAATTCCTTATTGCTGGTTCACTCTTTGCTTAGTTGCTGGTTGTTTCCACACACTTGAGGGTACCTGCTTTTGATAAATTAAACCCCTCCCCAATGATCCCACAGTGACACTACTATTTGTTTTACAAAAGAATATGGTGATAGAAAACACACACCGTAAAACACAGAAAACCATCATTAAAATTTACAACACAAACAATACATAGATTTCATCAAATCCAATCTCTATGGCTTGGTTTAATTACCTCATCATTCTTGATCCAGAACTATGTTTTAGTATTTAATGGTTAGCTCTAACAAGCTGCAAGAACTTCAAAACAGGACCATCAAAAATGCTCCAACCACATTGAAAAGAAATGCTTAAGCACCCCAAATCCACAACATGCTTTTTTAATATAACTATAAGCAAAGATTCAAGATACTACCAAACACACATATGACAATGAACATATTAATATGTAATTTCTTAATTATATTAATCCCAAAACAAAGCTATTAAACTATTCAGATAATACCTGAATAATAAGCCAGTTCAATCATAAAAGCTGAGCAAAAACTTCCTCTTGGACAAAAACTTCCTTGTCTCTTGCCTCTTGATCCTGCTTGTACTAATGTTCTAAGAAGAAAGAGTAAGACTGAAATGCCCCCATCCCCCTCGACACCATCTCATGAACATGAGCACAATATGCAAAATGCAGTAAGCTAATGATAAAAATAATGTTGAACTGTTTACATGATTGAGTCCAATTCAAAATGACATTCAGTTATCATACCAATTAACAGAGCAAAAGAAAACAGTTATCATATTACCTAAAGAAAACATATGAATAAAAATATATTATGAAAGTGCTTTTCGTTCACAAATTCAAGATTCACAGTTCTACATGCATATAGTGCAATACCTTGTGCCTTCCAAACCCATGTAGGCCGAACTGGATATTTCAGTCGAATCAAGGCAGTCAGGTTACGGAACCTATGAAAAATCTGTAGAAACAAGTTAATACCCCTCCCTATCCCCAACTCATGGTTTTTACCGTTACATATTTATAGTTTTATATATAAAACATTATTTTCAGTCAAACACATGTAACTTAAGTTCTTGACTTGAGCTTGGAAAAAGAGTATGTTCAGAAACACAAATCTTCGATACAAGGGCTTAACTGTTCACCGATCCTGGGCAAGACTTGTCCATTTCCATGGGTAGAAAGTTGTTAATTGGCAATGACTTCCCCTGTTGACACTGTTATCTTGGTCTCGTTTGGCCTTTTGGAATAACAAAAATTCACTTTTTCCCCTCCCTACCCATCAACAAATTACAAGGAAACAATTCAGAAGGTGGACAACATTCAAATTCTTTGTCAAACATTGCAACATTTATAAGAAAATTAGTTGCGAAATCTCACAGGAAGAAATGGGCAGCCATACCAGTGCTGAGTGACAAGCTGGAAAACCTTCAAAACAGGACCGGCAAAATGCTCCAACCACTTAGATGACCTTCAAAGAAACCCCACCAAATCCACAACATGCTTTTTTCAATAAGGCAAAGTTTCAAGAAAGTACCAAACATTCGCATGACAATTACTTCATTATTTCAACAATCCAAAAACAAAGCTATTTGACAATTCAGATAATACCTGACTAAGCCAGTTCAATCATAAAAGCTGAGCAAAAACTTCCTCTTGGACAAAAACTTCCTTGTCTCTTGCCTCTTGATCCTGCTTGTACTAATGTTCTAAGAAGAAAGAGTAAGGCTGAAATGCCCCCATCCCCATCGACACCATCTCATGAACATGAGCACAATATGCAAAATGCAGTAAGCTAATGATAAAATAATGTTGAACTGTTTACATGATTGAGTCCAATTCAAAATGACATTCAGTTATCATACCAATTAAAACAAAGTAAAAAAAAGATAACAGTTATCATATTACCTAAAAAAACATTTGAAGCAAATAGATAGCATTTCATCCACAAATTCAAGATTCACAGTTCTACATGCATCTACCTCTATACCTTGTGCCTTCCAAACCCATGTAGGCTGAACTGGACATTTTGGTCGCGTCAAGGCAGTGAGGTTACGGAACCTATGAAGAATCTGTAGAAACAAGTTAATACCCCTCCCTATCCCCAACTCATGGTTTTACTGTTACATATTTATAGTTTTATATATAAAACATTTTTTTAAGTCAAACATATGTAACTTTAGTTCTTGACTTGAGCTTGGAAAAAAAGAGTATGTTCTTCTCTTAACTTGTTGAGTTTCCTTGCTGCAACCTCCAAGTTCCTGTAATAATTCCTTATTGCTGGTTCACTCTTAGCTTAGTTGCTGGTTGTTTCCACACACTTGAGGGTACCTGCTTTTGATAAATTAAACCCCTCCCCAATGATCCCACAGTGACACTACTATTTGTTTTACAAAAGAATATGGTGATAGAAAACACACACCGTAAAACACAGAAAACCATCATTAGCATTTACAACACAAAAAATCCATAGATTTCATCAAATCCAATCTCAATGGCTTGGTTTAATTACCCCATCATTCTTGATCCAGAACTGTTTTGGTATTTTGGTGTGTAGCTGTCAGTCACTATGTCACTAGGCTCTTCCTTGGATAATGCAGTCTGATCATCTATAAATAATTTGTACAGTTACTCTCCCTCCCCTCCCATACTTGTCAATACAATAAAAATATAACTGTTTGCACATTTGCACTTTCATTTATGGAATGCCTTGCATGCAAGACAGAAATCTTGTTATCAATACCAGGGCTTAACTGTTAACTGATTCACTGTTCCATCTTGGGCAGGAACATGTCCTTATACCATGGGTAGCATGTTGTTTGTTGACACTGTTGGTATCTTGTCTTGTCAGGTCTTCTTTTGGAACAAGAAAAATTCACAACTTTATCCCCTCCCACCCATCAACAAAATTGGAACAAGGATATTCAGAAGGTAGCCAACTTCTTCGAAGAAACTAAACAGACATTGCAATACCTTTCTTTTAAAATAGGATAGTTACCAAATCTTGCAGAAACAAAAATGGACAGCCATAATGGTCAACCTTCCAAACAGGACCATCGAATTGTCAACAAGTGTTCCCTCGTAACACTGGAGTTTCAGTTACAATGGTTACTATGAACCAAAATAATTCATAAAAAAGGTAACATTGTGAAGTAAATGTATTGTGAAAGTGTTTTGCATTCACAAATTCAAGATTCATTTCCACAGAAAACCAATTTCACATGCATGTATACCTGAGGCGTTTGCAAGCTCATGTTGGCTGAACCAGGGATGGAGACATGGCAGTTGAGTTCCCTTCAAGAATCTATGAAAAATCTGTAGAAACAAGTTAATGCCCCTCCCTTTCCCTATCTGAAAGTCAGTTTCACTTAGTAGATATTGATGGCTGTCATTCAAAAATTCACTTCTATTCTTGATCGAAGCTTTGAAACAGAACTTTCTCTTCCTGAACTTGCATATTTTCTTACTGCACAGACACTTTCTAATAGCCTGACAAACCATGCTGGAATCTTTTTTCTCACTTGATAGCGTTAAAGAATATCTTTCAAAAAGTCCTATTGCCCAACAATGACACTGACAACATTGTATCAAAGAAAGGTCAAATGTACTGACATGACCGACAGCTGGCTTCAATCCATATCACACTGATGTCTTGGTATTCATATTAATCTGCCACTGTTCTTCATTGAAAAAGTATGGAGTACTCATGGGTTGATGTCAGTTGGATTGTTGAGCTCTTCTTTGGATCCTAAACTTGTCTGGATCTGTCATCTGAGAATCTGCACAATTATTTCCCTCCCCTCCCTCACATGTCATTCAGACAAACAAGGCAAAGATATCTGACTTTCAGTTTAGTAGATACAAGTTACTTCCCTTATAAGGAACATGTTTGAAGCAACACAAAATCTTCTGTTCTACACTTGATGAGAGCTCAAATTGTCATGATGAGAATTCTTTCTAATAGTCCTTGCTTCCTAATAGTAACTTGGTCTTGTCTGAACTTCACACCTTCACCTCCCCATCAACAATATGAAACAAGTTGGCCAACATCAGATTCAGAGAAAGTAAGAACCCAGTTCTCTGACACAAACATTGCAATGTCTCAATAAATTCTCAGCTAAACTATTCTCAGATTGAAACAGTGACAGTGAGATGTGGCAAGAAACAGTATTTAAGTGACAGCCATACCATTGTCGAGTGAAGTCAGTCAACCATGAAAACCAGTCTGGCAAATTTCCTCCAACCACATACATGCTAGCTGAAAAGAAACATGTCGGCACCCCAAACCATCCACAACATCTTGTTTGTTTTGCTAAAATACTCATGAAGAAAGTTAACACATTCATGGTATGTCAATGAATATTATATAGAACATACATAGATATTTACGGATTCAGAGAATACCTGAATTAGTCCATTAGGTAGCAAATAGTCGAACACTTCTTGGACAAAATCTTGCTTGATTCTTCCTTTCTTGGCATTTCTTTCTTTTATATTGTAAAGAAGAAAGTAAATATGAGACTCCCTTCCCTTCCCATCAACAAATGCTTTTACAAAAGCACAAGATTTTGAGAGTCACATTGATAATACAAAGTCAGTTTACATACAAATATATGCTCACATACACATGGTTGCAGGTATAATAAATAAAAAAACAAATGAACATGGCACACAAAAACCAAGCATCTATTTCTATTGTGAAATGATGTATTAATACTATTATGATACACACGATTACACACACAGAAAGTGCAATACCTTCTAAGTTTAGACCAGTAGAGGCTGAAGTGGACACATTGGCTTTGGTTCAGTCAAGGCTGGTGATTCTCCACACCCCTTCATCTTTCATGCAGAAACCTATGAAGAATCTTTCGATACAAGTTTATGCCCCTCCCTTTCCCTGCCTCGTTCCATTTTCACTTTAGTGAATATTGATTCAAACTTTGAAATATGTAATGGTTCTTTTTATGTAAATGTTCAGAATGTCCTCACTGCCCACTCCTTGTTTCTGCAACACTTCTACTTGCTGGTTCCTTCTTGCTGGGTTATTGAGGACACCTGCTCTCAAAATAAAGAAATCTCTTCCCTAATGATCACAATCTCACTATGAGATTGGATTGACGACACATGAAAGTAGCAACACAAGATAAAAGTACTATTGACAATCATGACTGGATTTCAAATCAGTAGGTCTTGTAAATTACCACATAGCTGTTGACACATGTAGAGATGGAAAAGTAAGTGCATTACAAATCCTTCAGTTCAGCTTGAAACTATTTACCGTATATTCCAAACTAGTTCCTGAATGAGAATTCATCCAAACATCGCTTGATAGCTAGTGGTTTCAGGCAAGAACCTCCTCTAACAATGATGGTAACTTGGTCTTGAAGGATCTTCTTGGTAATGAAAATAGAAACTTCACACTTGATTGCCTTCCCCTCCCCAAAAACGTAAGAGGAAAACAAATACTGGCACACAATTAAAAGTAGCCAACACAATTCTTTGGAGAAAGTAAGAAATAAATTGCAGTTTTCTGATTGACACAAAACATTGCAATATCTTGGTGATTTCTTAGCAAAACTTTTCTCAGCAAAACAGTGACAGTGAGATTTGGCAAGAAAGTTAAAGCTATACAAACAAAGCTATAAGGGATTCAAAGAATACCTTAAGGAGTCTGTTCCATCAGAGATGGGTAGCAAAATAGTTGAAAACTTCCTCATGGACAAAATCTTGCTTGATTCCTGTTCTCTTCGTACTTCTTGAAGTATTTTGTAAAGAAGAAATTAAATATAAAAACCCCCTTCCCTCCCCATCAGCAAAGTAAATCCTTCCCATGAAATGACTAAAGATGCATTAATAATATAGTTAGTCTACATACTAGTATCATACACTCACACAAGCAAGTGATCTTCTCTATCACAGGTTACAAGTACACAATAAATGAAAACAAACGTACATGGCACAAGGAAAACTAAGAATCCTATTGAGATTGCGAAATGATGTATTTATAAAATAAAAGATTATCACAAACAGGACAAAAGTCATGCAGATACTGCAATACCTTCTAAGTTTAGACCAGTAGAGGCTGAAGTGGACACATTGGCTTTGGTTCAGTCAAGGCTGGTGATTCTCCACACCCCTTCATCTTTCACGCACCTATGAAGAATCTCTCGATACAAGTTTATGCCCCTCCCTTTCCCTGCCTCGTTCCATTTTCACTTTAGTGAATATTGATGATGAACAAAATGTCAATCAGACACAATTACTTGATTCAAACTTTGAAATATGTAATGGTTCTTTTTATGTAAATGTTCAGAATGTCCTTACTGCCCACTCCTTGTTTCTGCAACACTTCTACTTGCTGGTTCCTTCTTGCTGGCTTCTTGAGTACACCTGCTCTCATATAAAGAAATCTCTTCCCTAATGATCACAATCTCACTATGAGATTGGATTGACGACACATGAAAGTAGCAACACAAGATAAAAGTACTATTGACAACCATGACTGGATTTCAAATCAATAGGTCTTGTTCATTACCACATAGCTGTTGACACATGTAGAGATTACATTACTATTGAAAAGTAAGATGCATTACAAATCCTTCAGTTCAGCTTGAAACTATTTACCGAATGGCGATTCCAAACTAGTTCCTGTATGAGAATTCATCCAAACATCGCTTGATAGCTAGTGGTTTCAGGCAAGAACCTCCTCTAACAATGTTAGTAACTTGGTCTTGAAGGATCTTCTTGGTAATGAAAATAGAAACTTCACACTCGATTGTCTTCCCCTCCCCAACAACGTAACAGGGAAACAAATACTGGCACACAAAATGAAGCAACCACCACAATTCTTGGAAAAAAGTAAGAAACAAATTGCACTTTTCTGATTGACACAAAACATTGCAATATCTTGGTGATTTCTTAGCTAAACTTTTCTCACATAAAAGTCAGTGACAGTGAGATTTGGCAAAAATGTTAAAGCCATACAGAGCAATTTACGCATTCAAAGAATACCTTAATGAGCCTGTTCCATCAGAGATGGGTAGCAAAATAGTTGAAAACTTCCTCATGGACAAAATCTTGCTTGATTCCGGTTTTCTTCGTACTCCTCAAGTATTTTGTAAAGAAGAAATTAAATATAATAACACCCTTCCCTCCCCATCAGCAAAGTAAATCCTCCCCATGAAATTTCTAAGTAATAATAAAGTCAATCTACATACAAGTATCATACACTCACACAAGCAAGTGATCTTTTCTATCACAGGTTACGCGTACACAATGACAACAATCGTACATGGCACAAGGAAAACTAAGAATCCTATTGAGATGATGTATTTATAAAATAAAAGACACACAGAGAAATGTTACGAAGATACTGCAATACCTTCTAAGTTTAGACCAGTAGAGGCTTTGGTTCAGTCAAGGCTGGTGATTCTCCACACCCCTTCATCTTTCACACACCTATGAAGAATCTCTTGATACAAGTTTATGCCCCTCCCTTTCCCCAGCTCACTCAATTTTCACTTCAGTGGATATTGAAGGTGAACAAAATGTCAATCAGTCACAATTACTTGATTGTACCTTTGAAATATGTAAGAGTTCTTTTTATTTAAATGTTCAGATTCCTGCTGCAACACTTCTACTTGCTGGTTCTTTCTTGCTGGGTTCTTTCGGACACCTGCTCTCAAAATAAAGAAATGTCTTCCCAAATGATCACAATCTCGCTATGAGACTGGATTGACAACTCTTGAAATTGACAACAGATGAAAGTAGCAACACAAGAAGTACTATTGACAACCATGACTGGATTTCAAATCAATAGGTCTTGTTCATTACCACATAGCTGTTGACACATGGAGAGAAATTACTATGGAAAAGTAAGATGCATTACAAATCCTTCAGTTCAGCTTGAAGTATTTACCGAATGGCGATTCCAAACTAGCTCCTGTATGAGAATTCATCCAAACATCGCTTGATAGCTAGTGGTTTCAGGCAAGAACCTCCTCTAACAATGTTGGTAACTTGGTCTTGAAGGATCTTCTTGGTAATGAAAATAGAAACTTCACACTCGATTGCCTTCCCCTCCCCAACAACGTAACAGGGAAACAAATACTGGCACAATAAAAGATGTACCTAACAATTCTAATCTTTGGAGAAAGTAAGAAACAAATTGCAGTTTCCTGATTGACACAAAACATTGCAATATATATGTGAATTCTTAGCTTAACTATTTTCAGGTATAAGACAGTGACACAGTTTAGGCAAGAAAATGACAGCCTAACAACAAAGCTAATTACGGATACCTGAATACCTGAATGAGCCTGTTCCATCAAAAATGGTAGCAAATAATTGAAAACTTCCTCTTGGACAAAATCTTGCTTGATTCCTGCTCTCTTGGTACTTGATTTTAATTTGTAAAGAAGAAAGTGAAAATGAAAAAAACCCTCCCCTCCCCATCAGCAAAGGAGTAAATTCTCTCCAAGAAATGACGAAATACAAGATGCATAAATAACACAGTCTACATACAGGTATAATATGATCACACACACACACACACACACACAGGTGATCTTCTCCCATTGTTTCAGGTGCAATTAATGAAAACAAACGAACATGGCACATAAAGATACATCATAAATGATGATGTATTAGGAAATAAAAGATTATCTCACATATACAAAGTCATGCAGATACTGCAATACCTTTTAGGTTTAAACCGGTAGAGGCTGAACTGGAAACATTGGCTTCGGTTCGGTCAAGGCAGGTGAACACTCCATGATCTTTCATGAATCTATGAAGAATCTAGATACAAGTTTATGCCCTTCCCTGTCCCAGTTCTGGGTGGCTAGTGATTTTCAGGCAAGCACATCCTCTAACAATGTTGGTATCTTGGGAATGAAAATAAGAACACCAGATTGCCCTCCCCTCCCAAACAAAATTGGGATAAAAACAGCACAATTCTTTGGAGAAAGTAAGCAGCTAATAGTTTTCAAAAACAACAACATTGCATTGAACACCAGATTGCCCTCCCCTCCCAAAGAAACTCAGATAAAAACCAGCACAATTCTTTTCACACAAAAACATTGCAATACTACAGACAGACCTGTCAACAAACAAAATGACAGTTATGCCATGCTGATTGACAAGCTGTCAACCTTCAAACCCATAAAGCCTTAAGGCCAACAAGTAAAATAAGCAACATGAGTTACATGACCTAGAAAGTCAACCTTATTCAACATCAAAACTATTTACCCTTTCAGAGTATGGCTTGTATAAATCCGTTCTACCAGAGACGACTAGCAAAAAGTCCAACACTTCATCTGGGACAAATCTTGCTCATCTTCTGTCTTCTTGATCATATATTTGTAAAGAAGAAAGAGTAAAACTATAAATCCCCCCCATCCCCACAAAAAGAACCATTCCTCATGAACATGAGCACAATATCCAATATTCAGTTAATCAAAATTAACTTATTTTTTATAGTAGGTATTGGTCCCACTTTAGGTTCAACAAAACAACAACAGGTCAACAACTTCATTGACGACTACATCGTCGTATCAACAGAAGGTAAAATGTACTACCTGTCACTAATGTTATCAGAATCTTATGAAGAAAGCATCACAAAACCTTTCAAATCTGTCCTCCACTTGTCTTCATACCCATTTGTAGGTAGTAGATTGAAGTCAACTTTCTTTGATAATGTTGGTATCTTCCATGCACAATCACTTGAATGAAATAGAAAGTATCACACTTCCCCATCCCATCCTCAGGGACACACCCACCCAAAACAAAATAATATTTGGGCTTCAAAGCCTTCTGGATATTTACATAAAATCAGGTGTTTTTATGCACTGTGGCAAAATGCATGTGTAAACTGCAAAAACATAAACCAAATAATTTCAAACAATAAGTGAATCTGAACTAAAAAAACATAAGAAATAATCCAGAAGTGAATGTGACCAAATGGATACATTTAAAAAGCTCATACCAACACTTGGAAGTAGTCAGTCCCCATGGCAGGCAACTGTTGATGCATGTACTTCAGACATTCAAAATGTTGTGGTCCTATTTTGCTGTCTAAAAAGTATCTGGACAAATTAAACCCCTCCCTTTCCCCAAACTCACACATTCTGTCACATGTTTACAATCTCAAGATAAAAGATTAAAGTATTAAACAAGATTGTAATTGTAATGGCTTGATATCACAGTTACAAGCACAGGCCTGTTTTAAGCAACATTGCGAAGGCCATGACTTCTCAACAGTATGGTATTACCACTCAAAATCTGCCACGGGGAATAACAACCCCTTCTGGTTTCTCATGGCCACACAAGTAATCGGATACTCTGCAGTCTGTAAAGTATTTAAACACAAATTAATGCCCCGCCCTCACCCCAGATCCATGCAAAGTGATGAATTCTTTTATAGCAATGATACTAAGATGATAAGTGCTTTAGTAATTAGAATTAACTATATTGATTCACATATTTAACTGCTGAAAAACAATGCAATACAGTTACCGATTCAGAGTGAAAACATTATAGCAGCCAAGTGAAGCTAAATAGTTGGAATCATTCTTCTTGACTTGCTTGATCCTGCTTGATTTTCTTTCATTGAAAGAACAAAGAAACTATTAAAACCCTTCCCCTACCCAACAATTTGACACAAGTCAAAACCAAAGAATTAAGGTGTACTTGAAAAGCACTAACGTATATTGAAACGAATCATGGTTATTCCATGGTATGTCCATGTGAAGTGGAATAGATCTTTGCTACACGCAGGCATGTCTACATCTACAAGAGGCGTTCACACACAATAATTGGCTTCCACCCCCAGCATGGGTTCACACATATACAATGAAGCAAAAAGTATAAGCGGCAGTTTAACCTTACTATCACAACTAAAGAAGTGCTTGTAGGTTTAGCACGCAGGGGATATATATATATATATATATACTAATTTCAACCAAGTTGTTCCATCTGTCATACAATAGTCTTACGAACTCAATGAGGCTCAAACAGTGCAAACAGGAGCACACACCTAATCCAATGATCTATTAAACGTCTAAAAATAATTAATGCCCCTCATGGAAGTTATTGACAGTTGTTCAGCTATTTTCTGAAAACACTTTGTGATCTGAAGACCTTTGTGAAGGTACAAATTCAATGTGATGAAATAGCTCAAGATAATATTGCCATTAACAATTCCATAAGAAAATATGGATAACCAAAGTAGTGAAATTCAAAACAGACCATATTTCTGCAAAAAAAACCAACACTGCTGGCTTGAACATTCATCTCCATGTTGAAGACTTGGTGCTTGAATACCGGTTTCTTCATTTTTGAAAAGGATAAACAAACTTTGCTTATTAATGCCATCCCCTTCCCCTCGTCACAATATCTAAGATGTGAAGACCATCAAATACATTCAAATATGAAAAACAATTTGATATTCTTACTCGCATAATGGATCCATCAATCCGATCTTGGTTGTAGATATGACACCAATTATTTGTACCCCTCCCCCAGTTTTATATTCACACCATAAGCTTAATTAAAAGGTAAATATCAGCACATTATTCATACTGCTGAGAATAAGGATACCTAATAGCCAAATCCTTCAAAAGATAATGGCAGGCTTCTGAGGGCTGTTAAGAAAACCATGGATATAATCAGATCTCCCCCACCTCTCCCTCCTTTCACAAGACAGCTCCACTCAGATAAAAGAGCCAAATAATCATAAAACGGTAGACGCTTGTGCAAGCAAATTATGGATTCAAATCAAGTTGGTAAGAAAATTGATGATGCAAATTCAACAGACATTTGTCAGCACGTCTTGCATACAGGTCTGTCTATATGAAAGCAGACACATACATGCACTAAAGGCATGACAATTACACTCCTGGAATCTTTACAAAACAGAAAAGCACATTACTTTACAGCATCTCACCATTGCATAACATGTCATGTTAGGGAGAACTGCAAGCCTTACTGTCAGGGGCATTAAACCAAGATCTGTTCGATGAACAAAAAAATTATATTATTGACACCCCACCCTGGTTCCCCACACTACAAATCCAATCCATTAATTTCCTTACATAAGGAAATCATTCAATCATCTACAATTCAAAGTTGTTTCTGGATACATCACATACACTTCACTAGAATCTGTACTAAAGCCAAGATAATAAATATATCAGAATATATTTATTATTGGACTCGGCAGCGCTCTTTCCAGGGACATGAAAACCTGTCAGAAACAAAGCTACACCCCACGATATATACTTGTTTGGAAGTCTGAAGAAATAATAAACTATAGTTCTTAGTTTCACATTAGAAATTCAATGTCATTTCACTCAGCTCAAAAGCTTGTACCAGCTTGATGGTAGAACAGTAATCAGCCAGTGTTTCACCTGGATGAACCTTTTATAACATGTGCATTTAAGATTCCTTGTCACTTGAAATAAGTTCTCCTTGGACAGCACAGGGTCTACAAAAAGATCTGGATTCACAATTAGAATCCCCACCCTTACCCTGTTAATATTAAAAAAAAATGTCAAAAATATGAAATAGTCAGTTCAAAACTGGACTTTCTCCAACAAAACCCCCACAAATTGGTTGCTTTTGTCTTCCTCTCTTGTCTTAAGCTGGAGTGATGCAGTTTTCTTGTCAGTCTTGAGGCATCTGCCGCTAGAGATGATTTCACCCTCTTTAGACAGAATAAGTATAAGACAGAAAATTATTAGTTGCTTGCAACGTTGGTACAGACATTCCTATACAAAACGATTACATCCATGCAGTACCATTCACTCAAGACAGCTTTTACCTAGTTTAAAGCTTCAACAGCAACATGACCCAGTCTTTCTTGCAACCAATCAAATGGATTATTGAAAGCAGCAGCACGTCTTCCTCATCCGTTCAGTCTACATGCAAGTAATCTTATGAAAGCAGCAAATGAAAAATGTCCGAAGAGATGTGCCAGGAAGCATTCATTGGAGTTCTTCAGTCTTTTCATTTCCTGTTGATTTCATGACAGAATCTACATACAAGCGATTCTTGAACGATTCCCATGTATTTTTGTTATGGTTCGTATTTCACACCTGACAAGTAACCTGCAAGGTCAAGAAATATCTTTTAAAAATGCAATGTTACATCACAACTCTCCAAGTATACATTGCATACTCCTCCAATAAAGCAGATGCTAATCAACCCTGTATCTGTATGTTTAGCAGGGATAGAAATTGACCGCAAGAGTTGAATTATGGAAACTTTCTGGGTCTAAAAGAAAGTGAAACAGATTATGGATTCAAAACAGATGGCTAATGCTACTAATTTCTATCCCTGTTAGTGAAGTAGAAGGATGTAAGCGTAGGCTCCATGCGTACATGGTACACAGGTCATGTTCAGGTTGATATCATGCATGTTCGTCAATACAATCTCAGCCAGGTAAAAGTTCGAACCTTTCATATGCATAGCATATCCGATAGGCTGTTTCATTTGAACTTGGTGTATTTCTTGTATTCTTGTGATGTGTCTTGGTTCGATGTCGCCAGTTGAACTGCAGGTGATCTCAGCTTGTGACGATTACCGTTTAGTCTAAAACCATTGACCCTTCTGTGGCTCACATGCTGACAAAAAATGATTTTATCAGCTTGTGCAAACAGATTTAAATCAAACTAAGTTTAAGAAAGGTAAGGTTATTTTTAAGGATTGGTTTGGGGTACATTTCACAAATCAATTACATAGACAGTAGTTAATTAACAAATGTAACCTTGATAATCAAGCGATACCTGAAAATGTACTTATTCACCAGCATCCACGCTTGCAAGAAAATGCTTCTCTCTGAAGTAGTATGTACATCTAGTTTCCATAATGTTGTTCAATGTTGTGTGGAACCTGCCCTTTCTAGTTTCCGTTACATTCTTTGAAGGACGGAATCTGCGCTTCAGCACTTGCTACAATGCCAGATAGAAATGGGGATTGAAGTCACGAAGTTAATGGTTAAAATCAGGATTTTTTAAATGTAATCTTAATGAACTAATTTGCCATCGTGACAATCTTAATTTCTCAAAATAATTTACATTCATTTGCTAATTTTAGTGTTGATACATGATACAGACACACACTGAACTGTCTATCATCTAAGACACTCATGTTACCAATATTCCTGAATGTGATACCCTCCTCGTAAGCAGACCTACTTCATACTGGTAGGAATACAGGAAAGGAACTGAAGCAGTTGAATTCATCCCATCCATTGGTCAGATGTGGCTTTATGGTGCTAGAGCATAGCAAAAAGATCAAATGAATTTTGGCCAACTTATACAGAGTCCGACAATATGCAGAGGATCACATGCAAGACCCCACAAATTAAGTAATCATTGCTCGAGTTTAGTTTACCAGCAATTCATTGCATTAATTTTATATAATAGGTTTAAGTTTTTTTCACAATATTAGCAGTAGATTAGTTACTCTGTTCCATGCATGTATACTTAGATACTTCTTGAATCCAATCTGTCCGTACTGAATGGTCATCTCTCATAATGCCATCAGCTTTCAGGTCACAATAGAAACTTGATATGGAACAGACTAGAAAGGTCCGACTCCTCATCTGGGCAAGTTGCTGAAGAAAAGTCTTACAAGAATCATGTCAATCCCACCCCTGCACAATAACCTTTGTTCAAAATTTTAGGTATGCTTGTGAAAACACCTTTTATCCAAAATGAACACGGGTATCATCTTTGTCATCAAAAGGTTCATAATAGATGAAACGCATCTCCGTCACGGATGTAATTTCAAATAGAACTTTTACGTATTTCACAATTTTACAATTGAAAATTTAGAACTAGTCAGCAACCACTTGCCCGATGTGTCTATACTTGTTCAATGGCCTAGTCACGACCGCTGAACTCTGGTTCTCTTGCACACTGCCCTGGTGGCAACACATGAAAGCAGCTCTGGAGAAATGACAGGACGCACAATTTTGTGGATGCTAAGGAGGGAAAGAAGTTTGGGTGAAAGTGAGATTTCATATAATGAAGCATTACACAGGTTGAATTGACATTCAAATAGAAATTAAACATTTACTTTGATAATTTTATAGATATTTTAAGGAGGTATTAAAAGTTAAAGTGGTAGAGGTAGTAAAAGTGATATGAAAATCCAGTAGCTACTTCCACACATAGAAGTCATCGTTCCAACTTTGATGTCCCACTGTCAATTCTAAGAATCAAATCACACTAGGTCTGCATTCCGCCACAGGAGATTCAATCTTGCAAGTAGTTTCAAAGCAGAACTCTAAATGTGGGCATGATGAAATGCATCCAGCCATGGAAAACAGCCGATTGTCTGTAGGGCTGAAGGAGAGATAAAAGTTAACCTACCCACCCCCCACAATCGATCAAAATATGATACAAAAAAAGAGATTGAACATGAATAACTTTATTGTATAAAAATATAACTTCTTAAGAGCTGTCATAATGTATGTCAAATTAACGGGGCCGGCCACTATTAAAATTGTTTAACAATACAAAAACACAGGACTTGGTACTTATCTCGCGCTGAAACCCATATCGTTTGAAGAGACATTCGGATCACAAGCTCTTAATTTCTGGAAAAAGTCTTCAATTCCCAACGAATCTCGCTGCTCTACGCTACTTGTGATAATACAATCTGAGCGCATTACTGGGTCTGACGTCACAGTCACAGACGGGCGTTTCCTCTGGTCGCCATTTTGAATGTCGGAATTTGATAAAGCACTCACTGATTTCTGCCGGCAAAAGTTCGGTTTAAACGGCAGAGATTTCCTCACTTGTAAAGTCTGTATCTTTACCATATCGGCTTTCAGTCTACATAAAGTAGCTTCCAAAACAGCATTCAATCTGTAATCGGTGTAATTAGATCTGAAACGTAATTTCTTGACTTCTACTTTACCGATCAAGCGGGATATCGTTTCCTGGGACCTAACGCATACGGGGTTGACAGCCTGGATTTTCATGATGGACAATGTAGGATTTTAACGCGAAAGCATCTTCTAATCGACCCGACACATCTGCTCTATGGCCTCACCAACGCTATGACGCAGGTCGGCGGTTGGCAGTTTATATACCCTAACAATCGGCCTAATCACTGTGTTACTGCGCCACGTAGCCCCAAAAGAGTACCCTGGACTGAACATCAAAGAGTGGAATATTATACATTTGATGTCATGTTATTGGTATGATATTATCAATATATCCGATTTTCTAGTAAATGTAAATAAAATAAGATTACAATTATGACTTTTTCGAACGATTTTCGAGTGTACATACGGGTGATTGCGGACGTATCCGAAAATTTTGATGTAAGCAGTCGATAGCGTCAGAAAATACATACGCGCCAGGAACAAAATAGTTCGTAGAAACATGTGGCATTATGTCAATACCTGCAGTTTATTAACCATGAACATATTTTTAACTGATATAAAAATGTTGTTCGCATTAACCTTTTTGCATGTGTTGTTAAATTTGAATTTTTGTAGCATGAGATGGACAATTTCTGGAAGAGGTGAAAGGGACAATGTGTGGTCATAACTAAATATAGAATATGCAACGTCACACTTATTTCCAGTGTTTCGATCGGTTGTGGGAGTCATAGGAAATTTCGCAAATACGTTTTCATCACGATTTGTACATTATCTGGCGTTGACTCAATGACAAAACACAATTATTTTATTGTTTTGCATGTATTACCTACACATGCAGAGATTATATGGTCTCATAGATAATATATTTCCGTGACGTACGTGGCAAAGACCATTCCCCTACGCTTGCTTTTGTTAATAGCATTTACAGCCGGTGGCATTTTATTAGTATTGACACAGCATATTTTATTCTTCAATACGCTATTTTTATCAATTTAGGAATCTCGAAACTTTATTACAAGTAGATCCCTACATTCTATCGAAAATGAACATATATATCTATCGATCCTCCCTTACGTCAGAAATCAATTTATGTCACAATTTGGTAGTGCATACGTTATCATGAATGTCACCGATATTTCGATAATGTTATTTGGAATTTGTTTTTAGGTTTTCCCTATGCACAAGTATGAATCATTCAATATGTGAGTTGTAATTATGGAATATTATGTAATAATATGTCACAACAGGTTGATGGCGGTGTTTTCTGACACCCCGGGGCACCCTTTGTTTGACAAGCGATTACAGTTGGAGGCCAGATGCACTAATCCTCAGCTTGAGGTTAGGTTACGTAATGAGTCCGATATGCTGAACAATGGGATCGGCCTCGCGGCATGTCACATTTGACGATGGCAGATCTACACACAAAAGACTCGATCCATTGTTGACGAGCGATTAAATGGGAACATTGTTCATTGTGATTCCAAACATTCCACTTTTGAAAGGTAGCTCCACACAGTGAGCGGTTATATATCCACGACGCAAAATTAACCGAGGGCGTGTGTTCTTGTCTTTCATATTTAAAATATTTAGATTTGCATATTCCGATATAGGATCTCTGAATATTACGAATAATGAATGTTACAAATACAAAATTTATTCGAAATGCAAAACAATACCAATGAACAACTCCCAAACGAAAGATGTCATATATTTAACTTGAATTTTAATTAAGTTGGGACGATATATACATATATACTGCTGAGAAAACATTTACAATGCATGAATGAATAAGTGGTGTATTTCGTTTATATCATGAAAGCCAGTTGTCCTGTAACAGTGTAGCCATGCACACAAGAAACAGGCGCAGACCAGCTGAGGCAGGTTTTCTAAATATAGCACTTTACTTTGATGGATCACTGCTTCTGGAACATAAACCTGCCAGCTCAGGCACACGTGTGACTTAGTCCTGTGTATACTTGGCTGCCCAGGATCTAGGACATTATAGAGAAGACCTAGCTTTCTTGATTATAAAGAAACGCAAATAATCAGGTTTCTTTAAAGATGATCAGGAAAACAAGGTCACAAGACTTGACAAATGTGATCAAGCAAGGAATTATACACCCCCACAAACATAAAAGCCAGTGGGTGAAGTGGATTTAAAGGGATAAAGGGGTTTTCAAAACAGCTTAACAATACTAAATGTGCCCCCACTCGATCCCATCCCTCTCTACCATATTAGATCATAGAAGGTTGGGTATAAATATTCAGCAAACATTCTAAAATCCATAGTTTATCATAACGATCATATATGATTTCTGTTCAACAATTGCCACTCTACTGACATTATGCTTATTTGTTCGTTTATTCTTTTCCCCCCGCAGGTATATGGTATACATACAGATCTAATCATTCTCACATACAATTCATATTATGAAATAAAGAAATAATGTATATATATAGAGAATCTCACCCTTGTGTCTTTTGATATCAAATATATCAACACTAGTTGATATAAGTGGGATAACTCCGAGGCTTGCCGAGGATATTTTCCACTTTTATCAACGAGTGTTGATATATTTGATATCAAAAGACACAAGGGTGAGATTTTATTTATCATCCAACATCATTCTTCAAACCTTTTCAGTTTGTAGACAGTAATAAGCAGTGTCTTAAGTGTAAAAAGTACTGCTAACAGCTTCAGTAGCAGAGCTATTAGTGATGTCATTTTATTGTGACGTCATGGTAACCAATGATGTCACAATGGTCTGCAAAGCATTGTGATCCAATTTCATAGCAGCAATATCTACAGTGTAGATATCGCTTGATCTCACCCAAGCATATCTCCTGTGGGAGCCAGTTTTGGATGATAAATATTATTTTCATATATGTTCACAAGTATGTTATACATTGTAGAAATGATGAATAGGAATTTAGAATGGTTTTTGTATGTGTTTAAACAGGAGTCTGGCATAAAACAAAAATAGTTGATTTTATTGGAAAAGCAGGTGGCAGATGTTTCAGAAGTTGAAGATTTTTTTTTTTTATCAGCACACAAGCAAGCAACATGCATATTACAATTCGCCCAACTGTAAACATGATATGGTATATGACTCCTATATTATATACCTTTTACAGAAGTTGTTTGGTTTTCCTTTACAATTTCCCAGCAACACATTGTTTACACAAAAGTCATTTTAACAGCTAAAATGACTTTAAGAAGATCATTGACCAATGGGATTTACTTGCATATTAATGTGTTAGACTACATATTGTATGCAACCGAAGGTTCAATACATCAATTTGTGGAAACTACACATAAGCCTGTATACTAACAGAAAAAAGTAACTGTGTTTTATGTAAAGTTTAATAAAAATATATTTATTTAAATGAAACAATCTTTCAACACATGTTCATGCACGCTGCACAATTTTGATGTTTGCATGTTTATTGGGAGCATGATACTCGTGCATGTTGGTTTTGAATGTGAACAGCAGACAATGATTCTTTAGCTATCGGGTGCTCATAAAAACACTTTTATTTAACTGTAAATAATGTTTACGCAATGTCACAGCTTTCTGAAAACAAATGTCTATGTGCCCTGGGTATATGCTGCAAACAGGAATGGCGCAAAACTAAGTTGCCAAACACAATATCATCTCTTTGGTGATGTTATCTACAGCGAAGCAACACACATGACTGACCATGACAGGATAATGCCCGCCCACATATTGCACATATTGTTTTAGGCAGCATAACATTGCTGTATTGCCATGGCCAGACCACTCCATAAAACATGTCTTTGATGAGATGCAACAACCCCTACGACAGGACCAGAACCAGCCAGTTAAGCTAGCACAGTTGGCCCAACAGTCGGTCCACAACAACAAGGCCATGCCAGTGGGCCAACTGATAGGATATAGTCGGTCCACATCAACAAGGCCATGGCAGTGAGCCAACTGATAGGATATAGTCGGTCCACATCAACAAGGCCATGCCAGTGGGCCAACTGATGGGATATAGTCGGTCCACATCAACAAGGCCATGGAAGTGAGCCAACTGATAGGATATAGTCGGTCCACATCAACAAGGCCATGCCAGTGAGCCAACTGATAGGATATAGTCGGTCCACATCAACAAGGCCATGCCAGTGGGCCAACTGATAGGATATAGTCGGTCCACATCAACAAGGCCATGCCAGTGGGCCAACTGATAGGATATAGTAGGTCCACATCAACAAGGCCATGGAAGTAAGCCAACTGATAGGATATAGTCGGTCCACATTTACAAGGCCATGGAAGTAAGCCAACCGATAGGATATAGTCGGTCCACATCAACAAGGCCATGCCAGTGAGCCAACTGATAGGATATAGTCGGTCCACATCAACAAGGCCATGCCAGTGGGACAACTGATGGGATATAGTCGGTCCACATCAACAAGGCCATGCCAGTGGGACAACTGATAGGATATAGTCGGTCCACATCAACAAGGCCATGGAAGTGAGCCAACTGATGGGATATAGTTGGTCCACATCAACAAGGCCATGCCAGTGGGACAACTGATGGGATATAGTCGGTCCACATCAACAAGGCCATGCCAGTGAGCCAACTGATAGGATATAGTCGGTCCACATTAACAAGGCCATGGAAGTGAGCCAACTGATAGGATATAGTAGGTCCACATCAACAAGGCCATGCCAGTGGGCCAACCGATAGGATATAGTCGGTCCACATCCACAAGGCCATGCCAGTGAGCCAACTGATAGGATATAGTCGGTCCACATCAACAAGGCCATGGAAGTGAGCCAACTGATAGGATATAGTAGGTCCACATTAACAAGGCCATGGAAGTGAGCCAACTGATAGGATATAGTCGGTCCACATCAACAAGGCCATGGAAGTAAGCCAACCGATAGGATATAGTCGGTCCACATCCACAAGGCCATGCCAGTGAGCCAACTGATAGGATATAGTCGGTCCACATCAACAAGGCCATGGAAGTGAGCCAACTGATAGGATATAGTCGGTCCACATCAACAAGGCCATGGAAGTGAGCCAACTGATAGGATATAGTCGGTCCACATCAACAAGGCCATGCCAGTGGGCCAACTGATAGGATATTGTCGGTCCACATCAACAAGGCCATGCCAGTGAGCCAACTGATAGGATATAGTCGGTCCACATCCACAAGGCCATGGAAGTGAGCCAACTGATAGGATATAGTCGGTCCACATCAACAAGGCCATGCCAGTGAGCCAACTGATAGGATATAGTCGGTCCACAACAACAAGGCCATGCCAGTGGGCCAACTGATAGGATATAGTCGGTCCACATCAACAAGGCCATGCCAGTGAGCCAACTGATAGGATATAGTCGGTCCACATCCACAAGGCCATGCCAGTGGGCCAACTGATAGGATATAGTCGGTCCACATCCACAAGGCTAGCCAGTGGGCCAACTGATAGGATATTGTCGGTCCACATCAACAAGGCCATGGAAGTGAGCCAACTGATAGGATATAGTCGGTCCACATCAACAAGGCCATGCCAGTGAGCCAACTGATAGGACTGAGTCAGTCCATATCAACAAGGCCATGCCAGCTAGCGAACTGATAGGACACAGACAGTCCATATCAACAAGGCCATGACAGCTAGCCAACTGACAGGACTGAGTCAGTCCATATCAACAAGGCCATGCCAGCTAGCCAACTGATAGGACTGAGTCAGTCCATATCAACAAGGCCATTCCAGCTAGCTAACTGACAGGACACAGACAGTCCATATCAACAAGGCCATGCCAGTTAGCCAACTGATATAACTGAGTCAGTCCATATCAACAAGGCCATGCCAGCTAGCCAACTGACAGGACACAGACAGTCCATATCAACAAGGCCATGCCAGCTAGCCAACTGACAGGACACAGACAGTCCATATCAACAAGGCCATGCCAGCTAGCCAACTGACAGGACACAGACAGTCCATATCAACAAGGCCATGCCAGCTAGCTAACTGACAGGACACAGACAGTCTATATCAACAAGGCCATGCCAGCTAGCCAACTGATATAACGGAGTCAGTCCATATCAACAAGGCCATGCCAGTTAGCCAACTGACAGGACACAGACAGACCATATTAACCAGTTATCAGATGGCGATGACTATCACGGCTAAGTGAGCAGACGCACATATACCTGGCTCACACACTCTCCATATACAGAGCACCTGGGACACTATGATCAATTGATCAATTCTTCTTGAACATCATGATAGAAATACTTAAGTCTTTTGGCACTAAAGTTGCTGAATCATGTCTTTTAAGTCTCCTTCAATACCAGTATTGAAGTCTATACTGAAGAAGGACTTGTCTCAAAGGTGTATGTGACCTCTTTTGTACACATGTGTTCAAACATTTTTGCACATTGAGCGTGCCCCTTGGTGCTGTGGAGTCTAGCGCTGTACAAATACATTTAGGTTAAATGGCTGAGAAATATTAGAAATTCTTTGATTAAAGGGGTCCTTACCATATTTCTGATATAAAAAATGGTGGATTTAAGAGATTTATAGATTCGTATATTATAGCCAAAGAAGAACATAGAGTCATCCATATCTCCCGAGGAGTGAGAAATATTGTTTAATGCCACAGTCAGCAACTTTCCAGTTATAGCACAGCAGCCTGTATACCTGTGAAAATCCGGGGTAGCATAGGTCTTCAGCAAACAATGTTTGCCGTGAGACCCGGGATAGAATAGGTCTTCAGCAACCCATGCTTGCCATGAGACCTGTGAAGATCCAGGATAGAATAGGTCTTCAGCAACCCATGCTTGCCGTGAGACCTGTGAAGATCCAGGATAGAATAGGTCTTCAGCTACCCATGCTTGCCGTGAGACCTGTGAAGATCCGGGATAGAATAGGTCTTCAGCAACCCATGCTTGCCGTAACAGGCGACTATGCTTGTCGTAAGAGGCAGCTAACGGGATCAAGTGGTCAGGCTCGCTGACTTGCTTGATGTATATCATCGTATCCCAATTGCATGGATCGATGACCATGATATCAATCACTGGAGCATCTGGTCAAGACTCGATTATTTACAGACCGCCGTCATATAGCTGGGATAATGCCGAGTGCGGCATTAAACAACAAACAAACACAGCAGCCTGAAAGTAATGGAATCTGGACAAGGCAAAGCTGTAACTGAAAGCTTGAACAATGATCCATGCCATCAGGGAATTTTGACAGGTTATTTGTCATGTAAAAAGAGTCTGACCACCCGATCCCCTTCTCCAACTGAATCTTACACTGGGGACCTTGTCTCACCTGGAATCAACGCCAGAGCTCCAGATAAGCTTTTCGTGTTGTGGGTATTTTACCCATGCATTTTAAAATCACTGGGTATCAGTTATTCTATCTGGGTATTCAAATTTCTGTTACCCACTAGTTTTTACACATGTGGGTATTTAGGTTAAATATTTAAAAACACTATTCATCCAGTCCCTGCAAACTGGTGTTGTGTGGGTTTGAGAGCTTTATAGGACTCAAAAATACCACGATACTTCCACAAGAAAGTGTGATGGCAAATGATCATGATGTAACTGTCATCGTGGAGTTTGGCAAGGTTGACGGAATGCCCGTTTATAATTTCAAAATAAGTTGCTGATTTGCCAATCGAATACGCAGGGTTACTTCACAATATTTTGAATATACGCACAAGTTTTATTTTTGTAGCGTATCTGTAATGTTCGTTGCGTATTTGATACGCTTGGATATTATTTTACTGCGTACTTCTGCATTTCTGATGCGTATTTTACGCAGATACGCAGCTTATCTGGCGCTCTGAACACAGGCGGCAATGGTGTTCCAAACTTACTGTTCTGCTGCTGTTACATGATAACCAATCTAAAAGCTGTTCATGGAAACCTAAATTTGAATTCAGAGATGTTCACTTGGGAGGCCTTGTGCTTCAGCATGTGGAGCCTATCTCAGCTGTATATCAAACAAGTGAAAACAACAGTTGAGTCAGTATCTGTTATGTGCCATTAAATCACATCTGTGATGTCATTCTATTGTTTGAACACTCCATTATTTTTCAATAATGGAGAGTTGTTTGTCAACTATACATTATCTTGAACCAACATTTGAAAAAAAATTTCCACTTGGAATAGACAGAACTATTTTTTACATTTGACAAGTGAATAATTATTTTTTATTCTGAAAAGGTGTCAACAGCGGGGTTCCAACCCGCATAATTTCATTTAAGAACATATAAATGCCAACCTCAGCTACGGCAGTACATGAATGTCTGGCATGAAAGTAACTTTTATATATTTTCATAATTTTGCATTATGTTTAAAAGATCAAAATAATATGTATATGATTTGTGTTAGAGCAGGTTACCTACCACAATGTTCATATTTCTAGCCTATTTTCTAGTAGTGAAGCCTGATGGTGTTATCAATTTGTTTGGTTGCATTTTTGAAGCCCCGAGTTAAAATGCAACATAAAAAACGAATCGCTAAAACGCACCATTTCAATGAATATGTGGGTATCATCTCACCCATTTCTTGCGAAATTGAAAATGCACAGACTGTCACGAACTGTAGTGGGTATAAAACTGTGGCCGATTCTTGGACCTACCACTCCTTCGTCAACAATGCCACGCCTAACTCAAATTCAGAGAAACCAGGCTATCGGACGTTTGGAAGCTGGGGAGTCTGTCCAAGATGTTGCCCGTCATTTGAACATTAACATAACCACAATTTACCGTCTCCTGCAGCGATACAATGCTACACAGACCACAGATGACCTTCCTCAGACCCTAGGGTCACCACACCTCGACAAGATGGGCAGATTACCTGTCACACCAGCGAAAGTGCTCGACAGACAATAGGAACACATAATCGACACATTAGCCGTGACACTGATCCGACGTCTCCGTTCCAACCACCTCAGATGTCGCCGACCAGCACGTCGTCCTGTTCTCTAACCAAGGCATCGACAAGCACGACTTCAGTGGGTACAGGGTCATCACAGTTGGCGTCATCGTGAGTGGAGGCGTGTCATCTTCTCTGATGAAAGTCACTTTTGTGTCTCCCATGCAGATGAAAGAGTCAGAATTTGGCGGCGGCGAGGTGATCGTTTCGCTGACAGAAACATTGTGGAAAGGGATCCATGGGGTGGACCTAGTGTCATGATATGGGCAGGGATTGGACTTAATGCCAGACTTGGACCCATGTGCTTTCTGAATGTTGGTCAAGGTCGGGGACACAGCGTCACTGCTCAGCGGTATATCGACCAAGTGATCAGACCCCACGTTGTTCCATTTTTTGCACATCAACACATTTTCCAGCAGGACAGCGCTCGTCCCCATGTTGCCAGAGCTACCATGGCCTTTCTGCAACAACACAACATCCGTGTTCTACTGTGGCCAGCCCTCAGCCCTGATCTGAACCTCATCGAACACTTGTGGGATGAGGTTCAAAGGCGTCTGCACAATGTGCGCCCAGTCCCTACAACTGCCGATGAACTACACACAGCTGCTCTGGATGTGTGCAGGAGGATCCCTAGGGCCTTCACAAATCGTCTGATCCACTCATACAGATGTGTGGCAGTGATCAATGCTAATGGTAGTCACACCAGGTATTGACTGACATTTTGGGTATTGACCCAAAACTGTGTAAGCCCTCTACATTTGAAAAAAACAATTATGTCATCTGCCTTTTAATACATTAAACTGTCAATCTTGCCCTATTAGTATTTCTTGTCTTTACTGTTGAAAATAAATAACATGTATACTGCATACTCGACTTGCGTTTCTTTTGCGTGTGAGTGTATATATTCTTGTTCGGGGCTCTATATTTCCTATTATTCCCGCCAGTATGCATTATCAATGTGCAAGCGATTGGTAAATAGTAGTTTAATGAGTGAGTGAATATGGTTTTACGCCGCTTTTAGCAATATTCCAGCAATATCATGGCGGGGGACACCAGAAATGGGCTTCACACATTGTACCCATGTCGGGAATCGAACCCGGGTCTTCGGCGTGAAAAATCATTCTCGATGCCACTTCTGATAAGCTTGGGTCAATGGGTCAGATATTGCCACAAATCCTCATAAAATTATGCCTACACATTTAACACATGTATATATACAAAGAGTCTGTTATGGTCTGAATAAAAATATGAACAAAATACAAGGAGTAAATAGCTTTATTGAATGAACAAGATACATAGCTAAATACAGAAAATTTGGCATAATATTTTTCAAATTCATAATTGACAGTGGCTGATTTTGTTACTCAACTCATGAAGATCAATGTTTGCAAACACAATCTGGAAGTTTGAAATAACATGATACTCCTTGTCTGGAAGAAACATTGTCAAAAGTGGTAAAAAGTGACAAAAGTAGACTAAACGTTGTCAAACAATACAAAACATCAACAGGCAAAAGAATAGACAGCAACAAAAATAGGCATATATATTTCCCAGTATATATTGGTCTGTACCACATTATTGCTATGGTCCCAAGAGTCAGGAAACATTCAGCTAATCAACCACAATGGAAATTACGATATATACTGGTACAATCAGATGATATGCACTTTCCGAACAGTTAAACCAGGCTATTTTCTCTCCCAAAGTGTTGCGTAAATGACATATACTACTCAAAAGAGTACTATAATTACTCTGTCTACAATTAATTTGTCATCCCATGACACATTAACAATAGTTTGATAGAATTTGGTGGTCCGTCTTTTGAGTAGTGTAACTTATTTGTGGAGTTGTGGAATATTCATTTTGAAAGTAAGCAACATTTTTGGCAGTCAAAATTTCATGCTGTGAAATTCCATGTTTTCATGTTTGTTGGACCTTGATAGCCATGGAATTATATAGAGAATGTTCCAGTCTTAAGGTCACATAGCATGTACAATCGAGTCATGTAACTTTCGCCTATATCGGATCATACCATTTCCCGCGTAATGTTACCAGGTAATTATAGTCACACACTCCATTCAAGTAAACCAAAGAACTGGTACAAGATTGAGAACTGATATGGTCAACATACAAAATGTATAATCAAGATAACACCATGTTTGTACCAACCTAAGTACATACATACATACATACATACATACATACATACATAATCAGCACACAGATTTGTCAATGACTAGACAAAGTAGAGATAGTGAAAAGAAATAAACAATTATACTAAATCACCTCTCAAGATGTACTGCTACAGGACTGTGATATACCCGGATGCAACTGTTATAGGATTCTGTCCCATCTTATCAATACATTTAGTTACTGTTTTGGCTTAACAGATGAAAAAATTGGAATGAAAAGCAGCCTGGAAAGTGTTCATATACTGAACCCAAAAAGTTAGTGCACACAATTTCATATGAAATATCCAAAGAACTATTCATGACCCCTAACTTGTTTGGCTTCATATATATACTAGCAACTACACTGCTTAGCAAGAATCTCTTGCCTACAGGACACATGTAACAAAAGGTAGACTGTGCTACTTGTCGTGTTGTTCTATGGGTGAAGCAGAGGGAGTGTTATTACAATAGGATACCATACATGGAAACTTTGTCACGTTAAGGAATGAGTTGAGAATCATCAGAAAATAGAATTTTACAAATCGTTATTAAATCACACCATGACATCTGTACTAACATGGATTGTACGTATAAACTAAAAATCATACTATGGCATTGTGGTATACTGTATTGCAATGAATATTTAATCAAAATCTGTGCCTTTTTTCAAACAATACTCGACTCTTAAGAGTTGTAAATTTTATTCATCAAGCTCATATTTCATGAAGCGACCTACTTATAGCTGTAGGTATATGGTAAGCAACTACAGAAGCTGAACAACAACTAACAGGACGGTCCAGGAGGACTAACGGCAGCACTGATATCCCCCGCTCTCACAGGCCTCAAGATGAAAGACATTTCACTAAATGCTTCAGTCATAGATCCCCCTTGGTCAGGCCTTCTCACATAATGCTGGTTAAGAGAAATAAATGCAGTAGAGTTTGCTAAGAATAATATAAATTTAATATTTGTTTACAAATTTAAATGTCAGATTAATTATGATTTTGTTTGCGAAAACAGTCTGTAATATGAATTGGGATATATTAATAAGTTTAATTTTATCTAATCCAAGAGCAGGGTAATTAATGTGTTTTTTTGTGAAGTTCCACACTAACAAACTTATCAAAAACATCCCTGGAGTTTGTAACATTCAGAGTTGACAGCAACTCTTTCTTGTCAGTCAGTGTTGTCTGTCAACTGAACATCCAACCTGACATACAGATCAGCCACGTACTCACTTGTGACCTTGCTCTTGCATACTAAGAAAGACCACCCACCCCCTCAAAAACATAACAACAACTAAACAACAAAAAAACCAACATATTACTGCTGATATTGGGTAGAGTGTTGATGTTTCATCTTCCAACATGTACACTAGAAGACCTGATCATCCGTGGAGGCCTCTTGACTGTCATATTACGACTCCAACACTTGGAACTTCACATTTCTTTTGTCCAGTCTCTCGATCAGACTCGTCTCGCCAAAAGCAGCACCAGGTGTGTAGACACCACCACTGGAAACACAGACGGCCAAACTCAACAAGAAAACTAGAAAACTGTTTGCATTACATGCTGTTACAGTTGGTTTGTTTGTTTGTTGTTTAACGCCGCACTCAGCAATATTCCAGCTATATGACGGCAGTCTCTAAATAATCGAGTCTGGACCAGACAATCCAGTGATTAATATCATGAGCATCGATCCACACAATTAGATAAGATCATCAACCAAGTCAGCGAGCGTGACCACCCGATCCCGTTAGTCGCCTTTTACGACAAACATAGTCGCCTTTTACGGCAAGCATGGGTTGCTGAAGACCTATTCTACCCTGGAATCTTCACAGGTCTGCTGTTACAGAAGCAGTACAACCTTTCCTGAATCACACTTGTGACATACCAATATTTCAAACTGAATGTTTCATTGAATTTACATCCATTCCTTATCATGTATTTTGAACCATTGGAATTCAGCCAATCAGGTGACAGCTAAGTAACCTAAGCTATCTGGTTACATACTACTCAAAAGAAGTTAAGGACCACACAGTTCTTAGCAATAGATTATTAAACTTTGATCCTTTTCTGTTCATATTCAAAGGATCACACATGAAGTTCAGTTAAACTATTACCAAACCAGAACATCCTTGCTGATTAACTACTGAGAAAAACATTACTGAACTATGAATTATACAACTGAAAATAAGCATTCATAACAATTTTTTACCATAAAATAAGTAAAATATTGGATTCAAAACAGCATATATGGTTAATATTAGCTTTGTCTAACCCATATTTGCAAAAGCGGCTTGGTTGAAAAAGGATGCTATGGTAGCCATATTGGAAATGAGAAGAAACTTACTCTGAAGGAAGTTTGGACTTTTCCTTGAGGATCAGAAGTCCTGCTTGTACCATGCAGATTGGGGTGGTCACATAGCCAGGCTCTGTAATCAAACAAATTAAACTTGGAATTAAAATAATAGAACAAACTAACTCTATTTTTAGACAATAAGATATCTCTGTAACATAGCAAAGACAACATACATGTAATTAACAAATGCCCGGTACTCATTAAAAAAAAACTGCTACAAAGAAAAATAAGCGAACAAGGTATGACTCTCACAAATTCCGTCCTTGAAGTCGAGGTGAGGTGAAATGGGGTTTAACGTTGCATCCAAGATTATTGTACTTACATAGCGACGAGCATGCACGTGTGTGTGTGTGTGTGTCTGCTTGTACTGGTTCGGACTGATGCTGATTTATGGTGCTAACTCACTGAGATGCCATGCCTCAGTTTCACATGAATACCCCATTTGGACACAGTATACTGACTCTGAGCCGAGCAGTCCTTGATTTAGCCTCTTAATGCCGAGAGCCAAAAAGGAGTACAACAAGTACCATCTTTTAACATATTATGGTATAACGTGGCCCGGGGAACCCCAGACCTTCTGGTCTCCAGGCGGATGCTCTACTAGGCAACGGAGGCAGTCCCGTCCTTGAAGGATAGTGAGTGAGTGAGTGAGTGAGTGAGTGAGTGAGTGAGTGAGTGAGTGAGTGAGTGAGTTGGGTTTAATGCCGCTTTTAACAGTATTCCAGTTATATCGCGGCATGTCAGCTTAATGTGGGAGGAAAGCCCAATGTGATGCAGGTCTCAGACGTTTACCACTTCGGTGAAACCCACAAGCACGGGTATGGCGCTGACAAACCTAGAAACAAAATCAGGGCGAACTGGGATTAGAACCCACAATCAAAGGTTTCTGGCGTGCCCAAGGGACACAACTCTGCACAGGGAATCGCAGCGCCTTAGACGACTGGGCCACCCATGCCCCCCTTGAAGGATAGGTTCCCAGTGCCCAAAGCTTACAATGCAGGCCTACTAAAGTGTATTGGGCAATGACAGCGTGTAACTGTGGATTGTCTTCCATCATACTCTGAGGCACTGATTGTTCTCATGAAACCCATCACCAACAAGTGGACCTGACCTGATTATTAACATGCTACCATGGTAAATCTGGAGTCCTGCAGACTGTAGTGTAAAACAACAACCACTCACAAATTTGCTCTTGGAATAGATCTTACCGATTCAGTGAGTGGGTGGGTTTGAGTGAGTGAGTGCATAAATGAGTTGCGTTTGAAGCAGCTTCCAACAGTATTTTAGATATATCACGGCTTACATCTTAAGTTGGAGGTCAGGTGAGGTGAAATTAGGTTTAACGTTGCATCCAAGATTATTGCACTTATATAGCGACATGCATGCATGTGTGTGTGGCTTCTGGTACTAGTCCGGACTGATGCAGATTAATAGTGCTTGCTCACTGAGATACCATGCCGCAGTTTAACATGAATACCCCATTCAGACACAGTATAGCTGACCAGTCCTTGTTTAAGCCCCTTAATGCCGAGCGCCAGACAGGGTAACAACAAGTACCATCTTTTAACATCTTTTGGTATGACGAGGCCGGGGATCGAACCCTGGACCTTCCGCTCTCCAGGCAGATGCTCTACCACTAGACCATGGAGGCTGTCACATCTTAAGTTGGAAGAAAGCCTAGAGTGATCCTTGTCTTAGATGTTCACCTCTTTGGGAACCCAGAAGCACAGAAATAATGCTGATAAGTCAAGCATCATGATCAGGTGGGGCTTCAAGTCCCACAATTACATGATTCTAGCAAGCATAAGGGACACAACTCGTCACAATGACAGATCACTGCCTGAGATGATTCACTTGATTTCAGTCTTTCTGTGCTGTCAACAAGAGAGCGTACCTGGTCCCATGACTTTGGTCTTTATTTTCTTGTCTGGGGGGTTCTCATGCTGTGCCTCTGGGTCGTCCAGCTTGTCACTGTAACCCTCTCCAAAGAATGTCATGGAGAAAGCGGTACCTTCAATCTGTTGAAAGCACATAGCAATTTTTAAACTGTTGTCCAAAACATGTCATGCAACTGTCAGTACGTGAACCTGTCACTGTTACTGTTTTCTCATACTTTAATTGAGGTCAACACGAAGATGTGAAGATTATACTATAAATTTATACATATTGGTGATGTATGCATAATTATGTATGACTGTATAAAGCCTGAATCTAATATACATATCAACAAATAAACAAGAATTTCATACAAAGTGCAGATGGGTAGACATGGTGGAGTGGGGTAAATTTATTTTGGTAAGATATTGTTTTCAAGGGCAATTATTATCGTCATATTTTTACTTTTCAGAACTTTTTTTTTATGCATCCATAGCACAAGATTTCCTTTTTTTGTGGCCACTTTGCAATATCTTATAACAGAAAGCGAAACTTCTGTGGGATGAGAGAGAATACACACTACAATGAGTATTGAATTAACACGGTTTCACCGTCTCCTGAATTGTCATCAAGCAAAATGTCAGCACCTGTTTCTTGCTGGGCCCGCCTCTCTTCACCAGCCCAGCTGTAAACAAGCCAGGATACTGCGGAGAAAACAATTGATTAGTCAACACTGAATTGTATGTATGAAACACTTAAGACATAAATGTCTGCTATCATTCATCTTGTTTGTAAACTCAGTCATACATTTGGGCATTCAGAAGTGAAGACATTGTGAATACTTCTGTGATATAGTGAGTGAGAATGGTTTTACGCCATGTTTAGCACTATTCCAGCAATATCAAGGCCGGGGGGACACCAGAAATGGGCTTCACACATTGTATCCATGTGGGGGATCGAACCCAGGCCCTCAGCGTGATGAGCGAATGCTTCAACCAATCGTCTGCCCCACCACCACCCCTCTCTGATATAGAACATATATACCTCATTTCAGCTGCATGCATGTTAATTTTTAATTGCAAGCAAAGCCAAAAAACAAAAAAATTCAGGTGACATCCAGGGAACACAAACAGTTAGGTCAGTAGGTCAAACAACCCTTACTTTTTTTGTACACAAATTTCGATGAATTCTCTGGATATCTAGTTAAAGATTTGATGAGAGTGTGAAATGATGTCAGTCAGGTTACTGGAAACACCTTCTTGTATGGCCTGAACTCACCATTAGGAGGAGGTTACGAGTAATGCTAAACTTGGCGAGGAGTCCGAACAGCGACCCGAATACAACCATGAGGATCATGTACAGGAAGCTGTCAACGCACAGATACGGGGAGAACTGAGTCTGGGGAGAGAAACATGATAGATGCTGTCATCGGGAGAAGGTGAAGTTGGTATACAGCCTACATGTTTGTTTGTTTGTTTGTTGTTTAACGCTGCACTCAGCAATATTCCAGCTACAGTTGTATATGACATCTGTCTGTAAATAGTCGAGTCAGGCCCAGACAATCCAGTGATTGACATCATGTGCATCGATCCTTGCAATTGGGATTGATGACATGCATCAAACAAGTCAGCGAGCCTGATCACCTGATCCTGTTTAAGTCACCTCTTACGACAAGCATAGTCCCCTTTTACGGCAAGCATGGTTTGCTGAAGACCTGTTCTATCCCAGATCTTCACTGCTTTCCATGTCAGTTTTCTTCATTTTTAATTTGTAGCAAAATTAAAGCAATGAGAATTAGTTTTCATTTCATTTCAGAAGAGTAGTCTTGGGCTAGCAGCCACGAATGAATTTTGAAGGCTGAATATATGGTGCTGACAAATCAAGGATCATAATCAGAAAAATCAGAAATCTGTGATCTGAACCAATGATCACTGGATCCTGGCACCACTAAGGGATGCAACTCTACATGTGAACTGCAGCACCAGAACACCAGAATAGTCAGAAGTATTCTGTGGCTGTACACCATGGGTTCCCTGAATACTAAAAGGTATTGTTTCCATGTATTATCATTCAATGAATGTAGAGGTAGTGATTGGCAACTTACAGGGCGCGACTTTTTCACATCATATCTGTATCTTTGTGTTCTGCTCACAACTGACTTATCACTTCCAAGGAACGGGAAGCACCACTTATCCATTAAGCCACTCTTGAACACAGCTGACCTGAAAGAATAAATAAGATGAAATTACATCTGATCAACTGAATCAATGACAGACATAGTGAGCCTCAGTATGTCTCATAACCTAGCTTGCTATTGCATAAAGGCTCGTGTTTGATAAATTTCAGAAGTTGGCGAAAGATTTTTTGTTAAATCGTGTTAATCTGAACGTTTTAAGCAGGAAATCACGATATATATTAAAAATATGGAACTTCGCGAATGTATCGTGCTAGGTTACGAGCTGTGACATAGATTTTTCATGCATATATTTTTGCATTAAACATTGTGTCCGAGCCGAGAATTCAAGGCGACGAAAGCCGAGATGTCATTTGACTTACATTACACGCAATCGCACGAAACGATGGAAATAATAACTTAGATGTAAGTTTGATTACTTTTAGATATATTTTTGTTTTTTTTTATCACTTTGTATAATATATTTAAAGATTTGTTTAAAACGTCTTTATTTTGCTCTTTGATGTGGACCCGTTGTCGAAATGTGTGTCCGAGAATTTTATTTTCAATAACATCGCGGGAAATAGTGAATAATTTTTTAATTTATCGATTAAAAATGATAAATTGAAATGGAATACGTATTTCAGACATTGTGAAATGTGACAGATTTAATAAATGAATGATATTACAGGTAGATCTAGGTCCATAAAAATATATACTATTTTGATGTGACGTGAGATAAACACATATTGATGATTTGAGATTTTCCGAGCGCGCGCCTCGGCCTCGGTTAAACGGCTCATCGTCTATAACGCCCACCAATTATTTGGACCCCATTGGTAGCGTTATAGCGAGCGATCACTGTATTTGGGGTAAATGTGTGACTCCAAATACAGGAGGTAATTTTTTTTATGTATGAGCCGATAGTAGCTGGTTTCTGATTAATGCTTTGTCATACATTAAAAAACATCCTAAATTTGGCTGCTGTCAAGAATATTACCATAAATGCTAATCAACATCTATCTTTCCACAATTTTAGGAAAAACAACACATTCATGAATCATGTAACCATGTATGGCTATTGTTGCCATGGTTTCTGACCTTCTTGGGGCCTTGTGTTTACTGCGAGGCAAGGGGTTGGGAAACAGCTGCTTTCTGATGGCAGGCAGCTCCCCCTGGTTTGCGAAGCCATGGACGGCAGATTCAAAAGTAGCGTAGTTGATTGCAGCTCCCTGGAGAGAGGTACAGGTTCAAACAGACATGAGCAAATAGTCTTGACTTAGAAAGAGGTAAATCATCCAGTTTGGTCTCAGTACAACCTAAAACAACATCACATCAGTAGTTGCAAAAGGCAAAGGCACTTTGGACAAAGGGGAATAACTCTGAACACCCTGTCAAGCCAATCTACAAAATGTACTTCATACACCAATTTCATGGTTACAATGTGTACAGACTTCACCTCAAGTGCTCATATCAATCACCGGATTGTCTGGTCCAGACTCGATTATTTACAGACCGCCGCCATATAGCTGAACATTGCTGAGTGCGGCGTACAACAACAAACCAACCAACCAACCAACCAACCAACCATCCAATCACCTCAAGTTTGATGCAGGATATTTCTACCACATTGGTAATATATCCATCCCACACATGTAATATGTACACAGTATATCCATCCCACACATGTAATATGTACACAGTATGTCCAAACACATGTAACATCCACATATGTATTAGGGCCGGGATGGGTAACTCGGGTACTCAGGTCAGGTGGGTCCTGAGTAGGACCCGGGTACCCACAGAAATTACCGGATCCATGGTTAATCATGTGATAAATTGTTTAATGACAACAAACTGACTATAGTGACTGACTATAATATTCGCATTTCTTTCTGACGATTCACACATTCCTTCTGACTTGTATATGTTTTAGTAAAGATAAAGCTTTAGTCAACTTCTGTGTACACATCATCTGATTGTTTGATACATATGTAACTAAATAATTTCTGCCAGGGACATTTTGTTTGCAACTCTTGAGTGAGTGAGTGAGTGATTGAGTTGGGTTTAACGCTGCTTTTAACAGTTTTCCAGTCATATCACGGCGTGTCAGCTTAATGTGGGAGGAAAGCTCGAAGTGATGCAGGTCTCAGACATTTACCACATCGGTACAACCCACGAGCATGGGTATGGTGCTGACAAACCTAGAAACATAATTGGGGCAGACCGGGATTCGAACCCACAATCATAGGTTTCTGGCGTGTCCAAGGGACGCAACTCTGCACAGCAAATCGCGGCGCCTTAGACGACTTGGCCACCCGTGCCCCCCCAACTCTTGGGATCTCCAATGGGTACCTTGGTAGGGTTGGGTAATAGAAGGTAGGGTACCCTGGTAATAAATTTGGACTCATCCCAGCCCTAATGTCTTATGTTTTCGTTTGTTTGGTTGTTTGTTTTTTAACCCTACACTCAGCATTATTCCAGCATAATAATCAAATTTCTTTTTTTCCAAAATATTGAATCCGCTAGAGGGGGGTGCGCATTATACATGGGTGCGCACTATGCTCAAGAAACTACGGTAAAACTCTGTAAATTATTGAGTCTGGACCAGAAATTCCAGTGATTGACATCATGAGCAACTGTGATACCCTGACGTGCATCAACCAAGTCAGCGAGTCAGACCACAAAATCCCAATAGTCGCCTCTTACGACAAGCATGGGTTGTTGAAGACCAATTCTCACCCATTTCATTATGGGGTGTTTACACATATGTCCACATGATTCGTACGAATACATGTAATGTACACATGGACTATACATGCATTTAATACAAATATGATAAACCTAACATACATAATCAGCTTTCATCACCTACCTCTGGTCCTGAGGTCAAATTGACGTAACACTCCACAGAATTCAAATCACCTGAAACAGTTCAAAATAGGCTCATATTTGATCCTTCTTGTCTGTTGTCATGACAATGAAATATTGAATGTTTTTTTACACCACCACTTTACCATGAAGATATATCATGTATATCCACAAGTAAATATCATGAAAATAAATCCATCCATCTATATTCTATACAATGCCAAACATTAAACATACTAAAAAATTCTTATAAGCAAATGACACCACTTCTGAAATACACATATACAATACACAGGTTAGTGATATTGAATGGCTGTGAATTCTACCCCGGAAATGAGATGATTCATCTTCCCGAGAAGTTAACTGACTATAAAAGTCCAGCTTCCAGCATAGTCCAATCAAAATCGACATCCAGTTCGTAAACTGCCATGCAGATTTCGGTTGAATGCAGGATTTACAAAGCATGTGTACCGTCAACATAGCATCAACAGATATTTTCCAAATCTTTTCATGCTTTAAATCAAGGTGCTCAAGTGATTTGATGCACTTCGTGAAGTAAATCCCCTTTTATTACAATATAGATCTTAATTATCGATCAGATCATCTTCACTGGGCACAGTCATTTTCTTTGAAGCAAATGCAAGTGATATGAGAGTAGGAATCTGATTGGTCAAAAGGAGGGATATAGAAGGGACATAACTCGTCATAGACACTGGTGGCGCTACGATCGAAAAATCCAGCCTAGTTCGGCCAGGGTGGAAACTGGACTTTTACAGTGAGTTAACTCCCTTGCCTCGGGAAGATGTTCAGAACATACCCTGAAACTTAGATTTCATGAAGACAACGCCAAGGTCTGCAGGGATGCTGTCAAAACCACAGCTGCCGACGATGTAGACGCCAGCTTCCTTGGCTTTGGCGTTGTACAAGAGCTGCATGTTCTCCAGGTACTGGAACAAAGAGACAGGGTCAAATGGTACATTTCAGTAGCTGTAGTACCAAAGAAGACTTTACATATGGATTTCAACTTCTTTATTCCTTCAATAGTAAGTTTGGGTACAGGTGCTGGTACCTTTATCAAGCAAGTTCACTAGCAGGCTAGCACCTGTACCAAGATGTTGCACTGAAAGAACAGATAAGCTAAAATCAAGAAAACAACTTTGTCTGCATTGACAAGTGAACTTTGAACAGTACAGCGGAGGTCAAAATAACAATACTCTGAGATCCTCATTATCCCTCACCCTTTAACAATTATTTGCTTTTGTGGAATTTCTAATTTCCGTTCGTTCGTTCGTTCGTTCGTGAGTGAGCGAGCGAGTCTTTGGGGTAACAATCTATTTAAACAAGTAGGCTACCCCAGTAATCATAAGAGTCCTATGAGCTTAAATAATGTTTTACATGTAAATATATTTTATAAACAAAGCAAACAGCTTCATCTTAAAAACTTGCTTGTCTTCATTGTATTGAGTGAGGGAGTGAATCATGGCTTGTACTGAATCAGCCTTATTAATTAAAGCAGCTAGCAAACAGGTGTGGTTGACATGACAGTGAACCTAACATTCAAGGCCACACAAGATCCTGCCTGGGCATCCACACCGAAACCACTAGAAGAATGCTGTTGTGCAGGTTCTAGGCTGTTGTGATGGATTACCAGCCGATGGCAGTAATCCCAGCAACACAGAGAAAAGTTTCATTTTTTATATACTACTCAAAAGAAGTTAAGGAGCACCAAATTCTTCAATATTACTTTAGTAAACCTTTCATCCCATGACAGATTACCGGTTTCTATAGTAACATGAAACAATCGGGTGGTTCTTAACTTCTTTTGAGTAGTATATCTGAACAATCATCTTCACAGATTGGAGAAACCCATGGCTCAAACGGTTAAATATTATCTGAACTATCATTTTCATACTTTATAAGTTTATAAAACAGCCACGCAAATTATGTATCACAAATAGTATGTGAACAGTGTTTGGTCTGGCCAACTGACAGACAACAGACATTTCTACCATTTTATCAAATTGGTACTACAACCATATGTCTTTGCCATGGAATATCATCAGAAACATGGTCAAAGTCTGGCCAACTGACTGACACAGACATTTCTACCATTTTATCAAATTGGTACTACAACCATATGTCTTTGCCATGGAATATCATCAGAAACATGGTCAAAGTCTGGCCAACTGACTGACACAGACATTTCTACCATTTTATCAAATTGGTACTACAACCATATGTCTTTGCCATGGAATATCATCAGAAACATGGTCAAAGTCTGGCCAACTGACTGACACAGACATTTCTACCATTTTATCAAATTGGTACTACAACCATATGTCTTTGCCATGGAATATCATCAGAAACATGGTCAAAGTCTGGCCAACTGACTGACACAGACATTTCTACCATTTTATCAAATTGGTACTACAACCATATGTCTTTGCCATGGAATATCATCAGAAACATGGTCAAAGTCTGGCCAACTGACTGACACAGACATTTCTACCATTTTATCAAATTGGTACTACAACCATATGTCTTTGCCATGGAATATCATCAGAAACATGGTCAAAGTCTGGCCAACTGACTGACACAGACATTTCTACCATTTTATCAAATTGGTACTACAACCATATGTCTTTGCCATGGAATATCATCAGAAACATGGTCAAAGAGTTACTGCAGACTTAATGGAATTAAAACTTATACAGATTTACTGTATGGTGATGCAGACATCTGGATTTTAAACCAGCCAATTACATTAACTGCCTACATGTGTACCTTCACAACTGCAAATACAATAGTCACCATTTTAATTCCCTTGACACCACTGATACTATATTCAGAGAGCTCCCTTTAAGGTTCAAGGACAAACTGATTTAGAGAGGGTGAGTGAATGAATATTTATGAATGAATCAGTTAATTACCTAAAGTGCCCTCATGTGTACTTGCAAGACTACAAATGTAATTCAACTAATTCCCTTGAGACCACTGTTACTGTATAACATATCACTAAAAACTCTGGGACAGAAATAATACAACACTCAACGTTATTCCCTTGTCACAATGTATTTCTGCAAATTCAACATTTTTAACTTTCATAACGAAAGCAATCCTGTTTCCCGTTGTTGTTAATTAGAGTGGGCCTTGTATACCTGTGGCTCTCCGCTTATGTCAATGTGGCTTGCTCCTTCCTCGATACAAGCTCTCACCAACTGGTTGCCATGGAAACGGTACTGGAACACAAATGATTATTAGAAACTATAATGCATTAGACTACACATAACCTAAGTTTCTGTGTAGCAAGTACCATGGGATATGTGTTGACATATGATATATCTACTAGAGCTGGGACGGGTAACTAGGGTACCCGGGTACTCGGGTCTGGTGCATCCTGAGTAGGACCTGGGTACCCACAGGACTACCCGGACCCGTGGTTAGTTACGTGATATATTGTTTAATGACAAAAACTCTCTATAGCTTAGTGGTTACACTACAAGTCGCTAATGTTCGCATTTCTTTCTGATGATGCACACATTCCTTCTGACTCATATGTTTGAGTAAAGATAAGCTTCAGTCAACTTCAGTGTACACATGATCTGATTGTTTGATACATGTATCTAAATGGTCTTAGCTAGGGCTGCGGTAAAACAATTCCCAATCAGACATTTTGTTCCTATCTCTTGAGCCCTACATTGGCTACCCGGGTAGTGTTGGGTAATAGGGGGTTGGTTACTCGGGTAGTAAATTTGGACTCGTCCCAGCCCTAGTATCTACCCATTCAATAGTTGAACATTTTCACCCTTATATAACATGGTACATAGTTGTATTGTATTGTATCAATACATGTACTACAGACACACTATTTGTATACTTCCAACCTTGTATATACTTGTATTTTGTTTAAAAAGATACCTAACAGTACATAATTTGTATCATGGACAGACATTATCTCACTTCACCATTCCAGTGAACTGTTCTCTTTTATTTGAGAAGGTCATTGAAACCAAACTGAAAATGTCATGGTACACCACACATAAACACATGTCACCCACCATGGAAAGTTAATGAATCACACTAATAAAAGTTAATGAATCACACTAATGTCAACAGAATGGTCGATCATATTTCTGGAAATTAGATACATCCAGTGAACTGGCTTATTGCAGGGTCTATTTTCCTGTTCAGACTATTGTATATACCGGTACAGACCATTGTATATACCGGTACAGAACATTGTATATACCGGTACAGACCTTTGTATATACCAGTACAGACCATTGTATATTGTATATGCTTTGGTGTTGCCTTGATTAATCAATGTTGAACATTTTGCTATTTTATCATGCTTTATCAGTTCTGTACACAACAATCGCTGGCAGTACATATAATCATTTATTCCATGTCTGTTTTTTTTGCATCTCTATCTCCAAACAAGTTGATTGAGATTCTAACCCGTACAATGACAATGTTGTGTTTAATTTTATCGCATGCCTAAATACCCAGAATAACTTAATTTGATTTTTGTGTCCATTTTGTTTAATATTGCAAAAAAGCGAATGTTTCTTTTCAAAGTGTTTCAGTACATAAGAGATTGAAATGTAAAATAATTTGAAATACAGTACAGTACAGTAGTTCAGTACAGTACATTACAGTACAATGGTATAGTCAAACCTGTCACTACACCTTTAAAATGTTTCCCCACATAGCTGATATCCAATCATGTAAGGAACTGATGATACAAAGAAATCCTTAAGTGCAAGTAAATGTAGTTGTTTGCTTCACTTGGCAATATTCCAGTCATACCTCAATGGTGTGTAAATAATCAAGTCTGGTTCAGGCAAACCAGTGATTAGGTTTCATACCCAACCAGGGAACACATTGTAACAATCTGATCCTTAGTTCATGTTGGAATTACAACAAACATGGTGTACAGAAGGTCTGTCCTTTTCACTCAGAGACACTGACTCTGAGCCGACCAGTCCTTGTTTTAGCCCCTTAATGCTGAGTGCCAGGCAGGGTGACAACAAGTACCATCTTTCAACGTCTTTTGGTATGACACGGCCAGGGATAGAACCACCAACCTTCTGCTCCTGGTGCAGATACACCATGGAGGTGTTTTTTTTCTATTTGGGTCTGCACATGTGTACAAACACAAAAAAATGGCTTCACAATTAGAAGAGTGTTTGCAAGTACTTGTATTTCCAGAAACAGCACATTCACCACCATGTCAAGAAAGCCAAAGAATTAACAGCTGCACTTCAAGCACAAACACACACCAGCTAACACTCCAATAAATGGATGGTGAGCTTCACAACAGAATGTAATGTTTTATATCCCTAAGAACAGATTAGTACAGCCGAGATCTTACCGGTCCCACACAGTTCAGTATGACTCTAGCCTGTTTACACATGTCCAAGATTGACTGCTCGGCGCTCGAGTCGGCTATAATGACTGGAGTGTCCTCCAAACTCTTTCCTGCAAAGGGATAAAAAACAAAAACAACAGTGAATGAATGCTGTAATACAGCTACTAGATTTACAGATTATCAAGGCTGCTGCATGTACACCAGTTGAGTGATTGAGATAGTTGTATTTAACGCCGCTTTTGATAGTATTCTAGCTATATCCAGTGGGTGAGTGAGTGGGTATGGTTTTACGCTGCTTTTAGCAATATTCAAGCAATATCACGGTGGGGGTCAGCAGAAATGGGCTTCACACATTGTACCCATGTCGGGAATCTAACCCGGGTCTTTGGCGTGACGAGCGAACGCTTTAACCACTAGGCTGCCCGACCACCCCTTAGGAGATGTACTAAAATGTAGCAATCCTTCTCAGCTAATGCCATCATATTTATTTACATTTTACTTATTTTTCATAGCATTTTCTCTATAATAAATAAAACATTTCTTTAAAAAAAGCGGACAACTTACTAAACCGAAAAAAATGATAAACTCATATGATTACTTGATGAAAGATATGACGACTCTTCACATCTGCCTGGTTTGTGGGAGAAGGTACCTGTACTAGGTTGACCCATGAACCCTGGGTAGGACGATGTATTTAATTCTATGGCCTGTGTGTTTCATGAGGAATGGGCAGTGGGGTAGACCAGTGGTTGAAGTGTTTACTCATCACACCGAAGACCCGGGTTCGATTCCCCACATGGGTACATGTCGTGGTGCCCCGTCATGATATTGTTGGAATATTGCTAAAAGTGTCACAAAACCATACTCACTCACTCACTCACTCACTCATTCATGAATGATGCTCGTCAACTGGTTTTCAGTTTTGAGATATGTAAACTGAACATTTAATCATGCTAAATTTCAAACAAAACAGAAACTTCTTGGGGCACATGTTGAGGTTGTAGAGAAACTAGACGCCATATGTGACTGCAGCAAAACAAGATATGGTACTGGAAACAATGTCTTACAAAATCCTTTCCAAACTTGATGCTTTCCACACACCTTCCCCAGGTGCACTTCTGCAACTGAGAGCATATGGCTCACATAAACCTGCACATGTGTCAAATGATTAATAAACTACCCTATTGCACATGTACCAGTAAGTGAGTGAGTGAGTTGGGTTTAACGCCGCTTTTAACAGTATTCCAGTTACACCACAACGTGTCAGCTTAATGTGGGAGGAAAGCCCGAAGTGATGCGGGTCTCAGGCGTTTACCACTTCGGTGAGACCCGCGAGCACGGGTATGGTGCTGACAAACCTAGAAACATAATCAGGGCGAACTGGGATTCGGACCCACAATCATAGGTTTCTGGCATGCCCAAGGGATGCAACTCTGTACAGCGAATCGCTGCGCCTTAGACGACTGGGCCACCCGTGCCCCCTGTACCAGCTTCTGTCTCTCCATTATACTACCAGTATTTCAGTAATAACATATCCTCCAGTCAAATGTAGTTGTTGTTTTTTTACAACAAAAGTACTACATTTCATCAGTTAAAAAAGACATATCAGGGGGTAATATGTTTTATCTATTATTTTTACTGGGAAAAAAAATGAGGCACAAATGATTAAGTCCAGTGATGAGAGGTTGATGTGTTCATGAGGTCATGTTGACCTCAAGCCTCGATCTACAACAGAAAGACTAGCCTTGCTCCAAGGCTATACTGAAAGACAGGGCCACAGATGTTTAGTAATTCTATCTTCCTAATAGGCAAGTCTAGATATGTGGACAGTACAATCTAAGGACTCCCGTCTCTAGGAACAACTTGTTCTTCTTATTTACATAATCAAGAAATTATGATTTAGACTAATAATTATTGCCTTAGAGACTTGTGCAAGTCTACAGACAGACAAGCAGGCTCACTTCACTGCCTAGGTCAGTCTGACCTAGCATAGCTCCTCTGTATAAACAAAGGTCAAGGTTTTGTTCAAAACATTTTCCGGGGTGACAAAATCATTAGCCACAAAATTCACAGTAAAATACTTGACATCGATACTAATATCATGGCATGCTGCCATGCTTAACACAATCAATTGTTATCATGTTTACTACCTGCTTGACTACAAATAACATGCCAAAATATATGAATATGGTTATCAAGGTTATAGAAAACTCTTTATCATGTTGTGGTTAGAAATTTTTCAATTTTAAACTAACACAGAAATAAATTCTATAAAAGCAAGCATGAAATCGTCATATTCCCTTGCCAATGGTATGCTCTATTGATGTGATTGATGCTCTTGACTGATAAATGAAGAAATACAAATTGTTTATTGAATTTGTCCTCATGAAAATCAGAATTTTTCTTTCTCTAAACATCCTTATACAGAAAGGTGTCAGTACATTGCAAAACTGATATCTGCACAAAATGTGACAAAGAAACACTGAATGGTCTTGAGTTATGCACCACGAAATAAACATGATGGAAGGATAACCCCAATTTCTTCCCCCCCCCCCCCCCCCCCCCCCCCCATCTCCTTGTGATGGGAGAGATGATAATGGCCATATTGGAGAGAAAATTACTTTCTACATCTTCCAGACATTCCTTCATTATAACAAAATAATTAATTCGCTCCACTAAAAGATGACTGTGATCAGAAGTGATATATTTGGTTATCAGCATGAGAGGATGCAATAATCTGTATCACACAGCTGGGCAGGAGATAATGATCCATACTGATCAGCTGATGTGTGGAGTGAGACCCTCGTATGCAACATCTGGGTCCTGCTGACACAACCAGCACATGCTATATAGCAATCAATGGCATTAAATATTGATATTATTTCTAGTTTGAAATTCTAGGTCAAAAGTTTATGCAGTCTACACCAGCAAGTATCACATCTATGTGGGCAAAATATTATTCAAATGACAGAAATTGTTTTACAGGTATTAGGTATTTTGTGTGAAATTCTAGTCCAAATGTTCATGAACTACTAGCAAGTAAGATATCTATTACAAGGAAAAGATATTACAAATCAATAAAAAAGTTGTTATGCAGTTACTTTGCAGTATCAGATGGTAGAAATGAAAAAAATGAGTACAGTGATCCCTCGCTATTGTGCTCTTCGATAAAGCGCTACCTCGGTTACTATGTGCGGTAACGCATGGCTCCCAAAATTTATGTACACTTTTAATACTGAGAGTTTTACACAGCCGTGATTGTATTGTTGTTTGTTGTTCATTTGCACATAACGCTTCTCATTGCATAATCAACCGTTTATCACTGAATGGAGTTCTAATAATCTGTTTGAAAACATCCGCGGCAAGTCCTGGAAATACGATTATTCAACTAGTTAACTTTTCACACTATACATCCTTTGATCTTAGAAGCGCATGCATGCAATAAAAGAGAACCACAAGCGAAGTTTATATTCTTAATTAGTGGGCAATACAATTTGAGGCGACACTGTCACACACATGTAGTATGAATGCGCATAGTGCTGGTCAAAACTCTCGTTTTCCGTATTTTAAGCAACATGACCAATCAATGCCACTCAGGGGTGGAAATTTGCCATTTCCCGACTCCCGGCAGGTAAAAATACGAGGTCGGGCAACAAAATCACTTATCTTAACTTGTCAGGAGGCAAGTGTATTTTACTTAAGGTCAGACCAATTATTCATTACTTGATTCGCAGGTTTCAGATGAGGCTGTCTCTTTTCATAGATGCTGGACCTACCAGTATGTCAAATACAGATGATCAAACAACTGCCCCAACTGACATGCTCATTCTCAGTAATCTTTGTTACTGTGGTTTCAGAGAATATGTACAGCATAGAGACACAAGGCTCTGTAGCTCATTGGATGTTGTCTGGAACATTATATTAGATCAGAGAGGTCACAAAATGACACAGAAGAGTGATAGGTGAGTGAAATTGTTCAGTTTAATGCTGCTTTGAAATGTTTGTTTGTTTTTTACACCGCACTTGTTTGTTGGTTTACGCCGCACTCAGCAATATTCCAGCTATGTGAGGGTGGTCTGTATATAATCCAGTCTGGACCAGACAATTCAGTGATTGATAGCATGAGCATCGATCTATGCAATTGACTATTGCCATCGATTTACAGCAGGCATGGGTTGCTGAAGACCTATTCTTCACGGGTCCCATGTACATGTACACATGAATGGTTATGGTTGTGCATTATGAGCATCGATCTACGCAACTGGGATACAATGACTTACATCAACCAAGTCAGTGAGCCTGACCAACCGATCCTGTTAGTCGCCTCTTACGACAGGCATAGTCGCCTTTTACAGTAAGATTGGGTTGCTGAAGACCTATTCTACCCCGGATCTTCTAGGGTCCTTTGAAATGTATTCCCATTATATCACAGCGTGTCAGCTGAATGTTGGAGGAAGGCCTGAGGGGATACAGTGGACGTTTACCACCTTGGTGAAACCCACAAGCACAATTATGCTGCTGACAAACCTAGGAACATAATCAGGGTGAACCAGGATTTGAACTCATGATCATAGGTTTCTGGTGTACCCAAGGGCCAGCAAATGGCGCCTTAGACGACTGGGCCACCCGTGCCCCATCGACTGTCACAGATGCAGTAAAACTAGATATATAAAGGTATGTGAAGGTCAAAAGACATAGTTGGGTAAAAAATCAAAATCGTATATATGTATATAATTCCCAATACCACAAATTTACTCGACATAAAATGTCATTATGATACATGCAGTTAGGGACATAAATGACCCTTTCAATATAGTTGCTATGTCAGTCCAGATAAAAATTGACTCAGAATTCTGTGAGCATGTTTTACTTGATAGCTGGAATCATCCATGGAAAATTTAACTTCACATGTTTATAGGCTTTATAGTAGATGTCCAGAATGAAAAAGGTTTAAGACAAACTGACAGACAGCCGGAAAATGCACCATGAACTTTGTCAGGTGAGCCAAAAATATAAAATTTTGGTAGCTACTTGAAAATACAAATTAAGTACAGAGAAACACAACCTACCATATTTCCTCTATTAGATGCCCAACTTTGCGCAAGACGTGGACCTGGCCACAATTCTGTTTTATGCAGGCACAGTGGATCTCACAACCTCACAGAATCCCTAATTCTACACTCATATAATGGGTTTTGTTTGTCTGTTTTTGTTTAACGCCGCACTCAGCAATAATCCAGCTATTTGACAGCGGTCTGTAATTAATTGAGTCTGGACCAAACAATCCAGCGATTAATATCATGAGCATCAATCCACGCAATTGGGATATGATGACATGCATCAACCAAGTCAGCGAGCCTGACCACCCAATCCCGTTAGTCGCCTCTTACGAAAAGCATAGTCGCCTTTTGTGGCAAGCATGTGTAGCTGGAGACCTATTCTACCCCGGATGTTCACGGGTCCCTATAATGGGTACATTTGCAGGACCAACATATGACAGTATTAGATACACGGCATCTGATAGAGGCCTGGCGTCTATTTTTTGGACGGAGCGCATGACCCAGTGTTAATTAGAGGCCAGCATGTATTAAGAGGCCCAGCGTCTTAGAAGAAACTTGGTACCGCTAACCCCACTGCAGTCTAATACACGCTTGTTTCATAATGCTTAGCACGCTTTTGGAGTTCAGTATAGATGGAATAGTTATCTTGCATACAAAATAATGACAAAAACGGAGTAGTTTACCTCCAGGTAAAGACTTGACTGGAAAGAGCGTAACAGAAAAAACAGAGACAAAAAGTCAATATACCTGTAGGTTGGGCGATGAGAGTATGGTAGACATGGCTGGAAGTCTGCATGATCTGCAGTCATTAAGACATAACTAGAAAAGTGTTTGCAAGTACATTATAAACAGAAGCAGCCCCTTCGGTTCCATTTCCTGAAGGCCCCAGAAATGTATACCACCATGCATTTCCAGTCAGATATCATTACCTTCTGTGTGCAGAAATACATGACTACTATACTACAACCTACCACCAGATAAAACTACCTTGCCAGTTGCCATTAACCAAAATAGCAACCTAAATTCATTTGTCGTCTAATCACATTACATGTGATCTGAAAAACACATGACCTAAAATCTTAAAGTCCTTCACTTAAGTCCATATTCGACGTAATAAGCGCCCTGCTCTAATAAGCTCCCTCGACCATATTTGCTGATATATTAGAAGTGAACAATTAGCACCCCTTCCGATTGATCAATGTACACAAATCTTATTTATTCGTGTATAATGCGCACACGTGTGTTATATGCACCCTTAATTATGGGCAATTAATTTTTGGAAAATGTATCTGTCGTGTATAATACACATAGACTTTTCTTTTGTTCCATTTCAGGCTGTTTGCATAAATCATGAAATTTACGATCTTTCAACAATTTTTTTTTTCACCAAAATTATATTTTAGTAAGAGACCCCTATTTCTAATTTTGAGAGCGCCCTGGCCGCTTCTTACGTCGAATACAGTAAATGCAATTCTGCTCTAATGACATCACTTGCAGTCAAATAACATCATTTCTGATTTGGGAGAAAAACAACAGTAAATTCTAAAACAGAAAATCCATGCCCCTACATTCTTTAATAAGACAGTAATAAGCATTTCCAAGTTTAATGACATGACTTATAGTTTGGGAATTCACACATCCAGTGAAGTATGGTTTCAAAACTGAAAGGTCAAAGCATCTGTCTACCCTATTAGCCAAGTTCTACACACTTTTGGTTTAATGATCTCGACCTTCAATTTCAGTCAATCACATGGTTGATTATTTCTATTGTTATACGAACATAGGGGCATGTTGAACCGTTTCGGTCACCCTGACCTTCAATGAAGGTCAATCAAAACCTTACCACCTGAGCGGATCCTACAGTTGATGCATATTAAATTTTAATCCAACTACAAAGAACACTTCTTGAATTATCCTTAACATCGTACACTTTTTTTTATGTGCATGACCTTAGGAGTTAACTTGCCCTTGAATACCAGTTACCAGTATTGAAAGCACATTTCCTATCAAACATTTAGCCCAAACATGAGGTGAAATTCAACGTAACAACGAAATTATAGCGAATCCCATCTACTGAAAATAGGTCATCATGACCTACTTGAGTTATAAGACTGTCATTACTTGCCATATATAAGCATTCAAATCATAAGACCACCTCACACATAAGATTTAAAATATCTTAATGACATTACTTGTGATCTGAAAAGTCCTTCATATAAGTCCAACAAATAAATGCAATTCTGCTCTGATGACATCACTTGTAGACAAATAACATTTCTGATTTGGGAAAAATACATCTATGCTGAATGCAGTAAATTTTAAAACAGAAAATATATGCCCCTAGTAGGACTGGTCCAAATTTACTACCCGACCCTATCCAGGTACCCACTGTAGGTCTCAAGAGATAGGTTAAAACTATCCGATTGGGAATAGTTTGACCGTAGACCTGGATAAACTGTATTTAGATACACATATAAAACGATCATGCATACACTGAAGTTGACTGAAGTTTTATTTTTATTCAAACATATATATAAGTCAGAAGGAATGAGTGCATAGTCAGAAAGAAATTAGTGACTTGTAGTGTAAGCATATAGTTCCAGATCATCTTGTGTTATTTAACAATATATCACATGACTAGTGAGTGAGTGAGTGAGTGAGTGAGTTGGGTTTAACACCGCTTTTAACAATATACAGTTATATCACGGTGTTATCACATGACTAACCATGGGTCTGGGTAGTCCTGTGGGTACCCAGGTCCTTCTCAGTACCCACCCGTCCCAAGTACCCGAGTTACCCGTCCCAGCCCTAGCTTCTAGCTACATTAATAAGACATCTCACAATAACATAGACATTTGTATAACATCATACAACACTTCTTACACAACATACCCTCTGTTACATCACACGCGGGTTACTCAATAGCTGATTCCAGGTACATAAATAAAACAATATTGGCTGCAATGCACAAAATTGACTGGGTCTGTGAAATTTCATTGACATCATTGCTAGGACCACATACATAATTCCAAAAACACAGGTTTTCACAAGTTGTAGTTGATATTGGGTTGTCCTGATTCACTAATGTATTAATCATGTTAATATTACATTTGACAATTACAAGCTAGATAATCCTAACTATGCATCGATTGATGACTAATCCTGTAACGATTTTCAAAAGGTAATAACAAACTTTCGCAATAACTGACCTGTTAACTACTCCGGCTTGTAATGGCTTGTATTACCTTACTCCCCATAAAAACAAAACAAAATGCTAAATCTGACTGGAAAATATAGAGAAACCCAATTTTTTTTTATGGCTATAGTTAATCTGTCATGGCCATGACAGATTAACTATAGTCAAATAAAACAAATGGGTGTTCTCTAACTTCTTTTGAGTAGTATACGATCATAACAAGCCTTAATTCCTGTGAGCTTTAGCTTCATGGGCCTTGTGGCCTCAGATGAGATCAAGTTTACAACAGACAGATGGATGGAAGGGTGACAGACAATGCACGAAGACAGGCAGTCAGGTAGTGAGTGAGTGAGTGAGTTGGGTTTAACGCCACTTTTAACAGTATTCCAGTTATATCGCGGCATGTCAGCTTAATGTGGGAGGAAAGCCCGAAGTGATGCAGGTCACAGACGTTTACGATTTTGGTGAAACATAATTGGGGCAAACCGGGATTCGAATCATAGGTTTCTGGCGTGCCCAAGGGACACAACTCTGTACAGCGAATCGTGGCGCCTTAGACGGCTGGGCCACCCGTGCCCCCAGGCAGTCAGGTAAGCTAAACTAGAACATCCATTATGACAATCTGTCACATGACAAATAAAAGAAAAGGCCATGATGCTTTTATGAGATTTCATGGCAAAGAACACAAACAGAATTTGGGCTTAACCCAGCAGTGCAGGTAAAGAATGTATGATATTTATGATGAACGACATCAAACTCCAATGACGTGTCTGGGTGACCTGAAAGTATGTCATACTGCATATTTGGCATTGTTGAAAACATCTAAAAGATATCAATGATGTTAAACTTTGACTTCCTATAAAAAAAGTCATCACAAAGAATATCATCTTGTCTTATGCTAATCATGCTAATTCACCAATTTTGTTGCTGTACTTCAGCTGTGCTGTCAGTGTTTGAAATCAATATAACCTGTCAGGTTCCCATCAGGACCCACAAACTGTAGAAGCTGCAGGCCCTGACTAAACTCTTCAGGTCCTGACAAAACTCTTCAAGTCCTGATTCAACTCTTCAGGTCCTCATGTAAAAAAATGCAGCTTATTGTGACCAATAAATCAACACATAAATCTACTGCAGGTCATAAGATTTGTTTGTTTGTTGTTTATGCCACACTCAGCAACATTCCAGCTTCATAACTACGGTCTGCAAATAATTGAGTCTGGACCAGACAATCCAGTGATTGACATCATGAGCATCGATCCACACAGTTGGGATGCGATGACATGCCTCAACCATATGAACCCATACAACTTTGAAACTACAGGCCTGATACAAGATCTACCAGCCACGGACCTCATGCAGGCGCTTATTACAAACACTGGGTGCAGGTATCAGCAAACTCAAGTGTGGGATCTTTTACTACAGCTGCAGTCTTCAGTTATAATCACAAAATTAGAATGTTTGATCAGTTGACAGTTGCACTCATCTGTGGTACAGTAACCAGCTAACTCACATGTCAGTGTTCCTGCTGGCTTTTGAAACTGCCAGTCCTTGTGGACTGGCACATACCTGTCAACTCGCACGCATCTCACGCATTTATCACCTATGTCATGCTTACACGCACGGTTGGGAAATTCTCACGCATTCATATAAAATGTAGATAAAAATATTTTGAAATGCTTTTCTCTTTCGATTTATCGCGATTGCAACCAACACGGCGAGACTGGGTTCATTCTTTCCCCTTTCGTGCAATTACTTGTTGTTATTTCAGAATACATGCCATTAAAATGGTCTTAAAATCATTCAAAACCAGTTTTCGCCGGGCTGTGCCCCACTGCAACACCCCCTCCCCCTCCCCACCAGGGCTTAACCCTGGACCCATCGTGGCTTGCACACTGGCTTCTCACTCGTTTAGACATCCAGGGGTTGACAGCTATGCTGGCAACTCTAAAAATTACCAGTTCCCAGTCCCAACTTTCAACAAATAAATAAACGTATGAAAATTATTTGGTTTTAATTCTTTCAACATGTTCAGTGCAAAGATGTCATTTCTGAAGTAACTTAATTAGATCTATACGTCATTCACACAAACTTCAGTCACAATTTTCGCTCTCTTTTTTATAATATTTTGAGTCGCTACAAATGGATTTTTAACCTAGAAATAGACAAGGGGAAACACTGAGGGTAACAGACAAGCTGACTTTGTTAGAAGAATGTACTTTTATGAATATCACCGATGTTTTGTCCAACAACAAAGATTTATAAGGCACTTTATTTGCCAGTCCATGAATTACCAGTCCAAGCCTAATTTTACTGGTAAAAAACTGGTAATTACTGGTAAACGGGAATGCTGAATGTTTGATCCCAGGTCACAGAGGTCATACTATGAGTAAACAGGTTGAATGGGAAAATATTCATTCAAACAACTCTGTACCTAACTTCTGAGACAGACATGAAATGATGAGCACCACAGCAACATCCCTAGCCACTTAATCACTTTTCAAACCTGCACATGAAAGGTATTGTGACAGTGTGTGGAGAGCTTGGTAAGCCCCAGAGTCTAACATGGTTCACCTGTCCGATTATAGAGTCACCAGGCAAGCTGACACACCCACACACAGGAATGTGTAAGACTCGCCAAATAGTGGGGGAGGATGTGTCTGCATTCAAATAGCTAATAATGCAATTGATAGTTTACACATTGTTGAAATTTGTGGGACTTTTACCAACAGCCAGTGTAACGAGTCTCATTGCGGCATTATGGATGCTAGACCTATAGTGATCTCACATTCCAATGCCCCACTGGTGGCCGGGCTTCAATATAGCAATCAGTGACACCATCTCCCACACAGCCATGAATCATAGACAAACATATGAACATGGTATATAGTGTATGACTGTTGGACTTAGATTGTTATCATCAGAATGTATTCGAGAAAATCATACATCAATTTTGCAGAGGAATTCATACACCGCTATTGATGATGATTTGTGCCAAAAAGGTACTAACAAAGAAAATGCTTCTCAAATACTCATGTTTAAATTCTGTTTTTGCTATTATAGCTCTGGGCGTTTTAAAATACACAGGTGTAAGGGTGCCTATTAGAACCACACACAAGTCAAATTGGTTTTCAGAGACTGAATGGTAAACTAATTAGTTCAAACATCAATGAAACAACATTTTCGATAATACCCCTTCTGAGTAGTCTCAGCAGGGGGTGCTTATAAAGATAATTTATAGATTAGTGTAGAAGTTAGTCAGAAGGCACTTATTGAACCAGGGTGATTACTATTTAACATGGATTGTGTGGTGTATTGCAGATTATTCGAGCCTGGCGTGAAACTGAAACTGTCTGATTTTGGTAAACCATAATTTTTAGATTAAATCAGATACAAAAGACTGCTTAGGGAGAATTCATGACAATATTAATCTTGTTAAAATAAAATAAAATTTGATTCATAACAGTTTCAAAAAGGCCTGTGCAAGGTTTCATAGCGACAGCTCTAATCGTCTCAGGTCTTATCCTGTTAACATCTCCAAACTTAAGAACTGTTAATTATGATTATGACTCTCACCATTAAGACAATCTGCATACTTTTAGGACTATTCCTATCATTGTATGGTGCTGTCAGAATGAGGGAAAGATGAATAAAGACACTAATTCACACACATAGACACCCTCCCCCCTCCCCAATTTTATGCATGGGGATAACCATTGCATCCAAGTTGATAATAAGTCTTTAATCATCCATAAAATACATGGAAATGAATAACATACCAGTAGCATATTTCTTGCAAAACACTCATATACCTATCACGCTAATTTCAGATGCTGATAATTTGTACTCCAGGCTATATATAGTGTACATGTTTCCATCATCATGATCAGCTGCACATGGCGACTTGTCACTGCCACGGAAACAGATGTTTCACCAGGAAGTGATGATGGATGACTCACTCAAGATCTTTTTAAAGCTGCTTTGAACATGTGGCCTTAACAATCTATAACATGGCTGACAATGAAAATATGTGTTTTGCCCCTTTTTTGAGAATCAAAAGGCTTGCACCATATGTCTTAGAGCTTACTATGTTTAAAACTTAATAAGCTCTTCATTTTAAAATTAAGTTTATACATTTATTTGAAATTTGAATTTTCTAATAGATTGAAATATGAACGTGTGATTGCCTGTATCCTTTAACGTATTGCAACAAAAAGAGATACGTTGACAAACATGACATGTCAGGAATATCCCTTTAAAACACTACAGTAAACATCAGCAGTAGGTCCCGCATCTCGAACTGCATGTTACCATGGCAAACATATTAAACATTTTTAAAATATGTGAAGCATCCTGATAATGCCGGTGTGTCACCCAACATGTGTGGCGTGTTGGCGGATGGTGGGTATGAGCTGTCACTGCAGTATATCACAGATACCGTACACATTCAGAGATGCTGACCTGTTCTCTGGCCGGACTGTTCCAGGACTTTCTGTAGTCTGTCCATCTTCCTGCCGGCTACCGCCCATGTCACCCCCTCTTCCTCAGCTAGTCGTGCGACCTCGTCTACCACAAACTGACCAGTAAACCCAGTGGCACCGAAGATTACAAAGTCATATTTTCGTGCACTTTCACCGCTCGGCATTTTGACGACCAGTTTCCAGCAAGCAGTCAGTCAGTAACCAACTTCCACGTCTCTCAAACTGTGCAGGTGCTCCAAACCTCAAGCTCCACGCACCGACCTATAGGGTTCACTGAACGTACCAACTTGTTAAGAAGATAACGCGGTGATGGGAGCTCAATCAGTCTGTGTTTTGGTTGGCTACAGGGCGGCTTGGTGCCATCATGAGAGAATGACTCAATCTGTATTTATTGCAACCAGATGCAAACGTAGTACATGGGGATTTTCTGAGAATTTTTTTTAGAATAAGCAACCTAAATTAAAGTTTGCCTTACATTTTAATTCACATGGATCACACAATCCAAAAAACTGTGGTTTGAGTGGAGAGAGTAGTGGATTTAATCACGTTTTTACTGAAACATGTTTACATTTATTATCAAAACACAAGAGTCTGAAACTAATTTTTTGGTCTAATTCTCCAAGGGCACATTCTTTTCCCCCAGAAATTAATTGCAATCATGCTTTCATGGAGGAACATGCAAGTCTAAATTTTGTAAAAAGGAATTACCAATTGATTTTTTTTTCATTCAAACAATCTTGTCAGAGGAAATTTAATCAAATATTTGTCATTTTGAAAATGCTTAGAATCCTGTACCCCTACTTGAAGGACTTGATACGTTAAAGTGTGTTGGCTTGTCTGTATGAAGTCTTGTCTAAATGGAAAAAAGATAAGAGTCGCTTTACAGCAAATTATGCAAATCCTACTAATTAGTTATGGTGCTAAATTAACACTTACATAGAAAAAGAATTTTTTTATTTTAGTGTAATTAATACTATTTAAATTGTAATTAAATTTTGTTTTACATTAACTGTAACAATAAAATACTGTATGCCTCGCACATTTTACCCATCTTTTTGGAAAAAAATGAAAATTGGATGCCAACTCTCATTTATTTTCTCCTATGGGAAATTTAAAGTTTAGATCCTCTTAATATTCCTGCAGACATGTTTCTTTGTTGTTTGACGCAGCATTCATCAATATTCCAGCTATATGTCAGCAGCCAGAAAATAATCATATCTGGACCAGACAAACCACTGGTTGATGGTGTGAGTATATAACATGCAGGTTGATAGTTTGACTGTTTTTCGCCTTAGTCAGCAATGTTCCAGCTATATCATTGTAGTCAGTAAACAAGTTTGAGCCGGGTCAAGCTCAGACATTAATTTGGAAAAGGAGGGGTACATGTTGTGACTTGTCAATTGGTGTTCAGTAATTGTGTAATTGTACAAATATGTCACAGTGTTTTGTTTCTAAATGTTCATTTTTAGTATACCCAATCACCTTCAAAATGGGTGGTGCACCCCCCCTCCTCAAAGTTTGTGTAAACAGGCAAACCAGTATGTGGTCCCTACCCAACCCGTGAAGATCTGGGGTAGAATAGGTCTTCAGCAACCTATTCATGCCGTAAAAGTCGACTATGCTTGTTGTAAGAGGCAACCAACGGGATCAGGTGGTCAGGCTCACTGACTTGGTTGTTGCATGTCATCATACCCTAATTGCATGGATCGATGCTCATGATGTCAATCACTGGATTGTCTGGTCCAGACTCGATTATTTACAGACCACCGTCATATAGCTGGAATATTGCTGAGTGAGGCATTAAACAACAAACAAACAAACCTACGATCCCCCAGGTGCACGGAGAAGACTGATAAGTTAAGGATGGCCAGTCTGTTGTGAGGTCTCTTCCCGAGCTGACATGCACCTGCACACATTGTCACTCCACGCAATCAGTCTCACCTTCAGGTCTAATCAGTTATATAGGAGCCATTTGTGTTGTTTATACCTACACAGCTAACCAGTGCAGTTGCACTTATTTGTTTTTTTTGTTTTTTGACATTTTTTATTCCTTTCGAAGAGTTGTACTTCAGGTTCAGAGGTTACACAGTAGGTTTAGTCAATTGTAGTGATAATACGTTACATAGATGTACATTTGTTGTGATATAAATATAGCATGTGCACTTATTTGTTGATGCATGCAAGAGTGGGCAGGCATTCATGTTTAGTATCAGCTTTGATCTCTATCACAGTGGTCTGCCATTTGTCAACATGGCTGCAACAGACACACAAGACGGACAGGAGGAGATGAGACTCTCCATGTCAGGTCACCACGACATGCTTCTGGTGAACACACCGAGGGAAACCTTGACCTGCCTCTTGGCCTTGATTAAAAGTAGAGCAGTCCATTCGAGCTGACTGAGCATTGTTTAACAGACTGGAGATTACTGTGCATGTGCACATTTATCATTGGCTCATATCCTGAGACAGCACTGCCCTTTGTGCAGCTGTTTTCAAGGATGTGGTCCACGCAAAGTGAGTGAGTGAGTTGGATTTAACAACGCTTTGAACAGTATTCCAGTTATATCATAGTGTGTCAGGTTAATGTGGGAAGACAGAACGAAGTGGTGCAGGTCTCAGACATTTATCCACGAGCACGGGTATGGTGCTGACAAATTTAGAAACATAATTGGGGCTACCCAGGATTTGAACCCACGATCATAGGTTTCTGGCATGCCCAAGGGACGCAACTCTGTACAGCGAAATCAAGCAGGTAAGTTATGGATCAGCTATTAGGCATGCTAGGGATCCATAAATTAAATTCTACAAAAACAGACTACCTGATGTAGTAAAACATTCTTTCAAACTCGCCATATCCTAATAAAAAAGAGTCATCAGGAGATGACATATCCCCCCGGTCTGGTGCAAATTGGAAATGGAGAAATGGCTACTTATACCTTATTTTTGGTTCATTGCCATTCGATACCTTCAGTTCAGTGAAGGAAAATATAATGCTGTTCAGGATCTTTCATTATCCCAATCATGAAAAGACACCAGTTCACCACTAGACCATCTTCCCGAGGCAAGAGAGTTAACTGACTTTAAAAGTACAGTTTCCACCCTTGCCGAACTAGGCTGGAATTACTGGGCTCGATCGTAGCGCCACCAGTGGCTATTACCAGTTATGTCCCTTCTAAGCCTCTCCTATGGACCAATCAGATTCCACCTCTCGTATCACTTGCGTTTGCTTCACACAAAATGGATGGTGGGGCCTGGTCAGGACTATATTGTGATAAAACGGGTCTTACAGCGCAAAGTGCATCAAATCACGTGAGCACCTTGGTTAAAAACATGAAAAGATTGGGAAAATATCTGTTGACAACAATTTGGCGGTGCACATGCTTTGCAAATCCTGCAATCGACTGAAATCTGCCTGACAGTTTACGAACCGGATTTAGATTTCCATACGAGATTTTGATTGGACTATGCATAGACTCGTTAGTCCGGCCAAAATGTAACTCTATAATACCAGCCCAGTTTGGCAAGGGTGGAAACTGGACTTTTATAGTCGGTCAACTCTCTTGCCTTGGGAAGATGCCACCAGACTGATCTGTATAGCAAGTTTCATCAAGAAATATTCCACGTTTTTTTAGTTCTGCTCCTGAAATGAGCACTTCCCTTATTTTCAGTATCTTGTCATCGTAAGTTTCAATAAATTTAAAAAATATATAAATATACCAAGTCATCAAAAAGCACAGTTCATCACTAGACTGATCTTTATAGAAAGTTTCAACAAGAAATATTCAACGGCTTAGAAGATCAGCCTCGAGAACAGAAAAATGGATGGATGGAGGGATGGACATGCTTATCACAATATCACAATGTTTAAAAAACAGGGGAGATAATGACCAGACCCTAAATTGAAGAAAATCCCAATTGGTGAAGTAGTCTGATATGTAGAGAGCTTTTTGATTCATGGTGGAAAAATCATACCCTTTGGTTTCACAAAGCAAATAACAAAAAACATCAAACATAAAAACATGGCACTTGTTAATATTTATCAGACAATTACAACAAGGTAATGTAACAATCAGTTAGGATGATTAATAGGTATTATATTTTCATAACCAAAGTAAAAGAGAAATCCTCGAAGAACTGATTTCCTCCTTATGTTGCATATACCAAGGAAACAAAATAATATTGTCCATTTCAACATCAAGTTTACTCAAAATCATCTTGAGCCCAAATAATTCTTTTTTCCCTCCAGGTCAACACCAAAAAAGTTTTTCTTGACAATGTAGTGCACACACTGAAGCAGGACATTCCGCTCATGCCGGATCTCCTTCGCCAGCAACTGTAACACAATGTAACACAATGTAGGTGATGAGAACATTATCATCATCATCATCTTGATACACACTGGCGATGGTTCCCAACCTAACAAAGAGACCTTTATTTGGTTTGTTGTTTAACGCTGCACTCAGCAAATATTTCAGCTATATGATGGCGGTCTGTAAATAATCAAGTTTGGACCAGAAAATCTAGAGATTGACATCATGAGCATCAATCCACACAATTGGGATATGATGACATGCATCAACCAAGTCAGCGAGCCTGACCACCTTATCATGTTAGTCGCCTCTTACAACAAGTATAGTCGCCTTTTACGGCAAGCATGGGTTGCTGAAGACCTATTCAATCTCAAATCTTCACGGGTCTGACATTATTGTGAGTTAGGATGCCACTTTTAGCAACATTCCAACCGTATTTGGACTGGTGACACCAAGAATGAGATTCAGACATTGTACCCCAACAGGGCATCAAACTCAATCTTTGGTGAGACAATGCCACTGAGCTACTTCACCACCCTTAATTAACCTCCCAGTGAAGTAACTTCTACATCAAATTTGGACCAGAAAATCTAGAGATTGACATCATGAGCATCAATCCACGCAATTGGGATATGATGAGATGCAGCAACCAAGTCAGCGAGCCTGACCACCTTATCATGTTAGTCGCCTTTTACGGCAAGCATGGGTTGCTGAAGACCTATCCTATCCCGGATCTTCACGGGTCTAACATTATTGTGAGTTAGGATACCACTTTTAGCAACATTCCAACTGTATTTAATTTCCCAGTGAAGTAACTTCTACCGCTACACTACATACTCGGAGTTTGACTCACCCGCTCTAGTAGTGTTGATCGTTTTGTATTCCACATCTTCGAGCTGCCATTTTGTTTCCTCTGCTGTTTCCGCTGTCTATTTGACATGGGCTTCTGGGTACTGTCTGTCTTAGTTTGTTTGTTGCCACATGATCTTGTTGGAGATGTGTCTGTATAAATAAGCAGTGGAAATATAAGGGAGACAACCTAGTCATAATTTCAACAATTTTGTCACAGTGTTGTTGAACACAGAGCAGTCAAGTGAATAGTTTGAGTGATGTGATGTCACAATATATATATCGTGATGAACAATGTCACTGATTTCGTACTGTCTATATTTTTTGGTGTTAATGAATAAAAAAGAAGTCTGTGAATTTATAATTTTGATGTATGTATTCATAAGATTTGTCTTCAATATCTTTATGCTTTTATGTTATAAATGTAAAAAAACAGATCACGTGTATCAGCAGTGGAGAAAATATGTCTGCAATCTTTGCAAGGTGTATGTTTATCTTGTTCTGTTCCTATTTTCTACCAATCGTGTTGTAGATGTTATCATGAGGAGCAGAAAAAAAAGAGGATTCACTGAGACACAATACACGTCTCCACAGGGTGGCGATGAGAAAGAGAATGATGTGGCAGAGTTAGTCATGTGATCAGGTCATGTAGGTCACTTTTCACGGAATAATAGCACGCAGCCCAATTGTTTGGGTAGTGGCCATGGTGATGCTGGGATGTGTTCAGGTGAATTGATCCACATAGGATGGAAAGAAGGAGAAATTGATAGTTTGAAATAGGATAATTTTCAAAAATCAGTCCGCTCTTATAACATAACCCAATTGTTTGGGTAGTGGTCATGGTGATGCTGGGATGTGTTCAGGTGAATTGTTTTTTTCGAAGCTGGAAACTATTGTTTAAGTACGTTTCCACACAGGATCGAAAGAAGAAGGAGAAATGGATAGTGTGAAAAAGGATAAGTTTAAAAATCAGACCGCTCTTATAACATAACCTAATTGTTTGGGTAGTGGACATGGTGATGCTGGGATGTTTTCAGATGAATTGTTTTTTCGAAGCTGGAAACTTTTGTTCAAATATGGGGGAATCCAAATAGAGAAATAATTCCAGGAAATGCAGGGTGTGAAGTACATCCCTTCTATAACTCACTTTGCTGTGACTTGCCGTGTGATGTGTGTGGCCCTTCCTCCGTTTCTGAATCTGCTCCATAAGATGCCATCAGTGATGCCAGTCCACCAGCAACATTCACTTGATCTTGGTTAGTATCTGTGCCTGTTTCAGATTCAGGCTGCATCAAAATGGCTGCTAGAGGATCCACAGTCTTAAGGTCTCCATTAGCTGGTGTCTGGAATATGTATACATTATATTAAACTGAGGCCTTAATGGAAACAACAGCATCCCCACACAAACGCAAAGAAAATCAGTCCGAATAGAATAGTACGCAGACATTTCGAAAGAAATATATATATCCAGCATAGAAGATGCTGAATGAATTTGGCAACAATTATTTAAACAACCCCTCACCTAATATTTTAATATTTGCAACATTTTAAATAAAATTCTTACTCATTTGAAAAAAGGACACAAAAATGAAAAATTGCAAATATAAGACAATAGACTATATTCAGATCAGGTGAGCTAAAAAACAACAGGTAAAATATTTGGGGGTTGTAATAAAGAGTGAGTGAGTATGGTATTACACTGCTTTTAGCAATATTCCCGCAATACCATGGTGGGGACACCAGAAATGGGCTTCACACAGTCTACCCATGAGGTGAATCGACACCCAGGACACAACAAGTAAAACGCCTTAATCACCAGGCTACCCAACCGCTTCAGTCAGCACAGCTTGAGTAATACACTGAGAAAACAAAAGAGACTTGAAGATAAAATCCTTGATACTAAGACAGCATAGATCGCTGTAGAGACAAAAGGCACATACTGTCTGTTCTGTTGTGTTTGTTTTCTTGGCAGGAGAATGTTGCACATCAGACTGAGCATCATCGAAGCCACGTTTCCTGTTTCCCCATTTACCTCGGTGCTTTCCACCCTTCATCTTGCTGGAACAGAATCACAAAATATGTTGGCCAGAAGTTAACTTTGTACACTGTTTCAGTCACAATGTAGAGAGGAAGGCCCAAAGACAGCTCTGACAAAACATATGGCTGTTTCCTGTTTCAGACCATCCCAAAATAGACTATGTAGGTTGTGCTTTGGGGGGGGGGGGACTCTTCCTTGAAAAACAGAAACTTGCAGTATGATACAGATTTCAGATGAAGATAATGACTGTTCTTTTTAATATATACTTAACCACAAGAAGTTTACATCAGTTGCATAAAACATGGACAATACCAGGACAGTGACAAAAGCTACAAATCAACTCAAGAATATATAGAAAAACATTCAGGATGATGAGGGACCATATTAGGGTTGATCAGTAAGCAAGAAACACAGAAATGTTGTATGACACAGAGACATGCACCCTCAGGCATCACTGAGGTGCTGAAGAACCATGATAATAATCAGGGCAAAAACCATCTAAACCAACAATCATCAGATCCCTAAAGCTAAGGGACACAACTCTGTCAGCACAAAGAAAATCTTAGGGACAGGCAAACTAGTGGTTGATAGTGTGAACCTTGAAACATGATGTTTGGGTACAGTGACACACAATCCGCCAGATTACAGCCATTTGCCCAGAATGACATTCTGCAGTACCATCCAGATCCACACATGGCAGCCATTTTGACTCCCCAGATACCAAACAAGCATGAGGTACCTTACTGCTTAAAAGATCTCTTGTGGGATCAAACTGTGGACATGAACTAGGACTTGACTCACCCAAAATATTTGGTGTCCAGTTTCTCCCCCCGAGATCGTCTGTCTGCCTCCACCGTCTTCCTCCTTGCTACGTTGGCTGCTGTGGGGAAATTCCTAGAAGTGTAACAGTAATGGTAAAAAGTATTCTGTCATTTGTTGGAACATGTGTGAAGAATTTCCCCTTTAATACTGAATCATTGGAAATGTGAGTGAGTGAATGTATGAGTTGGGTTTAACACTCCTTTGAACAGTATATTTCAGTTGATCTGTGTATCTCTGGTAACGCCACTAGCATGGTTATGGCATTGTGTATGGTGCCGACAAAGAAAGGATAATCATCACACTCAACGATTACACCACAATCACTCGATCATCTCATAACTAAGGGGTGAAACTCTGTACAAGACTTTGCCCGGGTCATTTGAGATTCAGATTAATGTGAGCACATCTGTCCAATCATCCATGAGAATCATGGAGCAGGTATCAGACATATTCGGGAACATTTGTGTGAGATCAATGACCCCTGGCATCACCAACTGAAGACCTGTATTTTTACCTTTTCCTCTCTTCAATCCATTTCTTGATGTCTTCAGGTGACTCAAGCTGCCATATCTTGTGAGCAAGACCTGTTTGATGTTGCTGAAACGAATAAACCATAGTGAATCAGTCAATGACTCGAGGCCTCTGGGGCCCATGTGGGGTGGCTGAGAGTAAGGCTGCAGCAGTGGCAGTAAAGCGTCAGGATCTATTACATATCAATGCATGGGGATGACTAACAGTTTGTCTTCAAGGGACTTTCAACATTCAGGAAAAAAAATAATTTCACAACTGTATTCAGGAAAAGCTGTTGCCATAAGGGCATTCAGCCTTTAAACTTTGCAAAACTAGTCCAAAGGAACTACTGTAAACATTATTTCAATACACAAACTTCACAGAGTTTGTAGCTAGTTTTGCTTGAGTGAGACCAAAACATTTACTATGTTTACATTTTTTGTCAGTTTTATTCATTTCCAATTTGTAGCAAATATTAAAATATTGAGAACAGGCTCAAATTTATAGCCCCTAAATGCTGCTAGTCAGTGGAGACTACCACAATTAGATTTTCACTTGACCTCAGCATAATTTAGTCCTGGAATTTCAAAGGCTGGCATTCCACAACCAACCAGACTATTACAAAGTTTGTCACTTCTAATTGCCAACAGACCCATACCAGGTCTGATAAAAGTCACAGCACTATGTTCACTTTGCATCAGATCATGAATTATCAATCAGTTACCCTTTATGACAAACATGGAGTACTGGGTGATTCTTCTGTCTCATAAAATCTCGGAGGCCTTAAATCCTCACATTCGTCTTACTGACAAAGTAGACACAATTTATGCATAACAACTTCTTTAATTACTGTAAAGGTGATGTTTCAGTATAAATCCTTTTACCGTTGTCAAGCAAGACTGTTTCTACTTTGTGATCTGTTAATTTCTAAGTGATGCCTATCAAACTATTCTTCTTACTGCACTAATTATCATGATAATAGCTTTTTTTTACTAAAACTTAAAACTCCACCTTTGTTGTAAGAAGACGTATTGTGGTGGTCCAGGCCAAAATCACTGTTCGTGTTATTTGTGCTATGTTCTAAAACTGACACTCAGCTTGTCTTGAACTTCAGACAACTTGCTATATTTCCGATGATCTCTACTAGGTTTTGAGTTTCAGTTTCAACTTGATGCAATAATGTCTCACCATCTGGAAGTGTAGCTTGACCAGCTTCGGGGCAGCCACATAGGAACAGGTTGGATCTGAACACTGAAATATACATTGAGAACGGTGATCAGAGTAAAATGATGATGGTGAGGTGAAGGTGAAATTGGGTTTATCATCGCGTCCAAGATTATTGCACTTATATAGTGACGTGCATGCACGTGTGTGTGTGAGTGGCTGCTTGTACTAGTCCGGACTGATGCTGATTTATAGTGCTAGCCGACTGAGATACCCCACTTAGACACAGTATACTGACTCCGAGCCAACCAGTCCTTGTTTTAGCCCCTTAATGCCGAGCGACAGACAGGGTAACAACAAGTACCATCTTTTAACATCTTTTAGCATGATGCGGCCGGGGATCAAACCCCGGACCTTCCGCTCTCCGGGCGGACGCTCTACCACTAGACTACGGAGGCAGTTAAACTGATGATTGAGGGTCACAGAGGGAGTCACAGTGGCCTTGTAAATAATTGAACCTGGGCCTGGTAATCCAGTAATTGAAGGTATAAGCATCTGATAACGCAATCAGGTTGATAGACACTTGGACAAAGCATGAGTGAGTGAGTGAGAGAGTATGGTTTTAAGCCACTTTTAGCAATATTCCAGCAATATAACAGGGGGGTGGGTGGACACCAGAAATGGGCTTCACACATTGTTCCCATGTTGGGAATCAAACCCTGGTGTTCAGCATGACAAACGAATGCTTTAACCACTAGGCTACCCCACCGCCCCGGAACAAGCATGAGGTACTGTCATTATGATGATAGAACTTCTCAAACTGAACAACAAGGCAGGTAACTGTACGTCCTTTTGAGTTAGGTGCATATATTAACTTCTGTGCAAATCTCACACTTTACAATAGTGAGTGATTTGGGTTAACCGCCTCTTTTAACAGTGTTCAAGTTATATCACAGCATGTCAGATATATGTTGGCGGAGAGCTTGAAGTGATGCAGGTCTCAGACGTTTACCATTTGGTGAAACCCACGAGCATGGGTATGGTGCTGACAAACCTAGAAACATAATTGGGGCTACCAAGGATTCAAACTATTAATCATAGTTTTCTGGCATGCCCAAGGGACACAACTCTGCCTAGCAAATTGTGGCAACTTCTACGACTGGACCACCCATGCCTCCTACTTTACAATCGGCACAAGACAGAGCAGACAGTATTTTTAAAGACAATTTAAGCACATATAGATAAAATGTACATCCGTAAGAAAACAAAAAAATTTTTTTTTTTTTTAACAATTCAACAAGTGGATAAACACATGCATATTTAAATATTTCCCACCATTGTTACATGCAGTGACATCCCACTGATGACATCATACAGATGGCTGCAAGGGACATGCTGACATATTGAACATGATGAAATAATTTCAAAACTATTTTGATAATATTGCAATAGTATCTAAGTAAATTAAAGTTCCAGTTCTCCCTTCTCTTTGACAAAAGCAAAGTAATCAATCAAAATGTCAATTGCTGGGAAAGCTTTTCCTTACTTTCTTTTGCGTTTTGTCAATTTGGTTGCGTTTGTTTGCTTGTTGTTTAACATGTGTAACGTCTCTCTTAACAATATTCCAGCTATATGACGGCAGCCTGTAAATAATTGAGTGTTGACCAGATAATCCAATGATTGATATCATAAGCATGATAAGAATCGATCCACGCAATTGGGACACGATGACATGTATCACCCAATCCCATTAGTCATCTTTAACGACAAGCATAGTCGCCTCTCATGAAAGGCATGGATTGCTGAAGACCTATTCTAACCTGGATCTTCACAGGTCTGATGGATGTGTTGTACAGTTGTATTAGCCTTAATATATAAAATGCAATTAGACATGAACATCATAATAACATTGATGTACATCTGAACATGCACCATGTTCACTTGGTCAATACTGAAATAGCATCATTACTAACATAGTATCAACAATCAGCTACAAATATGCAGCATACAAAACAAACCTTTTCATGTGTCATGACATGTTCTTGGTACTTCTCATCTGAACAAAATCCTCTGTCACATGTGTCGCAAAAGAACTGGTTGTTTTCTGGAAGATCTCTCTTGTCTATTCTCTTCTGGAAAAATATTAGGAGTGAGTGAGTATGGTTTTACGCCCCTTTTAGCAATATTCCAGCAATATCACGATGGGGGACACCAGAAATGGGCTTCACACATTGTACCCATGTCGAGAATCGAACCCGGGTTCAAATTTAATTGTATCACCATCAGTAAAGGAAACCTTTGGCCTTATAGGACACACAGATCATAAAACAAATGTTCATTTGTGTACAGCTACAGATTCCTGTGGTTTCCTGATATGGGTTAGTGAGTGAGGGAGTTGGGTTTCATTCCGCTTTTAACAGTATTCCGGTTATATCACAGCATTTCAGCTTAATGTGGAAGGAAAGCCTGAAGTGATGCAGGTCTCAGATGTTTACCACTTTGGTGAAACCCAAATACACGGGTATGTCGCTGACAAACCTAGAAACATAATCATGGCGAACCGGGATTCGAACCCACAATCATAGGTTTCTGGAGTACCCAAGGGACTCAACTCTGCACAGCCACCTGGGCCCCCCTCCTGATATGGGGGTGTCCTGAGCTCTTCAAGTCAATTCATCATGTTAAAACGTGAATTGAATGTGACAACTGAAACAAATTAGATCATTTGAGAAAGGAATATAAGAACGCTCTTGGCCTACCGTACAGTGTGGTTTACCTTTTTGTTTTTCTTCTTGTCATTAGGCACGTTATGGAAATTACCATTCTGGAAGCCTGCGTTTGTCACATTATGAGGATTCTTATGAGGATTCTGATAAGGATTATTGTGTCTTTGGTGGTGGTTCCCAAACCGTTGTTGGAACTGCGGTCTATTGCTATGTCCTTGTGTCATGCCTGGGCCTTGGATGCGTGGTCCCCTTGGTGGATATTGCCAAGGCCCAGCCGCGGGCCTGGGGAACTGGCCTGGAGGAAACTGGTGTCCGTTCATTCCGCGATTCCATGCTTGTTGGTTGAACATGCCATTTTGTTGTGAGTAAGGATTTGAATGTCCATACTGATCGAAAGTGTTATATCCATAACCGTGATTCATTTTGTAAATTGAAAGCTAACCGTGGTGTTCTGAATCAAGACGTGAGCACATGTGTTTACGTTACATCATAAGTAATGTTTACTTACGACATATTAAAGGGTTTGCCTGATAGATTGTTTGAACTTGCTAACTGGTGAATTTTAGTTAACAATAACAATAACGTTTAACGATATTTTAAAACAGATGTTGAATAAATCATAATTATTACATCAAATGGTGCTAACATATTAATCAATTAATTCTATTTGGTCATAGTATAATGAGTTGCAAACAACTAGTAGGCTTTTTCCTTTTCCGGCCAATTTCTCCTAACAGTGAACATAGGACTCGCTGAACATAGCGTATTCTTTCCACGGCTCTGCAGAAAGCTTACGGGACTTTTCGCGTGTGTTTTGCTTATTTTGCTTTGCAATCATTTCAGATCGTTATTGCGCAGATCAGAATCAGCAATGGACCAGTTGTTCGAAGCCCACGATGCAGGCCCTGGTTTCGTTGGCATTAAATTTTGTAAAGAATGGTAATATTTATAAATATGGACAATTGATCATTGTTGATGAATGCTATGTTGACATGTTACAAATCTTGTTTTGAACAAACCTACAGACACTGAAAAGTTTTTGAGAAATCACGAAACGGAAAAGATCTATGTATCAATCAGATCTTGCCATTCTATAATCTATTTAGAGCGTTCTATGTGACTTATGGTTTCAAATGTGAAAACGAAGTCATTAGGGAAAGTTGATGTGTGTATTGGCGAGCAATGTTGGTTTTGAATTGTGAACAAAACCTTAACAAGTCCTTAGTTTTTGTTCTACTGTGGATACAATATTGTCAGTACTCGCCCAACTTTTAATAATAAATTGATACCAGTCAAAACGTTGATTTGTGTCTGATTCAAGAGAGCCAATCAAATATCAAAATGAAAAACAAATTGCTTAGTTTTATACTCATAATGTGATCCTATTTCGTTTTACTTTACTAAGTCTTTAGTGATGTACATTCACACATACATTAACATACAAGATTTTGTGGTACTATTGTTAAGGAACTAATCTAGTTTAAACAGTGTATGTTTGCTCGGATATGGATATGTTGGCTTGTTTCCTGAGAATAATAACACTGATGCAGTGCTGAAGCTATTTTTTTCATAACAATGACAGGAATGTTTGCACCAAACATGCAATAAGTTGGGAATACAAATGAATAAGTACTTTTATGATATAATCTTTAAGGAAGCGACTGTTACATTGTCTGAAGTCATTGTCATAATCCCATCTTATGACCCTTTGGATGCCAAAGTAGAACTGTTACAGAATTATGCAATGAAGTTTGTCTTCTGAATATTTAATTTACTTGATAATGCTGATTCAATATATATATTTCAGCAACAACATGCTGTATCCAAAAGAAGACAAAGATAACAGAGTTCTTCTGTATGCAGTAAGTTTTGGCTGTTCATTTATTTACCACTGTGTACATAAATACAAGGGGGCACGGGTGGCCCAGTCGTCTAAGGTGCCGCAGTTCGCTGTGCAGAGTAGCGTCCCTTGGGCATGCCAGAAACCTTTGATTGTGGGTTTGAGTCCCTGTCCACCCCGATTGTATTTCTAGGTTAGCACCATACCCATGCTCGTGGGTTTCACCGATGTGGTAAAACGTCTGAGACCTGCATCACTTCAGGCTTTCTTCCCACAGTAAGCTGACACACCGTGATATAAATAGGAATACTGATAAAGGTGGCATTAAACCCAACTCACGCAGTCACTACATGAATACAAGTATGTCTGGGGTTAATGATTTAGAAGGTCATGTACTTTTGAAGAGGGTTCCGTGATGTGGACAATATACACTGATATAAGGCTGGCAGGATTATGAGGAAGGGATTTTGTTTTTGGAAATAGGTACTTAGCATATGTAGATTCAAATGACAAGCAGTTCAGCAATGGCTCCGGTAGGTTGTTCAGTGTAACATACAGGATGTGAGTATGTTATGTGTGATATTGCATGATCACTGATGGTATTTTGTTGCTGTTACAGTGTCGGAACTGTGACTACCAGCAGGAAGCAGATAATCGGTGTATCTACGTGAACAAGATCATGCACGAGGTCGAGTGAGTATTACTCCTACTTTATTTTCTTGACTATAGTGCGCACTGAAGCAAAATGTGCAATATTTTGGAAAAAAATAAACTGATAAACTGCATTGTATCGTTTCGTGTGAACGAACAGGCAATAACAAACATCAACTGTTTGTTGATGTTATTTATTTCTTTGCTTCAGGAGGTATTTGTTGTCATAAAACTTCTAAATTATTACTTGTTTGGATGTGATTATAACTATGATGTTGAGATTCTTGTTAATTATTGGAGGGTGAAGGGTAAAGCATGGCCCATCGCACCGAAGACCCAGGGTCGATTCAGGGACTGTGGGGAGCTCACTGACATGGTGTTGCTGAAATATTGTTATTACTTTTTTAAAAGTGTTACATGGGTAGGCATATTGTGTATCATATTGTCAGGTGTAAATTCATGATACATCAGTACATTAAGGAACACAACTTACTATATACAGTTAAATATATCAGCATTAATTGAGCCTGATGCATTAGTTTTTTATGTGTTGCAGTGAATTGACACAAATTGTTGGAGACGTCATAGCAGATCCGACACTCCCTCGCACAGAAGACCATCCATGTCCAAAGTGTGGCCACAAAGAGTCCGTGTTTTTCCAGTCGCACAGTACAAAAGCTGAGGTGAATGTTTAGATGTTCATAAATGTCTGTTTGGTCAGTGTGCATAGAACGATGACATATTAACCAGGCATCCAGAGGGAGTGTGTGTTCAGGCGGTACAGACACATGCCTTTTGAAGAAGACGTACTCGCCCGTCTATGAAATCATGGACACTTAATCCTTTACCAGTTTGTCCCTTAAACAACTAGCAGCATTTTCAGTAGATTTTAGCATCATTATATTGACTGTAGCAGTAGGAGAAAGCAATGTAACGAGATATTCTTAGTGGTATGCACAGAACATATGTTTATAGAATTATCTCCCTTAGTAAAAAAACCATCTTGTTGTGATGAAATTGGCAAACTGCAATGTTTTGATGTTAATGAAGAGGAACCATGGTGTTCATGTTGTCTACGATGTGTGTTTGAGTGACATTGTGTGATGTGCGATGGCACATGCATCAGAATAAACCCTCGAACTTTTTGTTTACTGCGAGTTGCAGGTACAAATGCATCCCAAGCAGGGTACCCCGATATTGACTGTTGTTAGCTGAGCTTACTACATCTACAGAATTTTACTGGACTCAGTCTTTGGACAAAGTACTGCACAGTTTGTGTTAAGTTAAATGGGAAGATATAGATTATATTTTGAAGTGTGACTTTTCATTTTACCCATAAGGGTCTAATGATTTGTCTATGTGATAGGGGCGGTCGGGTAGCCTTGTGGTTAAAGCGTTAGCTCGTCACGTCAAAGAACCAGGTTCGATTCCCAACATGGGTACAATGTGTGAAGCCCATTTCTGGTGTCCTGCCTTGAAATTGCAGGAAAATATTGCTAAAAGGGGCGTAAAACCATACTCATGCACTCGCTCTCCTGCCCGTCTGCCCGTCACTCACTCACTGTTTATGTGATTATGTATGAAAGAAGTGCACAGCTGCTGTTATGAAACTAGGATCACTTGAACTTTTTTCAGGTCATCCAATGCCTTATATGGACTGTGTAATAATTTGTTTACTTTTTCTTTTCCAGGAAGGTATGCGACTATACTACGTATGTACCAACTCTAACTGTGTTCATCGCTGGACTGAATAGTTGCTACAAGAACATTGCCATCCGTTCATATTGTATTGTCATCTCATTTCATGAGATCATCCCCATATATCATTGACATGTAGTTACCTCAGACGTGTTCTCATTAACCATGTATTGAAGACATTTCAACTTAACACTAACATACATCTACTGAAGATCCCGGATATGTTTCCATCATACCTTGATCTCCATGTACCAGTTAATGGTGTAGAAATGTGTTATATTCGTTGTATAGAAGGGATGCCAATTTTATGTGAATAAGACAGAGGTCATGTGGATCAGTGAATTATTAAGTGAGTTGTTCACCCCAAATCCTTGAAATACTTTTTGGCTTTGTCATCCATGGGTACAGCAAAAACCTCGATCTGTTCTTCATGTATGAGACAGGTGATCAGTTAGGAAATCTGGCAACCAATGAACTGTTGCAAACAGTATGGTGGAGTCACCTACAGATATCATTCCAAGGGAACCTCGAGATCAGACTGTTATACACGCAAAGTATGTTATTCACATGAAGAATAATGATACGTCTTTCGTACATTGGAGTCAACTGTACAAACATAGCTGTGGAAGTTGTGTAACTACATTCCACTCCCATTCAGCCGATTTTACCCCAGTTGCCCATGCCTCAAGTACAGTAACTGTCTTTGTCCATCACTTTAAGTCAGCAGAGGTTTAATTGGTCCAAGAATGACACTATTCATTGCTTTGTATTCATGAATATTGAATAACTATCAGTCATGTTGAAACGTTTTAGGATTTCTGATATTTTGTTTCGTGAATGGATTTATCATTACAAATCGTATGTATGTTTAATAAAATATTTAATGGTAGACAAAGTGTATATTGTCTGTCACCTGAATGCGACTTTATTGTCTTGTTCTGCTCTTCATAGAGCAGGAGTTATCTGATCTGGTTTTGACATTGATGATATTTCAAGCCCAGCGAGGGCAGGCAAACAACCATGTCAAGTTCTGGTGTAATCCACTTTCTGTTCTGAGTGTGGTGGTAGTGGTGCTCATGAATCCTTTAGCACAATGCATATGGGTCTCGGGAGGAGGCTGTTGAAAAGTAAAATGCAGATCAGGTGGTTACAATGTGTGACTTGGTAGATAGTGTGTGAGGATAACCCAACTCACAATTCATTCACATTCAAACAACATGCACTCATACACTCACTCACTCACAGGTTTTAATGGGTCCCATGAACCTCATGCTTGTCCTGAGAGGGAACTAACACAGATGAGATGGCTAAACTGGTTGCATAGCAAGGAGACTTTTCAGCTTGATAGCCAACTATCCCAAGTGGCCTAATCAAGAAAATCTCCTTACATCCAAACACCTGCTCAAAGCTCCTTAGTTACCCATTGGTTGTCTGTCCTCACATGGCTGACAGGGTGATATGGCTGTACTGTATTCCACAAGGGTAAACTCGGTGAGTCCTACAGCGTTCTTTGGCCACAGCATACAATATGTTAAGAAAGGTGCAAAATCTGTTAACAAACAGGCTGCAAACTCTTCAGTTTTCATTATGACAAAACAAAATCTTGTGAGACATAACTTTTATTAACTGAGCTTGACCAATGCTGGACATGAGTCACACAGTGAACAATCACTAGAGATTCCATACAAACTGGACAAAGGGGCCTCCATACAGCCCAGTCTGCAGGGCCCCCACCGAGTGTGAATGAAGCATGTGGCCTGTCCCAGTCACCACAACCAGGAGGCAGACTTGCCAGCCATTCGTGTACAACAAAACAAGGATGGCACCCTGAACCACATCTGGCTCCCTCGTCATTGCTTGTGACACAGCTGTAACATGGCAACATCCCTCTGGTGTGGATGGTGATGCTGGGGCGGTGGCCTATTACCAGAAACATGTTACCTGGTCCGATATTTACTGAACAGTCTACCTATGGACCAATACATGCTTAACATGCTTAATTACAATAAATCAACATAAAATCTCATTGGTAAATTATTCAGTGATTAATGTCATCTATCCTATTGATACATGGCAAGCAGTTAACTGCATTGGTTTCTTACAATAAATGATATTCTATATTACAAATGATAATCAGAAACAAAACAATATGTGACTAGTAACAATTCTGTTTGCCATCTCTGGCAGAAAGGATAACCGGCTCTGCAGATCAACACTACAATGGCTACCAAGGAAAGACAGGCCAAATCTAGCACAACAGAATTTAAATAGTGTTACCTTATGGTTGAATGTACAGGGCGAGTACCCGCCTCAGCTACAATTGGCACATAGTACATGGTGTGGTCCATTCCACAAAGCGATCGTAGCGCTAAGGTGATCGTAACTCCTATACTAACATAGACTTACGACAGTCGCAGCACTACGATGGCTTTGTGGAACAACAGGGCCCTGGACGTAAGAAGCTGCGCTAGGTGGATACATGCAAGAGTAAATAATCAGCTGAAAGGCACTGTGAAGTATACTGTCTGTTAATGAGCTCTGGTACGTGCTCTGTGTGTCACTGCAACTGGTATTACATGTACCTACTTTACAGTTCTTGCTAATCAAGTATATAAATTTGAATACTTATAAGTAAAAGCAATTAATATGTCACAGTGTAATTTCATCGACAATTTTTTATGACATTTGATATGGTATAGTCTTAAATATATAGAATAAGGTGTTGCTGGTCATGAACAAAATACTAAGCCCTCCCTTCACCTGTTGCTATCAATAAGCATTGTCCTCTCCTGTTCCTACTATATACCCTGCCCCTACCACCTTGCTCACACAGCTCCTACAATGCAGAAATATCATAATAATATATCACTGTAAATAATCAAAGTGCATTTACTGTACAAAGTTGATTCTGTACACTGGACACATAGGCAACAGCAACAGGGTGTACCATCTCTCGGAATAATATTATTCTAGGAAGGAAATCCAAATGGGGATTAACAGCTAATCCACAAAACAAAATTTGGTCAAGGCTGCAAAAATAAGGTCAGACTAATTTTCAGATTTCTAAGATTAACAATTTCGACATTTAAGTATCAAATGTTAATTTACAATCACCTGCTATTGCCCCATGAAAAAATACACTTTCAAATTTTCCAAGGAGGGCAAGTAAATAAGCAAACATATTCACAGAAAAACAATCTTTAACAATGAGTGGACCCATCTATATTGCATATTCAACATATCCTCACAAAGTAACAACATGACAACTGGAGAGTAAACAAGGAAAAAGATGTTTAAACATGAACAAATTAAATATTGAAAATAAGATCTCAACAATGACAAACAGCATTGGCTGACAACAGCAAGACAGCCTAACGGGCGCTCCCTGGCTTGTGCAATGTGACAAGTACAACCAGCAATTATGCAGTATCCAAAGGCTTGGCAAACACAGGCTGTACAGCCAAAACATTTACAACACCATGTCAGTGCAAATTGGTCAAATTAATACATTGTACAAGCACACTAGAAAATTCTTCAATAATCAATTCCATGAATTTCTGTAATATTGAATTCCATCATCTAAGAGTTTGCCTTGGTGCATTACCTCACAGGATCCCTTTTAAGGACAAAGCATAAACATTGACACTGATGTCAACAACAAAACATTCATTACTAATCATTACACAATGCTCATATCATTTCCACCATAATCTGCCAATAATACAAACCAGGTAAGTTTCAGCATTCTGGCATGTCCACAAGTTTCATTATTTCATTAAATGCCTTACTAAATGCTTGTGAATACATTCATGTTGAATTCAACAGGTCGCTCATCTTAACAATATTATGACTGTGAAGTGAGACAAAGTAGGAGTGTAAGTCTGTTTCAGTTTTGCTACACATATGAAAATATACTGATTTGAAACATAATTTTCCTGACAGCATTGTCGTCTCTACCAGGCTATGACCTGCACTCATAAAATACCATGTCACTTTTTAATTAAAGAAAGTTCCCACCCCCAACTACAGCAACGATGCAAGGCTACCTGACAGAAAGAAACATGGCTTGCAATAACGACATGGCAGCCAATGTCTAAAGGTCAAGGTCAAGGTCAAATTAGTTCTTTTATTTTGATACATCATTTCATTAAACATATGTTGCTTTTAAGTAACAGAAATCATATATTATTTATTAAACCAAACCAAGAAAATGTCACTAATTTCTAAGATATGTGATATGTTTGATCAAACATTTTTAAACTGACCATGACCTACATTGTAGTGACCTTTGACAAGGAAGACAATGAACATTCACCAGTGAGAAAAGCAAGCAATGGTAAAAATCACTGCTGTCATACAAACACTTATAACTATTGTACATGTATATTTAAAATGATAATGATATGACTGAGCTGAAGAGAAGACGTCATCCATGGGTGACACTAAGATCATCCATCTGGTAGATGGCGCAGTTAGTCATGTGACAAAGTCTGGCTAGGGCATCGCCAGATGATGATGTACGTCATGGCAGAATGAAACCAGTAGAAAGCAGGTGTTAAACTGAGGTGCCCGCATCATTCCCCGGAGAAGCAGCCTGAAAGTACAAAGAAGAATACACTCATGACAAGGCCCAACACATGGAACAGCCCTGGATCACCATCTCTTCATTACAAAGATTTTTCTGATCATGGTTAAATACAGAGATGTTACAGTGAAATGTGGCATCTGCCCGTTATTTACAAGTGTTGGTTAACAGAACAGTTCTCCCATAGTGTTAACATGAAACAATCATAACCATATCAGGTTACCAGGTCGCTAGGAGTGTTATGGAGATATATAAACATAATTATGATGAAATTGTCAAAAAGGTTCTCATTCATTTGGAATCTATTGATGTGCATGAGTAATCCTAGTGAAAGATGCTTTGGTGAAGATCATATGGCAAGCTGGATTATGTTACCCGATAATATGTTATGAATAGGAATCAAGAAAAGACATATTCCATTTGATTATATATTAAATAAAAAGCCATATCCATTCCTTACATTTCAATTCCAATGTTTTAGAGTTAATATTGCCTTCTGAAAATCTAAGTAAAAGCCCAAGATGTATAAAAGAACACCAAATCAACTGGATACCATGTCAGTTGAAATATCAATCCCATAGTAAAATTTAGCTTTATACTAACACGACAGTCATGTTGCCTTGGTTTCAGAAGGTAAGAAGTAGAGAGTCAAGGAATATGATTCAAGGAGAAAAACAGAGACATAAAAAACTTTAATGTCTTTTTTCTATTTGTGAAGTGTAATTTATAAGAAAAGATATACATATATATACAAAGCTGTACATGTCTCTATCTCGTCTAGGAAACCAAATACTATAAGAATCATCACCAGTAAAGTCACCAAAGCTGTATTGTAAGTGTCAGTTAGTCGGGCAAAGATAGTTATGATATTAATAACTACAAGTGTGAGGCAGTGTATTCCCTGTGAATCCTATTAATCTCATCCAGGATGTCTAAGAAAGCAACAGAAACTTTATTGACTTGACATCCCAGACACATAGACCTTAATACCTAGTTCTGAATAATTGTAACAAGAAAAAGTCAGTTAAACATATTAACCACAACAAAGCAAGGTGGATGAGAATTTGAAAGTACAATCGTGATGTTAACATTGCAAAGGGTTGATTCACAAATAATATTTTGGTAATAAAATGTATTGCGACAGAATTAATGTAACTACAAGAATATGACATGTTGTGCCATGTATTAGAATATAAATATTCCACAATGCTTCAGAGGGTGGCAACATGCTTGACTGGTGGAATGACCAATCACCTTGAAGAGAAAAAGTCAGACACATTCAGAGTTATTGGACAACACGTAATTCCGATGTCTCCACAGAGGAAATACTACCAACACTCACAACATCAGTATCATGCATATTTCATCGTAATTTCATGTAGCAAAATTCTAATGAAGTCATTTTGGCACCTTATGATTCAAAAGGGCATGATGATATTAAGTGTCACCCTTGATGTAATTACTATGACGTTTTTCTTATTGTTTCTTCAGTTTGACCTCTACCAAGATTAAATTTGAAGTAAGATTAGTCCAATTCCACACAAATTTGGAAGAAATTTACCTTTGGGTGGTAAGCCTAGCAGAAGAAATGATATATCTTAATACAGACTACTACTGAAACCATGATGTGTGATGGATCAATGAGGTGATGCAAGATAATGATCATGATGCCATCCATGGCGGAATCTATGAAGCACACAAGGCTTCCTGTATTCCATTCTGTGTTTCTCATCTCTCCTCTTCAAAACATCATCCAAAATACTTGTTTATAATGTATGGGTTATGTTTTGATTTGCAGAACTTATGAACGACATTTTACATCAACAATTTATTTCAAAATTATTCAAACATAAGAAGATTATGGCATTGGGGTGTGGGCTTTCGAGAAAAACGTCCAGCGGCCTTTCTCAATATCTCTGTTGCTGTTAGTCAATAATATATGTTTTGCTTTTTTTTGTTCAGTGGTTGTAAGGGGCTAGTAAGGATGGTTTCAGAAGTGTTTTCCACTGCCTCCTATGTGTGGAAGGGCGTGAGATGAGAAACACTAACTACAGGAGACCTACATTCAAGAAGACATGCATGCTTATCTGCCAACAACTACCGGGGAGGAAGCAGCCTCAGTCCTTTATACAACTCCTGCATTCATGTCAAGATCATCTTTTGTCATGTTGAACCTATGGCCTTATTGTCAACAGATTGGCAGTGTTGTAGATGCGTATATATTATAGGTATTTTCTGTTCATTTTCTGATTATCCGTTTTAATCCACCTTAATGCAACCCACACGTCGCAGATTAACTACTGGCTTCAATTATCAGTATCTCAATAACCAAACACAGCACTTCTTGTAGACAATAAACTCAAAAAACAAAACAACCCAAAACATCTGAACAATTTAAGAGGCGTACCGGCCTTTGATTTTTTCAAGGTGAAGGGGGGAATAAATAAAATATACACAACAAATTTGAATACACAGCATAGTTTTTGCCACTCAAGGGAATTACAAGGACATGTGTTGAGATAAACGTGTGTGCATTGAGTGGGGAATAATGGTATGATTGGTCAGTCTGTTGACATGTTATCCATGGCAACCAAGGGGAGACTAGTCTGGGATGATGGCAGCAGCTCATATGTGCAACATGAGGATGTGATGAAGTACTAATCACGGTGATGGATGGTATTGCAATAAACATGATTAATAAATACATTACTCGATGAAATCCCTACATTAAATGTTAATTCAATAACTTTTATATTATCACAATTATTATCACTATAATCAACATTTTATCAACATGCAATAAATACCATAACAGGTATGACAAGATATTCTTTATTCAACACGACATAACAAAGTACCCCCAAAATACATGAATTGTTCAAGACCCTATGCAATAACCCTCCTATTTCCCCTGAGTACAGGGTATACCAGCAATACTGCCATCACCGAGTCCAACTCACCAGAACACCTAATTGTGCCTGTGAAGCAAAGAAATAGGAACATTAGCTGGCACTGTAGATAAACCTCTGGCCAAAGCAATCCTGAGATCAGAAGAACCACGAGATGCTCATGTGCAACACAATGGGGATTCCAAATATATTCTGTTTGGATTGCTGTGTCATGTATGCTGGATTGTTGTGGATTGTTGCGGATTGTGCTGGATTATGCATGTGGGGGGTGCAACAGCTGGAGGTGGTAGTAGGAGCTGTATCAGGGTGAAACTTTGGAAGATTTTCAAGCTCAGGGACAAACATTGCAATGACTGATTGTATCAATAAGAAAACAAATACTGATAAAAAAATAAATATTTTAGAATGACTTAAAAACAAGAACACAATGTTTCATGTCAAAACAAATGTACCACTGGCAAAAAAATGTGAAAAATATTTGAAAAAGTCTTAAAAAATAATTTTAGATTGATAAAAAATAAAGAAAATAATGTCAAATCTCAAACCACATCATGTACCAAGTTGACATTTGGCAGGAAGTAATAAAACATCATGTAACTTGACCATTAAATCCGTCTAATTAAGCAAAATTGTACATTAAGCACTGAAGGAAATATGGTACAGTAGTGTGATTTGGATGGATGGAAGCATAGCTAAGCAGACAGTGTATGTCTCAACCAAAGACAACTTAGTGCATGATTGTGAGAGGTGACTTAACCAAGTCTACCTGTCAGTGACTGAGTTCTACGCAGTGGCTAAAACAAAGCACAGCAAGGGCAAAGTTAGAAGACTCTTTAACATAAGAAGAAATTCAATTCATAATGATCACTGAATCATAATGAAGCCATGTTCAATACTGTGAAATCACTTTCCAGTCTGGTGACACATTTTTAAAAAATCACCTAAGATATTAAAAGAAAATGGCTAAAAACTTTCTATACATGTTTTGTAGTTATAAATAATATGAATGGAAATATAAAAAATATATATCATTATAAATAACACTGTCACTAAATAGAAAAAAAAAAGAATAGATTTCTCAAAAACAGGAAATACAGAAAAGAGCTTCAGGCAGAGAAAGTTAATGATTAAAACCTAGTCTCACTGTTTAATTTTAAATCAATAAGTGCTGTAAAATAAAACACTAATCAAATATGTGTCTGGGGGTATAACACCCTTTTAGCAATCCTCAAAAGACCAATACCATCTATGACCACAATACAAAGTGTGCAGGTGTGGCATCAGGAAAGTGTTTCAGAACCTTGCACATACTGGAGGTATATCCACCTGCCAGGCTATGAATGGATTATTGTACACTCTATGTAGAAGAATGCAAGGTCTGACCAGTCCACAGGACCACATTTCATGGTTTATACCAGAGTCAGCATTACCATGGCACTCGGCCAATAATCATGTTTAAGCAAACTAGTGTCTGATTGCCAGAGCAATGATGATAATAATGCTAATGTGCACTTATAATGCACTAGCCTCCATGTCGAGTTCATGCTCAAAGCAAATGTCACTCTGGAAAGCTTTTTTGAACAAATGTGTCTTTAGTTTTGCTTTGCACTTTAGACCCACTCTGTCAGGGTACAGTGACACACAGACAGATCACACTTTGTACCGGGAACCTACAAATGGACTTCAGTCGTCTGTTACAAGCAAGGGGTACTGGGGGGTACTGATCTGCCTCAATCCCTCCTGGCAGGGCACTAGCGATGTAATATGATGGTCATGTCAGTGTAAGGACACACAGCAAGTATGTATGGGATATTGGATAAACCATGTGCAGCTAGGGTATTTTATCTTGTCTGGGAAAGGTCAGAACACTGCAAATAGCTCCTTTCAATATTTTATAAATAGATTTATCATCAGGAAGGTTTAGACAGCATTTGATTGGTTATGGATCCTGGACGGACCCTGGATGATAGGATTATAATTTATATACTCAGCGTCATTGTATAAGGATCACCTAGGTATGTAGCTTGTTTGTTGTTTAATGCCACACTCAGCAATATTCCAGCTATATAACGGCGGTCTGTACATAATTGAGTCTGGACCAGACAATCCAGTGATTGCCATCATGAGCATCGATTTACGGAAAATGGTATATGATGACATGCATCAACCATCTCAGCGACCCTACCACCCGATCGTGTTAGTCGCCTCTTACGACAAGCATCGACCTAGGCATGTAGGATGTCAAACATGAACATATGCCAACATGCGTCAATAGGCCAGAGTATGATGTCGTGTGATTAACAATTGAAGAACATCTTGTTGATGCCTAAATGTCACACTGATTGGATGTTTTATGAAACTGGAAAAGTGGACGAACATTAAAAACAATGAAAACCTAAAGATTGAAGGTGATGAAAAGAGCTAACCAAAACAAATGCATGAATGCAACCAGCAGTTTAGTCCATGCACATGCAATACATGACAAGTAACTGTCAATGTGGGTATAAAAAAGTTGATTCCAGATGCACCTTTTGGAAGTTGAAAATGTGACATTTTGTCTCTTTTTATCTGCATGACCCCTCAATAATGACGCTGAGTATATTTAAACAACTTTAAACATTTGCCGCATTAATACCAAAGGGAAACTTGGATGACACCTGAATACTCCATCTATTTGCACTGTGATGACCTTGTGTGGGTGTGGGTGTGGGTGCGTGTGCAGTAGACAGTGGGTGGGTGGCACAATGCTTACATAGCATGGGATCCCTGCCCATGTCATATGTCAAGTGTGCGCTGAAATATCAGGGATGCACATATCGATTCACTTACTGCAGATAAATTTACTTTAAGTATCTATTTTTAATTTCTTTACCTTTACATATTTGAAAATGAAGAATTACATTATTGCTTGAATCTGTCACTGTTTCCTTGAACTGTCTTTGAAGACTTTATTTTTGTGCTGGACACTAAGACAACTTACCAGTTGTTGACTAAGTTGCTTGTTTGTCAATATTTCACGTTCAAGGTGTTTTTCCTTATCAGCCAGTTTGGCCCTCAACTATAAGTATGAAAGCAAGTCTTGAACCATGTCTTGATCAACCTATCTACCTGCTAGATGGCAGGTGCCCAGACATACCGGTAGTTATATCTAGATTCTGTATAACAACTGTCAAGAGCCCTTACGCAGATCATAATACCTAGATTCTAGATGGCAGGTATTCCAGCCAAATTATATCCAAATTCTATGTTATTAGTGTCAGGTACAAATACCTATTGAAATGATAATTCTGTCAATATCTAGATCCTAGAAGGCAAGTGCCCCAACACTGATATACCTAGATTCAATACAGTACATGTTAGATATCCATGCCTTGATAGTACATGTGACGTAGTGAGTATGGTTTTACGCCGCTTTTAGCGATATTCCAGCAATATCATGGCGATGGACACCAGAAATGGGCTTCACACATTGTACCCATGTTGGGAATCGAACCCGGGTCTTCGGCATGATGAACGAACACTTTAACCACTAGGCTACCCGACTGCCCCTAATACTCCATGTACAAGTAATTTCTAGACGCCCATACCCATATGGTCCTGAGTGGGCCTCACGTGGTCATATCGAGATGTCAACAGCATCTAGTAGCCCAGAGATCCAGATAAGCCTTTGGTTATTTGGGTATTTTACCCAGGGGTTTGATTTTGATTGGATATCCACAATTTTTAGAGGGTATTCAATTTTTTTTTACCAACACGTTTCTTGACATTTGGGTATTTTAACCTGTTTCGTAAGAATCCCGTTTCCAATTAAATTAATATGGTCTACCTTGAAACAAATAAGAAACCTAATTCTGCCAATGTATGACTGTAGAAGTCTTGTAAAGACACTAGTTATAACTAGGTTGTTTCTCTCATATTGGATTTGCTCAAGTCGCTTTTTGATGATCAAATACTGTTCTGATCAGTGCAGTGACACTATGATGTGAAACAGTGAATCTTGCCTCTATAGGAGCATAATGAAACAGGCTAACTACAAAAAGATATATACAGATAATAAGAACTGAGTACATGGCTTATGTAAGTCACTGCAAACACAGAAACATATGATATACAATGACATATCTACATGCAGAGAAAATTAGGTGCATGAAAAGTATACATATATTACTATTAAAGTTCAAAGTTGACTACATGAAAGAAATAACTGAAATTACTAAAGAAATAGTCTAGCTAGAAACACACGCAAAACATGTAATGAGAAAAGTATGAACAGCTGAATATGGCAGAAACACAACACACAAGAAGACAGGCGGTCGAGCTAACACGTCACTTGCATTGTTTATGTTTACAGTGTGGAGATGGAGAAGGGTAACAACAACGACGGTGTGAGGGTCTGTCATCATTACAACACTCCATGCTGAAAACTCCGTCATTAACTCAGTCCGGCAGCAGCATGCCCAGACCTGCTCAATGGATGTGGCCGATATGCCAGAGGAGGGAGCAGCGATTAAATTTAGTTAAAGTGGGTTCACTATGGCTGTGGTATTTTCTCATGCGAACAGTCTTTGTGGAATGGTAATAAATTTACCAGAACAAATATTGCATGTTATGATCCAATTGTTGCCATCAACTAACAGTCTGTGCCAACTTTTTTCGGTGGATTTTAGTATTATTATATGTTATTTGATGACCTTACGAGACCAAACAGAATTTTAGATGTGGCCTTCGGACTCGTGGCTAATGTCTCAGATTGGGAACATGATGGTTCTTCATTAAAACATCCGTGTCTTATTATTGATTATTGATTGTTGATTGCAGAAAAACATTTCTCTTTAGAACAATCTGAAATATGAGTATTGGCCTGGGGCCTGGGGCCTGGAGCCTGGAGTCTGGGGCCTGGGGCCTGGGCATGATGCTGCAGGAACAGAAGCAGATCAGTTGTGTGACAATGTGTGTGTCTACTGTGACATGCTCCAGTGAGCCAGCCTACTGCCTGTGTTTACCCCGTGTGTTGGCCCCGCACACATCCATACTGTACAGTTCTGCTGGTCACAATACCTCCTTCACACCCTTCCCAGATCCTCCGCCTCCTGACTGAAACAGAACAAAACTCATCAACTAGCTGGACAAGATGGACAAGCTGAACCATTTCAAACTGATTGAGGTACTCAAAGTATTAAGTACAAATGTAGGATTTCCTATTCAAAGGTCAAGGTCATTGTGCAGGTCCGTGTAGCTAGGGCAGGTCTAGATGCTGTATTTAGTGCTGTGTGTGGAATGGAGATACATGGCAAAGCATTCAAAGGATGGGATTCAAACTTGCTGGAAACTAACTGAACCAAGTATATCTTGACTCGATTTGTGGCAGACATAACATTGGAAAAAATTGTACAGGACACATTTCAACCATATTTTGGAGGCAATAGGTATTGACCTGTACTTACTCATATAATAATTTTGCTTTTGAAGTTGAAATTGTCCCAATGACTCCAGAATAATTAAAGAAATTATTAAGGAAATAGAATAATGTCATGTTTGTGAAAAGTCATGTCATGTTATCATAAAACATTACATCTTGAAAAGTTCTGAAATGTTCTGTCAGAACAAGACAACTAGTTGTACCAAATGTCCTTGAGTAAGGCTATTGTATGCAGCAGTGAATGAGGCAGTGAGTGAGTGAGTGAGAGTGTGGTTTTACGCGCTTTTAGCAATATTCCAGCAATATCAAGGCAGGAAACACCAGAAATGGACTTTTCACATTGCACCCATGTGGGGCCTTGAACCTGGGTCTTAGGCTTGATGAGCGAATGCTTTAACCACTAGGCTACCTGACCGCCTATGCATGCAGCAGTACTCACCTGTGCTGCATTGAGCTGGTCTGTGAGTTTCTCTACGGTTCCCTGTTCCTGCCTGAGAGCATCCTGACCGGTCTTGATGATGCCATTGAGCTTCACAACATTCATGGACAGTTCTTTTGTTTTCTTCTTCTCTGCCTCCACAAAATTTTCAAGCTCTGCGATCCGCTGGAAGTAAAGGCATGCCATGTCAAAAACAGCTGTTATGAGTTCAGGGTTAACGTGTAAAGCACTGTGATGCAATTTCATTGTAGCGATATCTCCTAGGAGATATTGACAATTCTCGTTATAAATTTATATGATCTCACCCAAGCAAGATTCCTTGTGGAAGCCAGAGCCTACTAAAAAGTAAAATTTTAAAATATTCTGTTTCTCAGGCAAGAATGAGTATTCATTAGACATCCATATGACTAAATTTGATTCTGAGCATAGATACAAGAAGCTTAATATGAGTGAAGCTTGATTCATGCAGTTGGGGTTTGAGTGAGTGAGTGACATTTAGCTGTGAGAGCAATATTCCAGCTGTATAACAGAGGCCTAAAGATCACCAAGTCAGGACTAGACAATCCAGTGGTGGGAGCATAGCAGCAATCCACATCTTCATGGCTTGATATCACACAACTGGTCAAGTCACACCCAGTAACCACTGGGTCATCATTAGTCATTAAATTAAGTACAGGATCTATAGGTATATATACTTCTTGTGATAGACAACTAGACTGGTGTCATTGACCTCTCCTTCTCCCAGGTTGCCATGACTTCGAGCACTGACATCATATTCCTCCAGCCCCCAAATTAGTTGCCTTGTTAGACAAGTGTGGATACTGTGGAACCGTCAGATCTCCATGACAGGACTATTAAAACAAACATAAAGACTCCACCATGCACTCACCCGCCTAAGGGCTTCTAAATCATCAGAAGAATGCTTTGTAATTTCTAGCTGACTTTGGACAGTAACAACTTTGGTTTGTGCCTGCAAGAAAGTTTTCAAGATCAAAATAAAATAGAAAACATACTTTTTAAAAATATACCAAAAACATGTGCCCCCAAAAGTAAACCAATAAAGCATCCTTTGCAGATCACCCAAGGCAATTGATTCAGATTAATTCCGTACAGTTTCTCAAACTGATACAACCTTTTGTGTTTATATTCTAAAGACAGCTGACTTGGCAAAAATGTTTTTAGCAACTATATGTTTATTGTGTCATTGTTTCTGAATCATTTGCAGACTATGTGCCACCACTGTTATAACCACTATATATTAAACCCAAATCATAATGTGATAAAAATATATACTGGTCTGACATAATCAACCCAGCATAATCTTATCACAGCACACTTTGTTGTGTACATTGAGAAGAGTCTTTTTGAACCAATGTTCTTGTAATCCTTTACAAAGTCAGAATCCCTAGTGGTCTTAAAAATAACACTGCTTCACTGGATGATTTCTAAAAGAAACATTACACAAATGTTCACCCTGTTTACAATGTGTGACCGAGATACGAGTATAAACTGATTATAACAGTGGAGTCAAGGACCAGGGTCAGACCATCATGCAGGGTGTGTGTGTGTGGTGTAACGTGCGTTACCTCCTCAGTCTCTTTCTGCAGCATCAAACACCTCTCTTCAGAGGCCTTCAACTGGCTCTCCAGAGACTCGACCTTCACCTCCATCTGCAGCCAGGTGAGATAACTCATTACCAAGGGAGACAAGCAGGGAATAAAGGAACCCAGGAACATTCGGGGCAATCATGCTCATACTTCAACACATAATTCCACAGCCATCAAACCTTTTCTTTGGAAACAATTAATACTTATACTATTATCATTTACCTGTAGTCAAATATTTTGAAATCTGTATAGACAAAGTGTTCCATTACTACACAGTTTGCGTGATAACTGATTGATAATTCCTTTATCACACAAATAAATCAAGTCAGCCAACGGGCACTGTATTCATATCAAACTTCAAACGAGATAATTAATGAATTATGAAGTATATTCAATTTTTGGAAATTCTCAACTTGTAAACAGGCAACTAGTAGGTCAATGGAAGGATGGAAACCACACGTGAAGCACACAAGGACTTATGCCAAAAAAAGCAGTTTTATTGTAGGAAGTCATACTTTTGTAAAGCTGCAACAAAATGTTAAATAACAATAATCTTGATTCATATATTGGAAAAAGCAAGATATATCACACAATTTTGTCACTGCAATGTCCTATAAAAATTGTGTCATGGCACCGTAGCTCACCTGAATATGTAGTCAACAGCCTAAAATGTCAATAACAGCCACTTAACAAAACTTGCTGTCAGTAATGATATTCAAACGTGATGAATGCAACAATAAACTAGTGAGTGAGTGAGTATGGTTTTACGCCGCTTTTAGCAATATTCCAGCAATATCACGGCGGGGGACACCAGAAATGGGCTTCACACATTGTACCCATGTCAGGAATCGAACCCGGGTGTTTGGCGTGACGAGCGAATGCTTTAACCACCAGGCTACCCAACCGCCCCTGCAACAATAAACTAACCAAATACCAAATTTAATTATATTTTGTACACAAATGGCTGATTAATGGCCATTAACAGCTTTTCAATATACACATGTAATTATAACAAGCTGGCCATATTGAAAATTGGATTTCGAGCCACTTGAACACATTCAGCTTTCATCATTGGTGGGAATAATAATCCACACTCCAAAGCACACATACACAAAATTTCATCATATTTTGAAATGACCATATGAAATTTCAGCTTTTGGCATGGTCAAAGTGCAAAGGTCAAATCAAGACTAAACTGTAAAATATCACAAAAACAGATATATTTTGAGTCCCACTACAAACTAAAAATTTCATCACATTTTATATTAAAAATATATGACCCAGTAATGGCTACAAATATATTTTTTTCAATATGGCTGTCATGACAACTATACTGAAAATTGTATTCAAACCTATGGAACAAATTGGGGTGTCATCATTGGTCGGAACAAGTATGTGAAATTTCAGCTTCAGTGGTTTCAGACAGAAGAAGCAAGACTGGCGACAGACAAACAGGCCATGACATATGCTCACTAGACTTTTAGTCAGGTCAGCAGAAAACATGGCTGATATTCCTTGAAAGTGAATTCAATGATGGTATCAGTAATTATGGTATAGTATACATACATGTAGTTGAGAATATAAATCTCACAGGATATGCTGTTATCTTCATTAGCTTGAAATAATAGGGTTTGATTGGTATAATAATAATACTGCTCTAAACTTGTAAGGATGCCAAAACCCATATAACAAGAAGAAAGGCACTAAAAGGATCTACAGTTCGGAGAGATCTTCTTCAATATGAAATCCATGCACTGTACACCTGTAAGGGACTGTTCACCAGATCCGATCTCTCTTCCTTTAGCAATGCTTAGTAATGGAATAACAATATTGCATCAATATATTCTTGATTCCGATCCAGTACATGGGGCAACTGATATGCTCAATCATATACCTGTTAGTTTACCTGGACTAGCCCATACCATAATCTGTTATTAGTGAAATGTGAATATGGAATCACCACATTAATAGAATTATGTTCCAAATGAGTGTAATGTCACAACAAAACGATCCAAAAAACCATGAACCCCATTCACAACATGTTAAACACACAGGGTCCATGCAGTTATACTGGGTTCAGACATTGATAGACAGTCACAAGGGCAGACAGTCATGATAAGGAAATACTCAACAGCTTACAACGTAGGTACAGACTTACTGGGATATCTTAAAATAATAATCACTACATCACTGAGGAATGGCTTGCTAAAGAAAATTCAATTTTAATTTTATGAGACATTTTTTATATTGCTACAAAATATCTTTTGTATCCTTATGAAAGACAATATTTAGAATATTAAATGTAAGTAATACAGAAAAGTACAAAACTCATCAACTGAAATGTAAGAAATATCATGGCATATTGTTCTTATTGTATAATGCTGACACTACTATAAAGGCACACAAAGGCATAGCTGCGTTAATTATGAAAAGCCTAAAATGAGCTGTTTTAAGCCTAACACTTGTAACCAAGTGCCTTTTGACTGTCTGTCAGTGACCTGTTGGTACACAATAGCATGCATTGCAAGGATGAGAACTGGGTTTTGGATGCATACCTCTTCAATAATACGAGGCAGACTTTTCTCTACGATGCCGTATGCGAAAGACAAATCAGAGAGATCCTAGAATGGACGGACCAGACAACATCAAACTCACAACATAATACACTACGGTTATGGGGTGATAGTGAAGGGCATAAAACAATATTCAACTAACATCCTCCATATGACACCACGGGAGAAGAACTAATCACATCAAGGGGACAGCACTGCAGGGTTAGAAACTAACAGTTTTTGTCCACTAGTCCTTGTAATGATAACATATAGCAAAACCCTTAAAATGGACCAATTTCTACTAGTCCTTAGGATACCTTTACTATTGGGCAGTTTGGTAAGGACTACAGGACTAGTGCCAATTTCTAACGCTGCACTGTAATATCAGCACTGATAGTTATTTACAACTCCATGTTCACCACTGTGCCAAAAGTAATAACATGGTTTAAGGTACATAAACATTTGGGACAAACTATACTGAACATATTGTTATGTGATCATGGATACTTAGGATTGATGATGTCATATGGAATAAGAATCTTAAATACAAAAGAGCAAAATAATTCAACCAAACAGGAGATGAAAGTGCTTTAAACCTGATAAAATACTTTGAATTTGTAAATGTACATAAAAATTCTACATAAACCAGATGGCAACATGCATGAGGGACATACATCCACATTCTAACTATTACAATGAGAGAATACAACAAAATTATGTTTCGTTTTGATATAAACAAACCATAGAATCATAAATACACCAAGATTATATAAAAACAGAAAAATGTAAAAATAGAATATTATAAATCAAGATAAAATAAATTCACATTAAAATTAGCCAACCCCCAATAACCATACATGGTATAACAACTAAACCAGCTAAATGTCCCATCGTATGATAAGTATTAGCAGTGAGTGACGTGGGCATGAAAAGTGTTTGATGAATGGAAAAGATAAAGAAAAAATGTCTGGGGATTATGGACGATCCAGTTAATAATTAATAATTGATCGTACCTTAAGATCGTAGACTAATTAACAGTTTTTGAAATGTCTTGCATCAAATTAGAGAGAAAAGTTGTAGTTGCCACATCAACAAGCCCTCTTCCCCACAACAGCCTGACCCACAACAGAAGCAAACTTCCCAAGCAGAACCCATGCTTTTGGCAGTGTAGAAACTCCGGTGCAGGTGCCAGTGCCGCCATTTGCCCCGACAGCCATCCTCAGCCCATGCAAGCAATAACTCCCCACCCCACAACACCAAAACTCAATGGGGTTACAGGAGGAAATTGTTTACCTCAGTACTTCCTCGAAACTTCTTCACCTGCTCTTGTAAACACTCCACGTCTTTTTTGGACTGAAAGAAAACTCATATGTTGCATGCACATACATATATAAATATCTGCTGGTGCCAGGTGAATGATGTGTGTGTGTATAGGTATTATTGTTAAAGAATGAATTATTAATACCATAACCAGAATAAAGAAATTTGAATTCTCAAGACCAGCAAACCTATGACATGTTAAATGTGTGTTATAGGAAGTCATCAATGCTTGTGCATTAAGGCGTTCATGCTACAGTTATTTATTATCCAAAGCATGATTTGCCATGAAAGTTGTGCCTACCAGAATCTGTTAAACTTTATTTCATGACTTAATAGTCTTATGTTGGAATCTTGTCACCTTCATGTGTAATACATTTCTTATCAGAGCTGATGTTACCAATCTGTGTTAAAAGATCAATAATCTGGTTATCACAAATCTAGGAGGTAACAATGCCTATTAAGGCACGGAACAAGTTAGTAAATTAGATTAACATTAAAATAATACAACCACATTAGAAACAATAAGGAAATAAAAATAGAAATCTGAAAAAACAGTTATTTTCTTCATCTTATCCTTTCATCTGAAATAAGCCACTACTAAAAGTACTATCAAACTTTTTGTCCAAACTTTGAACAGTTACAGTAATAATTGCAAACAAATTGCATGTGCTGTCAGTGTGGAAGACTGCGCTGCAGAGTGAGAGATGCCTGACCTGCTGAAGATCTGTCTCTGTCCTGGTGATCTTGTCCTGCCACCTGGACTCCTCGGACTTGGCCTGCTGCTCCAGCTGGCTCAGCTTGTCCTCCTGCAGAGGTAAACAGACACTCTCACAAACTGGCAGTCTTAGCTAATCTCACTCAAGTCTTTAAAAAACATATATATTTGTCTGTGAACTCAATTTAGAAGTTGATGATTATCTTAACTTCAGAGATTGTATCCAGGTGTGACACTAGTCACAGATTGCAATATTCCCACCAAGAATGAAGAAAGGTACTGTGAAGCTAGTCCCCCTTTAATATACTAGTTGGGAAATTCAGAAACTTGTCTGAAGACCAAGTTTATTAATTGTTCTTTCAGTTTAGTCAGTTTAATTTATGACAATTCATAATAAGCAAATATACAGAATATGTTTGAGCTTGAACCAAAGCTTGAACCAAAGGGCATGACAAGATTCTGTCTAGCTCTATCTGAGAAACAGTTGTATGGAGGAGAGACTGTCCCTACCGTGAGAGCGAGGACATTCCGGTACTCCTGCACCTGCTTCTCGTACTGTGAGTTGCTCTCCTCCAGTTGGCCAACACGTTCCTGGAACTGACGGCACTGAAACATAACACATCCCTTGTCAACCACAGTACCCTGTGTCCACTGCAGCTAATGGTGTAAGGGAGATAAATCTTATTCACATTTAGTCATTCAGAGGTGAAAATTAAGCATGACAAGTCAAGGGGTCCTTGTCATCATCACAATGTTGAAGTTAAAGATTTAGGGGGACCCCAGGACCCAGCTTAATTGCCCAATGTTTCCGGGTGGCCTGTGATTGAGAAGTTAAACTAATGCAGCCAGGTAACAATTATTCGATCTTCCGTGATTACAGTCCAGCAAATTTCTGTGTGCCGTTGTGGACTACCACTTTTACCATTAGAATGATGGCAACTCTTGCTGATAATTTTTGGTGATTAATGAAAATAAAAAATTATTTATAACCCTTGTTACTAACATAGATAGTTACAAATATTCAATGTAATATTCTGATTCTTCTTCATTATACATAAATCTTGCCCAATTTCACGGAGCCAATACAAGGCTGCATGAATCATATGTAAGTGAACTAACCTTTTCTTCAACTGCTGTCGATTCTGCCTGACTCTCGTTAACCAGCTGACTGTTTGACTCTGCCTCCCCCAAACGCTTCTCCTGTACATACAGAGACAGCACTTGACAAAAGCAGTCATTTAAATACCGGTACAAGTCTGTTGAACATACTACGGCAGAAAAAGAAAAGCATCACTTCTCATGCTGATGATACAATCTAGATCAAAGTCATGCCATTTTAACTATAGAATAGATCATAAATGGCAGTTAGCTTTTTTCCTTATATTAAATCCTTTAACATATCAACCTATATCAAAGAATGTTCATTATCAGTTAGAAATGTTGGAGTTGACTTCATTAGTACATAAATGTAACATGAATGTTCAAACCTGACTCAGTTGATGAACACATCGTAGGATCATAAAGTTTACTAGGGTCGTAACGATTCACTGAACTATTGGTGTGTCACATTGTATACATGGTGGTAATGTTTGGATATAATAAATAACTGATAAACAGAGTCATGCTTCCATTCCAAATGGAACTGAGGGGTCCTGAGAACCTTCATTTCTTTAGTCATAGTATTTGAATCTAGATACATACTCTGCCTAATATGATTATGAACTGCAAATACTTTATGGTAATGATGTAACAGCTTCTAAGACTCGCAGTATCAATGATATTGTGCATCATATGATGTCAAAATCCTACTGTTGTTGTGGAATAGTGAATCATTACGGCCCTATGTATCATGACAAAGCCTGGAGCAAAGGCTAAGTCATAATATCAGTATCAAATACACAGGAATACAAAAGCATGCACATCATAGGTGAAGAGCATTGAGCATATGAATAATATCAATGGCAAAAAAGAAATGCATCAGTAGTCATAAGAAAATAGTAACCAATGGTGATATGTAAAAAAAGCAGCTGACCATCATGGCGAGACCCAACTGCACACAGCAATCTTAATGCCACGACTATTTGGAAGGAATGTCACTGTATGAGATTTACAACAGCCTAAGCACTAAGATTGCTTTGTCCAAACGGACAAAGGTATCCCACATGTTAGATGGTGCTGAAAAAGCAACACAAGCTGACATGCAGCTAATGTGTGTGTTAGTGAACCTGAATTCATAGCCTAACCCTGTTAGTGAGAGTTCAAGAAATATGTGATTCCAAGCAGAAGTCCAAGAGAGTCATAGTGTCCCATTGGTTATATAAGGCAGAGGGTATATAATGTCAATGCTGTTAATGACAAGACTGAAGTTATTTTGTGTCATGAAACCAAGAAACTTGAAGACATAACATATAAATGCTGTGTTATAAAAGCAGCACAGAGAAAGCAGCATGGTTACATGGACTGACTGAACGGGGCAGAGTAATCTCCCCTGCTTCACCACTCACTGTCTCAGCTAGGGATTTCTTGATGACTGTAACCTCCGACTTGTACTTTGTCATTATCTGCTCTAATTCACTAACTCGGCTTGTACTCTGATAAAGTGGGGAAGAAACCAATAAAGGCCTGTTTAGATTATTATTCTTCAAGAATGCATTTTGTGTGCTTGGCTGTTGACAGTTCAGGAAAATAGTATATTTGAGGCCTGTCATCTCTTAAACACATGAAAACATTCTGTCAACTTTCGACATAATAAACAGCAAGGATATTTTAAAATCAATTCACTAAATCTTAAACATGTAATTCATAATAACATTTCTCACTACTGCTCAGGAACTAGGGTCCATCATAACATTGTTTCACTGTTATCATATCTTCAGTTAATTGCAACATAAGTACCTATTTGGACTTCCTGGAAGTAATATTTAAATGATCATTTCACACACGACTCACTTATATTTTCCATTTTGTCTATACCATGTTTCATGTCAAAATAAACATGGGAACTGAAGCACAGCAACAAATGCACCTTGAAATTGTTTCATGTGAAACAAAGAAAGGTTTGCAACTGGAATCACATCGTCTTCATCAGTTGTCATAAGATTCATTTTGAGAAAAGAGCTGAGAGATTGTCATAATTTGTTAGGGTAAGTGTTTTAATTGTTCTTCTTTCTAATTAGTCACTGAATCAACATGGATGCATTTCATCACACTTTAATGCACACACAAGGTAAGGAGAGAAGTATACTGACTGTTTTGAGGTTTGACTGTGCTTCTTGAAGCTCCTTCTTCCACCTCTTCTCCTCGGACTCCACACTCTTCTCCAGCTGCTGCAGTTTGGTCTCCTACAAAACAACAAACTCAGTACAACACCCAATAAAGGGTCTCCTATAGTACAACACCCAATAAAGGGTCTCTTACAGTACAACACCCAATAAAGGGTCTCCTACAGTACAACACCCAATAAAGGGTCTCCTATAGTACAACACCCAATAAAGGGTCTCTTACAGTACAACACCCAATAAAGGGTCTCCTATAGTACAACACCCAATAAAGGGTCTCCTATAGTACAACACCCAATAAAGGGTCTCCTATAGTACAACACCCAATAAAGGGTCTCTTACAGTACAACACCCAATAAAGGGTCTCCTACAGTACAACACCCAATAAAGGGTCTCCTACAGTACAACACACCCAGTAAATACGATACAACACACCCTGTCCAGGGTCTCCTACAGCAAAACACACCCAGTCCAGGGTCTCTTACAACACAACACACCCAGTAAAGGGTCTCCTACAGTACAACACACCCAGTAAAGGGTCTCCTACAGTACAACACACCCAGTTAAGGGTCTCCTATAGCCAACAGACCCAGTAAATACAATACAACACACCTAGTCCAGGGTCTCCTACAGTACACTACACTCAGAACAGTCTCCTACAATACAGCAACAAATGGAATACTGCACAAGCAGTACAAGATGATTTGTTTTATAGTAGTGTTCAAATATCAAGTGTTTTCATTATTCTACTTGTATTGATGTCCCCTTCTGTATGAGCTATGCCCGAGTAAAACAGGATTCGAGAGAACTCACAGCATCTGTAACCAGCTGCTTGTACTCTGACACTTGTGACTGTAACTTTGCATTTGAGGACACAAGTTCTTGGACCCTGGAGTCCTGGGCGGCACTCTGCAAGGAGAGATGTTATACAGTGAAGCCTTGTCAGGTCGGGATCCTTATGATACAAAGTGGCATTTCACTATACCCATGATTTGTTATTTCAGATACCGTATTTGACGAAATAAGCGCCCAGGGCGCTCTCAAAATTAGAAATAGGGGGATCTTATTAGAATATTATTTTGGTTGAAAAAACAGAGTTGAAAGATAAATTTCGTGGTTTATGCTGACGGCCTGACTGTTTATATACGACAGATATATTTTTCCAGAATTTAATTGCCCATAATTAAGGGTGCATATAACACATGAGTGCATATTACACACGAATAAATAAGTCTTGTGTACATTGATCAATCGGAAGGGGTGCTAATTTGGATTGTTCACTTGCCAATATATTAGCAAATATCGCCGTGGGCGCTTATTAGAGCGGGGCGCTTATTACGTCGAATACGGTATTTGTTACTCCAGATGATTTCAGCGGGAATGCTTCACTATAAACATTGCTGATAAAACTGTCACTACTTTTGTCGTCAACTGACAAATTGCCACAATATAAAAACCAAGCTGTGATGTAAGTAGGGGTGGAATTATTCACTGCTGGATTGCTATTTATACAATATGTGGTTCTGCACCTCTTAATTTGGAATAAAATCATACACTTAAAGAGTTTATTTGAGGTCAATACCTGTTTTTATAAACCCCAAAAAAGCAGTATCGACCTTGCATAAAGTCAATATTGCTTTGGGAGGGGGGCAAAAAAACAGCTATTGACCTCATATGAAGTCTATTATTGTATAACAGAGGTGTGATCAGCTGGTTCAACAGATATTGCAGTGGACAATCATCAGACATAGATTAAATAAATGAAATGGCACCCACTTCTGAGGACTTGGAGGAGATGTTTGTGATGTATGTTGATGCTTCCCTCTCAAACTGACCCATCCAGTCATTATGAACCTGAATGAAAACAAATATCCATCAATACAGGGGTGAAAGCAGTGTTTGAAGGGGGTCCTTGAGAATTGCTGCTATAGTTTTTTAATCAAGCCACCCCAAAATTTTTTAACTTTTAACATTAGAGTTATGACAAGGATGACTTGACTTTCATGCTTAGTTTTGAACACTGAATAGTATGAGAAGTTACTAGGTATGGATTATAAAAAATGTGGTATCTCATTCTTAGCTGTGTAACTCTTGAATGAAAAGCAGTTTAACAAATGCAGGAGTATTTTCATGACACCTCCTTCTTGACGACAACTCCTGCAAGTTTAGGCAACCTAGAAGACACATGGTGTTAATCCACTCTGACAGTAAGCTAAGAGTACGTACCAGCTTGGCATTTACAGCGATGTCTGGGAAGATCCTTTGTAAGACTCCTTTATCCAGAGCCTCTATTTCAGACACCTGGGCCTGACTCTTCTCCTGTGGAAGGGAGAAAACTCATTGAACCAAACTTTACACCAAAGAACAAAATCATAACAGGGCCTTAACTTCAACTTATGTCAAACGTTCTAATCAAGAAATACACTTACAGCATGTATTGCTGAAAGTCTTCCTTTAACAGTGCAACTCTGGATCAGCTACTAAAATATGCTCTAGTGAAATATTTTAGACACATCCAATGATTAATCTGCCTGTTTGAATATCATTAGTAAGTGTATGCAGCTGGCAAAGGACAAGTGATCAGTATTTTTTAGCAACATGATACTTCAGAAATGACTTGAAATACGTCCTTGACCCTTTGACCGAGCTGTGGAGCCACATGACTGAAATGAATCCCACATACTCGGACCCAGTGACCCGCTTAATTCAGACAGAGCTCCCACAAAGGTCACTGGGATAACAAATATTTGACAGCCACCAGATCAAACAACGGCATTGTGCTTCCACCTGTTCATGTCATACATCGTACATTGTTTACAAAAACATTTATGCATTGACTAATAACAGGACAATCAAATGTATTAGGATTTAACACTCTGCTGCATGGGTGATAACACACATTGTGAAGTGGTATGGATTCCTTCAACAGTTAGGGAATGGAGATATTTCAGATCAACATGAAACAAACAGGAGTAGAATAAATCAGTCAAGTGACTTATTATACATACATTCTGATAATAAAGGATCCAAGGTAAAAGGATGTCTAATCTATGCCATGTATGCGGGATGGAAAGACTGAAGCATGTACTCTGGTGTGGAAGTGCAGAAGGTGAAAAGATGACAAAAAAGGCAAAGTCAAGCAAAGTTCTTAATGTTCTTGCCATTCATTAAATGTTAAGGCCAGACCAGTTCATATCTTGTTTTGTGGATGCTCTAACTAAAAACATTTCAAAATGTTGTATTTAATTAGAACAATTCCTTTTTCACCATCTCTCGTGTTAAAATGTTTATTTCAAGGGTTGTTTTGTAAATTAACCTCAATTGATTCCTGACAAGTTTTGTTAATTTTGTTATTTGCCTCCTGCTGGTGACATATTGACCAAAGAAATCCAGAAAACAAGAAAACAAACTGGCCTCTCCTAAGCAACATGGAGAAAGAGATTAATCTCATTTAGCATGTTTAGTGAACAGACAGAGATCATGTTTATGTCAACTTTCAGGTTTGATTCCAGTCCTAATCCACTCCCTGTCCTAATCCACTCCCTGTCCTAATCCACTACCAGTCCTAATCCACTCCTTGTCCTAATCCACTACCAGTCCTAATCCACCACCAGTCCTAATCCACTCCCTGTCCTAATCCACTCCCTGTCCTAATCTACCACCTGTCCTAATCCACTCTTTACTTTGACGAGTGTGATGCCCGGGTAAGAAATGGCTTTCATTGGGGCAGTATAGATTCACTTTGCCAAAATGTCTTGGCGGAACAGTTTACAGTGTTCGATATATAGGGGAATCCTGGGGGCCTGAGGTTTGCTGCTTAAGTGGTTGTATCTGATAACCCCTTAAATGTTTGATTCACACAAATCTACACAGATCACATGTCTGTGGATGAGTGAGTGGGTTGAGTTTTACAATGTTTTACAATGTTTCCAGCAATATCACGGCAGGGAACACCAGAAATAGACTTCACATGTTGTACCCATGTGGGGAATCAAACCCAGGTCTTTTGCTTTAACCACTCGGCTACCCCACCGCCCCACACCTGTCTTTGGGACATCCCTATTAAAACAATAGAATCATCATGGCTCCAACTACTGTGACACTTCAATTCAGGTGGATCATCACAGTCATTTCTTGATAATGTCAAAAAATTTCTCTTTGAAGAAAACATATTTTTTTAGATACTCCTCTGTGGTATTAGGTTGTCTGTGTTTGAAATACTGCTTGGCAGTATCATGTGCCCAGTAGAATACAGGAGGATAAGTAAGTACAAGTCCCAAATTGTCTAGTGATATTTTTTTCACATACTTTATAACCACATACATACATTTCTTGGAAGTCAAATCTGAATTTTCACAATAAACATATGAATGTGTGTTAGATGTGCAATCACAGGACTTGTCAGTCAAGAATCCCTCTTGATAACAGGATTATGCACCATACACATCAGTCGGGGAGACTATAAAACTTCAACTCTTCTTGCACTGTTGATACGTCCATTAACAAATCTTTCATTTTTGCATGATTCTTTGCTAAGGGAAAGTACTTTTACAAAATTAGTCTCTCTGACCATTTAGGCACCAAAGTCATTTTGAACACTGATGTATCTACTTATTTAGGCACTTCTGATGTTTATCTAAGTTCTGTTTGAGATCAGTTATGCAACACACCATCCCAATCCCAGGCCACTGGTCCAATGAAAACCAAGACATACTTACATCCTACACATGTGGGATAAGACAAAGGACATGCATATTAGTTAAAGTGAGACATTTCATCATCGGCTGATCATGCAGACATACTAGTTGTATCAACATCATGCAAATGTGCTGGACAGATCAAGGAGTTAGTACCCTGTACATCTACATTTAAGAAAATAATCAAAATAATCATAACCATTTCCTAGTTACTAATATATCACCAACATAAGCAACAGAACTGATACAAGCAACACTGATTGCAATGTGGACTTGTGATGACATTTTGTGCTTGGTAAATGATCAGTTTGTCAGTCTCACAGATGAGTTGGTTAAGGGTAATCAAATCAAAATGGCTTTACCCTAGAGGATTTGACAGCACTATCAACTTTAACTGAGGCTGATTTTTCAGCTTTTTCTAACGCCTCCATTGCTTTCCAGTTCTTTTCCCGTAATTCCTGCAATGGTAATCAGAAGACTAAAGTGTACACAACATCACAGCTGACCGTAACCATGGTAACTCAATTAGATAACCCTATACCTATACCACCTCCACTCCATTATTATGTATTTTCCAAACATTTTTGTTAAATTAACCTATCATCTGTAACATCATAAAATAATTGTTTGTTTATCTCAACAAATGAACAATAATATCATTTCAGCGATGAGCAATGATGAACCTAGCACTGATTAGAATGACCAAGCAACACAGGTGAGTATTCACATAAACAAGACACATTAGTTGAATGTTAATTCACACATAGCTTGTCTTTGTACATTCACCTCTCATCAATCTAAATCTCCAAATAAACACAGAGTCCATACAGCATTTTATATACTTGTGTTGATCCTCTGTCACTGAAGCTATATGACCACTGTAAATCATGAAAGTAATGCGTAAACCAAGTTAATGTGAGTATTAGCCCCAGGCCTAACTGTGTCATGAAATTAATGTGTGTAGCCTACTTCATATGATTGTTTGTTTGTTTGTTTGTTGCTTAACGCCGCACTCAGCAATATTCCAGCTATATATGACTGTGGTCTGAAAATTTTCGAGTCTGGAGCAGACAATCAAGTGACTGACATCATGAGCATCGATCCACGCAATTAGGATACGATCACATGCATCAACCAAGTCAGCAAGCCTGACCACACGATCCCGTTAGTCGCCTCTTATGACAAGCATAGTCGCCTTTTATGACAAGCATGGGTTGCTGAAGACCTATTCTACCCTGGATCTTCATGGTTCTGCTTCATATGACACAGATAAGGTAACTGAGGAAGATGGTACAGTTTCAAGTGTTCTTACACAAGTTGGTGCGATCCGTTCAGTGTAAATCTGCAGTGGAATGTGTTCACCATGACTGCTGTACTGGACATTTTCACCATGTGGGTGAGCTGGGGTTTGCTTATAATCATACAATTATTGGTGAGGATCTCCAGTACACTGTTTACTGTGAGATTTGTTGTATATGTGACTGTTTCCTCCCATGTGAGTGAACCTGACATGACAATGTACTACTCCAATGTGTCCAGATCAAAATGCCTCACTTATTAATGCCAAAAAGGGACACTCTCACGTTTTGCATAAATTTCATGATTTACAGAACCGGTATGTGAAACCTTTCCTCAGGACATATCACTGATAACAATATAAGTTTGCATTTAATTCAATAACCCTGAATAACTGCTCATAAAGCCACATTGATACAGGCTGGTAAATCCCAAAATTTGGATGTCAATGCATCACATACATCGTTATGAGACTGTTGACAAAGATACAGATAAGTCTTAGAATCAGTTTATTTATTAACAGTCAGGAACTGTAGGCTACAAGCCTGTAGATATGCATCTTTCCGAGGCAAGTGTGTCCACTAGCATATATCAAAGCCTAGTTTCTACCCTTGCCACATCAAGGCCACTTTTATTTGCTCGACCCCGGCGCCACCTCACGTAGATCACGAGTAATGCCCCTTTTAATGAAAACGTGATATCCAATAAGATTGCTGTTCTTATGGTACAGCTTAACAAAGATGGCAACTACCATAGGTGACAACCTTGTTGATCAGATAACGAAAGTATTCGCGATTTCAACCCTGCAATTGTTGGGGTGATAAAAACATGAAAAAAACATATTCATGCAATATCGTAAATGTAGTCATATCAGTAAAGACAGGCAGCGGTAAATCACTTTCTTACGAGGGTGTACCAGTCGTGGATGATGATATTGTGAAACATTCACTGATTGGACTATCTATATGTGTGACAGTCCAATCATATTTAGCAGAGGAAAGTGGGCATGATATGGCAAAGGTGGAAACAAGACTTTGACAAAAAGGCTAGTGGACGCTCTTGCCTCGGGAAGATGGTAGATCTAAGGCTTCAGAGTTCGAGCGATGGTTTTCTTTTTAACACAGCATGAGGTATAGAGCTAATCGTTTAAGAGTATACTCATTTGTTGATGATATCAGCACTGTAAATTTATGGTTCCTATGTCGTTGAACTATTTCCTTTCAAACTAAACCATGGTTAGTAAACATGTGAGGGCTACAAGAGGAGCGGGTATGTGCAGACTAGCTACAAGTATCATACTACCTGTGAGTAAATGGGTAGTTTCGAATGTAACATTCTGAGTTTATGTCGACATCTTAGCCAACATTGTAGCATGGTTATGTTATCGCAGCATACATGTTATAATGCACAGGGGTGACAATTCAAAAATGTAAATAAAAAAACACAATTTCTTCCTTGACTTGCTACAGGTTGGATTGACAAGTTGAAAACAGAGCTGATAAAAACATGTACCACCCATTTTACCAGGCAAGGGAATAGACGGGCACATTGATCATGTCTACAGTGTGTTCCATGTAACTTCTCCATCAGCTGAGAAGATTGTTATCATGACTATGACACCAAAAAGTAAGAGAGTTGCAATGCAAAACTAATCAGCATTGCAAACTAGTAGTGGGTCGATACGCCGAAGCATCTTTTTAACTTCTTGATACAAGTATCGATCACAATCACACACTGAGTAAAAGGTATCGATTCTGACCTTAAATGTATCCTTTAATAAATGTTTCACCTAACACTAATAACAAGTGTAAAAACAGCAGTGAAAACATAAATATTTCATTCACTGCGCCATACTTGACACTGCTAACAGTAAATTGTTAGTAGTTGGCTATTCTGTCTATTAAAAAGATGGCTTACCGATTAGACCATGCGCAAGTATCATGATATGTATTGGATCGTGAGCAAGGTATCGTGATATGTAGCATATTGCACCATTGGTGCATCGTCCAAACCCTATTGCAAACCAATTGCACAACCCAGCACGGAGTGGGTGCAGAATGTTTCTGTGTATTGGTAAGCTACAGTCACTGGTCCACACTGTATACATTCCCACAATGCACCACACCAGGGAGCTAACTACTGTATCACACCCCAGGGAAACAGGGAAAGTCTATACATGTACTTACGTTATTTTTCTTCTTCTGAGCATCCAGCTGCTCCTGTAATGATGACACCTGTTGTTTCTGCGACTGAATGTCTGTGGTCAGTCTGCCAATTTCTGCCAATTTCTCTCCAAGTCTGAATAATAAATCCAACACCATTTTATTCATGAAACAAAAGGTTTTAGACACCTGCCCCAGTCGCTTTTTGGAATATCTTTAAATGACCAAAGTCAATAGTCAGTAGATATAACTGAAATACATGGGCATTAAAGCCAAGTCACTCAGAATAATTCAACTGAACTAATCGCATGTTGATTATCATTTTCAATAGCTCCTATTTACATATTACATACTTAAATATCAGATTAGTAGGCAAGTAGACCCCCTCGCAAAAGTCTATTACCTAGACAAACTTAGCAGTCAATCAGCATAACTTACAGCGTTAGAAATTGGCACTAGTCCTGTAGTCCTTGCCAAACTGCCCAATAGTTAGGGTATCCTAAGGACTAGTAGAAATTTGCCATTTTTAAGGGTTTTGCTATATGTTATCATTACAAGGACTAGTGGACTAAAAATGTTAGTTTCTACCCCAGCCTTACATCAAAAACACCAGAGAACACATGCACAAAGTGATCACAGAACTTTGACTAGTCATGGTACTTCTTTTTGGGTTTAGAAAATATCTACTGTCCAAAAAGACAACAGGATTGGGCACATGTGCAACACTTAATGCCACCTTCTTTGCTTCTTTTCAAACAGTATAAGCACTAAACTGGCATGTGGTAGGTCTTAACTTTGACTACACTTACATTTTTTCATGCTCCCTGATTTCAATTTGCTTCCCATCTGCCTTCTCATGGACATCCCCGTTGGGAGCTCCGGCCGGTGCTGCTGGGGCCTCCTGTCCCTCCCCAGCCTGCCTCTCCTTGGTGGTCTTCATCTCCTCCGCCAAGGCATAGTTCTCCTGCTGCAGCGACTAAGACAAGCGATGAGAGGTGTTACCATGAATGCTCATCAGATGGATTTTGTATAAAAATATTTTGTCTCCTGAGGCTACATTTGACAAAGTAGCTGAGTTATCATATATCTATAACAGAAGTAAGCTCTAATATATCTCAAAGAAACTATATTTATATTAACTTTTATATCTGATTCAAGCTCTGCTCGCTGACTCTTAATGACGAAAAGCTGTTTTTCCAAATGCTTAACATTTCCTTCTAAATCCCATTTATTTATTTCTGATTCCTGCAATTAGAATAAATAGGGTCCATGTTGCAAATATACACAAACAAACCATAGCTTTGTTTTCTCATATCTGAAGTAGCATGATGATCAGAAACTTTGCAACAGAGAAAATTAATTTCAGCTAAAAAAGTAGCATCTCTAATATACTTCAAATCTCATGTAGTAAAACTTGTATGGTACATTCTAAAGATGTGCAAATGTTCTATTCTAAAGATGTGCAAACGTTCGACACCCATTAGAGCACATTTGTAGCAACGTTGTGTCAGGTGCCCTGACTGTGCAAAGTGTATCCTTGCTGGCAGACCCTGCAGGTCGGATCCCAAATCATGATCCTTGATTTGTCAGCACTAGGCTATGTTCGTGAGATTCATTGAAATGGCAAATATCACCTGTCACTATAGATTTTCTTCCCACAATTAAGTTGACTTAAAGACAACATGTTTAAAGCATCATGACCCATTAGTCAAACATCTCACATGGGCATTTATTAATGTATGATCTGATTCTCTTTAAGAAGCTATATATACATTCACATTAGACTTCTAGTTTATATTTACCTTCATGTCTGATTCAAGCTCTGCTCGCTGCTTCTGTATGACAAAAAGCTGTTTTTCCAAATTTTTAATATTTCCTTCTAAATCCAATTTCTTTCTCTCTGATTCCTGCAATGGGAGTAAAAGTGAGTAAAAGATTGGAGTCCATTTTGAAATATTATCTAAACATGCTGTGGCTTTTCATATTAATATTAAAGGTGGCAGAGATTTATCTTGGAATTCTTGACTTGAAGCATCCTGTGTCAGGATGAATGGGGCAGTTTTGCAATTACCACAAAGAAACTGAAGCTCTTAATAGCGTATAGAGTGATTCGAATGTTTATCAAATGAGATTGCAGGCATCTATAATAACATGCATGGGACAAGACTGTTACTGTCAAAAACAAATTCTTTCAATGTATATGTATGAGGAATTTACCTACTACCTGGAGTTCTTTGGGAATCCCATTAGTCAGTTATAAAACTTATAATGATTAAGATGTTTATTAAAAAGATGATGCCAAGAGTCATAAATTTCAAAAGATGATTATTAAGCAATAAGAACACAGTACCTGTAATTTTGTCTCAAGTTCCTTTTGGTTATCACTGGCTGATAGATGTTTTTCTAACTCCTGCAGTTTTGACTTGAGTGTGCTCACTTCCTGCTGGGCGTTATTCAGAGCATCATTTGCCTTGGTAAGCTCTCCATTAGCCTTCTTCTTGTCATTAACAAGTGTATCGTTGCGGGCCTCAGCACGACGCAGCTCCTGGCTTACTTCCTCCATCCTGCGAGTCATCTGGACGTCAGAGTCCTTCTGCAAAGTCAGAATCAACATTCATAAATAATACATCATATTCCATTCGATTGAAAACAGTTTTGTCCCATTTCTGCTTTGAATTAATTTTCAACCACCCTTTATCATCATTATTTATGCCGAGTAAGATTTCGGAATGTTCAGATCAACGGTTCGAGGCTGGTGAAAATCTAAAGGGATTTGTAGTTTTCAAAAGAAATTTAGTATCTTACATAAAATACTTGTCCTAAAAGCACTGCGTCTAGTTTGATATGGTGTCTATCTCTGGCAGCACTGTTCAAGTGATATGGTGCATGCAGATTACTGTAACATCCACGCTTCAACACAGACTAACAAAAATCATAGTGGATTTCGTTGAGCTCTAGTTTCGAGTCCATAGACTAAGAAACGCAAAAGTCTTTGCACCATTTGTCCTGACAGGAATACGCGGACAAACCTGTGCTAGCCTTGTTCTACTAACCTATTGTTCCCTGCCACAGTGTACTGTTATACCCTGACTAAACACATGCTGTGCAAGCTTTACACTGGAACACCGTGTGTCCGTCCTGATCTTAGCCTACCTGTCCTGCATCATGTTTCTTCAGCTGATCCTCAAACTTGGCAAGTTTCTGTTCCAGTGACTTCTTGGCATTCTCTGAGGCGTTAAGCTTGATGGCGTTGCTAGACAATTCCTTCTCCATGATCTGCACCTTTTGTTTGAGATTGTTGACCTCTGCCGGGGAAATAGTCTTCTCGCTCCTGACAGGGCAACATGGAAGATTGGTACGATAAGCAACAGATTAAGTTACTATGCTAGCCTCAAGTCAAACTACAAACACACTACCTTGATTATTTATTTACATTAATACACTTTTCATAAAGTGTTGGTTTTAGATAGTTTAATTTAATCTAAGCACAAGTTGAACGTTCCCTGGTTATAAATGAACTGGTTGCTGTTTACATGGAGTGAGTGAGTAGGGTTCCAGCAATATTCCAGCAAGAAATGTGGTCCACACAATGCACCCCTGTGGGGATTCAAACCTGGGTCTTTGGCGTGATGAGCAAACGCTTTACCCACTAGGCTACCCCACCTTCCTGATGTTTACATGGAACAAACGTTTTGCATGTGTTCCAACAGCGAGGGAAAAATGATGCTTTTCAGAGGAATCAATCATAAAGATTACATCTCAATGTGCTACTGATGGTATACATATATTGTTTTTTCTAAAAGAGCTTACGCTGTTTTGGCCAGTGTCTCACTTAAGATCTTCTTTTCCTGGAAAACACACAAGGGAGAAAATGTCAATGAGCAATAGGAGTGATAACTGGGCCCTAACATAGTCAGCAATATCACAGCAACATCACTGCAACAGATTATTGATGAATCTTAAACTCTTAGTATCAATATGAACATTTCAAGTGACAACCATCAACCATAAACCTACCTCCTGCAGTTTTTGAATGACGTTTCTGTCGCCAGCTGTCTCAAGCTGTGCCACCTTCGACTGCAAGGCCTCCGAGTCCCTCATGTGTTGCTGGTGGGTGTTCTGCATGCGTGCATGCAGAGACTCAATCTCACGCTCCTGAAGACTTAGCTTTTCTTGGTAGCGTTTTTCCAGTGTGGCAAACTTGGCCTTCTCTGATGATAGGTCTTGTCTCAACTCCTTGACACGGCTGCTGGCAGACATTGCTATGGTTTGCTCTGAAAATTAACCAACAACATCACTTAATACCTACTGTCTCATCTTTAATGTTTGAGATGGTGTTCAAAGTAACACTGTTTAACCACCTCACCTCTCGTCTCGTGTCCACAAACTCACCTGACACCTCTAAGATGCACATCCACAAATTAGCCCCACATAATACCAACCCAGACCACTATCACTTCCCACCTCCCCACCATACATCCACTAATTATTCTTAAACCACAAACACCCCACCCACTCACCCACCACACATCCCCAAATTAGTCTTACATCACAACACCCATCTCCACCCCTAACACTCCAACACCTCCCCACCCTAGATCCACCATCCTACTACACATGCACCAATAACTTGTAAACCACAAACACCCTCCATACCACACCCTCCCTACCTATCTCCCCATTACACATCAACCAGAACACAAACACCCCCACCTACCCAGCCTACAGCCATCCCTACTTATCTCCCCATTACACATCAACCAGTTAATCTTAAACCATAACAACCCCCCCCCCCCCCCCCCCACCTACCCTACAGCCACCACCCCCAACCCTACCTATCTCCCCATTACACATCAACCAGAACACAAACACCCCCACCTACCCAGCCTACAGCCATCCCTACTTATCTCCCCATTACACATCAACCAGTTAATCTTAAACCATAACAACCCCCCCCCCCCCCCCCCCCCACCTACCCTACAGCCACCACCCCCAACCCTACCTATCTCCCCATTACACATCAACCAGAACACAAACACCCCCACCTACCCAGCCTACAGCCATCCCTACCTATCTCCCCATTACACACCCACCAGTTAATCTTAAACCATAAACATCTCAAACACCCTCACCCCCACTACCACTGACCCACCCTACAGCAATCCCTACCTATCTCCCCATTACACACCCACCAGTTAATCTTAAACCATAAACACCACCCCTCACCCCACCCCACCCCACCAACTCACCTTCCTGCAGGGCCCTCTCCTTCTCCTCCAGCTGTTTCCTCAACAGAGATGTGGGGTCTCCCTTTTGGCTTTTCTAGAAAACAAAAAGCATAAGTTCACAATAGAAATCAAAATAATCTGTATGATGAAGTTTACCCAGCTTTAGTGATACATCTCAGGGCTCACAAGTGTTATGTCTAATCAGTGTTAAGGAAGTGAATGTTGTTTTATGCCAGACAGCTATATTCCAGCTTTATCAAGGTGGCCTGTACACAATAAAGTCTGAACCAGAGAGACAAGTGGTTGACTGCATGAGCAACGATCCAAGCCATTGGGTAAAGATTCCACACAATCATCAGGTCACACATTGCAACCACTCTTATGCATAGCATGGGGTACTGGGGTATTATTCCTCCCTGGAACCCCCATGAGGCTCATCAGTGTTATTAACAATTAAGGCCCCTAGGGTCCTCCAGCATATTCAGGTAATTTGCATGAAATATTTGTATCCAAGAATCCCAATAATACATAGTTATGACATGAATCCATTTATCTTTGAAAACTGCATTCTCTCTTATTATAAAGCAAAACTATGCTACATGTTATATTCATCCATACTTATCAAAACTTTCAAATATCACGAAAATGTATGAGATTATTTATTAATTAAAAACATTATTATAAGTTATCAACCAAAATTGTCAAAATAACTCTTTTTGGAATGGCTACTTGAATAGCAATACCCTGTTGATACATCCACTCAATAATGAACTAAATGATTTGACATGTTAATCTGTTAGTTCTGCAGATCCATTGTCCCTTCACAATAAGGGTGTTTGAGTGAGTGAGTGAGTGAGTGGGGTTTAAAGCCGATTTTAACATTATTCCAGTCATATTGCGGCGTGTCAGCTTAATGTGGGAGGAAAGCCCGAAGTGATGCAGGTCGCAGACGTTTACCACTTCGGTGAAACCCATAAGCATGGGTATGGTGCTGACAAACCTAGAAACATAATCGGGGCGAACCGGGATTCAAACCCACAATCATAGGTTTCTGGCTTGCCCAAGGGACACACCTCTGCACAGCAAATTGCGGCACCTTAGACAACTGGGCCACCTGTGCCCCCAAGTGTGTTTGAATAATCCAATCAACAGCATTACAATGATCCAGCTGATCGTTGTTTATTTAGCTGTCAATCAGTAAGCATGACAGTGTCAATAAGAGCGTGGTCAGCTGGTCATCTGTTGTGCAGGTCTAACTCACCTATTTACAATAAAGCACTGTGTATTTATTTACACAGAACACTGAGTTTGAGTGACATTTGGAAAGTAATGAGCCTACAATTGTGTCTGTAAAACAGGGAATTACTTAATCTGGTTGATATTGACAACAGAAGTGACATTCACACTACTTCACATATGTGTGTTTCAGCAGGAAACAATGTATAGGTAAAAATAGTCTGCTGGACTTACATAAAAACCTTAAGAAACAAAGGTTGTTTTTATGTTCTTGCAAATTGTCTTATTTTGTCTTTGGCTCAAAAGACTTCTGAGGAAAATATATAAAAAAAATATAATAATGTGAAGCAACTTGGGACCTGTCTGAGTCACTCTGTCTGATGTAACAGTTAAAGGGTTAGTAGAAGTTCAGGTTGTTAGTCGATTTCCTGGTAAACATTTCAGGTCAAGTTGAATTCCTAAATAATCATGCTAATCTTTTCACAATATCATTATTGCTTACAGTCTGTCAGTGTGCCATGAACTGTTGAGACAACTAGCACGAACATGGCTCTTAGGCATCATTTTACTATAGACTATAGTGCTATAATATGGACTTAGTTAGCTGAGCTGACTAGACCCAACAGAATTGTACTAGACTTGATTATTAACTTTACATTGTACATGTGGCACTATGGAGGTTTCCTTAATAACTGGCTTTCAGTCAATATTCAGTCAGTATTGATAAGATCTTTTATGTTTGTGCCTGCATGTTCAACTTATTAGCCTTGAAAGTTAAAAAAAAAATAATTGAATTTATCATGTTTATCTGACCTAAAATAATCATAAATTGTGGTGTATGATAAAGAGAGCTAAGCAGGAGCTGAACACGTGGAACCGTCTCACACCATGTGGCTGTGGGAGTGAGCTATCAATACTCCAGTACGTAGTACAGCTGCTACAGAATATCAATGACATCAACAGAAGACTTAATGGGAAACATAATAACTTACTGAGCTTGCACAAACGACAAAACCAGCTGGTCATTAACAAAACAGTAAAAAGTCTATTGTGAAACAGTTGAAATGTTACTGTGTATTAATGTGAATTCCTGCTTTGAAACCAATACCTCAAGTTTACATGTTCAGCAGATCCACATCTACAAACTACACTTAGATGGAATAAGCATTTCTACAAAGATATTGATACACTACAAAGCCATCAGTTCCATATGATTGAAATATAAATATAAATTATGCTGACATTCAAATGCTCAATAAGATCACATTTCAGGAATGACTTTGGTACTAATGGTATATCTTGCTAAAAGCTTATGAACTATACAGACACCATAGCTAAGCATTCATTCCCAAATAAATCATGTGATAAGAATCTAATTGACTTCAATTTTGTGACCTTGTTCCATTCTGTGGCCGAGGCAGCTCCAGCTCCTGATGTAGAGATGCCTTGTCGGTTGAGGAGAATCTCGATCAGGGTTTGAATTTCAGAATCCTTCAGGTTGGCCGATTTAACAGATGCAATCAATTTGGAACCATTCAGAGGAGAGCCATCTGTAAACAACAAGAACATTTAATAACAGCATGTAATCATGGTTAGCGGTGGCACTGGGAGTTGTTGTATTAGCGCTAATGCAGTTGTAAGCAATATTCACGATCCTAGGCTACTGAAAACTGAGACATATGAGTTTCGCATCAACATTCTCATTGGTTATGAATAGCTTGATATTGGATCACATCAGCTTTCACTGGCAATAGGACGTTGAACAACATACATAACCCTGTAACCAGCGAGGAAGAAAAGTTAATTTTTTTAACCCATCATTTTGTTTCACATCATTTATGTTCCCTTGGGAATGAGTGACCGTGGTTTGAGGCACAATACCTGGCTGTGCCAGATTCTGCTTGACCAGCGGCTCGAACGCAGGGTTAGCATTGAGGATGATCTCAAGTCTGTCAGCACCATACCCGTAATTGTGGATTTCACAAAAAGTGGTGAACGCCTATGACCTGTGTTATTTCTAGAAACTGACATGCCCCTATCCCCATCCAACCCAACCAATATAGTTGTGATAGATTTTGCTCCCCTTCAACCGATTGACCAGTCCAAAAGGCCTGGCAAATCAGTTAACGGCATGAAGAGTAACCATGCTTTCAGTGCAGGAAGACACAATCAGACAGGACATAGGACCGACCACCTTCCTCATCAGTCGCCTCCTGGGCACTAGGTATGTATTCTGACCAGGAACTACCACGGTTGTACAGAGATGGGAGAAATATGAAGGCAATCAGCAGGGATTTATGCGATGCACAAACGTGCGTCCATTACGCAAAAAATGTTGAGATTTGATGCATAAAAAGAATATACTTTGTCCCAAGGGCTGCACAATAGTATTAATTGTTCCTACAGTGCATCAAGAGCAGTTCCAGATGTTTGTCATTTCATCCATCAATCGTGACCACAGTACACATGATCATTAATTCATTCCAGGCTCTGAAGTAATTATCAAAACGTACAGTACACTACACCATTTCAGGTAAAGGACCCTAATACTACCTGCAAAGACCCTTAAAATAAATTTTGGGGGGACTCCCACTTTTGTAAGTCAAGGTAAAAACCTGAATCAGTATGGTAGAAATAATTAAAATTTAATAATGTTGATCCCAATAGCCCATAATATATTTCCTAAGTCTATATGATTTTTAATTTGGTATTTTCAATATGTATCATTCAAAACTCTTTCCATCTGGAAACAATTATAGTTTTGTCACATTGGAGCAAAAAAAATAAAAATCATCAGTTAAGGAAATATATAAGAGTCACGCCATGCACACTCAACGAACATGACATGACATTGCATTTGTAAGGAAGTGTGAACAAAAGTAAACCTGGTGAAAGGGTCAGTTATAAAAATTGTAACTGTGAACTCCACTCACCCTGCAATGTTTCAAATTTGGGTGTCAAAAGCTAGGGCAGTATCACAATCAGATAGATTAGAGATTAGATAGATGACATAAGATTGCACAACATACTTGACATATAGAAATACTGCCAACCTAATATGGTACTAAAGAGTTAGGTTTTTGGTTCATTTTTGTTTATTTTAACTGACTATTATTAAAGAAAATAGCCATGATTTACATGTATCCCTTCAAGCCCACATGACCAGGGGTAATGGGGCTATTGTAATAAATCAATAGTGCTTAACAACGATTAAGTCCAGACATTATTACAAGAAGCAACAACGTCACTTATATTATCATGATTATTTCCAACCCATTACAAATATCAGGGCGTGGTCAAAATGAGCACAGCAACTTATTCCTGCAAAATGGGTTACAAGGGTTAAGGTGAATACAGGGGCAAGTGAGGGCAACATGCTGACAGAGTTGTCATGATCCCATCTGCAGCAGCAGCAGCAGCAGCAGCAGCAGCCCAGCCCTCCCATCTGAACGAAGAACACCATGACATCAAACCCGTGTGGTAGCCTCTCCCTGGCAAACAGGTTTGGTCATGGGTAATGTCACACAGTGTTTACACATCTCCATAAGGTTCAATATCTCACACGCAGGTAATGATAACACTATTATGGCCCCTGTTTAGCAGGCAATACAGTCAAGATAATCCCCCCTCAGCTAGGGGAAGTAACATATTTACTATGTAACAATCGTAACATACATAAGTATGCAATAACCCAGTTTGTCACTTGTCATAATCTCTGTGGCCGTTGTACAAATGCAGCGTGAACACAAAGTATTCATGGGCAGAGTGTATGTCAACACATCAGTCATGCAGGTGATCTGTAAATTCATGGGAAAGAGCCTAGAAACTCCCAAGTTTAACGTAGTACGGCAATGAAGATTGTAGTTTTACAACTGAGTAAGATATTTACCAAACTTTAAAACTAATCAAACATTTTCTACAACCCTATTTTTAATTTTCTTTGAAACTATTCCGTTAGTCCTGCACCATGACTGTGGAATTTATATTTTTTACGTGTTTTTTTTTACTAAAAGCCTTGTCAAGTCTAGATCAAATTAACCAAGTCTAGATTGCTTGATTCCACACAGTAGAAGAGGAAAGGTTCTTTTGAAAAAATATTTTTATGATTTTAAAGACATGTTTTCATTGACAAAGTGTTAGTCCACTATTCCGTAATTCTTTAACCATGTTAACCAATCACAAAAATGAAACTAAAAAAGAAATTAAGACAAATTATTTAAATGTGCTTGAAAAGTTTAATATTCCTTTGAGTTCCCTCATAATTACTGTCGTTGTTCATTATTCACAGAGATAATATTGTCAATATCTTTCATCAACATTGAATAAAGATCTAAATATGAAAAACTGGTACAACTGATAAAATCAGTCTGACCCCTTCTTGACCTCTGACCAGATAGAAACATACCAGAAAATATTCACCAGCAAACTATCTAATCTAACTGCTTGCAACGCAAAATCTTCCTTCATATAGTTTATAGCCAAACAGCATGTATAGTAACCAACATCAATATGCTATGGGTAGGACAACTATTGTTCCTGAGTTCCATTAATTACATCTCCTCCACAAGGGTTGGGTGATGGTTATCTTATCAAGAACTGGCGTTCTTCACTCTCAGAGTCAGCATGCCAGGCTTGCAGGCATCAATGTTATCAGGTGTTGATTATAAACATCTGAGTGGTCAGAGGTCACACACTGACCTGACCTGCGACTTAACCGATGCATGCCATCATCATCCTGTCTGTTTTACAAGGTAAAAACTCCATAGAAATTAGGATGAGATTATAGTTGCTTATAAATGATAAAATAATAAAAATGCATACATGAAAAACATTGAGAGGGGGAGGGGCACAGGGTGGAAGAGGAAGGGCAAGAGGGAAATAATACAAGGATTCATAAAATGAAATTTTCCGCCTAGTTTAACTTTTAACATTTCTCTTCAAATGGAGGAAAATAGATTACTAACAGCAATGACTGTTTTGGACCTGCAAAATTGTAAATTATTAGATGTAATGCATTTCAAGTTTTATTTCATGAGGAAATCTAAGCATGATCATTCATGAACATCCTCTTTCACAGGAACTAAACGTAATATAACTTCCTAATTACTCACAAAGGATCAACATGATTCACGATAACAGTGTCAACAATGTGCACAGTTTACTTTGTTCCATTTGATTAATTCATAAAAGTCGTTCATAAAGCCTAACACATCACAATTATCATGATTACAGGTTATTTTAATCTAATTGAAATCTTTGTTCCCATATTTATAGAACTTATTAAAGGTTCTATAATATATTTTCAAGGTTCAATATGAATAGCTAATGAACAACTTTCTGTCATGATTATTTTGTTTGTCAAGTTTGTTGGTTTGGACAGTGGCCAAATGGACCATTTTCAAGGTAATTCAATTTAAATATCTGGAATTATCCAAGGAAACTGAATATCACTGTACAACTAAGTATAAAATAGACTAGTTCAGACTAGTTCAGACTCATATAGTAAAGAAACTTTCCACATATAGTTTAGTTGTCCTGTTATCAAGTTGAATCCATCATTCTGTATAGGGCTATATCAGTGCTTCAGACTGACATGAGTACTTACAGTTCAAGTGACACATTTGAACATGATGGGCCAGTTATCAGAAAAGGGGGCAAAGTTGACTCTCCATTTTTTTAAAGTGAATTTTTAATGACCCTCTGGCAATCTGAAGCCAAAAGACTCGAACATTTTTGGCACTTACTGAAACATTAGCATGTAATACCCTGGAGTGTGTCTGCACCCCTTTTGAGTAGTGCGCTCTCACTGTAGCTATTATAACTCAAAAGTCAACAGTCAGCATAAACACCAGTGAAAAACCTTGTTAACAGTAGGTAGTATAAATAGGGATCGAACCAGACCAAACCACTAAACAATCTCAACAGTTTAGAAGTCACGATTACTTTCAAATAAAGTACAGCGCAGAATACCGGTACCTAACAGTATTCCATGAGATGTTTTTTAACATTCTACCTTGAATACACCCTGACACAACAACCACCAAAGGGGCTATTGTTGTGTTTCTAAGTTATCACTTTATGATTATGGCTTTACTGCCTTTCACTCCACATGAACAGAGGCTAGGAAGCATGAGACACAGATACTATATTGCCAGCAGGGACAACTCAACACTGATTTACAGGAGTCCTTGGGGGATGTTTGGTTGAAGGGGTGCTAGCTAGCTCATTACTCTGACACTGACAGAAATATGACATATCGGGGATTGACAGGACAATCTCTGAACAACAGGCCAAAATTAGACTGATGAGAATGTTGTGAATCTGAATTGTTAGATTATGTAAGACTCATCTGTAAGTGAAACCCAGTGAAACCCATCCCTTGTGCTGATGATCGTGATCACTTGTGAAGTTGGATCTGTAGTCTTGACATTATTGAGATAGCAAGATCAAGGAAATTTGATTAATCAATGTTAGAAATTGGCACTAGTCCTATAAACCTTGCCAAATTGCCAAATAGTTAAGGTGTTAGTAGGACTAGCAGAACACACACACACACACACACACACACACACACACACACACACACACACACACACACACACACACACACGATGAAGTTCCAGCTTCATGTTCATTTAGTTCTACATATGGTAATATACAACCACAGTGAGCACTCTACACAATGCAGGGACATCACCACATCATAACAGAGGTTAGCATGACAATCACACACGGAGGAGGCCATAGCAATAGGCTAGGATTCCATGTGTGGTATGAAAATTGTTGTGGTATTCGAGTGGGAGGGTTGTTATTTCACAAATATTAATCTATTAAGGTTGCCTTGGCTGGCAGGAAATATGATGCATGGATATTTTCAATCTAGGTCACAATGACCTGTCCGACTGTGAGTCAGTGTGAAATACAGGTTTGGGTCTCCGTCCATGATGGCGGGCAAGCAACAGCACTACCTTTTCGTTGCTCAATTTTTGAGCGGCTTCCAATATCTGCCTTGATTTCAGTCTATTATCCTGTGGATACTTTCATATTGTGGAAGATTCATTGAAGGCTAATTATTCACTATAAAGCAAATTCATATTCATGTCTAGAGATTAATTTCCATTTTCACAACTCAAAAAAACCTGATCTGCTTCAATTGCCATTTCTACCTAATGGTAAAACGTTATACCACTATTACAACTGCCACCTAATACCAAACTGTTTGATAGGCATTACTTAGAAGTTGACGGATGACAAGGTAGACACAATTTTATGGATAACAACTTCTTTAATACTGTAAAAAGAGACGTTTGGGTATAGATCTTTTGTTGCTTGACAATGGAATAAGGATCTATACTGAAACGTCGCTTTTTACAGTATTAAAGAAGTTGTTATCCATAAAATTGTGTCTACCTTGTCACCTAAAACCAGTGTGAATAAAGTGTCAAGTAAAGATGTAAACAAACAGGATCTTGGGCACACTTGGTATTCTCATGTATGCCACAAATATTTTGAAGACGGATGTAGGTCTAGGGACACTGTCTCACCTGAGCGACTTAGTGATTGTGCTCTCACACACAGCCCATTACTCTTTGAAGGGATAGACAAGTCACACCACATTCCTCAAAATGGCAAGAATGTCTAATTAAATACAGGCTGATTGGGAGTAGTCAGCCTGTTGTAGGTTTAAGTACATACATGTATATATAGCTACAGGTGAACTCTCATATTCTGTCCCTTTGTGGAGCTGTCACCGTTCTTCCAACAAACAGCTGAAACAAGCACTCCTAGATGGGAGCAACTGTAGAGAAATATTTGCTCATTTTGTGCTTACTAGGCAGACCAAGACATGACTGCTTTCACTGCACATTTCTGAAGATGCTATGTTCATAATGATTCCAGTAATTTTTCTTCTTAGTTTTTCATTGTGTTTAATTAACCAAAATTTATTCAGATTGTTTTTCATCCTATAATTATTTGAATGGACGTCTTTGAGTGTATTTCACAATCTTGTTATGTATACTTCTATCTTGACATTTCGATTTTCAACTTGAAGTTGTAAATTGACACTGAATCAATTTGCAATTACAATTAATGATTACTCTTTTAGGCATGTTAGGATGTTAATATTTAAGTTATTTATCTTAATATGCTTCTACATGTTATATGATCTGTGAATTCTTTTATATTTTGCATCAACAAGTTTACTCACTTCTGATGGTACAAAAACATTTAATTTTCAAATCAACTCTTGACATCACATGCTTGATAACTCATGTTAGTAGGTGTGTACCAATAATGTTTGGGTTCATTTCACTGGCCCAAATTCGGCAACAGCAACGTTAGAAATTGGCACTAGTCCTATAGTCCTTGCCAAAATGCCCAATAGTTAAGGCATCATAAGAACTACCGTATATGACCGCGGATAAGCCGACCCCGTAGATAAGCCGAGGTGTTAACTTGACCATTGAAATACAAAAGAAAATGATATGATCCGCAGATAAGCCGAACCATGAATTGAAAGGCAAAAAACACTGCGAAGTCGGACTGCAAGACATGTGCCGGTAATCGCAGATATTCAAAAATATAAGATGAAAAACATTGTAATTATATTGAAAAAGTCATTAGTCGGTAGTAGAAATTTGCCCTTTTAAGGGCTTTGCTATAGTATATGTTATCATTATATTAGGACAAGTGGACGAATGTCTGATAGCAAGTGTTAGTTTCTACTCCCGCTACAGGTAACATGACATGAACATATAATTCTGAACACACTGTATTCGACATAATAATCCCCCTGGGAACTCTCAAAATTAGAAATAGGGTTGAAAGATCATACATTTCGTGGTTTATGCTGACAGCCTGAAATGCTTATATACGACAGATAAATTTTTTCAGAATTTAATTTCCCATAATTAAGGATGCATATAACACACATATTATACACGAATAAATAAGCCTTGTGTACATTGATCAATCGGAAGGGGTGCTAATTGTAATTGTTCACTAGCCAATATATTAGCAAATATCGCCATGGGCACTTATTAGAGCGGGGGCGTTTATTACGTTGAATACGGTATATGGACTGATAATCCTGATAATAGTTCAGATTACTAGGCTGAATTTCCTTTTACTAGACATGGGCTTCCTAAAGCTGAAATCAACTTTTAAGCACAGTTATTCCAATGTGTCTAAAATAGATTAGTGAGGTGACTGTCATGGTACAATCCTCCCCTTGAACATGTCATGCTTGTTGAAGACCCTCTCCTGACTGTGTCATGCTACTCTCAATTCTAATCTGGCACCCACCACATAACGCAGCAATAACACAACAGCTCTTCCACAACACATCAGTCTGATCACGATCATGACAGCAGTGTTCATAGTATCACAGCTGGATTGTGTCGCAAGCATACTGTATATTTGATTAACCTTTTCAAATAGCATGTGTGTCTATCTCATTAAATGGACCCCTAAAGTACATGAACAAAACAACTGAGTTACTTTATGCATTAGTCTGGAGTAGAATGGCAGACAGCAGTGGACTTTCTGCAAATCCTCTAACCACCATGACCAACATGCACTTGTTTAATGTCATGATGACCTAATCCCACAGTGCCATGTTAGTATGATGTCTCTTGTATTAATTACAAAGAATCATTAATATCATGAACATGATGAAGACACAATGCCATTTAGAAAGTGGTCACATTTAACAAATGTTATATTTGGGATAACACTTTCTTAGTATAGTACAGATTCTGGTACTCTTTTGGGTACTGTGCCAATTTACACTTGTCAGAGGGGTACACAAAGTATGTGATCTAGACTTCCAGTTGTTCGGACTTTCATTTTTGTTGAAGCCTCGGTGGCTGAGTGGGTTAGATCACTGACTTTGCTGGCAATTAGGTGCCTCACTCTGGCGGTGTGGGTTCGAATCCCAGACGGGACACAGTTCCAGAATCTCAGTACTTTACCAAGAAAGTGTTATCCCAAATATAACATTTGTTATCATTAATATCTATGTCAAAAGTTAATAAAACATCAGTTTTTGGCCATGTCTTCAAACCATGACTTACACCTGACCACAAACCAGTAGTTACTACAAAATTTAGGGTTCAAAATTAATGTTAGTTTGCTCGTCCAAAAACAGTAAAATACATATGTGAAGGACTAATGACATATCCTGATGGACTACCATGGTTTTCACATGAATATTGGGACAATTCTTTGAATATGTTATACTACCATAATCATGCTAATGTGTTTAGTCTTATAACCAAACCACTTCTAATTTAACATATCAATCCCACAAACTCAAGATTTGCAGTCCTCGAAACAAAACTGTGATGTTGGGAGTTGCTCATATATTACATTTGGTTAAAAAAAGGGACAGTCATAAGTGGAATTACCCTCAGCAGTATACTGACTCTGAGCCAAGCAGTCCTTGTCTGAGCAGGTGATCCATGTTAAACTACAGCATGGTATCTCAGTGGGCTAGCACTAAAAAGCTGGCATTAGTTCGGACTGCTACAAGCACACACACATCGCTTTATATGTGTAATAACTTTGAACTGTTGAATGTGTCGGTAACTACATTTCACCTCACCTTAGCTCCACTTTACTGGTGCTGTTATTTGTGAAATAGAAGTCACCCCTAAAAAGCCACAACTAATATATTATAATAAAATATTATTTCAAATCATATATTACACATTACTAGTACATTTTTTTGTATTAACTGTTTCGTTATAAGATCTTATCAATTACTCATTCATTGAATGACGTGATGCATTAAGTATAGATGAAAAGTCACAATGTACCATGTAACGAGAGCAGATTACATTAAGTCTGTACTCATAGATATTCAACATGCTTCCGTGTGAATGAGGAACTTTCAACAATTACTAGTGCATAAATAATGCCATTGATGAAATGACAAACATTCAAATAAAATTGACACTGTCATGACTTTCCTCCAAAAAAGAAAAGAAATTATTATTTACTCAACAAACATGACAAATGTTATCCACAAATGGATATACTAAGATGTTAATTTGATCACAGAAATGACATATTTATTAGGTTTGGGGGAAAAACTTCTTCAATTGCATGGCCAAGAACAGAAAAGGACCAACAGAGTATGAAAATGACTATTGTATTTATACCGTTCACATCAATAAATAAATACAATCTGAAACTACAGCATGAAAGAACACTACACTGCTACGAGCCGGCCAACATGTTACAAGACAAAATGCTGAATCAACACAGGCTGTATTGGACACTATCAAACGTGGCACATGCTGGCATCAACAGGTGTTGATCATACACCCACAAGTTATGTTTAGCAAAGAGATCATGATAAGAAAGTCTATCATAATCAAAGCAACAGCAATTTTCAGCAGGAATCACATAATGTTAAACATAAACATTAATCTTTATAATCTTAAGTCTCATAAGTGTGTTGTCACAAGACTGTTCATAGTAACTCTGGAATGTTAGGAGTCAAGATAGATCTATTTATCTCACATATTATTTCCCATTTTCAATACAAATAGTTCTTGCCATGTCATCATACATGTATAGTACTCAAAACCCGCTATTTTCACATGACTAAAGTTAATCTGCCATGGTTATTGCAACACACAGCCTTCGAACTGTGGTCTGGTTTTGTAGTATGCTGGACAGTTCATCACAACCTACAGAAAGTAGTAACACTAGCATATTGAATATTCATAAAATACCACTTCAATCTTGATGGAAGAATATTTATCGTCATTTTTCCTATTCTTCAATATATCAAATACTTCAGTGCATTTGTTACAATAATAACATTTCCAATTACTTACTAAGCAACACTTGTTTCAGATTTGTCCTTTTACACTGTTGACAAAATATTACCATTACAGCCAATTACTGCTTCCCGTATCATTTCAAATGTTTAAGAAGTTTCTAGTTGTAGGTCACGACTGCAGAACTCTGTGGTGATTATCGATCAAAAATGGTCCCCAGTACCTGACCTCTGTTCTATTCATTTGCAGAAAAAGTCTGTTGATCACAGATTGGCAACATGCAATCAATCAGAATAGTGCTCAGAAAATTATGTGTTTCTACTTGTAACTTTGTACTCTAGTACATTTACTTGGCAGTAAGATAATCCATTGCTAAATAAAACTACCTGTGAGGTGCAATTGATTTTTTGCTTAAATAATAATGATGTTTAAAGTTAAACATAAATGTACAGGGCTTCTTAACCCTAACATTACTTAACAGACTTACGAGGACCCTAAATTAAAAAGGACACCTAGTATGATATGAAACAATTAGTCAAATGAGTGAGTGAGTGAGTTGGGGTTAAACTATAACGCTGCTTTTAACAGTATTCTAGTCATATAACGGCGTGTGATGCAGGTCTCAGACGTTTACCACTTCGGTGAAACATATGAACACGGGTATGGTGCTGACAAACCTAGAAACATAATTGGGGCTAACTGGGATTTGAAACCACAATCATCGGTTTCTGGCATGCCTAAGGGACACAACTCTGCACAGCGAATTGCGGCGCCTTAGACGACTGGGCCACCCGTGCCCCCTTAGCCAAATGAATAAAATACCAATTATCATTCAATCACAAGTTTGCCTGAGTTCATATTTTGGTTGCATGTCTTTAAAAGGGGTAATGTTCCCTGTTATCATGATAATGTACTACTAATGCAATCTCTGTACAATACTATGAGTTCCTAACAATACTTGTATATGTCTCGTCTCAGACCAGTAATCACCACTTTTTCCATGTTATTTCTGAAATATTCTGTGTACAATGTTGACTGTGCCAATAACTTTGATTTTTGTGAAGTTATGAGCAAATACAAGTATTTGTCTGTGGAAAAAGTTTCTGTTGATTTCTGTAATAATGCGATGATAGGGAATCAAAACAGTTGAGATAGAGGTTTCCTGTCAAACAAACTGTACCTGTTATCGCCTTCGTCTAAAAAGCAAATACCATGTGCACCGCATCAGTTATACAAATTACATTTTCTATTTTCCCTGGTATCGCACTCAATTTTATATTCATTACAGTAAGAAATGCTTTTATCAATTTGTCATTGGCAAAGTGACGAAAACGAATATTCACCAAATTTGATTTACACATGCTTATACTTACCACTATAAGTGGACTTCTCGACACGTTCAGGGTAATGCATTCTTTAAAACTAGCTCAATTAGGTATTAGAATTGTATCTTGTGGAAGAAATGACAGACAGGTAGTAAGCTATGACAGGACTGAATGTGCATCATTGTGTTGTTGGATTTATGTTTACGCATCAGAGCTCCAGATAAGCTTTTGGTGTTGTGGGTATTTTACCCATGCATTTTAAAATCATTGGGTATCAGTAATTCTATCTGCGTATTCAAATTTCTGTTACCCACTAGTTTTTACACATCTGGGTATTTAAGTTAAATATTTAAAAACACTATTCATCTAGTCCCTGCAATCTGGTGTCGTGTGGGTTCGAGAGCTTTATAGGACTCAAAAATACCACGATACTTCCACAAGAAAGTGTGATGGCAAATGATCATGATGTAACTGTCATCATGGAGTTTGGCAAGGTTGACGGAATGCCCGTTATAATTTCAAAATAAGTTGCTGATTTGCTAATTGAATACGCAGGGTTACTTCACAATGTTTTGATGATACGCACAAGTACCTGTAATGTTCGTTGCGTATTTGATACGCATAGATTATATTTCACTGTGTATTTCTGCATTTCTGATGCGTATTTCACGCAGATATGCAGCTTATCTGGAGCTCTGTGCATGAATAAGTCATGTGACACATAAAGGATCATAAGTGCTAGTAGAATGTTTGGGGGCTTTGCTATATGTTATCACTACTCGAGCTAGCAGATCTACTACTAGTACTAGTAGACATTCTTGGTTAATTTCTATCCTTGCTTAATGGTTAGGGTGGCCAGTTACTTGGTTGATGGCTTGTCAGTGTACCCCAACAGCATGGATTGTTGCTTACAATATCAATCACTGGATTGTCTGCTCCAGACTTGATTATTTACAGGCTGTCGTCATATAGCTGGAATATCGCCGAGTTTGGCATCAAATAACACACACCAAGGATTAATTCTACTTTACTAGTCGATTTGTAAACGACAGGATAATTTCTCTAGTGAAGTATTTGGGGAATGTTGAAACAATGAATACAATACAAGAAACACAGTTCTGTGGACCTATTCTACCTTAACTTGGGACTTTAAATTACTCTCTCTCTCTACTCTAAGGATCTCAAAGAACCAAGTCTATTAAAATGCCTTTTTAATACCCGTGATGGCAATCTCTCATATCTCTGTTGACCCACAAAACAAAGCTGAAGGAATATTTCGAAAATAGGAAATGTAGTTTGCAATGGCAAAGCCCTACTACCTATCCCCAATATGCCATCAGTCAGATTGCAAATATAGAATGGAATATGCTTTACTATCAATGACAATATGGCAGCATCTCAGACGAGAAACTACATCTCAGGTTCTAGAAGTTATGAAAGCCTGATTGAGATTCATTATATTACCTGCAGCAAGAACACCTCCTTTGGCTCGAGCAGACTTGACCTCAGATTCAGCCATAACAGCTCTTGTGTGCTGTATCTCAACCATGGTCTCGGTGCGTTTCTCCACATGAATGATGCGTTCCTTCTCCAAACGCTCAGCCTCACGTGCTTTCTCTTGCTTCTTGCTCGCCTTGCTCTGCTGCTCTGGGTGCTGTTTATCTTTCCCTCGATGTTGCTCATGGTGGAGCTCCACCTCATCCTTAGGTGCCATGTCCTTGTGATACAGTTCCTTGGTCTGCTTGCCATCAGTCACAAGTGGCTTTTCTTCCTTGTTCACCAGAATGGATTTTGCCTTTTTGTTTTTTGACTTTTTGGTATTCAGCGCTACAGTTTCAACTGGTTCAATAATTTCAGGGTCAATTTCAAGATTGACCATTTTGTGATCTCTTTGTACATCAGTTTCTTGCACTGGTGTTGGCTTGTCAGGCTTTTCTTTTGTTTTTTCTTTGCCTTTACGGTATTTTTTCTTATGTTCCTTCTCAGCTTTTTTCTCACTCTTCTGTTTTTCTCTCTCCTCTTCCTGTCTTCTACGCTGTTCCTCAAGAACCTCCTCAAAAGTTTTCTCCTTCATAGTAAAGGCAGATATCAAATAAATTAGAATTGCAGAAATAACAAATGCTGCAACACCGATGAGAAGAGTTTGGGGATCCATGATGCTGATCTATGACTTGTGTTCAAGAATAACAATGTTAAAGTTTTTTTGAAAAATGCCTTCTGATGAGTGAACTCAAATCTACTTGTAAGCAAGTGTGAATATTGGCCACGCCCCTTACTTCAGGACTGGACCCACTTTGGGACACTTGCTCACCGACAATCCTACCGATATGGCTAATATATGTCACATAAGCTTCAAGATCTTAGTCCAGGGACAATTCTATGTCAAGTCTCCATCAGAAACCGGCTTCCTGTTGACAGAAATAAAAGACACGAGTTAAGATGCAAGTCCACGTAAGCACACGATTTTTCGAAGAAACCGGCCGGTGAAAGATCTGACATCGGCTCTATAATTTCTTATACTTATTTAATTCTGCACGTGTCAGCGTTTAAAATATTATTGAAATATGTGACCTACCACGCGTGTCAATTATTTTTCCTCTTCATTTACACGAATGTCAACGTGGAAAATACGGTAGCCCATCCGTCTGCTGACCTTACACTAGTTGGCAAACAACATGAACAATAGCAAGTCGGAATACAGCCCAACCACGAATGTAACACGGGCTGCGATTGGTTGATATTTATCATGGCGAGTCGATCTTTTGTTTCTCCTCCCTGCCACGTCAGTTCATAATTTTGCAGAAAATTACATCTAGGGGAGAAAGAGCATCCACACAACGTCAAACTACCTTCACATAGGTCAATGTTTAATCTGATATTCAATGGAAAAATACACCAACGTCGTTTATTTCTTTGCACTTCATTTCATGCTTTCACTGCTCCCAATGGCCGGGCGCATGTTCGCCACGGGGGACAGCCATTCACAGAAGCCGGAGAGAGCACTGCCTTGGCAGATACCACTCTCCTGACAGCAAATATCTAATCATACAGAAAATGCTATGTATCAGATTGACGTATTCAAAAGTTTATACCGCAGTTAATTTACAACAATAGATGTTGACACATTCTCTTGTTATTTCATAATGAACATGTCAATAAAATGTCACAGGGAAAATGTAATTAATTTCGTTTCAGTGATTATAAGCCATATAGGATATGTAACCAGCCTCTTGCAACGCCGGTATTATTGTTTATGAACAAATACATTAGGCTCACCGAAGCGCGTTGAATCAGTGCGGTTATCTGTATCTGTTTCAAGCGCCATCGTTTATTTGAAGCTAAAATACTATGCCGTCCTACGAACATTTCTCTTGTAACAATTTACAGTGGCAGCTATACATCCCCATTGAATTTAGAAACGATTATCTTTCCCCGGAATACTAAACCCATTCATTCGAACTGATATAATCGTGACTTGGTTTGTTGATGATAAACAATAATAAATATATTTACAACTTATGTATTCCATAAATTAAGGAATGAGATAAGGCATGATAAACTATAATAGGCAAATGGGTGTACAATTTATTAATAGTAGTCCTCATAAAGACCTCAGTCGGACGCATGCTTCATAGATACATGTAGCTCAGCTAGCTGCTGGGTCCGCTCAACGTCATCAAAGAAATAAAACAAATACACGTGCTGTAAATAAAGCGTAAGCTTTGTCCCTATTCACCGATATTTGTTAAATTTGAAATTCGGAGAATCATGAGTCAGCTAGAATATGCACTGATATTCAAATGAAAGAGAAAACGGTGGACACATTCACCGTGAGACTCAGATTTGGGGTTGATCTGGCTTCAAAGTTTTTTGTTTTTTTGTTTAACGCCGCACTCAGCAATATTCCAGCTATATGACGGCAGTCTGTAAATAATCGAGTCTGGACAGACAATCCAGTGATTGAAATCATGAGCATCTAACATATGTTAACCACACAATACAGGCTAACATATAGTCTATGAAATCTTTAATTACACTATTCATTTCTCTCTAAAAATATTTCCTAATGCTGATTTCGTAATGGAATAGAGCTGGCTTTTATGTAATATGGTTTTGTTTTCATTAAATACTTATATTCCGCCCTGGTGCAGGACTAACCACGGGCCTAAAGGTCTATTTTACAATGATAATGAAGAACATTGTATCAAGGGTTGCGAAATCCGTTTTATGAGCAGAAACGCGAGCACTTGCACACACACGCACATACGCATTCACCCACACACCATTTGAGTACAGTATTGAGTATAATATGGACCTTTCGAACCAGTTTTAACGGACAAGTTGTTAATCTCCATGCCTCCAGGTGGCACCAGTCGCCTGCAAACAACAGGATACATATTACAAAGATTATAATCATTGCATCTGTGTCCAACCCAACGCGACATAAAAACACTATACTGATAATCAAACGCTATCAAGTGCTTTGCATATTTGACGCCACGGGTGAGGGCATGAAAGGTATTTTACTAGAGCTTCGTTCAATGGTAATGCGTCATCAGTGGATTGTGATACTCGGATCTACAAAATTAGAATATTAATAGTATCTGATTAGATAGGACCGACCCGTGAGATTACAAGCATGTATATATTGAATTCCGTTGTCTCAAAGTGTTCGAAAAGACAGCGTTCATTGTATGTTCTGTGTTGAATTACAGGTCACATGTACTGCCGTATCTTTCCCATGACCCAGCATACAGCCATGCACGTACTGTTACATGACTGTCTACATTGGGTCAAATTCGTCAGCAGATGTGGTGGATCTCAGACGTTTATCACTTTTTGTGAAACCCACAAGCACGGGTATGGTACTGACAAACCTAGAAACATAATCGGGGCGAACTGGGATTCGAACCCACAATCATAGGTTTCCGGCGTGCCCAAGGTACACGACTCTGAAAAGCGAATTGCAGTGCCTGAGACGAACTATATTTGCCACGTGTGTTGTAAATAGAGACTGCTATACGTATATATCCCACGTGTTTTGTAAGTAGTGATTAAAATACGTTTATATTCCACGTGTGTTTTAAATAGTGTATGAAATACGTATATGTCCCACGTGTGTTGCAAATGTGTATGAAATACGTATATATCCCACACGTGTTGTAAATAGTGTATGAAATATGGCTCTATCCCACGTGTGTTGCAGATGTGTATGGAATACGTATATATCCCACGTGTGTTGTAAACAGTGTATGGAATATGTATATATCCCATGTGTGATGCAGATGTGTATGGAATACGTATTTATACCACGTGTGTTGTAAATAGTGTATGAACTACGTATATATCCCACGTGTGTTGCAGATGTGTATGGAATACGTATATGTCCCACGCGTGTTGTAAACACTGTATGTAATACGTATATATATCCCACGTGTGTTGTAAATAGTGTATTAAATATGTCTATATCCAACTTGTATGGCAAATAGTGTATGAAATACGTATATATCCCACGTGTGTTGCAAATGTGTATGAAATACGTATATATCCCACACATGTTGTAAATAGTGTATGAAATATGTATCTATCCCACGTGTGTTGTAAATAATGTATGTAATACGTATGTATCCCAATTGTGTGGTAAATTGTGTATGAAATATGTATCTACCCCACGTGTGTTGCAGATGTGTATGGAATACGTATATATCCCACGGGTGTTGTAAACAGTGTATGTAATACGTATATATCCCACGTGTGTTGCAGATGTGTATGGAATACGTATTTATACCACGTGTGTTGTAAATAGTGTATGAACTACGTATATATCCCACGTGTGTTGCAGATGTGTATGGAATACGTATATGTCCCACGCGTGTTGTAAACACTGTATGTAATACGTATATATATCCCACGTGTGTTGTAAATAGTGTATTAAATATGTCTATATCCAACTTGTATGGCAAATAGTGTATGAAATACGTATATATCCCACGTGTGTTATAAATAGTGTATGAAATATGTCTATATCCCACGTGTGGTGTAAATAGTGTATGAAATATGTATCTATCCCATATATGTTGCAGATGTGTATGGAATACGTATATATTTCACGTGTGTTGCAAGTAGAGAATGAGATATGTGTATGTCCCATCTGTAGTTTAAATTGTGACTGAAACATGTATGATGTAAATGGTATCTTAAATGGAATCTGGTTGCTGCAATGGCAAATACAAATGCAATATGATATCGTAGATCGATGCTCACTCTGGATTTTCTGTTTCAGACTTGTTGGCTGTACAATATGATAAGTCCATGGATGTTCAGCAATTATATCCTAATAACCGCCAAGTCTAGATAAACAGATAGTAAGGACGCGAGTCGTTTATAGGGACAGCTTGTTCTTATTATTTATATACTATAGGAATTATGGTTTAAACTGATAATCATGTCTTAGAGTTGGTGTCTAACGTGTCCAGAGCTGGTATAGTCTTGATATATAAATTGTACTATTTACAATGTATAGCCATGTTCCGCACTGTTGACAAAAATGGCATTGTCGTGCTACACTCTAGTGATATTGACATGAATTGTGTAATTGTGCTACACCCAAGTGAGGTTCAATAGAGAGATATACCCATGATATAAACTGCAGGGCAAATGTAATTACTCGTATGCACATGTTTGATGGTGGCTACAAATGACACGGGCAAGAAATGGTTATGCGACGGTGATGTATTTAGTTGTATTTAGTCCCTGGGTTTTGCAGTTTTTCGACGACTGTTTTCGGCATAGTAACGTTTTGATAAGGTTTCCAATTTTCGAGACTTTCTAGGGGATTGTAAAGAAGAGAAAAGCACAGGAATCCATAGCTATACACAAATAAAACTATATATAAGTGGGTTATGAAAAAGGATATTTGTATCTATGTACAGCAACGAAGTTTTTGTCGGAAGGGTCATGTTACAGCTGTTGGCAATGTGTAGCCATGATAACCCAGTCGAAGGAAGTCACAGCTTTGAGGCACCAGCTGGTGACAAGGAAGGCATGCTGCACTATGTCTGGCTGCAGGACACACACGAGTCCCATCCAAACATGCATTCTCTAGGACAAGATGGCGGCGATGACGACGTCCCAGCAAAAGTAGACGCTTACCTATAACTATGTTTTCATTCCGATTCACATACGACAGAAAATATTCGCTTTCTGTGTATTCTACTAAATAGGAAAATTACCGACACCTTGTGCATTACCAATTTTAAAAAAACCCAGCTATTTTGTTTTGAGTTTGTTATTATTCATAATGGCCCGGAATTGAAAGTGAAACGTCCGAGGTATCAAATGCTCCCAAACAACAATCCAGTCTGCATCTTTCCAAAATGTTGTAGAGCGCTTGTAATCATTCTTACTCCTTAGCATCGTATCTTGTTTTGTTTTTTATCAACGCGCTCATCTTAACCAGGTGGCTAAGGCAAAATAATAAAAAATATAATATTTTTCGGGCACAATTTTCTTAAAAGTAAGAAGGGAGGGAGGGGAGAATTTTAAAATAGGTTTTGTTGAAGAACAGAAATGATGAGGACTATATTTTCCCCAACAAGAATACCAAAATCATAGGTGCACGCATTGAACTCCGGTCTTAATACAATGTCAGTTGTAAAGATATTTGAACGATTGTCATTAATGAATTCTGATTCCATTTGCCGTAGAGCGTATCATATATCAACCATATGCTTCAAGATAGGAGAGATAATACAATTCAACAGGCATCAGACGTGGAGGTATGACGCCATGTCCACGATACAAGCTGAATCTGGGAATGCAGGCAGCTTAACGTTATGTTCCGGTAGACTAAGCTGACAGTCGTCAGTGTAATATCGACAGTGATGTTGACGTAATACCTATACCATTGTTGACGTGATGTGTAATACATGTATCAGCGTCGTCTTCTCTTCTTCTTAGGATTCAGACACCAAATCACACCAGACACTACAGCTTATTATCAAGATTACATATATAATTGTAAATAAGTGGATACATCTTCCCGAGGCAAGGGAGTTCACTGACTATAAGAGACCGGAAACTGGACTTTTAAAGTCAGTTTAACGCCCTTGCTTAGGGAAGATGGTGGAGCGATTGTGGGTTCGAATCCTACCGGCACCATAGTGGGCTTTCCCCTACCTAACACACAACTGACACGCAATAATATGACTGAAATAATGGGGAAAGCATAAACAGCATTCACTTATCGAGGTGCCACCATGCGACCGTTACCCTACAAACACTTCTATAGGATATACGGCAAAGTCCGGTTCCTCCGGGGGGTACGACTACCAGATACTGACATTTTTCTACTAAAAATCCTGTTTAACAAATGATGAGCATGTTGTTAGTTAATCATATAAATGCTTTCCAATCGTTCGGAGATTAGGGTTTCCGGATTCACGGTGTCCGGTCTACACGAGGTTTCACTGTGTGTACAGTCACCGGTAGACTAATATTTAGACCCAGAAATAAAGTTGTCTTGTTTAAAAATATATGTCTACAATATATGAAATAAAATCCATATGGAGCCCAGAATAATGCTTAGTTTTACAGCTGAAGCAATATAGACTTGCCAAATCCTTTTAGAGTTAGATTTATTTCTTATTTATCCTCCAGTCACCAGGTCAAATAAGTAAAATTTTGACAAATAATATGGAATCCTTTATTGTTCACTTACGAATAAATACATAAGGATTAAAGGATAATACAACGAAATAGCGGTTACATAGTGTTTGCGAAGTTTCGCTTGTCAAGTAAGAAACTGTTAGATGGGACTTCCACACTGCTGTCAATGAACACATGGCCACACAGAGCAAGACATTGTCCTAATGTGTACATATTCAAAAGAACAGTCAGTCGCTGGACAAGTCGATTTGTCCTTGTCGCGACAAGACCAGTTGTGACAGAGAGTGTCGACATTCATGTAGCAATACATTCATGTAGCATTGCATGCTTGACAATATAATCCCCTGCTAAAGCCCCGGTGTCTATTTGTTCTCTTCATACGTCACCTGACTTGACCAAACTTGCTGACTGAATATATTTTATTGGTGCTTCTACAACTGTGGATTCGCGGGAAACATGTTCTTTGAGGCAACACAAGTGAATGTATACAAGCGGTATCCAACAAATACTGAATTTCCTTCGCTAGACCATTGTGGTATATAAGTTATATTAGAGAGACGTGTGTTGTAAGGATAACACAATACACTGGGTTATTTACAGCATGAAAGAAGTACCTTACCTCCCTTGTGTATAAGAAACAGCTTCCAGGCATTCCGTTGTTATAGCCCACACACCCACCCACACCCACCTACCTACCTACCTACCTACCTACAATTTTCGGTTTTAACCTGGTGTTTACGGTAACGTACGTGTTTGGTGACGTAATGTGAACTGTGTTGCTTGGACTGCGCATGCATTGAACAGAAGCTCGTGAAACATTTTGATAACCTGAGATATCCAGTCAAATACCGTTAATCCGACATTGTTGGTTGCAAATGATTATGTCGGATTAACTAGTATGTCGGATAAACGAAATTAGGTAGTATCAACGTTTGAGATCGAAAATCGGACAACTACACGATAGATAATGATTCAAACACGTTGTAATAAAACAAAAGGAAAAAGTAAATATATATGTTGTTATGTTATATTGTTAGCGGAATATGTTTTCTAATCATGCAACCTCTAAAGTTTAACACAAAATTACTGTTACGAACTGTATGACGTGACCTGTAATAGGATGTCCTCAGCGGTTGCGAGAACTTGTATCCGATTTTAATGAGATTGTGGTAATCTAGGCATGTGAATAATCCTGTTTTGTTTATTTAAAGCTTATTTATTGTTAAGCAAGTTTATCTCTGTAGCCGTTGAAATATGCAGATACTCGACGACTGGTTTCGCATCAAAACACCGGGCATATAGACAAAATGAGTATTAGGAACTTGACATTTTAGGAGTGGTAGATCGTTGAGAATTTTTTTTTATACAGTTGTAATATATTGTGGTCGCCACAATATATTACAACTATATAAAAAAAAACTGTTTTGTTTGATCAAATAATAACTCTGTACATAGGATTGTACGTTAAGGACTCTTCATTATATTTTTCCATTATTGGGGGGTGGGGACATGAAAAGATATCCCCCCGCCCTCTCCCAAATAATAAGCGTACAGTCGATACATTTTTAGTCTTTATTGTATAAAAATGTGACGTGATGCGTGCACTATGTGACATGGCGTTATACTGGGTCGTGACGGCCTGACACACGACGGGACAGATTTATAGTTATCCCAGAAAAACTCTTTAACATTTATAGATACACAACTACACGTATAATGAGCCACATGCATAAGGGAAGCGGTGTTTGTCGATGTTATATGATGCATGCGACAGTTAGTCATATGGTATGTAGAACATACTACTTGTACACTTCCTTTCCCATGTCAACGCCATATTTAATATTGTTGATAGTATTTCAACAAGCATATGTTCTATGAATCTTTTAAATCCTTCGTCAGATAGCTAGATAATTGCGGAGTGCGGCGTTAAAAAGCAAACAATACAAACAGAAATACAGATTTAATATACAAATTACTATTGATCATATAGATATACCGCATGACCACATACACATATTATTCGAAGGATTCTGTATCGTATTCTTTGTTATACATGTATGGCATGACTTTGATGTCCACATACACTCAGCATGGCTGCCCAGTGTTCAGTGTTTGGAGTCGTACAACACCTGTTTGCGGTGGCTACATTTACAGTTACATATATGGATCAGCTGGAACACACCTGGCACCTGACGTGTGAACGCTGCACGCCTTACAACACTGTCGTAAACAGGTTGGGCAGTGGTAGACATGTGTCAATCATTACAGTGGCCATGCAATATGTGTGACAGCACAAAGGGACCTCCCGCAATAAGTGTAACAGTACAAAGAGACCTCCTTCAGTAGGTGTAACAGTATAAAGGGACCTCCTGCAGTAGGTGTAACAGTACAAAGGGATCCCCTGCAGTAGGCGTAACAGTATAAAGGGACCTCCTGCAATAGGTGTAACAGTACAAAGGGACCTCCTGCAATAGGTGTAACAGTACAAAGGGGCCTCCTGCAATAGGTGTAACAGTACAAAGTGACCTCTTTTAATAAAGCCATCTATAGATATGTCAATGAGACATCGATAGTAAATCGTCCAATACCTACCGTTCTATATAAATATATAAATAGACATATAAGACAAAGTGCGGTAACATATATAAAGCAACTGACATATAAAACATAACTTGGAGATATAATTGCAAGTATAAATAACAAATCTATAGAAGGAAGGTTGGAACGATGAAGTCAAAGATAATCACGTCTGTGTGAATTAGGGAGTTAATAAACTGCCGGGCAAAAGAAAGTGTACGCTAAAACTGGATTTGACCAAAATATTACAAACGTTTCCACAGCGTGACTATATAGACTGAAAACAGTGGCCGAAACACAGCAAACTAAGGTCCAAAACACTGTTTTGATCCCGTATCAAATACATCACTATCAAATAACCTTTTCTTGTTTGTTTCATTTTTAGCTAAAATCAAACATGGGGTAGTCTGTCATACAGTCCCTGATACAAATATATATCCAATACAGCCCAGGCAAGTCTATAATGTTTGGCAAGTCTAGATTAGAAAGTCTCTGGGCCCTTTTTTATTATATTTGTATTAAGAAAATTTAACAACTGTTTTTCTGTAACATAATTATGTTCATGAGACTAGATGTTAGTCTAAAGTTCTAAACATGGGTGTTCACTTTCTTTAGCCCTGCACTTTAGTTCACGCCGCATCAGCAACATTGCCGCCATATGTCCAGCTACAAAACCTCGAAATGCCGAGTCGACTGTACATAAAGGAATGTTCATTTGTTGCGGGAATGTGGTGCGCAAATAGAAACCCCATCAAGCCATGCATATATTCATGGACATCCCATAGCTCTACACTGCTATGTTGTGAGCCAGTGATGTGTTAGTCAGCAACCATATATACCTATAGCTCATGAAGCAGTGAGTAATCCTGCTTAGACCAGACAACCCAGCTGATAGTTTGAGAACCGCTCCGCTCCGTCCGAGTCTATATACACCATTCAGACACGTCACGTACAGGACCAGTCGATTCCTGTGATTCGACATGCGTAGAATGCTAGGAACCTAACTACTGATTGTTGCGGACCCCTACGGCGAACTCCGCCATAATGCTGTGCGTCTTTGAAGCGTGCGCGCGTCACGCCGGTTGCGATCCAACATCGATGCAACATATACAGACTGAAATACAGTGCGATTGTTGCTAAGAGCGATCTATATCATTATTATTCTCTCACTGATGTCGTTTTTTAGGCTTAAAAACATATAGATTTGTAATATGTTAAACCTAATGTTTTATGTAGTTATGAAAGTGTATTACATTTTCAAATCTATATGACCAATCAGTGAAACTAGAAGACAGGTCATCTCCTGCACATACATGAACATAACACAGCTCACACCTCCGTGACGTTCTCATTAAACCAATAATACTGTATGCCTAGTGTACTATAAAACATCAACTTTATATCATTAAAATAATTTAACTATAGGGCCGTCTGAAAGTACAAAACCTTAAACAATTTCATTGGTTCAATCAGAACGTTGGATTCCGGAGCACAGTGAGTGAGTATGGTTTTACGCCGCTTTTAGCAATATTCGAGCAATATCAGAAATGAGCTTCACACATTGTACCCACGTAGTCCTGAGCACAGGGATTAATACGGTTTACACATGCGTATGTGGTAACTCTCATCCGCTACCGCAAGCTGAACTAAAATATGCCCATGCAGACAGACAAGTACATTCATTTCGAAAGGGTAGCATTTCCAGCTTATAAGATAAACTGTAAAGCAATTATTCTCTTTTAGACATTACTTTAACTTAATCAGATAGTTTTAGTATTTTAAAAATTATTTTCTATATATCGATCTATATATCATTTGTGTATGTAGCCATTGATCCATTTTCTTTTGAATACATACAAAAGGTTTGATATACATACTTTCCTTGCCGCTCGAAATGTAAAAGCTTGTTCCGCTCTCTTTTTTATCAATTCAACACCATACATGATTGTACAATGTGCCTTCTCCACATAGTTGTAATACAACAAAAAGTGCATATATCCCTGCACCTGTGTCAAATCATACCGGCAGACTAAAACCTTTGTCAATAGGGAATGGTATTGAAGATTGTCACTCCGTGTTTAAACTTGCTGTCATGGCGTCCCATTGTACCCCGACGACGTGGAGTGATGCTCTCACCGTCAGCCCCCTGAACACGCCCTCTATGTATATACAGTGCAGTCCGCGTCTGTAGATTGCTAACAGTAGGATACGCCCATTGCAACATGGCGTCAGCTGCGCCCAAACACCCTCCGCGGACAAGCTGATTCACCTATGCTTCACTTGTGCCACGACTGTCAATCATCTATATCTTTGCATGTAGCGAATATGTTTTGAGTCCACTGTATCTCCACCCATGCAGTCCCACATGTGCACCTTCCTGCTATAGTCACGTCCATATGTTGTCACAAATATCTTGAGGCGACATTGTTTATGATTGTTATGCTCTCGATGTCTATTTCACACAATATACAGGTGAACACTGTTTATAGACTACAACACTAAGTATACACAACCATATATACCGAGATATGTCTATAGTGTATCATTTTCTACTTGTCTTTATACTCTTATTAAACTAATTTTCGTCTTGAAAACAGACGTGTTTTAAACCATATCAAGTTTGTGTATATTAACTATACATGTTCAAGTCTTATAACAATCATATCTTCAGTCAAAATGTATATTAAAACTGCTAGCGTCTGTACACTTGTGGAATAAAACATGTTTAAGATTAGATTATATAATCATTTGAATTATGTTACCTTTTATGTAGCTAGCCACATGGGGTGATGCATATTATTATAAACTTGTTATATGTGCATTCTATCACAGAAGATTTCATATAGACACGTGTCCAAAATGCTGCATGCATGACGCCATGCAACTTGGCCCATCTCCATAACCTCATATTGACACAGCGACGTTTTTTTCATAGCTATCTCTATCCAATTGAACTATACAGCAACTTTCCTCACTATCGGCATATCACAGTGTGGCAGCAGGAAGTGGTCGCGGAGGTTAAACTACATTATCAGTATATAGCTAATGCGGTGGTAACTTGCCGCTATGTATTCTTTGTCTGTCGTCAAAGCAATTCTTTGCAAATAGGTTACACCGAAACCTTCACATAAAGCGCGGTATTTGAGTCTCTATAGTGATCTGGGTGATAGAAGGCCGATTATACGATCTTTGTCCATTGGTACAAGCCGCGTCAATAAACAGAAATCAATGAAGGTATCAGATGTATCCATACCTTGAACTCCGATCACAACCGTTTCTCTGTTGTTATTGCATAACAGATTTATTTAATGATGCGTTGAAGCATTTATAAAATATCTGCGACTATGCTAATATAATACTTTCCTACAAACTATAGCACAATCGCGTTGACGTATTCACATGTTAAGCAGGGCAGGTCGATAGAGCAGCTCGAGTTACGCCCATAACTATGGCTAGTCGAGAGGCAAGCAGGATTTCTCGGCGTTTATTGAGGTCAGAGTGTGCGAGGCACCTGGCTGGCTGAAGCTCGATTCATTCGCGTCTTTGTTCACTAGCAGATCAGACGCTTGCTCGCCGGGCGCTGGTTTAATCCATCATGGCACCTCAGAAACGTTGTGCACAAGAAGCCGACTCTCTCCTAGGAGGAGTTAAAGCAGTAATTGTGGATATTGAGGGGACAACAACTCCAATTTCATTTGTGAAGGTAAAGTATTTAGGATCTTTGCGGCTAAGTAGACTGTTATTATTAAGTGTCGACCAACAAGGAACATGTACCGCTTCTGATTTTCCTTGTAATTGCGCCAAATATTTGTTATAAGGGATGCGCTACTTTGATTTAACTATCATTGGGGCTTCAACGGGAGGGTTTCTTCCGTCGGCTGCACCTGTCATGTTGGCGCTTTCAGCAGATGCGTTATTTATCCAACAACATGCACGACATGGGTATCGGAGGGCACCATCGTCCCTGTAGATAACGCTGTTTGAGAATGTGAATATTAGGCATTTGCAGGTCCTCTTGTAGTGAGATAGACCTTATCCAACGGGGGGAAGCAGACAATATTACTATCACTCGTAAGTCTGCATTGTTTTTGTGACTTTGTCATTAGCCCTCTCCCGGAGTAGGAGCGCTTAAGGTACTTAGGAGCGCACGGCGTTTTCAATGAAAAACAATTATTTAAACATGACATTATGCTAAGTTATATGCGTGTTTAAGAAAATCATTTGAGGCTACTAAATGTCCGATCATTGTGTTGAATGCACATCTCTTAGGGTCTCGGTGATAAAATTTTGCAAAATGTTTATTTCCGGGTTTCTGAAAGTTGTTTTTTTTCAATGTGATGTTGACAGTAGAGCGTCATAAATTTTTGACGTTAATTTTTTCGCTAATCTGCCAAGTGGGTTAGTCTCTTTCAACTATATCATCTATTCAACAAGTGCCCTATCTCAATGGCAAATCAGTTTGTGATCTAAATTATAACTTTTAAGTTGGTGTGCCGGCAAAAGTTTTGTGCGGGGAGTTTGAATTATAGTGGGAATAGCCATGTTGGTCACGTGATAACTCTTCCATTCACTACCCTCGTTAAGCTAGTTGTAGAGAAAGGCAATATGGCGGTCCTGCACCGGACGGCCTTGAAAATGAGATTGATTTGTTGTATTCCGAGGTGGCTAAATTCTTTAAGGTTATTTAGAATATATTTGTGTATTTTCGACAAATACCCAAACATTTATTGGAAGCATGTACAAAGTTTAATGATCAGAATAGTTTCTTGAGCGTGTAATGTGAAACTGCCCCAGATGTGACCTACATGTAGTTTACCGTAAACATTCGGTAAAATGACTTCCGCGCATATCATACATTAATTGCATCTGTCTCTCAGTCAAACTTGGTTTACTAACTGTAGATACATCTCCTGAACCGAAAGACTCGTGTACCAATGTTATGGATAAAGTCCACATATTTTCACTACTGAAAAGTAGAATTGTATTTGCAAGGGAATATAATAACTCGCAATATTAGCCAATCAGCTATTTAATTCAAATCAGATCTTTGAGCTCGCTTAAGAGAGATTGACCATTAACAGTTTTGAAATCTCCAAATGTACCACTGCAGTGTAACATTCAGCAAATTAAGGATGCAAAACAAAACAAAATTCTGCTAAAATAATTTTCTGAATTTCGCAACATTTATGTACCCAGTCAATTTTAACAATACAAAGTGTATTCTTAATGTTATTGATGAGTACCGTATTTTATATAACTGATATATATTTAAGCAATTCAAGGTAAAATATATTTATTCCTTGTTTTTTTCAGGACACATTATTCCCCTATATCACAGACAATCTGGACACTTACCTCAAGAAACATTATGACGACACAGAGACACAGAAAGACATTACAGCATTACGAACCCTGGTGAGGCACTGTGTAGCAATTACCAATTACTTACCTGAGTTAAATTTAGATGTGAAATAGAGATATCATATAGATAGATTGATGTTGTTTTCTCATCAAGATCCATTAGATAAGTGTTGAAATTGAAAGGTTATAATTTAATGTATTTGAGTGAGTATGAATATTATGTGTTGTTTTTTTGGGTTTTTTTTTAAAACATGCTATGATAGAAAGTACATGTGAAAATTAAATAAGACATTTTCATCTATTTGCTTCCAAAGACATACAATCCTGAAAACATTCCATTCTGCCATTACTACTGTATGGCTTAAAATAACAGCTTGCATGATTAGTAAGAAAATGCACATGCCATGCTCTTATCTCTGTAATAGCCAGCACAGAAAGAAATCAATGGCTAGTCAGTAAGGTTTTGTGAATTACATAAGAGTTACCTCCCTTACATCACACAAATGTTGGCCATTACCTTTCGAGGCCATTAACAGTATTTCCCTTGTCACGTTAGCATGCTGCTTTAAAGAGCAGCACAAAGCTGTGACATTGATTAATCCACCATGAATAGCAAAGTGCATGGACTTGTGAATTTGTTACATAATACAAAGATTTGGTGATCAGGGCATTCATCTGGAACAGTTTCCGGTCTCTGCTTCTTTGTTGAAAGTTGAATGCATCTTAATGGGGTGTGAAGGTGGTCTGTCTGCAGTGGACCCTATGCCCCTTTGTCTAGATCTCTGTTAGATCCAGAACTTCATGGCCTAGCCTCAGATGCTGTGAACAGCACCTGTCATGTCAGCGAGGTTGGGATTACATGATGATTACAGAATCGGTCATTGATTTTTCCTGTTCATTAACCCATACTTCAATCATTCAAAACTACCACTTCACATTTTACAAAATGTAACCACTCGTTTTATGATGGTTGTTTGGTTGATTGTTGTTCTTTTGTTAAACGCTGCACTCAGCAATATTCCAGCTATATGACAGCGGTCTGTAAATAATCGAGTCTGGACAGACAATCCAGTGATTGACATCATGAGCATCGATCCACACAATTGGGATACAATGACATGCATCAACAATGTCAGCGAGCCTGACCTCCCGATCCCATTAGTCGCCCCTCATGACAAGCATAGTCACCTTTTATGGCAAGCATGGGTTGCTGAAAACCTATTCTACCCCGGTGCTTCACGGGTCCCTTATTTTTTTAAAATGGTTCCCTTTATGAAATTGAACACTTTACTCATTCGAAGAAAAGAGGACCTTGCATCGGTTTTATATCTTCATCATGTTCATCATGTTTATTCCAGGCTGCCAAAGACAAATCCGACTCTGTGGATGGTGTAGTTGAGATTCCTGATGGCAGCTCAGACAAGGAAGATATCCTGAAGGCAGTTTCGGAGAATGTGAGGTGGCAGATGAGCAAGGACAGAAAGTCCACAGAGCTGAAACAGCTCCAGGGTCACATGTGGCAGGAGGGCTACCAGAGCGGCGCCTTCAAGGGAGAGTATGTACACTGTCCATGCTAAATCAGCCTTTTATTGAAATACAAAATATCTGTGATTCAAGAAAAATTTCTGTTGTAAGTGAACACCTGAGAACTTGCATTAAATATAATAAGTCTACAGTCCCCTTACCTTGTTATGTATGTGAGTAATGTATAAACTCTAAAAACATTGTCCTATTACCAAAAAAAAGTATATGCTTCCATGGTACTAAGATTTGTTGGATTCAAAGATCAACTGTCACATAGGAAAAAAGGAAAAAAAACCCTACTTTAATGCTGCTTGTCTATGTACAAACACTGATCAAACATAATGTCTTTGAATGTGCTAAACTAGAGTTATGTCCCTTTTGTGGATGTATCATCATGATCGAGTTTCCAATGACTGTTAATATGTAAGCTTCAGGATAACAGTGTTATATATAAAGTGTGTATTAAAATAGGATTCATGACAACATTGTTATATATTGCCTGGTGATTGCCAATATATTTCATAAAACATTGTTATTCATGTTACAGGGTGTCTGACAGTATGATTCAAAACGACATTATTTGTTACAGGGTGTCTGACAATAATTAATGACAACATTGTAAATGTTACAGGATGTCTGACAGTATGATTCATGACAGTTTAATGTTACAGGGTGTCTGACGAGATTCATGACAGTTTAATGTTGCAGGGTGTCTGACAGTAAGATTCATGACAGTTTAATGTTACAGGGTGTTTGACAAGATTCATGACAGTTTAATGTTACAGGGTGTCTTAGAGTACGATTCATGACAGTTGAATGTTACAGGGTGTTTGACAAGATTCATGACAGTTTAATGTTACAGGGTGTCTGACAGTACGATTCATGACAGCTTAATGTTACAGGGTGTTTGACAAGATTCATGACAGTTTAATGTTACAGGGTGTCTTAGAGTACGATTCATGACAGTTTAATGTTACAGGGTGTCTTAGAGTACGATTCATGACAGTTTAATGTTGCAGGGTGTTTGATGATGTGCCAGCAGTTATACAGCAGCTATCGGAGGAGGGCATCAAGCTGTATGTCTACTCGTCTGGCAGTGTGGAGGCACAGAAGCTACTGTTTGCCAACACATCAGAGGGAGATTTAGTAGAAGTGAGTCCTCTTATGAATTTTATGTTTGGAACCACGTCTTCTGTTTGTTTATTTGTTTGTTTGTTGTTTAAAGCCACACACAGCAATATTCCAGCTATATTATGGTGGTCTGTAAATAAACGAGACTGGAACAGACAGTCCAGTGATTGATATCATGAGCATCGATCCACACAATTAGGATATGATGACATGCATCAACCAAGTCAGCGAGCCTTACCAACCGATCCCGTTAGTCGCCTCTTACGACAAGAATGGGTTGCTGAAGACCTATTGTACCCCAAGTTTTCACAGGTCCATTGTCTTTTTAAGAAACCTAGTGGCAAGAGCTTATCCTCGGAAATAGCAGTATACTGTAATGGATAGTACAGGATATTAACACACTTAAATCATATGTCTTGTCCTAAGAGGATATGAATCAATTAAGTGACAGCATCAGTTCATGAATATACATCATATATCGACCCGTGAAGATCAGGGGTAGAATAGGTCTTCAGCAACCCATGCTTGTCATAAAAAGCAACTATCTTGTCAAAGAGGCGACTAACGGGATCAGGCTCGCTGACTTGGTTAATGCATGTCGTCGAATCCCAATTGCATGGATCGATGCTCATGATGTCATTCACATGATTGTCTGGTCCAGACTCGATTATTTACAGACCGCCGTTGGAATATTGCTGAGTGCGGCGTAAATCAACAAACAAACATCATATATCAAATTTTGTCATCAATAAAATTCATTTTGCTTTTTTGACAAGTTTTGAAACAAGTACAAATTTGTATCATAATGTGACAAATCTGTTAACAGTTTGCATTGTAATGCTTTCTTATTTCTAATCCAATCCATTGAGCAATCGACCAGATACCTGTTGCTACAGCTCTGCACTACATTTCAAAACCACCATGCTATATAACAAGCACACATGTATTACAAGCAGAGTCTGATATCTGTCTTTACGTTCAGTTGTTCACAGATTTCTTCGACACAACAATAGGCAGCAAAACAGCGAGCAGCAGCTACAAGACGTTAGTGACGAAAGTTGGGTGTGAAAATGATGAAATTCTCTTCCTCACAGATACCCCAGAGGGTAGGTTCATACTTTTCCCCGGCAGTGACAACCCTGAGATCTCAGTGCATAAGGGGCGGTGGGGTAGCCTAGTGGTTCAAGTGTTCGCTTGTCACGCTGAATGCCTGGGTTCGATTAACCACATGGGTACAATGTGTGAAGCCCATTTCTGGTGTCCCCCGCAATGATATTGCTTGAATATTGCTAAAAGCGGAGTAAAACTCTACTCACTCACTCACTCACTCAACACATAACAGGTCCCCCAGTACATACGGAGGACAGCGGAGGTGTTGTCTTATGTCTTGTTTGGTTTATTGATAGTCAGAGATAACATGTAAAAAATACAGAACAAATAAGAACTTCTGCCGAGTTGTGAAAATGACCACAGATGGGGAACTAACTCTTTTTGTTTGTGATTCCTCATTAATTACATTTCATCCTGCTGTGCATACTTTAAGAGATCAGTTTTATATAAGGTAAATATGTGTTTTGAAATTTCTGTATATTTCTATTTACTACAATGTCATTAAAATCAGATCAGCACTGCACCCTCATTATTGAAGAGCCAGTTGCCCACATCCCATGGACAAAGCAAGCCCAGCTCTACAATTAAAGTCTATGTTAAAATATGGAAATAATGAAAGTCTTGGAATGCATAGTGCTTAGGAATTGGTCTGAAAGGGGGGAATTTAGTCATGTTCATGGGCTCGGAAATAATGATTCAGCTATATAGATGATTCAGCTGTATTAGTGAACATGTCGCTATATGGTTGAAATAATGCCGATGCAACGTTAACTTTTAATCCGCTAACTCAGTGAACATGTTGAGCCTCCTTCTTTCTCTTATTTGATACAATTTATCTTTAGATAATAATATGAGTTTGTTATACTAATATGCTCAACAAGATGTAATAACCATCCATGTCATGATTTGTTGTAAATCGGATTTTCCTTGTGTACAGAGGCCAAGGCAGCAAATCAGGCAGGAATGAGAAGCACTCTGGTCATCCGGCCTGGCAATCAGGATCTCACAGAGGAACACCTACAGAACTTCAGTTGTATTGAAAAGTTTGATGAATTGTATGGTGATGAAGATTATGATGAAGAAGACCTGAAGAGGTTTGAGGGGGATGACAACGGGGAGGCTGAGGACGACGAGGAGGACCCTGATGAAGATGAAGATGATGACGAGGTGGAAGAGGAAAACCCAGAGGAAGATGATGATGCATAAATAATGCTGCCATCCCCACAAACCATCTCACAGCCTCTGTCATATCATCCCTACTCTACGTGTTCATATTGTCATACTAGGTGCTTTTTTAGACTGATTTCTCATTGGATTTCATTTTACATATATATTTACATATAAATAGTTTTCATCTGGGCGGAGCCTGGAGACCATTACCAGTGTTTTGGACTGCTGTTGTCTTGATATTACTACCATATTTATGTGTATGATGCCCAGGAATACCACTGCTGTACAGAACATGCGGGCAGAAGTCTGAGAAGCAGACGATTGGGCAGGCTGCAAGCGGCAGTCGGGAACCACATTTTCTTGAGGAATAAAAGTAGTTTCCTAAACAGTTACGTTTTATTTTGTTCCTTGAAGAAAGAGGATGGCTAATTCTTCAAATGAATGACAGCTTGACATAAACTTGATACACATTGCAGAGGTTATCAGCAATAGCAGGCTTCTACATCTCATTTCCCTGTGGTTTGTCAGTGTGATGGGAAACATTGTTTGTTGTTTAAACCCACACTCAGAAATATTCCAGCTATATGACGGCGGTCTGTTAATAATCGAGTTCTGGGCCAGGCAATCCAGTGATTGATATCATGATCATCGATCCATGCAATTGGATACAATGACATGCATCAACCAAATCAGCGAGCCTGACCACCCGATTCCGTTAGTCGCCTCTTACGACAAGCATGGGCTGCTGAAGACCTATTCTACTTTGGATCTTCACGGGTCGATATATGATGTATATTCATGAACTGATACCCAGTCGTCTAAGGGGCCGTGATTTGCTGTGCTGAGTTGCATCCCTTGGGCACACCAGAAATCTATGATTGTGGGTTCAAATCCTGGTTTGCCCCGATTAAGTTTTCTAGGTTTGACAGCACCATACCCCTCGCCTGTTACGGCAAGCATGGGTTGCTGAAGACCTATTCTATCCCGGATCTTTGAAACATTGTGCAGCTAATCAATGTAGATTTATGCAATCAACTATTTACTGTCTGGTCTTCAATGGTATGAAGGTAATGGAGTATATTGTAGTTAGTGGGCACATGTGGTGTCTAGGGGATATATTGTGAATAATGTCCAGAGAGGACATATTCCCTTTTCATGAAATCCAGATACGCAACCAGGTATAGAAATCGTGTTTTTCTTCTGTGTAATTTTCGATGTTATGCATCAAGTTTGTTTTGCACAGCATGAGTGTTTGTGATTTAAACAGATGGGAATCACTACTGGAATATTTGTTCAAATCTATAGGAAGAAAACACTTACTATTGTGAAAGGCAATTGTAATAACGCTTACACATCATTATTTACACATGCTACTTTCATTCTTCTCCATCTGACACCCAGACTTCACAAAGTCTGTTTTTCCCGCCTTCTTAACATTCAGGACCCATTTAGTTTCCAATATATACTGCTTTAGATATATCGACAGTACTTGCATCCTTCGTGACAGGAGTGTGACATTTTATACAATTTTCAATTTGGAACTAGGTGTCCTTACGTGACGCAATTTGCTGTGCAGAGTTAAGTCCCTTAGCCATGAAAGGATTCGCTGGTCATAGGGTCGAATCCTTGTTTCGTCCAAATATGATCCCTTTTGAGGAGGAACCTGACACTTCCGAATTTACTCCCACCAGAGATATGACACAATGTCATTAAAATCTGTGTTTTAATAGCGGTAGCGAGAACTAAGATCGGATTTTGATGAGATTGAGATATGACACAAGTGATGGTGATGAGGACTGAAAGGGTTCATTGAGGTGATGTTGAAACCAGATCACTTTCAGGCACTTGCATCAACATTTACGATATATTGTTATCCAATATGGCTAGACGCAATGTGTGAAATTGGGACATTGTCTCTGTGCCATTTAGGTAATCATCGACGATCCTAGATTGAATTACATGATATGATATGAAAACGTGATATGATATGAAAATGAAATGGCGTTTGAACGACTTGCAACAAACTCGCCGCTAATTGGCTCTATCCTGCAGTCACGCTGGAAGCTGACACGGGTTTTTACAGCTTTTATGCTATTAATTGGTTTCTGTATGTCTAGTTTTCAAATGGATTTTCAGGGAACTTGACAAATTAAGCCTCATTTTCAGAAGATTTTTATGTAGAATAGGGTAACTTTACATTCTGGCAGTAAAATAAATGTCTCAAAATAGGTTTGATGTGATTTGGTGAGTTTAAAAATCTTCCCTCCCTGTTGTCAGACAATGGACAGTCCCTTAAATACTTCGAATGTCGGTCTTTTTAGTTTTTAGCCCATTTTTTGTCACATGATCTTCATATTGAAATGACATGCAACGGGTAGCCAAGAAGTTGTGCCAAAATCGCAAGGGCAAATTTTAAATTATTCAACCCAAAATAAGCACATTTTAAGGATATCCCCGAAATCAATAAAAAGGGGTCACGGATAGAACTCCTTACTGTATGCACATTCAAATTTAACGGCGCATCGGCATTATTTCAGCCATATTGCGACGAGACCAAGTTGATATATACACAATTTATTCATGAATACAAAGTTATATTTAAAAATAATTTTTCAATCATTTAGGGGCTAGGCCACCTCGCGGGGATGATGGGGACTTACGGTGCCTCTGCTTCCTGCACGATATCCCAGCAAGATTAACGTCATCACTTTGGATACTGGTGGTTGTGCTCACTATACTAGCCAATATTAAAAAACAACAACTTGGCAATGAGTTGGCTTAAAACACTGGTTTATGATAGTTATACATCCTGTCGAATTGGACAGAGTACTGCGCGGTATCGGTCGGAACTGCACACGGAGACACATACTTACCTTTAGAACAATATGGACTGATATTTGTATAATATATGCTGTATTTTGGGGATACTGTTGAACGTATAGCCGCGGGTGTTCCGGGTTGGAATAGGCACACAGTAACCGAGGTTCAGGTTTATGAGGCGATTTAACGGATCGGGTGGCCAGTTTGGTAATTTGGTTGATTGGGTGTCATCGTATTGCGTGGTCCAGGCTCGATTATTTATCATGTAATATTGCTGAGTTCAGCCTTAGACAGCAAACAAACAATACGGTAAATAATGACCCAACTCTTTAGACTCGGGTCTATTGGCAGTCCTGGTTTGAACTGGGCCATTTCCAGCCTACATACTTTAATCATACCAAAGTAACATACAGTAAAGTACGGTTAAAACGAACTCAAAGGGACTACTAATTTTACTTCGTTATAACCGTAGTTCGTTATAAGCAGATATACAGCATAACTACAGCAAATAGTCGGGACCAATAAAGTAAGTTCGTTATATCCGTAAGTTCGTTATAAGCGTGTTCGTTATAACCGTAGTTTACTGTAATTACTTTGTTAACTCCCGAAGGAGTTATAACTACACGCTTTCAACGCAAGAAATACATGCAAGAAAACGTATGACCACGTAAACGAACATGTTCGAGCATCTACGGTGTCATAGTTTGTTTAAAGGCTAGTATCGGAGTTTCATAAATTTGGATCGAAAACTCACTGGAAACACTGAATTTAACCAATGTCTCTATACACTATATGTTCTCAGACACGTTCGCCTTTAATTTTGTCATAGCAGAATAGAGATGAACTTTCTGTGCTTCAATGTACAGCTACGTTCCTGTATATTTAACCGCGTTAATACAAATTAAAACCTAGTTTAACACGTGTCACTCGTCCAAACTTGTACAGATACAAACAGGAAATATTTGAACACGTATGCATATAAAGGCGTATCTTATCGCATACACCTGAAATGGTTTCGTTATAACGCAATGATCGTCTGCACATATATTCATGTCCCAAATTCTCCTGTTACCGTCTCTATGGCAACGTGTTGCTATACTGACTCACGTGACAAACGTGACGTTTATAAACAGTATATTAATGTTGAACAATACTTGGGTTACCATTTGTTGTGATGCGCCCTCTATTCGATACGAATTTTGTTTATAAAGAGACTTCACTACTACGTATATAACTGATTCACAGTGTAATTGCATAGAAAACTGCCACAAGTGTTTGGGATATCAGTGCGTTTACTTCCCCAGTCTTCCAGGGTAGATTATTGACAAGCTCGATCAATTATAAGAACAACCAGTCTTGGTAGCGTCATTTCTCGGCTCTCGCACGTTGTGCCGCGAGGTTTGTTTTGGCGTGGCTTCACTTTATTGGAGAAGCCTCGCTCTGACGCACCGCGAGCCTGTCAATACGGTTGCCATGACAATGACAGATATGGCATAAATCGATCCCGCCTAGGGTGGTCAGGGCTATCTTTTATCTTACTGGCTGTCGGTGACCGTTGGCCGAGCTGGTGTCCGTTAGCACGTGCTCTTAATGTTAAGTATCTCACAAAACTGCCCCGAGTTGTGTGGGCAGCGCATCTTTGAAAGAGCATATACCTGATGATTGATAGACCGGTATTTAAACGCTGACAAAGGATAATGATTCTGTCCGCGTGCATTGACGTCTATATTCATTTTATAATGAGGATCTAAACAGATTATCACGTTTATGCAATTTATATGAGGAATCAGAAATGGTTGAAACGAATACCATTATCAGTTAGCAATAAGATGGAGAATGTCAAAAGCAATAAATGTAATGAGTCTCTCGTCGTTACGGGACGAATTTGGCCCTGATTCCCATCGACCTGTTTACGGCCTGCATTTTTCACTGTAAATATCGATGTTGATGATGCAGAGTGGACTATGCTGAGAAGTGATTCACGGGGATATTCGACTCTGAAGCTTGAAATAACAGCAGTCATTGGTATCACTTGCAGGGGTGTGCTCTGACAATGTTCATCATTGCTGCGTTCGAGACAGGTCATATAAACTGTGGCATAGTTATAGATGTGTCAAATAGACTGACTGTATAGGGAATAGTTAACTGTACGTTATAGACGGGTCATATAGACTGGGATAAAGTTAAATGTACGTTATAGACAGGTCATATAGACTGGGGAACAGTTAACTGTACGTTATAGACGGGTCATATAGACTGGGGAACAGTTAACTGTACGTTATAGACAGGTCATATAGACTGGGGAACAGTTAACTGTACGTTATAGACGGGTCATATAGACTGGGGAATAGTTAACTGTACGTTATAGACGGGTCATATAGACTGGGATAAAGTTAACTGTACGTTATAGACAGGTCATATAGACTGGGGAACAGTTAACTGTACGTTATAGACGGGTCATATAGACTGGGATAAGGTTAACTGTACGTTATAGACAGGTCATATAGACTGGGGAATAGTTAACTGTACGTTATAGACGGGTCATATAGACTGGGATAAGGTTAACTGTACGTTATAGACAGGTCATATAGACTGGTTTATCGTTAATTGTACGTTATAGACGGGTCATATAGACTGGGGTATAGTTAACTGTACGTTATAGATGGGTCATATAGACTGGGGTATAGTTAACTGGACGTTATAGAAGGGTCATGTAGACTGGTGTATCGTTAACTGTACGTTATAGACAGGTCATGTAGACTTGGGTATAGTTAACTGTACGTTATAGACGGGTCATGTAGACTGGGGCATAGTTAACTGTACGTTATAGATGAGTCATATATACTGGGGTATAGTTAACTGTACATTATAGACGGGTCATATAGACCGGGGAATAGTTAACTGTACGTTATAGACGGGTCATATAGACTGGGGTATAGTTAACTGTACGTTATAGATGGGTCATATAGATTGGGGTATAGTTAACTGTACGTTATAGACGGGTCATATAGACTGGGGAATAGTTAACTGTACGTTATAGACGGATCATGTAGATTGGGGTATAGTCGACTGTACGTTATAGACGGGCTATATAGGGACTAGTTACCTATACATTGTTAAGTGTATGATATAGATGGACCATGTGGACTGTATAGGGTATAGTTATGAACTACACATTATAGATGGGTCATATAAATTGTAGGGGATAGTTAATTACTAGAATACATTATAGATGGGCTTTGTAGGCCGTAGGGAATAGTCATCAACCATAGATAATGGATGGTCATATCAATTGGAAGGTAGAGTTAACTATACCTTGTAGATGAGTCGTATATCCGCTGGGGATGGTTGCAATTGTATGTGTGGTTTTCGAAGAAACTCGGAATCGGTTCTTTGACAGAGGGCAAAGACTCTGAAGGCTTCAGGTGTGTGACATCGATTACAGGGATCGTAGCGGCTTCAGTGCATGATATGTGTCTTGGGGGCCTATTGGAGTCGTCATTGTCAGTCTAAACAAAGGACAGGCCAACACCTTCTCTAAAAGTGTGGATAGAAATCGTAGGACCACTGAGGGATAAAATATGGACAGAAAAAACGTGAAATCTAATACCTAGTCCATAAATGATAATATGGGGACTATTTATAGAATCCCCGATTCAAACTAGTAGTTCACGATGCTATCGAAGAAATAATTTAGCTTTCCCTAATCAGATTTGCAGTACTACAGCGTTCTCTTCAAATGTTCCCGTTCCATCGTGGGTCCATAACGTTCGCCTCTCCCCGCCAACCAATACCCGAAATTCTTGATACACGTCGAAATACTTGTTCTGATATTGGCGACGTCCTTGTTCTGAAAATGGTCGAAGTCCCTGTTCTGAAAATGGTCGAAGGACTTTTTCTGAAAATGGTTGAAGTCCTTGTTCTGATAATGGTCGAAGTCCCTGTTCTGATAAAGGGCGACGTCATTGTTCTGAAAATGGTCGAAGTCCTTGTTCTGATAATAGTCGAAGTCCCTGTTCTGATAATGGCCGACGCCCTTGTTCTGAAAATGGTCGAAGACCTTGTTCTGAATATGGTCGAAGTCCTTGTTCTGATAATGGTCAAAGTCCCTGTTCTGATAATGGGCGACGTCCTTGTTCTGAAAATGGTCGAAGACCTTGTTCTGAATATGGTCGAAGTCCTTGTTCTGACAAAAGCCGAAGTCCCTGTTCTGATAATGGGTGACGTCCTTGTCATAAAGAGACTATCTTGTCTTGGTGTCCATTTTTTAGGCTTGTCACGCCCAGGCTTTTTTTAGGCTTGTCATTGCAACCCCATCCGTTTGACGGTACTTGCCCCACTGTCGAGAAATTACACTTCTTGATATGCCATACACTCGGACAACTTGGATATTGACCTCCCAGCCACCCACCTTCTATCGTATACCCACAATTTGCCATTTTGTCTGTTCATTGAGATAGCATCTCAGAGGCATTTTTAAGATGTGCTCAGCTCAATTGCATTCGTACCCCTGCAGGCTTCTGTGTGCACGTGCACACGTCCTGTTTATGCATGACATGCATGATGTGAAATTCAATTGTGATCAGAAGTGCGTTCAGATGCAACGCCAATGTAATTGTACACCTTAATGATAGCCACAATCAAGACATGAGTTCCCTAATGTGTTGTCGGTAGTATAGACTCTATACCACGCAACTGAAGGCGATTTAGAACCACAGGACTTCGTGCAGGCGTACGTGAACTATATCAATTTCTATACTTTGAGTCAAAGGCGGTCTACGTGGATAATGCAAAATGACACGTTGTCGCGTGTTTGAATTAAAGAATGCTTTTCATCTGACCAATATATCCAGCACATGTCGGTAGATATATGTACATGGTTTGAAATTGGGGTTGCAATGTAACCATGCAGGAAGGTTAAACACACGAAAGAATAGTTTTACTGCACGTTTGGTGAGAATCACATGATAAAAGCGGGAACTCATTTATTAGGTAGAAAGGATTGAATAACATGTCTCAAATTAACAGTCAAAGTGTCAAACAGAAGTTATATTTTTTCCTGATAGAAATAACTAACACCGTCGGACATTTCCCAGGCAGCGATGAGAGTACAGTACATGTGTTCGAGAGAGAAGGCTTAGAATATCTTGTCAGCGCCGTAAAGCGCTACTGTTTAAGCGACTCCTATTTCTTGTCACACGCGATGTGAGTACAAATCAAACTCCCTGACGTGGTCACTATGACGCGAATGGTTCTATAGTGAGCTTATTTATCACATCGGGCAGCTAAAAAGGTTCGATCCATGTGCCGTTATAAGGTAATATGGTTATTTTCCAGAGATGAATCTGTCAATATATATTTGAGTATTTGAGTATTTTCTATAGCCCACTTTTTGAAGGACACCATTCACATTTTCTCAGACTGAAATTCTACATAAATGAAAATAGCGCAACCCGAATGCCATAGTCTCTTATACAAAATGAGCTACAGAGTATCGTAATATATGCGTGTTGGGTATTAGGTATACAGTATACTACGGTTATAACGAACTCAAAGGGACTACTAATTTTACTTCGTTATAACCGTAGTTCGTTATAAGTACATATACAGTATGACTACAGCAAGTAGTCGGGACCAAAAAGTAAGTTCGTTATATCCGTCAGTTCGTTATAAGCGTGTTCGTTATAACCGTAGTTTACTGTATATAACAGCGGCGGCGGGGTAGCCTTGTGGTGCAAGTGTTCGCTCCTCTGCTTATAGGACCACGGTTCAATTCCCTTCTTTCAGCAGTACCGTACATGGTGAACGTTACAAATGCACATATATTTGTAACTGGTCCCTTGAAATGCACTGATGCAGATGAATGTGACAAATATACCACGGAGGTAAGAGAACTCAACAGATTCACGGATAAACAGTAAGTAATATTCAAAATCGTGGTTGCAAATTAGAAAAGGTTTTTGACCCTTTTAGTTTGAAATATATTTTAAAAGATCACATAATCCAAGGCGAAAACGTGCATTACGAATGGTTCAAATTAGATTGGTATCTTTCTGATATATCTCTTCTGGTTCACACCTACCCATAACGTGAGTATATGCATATGGCGACACAAGCTGTACCTGCGCGATTTCTGGTTTACATGTTAACTTTATATATGGTCAGGGATGCCTTCCTGGTGATGCAGGGGCACGGGTGGACCAGTCGTCTAAGGCGCCGCGATTCGCTGTGCAGAGTTGCGTCCCTTCGTCACGCCAGAAACCTATGGTTGGTTCGAATCCCGGTTCGCCCCGATTATGTTTCTAGGTTTGGCAGCACCATACCCGTGCTCGTGGGTTTCACCGAAGTGGTAAACGTCTGAGACCTGCATCACTTCGGGCTTTCCTCCCACATTAAGCTGACACGCCGCGATATAACTGGAATACTGTTAAAAGCGGCGTTAAACCCCAACTCACTCACTCACTCACCTGGTGATGCAGTCCACAACTCATTAGTTATCTGTTTACCTGTTTCATATATTGGCCAAGAGTAATATTTGTGAGTAGTTGTATGGGACAAAACGTGTGCTGACTACATCTTATACCAGCTGACGCACAGCACCAAAGCTATACACTACCTTGCACACCATATCCCACACACAGATATATATCGTATTATGCCGTAAAAGGCGTATAAGAGGCGACTAACAGGATCGGGTGGTCAGGCTCAGCCCATTCGGGCTGATCGATGCTCATGCTATCAATCACTGGTCCAGGCTCGTTTATTTACATACCGCCGCAATAAATGGAATATTGGTGAGTGCGCCGTTAAACAACAAACAAACAAACATATGTGCCTAGACCTCATTTTGATCAATGCCTGAGATAAACCTATACCTGATCTGTGTTCATATAGTACTGGCTGACGTCATATGGTACTTAAATAACTATTGCCATGGAAACTAATAAGCATATAAATAGATAATCAATTTCGGTTCCTGCATTTCAATGCTAATATACTGAACAAAATAAGTAAGGGATCATGAATATTTTTTAGGATATTTTGATGTCACATTGTCTAGAAAAAAAAAACGTGCTTCGACTTACAAATGTTACAAATGACAGTTTTATAATGACAGAACATTGTATGATCATTGTGATTGCGAATATATTTATTTGGGATTTGATTGTTACAGTAACTGGGAACATGTCCCCAGTGATGAATCCTTATACAAGTATATGAGTTGAGTTTTTAACAGACAGTATGGCTCTCTGCCACACACGGACAGGTCGCCGTTCATCATCAGCTCCTTGCAGCGCAACACGCCGGCGTGACGAATGACGTCCGTGTCGCGATGTAATTAAAGCGCCGATCATGTTCATGCCGTGGTGATCGGCGTCCCATCGATTACAGGTAAACTCGCATCAACAGCGAGGTGAAATTACCTTGATTACTATGGATGCAGGTATCAACATGTCCGATAAGATTTCACCTTTCAGACCCGTTCACTCTTGACAGGTGTAAATTATCTGCTATTGCACGGACTTGCCCTGTATTGCATCTGGATGTTTATTGAGTGTCAAGCAGAGGGAGGCTGAGACCGTTATTAGGGGATTTACGCCGTACACTCATCCCTGAGGTATTTTTGTCCCCACCCTCGCTGTTTAATGGTGGCTGTGCAAATACAACCGAAACAATCGCTTGATTTCAGTACGCTTGTGAACGAACAACCATCATTTATAGACTGACGATGTTGGTGACAATGGCATTGGTATTATAGAACATTGCCTTGGCATTGTGGTTGTGAATAACGCATTAGAGTCCACGACATAAGACCATGGCTTTGATTAGCACATAAGAATGACACCCAATCGATAACCAGTGTTATCTCCGGCCATCTGTGGCCAATTCGCTTACTATTTTGAGTGTTTATTTCCGAAGAATTGTGTAACGCAATGGATTTAGAACACCCTTACAGCATGATACAAATTCAACAGGCGTCTAGCTCCCTTTGAGCCCAAAGATAATTTACCAGATAAAATAGCATTTCTTGGTTTTTTTTATGAATGTCAACGTTCTTTGCTGCTCCCAATGCCTGGTCAAACAAATGTCTATGAGTACCGTTTTGGTGAACGCACAAAAACTAACCAAGCGCCAAAGAATATCTTTTATACGCTTCCTGCTACATTAATTAAAGCACCAAGTATCTTTTTTCACAACATAATGAAAAGAAACAGTTTACAAAGTGAACGATTTAAAAAAATGACAAACCAGGTGAGTATATTTTGAGCAGAGAACAAGCACTGTTTTGCTTGTTTGTTGTTTAACGCCACACTCTGCAATATTCCAGCTATGTGACGGCGGTCTGTAAATAATCGAGTCTGGACTAGACAATCCAGTGATTGACATCACGAACATCGATCCAAGCAATTGGGATACGATAACATGCTTCAACCAAGTCCCGATTCCGTTAGTCGTCTCTCACGACAAGCATAGTCGCCTTTTACAGCAAACATGGGTTGCTGAAGACAAATTCTACCCCGGATCTTCACGGGTACCTGCAATGAAGTCCACCCATTACTACATTTTGTTTTTAAGGCCACTGGCAGTATATGTCGGTCTGTAAATAATAAAATCTTGACCAGAAAACACAGTGACTGATATTTTTAGGAAAGTCACACTTTGTTTGGCAACGATATGACACGCATCCTCGTCAGGAATCTGACCATCCGATCCATCAAGATGCTGGGTAACTATACAAGAATTTAATATCTCTTGTAGGGTATTCAAAGTGAGTTGTGGAATTCTTACTATTCAGATATTGATGAATGCATGCAGTGTGACGCATTGCTCTGCATGATGGTTAACAAAGCAGAGTGTCAGTGTGGTACAGTTATGCTCACCCGAAAGTATAATGTGTTTTTCGCTAATGTCAAGTCTTACTGAAAACAACTGCAACATGATCTTGTGTTACGGTTTCTTCTTAAAACGACATGGACAAATTATTTTTAGTTTAGGGAGTCTGGTGTTTATTGCCTGTCTAGCCATAAGAGCTGTGCCATGAAACTTGATTTGTTATTTTTATCAGGATAATAAGTTAGTTACATGGAATGAGCTCATACGCCTTGAGAGAAGTGCTGTTTGAGTATGATTCCTTTGGAATCACCACGGATTGGATGGGATAGTGAGTGACCAGATTGCATCAACGTGCCCCGTCGACATGCTATTGCACCTCACGCGGTCAACCAGTGGTCATTCGTGATTATTGTCCTGTTAGACATCGTTCTCTTAAGTCAGTTATGTTTTAGGTCTACAGGTTGGTGCATGTCATCGATCCCAATTGCGTGGATCGATGCTCATGATATTAATCACTGGATTGTCTTGTCTAGACTCGATTAATTACAGACCGCCGTCATATAGCTGGAATATTGCTGAGTGCGGCGTTAAACAACCAACCAACCAATTTTAGGTCTACAAGTACTTTTGGGCATGTCAGTAACGTTAACTGCATAAAGAAGTGTTTCTTTGATATCATTTAATCTTTCTCGCGTCATTCGTTCATATATTTTGGGACCCGTGAAGATTCCGGGGTAGAATAGGTCTTCAGCAACCCATGCTTTCCGTAAAAGGCGACTATGCTTGTCGTAAAAGGCGACTAACGGGATCGGGTGGTCAGGCTTGCTGACTTGGTTTGATGCATGTCATCGATCCCAGTTGCGTGGATCGATGCTCATGATATTAATCGCTGGATTGTCTGGTCAGACCGCCGTCATATGAAGGAATATTGCTGAGTGCGGCGTAAAACAACAAACCAAAATCATATATTTCGGCTGCGAATAACGTAGACGTCTTTCTTTTGAACAAGTCATTAATGTTCACTGCACTTAAGCAGAATTGCTACATATATTTATTGTGTGCTAGTCATAATTAAGTCCACTGACAGGTTTTTGTGGATATGTATTTTTGTGGCTGTGAAACTTTTTCTGTGTGCAAGTCATTCGTGTTTTATGCACTTCAGAGGATTACTAGATATTTCTTTTGTTTAAGGCAGTCAGTGTTTTATGTCTGTAAAATTTTGTTTGACATCTTTCTTTGTGTCAGTCATGTTTGTTGCATTTTTGTAGTTCTGCAAGCTTTCTTTTGACATGTTCCAACCCCACCTCAATTCCTCCATATTGTTTTCATTCCTCCTCAGCGTGAAGCTGAATAGTTTCCAGTGTTACATCTATTACTTCTGATGGCACTGACTATTCACAATGTGTTGTCAGGGAAACGCATTCTGTAAGATGTGACAGGTTATATAATTAGGTTGTTACTGAATGTGTTCTTTTGCATGTCATGAAACAAACACACATTTGTAAATACAACTGAAAGACGTCACGGACCACCCGATTCTTTGATATTACTATTACAAATCTGTGATGGTATGACAGATTAACTGTTGTAATTTGAAAAAAATCGTGTGGTCTGTAACTTCTGAAAAAGAAGTTCCTTGCTTTAAAATGATAACACTGAGGGATGTTTTAATAATTTGCTTTAATAAATTATCAGGATTGAAATCAAGCAACTGTACAGAAACTGACACTTGCTGCATGAACACTGCCTCAAATGATACAAGCTGGATCTCACACGCAAGAGACAGACAGCATACACATAGTGAATCCAAACCAAACTGCAGACAAGTGAGTTCATATAATGTGTTTCAACTTGTACAATGGCATCAATAATATATCAGGAATAAATTTCATATTTACTTACTTCACAAATCTTTGTATTACATCCAATAATCAAATTTAATATCTACCTGTCTGAAAGGGGTAATTAAAATATCAAAATTGATTTGTTAACAGAAAGAATGTCAGTTTGAAGTGTATGAAGTCAACTTTAGATAGACATGTGGGAAACTCACAATAATTCTTGGTCAATGTCCAGTCTTGTACTCACTACAGGACAACCTTTAATACATGATTCCAAATACACCATTACCTTGCAAACAAATACAAATCTAATGTCATCAAATAATAAATAAATGAATGATTGAAGTACCCCAAGGAGCTACATCCTAATTCCTTGTGAGTTTTCCTTATGTCCATTACATTACATTAGCATGTTTTGATTGTACTGGATCTAGCAGTCTCTGCCAAAGGAAGGGAGGATTCAGTCTACATTCAGCCTATCACTCACATCCATAAACCTGTATACCAGTCCATCTTTTGCTGTAGGTACCTACGTCAAACACATGGTGTAAATATAGTATTAATAAGGGCAGCATCTCTCTAATTCCACATCCTCAATGAGAGAACTTATAGTATCACACAACATAGCACTTCAATGTCAGTTACAGCTGGTTTCAATGTTGAAATATTCAGATGAATGTAGGACTTGGTACCCATGAAAGGTGTTCACTTCTGTGGTAGAATAAATAGTTTTTTTTTTTATACAAGTACTTATATTTCCTTATTACCAATGCCCAATAACATGGCAGTTGTGACTGACTCAACTGTGAGGGAATCAGTGGGTTGTCCAAAGGGTCAGCATGATAGGACAACAAGGGCAGCTAACACAGGGAGGCTCACAGAATATTTGGTTTTTGTAAGAAATCCTTGTAGTATCGCAGCCTGACAGCCAGTATTGTGGCAAACATGTACGAGATATCCAGAAACAGGTATGTGTACAATATCTAAGCAGGCTAATTGATCCATGGTGCAAGTCATACTATTGTCGCTGATCAGGACAACAGTAGTTGATGTGGTAGTAAAAGCTTACAGGAAAATCAGACAATTGCACATATTCCAATCTGAACTTGTGTTGGACGTATTGTCAGTCCATGTCTCAAGTGCAGAAACTGTTGCTATTTACATGTCCTGGTAGAACAGGTCTGAAGGCGGACCTCAGTATACTCAAAGCAACTAGGGCCACTTTTAACATATCAGATTATGAGAGAACGCTGCTGAACAAAGACGACACAGACACTGGGCATGGTCCTACTAGTATCCCGCCTGCCAATCAGCCCACTCACCCAAGTGCAAGCTCCTTACATCTTCACATCATTAACACAGGAAGGACGAAATGTAACCGGGCAGCAGTGCTGCAACAAGGATCTCCTGAATTATATCAACATAAACATCTGACAGAAAACAAAGTTTTAACAATATAAAGTTAGATCACAGTCCTGCTGCTATGGCTAGGTCGTTGTGACCTAGTTTACCAGGTCAATATGACCTGCTCTCATTCGTTCAACCAATATTGGCATCATCCTACCTGATACAATTTAATATTGCAAGTTAGTTGTATGGAAACTGAGGGTACCCATGCATCTGATCGCAAATCAACACAACTGTTACCTTGCTTAATAAATCACAGAAGCATGTTATCGAAGAGCATGATACATAAAAAGACACTGAAAGCACTTAATTGAACTGCTAATTTTAAGTTTAAAATTGAAAATATTTCTGTTATTTAAGAATTTGGCTATAGAACATGAAGACGAATATACAGTTCAATTTAATACCAAGGCAACATAAGCTGATCAAGATATTTGAAGGGTTTCTATCCAGAGAGAATATACCATGTCAGGCTCTTTTTCAGTCGAAACAGGGGAAAAGAGGTTATGCATGTCTCACATAAGTTACTACATGCACCGAAAAACATGTATTCTTTTTGGGATGGAAAGTACAAATAAATTCCTTTTGATGATTAAGAAACTCTGCTCAAAAGAAAGACTTACCAAAAATACGATTTTTCGAGCAAAGGGATAATATGTCTATGAATTTTATAAGCAAAGCAATCTATTTCAATGTTAATGTTTCTTGCTTAAACAAAACAATAATTAAAAACATGACTTTTTGCGAGCAAAGAAAGTCATATATTATGAATTTGATAAGTAAGCAAAGCTAATTGCTTCAACATTTACTTTGGTTGTAGTGTCAAGACAATATCCCTAATGCTTGTTGAACAGAAGCATCACAGCAAGCATCAATTCTGTAGCACAGCTGTGATGTAGAAACCCATCTAACTGAGGACCTTAGATCCACACACCTGTCCTGCATAAAGTGATGTAGCTTCCAACACAAGCTTGATTCATACTTTCTAAAACAGGCTACAGCCATAATGAAAACTTCCTAATTATTAGTGGTTAATGAGTTACATTACTTCAATGTGTAGATGCAGATCTCTCAACCTAGCTGAGATGTGGGTATAAGACATATATGTTGAATATATCGATGTCTGACCAAGGTACACAAGCAGCAAGCTCTACGACAATCACCACGACGTTGTTGCACACAATGAAATCAATGATGATAGTGAAGTCCCACAACATAGGAAGTGGCAGCTGGGTGGTTCTGGGTAAGGAACAGCGGCAGTGACAGCCAGTGATTGAACCATCTCCCATGTTGTTGACGATGGCTCCACCTGGAGGGCTGGCCATCTGTTGTTCATCCATCTGTTCATCCATCTGTCTGTCTGGGTATTATGCTGTTATCAAACTACCCACACAGTACTGCGAGCGGGAAGATTCCTCAATGAAAGACACAAATAACGCAGTCAGCCCAACTTCAAGATACACAGTAGTATAATGCATGAAGACACTACTGATTACTTCAATTCCCGGCAATATGCCCTCACTCCATCACCGGCTGCCCAAGGTTTGTTAAGCCACATATACATATCTGGCAATAATTCATCAATAAGACAGCGTGATCAGTGTGTTTCTCTTGTCAGCCAGGGCTGCTGACATCAAGTCTTCTTGCAGCCAGCAGCCTCAGCTTTGCATCAACAGTTGGGTTGAAGGACTGTACAAATATATATAAACACATGATAAAGTCTAACCAGGCAAGCTGCTCATCAAAACAGCTGGCCAGGTAAATGTTCTGTACTAGCTGTCCTCCCTCGCATCCTCAAGTCACCCACAGACCGCCTACTTTCCTGGAAGTACAAGTGAGCAAATATTAAATGTCATTTTTCCAACACCAACCCTTGACACATTTACAAGAGATCCTGTTTGTTTGTTGCTTAACGCAGCACTCAGCAATATTCCAGCTACATGCTGTCTGCAAATAATCGAGTCTGGACCAGACAATCAAGTGATTGACATCATGAGCATCGATCCACGCAACTGGGGTACGATGATACGCATCAACCAAGTCAGCGAGCCTGACCACCGGATCCTGTTCGTCACCTCTTACGACATGCATAGTTGCCTTTTACGGCAAGCATGGGTTGCTGAAGATCTATTCTACCCTGGATCTTCACGGGTCCTGATAAAACTGCTCATGATAACATACTTGAGAAGCATAATAATGAATCATGTGTTTTAACATTTCACACTATCTTTGTCAGTGTTAGTTTCAGGTTAGAACAGATTTATAAGTTTCAGGAAAAGACATACATTGAAATAGAAGTAGATGTACTACCTCCACTGATGAATCTGATAAAATGATTATCTGTGTAAAGCAGTATTGTACTTACATGTAACTTGTCATCATTACTGCTGATTAAATTGAGAACTGACATGGAGCTTGCTCTTTTCATACTGCAAAAAGAGAGAAATCTGCATGAACAGGGAGGTGTGACCAGCTGGACTGAATGCTTACCTTCATCTCCTTCAGCTACAGCCCCTCTCCACAAAATAAGGGAGAGAGGGGAGATTTGTTGCAGACACTGCCGGCAGAGAGCATTAAAGCCATTTTCAGGTCTTGGTGTGACAATGTTAAATGCCCTACATATAACAGTAACCTATATCTTGTACTGTCAACATTCTTACTCCACATATTTCGCTTCCCCTCAGTACTCTGTAGTTTCATCTTTCACACACAAACCTGACAAGTGCTTTGAATCCTTCAGGTTCACAAAATGCATCAACAAAATTTGACTCCATGGTCATTATTGTGTATTACAGGCCTAGACTGGACTGACCAGTGATCACCACTGATCTACTTCATCAGGATTCACCAACGCCCGTCAAGAGACAAGTTGAAATTTTGTCGTCCTTAGGACAACAGGGACATCACAGTTTTAGTTGCCTCTTAAGACAAGCACTGGATACATAGAAACCAGAAAGCTAAGATGAGGTTGACACTGATGCAAGACACTGTTAAATTGAATCACAATGACAGAAATACAGTCCCCTGCATGGGTGTAGGGTAGTGTTACTACAGCTATGATTTATTATATATTTAACAACTCTACATAATTAAACATGTGTAAAAACTTGAATAAATTTCCATTTCAACAGGAAGAATTACATTCTTTCCAATGACAGCAAATAAAAGAACAGTTGCAAATCACACAGAAAGATTGGCCTATTCGAAGTTAAGACCTTTAAAGCAGTGATTACATGAATCGATTAAGAATGCCTTTTCACATTCCTACTTAATCTGAAATGCTATTGTGAGTCTTAATGTTAGTCTAGCTTAAAGCAAAAAAATAATGTCAGTGCAGAATGACAATCTTGTATAATGGGGGCATGGTCATGGTGGCATCATGTGAGTGGTAGGACAGGGTTCCGTATTCAGGGTACTTCAGGTCATGTGCACAGTACAAGCCTCCTTCCTGTAGATGTGTATGTATAGTGATGACAAACGAGGGAATGAATTTAGAAAAAAAAGCATTTTTGTTTGATATCAACCCTGAAAGAAATACTTGCCAATGCCTCAAATCTCAAGCATCCAAAAGCTATGTGATGAGAGTCTTAATGTAAAATTGTATTTGGTTGATGATATCTGTATGAAGCATCACCATGCTATGACTAAGGTAAAACAGTATTATTACAGCATGAACTAGTAATGAGAAGCCCTTGAGAAATGTATGAATGTTGCAAACCACGCAAAGCTGGCTGATGAATGAGCAGGGAATTGTACATCGGATGATTCACGCTGGATATGTTACACAATAAACAAACACAACACAAACACACACAAACAATTCATAGTAGTCATGATAAGTCTTAAAATTAAATTATCCTCATTTCAAAATCTTACTTCTCCAGGTGTATCATATGGCAATGGAGGAACTTTAATATTAATCCTTCTTTTACCTCCTCTGAAATAAGCCCTTATGAGTTGTGCAAATCATCTTGATTTGAGTCACTTGAAATCAGTTCCTTTGTTAAATGTTTGATGGATGAGAAAACATGGGGCTGCAGTGATGAACAAAAAGCTAGGATGTGCTGTGGATGGGCGAGATGAAATGGCAAATAAAAAACGAAAGAAACATCATACGTGTTTACTCTCTCGTTGGCATACCATCCCCGCACATACCAGTTGAGGCTGAGACAGAACAGTGCAAAATCAATTTGGAACTGATCCCTTGAACCAGTTTAAACAGCAAAGAAAAACACTGAATATGACAAGATGAAATGACACTATTAACACACGCATAGATATCTGAAGTAGCATCCTATATTGACTGCTTTCAATGAATAAAACCCTTTAATGTAGCATTGTACAGCTAGCTTCTAGTTGCGACACATCTGTAGACAGCAAGACATTTCACACCAACATTGACAGAGCACAGAACTGATTTTGTGTTTGTGAGACCCTTATCTGTACTTGTGTCATGTAGATGTAAGGCAAGGCTAGAGACATGTTGTGTTGCCATGACAACTGGCAAATGGATGTACCAGGGTGCTTACCTGCCAGAATTTTCGTCACCAGGCGCCTTCCCCTTCAACTTCTGCACCAGTTTAGCACTGCTACGTTTAATGGAAGCACGCAGTTTAGAGAACGATCCACTGCGCTTTAACTTTCCCGTCTGATGGAGGAGGAGTTAATTAAGATGGGGTGAATGTGTTGGTTAGATCATGTATGTATAAGGTTGGAGCTGGCTGGGGCAGCAGGCTCCACACAGTGCCTGACGACTCAGTGACAACAAGCTAAGCCAATGTTAACCGAAAACATGCACTGTCGGGGTTAGTGAACACTCGTGGAGTCAAGTCCATGGAATGGCTTGAGTAAGTCATGTGCACAAACAAGGTGTGGTCTACCAATTTTCTCGTGTTAACTTACTTTATGAAATCATAAGAAAGCCTTGCCAAAACTGATGTATTTCAAGTGCCTCGAAGTGGAATAAAAAACAAATCATTTGTTCCATGGCTCATTTCCAAACACTCAGTTACATCAAGTAGAAACAACAAAATGTTCAAAGAACTGTCCTGAGTAACAATACAGAGGCAACTATTATTCAATATACCGGTATGCAAGTTATGCTTATGATTGCTTACAGGATAGCTTTAATGTAGAATACTGCGTCATGGAAGAAAATAAGTGGTTCATTCTTTTTTGCACAACTTCAGATAAAGAAGCAATGTTATATTTTTCAACTTATCTCTAAGACTTCCAAGTTTGATACTGCATATACTCAAGATCCTTCAGATAACTGTCCAAGAAATAGTAACTGTACATCAGCACGTATGCCTGTTCACTTAAACCTGAATTCCTGGTTTGAAGTCCTGAGTGCTTGGACAAGAGTGATGTTTTCACTGAGCCTTCAGGCACATGCAGGCACAGAACTCAAGAAAGAAATACTAGGAACAAAATACATGAATACTGTGTTGGCATGCAAATATAGGACAGCCAGAATGAACTAAAGGATGTAGTGATACTGAAATACATGCCAGGACAAACGCCAGCAGGTATTTGACTTTAACACTTTAAATTACCAGCACAATGAAATTTACATCTGTAAATCACCAAATTACTGGGATTTTACTATAAGTTAATAAGAGTGACAGTTAATCTACGCCTACCACCTGTCTGATGGTGAGGATAACATAAGTCGGGTCTACTACGCAACAAGTGCCATGCAGCGGCAGTTGCAGCAATCACCGCGGACACAGAACAAAGGTGGTATGAGTACCATTGTTGACTCAGTGTGCCAGCTAATAGGACATACAAGGGGTTTATGATGAGGGGGGTTGTGTAATCATTTTTACCCTTACAGGCAAACAAGCTCAAGCTTCTTCAGAAAGGAAAAGAATTTCAAGTGACTGACTGTATCAAAGCTACGATAGTAACAGATCATTAAATGAACATGCTGATACCAAAGACAAGAAGACTGCTTTGATAAGAAATGTGCTTAGTTATCAGCGAGATAACAATTGTTAATCACATGTTTCACAAAATATATATTCTTAACAGCAAGATTCAATGAAGAGCAAAGATTCTTTTCAGTTATTTGCTAGTAAAAGCAGACACGCCAATTCCAGAAGACAATTTTGAACTGTTAGGTAAAATCAAACACCGTGGGTGTGCATTAGAGAAAACCTAAGTATGTGGGAAAGCGTGGAAAAACAGGTAAACGAAACAGAAACACAAATCTGACAGGCCCTATCTTGTTGGATAACTAGCAGCCACTGAGAAAACATGCACCGGCAGAAAACCTTCCAACTCAACAGCCCGTCACAAACTCAGTGTGCAATAACTGCCAGATCAAGGGATTTTCCTGGACATTTTGGTTGTTCCAGCATCCAGCCAATATTTATTAGAGTATAGAAAAGTGGTACAAATGAAACATGGATAAAAGGAAAAGTTCCTAAATATTTCAAAACTTAACACCATTTAACGTTCATGCAAGGCAACAAAATACAACCGGCAGAAGTCTAAAGAGAAATGTTTATCATGCAAACTTTTCACTGGTCTTTCTGACATGATCTGACTAGTTGGAGACGATGTGCGTTGCACATGCTGTGAACAGTGGGCCAAGGGAAACAATCACATCTCTCACTACCTTGTATCTCTATCATAATGCCTGTCTAGAGAGAAATTCAAGGGTTTTCTGCATCTGGCTGGTCATTTAAGCCTTTCATTCACTAAAAGATAAGTCCAAAACATACAAATAAGCTTGCACAACTAGCACAAAGAAGCCTGGGCTTGAGTTGTGGGTCAGAGTTGTCTGAGTGCTAGGTGGGACGTTTCACTGATACTGGTGGCTGATGTTGTGTTGGAAAGTTTTGCTGGCGGCGTAGGTACTCATACTCACCCAGCCCTGGTCTGTGAGGGCCGCAGAGTCGCCCGACCACTGCATTTTGATACTCACTTCGTCACCAATGTCAGTTTTCTCGTAGGCTACACTATCCATAGAGTCTCGCCGGAGGTTCTCTCTGCTCATCGAGCGCTTTCGCTCTTTGGGAGACTGCTCTTTATGATATTCACTGCTTAACACATCCGCTATTTTCGTGGTTTTGACTACGTCCAGACCCTAGCAGAAAACCAAAAAGTTGACATGTTGGGGGGTAGTTTGTACCTATGACCCAGGCAAAGTGGTGAAGGGCTGGCCACACAACACTGGTATTGTCACGTCAGATAGAAAATGTCCCTAAAAAGAGCTAATACAACCCAACTTATGAAGGATGCATAAATTGTGGAACACATGAGGTGAACATAGCCCCATATCCGGAGTGTGAGAACGTGAGTGGGTGGTGGCCAGGCCTGCACCAGGGATGATGGGTAGGGCAGGAAGGAGTGAGGGTCCAAACATAATACAATGGGGTGAAGAAGTGGAATAATCATGTGGCAAACAGAATTAGTAAATGAAAACTAAAGAAAACCAAAATGCTACAAAGCAAGCATTTAGCACCGCCACCAGTATACTTCCGTTGAGAAACAGCAGCAGTGTGTGTGTAGTATCTGTGTGTGTCTAGCCTTGCCTTGCCTTGTTGTTGGAGTGTTGGACTCACCTTCCCCGGGTACATACAGAGCTATATACTTGCTGGTGAGCGAGGAGGGACAGACAGAGTTAGATAACAGCTGACATCTCACACAATACACCATATAGACACACCATGTATCATACGCCTCTACAGCAAATACTATCAACTCTCTGAAACAAACATCTGGTTTATCATCATAACTTATAAACTTTGTGCAGTATTATCTTCACGGTGACAAATTGGAGCTTTCAGCAAGGAAGGAAGGAAAGAACGTTATTAAAGGCACATCAGCACTTTTTCAGCTATTCACAGTGACTGATTGTTTGAAAATACCCAAAGTAGTAAAACAACAAACTCAGATAAACAACACTGTACACCTTATGCATTTATTTAAAGCAAAACTGATGATACATCTATTATAAAGATTGGTGTCCACGTATTTGGTGTAAAACTTGAGACTCCATTACGACACAACATTAGTTGACAGAAGATGAGAATGACGATACACAGCTACAAGTATGGAACCATCAACCAATGTGAAGTTTGAACCCAGCCTTGATATGAGAGGAAGCTGGAACCTATACCAAGGGTTACATGCTGTGACACTGTGGGACGAGATATGTTGTTCAGTGATATTGGAGTGTGTGCATACAAGTGTCATCACCGACGTGAAAGTCCCACAGCTAATGTTATATGTGCAAATATGTTGACCATTATTGAGGTTCTATTTCATAGTTGCTAAATATTGCCAAGATAAGAGAATAAGTGCAGAAACCTCAGAACATAATGAGGACACAGTGTTGAATGACTTGTGCACATGGGTCTGTAGGATAAATCCTGGGCCATCTCTGTGGCAGTAGGAACTGACATGTTAAATCTTGGGGTATTCAGCCATGAAACTAGAAGTATTTAAGCTACAAAGATGATGAATGGAGGGACTACATGTTGAATGATGAATGAAAGTGTATTGATGAAATTGATGATCATCCGTATGTACTTCTGTAATGAGATTGGCTGACACGTGACATCGATTCAGTGTTTCTTGTGAGTGTCTCTCAGTGCGGCCGCTGACGGACTGACCAACGACCTCCACTGCTGAAGTTCTGTGATATAAATGCTGTCATCCGCTGTTTGACAGCCACAACTAGGTAGGGCTGCAGATCTTACCCACAAATAGCTGGCTTTGTCAGGCTTTCTTTACATTAACAGAAACAGTAGGAGCCTTTCACAACAGTCTCTTGCGAACAGGCACTTGATCCCCCAAACAGCATTTTGTAGCCATTTGCATTATAAGGTCAACTCCGTGATGAGAGAGTTGATCTGCAGCGCCCCCTGGTTGGAAGCAGAGAGATGCTCTACTAGATTCTGTACACACCTACAATAATTGTACGCATGTACAGATAACAACAATAAAAAGACAACACCTACACTTACATTCTTTTTGGACCTCATGGCACACTCCTCCAGAGTCTCGGCAGCCTCATACTTGCCCTGTCGCCGGTACAGCGCACCAAGGTTCTTCAGGGTTGTTGTAACTGTCGGGCTGAGGGAGAGAAGACGGGGAGGAGGTGAGCAACTCCTCAAAGCATCACATCAAATTTCCAGATTCCTCATCTTACAAGTATGCGTCTTGAAATCATTGTTGATTTTTTTAAAGCTAATCTCTGACATGGATATGAAATGAATTGTTTGATAGGCATTACATAGAAGTTGATTAGAGAACAAAGTAGACACAATCATTGCTTGACAATGGTATAAGGATCTATACTAAAACATTGCCTTTACAGTAAACAAAGAAGTTGTTGACTTTGTCATGGATATGTAATAAATGACAACAAGATATGGACGATCAACTTCTTTCTTGCAATTGTAGCAATGTTTTGATGTAGACTCTATAGTATCTGTCATTATTATTTTAAACATCATGCTCAAATGATACAATTATATCCTGATTTTTGTAACATACTGTTTCTAATATTAGCAGTATTACCTATCAACTTTAGCAGCCTTGTGCCAACTGCCATACTCTGGAAGTGGGGATCCATCCTTGTATTTTCCCTGTGACAACAGACAAAAAGAGCTTAGTATACAGGAAGTAAACAGTCCAGTATAACTGTATTGCAAATGAAGTATGCAACAGTAAACATATGTAGCCACAATGACATGTCATTATGTATAACATGTGGATACACTTCAGTGAACAAACAGTGACATGGACTCACTTTGTTTTCTTCTCGCTCTTCTGCCCTCATCCAGATAGGCTTGTTCTCTCCTACAATACAAGTCACAAGTGGTTAATACCTACATCTGAACATGCATCATCCATTCTTCATCTACTCACAGTCATAGCAATACATTGGAATACTTCCACATCTTCTGTTCATTGCACTTCAAGTTATGAAAATATGCACACTAAGTGAGAGTGAGTATGGTTTTACACCGCTTTTACCAATATTCCAGCAATATCATTGTGAAGTTACAAGAAATGGGAATCAAACATTGTACCCATCTGGGGTATCGAACCCAGATCTTTGGCACGACGAGCAAAGGCTTTAACCACTAGACTACCCTACCGCCCTTACATACCAAATGAATATAACTTATATTACATATTAAATGCTTCTTTCTTAACACAGAGAGCTAGTTATGTTGACAGTGTTTGAAATTAAGGGGTCAAGCTTGAGGTTTACTGCTATAATATTCGATTCCAAGGACCCTAAATGTTTGATTTCACAAATTTGGGGTTTTGACCGAGGCCCCAATCACTACCACTCTTAACGTTGACAGTGAAATAGAGTGAGTGAGTATGGTTTTACGCCGCTTTTAGCAATATTCTAGCAATATCACGGCGGGGGACACCAGAAATGGGCTACACACATTGTACCAATGTCAGGAATCGAACCCTGGTCTTCAGCGTGACGAGTGAACGCTTTAACCACTAGGCTATCACTACAATGAAATAGAAGTGAACACATATGCAGCTTGTCCCACAGTCGTACCTTCCACCTTGCCGAACTCCTTCTCATGTGCGCGGGTGAGGACCTCCTTGTACAGAACCTCGGCCTGCTTGTACTTGCCCTGCTTCAGGTATGCAGAGGCCTACAAGAAGAGGGGTCAGGGTCAGGGTCAGGCATAGACCTTCACACAACACAACACAACATACATGCAATATAGGTAACCCATACTCTGGCTGAGAAATATGTACAGTTGGTTTTCAGGCAATGACTTGATGGGGTGGCTTATTTTCTTCTTAGTGGAAGATGTACTTTCTGAGACAAGATTTTTTCTCTGTTTTACTTGTTTAGGAGAAACATGCTTTAATTACTAAATCTGATTGAACGCATATTATACAAGTGAGAAAAAGGACTAAACAGTACCATACTCTGTGTATCATACTATGTTCAAGAATATATCTATAAATCTTAACTATATTAATGGTGTTAATAACGGAATATAAACATGAAAAGATGCAAAACATTTCAAATCGTGTTAATATAACGGTGTATACAAGGACATCTGTGAAGATTGCACAGAGTTAAAGTTCAACAACAGGTTGAACAAAGCAGGAACAGATTACAGGAATGAAAGAGTAATATATAGATAAGTCACACACATATTAGGTGCAGTAACTATATGTAAGCTCAAACACAATATTCTAGTATCCAGTACACGATGCTTGCAATTTCCTTCAAGTCAGACCTAAGTGCTTGTTACCATCACACAATCTCTTTAAAATCAGATCTTAGTGCTAGCTACCCCTACTGTTTAGCGGTAGTAAGCACTAAGACCTGATTTAATGAGACTGAAGATGCTAGTGATACTGATACCTATGTAATGTTATTACGTCTTATCTGAAGTAAGGCAATAAGATGTCATGATAGTGATTACTTTGTAACTTGTTAGTGTGACTTCTCTACAACTAAATGCAATAGGCAATTTTGATGCTGAACAATTCAGTAGTAATCACTGTGCATTCAATACGTATGGAAGATTTCATCTGGCATCAAAAAGGATTCACCTAGAGAGCCCAGCAAATCAACACAACTCTGGGCTGTACAACCCTCAACCTACTCATGGTCACTGTAGTGCCCATAGATATTCAACTCCCCTCATGATCTACTGACACTGAAAGAACATACTGAACAACTGTCAAAACGTCCTGGAGAACAACCTTTTGTTTGTTGTTTGTGTGTTGTTTGATGCTGCACTCAGCAATATTCCAGCTATATGCAGCCATCTGTAAATAATCAAGTCTGGACCAGACAATCCAGTGATTGATATCATGAGCATCGATCCACGCAATTGGGAATGATGACATGCATCAACCAAGTTAGTGAGCCTGATGACTTGATCTTGTTAGTCGCCTCTTACGACAAGCATAATCACTTTTTACGGCAAGTAGGGGTTGCTGAAGACCTATTCTACCCTGGATCTTCACGAGATAACAACCTAAAGGGTTACAGTCAAGATGAACAAAACAATTAACCTTAGAGAAATCACCAGATCTGATTTTTCTTTCAAGCAATTCACTAAATCTCACAAAACTTGAATGTAATCACTTCAAACATTGCAGTTCCAAATATTAGTCACAGTGAAATCATAATTCTTGCAAAAGGTGCATTTGTTAATGTGGAACATGTTACTATATGCACACAATCAAATCTTGTGTAACATGTTATTCAATTGCATATTACTGGTTTGCTGGTTACAAATGCAAGCAGTCAACAGTCAGGGGCAGATAACTCTGTCTCCCAGTCAAAGACATGCATGTTATCGTGCAGGCAGGTACAAAGGCAGCAGGCAACTCTACTGCACGAGTGACCGCCTTACCAAGTTGTTTTGTGTTTTTATCACGTTGGGATCATCATTTCCTAAGCGTTTCTTGTATATTTCTAAAGCTCGGATGTAATATTTCTCCACCTGCAATAAATAACCAAAGAGTGCCAATTGCATGCAGTGCTACATGAAGGAGCTGGACCATCGGATGTCTATTCATCTCCTAGATGCCAATAATCACATCAACCAAACATATAGGGAAAGAAGAAGAGAATGTGGTCAAAATCAAACAAGGGTTATGTGTCTTCTCATAAAGAAATTCCACTAAAAACTATGAGCATGTAGGAAGAACTTAAAATGTATAAATCTGTTTAAACTGGTTGATGTGATTACCAACTTGTCTCTCAGGGAATAACATTGTACCAAAATTGGAAAACTTTCACATGGTGTTCGGCAGAACAAACTGACACTGAAAATAGAAATTTTGGTCATTCTTCCACAAAACAGATACAGAAATTTTGAATTTAGCATCACACTGGCATGAAGGACAGAACACAGTAATGTGGTACAGAAATAAACCCCTAGTGTCATCAAGTCCTCATGCCAGTATGGATGTCCCTGGTCAGTGTGAGACGAGGATGTATAGACTGCTGGTCCCTGCTCCTCAACAACATCAAGTCTTACCAGGTTATTCTTAGTCTTAGCAACATTGGGGTCATCCTGGCCTAGCTTACTTTCATAGATTTCTAGAGCCCTTTGATAGTACTGCTCTACCTGTTAATAAAACATCATGCACAGTTAAAACAAGTGAATAGGAGGAGTTGTCCCTCTTGCTGAGATCTCATGTCCCATGTTGTTTGCACATGTGAAACATACAAAACAATATACCTAGACTTGATCACAATGTTTTTTTTAAATATGAATAAATTAATAACAGCATATTATTTCACTGAGCAGTTATTAACAAGTTATTGAAAACATTAATATTGATTCATTACGACACATGCACTACTAAACAAACAAAACAATATTCCTCTATGACTGGATAATTAAATTGCCTCGTTCTTTTTACCTCTTCATATTTGCCTTGGTTTTGACACAGTAGAGCCAGATTATTAAGTTGTTTCGCTACATCAGGGTGATCTTTGCCCAGCACCTGAAACCAGTTAAATAAAATGTTAGCTCATGGAAATTGGATCAAATACTTCCACTGAGTGACAATGGTTAAATGTCGCCTTGTTCAGTGAATGAAACACTGTCTTGATCTCTAAAGCACACCTAGCTCAATAATACGATTAGTAAAAGTCTTTACCACATAGTCAGACAAAAAAGTAATTTTGAAAATTTATATTTAACTGCATTGATCTTAATTAATACATCTGAAGGTCAGGAACATAAGAAAACCCATCACACCTCAATTAATCACATAAATACTGAGATCTTAATAATATTACAACATAATAAAACTTAATTATTAACAAAATAATACACACAGTCCTTTGTCATAAAAGCTGTCTGAGACAATCCACACAGTATGATGGCACACTCTCCAACAGGCCACACTTGTGGCCACACGATCTAGTTTGGTTGCTTCTTACGACAACCTATTCTGACCCTTATTCCCAATGGGGTGTGCTTCTGTAACTGCACTCCTAATCCTACCTTTTCCCTTATCTCCAGTGCTCTCTTGCACAGGGGCTCCGCCTCCTTGTACTTGCCACGCTTCCCATACAATACAGCCAGGTTGTTGAGGGTGGCTGCCACCTGAAGAGAGGAGAGGAAGGCACTAGTTACTCAGCCATCACCAACACTGGTGGACATTGAACTCCAATGGGCTATTTGTATTACACCCTTTATAACGAGGCACTGACTTCAATATAAAGGAATTATCACAAAAATATAAAATAAATAAAATAAGCATAATCATAAAGGTTTCTGATGCAAAATCGCGTGTCTAGAATACTGATGGTACTGATGGGCAGCGGAGTTAAGATGAGAAAACTGCAGTATTTTCCATTACCAGAACTAAAGCTCATGAGTGAGTGAGTGAGTGAGTATGGTTTTACGCCGCTTTTAGCAATATTCCAGCAATATCACGGCGGGGGACACCAGAAATGGGCTTCACACATTGTACCGATGTCGGGAATGGAACCCGGGTCTTCGGCGTGACGAGCGAACGCTTTAACCACTAGGCTACCAGACCGCCCCTAGTACTACATGTACAAGCGGAGTTGAGATGAGAATACTGCAGTATTTTCCATTACCAGAACTAAAGTTTATGAGAAAACACTCCTTAGTTAGTACACATTTAGTTTCTGACATGTACTGTGCTGACCGAAGGCAGAAAAGCCCTTATTATGGCCGTTCCTTTTTATAGTCACTTTACATGTGTGTCGTAAAGCCCAAAAATGTTCCTTTAGTGGACTTGCAGCAAAACAGTCCTCTTGTCATGTAATTGATTTAAAAGACGGAAGAAATCCCCCCCCCCCCCCCCCCCCCCCATCTTATAACTAAGAATGTACATGTTGAAAGCAAACTGTGTACTATCATACAACTCATTAAAATCAGGGTCACATTCAGGTTTAGTGGTCACGATGCAAACTGTACATAGTGCAAAACAAACATTTCTAGTCTACATGACGACAACATAAGCATGTCACATGCAGGCCATACAGCAAGCACGATACACAGCAGCTGTCTCAGCAGTTGGTCATGTTCAGCCTGTGTATTCAATGTCTGCATGAAGAATTGTGCAACGATCAAATCATTTCAAAGTCATTTGAAAGTTTGTCATACAGTTTAAGTGAAACAGAAAGTGTTACCTATGTGACATATGTCATGCAGACATGCTGTCAGCTGATACCATAAAATGTAGAAACACCCAGTACTCAGCGGTAGAAACTAACAGTTTTAGGCCACTAGTCCTTATAATGATAACAGATAGCAAAACCCTTAAAATGGCAAATTTCTACTAGTCCTTATGATACCTTAACTATTGGGCAGTTTGGCAAGGGCTACAGGACTAGTGCCAATTTCTAACGCTGAGTACTGGGCCCTGGCCCCGTTCCACAAAGCAATCATAGCGCTACGACAGTCGTAAGTCTATGTTTAAGTATGGGAGTTACGATTGCCTTAGCGCTACGATCGCTTTGTGGAACGCGGGGGCCTTGGGAGTTACGACAATCTAAGTGCTGAGATCACCTCATGGAACAAGACCCAGGGCTGATCCACTTTCAACAAACACATTCATGTACTACATGTGATATCTATCATGCAATAATAGGTTGGTTCTGCAGGTTAACTGACTGGACACCAATGAAATATGCATTACCCACATGACAAGGAAAAGCTGTATGACTCATCACCCTTCGACAATGTATTAGTAGTTTACCAATGATGATGAAGGAAATGATCCAAAAAGTATGGGGAATATAAAGGAGATATTGTTATTGAGAAATATTAAAGGTACAAAATCCCCAGACACCACAACCTCCTGAGACACTGTCTGCAGATGTACAAGATGACAAGATCTGTACTTCATCAGTAGTATCAGCTGAAAGCCATGACATTTAGTCAATCTTGGGATTTGGAAAAAATGGACTTCTGAATGACAGGTTTCCTCTTGTGTGATGCTCAATATTCAAAGACACAAAAAGTATGACACACAAGTGGTGATATATAGGGCCAAATATGCAAAGCAGATTTTCAGATGTGAAAGTGTAAATTTGCAAATAAAAAGAGAAGAGTGGTGATGAAAATCGATAAAATCCAAGTGCCGGTTGTGTTTTGCACAGCAATGAAATAAACTTAAAGGAGGCCAGATCCACTGCAAACCAGGTGTCCACCAGTGATTTTATCTGCAGGAACAGATAAATCTGAGGGTGGATGAAACTGTGCAGTGCTACAAGCAGCACAGATGGACAACTAAATGGATCACATGCACTACACCAAACACCAATGATACACCAACCAACCAGCCGGCCGACCCATCAGGTGGCCTGGTGGTGGAACAAAAACCAAGGCGGGTAGGCAGGCAGACAACAGCAACAACTCACGGCAGGGTGGTCAGGCCCCAGAGTCTTCTCCCGGATGCCTAATGCATCATTTAGTAGATTGGCAGCCTCCTTATACTTGCCCTGGTCTCTGGAAGTGATAGGCAGTAAAAGTCAAACAACTAGTCTTGTGTGGACGCTAATGTCCATGGTTGTCCTTGTCAGGTGCTGCAGCATCTGTCACCAGGTCCAGGCAGCCATGACAATCTGTACTCCTTCTCAAGGTTCTTAATGGGGCATAAAGTCACATCATATATGGATGACAACTGCAGTATTTATCAACTGAATGATTTCAGTAATGGTATCAATTCATCCCACAGGGGCATGTTGTCCCATTCCAAAAAGCGTTCATAACGTTACGAGCTAAAGTAACAGTATATTTGATCACCTCTCACCACAACCATAGTGTGCTGAGGGCCTATTCAGTCGGAATCCAATAGGAGCACATCTACGTTAGAAAGCTGATTTGACATTCTAACACTGTAGTTCATGAATGCAGTAGTTGTCTTTCCCATATATAGTGTTCTTATTATATCCATATTGCTCATAACAACACTTGAAGGAGAAGCTTGATGTCATTGACTGCCTGTCCCCAGGTGTAGGCTGAAATGGAAGGGATGTATGAGTGTTAGATAGGGCAGACACTCACTGCAGGATGACTCTTGCCCAGTGTTTTCTCCCTGATGACGAGTGCATCCAGCAACAAGTTGCCCGCCTCTTTGTACTTGCCCTGATCCCTGGAACACCAACATACATGGCATGCTGGGCACAATACAACACTTCCCTACACCCTGGTACCACCATCAGGGAGCATGCTGAACAGGGAAGCATCACGTCATTTCAACAGAAAACAGCAAAGATAGATCAATGTTTTTCTTTACATTTCTCATATACCTATACCATATACCAGACAAAGGAAAAATAATCAACATAACTTACTTTTATTAAATCTCAGCTAATGATGAAAATTTGGCACAATAACTTCTCTTCATAGTGTTATCCAAAAATCCAAATTCAACCTCACATTTTGTCAGACGTCACCACAACTTAATGCAGGGTAATTTTCCTGTGTGTGACAATATTGATAGCAATCAAAATAGCTTCCTCTGAGGTTATAAAAATATCTTGCGACTGTCTGTAATGTAATGAGCAGTAACGTTTTGAAATATTACGTTAACTGTACAGCATTTCCTAGAATACTGTTCAATAGTATTTTGTGAACATGGCTCCGTCCATCAACTCTCATAGCAGACCACCAATACAGTACACAGCAAGCTGACTGACCTGTATACTAGGGCGAGTATATTTAGCATTGTGGCAACATCTGGGTGATCATGCCCACTGGTCTTCTCCAGGTCCTCCAGGGCTTGTTTACACAGTGGTACTGCCACCTCGTAGCGACCCTGTGACGCATATTGAATGACTAGATTGTGGAGAGTGCGCAGACGGGCGGGGATCTCATAGCCACCACTTGCCGCCTGGGCCATTGCACTTGGTTGTGTTGGGGACAGAACTGGAACAAGAACACCATTCAGTCAGCTTCTTCTACTCATATTTCTGCATCTTATGTGCTAAGAGTATTGTTAAGGTGTCTTTGTATATTCATAATCTTTTCTCTTTGAAGTACAATTCCAATGTGATACTATATCATAAATGTTCTGAAAATGAGGAGCAGCTCGCACTTTAATTAGGTTTTACACTTTAATGTTTGAGACCATGTACTTTCCTCCACTGTAATATGATATATAAGCTTTAATAGTTTATGCACAAGTAATATATGCAGTATATTTGTATTTCTAGAGTGAATGTGTGAAGTATGTTATTTTCTGTAAAAAATCTAAAATGAACTGGTAAGTTATGAAATATTCTTTACATGTCACAGGTCTACTACTTATAAACATTGAAATAAGGAGACGCATATTTCCAATGTGAACAGTGAGGCCGTCTTACCTTCAGGTTGTGGTCCGTCATCATCATCATCTGGAAATCCCAGATCTAGTGGCTGTGAAGTGGGTTCAGGCTCTTTTTCTTCTGTCTGTCGACAACAAAATATCATGTGTTAGCCTGGTTACAAAGTAGGAGCTCTATATGTAGTTTTTAGTAAATATCTGAGTAACTACCCCTTCTGTCTTATGTTTAGTCGAACCAGATATAAAATAGGAGTGAGTGAGTGAGTATGGTTTTACGCCGCTTTTAGCAATATTCCAGCAATATCACGGCGGGGGACACCGTAATGGGCTTCACACATTGTACCCGTGTCGGGAATCGAACCCGGGTCTTCGGCATGACGAGCGAACGCTTTAACCACTAGGCTACCCGACCGCCCTATAAAAATAGGACCTTCAAGACAGGTGTCCTGTACCTGAGAAACAATAGGCTATGAAGATGGTTGGTCGGGTTAACTACTTTTATGAAACCAACAAGCATAGCTATGGAGTTGACATCCAAGGATCATAATCAAAACAAATCTGGCATTTGAACCCCAGATCCACTAATCTTTGCAACAGCAAAGGGATGCAACTCATCACAGACAACTGTGGCACCACAGACCACCAAGTTGATCATACCAAGTCAGAAATCTGAATTATTAACTAGCCACGTCAATCGGTCACATGTTTGAAGTATGCTTTAGTAGTAATAGTAGATATTTGACTATTTATTATAATGATGTATGATTATGATGATTATTATTATGTGCATGTCAATCAAAAAGCTGTTTTCCTGGAGGCACTGACCATGCTGACTGATGTGTCATTAGAATCATATTTCTTCATTTCATTCATAAACTCCAGGTGTTTCTTCTCCTCTTCCAGTGTGGCCGACTTCTGCTCACTCAGCTGCAGCTTCTGCTGTGTGTTGGCCAGCTCGTCCCGCAGCCAGCCATTCTCCTGACATAAGCGCCTCACCTGCGCTCGTAACTTCTGTTTCTCGGCTTCCACATGTTGTAGATGATTAGCTAATGCCATCATTACCTGCCCAACCAAACACATGCTGTAACATTTCATTGGATTCACCTAACAAACAACCTGAGAAAGTGATGGTAATGTCTGTGTACTACGATGATGAACACTTTTTACAATGTAAAGCAATTAGTTTCTATTTGTATACAAGATTAAAATTCAAGTCATCAATAAATTTGATGAATGTTAAAAAGAGCGATTGCAGTTTGTGCCAAACATATTACACATATAATGAAACGCATGACAACCATTGGCTGTGAACATCAATGAGCATTTCATGGACTAGAAATAAACATTTTTCCAAGTAACTTTCTTTTCTATGTAAATGTCAGTTCATAGGTTATTAGGTAGCAAAACGCAATTTTTTATGGCATTTTTGCAGCTAGCAACAACTAATTACAATTCCTCATCAATCACCAGTATTGAGAACACAAGTATCAACTTTACACAGACATATAGTTGGCAGTACCTGAGCCTCTCCTAGTCCCAGCTCGATGGATTCCAGGGACTTCTTGAGAATATTTGCTTTTTCTTCCACGAGGTTTGTGTCTCCATTCTCCCTCTTGATTGTTTTCATGGAAGTGAGGAGAGAGTTGAGTATCTGGTGGTGCTCATTCTTCAGCGTGTCCAGGCCCTGGATCACCGTTTTGGTGTTGTTGATGATCTCGTCCTGGGTCAACGCCGTCATCTTGCCGATCTCCTCTATCTTCTTTCTGCAATACAAAACAGATCCTCATTTACTTTCATATTTCCAAATATGAAGCCTCATAGCATAAGGAATGTACAGGAAGCAGGTAGTCAGTAGTCCGCTCCAGTTCCAGCAACATGGGGTTCTGACTGATCAACCAGGGTTCCTGCTGTTGATAAGGAAACAAAACAATCAGATGAAAGGGCTGTTTCCTGAAATGGATATGACGCTTAAAACAAATAATCAGTGACCACTTAGTTTCCAATTAGATCAATTATTATACATTTGAAATTTTAGTGAATTTAGTGAATTAAACAGCTTAATGGGGAAATTACACCAACTTTAATACCCCTTTCAAACAGGTTTGTTCATGAACAACAACAACAACACCATCTATCTTGTGATAAACATTGATCTTGCAGTCAACGATATTACCATGGATTAAAATAATGTCAAGGATAACTGGATATTGAAACTGATGGAAGTAGGCACTTGAAACTGTAATGTCAATAACATCTAGAGACACATATGTAACATGTTTGTCCTACTACAACGTCTCCTCTGTAGATGGGATTCAGCCCAGTCTCCAGGTTTAGCCTTTGTACAAAGCCTTAATTCAACAACAATTATTTTGGTCTGGTACTCTAAGACAGCCAATATGTTGAAAGTAAAATATATATAAAAAATCATGCTGAATGGAAAGTTTTAGCTGATAGACTAAAGTGATTTTGGTAGCAAAGCTTCTGTTGTTATATTTCATCCTAACGTATCATTGAACATGTTATTCAGCCCAAAGCAAATCTGAGCAGCGACGTATCCTCATGACATTACAGATTACTACCCTTATTTTCCTGCTGGGTGTAACTTGTATAATCTGATAGCAAAACACTTAATAAGCATTTCGTCTAAACTACAACTTGAGTTCAGATAAAGTTTTCCTTGTCATGCAGAATTCAAAATGGTGGTTAGGGAAACAGTTATAGCAGTCCTACACTCATTGAAGATAAGAACTGCACAAATGGCTACTACAACAGAAAGTCATCCCGAATGTGTTGAAAAAGTTAACATCCAGCATGTATATATCCAGCTCGTGTCAGAGAAGACACAATTTATTTAAACTGTCATCATTGACACTATATAGTCATTCAGTTTGCGATAAGTAACTTACAAAACCTTGGTAAAACCTCCAGCATAAGTTCACATTTATATCACGAAAAACAAGACACATATCACAAGACATTCTTTGACTCTTTGAACAATGATGATCTCCAGGACTCTTCAATACACCATTGAGAGCTTATTTGGAAGAAACAGGGGGTCACAAACCACCAAGATTTGGGAGACAAGGGCAAAAACAGCTTTAATATTTCTATCAAAAAACGAGATGTGTACCACAGCAGATCACACTAACTATTTTACTGCTAAGAACACGCTGGGAATAAAACACATAAAATATCCGGCAAAAGATTGAAACATTGACTTCTAAAACCAGGGTTGTATTCCACAAAGTGATCTTACAATCATATTGAACGTTACACAAGTTAAGCCTCTATTAGTGAAAAACAGTCTTGTGGAAACTAGCCTAGATCAAATATTTAACACACATATTTAGTATATCCTACATGATGTCACAAAATGTCAGCCCTGGAGCATTACAACACAGTATGTTCCTCAGGACATCTCAACGCATCATTTCAAACAGAAGTAGATACAAACACAGCAACATTTCCTTCACGCTGATGAACAGCAAGTGAGTAACATAGATCTAGACAAACACACATTTTGTAAGGTAATCCACAATCTAGAAACACCTCTTGGCCAATGAATGAAAGTGTGTCAACACAACATTGCAACTATGTGGTTGTACATGGGAATATCTAAACACAATCAAGTTTAATTTGTTTCCTCAAATATTGCCCTACAATGCTTGTTGAAGTTGTTCAGTGACAACTTGCTGTTTATGTTCACAAAAGAAGCAAGAGGATAGGTGTCATTGCAGCTAAGCCTGTCATGACAAGCTTGACACATTGTACTCTTCCCGGTGTCATTAATGTTATTAATACCCTAAAAGAAACAAAAAAAGACACAACCATTTATATTTAGAGAACATCTAAAGACAATATAATCCCCAAGCACACACACTGACTTATTAAACCTGTTGACAATGACCATGTTACAACAAGATCTTAAGTGTTTATGAGCTCTTCAGTGAGTAAGGAGGTCAGAAGGACTGTTAAACCTAAATAACATCAGCCCAGAGTATCTGCTTTGTGATATTTATTGTTGGGAAATATCATAACACCATCAATAAACAAATACGTTTGACTGATGAGATAGCTAGGTGTCACCCTGTAGTCCATAGTAAGTATCCCAGCTGACTTGTATACAACATCAACCTGTCAGGCGCAATTGTCTTGAGCAGGCAAACCAGCTATTGATAGTGTGAGCATTGCTGTGCCTCACTGGTGAAGATAACACATAAAACCAGCCAGGGGAAAGTCTCCAGCTACTCGTCCTTTGAAATGAATGAGTGAGTGAATGGGGGCACATCCTCTTACAACAATGTGAGGTGTGAGGTTAATGCTATACTTTTTAACCAGTAAAACAGCAGTGTACAATGTGTCAAGCTTGTCATGACAGGCTTAGCAACAATGACACCTATCCTCTTGCTTGTAGGGCTCACTAAGCATTCTTATTGTAAGCGTAGGCTTGTGGAAACTTGGTTGACTGCGTGTCATAATATTCAAATTGTGTGAACTGATGCTTATGATGTCAATCACCAGATTGTTTGGTCCACACTTTACAGCCTGCCATGGTATAGCCATAATACTGCTGAGAGCAAAACATACTCAGCAGCTGTCATGGTCATCTAATGCCAATACAAATCATCATAACCAGCGTGATGTAACATACTTCTTCAGGACTAATCGGGCACAAGACAGAAGGTCATTCTGGACAATGCCTGGACTCTATGCACCAGGTTACAGCTGGATTTCGTCTGGTGTCGATCCAGAATCACTCCCTAATATTCAGAATGGTCCCAGTGGACCGAGAGTTGCTCCCCTTCCTCCCTAGGTGTGTGGTCAGTGAAGGAGAATGTCTGTAAAGGCCAGATTGCGTGTCTGCAGGGACTGGAAGGGAATCAGGATCAATAACTACTCCTGCTGATGGCCAACTGAGTACACAAGCATACAGACCAGGTGGAGGGATGGCCAGTGTAGATGCAGACAAACACTCTCGATACTTGCAAGACATGGTGGTAGCCACACACTCCAGTCTGCTGTTACCATACAGTAAAAAGCAAGCCTGGAAAATTACCTGTTGTGTTGAAGCATATTAATGGTATCGACAAAGACTGTCTCAAAAAAGCTTTTTCTAAAAATGCAGAATGCTAATTGAGCCTTGTCTGAACATGTCTAAAGGGGTCTGTTTTATGATGATGAGTAAGTTTAAATGTGATGACATAGACAGGAAGAAAAATACAAGAAATATTTGGAATTGTGTTTGATCAGTACTTCAGTCATTTCATGGTATACCAACATCGTGTGGGAGGTAAGACTAAAGTAATGCAGGTCTCTGATGTTTACCTCTTCAGTGAAACCAACAAGAACTGTGCTGACAGTGACAAACAAAGAATCATAAAAAGGCCAAATCTGGGATCCAAACCCACAATCTAAGATAAACCGGGCTCAAGAGTGCACCTCTGCACCGCAATTGCGCCCCCTGATTCACGTAAAATAAAGCTGGGTAGTTGGGGAAAACCTGCCAGAAATATCTCCAAGTTTTCTTTGCTAATTGTCATATTTCGCATAGCTCAAGAAGTAATGCTCATCTTTGTCCTCATTGCAATACAAGGATGGAATATGATACAATCCATCATCCACATCACGTGTTGAACAGCCTGACAGACAGGAAGCCCAGTGAGCCAGTGAGGTATTCTTGTGTTATGTTTACCACTGCTGCAGTGATCATCTCCACCATGCAGCAGTGCCAACATAGATTGACACCTCACAAGACAGTCGCATGTTTGCTTCTGTGCGATTACCTACATCACTCACAAATATCAAACTACCTGAAATCAATACTGCATCGACAGTATAAGCAGATCTGCATATGTCTAGTAAAGCCGCAAGTAACAGTCTATATCTGATTGTCTTTTTTATATTTGACCCACATGAAATAACATTTTAAATTTCAACTCACATTAGCATGATTAGGAAACAAAATTAACAAAATAATAAAATATTATAATCTTAAAAAAACTCGGGCAACTTGGTAATAATACTGTCCCTAACTTACATACCTTATTTACCTAATTGTAGACAGTGATTATTGATCATTTGCTGCCATTATACTTTGCTGGCTGAGAAAAAGGTCAAAATTACTGCATAACAGGCTAAAAACTATATACAGAATTCAAAACTCTCCAATGAACCAGATGCTTCCTAAAAGAATGTGGAATACATTATTTGATTATTTGAACAATGAGGAACAATATACACAATATTACATGAAAGATGAGTTAGCAAATACCTTTCAAAAACGTGTGAAAAGGAGAACTTCATGCTGTATTTTCATATCACTGATTGCGATACTTATACCACAGTCACCTCTCAAATGTCTTTCATACACTATAAACACAAATCATTTCGTGAAGACTGCCTAGCTTGCACCACAGCCATGACACAGAACTGAACTGCATGAAGTCGCAGTCAAGCAGGCCCTGGCTCATGTATAATTTCAATGAGCAGGAAGCTGGCACATTATGTAGATAGTTATTCTAGAGTGTCTGAGCAGGTGTGAACTCTAGCTGGCAAAAGACTGCTGTAAACTGCTGTGTTGATTAACATGAAGCACTGTCAGTCCAAAGGAGCCCAAGTAGCTGAACTCGGACCCAACACTTACACAGCAGTTCAGCTGACATAATGAGAACACAATCAAGTTGTTGCTAATTATGGTGAGATAAACACAGACCTTGACAGGGGGCTAAAGCTTAACATGCTTGGCATAGTATGGCACTCTCTACAGGAATCATTTATTTCAGGAGCTCCAATGACACAATTGGGTGAACGAGTGCTTGTCAAATATTTTTTGGGTAACATTATCAAGGGGGACATCAACATGATCATGAATGGACTTCTAATTTTGTGTACATATAGATGCACTAATCATTGGCCTACCTCATCAAACAAATTAAATAGAATCAAAAGCAAAGTTCATTCAAAGAGGAAACTGACTTCTTTCCATTCTTTTTATGATGAATTTGATCAACCTGATAAAAAAAGTATATAAATTCCCTAGGCCAAGGGATATGTGAACTGATTAAACAAATTACAATTCTATCACAACAAAAGCATTTCCTCAAAGTTGACAGTCAACCTTTACACTGGAGCCAAGTGATATGCAATAAGGCAAAAAGAGTACAGTATGATGTCAATGTTGTCACCAACCCAGGGCTAGTACAAAATTCCTGCAGACTAGTAGAAATAAAACTTTCCCAATTTTACCATTGTTTTATATTACAGGGGGATTTCATCTTTACCTGGGCTTGGGCTCGTAAAGCTTTTGAGATTAGTTTTAACCCTGCCAATGCGTGTCAACCCATGTAACTGTCAACATATATGTTCAAGCGTCTTTTTTCAAACAGGTTAGGGAAATACTGCTATATTATCCTGTCAGATTTAAAAGGAAAACAAAGCTACATTCTCAGAACAGTGATTGTGCCTGAGACAAAAGGCAGTAGGACATTTCTACGATTGTATAAGTTTTGATAGGATATTCCCCTATATCATTGAACAAAATTATTAGGACATTTTGGATGTACACTTAGTCAATGGCCTAGAAAATGAACTGCTCTGAAACTGTGCAGGTCTGTTTGAGTTTGTAAACAAATAGTGACAGGGGTGATCAAGTGTGTTGATGCAGCGCAAAGCCTCTAGTCTCAAGAGTGCAAATATGTTACTTTGCACCTTGACCTACCACCTACAGTGAGAAGACATTTCTAGTTTTGCATGGAGATGTAGAAAGGCCCACATCCCACAAAGACTGTGATGTAGTACATATATACGCTCAAAGATATAATAAAATGCACTGGATATAATAAACTGTAAATCAAGCAACTATATCTTGATGTAAGTAATCAAGCAGTACACTAAACATTTGCAGCACCAACTTTACAGCAGTGTTATCATGAGTAGGCAATTAAGATTGCAGACAGCTGTGAACATAAGAGATCGAAAATATCATAGACATTTGGTACATTTCAAAACATGCTCTACGAATTAATTGATATTCAGCTGAGTTTGTCCATGGTAATGAATATATATGAAAGAATCACAAGAATAGCAAAGAAATGAACGCGTAAATTCTGATCAAATCAAAAGCATTTGTAATTAAACTACAGAAACAGAAAAAGTAGTGATTTTTGTAAAACTACTTAGCATTACAACATGTAATGCGTAATGGACTCCTCTTACAATAACACATTTTATTATATACTTCAGTGTGAAAGACTGAGTTTTCTGAAGTTGAGAAAAGTATACTTTCACTGCAGTGAATATAACACTTTGACAGAACTATTGTCATACAAAAACATGAAAACATGCACAGAAATTGTCTCTTTTATCGTAAGTATCTGGCCCGTTCACAAACTGTTGACTTCCTCTTAACGTTAGTACCACATTGACAGATGGTCATTTATGGAGTTAACATCACTTCTTGTTGTTTGTTATTCTCTTGTAAATGTTTCATTAAAAACTATAAATTTATCATGTAAGTCGCTATATCGCTGAAATAATGCTGATGAGATGTTAAATTTTAACTCACTTATTTATCTTGTCAATCGAGACTGTTCGTTTCGCAAAGTGCCCTTTTTGTTATACCTTCGCTTCCAATAGTGATGTCCTAGGTTTCATAAATTGTGTTTTTTTAAGTTGATTATGTACATTATTATATCCAAAAGTATGATAAAGAAATTTAGTCATCTCGAATAATTTTTTATTACTTTTTTTTTAATATAAAGATCTTTCAAACTCAGAACTACTTTTTAAGTCGCATTTACAAGAGATGGTGAAACGTCCCAGTGTGTTTGGTAGGGACAATTTACGTTTCAAGGTTTTACATTTGTAATGAAAAAAAAAAAATTCTGGTAGACAACTACACAAAAAGTATATAATGAATCGGATATTCCATGTGTCTTGGGAAATATTATGTTTCTCTTATCTTGTGACAGAAGAGAAGAGATATTTTCACTCTTGGCTTTGATACTTCACAACACATGAAATATCCTCTATATATCCCCTTTCCGACGATGTTCGAATTTCAGTCTGCAAGTGCCCTGTAATCATCACGATCATGTTAACTAAATGAGTAGTTGCATTTGTTAAATGTTAGACAAACTCTAACATTACAAGTTATCAGTTTATGTGGCATGACCACAGTTCAAAACGTATAGATCTCACATAAAGTTCCAAAAATGATATGAGCAGTTTTGCGCTTGATTCGTACTCTGTGTTCCATCAAGCTACATCAATTAGCTATTATCTCAAAGATGTGCGGTGCTTTTAGCGACACAAGAAAGATAAATATTGGCACGAAGTGAATATGCTGTATATCTAATGTAGCCCATTTCTGAAGAGCCTAGAATATGCAACATCTGTGACCAACCGTTTACTTATCCATATTGTACAGTGATGTACTACATAGGCATACAGTTCAACAAACCGGAATACCTGCTTGTGTATCGTTTTCCATTAGAGAGGATGCAATAAAATGAAGCTTATTTTACATATAGATATTTGTGCAGGCTGTGTGACATGGTAAAATATCTTTTAAGGTGAACTTCACATAAAATACAGTTTTTCCTTTGGACGAGAAGGACGGTCACATGACTGAAAATAATGGTCATATGAAAGCATGTAAAACCCCTGGGAATTCCCTAGCATGACTACCTATATAAGGGTTGTTCCTGATCATTTAGACAACTTAATCTTGAAGTCTGCGTTTGTGCTATGGAAAAGGAGTGTTTGACTGCATGCCCCTTATAGAAGATCTGGGTTAGAGTTGGTCTTCAGCAACCCCATGCTTGTCTTAGAGGCGTCTAACGGGATCGAGTTGTCAGGCTCACTGACTTGGTTGATGCATGTCATCGTATCCCATTTGGTCTGATCGATGCTCATGATATCAATCACTGGACTCAATTATTTACAGACCGCTGTCATATAGCTGGAATATTGTTGAGTCCAGCATGAAACAACAAACAAAAACAAAATCATAGAATATCCTTGCTACAACCTATCCTAGCAAAGAAAACAAAGAAAGCACCCCCAAATGAGCCTATCAACTTGACCCTTGCCTGGCCTGACAGTGACAGTCAACAACATTCCACAACAATCTATGAATTTTAGTTCAGTATCTATTCGACATATCTTCATACTTAGCTTATTGATTAACGACTAACACTTATGATGGCCATACGTTCATGGACAATTTTTGGAAAAAAACCAAAAAAACCTGTTATGTTGATCATTTCGGCCATTTCACGTCCTCAACTTGAAGTAAATGTTATACTACTTCGTCACTGACTTACTAAGGTAGTTCTTAGCAGATATTTCTCATCCAACAATATTATTAAAATCTATTTGTTCTCATTAAACTACAAAAGATGTTACAGAGGAGCGATTTGAGCATACATATGCTTATGTCACCTCTCCTCTTGAGGCACTATTGTTTTAACGACACACTCCAGTGTAAACATGAAGTCACACATACTACATTAAAATGTGTACCATCCTTTGAGGTACAAAATATAAAATATGAATTGACATTTACACCAGACATGGTCTTTTTGTTTTGTAGTTTTAATCTTTAGCTAAGAAGACTACTGATAGGCAACTTATCTGACCCATGATACACCAAAACAGCCAATATGAACCGAGTGAAACCTTCATAAACAGGTAAAATGCTGCAGACTGTCTACTCTGCACTAATAGTGGGAAACCGCTAACAGCTCCTCCATACATTGTCATACCCTGTCAACAAAACTAGAAGATAGTGATGAATCTGTCTAACAATAGAGGTAATCAAGGGTACAGTTCAGATTACTCCCAGACAGCCCGAACAGGGGCTCCCACATAACTAGAAACATGCACTTCCATCTCAGCTGTGCTGTATACAGTATTTTTTTACTAAATTCAAGAGAGACACCAATAGGACTATTTGATGTATATCTATCAAATCAGGTGACAGACACATAATAGCATGAGTCACTCAGAATAGACAGTAGGGCATACATCTCTACACTCTCATCATATGACACTGCACAACATGAAAATGATTGAGCAAAAACTACCATGATATTCTATTTGTATGAATTCAACCCAAATTTAAGCCTCCTTTAATTTATCTCAGGTTCAAATTGGAATGACGATTATGTTGAGTTGAGGTAGTTGACTACTGATATGGCCCTGAGGAATGACATGACTTAAAGTGCTGATGTAATGTTTGGGCTGAGTGTGATAATATAATTAATGATTATAGGCCGGAAGTGGAAGAAGACTACAGTGGCATTCAGATGTAACAACACAGACTATATAAACATGAGGCAGCGAGCCATGGCAGCCTGCATTGTGAGCCAGGCGAGGTAAAAATACAAAGTCAGGACTTCCTGTGGATCACTATCACATGTTAGCAGCAAGGTCAGGTGAACTCCCTCCCTCACATACATACACTGTGGGCTTTCTTCCACTGACTCAGTCACAGTACGCAGACTGAGAAGCAGACCTACAGTCCGTGGCACAGCCTACCCAGTCCACCGGTGAATCACATATCGTCTGATCAACATTCTATTGATCAGCGATTCAAATACATCTGGCTCACATCACAAGATATTCTCACAATATACCATTGAAAAAAGGACTTGAATTTGTTCAATATGTCTTCAATGTTTTGATGAAAACTCACATCATTGCACAATGCCATCTTATTATAATTGGTAGCCTGGTGAATGATATGCAAATGACTCATATGTGATAGAACAGCACATATTAGAATGATTTGTTTCAATCTTTTCATCTGAAAACTACTTACACTCGAAAGTTCTTGGCCGTTTCAGAATTCATCATGGAAGATAGAGTATTCTCTAGAATTTTTGTCGCTTCCCCGTGGTCCACCAAATAGCCACCATGGCAGAAGCAATTGACAAGCACACAAGGCATACCCAAGTTCGGGATGGGTGGAGCAGGTAGATAGACTTACAGCCAGGCTCAGTTGGTAGAGGTGAATTTGATCCTTATAATCTCCAGACAGTACGTAGTTAGACTTGGGTGAAGTAAAGTCTGCATTGCAGATGCCTGCATTATAATAATCAGACTACTCTGGGTAAAAACACAATTCTAAATGCCACCCTGGTGTCTGCTCCCCTTCTCTCAACAATGGACCTGTCCAACTATAGCAGTACACAGCCAGTGAATTCTAAATTTCCTACTACCACCAGCAAAGCGATATTGATTTTTCCCTAGCAATCAATAAGAGGCTGCTGTAGCTGCATCGCCACAGTGCTGACATCACTGCTTCATATATTAGTAATGGACGACCCATACTTTCATGTCTCAATACTTATGACCATTTCTAACCACAGTACCAACAAAATACAGGTTGTGTCATATGCGACTTGTTGGATATGAAGGTAGATATATTTCGTGGCAGCAGTTCTGTCCTGAACAGCTGCTGACAGTAACAATGATTTTCATAATTTATCTGCTGACGTTGAAGCCAAGCGTTTTGTCAATGTAACAAGGTCATGGCAACAGACTCAGGTGATGGGCTCCTTAATGAGGCTCATCAATGCATGCTAATTACCAGAAACACCACCATCAGCTCGTCCCAAACACCTTTTAAGATAAGGAATTGATGGCTAAGATAACATAACAGTCATATCTTTGACAAACTGAAATTAATTAATTTCTGGAACATTTTCATGCAAGCATGTTTCGACATTCCTCGCCATATCTTAATGATTATTTTGAACCACCATGACTTGCATTGAAATGTTTCCAAATAAATAACCCTGCAATGGTTACACATATGAAAGAAGACTACAAAATGACAACAAGAAGACAAACTGATTTGTGATTGTCTTGTCATGATGAACCAACAGCTACAAAGATGAGGTAACACTGAATAACACACAACACACAGGCAAGACACTAAGATAATCAGTGTAAGCATATCAGCAATAAGATCTTAACTGCTCAGCAATAAAGTAATAGATTTGTCAGCGTTAGAAAGTAACATTTATAGTCCACTTGTCCTTTTATGAAAACAAATAGCAAAACCGTTAAAAATGGCTAATTTCTTCTGGTTCCTATGATACCTGAACTAGTGGGCAGTTTGGCAAGGACCATAGAACCCGTGCTAATTTATATATAGTTGTTAATTGCAATCACAGAAACATAGCAAAAGTACAAATGTTGTTCCAGATATTTATCCATATAAGATAACGTAATGGTTGAATTAAACCAAAAAATATCATAACCTTGAACTTTAGGAATCTCAAAGATATGCAGTAACCATTTGCAATGGTTTCTGGTCACCTGTATAGCCCAGCATGAGTAAGGTAGCCAAGGTTTGTGAATAATATCAAATCCTGTTCAAATCTGTGTTTCCCTCTGTTAGCAGCTTAGACATTGCCTGGATTCCATGAACATGATGGTCAAATAAGCTACAGTTCAATGTGTATTACTACAGTACTTCCAAATGTATAACTAGGATGTTTCACACAAAATAGAGTCTGGGCTTGTCTTCAAACTCCTGCTGATCAGTATATCATCAGTACTGAGTACTACAATGGTTCAACACCTGGGGCGCTATTTGCATCCTATATTGCATCTTTCTATTGTATCACCCTGAAAACAAATGCACGTTCTGCATCATGTCCAAAAATAATTATGCATTATTTAATTGTTCACCCTTACCAATTACATTTCTTCTTAGTATGTTAACCGTTAACTCCTATAAATTAGAGCAAAACAAGCACAAACATTTCAAGCACATTAACGTCTAACTGCTGTTGGTATCCCATTGTTACAAAGCAAGGCAGGGACCTCAACCTCAATTACCTTTAAACCAGTTGAGCTCAAAACCTTAATCCATTTGTTCCTGCTGTGCGCAAATGTTGCCAAAACTGGAATACCTTGTGATGGTTTCTTGTCCCTGAACATATAAGATGGTTTTCTCACCTGAGCTAGGTCAGGAAGATATTGAACACCTTGGTGTGGCAAAAGATGATGGGACGACTGGCAACATCTGCCGCAAGACAATAAACCAGTCTCAACATACGTGTGAGCGTATTGAAGTGGTCACACTAACTCAGCTTCAAGACGCCAAGATAATCAGTCAATCTGTTTTTAAAAATACCTCTTGACTCATTCGTCATTCAATGCAGCCGACACACATGATGAGAGTGATTTATTTTAATTCGGTGTTGATCGAATATTCACAACAGCTCCACAAAACCTGAGGGTCATTGTGACTCTAAAGCAATAATGTGGGTTTTGTCGCATCATTTGTGTGCGTGTTCATACTCCATTTCACATGTTGTGTAAGAAACACCTACACACAGCTTCTGGCCATATATAGAAACTATAACTTGGGCTTCTAACATGAGTGGAGATTTTTTAAAATTACATAAGCATAAAAAAATGTGACGTCTTCAGTCCTGCCTATAAACCCTGACAATGATCTGACGTAACCATGTCTATGATGTACATATGCAATGATTATTTTAAATCACTGGAAAAAAAACATGTTTCTAGTGAACAATGCTTGTTTACCGTATATGACCGCGGATAAGCCGACCCCGTAGATAAGCCGAGGTGTTAACTTGACCATTGAAATATGAAAGAAAATGATATGACCCGCAGATATGCCGAACCAGGAACTGAAAGGCAAAAAACACTGCGAAGTCGGACTGCAAGACATGTGCCGGTAATCGCAGATATTAAAAAATATAAGATGAAAAACGTTGAAAAAGTCATTATTATTTCTAATAAAGATTTAACAAACCAGTCATCCACTTTCATAATGTGGGAAGCTGTTAATCTCATAATGATCGTTATATGTTGCCATCAACAATGAAGCGCCATTTTGTGAATCGGTGTATATATATATTTGATTTTCTCTGATTTGTCATCAGTGTTACTTCATAAGAAAACAATGAGGTCCTGATAGTGTGACTAGTTCTCAGTGGTGTTCACCTAAATACTATAAACTTGAAAGTAGGATAAATGGAGGATGGGAAACATATGGAAGAGAAAACCTGACCAACCCTGTTTTGGATTTGAGAGTAATTGGAACATCTACATAACTTATTAAGCCTTAGCATGTTATGATTTCTCTGAAGAATACTGTTAGGGCAACATACCTGAGTAGATAAGCAGCACAACCAGCAGGTGTTGAGGGTGAGGATGGAAAAGGAGCTGAATGTCTACATACTGTTGAGTTTAATACACATCTAGGCAAGCTTACCAATGGCAATGCTTCACAATCAGCTAAGAGTGTCAGACAGTAAAACTTCCAAACTAATGGTTCTGACTGAGAAGATATTTTTTGTTCACTACTGATTTTTCAGTGGCCTATTTACAATGAACATGGAGAGGCCTTGTAACTGATGCTGACAATGAAGTTGAGACCGAGCATTGTGCAAGGAATGTGCTACTATACAGTATCACTAGCGTTTGTGTCAACAATGGGTAGGGGCCAGCTCAGCCTCGTGTCAAGTATCAATGTCTGAAACATATAACATCACCATAAGACCGCTTCAATCAATGACTCTATACTGTACATTAATATCTTATTGATATTGTCAACTATGGGAAATAAAACATCCCAAACACTGACCTTCACAACACACAAGTGCTAGTCCCACCTAGGAGGACTGGTGCAGGTCCATGTATTCAGAGTGGCCAGTCACATTGGTCACGCCCTGTTGACACCTAACAAAGACACTTCTACCTGGCTACCCTCATCCTAGCACCAGGAAACATAGGAATTCACCTTCTCCTACAGTAACAGACCTGCCTCATTCATACCCCCACCACTGAAGGGTGAAGCCGGAGAGAGAAAGACAGTGGGACAGTGTTGGGAGGGAGCAAGGCAGGGGAAAGGTGCCTAATTGGCGCGATAACGGTGGCCTGACACTCTAATTTGTGTCAACAATGAGCAGATCCCAGGATACATCCATAGTCGTCAACTCACATCATCTGTGATGTGTCCTTGGAAATATGCTGCCTCTAAATCAAACATTCCATATGTAGAAAACCTTTCATCTTCAAAGTAACACTTTATTTCCATTGCTCATACACTAAAATGCCTCCCATCTCTGATTCACTACAGATCAGTAGTGTAAGAATATTCAACAAAATCTTACTCAAATTGCTCTGGTAACATTGAGACACAAATTGTGTATTTCATGGTTAATATATCATACGGTAAACTTACCATGCTTACTGAGTGGTATGCAGTGAAACCAAGTATGAGGTGAGGTGAAATGGGGTTTAACGTCGCGTCCAAGATTATTGCACTTCATGACTTATATAGCGACGTGCATGTACTTGTGTGTGTTATTGTGGCTGCTTGTACTAGTCCGGACTGATGCTGATTTATAGTGCTAGCTCACAGAGATACCATGCCGCAGTTTAACATGAATACCCCATTCAGACAAAGTATACTGACTCTGAGCCGACCAGTCCTTGCTTGAGTCCCTTAATGCCGGGCGACAGACAGGGTAACAATAAGTACCATCTTTTAACGTCTTTTAGTATGACGCGGTCGGGGATCAAACCCAGGACCTTCCGCTCTCCGGGGGGACGCTCTACCACTAGACCACGGAGGCAGTGGAAACCAAGTATGAAAGGCAAGGGTCTTTTGTCATGAACCTTTTATCAAAATCTTAAAGCCCCAAATACAATAGGACTCCGCCTTAATTTCCAACACTGGGTAAGTATCTGCATCATTGCTGTCTATGACTAAACAGAGCACAAGCACTCAAACACCTTTGCAATGAAAACGACAAGTTTGTGAACAGTTTCAAATGCTGTCAGCATGAGAACATCCTTGCTTGAGTAGAACGCAACCAAAATATCAGCATGTGTCATTATTACGGCCAATAATCAACAACTCATCTTTCAATATGGTTGCTATGGAAACAATGAGACAAAAAGTTTCTGATTCATTGTTCTTGTGATTTCGATAAAATCAAAATGCACATATTCGCAGGAGTGAGAGAGCAAGTTCACAGGCTGTGTAAACAATTTAGAACCAAATTAAGTACACACAAAAGCATAACTTATACCTCATGGATCAATGCACACTACCTACAGACAATGTTACGAACTAGAAACATAAAAATGGAGCAACGACTGCATTGAAATAAAAATGAAAGTAGTGCACTGTTGTTCACCTGGTACATTCATAGTAATCTGAATAGTAAGGAGACTGTCTGTTAACTCGCTATGTAATCTGGTCAGTTTGATATGAAGAATGCATATTCTCCATGTAATTGTTCCAAATTTCAGTACCACATTACCTTTTTGGTTTCCAAGGAGATGATGTTCACTTAATAAAATTAATTGTGATTCCATGAACAAACATTCACGCTTACGGAAGAAGTCCTTCAGGTCAGATGAATGAAACCCCAAGCGGTGCAAGGGCCAGCGCACACCACTGTTGTGAAGCTGTCACAAAGAGTTACCAATGCTGTGTCCCTGTTAGGTCAGTACCTCAATAAAGTACCTCACACCAAAGCTGGAAAGGACCACACTTAAACATGTTAGCATGTTTACTCAGGACAAACTAGTGTCCAGGATCCCTAATGACCCCTGTTGCTGCATGGCTTGGTGACACTGATTCTCACCAGACTGACCGGTGACCCATATACACAAGACCTTCATGAATAGAAAAATGGTATAGTGGTGTGTCATCATCCCTGAATGTATGATAAAGGCTATCTCTAGAATGTCTTTATCCTAATCAGACATCATCATACAAACAAGGTGAGGTGAAATGGGTTTTATTGTTCAAGATTATTGCACTTGCATAGCGACTTGCATGCATGAGTGCGTGTGAGTGAAAGCTGACCAGTCCATGTTTAAGCCCCTTAATGCCAAGAGCCAGGCAGGGTAACAACAAGTACCATCTTTTAACATCTTTTGTATGACAGGGCCAGGGATCAAACCCTCAGCCTTCTGTTCACGAGGGCACATGCTGTATCATACAAACTACAACAATAACATTCATCTTCCTGAGGCAAGGGAGTTAACTGACTGTGCAGGTCCAGTTTCCACCCGTGCCGAACTAGGCTGGAATTATGGAGTTAGATTTTGGCTGGACTAACGAATCTATGCATAGTCTTATCAAAATTGTGCAATGACACTGTCATGCAGATTTCAATCAATTGCAGGATTTGCAAAGTATGTATACTGCCAACTAAGCGTCAACAGATATTTTCCAAATCTTTTCATCTCTTTAATCAAGGTGCTCACATGATTTGATGCAAGTAAGACTCGGTTTATTACAATAGATAGTCTTGACTAGGCATCACCATTTTCTTTGAAACAAATGCAAGTTATAAGAGAGGTGGAATCATCAGGAGGATCGTAGAAGGGACATAACTTGTAATCGCCACTGGTTGTGCTAGAAGCAAGCCCCGAAATTCCAGGCAAGTTCGGTAAGGGTGGCAACTTGACTTTTATAGTCAGATAACTCCCTTGCCCCGGGAAGATGATCTGACCCTTCACAAACTGCTCTTAGATCTAACAAAAGGATTGACCATAAAGGTTCTTAATCAAGAGAGGAAACAATTCAAACATAGAGGCAAACTGTAAATGAGGTGCAAAATAACTAAAAAGAATACAATTTCAAGATCATGTTACAAATGAATGACTGCTAAGGACTAACAGATGACTAATGATGAAATCTCAAAATATACCAACCAAAGATGACAGGTTTAACATCAACGCAAGAGACACCCCAAGGACATACCTGTTACCTTATGCAAGTCCAGTGAAAACAAAGTGGCAGATGGATCACCACATGATTGATTACACTGCATAACCTTACCTCGCTTATCAATAGCATGTCACCATATCGAGACAAAAATAAACTAACCCGCCAAAGCTCTACTATACCCTGTGTACACATACTTGGGTGTGATATGTAGGAGTGTGAGAACCATATTGCAGTTAATATTCATATTCATTACTGTCACAGATCAGCCCTCGATTTGAACCAGTGAACAGAATCACAATACAACCTGGTACAATGTTAATGTATTCACTGTTTCCATTCATTTAGATCACATTCACCTGGAAGTCCAATGCATTTAAAAGCATGAGCTTTACTAAAGAATATATGATGCACTACTACATGATGCTGTGGTTTCCTCCTTGTAGTAAAATTCCCATATACATACATATAGTCTACGACTTCAGCCACCAGTCTGAAGCCTAAATCGGGTATTCTGTTTGATCAAGTCAACTCAGGTCACAATGGTCTATAATATTACATTAAAATCTACTGATGCGAGAAGCAAAGTTTGGGCTCATAGACTCAACATTTTGGCACAGATCCAATACACATTCTGTGACTGCAGCCACACGCTCTAAGCAGAATCTTGTAATTTCTTTAAGTCTAGTGACTGGATGGGTGAATGTTGTTTTATGCCTGACCAGCACTGTTACTGATGACCTGTACCGCTCTGCAATATTACCTTTGATCAACATTATGTCAAGAATAACTGGTAAGGGATACTAAGACAGATGCAAATAGTCACTTAATATGGTAATGTCAAAAAGCTTGTAGCACTCATATATGAGACAACTGTTCAATTACAACATCCCCTCTGTAGATGGGATGCAGCAGGCTGAAGCTTTTGCCCTTTGTTCAGCAACATTTCTTTATGTGAGTAAGCTCAGGTAATGGCAATCCATAAGCTTGGGTAAAACAGGTACAGAAAGTGATGCAGAAAACCAAATTTGTGCCTAGACAACTCAAACATCCTTTGCTCATCACATGATAAAAAGACTGAACATGATGAAAAATACTATTGCATAACATACTACTAGTACTACATGATACTTATTTCATGCCACTGTCAGCTGAATTTTGACAATGGAAGGAATCTTTGAAAGCTAAAAGTATTTGATGAGTGGGTTGAATACTACTGAATACACTACAGTTACAACCTGTATTACAAGACATATCCTTGATAACCATATTACATTAAGTTATTAGAGTAAATATCAAATAATGTGACCATTGAATTATTACAAATGAGTCACAGTTCAATTCTATGATGACGATATCAAATATTCTAAAGCTAACAAACACAGTTAAGTGAAGCAGCCTCAGGCAGTGAATTAGGGTGAGTGACGACATTACAAAACCGGTAATCAGAATTTGATGAGAAGCCAGAGGGTATGCACATGAACACTGCATGTTACTACTGAGACAGACACAAACACCTCCACCGACATATATTGGGAAACATGTTGCTAAAAGGAAGACAATTCACAACTCAACCCTGGAGTTGTCAATTGCACAGTGACAAGCTGTTTATAAACTTATTTCAGATCTGCAACAGGCCTTTGAATGCTTCAGTTCACAGCACGATATTGAAATTAGTATGAAAAAGCATTATTAAAAGCTATGAAAGTTTAGAATAATACAGCCTTATTTCTCTACCATTGGTATCAGATCTACAGTAGACTGATTGCAGTCCATGACCGCGTCACACTAAAGTACTTATTGGACGCTCCATGAATTCTTCTGTAAAACAAATCGATAAACAGAAGCATATTCAGTGATTGGCCAATTGGCTGATTCATAGTTGAATCAATACCAAGGATGTTGTTCTCTTCATGATGCATTTGAATGCTGAAAACATCTTACATGGACAAACAACTAAGTCATACTACATAGTGTGCTGCAACAGACAGGGCTGTCCTAAGGACTGTTGGTCTATTCAATACAGTTACACGGCAACAGGTTGACTAACTGTTGATCAGCTGTGCCAGATTCATTTCTAGAAACATCAAGGACACCACTAGCAGCGTTAGAAATTGGCACTAGTCCTGTAGTCCTTACCAAAATGCCCAATAGTAAAGGTATCCTAAGGACTAGTAGAAATTGGCCCATTTTAAGGGTTTTGCTATATGTTATCATTACAAGGACTAGTGGACAAAAACTGTTAGTTTCTAACCCTGACTAGGCTATCCCACCGCCCCTGTAAACTAGTTATCAATTTGAAGTGGCCTTAACACATGAAACTAAGTTTCTGAGAACACAATGACCACACCCAATTCACACTTCACTTCAAAATGCTCTTCATGATACTGGCATTGTGGACATGAGAGTGATACTTCAATAACAGCACATCAGCCTAATTCAGAATCAGAAGCATAAGGAAATTAAATCTAAGAAGTTCATCATTTAGAAGAAACCCACAAGCACTGGTATCCTGTTGACAGACTAAAGATCATCATTGGCATGTATCTGGGATTTGAATGCACAACTAGTTGAACAAGGAGGTAACAGCAAAATAATTGAGTCTCCTTTGACCACTGTGCTACCCGCAAGTCAAAAGAACCTAAACCTAAGAAGTTTGTCACTTTGGAAAATCCCACAAGCACTGGTATCATGTTGAATGATTAAGAATCATTTACTGGGATGAATCTGGGATTTGAACGCACTGGTTGATCTAAGGGGAGCAACTCTGCACAATAATTGAGTCTCCTTTGACCACTGTGCTATCCTTAAGTCTAAAGTACCTAACCCTAAGAAGTTCGTCACTTTGGAAAATCCCACAAGCACTGGTATCATGTTGAATGATTAAGGATCATTTACTGGGATGAATCTGGGATTTGAACGCACTGGTTGATCTAAGGGGAGCAATTCTGCACAATAATTGAGTCTCCTTTGACCACTGTGCTACCCATCCCCCATGTACATAAGACTTGAGAACAAGAGGGTTAGCTGGGTGCAGGAAACATCCTAACCCAGAATTCTAGGATCTGCACCATGTATACATGGCCTTGAGGTGTATATATGTGTGGTCTGCGTTGTTCAGAGCATTACCTGTCACCTTGTACTGGTCCCTCCATGTTCACCACATCACATTGTCTGAAAACAAACATAAAACCATGCAGCATTCACATGCACCTTTATACTGGGATACCATTTCAGTATCCATGTGCACCACAAATAGGTTTAGATATTTCCATTGAGATTTAATTGTGCAGACAAACACAAATACTTTTGATTAACTCTGATTTGGTTTGGTTTGGATTGTTTGTTGTTTAACGCCGCACTCAGCTATATTCCAGCTAAATAGCTAGAGTCATCAGTGTGTAAATGGTAATGGTTTCATCCTCCAAACAGCTATTAATTACATTAATAACTGTATCACTCCCATGTTCCTTGGATGATACCTCAACATGTGAAACAGACTTGCCTCCAATGTCAGAAGTCAATTCATGTCATTTATTAGGGGTGACTATTGGTCTGGAAATCACTTCTGCGATAACTATTGATACTGCATGCAACTATTGCGATAAATATCAATTGTTTTCAGTGTATCATTTTAGATGGATTTTAGAGTTGAAATAAACCTTGGAACTGAAGTTTCCTTTGAATGTGATAACCATAACAACAAATAAAAAGTAAAGTTTCAGATATGACTGATTTGTTTTTTCTTTACCCTAATAATTTAAGTAAAAGAAACTTCCACATTACCATGTGTAAATTACTACCACTCATGATCAAAAGAAAAACAAATTTGAACAGCACTGCGTGTACTTTATTGATATGGTAAATACAATCGAAACTATCGATATTCCTAATTTCAAATCAAAAGAAAAAATGCCACAGGCAAACTGGGAATAGTAGGTGCAAATGTTTGGAATCTTGAAAGTCTCGTAATTTCGAACATGTTGAATACTGCCATGGATGATAATGAGAGTGAATCAACAACAGGATCTTGACAGCTAAGGGATGTATGTTTTTACAGTTTGTTGCTTCACCTTAATTCCACTGTGTCCCCCTACAACTCTTCAAAGCAAGTCAATATTTTTTTTCTTATTTCATTTTTGTTTTGTTGGTAAGTTTCATAAATCAACTGACAAAACTAAATGCTTCTGAAAGTTTGCCCCTTCCTCTTCATTCTGATCAATCTCAGAACATACTGAATCTTCAGATAATTTTAAGAGCAACACTGTACAGGAAGTACATTCTCGTGTTCATTTCCTGAAATAAAGGGTAATATGTTGTGTGTTTTTTCTGAAGCCCTCTGGTGTTACTGTCAAGTAGAGTTTCATCAAAGTGATATGACAACAATAATGTTTGAAAAATCATCATTTAAAATTACATGCAATCATGGTCATGCTGAAAATCTCGCAGGCAAAAGTGTTCCTTGATACAAAGAATGTGAAATATTCTTTTCAGTCATGTTGTTTCAAGACTTGGGACATCACAACATGCTCTCTCACAGCCTGATGCCCAAAACTAATACACTTTTTCTGTAGTGATATGTTTGTTGCTTAGCACTGCACTCAGCAATATTTCAGGTATATCTTGATGACAGACTGTAAATAATCAAGTCTGGACCCAAACAAATTATTGATAACAGTAATGTCTCATGCTGTTCTGGTACAATGACATGCATTCAAACAAGCCACTGTGCCTAGCCTACAGTTCTCAATCCACCTTGTTGCCTCTTACGACAAGAAAAGGTTACTGGAGTCCTGTTCTAACCCGGACTCCATGTCGGCAGAGGTAACTGGTACTAAATAGTGCTCATTTGCATTATCAGGACTCAGTAAATACAGCAGATATTAAGACAAAAAAAACCTAAGGAGGCTTATTTATTCAGAAATCTTTGGTATGTTTGGCTGCGGTACTTGAATCTAAGAATCAAAAAAAAATTTCACTAACTCAATAACTTTCTTTTGGGGGATCATCAGCTACAGTACCTTAATCCAAGAATCTAAATAATTTTTAACTCATCCATCAACGTTTTGGTAGTTTCCAATAATGACTGCAAAGTTATGTCAGATGGCTGAAATTCATGTTCTCACTAAGTCTGTGCAGGTCTGTAAGTCTGTAAGTCGTAAGGAGTAAAGATCCATACAGTTTGTGACTTAAACCACTAGTCAAAAGTCAGATTTGTTTTACATGTATTTCAACTTGTAAGCCTACCAAATAACAGTCTTCATATTCATTTTAAAATCTCAAATGAAAAAATATGAGGAGTGAATGGTGATGATTTTGATGACTGGGACATATTTAACTATTTTCATACTTGTAATCTGTTAGATAATATACCAGTGCAAACCCCAAAATGACACAGAGAGCAAAATAATGTAATACACAACCAGAAGTATGCGACATTGGTTGAAACCATACTATAACTATACTTAATCAATTTGGAATGGCTGGAATATGCAAAAGATGCTGATAAAGTTAACACTTTCATCACAATGTTCAGTCAAAGGTTTTACATGTTACATGGTCATCTACTTTTTCTCATAAACCCTTCAAACCCTTTCAGCTTTTGAGACTGGCAGTGAACACTGGTAGAACACATAATACATGATGGGATTTTATGGCAACATAAAGCAATTCCCTTTCACTGAGGACATATGTAAAATACAAAGATACACCAAAACATATCAGTGAATTTACTGATACCTTGATTTTCCTGTTTAATTTCGAACAATGCTTACCAACTCTGATTAACAATGAATATGATGAAAAAGATTGATTAAGTTTGTATAAATTTCTATTTTGCAACAACCAACATATCAGCTGAAAATGTTCATACATGAATGAAAGTTGCAGTTCAAGATGTGTCAATCACAAACACAACACTTACTGAGTACTGTACTCACAAAAATAAACACACCTGTCTGTATGTCTAATTATTTATTTTGATATTAAACAAACAACCACATTTGAATGTGTGTTAGGAGTCACTTACAAAGTATGCTCACTCATCTATTTATAGAAAGTGCCTGACGATGGCAACTGATAATCAGTATTTCAGTCTATCTTTCTGTTTCATCACCGTGAACTCTGAGAATATGGACAAACAGGTGCAAAGAACCAGTCATATTAGTTTTCACATGCAAAAGAAGAATGATCTTTGCTTAATCAAGTTCACGTTGGACTGGGAGTCAACCGTCTGGACTTTTATCAAATAATGCATGTAACTGAAGTTATCATGGTTATGAATCAAAATGTACATAAAATATGCAGATACTTTTATGTCTCTTCTAAACTGTGGTTCCTTTGTGAACCTGAACTATAAGGTGTGCAGTCAAAGCTGACAGCTGTTAACCATGTAATGCCAGCTACATGTAACTGAAAACAGCAAAGAAACAGAGATATTACTATTAGGGCAATTGGTGACCAACTAATAATTATAATTTGTCAAAAGATAATAATGTATTTCACACAGAAATTATTCATGCGCCCAGGAAATATTTTGTGTCAACGGCCTTATACCCCACTGTTGACAACTTCCTTCATTGTTCCTGATTATTGTACCAAGGATATGGTTAGCAAATAAACAATATGATGGATCTGCATATGTGTAGTCTTTCCTGAAATGTCAAATCTCACACATACACCACTGAACCTAATATGTTCAAAAGGACACATATAACACCTACTAGGTCTAAGTCTAGTTCTATTGCTACACGTAAATACACACCAACAACATTTGACTTTTGAAGATGTCATTTTCTGTTTGCTTACACCTACTCACCTGTAGACTGAACCCATTTTTAAGTCAGGATCGATATGTCTCAGGTTCACTGACGTAATTAAATATACAAGTAATTAAACTAAAAATCGCTGCACGTGATATATGAGTCTACATTTGGCCACTTGTCCTTTTAACCCTGTATCATCTGGGCTCGTTATGTCAAATGACAGTTGTCAGATGGTGCAGTGAAGCGATTGTTCCTCACATCGGACACTGGCGTGCAAAGAATATTCTACGCCTGTGACAATTTTCATAATTTATAAAAGGAAGTGGCAGTGGTTGATGGTAGATTTAATATTCATGAACAACTTACCAGACAGAGGCGAACTGGATCGATATGTTCTGAAAACACAACTGTGCTTCCGATCTCAAATGGGATGGGAACCTCTTCCACTCGAACGTCGAGATTGCATTCAACAAAATGGCTCTGTTGGAATTTTGCCTTTCATAGAATTATTGCTCAGTATTTACGAAAATTTTGATTGATTTGTAAAGGAATGCCGAAAACTTCGGTTTCCTCCCATCGAGTCATCATCAAAGATGGCGGAATGTTTTACGGAAATCTCGCATGATCTCGAAGGGAAAGTTAGGCGTGCTAGTTGGTGTAAAACTAGTCATTTAGCACGTGTCGGTGCGATATGGCATTGTGGACCGTAAACACACCGCGAAACTTAGGATGGTATTAATCTAGTATAATTACTTACAAGTGAAATAAATAGTGACTAGTGTACAGGGATTCTTCAAATTCTCACATCGAGTCCTTCCTGTGAGTTAGTGATGGAATTAAACCGTCTAAAATGAAGAAAAAGGAGTTAAAACGTAAACTGTGATATTTTCGGTTCGAAAATATTATTTTTGATCGCTGACAATTTGAATAAGTTTATGCAATTAATAAAATGCCATTTAATAGGAAGGTGTGGGACAATATATATTATACTGCATACATGGTCTTTCATTCTCTCAGCTATTAAACCTAATTAGACATCTTATGGTGTTTCGGCGTCGAGCCGTTGTCATGGGGATTTTATTAATGACAGTCATCTGCAGTATATTAGGATAGTGAATAAGACTTCAACATCAAAAACAAAACCCGTACGAATTTAGGAACACAAGTTGACGGATCCCATGGCAACACTTTCTTATATTGGTTTTTAATCTAAATCTTATTCAGAGTATAGGGCAAGTATGCAAATTTCTATATTGGGCCAACTTAAATATTTTTATAAGTCACCTTGATATTACAAATCCATGTTATGGGCCTGTATTATATAACTCGTAGCCCTGATCTACAGTTGAATACATGCATGGTTCTATCTGTTCGTTTCAGCTACCAATAAGCTATACAAAATTGGTATAAAAAGATTACAGGCACGTTCGGGGCATACAGAAGCACACTGTTCGAATAAAACCATTCGAGTATATCCCTGGCGCATAAACGGATTATCTCTTTAGTTTTATAGCAAGAAAATATCGAATTGTTAATTCCACATCTGTGTGTCCTTGTACAAAACGACCTTAGCGCTACGACAGTCGTAAGTCTATGTTAAAGTATAGAAGCTACCATAACCTCATCGCTAAGATCGCTTTGTACAACGGCACCCTGATGTTTACGAAGTCGTGACAAAACATTTACCGGGTTCGAATTCATTTGACACACAGGTTTTTCATGAAATCACTCTATCATCAACTCAAGTAACAGAAACGCAGAATTCCCGTCTTTCCTCGCGTACTTTATCTCTGTCAAGTCAGTCAAATCCCGTGGGAAACAATGTCTCCACGCAGTAAAATCCCATAAATACCATGTTACTCAACGTCTGGGTATGGGAACAGAAATACTTGAAGCGCACATAAAATACCGAAAAGTCGAACATTTTTACCTTGGTATCCTACATATGGGGTGAGGTGGTGAGGTGAAATGGGGTTTAACGTCGCGTCCAAGATTATTGCACTTATATAGCGACCCTACATGTGGGAAATGTAGTGTACGCAACCAGTCCAAAACAACGTGTTCTACACCATATATCAAACTGAGGCTTTCAACAGGACACACAACAAAATCAATACGGAAAGCGGATTTCTTGTGACTGTATTTGTTCCAGATACAGGAAAGTAATATTTTGCCATAAGGATTTACCAGACAAATATACTGTTCGTTGAGCACGCAGCTGTTACTTGTGTTCTCCAACCCAGGCTTGTCGTAAGAGGCGACAAACGGGATCGGGTGGTCAGGCTCGCTGACTTGGTTGATGCATGTCATTGTATCCCAATTGCGTAGAACGATGCTCATGATGTCAATCACTGGGTTGTCTGGTCCAGACTTGAATATTATCAGACCGCCGTCACATAGCTGGAATAATGCTGAGTGCGGCGTTAAACAACAAACAAACAAACATATCCATTCACATAAAACAGTTTATTTCAAGCAATACCCCATTTTTCCCACACCACCTCTCTAAATAATGAGAGAGAAAGAGAGAGAGAGAGAGAGAGAGAGAGAGAGAGAGAGAGAGAGAGAGAGAGAGAGAGAGAGAGGGGGTGGGGGGGATTCCAGGTTAGAATTGACCTCCGGCAACGTATGCTGGGCGTCTACATGGACGACTTGGATCGTTGCACTTAATATCAATCACTTGATTGCCTGGTCCAGACTCGATTATTTACAGGCCTCCGAATTTGCTGAGTCCAAAACACACACGACTGGTTGCACATAATTTAGAGCACGCAGGCGGTTAACTGTATCTGCATTGCAAGTAGTATTAACAACGAATATACAATCATGCCTTTAGAAATATGGTGCTGTTGTGTAAGCTTGCATGAGGATATGCTTTCACACCTATACAAGCATTCTCAACGCGCTACAGAATATAGAGTTCAAAAGACATGCACCAACCACTAGCTTATCCAGACTTTGAAATGAGTCCATCTTGGGGAATATCGTTTCAACTTTTATACATAACTTACGAAAGTTCTCTGTGAAAACGGGTCCTTACTCACTATATACAATTCCTATTCACAGGGACATTTACTCCCCACGATGCGTATCGAGGTTTGCTTACTGGGGTGTTATTGACGCTACACTGTATTCGTCCGTGTATAAGTATGAATGGGAGATATGAGATAGGACGCTCCCATACGTTTTAAAGCAACGGGGCATGCAAGAAGACTTGCACAACATTTCACACAATTCAATTAGTGTACCATAGACTGTTTTTATTATTACTTACGTATACATCCATAAGTACAGGCATATATTAGCTTTATTGTATATTATGTGGTAAATCTAAGCGGTTTATTGGAAACCCCGTGACTTTCATCATGGCAAAACGACACGCCCTTAAACATTGTGTACACAAAAGAATTTCGAAATAGTGTAATGTCGCAACTGGTGGTCATCAAACAGGTTTTTGTGTTAATAGACTGCAAAAGATCTGGTGCTACTAGTTTAATATGTCATTAAAAATGAAACATGTATTGATCGGCGTGTTTACATGCAGAACGCCCACAATACTGAATATACACGTGCGGCTTGTGTTATTTGTATAAATATAATCGTGTGCTGATTCCTGCTTAAGGGTTGTCCTCCCATTAAGAATATCACCGAATCATATATTTTATGCGCGTCCCATGCCAACATTAGACAACGAAAAATGCCAACGAAAAGAACATCCACATCAGGCAAGAAAAGAGAGATTATATATGTATATAAAATATCTCTCTCTCTCTCTCTCTCTCTCTCTCTCTCTCTCTCTCTCTCTCTCTCTATATATATATATATATATATATATATATATATCTATATAATCTCTCACTTTACTGCACTATCTGACAACTATTTGATTTTAATGTTTCTTTCAAGCTTAATCCATTTCAATTGAGGAAATTAGCGACAGAAAGTGGTACATGTGTACCCGTCATTATACAAAGAAACGTTTGTTAAGCACAGTAGTATGTTGCTGTGTCACTGTATATAAAACAGTATGTGTTTACGTTCGATTTTGCAATACGTTGAAAGGGTTGCGTAGGTGGAAACGATTAACATATATCTATTATGTTGAATGTCACGGACCTTCTAAACAGTTCATTGGAAGATAGTTTTGCGCGCACGTCGGTGCGTGTTCATCCGGGCATTCTGTCATAGCGCTACCAGAGTGGGAGAAGTATGTGGACGAACGTAGTTGAACTTTCGCATTGTCTCGTGTTAATTGTTTGACTTTTGTAATCAGTTTTTACTATTCATCAGCTTGGTTTATTTATTTATTTGTATTGTATTTTCAGATTCTGGTGTATGAGAAATACTCGTAGAAGGAAGATTTCATCTAACATATTGGGACCAAGTTCCCCAGGGCGATTGCCAATTACAGTTTGCTTACAAATTTCTTCGCTCATTTTTAGCGTTTTTATGACGTTTGTGCGACCAGACGGTAAGTTTGATGTTTTTAACTTACAATTAAGTCAGTTGTCGATTTAAATTGTCGTAGACATGTTCTATTATGATGAAATATGTTGAAGTGTCGGCCATATTGCTCTGTGTTATATCTGCGACACCAACACGTGGCGTAGGTGTTTGCCGTCGCTTGATTGCTACCAAAGTCTTCCTTTCAAGGATTGGTATTTTGTGATACGTCATTGACCATATATTGTCTAATAAGGCAGCATAGTTAGCTATCATGAGAATTATTAATGATTTCACCTCTCGAACAAGGTCAGTATAAAACAATTTAACTAATTCTAACCTTCACATGCTGTTACAAAGTAAATTGAAATGTAACAACATGCTTTGAGTGCAAGTATTAATGAGGGGGACCATGGTCGGACCAGCTGACTATCCTAGCAAGTCTTTCAGACAGCCCTTACGTTTGGATATACAGACGTATGATAATCTACTAATTGCACACTGAAATGGTGCGTGTGGGTTCACTCATGGCACTTATTTAAATGTCTGGACCTAGACTGGAAATGGCTAGCACAGTGAGCATAGTTCCCCATTTAATTAGTTATTACCAACTATAGTATCATTTCGGTCACCAAGTAAGTTGACAGTGTGTCATCTTACCCCAATGGCGTGATTTGTTACTCATAATCTCAATATCTGGATTGTCTGGTTCAGATTAATTAGTCTGCTGTCATACAGCTTTAATATTGTTAAGTGCTGTGTTAATCAAATACACATTTACAGGCCTATAGCCAACTAGGACTAATGATTATGCTAACCATAGGACTAGTAGATAGACTAACATCTAGTCTCTGAAATGAACATATATAGAATGGCATGGGCTGTTTCAGATATATTTGTTTAAGGGCTAGATTTGTAGCATATCAAGAAGGATTGTCATGTTGATAGAAAGGTTGACACTCCTGTGGGGATCTAGTTTCTAGTTCTGATTGGATCATTTCCAGGCTGTAGTGATATTGCTGAAATATTGCTGACTGTTGCGTAACAACAAACATCAGGCAAACAGTCACATTAGGTTGTAAAAAAGCTCTAGTTTATTTTTTTCTCGGACAAGGTCATGAAAGTAGAGCTAATTCACTTCCTTAGCTGTTTGACTTCCAATAAATGGATTGATTGGATACATATGGGATTTTTGCCTAGTGGAGTGAAGCAAGAACACTAAGTTTCTTCAGACCTATTATAAGCAGCTGGAAAGTTCCTTACAACTGACACAGACTGATAACCATGTTGACATATTTCACTTGAGTTTGTTCAGGAAAAATCTGTGGTATCTTGAAAGTGAAAATGACCATATGTTATGTATTTTAGTCTTTTAATTGCAGTTCATAATAATGCTGCCTTGTATGGATATAGGTTCGGTGGGGTAGCCTAGTGGTTAAAGCAATTGCTCATCAAGCCGAAGACCCGGGTTTGAGTCCCGACATGGGTTCAATGTGGGAAGCCCATTTCTGGTGTTCGGTGCAGTGATATCGTTGGAAAATTGCTAAAAGAGGTGTCAAATCAAACTCGCTTGTATGGATATATAATTTGTTAAAGTGCAATTTCTTCATCTTTATCAAGTTATGGGACCTTGGTCTAGTGGTATTCATGTTAAAACTGTGGCATGGTAGCTAACATTATAGAACAACATAATCTTCAACATGTTCAACCCCATTTCACTTCACGCATTCTTGATGCTTATATTTGGAATAACTCTACATGTTTTAATTGATGCGAATATCGGTTATACCTACTTGGGTTGTCAGTCCAGATTTGAAGAGGTCATTTTAAGACGATGTCGTATTGGCCATTCACGTTATACTCATGAATATATTTTAAAAGGTGAGGATCCTCCATTCTGTGTCCCTTGTGATGAAAGAATCACGGTCAAGCATGTCCTGCTTGACTGCATTGATTTTTCCATCACAAGGGATAACTATTTCAAGGTTACATCTATGAAGGATCTTTTAAATACTATTAGTTCTCATTTAATTATTGTTTTTTTAAAGGAAATTGAATTATTGCATAAATTTTGAATGTTATTTTCTGTACATAATCAGTTTTTTTATAATTGGTCGAATAAAATTAATAACTGAGATCGTTAGTGGCTATATCCTCGAAGGGGGTTGAAGTAGTGTAAAATTATTGTCCCCCTAAGAGGGTATGTAAGACCACGTCTTTCAAAGTATATTTATTTGTACCACGGTTTTAATCGTAGCATATGTGTTATTTTAATGTTTGCTAAATTTGTCAATAATCGCCAACTGCTGAAGGGATGATGTAAATCCGGTTAGGGTCCATGCAGGTAGCAAAAGTACTGTAAGTCCCCATGGACCCTAGCATGGTGATCTCTCTTCAGTGGCTGGCGATCTATAGCTCATTTTTATCTTGTATTGTTTCGTATGTTGTTATATTTTTATTGCTAACTACTAGTTTTAGACATGATCTGTGATAAATCTAGTTATTTTACTGTCCTTCGTCGACAGTTTTTGATTTCGTATAATTATGTGTATTATTAATGTACTTCTCGTCACGATATGGCTGAAATACTGCCGATGTGACGTTAAATCTTAACTCACTCACTCACTCACTAATTAATGATGAAGTGTTGTATTGAAGCAAAATAAAACAAAATGAAAGTTGAACATAACACATGCAATAATGATAAGAAATCAACAACTATATTTTTGTAATATTTTTAGTCACATCTATCAGCTTCTTTATTAAAATAATCCAAAATATTAAAGGTATTATAAAATGTTGGCCCTATCAATGAAAATGTATTGCATCCTGTTCAAGGTTTTGGCAGTATGTTTTAGACAAATTAAGTTGGTTTTGCATGCCCTCAACACTCAATTATTATGTCGCTGAATAGAGGTGTCTGTGTTATTCTGGGTTTTGTAGTGATATGGAAGATACTCTTTATGAAGTATCCTGTGAAAATAAGGGGTAGAATAGGTCTCCAGCAACCCATGCTTGCCTATGTGACTGCTTGTTGTAAGAGGCGACTAACAGGATCGGGTGGTCAGACTTGCTGACTTGGTTGATGTCTGTCATCGTATCCCAATTGTGTAGATTGATGCTCATGTCAATCAATGGATTATGACTTGATCATTTACAGACAGCCATCATATAGCTGGAATATTGCAGAGTGTGGCGTTAAACAACAATCAACACCAACAACATCAACCTCATGAAGTATTCTGACTATCACTTTTTGGGGTGACAAGTCAATAAACATTGAATGATTTTGATGTTGCAGGGCCCTTGTGGTGGCATACAAGAATAATAGAACCAGAGCTAAGTGGTTTGGGGAAAGTTTCGTCAGAAAGGTTTATGAAGTTCCTCAAGCAAGCTGCTCATTTAAATCAAGCAGATAGTAGTATTCATAGGAAGAGGAAACCTTATCAGAAAAATCTATCAAGATGTCGTTCAACATTGATAGAAGCAATACCGACCCCTTCTACCGTTACAAGATGCCTCGTCTCTTAGCCAAGGTAAGCATTTTACTGTTGTATTATTGCTTATAACATCCATTCCAGGTAACTGTTGGCCAAGAAGTATTGTGGAAGTCATGTATCTACCTTAAGGATTGATATTGCTGATCTCATGGAAATATGTTTTAAGGCGAAACGAGGATCAAGGAAAAAACACCTATGAAACATCACATTTTAAGTTTCTTTCAAATGTTTTGAACTATGCCGATCAAACCAGTGTTTCTCAGGAAGGATATAGTGACAAAATATGTTGGTTAATAACTGATTAAATGCCTTGGATCAAATCATTAAAAAAATGCATGACTGATATGTATATATATTTGGATACTGTAGTGATTTTTCTTCTGCGTACAACATGTACAAGTCTTAACAATGACATTTCTTTCAATGCAGGTGGAAGGAAAGGGAAATGGAATCAAAACAGTTATTGTGAATATGCCGGAGATCGCCAAAGCCCTAGCACGGCCTCCGACTTGTAAGTTTGAATGATTACAAAGCTTGACATGATTCTAGATGTACAAAGCTTAATGAAAACCAGGTGTCACTTGGTCTTTGTTTGACTTACTTTACCTTTAAGTCCAGGTGCGGTCAGCTATCCTAGCGGTTAAAGCGTTCGCTCGTCACGCTGAAGACCCGGGTTCGAATCCCGACATGGGTACTATGTGTGAAGCCCATTTCTGGTGTCTCCCGCCGTGATATTGCTGGAATATTGCTAAAAGCGGCGTAAAACCATACTCACTTACTCACTCACACACACATTTAAGTCCAATACAGAACCATGCTTTGGGATGGAATTAACAAGCTAATTTTGAGCTGCCTTTTTTAAGATCAACATTTCTGTCTCTGTATTTTCAGAACATGTTCATTTGATTCTTTCACACTTGTTACTAGGCAGATTGTAATGATTCACAGTTTGACATTGTTAACATTCACTGATGCTGCTGTTAATTTATTTTCAGATCCCACCAAGTTTTTTGGCTGTGAACTTGGCGCTCAAACCCAGTTCGATTTAAAAAACGATCGCTTCATTGTCAATGGCTCTCACGAATCCAACAAGCTTCAGGATCTGCTTGACGGCTTTATCAAGAAATTTGTCTTGTGTCCGGAATGCTCCAATCCGGAGACAAATCTTGTAAGTTGATTGATCCCTAGACTAGCCCAGTGTAGGATGAAGCTAACATGGCTTTCGATGGTCGATGATCACTTTTAAGAATAAATGGTTTCATTTCATAATTGTGTGTCTATTTGTATGTGTTATGTTAAATAAGTCTGTGACAAAAATTGAGTTTGCAAGCCCAAAGTTGTCTCAGCACCATTTTCAGTAGATTTAATTGTGAATATATTATCCTGATATATGGACTAAAATTTCATGTATTTTCTGAACTTATCAGATTGAAATTTTACTAGACTAGAGGCTCATGTCACAGATTTTTTTATTTTAAAATTGTTTTTATGCAGGTATGATGAGTTATTTTGTGTTGGATTCCCCATCAAGAGTCTTGACTGAGAACAAACACTCTGACTGCTCAATTACCATAGTCTTGTCTTTCACTTCCTCATTTTATCACAAAAAGACTTGTCTCCACAAAATGCCCAAATGTTTCATGCATGTGAGACATTGACAGTACAAGTTTATATTTTGTTGCAGACTGTTCATGCCAAGAAACAAACCATATCCCAGCGCTGCATTGCTTGTGGGTATACTGGCAACATCCCATTGACTCATAAAGTCACCACTTACATTTTGAAGAATCCACCAGACATGGTATGTAGTACATTTATTGGTTTGAGACTTCCAACAAATTCTAGTGGCATATTGTTATTTTGTGTCATTATTATTTAAAGTGATTTGTGTTTTCCCTAGGTACAGGGAACAGAATTGCCCCATACCCTTCAGTGTTAGTTTTGAATGTAAGTCAGAAAAATAAATAGAATGATTTAGCAATGAACTGTTTTTGCATTAATTACTTCTAAATTTAAGGAAGTGTCGACGACACCCCAGAAAGGTGGCAAGAAGAAGGAAAAGAGAAGCAAGAAAGGAACAGTGAATGGGGAGAAGGAGGATGATCGTGCCAGCCCAGAAGTCAACGCACAGGAACAAATGGCTGCTCAGCGGGCTTCTGGAGGTGTCATTGATGCTCCACCTGAGGAGGTCAGTCACATCTTAATACAGTTTTCGCCCTTGAATAATGCATTTGTTGCGACATCCCTGCCTAACCAGAATTCTCCCTTAACAGTTTTATTATGCTTATCAAACCATAAGAAGGCCATACTCATGCTGTACTATACCTATTTACTCAAGATTATGGTACAAAGAATGTTTTTGTTTTGCTTTCATGTGACCACTTCTACAGTATAATGTTATCTATGTTAGCATCGTTTGATAGCATAAAGTTGTGCCAGATAATATTGTTTGATGCATTCTGGTGAAAAAATGGAATGAGTCTCTGTGACAGTTTACACATCTACTTTCCTTGCAACTATTTGGTATGGCAAAACTGATGAGTTACTTTGTGTTGGATTCCCCATCAAGAATCTTGACTGAGAAAAAACACTGATATGTCATCCAATAAATTTTGTGATTTTGTTTGCTATGTTATTTTTTGTGGTGGAAATGTATACTCCTATGTTTGTTTTGATCCAGACACGTGAGATTGACGATGATGACTGGGGTGAGGAGACAAGTGCGGAAGCCATCAAACAGCGGATGCAAGAACTGACGGATGCAGCTAAAGGACTTGCTTTCACAGAAGATCTTGAAAAAACATCGGAGGAAAGGGTTGACATTCTCTACAAATACATTGAGGTAAACTTGAGTGTTGAATGGCTACAAGACTGTCTCTGTGGTACCCAGCTGCGTTTACCCTGTTGTTACCCTGCCCTGACACTCAGCATTAACTCTTTCAACACCGTAGGCCGGTATACCTGCCAGAAGCATCGAGTACCCAGACACCATAGGCTGGTTTACCGACCAAGCCATAGTCACGTCAAAATAGTATATATTTTTATGAACCTACCTGTCATATCATTCATTTATTAAATCTATCACATTTCACAATGTCTGAAATATGTATTCCATTTCAATTTATCATTTTTTATTTATTGATATATTAAAAAAATATTCACCATTTCCAGCAATGTTATTGAAAATAAAATTCTCGGGCACACTTGACAATGGGTCCACATCGAACATGTCAAAGAGCAAAATAAAGACATTTCTGTGTAATGTAAGTCAAATGACATCTTGGCTTTTGTCGCCTTGAATTCTCGGCTCGGACACGATGTTTATTGCAAAAATATATGCATAAAAAATCTTTGTCACATCTCGTAACCTTGCACGATACATTCACAAAGTTCCTTATTTTTAATATATATTGTGATTTGCTGCTTAAAACTATCAGTATAACATGAGTTAACAAAAATCTTGCGTCAACCTTTGAAGTTTTTAATATCCACGAGGCAGTACAATAGCTGTAATTTTGATTGTCTGCCTTAGGTCAAGTACTCAAATTAGACCAATCACGAAGCTTGTAGCAGATTTTGTCAAGAAAGTGTCATTAGAAACCAATTTTTATCCAATGAAATTGTATGTCATAACTACGAAAAAACTGCAGGTGATGTTACGAGCATGTACATGAAGGAATAAGCTTTCTGGCGGTGTTTCATATGCCAGTCTTCGAAAGTGTTATTCATACAAAGCCTCGAATAGGGGGTATTTCTTCATGTTACTGACCGAACAGCCGCTGTTATTGGGAACATATGATGACAGATACTATTTATAATTCTTTTTAAAATGATTTCACTTACGTAAACAATGGAAATAAAACAGTAATAGGTAGGTGGATTTTATTAAATCTTATATTTGCCGAAAATCGTCTATTTTTTGCTTCCTTAATCTGGACGTTATCAACGTGTTAGCATATATTTTTTTATTTACAACAAAATTAATTAAGTTGTAAATGCATTTTTTAAATAATGTGATAAACATAACTTTCATATTTATGAACCATAGGATCAGACCTTTCAAATTGTGTATAACACATGGTAGCAAAGATGTTTTACAAGCAGATATTTTCTTTGATAAATGTTGGCTTCATCTATCACACAAGAGTCTCCGGGAACTAGGTGTCCCAGCAGTAAACACTTCTGGTTGACAGGTGTTGAAAGAGTTAAGGGGCTAAAACAAAGACTGGTCGGCTTTGATACTGTATTCCCCAAACATTGAAATAATGCTCAATCAGTACCCAGTGTCGCAGCATCAAAAACCATATTGAGATGAGGCTAACTTTTAATCATGCTGATTTGACTACATGATTGATCAGTTCTGAGATGCTGTAACGCGCCGTGCATAGTTGATTCCCTTGGTTGCCTGGATCTGCAGGTCATTCTTTTGAAAGTCAGATTTGTCCTGATCATTATACAATACTCTTGACTTACTTTATTCTCTAGACACGTCGTGACAATGGAACTTTGAAGAGTACCCTTAAGGAAGTGGTTTCTGAGGCTGAGAGGCTGGAGGTGAAGGACAAAGCTACTCTAATTCTGGTGGAATTGCTGCTCGGTGCCAAGATCCTTGCACAGCTCAAAGAGCATGAGAAGCTCTTCCGAGTGGTATGTCATCTTTGGCAGTGTCATCAACTTAAGAATGTGAATGACTTGTCATCCATGTTCAAAGTAAAAGTACATTCATGCTGGGTTGTTTGTGAACAGTTCCTGTTTATCCTCTTATATTCACACCTGCCTGTTCAAGGTTCTACAATTAAGTCTAATGCAGACATGATGAGTTTCTTTGTGTTGGATTCCCCATCAAGATTCTTGATTGAGAAAAAACACTCTGACTGCATATTTGAATTAGATTTAAGGTACTCTACATTTATCTTGCTTACCTTTGAATGAAAATTATGAGTTTTATATGTCGGATAAGCTTGATCATACATGTGTTACTAGGAATACCTAAGTCTTTTTGCTGACATTCACCCCTATTAAGTGCCCCGCTCCCATAAGCCTCCTGACCAACTTCTAAACCAATCTGTATGTAATCTTCACTAGTGCCCCTTTTCTGAACAAATATTTATGACAGTCCATATATTCTTGTGTATGTTACATGTTTAACAGGATACTCCGCAGAGAACTGTTTGTTCACTGCTGCCCCTAACTGTCACTCTACCCCAACACACCCACCCCCTCACCCCCCCACCCCCCCACCGATTAAATCCAGGTGTATGTTGCGGCAAATAGTTCCCCTACAATGTAACTGTAATGCAGACTGAACTCTGAACAAACAGGCATTAAGCATTTGAAGTATTAAAGATTATGCATTTTCCTGTTACTTAGCCTTATAAACATGATAAATATGTTTACAGTTGTCATTTCCCGACAATGTTCAAAAGGTATTGGCTGTATTGCCTTTTTCAGTTCTGCCATGGCAACCAGAAAGCCCAGAAGTACCTGTTGGGGGGCCTTGAGCAGCTGGTGGGGAATGTTCACAAGGACACACTGCTGCCTAAGATGCCTCACATCCTCAAAGCATTGTACGATACCGACATCCTGGAGGAGGAAGTGCTACTAGACTGGGCAAAGAAGGTAAGGCCCATTTCCTCGAGTCTCACTTTAGACACCTAGACATGACCAGCTTCTTCAAATATTCCAGTTCAGATTAGGTCACCAGTACCCGATGCTTTTGTAGGATGTGACTAAATGTGTATCTTTGACTGATCTTGACTAATTCCATCATACCCTGGTTGTGTGTATTGTTGCTTATGTTATCAGTAAGTGGGTTGTTGGGTTTTTGGGTTAATATTATTTTCAGACTGTTGATTTAGCTGAAATATTACTGACTGCGGCTGGCAACATTCTTTCTTTAAAGTAGTGATCTTTGCCATTATGGCACCCTTGAGTTTCTGCTGGTTATAAGCATTTTTAAGTAAGTTACATATATAGAATATTTTTCTGCTCATCACATGTAGCTTTTCAGCATAATACTCATTTTCTTTTTAACAGATGTTCAGTACAGAATTGCTTGATAGTTTCCCCAAAATTATCACTTTGAAAATTGTTTACAGGTTTCTAAGAAATATGTGTCGAAGCAAGTTGCGGCGGAGATCCATGAGAAGGCTGCACCATTCATAACATGGTTGCAAGAAGCTGAAGAGGAAACGGAAGATGAAGATGATGATGAAAACCTGGAGGTATGGCAAAACATGTCATTATGGCTTTCCTATTTAGAAACTGGCATCATTATTGACACTAAAACAGTTGCAGGAAAAGCACATTTTGAAGTACCTAATTCTATATCCAGTTGATCTATTTTCCACGATTTGAGTCATTTAAACATTTTATCAATTCTCTTGGTTCTCTATATTCATGGATGTTACAGTTTATGTATATATGTTGATGAAAAGTATGACCTTGACCTTGATGGTTCTTATGATAGATTCAACTTTGACATCCGTGCGAGTTGATAGGGTTTCATTTTTGAGTATTCTAAATATAAGTTGAATATACAGCCTTTTATGCCAAACTTTGTCACCGATGGGTATTTTTTTAAATACTTATATGTCTCATTTACAATGAAGTAGGGATTTCATTTTACAAATGGTTGTCCGTCATGACTGCATTCAGAATATGGAATCTTAAATTGGCTTATGTTTGACTGCAGCAGGGTTTGTTGATTAATTGAGAAGCAGGTCCTTAATTTACTCAGTTTTTCTTAATAATATAGTAGCTAATTCTTTTGCAGTAACTCATTTTATGATCTGTTTCAGGTTGTGTACTCCACAACTGAGAGGGTTGGCCAGCAGGAGAAGCCTAAACCTGAAACTGCTGAGATAGATGACTTCAACATAGATGACATCTAGATGATGCCCCACTGGCAGACCAAGCTAGCACTCCCCGTCTAACTGCAAGCTTCATAGCTATCTATCTATCTAGCACAGATGTACTATCACAGGGGAGAAGACTAGGCTGTTCTGTTGACTTTCTTGTGAACATTCTTGTAGGTTAGGATGGGCCGCCAGTTACAGTTATACCAGTCATCGGAAACATTCAGCCAATATGGAACTTTGAGTCTGATAAGTCTCAGATATGTTATCCAGGCTTTCATCTATTTGACCACTATCTGATCACCTAGAGCATAATTTATTAATATATCATTGTTTAAAGGGTTGATCAGAACCGATTTTCAATGTTTATTGTAGATATGTCGGCTTGTCTTTATGTTTGTAATCAACCTTATTTGTATATTGGGAATTTGTTGAAGTTTAGCACTTTTGTTGTAAACATACATTTGATTTTCTTTGGAGGTCTGTGGTTCTTAAATTCTTTTTTCCCCACCAGAGTTGTTTCCCTGCAGTTGCAAGGACTCTCAAAATTGACCCATTGAGTTTTGCATGGACTGACTTTTCAAGACTAACTTGATGAAATGATGCAGCTTGTTTTAGTGATTTGATTTATGGTATGTTCTATGAAGCTGTGTATTGTATCACTTTGTTGTAGCCTTGTATATTTTTGTGAAGTTCTGTTTTTAAGTTTTAAGGAGGCTTTGAGAAAATGTCTGCTTTGCTATTTTATAGTACATCCTATAGTGATCCGTTTCTTCATCTGTGAGACAACTGTGGCTTCAGTGCTGGGATGTATGTGCTATTCATGTGGGGTATTGTTTGCTTACTCTTGAGGTACTCTGTACACAATGAAACAACTATATATTACTAAATTATGTAATAAATAAAATGTTTCAAAGTTAGAAGTATTTGATTACTTTTTCCTCACCAGTGAGCTGATCAACTCATTTTACAAGTGTTAAGCAGATTCATATGATGTGAACATGAGTATGTACCCAATGGGGATTCCTTTGTGCAATAGGTCCTCGGCATCTGATGGGGACCAAAATGAGAACCAAATGGAGAGTGTGAGATGTGTGCATCAATGTCACCATGAATGTTGCACATGCTTTTAGAATTGCTTTTCATCACTGACTATACAGGTCACAGCTTGATTAGTTAGATGTCACCATGATATGACAGGAATATGGCAACTGGGCTGTATGAAACTCTTCCCCCCCCCCCCCCCCCCCCACACACACACACCAAACTATGGATTGTGATGATTCTTCACAATTGAAATGTTATTCATGCTATATACAATGAAACAGCCGAAAGGGGATCCTGGTCTGTCAGAACGGGTCCTTGCTTGTCGTTTTGAAGAAGACCCAGCCGTTTTGAAGAAGACCCAGCCGATGTGTTTCAGCGATTTGTAACCATGGATTTGTAACCATGGATAACTCTTGGGTTCACATCAGCCAGAGACTAAACCACAGTTAATGGAACCATTAAACGTCTCCTATAGCTAGCCCTGTTTCATCAGCTGGCAACATGTCTTCGGTTTTCTGGGATCCCAAAGGGATCCTCCTAATAGGTGACTCCCTCCCGAAAGGCCTGACCATTAATGACCAATATTCAGCTTATCTGCTGGGGCAACTACATGATAATATCAAGGTTGAACGTCCTGGGAAAACTCACAAAAAGTGAAACATAATCAGCATAGACTCAAACAGTCAATCGTAGTTTGGCGTGGACGTTTTCATCCATACCTGGTATGTATGTTTGTGTGTAGAATTACGCCTCTCTTTGAGGTGAGGGGGCACGGGTGGCACGGGTGGCCCAGTCGTCTTAGACGCCGCGATTCGCTGTGCAGAGTTGCGTCCCTTGGGCACGCCAGAAACCTATGATTGTGCGTTCAAATACCGGTTCGCCCCGATTGTTTCTAGGTTTGTCGACACCACACCCGAGCTCGTGGGTTTCACCGAAGTGGTAAACGTCTGAGACCTGCTTCACTTCGGGCCTTTTCCCACGTTGAGCTGACACGCCAGGATATAACTGGAATAATGTTAAAAGCGTCTCATTGAGGTAAGGTGAAATTGAGGTTAACGTCGTGTTCAAGAATTTTGCACTTATATAGCTACGTTCCATTACCTTGAACACGACGTTAAACCCCATTTCAACTCACCATAAAGCAGACTATAGATGATTATGGGGATGGAAACCCCCATTGACAATTGATATGGCCTGTCAGAATGTTCCTGAATATTTTGGCATTCCTGCGATCACGCTTCGTACAAGCAGCAATTCGCTTGGCAGAGTTGCGCCCCTTGGACGTGTTATCATTCAGTGGTCGTGGTTCGAATCCCAGATTTGCTCGCATTGTCATTCTTATATTGGAAGCACCATATCGGTGCTTGTGGTAAATGACCAAGACATGCGTCAGTTGTCGCGATTGTCGTAATAAGCGACGACCGGGATCAGGTGGTCAGTCTCGCTGACTTAACTGATGCATTTCATCGGACCCCAATTACGTGGATCGATGCTCATGATGTCAATCACTAGATTGTTTGGTCCAGACGCGATTATTTAGCTGGAATATTGCTGAGTGCGGCGTTATACAACAAACAAACAAAAGAAAAACAATTGTGGCGTAGCTCTCTTATCAAGCTAACCAACCAAATAATAATAATAATAAAATAATAATAATAAAATAATAATAATAATAATAATAATAATAATAATAATAATAAAAAAATAAAAATAAATCAATCAATCAATAAAAAAATAAATAATAATAATAACAACCAAAGCATGTATGTCCCATTTTAGCAAACCGGCACCCCAATTATTAGTCTCAAAACTATATTTGAAAAAATTAAATGAAAAGTGACCATGCAATTGTTTCCAAAAACACAACAGTAATAACGTAATTACACAAACAACCCTACTGGACACAAGACGCGGTTCTCAGCTTTAACACCGCCCGACACAAGCATCACTCCAAACAAGGGACTCTTCTTTCAAGGTGAGAAATTAATTAACTTTTCAAATAGGAAAAGACTTTATTTGAAAATGCCGTTTAGAATGGGCAATCGCCAAAGGGAGCAAAGTACATGTAGACACTCAGTTTGGTGTATCCAGCCAATGACTATGTAGCGACCACCTCTGTGGTCTTGTTGATAGCGCCCGGAGATGGTCGGTGGTTCATACCGAAAGACGCTAAAAATGGTACGTTATTTTCCTGTCTGGCGCTCTGCATTAAGGGTCAAAAACAAGGACTGGTCGGAGATCGGAGTATTCTATGTCCGAGCGGGGTATTTATGTTAAACTGCGGCCTGGTATCTCAGTGGGCTAGCACCATAAAACTAACAGTGCATAAAGCATGCACACACGCACGCACGCACGCACGCACACGCACGCGCACAAACGTCTCTATATTAGTGCCTCGCCACACCTTTAAAATGTAGCCATAATAATCTACAGTGTCACATAACTACTGTATTTGTTCTTAGTACACCAAAGTATGGAAAGTTCCTTGCTTTTTGAACAACAGTGTTATCGAATTGTAAGGCAAAGCAATATGTAAGACAGCTCAACGTTCCAACCCTGGAAGGGACATATACCCTGGAATAACCCTCATAAACAAATATTTGCTCAAAACAAAAGGTTCCTTGCTCTATATTTTGCAACTCAAATATCCTCATCAAATTGAGGTTTATAAGGGGGCAACGTTGAGTTATTATACATACTCAACGTTTGGGATTTTCATATTTTCGCCACTATTCATCTCGACAGGTCATTACTAGTCCATTTGGTGTGTTAAGCAATTACCGGAACATCCCAAGCAAAATCTGATATTTGTTTTAAACATATTGGCTACTGTGACATAAATGTACTCTTTGAGTCAACTGAAACGATGATATTGCACCACCCAGTGAAAGGCTCGTTAACGCCACTGCAAAGTAAAGTGTAGTGTTCAGCTAAAATGCTGAAGTGTTACAATACACACAATCAAAAATATGATTTTGCACTATATTGACATGATATAACAAAACGTATGTTATATGAACTAACAATCCATGTGCCAAACGATAATAGGCGTTAAAGTAACAAACTGAATACTGAAACAGAGTGTAAAACCCCAAGTAGTCCGTCATGGATACACGTGGGAAGAAGTTAGTGCCCCATGACAAAGATGATCACTGTCGCGCAAACCTGGACCCAACAGTAGTCAAACTACAGGAATTGTCACAAGCATTATTGCACTGAGAATGGGAAAACCTACCCCAGGAACGCATCAGTCACTGGGGTTATGTGGAGAATGTTCAAGCAGTTATCAGGGCAAGTGGTAGTTACACAGTCCTGTTCAAGCCATATTGGTCATTTGTAGTTAGCATCTTACCAGCCATAACAATATAGGGAACCCTCCAGCTCCATACTTAAATCGCGTACCAATTTTGCCAATAATACACCCAATGAAATGTTCTGCTTTGTATGCCAAAGATTTGGGGTCAGGGAACAGGTTTCAAAACTCATAGCTACAACAGGAGGGGGTGCTTAACGTTTTTCCAGGTGTGTATAATATATTCAGCAATGGGCTTAATAAAGATTTCATTCGTGACTAAATCGAGTCAAGATTGTTGGTCGACATAACTCGTCACGCCTAATCACATACATTTAAACATGTAATTCAACATCTCCTTGAGATCCGCATTAAACGGTATGCAAAACATTACCAAGCACCGCACAACGGACGTTTTGTTAACCATAATTGTTGTCCAGTAAATGACCGATAGTAAGTAGCCTCACATGCCCCTTTTATCCCTCACCATACAATTCCCTGCTTTTGATGATAATTGTGTACTACTCTCTACCATGCTGCCACCCGTATAAGGCTGGAAAGCCCCAACAAGTAGAGACATTGTTCGCTTATGTCATTTTATACGAAAGTTAAAGACTGAAACACTTTGATGACAAACCTTAAACGAGATTTCCACAGAAGACGTATTGAGCACTGCTTCTTTTGCAACATCGTTTCTAACCAGCAGACTAGTAGTATTCACCTATTGGTTAAAACAGAGTGTCTGGTTTCTTTTGAAAACTGTAGACTCTTTGTGTTTGACATAATTTCATTACAAGTGACCCAATTTACAAGTTACACAACGCACGTAGATCAAAATGTTGTCATGGATCCTACTGCACATCTTTGAGCGTAAGTGGCGCGACAAACCCCACCATGATGCACAAAAGTAGAGCCACAAAGCGCACCCACAACATAACCTCCCTTATCCAGTTACTTTTCTTACATCGCTTATCCGATCCGACCTTCTTTGTTTCTGAAACCGGTACACATGTGTCGTCTGCGTCTGTTTCTCTGGCACTCTCTGCCCACATTGCCTCGATATCTGCCTTAATTAAGGTAATTTGTTCTTTACTTCTTCGTGCTTGGTAGAAGTCTACCCTCGTGCCTGCGTTTCTTTGCTCCTCGCACATTCCAAGTCTTCCCGACAGTTCCGAGGCGTCTGCAGCGTACTCTAGAGCCCGCTGGACGTTCTGCTGGCGGTAACGAAGGTCCGACATTGCTGTGTAGTACGTCACTCGAAGAATCTCAGGGACGCCAATTTCCGATTCTTCAACAATCCGCAAAACATCCTTGGCTTTTTCCACACTTAATGAATTGAGGTTCAGCCCAGAAAACTGCATACTCTCCCCACATTGGAGAAGAAGTGAGGCATACTTAACGAAGGCAAGAGATTGCCCAAAGAGTCCATCATTGCTGTTTTCTCTTTTGAAGTGTTCTATTGCTTCCTCCAAACTGCGGAGCGCTTGTTGTCTAAGATTGTGACTTCGACGTGGACTAGCTACTTCGAGGATAGATGTCAATAGTCTTGCATGATCAACAAATATCCACCCTGCCGCTTTCCCGGAGCAACTTAGTGGATCTTGATGAATCAGCTGCATGGCGTCTCGAAGACAACTCTCTAACTTACTCAGTTTGTTAAGTTTAAAATATCTCCACGCTTTTTTGGAAAGAATGTCCACAGAGAATCCGAGGGGGTTGCTGGTATGTTGTAACAACTTTGATGCTTCTTGACACAACAATTTAGTTTGACTCAGGTCGTTCTGAAACAAGGACTGACAACACTGTAGGTAGAGGACAGTGCATCGCACGTCTGCCGGACATCGACAACACGACATCAGTTTCTGGGAATTGTCGCGAAATTGCGAGTAGTCTCCCTTGTTGAGAGAGTTACTCAGGATGTTGAATACACGATGGACTCTCCTGTCTATGATTACTCCCGATTTCGGTAACGGGCGCGCAATAATTCCCTTTGTTTTTGCTTGTCGCCTGTTTGTAAATGAGTTTTCCTCGTCTGAGTCAGTGGAACTATCACGGATGGGGACAACCACTGAAACTGAGCGTGTTTGGATGGCAGCAGTCTCATGGATTGACGAAATAACAGATTTGACGCAAGCAGCAACCGGTGACACCAAGAAACTATAATCCGACCTCAAGCTGTCCACAAATGTTTTCAAGGCCTTGACCTTGTTGTCCCTGAAAGTCAGTCTCTCCACCAGCAGACGACATCTATCTTTACGTGTGACCTTCACATTGACCAAGTCCATGTCCTCCTCGCTGAGCGCATGTTCCTGATATAAATAATCCATTACTTCGCGTGGTTCAAGGTGACTGGACACGCTATTCACCAGGGCGTTAAGAGTTGGATCTGCCATACTGTATTATAAAGGAAAACATGCATATTAACATGGAATTTCAATCATGTATTCAAGCAATGAACAAATATGTTACTACACACGAAATATTTTACTCTATAGAAAGTCTAAACTTAGGACTGCAGCTGCACACTACTATTGGTATCCCTATTACATACAAAATATGCATACTGCGTTATATGACACAGATGCATGTGAATGTTGCATGGTTTTGTGTTTGTTTTCAGACAATGTCATGTGGTGAACATGGAGGGACCAGTACAAAGTGACAGGTAATGATCTCTGAACACAGACCACACATATATACACCTCAAGGCCATGTATACATGGTGGAGATCCTAGCTCGAATAGGTAGCCAGTGGTCCAAGAAGCATCAACTCTTTGCGCAGGGTTGTCTCCCTTAGTTGCCAGATCAACAGCTACTAGTTGGGCGTTCAAATCCTAGATTCATCCCACTGATGATTCTTTGTCTGACAAGGTGATACCAGTGCGTTTGGGTTTCACCAAAGTGATGAACTACTTAGGTATGATTTCTTTACAGTAAACTACGGTTATAACGAACTCAAAGGGACCAGTTCGTAATAACCGTAGTTCGTTATAAACATATAAACAGCATATATACATCAAATGGCCGGGACTAAAAAATAAGTTCGTTATATCCGTCAGTTCGTTATAAACGTAGTTTACTGTATTTGTCTCCATAAGTTGATAGGCTCGTATGGTTTTAAGTCATTGTTGTTTGAAGTATATCGATCTCTTGAAGATTCCTAGTCAGAATAGACACCCAGTACATCTGTACATTTAGAAGATGACTTGTCTGATTGTTTGTCATGGTACCCAGACCCAGACATGTGACATAACGATTGAGTGAGTGAGTTGGGTTTGTACAGTATTCCAGTAATGTCACCGCGTGTCAGCTTTATGTGGGAGGAAAGTCCGATGTTATGCAGGTCACAGACGTTTACCACTTGGTGAGCACAGGTATGATGATCACCGGGCGAACCGGGATTCGAAACCCACAATCTTCGGTTTCTGGTGTCCCCAAGGGACGCAACTCTGCACAGCGAATGACGGCGCCTAAGACGACTGGACCACCCGTGCCACCTCACCGTGACATAATTGTTATATTGCTGAATGAGAGTAAAACATTCACTCACCCATTCAGTCAGAGTAACCTGGCCCTACAACTGAACTGTCATGTTTATGTCCCCACAATGTAACAATAGCAATATGTATATTGTCCCCAAAAGTTCCTTAAAATCGCGATCCGTGAAGATCCAGGGTAGAATAGGTCTTCAGCAACCCATACTTCCGGTAAAAGGCGACCATGCTTGTCGCAAGAGGCGACAAACAGGATCGGGTGGTCAGGCTCTCTGACTTTGTAGATGCATGTTATTGCGTGGATAGATGCTCATGATGTCAGTCATTGGACTGTTTATTACTTTCCTTAATATTTACAACATGAGTTTATCCTACGCGAGCCTTGTTGTCCGTTGGTGAGCATTTACTTACAATACTCTCATCATGCCCATCACTTGGTGACAGATGCTGGGAAAGACATCCCCACTACTATGGAACTCACTCCCAGTTGACATCCGAAGTTAACAGAACATAGAAACCTTTATATATTTTTTGTAAACTCACATGCCATGCCTGTTAACATTACTACTGACTACTGAGCCTTTATTTAATGTCTCTTAAATGTAACGAACAACATGTATTTTATGTTTCCTAGATGTAGCTAAAAAACTGTATTTCTTTTAAATGTAACTATCAGCTTTTTTTGTCCCCGAAATGTGACCAACAACATGTATGTTATGTCTCTGAAATGTAACTGAAACCTTTTTTTAATGTCTCCAAAATGTAACTAAAACCTTTATTCAGTGACCCCTAAATGTAAGTAAAACCTTTATTTAATGTCCCCTAATAAATCACGATCTTTATTTAATGTCTCCTAAATGTAACTCAAACCTTTATTTAATGTTTCCTAAATGTAACTCTAACCTTTATTTAATGTCTCCTAAATGTAACTAAAACCTCTATTTAATGCCTCCTAAATGTAATTAAAACATTTATTTAATGTCCCCTAATAAATTACAATCTTTATCAAATGTCTCCTAAATGTAAGTAAAACCTTTATTTATTTCTCCCAAATGAAAGTAAAACCTTTATTTAATGTCTCCTAAATGTAACTAAAACATTTATTTAATGTCTCCTAAATGAAACTAAAATCTTTATCTAATGTCTCCTAAATGTAACTGAAACCTTTATTTAATGACTCCTAAATGTAACTAAAACCTTTATTTAATGTCTCCTAAATGTAACTAAAACCTTTATTTTATGTCCCTAATAAATCACAATCTTTATTTAATGACTCCTAAATGTAACTAAAACCTTTATTTAATGTCTCCTAAATGTAATTAAAACCTTTATTTAATGTCTCCTAAATGTAACTAAAACATTTATCAAAAGTCTCCTAAGTGTAACTAAAACCTTTATTTATTTCTCCTAATGTAAGTAAAACCTTTATTAAATGTCTCCTAAATGAAACTAAAACCTTTATTTAAAGTCTCCTAAATGTAACTAAAACCTAATATATTTCTCCTAATGTTACTAAAACCTTTATTTAATGTCTCCTAAATGTAAGTAAAACCTTTATTTATTTCTCCCAAATGTAAGTAAAACCTTTTTTTAATGTCTCCTAAATGTAACTAAAACATTTATTAAGTGTCTCCTAAATGTAACTAAAACATTTATTTAATGTCCCCTAATAAATTACAATCTTTATCAAATGTCTCCTAAATGTAAGTAAAACCCATATTTTATGTCTCCTGAATGTAACTAAAACCTTAATTTATTTCTCCCAAATGTAAGTAAAACCTTTATTTAATGTCTCCTAAATGTAACTATAACCTTTATTTAATGTCTCCTTAATGTAACTGAAACCTTTATTTAATGACTCCTAAATGTAAGTAAAACCGTTATTTAATGTCTCCCAAATGTAACTAAAACCTTTATTTTATGTCCCCTACTAAATCACAATCTTTATTTAATGTCTCCTAAATGTAACTCAAACCTTTATTTAATGTCTCCTAAATATAACTAAAACATTTATTTAATGTCTCCTAAATGTTATTAAAACCTTTATCTAATGTCTCCTAAATGAAACTAAAACCTTTATTTAATGTCTCCTAAATGTAACTGAAACATTTATTCAATGTCCCGTAATAAATCATAATCTTTATCAAATATCTCCTAAATGTAACTAAAACCTTTATTTAATGTCTCCTAAATATAACTAAAACCTTTATTTATTTCTCCTAATGTAAGTAAAACCTTTATTTAAAGTCTCCTTAATGTAACTAAAACCTTTATTTATTTCTCCCAAATGTAAGTAAAACCTTTATTTAATGTCTTCTAAATGTAACTGAAACCTTTATTTAATGACTCCTAAATGTAACTAAAACCTTTATTTATTTCCCCCAAATGTAAGTAAAACCTTTATCTAATGTCTCCTAAATGTAACTGAAACCTTTATTTAATGACCCCTAAATGTAACTAAAACCTTTATGTAATGTCTCCCAGATGTAACTTAAACTTTTATGTCTCCTAAAGGTAACTGAAACCTTTATTTAATGTCCCCTAAATGTAAATCACAACCTTTCTTTGATATCTCATAAATGTAACTAACAGCCTTATTTTATGTCCACTAAAAGTGATAAACAAAATGTATTTTATGTCCCCTTAATGTAATAAACAACATGTACACTGCCGAACAAATGAAAGCATGGACTTGTAACTTCACACTTGACCCTGCTCATTACTGTGTAGTGTGAAACTGCGACCCCATCTTCCCTGAGACGTCATGACCATGTCGCCTGTTGTGGGATACTCATTGATATGATGCATGAAATATCTGTGATACCCGTGTGTGTATATTATATTTTATACTAAATAGTACGTGTAAATAATTACGTCTCTCATAATCCTGCAGGGGATGGCTCAGTTATATATTGTTGTATATGTTGTTTATCTGTTCCTGGGGTGAGACGAAAATAAAATATTCTGTCTGCCTGCCTGTCTGTCTGTCTGTCTGTCTGTCAAACACATCATCATCGAATAACCATTTCTTGTTTTGTTTCATGTTTAGACACCATCAAACATGGGTGTATACATCCTTTGCCCGGAAGTAATTCTGTCCCCTCAAAGAAACACCATGTAATTGATACCTAATCGTCAAACCACCAACATGGTACAACAATTCAAACTTACAGAGCTTCATGAGATGACGAACTTTCACACGATACATGTTAACAACATATAACGCCCCCCGGATGCTAACATCGACGTGGACAGTCCGGATCAATGCGCGATCCCACAGCCGTACTGATGTAACTATTTGAGCGATGCTTCGTTGCCTGGGAGGTGATCGAGAAATAAATTCAGCGGTCAAGAGACATAATTAACACACTTACCTTGACATACCCTGGCAGACTAGTTCTTACAAGTCCTTTGTATCAATACTGACCACTAGAAACAAGAATTTGGCTTTCTCCAGAAACGGTGCTATTTTTAGTAAGCGTACTTCCCCATGACTGGATATCATGAGACTCTCTTTGAAAGTAATCAACGAATGTTGTGTTTATTTATATTTTAGTATAACCGACAGAGTCTCTATATTATGGAACGACCATTTACAGATTTGCCAACAGTTTTCTGGAGACAAAAACATCTATATTATAATACGTTCAGCATTATAATTACACACATGATGCCGCGTGACGAGACACAAGGCATATGTTTACACCAGCAACTAGTACAATTATGAAGGGACTACTTTCAGTGGAACTGGTACTTTAGAGAGTGAGAGGGAATGTAACAAATTAATAAAAGATACAAAGGAAATATGCCCCAAACATGTATCGTCAAATATATTTAATAGGACAGGGATGTGTCCCTACGGAAACCAATTAGGGCCATACCATTTTTATGCTTTCTTGAAATTATAAATTTGAAAATGCAAGGTACCAATAATTGCAAGGTATAATTTCATGATACGGTGTTGACATATCAAGATAATGCCAATGCCTAACTAATGGCTTAAAATTGTAATTACACTTGAAGGGAATATATATGTTTTCGTATAAAATTTGAAGGGAAGGGAATATACATCCCAATATATGTTTTCGTATACAAGTTGAAGGAAATATACTGTCTAATAGATATGTCGTCATATACCAGTTGAAGGGAAGGGATAGCCCTGCACAAGTCTCGAAAGCAATATTTTTATTAGTTTAGATCATACTTTCTAGATTATGTAAATAATAAGAACAAGTTGTCTGTCTACATATCTAGACTTGCCTATGAGGAGGATAGAATTACTACACATTCTTGGACTTTTCTTTCAGCACAGACTTGGAGCAAGGCTAGAGAAGGGAATATACCTCCTAATATATATGTCTTCGTATACCATTTGAAGGTAAGGGAATATACCTCCTAATATATGTCTTCGTATACCAGTAGCAAAAATATACTACCTAATATACATGCCGTCATATACCAGTTGAAGGGAAGGGAATATACCTCCTAATATACACTCTTAAAAGAAGAAACGCACAGGTAGTATGTAGTTCATTGAACCTGACTACACAGAAAATCCGGTATATAAATTGGATATATGTTATTGGAAAATGTTGGTGGCCTGATATTCGACAAACGGTGCGTCAAAACGCAGGCATCCCGATTTCAAATGTCTTAAACGGCATTGTTTTCACACATGTACAAAATGTCATGGAGGAAAACAGGAAAGCCAAATGCATGTGCAAGTTATGGCATTCATAACTCGTGGTAGTGGCTATAAAAAGGCAAGCCAATAATTTGTCATTCAATTGTCAACATTTTTCAAGTTCGAAAATGCCGAGACTCAGGGCTGCCGATTGGGACATCGCCATAGGACGTATCCAGAGAGGGGATTCGCAATCTTCTGTTGCACGCCACTTCAATGGACCGATATACACAGTTCAATTCCGCTGCAGACCGTCCGAGAACCGGCCGACCAAGAGTTACAACCCTTGCACAGGATTGCTATATTCGACTTTTCCACCTACGTCATCGCAATGCCACAGCTACGGAGACTGCAGGACGCATCCCTGGTTTGAAGAGGATATCGGACCAGACTGTCAGGAATCATCTTCGCTAGGCTGGAATCCGACCCAGAAGAACAGTTATCGTCCCTGATTTGCAACAGATCCATCGACAGCGACGTTTGCGTTGGTGCCATACCCTACAGCCTTGGAATTTGAGAAACTGGCGATGAATCACGATTTCTTCTTCACCGGCGAGATGGAAGAGAACGTGTTTATCGTCGTCGAAATGAGCGTTTTCCCCCACATTGTGTACGTGAATTCGACAATTTCGGTGGCGGTATTGTCATGTTGTGGGGGGCCATATCCTACACCACGAGATCTGACTTGGTTGTGGTTCAGGCAAATTTGACAGCAAATCGCTACATGAATCAAATTCTTCAACCTCACCTTCTTCCAATCATTGACCGCCAGAGGGAGCTGTTTCAATAGGACAACGCTCCAACGCACACAACTCGTGTCACGGTAGACTACCTTCATAATGCCAATATCAACGCCTTGCCCTGGCCGTCGAGATCTCCAGATCTCAACCAAGTCGAACACCACTGGGATGAACTCGATCGACGTGTACGTCAACGTCAAAAGACGCCTCAGTCACTCCCACAACTGGCCAACGCGTTACAAGCAGAATGGAGCAGAATTCCGCAGGACAGAATTCGTACATTTATCCAGTCAGTGCCGAGGAGATGCAGAACCGTGATTGCTGCCCGGGCGGTCACACGAGATACTGAGTTCAGCGTAACCTTGTGGCCTTATGTGACAATGAACAGTTTTCAATGCCTTTGTACAAAGACAACATGTGACTATCGAGCTCCAAAATTTCATATTTGTATCTATGATATTAAATGAAATATATCGACTTTATTAGTTACAATAAATTTACAAAAAATCTACCTGTGCGTTTCTATTTTTGAAGAGTTTATAAGTCTTATATACCAGTTGAAAGGAAGGGAATATACCTTCTAATGTATGTCTTGTATACCGGTTGAAGAAGAGGGCTTCCCAGCTAGCCCTACCAAAACAAACTCTAATCTCAAACTACAAAAAGACCCACCCCCATACCGGATAGAAATAAACAACAAAGCCACATCCCCAAACCGATACACACCTAATCTGACCTATAAATAATTCACGAATGGCAATTTCTTGTTTGACAAGGGTGATCGGGCACGGAAGAAGGGCCGCCATTTTAATTTGTTAGCTGAATGTATTCATTAATGACACTTTCATTTTAACGTTTTTAAAATCATCTTTTGAAAAGTCGAATTGACCTTCAACATGGCATAAAATGTCAGAGGTTTAAATAAAGTTGCCTTGTGAATCTAATGGTATCCTCATGTTTGTTGTGTGGAGCAAAATCTTAGTTATGTTTCAGATATAGGTGTCATCGGTATCCCACGTGTGAGTGAGTGAATGTTGTTTTACGTAGCAGTCACAATCCTTCAGCAATGTCACAGCGGCTTGTGAATAATCGAATCTGGGTCAGGGAACTCAGTGACTGAATCTCAAGTATGGGCACGATCCACGCTGGCTGAGGAGGTTGACAACAGTCACTCACGTCACAGGCATTGTGACCACCCGGTCCTCTATATATAAGGGGACGGTGGGGTAGCCTAGTGGTTAATGCGTTCGCTCGTCACGCCGAAGGCCCGGGTTCCATTCCCCACATGGGTACAATGTATGAAGCCCATTTCTAGTGTTCCTTGCCGTGATATTGCTGGAATATTGCTAAAAGCGGCGAAAACCATACTCACTAATTTACTCCAAGCACTCTATATATAGATCTATCAGTCATCTCTTACGACAAGCATGGTGTTCTAGGGAACTCTTCTGTCCCAGGGTCACAATAGCCACCCATATCATGAACTATGGACAATGATCTTGTACTTTGAAGTATCTTCACATCTGACACCCCCTAATCTGAAATCATGCCAGCGTGTCCCTCAACAGGGAGACGACAGCTTCAATACACTGTCCTCAACGCCCGATATCTGTCCGCCTGACAATGCAGAGAGACCGCTCACTTACTCTTGTCGTCTGCATATGAACTGATCGAGCAGATTTCTTCCATATGCTTACGGTCGTCTGCCTCTGACTATCATACCAACATGGCGACTTTAGACGCGTGGGGGGAGGCGGGGCAGAAGTATAAAATCCACGAGGAGACCCTTGCGTTTTTTCGCCAACAAAAAGAGAGGGGAGCAAGACCCTATCCAGAGCTCAGTGTGGAGGAAGCGCGTGAAGCCAACTTGCAGACGTCACTTTTCTACGCCGGAGACACTGAATTCAAAGGCAGCATCAAGGAATTCACAGTTCCTTCCGTTCATTGTCCGGGTAAGGCCGTATTTACAAACAGAGACGGGGGCCCTCTTATCTTGCCCATTCTTATCGGTGAAAAAAAACTACGACAGGGGTCCTTTTATTCAACGAGAGACTTCGCTATGCTGTTATTTATTATATGTTATATATAACAAGCAAGTCGTTTGCTACCTGCAAGTACTATGGCATACATAGTTACATCTTAAACATGCATGGACTTCGTCGTGTTTTCGGAGGCAAGCGTAATTTAAGATAATCAAACAATATTTTCACGTAAAATTATTTTTGCAAAGTGTAATCTTGATGATGGCTTTTCGCCACTGTCGTATGGGTACCGTCGTATACACAGCAGAAAATAATTAACGGGTATTCATGTCAGCTGTTTGCTCGACAGACCAGTTCAGTTATATGTGCCCAGTGAACGGCCATGATAGGTCAAGGTGATATAAGCGGATCAGTGGGACAGTGTTTTTACCCGGCAAGTAACCCAGATCTTTCGCACGTTATCAGTCCAACACAACACACCGACTACACTTCCAGCGGATTCATGTCACCATAATTGCCGCAATCATGCCACTAATATGACAGTTTACGAAAATGATGAAACTTAATTACATCGCTGTATATATCTTTCCTGCTCTTAGCACTTGCATAACTGTTTGATGTGCCATGTTGTCTCCCGATGACGGGGCTGAATACACAGCCAGTATTAAATGCCAGTATTTGATGATAATGACGATGCCACAAATAAAACGTCGACGACGTTAAGCGACGTAATAACACCCGGTGTTGATAATGCAATTTAGAATTGGCTCCTAGTAACCCATGCGTGTCCCAAAAGGCGATCAAAATGGACCAGGTGGTCAGGCTATTAACGACTCCTTCATGTGTCAACCGCTTCCGATGACGTGTTTTTTGTCCAGGTTCGATAATTTACAAACTGTCGTGAAAACGCTGGAATATGCTGACTGCGGCGTTAAACAACATCCACTACCTCACAATGTTTTTACAGTGACGAAGCAATACACTCTCACCAGGATTGATATGTGGTATGATCAGTCACGTTCATTTGAAGTGGTGACATGAATACAGATATATGTACGCGTTGTCACGACGCATTATTTATGATACTGTTGTCAACAGACACATGGCCCCTCAATCGTTGAATTTTATCTTTACTATCTACGTCCAAGGTCAAGGCCGTACACAAAAAGGTTCATATCTTAAACACAAAAATGTCTTTAAACATGAGTATGAAATCAACAGGCCACCTAGATCTTCTTCATACAATGTTTATATTACAAATATTGCTATATTGTATTGTTAATAGCATACAAGACAAACCTTTTAAATGTTTTGTTAAATTTGATTTACACTGTATTGAAATAACCACATTAAGTTCATTAGTTTTTGAACAAATGACCCTGTGCTTGAAATTAACGCGAATGCAAGTAACATATACATGCAAATATAAGGTATGCAATGAGTGAGTGAGTGAATATGGTTTTACACCACTTTTAGCAATATTCCAGCAATATCACGGCGGGGGACACCAGAAATGGGCTTCAAACATTGTACCCCTGTCGGGAATCGAATCTGGGTCTTCGGCTTTCAGATATTTTCCAGCCATATCACGGCTGGAAATCGGCTTAAAGCATTGTACTCATTTGGGAATCGAACCCCGGCCTTTCGTGCTAAGAGCGAACGCTTTAACCAGAAGGCTACCCGACGCCCCGTTACGCAATGAAGTTGACTTGGCCTTCTTCTGGTATGGTGGATTACAGATATAAAACATGTCCACTCTGACAAGAGAAACAGTATGAGTAGAAGATAAAAGAAGAAGAAGTTTTGAATACTATTATGATTAATGCACATCTAAAAAAAACAACCGACTTAATGTTTTATAATTGTGGTGCCCACCATGTCTTTTAGTGGTAAAGGCGGTTGGGAAGCCTATAGCGGTTTAAAGCATTCGCTCGTAACACGAAAGGCTGGGGTTCGATTCCCAAATGAGTACAATGCTATAAGCCCATTTCCCGCCGTGTTATGGCTGAAAAATATCTTAAAGCAATTTAAATCCATACTCACCCACCTTAGCGCCGAATGTCACCATGTTATATGTCTACATCCCCACCTTGACTGTGCCCAGAGGGCGTGGCTGTCAGCGTGTACAAGGACTCCATCTGCCCCCTCACAGCCCCAGTGCTCGTCTACTTCCACGGCGGAGGAATGGTGGTAGGCTCCAGACAGGCTTATGATGTCACCTGTAAACTAATAGCCAGGTACGTTTTGTTATTTTCTTTTCGATGTTTGGTGTTATGAAAGGAAAGGTGTTTCACGAAAGACAATATTGACAAACAAATATGAATGATTTCTATAAAAATAGAAACAATCACTTGGGTAAAAATATACCTCTATCACCCATGCGTTGATCTTCACCCCCGGAAGTGCAAGAGAGGCAGTCAATCTTGTTCACCCATTTAGAAATTCATGTTGGTTTGTTGGATGGTTAGTTGTTTTACGCCGCACTCAGCAATATTCCAGCTATATGACGGCGGTCTGTAAATAATCGAGTCTGGACCAGACAATCCAGTGATTGATACATGAGCATCGATCCACGCAATTGGGATCGATGACATGTTTCAACCAAGTCAACGAACCTGACCATGTGACAGTACCGTGTAAAATGGGCAGTACGTGTTATCTCGCTATACAGTTCTTTTTCAAATTTAGATGTAAAAACAAATACAACTATTAAACTACACATGGCTCCACATAATATTTTTCAACCATTCAGTATTTACTAACATGTAAGCAATCATCACCTCCGGTTACATAAGATATGATTGTGTAAAAATGCCTAATGCATGTCGTAGTCTGTTATGTATTTTGCCTCCCACCTGTATATTGCGACCTGTGACGGGCACCTGCTGCTGTGTTTCAGAGACACGCCCTGTATAGTGGTGAACACGGAGTACCGCCTGGCCCCGGAACACAGGTTCCCTGCACAGTTCAAGGACGTGGAGTGCGTCACTAGATGGGTCTGCATGAACAAGGCACTCATAGGTACACGTGTCTCCTTTCAATTACACAACTTCAGATCATTGAGAACCCTTATATTATAGAAAGGTGATCCATTACTGGCGGAATTACCCTTTAATTAGACCAGGTTTCAGAAGCAGGACCAGAGGTCCTACACTGTTCTGAAATGGGTGATTGGTGTTTTTCTCTCTGGTCAATATAACCCGGGACCCTTGGCAACTAAATGTTGCATAAATACTTTTCATTTACTCAAAAGTGTTGTTGGTGGCCTAGTGGATAAAGCGTTCGCTCGACGTGCTGAAGAGTTGGGTTCAATTCCCCACATGTGTACAATGTGTGAAGGCTATGTCTGTTGTCCCCGCTATGATATTGCTGGAATATTGCTAAATGCGGCGTAAAAGCAAACTTTCTAATTTACTCCAAACATATAACGATTATCATCTTCCCGAGGCAAGTGAGTTAACTGACTATAAAAGTCTAGTTGCCACCCTTGCCGAACTAGGCTGGTATTATGGAGTTACATTTTGGCTGTGCTTACGAGTCTATGCATAGTCCAATCAAAATGGCTCACCGAAATCGAAATCCGGTTTGTAAAATGTCGTGCAGATTTCTGTCGATTGCAGGATTTGCAAAGCATATGCACCGCCAACTCGTTGTCAACAGATATTTTCCAAGTCTTTTCATGTTTTTAATCAAGGTGCTCACGTGATTTGATGCACTTCGCTATGTAAGACCCGTTTTATCACAATATAGATCTTGATTATCAATCAGATCGTTTTGACTGGGCGCCACCATTTTGTTTGAAACAAATGCAAGTGATACGAGAGGTGGAATCTGATTGGTCCATAGAAGAGGCTTAGAAGGAACATCACTCGTAATAACCATTGGTGGCGCTACGGTCGAGCCCAGGAATTCCAGCCTAGTTCGGCAAGGGTGGAAACTGGACTTTTATAGTCAGTTAACTCCCTTGCCTTGGGAAGATGTACGATTATATGTATTCATATTAATTGATTTCTGCTGTCTTTGACAATCTAGATGATTGTAAGAAGTAATGATATAACGCGTGTTTCATTGTCAGAATAAGACAACATATAAAATAAAAGTGACAAAAACCATTTCCATCATCACAAGAAATATCTACTAAAAGCAGAGTCCACTGTACAATTCCAACTATATCATAAGAATGTGTTTTTGGATCACTTCTAAGTAGGTGTTAGCGAAAAGGTTACCGTATCCTGCTACCACCGGTGACACCGTCACAAACACGTGCAAAGGAAAGTCAATTGTTCACTTGAAAAACCCCTGAAGAAACTTTAGAAACAAGGAGTTTAGATTTATGCCTCAAGGTGTCCAGCTGGCTCCACGAGTTTCCAATCACTATGGAGCTGAAGTTTAAAAATCTACTTCATCTTTAATATTTGCGTTCTTGTCTTTTGCAATGTTGTCATCACGTAACGCACCAAAGCACCCGTAGGTATGTGCTCAATGGTAATTTTATTAACATGGCATCACGAATTGTCCACTCCACCCGAAACAAAATATTTACTAATGACGACAAACTGACATTCACACCTAAGATATAAAATCTTGTATGGATTCTATCCAGAGCTTCTATACAGTCTGTCTGATTGTGTTTGTTTGGTGTTTAACACAACACTCCGAAACATTCCAGCTATGTCGCCGGTGTCCCGGTATAAACTCTCCCCCGTACAAATCCTAACGTACTAATGTAAGAAACCTGTAGCCTTTATATATTCTATCGTTATTGTTCAAGTTGTATTTTTTAAAGCCTCAATTGTCGGAAGAAATATATTTATATTTAGCTAATTAAAAACTCTACTGTTGTAAATTCAGGGGCAAGTAACTCTAGTCGAGTTGGTGTTGGAGGCGACAGCGCAGGGGGAAACCTGGCAGCGTCCGTCTGCCACCACGTCAACGTCGACTTTCAGGTGAGCGGCTTGTGTATTCAGGGGCAGGTAACTCCAATGGAGTTGGTGTTGGAGGAGACAGTGCAGGGGGAAACCTGACGGCGTCCGTCTGTCACCACGTCAGCGTCGACTTCCAGGTGAGAGGCTTGTGTATTCAGGGGCAGGTAACTCCAATGGAGTTGGTGTTTGGGGAACCGTGTATCACAATCAGGTGAGCAAATTCAGGGGCAAGTAACTCTAGTCGAATAGAGGTGCGAGATCTCGACTTTCAGGTGAGACACTGGTGTTTTCGGGGGCAAGTATCACTAAGATTCGCTGGGGTTGAAGGAGAAGCAACTTAGCTGTTGGATTTCAAGGTCGATGCGGATTTCAAGGTGAGTGCCAGATGCAGTGCTCGATGGAGTGTTGAAATGAGTTAGTGAGTGAGTATGGTTTTACGCCGCTTTTAGCAATTCTATAGCAATATCGCGGCGGTGGACACCAGAAATTGGCTTCATACATGTTACCTATATCGGGAATCGAACCCTGGTCTTCGGGGTGACGAGCGACCGCTTTAACCACAAGGCTACCCGACCGCCCCATGTTGAAATGATACAAAAGGCATGAGCTCTAATTATGTCTCTATTTACCGTAATTATATGTACGCACATTCCATAGCACAGTTACAATTAGAATATATGGCTATTTAAGTATGGTAGAACTATAGCCCTACTCGACGAAAATAGGAGCCAAACAATTTTAAGAAGAACCCCAACTCTTTTTCCAAGGCCGTATAGATATACCATGGCTGTATTGTCCTGATACTTACAGAACCAATGAGATAAAACAGTGGAAGTAGATGAACTGGTCTTGTTTTAGGTTCTAGTGTACCCTATGACGGACCACACGTGCTCACAGCCATCTTTCGGCGAGTTTGCCACAACACCGGGACTTAACCAAAGCATGATTCAGTGGTAAGTCGGGAAGGGGCCAATGATAGAATGGCGTGTTACGTTGTATCCGGGACATTGGACCCGCATCACGGAGGTCCGCTATGGTACACCTTTATCACACAGAGCTTGGCCTGTGCACTTGCAGTGTACACGCGTCAGGATTACTAGGTGTGGGCACACAATTAGACAGGTCACAATGTTCTGTTTCCAGTCTCAGTAACCATCGTGGATCCTTATGAAATGTTGCAGCAGCTACACGTATCCAGTGAACCATATTTGCTGAAACATCAGTAGCTGACAAATTCTAAGCAAAAAATTCAGGACTTGACAGGTTGTTGTTATTGTTGTTATTATCTAACGCCGCACTCAGCACTATTCCAGCTATATGACGGCGGTCCGTAAATAATCGAGTCTGGACCAGACAATCCAGTGATTGACATCATGAGAATCGATCTGCGCAACTAGGATACAGTGACATGCATCAACCAAGTCAGCGAGCCTGACCACCGGATCCTGTTAGTCGCCTTTTACGACAAGAATGGGTTGCTGAAGACCAATTCTGGCCCGGAATCTTCACGGGACCAGGACCTGGCAGGATGTACCACATCATCGTTTTACAATGTTACCAAACCGATGCACCAAACCTTAGACTAGGCACGTTAGTAAACACCTAAGTTCGGTCCAGCTAATGTTATTATTAACCGCGTGTCTGCCTCTCTTTAATGTTTGCATGTTACTGACGTTTGACTTTAGCTTACGACTGTGCTTTTCTCTCATATCTGCGTCTGGTCTGCCTCTCTCAGATGTTTGCTATAGTCACTATTGCCTTCTTCTGTATGATTTCTGCCAGTGACTGTCGTGTGCTTTTCTCTGATGTCCGCAAGTTATTGTCACCTGCTTCTTTTTGATGTTATCTGTCGTCTGCTTCTGATGTATTCTGGTCACTTTCGTCTGTTGTTTGCATCTTATTGTCGCCTACTTTTCTCTGATGTCTGCAAGTTACTGTAGTCTGCTTCTCTCTGATGTCTGCAAGTTACTCTCGTCTGCCTCTTTCTGATGTCTGCAATTCAATGTCGTCTGCTTTTCTAGGATGACTGCAATTCACTGTCGTCTACTTTTCTCTGGTGACTGCAATTCACTGTCTTCTGCTTATCTCAGATATCTGCAAGTCACTGTCGTCTACCTATGTCTGATGTTTGCATGTTTACTGTCGCCTGCAAATCACTGTCGTCTGCCTGTCTCTGACGTCTGCAAGTCACTGTCGACTGCCTCTCTCTGATATTTGTGAGTAACTGTCGTATAAATTCTCTGTGGTGTCTGCAAGTAACTGTCGTCTGCTTGTGTCTGATGTTTACGTGTTTATTGTCGTCTGCTTCTCTCTGATGTCTGCAAATCACTGTCGTCTGGCTGTGTCTGATGTCTGTTAGTCACTTTCGTCTGATTCTCTCTGTCTGCAGATGACTGTCTTCTGTCTGTGTCTGATGTCCGCAATTCACTGTCGACTTCCTCTCCCTGATATTTGTGACTCACTGTCGTCTACCTGTGTTTGATGTTTGCGTGTTTACTTCGTCTGCTTATCTCTGATGTCTGCTGGTCACTGTTTTCTGCTTCTCTGATGTCTGCAGGTCTGACGTTTGCCTCTCCATCATGTATGGTTGTTGTAGGTTCCAGGACCTTCACTTCTCCTCCCCTGAAGAAGTGAAAGATCCCCGCTACTCTCCCTTACTACACAAAGACTTCAGTCGCCTGCCACCGGCAATATTTGTAATAGCAGAACTGGACCCTCTAAGAGATTGTGGATACGGTAGGTGACTTAAGTGCAGTGCATGATCTAACAATACGGACTCGGGGAATTAAGGACGTCAGCTTACGTGCTTAAATAACGACAGTAATCTTGATATGTATCTGTGTACCAAAAAAGCGGATTTTAAGCTTGGCTATTAGCCAAATAATGACATAAACCTTCAGTCTTTGGGATTCATGAACAAAAATACAAAGGTCATAGAACAACGCATGAAAATTATCTAAAATTAAATTATGATTATATTTCATAGAGAATGTTTCTGTATTTTGTGTCCAAGCGTCTTCCTAGACTATTTTCCCGGTTCGCCCCGATTATGTTTCTAGGTTTGTCAGCACCATACCCGTGCTCGTGGGTTTCACCGAAGTGGATAACGTCTGAGACCTGCATCACTTCGGGCTTTCCTCCCACATTAAGCTGACACGCCGTGATATAACTGGAAAACTGTTACAAGCGGCGTTAAACCAAACTCACTCACTCACTCCTAGACTATTTAATGGTGCGTCCCTAAACAGACTGAAGTTGTTTGCTGGTTTTACCTTATGTCATGTCCTGCCTGTATATACATGGTGCGTCTCACACATTTGGGTGTGTGTATTGATCTGACAGTTTCCCGATGACACTCTTCTGCCAAAGCCCTTTTGTCATAATCATATAATTCAGTTCAGTTTGAAAACAGGGTTTTATATAAAAGGATTCTTATATAAGCACTGGTTGTGGCCATATATCTTGAAGCTGCTATTTTTCGCGTTACAAGCCCCAGTGAGTTTGAATATATATTTCAAATGATGTGTATGCTTTCCATAGCCTATCGGGATAAATTATCGTCTGCTGGCGTTACAACTGACTGCATCACTCTCCAGGGGGCGCCCCATGCATTTTTCCACATGCCAGGTAATAAGTTAAACAGTTAATAGCTTGTACAGGTAGACACCATCACGAAAACCTTAACATTATAAACAGCATGTGATTATTACGGTGCGTGCGGATAACGTCCATCTATCCTTTTCACTAACTCAAATTTGCAAACTTCTTGCTAGTTCCTCGGAACAGATAATTGCCTCAGTGTCGTCTCAGGGTGATTTGGATTCGCTATATATCTGATAAAAGGGGAATACAATTCATCGTTATCGCTGCACGACGTTAAATTCTTAATGGCAGACGTGTCAATTGTTCCATCAATCTGCCCTAGTCATGCATTATGAAACAACGTTGTCGTTACTGGTTAAGAAGAAGGTCAAGGTCCTCTGAATTTATACTCTATAGAAAGGCTAAGACCCATGCTCTGTAGCATCTCGCTCAGTTTGTGATGCGACAATGTTACGGTTATAACGACCTCATCATCTTTATTTGGGATAACCAGAATCATTTATAATCAAATAAAAAATGTATTATCACTTTCAAACTATATCGCATATTGTTCTGATTTAGAGCTTTAATCAGGTAAATACATTGTTATCATCACGTCCTTTTATCGTTTTTAGGAAACTATGAAGTGAACTGCCGTTTGTCCTACGAAGCTGTTACAAGGTTCATCCGCAAATTTAGTCACTGAGAAAAAGGATCAAAACCACGAAGCTCCATGAAGGGATACAGGCAGAAAACAAATATAGGGCCCGTGACTCTTAACTGAGCAGACAATGTACGCTATTGCTCACAAGTACTTACCGTATTTGACGTAATAAGCGCCCCGCTTTAATAAGAGCCCGCGGCAATATTGGGTATTATATTGGCTAGAGAACAATCCCAATTAGCACCCCTTCCGATTGATGTACACAGGACTTATTTATTCGTGTAAAATACGCACTCGTGTGTTATATGCACCCTTAATTATATGGGCAATTAAATTCTGAAAAATATATCTGTCGTGTATGATACGCACATACTTTTCTTTTGTATCATTTCAGGTTGTCAGCATAAACCACGAAATTTACGATCTTTCAGCTCTGTTTTTTCTCACCAAAATTATATTCTAATAAGAGCCTCCTCCTTTTTGAGATTTTTGAGAGCGACCCGGGAGCTTATTTAGTCGAATACGGTATCTCTTTTTCCGTTATAATGTTCGTCATATCTTTGCAGTACCAGACCGGTACGATACGAGAACAAGCGTACAGAGGTACCTTGGTCATTTTGTAAGCGCCAATGTTTTGCCAAACTACCCTGCAACTCTCGCGGAACCGCAGTACAGCCGTAAGGGACTGGTCATTTATTGTAGGGAGGCGAGTTGATATTTGTCTTAGAACTTAGACACCCCCACCCCCACCCCATAATATGTGACCTGTCTCAAAGCAGTTGTTATAGTGTAAGCAGACACTGATCATAGCTAGAATTCCTCAAGATGCATGTTCACAATCACTTGTAATAAAATACATAAACAAATGATCAAACCACTACCTATAGTTTTGTTGTTTCTCATCGTACAACCCACTGTCAGGAACGATAATCGCCCCGTGCACATTCTAGATTAGAATTGGTCGTCAGCAGTTGCCCCCCCTGGATTTTTTATAGAAAACAGTTTTATTTGAATTAAGTTGGGGACAAGTGATACTTGTACAGATATTTGCCCTCCCTGTCAAAAAATGTTAACTACGGCCTTGGCAACCTATGCCTGTCGTGGATCGGGTGATCAGGTTTGGTGATGTGGTGGATTATGTGACATCTTTCCCCTATGGCGTTAGACGTTGCACATAATATCAATCACGGGTTTGTCCTGTCCAGACTCAATTATTTTCAAGCCGGCGTCATATATCTTGAAAATTGCGGTGTAAAATAACAAGGTAGCAGACAAGAACAAAGTGGCCTGTGACATACAAAGGATATTGATATGCGTGCGTGACTTGGGTTTAAAACCGATTCACTAAGTTCAGATTTCACGGAGTAGTTGCAAAGCAGGACTCTATCATTGCCTTTGTGCAGCCGTCTCCGTGGCCTAATGGATAATGCGGCTGTCCGGAGGAGGGAAGTTCGAGGTGTGATCCCCGGCCGCGACATACTAAGATACATTAAAAAATGGTACTTGGTGTCACACTGGCCGACATTAAGGGGATAAAACAAAAACTGGAGTCAGTATTCTGAGTGGGGTATTCATGTTATACTGAGGCATAGTGGGCTGGCACTATAAAGCCGGTATTAGTCACATACACACACACGTGCATGCACGTCGCTATTTTCAATAATCTTGAACGCGACGGTAAACCCCATTTCACCTCACTCATGGACGTCATCATCGAGACATCTAAATATCAGGTTTATGACGGGTAAAGGTATGTTTGATGTCGCCAGGTTCTCCTGTATACAACTGGCATGGCCCTCAGACCAACAGTGTCACAATTTCAAGTTTGTTGGAGGTGCATAAACGAACCTGAGAATATACCTGCTAAGTATTGGGGTTACCGTGACCTGGGCCCGGATTTGTAACAACCTCGGATCTTAAGGATAATCTCACAGACGTATAATAGTCAGGCTTTCTTCTAGAATACTGCACACACACCTACACAGACGTATGCAAGAAAATAGTCAGGCTTTCTTCTAGAATACTGCACACATACCTACACAGACGTATGCAAGAAAATAGTCAGGCTTTCTTCTAGAATACTGCACACACACCTACACAGACGTATGCAAGAAAATAGTCAGGCTTTCTTCTAGAATACTGCACACATATTTACTTCAGAGCGAGGACTTCGGACACCTTCCAGTCATCATCATGCAACTTTCACATTTCCTCTGCTGTGAGACGGGTTATGACGACATATCTATTTACTCCGGGTGAAATCTGGAACCAGCCATTTAGTACTGGGGTTGCGAGGTGGTGTGGGAAGAATTGGTATTATTTATGGTGATTGCTTCAAATAATGCTCAATAATGCTCTCTCTCTCTCTCTCTCTCTCTCTCTCTCTCTCTCTCTCTCTCTCTCATAGTCGATTTCCCAGCTATGTTGTTTCATGACTTATTAGCAGAGCCGTGTTTAATGTACAATTCATGATGAACCTAAGTGGTAAATTTTATTTGTTTATAATTGCCAAATATCATACAAAACGCATGTATAACACCACAGTGTGTATGTTATATACAGTAATTGACTTGATACAGGGACACTACGTGTACAAGTCATGTTGTATTTATAAGTGCTTACAACGCCTTATCACGCATCGACTGATAACCAGTCGGCGTGTACTGTCGCTGCTCTATATATGGAGTGAAAATATATATATCTGCTTCGAAGCGTGTAAAAAGGGCCTAGCGATAGAAGAGTCGGGAGAGTCCCGGAGGTGGCGACAAGGCAAGGTCACACGTAGCTGATCAGGGCTGTATACCTCACTCCGGAATAGATAAGTCATATCACATCCCTGTATAAGACACGGGACGGGACCAGCATGTCTACAGTCGAGGCGTGGGGTGAAGCGGGTCTCAAGTATGACATTCACGAGGAAACTCTGGATTATTTCCGAATCCTGGAGGGTCGGAAGGACCGGCCCATAATCGAGCTGACACCCCCCGATGCTCGGGAGGCGGGACTGATAACAGCCAAGTTGTTCGGGGGTGAAGTTGAGTTTGACGGTCAGATCAAAGAGTTTAGGGTTCCGTCACCTGCGGATCAAGGTAGGTCAACCACGTGAACGGAGTACGACTCGGCGCACTGATTACATCTGCTGCTGTGTGAAAGTAAAAGCCTTTTTATTGATAAACCGATAACAATGAACGATTGAAGCGTGAAAAAAAAAATACAGGGATTTTTAGACAAATATGTTTATAAGATATGTTGCTGGTTATCCCTGATGCATTATTCGATGTTAGCTTGTATGTGTATTGTCACAACAGATACACCTTACACAAGTATTTGTTAAATTACTGCTTACCTCTGTTGAAATACTGGATATTAACCTTGTATGTGTATTGTCCCTCAAACAAAAATAAAAGACTACTGCTTATACCTGTAGAATTATTGGATGATAGTCCCATAATATGTATAGTCCTAATGCACCCTTACCTATGTAGTGATAGATTAAGTACTAGCCAACACTATTAAATTATTCGATTTTAGCTTTGTATGTACATTGTCAATGCCCACAGAAACATCCTTACGCAAGTATTTATAAATGTTACTTGTTGTCCCTGAAGCATTATTCGACGTTAGCCTCGTAATGTGTATTGTCTCAATACACTTCACAAACGTGTTGCATTTGGATGTAAGCACTGTTCTCACAGGTAGGACAGCCAGTGCGTCATATCGTACAAGCTGACTGTGCTGTGCAAGTGGACAATATGCACGCATGAACTGTGTTGTTATTTCCCACTCATGTGCATCCGACGACGCCCTCGACGACCTCTACACCGTGGGAGTCTGTAAACTACTTTGTGTGACAATACACTAGCAGCGTGTTTTCTCACATCGACACGCGGGTTAGCTGCACTCCGTCATCGCACCCTCGTCATATTTCCGGTGAACAAAATCTAGGAAGCACCCCGGCCATACCTGTCGTAACAGTCGAGAGATGGGGTCATGTGGCAACACGGTGTCACCTGGTTTATCGTTGCTCATACTATCAATCACTGGCTGGCCCGATTCTGTACTTGCCGCCGTGATACAGATGTTGTTTTACTGAACGTCGTTAAACGTCACCCACTTCATCCATGGCCATTTTCCCAGACAGCATACCAGTGAGCGTCTACAGAACAACGAAATGTCCCCCAGAAGCCCCCGTCGTTGTCTACTTTCATGGTGGGGGCTTCGTCGTAGGATCACGGGCAACAGTGGACAGTATATGCAGATCCCTCGCCAGGTGAGACAGTAGACAGTATATGCAGATCCCTCGCCAGGTGAGACAGTAGACAGTATATGCAGATCCCTCGCCAGGTGAGACAGTAGACAGTATATGCAGATCCCTCGCCAGGTGAGACAGTAGACAGCATATGCAGATCCCTCGCCAGGTGAGACAGTAGACAGTATATGCAGATCCCTCGCCAGGTGAGATGTTATACAGTAAATGTAGGACCTTCGCAGGGTGAGACAGTAAACAGTATATGCAGAACCATCGCTATGTGAGACAGTACACAGTATATGCAGATCCCTCGTCAGGTGGGAATGTAGACAGTACATGCAGATCCCTCGCCAGGTGAGACAGTAGACTGTGTCTGTGTGTCTGTGTGTGTGCATATGCGGTCGTGTGTGTATCTATGCAGAGACCATATTCCGATCGTTATATGTTCTCGTGTGTGTGTGTGTGTGTGTGTGTGTGTGTGTGCGCGCGTGTGTGTGCCATCTGAATACTTACACTGAAATCACACAGTCCACACACTACACACATCATCAATCTTATCCAGGGGGAGAGGCTGAGCTTCAGCCCCTTTCGGGAAGCAGATCCTTTCCCAATAAACCACCTAGTTGTATTACATATAGGTCGCTATGCAGGAAGTGAGGCTCAGTGTCGTTTAGCGCCCGGCAGGCCCTGTCCGAGATGTATTTGAAGGAAAAATAAACACTTTTATGTTTACATCGCAGCTAATCTCTTATTTCCTTTCAGTGAAGACTAAACATGAGCTGCTGTAGACATATGTGAACATACATATTTAAGATATGAGTAGTTATTTATTCATGCAAATGTATCAATCGTGTACACAATGACACAATGAGGATTTTCAAGACAAGTGTAAATTTGTCCACACGTGTACTCGTCTCCGCGCCCATTGGCCTGGTGCCACTGCAATTTTGTTACAAGGAAACTGCAATATTGTTTAAAGAATACTGCAAATCTTTAAAAGAATATTGCAATATTGTTTAAAGAATACTGCAATATTGTTAAAAGAATATTGCAATATTGTTTAAAGAATACTGCAATAGTAATAAAAGAATATTGCAATATTGTTTAAAGAATACTGCAATATTGTTGCAAGGACACTGCAATGTTGTTAAAAGAACACTCAAATTTTGTTACAAGAATACTTCAGTATTGTTAAAAGAACACTGCAATATTGTTTAAAGAACACTGCAATATTGCAGTGAAAGAACACTGCAATATTGTTACAAGAATACTGCAATTTTGTTGAAAGGACACTGCAATATTGTTAAAAGAACACTGCAATATTGTTTAACGAATACTGCAATATCGTTAAAAGAATATTTTAATATCGTTAAAAGAATACTGCAATATTGTTTAAATAACACTGCAATATTGTTACAAGAATACTGCAATATTGTTAAAAGGATACTGAAATACTGTGTAAAAAATACTGTAATATTGTTAAAAGATTACTGCAATATTATTACAAGAACACTGTCTTATTGTTACAAGAACACTGCAATATTGTTTGAAGAACACTGCAATATTGTTACAAGAATACTGCAATATTGTTACAAGAATACTTCAGTATTGTTAAAAGAACACTGCAATATTGTTTAAAGAACACTCCAATATTGTTACAAGAATACTGCAATAGTTACAAAAATACTGCAATATTGTTTAAAGAATGCTGCAATACTATTACAAGAATACTTTAATATTGATTAAAAATGCTGCAATATTGTTTCAAGCATTCTAAAACTTCACTCACTGATTTAGAAATATATGCTTGACAAATATACACTGGACAATCGAGGACGCATGGCTGTCTAAAATACAACTGCTGCCTCCCGGATCAAGCTGACACTGAATATACTGGTATAACTGAAACACAGTCGAAAGCGGCATTAAAACAACCTCACTTCTTGATACTACACAATTGCTGGGGACGAATTGATATTAAATATATCAATGCTACGTATTTCTTAATTCAGTTAAAAAAGGCAACATAAAGTGTCTCTGATAAATCGTAGTATACTGAGTTTTATAGTAATTACACGTGATTGTGTTCACACAGGGATACTCCTTGCACAGTAGTGAGTGTGGAGTACAGACTTGCTCCAGAGAACAAACTGCCGGCGTGTCTGGACGACGCCGTGTGTGTGACGCGCTGGGTGAAAATGAACAGAGCACTGATAGGTGAGTTATTGCTATTGCATTCGTGACCAACTCGTGTTATTCCCGGACAAGCCGAATCGCGACTCGTGCCTCTCCCGTGGCCATTTTTGAGACTGGGTTCCGTCTAAGCGCAAACGGGTATCGCTAAAACAAGTGTCAACTTGTTACGTAATGATTCGCGTATATTTGCCCCATATATCATATATATTCCTGATGCTACTGAAAACACATTGGGCCTTACATTATTATACAGTATAGTTGAACACATTTAAATGTATCTTGGGTATATTTTTAATTGCAAGGCATATGTAAAATCAAAACTTATTCCTGAGGGATTCTTTGGCCGAAGTACTAGAAGCCATACGCGCATTCTGATTGGTTTGTCGTATTTTCGCACATAACATTCATCGATACGGGGACGAGTCTTCTTGTAGGTTACGGAAAGGGGCGAGTGGTGACCAGAGACCATATACCTATATACTACTACATATAATATATATATATATATATTTACCAATGTCGTTGTCTTTCACGACGCTATACTTTGACAAAAAAACATGTCAGCATGACCCTCTCGTGCATACACATTATGCACAACATACACAACTTTTGATATGGGTAGTCATAGTGTCTATTGGTTAAGACTTATTGTCCGTTATTGGAAATGTTGTCATACGACTAGTATGTGATAGTGCCACGCTTATTCAGCTTTATTTCCTGTATTTTCGTTAGCTGTCCTCGGAGTGAAGTAGGCCTAACAGCATGTACATGTCTGTGTCATGTCAAAAGTTGAGTTGTTTGATATATCTGATATACATGTATAATATGTCCAACTTTTGAGTATTGAAAGCATCTGAAGCTAATTTGAATTTCTTTGTCAGTTACACTGATCAGGTCTTTGAAAGGCATTTTGAAATTGGTTGAAAATAAAGACATGAAACGTTTTATGGGGAACCCAAAGAAATAGCTCCTGGGCCCACTTGCACAAAGCGATCTTAGCGCTAAGATGATCTTAACTCCCATACTTTAACATAGGCTTACAATAGTCTTAGCGCTAAGATCGTTTTGTGCAAGTGGGCCCTGAACGGGTGGTAAACAATAAATAACTTCTCATCCAAAAGGCATACTAAATAAGGGAACGGGGCTTGACATGACATTCGCAAAGATGATCGGGGATGTATATAACACCAGATACCAACAGCCAGCCCTCAGTTCCGTTTTGTTCATATGGAAACCATTTCAGCACAGCAATGAACCTTCTCACGCTAAAATGCTCAATGTTCCCTTGTTTAGTTCCTTGAGTATGTCTATGAACATGTATTCACTGTGTGACAGGTGCAAACAACATCAGCGCTCTTGGCACAGCCGGGGACAGTGTAGGTGGTCACATCGCTTCCACAGTGTGTCATGAGGTTCCGGACGTAGACTTTCAGGTAACGCTGAACTTGTTTGTTTTAACGAAATGTTAACGATCGTTTCTTAAAGAAGCCTGTCAGCTTAATCTGCCAGGAACAGAACATGACATAGGTCGTAGTCAGTTAGCCCTGCGATGTTGTCATATCCTGTCAGACCAAGAATCAGTGCGAATCTGATATTCGAAGCCACGATCATAGGATCCTGGTGCGCCCAAGGGACGCAATGCTACACGCAACCCTTACCCACATATGAATATTCTCTCAAAACGAATTTTGCTTTCGGCATTAAAATACATATACCAGATGCCCGATTCCATCTATTTGTGAGATATTATATCAGTGTTAACACGATTAATATGGCATCAAAGTTTCACTTCTATCCGTCTAATAATTTTTTACATTGGTCTGACCTTGTTAGAAAGCAAATCCTTGTGTTTATACAACTAAACCAGCGACCAAAAGAAATTTGAGAATTACATAAGATTACCGTTCCCGGAAGTTAGTAAGGTGTCACGCGCTGGGAAGGTTAGCTTGCTCTTGGGCCAGAGAAGACGTACATGGTTTTGAATCCATGTCCTGTGCACCCCCCGTCTGTATCCGCCCATGTTGTATGTCTCATGTATGCCCATCCAACAACGCTTTGTGCAAGTCCCCACCTACATCAGCCGCCCCCTATGTGCTATGTGCTATGTCCCGGATGTTGCAGGTGCTGGTGTACCCGATGGTGGACCTTGAGAATACATATCCTTCCGTGGCAGAGTTCGCCAACACGCCAGGACTAAACAAGAACGCCCTGGAGTGGTAGGCTTCAACGTTATCAAATGGACCTGAAATACTTTTATGTTTTCGTATTACTTAATATGTTGTGTCCGTGGACACGTTCGACAAAACGACTGTAGCGCTGAGACTTTATGTTAAAGGGGGCTGGGGACGAGGCTCAAACAAATTGGCAGCCCTCGATTATATACACACATGTATTAGACAATTGGTATGAAACACTGGATAATCGAAGATGCAGCCAATCGTTCAAACACTATCTGTAAGCTTTGATTATGTAGATCAATATGATATTGAATAACCTTATTACATGTCGACGGTTCATTAATACAACAGACAGAGCACAGTTTCACACCGTACACTTACATCGTCATCACCTGTAGAGAGTATATCGTCCCTCCTAATGGATTTTAATGCTTCAAAATATATAATGTTTATACTTCGTATATATTGATGATGATGATGATGATGATGATAAAGGAGAGAATTTATGGATGTCAACTTCTTTGCAATGAGAACCACAACGTGTCGGAATATATTCTTACCCCTTTATCAGTTTAACGAGTAAGCGTATACTCCGAAACCTGATAAAGGAATAAGCATATACCCCGAAGGTTGTGTTCCTCATAATAAAAAAAAGTTCTCTCTTGTGTGCATCACTTCTAAGTGCCATTCGGAGACTTGATGATGACGATGGTTGTTTGAAGGTTTGAGAACCACGCCCTCACATCGCCAGCTCAGCTGTCTAACCCGCGTATAACTCCACTGTTGAGGAAGCAGTTCTCTGGACTTCCCCCTGCCTTGGTGCTCCTCGCTGAACTAGATCCACTGAGAGACTGCGGATACGGTAAATTCTAATCTGATATCAAGGGATTAAGTTGGATTTAACGCCTCTTTGAACAGTATTCCAGTTGTATCATGGCGTGTCAGCTTAATGTGGGAGGAAAGCCCGTTGGAAGCGTTTGCCACGGGAAAAGTCTTCAAACCTAGAGTCAGGATAAACCTTTGATTCGATCCCACCATCACCTGATCAAAGGCCCCCGGTCCATATACATGCATATACCTTAGCTATAAATCTTTGTGACATATAATCAGTCACTTTTTTAAGGTCGACCGGTATCTGTGTACTACCTGGCTTGGGAAAAACTGGGCATTAGCCCCATGTTGGTACCAGTATATTAATTGTTAGGTGACAAAATCCTTGCTTATGCAATGCCATGGATAAAGGTATTACATCTCCCGATAAAACAAATTGCATATTTTGAAAGAATGTCTAAAATCTCCAGTGACAGTCTGCTAATCTCTGAAGATTTATATGGTCATAAATAGTGCTTCCTTAAAATTGGTTATTTGCTTATAAAAGAAATATAAAATATTTTGCGTTTGTTTCTATGCCCACTAACGGACTATCGTTTCCTGATTATAAAATGGGCGTGGCTTGTGTTGTATTATTGCGCTGGGCGATGTCACTGATTTCGTACTGATGTCTACAATTTGTTTGTGTTTATCTGTTATAATTGAATAGGTAGTCTGTCAAGTTATTATTGTTGACGTACATATTTGTAAGAATATGTTGTTTCCGTTATGGAGTTATAAACCTTTAAACCGGTGTGCTGACTTGGGGTAAATCCACTACGCGTATTTACACAGTACGCACATAGGGTTTTACGTTTATATCTCTGTAAATGCAAAACATATTGAAGTCAATTCTTAAATAATTTTCTTTCATATCAGATTAGTACCCTAAACGACTTCAAGATTTATTGACTCATATTTTAGCTTACCGTGACCGAATATCTGAGGCTGGCGTGCAGACAAAGCTGGTGTTGGTGAAGGGAGCGCCACATGCCTTCTTCAGGATGCCAGGTGAGCTACAGGCAATATATACATAGATGTTCCGCATTCACATATTGGACAACCACGAAGGGACCTGGGTTAACTTAGCTCCCAGCACTGTACTGCTTGTCGTTTGGGGGCGACTATATTAATACGGTGCATGCTGGCTCCGTGGCTGCTTCCGTCACACAACGCTCCGATGGCGTAAACCGGTGCTCATGTTTTCAATCACTGGTTTGCCTGGTCCACACTTGAGTAATATCACCTGTGACTTTACCAGGTATTTGCTGACTGCCACGTCTTGTTACATTCACGCACTATACGGTGTCTGTTGGTCTCTCATGTAATAGAGACAAGTAGAAGTAGGAAACAAAAAGATCCGAATCATACATATCTACAACTTCGCAGCTGAAACATTAACCAAGGATTAACTTGAACGTATATTTCTTCCTTACACATTGAGTAATTTCATTTCTGGGGACACGTGATACATGTTGTTTAAGAAATCTATTGATGCAATAATGTTGCAGGTCACTTCAAACTGCTTTGTGCATCAGCATATGCAACAGTGTCGGAATTCATCAGGAAACACGGCAGCAACAAGGACGCACCCGCGGACGAATAGCACCACGTGACCATGCTACGTCATATCCGCCCTGTATTGGCATATGTCCACTCCCAGACACCCGACTGCCTTGTCAACAGAATGTTCCAATGTCTCAATACTCAAGCTTTACTTGTAATGGGCAGATTTTTATACTTCATTTCAGTTGTGTTTTTGGAGTTTATTTTAATTGTTATGAAATATTCTAATAAAGCATTTTGAAAAAACAAAACGGATTAGCTTTGTCAAGAATATGTCATGTGGTCACGCATGATAAAATAATATTGATTGCAACCACAAACAAACTGTAATCGTCGCCTCCGTTCCAATTGATTTATACATAATCATATATTGATGATACTAAATTTTTCAAATGCACCACAATTTTTTTAATAGCAATTGCCATTTATGCCGAGTACCAGGTAAGATAACGAGTACTACCTGTTAACGTCTTGTGGTGTGACGCGACCTGGGTATCGAACCACCGACCTTCCGCTCACCGAGCAAACGCTCAATCCATTTCACCACGTGGCGGAAATGAATGATATCAGGGAATGTTTGAAAATCGGAAATTGTCATAACATAACGAAAAAACATCAACTTTACCAACAAAACAGTGTATCCCAAGTGGCATTTTTGCACATTATTTTTTCTGTGTAACATGCGTATCAACAATTACCCCTGACCAAAGCATCATTAACTTTTATGTGGAATCTGATGTGAAATAAGATGGGAAAGATGAATTCTAAGAAGATTTGTTTAATCTGGAACAGGTCAGAAGCATGTTCATTTGACCTAGCTGACGCCAAGGGCGTTAACTGACTATATAGGGACTTTTATAGTAGGTTAACGCCATTACCTCGAGAAGATGACCTGGCTGAAACAATAACCCTCTGATGGGACACTGAGCCTTGATCTGACTGAAACAATAACCCTCTGAGTGGACACTGGGCCTTGATCAGTTCTAAGTTTAATGTTAAGCCTGGTGTTCAGCCTGAAATAACCCCGTCTGTTTCACCCTCGACAATGCCATTAGGCTTGACCACGCCGGAAGCTGGCTATGATGACTCGTTCTGAGTCGTCCAACTCTGTAACGTAGTTACCGTTGCTGTTACTGACGTCCCCTTCTGTTTTCAACAGAAAAAAAACCGATTGCTTTTGCTGTGCTGACCTCCACCTTTCGCTCACTACTGTATCTTTCCAAGTGTTTCTAGGGAATAATTGCCAAATCCCACTTGAATTATCACTGATGGCCATTTTTACTTTTATTTTTTACATCACATTACCGTATTCGACATTATAAGCGCCCAGGGCGCTCTCAAAATAAGAAATAGGGGGCTCTTATTACAATATTATTTTGGTGAAAAGCAAAAGAGTTGAAAGATCGTAAATTTCGTGGTTTATGTTGACAGCCTGAAATGTTAATATACGAAAGATATATTTTTTTCCAGAATATAATGCCCCATGATTAAGGGTGCACGTAACACACGTATTACATTGATCAATGTGATACATTGATCAATCGAAAGGGGTGATAATTGGGATTGTTCACTAGCCAATTATTTAGCAAATATCGCCGTGGGCGCTTATTAGAGCGGGGCGCTTATTACGTCGAATACAGTATCCCCGGGTAGTAGCCTCTTACGACAAGCATAAGCAGCTGAAGATCAATTCCAACCCGGATCTTCATGGGCAACAAAAAAATGATGATAATTACTTTTAAAACTCTTTATTCATAATAACTACAATAAAAGGCAACAAAAAATCAAAATACCTATGTAATAAACCACTATAAAATAACAAGGGACAGCAGTGTAAAATACCTGGACAAATGAGCTAAAATATCAAAAACTGTTTTGGCCACATATGAGATTAAAGCATTTGAAAAGCTGCAACAACAAATGCATCGTCATAAGCTTTAAGCCATACAACTATGGATGAAAACAAGATATGATTAACACTTCCAAATACAATCATCAAGTTCTCCGTTTAAGTTTCAACAGTTTGTAAATTCCTCCTCTTGGCCCCAACAGACAAGGTAATGTTGGACTTAATAAATACAGCCTCAAATAATTATCTCCTTAAGTATGTAAACCAATATTTGCCAAAAATATGACAAACATAAAATATTACGAAAATATACACCAATATATTCTTCTAAAATCATTACAAAATTACCTTGAATCTATTCTAGAAACACAACTTGGATATGTAATGGATATTGTGTAAAGTTATATATTTGTCAGTTATAAAAGTCATGCACACTCACAAAGTAAATGTCTAATTTCTTGCATAAAACATTTTTCTGTGAAACATGAAAAGGATAGAGAAAAGAATGTGAAGGATTAAGCTCTTCAGGTATCATATCTGAGTAAGATCTGATTTGAATGCGATAGTTCACAAACTTTGTCGTCAATTCCAGCATCTTGTTAGTTATCCAATCAAATTGTGTCACCTCAAGCTCCTAACAGGGTTAATCCTCAGCTCTGAGGCAGCTTCTCATTCTCTATTTTTAGTACTGATTATTTTGGGTCACCTAAATGTTTAATGATTAAGGATTATTAGTGAAAGTTCTCTAGTCAAACTTGGTCCCTTCATCATCACTGAAGTCAAATACATATGCATGAGACTCCTTTCCATTGTTGGTTTTGACCTGGTGTTGATAATTCAGGCCATTTCTTCAGTTAATCACAACCTAAGTTGCACAGGGAACCACCAGATGGCAAAAGAAAGTAAGACAGTTCCCACTTTTAGCACCAACGCAAATTCAAATCTTACTAACCCTCTGACCTAACAATATAACATTAACATGAGTTAAGGTGTTAGTACTTACCAATTAAGTTTGTATTAAGTTTATCGTCAAGATCAACAAATACTACTTCTCTTACCACTGACCATTTTAAACAAACACAGATATATGAGATCATGATACAGTAAGGTTATTACACTGTAGACTATATTATGAGATATCTACTTGCTTTCTAAGCTAATCCTTATGTAGGCTGCCCTCGTCTTAGATTGTTTGAATTACACAATCCAAAAAATAGTGTTGAAATGAGTATTCTTATTTTTCATCCTTTTAATATTCACCTAAACCCTTTCTCAACAAAACTGAAACATTAAAAGATTTTTAACAGTCACTGCTTATAGATATTCAACTAAGATTAGTTGCCACATTAACGGTATCTCATAAATCTCAAAGAATTTTGATGACAACTATTCAAACACCATTGACACAAAATATTTAATATTGGGTAATACTGATAACATGATATAGTTTGCAATGCATTTCCAAAAAGTCTGTTTGTTTGTTGTTTAACGCCGAACTCAGCAATATTCCACCTATGTGATGGCAGTCTGTAAATAATTGAGTCTGGACCAGACAATCCAGTGATTGACATCAGCATTGACTTACAAAATCCGAACTCGATGACATGAATCAACCAAGTCAGCGAACCTGACCACCTGATCCTGTTAGTCGCCTCTTTTGACAAGAAATGGTCTTGAGCTACCCAAAAGGTTTTTACAAATCAAGTATTTGCACCAAACACACTTCCCAGTATTGCACTTCAATCGCCCTATTGAAAGAAATGATGTAAAATTACCTACAATTTCAATAACTCATGAGGCGTTTGCATTTTGTAACCTTGTTCATTTCTACCATTCAGAAATCCATGTAAGCAGATGTGAAGGGCTTGTCAGATTCTCCGTTAACTAACCAAATATTTATGCTGCATATTAAACCCAACGTCTACATGCTAACTTGTTGACCTTTCATTAACAACTAAGATCACTTAGCAATTGTAAGTAAGACATCTAGTTGGATATACAATACTAATGTTTCAACAAGCCGAAATAGAGCAATTGACAGGTCATTATCAGGTGTTAAACTAATGTTTGTTCATCAACTATAACAATAATTCAAAATCAAAACATTTGAAGCTTTTGGCAGATAACTCCTGCTTTTTAACTCTGGCACTTTAATGGCATAATCAATGATCAAAACTACATAACCATTCACATATTGAAAACAGATGTTGCAAAGTTACTCCGGCAAGTTATTTTCTGTAATACTTGGTATACCGATCAACAAAATCTAGAAAAAAAAGAAATGTTTTTATTTTCAGAGCCTGAGTCAAATTCTGGCAATGAAATATAACTTTGAATTATCAAATATGTTGCAAGGGAAGTAACTCCTTGGCTCTTCAATAAAGAAACCCTCCAAATTGCCTGTTTCTTCCATTTCATTTCTTGCACCAAACAAATCATAATTAGACCTCCAAAAATATGTTTTTGCAATTCTGTTTTTACAAAAGATGATTTTGGTTTTTGGAATATACAGGGTATCCATTGACCAAGTAACAGAAAATCACCTGCCTAGTTCCTCTGTTTTGGCACATATACAATAAGCACACTTGTAACTTGGAAATCATTCAACCACTGGCACTTAAACATTTCAACAGCTGTAGAAAATATTCCAGAACTTTCCACCTCTATGAAAGATATACAACACACATATATCAAACATCAGCTGTACTTCAATAAATTCATATCTGTATGTAGATGTTTACAATACAATACGACTGTGGAAATACAAACATTTAAATAACATCAATATTTACTTCATCTGTAAGTTAGTGGATCTTTCCATATGATGGTGTTTCCATTAAGCAAAAAGGACAAGCTACTTTGGAGCAAACAATAGCGAGGTTTTTGTCCATCTTGAGATGGGATGATTTGAATTCTTAAACAGCTAATATTCCATATTCTGATATTAACCGTATGAACTGGTAATTCAATATCCATTGATTGTAAGTAAAGTAATCCTTTGGTCAAAACATCAGCATGTTAATATGAAATATCCAAACTTGCTGAAAACAAACATGTATCTATTTTGTTGACATGAGGTAATTAATTACCGTATTTCCTTGATTAATCTACTCCACATTTCTTTCCGACACTCTTTCCCCCTGGTGTTTAATCACAACTATAATAATTGAGAGAATTCTGTGCACAAAAGTAACCAGGCATTTAATCGATATCCCAGCGTTTATTTGAGGCTTGGCATTTAATAGAGGAAATACGGTACATCGTTTTGGGCGGATTTATGGCACATTTAGCAAATATTTCTTAGTTGACTTTCTGAAAAGCATATGGTCAACCAAAGTTTGGGGATGGTTGTCCTTTTCTGTATATTGGTAATGGGAAGACAAGAAACGTGAAGAACTAGTCAGTGCTGGATAAGCAATACACCGGACAAAACAGTATGTTTTACAATGTTCCAAGCTTATACAGGTTAAACTATCCGTCAACGACTGGACATTCACCTGTTGGGGTATATCAGGTGATTATAAATTCTCAAATTATCAGTCATAAAGTTTGACTAAGCTGCTTAAATACACAAACATATGTAACTGATAAACATTACACTCAGCTGGTTATCATGGTAAAAAGAGTTGAAAACAATATCAAGGGGGGTAACTCTGTAATAAGTTAAGTAGCCTATTGCCTTCTTGTACTAAGTTTACATACACATAAATACTGATAGGAATAGTGTAATGATTTTAAAGAAAAGAAATCAAAGACTAAAAGAGTTATTAAGACAAAGAAACCTGTACTTTGAAACCCCCCAAAGTAATTAAAGAAACCCATCAAAACATGAAACAAAACATAAGTGATACATCATAATCAATCTCATTAAAACCAGATCTTAGTTCTCACTACCGCTAAACAAAGATCTGAGGACATCCAATTACGGGTCACGTCAGACCGACCTTGCGCGAACTTTGACCAACCAATGGAATGACGAATCAGAAGGCAGCTTTCTCGTGCTTTACGGCACAAATTTCAAATTGGCGACTACGCTTCAAAACATATTTGGACAAATTCTCGATTACAAATTTGAAACCTGAACAAAAAGACATTCTGGAATGGCTAATAGATGGTCTAGATTGTAAGGATTCAGTCGTTAAACCCGTAACTATCGTTCGGAATACCCCATGTTAAAGTTTTCGAGATTGCATGATTAGAAATCACATTCCGACTGTCACTTTAATAATCTGGTAAGCGATGCACTGATTGGTCAGATGAAAGGTCGTTCTGACGTGACCCCTAATGGGATGTCTTCCGACCCTTGTTTAGCGGTAGCGAGAACTAAGGTCTGATTTTAATGAGATTGACATCATAATGTGCCTAAATACTGAAGTATATTCTTAACGTAAACGTCAAACTTTCAATCTACATTTGCTTTCTTCTACAGTCTTTTCAAAGTACTTAATGTCCTTTAACAGTTTCCATATTTGGTCTACTTAGGGTTAAAAAAATAAAAGAATTGGTTCTCAGGCAATGACTTTTGAAAATCTAGAGTGGGCGGTGTTTTTTTGTTTCTCGTTTGTTCAAACTAGTATGTAACCAAAAAACAGTTGTGTACCATCAACCTGGGAATAGGTTTCCTTACATCAACAAGCATACAAACTCATATTGCTGCCATGACCATAACACGAGATGCGCAGTAAAGCAGTGTACAGGTAAAGGGAAGTAACTGCATGCTATATTGGATTGCATGTTTTTTAATATTAGGATTTTTTTTTAAATGGAAATGAAAACGAAACGTACGGCAGACTTTATGATGACGCGGGCGGTGCTTGAGAACCAAGACTATTATTTTTTTTAGCCTTAGCTTCATATAAAAATCTTCATATACAGGATCAAGTTTGCCTACAAATTGGATGTTTAAAAGTTAACTGTTAAAAAATGCGAAAGGCTATAAAAAGAAGTGGAAGGGAACATTTATAAATGTAGACACAACTCTTTTTCTTAATCTTTGTTCCAATATACCTATGTGTATTCCATCAGTCCTCCATACAAAACAAATACATGTACATATCGTCATCATAGTAGCATCGTGTAAGCCTTTGATGGACTTAGTGTAAAGCATTCTCTCTATCAAGAACTGGCCTTGTGTTAATAACCGTATAATATTCTTCCAAAATGTGACTCATTAAATGTAAGATATTTACGTCTACAAAAAGGACTATCAAAATCTTTCTGTCTTCCAAAACAATTCATGTTGTCATTTGAAAACATAAAACCAGCATCCAGTCAGATTATATTCAAATCCACACCCCCATTTAATAAATTCTGAAGAACAAAATTGTGATAATATACTTCTCATTTATTATTAAATAAGATTAGATACTAGATATTTAAAAAAAATTAATTCCATATACTTTACTTATGTAAGTTCCAGTGAGACAACTAATTAATATTTTCTTTCGTAGGAATGCAAAAAAATATTGAAATAGTTCTCACATGGACATCCAAATCAGCATTCTACACAAATAGTAAGTTGTAAAGAAGATATCCTCCAAGACAATCCCACCTTAGATACAATCTTCTGCACCACTACTTCACCTACATAAAGGGCATGGGCCTTAAATGGATGGATTGTTAATGCTGGTGTTCTACTTTGCTGCTACTTCTGTGCAAAAACTTCAATTTTGAATGCAGTGTTTGCTAAATCCTGGTTGGGCTGTGAGCAAACATCATTTCTATGGTAATCTTCAAAGCAATCATGACGATGCTACTCTTTTTTTAATAAATGCAAACATCTTTTCCCTGGCTTTTAGTCCCAGATCTTTGAAGTGTCCTGCACAAAAGAAAAACAGTTCCTGTAACAATGTAATTATTTTGCTACTTGCACAATTTAAAACAAATTCTAAATGTTATCAGAATCATATGATTACAAAAATGGGCAAAAAACATTATATGTAGATCATATCATGAATAATACAAATATAAAAGGCTCACTACTGAGAGATGCCTTTGTATTTTCATGTTTATCATTGTGGTTGCACAAAGTGCAGTGAGGTTGCATATTTCTAATATCTGTTTTGTTGTGTCATGTGACCAATATTGACCAATCACAAAGTAGACACAGCAGTTATCTTAATAAGACATACCAGGCTTAGAGAAGAACCCATGGAGAGATCCTTTAATCATCAGACTCTCTGCATCAATTCCAGCTTCCTTGATTTTGCGCTTGTAATCTGAAACCAAACAAGGGTATGTGAGGTCAGAAAAGGTATTCAGGTCAAGGCAGGGGCAGGGGTGGGTGGCACTGTTGCCCCAATTGGCTGTGCAGAGTTGCATCCCTTTGTCATACCAGGGATCTATGATTGTAGGTTTTATTCCAAGATTCACCCAGGTTCTGTTTCTAGGTTGTTTCTAAATTGTAGGTAACGAAAATGTTAAATGCATCACTTTCGGTTTCTTCCCACATAAATCTGGCACACTGTGTTACACCAAAGAACCAGTGGTGGTGACTTTATCAGGCACAAATTTAGTTACTATGCAACAGACTAGGGAGTGAACGTTGTTTTATGCTTTGTTAGTCACATTTCACAGGCAGACAATCCACATTAGGGGACCCGTGAAGATCCGGGTAGAGAATAGGTCTTCAGCTACCCATGCTTGCTGTAAGAGGTGAATGCTTGTCGTAAGAGGCGACTAACGGGATTGGGTGGTCAGGCTCACTGACTTGGTTGTTGCATGTCATCATATCCCAACTGCATGGATCGATGCTCATGATTTCAATCACTGGAATGTCTGGGTCAGGCTCGATTACTTACAGACCGCCGTCATATTGCTGGAATATTGCTGAGTGCGGCGTTCAACAACAAACAAACAACAATCCGCATTTAAACATATAACATATATACTACTCAAAAGAAGTTAAGGATCACCTGATTATTTCATATTACAATAGTTAATCTCTCATGCCATGACAGATTAACATTACCAATATCATGAACATCGATCCACGCAATTGGGATCGATGACATGCATCAACCAAGTCAGTGAGCCTGACCACCTGATCCCGTTAGTCGCCTCTTACGACAAGCTGTCACCTCTTACAGCAAGCATGGGCTGCTGAAGACCCATTCTCTACCTGCATCTCTCATGCCATGACAGATTAACATTACCAATATGAAAGAATCGGGTGATCCTTAACTTCTTTTGAGTAGTATATTTGAGTAGTAGTATAATTGATTCGACATGTGAGTAAATGTAGTTTATGCTTCAGTTGGCTATAATCCAGCCAAATCATGATGGCAGTAAATACAGTGACCACTTTCCATGCTATTGGAGTATAATGACGTCACAATCACACATGGGGCAGAACCTGACCACCCCAGACAGTCAGCTCTTACGTCAACCATGTCTTACTAGGGACACAGTGTCATCCTAAATCTCCACAGGGTGATACTAAAAGACACATAGCTGTATGGCTGGCTGTCTACATTTCTCAAGTTAACACCTCAGTTGCTCTTTGTGAAATGTTGTTCAAACATGAGCTCTGCAATAACAGATAATAACAGATGGTGAATTGTCTGTCTTGCTCCTTGTTTGATATTTGAAGTTGTCAGAAAGTTAATCTTACTGGGAGTGGACCCCTGGAGTCGGAAACACAACCTGACACCCCTACTAATGGACTCACCATATGCCTGGTCACGGAGTGGATCGAACTCTGCTAGAAGTAGGAGAGTGGGTGGGAGACTTGTGAAGCTCTCACGAAGTAGCGGTGATGCTCGTGGGTTTTCTACCTCTTCAGGAGTTTTCAAATATTTGTCTACACACCTAAAACAAAAATACAGAAACATTGTTTAATATATAGGAGAAAAATCAGTCTCAAACTGAGGACTTTGAGTACTGGATGAAACCAAATCAAATGTCATACTTCCATGTCATGACAAATCTTTTGTTTCAAAATAATGAATGAAATGATACATGCTTAAGTAACTGAACACTAAAGGGTCTTAGCTCAAATAGTTCTTGATATAGTTAGCTTTCAGACAGGATAGATTTCAAATAGCTGTATTTTCTATAGATATTAATTCAAATTGATTAACATTTGAAATAGCCTTATTAAGCATATGTCTATGTGTTTAAATTAGAAAGCAAACCTACTGTGTTTTCAATTTGGAGGTTTTAACACACCTGTAAATTTCATGATAGTGTGAAGTTTCGAATTGGTAAATTGTACAGCTGAAGGCCTCTAAATTGAAAACACAGTTAACTATGACTATGACCTCATAAATGTGAACTCTTCCATAACGGGGGAAGGGATCGGTGATGCAGCATCAGTTGAGTCTAATATATTCCATAGGGTGAATGCATGAACACAGGGACAAAAAAAGATTGGTTTTTATTGACATTCATGTTTGCTTTCATAAACCCAACACCATAATGTATGCCTGGCTACAGAAACCACTTCAGTAAAACACAGTGGAATCATCCAGCACAGATATCCTGAAATGAATTAGTCTGTATTCCCTTGAGAAAAAGAAGATCAAAGTACACTGCACTATTATGACATCTGTTCCACAGACAGGAAGTCCAAGTCTTTGAAAGGCATTTAAAAGTGATACACCTAGGGAAGAGAATTCACAGATGTCAACATTCTTATTATGAGGAACATGTTTTGGAGTATATACTAACACCTTCATCACCTGATGAGTAAGTGTATACTCCGAAACGTTGTGTTCCTCATAATAAAGAAGTTGACATCCATAAATTCTCTTCCTTAGGATTGGTTTGGTTAGTTTGTTGTTTAACGAACCCCATCAGCAATATTCCAGCTATATGACGGCGGTCTGTAAATAATCAAGTCTGGACCAGACAATCTAGTGATTAATATCATGAGCATCGATCAACGCAATTGGGATCGATGACATGCATCAACCAAGTCAGTGAGCCTGACCACCTGATCCCGTTAGTCGCCTTTAACGACAAGCATAGTCGCCTTTTTTACGGCAAGCATGGGTTGCCGAAGACCTATTCTACCCCGGATCTTCACGGGTGTCTTCCTGAGGAAGAAGTCCAAGCACTGTAACATGAAAGAAAAGAAGAATACATACTAAAGTCTCACTAAAGTGTTGACGTTACCAACTTTGACAATACACTAAGTAGTTGTTCATCAGCTTCTGCACCTAACCAATATTGCCACACTCGCTCTAAATAATCTAGGAACTGCAACTCCTTATTTATCAAACATGTTAAAAATTAAGATCAGTATTTGAAACTGACTACCAGTCTGGTCTAAAAAAGCAGTGTTTCTATGAAGATGTTTTCTTCATGGTAATGTAGGAAAATTCTAACATGTCTAGATTCGGTACAATCTCATTAAAATCAGATCTTAGTTCTCGCTACCGCTAAACAAAAACGCTTTGTTTACTGGTAGCGAGAACTAAGATCTGATTTTAATGAGATTGAGATTCGGTACTGCTGGTGGACCAATCAGAATACAGGATTCCAAAAGCAATGATGGAATAGCCATTTAAGTCATGGGAGAAAGCATGAGAATCTGTTGTTTTTACTTCCAGAATCATCCCATTCGAGTACCGGTAATGTCTCACGTGACACTTTCTTATGGATAAAAACGTTATGGTTGATATATCATTTTCCATAATGACAAATAGTTGAGTCAGTTTTATTAGTTTTTATGCCAAATGCACAATCAGAATGGTCAGTGAATTCCCAGCTTAGAATCAACTGAAACTATTGTGTGACGTCATCACAATAGTTTAAATATGCAAGATTACAAAGAGGTCAACACTCAATCTGTTGTCTGCAGCAATCATACTGACCATTTAAGGATGTGAACAGTCAAAATTGGGCCATTTTCAAATTCTGTACAAGATGGCTGTTCACATCTCAGGTTGAGCCACGGGTACACCAGCACCTGACAATGAAACACATCCATGTAGAGCATAGTCCTTACTGGGATATCAAGCATAGCACATTGATGTAGAGCATAGTCCTTACTGGGATATCAAGCATAGCACATCGATGTAGAGCATAGTCCTTACTGGGATATCAAGCTGAGCACATTGATGTAGAGCATAGTCCTTACTAGTACATGTACATTGATATAGAACATAGTCCTTACTAGTACATGCACATCGATGTAGAACATAGTCCTTACTAGTACATGCACATCGATGTAGAACATAGTCCTTACTAGTACATGTACATCAATGTAGAACATAGTCCTTACTAGTACATGCACATCGATGTAGAACATAGTCCTTACTAGTACATGCACATCGATGTAGAACATAGTCCTTACTAGTACATGCACATCAATGTAGAACATAGTCCTTACTAGTACATGCACATCGATGTAGAGCATAGTCCTTACTAGTACATGCACATCGATGTAGAGCATAGTCCTTACTAGTACATGCACATCAATGTAGAACATAGTCCTTACTAGTACATGCACATCGATGTAGAACATAGTCCTTACTAGTACATGCACATCGATGTAGAACATAGTCCTTTCTAGTACATGCACATCGATGTAGAATATAGTCCTTACTGGGATATCAAGCATAGGACATCATTGTAGAACATAGTCCTTACTAATACATGCACATCGATGTAGAACATAGTCCTTACTAGTACATGCACATTGATATAGAACATAGTCCTTACTAGTACATGCACATCGATATAGAACATAGTCCTTACTAGTACATGCACATCGATGTAGAACATAGTCCTTACTAGTACATGCACATCGATGTTGAACATAGTCCTTACTAGTACATGCACATCAATGTAGAACATAGTCCCTACTAGTACATGCACATCGATGTAGAACATAGTCCTTACTAGTACATGCACATCGATGTTGAACATAGTCCTTACTAGTACATGCACATCAATGTAGAACATAGTCCTTACTAGTACATGCACATCGATATAGAACATAGTCCTTACTAGTACATGCACATCGATATAGAACATAGTCCTTTCTAGTACATGCACATCGATGTAGAACATAGTCCTTACTGGGATATCAAGCATAGGACATCAATGTAGAACACAGTCCTTACTAATACATGCACATCGATGTAGAACATAGTTCTTACTAGTACATGCACATCAATGTAGAGCATGGTCAAGCTATATAATGGTTGTGTGCATATTATCGAGTCTGGATCAAACAAACCAATGATTGATATCATGAACAACAATATGAATGGAGAATGATGACACACAATGAACCACATCACCAAGCCTGACAACCAATCTATCTAATTTGCCGCTTACAACAAGAATTGGTTACTTGGACAAATTTAACCCAGCAATCGAGGAGCACATGAATCGCACCTGGAACGCAATCCCCTTCGTCACTTCATGGCACAGGGTAGCAGCTATTGTCCCGCCAGCACTGCAGCCAACCACACCGATCTTGCTGTCATTGGTGCCACCTGGAGGCAAAGCGTGGTACTATTAAGGATGGACAATCTCAGGGTCAACCTGAAGAGTCAACTTAACGTGTGCCAAAAATAACCACACATCAAAATGCTTTGTTAAACATCTTTATGTTTGTAATTTTGTTTTAAAAAAAAAATCAAGAATTTTTTTAATAATTCAAACCTAACCTAACCCTTTTCAACATTTCCTTCAATCACTAGCGCTTCTTGTATCTTGAATACTGACAAAGAAAATTAGTAAAAAAAAATTAATCAATCAGGCCAGCCTTAATACATGTTAAGCATCCACCTGCATAGTTTGACAGTACCTATGAGAGCCTTGTTCATCATCACCCATCGCAGGACATTCTTCCCATCCTCAAAGGCTGCTGGGAACTTGTTTTCTGGGGCCAGTCGATATTCCACGTTCACAACCACACACGGAATGTCTCTGCAAGGTCAAGAGATTTTATCAACCATGTTCACAGTTAAGGGTGGTCCTGGCCCATTTTCCACCATTAACATCAGGGTCATGATAGCGACCTCTTTACTTTCCTGCTCAACAGCACACCTATTAGCATCAACATTAACCAATATATAGACTGTACATGGCATAAAGGTACGGTAATGATGCCGTTTATGGCAACTTTGTATTTAGGCAATCATAGACACAATAAAAAGAGAACAGGCCTAGAAGAGGTTTGTGATAATATTAAAAAATTGTAGGGTTTACAGATATTATATTCAAAATCTTCTGGTTGGTAGGTGGAAATTTAAACAAACATTCACTGGCTCACCTACCCATCCTAGTGAACAGATGGTGATGTGGCTTCAAGCAACATTCACTGGCTCACCTACCCATCCTAGTGAACAGATGGTGATGTGGCTTCAAGCAACATTTACTGGCTCACCTACCCATCCTAGTGAACAGATGGTGATGTGGCTTCAAGCAACATTCACTGGCTCACCTACCCATCCTAGTGAACAGATGGTGATGTGGCTTCAAGCAACATTTACTGGCTCACCTACCCATCCTAGTGAACAGATGGTGATGTGGCTTCAAGCAACATTTACTGGCTCACCTACCCATCCTAGTGAACAGATGGTGATGTGGCTTCAAGCAACATTCACTGACTCACCTACCCATCCTAGTGAACAGATGCTGATGTGGCTTCAAGCAACATTTACTGGCTCACCTACCCGTCCTAGTGAACAGATGCTGATGTGGCTTCAAGCAACATTCACTGACTCACCTACCCATCCTAGTGAACAGATGCTGATGTGGCTTCAAGCAACATTCACTGACTCACCTACCCATCCTAGTGAACAGATGCTGATGTGGCTTCAAGCAACATTTACTGACTCACCTACCCATCCTAGTGAACAGATGCTGATGTGGCTTCAAGCAACATTCACTGACTCACCTACCCATCCTAGTGAACAGATGCTGATGTGGCTTCAAGCAACATTTACTGACTCACCTACCCATCCTAGTGAACAGATGCTGATGTGGCTTCAAGCAACATTTACTGACTCACCTACCCATCCTAGTGAACAGATGCTGATGTGGCTTCAAGCAACATTCACTGACTCACCTACCCATCCTAGTGAACAGATGGTGATGTGGCTTCAAGCAACATTTACTGACTCACCTACCCATCCTAGTGAACAGATGCTGATGTGGCTTCAAGCAACATTTACTGACTCACCTACCCATCCTAGTGAACAGATGCTGATGTGGCTTCAAGCAACATTTACTGACTCACCATCTCACCTACTTAATCACTCTTCTGTCACTCAGCTGCCCTGCAAAGTGAAAGCCATAGCTCAACCCCAACACTCACCTAGCCAGTACCTGGCAGATTGGCCTGTCTGACTCCTTTGACCTGAACACCATGCCCCCCAAACACTCACCTAGTCAGTACCTGGCAGATTGGCCTGTCCGACTCCTTTGACCTGAACACCATGCCCCTCGACACTCACATAGCCAGTACCTGACAGATTGGCCTGTCTGACTCCTTTGACCTGAACACCATGCCCCTGACACTCACATAGCCAGTACCTGGCAGATTGGCCTGTCTGACTCCTTTGACCTGAACACCATGCCCCTCGACACTCACCTAGCCAGTACCTGACAGATTGGCCTGTCTGACTCCTTTGACCCAAACACCATGCCCCTGACACTCACATAGCCAGTACCTGGCAGATTGGCCTGTCCGACTCCTTTGACCTGAACACCATGCCCCTCGACACTCACCTAGCCAGTACCTGACAGATTGGCCTGTCTGACTCCTTTGACCTGAACACCATGCCCCTGACACTCACATAGCCAGTACCTGGCAGATTGGCCTGTCTGACTCCTTTGACCTGAACACCATGCCCCTGACACTCACATAGCCAGTACCTGGCAGATTGGCCTGTCCGACTCCTTTGACCTGAACACCATGCCCCTCGACACTCACATAGCCAGTACCTGACAGATTGGCCTGTCTGACTCCTTTGACCTGAACACCATGCCCCTGACACTCACATAGCCAGTACCTGGCAGATTGGCCTGTCTGACTCCTTTGACCTGAACACCATGCCCCTCGACACTCACCTAGCCAGTACCTGACAGATTGGCCTGTCTGACTCCTTTGACCCAAACACCATGCCCCTGACACTCACATAGCCAGTACCTGGCAGATTGGCCTGTCCGACTCCTTTGACCTGAACACCATGCCCCTCGACACTCACATAGCCAGTACCTGACAGATTGGCCTGTCTGACTCCTTTGACCCAAACACCATGCCCCTGACACTCACATAGCCAGTACCTGGCAGATTGGCCTGTCTGACTCCTTTGACCTGAACACCATGCCCCCAACACTCACATAGCCAGTACCTGGCAGATTGGCCTGTCCGACTCCTTTGACCTGAACACCATGCCCCTCGACACTCACCTAGCCAGTACCTGACAGATTGGCCTGTCTGACTCCTTTGACCCGAACACCATGCCCCCGACACTCACCTAGCCAGTACCTGGCAGATTGGCCTGTCCGACTCCTTTGACCTAAACACCATGTCCTTGAACACTCACCTAGCCAAGACCTGGCAGATTGGCCTGTCCGACTCCTTTGACCTAAACACCATGTCCTTGAACACTCACCTAGCCAAGACCTGGCAGATTGGCCTGTCCGACTCCTTTGACCCAAACACCATGCCCTTGAACACTCACCTAGCCAAGACCTGGCAGATTGGCCTGTCCAACTCCTTTGACCCGAACACCATGCCCTTGAACACTCACCTAGCCAAGACCTGGCAGATTGGCCTGTCTGACTCCTTTGACCCGAACACCATGCCCCCCAAACACTCACCTAGCCAGTACCTGACAGATTGGCCTGTCTGACTCCTTTGACCCGAACACCATGCCCCCTCCATGGAAGTACACCAGGATGATGGGATTGGTGTTGCAGTTTCGTGGTTTGATCACATCAATGGGGATCCCATCTGGAACAGAAACACTCACATGTACACCTGCATTCTGCTGTGGGGATTAGGCAATGCCTGAGTAAATAGATATGCTGATTCTTACAGTACAGGATGTTGAATATTTTTAGTGTAAATTGTACATAAAAGCTTGTATTTACTTCTATCAGAGAAGACTTATATAGCTACTGGTGTCCGTCTGTGTGTGTGTGTGTGTGTGTGTGTGTGTGTGTGTGTGTGTGTGTGTGTGTGTGTGTGTGTGTGTGTGTGTGTGTGTGTGTGTACACGCGTGCGTGCGTGCGTGCGTGTGTGTGTGTGTGTGTGTGTATGCGTGCGTGCGTGTGTGTGTGTGTGTATGTGTGTGTGTCTTGGGTGGGGGTAGGTGGGTGTGTTGTGGGGGTGGGGAGAGGCTACTTGTACTCATCTGGTCTTATGCCAGTTTTATAGTGCCTACACACTGAGATACCATACTGCAGCTTAACATAAATGCATCACTGAGGCACAGTACACTGACTCTGAGCTGACACTGAGGCAGATGATCATTTCATTGAAATACGACATGACAGATGGTAGCAGGCATCTCACTCCTGTAATATACATATATGAGGGAAAGCTGCAAAATTCAGAGCCTAAATAAGTAGGGTGAAACGATACAGAAATGTGATACGATATGTATCATGATACATAGATCTTGATACGATGTGTATTGCTATATGCATATTTACTTCGAATCATGTGGAAACGTCTTGGCTATAAATATTTCAGAGCAGGTTCCAAAGGAAAAGCTAGCTGTAGCTGAAGCATGTTCGTAGCAGCTGTTTTTAGTAGTGAACTTTTTAAAAGCTAATTACAACCCATTTTGCAATATTTGACTGACAAAAATGCTGGGGTGGGGGTCATTATACGAGTAGTAAGTTATCTATTTTAGCAAGTGTATCATCTTGTGTTGATACAGAAAAAAATGTATTGTGTATCGTATCGTCACATGAAAAGTCATGATGCAGCGGTACACAGATGTATTGTTTCACCCCTATGAATAAGATGGACTGCATTGATAGAATTGGTTGCTAATTATCCCATCCGAGGTCCACACACTTCTGCAACGATGCTGTAGTGCCTACATCCCACCGGTGTAGAAGGCTTCCTCCTGCTGGCGCAACAAAAGTCTTCCACAGCAGAAATGATATCTTCATCATTTGCATAATATTTGCCAGACAACTCTCTCTTCTGATGAAATCTGTTGAATACGGAGGATGTTCAATATGTTCAAAGCCACAGTCACACATTGCAGCCTCGATATTCTCGCAGCTGCCAAAGCAGATAAGCATAATAGTGCTCATGAATGGTCTGACCTTTTGGTCGGTAGTCCACCAGTAGGATTGCTTTGGAACCCCAGAGAAGTGAAGCCACCTTGCCAGCTGATTGAACAGACTTTGCCTTCTTATTTGGGGGTGACATTAGGTGTTTCCACTGCTTTTGCTGTTGTTTTGTCTCTGGCTTATAGTGGTGCACCCAAGACTCATCCATGGTTTCAAACATTTCAAAACGAAATAATTCTCACACGAGATGGTGAATCTGGAGCATTTCTGATCTGGAGACAGAAGTTCTGGCATTCAGTGTGTTAAAACCTTTATCATGGCCAAATTATTCCCCAGATGTGCTCAACTCCTTCATGAGAGATGCCTACAGTAAAAGCTTCGTGACGTAGTGAGTGGTCGTTCATTCATGAAAATATCATTCGACATTTTCCTTAAAGTACTGTTGAAACTGCTAGAAAAATGCTTTTCGCCTGTTAAAAAAAGGATATAATTTTTCACAGACTGATGATATTGAAATATTGAGTAACTACTGATCGCCGATGTAGTTCAGTCACAATGAGTCCTATCAACAAGTTTACAGGAGACAAATTTGAACAAAACAGGAAGTTCACATTTATTTTAAGTCCAATGATGACAGTCTGAAACAGACTATAGAAACATGCACATGTGACTCCGTTATAATGATAATAATGTAAAACATCTAATCCACACACAAAAATCATTTGGAGAAAATTCTAGATGTGTATCTTCTAAAATGATAAAATGACATTGCGTTTATTTTGTTAACATTGCTCCCATAATGCATGTTACATTACACTTGCATAGCCATAACCAAGGTACATGATATGGAGTCTGTACTGGGCAATGTATACAAGTTCTTTACACTTTAGAGAGCTAGAGGGAAACCATTTATTTAATTAGTTAGGTTGAATTACCAAACTGCCCAAGCTATGAGGTTTTCAATTCATACCATCAAGTCTTGGTATGATAATAAAACAGAACAGGTATAGGGGTGGTCTCAAAAACAAAACTGGGAAGTAAAAGGGTATTAGACAGCTTTGATACAGGGTGATTAGGTGTATAGTGTAAAGCTTTATGAGCCGAAGGTAACCCTGACAGGCAGTAGAATTTGGGAGGAATTAAAGATACAATAAATGTTTCCCGAACTGCACTCACTATTGCTCTCCAAGAGATGGGATTTCAATACACTGCGCGTGGCGATGACCGAGCATTTTCAGGGGAAAATATTCCATCCTGTTTATGAGGTCACATTATCTCCGAACAATTCATAACTATCACATCCAGGGCGTCCATCTAATTTACCTTGATGAATCCTTCCACTGACTACATGTGGCTATCGTCAGATGGACAAAAAGCACCCACAGACTATCAGGTTAAGGTAATCGTGTCATTGTTTTGCACTCTGCAACCCATGATATGGGGCTTATTGATGGATGTGTGCTAGTTTTCGAGGTGAAAAAGAAAACTAGTAAATTTCATAAGGAAATTATAGGAGGTGATCTGTTCATAGACTGGTTGGAACTTCAGTTATTAAATATATTAAACAACGCCTGTGTTATTGTCATGGATGACGCCCGTTAATATAATGTCCGGGAATCAGATAGTGTCGCCCAACCCATGAGTAGTCTGAAGGCGACCATACAGGAATATATTACATTGTCGACTTCAGACCATATGAAACGAAAGTTCAACTCATGGAGAAAATTCGGCTGAAAAAGAAACCAGTAAAGTACAAGACATATGTGCTGGCGTCACAACACAGTTACGTTGTCTTACGTATGCCAGTCAGACATTGTGAGCTCAACCCTGTTGGCTGAGTGTAACGGGTTCGTAGCAAGACATAAAACAACATTCGAAAGTACAGATTCATATACGTCATCAGCGGAGATAAATGCTACCTCAAGAAACTACTTCAGGATTCCAAAACAAAAACCTTCCAATACTCATCCCGTTTCATAGCTTTTAACTAGTCCATCATGTTTCCAAGCAAATATAATGCAGTACATACCCTAAATTGCTACCCCATCAACGCATTTCAATTAAGTACAATAACAGCAATATTTTGAGACCACCCCTACTTGGTGACATTTGACCCTGGGAGAATGCACTGGCGGTGTGAGGTCATCACCTCAGGACAGGTGTTAGGTAATTACCTCAGGTTACAGGCCGTTTCATACATGCAACACATATATTTTCTAAGTTTGTCATCATTTTACCTGCAAAAATACATTTTAAGGGTAATCACAATGTCAGTAAGGACAGGCTTGATTAGGTCAATTTCCGTTTTTTTTATATACGCTCTTTTAATAGTCCTATAACTCTAAGTCATATTTATTTCATGAAGCCAGGAAAGCAGTTTTCTAGCATTTCCGACAGTAGTTCAGTGGTGGCAGTTGAAGGGCTTCCTGACCTTGGGTCATCTTCCCTTCTTGAACTCAACTGCCCACCTTTTAACAGTGGCAAAGAATATGCATGTACTATAAGTGTCAAACATTTTAGCCACAATATGCTTAATACGTATTCAAGACAATGTTTTGACAATACACAGCCCAATTTCTTATCTCTTTTGGACAAAATGAAGGTGACTCAACATTATCATCAGGAACAATCAGTGAACTTGTGAAACAAGATGTACTCCTTTCATCCCTAGCTGTTTCTTATACTAATGACCGCATTCATTGTAGAGCGTCCGGCTGGAGAGAGGAAGGTCTGGGGTTCGATCCCCAGCCTCGTCAAACCAAAAGACTTTAAAAGATGGTACTTGTTGTTATTTTGTCTGGCGCTTGGCCTTAAGGGGCTAAAACAAGGACTTGTCGGCTCGGAGTCAGTATACTGTGTCTGAGTGGGGTATTCATGTTAAACTGCGGCATGGTATCACAGTGTGCTAGCACTATAAATCGGCATCAGGCCGGACTAGTACAAGCAGTCACACACACACATGCATGTCGCTATAAAGGTGCAATAATCCTGGACGTGACGTTAAACCCAATTTCACCTCACCTCTTGCGCTAATGTTTTTTTATGTATGTACATCTCTTATGAAAATTAGCTAGGGTCAAAGACTTGCTCATGTTAAAATATCCCCAAAAAATCAGCCCTTATGACAGAAGTCCCAAACAAGCAATTGATGAATTGAACAATGTTTATTTTCATTCATATGAACATACTTGATAACATTCCTAACCCGTGAAGATTCCGGGGTAGAATAGGTCTTCACCAGATTGTCTGGTGCAGACTCGATTATTTACAGACCGCTGTCATGTAGCTGGAATATTGCTGAGTGCAGCGTTAAACAACAAACCAAAACAAAAGATAACATTCCTAGCAATTCATGTCATACCATTTACATGTGTCTTTAGCAAATAAAGCCTCAAGATACTATTATTGATATACGGACCTAAAATGAAAGTCTGGTATCTTTACATCTTTAGTTCATGTTCTATAGTAAGTAAACACTTCCTTCTGAGAGATTTCTCTGTCAAACAATGCCTCCCATTTATAACAAACCAAGGGAGATTTTACTGATGAGATAAGTTGAGCATAATGAATTGTTTGTCGGTTATAACAATTTCCCCAGGAGTGTAGGCTCCAAGGGCTGTCAATGTTACAGGGCTAAGAGTGTTCTTCTAAGATTTGGCTATGTTTAGAATACAGTATCTAAAACTGTACTTTTTATGTCATACTTATCCTTGAGGTTCTCAAAGGGCATGTTATCAGCATTACAAATATCTTGTATTGTATAAATGCCCCCTTTAGCCAAATTTCTTACAATAAAGATTGAGTTTTTAATTTATTCATATAACCACATGGGTTGAGAAAAGATTTCACCAAATTTGTTGAAGTTTGTCTCATTGTTTCTTCAGAATTTTCCCCATGACTTTATTGTTTGGTTTGGACTAGCAAGAGTATTAACACCACTGGAAAATCACAGAGAGTATGTCAAAATCAAGTACAGTAAACTATGGTAACAACGAACTCTAAGGGACAGCTAATTTTAGTTTGTTATAACCGTAGTTCGTTACAAGCATATATATAGCATATACATAAATATATGCCTTTAATCAGTTCGTTGAGCAAATGGACAGGAAAAAAAACCCCAGTTCGTTATATCTGTCTGTTCATTAGAAGGGTGTTCGTTATAAACATAGTTTACAGTAATCCAAGTCTTGAGGTTGTCAATTTTGACCAGATTGTAGATTTTTCAAGGGAACACAAAATGTTTGTGATGCAAACTTAGTTCTTCCTATACTGGCTATGCTACAGATGTGTTTGTCTGTAGGTATATGATACCGCCTTGTGTCAGGCTGTGCAGTGTGTCAAGCTGGACCATTACCGGTCTGACAGTTTTATTACAAAACAAGATCCTTAGATAGGGACAACGTCCTTCCCAATAGGGACAAGGTCTTTCTAGATAGGGACAAGGTCCTTCTAGCTAGGGACAAGATCCTTCCAGATAGGGACAAGGTCCTTCCCAATAGGGACAAGATCCTTCCAGATAGGGACAAGATCCTTCCAGATAGGGACAAGATCCTTCCAGATAGGGACAAGATCTTTCCAGATAGGGACAAGATCTTTCCAGATAGGGACAAGATCCTTCCAGATAGGGACAAGGTCCTTCCAGATAGGGACAAGATCCTTCCAGATAGGGACAAGATCCTTCCAGATAGGGACAAGGTCCTTCCAGATAGGGACAAGATCCTTCCAGATAGGGACAAGATCCTTCCAGATAGGGACAAGATCCTTCCAGATAGGGACAAGATCTTTCCAGATAGGGACAAGATCCTTCCAGATAGGGACAAAATCTTTCCAGATAGGGACAAGATCCTTCCCGATAGGGACAAGATCCTTCCACATAGGGACAAGATCCTTCCAGATAGGGACAAGGTCCTTCCAGATAGGGACAAGATCCAGATAGGGACATTTTCTGTGAATTGCAGTGGGGTAGGTTACAAAAAGCCCAACAAATGTGTTTGACTGAAAGCCTGATGCATCAGTCTAACATTGAAATCCCCATCCAAACAGACTTATGGCTTCTGATCATGTGCAGTGATGTGACATCAGCAAATGTCTTGTCACCAGCTACGGAATCCATCACAATGTCCGAGCCTTTGACCCCTAAACTTATTCAACTCAAAAATAGATAGACAGAGTAAATCTCAGAATAACCAAGATGAAATAAATAGATTACCAGCACTGATTTCCTAGTTCAACCTGACTTTATTATACTGAAAAGTAATCATGACACCCTCATTTCCGCCACATACTGCCCCCTTCATTAACACTTCAGTGCATTCATAACCCATCACCTGCACCATACACGCTCATGGGGACTTTATCAAGCAGCAAATCTCAAAATCTTGGTCTGGACAGGTTCATGGCATAGGGTTCCCACATGGTCACAAGCTGATGGAGAGAGCAGTGGGTCATTTAGTAGGATGGTTAATGAGTTCACAGCTGTACTGTCCAAGACTATGTAATTATGTCCGTGTAATAACACCCAACTCTGCCTGTACACCAGCCAGACGGTCGTAAATCTGCAGATCAATACCAAACACTCCTAGCCCTCAACTCTCTGTCGACACTGACTCCGTTTCAATGGTTCAGTGTCATTTATATTTCATGATCGTAATTCAAACATATTTCATAATCTTTCATCACCACGCAATTTCAGATATGAATTATGAATCATCCATGTGTCTATCAAGAGGAAAGAGGCGAGACTGTTCCTGCTGAGATTGGTGGTGTGTGTTCTATATTATGTTCCACTCCAACAGAGAACACTTTACTCAGTTGGCGAGCTTTTCCACACATTGCTATGGCAACTGGTTTTATAATCCAAGATTAAAGCTGTGGGTTTCAGATAGGTGGTTATGTTGGGAGGCACTGTTGAAGGTAGAATAATCTCAATATTCATGAAGTAATGGTGTTATTTTCCAAACATTCCCATTGTGTGATGATCAATTCATCTTTTAACACCATGGTGCCATTTGTTCTGCTAGTTTAACATTCCTGGTGTACTTTGTAGTGGAAAACAGAAGTACCTTGTCACATAATGACATTAGTGTTCATGAAAAATAAATTGATTAGTAGCTCATCAGATTAGTGTTGAGGAGAATAACAAATTGATATGTAGCTTGTCACATTCGTGTTCTTGAAACATAGATTGATTAGTAGCTAGTCAGATTAGTGTTGATGAGAATAACAAATTGATAAGTAGCTTGTCACATTCGTGTTCATGAAACATAAATTGATTAGTATCTCGTCAGATTAGTGTTGATGAGAATTACAAATGATTAGTAGCTAATAATATAATTTTGTCCTCATGTTTTACAACAAAACAGATTAGTTCATTGGACACGTCAGATGTTCAGTGAAAAATGTATAGTGAGAAAGAATAAACTTGTTTTGAAGCAGTGACTGAAAAATTATTCTGTCTCTTAACAAAAATCCCAGCTCCTCGCACCCCCGAACCATTAAATGGTGGGTTGCCCAGTTCATGTTACAATCATGCACCTACCTGTGTTATCCACAATTACATTCAACAAGAGAGTAGAGATCATTAGACAGTTCAGGGTTCAAGAGCTCAGACTTTTTCACTTTAATGTCACAAATTTAGGGGAGATCTACTGCTTATATTTCATATTAGGGGGTTGTTATAAGTGGCAGGTGCTAGTTATACAATGATTACGTTAGTACATACAGAGACCTGATCTCAGATAGCAGAGCAGAGCAGAGCTCCAGATAAGCTGCGTATCTGTGTAAAATACGCATCAGAAATACGCAGTAAAATAAAATCAAAGCGTATTAAATACGCACCGAACATTACAGATACACTACAAAAATAAACTTTTGCGTATCATCAAAATATTGTGAAGTAACCCTGCGTATTCGATTAGCAAATCAGCAACTTATTTTGAAATTATAAACGGGCATTCCGTTAACCTTGCCAAACTCCACGATGACAGTTACATCATGATCATTTGCCATCACACTTTCTTGTGGAAGTATTGTGGTATTTTTGAGTCCTATAAAGCTCTCGAACCCACACGACACGAGTTTGCAGGGACTAGATGAATAGTGTTTTTAAATATCTAACTTAAATACCCTCATGTGTAAAAACTAGTGGGTAACAGAAATTTGAATACCCAGATAGAATTACTGATACCCAATGATTTTAAAATACATGGGTAAAATACCCACAACACCAAAAGCTTATCTGGAGCTCTGGCAGAGTAACCATCAGGCAGCTGGCAATGGTAACCACACACCACAGGGGCATGGGAACACAAGCACTCACATCACCATAACAACTTGAACCTGGAATCTCTACGGTGCATTAGTTAATGATCATCAAATCAATTTCTTTACAAAATAACATCAATACAGACCCTCACAGTCCTGTTCTGCCATTTCAGAACACGGATGAAGGGTACTGCAGCGCTCTCACCATGGAACCAGTGTAAACGTTGGTCCAATAAAGTGCAATATGATTTCCGTGGGAACTAGAGTTTGGGAATAGTTCTTGGCAACCCAACTGTCTGTTAGTTTACCGTTTTTACTCAAGTAAATAGCCTCATTGGTCTATAAAGTATAAAAGTTATCAACTGGTTGTTGGATGGGTGGTGGAGGGTAAGAAGAACGTTTCAGGGGTGGGTGAGGGTGAGTGAGGGTGGTTGAGAGTGAGTGAGTGAGTGAGGGTGGTGGAGGGTGGTTGGATGGGTGGTTGAGAGTGGTTGTATGGGTGGTTGAGAGTGAGTGAGTGAGTGAGGGTGGTGGAGGGTGGTTGGATGGGTGGTTGAGAGTGGTTGTATGGGTGGTTGAGAGTGAGTGAGTGAGTGAGGGTGGTGGAGGGTGGTTGGATGGGTGGTTGAGAGTGGTTGGATGGGTGGTTGAGAGTGGTTGGATGGGTGGTTGAGAGTGAGTGAGTGAGGGTGGTGGATGGGTGGTTGAGAGTGAGTGAGTGAGGGTGGTGGAAGGTGGTTGAGAGTGGTTGTATGGGTGGTTGAGAGTGAGTGAGTGAGTGAGGGTGGTGGAGGGTGGTTGGATGGGTGGTTGAGAGTGGTTGGATGGGTGGTTGAGAGTGAGTGAGTGAGGGTGGTGGATGGGTGGTTGAGAGTGAGTGAGTGAGGGTGGTGGATGGGTGGTTGAGAGTGAGTGAGTGAGGGTGGTGGATGGGTGGTTGAGAGTGAGTGAGTGAGGGTGGTGGATGGGTGGTTGAGAGTGGTTGGATAGGTGGTTGAGAGTGAGTGAGTGAGTGAGTGAGGGTGGGTGGTGGATGGGTGGTTGAAAGTGAGTGAGTGAGGGTGGGTAGTGGATGGGTGGTTGAGAGTGAGTGAGTGAGTGAGGGCGGTGGAAGGTGGTTGAGAGTGGTTGGATAGGTGGTTGAGAGTGAGTGAGTGAGAGGGTGGGTGGTGGATGGGTGGTTGAGAGTGAGTGAGTGAGTGAGGGTGGTGGAGGGTGGTGGATGGGTGGTTGAGAGTGGGTGGATGGGTGGTTGAGAGTGAGTGAGTGAGGGTGGTGGAAGGTGGTTGGATGGGTGGTTGAGAGTGAGTGAGTGAGGGTGGGTGGTGGATGGGTGGTTGAGAGTGAGTGAGTGAGGGTGGTGGAAGGTGGTTGGATGGGTGGTTGAGAGTGAGTGAGTGAGTGAGGGTGGTGGAAGGTGGTTGGATGGGTGGTTGAGAGTGGTTGGATGGGTGGTTGAGAGTGAGTGAGTGAGTGAGGGTGGTGGAGGGTGGTTGGATGGGTGGTTGAGAGTGAGTGAGTGAGTGAGGGTGGTGGGGAGTGGTTGGATGGGTGGTTGAGAGTGAGTGAGTGAGTGAGTGAGGGTGGTGGGTGAGTGAGTGAGGGTGGTGGATGGGTGGTTGGATGGGTGGTTGAGTGGTGGAGGGTGAGTGAATGATTGAGGGTGGTTGGATGGGTGGTTGAGAGTGAGTGAGTGAGTGAGGGTGGTGGAGGGTGGTTGAGAGTGAGTGAGTGAGGGTGGTGGATGGGTAGTTGAGAGTGAGTGAGTGAGGGTGGTGGATGGGTGGTTGAGAGTGAGTGAGTGAGTGAGGGTGGTGGGTGAGTGAGTGAGGGTGGTGGATGGGTGGTTGGATGGGTGGTTGAGTGGTGGAGGGTGAGTGAATGATTGAGGGTGGTTGGATGGGTGGTTGAGAGTGAGTGAGTGAGTGAGGGTGGTGGAGGGTGGTTGAGAGTGAGTGAGTGAGGGTGGTGGATGGGTAGTTGAGAGTGAGTGAGTGAGGGTGGTGGATGGGTGGTTGAGAGTGAGTGAGTGAGGGCGGGTGGAGGGTGGTGGATGGGTGGTTGAGAGTGGGTGGATGGGTGGTTGAGAGTGGTTGGATGGGTGGTTGAGAGTGAGTGAGTGAGTGAGGGTGGTGGAGGGTGGTTGGAAGGGTGGTTGGGGAGTGGTTGGATGGGTGGTTGGGAGAGAGTGAGTGAGGGTGGTGGAGGGTGGTTGGATGGGTGGTGGGGAGTGGTTGGATGGGTGGTTGAGAGTGAGTGAGTGAGTGAGGGTGGTGGGTGAATGATTGAGGGTGGTTGGATGGGTGGTGGAGGATGGTTGGATGGGTGGTTGAGTGGTGGAGGGTGAGTGAGTGAGTGAGGGTGGTTGAGGGTGAGTGAGTGAGTGAGGGTGGTGGGTGAATGATTGAGGGTGGTTGGATGGGTGGTTGGATGGGTGGTTGAGTGGTGGAGGGTGAGTGAATGATTGAGGGTGGTGGGATGGGTGGGGGAGGGTGAGAGGAAGGTGTCAGGGGAGGGAGGGAGGGAGAGTGGCTGGGTGAGCAAGGGAGAGTGGCTGGGTGAGGGAGTCACATTAACTTCATATAATTTACTCTGATACGACACCACTCTGCGAGAAGACCTGAGGACACATGCGTCCATGGGAGGTCACATCAGGTGAACTTTCTAATCGGCCAATCATCATCAAGGTTTCTAAATTCTTGATACGAGTGAGGGAACCGTTCAGACAAGCATATCTGATTTCCATTTCTTGAAAACAAATGTCATCTGTGAGTTCAGAATGAAAAAAACCATTAAGCAGCGCTTTTATAGTTATCTAAATAGAAAAGGGTGTAGAAGTGAGGGCATATCTGTGTACTGTTATGTTTTTCTTTGCAAAGACTGAACCCAAATCCTTATAATAACCTGTCGCCTGATTCAAGGGCTTCTTTCATTTAGATTGGGTGGTCAGTTTGCTCCAGGTTCTCCAACAAAGATTAAACATATTTGAATGTCAATGACGATATGTTCATTGATTACATAAATAATCATGTGAGATGGGAAATATAACAGGCAACTATTACACTAACTGGCATCCAGCCATCAGAGGGATCAGAGCCTGACTATCAGGGCTTTCATTGATGTACTATCCTTATTCATTTGTTTGCTTGTTTATTTGTTAAAAAACTCAGCAATATTCCAGCTAGATGATGACTGCCTGCAGATAGTCTGGACCAGACAATCCAGTGATTGATATCATCAACATGTCCCACACTGTCAGGTTACGTAACACCAACTCAACCATGTCACAGAGTTGACCACTTAATCCATCTGCAGTAAAACGGTAGCTGATGATGACGATGATGATGATGTTAGAGATATAACGAGTGCTTCAGGTGTTCCGGTAGGTGACCTATGCCAATTGAGGTTGATCAGTTCTTTACTCTAATTGATTTTTCAGTCTGTTTAGAAGTGAAATAGGAGTTTGATTGATATGGTGGAATAGATCTTTTATGTAATACATACTGTACACTTCACATAACAATTCTTTTCAATCTTACACTAATAAGTGGCTACAGCTTGTCAAATGATGTGTAATAGAACAGCTTGAAGCACGGGAGCAGTTGACCACGCCCACCACACAGGGCTACCCAAAAAATAAATGGACGCGTCCACCGAGTCTACGTTATCGGAACAACTTGTCTGTCAGCATTTCTCTTCTCATGTCGACTGACAGCGATCCGAAAAAGAACACAAACAGTTAGTTCAAGACTGACCCCAGATGTTGAAATGACATTGGACAAATCCCATACCCACTCAGTGTGCTATTTCGGTTACACATGAGTAATAGTAAAATTCTATGTGACAATGTTTCAAAGCACGTGCCAGGCATCTGACTATATGAGGCCTACGCATCTCTAAAAATATTATTGTTTTGATTGCATGAGACTTCCGTGAGAGCACTTGCCCGCAGCCTCCACATGGCCCCCTACCCCTACCCCCACCCTCACCCCCAACGTACCTGGCAAGGCGGCTGAAGGAACCCTGAACTCCTTCACAGTGCCGGCGAACTCCTCGGCATCGTTGATCAACTTGGATGACGACTCCTGCCTTCTCCTGTCGTCCAGAGGGACAGAATCGTCTGTGATGTCGATTCCCCCAGCTTGATGAATCTCCAGATATGCCAGGGACTCACTGTGGACTTTGTATTTGGTAGCGAACTCGTCAAATCCTTCCGGCATTTTGCTTAATAACACCGCTACCGAAAAATACACACCGCGGAAGTGAAACCTCGGACGAACCCATTATGCGCAGAGGGGTCAGAGGTTACTCTGGGTCAAATCGCGTATTCTCTTAAAAGTTCTTTTTCTCGTTACGGTAAATTTACGTCGTGTTGTGAAAGGTATTTTCGTTTGCGTATAAGACTGATAAACTACGGGTATTATTTTCATTAGCTATAAAATCAGTGATGATAATGAATGGAAACATCTAACAGTCTTACTAGAAATGTAGTTTGATAATGTAAAGCAGTACTGATTTTCTTATCTTTAAGGATTTTCGATCCATTACGAGCTTTCAAATATTCAGCTCCAAGAAATTACCTATTATGATGCACTCATAATCAAAACAAATATAGTTCCCCACACAAACATTTAACCAAAGGAAATGCAGATATTGACTCGATCTGGAGACATTGATGCAAGCACTCGTAAAATATTACCGATGTCGTCGCTACTGCTCTATAGCATTGTCTCTACCAATACAATATGCTCAAATATGTTTCATGACTTGTTTTTAAATATGACTTTGCATAAATAACTAAAATGTGAATATATTAACTTGGTCTCTTCCATATATGGCTGAAATAATGCCGATGCGACGTTAAATTTTAACTCACCCATTGTCTATACCTTATCTCTTTGTCGCGTCTGTATTTCATCGTCTCCTCCATATCTCATGTGTCCACCGTGTCTCATGGTCTTCACTGTATATCCCACATCTCCTCCCTGTCTCATGTGCCCATCGTGTCTCATGGTCTTCACTGTATATCCCATCTCTCCTCCCTGTCTCATGTGTCCACCGTGTCTCATGGTCTTCACTGTATATCCCATGTCTCCTCCCTGTCTCATGTGCCCATCGTGTCATATGGTCTTCACTGTATATCCCATGTCTCCTCCCTGTCTCAAGTGCCCATCGTGTCTCATGGTCTTCACTGTATATCTCATATCTCCTCCCTGTCTCATGTGCCCATCGTGTCACATGGTCTTCACTGTAAAGCTCATATCTCCTCCCTGTCTCATGTGTCCACCGTGTCTCATGGTCTTCACTGTATATCTCATATCTCCTCCCTGTCCCATATGTCCACTGTGTCTCATGGTCTTCACTGTATATCTCATATCTCCTCCCTGTCCCATATGTCCACCGTGTCTCATGGTCTTCACTGTATATTTTACATCTCCACCCTGTCTCACGTGTCCACCGTGTCTCACGGTCTTCACTGTATATCTAGTATCTCCTCTGTCTCACGTGTCCACCGTGTCTCATGGTCTTCACTGTATATCCCATGTCTCCTCCCTGTCTCATGTGTCCATCGTGTCTCATGGTCTTCACTGTATATCCCATGCCTCCTCCCTGTCTCATGTGTCCACCGTGTCTCATGGTCTTCACCATATATCTTATATCTCCTCCCTGTCTCACGTGTCCACCGTGGCTCATGGTCTTCACTGTATATCTCATATCTCCTTTGTCTCAAGTGCCCATCGTGTCTCATGGTCTTCACTGTACATCTCGTATCTCCTCCCTGTCCCATGTGTCCACCGTGTCTCATGGTCTTCACTGTATATCTCATATCTCCTCCCTGTCTCACGTGTCCCTCGTGTCTCATGGTCTTCACCATATATGTTATGTCTCCTCTCTGTCTCATGTGTTCATCGTATCTCACGTCTTCGCCGTATATCTCCTGTCTCCTTCAATATCTCACGTCTTCTCCGAATCCCCTTCACACCGAATCTCATAGTCTCCACCGTATATCTCATGTCTCCTTCATATCTCACGTCTCCTCCGAATCCCCTTCACACCAAATCTCATAGTCTCCACCACATATATCATGTATTAACGGTATATCTCACGTACTCCTAGATATGTCATACCCCAACCGTCTCCAGCGTATATGTCATGGCATCCACCGTATCAAAATTATCCAATGACAGTCAATAAAACCGAATTGGTTAGTGAATATTGCTGAGTGCGGCGTTAAACAACAAACAAACGTTTTGTTTAGTGCTGCCAATGCATGGCAATTCTTTGGAATGTCCCACTCGGCAACTGCTACATTCTGTCTAATGTCCAACTCTTATCTGTGTGGAGGTTAATCGTTCTTTGGCTTTTCAGTTTGTTTGTTTAACGGCGCACTCAAAAATATTCCAGCTATATGACGGCGGTTTGTCAATAATCGAGTCTTGACCAGACAATCCAGTGATAAACATCATGAGCATCTATCTACACAATTGGGATACAATGACATGCATCAAGCAATATAGCGAGCCTGACTACCTGATCCCGTTAGTCGCCTCTAACGACAAGCATAGAGGCCTTTTACGGCAAGCATGGGTTGCTGAAGACCTGTTCTAACCTGGAATCTTCACGGGTCGATATTTATATAAGTCTGGAAGGTAACCCTTTCGAGTTGAGTTGATTGGTTCAACTGTGTCAAATGGCCCTGTGACGCAGGGGTAGCTGTTTCAATGAATGCTCGTTCCACCCGTGACGAACAGGTCTGGTTGTTGATGAAATATAGTGATAGCTAAATAGACAGATTTTTTATTCATGCACCGATTGTCTTTAAATGTAATATCCAGTTATGTATGACTGTTGAATAATCCCATACCAACTTTGACTGGAGTAGGCCCGATAGTTTTTCAGATATTGTAGTAAACGTCGGTACCTTAAATTACTTTCCAGACTATAATTGGAAGTTGAAAAAAATGTTGTCAAATTTGTTTATGGCTATCGAACCATCACTCATTTCTGCAACAGTTAGCATTCCTGCGTCCTGTAAAAGATAATTGGAATATACGAACTGAATCTTAATTTAAAAAATATATCTATATACATTTTGAAAAAGTTTATTATTTATTCACATGATATTCAACCACGATATTCCAAAGTAAACAATAAACAAGAATCTTACATTTGAGTTGGAGAAATGACATCCCAAACAGAACCAAGCAATTGGTTGAAGCGTCCTATAAATGACTGCGCGACAGTCGGCGTGATTGGAGGTCTGCGATGCTTGTCAAGTATTCAGTAGGCTAACTAATGGACTATAGTATGAGCATCGGCACCCCAGTAGATACATTTCAGAAACAGTGTTTTAGATACAACCCGCATCCATTCGCACTAACCTAAAATACACCCCGGGAAAAAGTGTCCTATTTCGTTTTGGCCTAATCATTTTGCCAAATCCCCCCACTTATCAAGATGGCTGAAATCACAACAGTTACTTGTTTGTTGGCATAGACGCATCTTCTCACTTCTTAAACACTTTTGAACAAATCCAAAATTAAATGGATAAATCAATAAATAATTAAAAATATAAATAAATTCATCCATTTTAAAACAGTTGAAATACAAATATGCTTAAAAGATCAATAAAATTTACTGCAAAACACGATTAAATTTATTCTTAAATGTTTATCTTTGTACTTAAAACAGGTTTAGAGCAACATTTGGCCAGAAGCAATCAAACGTTTATAAGATAAAAAACGAGGAAATTCGTAAATTAATAAAGCACATGGATATGAACTCGTTTTATCATTCGAAGTTACAAGTATTGCTAATGGTATTAGGCATATTAATTCAGACTGTAATAAGAAACACAGTGATATGACACAGAATTGTATTTCTTCCCAACGTTAAAAGAAAACCGGAGTTATTAAAGTAGTATTAATTAATGCGATGAAAGAACAATATTAGCTGACACGCAAGCAGGGAGATGCTGGATCAGCAGTGGCAAGGATGATGATGACCGCGTTTCCACGTTCGCCTGAATCTCCGACCTACCCTCGACTGCAGACGATAATGAATGGTCACTCACAGTCTTCAACATATGCTGTTTCAGCCAAGCAGACGGATGTTGGCCTTAACGCTGAAATCATTGAAAAGGGCGAACAAAGTAAAAGGAGTAATTAGAAAAGGTCTGATTTGTTAACATTTAATTAACTCAGTGCTTTTTTTTTACCGCCAATTACATTAGCAACCCATTTCATTGTTGTACATAACTGTTAACATATCAAGGCAAACACAAGCACAAAACCCTTGCATTCACATGCATACGAAATAGTCCCCGACATAACAGGGGATATAGCTACCCGTTGGCCCGTTCGTTCACATTTTCGTTTCCGGAGCATATCTTCTAAATTCTTTAAGATATCGGCTTGAAATGTGTAATATATTTGAAATAAAGGCTCGATTGGTGACATTTTGCTCCTTTGATTTTTTATGTTTAATTTTAACTGCGTTCCGAGAACACATATTATGCATTTTGTATTTATATGGTGATGGAAAGTTTGTGTTTTATCCGAGGTAGAACTAAAACGCTTTCAAATTAGCCCTTTTGTTATGTGAACAGTGAATTCTTGGTTTAATTTGTACCCCGCGTCTCTCTGTACACATAATACCTTATACCTGAACAATGTGCATGCAGTCCCTGTACAATCTCAAAACAAGCTTTGTGGTGTATTAAAAGAAGTGGAGGAAGAATTTTAAAAATCTGTATTTCTTTTTGTTTGTTGCGAAAATAGTTTTTTTGTGTGCCAACCAGTTAAAATTAGCTATGGTTGGTGCCAATTGGTAAACTTTGTTTTTAGATACTAGTATGGATTTTTTCACCCTTTTACATGTGGTTCAAATTGGCTAGATGTTTCAAAACCTCACCCCACCTCTGCTGTATATATATTTAACTAATTTAACAATTTTATATATTTTTCATTGTTCACAAAATTTCAAAAATATATTCGATCTGTATTTCTTCTTGTTTGTTTCGAAAAAAGTTTTTTTGTGTGTGCAAACCAGTTAAAATTAGCCACTGTTGGTGCCAATTGGTAAACTTTGTTTTTAGATACTAGTATGGATTTTTTCACCCTTTTACATGTGGTTCAAATTGGCTAGATGTTTCAAAACCTCACCCCACCTCTGCTGTATATATATTTAACTAATTTAACAATTGTATATATTTTTCAATTGTTCACAAAATTTCAAAAATATGTTCGATCTGTATTTCTTTTTGTTTGTTTCGAAAACAGTTTTTTTTGTGTGCAAACCAGTTAAAATTAGCTAGGGTTGGTGCCAATTGGTAAACTTTGTTTTAGATACTAGTATGGATTTTTTCACCCTTGTACATGTGGTTCAAATTGGCTAGATGTTTCAAAACCTCACCCCACCACTGCTGTATATGTATTAAACTAATTTAACAATTATATATATTTTTCAATTGTTCACAAAATTTCAGTTGTCCTTTTCAGAACAGGTGTAAGGTTTACTACACTGTAAGTTCTGTGAGTTTAACCGTTACATAATAGCGGAAACCAGATATTATAATTACTAAATTTACTAGAATTGTCCAGATCCTGATTTTTTAATTTCCAGTTTAAATCTACAATATTAAATATCGCAAAATAGTATATTGGATTTTCAGATAATATATTGACGTTTGATGTTAAAATGTTACATTAACAAAATGCTTTGTCGAAAATGTGTTTTTTAAAATTCATAATATTATCTTGAAAACTCCACTGTCTTTAAAGTTCAATGTTAAGGATAGAATGACCTATTACAAAACCCAACTTAAATTACATGTTGAAAGCTGCAGATGTGGTTAAAAAATGACCAAAGGGATGAAGCAAATTAGCAAATAAGAATTCAGGAATTAATAGCAAGTGCACCGAATATCGACATTAAACAGACCTTTTCCAATTTATGTGCAAAAATTAATCATGAATTTTTATTAATGAAGTGTGAAATTAAAATTGCGCTCTAATGAAGCATTCCATGCGCACGTAATTTCCCCTAATTTGCCAGCAGTCTGTACCGCGTATGTGTGAAATACAATCCACGCGTCAGCTAATGGGGGTAACTCCACAATACCCACATTCGCCAGCAGAACGTCACATATCAGCTTGGTTACATTTGGCAATGACCTTTACCGACGTCTTTAAATCAGCCGGATAACTCGACTGACAACAAACGCAGCTAATTACTATTGCTTGCAATTTATACCCGACACGTGGACAACCTTACGCGGTCCTTGAAGACGATCTGAGTTGATTTTACAGGTGCTGACGTTATTACTTGAGACTCTCATTACAAATGGTGAAATTGGTAGCGGGCACAAAGCACGTTAGTAATAGTATCTTTGTGTTGCAAGGTTGTCAGAGCGACTGGACGGTATCAGAGTGCCCACCTCTTTCGTTATGACAAAACCACCCGAACAGGCCAATGACGTCAAGGATTTGAAGGTGACAAGATTGAAGATGGCGCGGTATAGCACGTGACATGCCAAGGTGAAAGCGAATGATTGGTTACTGATGTCACGTAGGTGCACGTGAAATGAGGTAACCTTTGACCCGACACCTCAATCTCTGACCTGACTCACTCAGTGTCATCCTTACGTGGGGAATATTTTAACTGGTCCGTAATCGGTAGTTGATTTACAATGTCAAAATGACAGTATACTGGTAGACGTCACGTGCTGCGCGTGCAACCAGGGGGCGCTGACTGGGCTGACGTATCGCATTTGCCCTATCTTTTCATCTACATGCCTATCGATTCATTTCAATTGTTACAGCCGCCATATTTGATTACCTGATGCCGCTTGTTGACAAACAGTTCTTAACTTAATAGCCCTGCATGGGTAGAAGGGGTGAAACTGATATAAGAGGCACTGGCGTATGGCATACATAGGGGCGCTGCAACCACCACCTTATTAGATTAACTCGTTTAAACGGAAGCTTGGGAATCGCAATCGACAGCTTACTGCTGTAGATATGGTTCGTAGTGAAATAGAGACAATAATTTATATTCTTTAATTATGTATGAAATAAGTGTAATAAACATTGTCACGTTTTTTCGATAGGTTAGATTTATACATGTAGTCACCACACACATTGAGTGAGTGAGTGAGTGAATGAGTTGGGTTTAACGCCGCTTTAACAGTATTCCAGTCATATCACGGCCCACACACATTGAAAACACCTGTACTTCAATTTCTATCATCTTATGGACAATTCAGCAGCCCATGCTTGTAGAAGGCGACTATGTTGCAATCGAGTGCAATATTCCAGCTATATGACGGCGGTCTGTAAATAATCGAGTCTGGACCAGACAATACAGTGATTAATATCATGAACCACGCAACTGGGATTGATGACATGCATCAACCAAGTCTTGATTATTTACAGACCGTCGTCATATATATTCCAGCTATATGACGGCGGTCTGAAAATCATCGAGTCTGGACCAGACAATCCAGTGATTAATATCATGAACCACGCAACTGGGATTGATGACATGCATCAACCAAGTCAGCGAGCCTGACCACCCGATCCCCTTAGTCGCCTCTTACGACAAGCATAGTCGCCTTTTACGTCAAGTATGGGTTGCTGAAAACCTATTCCACCCCGGAACATTTGTCTAATAGCCAGATTAGCCAGATAAGCCACATTTTATTTGTTCTATTTGGTAGAATAATGTTGTTTTTAGTAGAATTGGCACTTTACAGAAAGAATATGTCAACGACTTAACAATATTATGGCTGATTTGTTGTTCGTTTAAAAAATATTGTAGGAATAGAGATATCAGCCGAGTAGCTGTTTCATAGAAGTTAAAATTATATTATGGAGTACCTAATACAGATTTGATATTTCAAATTTATGATATTTACGACACTGAAGCACACCATGGTAATAATATCTTTATCGTGTAATGTTATTCTTATGATAATCGAAGTTTAATACATACACGTATTTCAGACTAATTCACTTTGGTAACTTCACAAACTGCGTAGGAATACAACTCCCGAGTGAAGCGTTCCAGATGTTGTATAGTAACAAATAATTTGCATTCATGTCATCGGGAAACCTCTGTCTAATGTCGATTCCTAGAAGGTACATTGTCGCGTTGTTGCATTAGAAAAAACAAGCAAAACGTGTCAAAATTAACCAAAGCACATTTGGCCATTTGTCACATTGTCGCGCTTTATATAATACTTTGTATTTTACCAAAGTGCGACAATGCGACATTTTTCAAGGTTAAAATATATGGCATTGTCGACCCATCAATAATGTGTAAAAAAGCGATAAAATGCGCAACAACGCGACAATGTGACATATTGATAATGTCGCATTGTCGCATTATCGTGCTTTGGTTATTTTTGACATTTTTTGCTTGTTTTTTGTAAGGGCGACAATGCGACAACGCGACAATATCCCTTCTAGGATTCCATAGTCTAAACATTTTGGGTAGGTTGAGGAGCAACCATTTGATTTTCAGGGGAAGAGTGGGGCCATCAGCATTTATTTTAATGTTCAGGGGCTCAGTTACTGTTCACCCAACATAAACATGTGCTCAATTAAAAGGTGTGAGTGAGTTGGGTTTAACGCCGCTTTTAACATTATTCCAGTTACATACACGGCGTGTCAGCTTAATGTGGGAGGAAAGCCCGGAGTGATGCAGGTCTCAGACGTTTACCACTTCGGTGAAACCCACGAGCACGGGTATGGTGCTGACAAACCTAGAAACATAATCGGGGCGAATCGGGATTCGAAACCACAATCATAGGTTTCTGGCGTGCCCAAGGGACGCAACTCTGCACAGCGAATCGCGGCGCCTTAGACGACTGGGCCACCCGTGCCCCCTCAATTAAAAGGAATGAACTCATTCTTTGTATACTTTAACAATAACAATACAGTCTTCTGTGCAGGGTAGTCGGGAAACAGGTCAGCAGTATGAAGGGTTAGAAGAAGAGGGCACACTGTACCGCTCACTTTTCAGTGGTGCTATCACTTGGTCAAACGTGACCAGAGTCCCATTGTCTGACGACTGACAATACGTACTCAAGTGTTTGGACCTATTTCTACTGATGATGTTCCCCCTTGTGGCATCTCTGCCACCCCTGGCATTGATCTAGATACTCATCATGTATGCAACGATAACACAACGTCTGATTGGGAGGATAATTTATCATTGGTTGGTTTGATGTTTAACGCCGCACTCAGCAATATTCGAACTATGTGACGACGGTCTGTAAATAATCGAGTCTAGACCAGACAATCCAATGATTAATATCATGAGCATCAATTCACGCAACTGGGATTGATGACATACATCAACCAAGTCAGCGAGCCCGACCACCCGATCCCGTTAGTCGCCTTTTACGGCAAGCATGGGTTGCTGAAGACGTATTCTACCCCGGAATCTTCACGGGTCGATATTTATAACTGAGGGGCGAAAGAAAGTATATCGAATTTGTTTTTATCTAATTGGAAATTGAAAAAAACCTGTTGTCAAATTTGTTTATGGCTATCGAACCATCACTGATGTCTGAAACAGTTAGCATTCCTGCGTCCTGTAAAATGTGATCTGTGACTGGGTTATTTTGTGTGAAAATAGACTGGTTCAACGAAGACTGACTAAGATGGTTAAGATACCCATCAGGAATTGTGTATTATACGAATATATATATATTTAAGTTTTAAGAGTTCTAAATCAAATTAGATTTTAAATAAAACATTAAACCAAGTAGAAGTATTCTTTTAGAGCTGACCCATTTTGTAGATATAATGTCGCTTACTTAAGATGTTTTCATTGAAAACAAAACATATGATAAAATCAATTGAGAGGTGTCGTTTGTTTTGACCCCCACTTTATCTGAATGCTGATAATGCTGACCGCAATGTCAATATAATACATTCACAATAATATGAACAGACTGAATGATAAAGGAAATAACATATATTTCTTATGAATTTGGAAATGGTTTTGTCGCCCTTATTTTCACAATATGGCAATAAGCATGTGTCTTTGTATCACTATCAAATAGTAATTATACCAGGTGTTCGTGTACAGGTGAGAGGATACATATCCTGCCCCATCGGTAGCACCCGCCACAAACACATGCGAGCACACAATATAGTTTTGAATTACATGTATGTCTGAAGACTATAACTAATCTGATTTCAATAGTATTTCCGAAGGAACGTTGTTGTTTTACGCCTCACTCGGCAATATTCCAGCTATATGACGGCGGTCTGTAAATAATCGAGTCTTGACCAGACAATCCAGTGATTGACATCATGAGCATTGACCCACGCAATTGAGATCGATTACATGCATCAACAAAGTCAGCGAGCCTGACCACCAAGTCCCGTTAGTCGCCTCTTACGACAAGCATAGTCTTCTGTTACGGAAAGCATGGGTTGCTGAAGACCTATCGATCCACGATATGGGAATACGATGACATGCATCAACCAAGTCAGCGAGCCTGACAAGCATTGTTAAATTGAAATGTGGAGATAGTGAATTTATGCTTTTTGTACAATTTCTCATTTAACTTTATACAGATGGTATTGTCTTCCTGGCGGACAGTCAAGAAAACCTACAAAACTCATTAAGCTCCTTCTATGAATACTGTACCGGAAACCTAAATGAAAAAAAAAGAAATCATAGATAACTACACGTATTATGGCATCATGTTACACATATACAGAAGACTGATTGCCTCATTCAAATATCTAACAGTGCAGCCAAACTTTTGTATGCTCGTTTTAAAAGGCGATGCAATATCAATCTGCCGTTTGATTCTTTACCAACAGCATTTGATGTAATGGTATCTGGTTGTGAAGTCAGGAGATATCAGAAGTTATAATTTATATAAAAAATACAGATAAAATTCCCCAGAGCTTCACTATGAAAATGCTTGATATATGGTAAATTTCGAAGATATATCTATGGGCTGCCATTCGGTCCCCCCCAAAAAGAATTGAAAAAAGGGACAAAAAGTATTCAATAATAGTCAAATGTTACAAATAAAGAATGAATGTTACAAATAAAGGTCATTATTTTATTTTACAGACGAAAATGAACTCAAAATCAAAACTATACCAATGAACAACTCGCAAACAAAAGGCATCGTATGTAAAGAAAGAACAATGTGTACTAAAGAACGTCAGTGCACAAAAGGGACACTAAACTGCAGAAGGACAACGTTGAAAATAAAGAACACCAGGTTATGTCGATTAGATACTTGATACGACAAATTGACAAAATGTCGCACAGTACTTTTATCGGTCTGTCGAAATTTGCCATAACAAAATCTCGGAAAATAAGTAGCAGTGTCTCTTTTTTTAAATAATATACACCATCAGACAAGAAATTTAACATTTTATATCTCCGAGTAATAGTACAGTCTGAGGCGAACCCAGTGCCGCGCGAGCACAATGTTACTACACAACGTTCACTTTTCAGATCTTCTGAAAATGGGCGTAAGGAAAATAAGTCCCCATCCTAGGGCCTGTATGCAGCTATGATCTATTGGGAACTTGGTATAACCCCACTTTGTCTAGCTGTTAAGTTAACATTGTAAAATTTCTGGTCGAAGTTTATGTCAGAAAATGTAGCAAACTATAGTTTGTATTCATTCAGTCTTGTACAGAGACTCAATTGTAAATCAACGGACTTATAGTGGATGAATCAGGTATTTCCTGTTTGGATATATAGTTATATATAATCTTCCTGGTTGAAATCATATGTCTCCAAACCTCTCTGATACATATGAGACGTAGTGATTATCCGGTTAAGTTGTCCAAATTTATCTACGCTTATGTAAAACAAGACTCTGAGTTTAATTATCCATAATAATTAGCTGATATCCATCAAAACAATACATAACATGGACACAAATGCGGTTCGTTGTACATTTAATAATTGCAACTTTATTTAATCCTTTCAGAGCGATGTAGAAAAAAGTTGAAAAGGTATTTAGTAATTATCACGTCATTAATACATACCCTCTATTGGGGAAAACCTTCTGATATCAAGTTCCCCTTCATATCCGTTGTAAGCATGTCGAACATCACGCTCTTAATGGAGGGAATAGCCGTTAGAATGAAATACCATGTGACGAAAGGACTTGTCCTTTCTGTGATTGATGAACTAGTGCTTACAAATTGAACTTTCTATTCTATTCGTTTGTTTGTTTGTTGTTTAAGGCCACTCTCAGCAATGTTCCAGCTATATGACGGCGGTCTGTAAATTGACATCATGAGCATCCATCCACGCAATTGGGATCGATGACATGCATCCACCAATTCAGCGAGCCTGACCACCCGATCCCGTAAGTCGCCTCTTACGACAAGCATAGTCGACTTTTACGGCAAGCATGGGTTGCTGACGACCTATTCTTCCCCGGATCTTCACAGGTCAACTTTCTATCCAAATGTAAACCTTTAAAATTCTAGATCTATATGTAGTCTATCTAATATGAATGGTCTAGCCTGTTAAAACACAAGAAACACAACACAACAAAAACTGTCCATAAGTAAATTTATGTCTACCGTCTAATGGTAAAGCGTAACTGCAAATGAGATCATGTTATTTTTTGCTTTGTATATATCATAAATATATGCCCTTGTACCACCGTCGGTGATGATTTGAGAAATGAGAATTGTCAATTATTGAATAAATGAACTACACTCTAATGTGTAAACTTTAATCCCCCTACATCGAGTCTTGACCAGACAATCCAGTGATTGGCATCATGACCTTTGGTTTAGGCAATTGGGAAACGAAGACATGCAACAACCAAGTCAACGCGCCTGACCTCCCGATCCCGTTAGTCGCCTCTTACGAGGCATGTGTTGCTGAAGACCAATTCTAACTCGGATCTTCAGGGGCCATCTGGACTATTGCCCAGTGCGGCGTTAAACAAGAAAAACAACAACACTTGTCTTCCTTGATGGATGCTTATAAAGAACCTTTTCATTAGGGTTATTCAAAAATGATAGTAGCTCCCACACGACATCAAAGGAAGTAATAAAAACTAATGATGAGTGATTTAAATGTGATTAGAAACTTTTTCCATCTGCTCGAAATGTCAATAATGTTTCACTTAAATTTAATGTTTTAAAATTTTAATGTTGAGTTAAAAAAAAGGTTCGCGGACTAGTCAATAGAGGGCGCGTTTATACCACACGGAAAGAATAGTACCACGGCACTGTAGCTCACCTTGATATGTACTCAAGAGTTTAAAACGTTAACAAATACAGCCATTCAATAAACGTTGGTGTCAGTACTGATATTCAACTTTTTTCTGCAAAAATAAATAGACTAAAAGCAAAATAATAATCACACGTGCCAAAGTTAAACTTCCTCTGCCTGGCAATTCCAGAGAAGATGTTTACAGGGCTAAATTAAAAAACACAACAATGTACCAAAACGAAATAAATGTGTTGAGTCTCACTACTAACAAAACATTTACCAAATTTCATTACATTTTAACAAAAAATGTCTGAGTTATGTCCATAATATAGGTAGTTCAAATATGGCTGCATTATTCTAGCGGTCTCTAGAGGTGTTATTTACACACACACACACACACACACACACACACACACCCCCACCTCCACCCCCACCCCCTAGAAATGCCAATGGCCATTAATAAAGTAAAGTGTCAGCTTTATTGGTCCAGTGGTTACTGAGGAGAGTTTCGAGGCACGAAGTACAAACTTGGCATGACATAAGCCCAGTCAGGTGAGCTAAAAATGAAAGCATCCGTATTTTTTCTGAGTTTCCCCATCTCCTGCCCGCCCTGATTTTCATTCCGTTGTGAAATAATAAAACATTTTCGTATCTCAAGTTTTCCCGCCGCCGTGGAAAGTTATGCCCTGATGTGATAAAAATTAATATACTCTCCACAAAAAGAAACGCAATACGGATATCTTTGACCATAAAAGCAAAATAAGCTGACCAAACGGTGCAAAATGAAGAGCTTTAATGTGTTATAGTGTCAGGGGCAAATTTCTCGGATCAAAATGATCACAGCAAGGACATGCAAACCATTAGTCAGGAAACACATACGATTCGGAAAAAAACGCTACCAGTGCATTAAGAAAAGGGCCATGGAACTGCACGCACTGCACGTGCAGCAGCACTATGAAAGATATTAAAGTGCAGGGTTTTTGATTGCCTGGCATCTGACTCAATCGAACAGTGACAGTTCAACATCATGCCAATATTAACAAAAGTGCAAAGAAACAACGTGATAGGCCGCTTGCAGGCAAGGGAATCCCGATCAGCTGTAGCCAGGGTTTTCAACGTAGCGCGTAGCGTTATTATGTGGGCGGCTATCTCTCATCATGGCAGGAGGTTTAGTCCATATCCAGGGCAATCTTACGGCTCAACGATACATCAACGTAATTCTCCTACCACACGTCCTCCCAATTGCAGCCAACCGCAACAGAGTATACCAGCAGGAGCAGCACGGATCACAAGAGCCCGTCTACACAACACCAACGTTGATGTTCTCCCCTGGCCGTCCAGATCCCCGGATTTGACCCCGATAGAGCACCTGTGGGATGAATTGGATAGACGGCTACGCCGACGTCAACCACAACCCAAGACGTTGCAGCAGTTGGCTTTTGCGTTACAGGCCGAGTGGGCTACCATTCCCTAGGATGTGATTCCATACTCGTCTCTTCCATGGGCAGGAGATGTCAGGCCGCTATTGATGGTAGCTGACCTTCACTTTCGACTGAGATGACTACAATCACGAAGTGTTCTCTCCAAAATATTTTGGCTGAATACCTTGTACGGTTCCTCGTATAAATGAATTTTCCTACCACACACAAATCTTCGCGTTTCTTTCTTTTAAGAGTATATTACCATTACACAGCAATTAATAAACAGCTTCAACTATGTTTATTAAAAAATCGTTTCCGAAGTAAAGCGACTCAATCAACGTCAGAAATGTATGACTGGCTCCAAGTGTTTTAAAGTATTTGTTTTTGGTTGAAGGTTGGAAATTAGAAATACATGACAAATATGGCCCGCATATCAAGCTGGGAATTCCACAGAGAAGAAACCGTGGCTTCGTGTATTCTTGATTTTATGACTTGATTTTAATTACATAAAATACAATAGACACTAAAATGTAAGTTTTCTAGCACAGTTATTTATGTGTGTGAATTGTTTTTTGGTTCACTTTTTTGTTCGCAATATTTCAAAATTATTACTACAAACAGAGATATAACGGTTATCTGATGGTGGACTATTAATTTAAATGGGAAATCGATTTGATCATGACCTTTTATGTTGAAAGGCGACTAGAAAAGATGAAGAAGATAAGCTGTTTTCAGTCATGGGGAGAAGCGGTATCACCTTCGTGGAGAGCAGTTACTATGTAATCTAATAAGATCAAATTTTGACAATGTGCATTACCGATAGTAATTTGACAAATTTTGATTGTCAATTATTTGTCAATTTAAGCGCCGAAGGCTCTACTTGAGAGAAACAAACGCGAATGCAAGTAACATTTACATGCAAATATAAGGAATGCAATGAGTGAATGTGGTTTTACGCCGCTTTTAGCAATATTCCAGCAATATCACGGCAGGGGTCACCAGAAATGAGCTTCACACATTGTACCATGTCGAGAATCGAACCCGGGTCTTCGGTCTGACGAGCGAACGCTTTAACCACTAGGCTACCAGACCGCCCCCGAGCGAGAAAGACATATAGGAATACCAATAAGTCAGTGTTCAATTAGGAATTAACCATACTCTGTTTACATTTTAAAATCATGTGAACCGTGATATTTCAAATGTTAAATTAATTTCAAGTATTTAATGTATAAGTTCTTTTGAAGTTATTCTTGAGATGTGAATATGTGATAGATCACTTAAATATAGAAAGTTAACGCCTCATGATAACAAGTCTCTATTATCTGCCGAAATAGATTCCATTGGGCTAAAGACAAACTATTGTGAAGCTTATATAGATGGTTCTCTGAAAATCAGAATGAAACCAGGTGTTGGCGGAAAGGGTCAGCATGTCATGCCCTACTGGTCGCATCCGAACAAAATTTGCTTTAAAATAGTAAAGACTACAATGATCAACATTTTCTTTCCTGATTTCAGTGTCTTATGATTTAATTTCCCCGAGGTTCTTTATGAATTTTATATACAGTCGAACTCTTGGGGGCCAGAGAAATAGTTCGACGTATCCTGGGTTCGACACATCCGACTCAACTTTATAACAGCCCAGCTTTGCAATCAGACAGCAGAGCAAACGTACGAAAACGTGCATGATATGTTGTTTTTGACATTTCATGCCGTATCGTGTTCATAACATTACATTTTATACAAATTCTAACTTGTGCTAAGTTGTGTTTTTCAAAGCTTATTCAACTTATTTTTCACTCGAACTTTAGATTGAGTTCGAAATTCGACACATCCGGTTCGACACAACCGGGTTAAAAGTGATTAATATGGTTTGATGGGATGGGACTGTAAGTTCGACACAGAGTGCAAGACAACGGGGTTCGACTGTACCATGTGTCATGCGATAACAGATGTATTGTAACCATAGTACTTCCTTTGGGTGAACATCCGGGGTAGAATAGGTCTTCAGAAGCCAGAAGACTATGCTTGTCGTAAGAGGCGACTAACGGGATCGGGTGGTCAGGCTCGCTGACTTGGTTGATGCATGTCATCGATCCCAATTGCGTGGATCGATGCTCATGATGTCAATCACTAGTTTGTCTGGTCCAGACTCGATTATCTACAGACCGCGGTCATATAGCTGGAATATTGCTGAGTGAGGCGTTAAACAACAAACCAACCAACCAACCAACTTCCTTTGGCTCGCTAAGAGATGTAACAACGGCACGACGCTGTTACGTATACCCCGCTGTTTCGTCAAGTCTGAACATGTTTACGCTCATTCTCCACTAAATGAGCCACCTCCAAGAGATCTTTCAAAAAAAGCTTCAGAGTTTACCTGCTTTTATGAAACATCCTAAAGCTAAATCAACTTCTCTGTATCACCTGCCGTTTTACTTTTACATAACAAGGTGTAATTATCTTAGAAACAGAATGTTCGAGTGAGTGAGTGAGTGAGTGAGTTGGGTTTAACGCCGCTTTTAACAGTATTCAAGTTACATCACGGCGTGTCAGCTTAATGTGGGAGGAAAGCCCGAAGTGATGCAGGTCTCAGACGTTTACCACTTCGGTGAAACCCACGAGCACGGGTATGGTGCTGACAAACCTAGAAACATAATTGTGGCGAACCGGGATTCGAACCCACAATCATAGGTTTCTGGCGTGCCCAAGGGACGCAACTCTGCACAGCGAATCGCGGCACCTTAGACGACTGGGCCACCCGTGCCCCCTCAGAATGTTCGAACGACATTATATGACTTTATAGTTTCCAGAAATATCAGAGAGTTCACCAAAGTGCAATAACTGTACACTGACAGGGTCTGGGAAATACACAATAAACTTTCTATCTCCCTGGAATTTTTTATTAGCTTTTGACGTGTCGTGGAGTGTTATACCCCCTGAAGTGCATTACAGCGTTTAATTAATTTGGGAGAACTACAATTTGCATAACAATTATGGATTGTATACAGGAGAATGAAATGAAACTAAGAAACATACTCGTACTCTGTCTACTTGGACAATTCAAACTTTAAGTCGACAGTTGTCAATACGTTAACGTGTGACGTATATGTCGGGTTAATTCTAGTTGACGTAGCTCGTTGTCTGTCTCGCATCAGGTATTGACTTTTATAGTTCTCGTTTTACCATTTTCTGAACAATAGCAAAGAAATGTAACAGATCCGTTAGATGTACTTTGTGAAGTCATATTAAATGGTACACGAAGGACTATATTACCTGGTTTAAATTTAAAAAAAAATAGATTCGAACTTTCGAATCAATCAAAGTTAAACATCAAAAGATACATTTCCAGAATAAACATACAATAATCATGTTAATAGGTTCTTTGTAGGTAAGACGTGTTGTTACTAGTTAAATAAAGGAGATTTCTGCTCGGATTCCCGAGGTCAAAACAAGGTAATTTGGCCAAGAAGTTTAGCTCAAGCTTCAGGTATATCGATTATCTGCTGTCGTTCAGTACCATCAAATAACCAATTCTGTTCCTCTGATTTACCCACCCGAACTACAAATAAATGAGACCAGTGAGACCGCCTCAATTGTTTCATAATTTGATCTATGCATACAGATTCAGTGACAAAACACTCTCCAGAAGACTGTATGACAACAAGAGGGATGACTTCAACTTTCCAATAGTCAATTTTCCCGAACACTATTCCTGCAGCTCTAGCTTTTGGTGCATTTCACAACTTTGAGCCAAATGGAACATGGCTCTTGCTATTAACATTTCAAAGAGCGTCATGTGACTCTTGCTCAGAAGTTGTTTGATCAAGATTACAACATTCAAGGAGTCAGTAAAGCTTTCATAAAGTGTTGTGGTAGACATGTGGAAGACGCATCAGTGACAAATCTGATTTCCGATGCAATTCCATATTTTGACTTGTTCCCGTGTTTTTTCAGGTGAATAACTGACTTGCCTTTGCATGTGTTTTTAACGGGTGTCACCAGTGGGGCAGGATACGTTCACTTTACCGCGAACACCTGGCACCATCACTATTTGCTAGTGACTCATAAACACATACTCATGATATCGAAATCGTACAGAGATTTCTTAAGACATGAAGAGGATTTAGTTGCTTTTATTTGATGCAAATTAGCCCCGTTAAAATACAAGAAACCCTTGTGTACAAGAAATGTCGATTCAAACTCCGTTTCAAATATATTTTCAAAAAACATAAATTACGTCAGATCTAAATACGATCGTAAACATATCAGAAACGTACCAAAAGAAACAGATACGTGAGCATAAGAACAACATGCTTAGCAGCATGGGATTTGACGTTATTTACCCCAAAATATTGGTCCACAAATAATATATACGCCCTGTCATAAATACAACCACTAGTTGTTCTATCAGTAACTATATATTTTCATGTGTATAGTCACAAATTTGTTTGCCAAAAAACACTGACGTCAAAGTCCGCTGGAAGCACATGGCCAAAATCTTATTGAATCTCGAATCTAGCCACAAGATTAAAACCTTTATGGCGGGAATATTCAATTTCCTATGGTCGAGGTAACGCATCTGTGTGTCACGTATATGTCTGACCAACCATTAAACTGAACATTTCCGTGATCAATACATACATCTTTCCATTTGGTCAGTTCAAGCAGTCATGTATATCCTTGTCGAAACTGGCGGTCTTTGTATTGAATAAGTATTTGTCTTCATATGAACTAGACTGAATGGGGTATCAAATCTGTTTAATATCTCTGCTTAAAGTGAAAACGTTTTTCTTTGATCTACTGCTCTTTGTCTAATCTGCATGATCTGGTATGCCTCGTACCTTATGTCCTTGAAACAATGAAGTATAAAACAACGCAACTGAGACAGATTTTCGTAAATAAACATATACAAGACAGCTTCTAGTAATATTGTAACATATCTCTCGCATACCATGAAACAGTTCCATTGAGAAGGAGACATTAGAGCATAATTCATGATTTTATAGTGCTCAGTTGTTTGGAGTCAGACTGGAAGTAGTGAAACGAGGTTTCAACCATAGCTACAAATCGTTGCAAGAACCTTCCAGGATCAGCTTCTGACAGAACTCCCTGGTGCGTTTTTAATCATATGTCAAAAGGTTTGGAGGCAAACGAGCTGATACTCTCTTAAATGCAAATTTTAGGTGATAATGGAATTTTCTCACTCCTGTGAAATGCGCCTGGAGAAATTGCTGCTCGGTCATCACTATATCATGGATTTTCTGGATAAGTTATGGTGTCGCTGACGTGATAGTGTTACCATGACATGGGTGGTCTACACGGGAGGCTTTTGGTGCTAAGCCCTTTTTCTGCAAGTACTTGATCACTGCATGTTCTTCAAGTTTGTCCATTTGCCCAAAGTCACAGGTTTTGTGGATATATCTTTATGACGTAAAATAAAAAAAATAGTTTACATTTTACACAATTCCTTGTATGTGAGTCTTCCTCGTGCGACATAATCTGTGACCACTTGTACCTATCATAGGGAGGGGTATCGTGTGGGTAATATATATACGACATGGTGGTGTCTGTGACGACCTGTACCTATCATAGGAAGGGGTATTGTGTGGTTAATATATATACAACATGATGGTGTCTGTGACGACATGCACCTGTCATAGGAAGGGGTATTGTGTGAGTAGTAGATACACGACATGATGGTGTTTGTGACGATCTGTACCTGTCATAGCAAGGGGTATTGTGTGGGTAGTAGATATACGACATGATTGTGTGTGTGACGACATGTACCTATCATAGGAAGGGTTATTGTGTGGGTCATATATATACGACATGATGGTTTGTGTGACGACTTGTACCTATCATAGGAAGGGTATTGTGTGGGTAATATATATACGACATGATGGTGTGTGTGACGACTTGTACATATCATAGCAAGGGTATTGTGTGGGTAATATATATACGACATGATGGTGTCTGTGACGACCTGCACCTGTCATAGCAAGGGTATTGTGTGGGTAGTAGATACACGACATGATGGTGTCTGTGACGACATGTACCTATCATAGGAAGGGGTATTGTGTGGGTAGTAGATTTACGACATGATGGTGTCTGTGACGACATGTACCTATCATAGGAAGGGTATTGTGTGGGTAGTAGATATACGACATGATGGTGTGTGTGACGACCTGTACCTATCATAGGAAGGGTATTGTGTGGGTTGTAGATACACGACATGATGGTGTCTGTGACGACCTGTACCTATCATAGGAAGGGTATTGTGTGGGTTGTAGATATACGACATGATGGTGTGTGTGTGACGCCATGTACCTATCATAAGAAGGGTATTGTGTGGGTTATAGATATACGACATGATGGTGTGTGTGTGACGCCCTGTACCTATCATAGGAAGGGTATTGTGTGGGTTGTAGATATACGACATGATGGTGTGTGTGTGACGCCCTGTAGCTATCGAGGTGTGATGATGATAGATGTTATCACATCAGCAGGAATGGTTGTCATGGCAATAAATGATAGTGATAGTGGTAAGGATTATCGCTACTGATGCTCGAGATTTAAAAAAGGGTGAAGGTGTTTGTATCCTGCTAACGAGAACCTTCGCCATTTATGAAAAATGACTTTAAGGCGGAAGGTGGGGTCAGTGTAATTCCTCATTTCAAAACCAAAGATTGTCATATTCCATATCTGATTTTCAATGGTGACTGGTAAAGTTTACCTCTGGGGGGTAAGGTGTTATTGTCTTGAGGTGCGAGATAACAGCTTCGACGGGATACCATCTCCCACGCTGCGCCAGCCCCACCTTTTACCCCAGTCTACCTGATCACGGTATGACTAATTTCTGTCTCTCACCTGAGTGTCCCCGCCCCTGCCGTTATAAATCATCGCTGTCGTTCAAGATCGACGATAACAGGACTGCCTGACTCGCCGCCAGACTCACCTGCCCATTCGTGCTCTGGCCGCCTCCGTAGCAGACTTGTAGTTAACGCGTACTAACTGGAGACTGGCACACAAAGGAATATACAGTTACAATATTAGGATGATAAATAAATAAAAGAAGAATACATGCATGAATGATATACACGAATTAATAGACTAACAAATGAAAATAATGAATATTAATGAATGAATGAATGAGTGAATGAATGAATGAATGAATGAATGAATGAATGAATGAATGATCTAAAAAAATAAGAATGAATAAATAAGTGTAATGAACGTGATTAAATGAATGAATCAATCTAATTTATTTAGGATTTTAAAAACTGCCATGTACTCTCTGTAATCTTGCAAAACTACACCGTGTTTCTCATATCGGTATTAAAAGAATAAATCTTCTGCTAGGCATTCTCTGGTAATCGTATCCATTCCGAACCGTAGACGATTAAAACATCCTATATCTGCTTGGAAAAAAATCGGGTAATTTGCGATGAAACCGAGTGTTGGGTTTGAATGAAACCATCCCAGTTAAGCCGCGTTGGGTGATATCATTACACCCACGTCATCCGTGTGGAATAATAGACCGTCTGTTTGTATAAAGTATATATAAAATATGGTCTATTCATTAATGACATCATTATCATATACTGAATATTCATGAGTTCACTTTCTGATACTGGATTCGCTGATATATACATCATTTAATTTCAGAATGTATTATTTAATTTCAAGGTGGTCTGTAGCCCACCTAGACACTGTGTACTTTATCCTACACGTACATCAAATATGTATTCAAAATAAAGTCAGGTATATTTACTTCCCACCTAATACCCCTTCCTATGATAAGTACAAGTCGTCACACACATTACCATATCATATATATCTCTATTCCCCACAGGCAACCCCTTGCTATGATTTGTACGGGTCGTCACACATACTACCATATCATATGTCTACCTCTATTCCCCACAGGCAACCCCTTGCTATGATTTGTACGGGTCGTCACACATACTACCATATCATATGTCTACCTATATTCCCCACACGCAACCTCTTCCTCTGATAGGTACAGGTCGTCACACATACTACCATATCATATGTCTACCTCTATTCCCCACACGCAACCCCTTCCTATGATAGGTACTGGTCGTCACACACACTATCATGCCGTAAATCTACTACCTACCCACTACCCATTCGCGTGATCGGTACAGATGATTATACACACTATCAGCTGACACGTTTTAAATTGTATTCTTTGAGTACGCAACTTTTTGATTTAAGAATATTCCCATTTAGTAAGATATCATAAACGACTCGTCCCAATATAGACCACATATTTCAGCACCATGAATTAAACTTGACGTCAGCCCTGCTTCTAAAGACAAAATAACATTGGCAGGATTGAAAGCACTGAGCGACAAGTACAGACCATGACATTACACATTGTTAAATATGATTTTTAAAAACCTCAAAAAAAACCCAACAACATCAGAAATTGATCAACCAGTCAAGCAGGCGTTTTTCATATTGACCATTATGTTACAAATATCTGTTAACTTGTTTTGGTGGTAAGAAAATAGATTGCATAATTATACTTCTTATTAAATGTGATACACACGAATTAAACCATGCCTTGAGACAGCCATGTGATTTGACTATAAAAATCATTTTTCAAATGCCTATAGCCTAGATAATAAAATTGGCTAGTGATAAGGATATTAATGATAAAAACCTGAAACGCTCACCAAGGAAGGATTTGATTGTTCATACAGGAACACTGTAACAGAGCAAATTAAACTTGATGAATTAAATGGTCAAATTATTATGAGAAATATGAAGGATATAGATTTATCACTCGGTCGCGTTTCACAGAAAAAAACATCGGCAGCGAGGAAATTAGCTGCAGCCGAAGGGACGTGTGTGGAGTTTATTAGTTGTAACGGGACTCCTAACTGGTTCCTTGTCGCTGTTCCGTCCCTTCGGCTGCGTCGTAAGCTAGGTGGCTGTCTTTAAGCAATTGTCATCGGGTAGCAGCTTACATGACTCCTCTCACCGCTGGAACAGAACAGAACAGAACAGAAGTTTATTACAGAGCATACATGAGGTTGAATATATACACAACCACACCAACAATAATATCTAATAATATGTACATACATGAATACATACAGGCCCCCAATCACGCATAATGCATTTCTATAATACATGTATGATCTGCATAACTACACACGTGAACACATAAAATGTACACATATATTATATTGTAGAGTGAAGGGAAGAGTCCCTTCTAGCACAGGAGTCCGTATCTAAAAATAGACGCCCTCATGCATATTCACGCATGTGGAGATGGTCATGAATATGCATGAGGCGTCTATTTTTAGATGCGACTCTTCTTATGTGACAGTTGTGATTTAATATCCTCGTCAAATTCTCCAAACGCACATAGTTGTAAATCACTATGTGCAGAAAAAAAATGTCTCTTTTTATTTCTAGTTCAGAGTTGTAAATCAATGGAAGGGAAAAGGCTATTTGACCATTATTGAACGTTATGAAATCATGGCTATGCCTGAAGGCAAAATTAAACTTTTTGTTCAAATCCTCTTGTTTTGATTTTGTTAGTTGGAGCAAAACTTCAAATGTATAAAGAAACAGACCATCGCGGAGGGAACAGCAGTTGGTGCCGATGGCCGGGCACTTCTTGTCTAAACGTATGTGCAGCCATCCGTATATTCGTGACAAGGGTAGAGCCGATGTTCGACCATAGCGAGTGAGTGAGTCGCTCTTAGCAATATTCCAGCAATATCCATGACGGGGGACTCCAGAAACGAGCTTCACGCATTATACCCATGTAGGGAATCGAAGTCGGACCTTCGGCGTGGCGTGCGAACGCTTTAAACACTTAGCTACCCCACCCTACTCGACTTAAGTGAAAGCGGAAATACGGTTACCCGGTTTCACTCGATGGAGTTTGGGTTAGCCAGGTGATACTGTTGTATAAATGTGCGCGCATTCAACTTCCAACTGATAACACGACCTGCAAAAGGGCTTAGGGTTATTATATATATTAGTTGTGCAAAAGTAAATTATTCCCGATTATTGCCATGGAGATGTAATGACAGTCTTGCAATGACTTACCGCTCTTCTTTCTAACTACCCCCCCCCCCCCCCCCCCCCCCCCCGGCACGGCGTTCCCATGTGATCCTAATTAAAAAACTTTTGCGTTTGCGTTTTATGTGACTTCTTTATATGCAGAATTATCTCAGCAAAACTATTTCTATCATTGCACTTCATGCATGCGTCCATAAAGTATTAGTTTTAAATTTTGCAGCGATGTAATTAAGATGGAAAAACTATGTTATCTTTTCAAGAGCAAACCTTTGACATTTCTCGTTATCGATAAAATTTATAGCTCTAAAAAAATATGTGTTTTATGCTTGAAAAAAAATGAAAATGAATTACTAGTTTTAAAAGCCATTCAAAGGCAACCATGTACAAACAGTGACAACGACGAATAACCCCAAACAAGAAATATCGTCCATTGATTGACTCCTGGCATTCTCTTTGATATATTTCTATGGCTCTTCATGACTAAAGAATAAGACATTTCACGTTTTTATTCCTTTAAATCATGAAATTAAAGATCTCTTTTAGAGTACGAAAACCTTCTCATATTTCAATATATTATAATAAAAATAATAATTTCATTTTACTTTTAAAACATAATGTATGATATTTGATCTCAAGATGGCATTTGAACACTGTAACATAATAAGCCAAAAGAATTCACTTCAATTTCAAAAGATGCAAAAGTAATTATTTTGTAAAAGATGTTGGAAATTCCACAGTGTAAACGTCTTTAACTTTACAAAGGATTTCAGACACATGTTATTCTTTGATTTTTAGTTATCAAAATCTCATAAAACCCTAAAGCATTCACTTCGAAAAGCTACAGACCGAAGACTAAGCCAAGTTTCAAACTATACGACGTTAAAAGTTTCAACGCTTCCTGTTTGAATGTCATGCCCTTCAAAGCGGCGAAGTAAAGAGGTCGCGTTAAACTGTAAAATTGTAGCATCAATAACATAATATCATTCGTATTTCGGCTGTTATTTTGTACAGTAATTAGTTACATGTTAAGTTTTAAATATGAATCAATCAGTTTAACAAATTGGACATTGTTACGTTTTCTTGTCTGGGTTTTACATACATACATACATACATACATACATACATACATACATACATACATACATTTTTCTGCGTTTACCACAAACACGCACACACACACGCACGCACGCACGCACGCACGAACGCACGCATGCACGCATACACACACATACATACGTACGTGCTGTCACATGCGATTCCTTTTTCAGACTCCCTGTTATCCCGTGGGCTTTTTTTCGGGTGAATACTTGACTTACCTTTGCATGTGTTTGTGACGGGTGTCACCTGTGGCGCAGGGTACGCTCACCTTTTCGCGAGCACCTGGTATCATCACTATTTGATGGTGATTCATAAATATTATACTCGTGTAATCGGAATCGTACAATTGTCTCTGTCTTAGGCAGAGAATCTGATGTATATGGAAAGGCCTTGTTGCTCTTATTTATCGTGACGGGAGCCACCGGTGAGACAGGATACGCTCCCCTTTTCGCGAACACCTGGTATCATCACTATTTGACAGCGATTCATAAACACATGATTTTGAAATAGTCGGAATCGTACAGTGGACTGTTTACTTAGCAAAACTTTCTTATGATCGTTGAAAGGGTTTTGTCGCTTTTGTTTTTGTTTGTGAAATAGTGGTGCATTTTTTTATTTGATTATTTTAAAAGATTAATATTTTCCGAATGTTGAACGGCATCGTTGATTAGAAAATTAGCAGACCGTGCAGAATCGCAAAGGAATGTTTTATGATTAATATAAGCACACAAAGAAAATATTTTAGGTTTTGAAAAATTCAACATGTTTTACAAATAAAAACACTTTATGAAAACATTTGTCACTTTGAGTTAGCGAGTCACGTGACACATACAATCCCACGATGTTGCTGAAACACCCTTTGTAAGTAACAAAGGAAATATGACCCTGAAGACTGCCACATGTCTTAATTGACTCCGTTAATTCTGAATCTGCATCTTTAACAAGAAACCTATGGCTTTATTTATGTAATGACGGTGCTCTCATTCCGAAGCCCCTATACCATCCCGGTATCCACATGTACCCGGGGGTGAGGCTGGCTGGTAGCCCCTGTGACAAGTGCTGCGGTCCGGGGATAATGATATATGTTGGTGGGGAGAGTGATGAGTGGCGACCACCGTTAAATAACGGTAATTGCGAGCTTAACACTCACATCAAAAGATTACCCTACTCTTTAATTCAACCACGACACCTGATGATTAAGACTTTCGCGACAATCTCGTTTCCACGGTCTCATGTGTTTTGGGAGAATTTCAAATCCCTGATAGTATAACGAAAAACAATGTACTGAATTGTCTATCTTTGTAGTAGCGGACTGAACTTCACAATATCAAATAAAGGTCTGGTGCTTAATTTATTTTGTCAACCGCTTTTTTAACCGGGCTTCTGTTTGAGGTCAGATTTTTTTTATTTTCAAATCGTTTAGACTTGACCCATAAGCAGTAAAAATTTGAAACATGTTAATGTTAATGTTTTCAGTGATCCATTCATATCATTTTCACCGATATTTTGCCTTTTAAGCCCGATGGTATCTGTTTCGGAGACTGGTTCTTTCCTGGCGTGGATGTTATACATTGTTCTTATGACGATTGTGATTTGTTAATATGCATCTTTTGTCAACTAATCATAGACTTAGTCCATTGTCGAGTTGTCTCTGTTAATTACAGGAACTTGCAGAGATGGAGGTTTCTGATTCAATTAGATACTAGTATTCAGTCTGTCCTTGGAGTCGAATAACATTATATTACCTATCAGATAATATGAATAAATCGTAATATTTTTTAAATATTAAAATGAGAACGGATATTGTGTTTTTTTTACGGTTACATTCAAATTTAATGGGTTCAATTTGCCGTACAAATACAATCTTGACACATTTAGTGAGCTACTATTTCCGTGGCATGTAGCGGTAAATAATTGTGACATTATAGCGCTGTCGTCATAGTAATATAAAAGCAATAAAGTAGAAACATACGGGGCATTACCGTAACTGTCAATCATGTGGCTCTGTGGCGCAGAACAAGTAGTGAATCACTGAATCATGAATGATGTGTATGCCGACTGTAATATTTAAGACACTACCGATTTTGAAACACACATCAAGCGGTAACTGTTTTCTTGCGTTTGCGTTCCAGGGTAAATATCCAAGTAAATTTGTCCTGGTGAAAATGATAAAAAGTTTACAATTCTTTAATTCTTCCTTATAACAGGAGATATATGTAACGGATATCTTTCTATGATATTCGGATTTATACCCGATTGGAAAATCTATACAGAGTGAAGCGATCTCGCGACTTTTAGAAAGTGCCATGAAGAGCATGTTATACTACTTTGTCCAAATAAAATACACAACATATGAAGATCATCCCTCGGTTATGTTCGCAAATTATAGTTACAAACGTCATCAACTCATTTGCATTTAAAAAAAAGGAGATCATATTCGAAGGTTATGTAAATTTACGCTTGTGGTTTATATATCCACTTTTGGAAACTTAAAATACATCCATACTGTTAGACATTGACAAAACATTCTATTGTGGACAATATTTAAAAAATAAACAAGAGCAAGAACTCTTTTTTTACAAATGCCATCAGGTCATTTACATATAATTTAAAAAAGAGAAAATATCAGAAGGCTATGAAAACATTACACTTGTAGTTCATATACGCACTTTCGGAAACTTAAAATAAATCCATATTTTTAGACTTTGACAAAACATTCTGTTGTGGAAAATATTTAAAAAACAAACGAGAACTTTGTAGTCTGCATTTGTAGTGTGTGAGTCGACAATTCGTAAAACACGTCAAATGTTTTCTTCGTCCTGAGTCGATGTCTACAGTGTTTGGTATAAGGCTCTTTTAAGTTTCGTTGGGTCCTAAACTGGTATTTAATCAATCACTTGCACATTTTAGAACATGTTGACAGGGATTTAAGGAAATCTAGAGGTCTGAAGAGGAATATACTCGTTTGGTCCTAAACTGGTATTTAATCAATCGCTTGCACATTTTAGAACATGTTGACAGGGATTTAAGGAAATCTAGAGGTCTGAAGAGGAATATACTCGTTTGGTCCTAAACTGGTATTTAATCAATCGCTTGCACATTTTAGAACATGTTGACAAGGATTTAAGGAAATCTAGAGGTCTGAAGAGGAATATACTCGTTTGGTCCTAAACTGGTATTTAATCAATCGCTTGCACATTTTAGAACATGTTGACAGGGATTTAAGGAAATCTAGAGGTCTGAAGAGGAATATACTCGTTTGGTCCTAAACTGGTATTTAATCAATCACTTGCACATTTTAGAACATGTTGACAGGGATTTAAGGAAATCTAGAGGTCTGAAGAGGAATATACTCGTTTGGTCCTAAACTGGTATTTAATCAATCGCTTGTACATTTTAGAACATGTTGACAGGGATTAGAGGATATCTGGAGGTCTGGAGAGGAATATACGTTTCTCCTGTATATTGGTTTTTCTCATCAAACGGTTCTGATAAATGGAACATGAACATCAGTGTACGCAGCATGTAACAACCTTTAACATATTTCCTAAGCTTCTCAGTATTATACACACAATTGGATTATTTAATAGTAATTTCACATCGTACTGTCATGTGTAGCTGTAGCCGAGGTCGACTATTTCACGCCGACAAATTCTGAAATCATTCTACAAGAGTCTCAAAATATAAAAAAAATAATTCCGAAAATTGTAGTGTACATTAAACGGAATATGAATTCAACATAATAAGGTAATTATGGTTAATCGACAACTAACTGCCCATTCGTAAATGACAATCCATCGTTTAAGCAAAAGGTGACGTCACGGATGTGTTGTAAATTCTGATAATATCATGGAATGGTGCCAAGGACATATAGCCCGAGCAAGACTATTTGAAAAAAACCCTTTAAACTTGAACTTCTTTTTACCATGAGGCTAATTAAGTCCCGTAAGTCACTCTATGTGATCTATTTATGTCAAAGATTATGTCACTCTTTGTTTTGTATTCCACTGTTATAAAGCCCTCTCGTCGATAGCCTTGCATACGAGATCAATCAAACATCTTATATTTAAGAAAGATACAGAGAGCGAGCTATGTACATCCATATAAATTTGTAAAGAATATAATTTGAAAAATTATCTTCACAAATGAACATAGGGAAATTGTATTAACACACATACTATACCTAATGAAATCGTACAAACGAGTAAACGTGTTTATCACAAAGACCCAGATCTTCAAAGCGAATTCCTTGTGTATTTGCCGATTTGGAAAGATATTTGTGTAAAAATGATAAATGGTCAGTGATTAATTTGTGTTTGTATCAAATCTTGATGAAAGGGATATGGGTGAGATCGTTCAAAGTGGAAATATGATCTGCTCAGGTCCGCGGCAATAATAAATCAAGGGGCCACGACAGTATCTTGCAGAATATACCGCCGACAGTAATACCGGTTCTCTGTACACCATGAAGCCATCTCCACAGGAGTACCTTCCGTGCATATATAGAAATGTCCAGTCTGTACCCATGGTGAAAACGAAATATGTGATGGCAGTACGTGTGAGGGTTGTGGTGAGGGGTCGACTGGTCACCACAGTTGAAACGACTCAAAAAATGTCTGACATACACCCGTCGCTAATAATCTAAAAAAAAACCAAACAAACAATTGTAAGGATTAAGGAATGAGACATGAGGCTTAGGGTCCGACAGTTCTACCTTTTGTTTGTTTGTTGTTTAACGCCACACTCAGCAATATTCCAGTTATGTGACGGCGGTCTGTAAATAAAGAAGTCTGGAACAGACAATCCAGTGATTGATACCATGGACATCGATCCACGCAGTTGGGATACGATGACATGCATCAGCAAAGTAAGCCATCCTGATCCCATTAGTCACCTCTTACGACAAGCATCGTCGCCTTTACGTCAAACATGGGTTGTTGAAGACCTATTCTACCCCGGATCTTCACGGGTTGACACTTCTACCTATCAGATGATATTACAATATGACAATGTTTGATTTATGTTATATCGTTAGAATAGATATGGAGCCCTGGGGTATTGATTTGTACTGGATATTTGCTAAATAATAGATTAATTATTATGATTGTGATCAAATCAGACGCTATTGCTATAATACAACGTTCCCATGGCGCTGACGTCATGGCAGAAAACCTACATACTTATTGGGCAAATCTAAAAATTATCCGCCTGGAAGTCAGACACTATGAGTGCACTATGTGGTTCTGAGATTAAGTGGAATCAATAAGTGGGTGCATATTGTCAATGCCTGTAAAACACCGACTCTGGACCAGTCAAATAAAAGCCACAAACCCGTTACCATTTTCATAAAAGCCACAAACCCCTTTCCATATTCATAAGAAATCTCTGCTAAAAGCACAATTGTGCGATTCTTATTATATCATAATCATGTAATTATGAATCCCTATCAAATAGTGATAATACCAGGTGTTGGCGAAAAGTCGAGAGTCTCCTGCTAAAGTGGTTGCACCCGTCACAAATACATACAAGGGCAAGTCAATTGTTCACCTGAAAAATCGCGGAACATATGGTACAAGTTAAAAAACGGAATTGCATCGGCCATATTTTTGATACTATGCGTCAAATCTATAAATGTTCTCCAGATGTCTACCATTAAAGCGTTTGAAAGGTGCACTGAGGCCTTGGATGTTGAAACCTTGATCAAACAACTTTTGAACAAGAGTCACATGACGCTCTTTGAAATCTTCAAATGCTGCTAGAATATTGCTTGACATGAAAGGAAAGTTGAATATTGGAAAGTTGAAGTCATCCTTCTTGTCATACAGTCTTGTGAAATGTATTGTGTGACTCTGAATCTTTATGCACAGATCTAAACATGAAACGGATGAGGAGTTTCACTGGTCTCTTTTATTTCTAGGTCAGGTGGAACAATCTTTTGAGAGAATTGACTATTTGACCGAAACTGAACAATAAATTGAAACCACACAGTAATTGATAACATGTGCGGTGATCTCCACGGTCCCAATACGATAATACACTCTCAGTAACCAACCGATTCTAATTGTACCCGACTTGACAGGGATAGGGTGCTGGTAAACTATTCTCACTGGTATTCCCGCCGGGAGCATGTCGACTTAACATAATGTGCTTCTTTCTCTCTCCTGGCAACAAAACATCCTGGCTTTCTTGTGTATGTGTTGTCAGTGTCAGTGGTCTTCAACAAGGAGCTGTTCTAAGGCACGGCCTGTTTTGATCGCTATTAATGACAAATGTGTTAATTTAGACAAGATAACAAGATGATTGCTAAAGACATCCACTCCTCATTAGGATTGTCTGCTTAGAATAATCAACTATTGAATATCAGACTCACATTAACATGAGTCCTGTCACATTTAGAGCCTTGTTCGTTTTGTCCAATTAAAAAATAATTTATGTCCTTCCTGAAAAGAAAGTAGTTCAGGAATAACGATTAATCATATTATTCAGGCGTTAAAACTCAACATGTTTCATTTGCGCAGTCAGAGTGACTATCATTTTTTACAATGTTTTTTGGGAAATTACGTATTTACTCGTTTCATTCACGTATCAAACATAGTGTGAGCTTCACTTTGAGATTATTATGCCAGTAATGTATATGTGTGCAAGTTCTCAGTGTATATTACGCATTGTGAGTTACATAGAGACTCTTATTTCATCTTTTGATATTAAATACATCTACAGGAGCTCATGAATTAGGAATTGTTCGCGAAACCGAGGTTAGGTTATATTATTTCTCCATATTTCTCCACTGAATTCATATCTACAAAAAAGTGATTTAATATAATGTGAACGTTGAAGTTTGAGGTTATTTTCAAATGGAACAAAAGTATCAAAATGCCCTTTTTTATTAGACTGAAACTGTTGCTGCCTAACTATTCCATGTACGCTATGAACGTGGATCACGCCACTCCCTTGATATTGTATTTGCATGTGGTCATTAATTCAATTTAGACAACACGTCTTTTATTGGTACAAACTGTGAATGAAAGCTTTGGTTTAATGTCGCATTATTTCTGTATATCACGGGGTGTCAGTTTACGGGGTGTGGGAGGAAAGCCCGAAGTGATTTAGGTCTTATGCGTTTACCACTTTGAAACCCCAGGAGCAAAGGTATGTTGACAAACATAGAAACATAGGTGGGAAGTATTGGATGAGAGGTCGCTGGCATGTGTAACTCTACACAGCGCAGTGCGCTGCCTCACGCCACCAATGTAGACTTGGAAAGAGATGTCTATGTTGAGAAATATGAAAGAATAAAATCGATATTTCGCTCGGGTGAAATAAAGCTTTACGGAGGAACTGCTTTCTGTGTGCTTCAATGACACTATGGTTTTCATATGAAAATCAGTTGCAAAATACATTATAAATAAAACATTTGACTTTTCTTGCCAAATAAAGAGTTTATCTCTTCTCGTCACCTGAGAAATGTTGACATTTTAACTCATAAATATATCAATTTTGGCAGGTCAGATGAGATTAACAGTCACACAAAGCGAGTTATCCCAGATAGTTCACCAATAATGAAGCGGTGAAATTGAAGTAATTAATCATTAATTGGTTAAACTTCCTAACGTTTTTTTAAAATATTTTGTATAAAGACCACAGATTGAGGAGCTGGTCGTGAGACTCTCCAGTACATCACCTGATTGTCTGGTTTGTTCACAGGCCGCCATCGCATGGGAAAAGTACTGCTGTGTGACGTCAGGCAACAAACACCTATTTTTTATGCAAATTATATGAGTGGCGGTTGATACCGGTAGGTGTCAGCACTGATGTCCAGTTATTCATTCATATATGTTTTACAGCTATTTTTACGTCCTATTAAATCTGTTTCGGGAGGAAATCACGACTGGTTATTCCCGGGTGTTGACGTTTTATATTTAAAATAACAAACTCCCCATTAGAATATAATTATTAAGTTCTAATTTCGCCCAGTTGATATTTGAGTCTTATAAACCTTGCCCCAGTGTGTATAAGGCAATGCGTCACCCACGAAAATACATGAATGATCCTTGGATATGCAAAACTCATACCGATTTTACTCTTAGAACCTTTGTGTCATTTTACAGATATACGTTCGTAGGTAAACATGATCATGCAAAACACAGAGTAAAATCCCATTTAGAACAATGTTTTTTTTTGACGAAGGGTAGTGGTAATTCCGATAAACGATAGATATATTGGCGTCCCATATTTAGACGTCATGATGAATGTGTTCGTCGCGACTGTCGCCTCACTCGATTGTATTGAGAATCAGTGCAACAATTATTTTACCAGATGAAGAGGATATTTTTTTAGATTTCGTATATTCCGATTGATTCTGTTGAATGATATTTGCGCAGATGTGATTTGTCATCTTGAAATCTGACTGGTCCCCGTGTTCTTGATAAAATACTATGTATCCCGCCTGTGAGGAAAATAAATTAATCAATGGGTGAATAAATCCCTTATACCCCGCCACTAGCAAGACAGGCTGCACGTGGATTTCTGAGAGGCAGAATATATCCCTTATACCCACACGCTTTTTCCTAGTCAATGAAAATCACGAGACAGGTCGGTTGAAGATCTGTTTTCTATCAATTTAGAATTTGTTCTAATTCGTTTACATATTAAAACATGTCGGTAAGATAAATTCGGATCACTCGGGGTACATAGGGTCTTTATGCGCCCCTCGTTAGGGTTTATACCTCTCCGGCTCGTGTATAAAAAACCGGTTCCAAAAATAAAACGAAATGAAACGATGAAACATATATCCTAGATAGAACTTTGCTTGAAATTACGTTCCTCGTGGCAATCAATGTCAAAACGCCAAAAATCAATTTGGAAAAACACCCACAAAGTACAAGACAACAAAAGAGAAAATTCTAAATTGAATTCTTGATTGTCTGAAGAAAAAGAAAGTGTGACAAGAAAATTATTTTCATAAAATAAACTCCTCAAATGTAATGAAAAACAGTTTTACAGGCAATTAAATGCAACCAATGTCAGTGATGAGAAAAGACCAACCATGGATTGCAGCTTTTGAAATCAGTTGTGGTCTATACCCGGCAAATGTAACCACGAGGAACCATGGGTAGATGATTACAATATTGTACATGACAAGATAAGGTCACCGTTGATGTGTTTCGTTACACCCGATTGCCTAAAAAATAAAATTAAAAAGGGCCTTATGGTATTAGAAACCGGTATTGGAAACGGTTTCCTTGTATCCGAACACCATTACTTAACTATTTAAATTCTCTTTTGGATACAGGATGTTCTTCCTTGGTTGTGCAAAAGTCGAACAATACTTCTCGCAAAGAAACATGATTTGACATTTGACTGATCCCCAACCTCCTTTACAGACCCGTGAAGATTCCGGGGTAGAATAGGTTTTCAGCAACCCATACTTGACGTAAAAGGCGACTATGCTTGTCGTGAAAGGCGACTAACGGGATCGGGTGGTCAGGCTCGCTGACTTGGTTGATACATGTCATCGATCCCAACTGCGTGGATCGATGCCCATGATGTCAATCACTGGATTGTCTGGTCCAGACTCGATTATTTACAGACTGCCGTCATATGGCTGGAATATTGCTGAGTGCGGCGTAAAACAACAAACAAACACCTCCTTTACATGAACGATCTTGAACTTATTGCCAATGGAGAATCCACTCTAAAACCAGATTATCATTGACGAGTCCTTTTCTAATGGATATTGGTATGTCCTTTGGACTTGAAAAATGAAAGATTCTTCATCTGAAAAGTAGAGACCGCCTCCGTGATCTAATGGTAGAGCGTCCGCCCGGAGACCGGAAGGTCCGCGGTTCGATCCCCAGCCGCGTCATACCAAAAGACGTTAAAAGATGGTACTTGTTGTTACCCTGTCTGGCGCTCGGCATTAAGGGGATAAAACAAGGACTGGTCGGCTCGGAGTCAGTATTCTGTGTCTGAGTGGGGTATTCATGTTAAACTGCGGCATGGTATCTCAGTGTGCTAGCACTATAAATCAGCATCAGTCCGGACTAGTAGAAGCAGCCACACACACACATACACGTGCATGCACGTCGCTATATAAGTGAAATAATCTTGGACGCAACGTTAAACCCCATTTCACCTCACCTCATCTGAAAGTGGAAAGGCAGAAGGATCAGTCAGGATATTGGTGTTGTTGATTGGACGAAACAAGAAATCCAGAGAGACAGACTCACACAAAAAACATGTCAGACAATAGATCCCACCACTCTCGCTCTTCCCTTAATCGCTTATATTTAACAATAATAACGGGAGGAAGTGATTTCAGTAAAAATGGTGATAGGACTGTATTGTGCACTTTTGCACACATTTATTTGTCTGATGATCCCCTTGTGAAGCATGTTCAGACACATAATGAAAACAAGGCATTCCACTGTTTTCTTAAACGATCCAAGGATGTGGGAAATAATCTCAATGTCAGTGTTGATTTTGTTGATGGTTCTGTACTGCTGGACGGTTCAGAAATGAGTGTCAACCATGCGGATCTTCATATCAAATCAGCTCAGACTCAGTTTATCAAGGAGAAACTATATGAACGACCACTGCATAGAGTTTATGCACAGTGTGTTGAGAAGAAAAGCAACCCCGCAGAGTCCTTCGCGTGGATGAAGTCGGCTGGCTTGAAAAGGGATACAGAAGGTTTTCTGTTTACTGCTCAGGACAAATCACTTCCCACTCGAAAACGTCAATGTGTGATTTTGCATCAAAATGAAACTATGAAATGTAGATTATGCAATGAATTTAATGAGACTGACCAACACATTGTTAGTTGGCACAAACACAGTATCTTAAGCGACATGATGCAGTGGCATCTTTTATCACCGTCTTCGCCATGCTTGTGGTTTTGACTCAGAGGTTCATCCATATGAAGATGGCATCATGGAAAATGAAAAATTGTGCTTTTTTATAAATCTAATGAAATCATTTACATCATTGACCCTGTCCCTAATTATGTGATTGACAAGATTCAGGAAAAACATGGCAAATATGTGAACCTCTCTGTCACGATGGCATCCCAAGTTCTTGGTGCCTGACATTGGGAGAGTACCCGAGTTTACTGCCAGGAATACATACCGTCTCTCTGACAATCTGGGTAATACAGAAGGCTGAAGTGTTGGGGAGTCTTCACATTCTCCGAAAAGTTCTGGGTGAGTTCGACTCGGCAGCACTTCCTGGGAGAAGTCCCATTCGCTGTCTGGGCTGCGTGTAGAGGGGGCAAGGGTCCAGAGCTGATGATGAGCCAAGCCAGCCTGACTGTGCCAGGATCACACAAACCGTCTTTGTTGCATTTTTTAATTTTAATCTGTAAATAATAATAATAATAATAATAATAATAATAGATATATAATGTGTTACAAGTGATTGTTCATGATGAGAATGTTTCGTATGTGTAATGTTTCAGGTATATAACAATTCGAAGATTTGACGTTGGGCCCAGGTGATCTAATCTTTTGATATTTAACTATTTAATATGTTCAAACATATTTGGTTTTACAACATATTTGTTAACTAGTGACAGACATTCGAGAACACCATGCTGAACTGAGACGCCACTATATATACAGGTATGTGCGCCCCTCTGTGGTGAATTGAAATGCCTTCCCTTGGCCTTTCGTATGTGCACTTCTTACAAAATATTTTTCAGTCATCTACATATTAATTATCCTTTTTGATGGGCCATATATGCGCAAACATGACCCTGAAAAGATATATTGTGTATTAACTCATTTCGTTCTACCAAGAATCTACTACCAAACTAAAAGTGTGCTCAATGCATCGGTTAAAACGTCGGTTAAGGAACTTATATTCATACAAATAAAGTCTGACTATTAGTCCTAGTGTTGATTTATTAAATTCATAATTTCACATAATTTCTTCCAGGCCAAGGTAGCAGAATGCTTATTTATTAATTGTGGACTGACTTCGGGTTGTGACGCCACTAGCGATATTGTTTGTCATTAAAATACTCTCTCATCAATGTAAAAATTCCTATGTTATCAAGCATTGTCTAATTAAAGTGAATTCAAATTTGAGTTAGTCTAAGGGTGAAGACAATGGATCCAATGGTTAGAAAGTATATATTTGATGAGACAATATATTCACTAGTTTGGAAGTTGAGGTATGATCATATATATCAATGGTTCTAAAGTTGATATATGATGAGACAATGGATCCAATTGTAAGTAAGTTGATATATGATGAGACAATGGATCCAATGGTAAGTAAGTTGATATATGATTGTATATCAAACCAATCGCCAGCCATCGGCTCCTACCAACATTATTTTCAATACTTGACGAATCGGACATACTTTATTATTTGCCATGAATTTTGTTTGTTTTGGTTTTGATGCCTATTATAATATAAAAACAAAGCTTAACATCTATTAGACGCATCAAACAAAATTAAACTTATCGAACATCTCAGAGATATAAAGAAGATCCATTTGAAACTTAATTTCACATTTCACTCTTACAGTCGATGATTTCAACAGTAATACAACTCCTTCATGGTGACGAGAACACATGTCAGTTGGACTTTCAATGAATCTAATTGCGTTTGACAAACAGTTTGTCAATAATTGCCCTTAAAGTTACATTTGATACACACAAACACGTTTTTATGTTTTTAAACTTGAGTACTGAATTGTATTCTTTAAAAACATATTAAGAAGGTAAAAATTAAAGGAGTGTGTAGAAAACTAAAAAACGCCTTTATGAACATATAGAAATATTGAACAAACCATCAAATATGATATTTTTCTCATTTACTAAAAGCCAAAATGAAAGGAGAGTATGGTATTTTCTAAAACAGATTCTTAATATCGTCCTACCTGTTTCGGCCACTTAAACGTATTAAAAACATCGTCTGTAATCCGTAGTAACTCATACCATGCACACTTCTCGGTTTTCAATAATCATAACATTGTTTCATTTTGCCAAAAATCTGGTCCATGATTTATGTATTTCATTAGAGCGAGATTTGTTGCAGGTAGCGGTTATGCGCCCGACCCACGGACATATTGCTGCTGGCGGCATATGCTGGCCCCACCCCCGGGCTCGGGTTCCCTCGGAAATGGATTACCCCGTTACTGACCTAGTAATTACAAGCTCGCGGTCCAGACTCAGGGCAAAGTCTCTATCTCAAGACAGAGGAAACACCGTGTAAATTATCTCGCTAATAGTACAATAGAAATACACCATATGTTGGTGAAAACCGCATGTAAACAACTACCACGAGGCAGTTCCGTGTTTCTCCGTCTTAGCTCCACCCCTTCCAAGAGATAGACGGAAAAAATACACGAGTGTGTAGCTACCTGTCAACCGTTCGTTACCAACTTGTCTTATTATACCAACGCGACTGCGCAGACGCACGCGCTGAGACTAATGAACCAATGAGAATCGTTGATATTAACACCTATCTAATACGCGCTTATAACAATTTCAGTCCTATTGGCAGCCAGCATTTGGTAATTGACTAGTGACATGTCTGTTCATTAAAGTAATTACAAGTGAAGTATTTGACTTGTTAAGTCTGCGAATCTTCACGGAAGATCAAAAGGGTTTGCATCAGTCACCACTTGTCAACAGCCATCGTTGTGAAAGGAAGACCAAACCGTTACCATGTTATCATCATTTCTGTCGAATACTTACAATTACCAGCATCCAGACAACTCGCATCTTTTCTTCCCAACTCCGCTCAACGTTCCCCAGTTCTCATACGGTAGACAGTCCATATTTCCCCCTTCGTCGACACCATCTTCATCAACAACACCGACGACACTAACGACGTCATCATCACCAACAGACGCCTGCAGCATGGAGGTGAAGCAAGAAGTTGAGGGAGACTCCATTCCTGTGGCAAACACGTCCTCCGCCACCATAAAGTTCTCCATAGATAATATCCTGGGTCTCAAGTCGGAGGCGGTCAAGAGGGACGGTGGCGGTGGCGACGTTCCACAACAACCCATGTGTGGAGACGAGGACGACAACGACGACAACCAAGGAGCTTTGGATGAAGAGTCTCCTAGATTCCCCTGGCTTCAGTGTACCCGCTACAAGCCACCAAAACTGCCAAGTAAGCCTATTATTCCTTTCTCAGTGATTCATTATCAGGTTCTTAAATTAATCATTCTTTGAACTTTCTTCTTCTTTTTGTGACAGATGCGTGAATATAACACTGTACTGAACCAACACTAATATGGTTTCAGTGATTCATTAACACATGCTCATGACATGGTCTGAATTATACAATCAACTCTGCTTTGTGCAGAGATTTCTTATGATTTCCTATGTGTTTCGTCGCTTCTATTTAGTTGATGTGTGCGAAAATATGTGGGAAATAATATTTTAGAGAAGCCAATCAATGAATTCATTCTGAGATTAAAATAGCATTAATTGCTATCTGTGAACATTCTAGCATCCGTGTTTTCGTTGTTGTAGAGATGGCTCCTTGTTTGGTTCGCACTGGGTTCCCGTCCGGCAATTTGACGTTTTAATTCATGTGTAATCATTTTCAGATCTTCATTTTGACATTTTGCGAACACCTGGTGTCCCCACTGTTTGATAGTGATTTATAGATATAATATAAAAGCCAACGCCAAAGAATAATTAGCCTCGATTACCTGCCGAAACAGATTCCGTGGGGCATAAAAGGCAAAATATTGGTTAAAATTATATGAATGGATCACAGAAAGTCAGTGCTGACACCAGGCGTTCGCGAATAGGGTACCCTTGTTCTGCTCTAATTGCACATGTTCATGATGTGTTTTTTGTTGTTGTATTATGATTATGGAAAGGGTTTTGTCGCTTGCATTTCCAATTCAAGAAATCTTCAGTACATTACTGACAAAGAGGTTTAAAAATCAAATATACTCGGTATATCGATTTTGAATGGATGTATGCTGATCAATGATTTTTGTTCACTCATGGACGTATCAAATATGCTTTACATTTATAAATACAGCGTACGTTTTTTTTGTGGTATTTGAAATATGTTACTGCCAATCGCAGTTCAACGATAGAACAAAACAAATATATAAAAGACGCATACAAAATGCTGACCACTGGGATGTGACATAACATAATATCAATGAACTTAAACAGCGTTCCACAGATATTGATTTGATACATAACCACACACAGCCAAAAACTGATTACACGATGTAGATTGAATAAGCAATGTACGGTGTCACAGTTTAATCAAATATGGTAACGCACCCGAGACAAGGTATTATATATAATCCTGTATTCTCCCTGGACTGAACGCAAAATTAACAACAGCGGTCACATCGCTCACTATTAGACACTTACACAATGTCCTCGTTGGAGAAATCAATGATTTTACAGGAATTGACATGACAAACCATGTCCGCTCTCTGTTCTTGCATATGTGAATTAATCACATACATAAGAGCTTTGATTGTAATTACCTGCTAGGTGTGTGTAGGTGTCACCCCCTGTCTGCAGATGGTGTCTCTGTCAATGAGAGAGGTTAATTATAACATTCGTTTCCTTCAATAGTAATCCATTAGTTAGTACAAGTAGTACATTTCACTTGTAGAAGAGAAAAAAAAGTTTAAAAATTGATTTTAACAGATTCCAATTTTATTGGTTTGATTTGTTTAAATGTATTTGTTTCTCTTTTATTTATTCGATGTTATGTATTGTGAGGTGGAATAAATTGACTTTATGTAGTATTTTGGGAATATATGTTTAGATTTGTTCACCTTAACGTCGTGCTCTATCAATGAAATAAACCAAATTAATTTCGCATAAGCATGAACGTACAGACATGCTGGTGGAAAGAACTTTGGATTTATTTTGTTTTAATTCTTATTTTCGGAAAACAAATACACTGTTTTCTGATCTATACAGTCCTTTAAATGGCCCTAATATATTTCCTAGATGCTTTAGCTCCTTTGGTTCATGAGACTTGCTATCAAATTATGAACATTTCAAGTAATGATGATCGGTTTATAGTAATCTGTTTCTTTTTTATTGTGATCTATTTGGATTTGCTTTTACGGCAAAAACTGGTAATTTAGATTATTCACGAGTTAATGAAATTATATCGTCTTCGACGATTAGACACCGGGAAAAAATAGTTTTAGGAGTAGGAACAACAGAAAATGAGAAAGTATTACTATCGCTAGAGGCAAGTTCTGATTATTGTGCTTTGTTCATTCCATACAGTGGGCCATTGTAAATACTGCTATTAGTATCAAAGATTAAATGAAAATTGAAAAAGTAAGTTTGATTAGACATTATTAATATTATACCTGTTACACAGATTTTAATCATAATAATAAAACACACAATTCTTAATTATAGAGTATTTGAAAAATAATCATTTTTCTATGAATCACATAAAAACCCTTTATAAAAATCAATTTATCGTTATTGTGTATTATCCATACTAATTTATATATTTTTAATTTACCATTAAATTAAACAAGTAATCTTGATGACATTTTTACTTTTTAGTACCGTTTCTTTATTTCCAGACATGCCATGCATTTGACAGTCGGACAAATTCTAGCGTTTTCAGGCTTGGTGTTAATATTTTTAAACGGTCATACGATTAAGAATATGACCTTATTTACATAAACATTTTCACGTCATCTTCGGTATTAATTTAACATAATTCATAAAATGCTTATTTTTTTCCAATGTCCTATTAATACTAATTGGAAGTGATCTGAAAAAACCCCACTTGAATAGTTACCGCTTCCTTTCTTTATTTTATGTTTCTGAATGAGTAGCGATTATTATTCGGATGTTGTTAATGTTAACTCAAATGATCCTTTCGACAATATTTCGTTTAGGTTACCATGTCCATCCGTTTCTTAAGCTTCTTGTATCGTCACTACAACTGTACAGTGATTCGTGTGTGCACTTGAATTTGTCACTTGTATTTTGTTTGCTCGTTTTCGTGTGACTGACACACAAAAGTGAACAGCCCTAAGTGGTTAAGGTTTCAATTATACACGGTATGTTATGTTAGAGTTGTGGTCAAAACTATTTCTTTATTAATGTAAGGTTAATTTTAAACTGCCTTGTGAAGAAGAAAATTACATAACAGTAACTATAAACCAAAAGTGTCTCTCATAAAGTGACAAAATGACTAGCGAGCATTAGGTGTACAATTCTTCAAAGGTTTAGCATCGCAGTTATCTAGCCTTATTTCATGTTGGTTTCGTCATCCGGTTTCCACATTACAAAATTTCAAGTGCGTTCATCAACTAGATTTATAGGTACATTTAATATCAGTTTCATATGTTAGCGCAGCACAGCCAGCCATCAGTAATAGTCGTACGTTATAATTCAACAGAACGTATGGTAGACTATGCGCGTCCTCGGTGAGATTAATGATTTCTCATTATTGTGTTTCTTCTTCCTCTACGAACTAAAATAAATATGTATAGCGTAAAGGGTTTGGGTGATCCTGGCACAGTCATGTTGGATAGGCTCATTATTAGCTCAGGGCCCTTGCTCACTGTACACAGAAAGCGAATGGGACTTCTCCAAAGAAGCGCTGTCTAGTCAATCCCACCAAGAACCTTTCGGAGAATGTGTAGGCTTCCCATTCCCAACGCCTAATACCTTCTGCATTACCCTGCTTGAAGGGCCGTGTTCCTGACAACAAACCCGGGTTCTTTCCAAATGTCAGTCAACAAATTGGGAGGTACCAAACCAAAGGCATCGAGAACAATGGTGAGTCGGACAACTTGGAATGCAAGCGTGACATTTCTCATTTCGTATTTGCCATGTTTTTTCCTGAATCTTGTCAATCACATTTGTGTCAAAAGGGACAGAGAATGCAATGATATGAATTATTTCTTTGGATTTATCAAAAAGGACACGGTCAGGTTTGTTGGCCTGGATATGTCTGAGGTTGTATAAGGGCCTATTCCTCAGAGTTTATAAATTTTCGTTATTATCATGACGCCCTCTATATATTCTCTCTCATACCATGGATGTACCTCTGTGTCAAAACCACAAGCAAGGCGAAGACCACTCCATCATGTCGCTTAAGATATGTTGTTATTATTATGTAGAGATTAAAATAAAAAATGCAGCAAAGAGGGTTTGAGTGATCCTGGCACAGTCAGGCTGGTTAGGCTCATCATCAGTTTTGGACCCTTGCCCCCTCTACACGCAGCCCAGACAGCGAATGGGACTTCACCCAGGAAGTGCTGCCGAGTCGAACTCATCCAGAATTATTATTATTATTATTATTATTATTATTATTATTATTATTATTATTATTATTATTATTTCTATTTCGTCTTCTTATACGGGTGAAGGGAAGCTAACATGTTTCTAAATTTTCGCTTTTCCTTTGTTCTTAGTGCAGTTCGTCTGTAACATTCAATACATGTAATATATTATACAGTTTTATAGCATTATCGATCATATCAGTACTGTACTGTACTGACATCGTGGCAGTGGGTCGCTTGAAGCGATCGCTCGTCATATCCGGGTTCGATGTCCCACATGGCGACAATGTATCAAGCCATGATATTGATGGGATATTGCTAAAAGCGGCGTAAAACCATTCTCCCTCACGGAAAGGAACAATGAAGAGGAAGATGGAGAGACAACTGAAAAAAAACTCCCACACCAACACGTTCCATCATAGCCATACAAATACAAGCCTGTTATGTTATCTGTTAGTATTTATAAACTTATTATATAATGTCAATACAGGAGAATAACCAGTCTAGAGTACCTGCCGAAGCAGATTAAAAATTGGCGCAAAGGTCAAAATGGCTGTGTAAATGATTAAATGGGCCACTGAATACCAGTGATGACACCAGAAAGTAATTAGCTCTAGGAATTAGATGGAATCAGATGTCTGAACTTTCTACAATATTTTTTGGGCATGATTTGCTGTTACTTTCATCGCTATCTGCATGATTGCCATTTAACAAGGAACTTTGTTTAGTAATTCAATATGTTTGATCATTTCGTGAGGCCTAGTGTTGCAGTTTGTTTCTCTTCAACCCAATACTACTGAGAGCTGTTGCAATGACATATAAAGGTTTGAACGTGCACCTTTTTTAATTTCTATAGTTAACAACGAGCCTACACTCTGTCGGATATAGGAGCCATGTTAAACCACTGATGTATATATATTAAAATGTGCCCATTGCTTGAGAGAGATATGAGGTAATGGCCTGTGTGTCTTCGTTTTCAAATCATTAAAGTATTGTGTTCACGTTTAATTCTGGACGTGTCAGATAATCCGCTCGTACGTATGTCACGTACATCGTTAGGGTTATCAGAAGAGTGCGATAGCATTCAGGGAGGCCGGAATACTGGAATCGATTTAAACTTATTCCAAAGGTTACAGTGACACCGAATGACTCTTGTATCATTCAACAGGAAGACATATACGCGCGCTTATATTTGAAAAAGGCATATTTATAGTAAAATTAAAAAAACCTTGTATCACTCATTTTCTTATTAAAGGGAGTTAGACACGTCCAGAGCCAGGGTAAGAATTCCTGCTCCTCTTAGTGTACCCCCCCTCCCCCACCCCTCCGTATCCTAACAAGGACCGGCTCCACCCTGTCCTGAGGCGACATTTCACATCAAATTCTCTTTAATTTCGCGGCTGCGCTAGCTTTAATGACAGGTGCTAGCTCCAAAGACGTGTGATGAGCTCCTCGCTAATACATAGCTATACACACGTGTTGATCACTGCTACTTTGACCAGGTAATGAAATAGTGGCGCGTTTCCGTCAATTAATTTAGAGAGGTGATGAGAGGATACAAGATAGTGCGTTGATCCTGTAAAGACCCCATGCATGGAGCTGGAGACTGATCTCAGCTGATACCATCTTGCACTGATCCCCAGTTCCTGTGTTGGGCTGCAGCAAGGGAAAAACTTACTGCCTGCCCTCATCGGGTGGATCTCTTTAGTGAAAGCCACTTGTTTAACTCGTATCAACCATGGACTGGGATATAAATATAATGCCACATAGAGGTATATGTATATTACATTGAGTGAAATTTGTGGAAATGAATTATTTTCTACCTTATTTAGTGAAAATGAATTCAGTTCTAAATTATCCAGTAAAATGAATCACTATCTACAATATCCGGTGAAGAGCAATTATTATTTAATTGACATAGTTATTTTAACGTTTAAAAATTATTTAACATCAATAAACTGCACTCAGCATTGTACTAAATTATTGTATTTGTTGAAAACGTCATATACAAAAGTATTAAAACTTTTATTACCAAATCTATGAATCGCAATTAAATATTTTAAAAAACCCCATAAAGTACATCAAAATCATATTGAGGATAATAAAATATTATTATAAAAGCAATATCTTAAATACAACCCCACTCTGAACTCTCTTATCGTGGTCATTTGTTAAATCTGTCCTCGTTTGATTCCAATTCTGTTTCTACAACTAATATTACCTGAATCCTCGCAAAGACATTTCAAAATAAACAAGTAAAAAATAGCAAATATCTGTGAGGAAATGTAATTATCTACGGAACATTGGTTCGATGTCTTTCATTACCTTAATGAAACTGACTACTGTTTGAAATAGATTTATTGACATCTGAATATCTCCATTAATTAGATTTTTCTGCAGTTATCACTGAGTGTATAGACGAACAGTACACCGCAATATAGTGCGCTGTCTCTACATAGACTAGAATGAGTGCGTTCAGTTGTGGGAATAATGGGGGACCCTAATCAGTCCGGGTTTTCTATTTCAATTCGCTTTCTCTTTGAAAATGATTTCATTAGCTTCTGATTTGATTGTATTTGGTCATTTTCCATAGGAAACGATTAATTAGAATGGGACAAGGTTGTTTATTGCTACTATATTTTATTGGCGACTTATTTCAACGAGGGAGCGAAGTAGCCGATACTGTTAGTCTTAACGGTAGGTTAAACTATTGCCATCATACGAGTGAGTTTTGACCAATCGCATCAGACTAGTCATCGACATTTCAAAAGAAGATCTCCAATTCTCCCTTACATCATATCGTCCTTGCGATCAGGTGTATGTTCCAACAACTCAAAAGGACGTTAAGGAATATTATACCAATGACTTTGTGTAATGAAAAGTTAAAGGGGCAGAATAAAATTGCTATCAGGCAAGTGGAGCTTAATATTGCTCAGCGATGCTTGTGATCGCATTAGCCTCTGTTAGCTCAGGCGTTTGTAGGATCGTCATGTTGACGCGAAATAAAGCGCAACCTATGACATTAAAGTAAATGCCCACGATGAAACCTCTTGTAGAAGTAAGTAATCTTATTATTAAATCATTTTTATTTTGGATATTATTTCAGCGATTATAGAAACTAGTGTGGCACTGAAAGGTGATACAGTATTAGACAAATCATTTATCGCCGCTAATGAATAAATCCGTTATCACATTGATATTTTCCTTTGTTGTAATGTTATATGTTTTAATATATATTTTTTATACAGTTTGCAAATTTCACATGCGTAAATTCATGTACTAGCAAAAAAGTGATCGCGTTTGTTCTATTCATATAAATTGTAATATCTTTTGGTTTTATAAGAACTGTATTTTATATCTTAGTATTTACTTCAATGTCCCTGTCTTAGCATGTAATGTGGTGTGAGAAATTTGCCCTGAAGTCTTGAAACAGTTTCTATAAAATGTGTATGATATTAAAAGTAACCTAAAAATATTGTGTTTTTTTATATCGATAACGCCTTTATGTTACAAATAAAGGACACAGTATAATCAGAGGCATTTTCATCCATCAAGAAATTAGCAAAACTTCTAAAAATCGTTATACAATAATTATACCATTTTCAAATATAATGGCAGTAAAAGTTAAGGCTAACGTGTTTCAGAACTGATTAAAGTAATTTTCGGCGTTTTCTGATTGTATCACGGTTATTTTGTTGGAACTAGGCAAAAATAATAAAAACACATCGTTCGAAAAATACCAAAATTAACCATGCTTATGTACATGCGGTTGAGGATGTCATAAATCATATCAGCATGTCCCAAAATAGTCATAACACTATTTATCATCCCAAACTGGTTCTCACAGGAGATATCGCTTGGGTGATATCAAGTGTTGATATATTTGATATCAAAAGGACACAAGGGTGAGATTTTATTTATCATTCAGAATCATTCTTCCAACTTTTTCAGTTTGTAGACAAAGGACATCAAGCGATATCTACACTGTAGATATCGCTGCAATGAAATTGCAACACAATGCTTTGCAGACCATTGTGACGTCATTGTTACATGACGTCACAATCAAATGACATCACTAATGGTTCTGCTACTGAAGCTGTTAGTACTTTTTACACTTAAGATTCTGCTTATTACTGTCTACAAGCTGAAAAAGTTGGACGAATGATTCCGAATGATAAATAAAATTTCACCCTTGTGTCTTTTGATATCAAATATATCAACACTTGTTGATAAAAGTGGAAAAACTCAGAGGGGATATTGAAGTAAATACTAAGATATAAAATAATAATAATATATAATCATTAATATATAGTATGTAATTATAAATAATAATTATTAATAACATATAATTATTACTTTTATCAACTTTTGTTGATATATTTGATATCAAAAGACACTCCGGTGAGATTCTCTTTTTCCAATAACTTAAATATTTGACATGTGGGCGAAAAGGGGCTTTTTGATGTATCCTCAATGCTTTGCTTATCACTGAAACACAAAAGGCCACGACGAATATACACTCACCGTTGAATGAGTGAGTGAGTGAGTGAGTGAGTGAGCGACTGCTGAAGGGCAATTGAAGAAACGAGTCACGAGTACTGACAGGAGAAGTGATTAATGACAACGTCCAATGATATTCTTCATAGAGCTGTGTCATATATGTTTCATATCCAATAACCCAGCGGCTACAGAGATACACAATTCAATACTTTTAACGAAAGTTAATTAATCAGATGATCGTGTTGAAACGTAATCCTATGTCACGTATATCATATATGCAGTTAGCTTTGTCACGTGTATCCTATAGGCAGTTAGCTATGTCAAGTATATCATGTAGATGGTTAAGTATATGAAGTATATCGTATAGATGGTAAGCTGTATCACGTATAGCATATAGGTACATAGCTATATCATGTATATCATATATATAGTTAGCTATGTCACGTATATCATATAGATAGTTGGCCATATGTATACCATATAGATAGTTAGCTATGTCATGTTTATCATATAGATGGTTAGCTATATCACGTATATCATATAGATGGTTAACTATAGCATGTACATCATAGATATAGTTAGCTATATCACGTATATCATATAGATGGTTAGCTATATCATGTACATCATAGATATAGTTAGCTATGTCACGTAAATCATATAGATAGTCAGCTATATCACGCATATCATATATATAAATAGTCAGCTATATCACGCATACCATAAAGATAGTTAGCTATGTCATGTATATCATGTAGATAGTTTTCTATGTCATGTATATCATATAAATGGTTAGCTATATCATGTATATCATATAGATAGTAAGCTATGTCACGAATATCATATAGATAGTGACCTATATCACGTATATCATATAGATGGTAAGCTATATCACGTATATCATATAGATAGTCAGCTATGTCTCGTTATCATATAGATGGTAAGCTATATCACGCATGTCATGTACATATAGGTAGTTAGCATATGACTACGTCACATGTGACTGTATAACAGCATTGATATTTGGCTAAAGCTGTCATTAAGCTCCATTCCTGTTTATAAAGGCGAAGCATATTCATTAGAAATCTCTGCTAAAAGCAGTGTCCAGTGCAGGCTTTCGATTAAATCATCAACACGTGTCTATGAATCACTATCAAACAGTTATAATACTAGGTGTCCATGCTAACCGTAAAAGGCGACTTTGCTTGTCTTAAAGGCGACTAACGGGATTGGGTGGTCAGACTCGCTGACTTGGTTGATGCATGTCATCGATCCCAATTGCGTGGATCGATGCTCATGATGTCAATCACTGGATTGTCTGGTCCAGACTCGATTATTTACAGACCGCCGTCATATAGCTGGAATATTGCTGAGTGCGGCGTTAAACAACAAACTAACCAACCAACAACTAGGTGTCCGTGATAAGGTGAGTTTATCCTGCCCTCCCGGAGGCACCCGTCACAAACACATGCAAAGGAAAGGTTTTTATCACCTTAAAAAACACGGGAACATATGTTTCAAATCAAAACAGGGAACTGCATCACACGAATGTTTGGGCACTGATGCGTCAAATTTGTAAATGTCCTCCACATATCTACGTTTGGAAACTTTAATAAGGTCTTGAGTACTGAAGAAGCAAGTTTTGAGCACGAGTCGTATGACGCTTTCTGAAAACAGAGCGTGCTCGATTGTACCTCAAAGGTTGTGACATGCAGACACCAAGCACTGGAGCAGCTGGAGAACTGCTTGACATAAATGGAATGTTGACTATCGGAAAATTGACTATTAATGCCTTTTCATATAGTCTTGTAGGGAGTCTTTTGTCATCCTGAATCTTCTGCATAGATCTAAATGTGAAACGGATGAGGTGGTTTATTTTATTTCTTTCGCCCCGATTAGGTTTCTAGGTTTGTCAGCACCATACCCGTGCTCGTGGGTTTCACCGAAGTGGTAAACGTCTGAGACCTGCATCACTCCGGGCTTTCCTTCCACATTAAGCTGACTCGCCGTGATGTAACTGGAATACTGTTAAAGGGGCGTTAAACCCAACTCACTCACTCACTCTTTTATTTCTGGTTCAGGTAGATCAATCCGTGGAAGGAAGCAGTACACTGTGGCGAATTAGGGGACTCGTATGTCCATTAACCGCCATGATGTCTAATTTATTTTTGTCAGTGTGATTTGTGAAGGTTGTTGAGTTGAAAATTTGATGATAGTCTCGTCTGCCTTATAAACTATCAAACTTGACGAACATATCAGAGAAGAATTGTCACGTACGGACATTCAATGTTAATCGTCCTTCTCAAGTATACTTCTTTGATGGTTAATTTATATGATGAATGAGTTAATGATAATTACAACTTAAGTTACCTGTCATTAACACAACAGGGGATATCCAGTTTGACATTTTCTATTCATACAGTCAAAGCAGTGTCCTTTATGGCCATGTGGAACCAGTAGACGAAGTGTCGTGTTATAACCTAGCTGTCTGGGCGTACTGTAGCACACACAGCATTCACCTCGTCCACACTATGTAGCTATCCCACTATCCCGGGTCAACCTGTTCCCAACAATATATTGGTCCTCACTCTATCCCGGTAAACCCGTTCCCACAATGTAGTGGTCCTCACGCTATCCCGGGTCAACCTGTTCCCACAATGTAGTGGTCCTCACGCTATCCTGGGTAAACCCGTTCCCACAATGTAGTGGTCCTCACGCTATCCCGGGTGAACCTGTTCCCTCAATGCAGTGGTCCTCAGCTATCCTGGGTCCCCTAGTTCCCCACAATGTAGTGGCCCTTACGCTATCCTGGGGCCCCTAGTACCCCACATGGTACTGGTCCTCAGCTGTCCTGGGTCCCCTAGTTCCCCACATGGTACTGGTCCTGCGCTATCCTGGGTCCCCTAGTTCCCCACATGGTACTGGTCATCCGCTATCCTGGGTCCCCTAGTTCCCCACAATGTAGTGGCCCTTACGCTATCCTGGGGCCCCTAGTACCCCACATGGTACTGGTCCTCAGCTGTCCTGGGTCCCCTAGTTCCCCACATGGTACTGGTCCTGCGCTATCCTGGGTCCCCTAGTTCCCCACATGGTACTGGTCCTCCGCTATCCTGGGTCCCCTAGTTCCCCACATGGTACTGGTCCTCCGCTATCCTGGGTCCCCTAGTACCCCACATGGTACTGGTCCTTCGCTTTCCTGGGTCCCCTAGTTCCCCACATGGTACTGGTTCTGCGCTATCCTGGGTCCCCTAGTTCCCCACATGGTACTGGTCCTCCGCTATCCTGGGTTCCCTAGTTCCCCACATGGTACTGGTCTTCCGCTATCCTGGGTCCTCTAGTTCCCCACATGGTACTGGTCCTCCGCTATCCTGGGTCCCCTAGTACCCCACATGGTACTGGTCCTCCGCTATCCTGGGTCCCCTAGTTCCCCACATGGTACTGGTCCTCCGCTATCCTGGGTCCCCTAGTTAGGATAGGATAAGTTTTATTCCATACTGAAAGGCCTCAGGCCCGTAGTACAATTCTGTTTTCGGGAGTGGTTACAGATCCGTTTAACAGGTCATATTCTAATTAACATAGCATGATAAATGAACATTGATAGATTTTTTAGAGTATCTTTATCAGTTGTTGACATGATCGTTGTAAATCTTTGAATAGTGGGATGTACATAACCAGGCAGATCAATATATTTTCTTCTAAGGTAGTCGTATTTTGGACAAACTAACAGAAAATGAAACTCATCTTCAATCACATTTAAATCACATTGCTCACATATTCTCAATTATCTGTCTATGTTTCTATGCCTGCCTACTTCGATCCTAAGTCTATGAGAGCTGCATCTAAATTGTGCTAAACTTATTCTAAACCTTGTAAAGTTGATGTCAAACAAATAGTATTCTGGGGAAATTGTTGTCTTGAAAAGCTTGTAATAATTGCATTTTTCTGAACTTAAAACATGCGATGCCCATTTTTGCAAGTATATATCCTTAAGTCTTTGGCGTAAAGATACTAAAAATGAATCTGGATTGTTTGGTACACATTGATTACGCCAAACATAACCATTGCCGCAATCATTTAATAACGACTTTACATCATATACCCAATTGCGGCTTCCATGTTTTTCATACAATAACATCATATTGTAACATTTTCTAGGTAATCTATCAATAGGCATTTTAAGAATCTTGAACCAATACTTGAGAATTCTAATATGTTGAAATATGTAAAGTGGTACACGTCCACATTCACCATATACCATAACACTCGATGTAGAGTTTTTTACGCCAAGGAATCGTTTACAAGCATATAGATGGACCAGTTCAATAGTTCTGTATTCTGTATGCCCCCAGACCTCTGCTCCATATAAAAGAATTGGAGTAATTTTTGTATCAAATATTTTAAAAAAGGTTTGATATGAGAGATCAGTGAAGTTTTTCAAACTATGTAAGATGCCCATTAGTATCTTTTTTGCCTGCATTGCTGCATTACTGGTGTGGTAATTCCACGTTAATCTGCCTGTGAAGGTTACTCCCAGATATTTATAAGAAGTGACAATTTTTAACGGTTGTGGGTTGAAGAACCATTTTTCCCTACTTGATAGTTTATTTCCCTTTTTGAAAACTAACACTTTCGTTTTCTCAGTGTTCACTTGGAGTTTACAATTAGAACAGTACAGCTCCAGTTGATCTATCAAATTCTGTAAACCTTTTATCGTACTAGAGGCCCTTACGCTATCCTGGGTCCCCTAGTTCCCCACATGGTACTGGTCCTCCGCTATCCTGGGTACCCTAGTTCCCCACATGGTACTGGCCCTTACGCTATCCTGGGGCCCCTAGTTCCCCACATGGTACTGGTCCTCCGCTATCCTGGGTACCCTAGTTCCCCACATGGTACTGGCCCTTACGCTATCCTGGAGCCCCTAGTTCCCCACATGGTACTGGTCCTCCGCTATCCTGGGTCCCCTAGTTCCCCACATGGTACTGGTCCTCCGCTATCCTGGGTCCCCTAGTACCCCACATGGTACTGGTCCTCCGCTATCCTGGGTCCCCTAGTACCCCACATGGTACTGGTCCTCCGCTATCCTGGGTCCCATGATAACCCACAAAGTACTGGTCCTAACGCTAATTGCAATAGATTCATACAATTTCACAGCCTTTAAGACTGTTGCATATAGTATATTCCTCTTATGAAGCTCTTCGTATTGCTGGCACATGAAAAGTACAAAATATGCAATTCAAAAATATTTTGAGGTACAATCGAGCGTGATCATTATACGAAAGTTTTTAAGAACGTCTAGATATATTCATAAAGATTCAGAGTGACAATAAACTCTCCACAAGGCTATGTGAGAAGAGGGATGATAAATCAAAGTTTTCCTTATGTCGAGCAATTTTCAGCAGGTCCAGCCTTTGGTGTCTTCTTTTCACAACATCTGAGGTAGAATCGAGCATCCCCTTTCTTCGAAGGTTTCAAAGAGCTTCATACGCCTCTTGCTGAAACGATGTATGGTAAAGGGTTACAATATTCAAGTCCTTAGTAAAATTTAATATATCTATGGTACACATGTGTGGGACTTTTTCCAAATATGACGCATCAGTGACAAAACGGATACCCGATGCAATTCCATATTTTGACTTGTACCATTCCTCAAAATGGCAGTGATGACGTCATGTTCTGCACTGCCGGAAATGGTCGTCATTTGTGAAGGTCAGGGACGTTGGTAATAGAAATAGCAGCATCAAAGTCGGAGAACTAGTTCTTTTTCCAATTCGTCTCTATTACAGGAGTAAAGTAGAGGGTTTGTCGTAAAGTGTTGGTATACTTGGCTTGAAGACTGGTAGGACAGGACATTCTCACCCGTTTCACGAACACCTGGTGGCATCATTGTAACTTTATGGTCATTTCTGAGTGTAGGTGTCTATGAATGTGTTTGAACCAGACTATGTTTGAACTATTAATCTTAACGACACAGGGGAGGTTGGGTTACCTGGTGGTTAAAGCGTCTGTTCTTCACACCGAAGACCCTGGTTCGACTCCCCACATTGAGTGAAGCCGGACTGGTCCCCCACCGTTGTGACATGTGGAATATTGGTAAATGCTGCGTAAAACTCACTTACACACTTGATGATAGAGAAACGAATGTGAACACACTTTAACGTTTTAACTGACCATTTTAGTGAACTTTAATAAATTTCAATATAATTCCAATTCTAGGACTAAAGAAGAAGGACGGCGTAAAAAGGAGAAAGCTCGGCCGCAACCCACGTGTTCCCTTCACTCAGCACCAGGTTGCGGTGTTAGAAGAGAAGTTCCGCCGAACTCACTACCTCAGCAGTATGGATGTTGCCGAACTGTCGACAGCTCTCAACCTATCGGACAACAGGGTAAGTGTCAAATTTTGCCGAACCATTAGATACAAAGTCCACCAAGGCAATCTTATTAAAATCAGACCTCAGTTCTCGCTACCGCTAAACAAAGATCTGAGGACATCACATTAGGGGTCACGTTAGAACGACCTTTCATCCGACCAATCAGAGCATCGCTTACCAGATTATGAAAGTGACAGCCGGAATGTGATTTCTAACCATGCAACCTCGAAAACTTTAACTCCGAACGATAGTTACGGGTTTAACGACTGAATCCATACAATCTAGACCATCTATTAGCCATTCCAGAATGTTCTTTTGTTCAGGTTTCAAATTTATAATCGAGAATTTGTCAAAATATATTTCGAAGCGTAGTCGCCAATTTCAAATTAGTGCCGAAAAGCACGAGAAAGCTGCCTTCTGATTGGTCATTCCATTGGTCGGTCAAAGTTGGCCGAAGGTCGGTCTGACGTGACCCGTAATGGGATGTCCTCAGATCTTTGTTTAGCGGAAGCGAGAACTAGGATCTGATTTCAATGAGATTGCCACCAAGGTGAACGAACACTTCTCTGCATATTTGCACATATGTTGCAGCGAGTGTCCTGATAATATTGACTTTGGTCAGCTATACCAGCAAGATGAATTGACGTTTTTCATCGGTAGATGTTGTTGTTTCGAGACAATGGATCTAGCGTTTATTCAAAGGGGTTGGGAGGAGGGTATGGGGTGATATGGAAAGAATCTTCTGAGGCAAACAGTTTGAGTGGTTGAGTTTGTTTTAACGCTGTTTTGAACAGTATTTAAATCACAAAACAGCGTGTCAGCTTGAAGTGGGAGGAAAGCTCGAAGTGAAACAGGTCGCAAACGTTTACCACTTTGGTGAAACGTATATGTTTCTGGCCTAATCAAGGCGAAACTTGGAATCTAAACACGATCACAAGATCCTGACACGTCACAGGGACGCAACTCTACAAGAGGATTAACGACAACTGGGTCCCCCCGTGTCCCCCGGATAGTTTGCATGCCTGGTTGGTTCCCCGTCGTTATGACGTCACAAGTCTCCGATCGGTCCAACATGAAGTGTGTGTGTGTGCGTACGTGAGTGCGCGTGCGTGTGCGTCCGTGTGTGTGTGTGTTGGGGTAGGGGTAGGGGTAGGGGTAGGGGTAGGGGAGCAAATGTCCCTAGTGTATCTCCATAAATGGTTCCCTAAATTCATAATTCTGTCTCTGGCGCTGCTCCCGTCATCTAGATTACCAATGACCTATTTATGGCATTTATTTTCACGTAACTTACATTACTGTACACTTGGTCAAGTTTGACGTACATCGAAAAACAACTGTAATAACGCTTCACTAAAGATGCGTAGTATATGTACAATTTATGTCGAGTGTCAAATACAATGTAAATAACTTTATGAGAAAGTTTGGAACTTTCTAATGAAATATGATACGTCGTATTTCTTGGGGCTCTGCGTCTATTATGAAGCCTTCTATTATCCTGCCACATATTAATTTATACATCTAATAACATTTTACCTCGAAGGTATCTCTGAACAAACTGCTGACATTTTAAAAATAATAAATTTTCGACAAATTGATGAGCTGTCAAACGTAACTGTTTTTCACTTGGGTATTAATGTTTAATCTAGTTGACAATATTGCTTCTCCGCTTGTCGGCTATTGTGTGTATTTCTTGCCGTCATTGCTATCAGATGAAGAGCACGGTAATATGACAATATACATGATTTGAGAATTCATTTAGTGCACTGATTAAAGGAAACTCGATCCAACTACTAGAAAGGCATATCGCCGCCATCAAAGATTAGAAGAAAAGAAATCAAGGCAATATGATGAATTAACTTGACCAAACTACTCTGCGTTATAACTTTTCATAAGCACTTATCACAAACTAATTGTCTACTCTCTGAATCGCTGAAAGGTTATGTGTAATTCTCTTGCCAGACATTTCGCTTGCCATGTTTTAAAGAAAGAACCTGCCGCCATGGGCAGAAATTCTCCAAGGTTGAAAGGGGATAATCCTTAATACGAGCTTTAACATACTGAGCGTTCCCTGACAAATTCTGAATGTTTTGTAAACTCAACTGCCAGGCAAAAAAAAGTATGCCAGTGAAATTTGAATTTAAGCAAATATTACGAACGTTATCAAAACGTTCCTGAATAAAAACATTCATTTAAACACTGCAAACACAAGGTCCATATCACAACTGTGATACCCGAACCAACGACATCACCATCGAATAACTATTTCTTGTTTGTTTCATTTTTAGCCACCATCAAACCTGGTTGTATACTATCCCTTGTCCGGCGGATAAAACACATAATAAAACCCGTATTCAAGTTACTATAGAAACCCAGCTACCACTGTAAATTTAAGTCCGTTTGCTGCAAAATCGTATTGATGATATGCAAAATATACATCCGAAAGCAACAGTTCGTCTTAAATGGCATAAAAGTTATTTATTTGTTTGTACCAACTCGCCAACATAATTTCAGACATTGTTGTAATGTAGAGAAAACGTTGTTGAGCCAACTTTCATGTATTTGTTCGTGTTTCAATGCCTGGTGTTACAAAGGGCATCGCGGAACACAGGGATGATTTCAAAATTCTATTCTAAAATATTTTATTGTCACTGTCACTGTTGCTGCCAGTTGAAATATTAATTTGACTGACAATTGCATGATCTAAACCATCTCTTTTACAGTATGAAGCTTATTATTCGCTCTCCACTTTGTCAATCCCTCCGACTTGCAAATAATCACAAACGTGAAATAGCAAGGTTCTTGAGATCAACTGTCAATTTCATCATGTATCGTATTGCAATGATATATTGAGCTCGTTCTGTTTATTTTATTGTTTGCCTTTGAAATTAGCTGAATAGCAATACCAGGAGCATCCCTTACATTGCTTTTGGAATGTTTTACAGATTCTCATTGTATATTCCATTTAATAGCTCTTACAGAAATATACGCTTCTGATTTAGATTTTTCCTTTGAGATGTTTTTATTACAGAAATGACCGTAGTAGGTGGGCCTAACACGTGTAAATTTCACGTGCAAATGTAGGGCTATTCAGTTTACAGTGTTCGACGCCCTTTTAACAACATGCATTGATACCCTTCATGACTGAAATTGTGGTGACGAGTTGGTACGGACAAATAAAGAACTTTCAAGCCATTTAAGACGAATTGTTGCTTTCGAATTTATATCTATTTAGCATTTCATCGGTACGATTTTTCATCCAAAGGACTATAGTTGAGAATTCTAATGAAAGGTTTTTGTCGCTTTTATTAATACGACATGGATAGCGTTCCTCCTAGAAAAAAATATAACAAAAGTAAATAACAATATAATAAATGACATTTACTTGACGTATTCGTTCTGTGAGTATGTACTATATTTACGTCTTAAATTAAACAAGGATAATGCGTGTCGTGGAAGCAGCTGTTCCCTATACACTCTATAGTACTATGTAGCGATAAACAACTTGAGTTTGTGTCGGGGGCTTATCGTTGATGGCGTACGGCTTCCTGGACATGTGTCTGTGTTTAGAGCACTTGAGAAAGACGCTGTTGGGAGTTTAACCGAGCGACGTCCACCCTCACGACGACAGGGGCGTGGTCAGAAAAGTATAGATTGCTTTCCAGTGGGCGTGGCGGTCAAGCCAGATTGTCGTCTTCTCGTTGTCTAAACTAAAGAGACATGCCCCGGGTGGATCGTTGACGTTTATCGGTCGGTAATGACTGGTTTGTGGCCGGAGCTGACAAATGTAATCTTTCTGATTGATGACAGAGCTGACTTCTGCTACTGCCTCATCAAAACAGAGTTACCGCTTCACTTTGATACGCCGTTAAATGAAAATACTGAACTTATGTTCACTTAGTTTCAAGACGTTGTTTTAGAGTGCAATGTTTCACAATACATTTTATTCATTTTCTGACATTTATATAGGACTACGATTCAAATCAGGATCTGAAAATGGAACTATCGCCTTGGGTTTCTGAGGCTGAATATGTTTTCAGCCCATGTTTTCTCACTGAAAGGATAGACCAATCTTTTGGGAATATTATTTTCACATCCAGTATTAGATTTAGTAAAATTGATGACATCCTCAACGTTAAATGGTCAGCTCTTTAAAATCCTGACCAAGGGGGATTGTGGAGAAGATACTGTTAACTTCACAATGACTGTGTGCGGATGTCTAACTCTGATAGGGTCAAATATGGTATGCATACTTGAATAATGTCTTAAACTGTGACCACCTCCTCCTTTTCGTGTAATAAAAATCAACCCTTCCCTTACCATTTAAATACAATATGCCAGAGAAACATTGAATTATGTTTATGCAACCGTGAGGAATAAATCAATGCGGCTAGTATATGTTGGTGTGATGTCAAGATTTAAGGGCTTTATTTCAGATACAAATTACAATGATTTAACTTTCAAATATTAGGAGTGAGCACATATCCCTCGTTCGCAAAACATGAGATACACGTTTGAACAATTTAATCATATTAACAATCTTTTGTATGTATGCATGGTACATCGATTGCATGTTGGGGAGTAGTTTATTTTTATTCCTTTATTGTTAACAGATGGAAATTTGGGGATTACACATTTAAACAAGCCGTGGGCATCACCATAGACACCAAGTGTGCTCACCATCTGAATTTTTGCTTGCTTGGATTGGCAAAATTAGAACAAGGAAATTTAGCCAAAAAGTTAACTGAAGCTTTAGAAATATCGATGATCGGATATCGTTCAATATCGGTTAAATAGCCACTTCCCTTCCACTGATTTACCCACCTGAACTGGAAATATACAGACCAGTGAAATCGCCTCATTTTTAGATCTATACTTAAAGATTTAGAGTGACAGAACACTCTACTCAAGACTTCAACTTTCCAATAGTAAACTTTATAGTTGACCAATAGTCCATGGTGATGTATTTGATACCGAAAACATAGTTGTGTTTTAGACCTTAAGTGTGCAGTGGTCCAGCGACTGTTTTCAGCCTAGTAACGTTTTGATATCGCTTGTAAATATTGGGTCAAATTCAATTTTCAAGTTTATACAGTATTATACTTTCGTTTGCCGGAGAATCTAGTATCCTTATTTTCTATCACAAATACAGTGTATGCATATATACATGAATATTGACAGACCTTTGTAAGACGGATACAACTGATACTTTTATTCTGTGTGCAATGTAGGCATTATTCAAAGGTCTCTGAAATAGTGGTCCTTCACTTTATCTAATAACATGTTTCTAACCCGCAGCATCATACTTGCTACCTTGCGTGGCTTCCCATTGTTTCATGCTTTGTGTCGGCGTTTGACTTTAGTTAGGACTCAACCGGCGACCGTCCCCACCCCTCGACTCACTTCAACAACCGTCCCCCTCCCCACGGCTCACTTCAATAACCGCCCCCACCCACGGCTCACTTCATCCTTTGTTTTTCTCACCCACCCCACAATGAGAACAGTTTCTCTGGTCGGAACCCGCAGTGGGGGCAAATAATAATTAGCTCTGTACGGCAAGAATCACGTATCTAATATTGTCAGGTAGCAGACCGATACTTTCGCATCTCGTCATTATCTCCGGGCGAATCGCGCGGGTAACCTTACCTGTCCAGCAACTCGCGTGCGTTGTTGCTCCAGTCCCATCTGTGCCGAGCATATTAAAGGCTGAACCAGTCGAGCCATTAACGACTTTCTAATCTCAGGTAGAATCGCCTCAAAACAAATCCCGGCTTTTGAAGCCAGTGTAACATTTAAACACCAGCTTCTGCTACACCTATCATTTGGACAGATTTGTTTAGGAAACTAATTTTGCGCACAGTTGACATCGACGCCGCTAAAACCATTGTTTCACGTGTCGCAGGTGTAGGCCATTGTGTTTTTTATCCTTTGCCATTCGACTTCAGACATATACTGTTAAGAAACAGGTAATGTATCAATGTGCTTGCTGGGGACTAAGTATGTTCAACGTCCTTGTTAAGTCGTTTTAAAACTGCACATCTGTTTTCTGTTACATTCATTACACAAATGTGTCAACACGTTGTTCACACCCAAACAAATCATACTACTAACAAGACCAACAGTCGCTTAGGAGCATCACCGTGAATTTGAAGCCTGAACTACTAAACTAAAAATACCTGATTAAAAAATTACTAATTCTTCAAAACTCGTCATACAATAAAAGAATTATAAGCTACTGGTTTTCGTGTTAGACTGTCTAATAGCAGTTTACTTACCACTTTACATATTCTGATTCCAATCCCAGTAAACCATGAGTTACATTTTTCAAATATACTAAATGTAAATTAGATCGACTGTTTATCAATCTGTCAATTTACTTCATGTTTAAGATTATAATAGGACTGTATTGCAATGAAATCGCTTATTCTTTTATTCGACCAGACAGTCTCGCAAATAAATTCGTGTAGTTTGAAAACAAATTGATAAAAGTGATTTTCGTATTTAATTGAATATTGGGTACTAAAAAACTTGATTGTTTGAACACGCAAAGGTCTTATTTGATTCCAAAGTTCTGTGAAGATTTACTTTCCTGATTGATCCGCGCAACATGAAATAAGGCGCCATATTGCCGGTAGACGCGACAAGTAACATGAACGACGGAATAGGCATGATAGACATAAGAACCGCCTACAGCCATCACTCATATTTAAGTAATATCTGAAATTGTTCATATATAAGTATAAATACTCGTATTGAAGTATAATTCTTCATTCGGGAATGCCATGGGCAAATTTCATACTTGTTATAAAGCAAAGTCTATTATACAGAAACTTGCAGATATCAGTCCCCGTGTCAGGTTACATATTTTGACAATTTAATAAAAACTTGTTGTTCTAAGATCTAATATAGGATATCGTATTTACCTACCATATTTCATTGACATTATATCATGGTTAAAGGCATTATATTCTGAAATGAGGTATGCCGGAACGATATAGAGAGATAATAAAACTAGGTAACGGGCTCATAACTATTTGTTCTGTGTAGGGTTATGTCAGAAATGTAACATCATGGATTATGTTATTGGCTTATATCTTATATTTGAATGTTCAAAATATCTCGCAGATGTCTTATTTGATAAATGACATGCGGAATTGCGTTGATTAATATTTGTATCTGAATATAATATATATTATACCACTAATTCTAAATATATAAACATTTCATAATTCTGTCTGGAATATATCATTTATATGAACAATGATATTGATATTCTATAACTTATCTGTTTGATAAGTTGCTGTTTCGTTTCCATGTCCAGCTGTCTGTTACACGTGAAAGATGGTAGGTAGACATGGGATAGAGCTAGTTCTACCTTCGATTCACAACTTGTACGGGAAATACGACCCTCTCACTCGAATCATGATGATTTAAGTGTTAAGAAGCTTGATAAAATTTCATTCATTCCCTCACTAAAATTTGAAGACGGATGTGACGTATTGGATTATATCAAGTGAGTGAGTGAGTTTGGATTAAGGCCACCATGAACGGTATTTCAGTTATTTCTGGGCGTGTCAGCGTCACGGGTGTTGGTTGGTTTGTTGGTTTGTTGTTTAACGGCGCACTCAGCAATATTCCAGCTATATGACAGCGGTCTGTAAAATAATCGAGTCTGGACCAGACAATCCAGTGATTGACATCATGAGCATCGATCCACGCAATTGGGATCGATGACATGTATCAACCAAGTCAGCGAGCCTGACCACCCGATCACGTTAGTCGCTTTTTATGACAATCATAGTATGGGTTGCTGAAGACGTCACGGATGTGGGAGGAAAGCACGGCACGGTGCTGACAAACCTAGAAACACTATTAGGGTATCATAGACTACTGGCACGGTTAGGGGACGCAACTCTGCACAGATAATATGCGCGAGTGAGTCTCAATTTAATGGTCTTTCTCAGATGTGTCAATCTCATTAAAATGATCTTTGGTCTCGCTATCGCTAAACAAAGTGGCAGCGAGAACTTAGATTTGATTTTAATGAGACTGCAGATGTGTTCAAATATGATTTTTACGGAATCACCAACGACAAGATACGGATTTAACAATACCCTAGTTAGCGCATAGACCACGACAACCCTTGTTCAGTTAGATCATTTAACGAGTGTTGCGTCTGGATTTGTTCTTAAAACATATGTAATTTTTGTCACAGGTGAAGATCTGGTTCCAGAACCGACGTGCGCGTGAACGTCGCGACCGAGAGGCAGCGCAGACATCAGCACTTTTCCCGCCTAAACCCTCCCAGCCACTTATGGTGCCCTCAGTCACGTGGCCCATCCCTTCCACCACGACCAACACGGCTTTCGCCCAACTCCGCACAGCCATCCAGCAGAGTCGGGGGGGCTTCCTCCCCTCAGCGTTCAGCCTGTACCTCCCCCGTCCCGCGGGCCAGGAGGGGGTCAAGTGTGGCGTGGACGCAGATGACCGTGCAGACCAGTACTGTAGTTGAAGTCACGAGGCGGGTCGAGACAAGCGTCGTACTCGAACTGAAAATATTTCTGTATGTCTGCTGCTTTGAAAAATAAAGGTAGTAGACATGCATAGACTTGTATATCTGAATAAGGAGATTCAGACTTAATGGTACCGCAGTGGTGAAAAGATGACAGCCGGTTGGTTCACCGTATACCATGGTACATTACATAGAAGAGGACAACGCAGTAGACACTGTCATGATTGTAAGGGGCGGTCAGGTAGTCTAGTGGTTAAAGCGTTCGCTCGTCACGCCCGAGACCAGGGTTCGATTCTTCTCATGGGTACAATGTGAGAAGCCCATTTCTGGTGTCCCCCGCCGTGATATAGCTGGAATATTGCAAAAAGCGGCGTAACACCATACTCACTCACTCACTCATGATTGTAAACATTTGAAGGCCCCGGAGTATACAAATACAGACTAGAACAATGACTATGAAATCAGCACCACCAGAGGCCACGCTGTGCGTAGATATCTGTCCAGTTATCCGTGTTAGCAAGGTAACATGTCACCCGATTCTACACCTGAATACTGACTGCAGTTCTTGAAGCCGACCAGAGCGACCACCACGGGAACAAATCATGAACTTGTTCATGCTGAGCCATGATTAAAACGAGTGTGTCTCGTGGGGAGCGGGGTTGCGTCATCAGCAATGATAACATTCCCAGATCTGACGTGATGATCACATGGTCAACATGACATCGATGTCACAAGTAAGGCATGAGAAACTGTCAGCGTATCGTTTGTAAATAAAAACGTCATATTCAAATGCCGCTTTGCTATTTTTCATTGTATAAATGGAGAATATATTATCTCACAAAGACCACAAAGACTCTATGATTTAAAGACTCTATGATTCAAAGACTCTATGTTTCAAAGACTCTATGATTCAAAGACTCTATGATTCAAAGACTCTATGTTTCAAAGACTCTATGATTCAAAGACTCTATGATTCAAAGACTCTATGTTTCAAAGACTCTATGATTCAAATGACATACACGAGTGTGTCCCGACAGTGCGCTATCGACTTTCCTGGACTGCACGTTTTTAAGCCCTGGGCCTAATTACGGATTTTGCCTATTTTAATTGAGCAACATTTTATACAAATTTAAGCCCATGGCTTAAAAAGGAAAAAGAAGAAGGAAAAAAAAACAGGATGGGAAGATTGAATATCCCAAGTTTAATGAACCAATACTCACAAATGAAATGACAGATCAATGCTTTAAGATAAGACATTATTTCCTTTTTCAACTTTTTCAAATTATGAGTCGAGAACACATTCAAAATTGAAATGACAGCTGTCAAGAAGTCCCCCCAAAACAAATATCGCAGTTATGTCATCACTATACGTTTAAAATGTCAGTCTGAGTGTCTGAGACACCACCAACGTTAGGAGTCCAAGTGTCTTGTATATATTGACACGTCAAACAGCGTTTAAGGTCTAATATTGGTGCAAATTGGCCATATAGAAGCGTGCTACAACACGTGTTTAAGAACATCAGGACAGGGATATCAATCATTTTATCATTTTTTTAAATTAAGCCCATGGGCTTAAAAGCGTTTTATTGTTCCTTTTTGAAGCCCGTGGGCTAACGAAGGGCATAAACACGTGCAGTCCCAGAAAACTTCGACATACTGATTTGCTTTCTTTATCCAAGTGGCGATGGGGTAGCCTTGTGGCTACAGTGTTTACTCGTCACACTGAAGACCCCGGGTCGATTCCCCTAATTGGTACAATGTGTGAAGCACATTTCTGGTGTCTCCCGCCCTGGTATTGTTGGAATATTGCTAAGAGCGGCGTAAAACCATACACACGCACTCGCTCCTTTTTCCAAAAGTCTATATAGCCAACACATTTTATGAAAAATAACCATCCATGGGTATGTTGTTTCAGACAGGGGTAAATGCACATGTTCTTTTTCAGATCCTCGATAGAGATTAAACAATTGGCCGTGTTTGGAGCCTGTATGGATCCACACTGTCATTGCAGCCTACTCAAACTGGTATAATGCTGGTTAATAGAGAGGTACAGTATCAATGGTGAACAGTATCAATGTAGACTGCGACTTATTGAGTGAACATTGCAATGTCAGATGTAAGACGGCGCCCTTAAAGTAATTTAGTTTGTACTAAGGGGCTAAAAGTATGGAACCTAGAAGGGACACTTTTGCGTTATCGTCCTTACGAAAAGAGAGTGCAAAAAGTGTCTTAATTAACCAAAGCGCCACATGGCGACAATGTCCTGAGATTTACTATATTGACACGTTTTGTAATTGCGACAACACGACAATGTTCCTTCTAGGATTTCATATTAAAGCTCGAACAACAGCCAGCTACGTAAGAGCACGATGGAATTAATCACTATGTCGCAATGTGTCCTCAATAGTAAGAAGCACCTTGGCGCTCTATGTATGCGCTATATACTAGTATGCTGTTCCAACGCGGGTCCTGGCGGGTCAAAATCATGGCATGAGCAATGTTCCGTACCATTGGGTCTTTTTTAAAAGTCGACTCTTAAAACATGCATGGAGTACAGAAGTTTCTCCGATTCGGATTCCTTTATTATTTCAGCACAACTTATTCTTCATAGAGTCGACGTTACATCTTATGTGTTTATGTCACGCACGCAAAATTTATAGTCCCATGATTGGATTCGGGCCTTGGATCTTCTGATCTGAGCTGGGACGCCTTGTCCACATGCCAAAGAGGTTACACCCCCCCCCCCCTCCCCCCCAAGCTGACAAGGTATGGGAGTCATCTGGGTGAAAACTCCACGCCTTCGACATCTATTCTAATATCTCATTCTTGAAGTTTGTTCGTTTAGGACATCTAACGTTGGCAATCCATGTTTTTGTCTATTTTCTGCTTTTATAAATTTTCCCTATCAAGTAACATTTGGGACCTATAGCGTTCGCTTCTGGAACCGAGTATTTGGTTTGATTCTCCAAATCGGTACATCGATAGACCTTAAAATGGTCAAATATTCGAAAATCATCGAAAAATACATTCATTCAGTTAATAGCCCATATGCCCTGATTATCATTTTTTTCGAACACTCAAAGCGTTGTTGTTTTAGGGGAGTGGCGGTTTCTGCAAGTTGGGCAGGTCATGCTTACCCTTTTCGTGAACACCCTGTGTCATCACTGATTTAAGAGTGGTCTTGTTCGCGTATATGTTGCATACTTGCCCATTTCCTAAGGGTAGCAACCAAAACCGTGAGCATACAAACATTTTTTATCATGTCAATATCCTATATCAAATAAAGACGTCTGGTAGTATAATGTGACGACCAATAAACCAACTACCTGCTTGAAGCCATTCTCCTGTAGATTATGAAAACTTAAGCGTGTTTCTATTAAACAAAGTAATTATTAATATAATGGTATTCCATTGGCTATATTTCATGAAATAGACGTTTTGAGTTTCAAGAATTCTAGTCGTATGTCCTTTAACCTGATCAGGTTTTATCAGAGTTATTGCAGGTACTTGTAGAATGTCATAGTCTCGATTTTCTGACCGGTTTACAAAAAAAACCAGAATTTCTGCCACACATATTTAAATTGAACATTGAACTTAAATACAGGGACACAAGGGTGGCCCATTCGTTTAAGGCGCCGTCGATTCGCTGTGTAGCGTCCCTTGGGCACGCCAGAAACCTATGATTGTGGGTTTTCGCCCCGATTATGTTTCTAGGTTTGTCAGCACCATACCCGTGCTCGTGGGTTTCACCGAAGTGGTAAACGTCGGAGACCTGCATCACTTCGGGCTTTCCTCCCACATTAAGCTGACACGCCGTGATATAACTGGAATACTGTTAAAAGCGGCGTAAAACCCAACTCATTCACTCACTGAACTTAAACACAGACCGCATTAGAGTGATGTGCACTTTAGGCAAACAAAAGCGACAAAGCCTTTTGCATAATCATTTGACATCTGTCGGGGATGAGTGGTAGCCTAATGGTTAAAGCATTCGCTCGTCACGTCGAAGACCCGGGTTCGATTCCCCTGCATGGGTGCATAGCCTATTTCTGGGGTACCCCGTCGTGAGGCGTAAAATCACATTCACTCACTAGACTGGTTTCTGTCAAATCCACCATATGCAGTAAGGATAATTTTGACGGAACTATTGTCATACAAGTGTTACCTCCCCTTAAATTATCTCCCTTTGTCGTGTGTGACCAGCCCCTACACAAACTGTTGACGTCCTTTTCACGTTAGGTCCACTTTGACATGGCAAAACAATGACGGACAGTCGTTTATGGAGTTAATATCACTTCTTGTCGTTTGTTATTCTCGCTAAAATGTTTCCTTATAAACTGTAAATTTCTCCATTTAACTCGTCAATCGAGACTGTTCGTTTCGCAAAGCGCCATTTTTGTTACTTGACCCGCATGTATTCTTTCGCTTCCAACAGCGGTCTTCTAGTTTTCAGGAACATTTTTGGTTAAAGTTGTTTATGTATATAATAAAATACTAAATGTATGTGAGTGAGTGAGTTGGGTTTAACGCCGCTTTTAACATTATTCCAGTCATATCGCGGCGTGTCAGCTTCATGTGGGAGGAAAGCCCGAAGTGATGCAGGTCTCAGACGTTAACCACTTCGGTGAAACCCACGAGCACGGGTATGGTGCTGAAAAACCTAGAAAAATAATTGAGGCGAATCGGGATTCGAACCCACAATCATAGGTTTCTGGCTTGCCCAAGGGACGCAACTCTGCACAGGGTATCGCGGCGCCTTAGACGACTGGGCCACCCGTGCCCCAGTATATTCAAGAAATTTCGTGACCATAAATATTTTTGTCCTACTTTGGTATATATGTTTTAAGATTTTGCAAACACGAAACTACTTTTTAAGTCGCAAATACAAGGGGTGGTGAACCATGCCTTTGTGTTAGGTAGGGAGAATTTACGTTTCAAGGTTTTACATTTGTAATGAAATAATTTAATCTTCTGGAAGACAACTACACAAAAAGTATATGATACATAGGATATTCCATGTGCCGAAAAAAATATCATATTTCTCTCATCTCGTGGTGGGAAAAAGGAGATTTTTTCACTCGTGGTTACGCCAAAATCTCTCTCTCTCCCCCCTTCACTCGATGAAAGAAACTCGACACATGAAATATCCTCTATCTATTGGCCTCTTGTTGATGACAGAGTTACCTTCCACAGATATCACCAGGACGTCACATCTGTTGTTTATTCGGTGAACTTGGCATTTACTGCGATCAAGATCGGAGACCTGCCGTGCTCGAAAAGTCAGAAGCACATTTAGGTGTTTTAATAAAATCGATATATATACCTCACACATCAAGTTGGTTTAATTCCATGGCTGTTCAGTTTTTAAAAACACATTAACCAATTGAATGTGCTGTAAGAAAATCCATTCAAAATTCTACCCAAATTCAACAAGATTCACTGGACTAGATGATTAGCCTTGGGTCTTCATGAACATAAAGTACTTCTCCTAGACAATGGAATAGATGTTCCTTTGTGTGGAAAATTGGCAACCATCCAGGCGACTGATTTGTTTGTCTTTCATTCAGATACAAACAAGCAAGAACAATGGCGTCTCCAAGCACGTATAATTTCAATGCTAGTAAAGCAATGTACATTTTCTCAATTTAAGATACTGTGATATCAGCTGAAAAGAAAGTTTTGATACAGCGATAAATTAAGATCACTCCAGTGCTCAGAGCAAGCGGACCAGAAAGAAATCACTCTGTTATCTCAAGTTTCAGGATGTAGGTCAGTCTATAGCAGTTAGAACTTAACTGCACAGATATAAGGTGTTAATTACGTCTTGGCCCAGACTGAAGCCCTACCTTGACCCGCGGGACAACAGTTCTACTTTAAATACCCAAAGAAACGTGGAGATTAGAATATAAAATGTCAGCGCCAGAGAATGACCAGTCTCGTTCATCCGCCGAAAAGATTCCATGGGGCGTAAGGCAAGATAGCGGTGAACGTTATATGAATAAGGATCTATACCGAAACGTCGCTTTTCACTGTATTAAATAAGTTGTTATCCATAAAATTGTGTCTATCTTGTCATCCGTCAACTTCTAAGTAATGCCTATCAAACAAGTTATATGAATGGATCACTGAAAATCAGTGACGAAAGCAGGTGTTTGCGAAAAGGGTAAAGTTGTCCTGCCCCACCGGTAGCAGGTGTCGTCGCTGAAGCTGGAGATTCAGCGAGATTCATTGCTTTGAAAGTACGGATAAAGTATGAAGTTTCAGATTGGAATATATGATTTCTTTGATTTTCACTTCTTGGGATAGCCTGTATATATTTTCGGAAATTATGAAGATTTTATATATACATATATTCTGAAAGAAAATCTCATTCGTAGTTATAGTGAAAAGATCCGACTTTGAAGTGGGGTGTGTTCATAAATATAAAAAGCACAAGTTTATAGATAGCATATAAGGCTTTTTTTATAAAAGTTGGTTTACGGGGAAAATGGACTTCAAATGAACATGACGGAGGTCTTGTTTCCCATATCGGATGGCATGTAATCCTTTCGTAAATGAAAGCCATGAAAAAAATTTAATTAAAGCAATATATCAAAAGGCGTGCTCTTATCATAGATTATCAATTAGAGTTTCTTTTAGTAATCAGGCTACACTCCAGACAATGAATGGAAGAATACCTTAGCTTGTGCAAAATCTTCCATGTTTTCATTTTCAGTCATATTCAGTGCAGGTCTACAGCCTGGATTTAATAACATAATGGTTTAAATGTGGGGTAAAACCTAGTATGTTACTTTTTAGAGGATGCAAGTTTTTGTTTTGTTTTGTTTTTTTGTGTGTTTTTTGGTGGTGGTGGTGGGGGTGGGGGGGTGTGTATTTTTCGAATATCATGCGCAGTAAAAAAGGACATCTTATCCTTTCAGATGAACGAACAGGTGATAACAAACATGGTCAACAAGATTATGAAATTGGCGATAGAATATCACTAGACATGATGATTTACCATTTAAATTGTATTTCCTATTCTGTTAGGCATCGTCTTATATGCAGATATTAAGATTACTGTGTGTATTTTCTCGTAAACTAAGCTGGAAATTTTAATCAGCTGTACACGATTTTTTTAACGGAAAGAACAATTTGACCAAACACATCTAAAACTTCCCGCATTCTTGTATGTATGTATGTATGTATGTATGTATGTATGTATGTATGTATGTATGTATGTATGTATGTATGTATGTATGTATGTATGTATGTATGTATTCTATCACTATCAACTTAAGTTCGTTTCAAGGCGTTAATAGCGGTTATTTGTATGCTTGCTGTAAATCTCGATCACTTCACCGAAAATTATGTAAACACTTTAACAAATAAAATTTTGAATCAAATAAATGAAAGAGAACGATTTTATAACCAGATAGTGTAATAACAGGATTACGATGCGTCTGGGCAAAAACCAAATTGTAGGCGTGTGTTATTGGGGGAGAGTGTGCACTATGCTCAAGAAAACACAAACCAAACTGTAGGCGTGTGTTATTAGGGGGAGAGTGTGCACTATGCTCAAGAAAACACAAACCAAACTGTAGGCGTGTGTTATTAGGGGGAGAGTGTGCACTATGCTCAAGAAAGCACAAACCAAACTGTAGGCGTGTGTTATTGGGGGGAGAGTGTGCACTATGCTCAAGAAAACACAAACCAAACTGTAGGCGTGTGTTATTGGGGAGAGTGTGCACTATGCTCAAGAAAACACAAACCAAACTGTAGGCGTGTGTTATTAGGGGGAGAGTGTGCACTATGCTCAAGAAAACACAAACCAAACTGTAGGCGTGTGTTATTAGGGGGAGAGTGTGCACTATGCTCAAGAAAGCACAAACCAAACTGTAGGCGTGTGTTATTGGGGGGAGAGTGTGCACTATGCTCAAGAAAACACAAACCAAACTGTAGGCGTGTGTTATTGGGGAGAGTGTGCACTATGCTCAAGAAAACACAAACCAAACTGTAGGCGTGTGTTATTAGGGGGAGAGTGTGCACTATGCTTAAGAAAACACAAACCAAACCAGTATGTTTATGCCCCTCGACTGCTCTAACGAATTTTGTCAATTTCCCTTACAGTAAAAATTTGGCTATGCATTATTTTGTATTTTACAATGAATTCTCCTTTCAAAACAAACTAATTTTAGTGATATTTCACGTCAACTCTTTACATATGTTTATACCCTTAGAGTCGAAGGTATTTAAATCATATCAGAAGAGACATTTCAATTTTATTTTCATTTTGCTATTTTTCATTGTGGCGGATCCGCAAACCAACCGAAAAAAATATCGTTTTGTCAGGGTATTCAACCTTGTTTTTCTCCCTTTTCTCAGAAAAAAGCAAGGCACTACACTGTTAAAATATGAGGACAAAAATAACAATTTTGAAAATGTTTTTGGTTTTATTTTTCAACAGAATCTCTCTGCTTTTCAATACACTTCTCTTTTCGATTGTGAAGCTTTTCAGCTCCAGTCAGGAAGAGGTTTTCTGAAGCCACCCTGAAAAACCCATTCACGGCCGCTTTGAGATCATCACAGCGCTTTCCACGAAGGTATTCTTTCAGTTTAGGAAACAGGTGGAAATAACTTTGCGCCATGTCTGGCGAGTATGGAGGGTGAGGAAGCTCCTCGAACCAACATTGTCGCACAGCAACCTTTGCAAGTCGAGGGATGTGAGAAGAGGCATTGTCATGAAGTAGAAGAACTCCAACATTCGGCATTCCTCGCCGCTTTTCTTTGATACAATCTGTCAGGCGATGAAGCAAATCAGCATAGTGGGGACCGGTAATCATATTTTGACTTTCTAAGTAATCAACAAGGATCACACCCTATATGACAGTATACATTTTTCTATCACCTTCATTGATGGAAGCCGAGGGGCGTCATCAAGGTATGTTTTTCCAGGCTTAAACATAGCTGCCCAACGTTTAACAGTAGAATAGCTAGGGCACTTATCCCCATACACTTGTGACACGCGGTCATGAATTTCTATGGGAGTACTTTTCAAAAATCAAGAGTAAAAAAATGACGGCTGCTCGGCACTCGTTCCTTTCCGTTTCTATGTCCATTTGGACCCCTATCGCGTTCAACTGGCTGTCACTAATATACAAACGGCCAAAACAGACCCAATACACTTGCAATGAACTACTTAAACAATGTACTACAATGCCTAGTTCACTTTGTTATGGCCCATAGTTGAAAGTTAGTCAGGCTTAGAACATTTTGACCAGCCCTCCTAGTATAAGCCGAAGGTGATCCCGAACATAATCTACCAACAAATTTAGTTATTACCTTAGTGCAACCGTAATCAATTTTGTAAGGGTTCCACCAAACTTAATACAGTCATTAAAGGTTAACAACAAAGACCAGATGAAATACCAGCCGTCTGAAAAGCGTATTCAAATTACGATGACTCATATCACGTATACATCTGCGAGTTCAGTATTGTTGAGTGTGAGTAGCTGATCGGTATACGAATCAGCATCAGACAATGGTGTTTAAGACGAATTGAAAACGTGATATCTTCTTACTTTTTTTGCAAATTGTGCGAGTGGCGTGCTAGCGGTAGGGCAGGACATGCTTACCCTTTTCACGCACACCTGACCCCGATTTCTCGAAACAATAAGTGATCCATTCATATACTGAACCTCGAAAGAAACGTCACCATAGATAGATATATGAGAAACCTTATTTGTCCACTGTAAACATACTTTGAGACTTATTTAAAACACGAAACTTGGCAAAACTGATCATCAGTGTTGAAATTAAAGTGTCAAATGTTCTTAAAGTGAAACTTAACACTAGTGTCTTCATTTCAAGTCAGTATCTCGTGTGTCCGCCATGTGCATTAAAGAGGGGGTTGATGGAGGCCATAGGCACTTGAGCCCACATTCTGAGGAACGCCTGATGCAGTTCAGCTGCAGTTGTCGGCCTTGGTCGGACGTCATTCAGTCGTCTTTGAATCACGTCCCGCAGATGTTCAATGGGATTTCAATCGGGACTGAGGGCAGGCCACATGTATGGTTCTGATGCAATTCTGCTGGAGGAAGTCTCTTGTTGCTCTCGCAGTGTGAGTACGGGCGTTATCATGCTGGAACTCATGGTTGCGGCGACGTGCCAAATGAGGTATGGCGTGTGGTCTCAAGACTTGATCAATGAACCGAGCTGCTTAAACCCCATTGCCTCTCCCTGAACCGATGTTCTGGAAGACCACAGGGCCGACCCTCTGTGCAAGACCAATTCCTACCCACTCCATTATGCTCGGACCACCCCACGAGTCAGATTTGGATTTTTATAGGGCAAGAAATGGGGGAACGCATGTACATTTCAATTTGCACGGAACTGACGTGCATCGGGTCACCATGGCCGTTGCCGTGATGCGTTTGGGCGATCGGTTTTATTGTCATCTGCTTTGTTTTTTTATCATCAAATTTCATTTTTCCGGACAAGGTAATGTTAAATTTTGGAAACTTTGACAAATATTACCCTGCTATTTAAATGACAACTTTTCATGCAATGTTACTTGGGGTGACGTTTCTTTTGCGGTTCAGTATATAATTTTCACCGCTATTTTGCCTTTTACCCTAACGTAATCTGTTTCGGCGGACAAACGAGACTGGTTATTTTCTGGTGTTGACGTTTTATTTAAGGATAACATACCTCAATGAACCGAGAAACGTCCACAGTCAGTCCTTGTCATTAAATTCGAAAACGAAATCATGTGTTATCTGCAATAGTTTAACCAACAGTTGTATATATCAAAGCAGACAAAAACGACTAGATTGATAAACATTCCATTTGTAGGAATACATACTGTAACATGAATAAGGTGATTTTTTAATTTATGCACATAAGTTGACACGCTCACAAAATCAGTAGCCAATCAACGGAGAGTAGGATCAAAAAAGAGTTCATCGGGCATTTCAATAAAGGCAAGAGACGAAAAGAACTGCAACAGTCAGTCTGTAACGAACCGGAACAAATATGTCTGTTTCCTTGTTTCAAATGACATTATCAGTTCCTGCTAGATTCAAACATTAGTTACCCGAAAACTGGAAGACACAGTTGAAAAATGCGGGTGAGAAATGAAACACGAAGACATGAAATTTGTGGAACCCAGAGAGAGCAAGCCTGCACGTTTGCTGTTTCTTTCCTTCTCGGCCTTCGGTCTCAAAGGGTAGTTGGAACAATGAATATGCATTGATTTTGATAAATGACCTATGCATGACGATACACGTGAGCAGAAAGGAAATTCCCTCGACTGTAACATTGGGATTCCCCAACAATCCGCTACGGTGGGCATGGCTTAATTTTGTACATTCATCTGGAAATGAATGCAATAACAGGTGACAAATTCAGCAAATCAGAATGCAGGAATTACAATGAACTCAACGAAAATTTAATTATATTCTAATGGCGAACGGGTCGAACGGGTCGTGGCGTTTATTTCATGATAAGACATCGTTCTATAATGATGTAATTTCTAGAGATTCGACTTGAAGACGTCGTATATTGGACGACGTTATTTTTGAGAGGGGGTGTCTAGTGAGTTGTTCCCCATATAAGTTGTTGGGCAACGCCGGTAAATGCGATGGCAGAACTATCATATCCAAAAGCGGGAGAGATATGACAATCGGTATTGGGAGAAAAGGTACAGGTTATTGACGTCAGGATTGTGAGAATATTTAGGAAATACCCACCTGTGCATAAAATGGACTTGTCCAACATTGCCGGGTCGGATTCTAATGCGGGAGTCATCATTATCAAAATTCTCCCTGCAGTGTTTTATTGTACTACAAACAACTCCCATTCGTCGTTTATTTCTTAAAATAGAAAACCTTAGTTGTTTACTCTCGTGTGTGTTTCAAATTATGCCACTTACGTTGATATATTTGTCATCCTAATCAACCAAATCAGCTATATAATGGCGCCGTGGCCAAGTATATGTAACAAATGCTACTATTTATTCATTTAGCATTTTCACACACACAATGTCTGAATTCTCCAAGCTGTACGAGTATCAAAGTGAGGGAGAGGGTCAGTTGGCCAACTCGCGTTATTCCGGGACAAGCCGAATAGCGACTCGTGCCCCTCTCATTGCCATTTTTTGCTACCGGGTTCCGTCTTAGCGCAAACGGGCATATCTAAAACAATTGTCAATTTCCCCATACATTATATATATATATTTCAGATGCAATTTAAAGCACATCGGGACGTGCGGAATTATACAGTATGATTAACTGTGTCTTGGGTATATCTTTAAATGCAAGATATATGTAAAATCAAAAATTATTTCTGAGGGATTCTTTGACGAAGAACTTGAAATCATACACGCATTCTTATTGGGTTGTTGTATTTTCGCACATAACATTCATCGATAGGAGAACGAGTCTTTTTACAGGTTACGGAAAGAGGCGAGTGGTGACGAATGGGTCAGTTGGGTTTAATGCCGCTTTGAACTGTATTCCAGTTGCATCATGGCGTGTCAGTTTCATGTCAAAGCAAATTTAAAATGCCAATGCAAGAGAATACCCAGTCTTGATTATAAGCCGAAAAAGATTCCATTTAGCGCAAAGGGCCAAATAGCTGTGAAAACTGAATGTGAATTGAATATGAACTGACCACTGAAAATCTGTATTGACGCGAATAGGGTAAACATGTCCGAAAGACCGAAGTGATGCAGGTCTTGGACGTTTACCACTTTGGTGTGAGTGAGTGAGTGAGTTAATATTTAACGTCACATCGGAAATATGGTGAAATCCACGAACACTGTTATGGTGCTGACAAACCTAGAACCAAAATCTGGGCGACACAAGTATCCAAACCGTATAAGCTAAAAGACTCGTATATTGAGCACCAACGGTGCCATCTTGTCGCCATTATGGTCTGCAAAATGATAGTGAATCGCGTTTCAAGCTTAGCAAGTTACAAATATATCTTCACCTGAACTCAGAAATGAACAGACAGGAGTAGGTACATTAATATAAAAACAACTCCTTATTGTAATAACAAGGGAATGGTTTGAACATGCGATTGATTTCATTACTTGTATCCTACAATAACTCCCTACTCCCATCAGTCATCAGTCAACAGAGAGCGAAACTAATAACCCCGGCCTGTCAACACAATCATTACTGCCTTGAGATGGCGCGGTTATTAAGGTTGGGCCTGCATTGACGAGTGTCGGGTATCAAGGGGTGGGGACAAAGTGAGGGGGGAGGCACAGGCAGAACCTAAATCAACGGCATCAGAGGATCCGGCGTTAGCAAGGCGATGTCTTTATCGTGCAGGTTGTAACATGAGAACATGATGAAATTAAAACAGATGAGAGGGAAAGAGAGAGATGCTTCAGAGATGATTCTACTGAAGTTGCTGAAACCGCCGTCCTGGCTGCACGCGTTGTGATGAGTTGTCACAAGAACAGTGCATGGACACTTGAGATTAACCCTGACTGGGGAAGGTACACCTGAGGCCCTGGGGGTGGAGGAAGGGGGAGGTGGTGACGGTGCTTCGACAGATTGGAAACTGGATCTCTCAATGACATATCGGCATTCACACGCGCATCTCCTTTATAGAACACAGCCAGTGCAGTCTTGTTATTAAATTTCCACGTTTGAAGAATTAATAATGAAATTGATTTTCTTCCGGTGTCTTTACTCGATATTTAGCGGCAATAAACTTCAGAAACAAACAGCTAGTATCGTGTGTTGTTACAGCATTTCCGACACACGTGAAGGGACACTTACCTGCATGTTCAAAGTTAAAAATATGATTTACATAAATAACATTTGACTAATGAAGTTATTGCAGCCTTCTGTATTCTACTCAAGCCGCCATTACTTCGATGACTTAACTTGAACATCGGCTTTCAAGATTGAAATAGACCCCTCTAGTGTGTCTACAGTAGCGGGAGGTAACAACGCGCTTCTGTCCTTCTTCTTAGACAAAGCAGCCACTGTGAGATGTATCTGAAATCTGATGTAATATTCATCGGACTGATTAAGACAGAGGTAAAATTGCCAATTTGATTGAAAGCTAAACTGCAAAAATGATCTTATATTATATGGTATAATGACAGCATTCGCTTCAATGATAATGTATTAATTTTGGAACTAGAAATACGAGAACTAAATGTATCCTTCCTAAATACACGGCATGCTGCAATGGAAATGCAGAGATGACGAGAGTCCGTATCCAAATGAACATTCTGTCTAGCTGACAAGTATCCAAATATTTGTTTATTAAGGGCATGTTACTATTATGTCTTTCCCTTGAAGATAGGAGTAAGAATTGGTCTTCAGCAAACCATGCTTGTTGAAGGAGGCGACTAACGGGATCGGGGGGTCAGGCTCACTGACCTTGTTGATGCATGTCATCGTTTCCCTGTTGCGTAGATCGATGCTTATGATGTCAATCACTGGATTGTCTGGCCCAGGCTCGATTAGTTACAGACAGCCATCATATAGCTGGAATATTGCCAAGTGCGGCGTTAAACAACAAACAAACAAAGTCTATTGTCTGAATAAGAGTTTAAATTTATTGAAGCTTCTATTTCAAACGTAAATTAGAAAAGGTTCAAATCTTTGTAATTGAACAATGAGCAGGCATATATCTACAATGACAAACTTCACCGAACGTTTGACAAAGAAACTAATGATTGCCGCGCGTACCTGTAAATCTGAGAGTTTATCGGGAGATACCATGTATCATCATATGAAAAGAATCGGAATGTGGGTGAGTGAGTGAGTGAGTTGGAATTAACGCCGCTTTTAACAGTATTCCAGTTATATCACGGCGTGTCAGCTTAATGTGGGAGGAAAGCCCGAAGTGATGCAGGTCTCAGACGTTTACCACTTCGGTGAAACCCACGAGCACGGGTATGGTGCTGACAAACCTAGAAACATAATTGGGGCGAACCGGGATTCGAACCCACAATCATAGGGAACGTGGGTGGGTGATGCTCTAAACGTCACTTCTGTTATTGCACGAGTATTGTTCAGTTATAAAGATGGCGGAGGGAAGCCGGAAGGAAGCAGGCCGTAAGACGTCACGACTTTGGATAAACCCCATTAGCACGGATAATGTGCACACAGACCAGGGATCATAATGGGGTGAATGAGGATCCTGACTCGGGGAGGGGGAGTGTCCATTATGATATTTATCAAATCTATTTAAGTCCATGAGAAAATAGTTTATCTCAACATGAATTAATCACTTAAATGTTTCCATATATTTAAAAAAAGGAGTTAATTGTTTCAGCTTATTTATCAAGAAGAATTGTTTTCTTGTTTGAATTCTGAATCATAGTGTTATTTTGGAAGAAGTCAATCGTATGCCGGTTTAGTCAGTTGGATTGATAAGTAACAGTTCCAATGATGTGCATCGTTGATTGAATGACACATTAACTGTACTTTACATTCTCCTAACGGCATATTGTGAACTTGTAAAAACTGCTTCCTAAATCTAAACCTGTGGATGATTAGGAACTAAAGTTATTTAGACGTTAACTTGTGACCTGAGAAGTGAATTTGGTTTTACGCCACTGTGAACAGTGTATTTCAGATACATCACTCTGTCGGCTGAAAGTAGGAAGAAAGGATCCGTCTAAGGGACGCAACTCTGCATGGCGAATTGCTGCGCATTAGACTACTGGACCACCTGTGCCCCCATATGGGAGAGTTAAGGAACCAGGTACAATGAAATGTGTTTGATATACGTATCTTCTTTATAGATAGTGACCTTACCATAAACACACCAGCATGTGAATTATATCATAAGTCATTATTAACGCCTGTTTTCGTTACATGGTTTGCAGTTACGTCGCGTAAAGGCTAGTTCATACACCCCTGCAATCAATGTGTATTGACTTGGTTGATGCCGTGCTTTCCTCCCACATCCGTGACGTCTTCAGCAACCCATACTTGTCGTAAAAGGCGACTAACGGGATCGGGTGGTCAGGCTCGCTGACTTGGTTGATACATGTCATCGATCCAAATTGCGTGGATCGATGCTCATGCTGTCAATCACTGGATGAATGAAAAGTGGGAATTCACTGAAATACATCACATCCCTTTCCTTTCGGACTTTTGAATAAGTTGGTTATTACCAAAACTTTAGCAAACATGTAAAAGAGCATTTAAAGAAAAACAAAAGTTAACAAAATGGACGGATTACACCACTACTTTGCGATGTATCTGTTAAAGCCACTGTCTGTATAGTAAAGTTCTGCAAAAGTTCAGTGTAATGTCCTGAAAAGAAAGAAATTGGCCTTGATTGGAAAAGGCCCTGTGAAGTCTCTTATAATAATAAAACACTGAAAACAGATTCACACTGTGGCACTGACTAGGAAATGTTCTGTTAATGTCTATGTAACATAGTCTTTGTACTTTGCAGGTGGCACCACTATTCTTCCTCTACTTGTCTTCTGTAAGTTGTCTGTCTCTGGTAGATCTACTTGCTGACTAGTTGGGTTGACCGCAGGATCTTTCAAGTTCTCTTCGGTCGTATTGCCTGATGAAGTCTTTGTTTCCGTTCTTTCCATGTCCTCTGCTGTAGCCCTCGTTGGTTTCAAGTGTCTCCTGTTTCTGCGGTATTGACGGCCATCAGGGGTCTCCAGTACATAGGATCGAGGTGTCCCATGCTGACTCATCACTTCTGCACTCACCCACTTCTTATTAGCTGTCTTCATCATTACCGGATCACCCTGGTGAAAGGGAGATAATTCACGCCTGTTTGGGTAATATGAGAGCTGCCTCTGTTGCCTGGCTTGTAGTTTCAGCTGCATGTCCTCCCCATCCTGAGGCTTTAGCAGAGGTGTTGTCACCGGTAGTTTAGTTTTCAGTCTCCTACCTAGGAACAGCTGTGCCGGGGACTTGTTCAAGCCTTCAAGTGGACTATTTCTGTAAGTCATCAGGGCTATGTATGGATCCTTTGCCTTCCGTAGCAGATTTTTTACCGTCTGTACCATGCGCTCCGCTTGTCCATTTGACTGGGGGTAATGTGGGCTGGATGTCACATGCCTGAAGCCATATGAACTTGCGAAAGCCTTGACATCAGCACTAGCATACTGAGGTCCATTGTCGCTGAAAACAATGTCTGGGATTCCATATTTGGAAAACTGGCTCTTTAATTGAGTGATTACTTGAGAGCTTGTGGTTGTTGTGAGCTTAGCGATTTCTGGCCATTTAGAGTAGTAGTCAACAGTCAGCAGATAGTGGTTGCCATTAAATTCGAACATATCAGTTCCAATTTTGGACCATGGACGATTAGGCAGTTCAACCTGTATTAGTGGCTCTTTTGGACTTTCTTTCTGGTGCTGGGCACACACTGCACATTTTCCAACAATGTCCTCTATTTGCGAGGCCATTCCATTCCAGAACAAAACTTCTCTGGCATGGCTTTTACATTTTACTATACCAAGATGTGACTCATGGATCTTGTTCAGCATTTCACCCTGAAGAGATCTGGGTACAATCAGTTTGTGGCCTTTGTAGAGGAGTCCATCTATGCATGATATTTCTTCCTTGAAGTGCCAGTATTGTCTTAAAGTTCCTGAAAGTGTGTCTCTGGTAGCTGGCCATCCATCCATTACCAAAGATCGGAGTTCTCTTAAACTCTCATCCTCATTCGTAGCTCTTTTGAAGTGGTCATACTTTTCTTCCGTGATTGGCAAGTAGCTGAGGATATTTACCTCCAAGTCTGGCAGCAGTTTATCATCCATGTCTGGGAGATATGACCGACTTAGCTGGTCTGCAATGTGCATCTCTGATCCTGGCTTGTAGGATACCTCAAGGTCATACCTTTGTAGCACCATCAACAGCTTTTGTAGTCGTAAAGGGGCCTGATGCAGTGGTTTTCTGAAAATAGCCTGGAGGGGCTTATGGTCAGTCTCCACCTTCACAGTCTTGCCATAGAGGTACTGGTGGAATTTTTTACAACCGAAAGCTATCGCAAGAGCCTCTTTTTCAATCTGTGCATATCTTGTTTGCGTTGCAGTTAGGGCACGTGAGGCATAAGTAACAGGTTTTCCTTCTTGAAGCAGTACTGCACCGAGCCCGGTAGAATTAGCATCAACAGACAGGGTGACTGTCTTATCAGAATCATAGTAGGCAAGGACAGGAGCACTTGCCGCCATTTTCATCAGCATGGCAAAACTTTGTTCCTGCTCATGATCCCAGTGCCACTGAACATCTTTTGAGATGAGGATTCGGAGAGGCCTGGCAACATCAGATATGTTTGGCATGAACTTTGCCAAATATTGGATGAATCCTAAAAACGTATGAAGTTCTTTGACATTTTCCGGTCTGTTCATGTTCTGAACAGCTCTTACTTTTTCAGAGTCTGGCTTCAAACCATCACTGGTAAGCAGATGTCCGACATATGTTACTTGTTCTTTGCGGAATTCACACTTGGACTTGCTCAGTCTTAGGTTGTACTGTCTGGCCTTGTCTAGTACTTGCTTCAGCCGTTCATCATGTTCCTGTGTGTTTGTTCCCCAGACCAAGATGTCGTCCATAATAGATTCTGCACCTTTGATATCTTCAACCATCTGGCTCATAATTTTCTGAAATACTTCAGGAGCAGACTTTACCCCGAATGGAAGCCTTGTAAAACTGTATCTTCCATATGGTGAATTGAATGTGCATAGCTTTGTGCTATCTTCATCAAGCTGTATCTGCCAAAACCCTGACGTGGCATCAAGCTTGGTAAAGACTTTTGCATCTGGCATTTGTGCTACAACTTCTTCAATTGTCCTCAGTGGATAGTGCTCTCTCTTTATTGCTCGGTTGAGATCAACTGGATCAATGCATATCCGGATTTTGTTGGGCTTTATGACCGTAACCATACTGTTTACCCACTCAGTGGGTTCTGTTTGCTTCACAATAACTCCTGCCTTCTCCATTCTGTCTAATTCGTCTTTAATTCTCTCTTGTAAGGCATATGGGACCTTTCTTGGTGGATGTACGACTGGACGGTAAGTTTTGTCAATCTGAATGCTGTGTTTTCCAGGCAGGCATCCTAGTCCCTCAAACAAATCTGTGTACTCTTCTTCTATGCTAGGTTCTGAGATTTGATGTAACTGCTGGACAAGACCCATCTCACTACTATGTGGCTGGCTGTCATATCTACAACATGGAACAGGACGTGATGTTCAACTCCCTTTACCATACAAGGCAATGTTACTGTTCCTTCAACTGGAATGATATGTCCAGAATAAGATTTCAAGGGAGTTGATGATTTTCTCAGTGGCCCTGCTGTTATCGTCCTAACAGTTGCCAATGGTAACACATTACACTTGGCCCCTGTGTCAATCTGAAATGTTACAGTGTTTCCATTAATTGTTGCCTCTGTGGTCCAGTCTTCAGATTCCTCGTCCAGACCATGTATATTTAACATTCCGATGAAGAAGTCATCTCCATCACTGTCATCACACACATAGTTGTGGGGGTCTTCCTTCAGATCTAGTTGGTTTACAGTTTGGCGCTGTGAACTGCTGTGAAATGGTGGTTGTGAGCGGCATACAGATGCAAAGTGATTGAATCGGCCACATTTGTTGCACTTCCTGCTGTCAGCCGGGCACTTTTGGTTTCGGTAGTGATCGTAACCACAGTTGCCGCACATTTTCTCTCGGTCTCTTTTCACAGCTCTAACTATCCCTCTACCTCTACCTCTCATATGCTGTCCACCTAGGGGACCTGGCCCTCCATGTCTGGAAATTGCATCTATATCCTTGGTTTCTGTCGTCATGGATTTAAGTTGTGCCATAGTTGTCTCATATGTTCTGGTGATGTTAACTGCCTTATCCAGGGTAAGGTCTGATCCTTCACTGATGAGCTGTTCCCGTACTTTGTTGTGTCGGGTGCCAAACACAATTCTGTCTCTCACCATTTCATCTGGATTGTCATAGCCACAATCTTTAACTAAAAGTTTGAGCTGCGTGACAAACTGTTCACAAGTTTCCCCTTCCTCTTGTACCTTGCAACCAAATTTGTATCTTGAAAACACATGGTTTGTTTTGGGTGCCACATATTCTTCAAACCTGTCGTAGTAAGTTTTCAATAATTTTGCCTCTTCTTCGGTTAAATCCCATGTCGAGAATATCATTCTTCCCTTTTCTCCTATCCATATCATAAGGTAATTGCAGCTTTCTTCCTCTGTTTTCTTCTTCAGAGGCCCATTAAACATGAACTGTGCATGCGTTTTGAATGACTTCCATGCAGCAAACAAGTCAGTACTCTCCCAGTTCATACTTGGATAATTACTACCAGCTCCCTCCATTTCAACATTTATTTACCTGCTTGATCTCTATTCTAGCTTCTTACACTAGTGTTACCACTTCTGACACCATGTCACGTATTGGTAATCAAGACTCAACAGGAGAGCTCATCTGACTTAGTTTATTCAGCCATGTGCTCATTCCAGGGACACCCAAAAGTTGCACAGGCAAACTCAACTGAATGGTTGTAATGAAAAGTGGGAATTCACTGAAATACATCACAACAGACACGACACTTCAGAGGATATTTCCTCATCTAAAGGTAAACATGTATTTGAGAACGTGCGTTTACAGGACCCAAAAGACTCCCGATGCAACGACCATACATGTAAGTATATACTCTTCAAAAAAAAGAAAAAAAAAAGGCAAAGCTAGATTTGTGTGAGATAGGAAAATACATTTATACAAAATGTTGTGGAGTGAACACTGGAATCGATAGCGGCCTGACTCCTCTGCCCATGGAAGAGATGAGTATGCGAATCACGTTCTGGGGAATGGTAGCCTACTCGGCCTGCAACGCAAAAGTCAACTGCTGCAACGTCTAGGGTTTTGGTTGACGTCGGCGTAGCTGTCTATCCAATTCATCCCACAGGTGCTGTATCAGGTACAAACACAGGGATCTGGAGGGCCTGGGGAGAGCATCAACGTTGTTGTATTGTAAACAGGCTCTTGTGATCCGCGCCGTATGCGGTCGAGCGTTTCCCTGGGATACACCGTTGCCGTTGGCTGCAATTGGGAGGACGTGTAGTAGGAGAATGTCGTTGATGTATCGTTGAGCCGCAAGATTGCAAACCGGTCCTGCCATGATGAGAGATAGTTGCCCATATCATAACGCTACCCCTACCAAACCTGTCCATTTTCCGGCGTAAAACTCTCCCAGATGTCTGTAGACCCGTGCTCTTCCATCCCCTCGACGGAGCAGAAATCTTGATTCGTCGCTGAACCAGACATCTCCCCATCGCAGTCGAGGCCATACCCTGTGTTGACGACACCAATGAGGTCGTTGTTGACGATGTTGTCGAATCAACATGGTGGCTTAGTCGGATGTAGCAATCTTGGCCGGGGGTAGTTACTCTTGGTCGTTCCAACCTTGGCCGATCACGTGTTGACACATGCTGTTGAAACCGATCCCATAGCCTTGTGATGGTGCTGGGCGCTACATTGAAAACCCTGGCTACAGCTGATCGGGATTCCCCTGCCTGCAAGCGGTCTATAACATTGTTTCTTTGCACTTTTGTTAATATTGGCATGTTGTTGAACTGTCACTGTTCGATTGACGAAGATGCCAGGCAATCAAAAACCCTGCACATTAATACCGCTCATTGTGCTGCTGCACGTGCAGTACGTGCAGCTCTAAGGCCCTTTTTTAATGCACTGGGTGAGGTTTTCCGAATCGTACGTGTTTCCCGACTTATGGTTTGCATGTCCTTGTTGTGATCATTTTGATCCGGGAAATTTGTCACTGACACTATAACACATTAATTCTCTTTATTTTGCACCTCTTCATCAGCTAATTTTGCTTTTATGGCCAAAAATATCCGTATTGCGTTTCTTTTCTTTTTGAAGAGTATATATTTGAAAGTTTACCTAATAAGTAAATATAGGTATTTTGTCAAACCTTTTATGTGGCCACTTTCGTTTACCTTTGTCTCGTATATGTATATTGAACATATGCAATTGTGTCCCTACAATCGGAGCTTAAAGCGCCGCGATTCTTTCTGGGCTAATATCGGATTCGACCTGAATATATTTCAAGGTTTGTCAGACACTGTACCCGTGCTCGTGGGTTTCACCAAGACCTGATTCACCGTTCGGGCTTTTCACCCACCTAAGCTCGAGATAAATCTCACATACTGTTCAGAGCGGCGTTAAACCCTCTCAAACACTCCGTTCACACGGGCCAGACATGGTCAACAAACAGTGGTGTGACGGCATGCAATGGCATGAAGAATGAGCCTTAATGTGGGGATATACCACAAAAATAACGCAGTTGCGTCCCTTTGGCGCGCCAGAAACCTATGATCGTCGGTTCGAATACCGGTTCACCCCGATTATGTTTCTAGGTTTGTCACCACCATGCCCCTGCTCTTGGGTTTCACCAAAGTTGTAAACGCCTGAGACCCCACATTAAGCTGACACACCGTGATATAACGAATACTATTCAAAGCGATGTTAAACCCAGCTCACTCACTCAACACCAATTCACCTATTTTTGAATACGAGGCGACATGTGAATAAGATTGAATTAACCAAAAAACGCATTTGACAATTTGTTCCAAATCTTGTGTTCCAATTTGTGGATAGATTGAGCGGATCATGGACCCATACACATAACTTCCAAAATATTTACACAACCGATGTGCATCAAACATGTTTTTTTCTTCTGACGAACCATTAAAATATTTTTTAAAACATCTTTCTTTATCATATTCTACTTGATATGCGATATTTCTGTGAATAATTTGATATGGAGGAAACTTATTATGAAACGCAATTTCTTACTAGAAAAAATATTTCTCAGTATCCTACACAACCCGTTGTGATCACATTCACTGATACCATGTCCTTATATAGACATTGTTTTTTCCTATCCATACTAAATACATGACCGCCTCCGTGGTCTAGTGGTAGAGCGTCCCATCCCCGGCCACGGCGTCATACCAAAAGATGTTAAAAGGATGGTACTTGTTGTTACCCTGTCTGGCTGTAAGGGGCTGGTCGGCTCGGAGTCAGTGTGCTGTGTCTGAGTCGGGTATTCATGTTAAACTGCGGAATGGTATCTCAGTGAGCTAGCACTACAAATCGGCAGCAGTCCGGACTAGTACTAGCAGCCTGGTTGATGCATGTCATCGATCCCAATTGCGTGGATCGATGCTCCTGATGTCAATCACTGGATTGTCTGGTCCAGACTCGATTATTTACAGACCGCTGTCATGTAGTTGGAATATTGCTGAGTGCAACGTTAAACAACAAACAAACAAACATATTAGTCTTATAAAGGTTTATTTTGAGAACGTGATATCTAATTAAATAGTGCATGGTGGGCAGATTCTTTGTCAATATAGCTGGAATATTGCTGAGTCCAGCGTTAACCAACTACAATCTTTATCCAACTGATTTGGGGCTTGTCAAACTCTCGTGTCAAAAAATCCAGTGTACTACGAAAGGCACGGGTGTTCCAGTCATTTAAGGATTCCCATGTGCAGAGTTGCGTCCCTTACGCATGTCAGAAACCATTGATCGTAGGTTCGAATTCCGGTTCGACATGATTATGGTTCTAGGTTTGACAGCACCATACCCATAGTCCTGGGTTTCACCGAAGTGGTAAACGTCTGAGACCTGCATCACATCAGGCTTTCCTCCCACATTAAGCTGACACGCCGTGATATAACTGGAATACTGTTAAAAGCGGCGTTAAACCAAATTCACTCATTTACCCATTTAAGTTCCTTGACTATATACTTAGACGTTGCTTAACGATACAACATTATTGTGTTTTATTATTACCACAGTGAAGTATATTTTTCATTATGAACAATCTCATTAAAATCAGATCTTAGTTCTCGCTATCGCTAAACAAAGATCTGAGGACATGCCATTCAGGGTCACGTCAGAACGACCTTTCATCCAACCAATCAGAGCGTCGCTTACCAGATCATGAAAGTGACATTCTGAATGTGTTTTCTTATCATGCAACCACGAAATATTTAACACGGGGTATTCCGAACGACAGTTACGTTTTTTTAATATTATATCCATACAATCTAGGCCATCTATAAGCAATTCCAGAATGTTCTTCTTATCAATTATAATTTTTTTTAATCGAGAATATGTCAAAATAAGTTTCGAAACGTAGTCGCCAGTTTGAAATTAGTGTCGTAAAGCTCGAGAAAGCTGCCTTCGGATTTGCTTCTGTCGATTTCTTGTCAGTCAATTCATTGGTCGGTCAAAATTCGCGAAAGGTCGTTCTGACGTGACCCGTAATGGGATGTCCTCAGATCTTTGTTTAGCGGTAGCGAAAACTAAGATCAGATTTTAATGAGATTGCATTATGAACCAACTGAAAGAAAGAAAATGAATTATCATGGCCATGAAAACTGAACAGGAACCTGAAGAGTTAAGTTGGAGGGGAGGATTCTTCATTTTATTACAGTAATAACAATTATTGCAACAAACATAATGCAAAAACATCAGTTACATTTGAAATATTGCTCTTAAATAGTTATGAAATAGATACTGGGAGAACATGTATTTGGTTCTTCTTTTGGAACACACCAGGGACGAGGGAAAACTATATCTCTGAATATTTATATATTAATTTTGAAAACAGGGTTCTGTTGGCAGCCTAGTAATCTATGAGCCCTTCCCATTACTAACTGATGTTTATTATTGGGTTTAAACTTGATATTTCAGTGTATAACTTGAATTTTCATGTTTATTAAATGTAAATCTTACTTGAAGACCATGTCCTTGAATCCGGTCAACCCGTTAAAGTGACATTCACTGGTACCTGGACCTAATAGCAGTTACAATGCCAGTTTACATTTACATTGCACCAACCCTGTTAATCCGGAAACCCCGCCTTCATGCGATCGTTATTATTAAAAGGAACATTACTGTGTCCCATGATTCGTTAATCAGGACACTTGTTAATCCAGACGATTTCACTTGAAACGTTACAGTCCGGATTAACGGGGTTTTGTTTATAATCCTTCACTCTTACATGGAAGCATATAGGCTTAATGATAGTGACATCAAACTCCCTATCTGCATCACACAAGGTATTCAACGTGTAAAATGCAGGCGTGTAAAAGTAAATGGTGAGTATGCCAAGTGCGTGCACAAGCTGTTAACGGTATATCATATATCGTATATCGTGTATCCCATTTGCGTAGATCGTCACCCATATCTCTATCACTGGATTGTCTAGGCCCAGACTCGATTATTTACAGACCGCCCTAATAGCTGGAATATTGCTGAGTGAGGCGTTAAACAACAAACAAACAATGCATAGCAAACTGACAGGAAACAAGGATGTTTCCAATGTCAAATTAAGAGTTTAAAAAAAAAGAAAATTTAATGTTCACTATATCAAAGGAAGGCATTTTAGAATAGCATTTATAAAGTCCTGTGTCAGCTCTTATTACAATTTATCACCACACTAGTTACAATGTCATTTTGCAGAATGTATTTTGAGACAGAGAAAAAGCAACAGCAAAATCACGGCAAAAAATATTAAAACTTGGCTTTTTTCTGTAAAAAAGTATCGACGCTTTTGGATGTGATGCTAAGCATAAATGTTTAGGTTTTGTTCAAATTTAAAAGTGTAATAAAACGAGAGATGCATATCAGTCTGATTTTATAATAATATCGATTTCATCAACCACATGATCTCGAACGCGAGGATTAAACATGTGCAATCTCATTAAAATCAGATCTTAGTTCTCGCTACCGCCAAACAAAGATCTGAAGACTTCCCATTAGGGGTCACGTCAGAACGACCTTTCATCCGACCAATCAGTGCGTCGCTTACCAGATTATGAAAGTGACAGTCGGAATGTGATTTCTAATCATGCAATCTCGAAAACTTTAACGATAGTTACGGGTTTAACGACTGAATCCTTACAATCTGGACGATCTATTAGTCATTCCAGAATGTTTTTTGTTCAGGTTTCAAATTAGTAATCGAGAATTTGTCAAAATATGCTTCGAAGCGTAGTCCCCAATTTGAAATTCGTACCGTGAAGCACGAGAAAGCTACCTTCTGATTGGTCATTCCATTGGTCGGTCGAAGTTAGCGCAAGGTCGGTCTGACGTGACCCGTAATGGGATGTCCTCAGATCTTTGTTTAGCTGTAGCGAGAACTAAGATCTGATTTTAATGAGATTGAAACATGTGTGGTAACAGTTTTTCATGACGTTCTGGCGCTTTGAGTGACATGGGTATTTTATGAGCGTTTTCGTCAGATGCGTTCTGCAAACACATTGTTGCAGTCACGACGTGACAATATTAAGGGCAATAGTCTCTACAACTTCTGTTCTACGATCAAATTTGATCTTGAAACAGTTAATATATGTAAGGTCATAATCAAAAGGCTTTCTCCGTGTTTTACTTAAGAACCCACATTAACGGATAGAGTTGCATTGCCTACGTTTCTCGCAGCGGCGGGTTAAGCTACGTGGGGTCCGCAGCAATGCTCCATGCTTAAGCTTAACCGAACAATCAATATCTTGTTGATGACATATATGACATCTGACAAGTGAAATGCGAAGATCTTTGAATTTTCAGAATTAATTAATCCTACCACTTGATTACTTCAGTGTGTTGTTAATGATTATCTTCAAAGTTCTTTGAAGTGTAAACGAATTTAGTTTTACACCATAGTCAGCAATATTATGAGCGAATGAGTATGGTTTTACGCCCCTTTAGCAATATCCAAGCAATATCACAGCGGTGTTGGTTAGTTGGTGAGTTGGTGAGTGGCTAGGTAAGTTTGAGTGAGTGAGTTTGGGTGGGTTTGGTTCGTTTGTTTGTTTGTTGCTTCATGCCGCCCTCAGCAATATTCCAACTATATGACGTCGGTCTGTAAATAATCGAATCTGGACCAGACAATCCAGTGACTGATATCATGAGCATCGATCCACGCATTTGGGATACGATGACATCCATCAACCAAGTCAGCGAGCTTGACCATCCGATCCCATTAGTCCCCTCTTTCGACAAGGATCGGGTGGGTGGGTGGGTGAATGAGTGAGTGAGTGGGTGGATGGGTGAGTGAGGTAGGTTTTTGTGGGTGGGATTTGGGAGAGTGTGCGGGTGGGTGAGTTGGTGAGTGAGTGAGAGAGTGGCGGGTGGGTGGTAGGGATTAGCGAGCGAATGAGTGGGTGGGTTTGGAATCCAATAACGTGACCATTTGGGGAATCAATGCGATCCTCTGTTTAGTACTGATGTAAGTTGTTTGTGTTTGTTAGTATCGCTATGGAGGGGGGGGGGGGGGGGGGGGGGGGGGGAGTTGCCCACAATATCGGCCTCTTGTTTTCTGGTCTAGACTCTTGATCCCCTAACAAACATCCGTATGTAGCGGTAAGTCGCTAGACCAACGCTCCACACACAATCGTCCTAATATGTTTTCAGTACTCATGGGAAGCATTGTACGGAGGCTTCAATAGGTATTCATTGACCTGTTACTATATATTCCGTATACTGATCACAAGAAATGTCTAAATGAGATCCCTATCATATTTACATTATCAGTAATTAGTGTATTGTCGAATTAATTAAACCTGGAATATGACATTTATACAGCACCATGCTACCAGTGGCTGGTCGCTCGTTCATAGTTTGCTTTAAGTAACCGACCGCCTCCGTGGGTAGTGGATTGGGCGTATCCCAAGAGAGCGGAATGTTGGTGGTTCCATTCCCGACCTCGTCATACCCAAAAACTTGTTACCCTGCCTGTCGCTCAGCATTAAGGGGATACAACTGGTCCGCTCGGAGACAATATACCGATTTGGGGAAGTCAATCCAATAACGGCATTTAATGTCCTGCGCTGATGCAAGAGCGCATTGGTTACATAATGAAAGGAAATTCAAACATGACAATCGCCCCCACCCCCAACCCCCCACTCCCGATTAGTATGAGTTGCAGCAATGATGCCCAACTGACCAGAACATTTACTTGAATAACAAGAAATATATGCCACTGACATTTTCACTTCTTATAGCACACAATCTTTAGTATCATTTTCATGCAAAAAATCGATTTCTTAATAAAAAATGCCAACTAAAATCTCAAAATATTTTTGTTCCCAAAAGACCCATTACTAAGTTATCATAACAATGGAATTAATGTATTGACGTCACATTGTCATTGGTGAAACACTAATTTAAGATATGTTTTATAGTGTTTTGATGTTGTTCTTTCAAAAATAATTAAAATCCATTTTCTGTGATACATGAAAAACACAATTAAATCACATTTACCTTTTATATTTCATAAAAGAGTTTGTTAGACATTTTATAATACCAATGTTATAACAAATTAAGTCATTGGAACAACAGAAGTGTTGAATGGTAATCATAAGTTCTCTTTTGCATATTTGTTTATGACGGGTTTTATTGTTATGAAAGAACATTTTTCAGTTTGTAGAAGCTTTACCATGACAATAAATATATAGATTTGTTTAATTAGAAGGACCACGCTAAGAGATATCGCTAAAGTGTCAGTTGGGGCATGAATTATGTCAAGGGTGTAACAAAATCAATCGACTCAAGTTACAAAATTGTTGAATTTTTTTCTGTTTCCTTTCAGGACTTTTCAAATTTGAAATGAATAAAACGTGCATGTATTACACTAAACTTAACTATTTTATCAGTTACATGATATTTTGAACTATTCATCATATTCTGGTTAATGGTGTAACGACATTTGTCATAAGTATAACCATATACCACTGACATATTTTGAATATTGATGCATTTTTTTAAAACTACTCAAGAAAATAATAAACAATCTCTATGCATCTAACAAACAAAATCTATTGAATCAGCGCACATGTGATATATATGAATGCTACACTAATGACAGCAGAAAAAATATGGTGCAAGTCAAGCTTAGTAATTCTCTTTAACTGATCTTTTTCATGTCGTCCACTTTGCCTCAGAGCAGGTGAACCAGGAGAAGGGACCATTCAGTTTCTTCACAATTTTCAAAGGGTGATTACTTCTATTTCAGCTATTTATGATTTGTTACACGTCTGACAGAGCTGTTTGGACAAGCATATAATCGCCTATATGTATGCCTTAAATAAACTGTAACACAAGGCGATTCACGAGGTATTATGTAGAGATTATAAACGATGAATTATGAAATTCACTAGTGGGCTAGTGTTGATGTTAATGTTAATGTAAAGACCTGTTAAGGTTCTGATTTATGTTTGTTTGATGTTTAACGCCGTACTCAGCAATATTCCACTCTATATGACGGCGGTCAGTAAATAATCGAGTCTGGATCAGACAACCCAGTGATTGACGTCATGAGCATCGATCTGCGCAATTGGGACACGATGAAATGTATCAACCAAGTCAGCGAGCCTGACCACCCGATCCCTTTAGTCGCCTCTTACGACAAGCGTAGTCGCCTCTTACGGAAAGCATGGGTTGCTGAAGACCTATTGTAACCCGGATCTGCACGGGTCTGATATTCTGAACAACATGTGGGACGGTGTCTGGTATTTTAGCACTTAAGGGCGATACCAAGCCTGTAGCTCTGAGGAAGCGTGGCACTATGTCTATATACAACTTGGGACGGGCGCATATATATTTTAGAAGAAAAAAAGAGTTGTCGCCCTTTGGCTAAAATCCTGTCTCTCGTCTGTCTCTGAAAAACAATCAACCCGAAACATTATTCAAACCTGAATACCAATCTCGTATTGTATTACATGAACCGCTGAAAGAAGGGCGGGTAATGTAGCGCAACAGGACAATGTGTTACCATAGCAACGACACAGTTTCACTACCAGGTATCCCTGTCCGCACGTTTCGTGAAGATCCGGGTTATAATAGGTCTTCAGCAACCCATGCTTGTCGTTAATGGAATGCTTGTAAGAGGCGAGTAACTGGATCGGGTGGTCAGGCTTGCTGACTTGGTTGATGCATGGCATCATATCCCAATTGCGTGGATCTATGCTCGTGATATCAATCACTGGATTGTCTGGTCCAAACTCGATTATTTATAGACCACCGTCGTATAGCAGAGATATGCCGAGTGCGGCGTTAAACAACAAACAATAAAACAAGCAAAACATTTCTTGCCAAGTATTGTCTTTTTGGTGGTCATAGGAATATATATAACGATTCATTAGAGCAGAATCGATGCATCTCCTGAACCTGGGGGAGACAGACATAGCCTAGTGGTTAAAGCGTTCGCTCGTCACGCCGATGACCTGGGTTCGATTCCCGACATGGGTACAATGTGTGAAGCCCTTTTCTGGTGTCCCCCGTCGTGATATACCTGGAATATTGCTGAAGGCGGCGTAAAACCATACTCACTCACTCCTACATGATCTGAACCTGCGACCTTGAGAACAAAGAGTCACACCAATTTGCACAACCATGACAAAACCTAATTTCGCCAGATGGTTCAAGTAGGCCTGTAGGCATTAGTTCATACTAAACATGTTAAGCAAAATATTGTTTGGCGAGATGTGACTAAATGTGTGACGACTGTCAATGTGACGATACATACACATACACATATATACATAACGTGTACCACCATTCAATTATCACTACATACCGATAAGCATAATTGAATTTTAATGATAGCTTTTGTTAAGCGCGTCTTCCGTCATTAAAGTGGGTGATTTAGTTGTATAGCCGCTTTCAGCAGTATTCAAGAAGTAATGTTTCACAGAGCCCGCCTCCTAATTAAAGGGAGACAACAAGATGCAATTTACTAAACTTGGAGTGAGTGAGTGAGTGAGTTGGGTTTAACGCCGCTTTTAACAATATTCCAGTTATATCACGGCGTGTCAGCTTAATGTGGGAGGAAAGCCCGAAGTGATGCAGGTCTAAGACGTTTACCACTTCGGTGAAACCCACGAGCACGGGTATGGTGCTGACAAACCTAGAAACATAATCGGGGCGAACCGGGATTCGAACCCACAATCATAGGTTTCTGGCCTGCCCAAGGGATGCAACTCTGCACAGCGATGCCTTAGACGACTGGGCCACCCGTGCCTCCTTACTAAACTTGGAAGAATCGTGAGTCCTAATTCTGTCTTAGAGTACAGGAACAACACTACACTAACACTCGTGAATGTTTCAGCACAATGTATATAGATCTACATTGGTAATATAGTGTACGTCAGAAAAATAGCTGGACATCCAGAGGGTTAAGTGAGCGGTCAGACCCGTCAGGGTGCTCTCGATGTAGTGACAACTGTGTTGAGTTGTTGAAAGCACTTTTGTTGGAAAAGATTCAAAGCAGTTGTTGCATGGTGTCCGAAGTGTCCACTGTATATACACACGCAATCATAAAAGAATGGCTGAGAAAACTTCATCCGCATGACGTCTTCCTCATTTCTTTGTAAATATTGGGGGCACGGCTGACTATATACACATTTGTGTTGAAAGAAGGAATGTTTTTGCCACCTTCTTCCGACAGAACACAAGTGGTAACGCGCGACGTTCTCGCTGTGAGGTTGCACTTCCAACTCTAGATGAATGGGCAGTTCTCTGTTTAACGCGTCGCCGTTGCATGAGCGGCTGCAGCGTTCGACTTGGGATCGTTACGTTGGTATAAGTGGATTGAAATCAAACAACTAGTTGTACTTACAAAATTGCATTAGTATTACTAGTATATCATTAATAACATTTTCGACTTGGTGGTTCTGTGACAGCACTTCACAGTGAGTGAGTGAGTGTGTGGGGTTTAACGCCGCTTTGAACAGTATTCCAGTTTTATCACGGTCTGTCAGCTTAATGTGGGAGGAAAGCCCGAAGTGACGCAGGTTGTCTCTAAGTTCAACTCTTCTTACTACGGTAAACTACGTTTATAACGAACACGCTTAAAACGAACTGCCTTTTTTGGTAGCGACAACTTGCTGTATATATACTGCATTCATGCATTAGAGTTTCCTTTGAGTTTGTTATATCCGGAGTTTACTGTACTTCTATGAAACGGAAGATGTTGGGATGATGCTGTGGCAAGGATAGGTTTAATGTATTGATGAATCCTTCCAAGAGCAAGGGAAACCTGGGGGGTCGGGGCAGCGATTCAGCTTCTCCAACACTTGTCCCTGTAAGATCAGGTCGTGCACTACAGAATATTGTACAGTAAACTACGGTTATAACGAACTCAAAGGGACCACTAACTTTAGTTTGTTATAACCGTAGTTCGTTATAAGCATATATACAGTATAACGATAGCAAATAGTCGGGACAAAAAATCAGTTCGTTATATCCGTCAGTTCGTTATAAGCGTGTTCGTTATAAACGTACTTTACTGTAATTTAATTCCATAACTCAGGGCAGGATGTGCATGTTCCATCCATGTAGATATATCAACAGTGTGCAAGGCTTGTATCTGATCAAGGGTAGAGAAGGTAAGAAACTTGTTATCATCTTGTGGCGATGTCGGTAGGCTAACGCTTGGGAAGGATTTAAAAACTGCAATGTGGTCTCCATCTGCTTCAGTCAACTGATCGTTGTATAGAGTATGCATCCGTGAAGTCTCCGTATAGTGCTGAGAAACTTCACTGTACTGGTGTCATCTGCTGGATGGTTATGCTCCTACTCATTCCAACAGTAGAACATCTACCAGTACAGGTCTTGACAACACATCGCCAGTAGGTGCTGATTTCCTTTTATCGTCCTAAACTGGCTTCAATGGGAGATGTCCCTTGGGAGAGATCAAGTAATCTCTCCTGGGCACAGTGAAGAAGAGAGAGACCGAGTGATTTGCAGACCATTATTATCATATTTGTTCCTGGGACGTTACAATCAAATGCAATTACTTAATCTCACTCCTACTGGAGCTGGTTAGCTGTACGTTTTACACTCAAGACACTGTTTTTGACTGTTTGCAAACTGGAAATACTAGAAGAATGATTTCGGATGATAAATAGAATCTCACCCTGTGTTTTTTTAAAATCAAATACATCAACAGTCATTGCTAAAAGTGTAGAATCCTCAGTAAGCCTTGAAGTTTTAAACTGTTATCCACTTGTGTTGATATATCTTATATCAAAAGACTCTCAAGTGAGATTCTGTATGTCCTGCGATGATCCCTCCTCGGGGTTAAAGCGGCGTTAAACCTAAAATGTTCATTTACCCACACAATGCTATTTATGAATCTAATCTACAGATTGGTACGACAGTGGCTCTTCTGGAAATATAGTTAGAAACTTTCGGTTGACTCGCTTCACGAAAGCGGTAACTATCGGGTATAATGCCCATGTATTTTCCAAACTTTTTATGAACATGTTTAAGTTTGAAACACGTTTAGACTATGTACATGTTTAGATTTTGGAGATATGCAATGAGATCTTAGTCCATTTCATGTGTTCAGATAAAGCGCGCAAATTCTTTGTTCCGTTTCAGGATAAACACAATCCTAAATTCGTTTAGAGCTTAACGTGTCTAGCATGTGCTTAAAACCTAAACACATTTTCACAGTGCATACTTGTCGTAAGCGCCGACTGAATGGAAGCTCTGGGATTACAGTAGGTGACCTGGTTGATGATGTGCAGCGGCAATCGTTGATGCTATAGTGTGTCATCCTCATCCTCCATCCTTTCACAGCCCGTCGTGTCCTACAAATCTGGAATACTGCTAACTGCGGCGTAAATCAATATTCACTCAGGTTCGTTAATGTTTCGGATGTTCTTTAATACTACACACTTAAACTAATGTTAACAAACTCCTTGTATTTGACCTACAGATCGTAGTATGACAAGGAAATCTAGAAATAGACTGGTTTAAACCGATGCAGAATAAGGGCACGAGGTAACCCTAATGTAATTGAACAACGGGACAGGTGGGGAAAAGGTTCCAGTTGCTGAAAAATACGAATGCACTTCACAAACAGAGTCAACAGGGATGGAATCCAAACAGCGCAGTCAGCTTAATATTCCAGAGGACGGCAACTGTGAGACCTCGGAACACTCTTCTGCCGCGCGTCTCGCATAGTGACAATTTTTTTGGCAGACGTCATCGCATCAGGTCGGTCCAGTGTGGCGACCCCCGTCTCTCACTGTCCTTCTTCATCTAGGTTTTTACCTCCACTATGTCCCCGGGAGGAGCTTATCGACTGCTGCAAAACAACTCCATGATGAGACTGGTTTTGACCAGATGCATCACTGTCGTCTGCTCGGAAAACTAGTAGCACTGGAATAAAGTTCTACTTGAGTGAAATTTGGGTGTGCAGCCCGATTGCAAAATCACAACATAATTTTCATCATCTTAACTTATTCTCTGTTGCCAAGTCTACATGGCGGATACTATAAGCCGAAATTCGAACCTGTGTCTTACCGCAAAAAGAATAACCCAACCTACTGCCCGACCACTCCACCCCTTCAAACTGATCAACTGCATAATAAATAAACTGTAATAAAAACGCTTTTTGTTTTTTTATGTCCCTTTTCTGTAAAAAAAACCCCATAAATATGTCAGCCCTCCTCCGTTCATAGTTGATAACCTGTCATCCTGGTAACACAACGGACGCGGACGCTTGGTTACCCAGATGGCAGTGCGCGGACTGAGGCGGACGCCTTGTGTTGCGTATATTGTGTAGTATTTCCTCGTACCTGGAGGGGGTAGCAGAAGTCGCCTTGAGTATCACATCTGGCTGACTGTACTTGTGGACGCTCTGTATGTTGTGATTCCTACCTGCAGATCTTCATCCACCCATCACACCACCAGGTATGTTAACGTGACTTCAGTGTTGACTGTTAATTCACTTAAATTACATTAATATCGTATCCAGTAACACCATTACAATAACCCACACTTAATATCTCTGTATGTTTATCTAAACATAGCATTGCATTTGTACCAATATGTGATATGGTTCGTTTATATATTTAATCTTTTGAAAATTAATAATATTTATGAATTCACCACAATCCCACGGTAATAAATCTTAAAATGGCGCGCTTTTTACGCGCTACTGACTTCCTCGTGTTGATAGTCCGTGATCCAGCTGGCAGAGAACGAACTGACATGGCTGTCCTGACGGTGTTTAGCCCTTAACAACATCCAACTAACTCCTCTGTAAATGTAGCCCAATGAATGAAGAAATATGTTACAAAGACGGGTACTGTCTTAGCGCCGACATATTGACACGAGGGACGTTGTGCTGCAGTTGTATAAAGTTTAACTTAACTCCATGCAATTATAAATTTCCTTATCAATTTAATTAAGTTCATGCCGTACAAAAGTAATCTTTGATAAGCAAATGTTTGACCAGTGTTCACATCATCAAACGGGTACCTTGCCAATAACATGCAGCGTTTATTACAAATCCTGAGTCCACCTGCTATAGGAATGCGTGTACGTGCATATGTTGGATGTTGGAAACTTGGTGACAAGGCTTTAAGACCAATAACCTATAAGTGGCCTCTTATATGCAATATATACGACACAATGATTTATAGTTATCAACTTGTTTACTATAAAACGTTTGTGTCCACGTATATAATTATATATATTTCTGGTTGTTGCGATTTCAAGTCTTAAAATGAAAACTGTATAGTGATAAAATATATGCGCACTTATTTGCATATATAACTTTCTAATAGGCCGCATGTAGGGATAACGTACTTCATCGTTTCCTATAATGTGACTAAAAGGGCGCATTTAAGTGACTATTAACTGGAGTGACCGTAAACTCGGTGCCGTTGTAGATGAGTCCGGAGACGTTACGGATAAGCGGAGAGACTACGGGCGTTCACAACACGACCACAAATCAACACATACACATTAATCATGGCATTCATTACAACGTTATGCCTCCCGTTAACGGGGCGACTACCATTGCCTGCAGCGGCTGTAGACATTAAGACAGTGAAACGATAACACGAACTAAATATATTGAATATAGTGTTTAAGATACTCACATGTATACAGTGAAACGTTAACTCGAACTCATTAATTTGAATATATACTATTATGCGGATATACCTCGTTAACTCGAACTTCATTAAATCGATATACAGTAAACTACGGGCATAACGAACTCAAAGGGACCGCTAATGTTAGTTCGTAATAACCGTAGTTCGTAATAGCATATATACAACAAATGGCCGGGACTAAATATAAGTTCGTTGTATTGGTCAGTTCGTTATAAACGTGTTCGTTATAAACGTAGTTTACTGTATCTTATGAAACCATATTATCATATTGTCCCGGTATTATCACAATCGGCTCTGTTGTTATCGACGCTCCTGTTGTCTCGAGCAGTCGAACAAGGCTGCACTGTATACCCGAAGCTATACTCTGTACACCCGAACAATACATTGCACCCGGATGTCCTTTTACCTTCAATTCAATGGAAGAAGGATATGAATTATGTAATAAACATACCGCATCGACATATTCGTCAGTATTTTTCCTCCCAAAGAATATATACCTTACTGGGGAAGAATAGACTTTAGCGGAGACTGTACAGAGGGTGGTGTGGGGGGTGGGGGGATGGGGGTGGGGTGAGGGTGTGGTGTGGTGGTGCTGAAATCAGTTTGGTGCTATACGTGGGAGTCGAAACAGGCAGTTAATCCGTCTGTTGTTTAACGTCGTAAGCAATATTCCAGCTTTATGGGGATGGCCACGTTTCCAGTTTTAACTCGGAATCCCGACTGGGGACTGTCAATTCGAATTACGCAAGTTTGGTGTTACGTTGCACCATTCATCGCATCATATACGTACTCTGGTGTACATGCTTGATGACGTGGCTGACGTCGTGGGATCGAACCCCGACGGGTGATCCAGACTTGATGATATACAGCCCGCCGTCACACAGCTAGGATACAGTTGACTGCGGTGTTAAGCAAAAAACATACAAACCTGTTCATAGATTGGACCGAAAATAAACGTGTATAATCTCTTTTTCCAATTACACGATTTTAAGCTGCATTATCGATAGGTGTCAAGCATATGATATTGGTATTAAAATGACAAAGGTTTTCAAAATGAGTGATGTGCATGCGAATGAGTGTTCGTGACATTTTTATGAATCAGACTCATTGTGTCACATCAACTAGTCAATAACTATACGTAATCCCATCACTAAGCCTCGGAGTGATTCCCCCTTTTCCGCCCTGCCTAGAGGGCGTTGCTTTCATCAGTTTCCGTCACAGGCTCTCAACTTGCACTGCGACTTAATTCGGCTATCTGTCACCTCCAGGCACCGTAATGTTGTGGAGCATGTCTCGTCTGAAAGTTATATTTTGAGAAAAATTCCTCACTTCTTTAGATCAAACAGATTATCTGTTTCATTACCGCCATTAGTAGTTCCCGTTTTCAAATCAATCACCTTTCTTTTCTTTCTGAACTCAGGGGAGTATCAACATTGGCCTCGATTATTATTCATATACTTCACGATTCTAGGCCATGTCACGGTAAACAGATTCTGTATTTTGGTGTAGTCATATTTAGCAACATGTAAAAAAGCACATGTTAGCGAAATTAGCACATGAGTTTATATGTCTCACAAGATTGCGCATATCCGAAAGCCTACCATTTTCATTTCCAGAGTCTCGAAAACAATTCATTTTGTGGGTGTTTAACCTACAGATGCCAGAAGTGGTATGTCACCCCCCTTGCCGTTTTACAAATAAGTATTGATTTCAAGCAAATATAAACGCCTCACACATGACCTTTTGTAGTACTTTTATTTGAATGGGAACATTCGATCCGCTAACTGGATTATTCCTTCCCGGGTGATTTAAAGCTTCAACGATACGATTATCAAGCATAAACAATATTGTTCAGGCGTTGGAGTCGCCTTTCTCCGGCTTAGGTAGAATAGGCATTTATCCAAACATTAATGATTGACGTTTCATACAACTTATAAAACAGGTACACTAAGGATATATGGACGTAATTTATTAGCTTTCAGAGTAGAACGGGCTATATAATAGCTGCCACAGGTGATGTATACACTCTGTACACACATCAATCATCCTCGATCTTTCAGGGCGCTATACCTCGTAGTGAATGTGTTAATATGCTCCATATAGCATGACCCGTTTCCTCGTGGGCTAAATACACTATTTACAGCTAAACCTAGTCACTGGTTTTGTTTTCTTCCTTTATTTGCGGTGCCGACAGTGTCCGGATTAACGTAAGACCATATCCAACTGCGCCCTCGAACGTGTGACCCCGGAGGAACGAGGTCGTGTGTGCGGCGGATTGGCATGGTGATGTGATGGGAAATATTGCGGTTATGATATCTGTTATCGTCTTGATGTTATTTATTGTTGATGTTATTGACATTTTTAGGTCAAATATTAACTTCGTGATTGTTTCACGAGTTGGCGGAGAATATTCACGAGTTAGCGCCCAGTAACTGAAAGCTACCGAATATTTATTTACACATGCTTAATTCGATGTAAACGTCATATTTTAGCCTATCTTTTTGTCCATTGATTCGGCGACAAATTTAAATTTATTGACGATGTTCTTAACGTTTTCTATTTCAAAACGATACATAGACTGCCGAGCAAAAGAAAGAAAATTGGATTTGACATAAAAAGGTACAAACGTTATCAAAACGTTACTAGGATGAAAAGAGTTACACTGCAAAGTTAAGAACCAAAAAAATACCTATGATACCCGTATTCAAATACACGTCTATGAATAACCACTTCTTGTTTGTTTCATGTATTGCCACCATCAAACATGGGGGTGTACTTTCTTCTGCCCGGCAGTGTACTTAGGGATTTTTTTAAAATTGCGCCTCAAGGTACCCCAGAGCTTGTCTTCGTCATTTAAACACAGCGACCATACACCCCTTCAACACAAGGTTATATCATAGACAGGCGTGTGTATTATCTATCGAGTTGTGAAAACATATTTATTCTCACGTTCGCTCATTCAGCGTTTGTGAATTATATTCTTTGCACTCTTTATATGTTTTTGCCTCCTATTTACATGGTCAGCCCGAAAAAACAGTACGTAAGGAGTATATGTTCCTATCGCAAGGATGAAGTATAGCCCCGGGTGATACGAAAATAAACCACGTGGGGAGAGAACTGCTCCCTTGCTCACCCCTGCGTTGTCAGTACGTACAGACATACATTAGTGTGTGACAGGTACAATAAACACACACAGAAGCTGTTGTGACACACACGCTAGATTGGGTATGTTGAAGGGTGCACATTATTCGGCATCAAGTAACAGGAAGATGCACGTTTTGTGGCAGTCCACAAGCATCGAGGTGCATGATGTGTTGCTAGGATACGACACATTCTATCTGTTGGGTCAATGATCGTCCGATAAACACAGAGCTACACGAAGAATCTTTCTTAAAAAGTATTATAAACTTTAGGTGACCGTAAACCATCAGCATACAGGTATATGTGCACGACGAACATGGGCATGTGACGGAGGAATGACGTCACCTCAATATATATAAATACTGTCTATAACAATTCTTATATGCGTCCGTTTTCACTATAATAGTTCAGGGCAAAATAATACTTTACTACGCTAGACATGGGGATACAGCAAATATATTTCTTAAGCATATTAATATTTACGTTTGTGAAAAACATTTAGAAGTGATACACGTAAGGAAAAGAATTTATGGATGTCAATTTCTTTATCTATCTGGCTCCCATTTGTCCATTGCTATTTCCATTCGATTATCTTCAGTGCTAATTCCCAAGGCCTCCCGTTTGCCCATTGTCCATTGCCCATTACCAATAATTCATATTTAAGTCCTGGCTTCCCATTTTTAATCATGTATCAGCGCGATGTCCTGATAAGTGTTGGCTTCCATTTGTCTATTGCTAATCTCCTATCAGCGCCAATTATCTGTTGGCTTCCCTTGTTAGTCCCACCTTTGTTAGCTTATTACTTTTGTTGTTCTTACAGCTACACATATATGTTCTCTGGCTCATAGCGTTTATTCACCTGACGAAGGAGTAAGTATATACTCCAAAATCTTGTGTTCCTCGTAATAAAGAAGCTGACATCCATAAATTATCTTCCTTATTAATATTTAGAGTGAGTGATTTGGGTTTAACGCCGCTTTTAACAGTATTCCAGTTATATCACGGCGTGTCAGCTTAATGTTGGAGGAAAGCCCGAAGTGATGTTTAACACTTTGGTGAAACCCACGAGCACGGGTATGGTGCTGACAAACCCAGAAACATAATCCGGGCGAACCGGGATTCGAACCAACAATCATAGGTTTCTGGCGTGTCCAAGGGACGCAACTCTGCACAGCGAATCGCGGCGCCTTAGACGACTGGGCCACCCGTGAGTAACAACAAACGGAGTAACTTGTTTATTATGTAAAACCCGTCGGGATAATATGAATATTATGTGGTACAAGGTACAAAGTGTATCATTGCAATATGTGATTATTCGGCTGAACAAACGTTATGCTCCCCTCACATTTCCTTGACTTTACCTCTTTACCCTTGCCCCTAGATAGAGAATAAATTGAAAAGGAGTTCAACTCAAGTCCAGAATGATTTGGCAAGTATAGTTTGTCTCAGCCCCTCCTGAAATTTAGGATTTTTCTGGGCTCCATTTGGATTTTCGAAATTTTATTTTGTAGACATATATTTACAATAAGATAACTATATTTTGGGACTAAATGTCAGTCTAACCCCTTGTCCTTTAACTGTTTTAAAGCGTCATTATACACTCATCATCCCTACCCAATCTGAGGTATCGGTTTCACAAATATGTACCCACGAGGCATGCCGTATAAATCATAAATATTGCCCATGCTTCAAGTAGGACAAATAATAAGGAAAAAAAGGCGTTCTTCTCTTTCTTGCGTCAGTCACCGTCAATGACGACAATTTGTTCAATTGATGTGTTTATGACGGTAGACAAATTGTCGTTTATTACTATTTATGACTTTATTTTATCACCATTAAAATAGACTTTTGTAAAAAATTGCGCCCTCTTCCTGTCAGCTGTTGTCAAGTCGTCACGCAAGAGTGGAGGGGTGAGAAATGCGAGTTATATGTCTTGCAATCACAGTCAGCATTCGTCAAGCATCAATCAGGGGCATTGTAGCTTTTACGGTACAAACTGTAATGACATGTAAATATTATTCTGAATATTAATTCTATCCGGCTTTTTATACCTGGTGGAGATGCACGAGACAGATGTATGGACACGGACGTTTACAGAAGCGCACATCACTCCACACTGTTCACGTTTCCTTGTCTTTACAAATGTATGTTATACACGGAAACTTCAATTATAAAGACGTCAGTTAAATGTTGAAAATGTCATTATATATTCATGAATAAAATTCATGTATTTTGAATTTAGAATTTTGTTCACAAGAACCACCGCTCTGTACATACTGAGAGATATACTAAGCAACAAAAGTTAGGGATCATTATCATTATTATGAAATTGTCTTGTCTTCATCTCAAAAACACAATCCCCAAAATATTGATAACCCCTAACCCTTTGTGTTCGATATATAGAAATACCATAATAAAAATGTCGATTTAAATGAATGTTTTTGTATTATTGAAAGGTGTGACTGACGTGTCTTAAACATGTAACGCACTCACTTAATCTTATGAGTGTGCTACCATTTCGGATACAATCTGACACTACTCATAACCAGACACATTTATTTTGCCTATAACCATATGTACTTATGATAAAAAAAAACCAAAGTCTACGTACGTTATTAGCTCGCTATCTTATTGCACCTTCAACTTAACCATGCATGACGGTGAAGGTTGTAGTCATTGATGCGGGACAACTTTACCGTTAATATTAACTCTCGTTACAGGAAGATTCAAATCTCGCGTTGCCCCGTAGGCGACATTTAACCTTTCACCTGTGACATATGACACACCTCATTTCCCTAATTTCCGAAAAAGTGCGATATGCCTTTAATTCACAAAAAGATGTTTGATAAGGTACGACTAATACCGGAATGTGCTTGTCTCGAACTACGGGTAAATCGAACTATTTTCGATGGTCTCTCGGCCTTCAGGTTAACGGGTTTCATTGCATTTTGTAAATTTCAAGAATTTGATTTATCACAAATTAATATATATCACATATATCAAAACAACTCCTCTGAGAATAAAACCTACGAGTCTGACAACATGTGGTTTTCCACTTCTTGTAAGTAACGGAACATGTATATAACCTGGTTCTCAGGCTGCATCAGAATCCCAGCCTGACCTACATGTGGAGTGTCGCTGTTCTTGTGTCAGCTTCCAGACCAGTCATTCTAGATGTCTACACGTTGTGTTGCAGATTATTCCAAGATGGCGACCGTCCCCTCATTCATGGACTGGAGCAGGCGACGCCGCAGTGAGAACTTGATGGACACTGCGGAGGACCTGCTGGAGAAGCTTGAGGATGTTTCGGACCTTCTCACAGAGATAGAGGACAAATATATCAAGGTATGTGATCAGGACTAGTCTGATAAAGTAAGTTAATTCTGGTTTGTTTTGTTTGATGTTTAACGCCGCACTCAGCAATATTCCAGCTATATGACGGCGGTCTGTAAATAATGGAATCTGGACCAGACAATCCAGTGATTGACGTCATGAGCATCGATCTATGCAATTTGGATACGATGCATCAACCAGGTCAGCGAGCCTGACCTCCCGATCCCGTTATAGTCGCCTCTTACGACAAGCATGGGTGGCTGAAGACTAATTCTAAACCGGAATCTTCACGGGACGATTCCAGTTTGTGTCACTTCGTAGGTCCTGTATTATTAATGCCGTTTTTTAATAGCTTGAATGAGTATGGTTTTACGCCGCCGTTAGCAACATGCCACCAATATCACGACAGTGGACACAGGAAATGGGCTTCACACATTATACCGATGTAGGAATCGAACCCGGGCTCTCGAGCGATCGCTGTGACCACTTGGCTATCCTACCGTCCCGAATAGCTAAAGTGAAAAGAAAGAAGCTTAAGTGTAACAGAGAAGAAACGACCAGTGAGGGTGAGACTGTACCACCAACTACGATACACAACTTGAAAAGCGATCCTCGTATTTGAACGTCACGCACCCCTGGCCTCACAGAGATAGGCATCCGCTCCCCGCCCCAAACAGTGTAATCTCAGGGGTATCGTTTACCCACATAACAGCACCATGGTCTGCTCATGGTTGATCGGTATTTCCTATGCTTCATTGTGCTCGCGTTATTACGAATGATTGGGTCCTCTGTGTGTACCGTCGTTTTGGACAGTTTTTCAGTTGTGTCATAATAGCATTATGTAGGAGGGAAGACAAACGTCACGCAGGTAGTAGACGTAGTTTGTCACTTGCGTAGACTATTGAACACGGGTATGGTTCTGATACTCAAATCACCTTCTGTGGATCCTGAAACAGCAAAGGGACGCAACTCCACCAGTGGCCTGAAGCAAGAAAGAGAGCATGGCTTGGCTGTATACATAGTCGACTCGGTCTTTCGAATGCTGATATGTGTACAATGACGCCAAAAATGCATAGCTGTATGGGCTGGATTTGATATGTTTGTATCAGGGTCTGTAAGACAGACTTAGTTGAAGGTTCTAGGGATCTGAACACTTTCATTCAATATCACCTAGACTCATCTACTCTAATTGAAATACTGAAGGACCACTCGATTATTTCATATTACTATATAGTTAATCATGCCATGACAGTTTGACTATATTAATATGGAAGAATCGGATGACCCTTCACCTTTTTAGTAGTATAAGTTTTCATGGCGAGATTTACATTTTTCAGTGTTCAACTACAACGGGAGAATCCTTATCGTTTATATCTCCTAAGTCATTGTGGACACATACGATAACTTCACCGTGTACTGATCGATGGTGGTATGTCGACAAACCAGATCTTAATGGAGAATCCCATCTTCGATATAGTTACATTCAAGCCGTAAGTTGCCCCTATCTGTGTGGAGTCCAGGGTCACATTCCAGTCACCAGGGAACCCCATACAGTCGACTGTGTCGCTGTTACTAAGGATGTAGATTTGGATAGCCATGGAACGAAGGTTTCTTTGTGAACAGGTCAGCTCGATGAAGTGATTTATGCACTATCAGCAGAATTCCTCCCAACTACGGGACAATATTAATCAAAAGAGAAAGCCGGTCAGTGACATTATGTCAACATTGTCTGATTGGATACTGGATACTGCACATGGAGTCTAACTTCTTAAGCAATATGGTACAATGTGTTTATTGTGTCGATAAACAATCATAAAATGTAATAAAATCCCTTTTAATTAAATCTGCTATGTTAGCGTGTTATATGTTAATCTATGGAAGTATATACAGATTTCCGTATACTATATAACACTATGAAAAGGAACTGCTTTATAGTCAATAGTCGCCAGTTTAAGGCGGATCGAGGAAGCCAAGTGGTTAAAGCGTTGGCCCGCCACACCGAATACCTGGGTTCGATTTCCCACGTGAATACGATGTGTCACGCCCTTTTCTGATGTCCTCTCGCCGGGATATGGTTTGAACAATACAGCCAACGACATAATACTCTCCTCACTCACTCATACATACCGGCACATTTGACCTAGGACCCTATTTTTTTTTGTTTTCCGCACATTCTGCACCATTATAGGACATTGTCATTGTTATTTGATTCTCATTTTGAACAAATTTGTTTTGTTTTGCTAATATTGTGTAATATGTCTCCCAATTTGGTGCTTTTGTTCTTACCTATGGTGGTGTCGACAGCTGAGCCGTATTATTATCTTTTTTACTGTATAACACACAGTAACATTGTGCAGTGGTGTCGACATACTTGTGCGAGGGATGGTGTTGAATGGTGCATTACTATAGTGACAAAAACACAGGAACTCGTTATCGGTTAGTGAATAAAAATATATACCCCATTACATATAGGGTTATATAATTGGTTATTTACCGACCAATAACGAATTACCGACAAAAGCCTGTGCTAGACACTATGCAGTGTGCACTTTCCAAACAAAGAAACACACAGGTAGATATTTAATAAATTTATTGTACCTAATAAAGTTGATATATTTAATTTAATATCATAGATATAAATATGAAGCCGTAAGTTGCATTGAAAACTGTTCATTGTCATGTCACATAAGGCCACAAGGTTGCGCTGAACTCAGTATCTCGTGTGACCGCCCGGGCAGCAATCACGGCTCTGCATCTCCTCGGCACTGACTGGATAAGTGTACGAATTCTGTCCTGCGGAATTCTGCTCCAGTGTGCTTGTCACGCGCTGTCCAGTTGTGGGAGTGTCTGCGGCGTGTTCTGACGTTGGCGTACCCGTCGATCGAGTTCATCCCAGAGGTTGTTCGATTGGGTTGAGATCTGGAGATCTCGACAGCCAGGGCAAGTCGTTGATGTTGGCATCATGCAGGTAGTCTACCGTGACACGAGCTGTGTGCGATGGAGCGTTGTCCTCTTGAAACAGCTCCCTCTGACGGTCAATGATTGGAAGAAGGTGAGGTTGAAGAATTTGATTCATAAAATTTCCCTGAATCACAACCAAGTCAGATCTCGTTGTGTAGGATATGGCGCCTCACACCATGACACTACCGCCACCGAGTTTGTCGAATTCACGTAAACAATGTGGGGCAAGACGCTCATTTAGACGACGATAAACACGTTGTCTTCCATCTCGCGCTGAAGAAGAAATCGTGATTCATCGCTAAACCACATTCGTCTCCAGTTTATGTTTTGTGTAGTCAGGTTCAATGAACTACATACTACCTGTGCGTTTCTATTTTTGAAAAGTGTAAGTAAATATCTCACAATGGACGTTCGTTCCCTACTTAAAGTGACCCACACACCGTTGACACACGCTTGAATATAAGATTCAATGCACAGTCTGTGGGAAGTGTCGAGTGTTGAGAATCTATCCCACATGTCCTGCGAATGTGAAAAGACCCAAACAAAAACCACTCTCCTCTATTTTCCGACATTTCCCATTCCAGCCCTCGTGACACAGTTCTGGACCGTGCAGATTTATTCCCGTCACTACCGCCAAGTCAAATATTGCAACATGTAATAATATAACACGTCTTTTATTTCAGCAAGTATTTTTGTTTGCTTTTTGTGAGGGTTGGGATGGGGGTGAGGGTAGGGGTGCGGGGGTAGATATATGGTCTTAGACGCCCATATATACTTAGACCTTCAGCTACCAGGATCCGCTTACCCTCAGTTCGAATCCCTGTTTCGCACCGATTAATATCCTTGACCTATCATCACGATACATTGCACATGGGACTCACTACGATGGTTAAACATCACTTTGGGCTTTCTCCCACAACAAGCCAACAGACAATGTGCCTCTCGTATTCAAAGTAATGTAAACCCCAACCGATTCTTTAGCTTGCTTTGTTTAACAGTGTCACTGAAAATCTAAAGCAATTCTGGTATCCTTTTCCAACAGGACCCGATAGAGCGTGACGTCACAGAGAATGAGGTATTGCATCTGCATGTAAATGACAGCTCAGTGTGATAAGAGCATGCGCGTTCAGTTGTCAGTGTGCATTCTATGTTTGTGAGTGTGATTGACGTTATGTATATACTTTGCATACGTCTCTATTCATATGTGGCATTTATAAGCAACTCTATATACGAATGTGCTTTGAAGCAATATGCAGCATGCAAGGGATATAAATAGATATAGGATTGCATGGCGTAAGTCTAGGGGTGTGAGCCCACACCGCTTTATGTAACCACTATATGTATATTTGCTGTATGCTTTAGGGTGTGAGACGATGGATCAATTTAAGTGTTTCGACCAAAAACGTGTTTCCTTTATCATGTCTTGTATGTGTTTACGTTCTCAGAAACACATTTGTTACAGTGTATCATGGCAATCATACACCACCATGAGATAAAACCATTATCATATACCAATAATATGTAGCAGGGAAAATTATAATAATCATATATTGAATATGTATTACAGGGAACATTATTATTATCATATACTATGTATGACAGGGAACATTATCATGTACTAAATATGTATAACAGGGAACATTATTTTTATGATATATAGGGGCGGTGGGGTTGCCTTGTGGTTAAAGCGGTTGCTCATCACGCCGAAGGCCAGGGTTCGATTCCGTACATGGGTCCAATATAGGAATCCCATTTGTGGTGTCCTCCGCCGTGATATTGCTGGAATATTGCTAAAAGCGGCGTAAAATCATAATCACTCACTTATTATCATCTTAAATATATATTACAGCGAACATTAAAATTATCATATGTTGAATATGTATATCACGGAACATTATCATCATCACCATATGTTGAATATGTATTACAGTGAACATTATCATCATCATATAGTAAATATGTATTACAGGGAACATTATCATTATCATATGTTAAATATGTATTACAGGGAACATTATCATCATATATTAGATATGTATAACAAGCAACATTTTCATCATCATATGTTAGATATGTATTACAGTGAACATTATCATCATCATATAGTAAATATGTATTACAGGGAACATAATCATCATCATCATCATCATCATATGTTAAATATGTATTACAGGGAACATTATCATTATCATATGTTAAATATGTATTACAGGGAACATTGTCATTATCATATGTTGAATATGTATTACATGGAACATTATCATTATCATATGTTAAACATGTATTACAGGGAACATCATCATCATATATTAGATATGTATAACAAGGAACATTATTATCATCATATGTTAGATATGTATTACAGTGAACATTATCATCATCACCATATGTTGAATATGTATTATAGGGAGCATTATCATCATCATCATCATGTGTTGAATATGTATTATAGGGAACATTATCATCATCATATGTTAAATATGCATAACAGGGAACTTCATTATAGTAAACCAAATATGTATTTACATGGAACATTAACAGTATCGTATACTAAATATGACATTGTGTAACAAGGAACATCACCAGTATCGTATACTAAATATGACATTGTGTAACAAGGAACATTACCAGTATCGTATGCTAAATATGCCATTGTGTAACAAGGAACATTACCAGTATCATATGGTCAATATGACATTGTGTAACAAGGAACATCACCAGTATCGTATACTAAATATGACATTGTGTAACAAGGAACATTACCAGTATCGTATGCTAAATATGCCATTGTGTAACAAGGAACATTACCAGTATCATATGGTCAATATGACATTGTGTAACAAGGAACAATACCAGTATCGTATAATAAATATGACATTGTGTATCAAGGAACATTACCAGTATTGTATACTAAATATGCCATTGTGTAACAAGGAACATTACCAGTATCATATGGTCAATATGACATTGTGTAACAAGGAACAATACCAGTATCGTATAATAAATATGACATTGTGTAACAAGGAACATTACCAGTATCGTATACTAAATATGACATTGTGTAACAAGGAACATTACCAGTATCGTATACTAAATATGACACTGTGTAACAAGGAACATTACCAGTATCGAATACTAAATATGACATTGTGTAACAAGGAACATTACCAGTATCGTATACTAAATATGACAATGTGTAACAAGGAACAGAACTATTACCAAATACAGAATATATTGCAAACTGGGAAACACCCTTTTATCTGATGTATGCTTCATCAGTCCTCGGTCATGTGTTGCATGTGTGCTTTATGTCATAAGCTATCTGTAGCTTGCTAGCCTGTTACTCTGCTTGGCCACCAATGTCCAGTGCTGACACCAATGCACTTCAAACATTTAAAAATCGACACATTTGTTATTTGGAACTTTTTCCGCGGGTAAGTACTCATAACAATGCTTTGCGACATATTTGCAGTGATAGTAACCTCATGCAGATTGAGCACTTTGTTGAATGGTGTCACCGAAATATATTACCTGACAGGGGTACACAATAGTTGGTCTGCAGTTGATGGTACAGTCTAGCGAACATCGAATAATTCACACACATTACATGTACGTCTCGCCGTCTGTTAGCACAGGTGACTCAGGCATATATTCTTGCCTTCTTTAATGTTTTTGACTTAACCATTTTGCTGAATTCATAGTGAGATAATGTGAGATGTGGTAATCATATTGTGTGACATTGTACGATGTAGTAATGACATGGTGTGACACTGTACGATGTAGTGATGTTGTAGTTGAATGTAGTTTATTATCGTACATGAACTAACACATTGTAATCCACCAATGTCCGTCTGAAATATGATATGGACAATTTCGAATAAACAATTCGGAATAAACAAACAACTAGCGACGTAGACTGACAGAAAATAACTGGGAGGGGGGTCAGTGATGGCTTCAACTGTTAATGATGTTGGCTCTATGACTAACGTATCTTTTATGGTTTTATATATTATTATCAGCCATTATCTTTGTTTTCTTTGACATTAATCTGTACATAACATCGTCCAATCTGAATTTCCTACAAACTTTTGATCGATATATATAGCCAAATACATATAGCCGTACATAACCATATACGGTCATTGATTACTGAAGGGTGTTTTTGCAATGCTGAGAAGAATCAGAATATTGTACATGAACAAAATAAAGATAATGCAGTGATTTTAACTGTTGTCTCCAAAGTGAACACGCGCAGGTTCAGGATTGTAAAAGGATTAAATGGTAGTATTATGTGGTACTTTAGGAAAGGCAGTAAGGACACCATGGTTTAATGGTTGATACATGTCCTCTTTCACCCACATCTACAACTGTGTTTCTCTTCTCCAGGCTGGTGCGGACGATAAGGAAGATGCCGAGCGGGACTCCACCCTCAGACAGTTCAGGGACGGGCTGGATTCAGCTAGAAATCTCGTTGGGGTGCTGAAACGCGAGAAGTGGCGACTCAACAAGCGAGAGATGAGCGTTGAACTGCGCATGGGGGAACTTGAGGACTACAAGACCCATCTGAAATCTGACATGGTAACGCCGGCATCGTCACGTGACATCATCCGTTTCGCTGATAATTCCTTGGGTTTATTGCTTACTGTTAGATATTTCTGTAATGATTGGCAGTTTGTGTTAAAGTGGATTTCATATTTTGTCTGTGTCTCTGTCTCTGAATGTGTCGTTATTTGTGTCTATGTCTTCCCTGAACGAGACAGTGGACGCCCTGAGTGTGCATCTGTGCCTCTGTCCCTGAATGTGTCTTTATTTGTGTCTGTGTCTTTCCCGAACGATACAGTGGGCGCCCTGATAATGTCCTAGTATCTGTGCCTATCTGTCTGTGATTATGTCTGATATGTGTCTGTCACTTCCAGTCTTTCCTGTACGAGACAGTGGACGCCCTGAGTGTGCACTTGTGCCTCTGTCTTTGACTATGTCTTATCTGTGTCTGTGTCTTCTCCTAACGAGACAGTGGACGCCCTGCTGTGTATCTGTGCCTTTGTCTTTGACTATGTCTTATATGTGTCTTCCAGTCTTCCCTGAACGAGACAGTGGACGCCCTGCTGTGTATCTGTACCTCTGTCTTTGACTATGTCATATCTGTGTCTTCCAGTCTTCCCTGAACGAGACAGTGGACGCCCTGCTGTGTATCTGTACCTCTGTCTTTGACTATGTCATATCTGTGTCTTCCAGTCTTCCCTGAACGAGACAGTGGACGCTCTGAGTGTGCGCGTGGTTCAGCTGGAGAACAGCCTCTGTGAGGCCCAGGAGATACAAGAGACCCTGGAGGCGGAAGTGAACGACGCCAAAGAACAACTGGAGAAGTCAGATAAGGAGAAGAGAGGTAAGGAGATGCTTATAAATATTATTTTTTCTCATCAACGGATTCACAGCTATTGTGAAAATACATAAAACATATATTCGTTACGTTATGTACTTGTCATATTCGAGTTCTGGCATTATTTCATCTGATGCTCTATTTTCCCCAGAAATACTAGCGTCCCGGAAGTCGCTAGAAGATGAGTTGAAGACACTCAAGAAATCAGTGGGGACTATGAGCCGAGAAAACGATCAGCTCCAACTCACGGTCTTGCAAGAGGAAAACCATAAGCTCAAAGAAATGATCAGAGACGCTGAATCCAAAATAGCTTCCCCCGCCCCGAAGGACTCTACTCCTATCCCGCCACAAAGGCACAAATCCAAAGCGGCGGCGGCAGCAGGAACGACACTGCTGAAGCGACCAGTGGAGAACGGCGACACGCCGGAAGTGTATCTGTAGCATGAGTACAAACATACACGTGGAATTACAGATGTTATCAGGGGCACAAATTAATAGGACGGGTAAGACATGGAGTGAAATTGGTAAATCCCTTTTTGACACGAAAAATCAATAGTTTTTTCATTGAAGGTTTGGAGCTAGAAAACGATTTGTGTTTAGAATCAAAAGACGTCAAATCAAGTTATCATCCTCCATATGCATGTCAAAATAATATGCAATATCGTTTCTGATTGTAACAAAGCCTTTTTCGTTAACACATTGGGTGAAGCTATTTGTCTTCCTCTGAATTTTAGTAATTACGCTTGGTAATGGTAATTATGTGCTTAATATAAAAACGTGGTACTATCATTAAATCAAAAGAAGGCAGCAATTCCGACGAACAAGTCGCATTGGTCGTCTTAGTCCCAAATCTCGGAGCTCCACTTCCGGTTACCCGGGGCTTGTGACCTTGGCGCATGGAATGGGTGACCGGATTGGGGGTCGGAACGAGACAATGGACTTCGATATTCCAGGTGTTCATTTGTGTGAATAAGGCAGATGCATGAATTGTGTGTGTGTGTGTGTGTGTGTGTGTGTGTGTGTGTGTGTGAGAGAGAGAGAGTGTGTGTGTGAGAGAGAGAGAGTGTGTGTGATTTCCAATGACGGACAGTATACCGAGGGTTAATTAGTCTACACATTTCTACCGATTGATATGTTGAGTAATGGCGTGTATATACTAGTATATCCTACTGGAAGAGGGGGAAAGGGGTAGATCTCCTCATGTACATTGTACAGACGACAATGCGATATTTGATGATGTCTTTCATGTCAATTCATATACCCCTCCAACAGAGTCACTTATTTTATCGAATGTCCTACGGTGTGATATAGGTTTCTAGAAACTATTTGAAAACAAACAGTATCGAAAATATGAACGATGAATGTACCTATATGTTCCATATTCCATCAACGACGAACACGTCAACGAAATTATACCATTCAGCTTGTTACTCATGTTGTTTCAAAGGGCAAGATTGTGTGCGAGAATGCTGTGATAAGCAAGACTTTGAGTTTGTTCTTGTTTTGGCTATGAATACTGGCGCTTAATGTTACTTTTTTGGCTTAGGTGTAATCACACCAGCTTAGATATCTGTAACACCATAAACAATTTAAACATACTTTACTGTAATTTCTGAAATTAAATATACCAATTAATTCATCAACTTTTGAAGCCATCGTATAGAGGTGCAGGGTTCGTCACCACTACGAATACAAATCTTTCTGAAATGATTATTTAGCAGGCAAACCGTATGATGAATATCCATATTTATGCAAGATATAGTTATTGTGGACATAACACGTAGTTATGGGACAGAACAACGTGAAAAGGAACTGTATCTGTGATGCTGGGCGAGAGAACCTGTGGTGTTATAGAGGGCACCTGCTTACTATGCAAGACACCGATCTGTCTGGTGTGACCAACAGGGACTATGCAACCCCTACTCTTTTACCCTTTAGGGGCTCCATGATTGTACCAAGGACACACAAGGAAACCCAAGGACCTGTGTCACGTGATTCATGGTGTATAGAAGGTGCTGGAGATATTTTGCTTTCCAATATTTTTATTTCTTGATTAAAAAAGTTCGCATGATGCCTAGGTTTGTGTTTTGTTTGAGAGGGTGCAATGCAGCTTTGCGTCGCATCATTTAGTTTGCGTGTTGTTTAACGCCGCACTCTGCAATATTTCAGCTATATGACAGCGTTCTGTACAAAATGGAGCGTGGGTCAGACAATCCAGAGATTGACATCATGAGCATCGATCCACGCAATTGGAAAATGATGACAATGCATCAACTAAGTCAGCGAGCCGGACCACCCGATTCCCTGAGTCACTTCTTACGACAATCATGGGTTGCTGAAGACCAATTCTAATCCGGATCATCACGGGTCGCATCATTCAGAATGCCTTGTGTGATGACGTATGGATCATACGAACCTTGCAGTGTTATAGGGCGAACCATGCACATGACGTTAATATATTAGATCTCTGCCTTTATGGCCAGTAACATACGGGTATTCGTTAAATTTCGTTGAGTCCCCACGCCGGGCGTTGAAGAACAAATATATTGTAGAAACCGGTCTTTGACAAACATCCACTACATGACACAGATAGTGTTCGGGGTTGAATTCACCTCACTGAAGCGTAACTCTACCCTGTCTTTCAAGGCATGATCTGACGATCACCATAAGGCCAGAGACTAAAGGTAATGGGTCCCCAGACCTTCCACGAAGCGATATCTCACGATCTCCTTTACAACACAGTGATCAAAGGTTATATATAGAATCAGTGGAGACATACTCTACTATGCCATACATGAGACCTTATGCGTCGCATTTTTCAGCTGATCTTCGATCTATGAAAATAAAATGTGAAAAAAAGCGTATTGTTGAAAGTCTTTAATTAGGAATATCTGTAAGAGATACCTATGTAACGCATTTTGCCTTATAAGGATGCTATTTCTAATCGACTACATCTTCCCGAGGCAAGGGAGTTAACTGACTATAAAGGTCCAGTTTGGACTTTTAAAGTCAGTTAACTCTCTTGCCTCGGGAAGATGAATCGAATATCGTGGGTAATGACGTTAGCTGTGACGTCACAATGAAAATGGTGCTTTGATTACTGGTTCAGTTGTTTTCAATCGAAATTGTATTGTATCGAAAAAAATATATTGTCCCTGAGAATTCTTGAAAAAATAATGATGCAAATCAATTGCCTGCCACAAAACTTACATTTATTAGAAGGTGTATATATTTTTGCTTAAAATAAAATTCAGGCTCATAGTTTTAAATAAAAACATATCTGGTCTTGCAGTTGAAGCTGTTCAAAAATATCTAATCTCTATGCAAAATCTCCCATCTGTTACACACTATTTTGCAAAATAATCTCCAATCTCTTGGTCCAGCGTTGTTGCAGCTCTGTTATCCCTGTCCTATAGAAGGCTTCAGCTCATGGTTATTTGTGTACACAGAGTAGAGACAATAAGTCAGGGTGCTAGGTCAGGAGAGTAAGAGCAAGGGGACGTAATTCAAAGCCATACCACGCAGTTGCAGCCACTGCCACTTGTGGTGTGTGCACAGGCGGATTGAGTCCATCAGTCCTCCTTTTAGCCCCGTAATGCCGAGCACCAGGCGGGGTAACTACAGGGACCATCTTTTAACGTCATTTTGTATATATGACGCGGCCGGGGATCGGACACCCGACCTTCCGCTTTCCAGGCGGACGCTCTACCACTAGACCACGGATGCGGTCTCAAGGGGATGGACCTTGGTCTCTTCCTCTGTTCCAATTCGCATCACAACTTTATTAGAATTCTGCTATGAGGACAGGAACTTTCGATTATAAGAGGCGGCTGGGACAAAATGATATTTGTTTGTCATCGTAACCTGACGGCGTGGGAATACCTGGGAATGCTGCTGCTAGTATCAATCACTGGTTTGTCTGACCCGATACACACACATTACACCGTCATACAGCTGGAATATTGCAACAACCAAACAAAGCATCCTGAAATGTGTTTATCCGGACGATTTAACAGGGAACAGCTAGTATCGTTCGAAAATAGGGGAGGTCACTGTATACTGTCTGTTCTTATATGGGGTTCCCTTAACTGATTAACATGGTTATGCAGTGTCGTTACAATTGATTACCAATCCAACCAAGCACTGAGGGACGGTGGGGTAGCCTTGTGGTTAAAGCGTTTGTTCGTCACGCAGAAGGCCCGGGTTTGAATCCCAACATGAATACAATGTTTGAAGCTCATTTCGGGTGTGCCCCGCCTCGATATACCTGGAATATTGTAAAAGCGGCGAAAAACCACACTCACACCATGCACTGTCCTTTTCTGAGTTTCTGCTTCATGCTACAAAACATCATTGGGTGCCATATACTCACGGGACACGGGACGCTCGGTGTCGAAACAAGAGTTGCACCCCTTAGATATAATGTGGATCAAAGTGTCGCTCTGATGGTCTGTCAGAGCTGTTCTCGTGTTCACAGGATTCACTAACAGTTGACAACGCCTAAGGCATGTGCTGCCATTTAGGTCTGTCCTCCCACATTAAGCTGACCCCCCGTGAAATAACTGAAATACTGCTCAAATGTTCAAAGCAGCATTCTCCTGTCTCTCACTCATTCCTGCTCGCACAATCCGTGCAGAGTGCAGGTGGGAAGTTACAGGCAGATTTTACCAATGCCTTATTTATTCATATAATCTAGGGTGCTAATTAGGATTGCACATCTTTATTTCGGATCTCGAGTCTTTGGAATCTAAGCCAAACTTCCCGTCTTAACAGATCAACCCTGGAAGGCGAACACCTGTGTCAACACTGCCTTGGCCAGTTCCGGAAACAATTCGAACAAAGCGCCGTACAATCATCCCATTTAACAGTGTTATCGTTTGTTTGTTGTTTAACGCTGCACTCAGTAATATTCCGGCTATATGACGTCGGTCTGTAAATAATCGAGTCTGGACCAGACACTCCAGTGATTGATATCATGAGCATCTATCTACGCAATTGGGATACGATGACATGCATCAGCCAAGTCAGCCACCACCCGATTCCGTTAGTCGCCTCTTGCGGCAAGCAAAGTCGCCTACCGTTACATTGTTGTCTAGATCTACTTAAATCTGAGAAGGTCAAAACATATTTTATGAGACAAATCGAAAAGACAATCAGGGCCTGTATTCATTTTCTGATCAGTCTGGTTGGTCTGAGTGTGTTTGGTTTATTTCAGTGTAGAGGCCAAGGTCAATTCTTGTTCGAAAGTGTGTTTTTTTAGATATGCTGTGGGGCAGGTTGTAATATACTGATGGAAATATATAAGGGGACACTTAGTTGTAGACACAGTAACACGATATGCTATCATGGGTTCCCAGCCTTGTCTACTAAATACGCGTTGAAAACAATGCACACAAACACATCTCAACATTTTATTCGAACGTGTTGAATTTACATGGGCGCTATTTCAAATGTACTGACAAATGTAGTTTATATCCCTATATTTTTCATCGCTCTCTTATTTGTTTCCATCGGTATATAAATGAAGTAGGTGTCGATTTAACAACACACAACATGGTGTAATCATTAGCAATATAATAATTAAGGAGGGCGGTTTTTTTCCGTGCAATAAACACTACCTGAATTTTACTCATCACCATCTGTTTTAATTCGTTTTACAGTTCAACACATCCGTATTTCTTTTCACAGCTGTATTTTTGTGATAAAGGTTATTGACGTAAAAATAATATCTGGGTACCGTCTCAAACAACCCAGTGAAGCGCATGGGAACAACATGTCGCATAACCAGTCAATGTCGCATGTCTCCTACTCAAAACAGTTGTCATGATGCTTAAATCAGTTTTCGCTAATTCTTTCACGAATGGACTTCTTCTAATCTAAGATGCAAAACTTCAATGGTTTTACATCCAAGTGTAAAAAAATAAATAGTTTATTTTCTTTTTCACATGCGGCATGAAAAACTCCTAACAGCGGTAGTCTCCGAACTGGTATGCGTTATCAGTTGCGCGACGCCTGCTCCAACATGTATTTACATCAATTTTCCTTCTTGACAAACGTGTAGCATGCGCTGCTTTGGAGCGTTTCCATCATCCGGTGTAAATGCATGCAATTTCGCGCAATAAGAGTTGACAATTGTGTGTTACACGACTGTATCTTGTATTTTTTTGGTCCGAGTTAGTGTTTCTGAAACTGTTCACATATTATGTATTTCTTGAAACACGGATAAGGGCACCAGATGAATATATGCGAGCCAATGGGAGTTAGATGAGACAATTGTTCGATCTCAAAATATCGTGGCCCTGGATCGTGTGAACCGGCGTGTTGAAAACCCTGCGAAATGGATTTGATCTGATATGTTTCGCACTTTTGTAACATAGTGTGTTGTAGTCATCGTTGGAGAATAAAGGGAGAGAATAGTCTCACCTCGACCAGATTAGGAGACATTACCGCTGGTCCAACCAACCACAAAGATGGATACCAGTGGTTTCCCCTCGTATGGGACTGGCTTGACTCCAAATCCACAAGTACAGGTATGATATGCAGTCCCATAGCGTTTTGACAATACAGTTAGACAGATGAGTCAGGGAGACACTTCTTGCTTGTCCCTGTCCTTGCTAACCTTTCCCTTCTAACCTTTCCCTTCATAACCAGTAAAATAACCTTTAATAGACACATTTCACAACTCATATAGGCCCCTACATTCAGTGTTTGAAAGTCAAGCTGTGTTTGTCTTGTCCATATTGTTACAATATGAAGACTTAGGGGTCCTTAGGTTCATGACTTCGGTAAACATGGTGAAACGTTTTAACTTACATAACACAATGACATGTGGTGAAGTTTAATTAGTTTCTCATCCCTGTGTGTTTGCTATGTCTTTTTGTGTCCTGATGTTAACAAATGTTCAAAATTAAAGGGGGCACGGGTGGCCCAGTCGTCTAAGGCGCCGCGATTCGCTGTGCAGAGTTGTGTCCCTTGGGCACGCCAGAAACCTATGATTGTGGGTTCGAATCCCGGTTCGCCCCGATTATGTTTCTAGGTTTGTCAGCACCATACCTGTGCTCGTGGGTTTCACCAAAGTGGTAGACGTCTGAGACCTGTATCACTTCAGGCTTTCCTCCCACATTAAGCTGACATGCCGCGATATAACTGGAATACTGTTTAAAGCAGCGTTAAACCCAACTCACTCACTCAAAATTAAACATGAAAGTCACGGGGTCCTTGTCATAAGCCTAAAGTTGAAAGTTAAAAATTTATGGCGTCTCTAGAGAAGGCCTCAATTCCCTTTGGACAACCCTTAATTTCGAGTGATGTGAACATGGAAGTTCCTCTGAAAACTTGCAGTATTTGTAATGTAGTCATGGTAATGGTCTTATATTTTATTATCCGTGAAGATCCAGGGCAACGGTAGAAACAAACAGTTTTAGCCAGCTAGTCCTTATAATGATAACATATAGCAAAACATCTAAAAATGGCAAATTTTCTACTTGTCCTTTTGATATTATTTGGCAGTTATAGGACAAGTGCCAATTTCTAACGTTACAGTGTAGAATAGGTCTTCAGCAACCCATGCTTTCTGTGAAAGGAGACTATGCTTGTCGTAAGAGGCGACTACCGGGATCTGGTGGTCAGGCTCACTGACTTGGTTGATGCATGTCATCATATCCCGAATTGCATGGATCGATGCTCTTGATGTCAATCACTAGATTATCTTGTCCAGACTTGATTATTTGCAGAAGGGCATTAGGGTAGCCTAGTGGTTAAAGCGTTTGCTCGTCTAGCCTAAAACTCGGGTTCGATTCCCAACATTGATGCAATGTGTGAAGCACATTTCTGGTGTTCCCCGTTGTGATATTGCTGGAATATTGCTAAAAGCGGCGTAAAACCATATTCTCTCACTATTTACAGACGGCGTCATATAGCTGAAATATTACTGAGTGCGGCGTTAAACAACAACCAAACAAACAGACAAATCTTATATTTCTTTTGTTTTTAACATATGTCTTGTTGTTTCAGAGTCCACTTATGTCTCCAGCACTCAGTGGATATGGCTTGGGGGCCACACCCAACCCTATGCTCCCACCCTCAAATGTCAGTTTATACCCACCCACCCCAGGGGGTCCCATGACCCCCGGAACTCCAGCCACACCTGCATCAGAAGGATCAGGCATTCGACCACAGCTACAGTAAGTCTCAGAGTTGCAGTGTTTGTGTCATAATATTAATATATTTAGCTGCTGTTCAATCTATCCTTCTATTGCTATTATTATTAAATACTCTAATTAATGGTAGCCATCAACATGATCAAGTGCTCATTCCAAGAAAAGCTTATTCTCAACACATGGGAACATTATCATGCCTTTTTAGCATTGGCGGGCATTTCTATACATATACATTGAGACATGCCATCTTATTAGTATTACTGGCATTCTGTTCAGTCCATTCATATTATCTGTGTCATGGCCACATGATGTATTTCAAACAAATCCACATGGAGTTATTGTTATGAAAATATTTGTTCATCATGTTGAAATCATCATGCATCCCATGGGCACACCAGAAACCTATGATTTTAGGTTCGAGTCCTGGTTCACCCAAATTATGTTTCTTGGTTTGTCAGCACCATACCCGTGCTCATGGGTGGCAAAGGTCTGAGACCTGCATCACTTGAGACTTTCCTCCCGCATCAAGCTGACACTGTGATATAACTGGAATACTGCACAAAGCTGCATTAGATCCAAATCACTCATCACTGACTCATTCTATTTTCCCGGGGGGCACGGGTGCCCCAGTCGTCTAAGGCGCCGCGATTCGCTGTGCAGAGTTGGGTCCCGTGGGCATGCCAGAAACCTATGATTGTGGGTTCGAATCCCGGTTCGCCCCGATTATGTTTCTAGGTTTGTCAGCACTATACCCATGCTCGTGGGTTTTACCGAAGTGGTAAACGTCTGAGACCTGCATCACTTCGGGCTTTCCTCCCACATTAAGCTGACACGCCACGATATAACTGGAATACTGTTAAAAGCGGTGTTAAACCAAAACTCATTCACTCACTCACTCTATTTCCCCAGTCATTTTGTAATCCTTCTTTCCATGTACTAAACACATGGCAGACAAAATGATTATTACACATACATAAAACATGAGTCCTATTTGCCAGGACCACCTCTGTGGTCTAGTGGTAGAACGTCCGCCTGGAGAGCAGAAGGTCCCGGGTTCCATCCCCGGCCGTGTCATACCAAAAGACCTTAACAGATGGTACTTGTTGTTACCCTGTCTGGCGCTCGGCATTAAGGGGCTAAAATAAGGACTGGTCGGCTCGGAGTCAGTATACTGTGTCTGAGTGGGGTATTCATGTTAAACTGCGGAATGGTATCTCAGTGGGCTAGCACTATAAATCGGCATCAGTCCGGTCTAGTACAAGCAGCCACACACACACACGTGCATGCACGTCGCTATATAAGTGCAATAATCTTGGACGTGACGTTAAACCCAATTTCACCTCACATCACCTATTTGCCAGCTGTAGGGACAGGAAGAGTCAGGTATTCTGTTTGTTTCAGGAATATCGTCTGTACAGTCAACCTTGGCACCAAGTTAGACTTGAAGAAGATAGCGTTACAAGCCAGAAATGCTGAGTACAATCCCAAACGTTTTGCAGCCGTCATCATGAGGATACGAGATCCGCGGACCACCGCTCTCATTTTCAGTTCAGGAAAGATGGTGTGTACAGGGGCCAAAAGGTATGTACATGACACTGTGTCTTGCTACACACTGGCAGTCATATTGCAAGAGTTTCTGACAAAATTCTTGGGTTAACACCAGAATATTAAAAGCTGAAGATTCCGAGGTCCATGTCCATAAATCCTTTACTCCAGCTTCTGAATCTCCTTACAATCTGACAGGGCAAGTTATATTTCCTGAAATTTAAATACTGTAAATCTTGAAATTAATGTGTCTCCAAATTAATACGACTGCTGACCCTAGCCAAAAATGCGACTCCCCCCACTCCATCTCCAGTGGAATGATACATATCCTTACCTTAATCCAATGAAACCTTAAACAGCACCACTTATAAACGCTGAGTTGAGCACTTCCGTAAAAGCAATGAACAGTATTTTCATAAAAACATGTTTATTCTGTGATTGACATTAAGGAAGTTCCAAGGCAATAAAATAATTGTACCAACAAAAGTTCACTGATTGATATTCGGAGAAAGTGTCAACAAACGTGAAGGCAGATGACAAGACAAAGGCTGTAGATCTGAGGAGTGTGGAGAAGCCTATCTGTTCGCATTGGGTCATGTCGGCCTTTGACGAAGAGTTGCGTCTGTTTAGACTGCTGGAGACCACTCGCATTTTTCGTTTTTAATTCACACTCACATTAATTTCAAGATTTACAGCATGTTGCACAAACCAGTAAAGTAGTTGAGTCCAAAATGAAACTTCATACTAGATTAACTTTATCACATGGTGTCTATTCCTGACATTAGACATTCCAGCAGAAGAGTTCAAATCTTGTTTCAAATGACAACATGCTGACTGACTAGGACAAATATGAACAAGGAAGATAGTTCTATGGACATGCAACTTCTTTTTTACAACAAATGCAACATTACAGTCAAACCCTGTAAAATACGATTTATCAGTGGTTCAAACACTACAAGTCAGCTATTTCTGACACTGTTATATGCATGTATCATTGTGAAATTTGGTATGCAGTATATTTGTGGTTTTTCGGAATTAAATATACTTTTTTTTAACATTTTGATTTTTGATCCAGCTACAACCTTTGGCTTTCACGTACCCCCATTTTCTTGGTGTTATCACATTTTCGACCTCCTCTGAAACTACAAGTTCAGAGTACAAGGCCTATTGAGCTGATATCTGTATGAATGATTTCAGCTATGCTGTTTTTGAAAATTACACACAGAATTCCAATCTGAGTATAAACATGGTGGCCATATTGAAAAGTTATTTTTGGTCATTGTGAACTTTTGTTATTGTGAAGTTAGTTCTAGGTATCACTATTTGCAGTCAACATCGTTGTCCTAAATGATACTTGTTATTTCTTTTTCTCAGAATCTTTTGCACCCCCTTGGACATGACGCTTATTTGTACGAAAATATTGTTGCTCTTGTGAGCTGAATTGAGTTTGAGACAACTGGATATTTGACACATCCAGGGTAGAATAGTATATATGGATAAAGTTTGCTGTGACTGAACTGTGAGTTTGACATAACCAGGGATTTGAGACATTCGAGTTCAATAGAACAAAGTTCGACTGTACTTAAACAATGTTTAACATGTAAAATGAGTCTTGCAAGTCAGTGAATATGGTTAAACAATGTCGTATTTTGACTTCAGGCCTCTAGATTCTGTTTGCTGTGAATGATGATTTTACATTGGTTAATATTCAGTTGTTGTGACCTGTACACTTGACTCTGGTATTTCAACAAATTGATGCATAGTTCAGTTTGTGTGTATATATTTTCTACTGTTTCATGTTTTCAGTGAAGAACAAGCCAAGCTGGCAGCAAGGAAGTATGCCAGAATTGTCCAGAAACTTGGCTTCCCGGTGAGTATTCGATAATGATTTGCGAGCATGGAGGGTGACATGGGGTGAAATGACAATTGGGATGCAACTTTGTTTCACTATACATGCTATAAAATACATTTAAAAGTGATGGATTAAATTTTTAAACACCAGACCACATGTGTCTAAATAAACATGATAAATGAACCTTTGATGCAAATTGGACACCCAAAACATGTTTTTTAAAAGCCATATCATTTATCATATTTATGAATGTACTTTCTATTCACAGGCCAAGTTCCTTGACTTTAAAATTCAGAATATGGTAGGAAGCTGTGACGTCAAGTTTCCCATCCGACTCGAGGGCCTGGTCCTAACACACAGTCAGTTCTCCAGGTCAGTTGCCTCCCTTTGTGGTCTAGTGGATAGAGTGTCTGCACAGAAAGTGGGGGGTCTGTGGTTCGATCCCCTTGTCTCATCATACCAAAAGATGTTATAAGGTGGTACTTGTTGTTACCCTGCTTGGCGCTCAGCATAAATGGGATTAAACAAGGACTGGTTGGCTCAGTCAGTATAATGTGTCCATGTTAGAGTGTTGTGTCCATGTTAAAGTGGACCACCTCCGTGGACTAGTGGTAGAGTGTCAGCCCAGCTAGCAGAAGATCCGGGGTCCGATCCCCAGCCGCAAGAACAAAAGACGTTACAAGATGGTACTTGTTGTTACTCTGTCTGGCAGTTGGCATTAAGGGGCTAAGACAAGGACTGGTCGGCTTGGAGTCAGTATATTGTGTCTTCCCTATTGTATATTGGGGTTTTCATGTTAAACTGTGGCATGTTGGGGTGGAGGCAGGGGGAGGGGGGGGGGGGGATGTGCTAGAGGGGGATATATCATCTGTTGACTCTTGTTTGACTTTAATTTCAATTTATGTATGTATTCATACAAAAGTGTTAACATAAGCATGATAAGTAATCTTAACTTTGCAACATTAGAAAATGCAGGAAACGATAAGCACGGTTTCAACAAATAAATCCATGGCAACAAGCCTGGAATCAGTGTAACTCCTAGCCATGATTGATATGGTACAGTACATGTCCACCTTGATAGATGTCAGTCCCAAACATGGTGGACTACAGTAAATGTCCTGGATTTCTATTCTCCTTTCAGCTACGAGCCTGAGCTGTTCCCCGGCCTCATCTACAGAATGGTCAAACCCAGAATTGTGTTGCTCATATTTGTGTCTGGAAAGGTTGTATTAACAGGTATGTTCTCGTTTGTTATAGTGAGTGAGTTGGGTTTAACGCCGCTTTTAACATTATTCAAGTTATATCACGGCGTGTCAGCTTAATGTGGGAGGAAAGCCCAAAGTGATGCAGGTCTAAGACGTTTACCACTTCGGTGAAACCCACGAGCACGGGTATGGTGCTGACAAACATAGAAACATAAAATTGGGGCGTACCGGGATTCGAACCCACAATCATAGGTTTCTGGCGTGCCCAAGGGACACAACTCTGCACAGCGAATCACGGCGCCTTAGACAACTGAGCCACCCGTGCCCCCCTCTCGTTTGTTGTTATAATTGATGTGATTGTTAACTGTTTGACAAAATGTCACACTTTGCAAGTTAACCTAGAATATCATCACCAACACACACATAATTTTCATCCACAAGTTAGATGTTGCTGGATATCATTTAGAAACTCAGTTCTTGTTCGTGGAAAGCATACCTTTTCTGATACAGTACAAGGCCCATCAATGTTCTATTAAGGATAGGAAAAGCTAATCACAACCCTTTGTTTCTTAGATATTGTTAAACATGTTAATCAGACTGGGACATTACATCCCTTGGCTGTGCCAGGATCCTCTGATCGTGTATTGGGGTTTGTCAGCAGCATACCCATTTCCCTTCCCTATTTAAAAGGCATTGCTAAGCTGAGATGCTGTAATGTACGTAACAAAGTAGACACAATTTATGGATAACAACTTCTTTAATACTGTAAAGGTGACGTTTCGGTATCGATCTTTATACCGTCGTCTTGCTTGACAATGGTGTAAGGATCTATACCGAAACGTCGCCTTTACAGTATGAAAGAAGTTGTTATCCATAAATTGTGTCTACTTTGTCATCCGTCAACTTCTAAGTAATGCCTATCAAACAATGTATTGTAAGTGTTTGTTTGTTGTGTTTTGCTGCTGTCAGCAGTATTCCAGCTGTATCCAGTCTGTAATCTGGCCAAGAGAAACCAGTGGTTGATATTATGAGCACCCCTTGCCGTCAGGTTATGAGGACAATAATCAGTCACAGAGTCTCGCCACTCAATTCAATTGGCCAGTGTCCACATGCACAAAGTGTCCTTAGCGCTAAAATGATTGTAACTCTCATACTTTAACACAAAATTACGAAAGTCGTAGCGCTTAGATGGCTTTGTGCAAGTGGACCCTGGTCCAGATGCATTATTACTCACTCTTCCATGTTTCTGAAGTTTGACGCTGGAGTGTTTTTGTTTCAGGTGCGAAAGTAAGAACTGAAATCTATGATGCATTCGAGAATATTTACCCCATCCTGAAAGGTTTCCGGAAATAGCACTGGTTGAAGGCCTGCTAGATGTTGGTGTTATAGAGCGAATCTGTAGCAGTCGAAAAATCCCTTCTGGTCTCACTGGGATACATGGTTACCATGGCTATGTATGTAGCTGCTTGTTACCATGGAAGTGGTTGTTATGCAGGCTCTGTGGAGTAACGTGACTGCACAGATCATTCCATTTGGGCTTGGTTTCCATGGATACAATAAACAAAGTGTATGTGGACACATAACAATAATGCCAGTCTACATATTTGAAATCGTCCAAGTCCCCAGTGGGAGAACAGAGACGTGACACCAGTCGCGTGTCAGATGTGGAGTGTCCATTGACGGTCTGTCACTTATCATGCAACATGGAGATTCAAGTGTGTGTGTCATGGTGGCGCTAGACTTCGTCAGAGGAAGCTGTCTCCTGTTTGAATATTTTTATATGAAAGTGCTATGTTTGGAGGCAGTGGTTGAAACTTACAAAATGAAATAAAGATTTTCCCATCTTTACACTGAAATAGACCAGCTGAAACAAGAATACCAACTTCCCGAGGCAAGAGAGCTAACTGACTTTAAAAGTCCAGTTTCCACCCTTGCCGAACTAGGCTGGAATAACTGGGCTCAATCTTTAGCGCCACCTGTGGCTATTACCAGCTATGTCCCTTCTAAGCCTCTCCTATGGACCAATCAGATTCCACCATTCGTATCACTTGCGTTTGCTTCACACAAAATGCCCAGTCAGGACGATCTGATCGATAATCAAGATCTTTATTGTGATAAAATGGGTCTTACATCGCGAAATGCATTAAATCACGCGAGCACATTGATTAAAAACATGAAAAGATTTGGAAAATATCTGCTGACAACGAGTTGGTGGTGCACATGCTTTGCTAATCCTGCAATCGACCGAAATCTGCACGACGGTTTACAAACCGGATTTCAGTGCGCGATTTTGATTGGACTATGCATAGACTTGTTAGTCCAGCCAAAATGTAACTCCATAATACCAGCCTAGTTCAGCAAGGGTGGAAACTGGACTTTTGTAGTCAGTTAACTTTCTTGCCTCAGGAAGATGCAAGAATACTGATTTAGTTCATTTTACTGTATAACAAGAAATATGATTCTCAAAACTTGATAGGAATGCCTAAAGTGTTTCATACTGAGGGGCCAAGTACTTATGGAAATGTGAATTGTGGAGGTCAAAGTTCAGCTCCATGGCAATATCAAGTACCTTTGTTTGAGATCTTCGCCATCACCTTCACCTTCACCAAATCTTAACAGTCAGCATTCAGTCCCCATCTGGTGTCCGGGTCACTCACAGTCGCCTTATGAAATATTGAGCAGTATAGTTCTTGCCATCTCATCTTCTCTTTTCATAAAATGAAGGTATGCAGCTGTGATTTGTTTGTTGCTCAGTTTCCCAAGTGTTTGGCTGTGAAGTCCTGGTAATCATGTCCCTGCTCCACCCTCTCTGATCCAGTGTATTATTTCTCAGTCCTATTTAAATAAATATCCTGGACCCATTGCTACCAAAGCTTCAATTTGGAAATGACGACACAGCCTCCATTGCTCCTGTCATGAATGCAATTTGATTGGATGGCTATTTTTAGCAGTTTGCTATTTGAGTCCATCTCCAAACGAACTTTGACAGTGAGTGGGTTCAGAGTACCGTATTTGACGTAATAGGCGCTCCGCTCTAATAAGCGCCCATGGCGATATTTGCTAATATATTGGCTAATGAACAATCCAAATTAGCACCCCTTCCGATTAATCAATGTACACAAGACTTATTTATTCGCATATAATATGCATTCGTGTGTTATATGCACCCTTAGTTGCGGGCAATTCAATTCTGGAAAAATATACCTGTTGTATATAAACATTTCAGATTGTCAGCATAAACCACGAAATTTCTGACTTTTCAACACTTTTTTCACCAAAATAAAATGCTAATAAGAGGCCCCCTATTTCTAATTTTGAGAGCACCCTGGGCGCTTATTACGTCGAATACAGTATTTATTATAATAGATTGGAGATATATATGTAATTCAAGAGTGAAGGAACACCTGATTTGTTCATATGACTATAATCAACAGTACTGTAGCTCAAGACTACAGTGAAATATGTTTGCTTGATAAATACTAAATGGTACACCTCTTCTTTTCATTCACATGATCTGGGACATAGATCTTGCCAGTGGGAACAGGTCTGTAGCAGGATGTGGGTGCAGGGCTCCATTAAAGGAACTGGATTTAAATTGCACCAGGTGCATGTTGACATGAAAACCTATTTGCACCAGGTGCATGTTGACATGAAAACCTATTTGCACCGGGTGCATGTTGACATGAAAACCTATTTGCACCAGGTGCATGTTGACATGAAAACCTATTTGCACCAGACAAAACCGAGATGCATAAAAATAGTCTAAATATGTAAAACATCATATCACAAAGATGAACAATCAATATGCTGGCTAATCATGCTATGAATTTGATGATCTCAACAATTGTCAAGACTCTTTTTGTTTTGTTTTTTGCTACAAACTTGATGAAAATGAATTAAGTTGAGCTCTTGTTCACAACAAAATCTTCAATACATGTCAATCAAGCAAAACTAGTACTAATTTGTATTTATTGTTTGCAGTACATTTCTAGATATCATGGGAACTCATTACTATGGTAAACAAACCTTAAACTTTAGTAATATTGAGTTTAACAATATTTTAAGGTATTTTTTTGTAATACACTCTCAAAACTCTGATGTCCATGTTCAACATTTGTTTCTCATAGGAACAGACACACCATGGCTTGTACAATGTGTCCACACTCCTATTCAATATGTTCTTCTCCTATTTTTTTGTCATTGAATCTGAGATTGTGATATCTGACAGTTCTTGTGGCAGGATGCCATGATACTGCTGGAATATTGCTAAAAGCGGCGTAAAACCATACTCACTCTTGTGGCAGGAGCACTGCTTGTACTGAATGGATCTGAAGATGGTTGAAGAAATGACTTTCAATCAGAGGAGTATATCATTCATTGCATGTGCTTCAATGATTTGTACATATTGTATAATTTTGAAAATAAAAAGGTCCAAATAATATTCACTTGATTATCCTGATAATTGTGAACCGTGTGCACCTAGTCGCTTGTTATCACTGCCCACTGTTGTGTGGAGGTTTCATCAATATTAAGGGGGAGCGGGTGGTCCGGTTGTCTAAGGTGCCGATTGGTTGTAGTTTATAGTGCATCTAGAATGATCGGCATCTTGGCCCCTGCGCCCTTGGATTTACGTCTTCACTCAGCAACAGTATGTGGAATAAACACAACAACAATAAAAATGTGCTAGCAAGCACTAGATGAGCCTTGTTGCTTGGGGTATTAAAGTGTGGAGGGCGCCACCTGTAACCCCACTTGCTTGGCTAAACACATGCATAAGATATTTTTGGTGCAGGGGAGGTAACTTTTCCAAACTTAAAACATTTACACCGTCAGATGCTGCAGTCCCTTGGGAGAGAGTTGCGTCCCTTGGGAAAGCTAGAAATCTCTGAGCATGGGTTTGAATATCAGGTTTGCCCTGGTTATATTTCTAGGTTTGTGGGCACAATACCCGTTCTCTCGGAGTTTACCAAAAATGGTAAACATCTAAGACATGCATCCCTTTGTGCTTTCCTCCTTAATTAAGCTTACATGCCATGATATAACTGGAATATTGTTAAAAGCAGGTTTAAACCCAACTTTTCTCATCGTTGTCCTCAACATCATCATCATTAAGATCCGGGGTAGAATAAGTTCAGCAACCCATGCTTGCCATAAAAGGCAAGTATGCTTGTCGTAAGAAGTGACTAACGGGATCGGGTGGTCAGACTTGCTGACTTGGTTGATGCATGTCCTCAATCCCAATTGCGTGGATCGATAATCATGATATTAATCACTTGACTGTCTGGTCCAGACTTTATTTACAGCTATTTATATAGCTGGAATATTGCTGAGTGCGGCTTTAAACAACAAACCAACCAAGCATGTCCTCAGGTTCCAGCCACATCGCGCCAAACACCATGCCAAACTGTCCCTGACAACTTGATAGCATAGGACGCTTGATCACCCTCCTTGACTTCAAACCTGCAGATTTGAGTTGATTTCTTTAAGTCTGTGATGGCAGCTGTCAGTGGGGTTGCCAGTTCTCCTTCAGATAGGTGCTAGTAGTGAAGCGTTATCGCCTAATCAAGCATAGCGGGTCAAATTCTGCTTGTGTTTAGTATCAACTGGCAGTGGTGCGTGGCTTGTTTGCATATGCTTCACACATTAGAACTAACAGCAAACATCCACATCTTAGTTATGCATAACATTTCATGTCATTACCATAATGCTTTTACCAATTATACAAACAGTGGTTAACCTTTTACCTATTGTCCAGGTGTATCTGTGACAAGACTGTTTGGGTTTTACATTTTACACAATATGTCAGTATTCAGTTTGTTATATTGCCTTGAGATAACTTCGGCATAGATTTATGCAATTTGTCACTATCATTCCACACCAGCCAGGTTTAAAATGACCATCATTCTGCATGTCATGACTACCAGACATTGTAGCCACACAGAAATCTAAGTACCAGTATCAGTATCTCATACACACTTCACATGCATCAATTTTGCTCTGGAATCACTGAATGATACAATCAGTTTAAAACCTGTACCAAAAGCAGAAAAAGCAAGAGCATGCTGATAATAAAATCATTTTAATCAATACATGGAAAACTGCATGGATACAAAATCTCACATCTCCGTTGAATTTCAAAATAGCAACACAAGAATACACCAAGTCTGTCCCAGGATCACATGACTTGTGTATCAAACTTTCTGATTACCCACTGGCTGGCTGACTGACCATAACCTACATACAGTAAATCATAATTCTTCATTTATTTGGGGGATTCAACACACAACATCTCATTAACACACATGATTATAATTACAGAGGCCATTCCCAGTGCTTCAGAATACTGTGAATACTAAACATACTAAAGGTCAAGTAACCCAATTGCTCGGGAGAGTATTGGCCTGGTTTCAAAAATGTATAGAAAGGGAAGACAGAGGGCTTCAAAGAAGTTGTTTCAAAAACTAAGGTTCCAGTTCAGTCTGAAGCACTTGTACACATTCACAATGTATACATGTCAGACAGTTTGTTCTATTTGCGACACCTACAGATACAAAGCAAGTGGTTAGTTTCAAATCTCAATACATGAGCAGGGATGCCTCTAGGCTTGTGTAATTGTTTGATAACCCTAACATCTTGCACTACTACATGTGGCAAATCATACACAAATAGGATGCAAAAGGTAATAAAGAAAAAAAATCACCTACAACATGTCATACTAAAGGCCCAGCCTTCACTATGTCTGTAGACCCATGAAGACCCATGAAGATCCAGGTAAGAATTGGTCTCCAGCAACCCATGCTTGTCGTAAGAGGCGATTAACGGAATTGTGTGGTCAGCCTCGCAGACTTAGTTGATGCATGTCATCGTATCCCCATTGCGTAGATCAATGCTCTTGATGTTAATTACTGGATTGTCTGGTCCAGAATTGATTATTTACAGACTGCCATCATATAGCTGAAATATTGCTGAATGCGCCATTAAACAACAAACAAACAAACTATGTCTGCATTATTGCTGTTTCTTGTGCGTCCGACAGCAGTGTTAGAGTTAGACACACTCACATGCTGGATGAGGTTTCAGAATGTTATAACCCTACTTTAGTTAACTAAAATGTTCATTCCATTTGGGCTTATACTCATCGGGAAAGTGCAAAAAATAGTAACAGCTCTTCTCATCATATTTGACATTTAACAAAGCGAACTATCCATAGAATATGCCAATGACATAAAAACACATGTACCGGTATGTCATCAGCACATAAAATAAGTAATGGTAGAAAAGTTGCAAGGCTATTTCAGTCTTAGTGCTTGTCAGAGGGTCATTGCATTGTGACATCACCAAAATGGAATGGCATTTCTCTAAGCGACATCATGGTCACAACACCTAGTCATCACACACTACACCTGTCATTTAATTTCAGCCACCATTTACAGGATTACATTGCTATCCTCAAACAGATTCAATCTGTCTTAAATTTGAACTGGCATTGTGTGAAAAACCTCAAAAGGTCATCCAGGGGAACTGATCATTGCAGCGGTAGAAACTAACAGTTTCAGTCCACTAGTCCTTATAATGATAGCATATAGCAGAACCTTTAAAAATGTCAAAATTCTACTAGTCCTTAGGATACCTTTACTATTGGGCAGTTTGGCAAGGACTATAGGACTAGTGCCAATTTCTAACCCTGCTGATGTCTAGACAGGCTTTACAAAAGAACCTGCAATTTGAAGTGAGGTCAGGGTAATATTAACATGATGGAAGGCCACTGCTAGACACCACACTTGAGAACAGTTGTCATAACAACATTCCCCATTCTGAGACAATTAGCGGAAAATAATTTGCCCAAGTGACATTAAATTTGACTCATGTCCAAATGGAAAAAACATTTAAAAACTAACTTTTGGGTACTCAAAAACAAAAAATAATTCTCACATATGCCTTTACTTTGTGAAATATTAACCTCGGACAAATTAATCAGTATTTGACTTGATATTTCCCATACACGATAGAGCAGATGTTTTACCCCTCTTTCTGTGAAGGATTTTACCTCTCTTTCTGTGAAGGATTGGGAACATGGTGCAATTATGTAACCCTAGGGACAATCTTGAAGTGATAGTAAATTCATTTTCACATTAGTAAACATGATCTCTCAACATTAACAGTACATAGTAATTAAGAATAGTTGAATATCAAATCACTTGAATCTTCAAAACAAGAGTCAGAGATACATTTTCACAAAATAAAATAATATTTGTTATAAAATTATATTTTTCTGCTTAATGAACCATTATGACCTGTCTGACATGCAATTTCAGGCAACCATTGAATTTAGTTTAGACATTCTGACATTCACATTAGGACTTCCACAATAATTTTAAGAATGCCAACAAGTAAAGTCCACCATGGTGATTCCTCCTCTTCTACATCTTTTGGGAAATGAGGGGGAACTCTCTTCTCGAAACTATACTCTGAGCCATAATCATCGCTAGCACCTTCTGCATTCAGATGTTCATATGAACCTTCATTTTCCTCCGAAACAAGTAGGATTTCAAGTTTATATTGTGAGAGTGCATATGATATGTGCCCGTATATGGCAACCCCAACTGGGCGAGAGTAGTAATATGGAATCTCCACAATGTCAAGGCCACAAGTGACAGATTGAGCTTCATAATCATCGAAGGTTGGATTCAGCGTGACATCGGAGACAAAAAGGTCAGCGTCACCTTGGATGCTCTCTAATTGAAGAATAATTGTACCGGGGCGGTTGAGGCGGTAGTAGGTGTAGTTCTCTGCGCCAATGTCGCTGTTGACAGTCTGAAGTAGGAGATGTGCGGAACATGATGTTACTGTCGCCGCACAACATAGGGCCAGAAAGAGCGCAGAGGGTCTGTTGAGGCTGGGGTCACCAGAAGTCATCTAGGCAGGGTTTTTCGGATCATCACAGCCACTTGCTCACACCTGGAATACCAAAGTTGGCAATTGTTAGCTTCTTACAGTCATAACTTTAACCAGAGACCATATAATAGAGGGACGGCCCTCCCCAACAGTTTATCACTAACCATCAGTGCTATGGTCTGGCATGTAACTGATACACCCCGACCCCCGCTGTTAACTTCCCGGAACCGCTGCACGTGCGCAACAGATGCGCAGATATTCACGACTGACCAGTCTGGTAACCACGTAAACAATATTACATAATATCCGGGGCTAGAGTAAATTCCCTTAGTCGAGATTTCTCCAACTGCGACCAGCGACAATCCAATAAAACGACGACCCTAAACAGATTACAATAATCTTTATCTATCTCTCATTAGCACATGTCAATTGGCTGCAAATTACTGCTAAACATGTGTGTCTTCCGGGAAATGCATGTCTTTATAAGCTCGCGTAATTGCTTTTAAAATTACTATCAGCCAGTAAAATGACGCTATTAATTCCCCGTATATTTTTTATGTCTTGTAAAGTTGTTCATCCATGAATTCCTATACTCCAACTTCTAAATTCCCATGAAAGAAGTCTTGTAAATAGCTAATAGCAGAGACCATATATTAATCTGTTATATGGTCTCTGCTAATAGGCATTATTTCCAAAGAAATTATAATTTCACATATCTCCGAGCGTTGTTGAGCGAATTTTCCATGTGACCGATAATGCGCTTCGCTGTTTATCCAAAATTATTAGATAATGCAAGTTTGGGGCTAGCAGTGATAATGGTGTTGGCCGTAACGCGACAGTTTTTCAAAGGGAGGTTACTATTAAATTCTAAAGTCTAGACGATTTTAATTTCATGTTGGTTATTTTATACTACCCGATCGGAAAAGTTCCAAGTTCAGCATCCAAATAATTCGGTCTGGCGTGTGAAACAGTGCAGCAGCAACAAGCTTAGTACGAGATATAAATATCGCATCCAGGAGTAACGGTTGTAATATTCTAAACTGTGCTAATTAAGTTTTCTGTTTACTTCTGATCAATCAAATACCAAGTTAAACTTCAACTTGGCACGAGACATGCAACTACTATTATTAAAACAAAACAAAATACCATAAGTTCTGATATGAATATATATTTATTATAAAAATTGACAATAGATGTATGAATGATATTTTATTTTTAATACACCATTAATTTGGATTCAGCCACAACTAAAACATATACATCAAAGTATGAAAGACAAAATTGTAATTCCAGTATAACAAAACTACAGAATAAAATAATTTTTGAAATTAATTAAAACTTGATCTTGGTAACTTGGTGCAACACAAAATAGTTTTCAGTTGTTGCTTCAGGATTTGAAATGCAAATTAAAAATCAAAAGTAAAAATAACTTCACTAGATCTAAATATTTTAAATATACAATAACAAATAAGTGATGATTTTTTTACATGGGATTTTGCCTATCCCCTAGGTAATTTCTACACATTTAAAAAGAGTATATGATTACATTTGGTAAATATCTTAATGATTTCAGCCCATGAGCATAGGCAAGCAAGCGCTACGACAGGCAAGCCACCCATCTCAAAATCGGATGAAAAACACAGTACAATGTCTATGCCACTTGCAAATGTAACTGAAATGAAGGACGCATTAAAGAATGGAGTACCAAAGGCACTGAAATTGATCATTTGCGACCCAATGATGGATGCATTGCAGTCAGGTTCAACGATTGGTCAAGATCTGATCCAAGTTGCCAAGTCCCTTGATGAAGATGCAGATACCACTGATGATTTAATTGACATTGTGACACCAAAGTTCCATAAAGTTTTCAAGGGGTTCGGCCACGGGAGCTTGCTGTCAAGTGACCGAGAGGCACTCTGGAGCAGTTATCACCAGTTGTGTCTGGAGGAAGATTTCATTTCAAGCATGTGCACCTGTATAGAGGAAGTCAGCAGCCAACCAATCAGGATAATACACATCTTCACTCAGTGTTTGCTAGATCGGATTATTCAAACCCTCCTTAAAGTTCTATCAGATTCAATGAAGACAGCTGATGAGAAGCAAGCCAACCATATCAGTGAAAATGACCAGGCAGTTTTATATTACATCTCAGGGTACATTGTCCATGCTTTGCTAAAAAAGAAGACAATCAGCGGCAACAACATCGAGACTGTCATTGACAATCTTCGCACATCTTGGACCTCTCTTGGAGTACCCTTTCCGACGACGGCCAATACAAGTCTTCTTTTTTCTTGGCATCTACAAAACAAAACTATATATTAGACACAATGTAAACAAATTAAACTATATATATATATATATAGAGAGAGAGAGAGAGAGAGAGAGAGAGAGAGAGAGAGAGAGAGAGAGAGAGAGAGAGAGAGTATTGGTTTACGCCGAGTATTGGTTATTTTAGCAATATTCCAGCGATATCACGGCGGGGGTCATCAGAAATGGGCTTCACACATTGTACCCATGTCGAGAATCAAACCCGGGTCTTCGGCGTGACGAGCGAACGCTTTAACCACCAGGCTACCCGACCGCCCAGAGAGAGAGAGAGAGAGAGAGAGAGAGAGAGGAATATAGGAATGTATATATTTATTGCATACAATGAAAACAATGTTGAATGATGATTTTATTGTTGTCTAAATACACAAAATGTGTAGTTCCTTAATCATATTTACATTATTAATGATTGTCCATATAACTCATAATGTTTATTTAGCATTTATTAGGGAGAATACATATAAAATATTTTAATAAAAGAAAAATTAAACAAAGACTTTTTCTAAATAAAAATATAATCATTGACAAATTATCTAAAGTTTTCTTCAGCAGGTTTGGTTCAAGAGACCAATTAAAGTGAAAAAAGTTAATAGTAATGTTAGACTTACAATGAAATGGCTGAACAAATCGTCAAAAACTTAATATGGATCTTACAAAATATATTCTGATATCAATACAAAAATAGAAAATTATTACAATGCCTTGAAAAATATATTTGTACCAAAATCACAGACAAAAGAGGTGTTATGTCGTCTGCTTTAGGGTACACTAAACTGTGAATATATGACGAAAATGTGGGTTAGCGCCAAAAATCATAAAAAAATAAATACCGATGGTAGCAAAATAAGGGTGGTACCAAGCCACGGAGGAAATCGTGACGAATTTAAACATATTTATTTCAATACCGCAAATAGAACAAACATTAGTCTGAACGCATGCGAAAATTAAGTGTTGTGGTATAATTATTTCGGGAAAAGTCAGATTTAGTGTCATTTCAGCAGTCAAAATCAGACATAACGCGACTGCCACAGATTTAATAATACCACTAAGCCACCTTTTGACATATCCGCTTTGCACACAACTTGGTAACCAAGGACTTTTATTGATATTTAGTGGCCGTTATTGAAAGTCAAAATACGCACTTTTCCCGAATTTACATGTTCGCCATTTTGCTCACACGAACAAAAACAAAGCGTGACCATTTCATCGAATACAATAACAACGATATGCTTTAGCGCATCAACAAATCTCAGTCGTAATGTTGACAATGTTAAGAAATACGTGAGCATAAAAATATATTTTGAAATCTTACCTTTGTATGGTAAAAAAGGCGACTACGATGACTGCAGTGAACACACGTTTTCGCTCACTTCCGGACAGGTTGCGCAGTACAAACTGTAGCGCTGATGGTTTCGCGCATTGGCTAGAGGGCCGTCCCTCTCTTATATGGTCTCTGCTTTAACTAGAAGAGTTTCTTTACTGTTTGACAAAATGAAAAACAAAACACAACCTGCCACTTGATCTCAGTGCATTGGCATGACAGTTTTCAATCTAGTGACCAGCTCAGTTTTCAACTGTTATCATTAGGGTTATTTCAAGGAGCTCTTGACTTTGATACTTATTTCCAAATATTGGTCTGGTACATGAAGTTAGGTCGATGATTTGTGTGACTCTGAACCATAAATATGTCTTTTTACACATTTGAACATTTATCTTGATACAGATACGCTTATCCCTACTTCCTTGGCCAGGACGACCAATTGGCCCAAATCTAGCTGTAGATCTTAAACCTATTTCTAATTCAAAGTGTTCTGTGAATGACTCTAAATATGTTTGCATATTAATCAGCTGTGTCCATTCTGAGTTGTGATGCTCTTATGTTTATTATCTTACAGCAACGTAGTGAAAAAAGATACTTTTGCTCTGGACTGCCTCACCAATGTTTTGATCCGTACCACATGATGAAACAACACATTTCAATGTAGACCCCCAAATAATGGTGTAACGCCATGAGCATCCACTTGGTGAATGGAATCTGGCGCATTATAAATGCATTTATTATTATTATTATTATTATTATTATTATTATTATTAAATCATGTGACAGACACTGACCTTAAATATTGACTCGTCACATGACCAGTATTGACCTGTTACGTGATTAATATTGAGAAAGCAAGATGGTGTCTGGTATACTAACATTTTACAGTTCGCAGCTAAGTTACTGTAATGAAACTAAGGATGGTTTAAAGGTTTCATAAACTTTAAAGTGAACTTCAGTATAACAAAACGAATGAGTACTCTTCACGAGATCAATATGTGAAAACAAGGACCCTCAAACCCGACCCTTTCATTTGTCTGCCCGAACCTCTGCCTGTGGCCTCAGTCCACTCAGACCACCTCAGGGGTTGGGTCCTCGGGTCGCATGTTTTCACATATTGCCCTCATCAAGAGTATTTGCACTTTGTGTGCTGTCATTCTCATGGAGGTAGAAGAGGATCAAACTTGCAATGCCATTACTGCTCATTTATCATCTATTAACACACATGTGTACAAAACTAATGTAAACAAGTGTGCAAGTGGTCAAGTTACTTTTTTCCATGAAAATAAAATGAACATAAATGAAGGGTTACCTTGGAAAACAAGTAAGATAGCCAACTCCTGCTAACCTTTAGCCTAATTCAAAACTAATCCTGATGATTGGAAAAAGGATCACAAGGGGCTGCAAGATCGGTAAGGCGATCCAAAGTCTTAGAATAGAGTTGGGGTAAACCTACCTTAACTAGAATAACCAACCCTCAGGATCGGGCCAATTTTCAATAAATTGCTGCAACCGGTAAACTGCAGTCTGGGCACTAAACCGTTGAATATTGCACTCTCCAACAACCCTGGTCTCCACATTGGCCAAACAATGCATTTGCCTCATTAACTCAACAGCTGCTATTTTTCTTTCTCACATAACTATGTGTTCGAAATAGCTGCCTGCCTGCTAGCCTAATGCTGTAAAGCTGTCCCGACTGTATTGTTGAAAATTCTAGTCAATACCATTCCAAAAATCATCACGAAATTTAGGCGTCATTAAATGTCAAAGTCTGTTTTCATTTTGTTTTCATTTCATAGTTTATTGGAAGTGTTATCAAGGGTCTAGTAAAATATGATGTGGACTTGCAACATTTTTTTTCTTAATAAGCTCTCCTGACCATTGAACTTTGGAAAGTATCCATAATTCAAACACTGCGTGTAGTATTGTGTACCCAAAGGGCTAAGGATAGAATTGGTGGTAATTTAAACTACCCTCACCCCAACACAAGTAAGTCTATGGATCGGAAGAGGCACGCGAGGTCAGTGAAGCGAGAGCCACAACAGGCAGCCGGAGGCAATTAGTGCTGCAAGCTGCGCCCGGTAAACTGCAATACTACAGCGGCAGTAACTCTTGTGTGAATACTATAACTGTATTCGAAAAGCCAAACAATAGTCACTCCCTTTTCGTACACGTCCCACTCAGATAGTTATCTGTCAAACGATGCCATGTTTGTTTTTGAGTGAGGAAAGAATTGTCAACTATAGCAAATTACGATGTTTATTCATGGTCAGATATGAAAGTAACAGGCACACTAACCTCCTACAGCGGCATGAATACCAACTTCTATTAGTTCATCAGTCCGACCAGCGTTGCAGAACTTCCGTGCGGTCTACCCAACACATTTTGTGAAAACGTCACTTCCGTTTTGTTTTAAAACATTATCGTAACAACTATTAAATATGAATTCATTTCTTAACAACACTCAAACGTTTTTCGCCCGTGAGTGAAACATGTATCTTTGATCTCTCTTTGGAATTACAGATATAATGTATTTACAACACCGAAGAAGACAAACATTTAAAGGGCGTGTGACCTAGTGAAGCCTATGTTAGAAATCTCTCAAAGTGGTTATTGGGTCTGAAACATCAACTATATAGGCGCTGTAATAACATCCTGGCAGGGATTCCGTCTGTAGGAATGACATCAGCACCAACGATGGCTACTACTAAACAGTCATGGTATTGTGGATATTACACTTTGATAGTCTGTTAAGATTAAGACGTTTTTATGACATCGAGAAATCGTTTAAGCCACAAGCTTTTCTTATTTTGCTTTTCATAATATGGCTTATTGATGAATCGTAATATTGCTATATTTAGCTCGGAAGTAAGCAATTGTATGCGCTACCATTTTTGTTTCGTATTTCGAAAACACTTAAAATAATAGCATTTTATTTTGTGTTACTGAAGGGGGAATGTATTTATTCTTTATATCTTGGATTTTAGGCAAACATCATATATTTCATTTTGTTTTACATATTGTCTATGCACAACGTTTCCAGGTACCTTCGTCACTCTGCCTTCACAGAATACAGAATTAGAACTCCATATCTTGTGTCTCTTTGAATTTACAGCTTCTAAATGCTTATCAAAGACATGTTCTGACTTCAATAGCATTTAATTAACTACTTTGTCGCCAATTATCCCCATCAATTTATAAACTGCTGGGCAAAAGAAAATATACACCCATGTTTGATGGTGGCTAAAAGTCAAACAAACAGGAAATGTTTTTTCGATGATGTATTTGATACGGGTACCATAGGCGATGTTACAAGCATCCCCTCAATGAGTATCTTACAATAGGTGACGTGCACATGACGTCTGGAGGAACAAGGGACATATCAACATGACTATGTATACGAAATATTTGACGTAATGCAATATCGTGCAGTGCATAAGCGTCGACGATATTACTCAGCGTTAAAAATGGCACTAGTCCTTTAGTCCTTGCCAAACTGCCAAATAGTTAAGGTATCATAAGGATTAGTAGAAATTTGCTTTTTTAAGGGGTTTGCTATATGTTATTATTATAAGAACGAGTGGACTGAAACTGTTAGTTTCTAACGCTGTGTAGGTGCGACCACCAGCCACACGACTCAGTCGTTATACTTTAGGCTTAAAAATATTGATAATAAGAGTAGGTTAGAATATTTCAACCTTGAATAATGTTTCTACCCGTAGAGTTGGATACGGTTTGATTTTCACCCGTAAACGAGTCTCTGAAATCGCTTGCCCTTTGGCCAAATACTTTTGTATGGGGCTGTATATACGACGGGGAAATGTTTGTGAGATATATGGTGAATAATCTCCAGGGGCGAAACTACCATTGTAGGAGAAAAGCAATTGCTTACACCTACTAAAAAAGCATAATTTGTTAAACCTTAAAAAGCACATTTTTTCATAACTAAACCTTTATTTACCAGCTATACAGTAAAGTATTAATTCAAATTCTACACGGTTGAACGTGATATTTATTGTCTAACTTGAAAATCGGAATCTTCACGCGCTTTAGGAATTTAGTGCAAGTAGATGGTATACAGTAAAGTATTAATTCAAATTCTACACGGTTGAACGTGATATTTATTGTCTAACTTGAAAATCGGAATCTTCACGCACTTTAGGAATTTAGTGCAAGTAGATGGTTGTTGACGTAAGTAAACCGCGCTCTCACATTTATTTTCATTATAATGACAGGCTGGCTCGCGATAAAATATAACACATAAAAAACCCATCACATACTACGAATGAAAACATGTAAAACACATAAAAGCAATATTATCGATTCGTTTTAATGTTCAAATTGCAATTGTCATCACAGATGTTTCTTGAATGAAAGTCACTGTATATATATATTGCGCACTGTGTTTCCACAATGTGAAGCTTCAACTGTAAATTGTTCATTTTCATTATGCAATTTTATGTATAACTGTATATAGGGAGAAGGTCGTAATAAGTGCTGCACTTGTGCCCAATCCCTTTGTCTTTTTGGACAATAAAATATGTTTAATAATGATAATGAAAGTTGTAAATATGTTGGTGAAACACCTATACAAAATTATAAAAAAATATATTACTAATATTTGTTAAAATAAAATCTAATATAAACGGTCCCAAAATGCATTCGGTGTGTATATGTGGTGTGGGTGGGTGGGATGGGGGGTTGTGTGTGTGTGTGTGTGTGTGTGTGTGTGTGTGTGTGTGTGTGTGTGTGTGGTGGACCAGAATGGCCTTTATACATTGTACCCACGTGAGGAATAGAACCTGTGTCTTCGGCGTGACGAGCGGACAATTTTAACCACTTGTCTTTCAAAGTTTTTTATTCACTTCACTTTAACCACTTACTACTGCGACATCATCCACAGACATTATGCAAAATGAAACTAACATGATGTTTTTCTTGAAATAATTAGTTGAGACTAGATATTTGTTCGGCTGTGCATTGTAGAGAACAAAATACATATCTTGAATGAGTGACCGAAAAAAAGACTGTCTCGACCAACAATGAAGACCTTCCCACCATCATATTTTTTAATTTACTTGATTACGCCGTGCAAAAATATTAAGTAGTCTCTTTGAACAAGAAAATCTTTATAGCAAGGTAACTTTTCTTGACATTTCCCTAAATCATCTGAACGTCTTATCGATCGAACTTGAGATAATATTATCATAGACAGCCTTCGGCCACCTCCTCTTTTCAATAATCCGTCTGTTTCATGTAGCCAAAAATATTTCATAAAATAAAGAGGTCAGAGGCCGATTTAGAATTTGGAGAGCGGGAGATCGAGGGGGCAGGGGGTCTGCCCGCCCCTCCCCCTTTTCTTTCAGTCTATGTTTGTATGACTAACGTCCCGTGAGATCCACATATGCCCAAGTGTAGTTTTCATCTAAGATCATTTCTTAAACCACAATACAGCTATTCCAAACTTACTCTCAATATTCAAATACTTGTGAAGTGAAATCTTTTTTTCTGTTGAGGCGGTATACTACAAAGACAATTTATTATTGGAATATCTTTGATAGCACTATCACATATATAGATAGATTCTAACAGCTGATATTACAAGAAAGGTATTGGTTCTTAAGAAATGTACACTAGAATATGACATGCTTACTTAGTTATATTTATTACTTCATACCGTATAAACACAGGATGAAGATACGTTGCTTTTTTTCCCTGGTAAAATGTCATCTTGTGAAAATTCTGTTTCCGACAATTTTGTGCCGTTTTCGCTTGGTGAGGTTTTTACGCGGTGCTCTTTTAGCTATAACTTTGACAAGTATATTTATGTACGTAGTAAGAGTTCAAACTTAAGGTTTGTTCAAATGTTTTATATACAGCCGGCGGCCGTATACGACTTCATCATTTGGCATTCTACCAGACCATTGGCTTGCCATAGTTGTTAGGAATGCAGTTACTTGTGTATGTGTGAAACGTCATAAGTTTATGTGTATACAATTTGAAGCAATCACATGGCGAAACAGTTGTCATTTACAGACCAAAACAATAATACCGGCCAACAATCATGTACCAGACATGGCATGATGTGTTAAATGAAGTACAATGGACACTCTAGATTTCCCACCTGTACCAAACTCGGACGACCAGGGGCTGGTAGGTCTGTTTCCTTTATCTTCAGCAAAGACTTGGTAATCTGACTCCGAGCAGGTTAATGGGTAGAAAGAATGATGTTCATTGCTTTTGTTTTTATGCTGTTTGGCTATTTTTGATACACTTCTTAACACGTTGTCTTATCATGGAATTTTTGGGGATATGCCATTTTACCAAGAGAGCCAACTTATAATCACTTTTTCATTGTTATAACTCTTATAGAATCAAGGATTGAACATGCTTGTGAAGCATTGTGTTGACCATGAAGAGTCTTCAAGCATCTTTTTCATTTGTCTAGTCGCAGACAAATAAAATTTGTGATGACAAGGACCCTTGTCCTGTTAGTCATGAAAGTAAAGAGCGTTGTATTTATTACTAGACACTCAACATACTCAAAGATTTGCCACACAAACTTTAACATTTATTAATCCACACAGACACAGTTTCACGAAAGACACACTATACACTTATTTTACACAAATAGGCTACTTGCCTTTTCCAACATGTATGAATATTACATATGTCTGAGACAAACACACTAGACGTATGATACACTTACGCTTATTAGTCCATCAGACTGACACATACACGTATGTATTAGTGTGGCCAATTTGCATGCAGTCCTATCAAGTTTCATTAAAGTCGTCTTTGATATGTATTTAGAAGCTGGAAGAATATGAATACATGACATTTTTTATGGATAGCAACTTCATTTATTCTTCGTCACAATGTTTCAGAGCCACTTCCTGCTCCTTCATCAGCATTCACCAGATGAAGGAGCAAGTAGGAGCTCTGAAATGTTGTACCAAAGAATAAAAGAAGTTGCTATCCATAAAAAGTGTCATGTATTCATTAAAGTCATTTAAACAAAATTGGCAATAATCAATGCCATTTGAGTATAATGAAACATTATTATCTAACCAACTGATCCTCACTTTAGTGGGCAAAAAGCATGTTTTGTCGTGTATGTAGGACCTATGGGAGATTCTCACTCTCACTGACGATGACTGCATCACTGGGATGACCATTTTTTACCATGTCAACTGAATCTACTTGTTTTCATTCAGGACTGGGCGTACATCATGCGGAGAGAGATGCAGGTAAGCTTCATGTCACATCACATGTGAAGTTCCAGCGCAGGGTGCACACCTTTTTGCCCCACACTATACATGCGGACCCGTGAAGATTCCGGGGTAGAATGGGTCTTCAGCAACCCATGCTTGCCGTAAAAGGTGACTATGCTTGTTGTAAAAGGCGACTAACGGGATCGGGTGGTCAGGCTCACTGACTTGGTTGATGCATGCTATCGATCCCAATTGCGTGGATCGATGCTCATGATATCAATCACTGGATTGTCTGGTCCAGACTCGATTATTTTACAGACTGCCGTCAATTAGCTGGAATATTGCTGGGTGCGGCGTTAAACAACAAACCAACCAACCAACATGCTAAACACGATGTACTGGGAGGTTTTACAGGTAGTCATGTAGACTAGCATGTAAAGTGTAACATGTTACAGCACTATAACTACTAGTATCTCAATTTAGTTATACATTGTATACTTTCAACAATATTACAGGACTACCCAACATCAATTGGCAAATTAAAAACCCAACACAAATTTAAAAATTTAAAAATGCGAGTGAGTGTTCTTGTTTTGAGCTGTATACAATAGCAGCTTTAGCAGATGTTTTTTCTCATGGCTTATCCTTTAGATTAGACATCCAGTCATTAATCATGCTAATACCAAGTGGATGTTAAGTAATTTGATTAATCAATTTGATCAGATAAACCACAAACAAACAAAGAATTTAGTCCTTAACCTGCTGAACAGCAATGTTGATACTCATTTTGTGTTACCATGGTTATGCTTTGTGAATGCTGTGGTAATTTCGCTTCAGGAGATTATCCCAGGCTTGTTTCTCGGTCCGTATGGTGCTGCTGCCAAGTCCAAGGTAAACAACAGTTGTTCTCTGTTGATAATGTCTTGCCTTCATTTTGTCGGGGCGGTAGGGTAGCCTAGTGGTTAACACGTTCACTCGTCCCACAGAAGGCCTGGGTTCAATTTCCCACAAGGGTACAATGTGTGAAGCCCATTTCTGGTGGCCCTCGCCGTGATATTGCTGGAATATTGATAAAAGCAGTGTACAAACATCCTCGGACAACACTTTCATTCAGGGACCTTATACCGATTAATCTCTGCTCTCATTACTTTGCAATTAAATTTTTTTTTAAATTTACAAGTTACCCACACTGTCCTTGTTAGAAATGTCCATCTTCCTGACTACCCAGACAACTTCATGGAAGATAAGGTGCAAAGATTTTGAGCATCACAAGTTTATTTATTTATCTTTTTTGACCAAGTGAAGCTAATTGATAAGCAATACTGTGTAGAGTGAGGCCTAACGCCAGACGAACTTGCTTCACTTTCAGTTTCCCCTGCTCCAGGGACTCGGGATCACACACGTTGTGTGCATCCGCCAGACCAACGAGGCCCGCTTCATCAAGCCCAACTTCCCAGACCACATGAGGTGGGCATCCTTTGCTTTCCTTCAACACTACTTGTTACACATTGTCACATTCTTATGAGTGAGTGAGTGAGTGAGTGAATGTATATCATGGCAGTCTGTAAATAATCAAATCTGGACCCATCAATTGGTGATTGAACTCATGAGTAATAATCCACACCATCAGATGACAGTGACGTACTATCAACAAAGTCACAGATCCAGACCGTCTCCACTCCCCATTATTGACGACCGCCTCCACAGTCTAGTGACAGACTGTCCGCCCGGAGAGCGGAATGTCCTGGGTTTGATCGCCAGCTGCGTCATACCAAAAGATGTTAAAAGATGGTACTTGTTGTTACCCTGTTTGGCACTTGGCTTTAAGGGGCCAAAAGAAGTCCTGGTAGGCTCGGAGTCAGTATACTGTGTCTGAGTGGGGTATTCATGTTAAACTGCGGCATGGTATCTCAGTGAGCTAGCGCTATAATTCGGCATCAGTCCAGACTAGTACAAGCAGCCACACTCACACAGGTGCATGCAGGTGGTTATATAAGTGTAGTAATCTTGGATGCGACATTAAACCCCATTTCACCTCACCTTCACCCCATTATTGTCACTTTTCACAAGCTTTATGTTCTGATTCCCCACATAGTAAGATGTGGAAAGAATGGACTTTTAATGTAATTGAGCTTTTTGTATTTAACATGAAATAGAAAACGAAAGTCTATTGGTACACAAGAACATGGTGCTTATCATGTCTGTGATTGTATGTTTGGTTGTCACAGGTGTTCATGGGCCCTCTCTGTTACAGGTATCTGGTGTTAGACATAGCAGACACAGTGACAGAGAACATCATCTGCCATTTTGGAAAGGTATGCATGTTACTTTAACCATGGTAACAGACAAGTCTTAGTCATGGTTCCCAAATGTGTGTTTGCTGGGTGTGAGCAGTCCAGTGATCTAGAGTGCCACGTTTAGCTGTGCAGAGTTGTGTCCCTGAGTAATACAAGGATCTGCTGATCATGGGTTCATATCTCAGACTGATTCCTTGTATGGCCTGTGCTTTGTCAGCACCATACCTGTAGGTTTCTCCTAACTGGTAACCATCTATGACCTGCATGACTTGCAGTTTCCTCCACATGAAGCTGACATGCCCTGGTATAATACAACTGAAGTACCGTTCAACTCACTCACTGTAGTAGACCAATGACTGCATGCTATGTGTCCTCAGTGAGGGTGAGCGGTGTTACTGGTATATGCAGTTTTCTCCACATGAAGCTGACATGCCCTGGTATGATACTGATACAACAGAAGTACTGTTCAACTGACTCACTGTAGTAGGCCAATGACTGCATGCTACATGTCCTCAGTAAGGGTGAGCGGTGTTACTGGTATATGCAGTTTTTTCCACATGAAGCTGAAATGCCCTGGTATAATACAACAGAAGTACTGTTCAACTGACTCACTGTAGTAGACCAATGACTGCATGCTACATGTCCTCAGTAAGGGTGAGCGGTGTTACTGGTATATGCAGTTTTTTCCACATGAAGCTGAAATGCCCTGGTATAATACTGATACAACAGAAGTACTGTTCAACTGACTCACTGTAGTAGACCAATGACTGCATGCTATGTGTCCTCAGTGAGGGTGAGCGGTGTTACTGGTATATGCAGTTTTTTCCACATGAAGCTAACATGCCCTGGTATGATACTGATACAACAGAAGTACTGTTCAACTGACTCACTGTAGTAGGCCAATGACTGCATGCTACATGTCCTCAGTAAGGGTGAGCGGTGTTACCGGTATATGCAGTTTTCTCCACATGAAGATGACATGCCCTGGTATAATGTAACAGAAGTACCGTTCAACTGACTCACTGTAGTAGGCCAATGACTGCATGCTACATGTCCTCAGTAAGGGTGAGCGGTGTTACTGGTATATGCAGTTTTCTCCACATGAAGCTGACATGCCCTGGTATGATGCAACAGAAGTACTGTTCAACTGACTCACTGTAGTAGGCCAATGACTGCATGCTACATGTCCTCAGTAAGGGTGAGCGGTATTACCGGTATATGCAGTTTTCTCCACATGAAGCTGACATGCCCTGGTATAATACAACAGAAGTACTGTTCAACTGACTCACTGTAGTAGGCCAATGACTTCATGCTACATGTCCTCAGTAAGCGTGAGCGGTATTACCGGTATATGCAGTTTTCTCCACATGAAGCTGACATGCCCTGGTATAATGCAACAGAAGTACCGTTCAACTGACTCACTGTACTATGCCAATCACTGCATTCTACATGTCCTCAGTGAGGGTGAGCGGTATTACTGGTATATCAGTAAACTGAGGTTCATTCTTTCCATGATGCGGATCACAGTATCATGTTTCAATGCCCGGTATATCAGGTTATTTCAAATTGCGATTATTATCATGTGTTTAATGTTATACACTTGCCAAATACAGGTACCCTCAAAATGTTTCCATAATTCCAAAATGCAAGTTCACATTTTGGCAGTGGTGTAACATCAGAAAATATGGGGATACACTTCAATCTCATTAAAATCAGATCTAAGTTCTCGGTGCCGCTAAACAAAGATCTGAGGACATCCCATTAACGGTCCATTCAGAACGGCCTTTCATGAACTTTGACCGACTACTGAAATGACTAACAAGAAGTGGACATCAGTTAGAAAGCAGCTTTCTAGAGCTTTACGGCACTCGTTTCAACCTGGCGACTTTCACCTCAAACTACGCTTGAAAAATATGTTGACACAGTTCTCAATTAAAATTTTGAAAACTGAACAAACGAACATTCCGGAATGTCTAATATATGGCTGAGATTGTATGGCAGTCTTTCCCACAAACTGTGTAACGCCTCCTCCATTCAAATGTTTATCCCACGGAAGCAAGAGATAGATGATAATTTTGTCGGAATCAGTCGTACGGGCCGTAATTGTCGTTCGGAATACACCGTGTTAACGTTTTCGAGGTTGCATGATTGGCCAACACATTCCAACTGTCACTTTCGTGATCTAGTAAGCGACGCTTTGATTGTTCAGGTGAAAGGTCGTTCTGACGTGACCTGTAATGGGATGTCCTTAGATCTTTGTTTAGCGATAGCGAGAACTAAGATCTGATTTTGATGAGATTGGGATACACTTTTAACATCCAACACCCATCCCTGGAACCTGTTCCACAAAGTGATCTTAGTGCTAAATTGTTCGTAACTCCCATACTTTATCATAGGCTTACAATCAACGTAGCACTGAGATCGCTTTGTGGAACATGGTCCTCAATACTCTGATGTCAAGTGTTGAATCCAACCATCCATTGATAAACTAGTATAGCATGACCCTTAAACAACGCAGTACAGGGTGACCTTTATACAACCCGGTACAGGGTGACCCTTAAACAACCCGGTACAGGGTGACCCTTATACAACCCGGTACAGGGTGACCTTTATACAACCCGGTACAGGGTGACCCTTATACAACCCAGTACAGGGTGACCCTTATCCGACCCGTTACAGGGTGACCCTTATACAACCCAGTACAGGGTGACCCTTATACAACCCAGTACAGTGTGACCCTTATACAACCCAGTACAGGGTGACCTTTGTACAACCCGGTACAGGGTGACCCTTATACAACCCGGTACAGGGTGACCCTTATACAACCCAGTACAGGGTGACCCTTATACAACCCAGTACAGGGTGACCTTTATAAACCCAGTACAGGGTAACCCTTATACAACCCAGTACAGGGTGACCCTTATACAACCCAGTACAGGGTGACCCTTATACAACCCGGTACAGGGTGACCCTTATACAACCCGGTACAGGGTGACCCTTCTACAACCCAGTACAGGGTGACCTTTGTACAACCCGGTACAGGGTGACCCTTATACAACCCGGTACAGGGTGACCTTTATACAACCCAGTACAGGGTGACCCTTATACAACCCAGTACAGGGTGACCCTTATACAACCCAGTACAGGGTGACCCTTTTACAACCCGGTACAGGGTGACCCTTAAACAACGCAGTACAGAGTGACCTTTGTACAACCCGGTACAGGGTGACCCTTATACAACACGGTACAGGGTGACCCTTTCACAACCCGGTACAGGGTGACCCTTTTACAACCCGGTACAGGGTGACCCTTATACAACCCGGTACAGGGTGACCCTTTTACAACCCGGTACAGGGTGACCCTTATACAACCCGGTACAGGGTGACCCTTATACAACCCGGTACAGGGTGACCCTTATACAACCCGGTACAGGGTGACCCTTATACAACCCAGTACAGGGTGACCCTTTTACAACCCGGTACAGGGTGACCCTTATACAACCCGGTACAGGGTGACCCTTATACAACCCAGTACAGGGTGACCCTTTCACAACCCGGTACAGGGTGACCCTTTTCCAACCCGGTACAGGGTGACCCTTATACAACCCGGTACCGGGTGACCCTTTTACAACCCGGTACAGGGTGACCCTTATACAACCCAGTACAGGGTGACCCTTATACAACCCGGTACAGGGTGACCCTTATACAACCCAGTACAGGGTGACCCTTATACAACCCAGTACAGGGTGACCCTTATACAACCCAGTACAGGGTGACCCTTATACAACCCAGTACAGGGTGACCCTTTTACAACCCGGTACAGGGTGACTCGGTACAAGTCCTACACAGCGAGAGGGCAACCTGGTACAGGGTGACCCTTAAACAACCCTGTACAGGGTGACTCTTTTACAACCAAGTACAGGGTGACTCGGTACAAGTCCTACACATCGAGAGGGCAGCAGGGTCACTGGTAGTGTTTGCATGTTGCAGGTGAAGTGTTTTCTGGACGAATGTTTCTCATACGGCGGCAAGGCGTTGGTTCATGGCAATGCAGGCATATCTCGGAGTGGGGCCTTGGTCATCGCCTTCGTCATGGAGAAGTACGGGCTGACGTACCGGTGAGCACCAGCAACCACTCTAATCAGGTTTTCCCATGCTTGTATTTAGACAAGGTGGGTACTTTACAGAATTAAGGGAAAATTTCAGTTTAATTAACATCAGATCTTTTACTTGAAACATGTGATACCTGTCTGTGTCAAGAGCTGAAGACACCTCCATAGGAGGTTGTGTGAGGTTAACTCACACGATTAGTCAATCAGCATGAAGGCTTTCAAATTCTCGGTATGAGTGAGGGAAGAATTCAAACCACCATATCTGATCTCTGTATCTCAAAAAGGAACTAAAATGTCAAGTTCTGAAAGTACAGCTGCACCATTATATTCTTGTGGATATTTTATACATCCTATCGTTTTCTGTGTGCCGTGACATCGACCCCTAAAATGGAGTTCCATCAGGGAGTTAATTGTGTTCTGTTTTCATTTGTAGAATCGTTTTAAAAGCTGAGTCTTGATTGGCTAGGATTTGGAATTTTCTTTCTTTTCCAATATTAGTTTTATTGTAGAACCTTCTTAGTGATAAGCATCTTCCTACATTGTTTCAGAGATGCCTTTGTCTATGTCCAACAACGCAGATTTTGTATCAACCCAAATGAAGGTTTTGCTCAACAGCTCATGGTAAGTCTGTTGATCTGTGTACTTGTGCCCCAACACGGCACTAGCTTGTAGTATTATCTGTACAACTGTTTGTGGTGTTGCCGGAGTATGATCCTCCTAACACTGCACTAGCATGTAGTATTATCTGTACAACTGTTTGTGGTGTTGCCGGAGTATAACACATCTGACACAATTGCGTTGATCGATGCTTATGATATTAATCACTGGATTGTCTGGTCCAGACTCGATTATTTACAGACCGCCGTCATATAGCTGGAATATTGCTGAGTGCGGCGTTAAACAACAAACAAACCAACCAACACTAGCGTGTAGTATTATCTGTACAACTGTTTGTGGTGTTGCCGGAGTATAACACATCTAACACAGCACTAGCATGTGGTATTATCTGTACAACTGTTTGTGGTGTTGCCGGAGTATGATCCTTCTAACACGGCACTAGCATGTAGTATTATCTGTCCAACTGTTTGTGGTGTTGCCGGAGTATGATCCTCCTAACACGGCACTAGCATGTAGTATTATCTGTCCAACTGTTTGTGGTGTTGCCGGAGTATGATCCTCCTAACACGGCACTAGCATGTAGTATTATCTGTCCAACTGTTTGTGGTGTTGCCGGAGTATGATCCTCCTAACACGGCACTAGCATGTAGTATTATCTGTACAACTGTTTGTTGTGTTGCCGGAGTATAACACATCTGACACAATTGCGTTGATCGATGCTTATGATATTAATCACTGGATTGTCTGGTCCAGACTCGATTATTTACAGACCGCCGTCATATAGCTGGAATATTGCTGAGTGCGGCGTTAAACAACAAACAAACCAACCAACACTAGCGTGTAGTATTATCTGTACAACTGTTTGTGGTGTTGCCGGAGTATAACACATCTAACACAGCACTAGCATGTGGTATTATCTGTACAACTGTTTGTGGTGTTGCCGGAGTATGAGCCTCCTGACACGGCACTAACATGTAGTATTATCTGTCCAACTGTTTGTGGTGTTGCCGGAGTATGATCCTCCTAACACTGCACTAGCTTGTAGTATTATCTGTACAACTGTTTGTGGTGTTGCAGGAGTATAACACATCTAACACGGCACTAGCATTAAGTATTATCTGTACAACTGTTTGTGGTGTTGCAAGGAGTATGAGGCTTCTAACACGGCAATAGCATGTAATATTTTCTGTACAACTGTTTGTGGTGTTGCAGGAGTATGAGCCCATCTACCGCGCCCGCCTCAGTGCTAGCAGCAGCTCTACAGACACAGGTGGGTCATGGAGGTGTATCATCCTTCGGCTGGACATTAAAAAATTGACAATATATTTTACCGGGATATCATTGTTGAAGAAAAAAATTAACTCTAGATTGTTGTCTTCTTTTTCTTTTCTTTTTTCCACCCATTGACTATGAATATTAACGAAAATATATGTAAACCCACTTATGAAATTTAAAATTTAAACCTTGCATTGATAGGTCATCATACTCACATGACTGATGTGTGCATTGCACTTCTGATCTTAAAATATTTGAATGTAATTGTCTCAATACTACTTCCATGGTAATTCTAAGGCAGTTTTGTCTCTGGCTGTAGCACAACATGTCTTAATTAGGTGTCTAAAATAAAGATGTCAGTGTGTCTTCAGCTTTGATGGCATAGGTTGTTAGATACTGAACTGCTACTTCACCTGGCGAATACTGTAAATCTGGAAAGTTTTGCGAATGGGAAAGGACTGCAAAAAGTACAGTAATAGTTTCTTAACAACAACAAACAGTAAATGTAAGGCAGCAATTTTTTAACTTATCCTGCATTACTCCGTATTGCATTTACTGCTGTCTTTGACAGAGTGACGAACTGTGTGAGATCCAGCTGCTGAAGAAAGTTGTCCCAACCAGCTCAGGAGGCAGCGCCCTCTCACAGTCGGCACGTGACCCGGAAGTCATGACGTCACACAAAAACACATAACTGCTTTGTCACCTCCACGGACGGACGTACTGTGTATCCCTTGTGGAAATTAAAGCTTATTATTTGTTTTTTTATATTTTGCGTGTTTCTACATTCATTATATGCTGCTACATTGTTACCTGTTATGGGCCGTGACCTTAGGGTCTTCCCATTCGTAAATTGTAACGTTTATCGCTCGTCTGTGGCTCACGTCACAGTAATTTACGGGCGCAATGTTGTTCCCGCCATTTTGTTTTCTTTCCCGCCATTTTGGCCATTCACCACGTGGCCACGTAATGTCGTGTTCTGCGTTTTGAATTCTCTCTTTGGCTTGGGTAATACATTACATTTATGTATGTTGTTTTGGTGTGCTTAAAGCCTTGCCTTTTCGCTACCTCTCAGCGTAATTGTTTCTTCTCATAAACTTCAATATAATACGAAGTTTTTGAGTTACATTATGTCTCCCGTACTCTGTGGTTTTGCCACATGGTTACGTGTTTGCACATGGTTATGTGTTTGCTTAAAGCTATGCTTTTTCGCTACCTTTTAGCGTCATTGTTTGATCTCATAAACTTCATTGAAATACAAAGTTTCTGAATCACATTATGCTTCCCATACTTTGTGATTGGCCACATGGTTATGTGTTTGCTTAAAGCTATGCTTTTTCGCTACCTTTTAGCGTCATTGTTTGATCTCATAAACTTCATTGAAATACAAAGTTTCTGAATCACATTATGCTTCCCGCACTTTGTGGCTTTGCCACATAGTTATGTTTTGCTTAAATTCCAGATTTTCTGCCTCGCTGCACTTGTTGCCGCGGGAACAAATCTGGTCGGGGCCGCCCCTTTCTGCCGTGATTGTACGACGCCCTGTACTTTCACAAGGCAGTGCCGATGTTGCAGTCATTCGTCGCTGTGATCCTTCAGCTCATGCGAGTATCCAGGACACACCTCGCTCAACGTGCTCGTCGACCCCCACCTACGTTGACGGCAGCAGCGCTCAGCGGAGCTTCGCAGTGCTCCCAGCACCAACGGCGGCTCCCAACGTAGAGTCTGCCTCCCATGGCACGACATACGACCGTTCACGGTCTCCTACTCCACCGGCGGCTCCAGCGCTCCCAACGTAGAGTCTGCCTCCCCTGGCACGACATACGACCGTTCACGGTCTCCAACACCACCACATCAACGCTGATGTCTCCGGCGCTCCCGGCGCCTCTGATGTCCCGGCGCTCCCGGCGCCTCTGATGTCCCGGCGCTCCCGGCGCTCCCGATGTCTCGGCGCCTCGTGCGCTCCCGGCGCCTCCGGCGCTCCCGGCGCTCCCGGCGCCTCCGGCGCCTCTGATGTCTCGGCGCCTCGTGCGCTCCCGGCGCCTCCGATGTCTCGGCGCTCCCGGCGCCTCTGATGTCTCGGCGCCTCGTGCGCTCCCGGCGCCTCCGGCGCTCCCGGCGCCTCCGCTGTCTCGGCGCTCCCGGCGCCTCCGGCGCCTCTGATGTCCCGGCGCTCCCGGCGCCTCCGGCGCCTCAGATGTCTCGGCGCCTCGTGCGCTCCCGGCGCTCCCGGCGCCTCTGATGTCTCGGCGCCTCGTGCGCTCCCGGCGCCTCCGGCGCCTCCGATGTCTCGGCGCCTCCGGCGCCTCTGATGTCCCGGCGCTCCCGGCGCCTCCGGCGCCTCAGATGTCTCGGCGCCTCGTGCGCTCCCGGCGCCTCTGATGTCTCGGCGCCTCGTGAATTCCCGGCGCCTCTGATGTCTCCGCGCTCCGGCGCCTCCGCATCCTCTGATGTCTTCGGCGCTCCCGGCGCCTCTAAGGTCTTTGATCTCATGATCTTCGACGCCTCTAATGTCTCTGGCGCCTCTGACTACTCCGGCGCCTCAAGAGTTACGGAAGAAGCGCCTATGATATATCCGGCGCCTAAGATGACCTCCGGCGCCCAGATCAACAAGCTTTATCAAGCTCAGATCAACGAGCCGACTATCCGATCTTCTACTGCGGCTTAAGGGGCACCATCGGCAATCGCCTCCCCGGCGCCACTGCCCTCTTCTCTTGCTGCCCTCTTCTCTTGCTGCCGTCTCATAACTCGTCACACGGAGAAGCATGGTGAAACAACTGTCGCCGCTCCTGTCGCTACTCTCCCGTCGGTCTTCGGGATCGTGACTATCGTTCTACTTCCTGGGTGGAATCTTTTCAACCAATAGACAGTTGGTCTGATTCAACTTGCCCACTGAGACGTTATCCATAATCCCGTCGTTTAAAGCGCTATGATTCCGGAGAGATGACCTGCGGGTTTCCATCGAAACAGAGCGTCATGTGAACAGCGTCTGTATCAGATTCGACGACGACATCCACTTACAAAGAGTTTACTTCGTCGACATCGCCGACACCAACGCTGTTCTACCCTACCCTAGCGCCAGCGCTCCTGAAAGAGACTCTTCCTCGGTGCTCACCGGGTTTTCCACGACGCCCATGGGGTTCCGTGTTTTATCGCAAAACTCGGGTACACCACTTGATCGCCTCTCACGCAGTTCATTGAGGATTGTCTGTGTGTGGAGTTTGCACCTCAGTTCCGACTCCAAGGCGGTTTTCTCGGCTACTGCGCAGTGTGATTTACATGTCACGTGTCAAGTACTCGGACTGTCAACAACTCCGACCGGAATTAGGTCAACTTACCATGGCAAGGGGTGCCATGTATTTCTACAGATTGGTTTCCATGTCTAACTGTACGCTTGGTGCTACCACTCGACCAGGCGCCTGTCGCAGTCCATCCATGTACGGATGTTGGAAACAATAGACCTCCTCTACCAACACGGCTGTCACGAGGAACCTTGTTTCATCAACCCTTCGCTGTAAGAACGATAGCGCCTATAGGCGTTCAAGGGATGGAAAAGATCGCCTTCCTTCGTCCGGTTTGATCTTTTCGACTACGACACCTTCCTATCTTCCGCCTTGACTACCGGACACAGTGTCGATTTGATACTTAAAGTCCCTCGGCCGTCCCACTGACCCCTGTTGCATACCTGCCTCGTATCGTGTTGTCGTCCTCCATCGTCACCTCGATATAAGAACAGGAGTACTTATACGCCGCTTCAGGGATGAAAACGATCTCATTACTTCGTGCAATGGCCATATTGCCTCGACTTCCTACTACCCGGTTACGTCGATGCCCCGGCGGTCGATTGTGAAGCTGGTTTACTTCGTCTACTTGAGGTTGGCTCGCAGGCTATCACACCTTTTTCCGAATCGTACCGACGGTACGCAATCGCAGACCCCTGTTGCTGACTACCTCCCCTGCCACCTTGTCAGTGGCTAGTGGCCCACACCAGCCCACATTGTGACCACCTGTGATCCAGAGATCAACACCATTGGCACAGCAACAGCCTCGAGATAAAGGCTTATCCAGGACGTCGCTTGCTGACAGTGCTTTCTCGGTCACGCCCTGTTGATCGTGTCCACTGACGACGTCACCGTAGTGTGGTGTTTGCGGACCCAGAGTACTCGCCCCTCTCCCGGCGCTACAAACTCGACCGGCGCCCCCGAGAATCACCATCTTCGGCGTTCCAGGCGCCTCAAGCTCTCCGACGCCTCACGCTCTCCGGCGCCTCGGGCCAGAATATGTCAAACGGTCGACACCCCAACCCTAGATCTGTTTGCCTCATATCTGAATGTGGCCAGCTGTCGTCTTCCATTCCACCTGTGCCGGATACGACCGCTGTGGCAGTCGAAGCCTTCCATCGTTCCTGAGAAGGATTACGCGTGTACGCTTTTCCGACTCCGGTTCTCCCTCCCATGGTTCTTCAGAGATCCAGGCCACTCGACCCCTGCCATTGACTTTGGTCTCGCCTTATTGGTCAGCCAGAAGTTGGGTTATCGACCTCCGAAACATACCCAGAGACAACCCCTGGAACTTCCGGGGTGGTCCAACCTTCTGCTCCATCCACACGGTCTGTTGCCACACCCTCATACCCGCATGTTATCGTCTGCACGCCTGACACACCTGCAGAAAGCCAAGGGCTATTCGGCTATAGCGACCAAGGCTATTGCTTCAGCCCACCGTCCATCTACAGGGGGACTGTATGCTGATAAATGATGCTTGTTCCAGGCATTTTGTTCTGACAAACACCAGGATCCGATGACAGCGTCACCGCAGATCCTGGATCAGTTCCTTCTGTACTTGCGTAGCACCCGTCGGTTGAAGGGCTTACCACCCCCACACACCTGGTCGCCATCTACTCCGTTCTGGCCATCTCGGACGATCGGAGAAAGACGAAAATTCCCGACCTACGGGCCTGGCTGCGCTCGTTCAGTCTTGAAGACCTGAAGGCCAAGTGCGGACCGCCTGCGTTGGATCTGAATGTGGTCTTCAACGCCCTTCGAACCACTCCCCTCGTCTTCCTTCTACGACCTTAAGTAGAAGACGGGTATCTCTACTGGTTTTGACTACTGCCGCTCGAGTCCATGTACAGCACGCCCTCGACGTCTCCCGTGCCCGGTTCGAATGCGGTACCCAGGGCGCCGTTCATCATGGACCGTACTGGGACGTCAGCGTAAAGACTCAACTCCCAGGACAGCCTGATAGATCATTCCTTGTCCCCTCCCCCCTCGTCCAGTGTGGGTGCCGAGGATGAGGATGAACGTCATTATGCCCAGTAAGGGCACTGAAGGTTATTCTACGATCTAAAGACTGCCGCAAGTCTAGGAAACACCTTTTTCTGCCGGTCTCCCCTTCGTCGCAGTCGTTGGTCAGCCGGAATACTTTTCCCTGTGGCTCCGGACGGTCATCCTTAAAGCTTATGAGCCGCCGGATTGGACCCTCCCCCCAAAGGCTATCACCTGAAATAAAATGAGATCAGGGCGATCGTATTTACACTGGTTCTTCACGGTATACTGTTCCATCCAGTCGTTCGGGGAAGCCTGTTCGTGGCGATCGGACACCGCCTTCACCAACCACTACTTCCGTGATGTAGCCTTGAAAGTTGTCGCCGGCGTTCACAGTTTTGGTCCCTGGTTGTAGCCCAACAGGTCATCTATCTCCGACGCCACTGATTCTCCGATACCCTGAGCGGGGCCCGTCGACCTCTCTGGTGTTTATCACCCCAGACGAGACGGATCTCTTGCGTTCCGCATTCGCTCTTAGGTCAGTTTTAGTTTTGGGTTACCCGACTCATTCTATTGCTGTCACCTATCCGGGTTTTACTTTTTGCATCAACTCTCGTTTCCTGACGACAGGAATGGTAGTAGATGTGGACACCGGCGCCGACGCCAACGCCGCTGCTTCTCTGATACCTGAGCGGTGCCCGTCGACCTCACCGGTGTTCCTTGCCTCCAGCCTAGAGGGCTATCCTGCGTTTCGCATTCGCTCTTGGGATTGGTCGTAGATTTTGCCGCCGACGCCGCTGATTCTTCGATTCCCCGAGCGGGGCCCGTCGAACTCTCTGGTGTTTATCGCCTCAGATTAGAGGGCTCTACTGCGTTTCGCTTTCGCTCTTCGGTAAGTTATATATTTTGGCAACACGCCTCATTGTATTTCGGTTACCTATTCGGGCGTTTCGTTTTTGCATCGACTCTTGTTTCCTGAAGACAGGAATGGTCGTAGATGTTCCGGTCATCACTTGTATGCGGTGCGGATTCATCGGACCTAGACGAGGGTTTAATATGGTTCACATCTGCAGGTATGCCCACCGGCCATGCCGTCTGATAAAGATGCAATACGGAGTAATGCAGGATAAGTTAAAAAATTTAGTAAAATCTAAATATTTTTTACATTTGTATACTTATCCTGCATTACGAAGTCTAAGTGCCCTCCCTTTCGCTACGCTACCTCCCCACGAAGTTTCAGATGTTATGTTTAAAGCAGTTATGTGTTTTTGTGTGACGTCATGACTTCCGGGTCACGTGCCGACTGTGAGAGGGCGCTGCCTCCTGAGCTGGTTGGGACAACTTTCTTCAGCAGCTGGATCTCACACAGTTCGTCACTCTGTCAAAGACAGCAGTAAATGCAATACGGAGTAATGCAGGATAAGTATACAAATGTAAAAAATATTTAGATTTTACTAATTTTACTATTATTCACTTCCAGACATTGTCAGACCAGCCAGTGCTTGATTAAATACATAACCCCTCACATCCGGTGTTTCTTGAATTATACATTGTTTTTCAGTGTCAGTCGTCAAATCATGAAAGTTCACTAACATGCCACATCTCGTCAAATTGCTTCCATGACACTGAGGAGAAATCCAGACATACGCCAGCCAGTCTGTTCTGTTAGATAAACACGCTACTGCAACCACCCTTGTCAACTACAACAACACATGCATCTAAATCATAGGTTTCTGGCAAGCCCAAGGGACGCAACTCTGCACAGTGAGCACACCCGGGCATACCAGAAACCTGTGATTGTGGGTTGGAATCCCGATTCCCCCTTATTATTTTTCTAGGTTTGTCAGCACCATACCCATGCTTTTTGGTTTCACCAAGGCGGTAAACGTCTGAGACCTGCATCACTTCGGACTTTTCACCAACATTGAGCTAACACGTCATGATAGAAGTGGAATACTGTTCAAAGCGGTGTATACTCACTATAATGAAGTTGTGTTGATGTTTACTAAATGCGTGCTCCAAACACAGCTTTGCAATATCAGTTAGTGTGAGGGTTTTTCTGTAGGCTGTTAACCATTGTTGTGGGATCTTTCAGGTTTATTGAAACGGAAAACCAGACATGATGAAGACGAGGAGGATGTGATTCACAGCCGTCCCTGCATGACGTGAGGACTATGTTTTCCTCGGGTCACCAACAGTGAGGCGTCGCCACATGAGGATCACGGTCTCCATGGGACAGCATGGCCGCATCACATGGGCAGACGTGTTGGAAAATGTGCTTGGCGTGAGCTGATGAGTGACTTCTATGGATGGACCGTTTCCACGTATAACACTGAATGTGCCAACTGTTTACTTAGCAACAACCATGTGCAGGGTTCCCACAGACTCATTCAGGGAATTATAAGGCATAAGTCGTGACACTTGTTCGGGAATTTCTAAGGAAGGAAAGATATTGAATTAGCAGTGAGGGAAGTTTGGTATGATATGGTAAGCTGATCTCATATTTTACTGCTTACCTGGTTGTACTCATTAGTGTTTTTGTATCGGATCTGTTTAACAGCTTCTGTTTAGATTGGAGTGGTTTTATGTAGTGACAGAGCTGTTGGCTTACATGCCTTGGACATTATTAGTTCCCCTTTGCAGGGACAATGTGGTCACTGATGGTAGGTAAGGGAGTGAGTTCAATTTTCTTCACATCAGCTGTTTCAACCACATAGCGAAGTTGCTGATGGAATTATTGGGATGATTTGGTCAAAAAACTGTGGAGACCCTGTATATGTTAGGCTAACAAAAAACAGTTCATTTCTGACATGTGCAACAGATGCAGTGCCATATACAGAAACAAAATATACTACTCAACTTGTGATGGGAACAACGAGATATGTCATTCTATTTAAATATACACTTGACATGAGGATCAGGGGTCCGTTCCACAAAACGATCATAACACTAAGGTGATCGTATACTTTAACACAGACTTACGACAGTCGTAGCCCTACGATTGTTTAGTGGAACGCGGCCCAGTTTGGTGTAGCATTGAAAGATACAAAAATCCTCTATCAAAAGTAGAGTAGCACATTTTGTTTCTGCTCTTTTCTTTACCAACATTTAGAATTCTTCCTCTCGGTAATCCAACTTTTAGAGCCACCACACCAGAGTTTCAGTGTTTGTGCTGTAGAATCAGTGTCAGCCAACCTGGGACGGAGTTACGGCTGTAAGAGGTCACCTAGTGGCAACAATGTGACCATAATAGCAAAGACCTGACTGTCAACAACAAGTGCAGCGGTCGGGGGTCTGGATCATTGGGGTGATCACTGAGGCAGTCAGAGTCCCCTTGAGTACAGAAGCCATTATTGTAATTCTCATCCAGAAGAGATTGCACCTCCCGGCCTCCTGTTGGAGGTGAAAGGTTTTCAGTGTAATCTGGTTTTGCAGTTGACCGTCAGTATTTCCTTGTTGGTTCTGTTTATGGAACTTGCTGCTGCTGGTTATTTCAATTATTTTACCAGCTTTAAGCCAATGAAATGTTTCTGAGAATGTATTGATGATTTATTTTAGTCCTGCGTTTGAGGACATGCAATGAATTAATGACTTAGTGATGAAGTTGAACACGGTTGTTACACAGATGTACATCTACTGTTACTTCTGGAAAATATGTTTTTGATGCTGACTACAGCATAATGTATGTTATTTGGGATGGATCCTTGCAACGCATGTCTGTTACTACATGTATGGTTGAATTCCCCACAGCTTTCACGAATACTGGTGGGATTCATTGTAGTTATCAGTAGTGGGGAGGAAGGTTCATATGCCGTGTGTTTCAGTATGTCAGTACATCAATATACATCATTGGAAGTCAATGGGTACACAAGTATGTTGTCAGTTTGAATGATCAGGAGGGTGTTTGGTAGCCTTACGAGGATATGGAGTGAGTGAGGTCATGAAACCCTGAGAGCATGTCTGTAATTATCATCTTGGACTCTGACTAATTAGGATTGCGTGGTAACGTTATGGGACGTGGCTGATTGTAAGTCATTGTACCCAATGACATTGATCATTGCCCATGCTGTTCACCCTTGGCTTCTCCGCCCCAAGTCTGTGAGTTCCATGTGTAAGTAGACGTGGACATAGGTTTTTATGAGCCAAATGACTTACACAAATGTTCAAATTGTAAATTCCCATACAGCTTGCTATTGACACAAGTTCATAAGTAATAAAGACATATTTTCAGTGAACTATTTGTGCCAGTTAGTCAATCGTGTTGAGCCAGCTGCCTGTCAGTGTGGCCAATAGCCTGGCTAGATCCGAGTAATATTATTTACAGTTTGCGATGATGTGGCTGCAACGTTGCTGACTGCGGCGTACGAGTTACCAACTCATTGTTATCAGTATCATTTTATTTTGATAAAGATAACCTTGCCAATATGTGTCATGTACATTGCCTGAGATAATGCTAATGTTTGCATATGATTTTTATATGTAGAATCGAAATCCCAGATTTGCCCTGGTTGAGCCTTATTGGCTTTTAGTTGGTTTACTAGACTGACCAACCCCAAAATACTGAAATTAGGACTTTGGACCGTTATGTATTTTTTTTACGGGTGGTGGACTCAATTACAGTTAGATGACATGAAAACCTCCAGAGATTTTATCATCATAAGAAATGGTAAATAAAATGTTTAAAAGCTTTATTCTAACAAAACAGCAACAACAATCAATTATCTTTTGGGGTCTTGTCATGTTAAACCTTGTGTGTTTTTCATTAATTAGTAGCAGTACAAATGTGGAAGATACATTTTTTAAACTTTGAATTTAAGGCCAAAAATATTGTAAACCAACTGATAAAAAGTAAAACACCTGACATTGCAAGGTTTGTCAGCACCATCCACATGCTCGTGGGTTTCACCAAAGTGATCACATGGACCCTGAAGGGAGCAGAGGATGTGGGGTGGATAAGTCTTTTGTTACTCCCCTTTCAAAAGAATTCCAGTCATATAACGGCGTGTCAGCTTCATGTTGGAGGAAAGCCTGAAGTGATGCAGGTCTCAGATGTTTACAACTTTGGTGAAACCCACAAGCATAGGTATAGCCATGACAAACATTATCACCACAAATCTGGACTAAACCCCCATCACCTATGTTCTATCAAATTAATCAAATAGATTGCATACACGAGTCCAGATATACAATATTGATGGTGTAACAACAGGATTTACTTGCGTTATTCAAAACAGACTTGTTAAAGTTCTTTTTCTGATGACTGATCATGACGAGGCATAGTTTTAGGTTGGGGGTCCGGCTTATCTACCGCACATAACATTTTGATACAGATTTCAAGGACCATGTTAATACCTTGGCTTATCTATGAGATCGGCTTATCTACGATCATATACTGTAGGTTTGTGGAATCCTAACACTCCAGCGCTGTGCCCTCAGCAAAGTATGTACTTTTGTCATGTCCTGCCATAGTAAAGGCTTCATTCACAACATGTCTGCTGTTAGACCTTCCCTTCAATGATCATGAACAGCTTCCGTTGAGGTTCCAGCTTTTCTGGTTTCATGTAGCCTGGCATTGTTGTTGTCTCTTGTATCGCCATAGCGATGGTTCCGAGGGTGGAGAGTCTGGAGGACCAGGAATACATCTTCACCCACAAACATAATAAATTATTTTGTGATACCTTTTAAGAATTTGTCTTGTTTCAAATTTGTTGACAATTATTTAGTAAAGCCGTATTGCATCCTCAATTATCCATTGCAGTGCATGTATACTGAAACACATTGGAAACACATAATCAACTTCAAGTCAAAATGAATGACAAAACGATTTGGGCAGTACATCTCGACACATCAAATGAGAGTCAAACCTGTATGAAGACATGCCAAAATACCCAGGGTGGTGGGGTAGTCTAGTGGTTAAAGCGTTCGCTCGTCAAGCCGAAGACCCAGGTTTGATTCCCCACATGGGTACAATGTGTGAAGCCTATTTCTGGTGTCCCCCGTGATGTTGCTGGAATATTGCTAAAAGCAGCGTAAAACCATACTCACTTACTCCGTAAATACCCAGAACAACTTAATTGCGTTTTAGCTGCCATTTTGCCAAATATTACATGAATATGCGTTTTCAAAGTGTGTCAGTATATATCAATTTTGTTTTGATAAATACTGTGGCCCCATCTGCGATCATAGGCCAAGTGTGGGTTACTTGTATTATTCCATGCCGGAACCCTCCTTGTTGGGCCATGTATAGCAGACAGACAACATGCACATCTGAATGTGAACTTTATTATAAAACCAGGACAACTGGTTGTGTACAGTGAGTGACAAGGCACAGTATGGTATCGACAGTGGTGACCAGAGAGAGGTGTACCAGTACACACCTGCACAGGAGTTCTACAAGTGGAAATGTCTGGATCAGCATATCCTTTCAGCAGTGCCCATGACCACAAATACAGCTCCGAACATTTCTGTACACACGTCTGCCACGGACTGAAGTCCATGCAAAAGGAGAATAATGATAGCTAGATGTGTACTACCTCCTGCCTAGCTGTTTCTTACAGTGGCAACATGGTGGGCAAGTTAACATGTAAACTTGTGCTCTAGAGAATCGTCCACTGGGCTACTTACTGACGCAAATTTGTTTCTTAATTATTGACGCTCTTGCAATTAATTTTATCAAAATTAACTCAGAAGGGAAATATCAAGATCTATATTATTCTATATACATTATTTTGAAGGAATCAGATGTTCTTTAACTTCTTTTGAGAAGTATTTCTTCCGTCTTTTTGTTAGAGTTCAAAATGTGTGTTTATCAGACAACTTATTGTGCCATAAAGTCAAATAAATTGAACTTCAATATTATCAAGAGAAATCAACATTGATGAAAACTGACAAGGAATAACAAAACCTGATTCAAGTGGCTATTTGGTTAGTATTCTGACGCTAAATAATGTGACTGATGAAAAAGATATCAATCAGTTGTACAAAACAATGTGACTATCAATACTTGGAATAAGCACAACAAAATAGAATAAAGCACTCTTCACCAAAAGAGGTAGAAGATCTGTCGTCTACGTAGCTGTACTCTACACAACCACAATGGCATGAACAGCTTCCGTTGAGGTTCCAGCTTTTCTGGTTTCATGTAGCCTGGCATTGTTGTTGTCTCTTGTATCGCCATAGCGATGGTTCCGAGGGTGGAGAGTTGTGAGGACCAGGAATACATCTTCACCCACAAACATAATAAATTATTTTGTGATACCTTTTAAGAATTTGTCTTGTTTCAAGTTTGTTGACAATTATTTTGTAAAGCCGTATTGCATCCTCAATTATCCATTGAAGTGCATGTATACTGAAACACATTGGAAACACATAATCAACTTCAAGTCAAAATGAATGACAAAACGATTTTGGCAGTACATCTCGACACATCAAATGAGAGTCAAACCTTATGAAGACATGCCAAAATACCCAGGGTGGTGGGGTAGTCTAGTGGTTAAAGCGTTTGCTCGTCAAGCCGAAGACCCAGGTTAGATTCCCCACATGGGTACAATGTGTGAAGCCTATTTCTGGTGTCTCCCGTGATGTTGCTGGAATATTGCTAAAAGCGGCATAAAACCAGCCTCACTCACTCCGTAAATACCCAGATCAACTTAAATGCATTGTAGCTGCCATTTTGCCAAATATTACATGAATATGCATTTACAAAGTGTGTCAGTATATATCAATTTTGTTTTGATAAATACTGTGGCCCCATCTGCCAAGTGTGGGTTACTTGTATTATTCCACGCCGGAACCCTCCTTGTTGGGCCATGTATAGAAGACAGACAACATGCACATCTGAATGTGAACTTTATTATAAAACCAGGACAACTGGTTGTGTACAGTGAGTGACAAGGCACAGTATGGTATCGACAGTGGTGACCAGAGAGAGGTGTACCAGTACACACCTGCACAGGAGTTCTACAAGTGGAAATGTCTGGATCAGCATATCCTTTCAGCAGTGCCCATGACCACAAGGGCAAGTTAACATGTAAACTTGTGCTCTAGAGAATTGTCCACTGTGCTACTTACTGACGCAGATTTGTTTCTTAATTATTGACGCTCTTGCAATTAATTTTATCAAAATTAACTCAGAAGGGAAATATCAAGATCTCCATCATTCTATATACATTATTTTGAAGGAATCAGATGTTCTTTAACCTCTTTTGAGAAGTATTTCTTCCATCTTTTTGTTAGAGTTCAAAATGTGTGTTTATCAGACAACTTATTGTGCCATAAAGTCAAATAAATTGAACTTCAATATTATCAAGAGAAATCAACATTGATGAAAACTGACAAGGAATAACAAAACCTGATTCAAGTGGCTATTTGGTTAGTATTCTGACGCTAAATAATGTGACTGATGAAAAAGATATCAATCAGTTGTACAAAACAATGTGACTATCAATACTTGGAATAAGCACAACAAAATAGAATAAAGCACTCTTTACCAAAAGAGGTAGAAGATCTGTCGTCTACGTAGCTGTACTCTACACAACCACAATGGCATTCACAGAGAGCTCGCTGATAACCTTGAAAAATAACAACATTGCTTAATACCAATAGTGGCCTTTATCATAGGAAAGGGAGGGGAATTGGTCTTAGGACTACCGTATTTTCTTGAGTATGGTGCGCACCCATGTATAATGTGCACCCCCCTCTAGCGGGTTCAATATTTTGGAAAAAGAGAAATTTGAATATCATGCGCAGAAATAAATTACACCTGCGCCCCTTCAGAAGTCTGGCAAACGGATGATGAGAAACTTTGTCAGTACAAATTCGAAATTTGAGATAAAATAATCACCAGACATTTTGATTTACCGTTTAAATTGTATTTTTTGTTCAGCTAGGCATTGTTTTATATCCAGGGATTAAGATTACCTTGTGTATTTTCTCGTAATCGAGCTCACGGTAATGTCTTTCCATGGGGGGAAAAAACATCAAAACTCATTAATTCGTGTATAATGCGCACCCCCTTCTACACAGCTGTGTTTTGGGGAAAAAAAGTGTGCACTATACTCAAGAAAATATGGTATCACATTGCGCCCCCACTAATGTTCAAATTTATAAAAATGTATATTTATTTGGAAAATAGAACTGTGTCATGTTTTCAATTTTCCTCCTACAGAACCTCATGCTGTAGTAAATGACAGCATTTCCTACACATGTTATACTTACATTCCTACAATCATTAATATCTTGGCTGTAACATGTTGCCAGGATCTAAGAGAATATTGGATGGTTTTAATCTAATACTAAGAGTTAATAAGTGACCAGTCATTTATTATGGGGGCCAAAGAGAATCAAGGGAGGGTCACCAAAAAATATTAGTCTCTAGGGGAGAGTCATAAAAAATAATACACATACTTAGGGAGTGTTATGTAAAATGGACATTTTATAATATACAGTGCTTTTGCATTGCATTTTGACTTTTCAGGGAGGTCCATGAAAATGTGAACAAGGACATGGGGAGGGTCATTCAAAAATATGATAAGCATTACGAGAGGGTCATTAATTTCAGTATATTCGTGCATTAAAAAAACCTCTGACCGACCCCCATGATAAATGACCGGTCCCCAAGGGAAAAGTCCATTAATGTAATTTTCGTAGAACATTATAAAAATATTCTATTTCCTTTTATGATTAATGTGTAATCACTTCATTCCACATCAGAAAATACATTATCAAAATCTCTGAACTGTACAAAGCTGTACAATGGTAGTATAAGCTGTAAACGTCTTCTCTCTACGAAGATGAAAATAACAACCTTCATCCTTATATTTACACACTTTGACCACTTGACCAGGTCAAGAAAACAAAAGTAAAGTGAAACGATGAAGGCAGCCTATGCTGATAATATGTCCAGACAACAAGACTTGGACATAAGTGTACACTAGAATTGCAGTGAAAAAACTGGCAAGCTGAGATCAACAGTGGATGAGTTTAATGCTTGTATCATGCGGGAGGGAAGCCCAAGGTGGTGTCTATAGGACATATACCACTCTTGTGAAAGCCATACGCATTGATATAACGCTGTAATACCAAGGAATATAATCAGAATGTGTCAAGGATCTAGAATCCCAATCAGCAAATCCTGGCATGGCTAAGGGACACAACTCTTCAAAATGAATCTTGACACAGATCACAGGGCTCATTGCACCCTGGCTGAGATCAAGATAAGATATTCCAACAATAATCTCCCTGCAATAAGCATGGTGGACAGGTGCAATTTGCAGGTACTAACTTGAGCTGAATACTTACAACGCATTCTCCTTTAATTACATTATTTAGGTATCAACCAAATCTGTAATTAAAAAAGACAAGCCTGAAAGACAAAGGCCTACATAGCAACAATGTTAAACAATTCATTAAGTGATATACAACACAAAAGTTCACACTGAAATAGTTCTTACCACCTAGTCTGGTAAATGAGATGTTGCACAAGAAAGGCCTGCACTACCTCACCTCAGTGTAAACCTGTATCAGTGATCATGTACCTGCCTCACAGACAGCCATTCCAGCCATAGACATGACAGCTATCCCAGGGAGGCCTGGTATCAACTTGATTAAGATTTTCCCATGCCCTGGTCACCACGGCTATTCAATGAGACCTCCCGCCTACCGAGTCTACCGACACAACAGACCCTGTCCCATCTATATGGAAGTTCCATCATGTCTGGGGCAAACAGTAGGAGTTGTGGCCAGTGTTCGAAACACAACTCCAACTTATCAGACAAAATAGTAGCTCTCGAAAAATACTAACTAGAGATGCGATGGGTAACTTGGGTACCCGGGTCGGGTGGGTACTGAGAAGGACCTGGGTACCCATAGGACTACCCGGACCCGTGGTTAGTCGTGTGATATATTGTTTAATAACAAAAATTATCTAGAACTCTATGGTTACACTACAAATCGCTCATGATTGCATTTCTTTCTGACTATGCACCCATTCCTTCTGACTCTCCTATGTTTAAATAAAGATAAAACTTCAGTCAACTTCAGTGTATGCATGACCAGATCATTTAATATGTGTACTTAAATACATTTTGTCCAGGGCTACGGTCAAACTATTCCCAATCAGACATTTTGTATTTTTGAGATCTACAGCGGGTACCTGGGTAGGGTTGGGTAATAGGGGGTGGGTAACTGGGTAGGGTCGGGTAATAGGGGGTGGGTACCTGGGTAGGGTAGGGTAATAGGGGTGGGTACCTGGGTAGGGTCGGGTAATAGGGGGTGGGTACCTGGGTAGAGTCGGGTAATAGGGGGTGGGTACCTGGGTAGGGTAGGGTAATAGGGGTGGGTACCTGGGTAGGGTCGGGTAATAGGGGGTGGGTACCTGGGTAGAGTCAGGTAATAGGGGGTGGGTACCTGGGTAGGGTAGGGTAATAGGGGGTGGGTACCTGGGTAGGGTTGGGTGATAGGGGGGTGGGTACCTGGGTAGGGTCGGGTAATAGGGGGTGGGTACCTGGGTAGGGTTGGGTGATAGGGGGGTGGGTACCTGGGTAGGGTCGGGTAATAGGGGGTGGGTACGCGGGTAGTAAATTTGGACTCGTCCAAGCCCTACTACTAACCCAACCAATGGCCGAGTACCCTGTGGTGACCAGGATGTTAGTAGGGTGAAGAAAAGTCACAAAAGGTGGGATCAGATGAAGCAGTGACCATTATTATACTATTTTATGGTCTCTGAATGAAGTCGATGGTTTGGCTGGATTGCCTGTCATCTTACCCTGGGGGACTTGCTCACATCAACCACTAGTTTGTCTGGCCCTGTCTGGTGTTTGTGTTGTGCTGTCTGTGACAAAGACTGAGTGCATGCCAACTTTCATAAGTGCAGTGCAGGTACCACTGTGGGCTAAAGTTGAACAACTCCCATTGAAAAGATTCATGCATTTTAATATCAGACAGAAATAGTTGGACAGAAACCAGCACATCTTTCGTGGAATGCATTTATATATACACAATATATTCTCTGTACAATGAAATCTCAAAAGCTTGCATATCAAGAAACAATAATTACAGAACATATACAATTTAAGTTTATGTAAAATTCACATCCTTGTAGTATTTACATAAAAATAAAATATTCACAATCTGTCGTACATGACAAGTTCTTCAAAGTCTTGAAAGAACGCATAGTTATAAATAAGTTGGTTTAAATGCCATGTTTAAAATATATCTTGAATTAAAATATATCAAATGCCAAGGCGTTAAATATTAACTTAGTGATATATCCCATAATCACCTGGTTACATCAACTATCTGAATGTATATCATCAATATATATCGTATATCTTTCCTGATGTTTAATAACCATATTTACTGTATACAAATTAAGTAATCATTTAGTTAACTCATTACAAAATGATACCCACATGGCTTTCAAATTAAAGCAAAGCTAATAGAATAATCCAACACACACTACTGAGCAATCCAAACACATGTTTGAATGGCTCGATAGTGTGGGAGTTCAAATTAAACGTCACATCGGCAATATTTCAGCCATATCATGACGAGTTGGCTCGATAACCATCACTGAGTAGGTGGTCTAAGTTAAATATAGCTGAAAAAAATGTTGCAGGGAAATAACGGCAGATGTAACAAAATCACCAGCACTATGATAAAAGCACAGATATTTCTAAGATGGCTGCTGGGGCAGTTGCTTGGCAACAAATACCCTAACCACTTTGTAACAACTGTTTGTATTGGTTGATGAGGCAGGCCCTCATGCAGTGCAGTGTTTAGCTGTCTCAAACAGTCCTTTCCTGAAGAACGGATCAAAGTCACACAAGATGTGTTTGGTCATGTGCTTGTTGTGTGTGGGGTGGAGGGGTGTGTTCGCAGATCTCATACACACTTCTATCAGGTTCTTCAAGTATTGCTGCAGAAAAAATAAAAGACATTTTAGTAAAGAGAAGCATTTTAGAATCTAAAAATTATGCATACTCTGAGTGTCTAAATTCCCCTAAACGCTACTTATAATTGTCACAGTGATCTGTTTTCCAAATAGTGAGTGAGTTAAGTTTAATACCCCATTGATCAGTATTTAAGTTCTATCTCCGCAAGTCAGCTTGATGTGGGAGGACAGTCTGATGCAATACTGATCTTAGATGTTGTACCACTTTGGTGTAACTTACGGAACAAGTATGGTGCTGACAAACATAACTAAGGCCAACCAGGCCCACTTGCACAAAGCGATCTTAGCGCTAAGATGATCTTAACTCCCATACTTTAACATAGGCTTACGATAGTCTTAGCGCTAAGATCGTTTTGGTGCAAGTGGGCCCTGGACTCAAACCCAAGATCCTGATTGCTGGCACACCCAAGGGAGGGAACTCTGCAGAATGAATTGGGTCTCCATTTTGGTTTGATTTTACAACAAGATCCATATTATAAAGTTTCATTGGAACCCTTCTTTAACTGTGGGTTACGACATCAAATACAGAATAATAATCTCCGGTTAAGAATAATAGATCATGAGCATGTGAGATAATGAGACCTGGCAGATCTGACTGTATCAGGTGGGAAGGAGGACAATATGTACCCCCAGGTATGCGAACTGATCATATGGGCTATCAATGACTATCTCACCTCTAGCTGCAACCGTCTCTCGGCCACGGTCTTCTCTGACTTGCTGAACATCTTGCGAGGTGGGAACACGAGTATACTGGTCTGGAGAGGGAGCCACAACAGTAGGAGTTCAGTAAAAATACGGATAATTCTTTCAAAAAGCCAATTCACATTTTCATGTGTTAATTCTAATTCAATACAGATTTCTATTATAAGCATAAGTAAATTATTCTCGTCATTGAAATGGGGTATTTTAATATCACTGTCAAAATCCTGAAAATTAAACTCAACCATGTGAATAAACTGTGTTCCCCCACTATTTGTCTACCTGAAACCTGTAATTAACAAAACAGTGTCCTGTCTACTATATCGCTTATCTGTAAACATATGAAGACAAAACACAATGACATGTAATCAACATAAGAGCCATGTGTTCATGACAGATTTATCGAAACACTGAATGATGGACCACCTCATTGCTGTTTCATTAGACATGTCGCCGGCAGAGTTATTTCCCCTTGGTTGCCTACCTCTGGGTATTTCTTCTTCATTATCTGATGCAGATCCCTGAAACGACTGTACCGCCGGAATATTGTCCATGTGTCCTCGCCAACACTGACCTGTAAACAACAGAAACAAAATGATGATGATGATGATGATGATGATGATGATGATGAAAACAATTATCACTTAAAACCATATAGCTGCTACACACAACAACAAAATCCTCAGTAAGTCCTTCACAGTATCATGTGTCTCATATTGCTTAACAAGCCATATTCATTTCAACCTTAATTCAACGTGTTCCACACCTTGAAATCTTATTTTGTAATATAACTAAAGAAACATGAAAAGTGTAAAATTTCTAAAAGGTAATCATGATGGTGAGGCGATAACTCTGAATAACACCGACCTTGACCTCATATTCATGATGTGAGTCGCTGCCATGACCTCGCAGGGTGTACGTGGGTATGCTGATGTAGATGCGGGATGACGGACTGGAGAAGCTGCCAGAACTGGACGACCCACTGGTCTGACTCTGGAGATAGGAGAGAGTCAATTGTATAGCAGGCAATATTTAGCTACATCATGGCATCCTGTAAATAATCAGTGAGTGAGTGAGTGAGTGAGTATGGTTTTACACAACTATTAGCAATATTCCAGCAACATCACGGTGGGGTACCCCACAAATGGGCTTCACACATTGTACCCATTTGGGGCATCGAACCCCGGTTTTCGGCATGACAAGCGGATGCTTTAATCACCAGGCTACCCCACTGTCCCTGTACATAATCAAGACAGGCAAACCAATGGTTGATACCAAGAGTAACAATCCATGTCAGGGCACGATGACATGCAATCGGCCAGGTCAAACATCGATGCTCTTCAACAAGCTCGGGTTGCTGGAACCTATGCTGGCCCCAACACACACAGGGTCTGGAGACATGAACATTCTTTAAAACTCTTGACACATATTTAAAGGTCTTGTGTACCAACTTTGACAAATAGGTCAGAAGGCAACTCACCATCCTACGCGGCGACTGGTCTGGGCTGCATATATTGTTGTTGTTCGAAGACTGAAGAGAGATAACAAGAGATCATGATTACAGTTGTCATACAATATTACCAGGAATTATTCAGTTGTCTATAGTAGCACTGTTATGCAGAAGAAAAAAACAACCCAAAACATTGTGGTCCACAACATCCAACTATTGCCTAAGTGTAATTAATGAAATATACCTAAGTCTTTATCTTTCGAATAATCTTTCATAAACACTGCAAACAAATAATAATGAAATTATAAATGCCATTTTGTTTTACAAAAATTACATATCAGCATTTCCCTTGTGGTTTGAACTGTTTGTACTTACCATAGTCGACGTGTAAGGGTTAGACCGCGTGGGTGTTGACACTCTACCCATCCCGTTACTGGAAACAAGAGCACATCAATGTACAAGTGTTCAAACTCAGCTCTCCTATATGAGATTTCAATACTCCACATTGGTATAGACTTATTTCTCAGCTACTTCATAATAATAACAACAACAACAACAATAATAATAATAATGCTCAGACATAAATAATACAATATTCGATAACATACATTCAATGATGATTCACACTCATTCATTACTCTTTGACTGAAATCCATTCTCACTCAAGACAGATGTCCGTTCAGCATTTTTATCACAATGGCTCATAGCAGCTTAATTGACCTTGAGCAGGCTTTTTGACCTTCATTAACTTCTTGATCACCTACTTTTCTAGCTTGGCTCGAAGCTGCTTGAGTTCCCGACTATGAGCTGCCTTGAGTCTGAGAATCTCCTTCTCTCTCTCTATCCTCTCATTCTCCTTGTCTATCTTCCTGATTCTGTCTCTCTCCACTTTCTCCTCGAACAGACGGCGCTTCACCTCCTGTTCCACCAGGTTGTTGATCCTGAAGAACAGCAAGTCAGTCGGTATGAGTAACTTGGCTTAAGCTATGTTAGATAATGAAGAACTGCCGGTCAGTCAGCCAAAGAGCTTTTTTAGAGAATAGCCAAAACAAGCTTCAAGGAATTACAGAGTATCTTTCGCAAATGATAGAATGGTGAGTTTGGAGCCTTTGACAATGAGTTACTGCTAATGATGTACCATTATCACGTTGTGACGTGGTAAACAATGGATGTCATCATATCGCAATGTTCTCCACAATGCATCAACGTGATACCATCTGACTGGTGGATTTTCATTACAGTCAATGGGAAATGCTACTTTGCAGACCTGCTAACCTGCTTACAATTCCACATAACGAGCTTAGCGCTTTGACTAGCATAAGTAGGAGAGATTGTGTTGAAGAACGGGCCCCTGGACAAGATAAACCAGTGAGTGATCGTGCAAGCACCCAGGACACTCAGCTGCAACTGACAGATGATCCTTTAGGTAGTAAACAATGCAGATACCCAATTCTGAATGTCCATTGGGAAATACCATTACTGTCTCATGTGACAAGCATAAGATGGTGTTTTTAAAAATTCCCAACAAGTTACTGGTTGACAGCAGAGAAATGATGAAAACTCTCCCAATGTGACATTCCTCATGTAAGTCTGTTCTTACAAGGATAGAGTACATGGTATCCATCTTGCCATCTTGCCTCAATTTTAGTGACTGTGTTATCAAGTCTATACTATACTATATCATCTCACCTCTCCTTGTGTTCCATATCCTGCAATCTAAACTTTTCAAACTCGATACGATCCAGCTCAGCATCTCGCTCCTCTTCAAACTTCCTTCGTTTTTCTTCCAGCTCCTGTTGTCCTTTCTCTATCTCTTCTCTCAGCCTTTCCATCTCCTGGAACACATCCATCACATTCCACTTGTAACCATGGCGACTATATACACCTATGCTGGATCCTGGACATTAACCTGTCCCCCTGACCTTGTAGTCCGATCCCGACATAGTGTCCAGATCCCCCTCAATACCAACCTGCATTAACCTGTCCCCCTGACCACCTTGTAGTCCGATCCCGACATAGTGTCCAGATCCCCCTCAATACCAACCTGCATTAACCTGTCCCTCTGACCACCTTGTAGTCCGATCCCGACATAGTGTCCAGATCCCCTCAATACCAACCTGCATTAACCTGTCCCCCTGACCACCTTGTAGTCCGATCCTGACATAGTGTCCAGATCCCCTCAATACCAACCTGCATTAACCTGTCCCCCTGACCACCTTGTAGACCGATCCTGACATAGTGTCCAGATCCCCTCAATACCAACCTGCTTTAACCTGTCCCCCTGACCACCTTGTAGTCCGATCCTGACATAGTGTCCAGATCCCCTCAATACCAACCTGCTTTAACCTCTCCCCCTGACCACCTTGTAGTCCGATCCTGACACAGTTTTCAGATCCGTCCCTCTGGATCTCAATGCCTCTCACATCTCTAATAACTCTCCCTGATGAATATTCTGCTGCTATTTTTCCTGCCTATTTCCAACTATTTCTCTTGTGTTTGTTTCATCCGCAAAATATTCCCAGGCTTTAAACTAGTTTCCCATTTCAATTCAAATTTATGTCTCCAAGGTTAAATAATTCTGGTTTGTTCCAAGCTTAAGCAGATGAGGATGATACAATACAGAAACAAGTGCCCTATCCAATTTCATATCAACGATGTTTCTTATGAACTGTCAACAAGATTAAAGCATTTAATTGTCCTTGTAGTTCGAGAGCTTTGATTCATTTCTTTGTTTGTTGTTAAACGCCATACTCAGCAATATTCCAGCCATATGATCGCGGTCTGTAAATAATCAAGTCTTGGCCAGACAATCCAGTGATTGACATCATGAGCATCGATCCATGCAATTGGGACACGATGACATGCATCCACCAATTCAGCAAGCAAGACCACCCGATCCCGTTAGTTGCCTCTTACGACAAGCATAGTCGCTTTTTATGGCAAGCATGGGTTGCTGAAGACCGCTTCTACCCTAGATCTACACGGTTGGAGAGCGAGGTATCAGTACACCATGTGGAGGATGGACTACAAACACTCAGCTGCATCCTTCAGGTTCTCAGTAATGTCAGTGATACAGACTGCGGTTCTTTCAAAATGATGTATTTTACCTGTGTCTGTTGGATTAATTTTTTCTTCTCGTCTTCAAACTGTTGAATCTTTCCATCCATCTGAGCTCCCAACAGCCCTCCTGCATCTGTCGCACAACCAACATCGTGTGAGGCCCTCTCTGACATCAGCCTGCAACAGCGTGAGATAATGAACACAAGCATATCTGCACAAGAGAAGTCTTTCACACACAGGTGGCTCCAGGAATCATTCTTCCATTAGGGGGCAACAGGAATCATTCTTACATTGTGTAGCAAGAGGAATCATTCTTCCATTGTGTAGCAAGAGGAATCATTCTTTCATTGCATAGCAACATGAATCATTAATAGATTGCACAGCAACAGGAATCATCCTTCATTGTGTAGCAACAAGAATCATTCTTACATTATGTAGCAGCAAGAATCATTCTTACATTGCATAGCAACAGGAATCATTCTAACATTGCATAGCAACAGGAATCATTCTTACATCGCTTAGCAACAGGAATCATTCTTCCATTGCATAGCCATAGGAATCATTCACTCACTGCATAGCAACAGGAACTATAAACGCAGGGCTTGTCCTCACAGAGAAACACACATCTGAACTATAGCCAGATCAAATATCCATGTCACTAAGATATATAATCGGCTACAAGATAACCCTATACTCCCTGCAGCCATACAACCCATCTCACATGACACATACGCTATTTCAGGAATCAACATTTTCATGACCAGTGGTACTGTAACTTACTTCAGGCTATCAACAATTGAACATTGAAGAATAAACCTGACTGCACTTCAGAGTTTGTGTTGGGTAAACATTCCTTCAAGATAGAAGAGTGTTGTTAACACTAGCCAGATTCGGGATTCTGTGTAGACTGTTATCCGCGCCATCATCTAATATCTGATGTTATCAGACTCTTGCCAGTGGCTTCCCCACAAACTATTCGGCAATGTGATACACAATGCTCTAAATACATTCACTTTTTATACTATACTAGTCTGCTTCTCAGTTTCTAATAGGTGTTAAGTTATCTTGGTCAAGGAGCTGCTTGATATCTGTATCTGCTACCCCTTAAGTTTGTGTCTACACCATCCACTCCATGATGCTCTGTCTGACCATGTTGCATCTGTGGCAGACAAACTTCTAGTCTCTGAAATGAACATATTTTACAGAAGAAACAGACTTTTCAGACTTAAGACTTAAGTAGTATTATAGACTTGCATGGGCTGTATTGGATATATTTGTTTCAGTGTCTGTATGACTAAATCTGTGGTACTGCCCTCTAGGGCTGGGAAGAATCTAAATTTACTACCCGGGTACCCACCCCCCTATTACCCAACCCTACCTGGGTACCCGCTGTAGGTCTCAAGAGAAAGGTACAAAATGTCTGATTGATAAACTTTTGACCGTACTCCTGTCAAAATGTATTTTGATACAGGTATAAAATGATCTGGTCATACATACACTTAAGTTGACTGAAGTTTTATCTTTATGCAAACATATAAAGTCAAAAGGAATGTGTGCATAGTTGGAAAGAAATGTGAATATTTGTCACTTATAGTGTAACCATAGAGTTCTAGATAGTTTTTGTCATTTAACAATATATCACGTGACTAACCATGGGTCCGGGTAGTCCTGTGGGTACCCAAGTCCTACTCAGTACCCACCCGACCCGAGTACCCGAGTTACCCGTCCCAGCTCTACTGCCCTCAATAACTGATAAGTTTTTTCAATGCTGAGATCTGATTTTGTTTTCCTTTGGCAATGCTATACTAAAAGTATACAGCTTCTCTTGTTTTCCCTCTCCCTCATTGTCTATCTCTACCTCCGTCTTCCTTCGTCAGTGACAACTGCCTCTACCACCGTCCTCCTTCGTCAGTGACAACTACCTCTACCACCGTCTTCCTTCGTCAGTGACAACTATCTCCACCTGTGTCTTCCTTCGTCAGTGACAACTACCTCTACCACGTCTTCCTTCGTCAGTGACAACTACCTCTACCACCGTCTTCCTTCGTCAGTGACAACTATCTCCACCTCTGTCTTTCCTTCGTCAGTGACAACTACCTCTACCACCGTCTTCCTTCGTCAGTGACATCTACCTCTACCACCGTCTTCCTTCGTCAGTCCTCTGCGTCACACACTACTCCACCTCCGTCTCCCCCTATGTGTCGTATATCAGACATGCATATCCTCCTCCCATGAGAACACTGGCAGGCATGTAAGGCCTGAGACATTCTACATGTTATTCATGAGTTGACAGTCCCCTTGATCCCAGCCCCAGGCAGGAGCATAAACCTTCACTTAGACTACCATCATAAAGTACAGGAATAGGTCCTGTCCTCCAAAGAGCATGTTTCCCCCAGTTGATTGATATCAGGCCAGGACATGTTTAACAAAACAACTGTAGCACTAAGACGATTGTAACTTCCAAACTTAAACATAGACAGACCACAACTGTAGTGCTACGATCGCTTTGGGGAATGGGGAGTTCAGCAATGCAAAAATAACACATGCTGGAAACAGACATCATACATCGACAAACTGGCCAAAGATTACTTTTCTATAATAATCACATAGGTAAACAGTGAATATAGCATGCCAAGGATGGGGACTGCTTTCAATAGGTCAAATTGAATACTGCAAACGGTTTAATAAAGTTAAAAACGTATTACACATAACTTCAGCTTACATTTTCTCTTTAGGAATGTCCTTTGTTACAAAATATCCAATAATTTGGCAGGTACTTGCAGAATGTGTCAGAACAAGGTTGAAGTGACATGATTAAAGGCTTAACTGAGGCTGATTGCCAAGATTGGTGTTACATAACACATGATCATAGGGACCCACACACTGACCACAGCACTACATGTTACAACCAGTACAATATACATACCATGTTATATACATGTCATACAGACGTGTAATAAATCTTCATAATGCTATATCCATTATTAACCTCAATTCCTTCATGAAGTAGAGATTGATGATGACAGCAGCCTTAATCCCTGTCCCCCAGTCATTGAGGTTGTGCTCCACACGCTAACACCCCCCACCCCCCATACCTTTGCCTTCCCTCCCTCCCCTTTAGTTGAGGTCCTGCTGTGTCTGCTGGGGGCTTGATGCTAGTTCAACCACTCTACATCATAACCACTGTTCCACCTTGTCTCCAGGGATGCATATGTGATTCAGCGTGGTCCAGATATAGATTATGTAACACTGTACAGTCTATTCTTCAAAGTACACTTTGATAGAAGCTGTGTGCAGCACTATCAACAACATACAAACCCAAGTAGATTGTATTTCATAAGCTAAATTGAACCCAATAACCATGACAACTCAAACTTGAAATGCCATGAATATTTTTTTCATTTTTGTACCATTTCAGACACAAATGTACAAAGTGTGGTCAACTTCTTTGAGGCATTTAGAAGTTAGAGTACTATGTAAGGATAAGATATCAGTCATTATCCTTTTGTTGTTTATATTACTGGCTTCACCCTTTTGTTTATATTACAGGCTTCACCGGCCAATATGTTTTACCCTTCTGTGTACATAACAGGCTTCTCCACTCCAGTGTAACTACATCTTAAACCTACTCAACTGTACAAACACTGCCTCCTACCTGTATATATACTTATCAATCATACTCTGTACATCACTTGCTTGATACAGTGTTAGAACCTACACTGAAATGTCCTAATTGTAATAAAGATGTTGTTCATCCATATATCTTATCCCTACTAAAACTGCGGTCAGTTCTCAACCCTAAAAGTAAGCATTGCCCTGGGACTTTCACATGTCACATAGACACAATATAAGAGTCTCAGTATGTCAGGTCATCATAAATGAACAAAATGTCTATATAAGGACACAACATATTATTGTCATGATACGAAATTCAACCGCATGCACATATATTAAGTTAATTCAATTAATTAATTAAAGACCCAGCCGTTACCTACTTGACACTGAACACCCAGAAACTCCAGTAGTTCCTACCATCACACAAGTCCCTATTCAAAATATCTGGACGGTGGTTTGCTCACAAGGCCAGCAAACATTCCAAGCTGTTAACATCCCCTAATCCCTCCAAAAGGCTTCAATCTCCCTACGTGGGGCTGGCTGGCTTGTTAAATACTTGTCCCGAGCAAACAAGGCATCTCGAAAGATGGACATCTTACGCAACCAAGATGAAATTTGAACATTTAACTGAGACAAAAACTGTTGAAACGAAGATACCATGACACAAACTCTCTCTCTATATATATATACAGCTATAAATGATTGAACAAATAACTAGATGCTTAAATATATTGTTGGCGTCCTTCAGAAACCAAATGTATATATAAGTTTGCAAAATTTCAACATCATTCAAAATTGTAACTTCACAAATATTTGCATTAATCATTGATTCGCCTTAAATACATTTTGAAATGTATTACTATGTGTGTGTTTGTGAGTGTGCGTGCGTTTGTGTGTGTGAGTGTGTGTGTGCATGTGAGTATTTTGCAATTTATGCAAAGAACACTATTTCTACTTAACACAAGAAATCAAATAAAAACTATTCCAATAAATCATAAGCAAACAACTTTTCACATTGAGAATCACAAACACTGAATGTACCTTTCATAACAAACTGCACGCCACTTCATCATGTTCAAGGTCAACTCTCTGATGTAACAATACAGTAACTACCAGCTAAACTGACTTACAATTGTCATATCTGGTCAGAAATGTAACTGGTCAGCCTTATGTAACCACATCACATGACTACACTGACCAATGACCAAACATCCTACTACAACCAATGAGGATCAATGTCTGCCTGCCCAGTGCCCTCACAGTCACCACTGATTGGTTAGTCTGCCAGTTGTACAAAGTACAGTGAATGGAAGCTAAGGTGCTAATTAGCAATACAGGTGATCAAGCTGGTGACGGGGGGATTAATTAGCTGCGCAAATGAGGTGTCAATTAGATAACAGGCGAACAGAATTACTGTTCTTTGTGTAGATTGTTTTGGGGCAATGGCCTGTGAAGTAAACTTTGTCTTGTGTGTCTTGTATGGCTGATTGACAAGAAATGGTGAGTATGTTGCTACCACTAGTTAACACACAGACAATGGTATTGTGTCGTGGTGGTAGTGGTGTTGACAACGAGGGCTGTCGAATGCTGATATCAGGATACTTGGGTCATTGATAGGTCTTCCTGACAGGAGACTGCCCTAGTCTGTCTGATTATCCACTCATTCAATCTTCAATTTATAGATACATACAGACAACTATGAAGAATTCAAGTTTCAAGCAGTGAGGAAAATATATTGGATTAGTGTATAATCTGCGTCACAACAAAAAATACTACAGACGGCCAAGAGTTTTATAATGGCTTGTGACAATACCAGTCACAGAGGCAACGAAGACCAGACCCTGCCTGTTTTCCTGTTTTTTTGTAAAAATTACTAAATTAAAACACTAAGAAATGTACCACATGTTTAACTGAAATGCCTTTTCACCTTTTCATTTGTCATTTTGTTACTTATTTAAGTTTTACATCAAATTTTGAGAGACCATATACTACTCAAATGAAGTTAAGGACCACCCAATTCTTTCATATAACTATAGTTAATCTGTTATGTCACGACAGACTAACTATATAAATATATACAGTCAAGCTATGTATATATGCTTATAACAAACTATGGTTATAACTACCTAAAAAAAGGGGTCTCTTTGAGTTCATTATAACTGTAGTTTACTGTATCGCTATAACTGACTTCAGCTTTTAACTAATAGATTAACTATAGTAATATTAAATAATCGGGTGGTCCTTAACTTCTTTTGAGTAGCATACAACAGACTCACATATGACAGCAAAGGACACTATGTTTTTATTATTTACTATAATTATCTAAGACATTTACATAAAATCTACCAAAAATCCTGGTAACTTTTCTATCATCATTAAAGTATTCTTTTGAAACTAAATAGAAACTAAATATTATTTTGATTCCCGACATGGAAAACATGAAGTTTAAAACAGTGAACGGACACACTACTCACATATATACACCAAACATGTGATAACAGTCTCAACCAACCTAAACAGTAGCATAAATATTGACCTGCGAGTGTACCATATACCTTCACCAATCATTTGTTTCATCAACAGTCTTAATGATGATAATCCTCATCCAACACCTGCCTTTGACACTTGACATATTCACCCAACTGAGTGCTAATCTACATAAACACACTGAGTCACAGCTCGGAAGCTAAACAAGGGATACATTTCTTTTCTGCTTGACCAACCATTAATACATTATAATGCTCCATATAAATATTTACCTTGGTCACTCTTCATTAATCTGTAATACTCATTAACATGGAGGAAGACTCACTATCATAACCCACAATGGTGATACACAAGGTATCCATGAGTAGGGTGTGTGGCAGGGTATTTCCTACGGCTTCTCAGAGACACAACATCAATTGTGATATTGCCTCATAATTTACTGTGATGCCATTTGATATTGTGTGATATCATTTCATAATACATGTTATGATTTGATAATCAAATGTCATGTTATTTTTAATCCAACATATCCTTTGAATTGTTTGATAGGTATTACTTAGAAGAAGTTGATGGATGACAAAGTGGACACAATTTATGGAGAACTTCACGTGACTATATATGCAGTTTTGTAACATATCCTTTGATAATCAATCAGCATCACAAATTGTCAGAACAGAATCTGAAACACATTTTGTAACTATCACAACAATACTAGTAAATGCCATGGTTGAGTTTTGTACCATTTCCCTTGTGACTGATGACTTACATTATCATTTGCACATGTACTTTTGTTATACTCTTAGAAATACTGAACTGCTAAAAATAATGAATTTTTATCTTGGATTAGCACTTTTTCTCAACTCTAGTTGGCCTGGCTACAACTAATACAATTTTACAAAACATATGGGAAATATTTCTGAGCTGCTATAACACATGACTACTTTCAGGCAACTAGTTCATGAACATTCTAAATCTGACACCTGCCTACTAAACAGGATATTGCCAGATATAATTTCTTCAACAGGGCAGACTTGGTTGCAATTTCAGTTTATCGGCTCTCAGTCTCACCAAACTGATTCGTCTATCTCACTACTGTCCAAAAGAAAGACACTAGACACAGGCCGTCCGGAGACAGACTTGTATGTATATCGGGCTTAATTGAAAATGTAGATGGCCAAGGGGACAACTTAACCATCACAACCAGGTAGAGGCCTCAGGCACCATCACACCTTTGATATACACTACATGTCTCGGGGCATGGCCACACAATGCTAGAAACACCCCATAGTGTTATGATTTCAGCACTTAGCTGCAATAACATACAATGGGTTCCACTTCACGGCATTCCTGCTTCAGGTTATTATCCTATAGCTAATACTAGAGATGGATCATTTTGATTAACACTTGCTTTACAGGGGCATGTCAAAGTTTGCAAGTTGTTTAATCATTTATGAACATTATTTCAATCTATTTGAGCATGGAAGTGCAATTACTGGATCACAAATTGCTTACTCACTCTGAAACTTGCAATCTTCATGATAGCTACAAAATTATTAAAGAACAAATTACCAAATGAATGTGCTCTTCTGTTGCATAAAATAAATTGTGGTGACATACTTTTATCTTTGTTTTGGCAGTACAAATCATTACAGCCTACAGTGGCTTCAGAGGTTTGTTTGTTGTTTAACGCTGCACTCAGCAATATTCCAGCTATATGATGGCCATCGGTAAATAATCAAGCCTGGGCCAGACAATCCAGTGATTGACATCATGAGCATAGATTCACACAATTGGGATACGATGACATGCATCAACCAAGTCAGCAAGCCTGTCCACCTGATCCCGTTAGTCGCCTCTTACGCCAAGCATACTTACGCCATGTTTGAATAATTGTCACAGTGAAAGTTTAACCTGCTGTGAAAGTTTAACCTGCTGTGAATTGCCTCTAAGCCAAACGTCCACCTGGCCTTGATGAAAACACTAAATGCACAAACAAATAGCTGTGATGAATAATGAATGTTGTTCACAACGCAGTTGTCACAAATCCAGCAATATCACATTAATCAGTAAATAAAGAGTCTCGGTCATGCATTTATGTGGCAGACAGTCTAAGCAATGATCCACACAGTCCGGGAACAATCCACACGGTCCGGGAACAATCCACATGGTCCGGGAACAATCCACATGGTCCGGGAACAATCCACATGGTCCGGGGACAATCCACACGGTCCAGGAACAATGAAACACAATCAGCAAGGTCACACATTGTGACCACCCAATCCTCATTAGTGTGACTGGACATGCATGAGATACTGTGGTAGTGCTGGAAAGGGTAACTAGGGTACTCACGTCGGGTGGCTGCTGAGTAGGACCCAGATACCCACAGGACTACCCGGACCCGTGGTTACTCATGTGACATTGTTTATTGACAAAATCTATCTATAACTCCATGGTCACAATACAAGTCACTAATGTTCACATTTATTTCTGTTAATGCACGCATGCCTTCTAAATTTTTGAATAAAGATAAAGCTTCAATCAGCTTCAGTGTATGCAAGACCAGACCAGTGATACATATATCTAAATACCTTTTGCCAGGTCTCCGGTCCCAATTCTCAATCAGACATTTTGTACCCATCTCTTGAGACCTACAACAGGTAGGGTCAGGTACTAGGGGGTTGGGTATTGGGGTAGTAAATTTAGACTCGTCCCAACCCTTTACGTTGGACCGGTTCTTACCCAGATTCCCTATGGGGCACATTTATGACTATACAATGAGACAAGAAAGACCTCAATAAGAACTGACAATGTCAGACTTACCTGTTCCTCTCCTTCTTGATCCTCCCCAGCTCAGCCTCACATTCATCATCTATCTCTGTCATCTTTGAATCAATTTCCTCAATATATTTATTCTTCTGCTCCAACTGAACGTCAGCCATTTTGGACGTCTGCTGCTTCTCTGCCTGAATTGCCTCTTTCTCCCTGCGCACATCACACAGTTTCCCATTTAACTGCTTCTCCAGTCTTAGCACAGTCTCTTCCTCATCCACAATTCGTGCAGCATGAGAATCTATTGCATCCGTCCTATTCTCAATGTCCTTCTCAAGCTTATCCATTTTTTCTGTCCTAGCAGACGCCAACAGATTGTGTTTTTCTTGTTGTATTTGACCACTTCCTTCTGCCTTCTCTCTCTCCCACTCGTCCATCTCTCGTTCCACCAGCTCTATCAAATCTTGCTCCCTCGCCGCCACCTTCTCTTCCTCTTCCCGCAGCAACTCGTGGGCCGAATCCAGATGGCGCTGCTCACACTCCACCAAGTGTCGCTCATCCTCGTCTTTATCACAGACAGCTTTCCGTAGAGCTTCCTCCAACTGGACCTCATGTTCCTTCAGATCTGACCACGCCTCCTCGATCTTTTTGTTCTCCTCTGCCACCTCATCGAGGAGATGTTTCCATCTCTCCTTCTTCTCCTGGTCAAGTTTAGCAAGTCTCACATTTAATGATTTCTCTTTCTCACTAAGTTCATTAAATTTCTTTTTTAAACTTTCGTCTTTCGACAACAACCTGTCTTTTTCTTCTTCTAACTGTCTCTGAGCCACTTGAATCAGTTCTTTCTCCTGTTCGATGGACTTCAATCCCTGAACAAGATACAACATGAGTTTTGAGTGGCTTATAGAAGGTGGATCATGACTACCAATGACAAGATAGTGTCGATAATCAACTTCTTCATTACAATTGTAGCTACATATCTGTGTAGATTCTAAAAACATTCTCAAGCCGTTAAGTCCATTTATTGTAATCAAATGATTTAAGCCATCTAAATAAACATGCTTGGTTGCTCACTTTGAACATTCATCCCTTGCTAGTAATAGTTTTAGCATCTACATCACAATGTCACAACAATAACAAAAATGTTGATCATCCATACTGTCTTGTCATTAATAGGGCCATCATATAAGTTTGTGTGTTTCTTTTCTCCATTCTATCATGACGAACACCCTGGACCCATGTGCCACAATAGCCTTAAGTTGAAGGTCACCACCTCCAACACTTCTATCATACAGGGTTACACTGGATGCAAAATAATGCATCCTAAATGCATTGAAATTGAAACGGATGTTCATAGAATGCACAAGTCACATGTGATGCAAGAATGCTTAAATCTTTCAAATGTAGCATTCACACCAGACTTAACTGATATTTCAATTCTGTTAAGAAATAAAATTTAAATTTTGGAGAGTCTATGTCATTCTTTCCTTAGTCAATCACTAAATTACATTTCAAACAAGGAAATTGAATCAAGAATCACAAATAAAGTTATGTGTTGTTGCCACATGTCACACTTGGACCACCATGTTCATGCCAAAGTCCTACACGACTCACAAATAGATAGACAAGCTGAATTCATGCAAACAATTTCACTCACATGTGAGAGTAATTTGATTGGACGGCTTATTTTGCAGGTGTTGCTGATCAAAAAATCTCATGTGGCTATAGTAGAGAATGGGGTCATGGTATTTATCAAAATAAAATGGAAATGTAATACCCTGGATAATAATTTTTTATTTCAAATTTCAGATCACATTGTGTAATTCTTACCACAAAGTCTTATATTATTTCCTCTTGTACTGCAAAACTTTTTAGTGAAGGGTGGTTGTGGCCATTTTGTGAAATATAACAAAAAATTGAAAATGTGTTTTCAAAGTGTTTCAGTAAATCTCATAAAAAAAACATATCAATGTTTTATTGTCACACAATGCCCTCTTCCTGACCTTTGTTTTCTCAGCATATAGCGAATCCTTCCTCCGGCGTATCTCTTCCTCCAGGTTTGAGATGAGCTCCCTCTTCTCCTGCTCCATCGTTTCAAGCTTGTCCAACATAGCATCACACTCTGCCTTGATTTCCTCCTGGTGCTTTTGCAGCTCCACAATCTCCTGGGAGACAGACAACAGATTGAGTGAGTGAGTTGGGTTTGATTCTGCTTTGAACAGTATTGCAGTTACATCACACATATATATGTATCAGCTTAAGTCGAAAGAAATAGAGTTACAGAAGTTTATCACCTTTTGGAAACCTAAAACTTGGTGCTGACCAGCCAAGGATCACCATTGGGGATATGTAGGCTTGACCAACAACCAGTAGTTCCTGGTAACTATGGGACTGACTAATAGCTTCAAACGACAAGCTGTAACAGTGATGACCTAGTTGACTCACCTCCTCCAGCTCTGCCTTCATCCTGCGAGCAGACGTCAGCTGCTGTTGTTCCCGCTCATCCAGCTTCTGCAGCATGCCCTCGTAGTCCGGCCGCTCAGCTTCATCCTGCAGCACACACTTCCTCATACAGCAGGGATCATACAACATACAGATTCTACAAGATCAATTGTTCTAGTTTTGAACAGACCCTTTGAACCTATTTGTTTCCCTCATACACAACAAATACATTCCGACATTCAATCTTGGTTAACAGCATCGGAGCATCTAATGACAGTGTTATTTCCTTCTGTGCCAGCACCTGACACCATTGTGTGTATTGACATTTGACCCCTTCATACAGTGACACAACACTGACATCAGACTCTTGTACATAGTGTGAACTGATCCCAAAGTCTAGAGTGACCTCCGACCCTACCATACTGACCTCTGTCCCGAGCATGTGCTGCAGCTGTTGCAGACTCTCCCTCATCTCCTCCAGACACTCCTGTTTCTCTGACAGCTCCTGCTCTAGCTCAATCTGACGTATCATCCGGTCCTCCTCCATGCCACGATATCTCTCCTCCAGTTCCTCAATCTCCTGTCTGAATACAAGTTACAACTCCTTAATACTATTCTCATTTATATCAATTGTCGCAGTTCAAGGGAGATGCAAATCTGGATCATGTTCCACAGTGGGATTTTAGCGATAAGACAATTATAACGCTCCTACTTGTACACCGACTTATGACAGTCAAAATGCTAAGATCAGTTTGTGGAACAGGCCCCAGGGCGCACTTGCACTAAGCGATCTTAGCGCTACGACTATTGTAAGCCTATGTTAAAGTATGGGAGTTACGATCATCTTAGCGATCAGATTGTTTTGTGCAAGTGGGCCCTGGTCATGAAGGTCACACCTTGTAACCAACAAATCTTCATTAGTTTGCTTTTTACGACAAGTAAGGGGCATGTCACCCAGTCTTCCACACAACTACCACACATGGTAATGCAAAAGAAAGATCATTGTTCAAATTATAACTAATCGCAATGTTGGTGATTTGTGTATCCATCATGTCATCGCCTCTAATTTTGATGTTTTCGCACTGTCAGATACCAACAAAGCAAAATACATCTTTGAAGCTTTTTTTGGATGGATTGTTGGCCTCTGTTTATTTTAAACATATTCTAACTGACAAACGTGTCATGCTTTGGACCTATTCTGTTCCAGAATTCCCACAGGAACTCCAAAAGGAACCTCTCTCTAGCATAAGGTTCCTAGAAGGACCACTCTGTATGTGTACTGACGTTGCGTCTGCTCACCTCTTCTGATCCAGCTTCTCAAGCTCCTCTCTGTGGACATGCTCAAGCTCCCAACTGGAACAGAGACATGCAGACACATGCAGTTAGTGTGCACACAATACTCACATGCCGGGGAGCAAATATTAAATCTAGGCTAATAAACTTACAACAAATAAATCATCAGGGGGCATGGGTGGCCCAGTTGTCTAAGGCGCCACTGTGCAGAGTTGCGTCATTTAGGCGTGCCAGAATCCTATGATTGTGGCTTTGAATCCCGGTTCGCCCTGGTTATGTTTCAAGGTTTGTCAGCACCATACCCGTGGTTTTCACCAAAGTCGTAAACATCTGAATGCTAAACCAGCATTAAGTGTTTGATGACACACTAAATGGCCAACAAAGTATTCAGCAGCCATTGTTGACACCCAATACACTTTTTTGCAGCTCCTGATGGTATGTATGAGATATGGGTTAAAATCCTTTGAATTCAAACAGGGGTATAGAATCAAGATATTCCCAAAACAAGTTAAAAATGAGTATTATCTGTATGGATATTGATTTTGAAATGATTTAAAAACAAAACATGTTACTGAAATGTGTTTCCTCTTCAAGTGCTCATCCACGTCAAACAATTGTGCATTTGCGTAAAGAAGTAGCACAAAAGTAATGAAGCTGGGTTTCGTTACATACCACATACTGACTGACATGACAGAAAAGCATGACATGGCATGGCAGAGAGAAAGTCAAGGATGCTACAATACCATCCGAGGAAAGGTCAGATGATATTCATGGTGAACACAATCTGAATGTTACATGCATAATGGGGGCAAGCTACAAATCCAGATGAGTGAGTTGGGGTTAACACTGCTTTTAACAGTATGCCAGTTATATCACGCGGTGCCAGCTTGATGTGGGAGGAAAGCCCGAAGTGATGCAGGTCTCAGATGTTTAACACTTTGGTGAAACCCACAATGAGTGAGTGAGTGAGTTGGGTTAACGCTGCTTTTAACAGTATTCCAGTTATATCACGCCGTGTCAGCTTGAGGTGGGAGGAAAGCCCGAAGTGATGCAGGTCTCAGATGTTTAACACTTTGGTGAAACCCACAATGAGTGAGTGAGTGAGTTGGGTTAACGCTGCTTTTAACAGAATTCCAATTATATCACGCTGTGTCAGCTTGATGTGGGAGGAAAGCCCGAAGTGATGCAGGTCTCAGATGTTTAACACTTTTGTGAAACCCACAATGAGTGAGTGAGTGAGTTGGGTTTAACGCTGCTTTTTACAGTATTCCAGTTATATCACGCCATGTCAGCTTGATGTAGGTCAAAAGCCCGAAGTGATGCAGGTCTCAGATGTTTACCACTTTTGTGAAACCCACAATGAGTGAGTGAGTGAGTTGGGTTTAACACCGCTTTAAACAGTATTCCAGTTATATCACGCCGTGTCAGCTTAATGTGGGCCGAAAGCCCGAAGTGATGCAGGTCTCAGATGTTTACCACTTTACCACTTTACCACAAGGTGCTGACAAACCTAGAAACATTATCGGGGCGAACAAGTTACTGGCGTGTCCAAGTATCACAACTCTGTGAATTGCGATGCCTTAGACGACTGTGCCATCCATGCCCCACAAAGCCAGGTAATCTCAGGTACAAAACCCCAGACCAACAGACATACAGTTGGATTTCTTTAACATGAACATTGTCATAAGTATAGTGGGCATGGTAACATTGCATACTGGATTGACGACCAAAGGCCCATGACATCATCTGACATTGATGATGCTGAGGTGAGCTAAAATTCAACTAAGACACATGTAAATTATCCAACCATTATATGACCAAACTGTAAGAAATCTCAGAACAAGTAATGACAACACTTAATTATGGACAACTACCTCAGTAGGGACAATATGTAATCATTAACTATCTAAGATGGTTAGGTTTGAGATCTATACAAAGGGAATCACAACAGGCTAGGAGTCAATGATGACCAACAACAAAACGCTCATCTAGTTGGTCTGACCTTCATGCAATGGTCTTCACACGTAGCAGGCCTAGCCGGAGCTTTGTGGAAATAACTGGTAAACCTTTCTTTGCTGCTTCAGACTGAACATGTTCATTATATTGTCTTATGTAGGCACTACTTGAGACAATTTTGCACAATACCAAGGGGCTCTTTAGCGATAAAATTGTCATGCTTCATGTAACAGCACATTTTGTGTTCAGATTATTGATTAATGACTGATGTGCGTGTGTGTGTGTGTGTGTGTGTGTGTGTGTGTGTGTGTGTGTGTGTGTGTGTGTTGTGTGTCACAGTCGACCAGTCCTTGTTTTAGCCGCTTAATGCCGAGTGCAAGACAAGTAACAACAAGTACCATCTTTTAACGTCTTTTGGTATGACGCAGCTGAGAATCAAACCAAACCCTGGAACTACCTCTCTGGGCGGATACTCTACCACTAGACCACAGGCGGTCAGAGATAGTCATAAGATACTTGGTGAAAAGTATTTCCAATGATTTCTGACAACACTAGGTACAGGCCCATCATTAAGCAGCTAAGCAGAAATGTCCACTCCTAAGTGAAAGCATACAACACACAGACCGGTGCTTACTGGCATGGAAGAACTTGCTTTTTGCTGTAAATACCCACTAGACTAAGTCACAGTTGCCTGAAATCAAACAATCTCTCCCTACCCCCGAGCCCCTTTCACTGCCTGTCCCACCCTCATACTCACCCTGAGCTCTGTGGAGAGAGGCTGTGAGTAGACCAGTACACATTGGCATGGAAGAACTAGCTATAAATACCCACTAGACTAAGTCACATTTGCCTGAAATCAAACAATCTCTCCCTACCCCCCAGCCCCTTTCACTGCCTGTCCCACTCCCTTTCACTGCCTGCCCCACCCCCCACACTCACCCTGAGCTCTGTGGAGAGAGGCTGTGAGTAGACCAGTACACATTGGCATAGAAGAACTTGCTATAAATACACACTAGACAAAGTCACAGCTGCCTGAAATCAAAAATCTCTCCCTACCCCCCACCCCTTTTCACTGCCAGCCCCACCCCCCACACTCACCCTGAGCTCTGTGAAGAGAGGCTGTCAGTAGGCCAGTAAACATTCGCAAGGAAGAACTTGCTATTTGCTTTAAACATGCATTAGACAAAGTCACAGCTGCCTGAAATCAAACAATCTCTCCCTAACCCCCACCCCCTTCCACCGCCCGCCCCACCCCCAGTCCCCACTCACCCTGAGCTCTGCGGAGAGAGGCTGTCTGTTGACCGATACAGATCTGTCATGGAGTGGCTCAGCAGAGATGTACGAGAGTGACTCAGGAGGGAGTTTGTCGAAAGATTCAGATTTGAGGTAGACTGAAACGGAAGGCCATGACAGTAAATATTGTGTTTACAAATGAATGTCCACAGGTCACGCCAAGATTGCACAAGGTCCGATTTCTCATCAAACAAAGTATCCTTCATGGTGAAAACAAAATACATCCCATCGCATGGTAATAGCATAAACATATTGTTTACCTTATTGACAGAATTAAGTGTTAACAGTGTAAGAAAAGTAACCCAAACATATATCATAACATTATAAATAAATGCAACAGAGAGAAAAAAAGAAGCATCGGCTTGGCATGTTGTTCAAGTACAACAAAGGCAAACCCCAAAGACAAAGAAAACGGATAATTAACAATAGACATGTGAGGGAATGAACATAATGGATAAAACCAACACAGAGTCTATTCAACATGATCAAGACAGCCAAACCTACACAGTAGTCGTGAGACACTCTAGTTTATAAAGGGAGTTTGAGAAACACTGTGATGGCCATTGTTGGCCTGACGTCCCCCCAGTCATGATTAGGATGCCTGGTAATTTCATTATCACAGATCATCGTTCAATATTGACTTGACCTGCACAGCGGTCCACTGCTAATCCTGTCCCTGTTTGCTAGGCTTGGAATGTACCAACACAAAGTGGACATTTAAATTCTGTCCCCACACCTAACATACATAGCACACATCCAACATAGCAGCTCTGGAAACGGTGAACCTTCCAAGCTCTTTCCACACTCTTCCTGATACAATTTTATTCAGGGATACATTGGATTTATAAAGTCGTACAGGTCGTGATGAGTGTCCGAGGTAATTAACCTGGCTGGACCACATCGTGATGTGTGCAGCCCCTCTGCTCAAACCCCATCTGAAATTGTCAACATTAGGATGGTGTGCAAACACGGAGTGGAGCAGACGGACAATGCAGCAGTTTGCAGAGAATACACTAACAGTACTCTGTCAAGATTGGGGCTAAATACAGAATACAGACTACCTACTTTTTCTACCAGTGATACTCAACTCATCAAATGCTGTGAAGTTTTACACAAATGTGGAGAATTTCTTGAATATTTTTGGAAAGTATGGATATAGAAACATCAACAGATTCTGCTGAGAGTGAAATACAACAAAACTTTTGTCTAGGTTTTTGTTTGAAACAAAAGATCCTCAGGCTGTGCTTCACAACACACAAGGTTTTTTTTCTGAAATGCAGAGCCAAAACTTTTTTTAGAATATCCAGACTGTCCATGGAAAAAAATATTTCCTTCTTTTTCTCAAACCTCCGAGGAAATTGTTTCCTCTCAGTATTTCCATGAACAGATTATTTCCTTGAGTCCTACCATAGATCTATCATCTATAGAGTGAGTGAGTGATTGAGTGATTGAGTGGTTGAGTGGTTGAGTGGTTGAGTGAGTGAGTGAGTGAGTGAGTGAGTGAGTGAGTGAGTTTATCTCCACTTTGCACAGTATTTCAGTCATATCATGGCGTGACAGTCGGATGTGAGAGGAAATCCTACAGTGTTGCAGGTCTTTTGTGAAACCACAAGCACAGGTATAGTTCTGACATATTCAGGGTGAATCTGGGATTTCAAACCAACGATCATGGTCTGGGGTACACACCTCCTCACAGTGAGTACAAACACCTTCCAGACGACAGGGACATTCACTGTTACTGACATTCACTGAAGTCATCTCTGACAAGCATGGTGCACTGGGCACACATTCATCCCCAGGTCATTTTAAATGGGCCAGGAGCAGTTGCAGCTTTTTCTATTTTCAATTTATTTTTACCTTGCTGAGTTCTTGTTTCATCTTAGCTGCTTCTTCTGGATGGTTGAAGCGAAACATGTTAGTCCTTCCAAGAACAATCACAGCACCTGCAGGGGGAGATAACTCAGTTTTATGTTTATACATTTGACATTGACGTTCCTCATCTTCCCGGGGCAAGGGAGTTAAGTGACTATAAAAGTCCAGTAATCACCCTTGCCGAACTAGGCTGGAATTTCTAGGGTTGAACCGTGAGCACCTATTTTAAAAACATGAAGAGACTTTGAAAATATCTGTTGACGCTAAGATGGCAGTGCACATGCTTTGCAAATCCTGCAATCTACTGAAAATCTGCACGACAAACCGGATTTCGATTTTGTTATGTGCTTTTGAGTGGACTATGCATAGACTTGTTAGTCCAGCCAAAATATAACTCCATAATACAAGCCTAGTTCAGCAAGGGTGGAAAGTGGACTTTTAAAGTCAGTTAACTCCCTTGCCTTGGGAAGATGGACGTTCCTATGATCAGTTACAGTTGATCATTGACAAGGTGACCTGTATTGATGCAATGATTGATGGTCAGTGTTCATAATTGATTGTGGAGAGAAAAAATAATTATATATTCAATACTGATTGCTTATTGCAAATATTCAATCATTGATGAAAACTATACATTATTTAATATGACCATTTCCCATCATATCCTAATGAGGATACCATTTGAGGATTAAGATTTTAAAATTTCAAGTGATGTTAATTGCTTTTTCTTAACGTGTGCTATCAGGAAAATACAAAACATTTGTAACCATCCAGAATCAGTTAAACTAATATTGAAAAGGATTTGAAACATTGTACACAAACCTACAACAAACTCTGTTCTTGGTATGTCACAACTGATTTCCATGTTGTTTCAACTGAACTCATTTCACAAATTAGATATCAGTCAGATAGTGCCTTATTCCAAAAATGTCTCCGGTCAACATTCTAATTTTATTCCAGAGATGCAGGTCCTACCTTGAGTAAGTTTGACTGGTTCATTGACAGGGTAGCCATTGACCATACACAAGGCATCTTCTAGAGGGTGGAGAAACACGTCATTGTCATAGTATCGAATCTCACAGTGTTCACGCTCAACTTCAGGACCAGACAGAGCTGTGGAAACAAAAGATGTAAATTATTATACAACTGACAAAAATTAACAGGCTCACTGGCAACTATGTCGAAGAAATACACATGCAGGCAGGTAGGCCTCTTTGTGTTCCTTGTAAACATGTTACACAGGCAAGCTGAAGAATTTTTCTTTCAGGCTAATGCCTGCAGTCAAATTTGGACCTTTTCTTACTCTTACTTCTTACTAGTTTAGTAACACCTTTTGTCCGGACTGACCTGGTGAGATACTTTCCAAACAGATTCCTTCACTTCACTTGCTGCATTTCTTGGGCCAACATTTCAATGAGTTCAAGGCAATCTAGTCTCCTCCTCAGATGCAGCCTTGTCAGAGGACAATGACCTCTAACTATGGAATTTATCAGTAGGATTAGCGCAACCATGGAGTCTTGAATGAACAGTTTCATTTTTATCTACATATCTGTGTCAATATTTTGTTTGACACCTTTTATCTACAGTAGAATTGTTGCTTAAGTTGTTATACAAGAGTTATCTGAAGCAGATAAAGGTCACCTGGTACCATCCCTGCATCAATTTGTACACTATTGTTAAGTATGCACTAGAGCCCTTTTATACTCTTCTGGTGTTGACACAAATGCATCACATGTCTGTGATGATATTTAACACACGCTGAACATGCACCACAATATCAGATATTTACTATTCATTGAGTCTTCTGCAGTTAACAATATTCAAACTACTGTAAATCATGAAATTGTGAGAATGAAATTGATATGAAAACGCGAGTGTCCCTTACTGGCATTAATAAAATGATACATTATTATCTGGACATATTGGAGTTGATTGTCACGTCAATTTTTGCGAAAGGACGGAAACAATGATTTTATCTTTTGATTTCATAATTCATATTTGGCTAGGGAAAAGCTTACAATAATTTTGGGAGACATCAATTTCAGGATTTACAGTATATAATGGGTGCCTGCAAATATAAAATCTGAGCCAGGAAAACCAGTGTCTAACAGTAGGATCAATGTTCCATGATGCCAAGGTACAATGGCACACAATCAACTGCCTATGCCAGCGAGCAAGTCTGAATATTTACATTGTGAGGAGGTACACCGAGGGACAAATATTTATGAATAAAACAATTTTTGTTATTATTATGAAAAAAATACTATTGTGTTCCTCATAATAAAGACGGTGACATCCATTATCTCTCTTCATTATATTCATAATACAATGTGCAAAGAAATAAACAAACATAACCCAAAACAGCCAGAAGTCTTTCTTATGTTGATGACACTGGAAATAAACAATGCATTCGAACTCAATAGATGACGTTTCCCAGTATTAATTTTGTCATTTTAGACCAATTTACATTTCACCACTCCAAGTCCTGTCAAGGGAGTCAATATGTTTCCCATTGTACTGCTTGGTTACAAGAGGGTTCGTGATGGGTTTTAACGCTTAACGTAAAACACCCTTCAAACACTATCGTAAACATAAAGGTCATCTTTTTTAATCGTAAATGCTTATCTTAAAATACCAAAAAATAACTGCTTAACATAAATAAAAAATTTACTGCTTATCGTAAAATGATTAAAATGGTCAAAAACAGTCTGTCTTCAAGACCAAAATGCTTCGCCACAGAAAGCAGGCTTAAGATTTTACCAGGTATTAAAAATATCAACTGTCAGGATGAATCAAAAGCAGAACTAAAAGTCCAATGTCCTGCCATGGCTGATTTAGGAATTTTTCACGACGATTTTATTGAAAAAGAAGAAAAATTACTGCTTAATGAAAAAGTAACCTAAATTTTACTGCTTACTGCTTATGGGACCCACCCATCAGGACCCTCTTACAAGCAAACCACACAGTGAGTTTATCAACTGGAGGCCAGAGAGACCCCTCCCTATGCAACATAACAAGGTATGATTATCAAGAGAACGTAGAAGTGTAAGTTTGCACACACCAATATCAGGACGCGGGCCATTGACAGCAGCCCCTGCTTCATCGGCGCCGATAGTAGTCACCCCTTCCTGGAACACAAAACACCATCTGTATAACCACTGGAGGGCCAATTCCTAGGGGGAGTGAGATCATTCTTACACAGCTTTAGTTTTTCAATAATATCAAAACATGTCTGCTAAATGTGGAAGGAAAGTAGTTTGTTTGTTTGTTGTTTAACGCCACAATCAGCAATATTTCAGCTATATGATGGCAGTCTTCTGGACCAGACAATCTAGTGATTGACATCATGCGAATCAATCCACGCAATTGGGATACGAGGACACACATCAACCAAGTCAGCGAGCCTGACCACCCGATCCCGTAGGTCGCCTCTTACGACAAGCATAGTGGCCTTTTGCAGCAAGCATGGATCCCCGGCTGAGTCATACCAAAAGACATTAAAAGTAGGTACTTGTTGTTTCCCTGTCTGGCGCTCAGTATTGAGGGAATAAACAAGGACTGGTTGGACTGTGTGACTGGAGTATCCACATTAAACTGTGGCATGGTATCTCAGTGGAGCAGCACTATAAAACCGACTTGAGTCCAGACTAGTATACACACACACACATTATACATAACCTTGTAGGCAGGGTCAAGGGAGGTAGCTTTGCACAGCTAAATGTGGTAGCTTAACTGCCTACAATATTTGACAAAAGATCTGTACCAAATATATGCAATAATACCTATCACAAGGAGATAACCTAACTACATAACTTAGGCTGAACAGAACATGAGTGGGTGGTTGGGAGCAAGTTCATCCAACATGGCTACCTTGAGGTGGTACAGCATGATGCCAGTGCTGAGAATGTCATCCTCAAACCTAATGAGATGTGGCAGTGTTGAGTCCAGGACCACGCCAAGCCCTTCCTTCCTCAGCGCCAGCGTCTTCTGCTCCTGTTCAATACAAGGTCAGTATTGTAGTCATGGGCTATCTCAGTGACTCTCACAGACACAATATATCCCCATCTATCACCAAGACACCAGTCTCTACCCTACTCAAAGTCCTCCCATTCTTACCACAGAAATCTAGTTGCAGATACTAGACAATGTACAAATTAAGAATTGAAGTAGCAAATGACTATTCTGTTATGTTGCAGATAGCAATATTACGACTCTATCTCATGATGAAAACAATGGAGTGTGAGCCACATAAAGCAGCAGTTGATGGTCTATAATATTAGCATTTAACATATGCTACTCTACAGTGGATAGGGATATTTGTGTCCTTCCATGATACACAACAATTATTCTCATTATATATAAAGTATATATTTAAATAGAATGACATCTGATTATCCCTATCAAAAGTTGAGTAGCATATTGATGGGATATGACACAAAGGATCTTAGCACTTAGATGATCATAACTCCCATACTTTAACATAGCCTTACGACACTCAGGTAATAAGATCGCTTGGGAGAACAGGCCCTGAAATCCTGATGAAGAGCATCTTGGTGATGGGAGTCTGTGATGGGAGTTAGTGATGGGAGTCAGTGATGGGAGTCTGTGATGGGAGTCAGTGGTGGGAGTCAGTGGTGGGAGTCTGTGATGGGAGTCAGTGATGGGAGTCAGTGATGGGAGTCAGAGATGGGAGTTAGTGATGGGAGTCTGTGATGGGAGTCAGTGATGGGAGTCTGTGATGGGAGTCAGTGATGGGAGTCTGTGGTGGGAGTTAGTGATGGGAGTTAGTGATGGGAGTCTGTGATGGGAGTCAGTGATGGGAGTCTGTGGTGGGAGTTAGTGATGGGAGTCAGTGGTGGGAGTCAGTGGTGGGAGTCTGTGATGGGAGTCTGTGATGGGAGTCAGTGATGGGAGTCTGTGATGGGAGTCAGTGGTGGGAGTCAGTGGTGGGAGTCAGTGGTGGGAGTCTGTGATGGGAGTCAGTGGTGGGAGTCTGTGATGGGAGTCAGTGATGGGAGTCTGTGATGGGAGTCAGTGATGGGAGTCTGTGATGGGAGTTAGTGATGGGAGTCTGTGATGGGAGTCAGTGATGGGAGTCTGTGATGGGAGTCTGTGGTGGGAGTCAGTGGTGGGAGTCAGTGGTGGGAGTCAGTGATGGGAGTCTGTGATGGGAGTCAGTGATGGGAGTCTGTGATGGGAGTCTGTGATGGGAGTTAGTGGTGGGAGTCAGAGATGGGAGTCAGTGGTGGGAGTCAGTGATGGGAGTCTGTGGTGGGAGTCTGTGGTGGGAGTCAGAGATGGGAGTTAGTGGTGGGAGTCTGTGGTGGGAGTTAGTGATGGGAGTCTGTGATGGGAGTTAGTGATGGGAGTCTGTGATGGGAGTCAGTGATGGGAGTCTGTGATGGGAGTCTGTGGTGGGAGTCAGTGGTGGGAGTCAGTGGTGGGAGTCAGTGATGGGAGTCTGTGATGGGAGTCAGTGATGGGAGTCTGTGATGGGAGTCAGTGATGGGAGTCAGTGGTGGGAGTTAGAGATGGGAGTTAGTGATGGGAGTCAGTGATGGGAGTTAGTGATGGGAGTCTGTGCTGGGAGTCTGTGATGGGAGTCAGTGATGGGAGTCTGTGATGGGAGTCAGTGATGGGAGTCTGTGATGGGAGTCAGTGGTGGGAGTCAGAGATGGGAGTTAGTGGTGGGAGTCAGTGATGGGAGTCAGAGATGGGAGTTAGTGGTGGGAGTTAGTGATGGGAGTCTGTGATGGGAGTCAGTGGTGGGAGTCAGAGATGGGAGTTAGTGGTGGGAGTCTGTGATGGGAGTTAGTGGTGGGAGTCAGTGATGGGAGTCTGTGATGGGAGTCAGAGATGGGAGTCAGTGGTGGGAGTCAGAGATGGGAGTTAGTGGTGGGAGTCAGTGATGGGAGTTAGTGATGGGAGTCAGAGATGGGAGTCTGTGCTGGGAGTCAGAGATGGGTGTTAGTGGTGGGAGTCAGTGATGGGAGTTAGTGATGGGAGTCAGTGATGGGAGTCTGTGATGGGAGTTAGTGGTGGGAGTTAGTGGTGGGAGTCTGTGATGGGAGTTAGTGGTGGGAGTCAGTGATGGGAGTCTGTGATGGGAGTCAGAGATGGGAGTCAGTGGTGGGAGTCAGAGATGGGAGTTAGTGGTGGGAGTCAGTGATGGGAGTTAGTGATGGGAGTCAGAGATGGGAGTCTGTGCTGGGAGTCAGAGATGGGAGTTAGTGGTGGGAGTCAGTGATGGGAGTTAGTGATGGGAGTCAGTGATGGGAGTCAGTGATGGGAGTCTGTGATGGGAGTCAGTGATTGGAGTCTGTGATGGGAGTCAGTGGTGGGAGTCAGTGGTGGGAGTCAGAGATGGGAGTTAGTGGTGGGAGTCAGTGATGGGAGTCAGAGATGGGAGTCAGTGATGGGAGTCTGTGATGGGAGTTAGTGATGGGAGTTAGTGATGGGAGTCTGTGATGGGAGTCAGTGGTGGGAGTTAGAGATGGGAGTCAGTGATGGGAGTCAGTGATGGGAGTCAGAGATGGGAGTCAGTGATGGGAGTCTGTGATGGGAGTCTGTGATGGGAGTCAGTGATGGGAGTCAGTGGTGGGAGTCAGAGATGGGAGTCTGTGATGGGAGTCAGTGATGGGAGTCTGTGATGGGAGTTAGTGATGGGAGTTAGTGATGGGAGTCAGTGATGGGAGTCAGTGATGGGAGTTAGAGATGGGAGTCAGTGATGGGAGTCAGTGATGGGAGTCAGAGATGGGAGTCAGTGATGGGAGTCTGTGATGGGAGTCAGTGGTGGGAGTTAGAGATGGGAGTTACCTGCAGGATGCTGGCAGCCTCCTTCCACTTCCCGGCCCACTCCTGTGTGAGGATCTTGATCTGGAAACACAAACAAACCAAGTCTGCACTTACACTATGTCTGCACTTACACTATGTCTGCACTTACACCAAGTCTGCACTTACACCAAGTCTGCACTTACACCAAGTCTGCACTTACACCAAGTCTGCTCTTACAGCTGTTATTCATCAAAATTGGATCTCAGGCAATACTTTTGAAAACATAGTGAAGGGCGGGCATTTTTTGTTTTGTTTTTTTTTTTGCTTGTTCAAATAGTATGTTACCAAATAAACAGTTGAGTACCATGAACCTGGGAAAGGGCCTCCCTACATAAACAAGCATACAAACTCCTTTTGCTGTCATGATCATAACACGAGATGCACAGTAAAGCAGTGTGCATGTACAGGGAAGTAACTGTGTGCCATATCGGATTGATTGTTTTTAAGTATTAGGATTTTTATATTTTTTTGAAAATTGAAATAAAAACAAATGTGCGGCAGACTTTAGGATGATGCGTGTAGTGCCAGAGAACCAAGACTATTATTTTTCTGCCTTACAGTACAAAGGATCAGAACATTACTTACCCTAGCCTCATTCTCATGAAGTTTTTCTTGCACTTTTGGAGAAGCTATCCCATTCTGAAAACAGAAAATATTGTTCAACATGCTGTAAAACCTAGCTGCTAACAAAGGGTACAATGTAGTAGCTTGGGTCTACATGGGGCAGTTGGTGTGTGTCACTCTGTTAACATCATCATAGGCATAAACACTTCAAAACATTTTCATGTCATCTTTCTGATACTTACCCAAGTCTTAATAATCTGATTTGAATATGTGAAACTTGTATTTTTAAGTCAAGTGTTTCCTACTACATATAAAAGCTTAGTCTTGACCCTAATTGTTCTGCAACCTTGCTTTCCAGACAACTACTTCTGGGAACAGCTTAGACTAACATCTAGTCTCTGAAATGATCATATCGTACAGAAAAAACAGTTGTTCAGTTATCTTGATAAAAATATAATAAAAGGGAGCCCAGTGACTCTCTTCATTTTCAGATACTGCAGTAATCTAGATTTGCCAAACATTATACACTTGCATGGGCTGTATTTGATATATATTTGAATCAGGGTCTGTAAGACAGACTAGGAACAGCTATGTATTTATTTATTCATCTAGAATTTGGCATTCAGCTCACTGGAAACTTAACCTTAAAATCAAGGTTACACTGAAAATATTTCATAATAAAGTTATTGTATAACCTAATCTTCTACATGTTCCAGTTACATCGATCAACAAGAAGATGAAATTGCGTCTCACCACATCCCCTCCAATAAGTCCTTCTAAACGTGCAATTTCTTCTCGCAGTTCTCGAATCAATTTCACATTTGGATCCTCATTAATTGTTGGACGATTGATGATGTCCTTGGCCCGATTTGCATACCGGAGAGTACTCAGTGTTTCTCCATAATTAACATCTGCAGGTGATATAGCTGTAACAGACAGAACAGGTTTTTAGTCTTGAAAGGACACAGGAGATTTGCATCTTGATTTATGCTGTAGTCAGCAACATTCAAGCAGCCTGTAAATAATCAAGGGCTTACCTGTGGTTATAAGAATTAACGCCTTCATCAGTACTGTTAACATTATGTGCACCTAATCTCCATGTTAATTCCTGAATCCTCACATTGACTGAAGGGTAAGACTTATGATGGGTACAATGGTCGATAGTCCTCGCCACTTGAAATGGAATCACAAAATATCCCATGATGCATATCTAAGTATCACCTACTGCAGGATGGGCATGGTCTAAGTATCACCTACTGCAAGCTGGGCATGGTCTAAGTATCACCTACTGCAGGTTCGGCATGGTCTAAGTATCACCTACTGCAGGATGGGCACGGTCTAAGTATCACCTATTGCATGATGGGCATGGTCTAAGTATCACCTACTTCAGGCTGGGCATGGTCTAAGTATCACCTACTGCAGGTTCGGCATGGTCTAAGTATCACCTACTGCAGGATGGGCACGGTCTAAGTATCACCTACTGCAGGCTGTACATGGTCTAAGTATCACCTCCTTCAGGCTGTACATGGTCTAAGTATCACCTTCAGGCTGTACATGGTCTAAGTATCACCGACTGCAGGCTGTACATAGTCTAAGTATCACCTACTGCAGGATGGGCATGGTCTAAGTATCACCTCCTTCAGGCTGTACATGGCCTAAGTATCCCCTATTGCAGGATGGGCATGGTCTAAGTATCACCTCCTCCAGGCTGTACATGGTGTAAGTATCACCGACTGCAGGCTGGGCATGGTCTAAGTATCAACTACTGCAGGATGGGCATGGTCTAAGTATCACCTCCTTCAGGCTGTACATGGTCTAAGTATCACCTCCTTCAGGCTGTACATGGCCTAAGTATCACATACTGCAGGAAGGGCATGGTCTAAGTATCACCTACTGCAGGATGGGCATGGTCTAAGTATCACCTACTGCAGGATGGGCATGGTCTAAGTATCACTTACTGCAGGCTGTACATGGTCTAAGTATCACCTACCACAGGATGGGCATGGTCTAAGTATCACCTTCAGGCTGTACATGGTCTAAGTATCACCTACTGCAGGCTGTACATGGTCTAAGTATCACCTACTGCAGGATGGGCATGGTCTAAGTATCACCTTCAGGCTGTACATGGTCTAAGTATCACCTACTGCAGGATGGACATGGTCTAAGTATCACCTACTGCAGGCTGTACATGGTCTAAGTATCACCTCCTTCAGGCTGTACATGGTCTAAGTATCACCTTTAGGCTGTACATGGTCTAAGTATCACCGACTGCAGGCTGTACATGGTCTAAGTATCACCTACTGCAGGCTGGGCATGGTCTAAGTATCACTTACTGCAGGAGTGGCATGGTCTAAGTACCATCTAGTGCACGTCCTGTACTTACTGGCTATCATGATGGTCTTGGCGTTGCCTCCCAGGCTGTCCTTCAGCAGCCAGGTGAGAACTGAGTCTCGGTATGGGATGAAAGTCGGCATTTTGCTCTTGCTGGTCTTCTCCGACATCTCAGCTGTTAAACACACAGACAAGTTTGTGAGGGAAATCCCAGCTCTACTCCGATACACTAGTTACACTATTAACACTCCCTAGAAATATACATTCCCCATCAATATTTTCCCTGGAAATATACAGATATTTTAAAATAGTTTTGCTTACTGAGTTGCTATATTTCTTTCAATTCCATATTTTTTAAAGAAAAATATAAATTACAAAAATTCAGCCTTTTAAGTCTTTATTTTCTCATTTTATATAGCAGAAAAAAGACAGTCTGAGTATACGCCTATCTGGCTCACCTAGTACAGAGATGACGTTGCCGAGGGTGACGAGAGACTTGTTGATGCTGGCACCTTCCTTCAGCCTCTGACCTGTAGCACCGGATGCATCCGCCCTCTCACTGCAGACAGAAAACGCCCATGTCATGCAATGTCTGCTATAGCTTCTCATCAGACATATAAAGGGAAGATAACGTGTGTTTTCAACAGAACTTAGAGAGAGTCAATTCTGGAAGACTGGAAGAGTTGTGTCCCCTGATCAGCTGCCACTCCTGATACTTCTACCCAGTCATCATTAACATGAAGAGAAAAATATGTTTCATCTAAACAACTTAACTAAAATGAGATTGCCTATAGTTATCAAAGCCATAACTAACACTTGTAACAGGATTCATGACTTTAACAGATTTTTATATAATCAAGTATATTTTTCTTATTCTATTTATGCAATCAATAAAATTGTTTGCACTCCTCTTACCCAAAGCTATCTGCTTAAAATGTTCAAGACATCTTTCAGTGAGTAGAAATTTCAAGTTTTGGTCTACTAGATACTATCATTATTCAGGTGCATGGAAAGAAATAAAGCGAATTGTCCTCTACATTTACACATACCACTAAAGTGAATTTGAAAGAGACAGTTGTTATCCCTTCAGAACCCCTGGGGCTGGGATAGGTAACCTGGGTACTCGGTTCGTGTGGGTGTGGATTAGGACCCAGACACCCACTGGACTAGGAAGCCATGTGGTTAGTCATGTTTTTTATTGTTTAATGACAGTAAAACTCCATGGTTACTAATGTTCCTTTCTGACTATGGACACATTCCTCCCAACTTTTATATGTTTGAGTAAAGATAAAGCTTCAATCAATTTCAATGTAATTTATGCATCTAAATAGTTTTTGCCAGCACTCCAGTGAAACAGTTCTAAACTGGACATTTGTATCAAACTTTTGAGACAAGACAGGCGGTCGTGGGTAGAGTCGGGTAATAGGGGGCCGGGTATCCATGGGGTAAATTTGGACTCGTCCCAGCCCTACCTTAGGCACTTCTATTTCCTCCCACCACGCTCATCTGTACCTGTAGACCCTTGTGCAGCCCTCATCCATCCCAACCCCTCCCCCTCTGTAAATCCCAACTCCCCACTTACTCACCTGCCAGCCAAGTCCACCAGATGAATCTTACTATGCATTTCCATAGGCATTTCATCCACAAAACGAGCCTGAAAGATATACAAAAAAATACATCAACAAATGCCTGAAAATCTTAAATTCTGATACAAAGTACAATTTCCATTAAAAAAACGGAGACATCTTTCACAAAGTAAAAAGGTCTTCATTTATAATATAATTACTATCCAAGATCCCTTTCCAATATGGTATTTTGCTACTAAGCAAATGTTTAATAATGGAAACCTAACTCATCAAAGTAAAACACTTGTATGTACAAATGAAATATGCAGAGTAATAGAATCTCTTTGAGATGGCACTGCAAATAATGGTAATCTATCCATCAACTTACCTGTGTAAAGACTATAGTAAAGATGGCATGAGATCGACTACTGACGTCATTCATATTGGTTGAAGCAGTGGTTCTGAAAGAACACAAGGTACATCTTGTCAATATCCTACACATTAGAAGTTTGTTTGTTTGTTGAACAACGCCGCACTTGGCAATATTCCATCTATATGACAGCGGTCTGCCAAATAATCATGTCTGGACCAGACAATCCAGTGATTGACATTGTTACTATCGATCTACGCAATTGGGATACGATGACATGCACCAACCACCCGATCCCGTTAGTCGCCTCTTACGACAAGCAAGTAAGAAGTGGCAATGGTGGTCAAATATAAGATTTTATGGGGAAGATCTACCCCTTTGAATCTGAGGTAGAATTGTTCCCTGGCAAACTACGCTTGTCGTAAGAGGCAAGGGACTTTGCTCATAATATCAATCACTGGTTTGCCTTGTCCAGACTCAATTATTTCCAGGCTGTCATCATACAGCTGGAATATAGTGTGGTGTTAAACAAACAAATATATATTTTTTAGGCTAAATACATCATTTATACTTATCCTAACTCATACTAATTGCTTATCTCATCTCATTCCTAAAAGGTAGTGGAAACTCCTGTACTGTGTTCCCGAGAACAGAGAAAAATATCTCACCCGAACACATCCCTAAACCACACAGCCACGCTGGAAGCACATGACCACTCTCTCATGTCACTCACCCTTATGACCGAAACACATATACCGGAAGCGGGGATGGATGGGTGGGCGCCATAGAGTATTAGTTAGGATAAGTAAAAATTATAATACCTTAAACAACACATGTTTTACCTTAGCCTGATTGCTTGAATCTCACCATTTGGTGGTGTGATCCATCGTATGCATGATTCAGATCGGGATCAATTAACACCATGGGAGTGTCTTCATGTAATTTTGCATGTATAACGAAAAAGAAAATAGGGCTGGTGGATTGAGGATCGAATGAAAAAGAAAGAAAGAAAACAGCGTTTTCACTATCCACAGCCATGTTTGTTCATTAAGTAGCGAGCATAAACTATAAGAAATAGTCCCATAAAGCCTTAAGAAGAGCTAGGCACTTGGGCAGCTTTATGTCATCAGAATAAAATGATTAAATGTGAAATAAATACACACAAAAGGCCCTTCTCTGGACAAAATAACTGGGTCTTAAAAGGTATCTCTTAGATAAGCTAACTTAAGTAGATTCTGAGAAAACTTGTCCCTATTGCAGACACTATGCATCAAGTTAAAAAAAACAACATGGATCAAGGGCCATAACTCTGTAAATAATATATTACAGGACCCATTTTTGAACTCAATCTTGACAAATATCTCTCAGATTAGCATGTTAACTTTCATTCATGTAACGTCAATAGTTTCTGAGAAAACTTGTTCCCATTTCACGCTGTATGCAAAAAGTGAAATAACATCTAGGAAGGGCCATAACCATAAAACAATGAATTTACAACACCAATTTTCCAACTCATTTGAGGTCATAACAGTAACATCATCATGTAAACTTTCACTTATCTGACTTAAAATAGTTTTTTGAGAAAATTTGTCCCTTTGTGAAGCAGACGGACAAACAGAAAGACGAACTCCGTTCCTATATACCCCACCCCACTTCATGGGGGATAATAATGGCCTCACATGAAAAGTGTACTTATCTCACCTGTTAATGTTGCCTTTACTCATCAGGCGGTGGATATCACCATACTTCTTCACTATGTGTTTGGACAGGTCTGAAATAGTAGATAAATGAATGTCAGTATGGAAGTTGTTTGTCATCATTCTCAGCAATATTCCAGCTATGTTGACAGCAGCCAGTAAATAATCAAGTCTGGACAAGACAATCCATTATTTGATATTGTGATCACTGATCCAGGCTATATGGGTATGATGATACATCCAAGTCATCGAGCCTGGCCACAAATACATCAAGGCACCTCTTAAAACCAGTACAGGTTGCTGGGGACCTATCTGACCTGAGTTCCCATGGATACACCTCTTACAACCAACATAGGCTGCTGGGGACCTATCTGACCCGGAGTTCGCATGGAGACACCTCATACAACCAGCACAGGTTGCTGGGGACCTATCTGACCTGAGTTCCCATGGAGACACCTCTTTCAACCAGCTTAAGTTGCTGGGGACCTATCTAACCCAGAAGTCCCACAGGGTCGACTCTTACAACCAGCACAGGTTGCTAGGGACCTATCTGACCCAGAATTCCCATGGGGTTGCCTCTTACAACCAGCATAAATTGTTGGGAGCCTATCTAATCTGGATTCCCATAGGGCGGGCCTCTTACAACAAGCATAGGTTGTTTTGGACCTATTTAACTTTGAATTCCCTTGGGGTCGCCTGTTACAACCAGCATAGGTTGTTGGGAACCTATCTAACCTGGAATTTTCATGGGGTGGCCTCTTACAACCAGCTTAAATTGTTGTGGACCTATCTAACCCAGAATTCCCATGGGGTCTCCTGTTACAACCACCACAAGTTGCTGGGGACCTATCCGACCAAGAATTCCCATGGGGTCGCCTCTTACAACCAGCATAGATTGTTGGGGTCCTATCTAATCTGGAATTCCCTTGGGGTCGCCTCTTACAACCAGCATAGGTTGCTAGGGACCTATCTAACCTGGAATTTTCATGGGGTCGCATCTTACAACCAGCACAAGTTGCTGGAGACTTGTGTACTTGTTCGACCCGCACCTTAACTTGGAAGAACATCAAGCAAAAGAGGTCTGATTTGAAAGATTTATTTGTAACTGACACGAGGTACATGGTGATAACGTCACAAGGATCCACGGGGGACCCAGTGAAGGCAGATCTGAAGCATGTGGCCATCATGTCAAGGATCCATGGGGGACCCAGTGAAGGCAGATCTGAAGCATGTGGCCATCATGTCAAGGATCCACGGGGGACCCAGTGAAGGCAGATCTGAAGCATGTGGCCATCATGTCAAGGATCCACGGGGGACCCAGTGAAGTCAGATCTGAAGCATGTGGCCATCATGTCAGGGATCCACAGGGGACCCAGTGAAGGCAGATCTGAAGCATGTGGCCATCATGTCAAGGATCCATGGGGGACCCAGTGAAGGCGGATCTGAAGCTTGCGGCCATCATGTCAAGGATCCATGGGGGACCCAGTGAAGGCGGATCTGAAGCATGCGGCCATCATGTCAAGGATCCATGGGGGACCCAGTGAAGGCGAATCTGAAGCATGCGGCCATCATGTCAAGGGTCCATGGGGGACCCAGTGAAGTCAGATCTGAAGCATGTGGTCATCATGTCAAGGATCCACGGGGGACCCAGTGAAGTCAGATCTGAAGCATGTGGCCATCATGTCAAGGGTCCATGGGGGACCCAGTGAAGTCAGATCTGAAGCATGTGGCCATCATGTCAAGGATCCACGGGGGACCCAGTGAAGGCAGATCTGAAGCATGTGGCCATTATGTCAAGGATCCATGGGGGACCCAGTGAAGGCGGATCTGAAGCTTGCGGCCATCATGTCAAGGATCCATGGGGGACCCAGTGAAGTCAGATCTGAAGCATGCGGCCATCATGTCAAGGATCCATGGGGGACCCAGTGAAGGCGGATCTGAAGCATGCGGCCATCATGTCAAGGGTCCATGGGGGACCCAGTGAAGTCAGATCTGAAGCATGTGGCCATCATGTCAAGGATCCACGGGGGACCCAGTGAAGGCAGATCTGAAGCATGTGGCCATCATGTCAAGGATCCACGGGGGACCCAGTGAAGTCAGATCTGAAGCATGTGGCCATCATGTCAAGGATCCATGGGGGACCCAGTGAAGTCAGATCTGAAGCATGTGGCCATCATGTCAAGAGTCCATGGGGGACCCAGTGAAGTCAGATCTGAAGCATGTGGCCATCATGTCAAGGATCAGTCAGATCTGAAGCATGTGGCCATCATGTCAAGGATCCACGGGGGACCCAGTGAAGGCAGATCTGAAGCATGTGGCCATCATGTCAAGGATCCACGGGGGACCCAGTGAAGTCAGATCTGAAGCATGTGGCCATCATGTCAAGGATCCATGGGAGACCCAGTGAAGTCAGATCTGAAGCATGTGGCCATCATGTCAAGGATCCACGGGGGACCCAGTGAAGTCAGATCTGAAGCATGTGGCCATCATGTCAAGGATCCACGGGAGACCCAGTGAAGTCAGATCTGAAGCATGTGGCCATCATGTCAAGGGTCCATGGGGGACCCAGTGAAGTCAGATCTGAAGCATGTGGCCATCATGTCAAGGATCCACGGGGGACCCAGTGAAGGCGGATCTGAAGCTTGCGGCCATCCTGTCAAGGATCCATGGGGGACCCAGTGAAGGCAGATCTGAAGCATGTGGCCATCATGTCAAGGATCAGTCAGATCTGAAGCATGTGGCCATCATGTCAAAGATCCACGGGGGACCCAGTGAAGGCAGATCTGAAGCATGTGGCCATCATGTCAAGGATCCACGGGGGACCCAGTGAAGGCAGATCTGAAGCATGTGGCCATCATGTCAAGGATCAGTCAGATCTGAAGCATGTGGCCATCATGTTAAGGATCCACGGGGGACCCAGTGAAGGCAGATTTGAAGCATGTGGCCATCATGTCAAGGATCCACGGGGGACCCAGTGAAGTCAGATCTGAAGCATGTGGCCATCATGTCAAGGATCCACGGGGGACCCAGTGAAGTCAGATCTGAAGCATGTGGCCATCATGTCAAGGATCCACAGGAGACCCAGTGAAGTCAGATCTGAAGCATGTGGCCATCATGTCAAGGATCCACGGGGGACCCAGTGAAGTCAGATCTGAAGCATGTGGCCATCATGTCAAGGATCCACCGGGGACCCAGTGAAGTCAGATCTGAAGCATGTGGCCATCATGTCAAGGATCCACAGGAGACCCAGTGAAGTCAGATCTGAAGCATGTGGCCATCATGTCAAGGATCCACGGGGGACCCAGTGAAGTCAGATCTGAAGCATGTGGCCATCATGTCAAGGATCCACGGGAGACCCAGTGAAGTCAGATCTGAAGCATGTGGCCATCATGTCAAGGATCCACGGGGGACCCAGTGAAGTCAGATCTGAAGCATGGGGTCATCATGTCAAGGATCCACGGGGGACCCAGTGAAGTCAGATCTAAATACTGGTCCCCTGTAATAAGAAACCATATCAACACCTTATATCTAACCACTATTTTAGTTTTTTTATTCTATGAAAGCCTGGGATACTGGGGAACTGTTCTGCCCCTCAACTAAGGAAGCTGTGCCTGCACTACTCACCCTGGACATATGGGCCTTCTTTAGGGTGTTCCCGGACACGTAGGCTGTACACTGGCTTATTGGTGGAGTTTGGACGGAGGAGATCGCGCACTTTCTCATTGTAGATTTCCAGGTAACTGCAAGCAAACATGAGCTACTGTGTGAGTGAATGTTGTTTGATGAGTGATGAGAGTTGGTTTACCCATGTTAACACCACTTACAACAATATCGCAGTGTGTTAGCTTGCCATGGGAGGGAAGCCCATATTGATGCAGGTCTTAGACATTTACCACTTTGGCAAAACCCATAAGCATGGTACAGTGCTGACAAAACATGAAACATAATCAGGACGAACCACGATTCCACCAACCCATGATCACAGGTTTCAAGCAGCCTAAGGGACACAACTCTGCACAGCCAAAATATGGCACCTTAAAAGACTGGACCACCCAGGTCCACAATGTGTGATGCAATACAGTAAACTACGGTTATAACGAACTCAACGGGACCACTAATTTTAGTTCATTATAACCGTAGTTTGTTATTACATATATACAGCATAACTACAGCAAATAGTCGGGACAAAAAAGTAAGTTCGTTATATCCGTCAGTTTATTATAAGCGTGTTCGTTATAAAAGTAGTTTACAGTATTTTTTTTAAGTTTTAACCGACGACGAAGAAGCGCAGGAATGCGTGCAGTGGCTAGGGATACAAATGCAATTAGTTCTGACACTGTTACCAGGCACCTTTTTCGGCCATGAAACATTAGTGAATGAGTGAGTTGGTTATAATGCCTCTTTTGACAGTATTCCAGTTACTGTGTCCGGAAAGGACAAAATGATGCAGGTCTCAGACATTTACCACTTTGGGGAAGCCCATGAGCATGGGTATGGTGCTGACAAACCTAGAAACATAATCAGGGTGAACCAGCATTCGAACCCACAATCACAGGTTTCTGGCGTGACCAAGGGACGCAACTCTGCACAGCAAATAGCGGGCCACCCATGTACCCCATGAACATAACAACAAATAATCATGGACTTGAAAGATGTAAGGTCCATACATAAGCCATTCATGACAGCAGTGATCTTAAGTGAATAGTTCATTACCTGACTTCAGTTCGATAGGAAGTATTTTCATCTGTCATCCTTGAAAACAAACTCTGCAAAACAATTGACATGATTAAATAATTTGTAATGGTTCTTTTTTTATTACTGACACACCAAAACTTAGCTTCAAACGTAACTGTACGCAAAGCATTATATCCTTAATAAGTTCAATTCTTCTTATTGAGTTTATGAAGAGAGTTTTAGGCCAGCATTTTTCAGAGACAGGCAATCATGACACTATATCAAAAATCCCTTGTGGGCAGCAATCCAAACAAACTGCCCATAGTAAGCTGCCATTGTGGCCACGGAATCCCCTTTCTAGTTGCCTGTTATCACAATTATGGGTACAGGCTAATGTGTCTTGGAATCTGCACAAGGCTTTTCCCTGAGACCAATCAGACCAATTCTCATGAACTATGCACTTGTGTACTTACATGAATTGGTGAACACAGAACAGACAGACATGACGTCTAGAATCATCAACACAACAACTATCTGAACTGATGACTCACCTGACAGAACCTGGGAATCAGCCCTTCATTTTCCTAAAACATAGAGACAATGTTGTAAAGCAATCCTAATGTCACACACCGTATTCAACGTAATAATCATCCTATTGCTCTCAAAATTAGAAATATGGGGCCCTTATTAGGACATTCTTTTGGTAAAAAAATAACAGATGAAAGATCGTAAATTTCATGGTTTATACCGACAGCCTGAAATGTTTATATACGACAGATATATTTTTCCAAGAATTAATTGCCCATAAATGGGTGCATATATCACACGAGTGCATATTATACATGAATAAATAGGTCTTGTGTACATTGATCAATCGGAAGGGGTGCTTATTGAGATTGTTCACTAGCCAGTGTATTAGGAAATATCGCTGTGGGCCTTATTGGAGCGGGGTATACGGTATTGATAATTTGTCCACCCTACATGGTGTATTATTCTTAACCATCAGCACAACTTGGTTAACACTGAACTTGATTACAAATCTACCAAACCTCTTTTACATCAGTAATCATCATGAGCATGGCAATGTTTGGACAGAGAGGAAGGGATCAGGATGACGTCAGTCTCATCGATATTGCAGACATACATGTTTCATGCTGGGAACACTCAACAGGTACAACACATGTGGAAGTTTGTCTTTCATTACAAGCAAATAAACAGTGGCAGGCAGCTTTCTTCACATTCCTAAGAATTCAAGTTCAGAAACTAAAACAGGTTTAACGGTTTATCTGTTGAGAAAAAGGTGAGTTGGTGAGGTAAAATGAGGTTTAAAGTCATGTTCAAGATTATTGCACTTATATTGCGGCATGCATGCATGTGTGTTTGTTTTGTGGCTGCTTGTATTAGTCAGGACCAACGCCTGTTTGAAAGTGCTGGCCCAATGAGATACTACACTGCAGTTTAACATGGATACCCACTGCAGACAGTGTACTGACTCTGAGCAGTGCATTCGTTGTTTTATCACCTTAATGACGCAGACCAGACAGGGAAATAACAAGTACCATCCTTAAATGTCTTTTGGTATGACACAAGCGGAAATCAAACCCCTGACCTTTAGGTCTTCGAGCAGACATTCTATCCACTAGACCACATAGGCGGTCCGACAAAGGAGAGTGTGGTGCTGTGTACTTACAGAATCACCCATCATGGTGTAACTCTTCCCTGACCCCGTCTGACCGTAGGCAAACACACACACATTGTAGCCTTCATACGCCGAACTCAGGATTTCACTGCCCAGCGCATTGTACACCTGCAATACAAGGGCAATACAACAAACAGTTAGCACCAAATTAACTCATTAATAAACAGTGAAAACCTGTTAGTTCCGACTTAGCAAATGTTTAAGTCTTGAAACCCTGTTATGTGGGCGATAACTGTTACAAACGTATATATATAAACTAAGGATATAACTCCATACCACATTGTTATACAGATAAATGCTTATCACTGATGTGCTACTCACATTCTCCTGCGAGACATAGTGTTGGTCACCGGGGTTGGCAGACCAGAAGGAGTGGTCAAATGTGAAATCCTTCACCCTCATCTGTTCTCGACCGGAGTCCCCAGCTCCTATTGACTCGGGCATCTGTAACCATGGTAACACAAAATGTGAGTGTTAAAGGCCTCATAGTTCTACAGAGAACGTTCAAGTATCTAAAAACTAAGAAGCCACATCCATTGAACTAGATCAAGTTAATCGGTTTATTTAAATGACTATGATAACAACATTTATTGTTTGAAAAGATTGAAATATATTGATGTTTTCTGAAGGCAGATTATAATCCAATCCCTGGATTTTTCTCAGAATACAGCATTTACTGTATCCCAGCCTAGCTGAGCGACCACGCTTCCCACCTTGAGGTTGGTGATGCTGGTCTTGGAGTTGTCCATCTTGATGATCACCCTGCTCCCCAGGTCCACCTCCCTGAAACACACATTGTCATCATAACATCGCCAGTCACTGAACAATCCATACAGGTCTACATGTCAGGTGGGTGGCCTGAATGGACAAACAAGCCTTGAGTATTGTGGACTAGTCTGCCCCAGAATCCCCATAACAATCCTTAGATATTGTGGACAAGTTTGTGCTAGAATCTCCATGACAATCCTTAGATATTGTAGGTCTAGTCCGCCCCAGAACCCCCATAACAATCTTTAGATATTGTGGACTAGTTTGTGCCAGAATCTCCATGACAAGCCTTAGATATTGTGGGCCTAGTCTGCCCCAGAATCTCCATAACAATCCTTAGATATTGTGGGCCTAGTCTGCCCCAGAAACTCCATAACAATCCTTAGATATTGGGAAACTAGTCTGCCCCAGAATCCCCATAACAATCTTTAGATATTGTGGACTAGTTTGTGCCAGAATCTCCATGACAATCCTTAGATATTGTGGGCCTAGTCTGTCCCAGAATCTCCATAACAATCCTTAGATATTGTGGACTAGTCTGTCCCAGAATACCCATAACAATCCTTAGATATTGTGGGCCTAGTCTGCAACAGAATCCCCATAACAATCCTTAGATATTGTGGGCCTAGTCTGCAACAGAATCCCCATAACAATCCTTAGATATTGTGGGCCTAGTCTGCAGCAGAATCCTCATAACAATCCTTAGATATAGTGGGCCTAGTCTGCCAAAGAATCCCCATGACAAGCCTTAGATATTGTGGGCCTAGTCTGTCCCAGAATATCCATAACAAGCCTTAGATATTGTGGGCCTAGTCTGCAACAGAATCCCCATGACAAGCCTTAGATTTAGTGGGCCTAGTCTGTCCCAGAATCCCCATGACAATCCTTAGATATTGTAGGCCTAGTCTGTCCCAGAATCCCCATAACAATCCTTAGATTTTGTAGGCCTAGTCTGTCCCAGAATCTCCATAACAATCCTTATATATAGTGGGCCTAGTCTGTCCCAGAATCCCCATAACAATCCTTAGATATTGTGGGCCTAGTCTGTCCCAGAATCTCCATAACAATCCTTAGATTTTGTAGGCCTAGTCTGTCCCAGAATCTCCATAACAATCCTTATATATAGTGGGCCTAGTCTGCCAAAGAATCCCCATGACAATCATTGGACATATGAAAGAATTGCGTGTTCTTTAACTTCTTTTTAGTAGTATATATTATGTGTCATGACTGGGCGGGGGTCCTATTTACTGGTGATGATTTGTTGTTGCAGTTCATCATGAGATGTCACATAAACCTAGTCACTTCTACAGTGCAATGCCACACATCTGAAAAGGTTTTATAGCACTACATTAGTGATGACAACAAATACTTGTACAACAAAAATGAGACTAGAAAACTGCGCTTCTTAACAAGTTACAAATTTCAGATATATAACATGTGTACAAACCTTAAGCATCTTAAGTGAACATGGTGACTAAAGGAAGTCAAAAGATCATGATAAGGACAAATGAGTGGATCCTGCCATTGTTAAGGGAAGCAACTCTGCACAGAAAATTAAATATCCTTACATTAGTGGCTGACATGGGCCCTCATAAGAATGATAAGTTTATAAATATGAATGAAACATTCATAGGTTGAAGCTCTGTTCAAACAAAGTACAAGAATCATGTGTATGACATAAACAAGCATGAATTGCTCATATGGCATTTTGGAAGACAGTTTGTTATTCTGACCATAAGAATCAAGACCGTGACAACAAATGATGCCTTGGACTAGTCCTAGAGAGTCAATCACACCAATTCAAAACTTGATTGACAGCAGAAATACACTGCAAACTCACTGGTACCTCTAGCCATCTCAGTAGGTAGGTGGTACTATGAAAAGATCACTGGGAGCAGTGGCTCTCATCAGATACACTGTCGTTTTCTAGTTGTTTCAGTGGAATTAGAAAAAAATATGATATATAAAAATACATAAAACATAAAAGGAAGAAGTCGACCACTTGATAGGTATGAAGGAAATATAAATTTGTTGTCTGTACATGAGAAACAGTAAAAATAAACATTTCCAAAATTCCAAAATAGCAAAAAGCACCAGTTCATGCTAAACTGTTATCTGTGCAAATGTGAACAAGAAATATTGAATTGTCTTTGAGTTATGCTCTGGCAACAAAACCTTAACCTCATTTGAACCTTAGTCTGGTCTGTTTTTTTAATGGTTATAGAAACAGGAAAAACAAATTGCCCAAAAAATTGTAAGTAGCAAATGTGCGGGTTCATGGCTAGACTGAAATCTTAGATTAATTAATCTTAATTAAGATATATTAAATCTTCTTTGAGTTATGCTCCAGGAACAAAACATGATGGTTGATGGACGGACAGCCCCCATTCTTATATCCCCCTCCCACTTCAAGGCAGGGAATAATAAGGTATCAATTAAAGACCTTAGTTTTTTATTTTATTCGCATTCACAAAATAAATTCATAATATCATTGCTTTGGAAACCCAGCATGGTGATGTTGGCTGCTAGGCAAACAATTAAACTTGTGTAACAACAAACACTGCATAAAACTGACATTTGGTCCAAATCAATAATCTTTTATCACGTGTTACACACAGCTAGGACATTTTATACAAGATGGTGGTGGTAGTGGGACAGGCTGTTGACAGCATATCTGGATCCTTGTTGGATACCTTTTCCTTCAGTGTGTTGACATAAGATTAAAGTAGCCATGTTTGCAGGAAGTTGATCAAACCTAATGAGATTCATTGAACACCACAAAATCAATAATTCACCTTTTGTTTGGAGAAAGGACAAAAACAGCATGAGCTGGATTTATTACCATGTTCGTTATATTTCTTCGACCCATGAAGATCCGGGTTCGAATAGGTCTTCAGCAACCCATGCTTGACATAAAAGGCGACTATGCATGTCATAAAAGGCGACTAACAGGATCGGGTGGTCAGGCTCGCGGACTTGGTTGATGCATGTCATCGTATCCCAATTGCGAGGATCGATGCTCATGATGTTAATCACTGGATTGCCTGGTACAGATTTGATTTTTTATAGACTGAATATTCCTGAGAGCGGCGTTAAACAACAAACAAACAAACAAACAAAATGTTATATTTATTCACATGCTAAAACTAAGGACATGTCATAAGCTTAATCTTAATTCACAGACTCCTAGTTTTAAGTGGTTTGGTTGAAACATTCCCCGTCAAATATAAACTTGAACATGGCCACCTTCCTCTCTATACAATAACAGCTTCATTTTATAGGTCAGTAAACCCATCCATTTATTCAGAACATTTTGAAAGCTTCAACATTCTTCTAATACCAAATGAATCATTTTAGTGAGCCACCATGTTATACAACCTCTTCCAAGGTTGCTGTTACAGCATGATGCATGTATGTAGGTAACTAGTCACATGTGGCAAGTAGACTGGTCACTGACACAGTATGTGTTCTGCGATGCATGACAGACATTAATTGCAAGGCCCTTGACACCTCACCCAGGTCCCGAAAACTGGAATGTGTTGGGGATAAAAATGACTACCTGACACAATAGACCCAAAAATGGCCACTGATATTGCTTTGATCATGGCTATATATCTTATCCTGGAGATTAGTGGCTCAGTGTTCTTGATTGCCTAGAGGACATTTGCTCCATTTCTGACAATATATGACATATACCTGGACCATCAGTATTCAAAGGGTGGGAGGGGACCTTGTTTGGGATTCCAAGATACAAGGCTGGTCTATATAGGCATCATAATGGATTGGGTGGTCAGGCTCCGTGACTTGCTTGTTTGTGGGTCATCATACCCAACAGATTGGATCATCATGATCATTGCTCCTAATATCAATCACTTGGTTGTCTGGTCCAGACTTCTTTATTTACAGGGGCATCATAATGGATTGGGTGGTCAGGCTCAGTGATTTGCTTGTTTGTGGGTCATCGTACCCAACAGATTGGATCATCATGATCATTGCTCCTAATATCAATCACTTGGTTGTCTGGTCCAGACTTCTTTATTTACAGGGGCATCATAATGGATTGGGTGGTCAGGTCTCCGTGACTTGCTTGTTTGTCGGTCATCATACCCAACAGATTGGATCATCATGATCATTGCTCCTAATATCAATCACTTGGTTGTCTGGTCCAGACTTCTTTATTTACAGGGGCATCATAATGGATTGGGTGGTCAGGCTCAGTGATTTGCTTGTTTGTGGGTCATCATACCCAACAGATTGGATCATCATGATCATTGCTCCTAATATCAATCACTTGGTTGTCTGGTCCAGACTTCTTTATTTACAGGGGCATCATAATGGATTGGGTGGTCAGGCTCAGTGATTTGCTTGTTTGTGGGTCATCGTACCCAACAGATTGGATCATCATGATCATTGCTCCTAATATCAATCACTTGGTTGTCTGGTCCAGACTTCTTTATTTACAGGGGCACCATAATGGATTGGGTGGTCAGGCTCCGTGACTTGCTTGTTTGTGGGTCATCGTACCCAACAGATTTGATCATCATGATCATTGCTCCTAATATCAATCACTTGGTTGTCTGGTCCAGACTTCTTTATTTACAGGGGCATCATAATGGATTGGGTGGTCAGGCTCGGTGACTTGCTTGTTTGTGGGTTATCATACCCAACAGATTTGATCATCATGATCATTGCTCCTAATATCAATCACTTGGTTGTCTGGTCCAGACTTCTTTATTTACAGGCTGACTTCATATAACTGGGATACTGATGAGTATGGCACGAACAACAAACAAACTAATCATTTCCCAAGGAAATAAGTTACTTGATCAATACTTAAAACAATCTGATCCCCTGGTCACTTGATCCTGGTCTGTAAGTAACTGAGTCTGAACCAGACAATCCAGTAATTGACATTATGAGCACCAATCTCCGCAATTGGAATACGACGACATGCATCAACCAAGTCAGCGAACCTGACCACCCGATACTGTCAGTAAAAGAAATAGACACTAGTGAGTGAGTGAGTGAGTAAGTATGGTTTTACGCCGCTTTTAGCAATATTCCAGCAATATCACGGCGGGGGACACCAGAAATGGGCTTCACACATTGTACCACTGTCGGGAATCGAACCCGGGTCTTCGGCATGACGAGCAAACGCTTTAACCACTAGGCTACCAGACCGCCCTTAGACACTAGTGAAAATCTATAGGGACTTGTTGATTTCTCCCAAAAGTTTTTTATTTTGCATGAACCACCTTTCTGAAATGAGCTGCAGACTATAGTCTACTATCTGGATTCTACCAAAAAGTGTGTACACCAGCCCATTAGTCGCCTTGTATGTCAAGTATGGGTTGCTGAAGACCAGTTCTAAACCAGATCTTCACGGCAGGAATGCAGAGTGCATCTATCATGTCTATCACTAGTACTAGTCATAAGGGAACATGATCTGCTCGTCGCTAGAGCTGACTAACAATCAGGTGATTCAATTATCTCACCTTGATGGCCATATGTCATCATACCCCAACAGTGGATCGTTGTTAGTGCAGTCAAACACTGATTGGCCTGGCTTAGGTTCATGTACTTACAGGTAGCCATGATGGCTTGAATATTGCTGAGTGATGCATGCATGTATGTACGTACGTACGTACGTATATTTAGGAAACATTTTTGATAAACTTGTGAACCTTTAAATATCAAAAGGCTTAAGAATCACATCATTACAATCATGACACACTACTCTACATGCTCTAAGCTCCGGATCTTGTTCAACCACACTATTCATCAACTCTGTACTCTCACTGACTCACACAATGATTAAATGTATTGATTTTGTAAGAAGTAAGACATGGTCTGGATGTATATATATGGGACTGTATCAACTACATACACTATCATGTACATTCTACAAATCATCCCACCGATAGGTGTTATATTGATTTATAACCCAGCTGTCACTGTCTCATGTGAGTATAGAAACACAGCCATGTGATGCTCTTAAAAATGACGTAACCACTCAAGTATCTCCACTATACACCCCACGGGCTAAATACTCCAATTATGGTAGTAATGAGATAGCTGAGGTAAAACAACAACCTCCTTAATTTTGCACTCATACAATGATGATCATTTGCATAACGGTGTAATTAAAAATTTATACTAAGTTGTCATGGTTACATCGGATATATTTTGAGTTCAAAGTTCTTTATTCGGTTAAGGAACCCATTATACAACCATCTTCCCGAGGCAAGGGTATTAACTGACTATAAAAGTCCTGTTTCCACCCTGGCCGAACCTGGCTGGAATTTCTGGGCTCGATCCTAGCGCCACCAGTGGCTATTACGAGTTACACCCCTTCTATGTCCCTCCTACTGACCCATCAGACTCCACCTCTCATATCACCTGCATTTACTTCAAATAAAATGGTGTCGCCCAGTCAAGACGATCTGATCGATAATCTCGATCTATTTGTAAGAAAACAGGTCTTACTTCACGAATTGCATCAAATCACGTGAGCACCGTGATTAAAAACATGAAAAGATGTGGAAAATATCTGTTGACGCTAAGTTGACAGTACACATGCTTTACAAATCCTTCAATCAACCTAATTCTGCAATGCAGTTTACAAACCGGATGTCAATTTTGTTACGTGATTTTGATTGGACTTTGCATAGACTCATTACTCCAGCCAAAATATAACTCCATAATTCCACTCTAGTTCGGCAAGGGAGGAAGCTGGACTTTTACAGTCAGTTAACTCCCTTGCCAGGGGAATATGTTATACAACAAGATGATAAAACACATAAAATAGTGTAGTGGAGCACCTTACATAAGGTAAAACAAGACAATGAGACGGTGAGATACACATTCATCATATATAATTAAAACAATAGCAGAGTGTATAGCATACAACACACATTCCCCGATAAGCTGACCTCAGAAAATTTTAATCAATCAAAATGATGCTGTATAAATTAACACAATTCTATTATGTACTGCTGATCTTGGGATCATAAAGTACTCGAGCTGAGTATCGCCTGGTATACTGCTATGTGATTCATATAACCAATACAGACTGACAATACTACTGGTATCACGATACACCACATCAAATAGTAAGAAATGATGAAATCACTGAAATACAGCTATAAAACCTCTTACTTCATTTTTTTATGCATTGATATCTCTAAAACTTTAACAAAGAAAACCACAAGAACAAAACAGGTTTAAATGAAGGGATGGTTATTCAATTTAACAGTTAGTCTGCACTTCCTCAGCTACCACGTCGTTGTGTTCTGCCATGCTTTCAGGTGGCGCTATGCTACTTTGCCATTATGGGAGGCAACTCTATTAGTTCCTGTTCTATTTATAGCGTATCACGATCTCACAAACTGATGATTCAAGTATCGATGATATAGTAGGTATCAGTGAATTGTTTACAGCTCCATAAAGTACACTAACAAATTATATTCATAGAAGTCAAAATTACTGTCCAAAATAAATAATACACAACACAATTTTCAGTACATTACAGAATTAAAATATGATTAAATGGGATATAGATTAATACGAAAACAAATGCATGTATCTGTCTGTTCCATGTTAGAAAATATGATCTCCGCGATTATTCTACACCCTCCTGCATCGAGCCTGTCATACGTGAATATATCAAACAGCTGAACAGTGTGGTACATCACGTAACTGTTCAGTGTATTACCATGGGACTGAATATGAATAAAGTACAACTAATACATATCTGATCAACATGATGTCAGGGCTGTTCCTGTCCTGTGTACAGATGTAGGTTGCTATGGTTACTGTGACCTGTGATCTACATTGCACTCTGTAGTTGTCAGTTGATTCAAACCACATGCCAATCCTTTCATCTTGGTTGGGTTTTTTTCAAAGATGAACATAATTCAACTTCACAATATCTTTCTGACCAAGAAGAACTCACTGTTTTACAATGTTTATCATAATGAAGGATGCTACCACAAGAAATTATTTGATAGTTGTAAGGTACTTTGGTAGTTTATTTCACATACGAGTCTCATTATTAAAAGACATCAATGGTTTTGAAAAACAAAAGATATTTCAGTGGTGAGATTCACAGATTTACAGTAGCACATACGCAGAGAAATCATCAATCTCATTAGAATCAGATCTTAGTTCTCGCTATCGCTAAACAAAGATTTGAGGACATCCCATTACGGGTCATGTCAGAACGACCTTTCATCCAACCAATCAGAGCGTTGCTTACCAGATCGTGAAAGTGACAGTCGGAATGTGTTTTCTGATCATGCAACCACAAAATATTTAACACGGGGTATTCCCAATGACAGTTACGGATTTTATGATTATATCCATACAATCTAGGCCATCTATAAGCCTTTCCAGAATGTTCTTCTTATCAGTTTTAACATTTTTAATCAAGAATACGTCAAAATATGTTTCGAAAGTAGTTGCCAGTTTGAAACCAGTGTCGTAAAGCTCGAGAAAGCTGCCTTCCAATTGGCTAATGTTGATTTCTTGTCAGTCATTTCACAGGTCGGTCAAAATTAAAGAAAGGTCGTTCTGACGTGACCCGTAATGGGATGTCCTCAGATCTTTGTTTAGCGGTAGCGAAAACTAAGATATGATTTTAATGAGATTGAGAAATCACAAAATAATAACACGACACAGATTGTTCTTCTACATGTTTCCGTGTTTATTCCACGACACAGATTGTTCTTCTACATGTTTCCGTGTTTTTTCCATGACACAGATTGTTCTTCTACATGTTTCCGTGTTTATTATGAAGAATTGAGGGTGATATTAACTAAGAGAATATATTTATATATTCTTCATAGTAAACATAACCAGGTAACCTCCATGTCTCTTTTGTATACCCAGAATGATTCAGTCAACAAGTAAACCCATGGGCAATCCAGGAAAGAATATATATAACCTGTGCTTGTTGTAACAGGTGACTAAATGGCCAGGTATAGTCTGGAAGGTAATTTAATGTACCGACGTTTACTACAATATCTGAAAATCTATCAGACCTACTCCAGTCAAAGTTGGTATGAGATTCTTAAACAGTCATACATAACTGGATAATACATTTAAAGAAAATCGGTGCATGAATAAAAAATCTGTCTATTTAGCTATCACTATATTTCATCAACAACCAGACCTGTTCGTCACGGGTGGAATGAGCATTCATTGAAACAGCCATCTGCATAATGCTATCCCTGCATAATGCTACACCTGCGTCACAGGGCCATATGACTATTGAACTAATCAACTCAACTTGAAAGGGTGCACGGGAATCACACACACTGAGACGCCCAACGCTGACACCGTATTCGTGCGTGCGTGATATAGATATTGTAGTAAACGTCGGTACCTTGAATTACCTTCCACACTATAGTTAGGCTCATGGCCTGGTTGATTGCATGTCACTGTGTGTCATTTGCATGGATTTATGCTCATTTTGTCAATCACTGGATCGTCTGGTCCAGGCTATGGGGACATAATGCAAAAAACATTGATGATTAGTAATGATTAGTAAATCATATGCCATGGAATTACTTTTTTATTAATGTCCATACAAAAAACAATTTATATAGTTCAATCATATCAATATTATTGTTTATTTTGGTCAAAAGCAGTTTCATTTTGGTCGAATTTATGGGAAAAAAGTAAATGCTAATTTTAGTTTAATATATTTGAAGTGCAGAATGTTTCCTGTTGTTATGGTTACATGTATGTCTCGATGCTGATAATAAAAAACACTGGATTGTCTGGTCCAGACTCGATTATTTACAGACAGCCATCATTTAGCTGTAATATTGCTGAGTGCAACGTTAGACAACCAACCAACCAACTGTATACATGATTTACGTCTTTCAGAGATGGGCTTTTATTTTTGTTGTTTGCAGTGGCTTGAGACTAAATATTAAATGTATTTGATTAAACATTATTTGAAAAATTGACATTTATAAAATATTTCATCAGATTTTATAGATAATAATAACTCTAAACTTGTTTCTTATTTTTCTGATTATTGTTTAAGGCTTGAATCCATAATAAATAGCTATGTAAATATTACATTTATTGATTCAGTGGACAGGGTGGAGTAGCCAAATAACTATTATGTAGGCAACAAACCAAACTTTATTTTTATCCAGACCTTTGTTGACTGTTAACTTGATTGTGCAAATTTGAATTTAATCTGAACCCTCAAGCCTGGGTTCTCACATGTTTATGACCATTGGAATGGGTTGAATAGCAGGGGTAGGAAAACACAGTTACCTCCCTTAAAACATCAGGACACAAAACACTAATACTAATTATTGATTTATCTTTAAGAGTGAGTACTTTAAAATTGATATCTGTGGCCTGTAACAACCAAATGTAATGTAAATTTTCTATTCTAATACAATTGGATTCTGTAATTGGCAAGTGCCATAGCCGATTTCCATGCACAAAAGGCCTTTGGCCTCATTGTTCTGGAAAAAGGACGATTGATTTAACTTCATGAATTCCAAGCTTAACTCCAATAGAGTGATATATGTCAAAGTGATAAATGCTGAGAAACATATTTTTTAATGATAGTATTTTAATTATCTTGGTATTTTATACACGATGATAAAGATGATGTCTCCAAAACTTTTACAATCATGAAACTATTTAGGAAAGCGACACACGCTGCTATGGCCACAGGTGGGACATTCCCACATGTGTGACCTGTCAGTCAGGTGGGCTTCAAAGTAGTTCACTGCTATAGCACACTGGCTGCCAAATCAGCTGTTCTGATCAAAGACTATGAATTGCCACTATGGTTTGACCATTAAACACAAAGTTCTCAAGAGAATAAGTTCTCATAACACAGATGCTTTTACTTTTAGGGTGTGTTTAGGTATGTAGGTAATCTAGGAAATGCCCAACATCTTCCTGCACATTGTATCATATTAACTTTGGGAAGTAATGATTCATTCATTCAACAAAGGTTTAGATACATAGCCATACTGTATCATATGATATGAGAAATGCATCTTGAGGTTATCCGTTAATAATATAATTAATTGGTAAATACTTTTTTCAGACAGTATGCACAAGATTTATTAAGTCATTGTTATTTCCATGGTGAGTGAGGGAGATAGGTTTAAAGTCGCTTTGAACTGTATTTCCATCCCATCACAGTGAGTCGGCTGAATGGGGGAGAAACATTAACGGCCCTTCAGTAAAAAACCCAATTCATTGAAATTAGTAGTCAAAAGTTATGAATAAAATATTTTGTATTTGTTAAAGATTCCAATTTATGTATGTAAACTTTATACTTAGAGAATAGAAGATGTCTTTGATAAAGAGTGTTTGCAAAATGTAACTTAATGTTCAACAAAGTAACACCTTTATACACAAGACAAAGATGACATGATCAATGTAATAACGTAACAACAACATTGTTTAATAACACATTTTCATAACCCGGTTATATGATATGAATAACCCAATAACGTCTTTTTTCACTTTTCAACTGTAATTAATATCATTAATATTTGAGACATTGTCATGGCAATTGTTATGGTGATACACTTTATGCACTTTGCACCTACACCATTTTTGTCACCAAATGATCATTAACGAAAAAATGACCCTGTCGTTATTATAATATAAATCATGGACAGTGATCAAACATAATCTTGATGCGAAAGTGTTCTACGCGGAAGTGCACAGTGTTCTCCAGCAACAGGTCAAGCGGTTGACATTTGGCTGCAAAGTGTGTCACCCAAACAGGTCACTGGATACAAGTAACCATTGCCACGGAGTCGAGTACGGCACGCGACATATAAACATGATTATATAAGCATATCACTTGTGCACCGATAGATAATACTTAACACATACAATTGCATTATCAACGCCAAGGGCAAAGTTTTTAACTCAGTGAACATAACACTAACAGGAAAGGGTATCGATGATGTCTGTACTGAAAACCCCCATCAGGCGACCCCGACGTTGAACCCTGTAAAATGCTTACCGCTGGTTGACGGGGCGGACCCGGACAGCGACTTTCACCGAAGTCATCTCGCTATCACCCCATTGCAACAAATGCCCTCACAAGAAATCTCATGTTTCGGAGTCCGTTTATCCAAGTCCTTCTGCAATCACCTGTACGTCGCCATCTTGCTTCCACGTGACTTAATGGATATAAATAGATAGCCACGTGTTCCCAATAAAAACAAACAACACCGGACGATCTGCAGTCAGTTAATGCGTGAAAGTCACCGACCATCCTTTGATGTTGACAGGACATTATCAGGGCCAACCGAGCGGTCAAGATGTCATCAGCGGTTTACACGTGTCAATTGCTGGAAGGATATATAGTTGTCAACAACGATCAATATGAGATGGAAGCCTATATTTGAAGCATAATTCATGTTGATTGGAAATATATTTTGTTGATGTCCGTAAGTGATTGTTCGCGCGCGTCACGCTGAAGATTCGGTTTCGACTCCTTGAAAGGATACAACGTGTGAACATGATGGTGTTGATGCTGCCGACGTAATATTGCTGCAGGACAGATAAAGGCAGCAGACACAGTGTTATCTGTGTATTTGCTGTGTGTTGTTTAAATTCACACCGACACTTGTTACTATTAACGCCACTGTGTCGAGGAGTAATTGAGTTGGGTTTAACGCCGCTTTTAACAGTATTACAGTTATATCGTGGCGTGTCAGCTTAATGTGGGAGGAAAGCCCGAAGTGATGCAGGTCTCAGACGTTTACCACTTCGGTGAAACCCACGAGCACGGGTATGGTGCTGACAAACCTAGAAACATAATTGGGGCAAATCGGGATTCGAACCCACAATCATAGGTTTCTGGCGCGTCCGAAGGGACGCAACTCTGCACAGTGAATCGCGGCGCCTTCGACGACTGGGCCACCCGTGCCCCTTGTGTCGAAGCAACAAACCATATCACGTGAGGTAGCGCAGTGTTAAGCGCATGCCCACTCTATTTCCGTTCAGTTCCCAATGACAATCACTTGAAAAGTATTACTAATACCGTAAATGCTTGAATAAATGCCCTGCGTTTATGTATTTCAGAAGATCCCGACACACAGCGTTTATTCAAGGCAGGCATTTATTTTTACCAGAAGGATTTTTACATCAAAGATGTGTTGTTTTTTCTCCTGTTCTGTACCTCAAACAGATTTAGTTCACGGTATGGATCTTTACAGACATTAATTGGTTGGAAAAGGGGGCATTACGTAACAAAACTTTGTAGACTAAAATACAACATGGCGTGGAAGCCACGCATAGACGCCTTCAGTTAACATTCCCCAGGTGTACATAGTGTGATTGTATACTATATGCTTGTGCCATTTAACAACTGTTAAATGGAGTGTGTACACTACATTATACAAAGCCACATGCAATTATACACTATATACGGATGTAAACGTGTGTTCCGAATGAGTCATGTATACAAAGGCCAGAACAGTAATTAGTCAGTCCGGACATCTATTAATCCGGACTACTTCGCTATGAACGGTACCGTACGGATTAAAGGGGTTTTGCTATTTTAGTAATTGATATTTTTGTATTCTGATGTTATATCATCTCCCGTTCTCGGTGCAAATCGTAGAATCTCGTCGAGCATTCCATAATGGTCGCCGTGCACATAACGGAACAAAAGCAACTTAAACCGTTGAAGCCCACTTAGGCATGGTCAAAGTAAACTTATGCCATAGGTCTTCTTCAGCCGCCCGTCTATAAGCAATGGAATCTGCTCCGGCACAACGACTGCATATATAAGTATCACATTTCCATGGCATTTTCTATATGCCCTTAGTTACCAAAATAATTCATTCTTTAAAATTTAACTCCGCCACACATTGTAGTGAAGAATACAACTTTCGCGCCAACCTTTTCCCCTAAAGTATTGGACAATGTTTTTTTCAGAATCACTGGAGAATGTACCTAATATCCTTTCATAGAGCGAAGTAAGAAAACAAAATCAAAATTGCCGTCACGATAGGTACAGAACATATGATTTGTAAAATCGATTGAATATCAACCTATAGTAATATCATATATCTCAGCATGCTTGTTTAAATATCCCTAAGTATCAAAACAAAAACTCTGAAAAATGTCATTGACTATTCATTCTTTTATATCAAGTGTTGAAGTTTATGGTGTCAGGACAACTAAGGTTGTTTAGCACATCATGAGGTCTCCACGTTTAATAGCAGTAATAAAGGTGAGCTTCTGTACCTTTGGTACTCTGATGATATGTACAGAGGCGATCGCGCCATGGTCACAGATGAAATCAGTGACGTTGACCTCCGTATTGCCAGTAGACTGTAGTTTGCTCCGTATTGTCCATTAAATACATTATTGTTGTATATATGTCACCGTGATCTAACGCATCTTTGTAATGTCCACGCCCTGATAATTACACTGTTTGAACCAGCAGGTGTGTAGATTTGATCTGCTGAATCAGACATTAGCCGGTCTCCCAGACCGAGACCCAAAAGAATCAATTAAATAAGAAGTCTTGCATGATTTGGCAAGTCTAGATTGCCTCAGCTGAAATTAAGGATTGTTCTCCATTTGTTTTTTTAAATTTTGTTTTGTAGATACATATTTTTAGATAAGATCACTTATGGGACTAAATTTCAGTTTAGTCTTGTATCATTGTTGTAACTCGATGTCCAGGTGATCAGATGTAGCGTGAGGTCAGCCCGTCAGCAGTTTGAGCTGGTAATGTGTTCAGTCAAAATGAGTGAGTGAGTGAGTTGGGTTTAACGCCGCTTTTAACAGTATTCCAGTTATATCACGGTGTGTCAGCTTAAAGTGGGAGGAAAGCCCAAAGTGATGCAGGTCTCAGGCGTTTACCACTTCGGTGAAATCCACGAGCACGGGTATAATCATAGGAGCACAATCATAGGTTTCTGGCGTGCCCAAGGGACGCCCCCCCCCCCCCCCCCCCTTCTCCACACGCACACAGACACACCTCCCCCCCCCCCCCCATGAGACTCTTCTTTACTGCATAATTATTCCATAATTCCATTATGAAATATTTATATTGCCACAAGTTCGCCGCGCACTGTTTGACACCTCTTGGCTCAGCCGACTGTTTATACATCAGGAACATATACACCGACATACCGAGGATGTCATGTATTCGTAAACGTGTATATTGTTATTAAAGATACTTGCATTCCAAATACATAAATGTTTTTGTTTTTATCTTTTTGTTGTAATCATACACCGACAGCGTGGGTCCGGGGTAGAATAGGTCTTCCACAAACCCATGCTTGCCGTAAGATCGGGTGGTCAGGCTCGCTGACTTGGTTGATGCATGTCATCGTATCCCAAATGCGTGGATCGATTCTCATGATGCCATTGGATTGTCTGGTCCAAAGTCGATTATTTCTAGACCGCCGTCATATTGCTTGAATATTGCTGAGTGCGGCGATAAACGACAAACAAACAAACGTTAATTGATAGTGATCTCAACCATGCGTTTGTTTCTTTCAGGTTCATTAATTGATCTTCCTTCCACTATAATAAATATGATATCAAAACAAGAGAAATTAGATATGATACACTAGAAAATCGTGCATATCAGCGTCAGCCATGACGTAGTGGTATATATACTACCCAACATTTGCTAAGGACCACTTTACTAAGGGTGAATATTGCTTAGAACATGTTGAGTAGCATATACCTAAAGGTTTTTAGTTGTTTGACGCGCACTCAGCAATATCCCAGCTATATGACAGCAGTGTGTAAATAATAGAGTCTATACCAGACAATCCAGTGATTGGTATCACCAGCTTCGATGACACGCATTAACAGCGAGCCTGACCACCCGATCCCGTTAGTCGCCTCTAAAGACAGGCATGGGTTGCTGAAGACCTATTCTGGTCCGGATCCTCACGGGCGTAAATATATAAAGGCTGATAGACAGTAACACATCTATATACCACAAACTGACTTCTCGCGTAGTCTCGTGTAACATGTGTTTGAGAGAGAAGTAGTCAGTGAACGCCCCAAACGATTTTGTTGATGACTTGTGACAGCGGCTGTTTGATGGATGATGACGCTAATGTCAATATGTACCATGAATCACCAGCGCAAGCATGTACGACAACGTCAACCGGTTTGACGACCACAGCGCATACGGCCGATCTCAGATCACAGCACTCCCACGACCGCGGTGACCCAACAAGGCGTAATATTACAGACCAAGAAGAAGCCATGTTCAGCGTCCAAGTCTCCACACACATGCATGGGCCATGTGTAAGGGATATACAAGATTTCTTGGTGTCAGTAACCATGTATGGGAATACTATGCCTCGAGCAACAATATTAATCCCTATATATCTACTGTGATCTATAATTCGTTAAAGAAAATCTCATCTGTCTTCCAATTCATCACTCAGTAAATATTTACTTACACTTGATAAAATCATCACTTTATTTTGATACTGCCGTCTGGTTTTACTATCTGAACTGAGTTTATCTCTCCCATATGTTACATGGACTATATTACCTATATATAGAAAGATCGATTGTACTAAGTTTCCGATGTTTGCACATGTGTATTTGTTTTCTGTTCTCAAGGCTGAATGATCAGATCAGTTGAAGTGACATAGCGTCACGATACTTCATTGTTGTGAACAAGGCGGAACGTTGTAATTCATTGCTCAAATTGATAACATTACGTCGTCTAACACAGGTATACTTCAGTGGTGAAGTGTCTCTGTATGATTTACATTAATTTTCATACATGTGTTGTGTGATGACTTTTTCGAAATTGGCTTTTTGTGACAACAATTTGCCCATGACCTCAATGGTATAAGAAAATACTGTGACGTCATCAATGGTTTGAGAATAGCGCCAACAATGCTAAAGCGCGAGTGAAATCATTACCATATTACATCGGTGATTGGTACAGGCATTTATTTACAGATTAAAATAAAAAATGCAGCAAAGAGGGTTTGGGGGATCCTGGCACCGTCAGGCTGGTTAGGCTCATCATCAGCTCAGGGCCCTTGTCCCCTCTATACGCAGCCCAGACAGCGAATGGGACTTCTCCCAGGAAGCGCTGCCTAGTCAAACCCGCCCAGAACTTTTCGGAGAATCTGAAGACTCCCCAACACTGCAGCCTTCTGCATTACACAGATTGTCAGAAGGGCTGTATTCCTGGCAACAAACCCGGGAACTCTCCCAATGTCAGTCAACAGATTGGGAGGTACCATGGACCCCAAATGTAGATTAAGTGTCCATGGAGGTACCAAACCTAAGGCACTGAGAACAATGGGGAGCCGGACAACATGGTACTTGGGATGCAAGCGTGACATTTCGAAAGCGAGGTCCGAATATTTGCCATGTTTTCCCTCAATCTTGTCAATCACATTAGTGTCAAAGGGGACAGAAAATTCAATATTATAATTGATTTCATTGGATTTATCAAAAAGGACAAGATCGGGTTTGTTGGCCTGGATACGTCTGAGGCTGTAAATGGGCCTATTCGAAAGAATTTTGTATTTAACATTTTCCATGGCGCAGTTTCGAGTGGGAAACACTATGAATCAGGAACCTCCACATTAATCAAACCACGCCCTCAAATTATGATTGGTAAATATAAGCGATTGAGGGAAGAGCGAGGGTGGTGGAATCTATTGTCTGCCATGATTCTTCGTGTGAGGGTGTCAGTACCCTGAATTTCCTGTTTCGTCCAATGAACAACACCAAAAGACTACGAAAGGATGTACTATGTACTATGTACTATGGTACAGCATAAGTATTTGTGGCTTTGATTTTATTGCGAGCGTTCAGCTCTGAACTCCAGGTTCATACATTTGTACACTGCCCGAAGTTTGTCCTTGATATGGGCATTCTGGAGTTTGTACCTAACCTGCATTCCCAAGTATGTATAGTCCTGACCTTCCACGAGATGGTCAATAACTCCTCCCCCTAGTAAACTGACTGATCCTCGCTCTTAACCTTGCCACGTTTCAGATGAAGAATGTTGCATTTGTCAAGTCCAAAGGACATGCCAATATCATTAGAAAAACACTATTATTATTATTATTATTGTTGTTTGTTTGTTGTTGTTTATTTTTTTAAAGATATTCTATTTCCCATTTCTGTATACATCGGGTAATTCTCAATATAAGCAGTACGTGTTACAATACAATACATAGGCATGTTGATACTTGATTTGAGTTTTCTATTGAATATAACATATTTCTGAGGACCAGGTCAATTTGTCATCATTCATGGGGTTTTTTTTATTAAAAAAAGTATGCCCCAAACTTAGCGGTAAGCGGTGATGTGGCATGGACTCCACCCGTAGTCCGCCAATGGGGAAGTGTGGTTCGACTATATAAACGCCATTTTGATCTTAACCAAGATCTATCGCTCGTAAAAATATGTCTCTGGGCAACCTGAAATAAAGAAACATCTTTTAAATTCACATAAGATTTAATCGAAAAATGCAATTTCACACTCCGTTGGTCCATCGCACAGAGGAAGTTATAAACTTTTGACTTTGAACGTTTTGACTCGAGTTTGTGACCCTTTTGACCTGTCCCGGTTATAACCCATACACATTCATTGTTTAAACAGAACTTTGGATTCCTGTGTAAGTATTAACCGTGTGATACCATGACATTTTTACACGATAAACCTTCTTAAGGCATTTTTACACGAAGGCTTATCGTGTACAAATGTCATGGATCAAACGGTGTCTTTATACTGACGTACCGTTTCTTTCATATTGGTCATGTTAATCTGTCATGGCATGAAAGATTAACTAATGTAATATGAAAGAATCAGGTGATCCTTAACTTCTTTTGAGTAGTATACATGTGTCGACAGTATACACTATATACAATGTTTCACTGCTAATTGACCAAAGAGGTTCGAAAAGATGATGTGAAATGGGGTTACATGGTAACAAGTACCTTCTTTAAAGTCTTTTTGGAATAACGCGGCCAGTGGGGGGAACCACCAACCTTCCGCTCTCCTTAAAGTGGAAGCTATGAACGGTTCGTCACAGCTATACAACCTGGTAACAACATGTTATGTATGTAAACATAATAACGCCTACATGCATGGCGGAACGTCACGACATATACTACAGCAATGTGACACACTGTTCAAAGTTAGATGCATGACAGCCCTGTGCTGTGATATACCACCATAACAGACCCACTGACCTAATTCGTTGTTTCCTGTATTCTTGGCGTCAAGTATTTCCGTTTACTTTTTTGTCATACAAGGTCGTGTGTCTGTGTGAGGAACCCAGACAGTATCCTCTGTAGATAGGATCACACCTGTAACATGATTGTTCGTGGCTGCGCACTTTTGACAGTAGACGCTCCGTGACATTAATATGTTACTTTAGTGAGTGAGTGAGTGAGTGAGTCGGGTTTAACGTCGCTTTGAACAGTATTCCATTCATATGACGGCTTGGGAGGAAAGCCCGAAATGATGCAGGTTTCAGACGTTTACCACTTTGGTGAAACCCACCAGCACGGATATGTTGCTGACAAACCTAGAAACATAATCGGGGCGAACCGGGATTCAAACCCACACTCACAGGTTTGTGGGGTGCCAAAGGGACGCAACTCTGTACAAATCATTCCGGCGCCTTTGACGGCTGCCCCCCCCCCCCCCCCCCCCAGCCGAAATGCCACATTCTATTGAAAACTTTTAAATATTCTTGTAAAAGTTATTTCACATTTTCATATAATTAACAATCACGGACATTGATATTTCATTCAAATTTTGAACTTAGGACATGGCAACACAGAGAAACGTTTAGCTATAAAGAAAATATATCTGTGAGAAAGCCCTTGGCAAAAAATGTACGAATTTCTGTTAAAATATTTTTTACAAAGCAACAATGCAAATTCCTTCACGCCATGAATGGTGATTTGCGACAGGTCCTGGCCATTATGTCTATTGCCATCACTTACACCATGACCTTCAACCCTCATCTTTTCTTCGTGGGTCTCACTCGTACACCCCCCTTTCTCTCTGTGCTATGTTTATGATATAAACTAACAGTGCAAAGTCCCTAAACATAGACCTGTTTCGTAAGAAGTATTTCAGATAGCCATGCACGTGACTGCGGCTCGCAATTATTTTCGTTAATGCCCAAAGAACAGGCAAGGCGGACTGAACTCCGTGTGATTTTAACGGCAACCCATGAAATCTTTCTGAAATAATTTAGGCATACCATATATACTATTATGCATGTGTATCGGTGGCGATTCCAATGTAAGCGAGGATTTAATGGATCGGGTGGTCAGATTCGGGCTTTTGTAATATAAAAGAAATTGCTCAACAAAAACGTTTATCCAGGTTTTCTAATAGATAAATTTAAAACAAGGCAAGATGCACTGAAACAAATATGAATAAAAATCCGTGTTTAATATCCTGAAGGTGAATAAACAAATAGACAAGGATCAGGCATCGGGAGATGGATGAGCTGTCAAAATTATTATTAAAGATATATTGATAATATCACGGTTTTATTTACGCGTACACACAAGCAGTAAACCCTATCTTACAGGTCAGCCGATTACGTTGCAGTTATAATCTGAAGACCTATAGCCTCAAGGGGCTTGTTAACCCGTACTCTACGGGCGTGATATAAGAGATCGTACAGGTAAACATACCCACGGGTGATATGCATAATTAACACGATGGTATATACACGTTATTGTGTTGGTTTACACTGATGTATCCCTGTGAACACGCGTCTTTATGTGCCGTGGACGTTTTCACCTGTGATGGTTCCCGAAAGCGTATTAGTGCTGTACTATTAGCGCCCTTCTATCTAAACCGTTAACATGTAAGTAGTTGTGAAGGAACTAGCCTCTTGTCCCGCGCGAGGCCTGGTTGCATGTTTTAACAACTGTTCTCCATTTCACGCCTTTGTACAAACACTTCATCTTTTAAAGGAATTCATCGAGCCGTACGCTAACGCCGAAGTACCGGGTAATAGGTCAAGATAGAATTCTTAATCTGTACACGAGGTCAGTTGCCAGGGAGCTCAAATGCAGTCAGCGGTGACACAAGTGTGCTGAACAATGGGGGATTATAGTAGAGTCTGTTCCATCTCCTGACCATTACAGACACCAGACATAGTTCGTATGAAAAATAATAAAATTATTGTTTATTTTTATATGAAGATATATTTATTTTCTGTACAAAAGTTTTCAGATACCCCCCAAAAAACCCACATGGGACACTCGGGTACATACATAGTCAGGAACTCCATGGGAGGAAGCATCTGGGCAAAACATACAATGTCACCATCTAGAAACTGTTTTCAAGGTATTACTAGGTCTGGGAGGAAGTCCAAGGAGATGGCATGTCTTCCTTCTAGGCTTGGTCATGCCGGTTTCTTGGAGTTGAAGAATGTTAATTTCAGTGTAGGCTTGCCCATTCTTCAATACACTCAGCAGCTTGTAGAGATTCGGGTAGTGCCATCCTTCCACGTGGCAGGTGGGCCCTGCTGCCTCTGTCCATTCTTGGTTCCACAGACCTGCAGAAACGAGCACAATAATGAAACCTAGTGACAAGACATACTTGATTTTCATAAATTTATATATATATTTTTATTATTGTCAATATTAATACAACTTAAATAAACGGAGTGAGTAAGGAGGTGTTGTCATATTTGATAAAACAGTTTCAGAAGAAGGACATAGTAAACCATAATTCTTACCAGAAACCTGTTTGATGGTCGTGGGGGTTCTTCCAGACTAGAATGCCATTCTTAGTGTTCTGAGTAGCTGGACATCCAGTGGTATGATGTAGACATCTCCAATATGTCGGGTCTTTGCGTCTGTTTTTGTTGCTAGTATAACTTATAGATTTTACGACCGCTTCAGAATATGATCTCGATTTCGTTACTTGATCTTAATATAGCTTGAGCTTTTGATTCGTTTGTTTGTTTGTTGTTTAACGCCGCACTCAGCAATATTCCAGCTATATGACGCCGGTCTGTAAATAATCGAGTCTGGACCAGACAATCCTGTGATTGACATCATGAGCATCGATCCATGCAACTGGGATCGATGAGCTAACTTGTGTTCACCTGTCAGGAACAGACTATAACCCCCCAGCCCTTACCGCTTTATCCTCCCGAATTTCGGTTTTGACCTGACTTAGAAGCCCCGTGTTATAACTACCTCCTAAGAGTGAGTGAGTGAGTTGGGCTTATCGCCGTTTTTAACAGTATTCCAGTTATATCACGGCGTGTCAGCGTAATGTGGGAGAAAGGCCGAAGTGATGCAGGTCTCAGACGTTTACCACTTAGGTGAAACCCACGGGCACAGGTATGGTGCTGACAAACCTAGAAACATAATCGGGGCGAACCGGGATTCGAACCCACAATCATAGGTTTCTGGATTGCCCAAGGGACGCAAGTCTGCACAGCGAATCGCGGCGCCTTAGACGACTGGGCCACCCGTGCCCCGTCCCACCTAAGACGTGTAGATGTGGCAATAATAGCATTATAATACATTCTCGTTCGTTTGGGGATTAAGCAGCGCTCGGAAGGGGCCCTCGATGTCTATCTTTAAATTTAATGTTATTGACAAAGAATGGAGGGGTAACATCTTCAGTGTGAGCAAATGTAAATAATATACTATGTTCCATGTTGTGGGTTATAGATTTATATGTAAATAAATGGGGGTGAGATTTTCAAGATGTTCCCTCACTTCTTCATCACAAGTGCCTATTTCCAGTCTTGACTTCAAATAATACTGAATGTACCATGTCACTCTATTTCATCAAGCATATGCGTAAGTCCCATGTCGTGGACAGAGTGGAGGTCTGTTACGACGTAAATTGTAATAACGCGGTAAAATGTAATAAACTGTGGTAAAATGTAATACTGCGGTAAATTGTAATACAAAATGTAATACTGCTGTAAATTGTAATAGTCACTGCGGTAAATTGTGATAATTTCACAGCGGTAAATTGTAATAAAAACTGCGGCAAATTGTAATAACCACTGCGGTAAATTGTAATAAAATATTATTCGTTTTCAAATATACAACGAAATATGTATGAAGTTTAAAATGTGCGACTAAGCTGTTTGGAAATCAAAATCCGGAATTTGAAACGACTGAACTGATAAAGACTACTACATATGAAATAATTAATATTATAATTCGAGTTCCAGTGTTTGTTCGACCTAAACATGATCAATTCCAACCTCCAGCATGTTTAAGGAAATCAAAAGAAACGATTTTGTTTCAATTTCTATCATTCCTATTGAAAGACAGGTGGGCAAATTGTAACAAACTGCGGCAAATTGTAATACCAAGTGCGGTAAAATATAACAACATCTCTTAATCCTTCCGATTCCAAACATAATTCGAGTTACGGTGTTTGTTCGATCTTAACATGATCAAGTCCAACGGCGGTCTGTAAATAATCGAGTCTGGACCAGACAATCCATTGATTGATATCATGAGCATTGATCCACACAACTGGGGTACGACGACATGCATCAACCAAGTCAGCGAGCCTGGCCACCCGATCCCATTAGTCGCCTCTTACGACAAGCATGGGTGACAAATACTGCATAAAATGTAAACAGAATTTGTAAAGGCTCAAGATGGTGTGATGTCCTTATGATCCGATTTTATTCCTGGACTGTTAATTCACATATCCACACAACGAATAAGTATAACAAAGCTTTTGCACCTGAAACACCTGTTTTAAAAACACTATGAAAAGTTAACACCAAATATCGTTCCACCGAATGGACTTTTCATCAGCCCTTTCAGATCGATTGTCAAAGGGCAAATGAAGTCCTGGTCGAGGTAATTCTTGCAGCTCTTTTTGATAATGTCCACCTGTCAGGCTTGCCTATTGGTCTCAGAGAGAAATTGTCCCCCAGAACATAGTAGGCTGGAGGGTTCGCTGAAATATGAAACATGACCTCAGAAATATAGGGAGACGCCCCTTCTCACCAAAATGTCCAATATAATTTGTTTTAAACCAGTCGTCATCTGTAACAGGTGCTGTTGTAGCTTCACGATTGTTGATGTATTCCTTGAACTCATGATGTCCACGAATCAATATTTGCCAATGTTCACCTGCTTAAACTTTCCTTTACCTACTTTAACCTCCATGTGAGTGCTACGTCCAAACAGGTTGTCTTCAAAGTGTTCCTCCGTCTCACAAATACAACTTGATACACATACCCATCTTCTGTGACTCCATATGCAGATGTTGCAAAGTGACAGATCTTACCAACAAATGGTGCGGGTTGGACAGGAATGGTTAGGGTCTGATGCTATCTCCCTGCTGCACGGTAGTTTTGTGTGCTCTTGCAGCCCACAGGTGTCAGTTGGACAGGAATTAGGGTCTGATTGAGGTCATTTTCCCCGCTATTTCTGATATTGCCCGTCTGTCAGATTTGCCTGTTGGTCTGAGAGGGTTGATGTTATCTCTGACTACCAAGAACGAAAATCTATGAGATTATCTTAGAATATGTACGGTAAGATATAATGCGTAATTCTATGAAGGATATAACAGCTTACTGGGATACATCACGTGCAGACTAACAGTTAATTAATTCTCTGAATAATGATAACAGTATCGTAGAGTATTTACGGTAACAGTGCAAAGAACCATGACATGTGGTGTGCAACATGTACTTCGGTAAATACGGTCAAGAATGTGCACAACAATAACACTTCCGCAAATACCGTAAATAGTGTGTGGGATATTGACTGAATGAATTACAGGTATGAAATACAGATTCACAATGCGTTAATGGCAAATCAGGTAACAAAGTCCTGAACTAATATACATGAAACTAAAGTAAATGTATTTTGCAAACATACTGTTTGGCATCTCTGATTATTTAATAAACAACGGTTCCACAAACTTAAAAATTAAAATCATGAGCCTGAATATTCTCCAAAGAAATACACCTTGCAACAATGTTGTATTTTTTTTGTGGAGGACAATTTCTTTTTATTTCAACAGTCTGAAGCATAAATTCGGGGACTATTTCCTGTTTTTAAAAATAAAATCGCAACATGAAATGTGTTCACACTATATAAATTCTGATTATATTCTTTGATTTCTAGTATTATTTTGACTATTTGACATTACTATAACAGAGCTCCAGATAACCTTTTGACCAATTGAGATTTTGCTTGAAGGTTTCTATTTAATTTGGGTTATTACATTTTTCATTGGGTAACCAATATTTTTTCACTCATCTATTCATCACTCCCTACATGATTAAAGATTCTGAAATTTAAAAATAATTATAAAAAAATGTTTTAGATGTATATAACGGTTCTAACCATAGACTTGACTCGGAAAGTAAATTCGCTTGTAAATGTTTCGGAAATTAGCTCCATTGTACTCCTGCTGAACAAGCTTCATTGGGTATTTAGGCATTCTGATTTATACGTTTGAGTTTTTTATTAATGCATGCGTAGCTCTGTTATAAGGGTGATAATAACAACTACTGGTTAAATACCATATCCAGTACCCCATCGAGGTAACGAACATCATATTCCTGTTGTAGGGTAGTTTCTTTTGTGCAACCATATTTGAGCGGGAAGCCAGCCTTTCACAACTCATATATATTTCATAAGATATTCCAATTACATTCCTCGACTCTTATTTTGATTATACATGAGTAATGATATCGATTACAGCTTAAATTCCAACTACATTACTCTCGTAGAGGTACCAATAGTTACTTCTCTAGGAAGTATAATCTGCCCTTGCGGCGGCCCACTGGTGCGGGATGGATACCAATTGCCCGTCTGTCATGTATGCATGTTGGTCTGAGTGAGTGAGTTGGATTTAACGCCTACGTCGGGATTCGAACCAAAATCATAGGTTTCTGGCGTACCCAAGGGACGCAACTCTACACAGCGAATTGCGGCGCTTTAGACGACTTGGCCACCCGTGCCCCCTGTTGGTCTGAGAGGGAAATGTTCCACCAGAAGATAGTAGGCTGGTTTGGCAGATATTTCATTGAGGGAACCCAGGGAATTGGGTCGCAGTGATCTTCACAGAATATATTCTGATGATATTCCTTTACTATATTTGTGAATATTTGACATCATTATTAGGATAATACACTGCCGAAATACCACTACCAAATACCCCTGTAGAGGTAACAAACATTATACCCCTGACTTAAGGAAGTATTATTTGTGCAACCATATTTGAGTGAGTGAGTTGGGTTTAACAGCGCTTTTAACATTATTCCAGTTATGTCACGACGTGTCAGCTTAAAGTGGGAGGAAAGCCATAGTTGAGAACGTTAAGAAGGAAACTGTCCATAACAAATATATACTGGTGTTAGCGTGATAATATCATCATAATACTAAATCCCCTTAAATGTACTCTGACTTAATTTCTCGACTCCTATTTTCACTATATATGGATAATAATATTGATTAAACCTTAAATCACAATTAAATTACTCTCTTAGGGGTACCAAATGCTATCTCCCTGCTGCAGGGTAGTTTCATCTGCCCTTGCAGCCCACTGGTGCGGGTTGGACAGGAATTTAGGGTCTGACTGAGGTCATTTTTGCCGCTGTTTCTGATAATGCCCGTCTGTCAGGTTTGCCTGTTGGTCTGAGAGGGAAACTCCCCACCAGAACATAGTAGGTTGGTTTGGCTGATATTTCATGGAGGGAATCGCTGATGAACATTGGGTCGCAGTGATCTTTGATCATCTTGGTGGTGACATCCATGTTTGGTGTTGGTATGACACAGGCACAGACCTCATGACACATGTCTGGATGAGGAACGGGGAGCACCATGACCTCAGAAATATAGGGACATGTTCTCAACTTCTTCTCCACCCAGGATGGGTATATGATGTACTCTCCATGCATAATGGCATCTGAGCGTCTTCCTTCGACAAAAAGACGCCCCTTCTCATCAAAATGTCCAATATCATTTGTTTTGAGCCAACCGTCATCCGTAAAAGCTGCTTTTGTAGCTTCAGGATTGTAAACATATCCCTTGAACACACATTGTCCATGAAGCAGGACTTGCCCGTCCTTGCCTGGGCCAATATTTTCAAACTGTTCATCTACCACTTTTACCTCCACGTGACTGCTACGTCCAACCACGTTGTCTTCAAAGTCTTCTTCCTTCTGACAAATACAACTCGATACATACCCAACCTCTGTGATTCCGTATGCAGACGCCATCGAATGACAGATTTTACCAATAAACCTAAAGCAATGTTTGGCAAATGGTTGCCCAGTTGCTATGCACATCAATCTTTGTTGTAGACCACATGTATTTCCCAGAGACGTTGCTTTTTCTGCAAGTTTCCCCATGAACGATAGGGTCAATATAGCAACAGTGCACTTATGTTTTTGTAGTATGTCCAAGGTAAGATGTGCTTGATCTCTGACAGAACCTCTTGCGTCCGTCAATATCTGTGGCATTGCTATGTCAATAAATACATAAGGCCATCCTCCTCCCCAGCCCAAAGGTCGGTCACTGTACAGTGCATCATTTTCATTTTGGATTTGAAACATCTTCGTAAAACTGCTAGAAAGGAGCAACAACATTTCATGCGTCTTTGGCACAAGTTTTGAAAAGCCAGTGCTGCCCGAGGTTGCCCAATACAGAGCTGTGTCTGTTGGTAGTATCTCAACTGGAACTGGATCTCCTTCCTGATGCAGCATCTCCAGGTAGTCGCCACCTCCCTTCACACCAACAAACTCCACTATTTCCAGTTTAGGAGCATTGCTTGATTTCACTTTCAAATCCATGATTTCTCCCAGATGTGGTGTGAGAAGATCCCAAGCACCCCCAGGTAGTGTGTTGTCCCCAATCAGTAGACGACAGCGACTCAAGTTGATCACATGCAACAGATCAGTACCGTCCGCCAACAGTGCCTGGGCATTAGCAGCAACACAGCCAGCAGTCATGATGCCAAAGTCGGTGATAAGACGTTCGGGAGAGTTGGTGAGAGTATTACAGACCACATCTCCTTGTTTCAACCCCCGACGCTGAAGAAGTGCAGCAAACTTTGTGGAGAGGTTGTGTACATCTTCACAGGTGAGAGCACGCCTCCCTTCATCGCTATAGAAGATAAACACTTCCTTGTCTGGATGGGTCACTGACCATTGCTTCACTCTGGCTGGAATTGTTTGTTGAACCTCATCCACAGACATGATGCTTGCCGTCGGGAATGGTATATCTGTCATGATGTGAAACATTTTATTATAATTTGTAATATTGCTATGAAAAGAGGTCACCATTGTATTACATAACTAGATTTCCGACAAATCTGTTTCTACGGCATGACAACACAACCTACATCATTTACTTTAACTTCATGCTGTATCAAGGTGTGAATGAGTGAATAATGTTTTACATTGCAGTCACTCTGGCTGGAACAGTTTCTTTAGCCTCACCCAGAGACAAGATGCTTGCCGATGAGAATGCTGTTCCTGTCGTGATGTGAAATATTATATAAATGGGCTGTTAGGATTCGGTGAATCGAACCGTATCCATTCATGAATTGAATTCGTTATTCGTGGCCACTAGAATCGAATATTTATGAATAACATGTGCATTTACATAAAAATATCCATAAGAACATATTATATGCATAGATTTCTTTAAAAGACAACACTTTTATACGATTTACTTTGATAGTGTTGTGGTCACTGGTCATTGTCGCATTTGATCAGATAATAGTACCTGAATAAGTACTGTATATAAATGTATATATTTTGAAATGTATATTAATAATTAACAAAACATGTCAAATAATTTATGTTGTTATTGCTTCACTGAATATAACAAATAATACATCTGCTGCTGACTTGTTATTGTATTCGTGAATTAATATTCGTATTCATTACTCTATATTCATGATACAAATCGTATTTGCCTCATAGCGTATTCGTTGAAGCCCTAATATAATATATTTTGGTTTCAAGGAGTCAAAACTTTGTGTTCAAATTAAATCAAACACTACGGCTTCACGCGGAAATATATGGTGAAGTAACTCTCTTCTCATTCAACTTCGATTGGTAAACAACCTGTTTAGTGTTGAAAGTCGTGAACAGACTGGCGAATATATGTGCCTTACACAATTTACCTAATTTATTTACACGCTTTCCAGCGTTTGCAGCATCGCTTTGTAATGGCTTGTGTCTTCGTCATTCATAGTTTCATTTGTGATTTATTTGTGGTTACCTTTGGAGGTTCTTTAAATGCTGTTCTTAATACATTTATTTATTGTATATATTTCCAACTTTTATCTCCCCCAATTAAAGGTTTTCCTTGAACCACCTTGTGGCGTTAAACATCCATGTTGAATATGTTGTTCAGAAAACATACTATTGTAATATCACATATGGCCGAAGTTGAATGCCGATCGTGATACAGTGAACCCACGTTGATTTCATATTCATTATGAAGAATTAAAAGCAGGAGATGGGACATATCGACCCTTTTGGGTCCACTGGAAATGGCAAAGTTTAAGGTTGCAGAAAATTTTGAAATATTGGAATGTAAATGATCACACATGTACAAATGAATGTCGAACGTCCTTCTTTCTCACACTTGCAAGGTTTGGTCTTTTAATATGGTCAAATGCACAAGTATGTCTAAATGAGTGAAAGGGGCACGTTTTTTAAAATAGAAAATAAGTATGAACAAGTCCTTGACCCAAGATGATTTTGTACACATGTTCGTAAGGAAGAAGGGCTTACTGATGTTGATATAATCAGAATAACGCTTCATGACGCTTCTAAAATCAGCCATTTTGACACATTGTATCCTTGCTTATGCATTTAGTATTGTCATAAGTCCCAAACATGCAATTATTGAAAAGAACAAAGTTTAGTTCTCATTCTTAAGAACATATACGATGAATTTCATAAGAATTTCTAAAAGTTTTACCCAATTCTTAAATTAAGAAACGGGCCCTTATCTTACCTTGTTCTTCATTTTGTGATTTAAACATTTAAATGAAGGACATATCGCCACTTTGTTTTTGTTGTTGTAACTTTCAGATTAAATTAATATGACCTTGGAAGTATGCATATGCTATAAGTCATGCTCATAATATAGTTTCAGCTTCAAAAATGCACATATTATTATAAGAAAAACTACAACGCAGGTCAAAATTCATATACATGTACATCCATATCAGTTAACAAATAGGTTGGTCCCCATAACACACTAATACGTTATTGTAAACAAGGATGGCCGACTTTGGACGATCATCTTGAGCATGGCTGCTAATGCCACCAGAGCGCTGCAATGCGAGTATACAGAAACATAGGAGAGAAACAGTTAATCCCTGCATACACCTCATCCCAATACACATTCTAAACCTTACCGAAATCCCTGTTTCTACTGTCGTACAGTCTCGACTGTGCACGCCGTTACGGACTTCTTAACTAGACCGGTGATTGACCTGCGCAGCGGGCTAAACTGGATTATCTGATTTACTCACTTAAAGGTGCATGGCCAATTTTTCAAATTTTTCTTAGTTTCATTTTTAATTTGGAAACATAATTTTCAGCAAATGATGAAAAACACTTGTGAATTTGATTGCTATTTATTAGGAAGACTGTTGTCACAGACAGCCACATATATGCTGAAAACATCGTACCAATCATAAAATAGGTTGTGTCATATCCTCATGTGGTGTTGCCATTATTGCCTGATAGAAAACACACAAATAAACACCCTTTCAATGTAACGTCTGAAGTGTGTGGCAGTTTGTATTCACTGATGAAGGAGCAACAATGATTAATTGGTTTTTTTCAGGCATCTTGCATAGAAAATGCAGCAGTTTATTTACGATCACGCGAACCATATGTTTTTTCATTTTCTGTTTTAGTGTGTTTTAGTTTTCCAACAGTCAACATAGTTGACTAATGTTATTTTCGACCAGGTATGAAGCGACGTTTTATTCAAGGTCTGTATTTCCATATATCAATGACATATATTTACAAATAGCGAATAAGCGGCATTTTTCAAATCAAGATTGTAATGTCAAATTCGAAGCTATTTATAAGAAGTTAAACTATAATTTACAACAATAACAAGTTGTATATATATAATTAAAAACATAATGTGTAATACATCTGTCTGTTGAACGGGTGATCTCTTCCTTCACTAACGTGGTAACGTCTGAGACCTGCATCACTTCGGGCTTTCCTCGCACGTTAAGCAGACACGCCGTGATGTCACTGGAATACTGTTAAAGGTGGCGTTAAACCTAACTCGCTCACTCATATAGTTATACCATCAATATCTACACGTATCGAGGAAATACCATTTGACGAGAGCGCCTCCGCCACGTTAAAAGATGGTAGTTTGTGTAACCCTGTCTGGCGCTTGGAATAAACGGCATAAAACAAGAGTCGGCACAGAGTATACTGTGTCTGAACGGGGTATACTGTGTAACACTGCGGCATAGTATCTCAGTAGACTAGCCATTTTAAGCAATCATAAGTCCAGACCCGTAAAAGCATTATCCCGCGGCACGAAATATGAAGCAAGCTATAACGTCACCATAACATGACACACATCACAGGTAGATCTATTGCACACGACAAGAAGCTCGGTCAAGGGAGATAGTTGTGTCAGTGTTTCGACTCGGGGTTATTGATGTAGCAATAAAAGTGTTTCGTTTTCTTTCACAGCCAATCGTTAACATTACGTTATTTCTTAGTGGTTAAGAACAAAATGCTACAAAAAGCCATGGGTCTCTCTTGGTAACATAATACGGGTGCATATAGTTATAGTCTGTTTCAGAAGAGTCCAAGGAACTATTTGGGTTAATCAATTCTGCTTCACATTTTACTGTTGCCGTTATCGATGCAGTCAAATCCACGAGTAACACAACTTCTGGTAATAAAATAGTTTGATGATTTGATGAAAATATCTACTTATAATAAGTGTAATGATAAAAATGATAAAACACTACATGTATTTAACCATTATTTGGACGATTTGACATCATTATAAGGATAATCAACCACTGATTATACCCCCAATACCCCCGGAGAGGTGACAAATATTCCTGCTGTAGGGTAGTTTTTTTGTGCGACCATATCCGTGAAAGTTAAGAGGGTTAGCAGTCCACAACACCCAATATCCACTTCTAGTAGGGGGCACGGGTGGCCCAGTCGTCTAAGGCGCCGCAATTCGCTGTGCAGAGTTGCGTCCCTTGGGCATGCCAGAATCCTATGATTGTGGGTTCGAATCCCGGTTCGCCCCGATTATGTTTCTAGGTTTGTCAGCACCAAACTCGTGCTCGTGGGTTTCACCGAAGTGGTAAACGTCTGAGACCTGCATCACTTCGGGCTTTCCTCCCACTTTAAGCGGTCACGCCGTGATATAACTTGAATACTCTTAAAATCGGCGTTAAACCCAACTCACTCACTCACTTCTAGTAGTGTGACTCTTAATCCCCTTATGTGTATTCTGAACACATTTCCCAACTCTTATTTTGACTAAATATTGATAATAAGATCGATTACAGCTTAAATCTCAATTAGATTTCCCTCGTAGAGGTACCAAATACTGGCTTACGTAAGTGCAAGAAATGTAATCATAATATAATTGAAGATGAATACCATTTCCTTTCAGTTTGTCCATTTTATCTGGAAAACAGAAAGCTCTATATCCCAAGCTACTATCACAAGTATCCAGCACGAGCAAAATTTAATCAACTAGTAGCGACAAAAAATGTTAAGCTAATTAAGAATATTGCCATATATTTGAAAAGAAATCTGCCTGTGTCATAAATATTGTGTTAAGATATCATAACAGTTGTCCCACCAGGTGTGAGAACGTGCTGTCTCACGGTAATGTTTCCTTAAGAACGCTCTGGAGAGTACAGGGATATAAGATCTTTGAGATAGTCTGGATAGTCGCTATTGTTGAGGCAGTCGTGAGTGATGATACATATCTTATAGTTTATACGAAAGGAGACTGGAAGCCAATGTAGTGCTTTGAGGACAGGACTGATGTGATTGGATCTTGGAACTTTAGAGATGCATCTAGCTGCAGAGTTCTGAATGCGTTGTAGCTTGGATATGGCTTTCATGGGAAGATTAGCATACAATGCATTGAAGTAATCTAGTTTGGAGGTCACAAGACATTGCATCAACAATTTAACTGTTGGAGTATCAACTAGATGGCGGACTTAACTGATGTTATAGATGCTATAGTAGCATGCTCTGCTGGTTAGTGAAATATGAGTGTCCATGGCCATTGTTGAATCAAAGACGTATATACGTATTATAATGTATATACGTCCGTGGTTGAATCAAAGGTGATTCCCAGATTACGGGCACTGGCAGTTGGGTACACAGTGGTATCACCAATATGAAGGTATACAGAGTCAGGGTGAAGCTTTCTGACTTGCTGTCGCGAACCAAGGATTAAAAACTCAGTCTTCTCTTCATTGAGTTTGAGATAATTGAAGCTCGTCCAGGATCGTATGTCATCAATACAGCGCTCAAGGGCGGTGAGGTTCAGAGACAGTTCGGCAGTTTTAAAGGAAATGTAGATCTGGTTATCGTCCGCATAGAGGTGGAAGTTAAGAGCATGTTCCTGGATGATATCTCGCTTCTGCAGGGTAGTTTCGTCTGCCTTTGTAACCCACTGGTGCGGGTTGGACAGGATTTTAGATGCTGACAGGGGTCATTTTTACCGCTATTTCCGATAATGCCCGTCTGTCAGGTTTGCCTGTTGGTCTGAGAGGGAAACTCTCCACCAGAACATAATAGGTTGGTTTGGCTGATATTTCATGGAGGGAATCGCTGATGAACATTGGGTCGCAGTGATCTTTGATCAACTTGGTGGTGACATCCATGTTTGGTGTTGGTATGACACAGGCACAGACCTCATGACACGATCAGAAAAATGACCTCAGAAATATATGGACATGTTCTCCCCAAAGAAACTCTCCATGCATAATGGCATCTGAGCATCTTCCTTCGACAAAGTTTGTTTGTTTGTTTGTTTATTGTTTATTCAGCAATATTCCGGCTATACGCCGGCGGTCTGTAAATAATCGTGTCTGGACAAGAAAATCCAGTGATTGACATCATGAGCATCGTTCCACGCAATTTGGATCGATGACATGCATCAACCAAGTCAACGAGCCTGACCACCCGATCCCGTTAGTCGCCTCTTACGACAAGCACATTCGCCTTTTACGGCAAGCTTGGGTTGCTGAAGACCTATTCTACCCCGGATCTTCGCGTATCTTCAAATGTCCAATATAAATTGTTTTGAACCGACCGTTATCTGTGAATGCTGCTTTTGTAGCTGAAGGATTATTGATATATCCCTGGAACACATGATGTCCATGAACGGAAATTTGCCCAGGTCGGGTCCAACATCCTTGTACTGTTCATCTATTATTTTTACCTCCATGTGAAGGCTTCGTCCAACCAGGATGTCTTCAAAGTCTTCTTCCTTCTCACAAATACAGCTCGATACATACCCAACTTCTGTAAGTCCATATGCAGATACCACCAAGTGACAGATCCTACCAACAAACTCAATGCAGTGTTCGGCAAATGGTTGCCCGTAGCATGTATTTCCCAGAGACGTTTCTCTTTGAGCAAGGGGTGCCATGAACGCTACGGTAAGTAAAGAAACAATGCACTTGAGTTTTTGTAGTACGTCCAAGGTAAGGTGTGATTGATCTCTAACAGAATCCTTTTTAGTCAGTATATGTGGTATTGCTATGTCAGTAAATGCATAAGGCCATCCTCCTCCACAGCCCAAAGGTTGGTCACTTTACAAAACATCATTTTCTTTTTGGATTCGAAACGTCTTCGTAAAACTGCTAGCTCCTGCGTCTTTGGTACAAGGTTTGTACAGCCAATGCTAACTGAGGTTGCCCAATACAGAGCTGGGTCTGGTGGTAGTTTCTTACACACCTGTGGGTGAGAAACCTATTTGAGATAACCGGTATCAACCATATGTCAGATCGAATTCCAGGCCCGTGATTGGCTATTCCATGGGGATGACCTGTGGTCAGATTATGACAGACTACTTTCCTGACTGGAAGTCATTGATAAGTTTCTCGTGCTTCAGTCGAATGTTCACCTACGTCTGTGTTGAACGTAATGCTTTTGTAGATGGCAAAACGACAGGGCAGGGCTAAACTCTTTGTTGATTTAGAAGCCATATGTGAACCCGGAAGTAAAAATGTCTGGAAAAAGATAGGAAGTATCGGTGTTTCCATGGAGCTACTTCAAGAAGATGGAACTATATCTAGGGATAGATGTGTTGTCATGGAAACGTGGGCAAATAGATATTCCTCCGCTGAACAGCAACGTTGGAGAAGGCCAGTGCATAGTGACAGTCAGTCTATGGCGGACCCTCTCTTAAATGAAGAAATATCTGTTTAGGAGGTGCGATATCGATGTGTGTTAATACAAGCTAAGAATGGTAAAGCACCTGGTAATGACGGTATACAAGTTGAAGTATTAAAGAATGACAACTGTATTTTCGTTTTGATTGGTCGAAAGGCATCATAAATCCAATTCCAAAATCAAATACGGAGGACCCACGTGACCCTTTGAGCTACAGGGGAGTAACACTTGCACGTTTGTCCTATATACTTTTCTCTGGTGTATGAAACAATAGACTGACTGAGCATGTAGAGAGTAACCATCTTTTGTGTGAGAAACAAAACGGATTACGAAAGAAGAGATCAACCCTTGACCACATCTCAAGTATTACTTCTATCATTGAAACCAGGAAAAGCATGAGAAACCAACACTCGCAACATTTATTGATTTCAAGAAAGCATATCAGGGTTAAAAATTGGCGCTAGTCCTATAGTCCTTGCCAAACTGTCCAATAGTAAAGGTATCATAAGGGCTAGTAGAAAATTGCCTTTTTTAAGGGTTTTGCTATATGTTATCATTATAAGGACTAGTGGACGAAAACTGTTAGTTTCTAACGCTGCATATGATTGTATTGATAACGATCAGCTGTGGGAAAAACTCCAAAGTCTGGGAATAAAGGGGGCGATATTCAACGCCTTAGTATCCTTGTATAAATCTGTCCAGTCATGTGTTAGACTTAATGGAGTGTGTATACCACGGTTTGATGTCAGGAGTGGACTTCGACAGGGCTGTTCACTGTCGCCAGTTTATTTAACATGTGTATTAATGACTTAATAGAAATCTTGAAGCTGCTGAATGTTGGAATTCACACAGATGATATTTGTGTGAGTGTACTCGCCTACGCTGATGATATTATTCTTCTAGCAGAAAATGAGCGGTGCGGTGATACAAATATCGACGTTGCTTACTGTTATAACTATTTAGGGCTGTTGCTTACAGAACACCTGGGTTACGCGAGGTCTGGGCAACATTAGAATACGGTGCACCGATATGGGGAACACATCGCATTCCAGCCATAAACACTGTACACTATCGGGCGCTATGCGCTATTTTCTAGGATTAAGGAAGTTTGCTCCTAACAGTGCAGTCAGCGGTGATATGGGATGGGAACCAATAGCCTGTAGACAATGGGAAAGTGCGACGAGGTTCTACATGAGACTGTGTGGAAAAGAACAAACTTCTGTCACCTCCTGAATTTTCAAATGGGCGGACTGTCACGCAAATAGGAACATACGTAACTGGAATTTCCGTGTTCATGCTTAGCAAGCAAACCTCTCATTGGAACACTTCTTTCTATTGGTAGTCACGATATGGCTGAAATATTGCCGATGTGACTATAAATCTTAACTCACTCACTCACTCACTCACTCACTCATTCAATTGGACAACTGTTTTAATATCAAAAAAGTATCTGTCAAACTGATGCAAATCTTCGTACAGGACTGGAAAAGTAAAGTGCAGCAGCCGCATTGTCAACGTGGCAACGGTAGAAATAAACTGAGGATCTATCAACATTTTAAATTCACCTATGGAGCCGAGTGGTATATACAGAGTTCCCTCCCCTGGCCGCAAAGAACTTCACTGGATCAACTGCGTTGTGGTGTGGGGCCTTTGAGGGTACGACAACTTGCCATTGGAAGAAAGGGTGTGTTTGAATTTTTAAGAGTGTGTGGAGCATGGATATAATTTCTTGTTACATTTCCCCCTTTATAATGAAATTAGAGCGCCATTATAAAGAAGATGTACTCAAGTCTGTGATATTTTCAATGATTATTCTGATGTTGAAAACGTGTCTTTTATACTGTCCAACCCAGATGTACCGTTCTTAGCTGCCAAGACCTGCAAACTTTTATTACAACAACGCAAATCTGTTTTATATCATGGTGTGTAAATTGCTGTGCCTGTTTTAGAATCTGAGTTGGTTTATTTAATGTTTTAAGGTCCTTTTTAGTAAAAAGTTTTATGCAAGTCGCAATTGTATTTTAAAGTCCCTCATAACCCATAGACGTGTGGCTCTGTGATGTTTATTTTACTATGTCATTTCTCTTAATATGTAAACAGAGATGAGACTGTAACCTTTCTGTCTGTCTGTCTGCTAGACACCTCATGATAATATAAGACTTGTTGATCCTACTTCTCATTTTGGATGTTATTAGTTCAAAGTTCATTTTGCTTTAAACACGTTTTATCTATTTTAAATAAAACAGGATCGAGTATGTTACCAAGCTCTATATTAGCAGATATAACCAGATTGCATAACTAATTCTGTAGTCTAATTCTGAGTAATTGTAACTTCTTAGAATCAGTTAGATGTATTTGTTCATGACATTAAATGTTGACTTCTTTTATTATTTTTTATAAATTAATATCGTGCAAACAAAATTTATTCCAAAATAGTGGGTTTATTTACTCAATCTGTGATAAAAGCATGTGTCAATATTGCCACTTTTTAGATTCACCCAATCTTGCTCTGGCTGTAGAGGTGATGTTGAAAGTGAACCAGGGGCTTCCTTCTCTGTGATAAAACAAAGTCAACTTACTGCAAACCTGCCATGATTGAAAATGTTTCATTAGATATCTCTAAACGGGATATATATTTTCCCATTAACTTCAAACGAACGTCTTTATTTATTTGATATTAGATATAAATATTACAGTATATTAATAAATCAATGATTTTAACGCCGCTTTTAACAATATTTAAGTGATATCACGGCGTTAAAGTCTATAATGTCTACTAGAACTGGTCCATTACCACAGCAGGTGAAAGTCATGTTTTAAAAGCCATCTCTACCCCACTGTCTTAACAACTGGGGTATCTGATAAACAGGATAAACAATTGGAATATGTCAATGAACAACTGTATTCCCAAGTTTTTGAATACACAGTACTTTGCACAGACGCCCGAGTGTATTTCGGAAAGTTGTGCTTTTTGCTGACATGTTTAGTCAATCTGAAAACACAGTCGTAAACACATAGAATATAATCCGATCAATGCTGACTGCCTTCGTGTCTGTAACTTAGAGAACGTTACTCAATTGATAATTTAAAATGTAAATAATTTAATTTATATCAATATCTATCTCATCATCTTCGATATTTACTGATCGGAAATAATCTGGAAGTGTCGCAATATTTCCATCCTTGTCAGCTGACGCTTTCTTCAAATACAATCAAAAGTCGTCTGTGATTCTTTGTCTATTGATACCCTGTTTTATTAACGTATTCTTTACCTTATTTCTTTAGTCATTTCATATTCACTATTTATATTTTGCCATTTTCATTGTGTCTATATTTATATATTTGTTTTCCTGCAACCTGTCTACAGAGGGAAATCAATGTAAACATTTTTAGAAATACGGGAATGAATGTAGTAACCTGCATGCCAGACTTTATAATAGATTAATCCAGTAAATAAGTTGAAGTATATCTGACTAGATATAAGCCCACTTAATCCTTATGCTCCCAGAGGGCAAGGTGTGAGGCACGAGTTGTTTATAGACAGGCGACTCAACAAATATGTTAGCTCCTAACATTATATCAATTGGTGACAAACCTGTGAACTATAAACACAGTAGAATTAACCGACAATGTAGAAGACATGTACTGCATTGTGTATTGCAGAAGGTACACTTATTAACTTCACGTAGAAGTGGACAGCAGATATTATATACAGGATGCAATGGTGGCATTGGCCTTGTATTATCTGGATTGTCTCCAGATAATAAAAGGTGAGTGAGTGTAGCAATATACCAGCAATATCTGGGTGGGGGACACCAAAAATGGGCTTCACACATTGTACCCATGTCGGAATCGAACCCAGGTCTTCGGGGTGACGAACAAACGCTTTAACCACTAGGCTACCCTACCACTCCTGGATTAGCAAGACCTTTTCAGTCTGGGGTATAAAAAACTGGCAAGGTAACCCACAAATTTGTGAATGAGTGAGTGAGGGCTGGTAAACAGCGCAATTAGCAACAATCCTCACCCTCAGTACAACGCTACAAAGCAACAGTCATAACTGTATCCATCCTATTAGGCTTTATTACATCAACATCTGCAGATCCAGAGGGGTGGTGCAAGGGTACACCCTCACACCACTTTGAAGCAAAGAAAATATTATTTATATATTTATAAAATTTGGAAGTTTTTAGATGTGATGTGTAAACCAGTAACAACACCACATTAAACTTGCTCATTGGGTTATTAGAAAGTAGACACAATTTATGGATAACGGCAAAGATCCTTAGATCTTGCTTGACAACAGTATAAGGGTCTATACCTTACCATCGGTTTAATAGTATTCTATAGAAGTTGTTGTCCATTAATTGTGTCTACTTTGTCATCCATCAACTTCAAAAGGATGCTTATCAACCAATTCATTGCGGAATTGTTTTTCAACAAACTACCATTGACTTAACTACCAGTGAGTGAGCGAGTGAGTTTAATTGTATTCCAGTCATATCACGTCATGTCAGCTTAATAGTGGGTGAGTTGGGTTTAAGCCGCTTTAACAATATTCCAGTTATATCGCGGAGTGTCAGCTGAATGTGGGAGGAAAGCCCGAAGTGGTGCAGGTCTCAGACGTTTACCACTTTGGTGAAACCTACAAGCACGGGTATGATGCTGACAAACCTAGAAACATTATCGGGGCGAACCGGGATTTGAACCCACAATCATAGGTTTCTGGGTTGCCCAAGGGACGCAACTCTGCACAGTGAATCGCGGCACCTTAGACGACTGGGCCACCCGTGACCCCAACTTTACTACCAAATATGAAATGTTTCATCGATTATTTGCATTGTTCTAGTATTTGCATATGGTCACAAAATGTGTCTCTCCTTTTCTAAGCCCCATCTGCTTGTATGAAGCCTTGGGTTGTGTATTCTTTGGACACATCTTCCCACGGCAAGGGAGTTAACTGACTTTGAAAGTCAGATAACTGGTCTTTTAAAGTCAGTTAACTCCCTTGCCTCGGGAAGATGACCTGGACACGGATCCCACATTTAAGTCTCATGGTGAACACAAAACATGAAAACAAAGGTCATGACCAACCACAAAGATGACAGGTTTATTATTGTCTAACAGAAATACCTGGAAGCACATGGACATGATTCTGCTGATTCCAAGAACAATCTGTGATATGTGACGTCACACAAACTGATATCCTCACACAGACTCGCAGACCCATGATGAAATACACTTCTCCAGAATACAACTGACACCTCAAGAGGCAGATGATACCTTAAACAACCTTGATGAAAGACAATCATAGGAATTGATTCAATACTGAAACCCAATCCAAGAATGCTCTCTGAATATCTCTCACATCCAATGATAAAACCTCCCTATTGCTTTATGGACAGTCACACAACAGGCTTATTGATGTCAAAGGTTACAACAAAAACATGAATAGAATGCACAACCCTCCTGGCACATAGTGATTTCATAGACGTATATTTAAACACAAATATGTAAATTTTTTCAACAAACAGTCATGTTCCAAATACCTATGATCCAGAGCAGGAAGAATTGATAATGACAACAGATTTGTGCCCTGCCAGAGTTGTTCCCCTTGAGTCAAACATGGCAGGGCGGAGAATTATGTGTTTCATGCTACCACTTGCGCTGGCAAATCTTGCAAATAATAGACAACAATTTCAAAACTTTCTTCACAATTTTGAAACTATGTTGCTAGTTCTAAAGAGCCAAAATGTCCCCTCACCATATTTCATCCTTCATACGTTTCCACACCATGAACGTAAAAATATCTAAAGGCTACAAGGGTTTATTCTTAAAGAAATTTGCAATGCTACGCAATCCTTAACATGGAAGGTCTTCGCAGACAAAGTATAATAAATCTCAGCTTCATCAACGGGCAAGATGACAAACAATCCTGCAACGCCTGATAGGCATTTATAACATGAAATACAAATGGGTTTTTCAAAACAAATATAGATCTATATATATTAGATAAAATACAATCTTCTAAAATTTGATTAAAATGAATCTGATAGCTATGATTGTTAAAATAAAATATACTAACTGGTGAGTGATAAGATCACTGTAAACAATGAATCTGAAAGCTACGATTGTTAAACTAGAATATATCAACAGGTGAGTAATATGATCACTGTATGTACTGCGAGACCCGCACATTACTCCACTAATAAATAACAAGTATTGGCTAAAAGTCAATGGTTTGGAACAAAGTGAACAGATTTGGCTAGACATCTCTGGTTTGGAAGAAACTGAACCAGCTACAGTAGTTGTTACTGGTGCAACCCTAGGCAAAGAAAAGGTAGCCCCTGATAGTATCAAACAACAAAGCTCTATTCACCAGACATTGGTTAGAAACGAGCTCCACCAGTCAGAAACATAGCACCAGTGATGGTCCAACAGGTAACACGTTCCATGACTGACCTCATCTGTAACAGTGACACTGATTAGTAGCCAACCAGTTGAATCGCCCCAAACCCAATCAAAATGATAAACTGATTGGTCATTGTGAGTGCAGAGAATTGTCACTGATTTATCATGTATAAAGTACCAATGTAAACAATGGGGAGATAATGATAATTTGTAAAATAAACAAGGATCTATAAAAACATAATGATACAATAGTACCCTGACAAAAAGATTAAAACTTTTGGGAAGCAGAACTAAATCAGACTTGTAAAATACAGCTTACATATGAACTAACAGATAATACTTGGAATGTATGTATATATGTCTAGAGCTAGATGCACACAGGGGACCACAGTAATGAGTACAAACAACAAGTACTTGATTAGTCACATAATACAATACTTCAGACAGCCAACTGAGCCAAGGGCCATCTTTCCGAGGCAAGAGAGTAAACTGACTTTAAAAGTCCAGTTTCCACCCTTGCCGAACAAGGCTGGAATTACTGGACTTGATCGTAGCGCCACCAGTGGCTATTACCAGTTATGTCCTTTCTATGCCTCTCCTATGGACCAATGAGATTCCACCCCTCGTATCACTAGCGTTTGCTTCACACAAAATGGTGGCGCCCAGTCAGGACGATCTGTTCGATAGACAAGATCTATACTGTGATAAAACGGGTCTTACATCCCGAAATGCATCAAATCACGTGAGCACCTTGATTAAAAACATGGCTTTGCATATCCTGCAATCGATGGAAATCTGCATCGACAGTTTACGAAAAGGATTTCGATTTAGGCGCGCAATTTTGATTGGACTATGCATAGACTCGTCAGTCCAGCCAAAATGTAACTCCATAATACCAGCCTAGTTCGGCAAGGGTGGAAACTGGACTTTTATAGTCAGTTGACACTCTTGCCTCGGGAAGATGGTCAAGGGCATGGGTCAGTGGCCCTGGACACACACACAACACAAATAACCCTCTCCTCCTCACAAATATGGGTCCCCTCACTCAAACAATTTGTCAGGTAATGCATTTGATGAATTCTTTACTCCCATCTAAACATCTAATGAAATACAAACTAGCACTTATTACCATGGTTACTGCTTGTAAATGAAGCAACACTTATTACCATAGTTACTCCTTTTAAATGAAGCAACACTTATTACCATGGTTACTGCTTGTAAATGAAGCAAGAACTTATTACTGCTTGTAAATGAATGACAGTTTGGAGTTCACACAACCGATCAGATCTTTTCTGATTTCAAAGTAGTTTTGATTGGATGTGATGGTACTCTGTTAAATGAACATGGAAAATATTTTATTGTTCTATCATTGTTTCCTACCCAATGTACACCAGGAGACGCAGCAGATAGGTCACAAGGATAATTGTCTATCTGCGAACACACTGACTCATTCAGCAGAATGACCGAACAGCAAATTCCTTGCCAACATAATGAAGATGAAATTGTCATGTCATTCTTTTAAAGTGTTAAATATTGTACACAACATTTTTATAACACAGGCCACACCACCATTTTGAAATATCACAAGAAACATACAAACAATGAAAATGAGACCAGCAAAATAAATTTGAACATGCTGAATTGATGCTGTATAGGTAAATATTTTGTTATAACTCTGTATGTTTGGGGTGTTCTTTATGAAGATCATCAGCGGATTCTTCAGCTGAGGATGCTGGGACGTCCTGGGACATGACGGGCGACTCTTTTCTGTCTGGAACTTGGTGGTACAACCGAGAGCTGCGTAGCTCAAGCAACTCACTGCGGATCTCGTCATCAGCGTTGCCGTTACTGCTCTGACCTTCGTCCTCTGAGGAGTCACTGGTTTCATATTCAATCTCTGTTCCATCACTATTGAAACCTACAATATTCAAAAGGACATTGTTTCACAAATAAATATTTAAACATGTGTTTTTTTATAATGACCAGTGATCAGTCTTACAGTCATTTTGCAATTCAAGCCTCAACACAGTCACCTGTATATAATCATTTCGAGGCCAGATGATCCAGGAGCAGCATTGTTGTGTGTGAAGACATGCTGTTGGGTATGAAGACATGCCGTTGTGTATGAAGACATGCTGTTGTGTATGAAGACATGCTGTTGTGTATAAAGACATGCTGTTGTGTATGAAGACATGCCGTTGTGTATGAAGACATGCCGTTGGGTATGAAGACATGCTGTTGGGTATGAAGACATGCTGTTGTGTATGAAGACATGCTGTTGGGTATGAGACATGCTGTTGGGTATGAAGACATGGTGTTGTATGTGAAGACATGCTGTTGTGTATGAAGACATGCTGTTGTGTATGAAGACATGCTGTTGTGTATGAAGATATGGTGTTGTGTATGAAGACATGCTGTTGTGTGTGAAGATATGCTGTTGTGTATGAAGACATGCTGTTGTGTATGAAGACATGCTGTTGGGTATGAAGACATGCTGTTGGGTATGAAGACATGCTGTTGGGTATGAAGACATGGTGTTGTGTATGAAGACATGCCGTTGTGTATGAAGACATGCTGTCGTGTATGAAGACATGCTGTTGTGTATGAAGACATGCTGTTGTGTATGAAGACATGCTGTTGTGTATGAAGACATGCTGTTGTGTATGAAGACATGCCGTTGTGTATGAAGACATGCTGTTGGGTATGAAGACATGCTGTTGGGTATGAAGACATGGTGTTGTATTTGAAGACATGCTGTTGTGTATGAAGACATGCTGTTGCGTATGAAGACATGCTGTTGGGTATGAAGACATGCTGTTGTGTATGAAGACATGCTGTTGTGTATGAAGACATGCTGTTGTGTATAAAGACATGCTGTTGTGTATAAAGACATGCTGTTGTGTATGAAGACATGCTTTTGTGTATGAAGATATGGTGTTGTGTATGAAGACATGCTTTTGTGTATAAAGACATGCTGTTGTGTATGAAGACATGCTGTTGTATGTGAAGACATGCTGTTGTGTATGAAGACATGCTGTTGGACATGAAGACATGCTGTTGTGTATGAAGACATGCTGTTGTGTATGAAGACATGTCGTTGACGTATGATGCCTGATTCTCTTCTCTAGCATTGGCATTGAGCACAGGGAATCTATACTCACATGCAAAAGAAATGCAAGTGTTTTTAAGCAAATAGGTAACATATATGGAACGATATGCTCCATTTTTTGCACAACATAAACAACACATTTTCCAGCAGGACAATGCTTGTTGCCAGAGCTACCTTTCTGCAACAACACAACATCCGTGTTCTAACATGGCCAGCCCTCAGCCCTGATCTGAACCCCATCGACCACTTGTGGGATGAGGTTCAAAGGCGTCTGCACAATGTGCGCCCAGTCCCTACAACTGCTGATGAACTATGCACAGCTGCTCTGGATGTGTGCAGGAGGATCCCTAGGGGCTTCACAAATCGTCTGATCCATTCAATGTATAGGAGATGTGCGGCAGTGATCAATGCTAATGGCAGTCACACCAGGTATTGACTGACATTTTGGGTATTGACCCGAAACTGTGTAAGCCCTTAACATTTGAAAAAAACAATTATGTCATCTGACTTTTAATCCATTAAACTGTCTTCAGTCAAATTTTTGTCAATCTTGCCCTATTAGTATTTCTTGTCTTTACTGTTGAAAATAAATAACATGTATACTGCATACTCGACTTGCGTTTCTTTTGCATGTAAGTATATTTTGCATGATGAACATGATGAATTTATTCCTTAAAATTATTATACTTAAAAACAACAATGAAAATTATTGTACTCATAGTAAATTACCTGCTCCAAACTCCTCCGCAGCTTGGAGAGTTGGTTTGTGCTCGGGGCTTTCTCCATATTTAGATTCAAACTCAGACAGTCCCAGGAAGTCGTAGCTTCGAGCTGCAGGCTTCCAATCTCCCTGTGGCAGCACCTCTGTGAACAGGACACCATGGACAACTTACTGGGGGAACAGGACACAGGACACAGAACACCATGGACAACTTACTGGGGGTACATGACACAGGACACCATGGACAACTTACTGGGGTTACATGACACAGGACACCATGGACAACTTACTGGGGGAACAAGATACAGGACACAAGACACCATGGACAACTTACTGGGGGAACATGACACAGGTCACCATGGACAACTTACTGGGGGAACAAGATACAGGACACAGGACACCATGGACAACTTACTGGGGGTACATGACACAGGACACCATGGACAACTTACTGGGGGAACAAGATACAGGACACAAGACACCATGGACAACTTACTGGGGGAACAAGATACAGGACACAAGACACCATGGACAACTTACTGGGGGAACAAGACACAGGACACCATGGACAACTTACTGGGGGAACAAGATACAGGACACAGAACACCATGGACAACGTACTGGGGGAACAAGACACAGGACATAGGTAACACCATGGACAACTTACTGGGGGAACAAGACACAGGACACCATGGACAACTTACTGGGGGAACAAGACACAGGACACCATGGACAACTTACTGGGGGAACAAGACACAGGACACCATGGACAACTTACTGGGGGAACAAAACACAGGACACCATGGACAACTTACTGGGGGAACAAGACACAGGACACCATGGACAACTTACTGGGGGAACAAGACACAGGACACCATGGACAACTTACTGGGGGAACAAGACACAGGACACAGGACACCATGGACAACTTACTGGGGGAAAAAGATACAGGACACAGGACACCATGGACAACTTACTGGGGGTACATGACACAGGACACCATGGACAACTTACTGGGGGAACAAGATACAGGACACAAGACACCATGGACAACTTACTGGGGGAACAAGATACAGGACACAAGACACCATGGACAACTTACTGGGGGAACAAGACACAGGACACCATGGACAACTTACTGGGGGAACAAGACACAGGACACAGGACACCATGGACAACTTACTGGGGGAACAAGACACAGGACACTATGGACAACTTACTGGGGGAACATGACACAGGACACAGGACAACTTACTGGGGGTACATGACACAGGACACAGGACACCATGGACAACTTACTGGGGGAACAAGACACAGGACACTATGGACAACTTACTGGGGGAACAAGACACAGGACACCATGGACAACTTACTGGGGGAACAAGACACAGGACACAGGACACCATGGACAACTTACTGGGGGAACAAGATACAGGACACAGGACACCATGGACAACTTACTGGGGGTACATGACACAGGACACCATGGACAACTTACTGGGGGAACAAGATACAGGACACAAGACACCATGGACAACTTACTGGGGGAACAAGATACAGGACACAAGACACCATGGACAACTTACTGGGGGAACAAGACACAGGACACCATGGACAACTTACTGGGGGAACAAGACACAGGACATAGGTAACACCATGGACAACTTACTGGGGGAACAAGACACGGGACACCATGGACAACTTACTAGGGGTACCAGATACAAGACACAGGACACCATGGACAACTTACTGGGGGTACATGACACATGACACCATGGACAACTTACTGGGGGAACAAGATACAAGACACAGGACACCATGGACAACTTACTGGGGGTACAAGATACAAGACACAGGACACCATGGACAACTTACTGGGGGAACATGACACAGGACACAGGATAACTTACTGGGGGAACAGGACACAGGACACAGGACACTATGGACAACTTACTGGGAGAACATGACACAGGACACAGGACAACTTACTGGGGGAACATGACACAGGACACCATGGACAACTTACTGGGGGAACATGACACAGGACACAATGGACAACTTACTGGGGGAACAAGATACAAGACACAGGACACCATGGACAACTTACTGGGGGTACAAGATACAAGACACAGGACACCATGGACAACTTACTGGGGGAACATGACACAGGACACAGGATAACTTACTGGGGGAACAGGACACAGGACACAGGACACTATGGACAACTTACTGGGAGAACATGACACAGGACACAGGACAACTTACTGGGGGAACATGACACAGGACACCATGGACAACTTACTGGGGGTACATGACACAGGACACCATGGACAACTTACTGGGGGAACAAGATACAGGACACAGGACACCATGGACAACTTACTGGGGGTACATGACACATGACACCATGGACAACTTACTGGGGGAACAAGATACAAGACACAGGACACCATGGACAACTTACTGGGGGTACAAGATACAAGACACAGGACACCATGGACAACTTACTGGGGGAACATGACACAGGACACAGGATAACTTACTGGGGGAACAGGACACAGGACACAGGACACTATGGACAACTTACTGGGAGAACATGACACAGGACACAGGACAACTTACTGGGGGAACATGACACAGGACACCATGGACAACTTACTGGGGGAACATGACACAGGACACAATGGACAACTTACTGGGGGAACAAGATACAAGACACAGGACACCATGGACAACTTACTGGGGGTACAAGATACAAGACACAGGACACCATGGACAACTTACTGGGGGAACATGACACAGGACACAGGATAACTTACTGGGGGAACAGGACACAGGACACAGGACACTATGGACAACTTACTGGGAGAACATGACACAGGACACAGGACAACTTACTGGGGGAACATGACACAGGACACCATGGACAACTTACTGGGGGAACATGACACAGGACACAATGGACAACTTACTGGGGGAACATGACACAGGACACAATGGACAACTTACTGGGGGAACATGACACAGGACACCATGGACAACTTACTGGGGGAACATGACACAGGACACAGGATAACTTACTGGGGGAACAGGACACAGGACACAGGACACTATGGACAACTTACTGGGGGTACATGACACAGGACACAGGACACTATGGACAACTTACTGGGGGAACAGGACACAGGACACAATGGACAACTTACTGGGGGAACAGGACACAGGACACAGGACACTATGGACAACTTACTGGGGGAACAGGACACAGGACACAATGGACAACTTACTGGGGGAACAGGACACAGGACACAGGACACTATGGACAACTTACTGGGTGAGGTGAGGTGAGGTGAAATTTGGTTTAACGTCGCGTCCAAGATTATTGCACTTATATAGCGACGTGCATGCACGTGTATGTGTGTGTGTGGCTGCTTGTACTAGTCCGGACTGATGCCGATTTATAGTGCTAGCTCACTGAGATACCATGCCGCAGTTTAACATGAATACCCCACTCAGACACAGTATACTGACTCCGAGCCGACCAGTCCTTGTTTTAGCCCCTTAATGCCGAGCGCCAGACAGGGTAACAACAAGTACAATCTTTTAACGTCTTTTTGTATGACGCGGCCCGGGATCGAACCCTGGACCTTCCGCTCTCCGGGCGGACGCTCTACCACAGGACCACGGAGGCGGTCCAACTTACTGGGGGTACATGACACAGGACACAGGACACTATGGACAACTTACTGGGGGAACAGGACACAGGACACAGGACACTATAGACAACTTACTGGGGGAACAGGACACCATGGACAACTTACTGGGGGAACATGACACAGGACACTATAGACAACTTACTGGGGGAACAAGACACAGGACAACTTACTGGGGGAACATGACACAGGACACAGGACACTATGGACAACTTACTGGGGGAACAAGACACAGGACAACTTACTGGGGGAACATGACACAGGACACCATGGATAACTTACTGGGGGAACAGGACACAGGACACAATGGACAACTTACTGGGGGAACAAGATACAAGACACAGGACACCATGGACAACTTACTGGGGGTACATGACACAGGACACAGGACACCATGGACAACTTACTGGGGGAACATGACACGGGACACAGGACACTATGGACAACTTACTGGGGGTACCAGATACAGGACATAGGTGACACCGTGGACAACTTACTGGGGGAACAGGACACAGGACACAGGACACCGTGGACAACTTACTGGGGGTACATGACACAGGACACAGGACACCATGGACAACTTACTGGGGGAACATGACACAGGACACAGGACACCGTGGACAACTTACTGGGGGTACATGACACAGGACACAGGACACCATGGACAACTTACTGGGGGAACATGACACGGGACACAGGACACTATGGACAACATACTGGGGGTACAAGATACCTAACACAGGTGACACCATGGACAACTTACTTGCTGGTTCCTCCTGGCCACTCACAGCACGACTCAGCCACTCCTGGACAGACTCAGGACTATACTCCCCCTCCACCTTGTTGTAAACCTTTCCCTGGAAACAAGTGAACCACAGTTCAGTTATAACGACCAAGGTGGCATAACTTGGACAGATGGACCATTAACTTTGCAAACCAATCAACATGATTTTTTCAGTCCGTTGACCAGAGGTGGCTTAAGGTGTACTTACAGTCCTGTGGTAAACGAGGGACAGGGCTGGCAGAACGGAAGACCAGGCATACTCGGAGAAAATGGTGGCTCCTATACTGCTGCCTCGTCTGTAACATAAAACATGTTGCACTCACATGGCAAATTATTCACAGGGCCATTTCCTTATGGTGTACATCTCCAACACAAAAGCCCCCAACCCAGGACCTCATTCCACAAAGTGATCTTAGTGCTAAGTCCTCCCACATAATTTAACAGAGATTTACGATGAGATCACTTTGTGCAATGGGACCCTGGTGGGGGAGATCACAGAGATAAAAAAGACGGAATTCTGACAGGAATATCACATTCCTGTGAACACATCATGAACTAGTGTGAGAATGAGTAGTGAGTGAGTATTGTTTTATGCCGCTTTTAGCAATATTCCAGCAATATCACGGCAGGGGACACCAGAAATGGGCTTCAATCATTGTAACCATCAAATCGAACCTGGGTCTTCGGCGTGACGAGTGAACACTTTAACCACTAGGCTACCCGACCGCCCCTAGAAAAGGAGTAAGTGAACTAGGTTTAACACCGTTTTGAACAGATTTCCAGTGATATCCAGCGTGTTAGCTCAATGTGGAAGGAAATCCGAAGTAATGTAGGTGTGAGATGATCACTAAGGTGAAACCCACAAGAACAGGTAATGTTGTTACACTCTTGAAAAGTAATTGGGGCAAACCGAGATTCAAACCTGTGAACACATCATGAACTAATCTGTATCCAGGGCATCTACACAAACCACTCACGCGTGCATCCAGGCAAAGACAACTCCTGGGAAGAGCCCGGACAGGGCCAAGTCAGCAACAGTCTTCTTGATGAGAGTTGTCTCAGCTTCTTCATACTTGTCACAGAACAGGATGAGGAGTGGCTTGTCCTGGCTGTACATCAGTGGGAAGACATCCGCCGTCAGCTCGGGCTGGGACACACAACAATGTCAAGTATAGCAACATTAGGATAAAAAAAATAACAGTCTTTGTTCCCAGGCACCGCCCACATCATCATAAAGTTCGCCGCACATTCCATTTTTATTTCCATTTAAAAAAACCCAATAGAAATCCTTAAATATTCCAAGCCCAACAATAGTCAAATACTGTATTCCAGTATTAAACTGAAGGTATAGATTTATGTTTTGAGGCCCTTTCCCGGGTTGATTGTACAGAGATGGGTTTTTTTGTTACACAACCGTTTATTTATACTTTAAATTATTTATTTATTTATTAATTAAACCAATTATTTTATTTTTTTTAGCCTTAGCAGTAAATTTTGTTTTGTTTCACCCTCAACATGTCATCTGTGTGTCAATACAAAAATCATCACTTTAGAGACATCACATGTAGAACCACAAATTACTGAGTAAATTTAGTTTTTTTACGGCCACAGCATGCTTTTTAAAAAAGCAATCTGATAAATGAGCAGGCAATGTGAGAGCAATGAGCTTTTTTCTTTGCAGTTCAAGAACACACAAAGTAATCCAGGTCATAGCTGATAGATAGCACTCTCCATGTGGCTTGATAGTCATAACTAGAAGGAATTCTAAGCCATTTGTATGTTGAATACCATTAGACTATGTTTGACATGCCCTGGAGGAAACCTCATCATTGACAAGTCAGGTTATCATGTTCCTGGGCACAGTGTTGGTCTCACCAATGTCGGAAGCCTGCTGTTTGACACCAGTGTCTTGATCCTGTCAGCAGTCAGGTCTGTGGTGAGGGACTTGGTGTCGGAGTAGGGATCATCATGACGGAACACCAGCACACATGGAACTGGCTGGCCCAGCTTCTCTGCACTGTCAACACACAGAGGGCAAGCATGTGCTTGGAACTTGTAAGGAGTGGGTATAAGATTATACACTGCTGGTAATGGGGAGCATTGGAGCACAGAAACCAATTTTTATGTTTGCATTTCTTACTCAATTCTTACTACTGCCTATAGGTAAAGTATGGAAATGTACAGATTTAACCATACCAGTTCATCCCAAAATAGAGAGTATGAGTGAGTGAGTATGGTTTTATGCCACTTTTAGCAATATTCCAACAATATCACGGCAGGGTACACCAGAAATGGGCTTCACACATTGTAACCATCGAAGCGAACACTTTAACCATTAGGCTACCTGACAGCCCCTGGAGAAGGAGTAAGTGAACTAGGTTTAACACCGTTTTGAACAGATTTCCAGTGATATCCAGCGTGTTAGCTCAATGTGGGAGGAAATCCGAAGTAATGTAGGTGTGAGATGATCACTAAGGTGAAACCCACAAGAACAGGTAATGTTGTTACAATCTTGAAAAGTAATCGGGGCAAACCGAGATTCAAACCGACAATTATAAGTTTCTGCACAGTGAACTGCTGTCTGGGCCACCCATGTCCCGTATAGAGTCTATAGAAATAGTGTAACATGTCTCACATGTCCTTGGCTAGCTGCCCCTGCACATGGGCAAACACTGTTGTGTTCTGCAGGCTCCCAGCTACCTCCTTGAAGGCAGACACCTCTGGAATAAACACACACAACAAAAATTGCTAACAATTGGCAATCCTTCACATGTCAAGCTAACACACAGATGTCTAACATAGTGATTGATATACAAAATGTATAATGATGAACGATTAGATAACAAATCCTTGCTCCGTGGACCTAAATCAACAGACTTACTGAGTGTGTCAACTTACCTAAGTCCATTGTACGAATTTAAGAGTGAAGGTCAAGGGGTCCTTGTCATAACATTTATTGTTCAATTAAAGGACTCCTTAAATCAATATACCAAGATCCTGGATGCTGCTGCCCTATTATGTGGGTGATCTTTCACAGATTATTTTCTCAAGTCTATTCAGCAATTATTATTACAATTTTCAACTTCCCTCAGTACTTGGTTACCTATACTTTTAGATGTGCTTACTAGGTAATTGTCAAATAACATTAGATATTGCTTACTAGGTCATTGTCAATTAACATTGATTCCCTGATAGTCCACACAAAATCATATTCATGGTATCCGGTCAGAGTGAAATGTTCCAGTGGAAGTTATGGTTATGTACACAGATATTAAGATAATCAATCATTATTCAAGATGGTGATCATAAAACCATGCACATGACTGTGCCAGGGTTATCTAACAATGAATATCTAACAAGTCTTCACGATCATGGACATGAATGCTGAAGAACGAAGAATGTCATGTTTTTGCCCATGTCTTTGTCTGTCTCACAGTCCCTTGAACATATTATTTTCTCTTCCGCCTAGCCCTAACTGTAATGCTATAGCTCTAAATTAATCAAGTCTAGATATTTTCTACAGGTTCAGGTTCTGAATCTCACATCTCACTGGGGCTCCTTTTCAATATAAATGGAGTTGTTTGTTTCTATCAAAATTATATATTTTCAGAGACTATGAGTTATTGTACCATGTCTCTACAAGCACCACAGTTAACTCACCTGGTCCTGTCTGTACAAAGAGGCCAAGTACTGACATGTTTGTGTAGGCAATGATGTTCTCAGGCAGCGTCCCCGCAACAAACTTCTGCACCTCCGTCTGCGTTGTCAGCATCATCGGCGACTCCTGCTGCATCCTGCAATGGAAGAGACACACTCACTGTACACATGTAGCATCCTCATTATACCTGAAGTCACTCACCTGTTCTCCAACATCTGCCAATGATGCACAGGGTTTCATTGCTTTCCCTCTTAGAAGGGGCGTTCGGGTAGCCTAGTGGTTAAAGCGTTCGCTCGCCACGCTGAAGACCCGAGTTCGATTCCCGACATGGGTACAAAGTGTGAAGCCCATTTCTGTTGTCCCCCGCCGTGATATTGCCGGAATATTGCTAAAAGCGGCGTAAACCCATACTCACTCACTCACCCTTTTAGAAAAAAACAGAATACACCAGGGACTGGGTATCATGGTATCTGCAGAGACGCCAACCTTAATTGAAGCTTTGGAGTAATCAGGGATATAAAAGCGTAATTTCATGTGAAAAATAGCAATGTTAAGAGTACCATGCCATGATGCTGGTTTTCGCTTCTTCATTTTCATTACGCCTATACGAACGTGAAGCATGGGTACAGTAACACATGCATTGACGCTAGTAGTATAGACACACACCCAAGCCCTACTGTTTTAAAAAGAGGGCGATAAAGCTCGAAATAAGCATAAAAGAAAACTTCCGCTTGCGTTTGTATGGTTAAATAATCAACATTGAGGAAAGTATTCCAAAATGATTTTTATACTTACTTGACGCTACACTTATAGCACTGTGTAGCGTCAGGTAAGGTAAAACATAAAAGTTCCATAACGGCATGCCAACCTCATCAGCGACATACATCGGGGGCCACATTGCAAACAAACATGTTGTATTTTGAATAATTTTTGTAATTATAGATCATAAATCACTTACGAAAGCATTCAATTCAAGCTGTTATGTGGGGGCAAGCTCCCCAAACCTTCTGTTATCTTAGAAGGCATATGGCATAGAAAACACTACATTCATGCCGAAACACGTGGTCAAAACTCCACACATTCATAAAATTTAAGTGACAATATTACCCGAATTGCAGAAAGACAATGTGGTGTTTCGAGTTCCGAAGAAATATCAGTGTACATGCAATTAGCTCCCTGTAGATGCTTCACATGATCGGTGCATTAACAATCTGCTCCCTGTGATATTTTTACATGTAAATAATTTGTGAAAGAGATGTCAAAAATCGTAGGCTCAAAAGCGTAATTATTACTCCAAAAGCATAATGATTGGCATCTCTGTATCTGTCACTGCTACTAGTGACAGCAATCAGAGTGGATACATATTGGTTCCAAAGCTTGTTCTGTTTGAGACATGCACTGTTTGTGCTACAGTTACCCAAACTGCAGTACCATATTCGACATAATAAGCGACCAGGGTGCTCTCAAAATTAGAAATAGGGGGCTCTTATTAGAATATTATTTTGGTGAAAAACAACAGAGTTGAAAGATCATAAATTTTGTGGTTTATGCTGACAACCTGAAATGTTAATATACGGCAGATATATTTTTCCAGAATTTAATTTTCCATAATTAAGGATGCATATAACACACGTCTTATACACAAATAAATAAGTCTTGTGTACATTGATCAATCGGAAGGTTAATTGGGATTGTTCACTAGCCAATATATTAGCAAATATCGCCGTGGGCCCCTATTAGAACGGGGTGCTTATTACGACTAATACGGTATTTCCTGACACCCTTAATCAGTAATCAAGTCTTGACCTCAAAACCAGTGGCTGATAGCCTGTGTAATGATCTACCTGACAGGGGTAAGATATTCTGAGCCAACACACTCACAGCTTGACCACAGACACGACTGCATCTGTGTCTAGAGCTCCCTTGTAGTCGGTTGGGTCTTGTCCTTTCTTGAAGAAGCGCACCGTCGGGTAGCTAGACACATTTTGTTGACCACACACATCCATCCAGTCGTAGCAGTTGACTCTCCCCAGCGGACTGCGACTGGCATGCTTGTCTTCCAGGCTGAAGGAAGCCTCACCATACGCACGAAGGAAGGCCATGCTCCTCGAGTCAACTAAAAAAAATACAGCCATTTCCCTCAACAGTTGCTTCTCTTGTACAATGTGTAAAGTACACAAGAAATGAGAATTTATATTCAATTTTTCAATGATTTTATTCTCATATCTGTGGACATAGCATAATTCATTACATTTAACTAGTGATATTTATATAGAAACTGCAGTGATGAGCAGAAAGCTAAAAATATAATAAATTGGGAATCAGAGAATTCCTAATTCATATACTTAGGCTAAAAAAATAATTCTTGGTTCTCAGGCACCGCCGCATGTTTTTTGAAGACCGTATAGATCAAACACTACTTCTACATCAGCATTGTTACTCCATGAATTGAACCATAACCATGTCCCACTTCAACAATTACATCTGCTGACACCATCACATGACTTACAGGGCAGATAGAAGAGCACAGCCAACAGGTCCCTCTCCTGGACAGTTGCTGGGAAAGTCTTATCTGTGAGAGCAGGAATGAGGCTGAGCTTCATGGGGTCGCGGCTGAGCTGGAACACAGCCTCCGCCACCTGGTCATCCTGTGTCTCCACTGCAACAACAACACAGTCGCTGCATCACACAAACAATTCACATCTTCAGTAAACTCAACGAATTTTCAGCAGAGATTTGTTGTATAATTGCCCTTGGTATGATCATATTTGAAAAGTCATGACATTTCTTAATGCCTGTGTATGTACATGTATATAGGAAATACAAAAAAATAGTAAGTAAATACAACTGAAAGAAAAAAATAAAAAAATATTTGAAAATTCTTGCAACGGTTTTATAAGCATGTTCAGGCTTGAGCAAACCCTTTCTGTTTTTGACAACAAACATCTGCCACAACATTGCATATCATGAGAGTGATAATAGTAGGTATTATAAACATGATATTACTTCATTGTTATGGTTATGAGGCCAAACATAAATACGAACTCCACTGAGAAAAGTCCATGCCATGATACAAATTCAATTTGGTTACAGTTCAACACACCTACATAGTTTCATCTCTGTGGGCCTTATGCTTATTGAGAAGTTTCTTGAGAAGTACTAGCCCACTTGCCCAGACCAGTTTTGTTAATGTTAATGGTGTCCTAAGGGCTAGTAGAATTTCAGACATTTTGGTAGGTCTTGCTATATGTCATCATTATTTGAGCTAGAAGACGTTCTTGGTTAATTTCCATACCTGTTAAGGACTTTCAAAGTGTTATATTGTATGAATAACATTCCTAAAGGCAGCCATTGTGAGTGTCTTATCCCCAAAAAGAGTGCAAGTTTTAGCCCCAATGCCATTGACTGAAAAATAATTTGGTCACATGTTACTTTAGGACTTCCAGCCTTTGTGTTATGCTTGATAGCTTCCTTCAAAACCACAAGACTGCATGGCTCCACAGAGTGGGCACGATCATTTCCAACAGACAGAAGTGAGTGAGGTTCTATAAAGGTGTGACCCTGACCTTCCTCCACAGACGGGAAGTTGTATCCAGTTTTCTCCATGTCCTTTTCGTTCATATCACTTGAGCCAGGTGTCTCCTCCTGGCTGCCCCCCTCCACGTCCATGGGCTCCTGGTCAAACAGGTTGCTCTGGATGAAGCTTGCGATGTTGTCGAGTGACCACTCGGTTGTCATGAAGCGTGGAGCCTCCTGAAGGGCACAAACATCAATAATCTACAAGCTCTGGTTTGGAGAATACGAGTGCATCATAGAATTTTGCTTGCTCATGGGTGTTATTTGCTTGTGCTTACCCAGTGCATTACATCCCCATTCTGTTATGATAAACACCCTGGACCCATTTGAAGTCATCATTCCCTTCTCCCCTTTCTCTAAGCACAGAAGGGGCGGTCGGGTAGCCTGGTGGTTAAAGCGTTCGCTGGTCACGCCGAAGACCCGGGTTCGATTCCCGACATGGGTACATTGTGTGAAGCCCATTTCTGGTGTCCCCGCCGTGATATTGCTGGAATATTGCAAAAGCGGCGTAAAACCAAACTCACTCACTCACTCTAAGCACAGACTTTTGCTTGCTCATGAGTGTTATTTGCTTGGATGGCTATCATTCCATTCAAGTCTGGCTCAAAATGGAGCTATGGCAGCAAAAGGGTCCAGGGTGTATATTATAATAGAAGGGAGATGTAATATCCTAGACAATCAGGACTGTGAATCCTAATTCCTCACGGGGTTGATACTAGCTAGTGGATTCACAGGAACACCAACAGAAGCAAAGATGGATATAAGATATATCATCTTTAATAATCTGATGTGACCTGTAATGGGATGTCCTCAGATCTTTGCGGTAGCGAGAACTAAGACCTGATTTTACTGAGATTGTTCCACGAGGGACAGTATAATAATTAATGTTCAACAGGTGGCAAAATTTACAGTCTGAGCAATTAAGGACAGATTTCTCATCATTCAGATGAATCTTAAATTATGGTAAGGTTTTGTAATCCACGGAGAATACGAGGGAGTGAGATTTAACACTGCATTGATCTGTATTTAAAGTCATATCACATAGGTCAGTTTTAATTTGAGAGGAGTTAAAATTTTGATCATAGTAAAACCAATGAGCATGGGTATTCAATGACAGACATAGGAATGAATACCAGGTCAATTGTGCAATTCAAACCACAAAGAGAGTATGTAACCGCAAAGTGCAGTTTGGCCTGATGTGACTGGGGTACACTTTTACACTAAGCCTGCCAGGCCACTACTGGGAGGTGGCCTACGAGATTGCTCTTATATCTGGGTATTATCTAGGGATGTCAGCGTATATCACAATAGATTTTGTAATGGCGGTGCTGTATTGATACAAATTTATCAATAGTATAATAGCATAAATTGATTAAAAGGTCTAAATAGGTACTTTTAAGGGAAATTCTTCATGCATTTTGGGGAGCCAAGGTTTACCCTGCGTTGTATCCAGGGTAGCGGTACATTGAGGAGCCTTATGTCGAGGAATCGCTGTATCTATACACATCAAAAATAATAATTTTATCATGTCTATTGTGATTCTTTGAGTCGATATATCAGTACTAATATTTCCAATCAATGATGCCGCTAGTATTATCTGTATACAATCCTAATCTAATTTGTCATGTACAGGTCCAAGATGAGCTTGAGACCTATTCAGCCAACTCGTCACTAAATGGGTGAGGAAAGACTGAAAGGCAGCCATCTTGTTGAACACATCACATCAGCAGACGCAACTTACCTCTTCTTTCAGAAAGACACTTATGGCTGGTGTCTTGCCATTAAAACCATGCGCATCCTCAAAGACAATCTTTTCCCTGAAATCAATCAGTTAGGAGGTTACCATGGTTACCCTGGGAGCTGGGAGGTGAGAGGTAGATACTGAAGATGGACAAGAAGTACAGCAGATGTAACAATGCAGAGATTTGCTTTGGCCTAGCTTGTCCAGGGCTCTCTCAGTTATAAACTTTGGGTGTCCCAGTCATGCAGGTCATGTCTCATGTTTCACTTGGTTTCCAAGAACATTATTGTCATCATTGCACATGCTCAGAGTGAGTGAGTGAGTGAGTGAGTGAGTGAGTGAGTGAGTGAGTGGGTGGGTGGGTGGGTGAGTGAGTGAGTGAGTGAGTGAGTGAGTGAGTGAGTGAACATTATTCTAGTTATATCGCACCGTGTCAGCTTAATGTGGGAGGAAAGCCCGAGTGAACATTATTCTAGTTATATCGCGCCGTGTCAGCTTAATGTGGGAGGAAAGCCCGAAGTGAAGTGAAACTTATTTCAATTTCTACAGGAGTATAGGATGCAATATTTGCCATCTGGTAAAACTTGCAATGAAAACATTCTTAATATACTGTTAACTACTTGTACTGTAAATGGTCAATACAACAAACATGTAAAGACAGTAAAAATGTTTCTTGATTTTCATGTTAATTTTGACAACCAACCCCACAACTTTTTGTTTGTAAACCAAGGCCCTGTTCGATAAAGCGATTGTAGCGTTACGACAGTCGTAAGTCTATGCTAAAAGATTAAAGCAGTTACAACCCCAGGGCCAATTGCTCAACCGATCTTAGCACTAAAACTATCGTAAGCCTATTCTCAAGTATGGGAGTTATGATCATCTTAGCGCTAAGATCACCCTGGTAAGTGGGCCCTGGTAATTAAAATCTGAAGGCATCATAGCATGAATCATGCAAAGACATTTGTACTTACGTATCAACAACGACTATGCCCGCTACTCCATAGATCTCAAACTTGAGGGTCTCCGCTGCTTCAAACACCTGCTCCTTGGTGTCTCTGTCGTAGTAGAGGAACACACAGTGGAATTTCTCGTTGCGGCAGCTCGGGATGGTGCCGTGCTCTGGGAGCTCAAACTAGGGGACGCGGAGGAAAAGGTGGAACGGTCACAAAACTACAGAAACTCCTTCATCTTTTGTTTTTACGTTGATCTTTGTCATGATCATCTACACATGCACATCATTACTGGCATCAAGTTGTTTTAATGTATTCAGTTTATACTGGCACTATTACCAACCTGTTTACTCCTCACTGGCCATACCCGTAGTTCACTAGGAATCTGTCAGTAGTTTCAGCTGTTTGTCAGTGGTCATTATGACAGCGTGCGATCAGGTGAAGTCAATCTCAGACATGTTACAATGAACAAATGACCGTCCCCTCTTTGAGGTAGTAAGAGTTAAAGTGAGTAAGTAAGTATGGTTTTACGCCGTTTTTAGTTTTTATCCCAGCAATATCATGGCGGGGGACACCAGAAATAGACTTCAACTATTGTACCCATGTCGGGAATCGAACCCGGGTCTTCAGCGTGACGAGCGAACACTTTAACCACTAGGCTACCCAGCCGCCCCAGTAAGAATTAAAGACACGTCCAGATCTTATTGTATGTATCCTTGAATCACTTTCTTGGTTTAACTATAGCCTTCACTGACCTTGACTGACCAATAAAGGTCATCAGACTTTGGTTTGGAAGTCTGAGCGTCTGCTCGATATTATTACGCCCAATGCAACAGGTTTATTTCCGTCATGCTCAATTGGTTGAACAACTATTGATACCCTTGTTTCAAATTAGAAGTAATATTACTTCATCATTAAGAACTTAATGTATACATTCTCAAAATTTGTATTTTATTCACCTGGATTCGTTGTCATGTTTTTATTAAATAATCCTTAGGAACTATGGAGAAACCCTAGGAGTAAACAGGTCTGCTATTTAAAAGATATCAGGATTCAAGAGGTGCAGCTATTTTGAAATGTATTATCATGATGTATCTAGATACTGTATTCGACATAATAAGCACCCTGTTCCAATAAGCACCCATGGCGATATTTGCTCATATATTGGCTAGTGAACAGTCCAAGTTAGCACCCTTTCCAATTGATCAATGTTCACAAGACTTATATATTCGTGTATAATACGTACTCATGTGTTATATGCACGCTTAATTATGGGCAATTAAATTCTCGAAAATATATCTATCGTGTATAATACGCACAGATCCTTCTTTTATATAATTTCAGGCTGTCAGCATAAACCATAAAATTTACAATCTTTCAACTCTTGGTTTTCTCTCACCAAAATTATATGCTTATAAGAGCCCCCTATTTCTATTTCACCGGGGTGCTTATTACATCAAATACGGCTACAGTGACTCCTTATACATTAAACAACATTGATTCTACAACTAATTTATTTCCCCATTCCACTTTGAAAAGGTATACTAAAAACTGCTTTATTATTTGGTAATTACCTCTGTGAAATGTCCATCACACAGTGACAAGAGGAAGTGTGATATCACATCAAAGAACCTGCTGTACACACAGACGTGTTTGTTTGTTGTATAATGCTGCAGTCAGCTATATTCCAGAAATACCACTGCTACTGCAGTCTACCAATAATCTATGCTGGACCAGGCAAACCAGTTATTGATGCTATGAGCAATGTCCCAATCCATCAATGGTCGGGTGGTCACATCCTGTGGCTTGGTGAATAGAGTGAGTGAGTGAGTTGGGTTTAACGCCGCTTTTAACAGTATTCCAGTTATATCGCGGTGTGTCAGCTTAATGTGGGAGGAAAGCCCAAAGTGATGCAGGTCTGGGATTCAAACCCACAATCATAGGTTTCTGGCGTACCCAAGGGACACAACTCTGCACAGTGAATCGTGGCGCCTTAGATGACGGGGCCACCTATGCCCATGAAGATCTTAGGAAACCCACATAAAACTGCATATCAGGTGGACTCTGAGCAAACTTTGACTGTCCAATCAAAACGAAGGATGCTTCGGTTCTTGAACCAATCAGATGTCAGCTTTCTAAAATGATGTGGCTTCATTTCTTTACCACTATGATTCAGAAATTTCGAATTCAGAACAAATATATACCCTACATAGCAACCATTTTGGGTGTATTTGCCATGGTGCTCACAAATGACAGGATGCATAACATATTCACAATATAATAATGCAGCATTATTTTGTCCCATTTCTTCATTTGTTTCATTTTTGAGATACAGAAATCAGATATGCTTGTCTGATTGGTCCGTTCACTCCTACCAAGAATTTAGAAAAATCATTGGTTGATTGGTTGATTGAAAGTTCACCTTATGTGACCTCCCATTAAGGGACGTGTCCTCTGATCTACAAGCAGAGAGGTATTGTATTGGGGTAAAAGATCAGATTTTACTAATTCCATTTGACATAATACACTACAGCATAGTCTACATACTATTCTGGGCAGGCTAAGGGCCTTGAGGAAGACAGCAAGAGAGGGAAGGTCCATCTTGCCTCGGTACCGGACACTGGGACACCCTTCGCTGTCCTCATCAGCATCACGACAGTACAGCACCCACACCGCTGCATCATCGGAGATGGTCACAGTGTCAGCCTCCCTGTCATAAAGAGAATACTTCAAGGTTTCAACAGCAGCTACACTAGATGGTAGATGCAATGTCTTATTATCTCTGATCTGTGTGGTGTGGACTCACACGTGACATCCTGGATGGTCTAACTGATCAGGATGAGTGAGTGAGTTGTGTTTAACGCCGCTTTTAACAGTATTCCAGTTATATTGCGGTGTGTCAGCTTAATGTGGGAGGGAAGCCCGAAGAGATGCAGGTTTCAGTCGTTTACCACTTCGGTGAAACCCACAAGCACGGGTATGGTGCTGACAAACCTAGAAACATAATTGGGGCGAACCAGGATTCGAACCCACAATCATAGGTTTCTGGCATGCCCAAGGGATGCAACTCTGCACAGCCAATTGCGGCACCTTAGACGACGGGGCCACCCGTGCCCCCCAACTGATCAAGAAATAGCTATGGCAGTAACTTTCAATACTTCAGCTAAGGCAGGTCATGTGTTCAACATAATATCTTACAAATACTGACACTGCCACAATTAGTGCACCAGTAACTGCTCCATTGATATAAGACATGGCAAGCAGACAAGCAGCATGATGTTTGAGGACTAGAATCAAACTCGCTACAAATGCTAACTGTTTAAAAACTAGTCCCCATTTAAGATGTTCACTGTTGCTTACTTGAGCCCTTCTGCAGTCTTTGTTTCTGTCGTGAGCCCGAACTTGTAGCGATCCTGGTAAGCATAAGCCACTTCCATGAACACCCGGTGCTCTGTAATATGCACACACACACACACCATTAGGTAACATAAACATGACAGACATGGAATTATCAATTCACAAAGCATGACTACAGAAAACCAACAGTAAGCAAGTTGGTTTAACACGGACTTGCTGTACTTGCAAATCAATTGTTCCTAGGCTGGTTTCTTAGAAGAGTCTGAGGGATTTTTTCTCAATTTGATTTGGTTTTCATTTAGTATGTTTATATAAAAAAGCCACCTAACATATTATGTTAGTGTCATGAAGAAAGTCCTATTATTGCACTAGACATCATCCTAAAGGTTCAAGCTACCACTTTCAGTTGGTTTGAATAAATAACAACACATTGATATCCCCTGACCTTTTAAATATATGCAAACAATAAAAAAAGATATGTATTATATATAAAATCATATTAAAAAAGGTGCACTTTAATTCTAAACCTTGTGAGTACAATAGACATTGCATTTGATGACTAAATGATTCCCTATTGTTTAAATGCTTTCAATCTGTTCCAAGCATTTTAGATAACCATGTTACATATATTTTCAAAACTCTAAATTCCATGATGAAATACCAAGAAAATTTAACATGTCCTAAACTGATGTATGATGTTTTTAATAAACACTGGATTGTGAGCATAATCCCACTCTGACAAGGTACAAAGTCACACAATCAGTCTGTACATTGGTTTTGTTTGTTGTTCAACGCCACTTCCAGCAATATTTCAGCTGTATGACGGCGGTCTGTAAATAACAGACAATCCAGTGATTGATATCATGAGCATCAATCTATGCAATTGGGATACGATGACACACATCAACCAAGTCACCTAGCCTGACCGCCCGATTCCATTCCGTCGCCTTTCAAAACAAACATAGGATGCTTGGGAACTATATTAACCCAGATATGTATGATATCTGATATGCTTACAAAGTTTCATCAACATATCAGATTCCAAGTACATGTATATAAGAATGTGATATGCAATGCAATATATACAACATTTTTTTAACCAGTTTGAAACTGGTGCTGCAAAGCTCAAGAAAGCTGCTTTCTTATTGGCTAATGTCGTCTTCCTGTTAGTCATTTCATTGGTCAGCCCAGTTGTGAAAGGTCGTTCTGACGAGAACTTGTATCTGATTTTAAAGAGATTGAGGTAATCAAAGCATGTGATTAATCCTGTTTTGTTTATTTAAAGCATTAATTGTTGATTGTTAAGCAAGTTTATCTCTGCAGCCATTGTAATATGCAGCTACCAGCCGACTGGTCTCGCATCAAAACAGGGGCTGTGTACTCGTAGGCAGATGACCACGGAATACGCTGATCACTGTGTCAGATTAACAAGACTGATTAATGAGTGTCAGATTATCAAGACTTGACTGTATATAAGTATGTGATATGCAATGCAATGCAAAATATTCAACATGACATGCAACCAAGTCACCAAGCCTGACTTGACCTCCACTTAGTCACCTATGGCCAGCATAATCGATGGGGACCTATTGTAACCTTGAATCCCGCCAGGAACACGTTGACATTAAACATTTTTCTTACTTTGAGTGAGCCTGGCCAAACTGTGGTTGATTTGTAATTAATCCTAAGTTTCTGTGAAGGTTCTAACACCAAGTCATCACTTGCTTGATAATGGTGTCAGAACCTCCACAGAAACGACACTCCTAATTGTAATAAAGAAGTTGTTCATCCATATATCTTATCCTTACTTATTACTCCAACTTCTAAATGCCTCTCAAAGACACGATGTAATTGATCATGGTGGCTTATTAGAAGTCAAGTTTAAGCCTGGCAAACTGTGGTTGATAGCTTGATTTTTTTACTCTCCTACATCAGCGTCAACATCAATGGAGATTTGTTTAACGACCTCTTTTGGCTAGAGTTCCCTGGTGCAGTCACCCTACACCTTCTTGAGTGAAAGGACTTCAGTGTTCAGATCACTGATGACAGTGAGGAGATTTTGATCTGCTCCACACACGCACTAAATGTCCCTATGTCCCAATGATGAAACCTAAAACCAGACCTCTATCTAGATGGTCTATCACCTGTATCTATCTGTCTGTGCTTAACACACTGCTCTACCATCCAGGATGTCACCTGAATCCACGCCACGTACATAAAGTGGCCTTATCTGGTTATCTCAACAGCCACTACTGAGGTGTGAATGTGCCTGAAGCTTTAATGTCAATTGAATGACCTGAAGCTGGGTCTCAATGACCGTTTGGATATGAGCACAAGGCTGACATGAAGTTTCTGGCCATCAATATGATCAGTTGTACATTACCGTATTCGACGTAATAAGCCCCCCGCTCTAATAAGAGCCCACAGCATTATTTGGTAATATATTGGCTAGTGAACATTCCCAATTAGCAACCCCTCCAATTGATCAATGTACACAAGACTTATTTATTCGTGTAAAATACGCACTCGTGTGTAATAGGCACCCTCAATAATGGGCAATTAAATTCTGGAAAAATAATATACATATAATACGCACAGACTTGTCTTTTGTATCATTTTAGGCTGTCAGCATAAACCACGAAATTTACCATCTTTCCACTAAAATTTTATTCTAATAAGAACCCCATATTTCAAATTTTGAGAACGCCCTGGGCGCTTATTACGTCGAATATGGTATTTGCTGTATTAAGCACCCTGTTCCCCCCATTTGTGCTTAGACCGAACCCAGTTGTTAAATGGCTACGAGACAGTCACTAGTTGCTCTTCGGCTTGTCCCGGAATAACATGAGTTGGTCATGATTGCCATCCCCCTCCACCCCCTTGTCAATATTACAATATTTATAGAAAACACAGTGTACAAGGGGTATACAACTGCCTTCTAACTATTTAGTGAAAATTTTACTTTCATCTACGTTTACCACAGCCCTGGCAAAAACTATTTTGATACACGTATATAAACTATCTCATCATGTATACACTGCAGTTGACAGACGCTTTATCCTTACTCAAACATATAAAAGTCAGAACGCATGCCTGCATAGTGAGAAAGAAATGTGAACATTAGCTATACTTGTAGTGTACCGGAAACCATTGAGTTTTATTGTTAATGTCATTAAACAGTATGTCACGTGACTAACCACGGGTCCGGTTAGACACGTAGGTACCCGGGTCCTACTCAGGACCCACCCGACCTGAGTACCCGAGTTACCCGTCCCAGCCCTATAGCCTATGAATCGAATACATGTACATAAGATATGGTTGAATGGATCTCAGCTTTGATCTCACACTCTATTCAGAACATCTTATGAACAACACTTAATAGAATGTATCTTCTAATTTTAATGTCCAAAAACTGAACTTCCAAACACCTGCACAGCCCTTAAAGAGAATCACTAGCTGGAATGTGTTAGGCCATGTTTGTGAGGATGTGTGACTAAGACAGAACTAGAAGTACATTTCTTCATCTTATTCCTTGATTAAGATTATTAATTAATGCAAATGATAGTGATGCGTTGGTCAGCCCTGTGTCGTCAGTTCACATTCTGGTGTCTGGTGTTCTTTTGGTTACATTTAATTGCTTACATCGCTAGTAGTATTAACACTTTTTTTATATCGTGTTTTGTCTGCTGAGGTTCAAGTCCGCTAAGTTTGTCTGCTAGGATTCTACAAAATCACATTTCCCATTTTGCAGTTCCTGTGATGCTCTTGAGGTAACCATGGTAACTGCCCTGCTGATTGTCTAAAGTCTCTTGCACTGTAACATTGTTTTGTATCACATTCCATCCTGTTTTGTTTATTGCTATTGTTTTTGGGTTGCTTTTTGTTTTGTTTTCAAGCCTTTATAGCAGGTCTCAAAGTTGGTGCTTTTCTGAAGGGCCACAATGTTTTATAGGGAATCAATATGAAAGATATGGAGCTTGTGGAAAATTGAAAGAGCCAAATTTCAGATTATGTTGACAATACTGTCAAAGGATATCTAATGTTTAACAAGCTTAAAACCCACAAAAATCATAACATAAGCCAATGTCAGATTTCTTAGAATGAAATTGAAATTCAATCGATCAGACCTCAATGCTTCAATTAAACTACAAACTGGAACTGAATAAAACTGACCGAAAATGTAAACATATCATTTTTTCATCTAGTTCAAGCAGATGACAAGCTACAACTTTGGTGACCAGTGAAGTAAGGTTTCCTCTGGAGTAGAAATAAAAAAATAGAATTTCTCCAGATGTAGTGAAGCCCATTTCCCCCGCCGTGATATTGCTGGAATATTGTTAAAAGCGGCGTAACACCATACTCACTCACTCACTCACTCCAGATGTATAAGGTGAATCAAACACATGGTTCCAACATGATGGCACCAGCTACATCCTATTATGACTATCAACCCATATGGTGCTGCCTCACACCAAGCTTCCTGATGCGAGAGATAACGCTTCTGGGGCCTCCGTATGTTACAGTGGGTGTATGCCGGGTGTGGGTGAAGCAGAAGTCCATTCTGATTTGCAACAAGTGTAACCCAAAAATCAGGCCATCATAAATTACCTCAAACTTTTCATACCTCCTGTCCTAAATTAATCAAATCTGGATTGTTGAAAAAAACAAAAACTTATTATATTTATTCTTTGGGATTATGCATTAATCATGTACTGGCTGGTTTGAAAACGTCTTGACGTTAATTCCAGAAATATGCTTCCTTACATCTTTTGTTTGTTGTTGATTTACTGCGACATGATGTGTCACTCGCAGTTTCCGCATTACTTTCCTGCTCACAAAACTTTTCAGATTTTCAATATTTGTTTCACTCAATGAAAGACAGCCATGTGACACTGACAACCTACCAATAGTTGAATGTTGGTCCCGTGTCAGTGTACGAGAGTGGTCAACTGTACCTGAACTTTTAAGACCTCAGAACTAATCCAATGTTGTATACTGCTCACTTTTGTGTACTTAAACAACAATCAACAACATTTTTTAACCCAAATTTCTGTTACGCTCTACTACTAGGGAGCTGTTTTCTTGAATCAACAAACTACACTTTACCTACAAATATTTAAACCATACACGTATAATCCCTAATCCTCATGATCATCATAGTGAACTGTGTATCAGGACACACATTATTCCAATATGGTGTCTACCCCAGGCTATTAACAACAAAACAATCACCAATTAGCTTTGTATTGATTTTATCACTTCAAATATCAGACAAAGGATAGTTCCGTTTGACTCTTGTAGCACAACTGTTGAATATCTGCACTTAATTAGATTAAAACCAATCCAGATGATAAAACTAGCATTACAAAATAATCATTAGAAATAAAGGGATTTTTATAGAAGGGAAAAAAGTATTGTGAAATAAAAAAATTCATAGCTGTCTCAATTCCGGTTGACTACTGAAACCGAACAATCACAAGTAGCATTATATTTCCTTCATCATGGTCACCAGTCCAATAACAAGAGAAAAAATGTTTCTTTCGTAACAACAGAGAATTCCAAGTGGGCGTCATGTTTCATCATTGCTCTATGCTGGAGCCAACTAATGGTGTTAGGCAGCAAGCTGTTCCAGCGTGGCGTCCAGGTGGTTCACTGCTGTCTTTTATTGATTTCTCTCATTTGGAACACTGGCTCCACACTACCTGAAATAGTCTGGTTTCCGGCTACGGATGTCTCTCTCACAGTGATTGGTGGTTCTCTTAATTGACACAAATATATCATACTATAATTGCTGTAACACGACAATCCATACTTTAGCACTTGCTCCTTCTGATGAAATGATCAATCTACAGATAATGTTCATACTGTTCAATTTTCCCCAAATCATAAATAGTTCTAATTATAAATTCATAATGATTAAGCAAGGTGACTTTGTTGACAGAGATCCCAGTCTACAAATAATATACAGAGCTGCTTGACAGAGAAACCAATGTTTTAAATAATTTATTTTAACATGTGACTATTTGGACACACTTACAAGCATATCTAGGGAGCAACAAGAAAAATAATAAACTATTCTTATATCATGTAAATCAAGAAATTATTTTTATGAAAAATGTCCTTCATATGTGAAACATAATTCCCATTTCAAGAATAAGATGGCTATCAAACATATTTGCAAGAGAAGAGCTCCTAATAACAGGGCTTGATTAAAGGAACTTCATTTAACTTGTACCAGGTGCTTGCTGACATGAAAACCCAGTTGCACCATTAAAAATTTGGTTGTACCAGGGTTGTACCCTGATCTCATAACCCTATCAAAGATGAAATGTAGATGCATAAACAAGGCACGCTCAGATCTCTGATGACTCTGTCATGATTTTTAAGATAGTCTGTACTTTCTGTTACAGTTCTTATGTGGCAATGAAATCAGTGGTGAGGTGATGTGAGGTGAAATTGGGTTTAACGTTGCGTCCAAAATTATTGCATTTATATAGCGACATGCATGCACGTGTGTGTGTGGCTGCTTGTACTAGTCTGGACTAATGCCGATTTATAGTGCTAGCTCACTGAGATACCATGCCGCAGTTTAACATGAATACCCCACTCAGACACAGTATACTGACTCCGAGCCGACCAGTCCTTGTTTTATCCCCTTTATGCCGAGCGCCAGACAGGGTAACATTAAGTACCATCTTTGAGTATTACGCGGCTGGGGATCAAACCCCGTACCTTCCGCTCTCCAGGCGGACGCTCTACCACTAGACCAAGGAGGTGGTCCTCATCGATGGTGAGGTGAGGTGAGGTGAAATGGGGTTTAACCTCATGTCCAAGATTATTGCACTTATATGGTGAGGATATATCACCATATGAGAAAGCGCTTATGATTGGTATCAGTGGCCTAGTGGGAGGAGGATATAACACCATATCAGAAAGGCCTTACCATTGGAACCAAAGGCCCCCTGAAAGGAGAATATTACACCATATCAGAAAGCTCATACCACTGGTACCAAAGGCCTTCTGAAAGGAGGATATAACACCATATCAGAAAGCTCATACCATTGGTACCAAAGGCCTTCTGAAAGGAGGATATAACACCAGATCAGAAAGTTCTTACCATTGGTACCAAAGGCCTTCTGAAAGGAGGATATAACACCATATCAGAAAGGTCTTACCATTGGTACCAAAGGCCTTCTGAAAGGAGGATATAACACCATATCAGAAAGGTTTTACCATTGGTACCAAAGGCCTTCTGAAAGGAGGATATAACACCAGATCAGAAAAGTTTTACCATTGGTACCAAAGGCCTTCTGAAGGGAGGATATAACACCATATCAGAAAGGTCTTACCATTGGTACCAAAGGCCTTCTGAAAGGAGGATATAACAACATATCAGAAAAGTTTTACCATTGGTACCGAAGGCCTTCTGAAGGGAGGATATAACACCATATCAGAAAGGTCTTACCAATGGTACAAATAACCTTGTGGAATGCTAAAATAATGAACTATTTAACTATGTCAAGTACACAACATTTTCTGTCACTCCCCATGAATACCATTTGGCCTTCTTGAAAAACATGATGATCAAACTGTATATTGGAACCATTGGTACCAATGGCCTGGATGAAGAATATGATGACTAATCTAAATACTCGTACCGTCAGTACCAGTGACCTTGAATCAGGATGATTTGTTTGTTTGTTTGTTTTTTGTTTCATGCCACACTCAGAATATTCTAGCCATATGACAGTAAATAATCGAGGCTGGGTCAGACAATCCAGTGATTGACATCATGATCCATGCAATTGGGATACGATGGCATGCATCAACCAGGTCAGCTAGCCTGACCACCCGATTCCGTGAGTTGCCTCTAATGACAAACATAGTCGCCTTTTACAGCAAGCATGGGTTACTGAAGACCTATTCTACCCCGGATCTTCACGGATTCAATCAGGATGAAACACCCTATGAACGTATATGAAACACACAACACTGTCACTCACCATAGGTGCCAATGGCTTTGTGGAAGGAGAAGATGACATCAGATTTGCCCCTTTGTTTCAGCTCAATCTGTTGCCGGTCTGACCGACTCTGGACGATGGGTACCTCGTGCAGCAAGATAAGCCTGGTAGGAAGCAACAATGTGGACATTACCTGTGCAGTCAAGCATGACAGCTCTGAGTCATATAGTACATGTATTCACATCAAGGAACATGTCACATTCAAGACAGCAGTGTTGATTTTGGATACACCTACGCATGACCTCAGTCATCAAGGTCATGAATGTCCAGGTTTTTTTTCAAATACCGCCCCGGTAACAAGTTTTTTACAGAAAATATATCATGGGTTTGTCCATTCTGGTATAGAATAATTGGCACAGTGAATTGTGAACATTCATACAATTTACTACAACAGGGCAACTTTGGTAGATGCTACAATGCTTGTCCACAAGCCACACAGAAGCCACAGCTATCGTGAGTGGCACTGATTATCCAAACAATCTCAGCCAAGCTTGGCCATCAAGCTACTTACTGGAGTATGTTGGACATGATGGAGTTGACATCAAACATGGTCTCCAGCTCCAGTGTGAGCAGACTGTTGCCATCTCTGAAATATCACAACAAGGAACATCAACACACATCATTCAAGTTTGGGACAATGCTCATCTGGCTCTCATTCCACAAGGTAATTGTAGCCTCACAGTTGAATCCCGCTTATCCGGACCTGTTACCCGGAAACCTTGACTACCGGATGATATTTGACCATTAAACATGTCGAGTGAGTGAGTGAGTGAGCGAGTGAGCGAGTGAGCGAGTGAGTGAGTGAGTGAGTGAGTGAGTGAGTGAGTGAGTGAGTGGGTTGGTATAGGGTGAGTGAGTTGGTTTTATGCCTCTTTTAGCAATATTCCAGCAATATCACGCCGGGGGACACAAGAAATGAGCTTCACACATTGTACCCATGTCAGGAATTGAACCCAGGTCATTGACGAGTGAAACTTTAACCACTAGGCTATCCGACCACCCAACATGTCAAATGAAATAAATACTACATAAAAGGCTTTTTTGTCCCCTGGAAAGTGAATTTCAGTTGCCAACAGTGCATAATACACACTTTCTTATGCCTTTGTAGAATTTGATAGGAGAGCTAACTCTGGTCAAGTTTACACAGGATTCAGATATCTGGAAACTTGTATATCCTGACAATATTTGAGCAAACGCAAGTGATAAAAGTCCTAAATACACCAGTACCATACAGTGGGGCTAGAGGGTTTGAGTTTGACCACAGGTTTGAGTGAGTAGGGGCAAATGTTGCTTTGAACAGTATTTCAGTTGTATTATGGTGTGTCATGATCGACGCAGTTTATCGAGTTGGAGAAAACAAACAAGCAAATCTGGGAATCATTGGTTTGTGTCATGCCAAAGGGCTGAGACTTGCATTGCCTTAGGCAGCTCGGCCATCCATGCTACCAATATGCTATGCCAATATGGTGTGTTCAGCACTGTCTCGGACTACAGCCTGCCAAAGGCCAATATGACGGACAGACAGTTTATTTATGTCTCATAAATCGGCCTACGTACAATATGAAAGAATACAGACAAAAGTGAAACATACTCCAGCCACTCCTACAGGAGGAACAATCAGATATGTATACACATAAAATAAGACACAGATAATATTTCAAAAATGTATTCGCACATAACCAACATAGAAAATAGACTAAGATTGTAAGAAGATAAAGTGTATAATAAATGAAGTGCCAACACACAGAATTCTCTGTTGACAATCGAGTTTACCGTGGACTGTTCACAACATCCCCAGACAGCTGCTCCATAATCTAACACAGACTACACCATCTAGTCATAAAGTTTTGTGTATGTCCTGTATTTCATTTCTCCCAGTGACTTGAACTTGGATATCAGAAGGCCTAGCGATCGTCCAGCACACTTGGTAGCTGCATAAGCCATGAAGCTGTAGTCTAGATGTTCTGTAAGGAGTCCGGGGTACTTATAGAGAATCTCACCTGAGTGTCTTTAGATATCAAATATATCAACATGAGTTGATAAAAGTGGGAAAACTCCGAGGCTTGCCGAGGATTTTTTTCCACTTTTTTCAACGAGCGTTGATATATTTGATATCAAAAGACATGAGGGTGAAATTTTATTTATCATCCAACATCATTAATCCAACTTTTTCAGCTTGTAGAAAGTTATAAGCAGTGTCTAAAGTGCAAAAACTACTGCTAACAGTTTCAGTAGCACAGCCATTGGTGATGTCATTTGATTGTGACGTCATGGTAACTTATGACGTCACGATGGTCTGCAAAGCATTATGATGCAATTTCATTACAGAATAGATATCGCTTGATCTCACCCAGTTGGGGGCCAGTTTTGGATGATAAATAGCTATCTGTCACCTCCAGGTCACAACCATCAAGCTCAAAGTGGAAATCTGTTTGCTGTATTGAAGGGTTTCTAAAGTATATGACTTTAAATTTTTCGGGGTTGACAGTCATCTGATGCTTACCATACCAGCTTTTTAAAACATCAAGCATGAGACTTAGATCCACCTGTCTGTGCAAGTAGTGCTATATCATCTGTATACGCAAGGATACATACAATGTCATAATCAAATTTTACACCAACACCAAACTCTTTCATTGCAGTGGTGAGGTCTTGCTTGATAACGGTAAGTGAAGCCCTTCACTTGCTTGATAACAGTGTTAGAACCTACACCGAAACGTTGCTCTTAATTGTAATAAAGAAGTTGTTCATCCATAAATTTTTATCCTTACTTTGCTTGAAGAGTTGCAAAGTCAATTACTTGTTCACTTACCTTTTTAACAGAATTGTCTGAAATATTGCCCAGATCAGTTAATGATCCCTTCCTAGAATGTAAATGCAGTGATGTCGACGGTGAACCAGATTTTCCACACACATTGTGTATGTCCACCATTGTCTCGATCTAACTCATTGTCAATCAACTGTGACAGGTGTATTATCAGATGTCCCCCAAACCACAGACTTCTGTCCAGTTGAATGTCGGCACTTCTGCAGTCTTGTTAGTTTTTTGGCCAATATGACAGATTGACACCCATATAATCTAGGTTCATTTCCTAAGGTCACACATGCTTATAACCATGGTAACAACAAAACACACATGGCAGTATTAGCTATTGAGGTACAACATATAAATACTTTAAAAATAGCAATTACTGCCAAGTGTGTAGTAAAGGAATACATTGACATATTCATCAGTGCTGACCTGTAGCTGTAGACGTTGTACTCGACTCTGGCTGTCTTACACTCCTCCACCGTGCTGGCGGCATCGCTGCTACAGTCCAGCTACAAAAACAAGCAATTCCTGAAGCCTGGGTAGGCTACTCATAACCAAGGCAGCATCGCTGCTACAGTCCAGCTACAAAAACAAGCAATTCCTGAAGCCTGGGTAGGCTACTCACAACCAAGGCAGCATCGCTGCTACAGTCCAGCTACAAATACAAGCAATTCCTGAAGCCTGGGTAGGCTACTCACAACCAAGGCAGCATCGCTGCTACAGTCCAGCTACAAATACAAGCAATTCCTGAAGCCTGGGTAGGCTACTCACAACCAAGGCAGCATCGCTGCTACAGTCCAGCTACAAATACAAGCAATTCCTGAAGCTTGGGTAGGCTACTCATAACCAAGGCAGCATCGATGCTACAGTCCAGCTACAAATACAAGCAATTCCTGAAGTCTGGGTAGGCTACTCACAACCAAGACAGCATCGCTGCTACAGTCCAGCTACAAATACAAGCAATTCCTGAAGCTTGGGTAGGCTACTCAAAACCAAGGCAACATTGTTGCTATGGAAAGGTAAAAATTGTGAACTGTAAAACAATCACACCTCTATGTTCTATATATGTCGGGTAGCCTTGTGGTTAAAGCGTTCGCTCATCACGCTGAAGACCCGGGTCAGAATCCCGACATGGGTACAATGTGTGAAGCCCATTTCTGGTGTCCCCTGCCGTGATATTGCTGGAATATTGCTAAAAGCGGCGTAAAAACCAAACACACTCACTCACTCACTATATATGTACATTGAACATCAGTGCTGGATATCACCTGAGACCTTGTGATACGATATGTACCAAGATACTGACTGACGATACTACTGGTATCACAATACACCACAAGAAATAGTAAGAAATTATGAAATCACTGAACCCTGAAACTATAAAACCTTTGGCTTCATACATTTCACAACCTTTTTCTCTATTTGCCAAAATTGAAGATTATTACCACCACATCTGCCTGTTCCACCATGCTTATAGGTGGCACTGTGCTACTTCCGCCGTTATGGGAGGTAATTCTATCAGTTCTGGTTTTATTTTAGCGTACCATGATCTCGGAAACAATTCCAGTATCATCTGTACCTAAGTATCAATGACATCCCAGGGATTGGTGAATTGTTACATCTCCAGTGTTTGTTTGTTTGTTGTTTAATGTTGACTCAGCATATTCCAGCAAAATGATGGCGGTCTGGACCAAACAATCCAGCGATTGATATCATGAGCATTGATCAATGCAACTGGTGACGATGACAGGCATCAACCAATTCAGCGAGCCTGACCACCCGATCCCGCTAGTCCCCTCTTACGACAAGCATAGACGCCTTTTACGGCAATCGTGGGTTGCTGAAGACCTATTCTAACCCCGATCTTCACGGGTAAACAGCTGTAATGACCAAGATTACAATACAACATACTTATCATTCAAGTAGTGAGTGTTCACCATGTTACTTACAATGCCAGTCTTGGTGCCATAGATGTCCAGGTACTCGGCCGACTTGTCCAGCTCCTTGAAGAAGGCGCGTAACCGTGGCAGTTCTGAAACACACAGACAGGCACTGACAACTAGCACACAAACATGCTCGATGGTCTGCATGAAAGGATAACACCTGCAGCTTTAGTGAATAAGTGTGTGAATTTGGTTTAATGCCACTTTGAACTGTGTTTCAGTTATATCACGGCATGTCAACTTGATGTGGGAGGAAATGCAGGTCTTACTCTTAGACATGGTAAACTTACAAACCCACGAGCATGGGTATGGCGACAAACTTTTAAATATAACTGTGGATTCAAATCCTGATCCTTCTGCAGATTTATCAAGTTTAGATTCTATATATTAACACTGAAGGCTCATTAGCCACTAAGTCTTGCAGAAACGTCTGCTGCACTTATGGCCATATATCATGTATGTAGACATTCATTACTTCAGTGAATTATTTTTTTATCACTGATATGAAGTATTGCATCCTGGATTCATTCAGCAGAAAATTATGTTGAATGATTATTGAATATAGTTCCCTTCTTACAACAGGAATATTCAGAAACTATAACATCACTACATTGTACCCTTGTAAGTCATATTTCATAAAACAATCACCCTCATCCCATTCTCATCTCTTTCACAGCTGTAGCACCCTATTCCCACTTCTGCAGATCAGGATTCTTTATAGGATTCTAACAATAATGTCAACGAAAGTGGCTCATGCACGCGCGCTCGCATGCGCATGCACATTAAATTGACACATCATGTACTAAGGCTGGGACGAGTCTAAATTTACTACCCGGGTACCCGACCTCCTATTACTCGACCCTACCCGGGTACCCACTCTAGGTCTCAAGTTACAAAAGGTACAAAATGTTCAAATGGGAAGTTATTTTACTGGAGCCCTGGCAAAACATATTTATATATAGTATAAAACGATCTGATCATGCATATACTAGAGTTGACTGAAGCTTTGTCTTTACTCAAACATATAAAAATCAGAAGGAATGTGTGCACAGTCAGAAAGAAATGTGAACATTAGCGACTTGTACTTAAAAAGTGTAACCAAGAAATTCTATTGTTAACGTCATAAAAAAATATATCACATGACTAACCAAGGGTCCGGTTAGTCCTGTGTGTACCTGGGTACAACTCAGTGCCCACCAGACTCGAGTACCCGAGTCCCAGGCCTAGCATGTACCCCTTTCCCTGAAGTCACTGACCAGGAGGTGACCCTGCTCCTCCGTCACTGACAATGATATATGACCCATCATCTCTTCAGGTAAAAGGTAACATGATCTCTGAGTATTCACATCAGTCTGAAGATCTAAAGATTCACCACACAATATACTGAATGAGTGAGTATTTATCACCGAAAATAAAAGTCACCTTAACAGTGTCTGCATGTCTGTTTTAAATTAAATGCATATTATTCAGGGACATAGGAACAGGGACACATATTGCCCATACCAAAAGATGTTAAAAGTTGGTACCTCTTGCTAAACCCCATTTCATCCCACCTCATCTAAATTTTTGCACCAGGGATGGGACGGGTACCTCGGGTACCCTGGTCGGGTGGGTACTCAGCACGACCCCGGCACCCACAGGACTACCCGGACATGTGGTTAGTCATGTGACAAATTGTGTAATGACAAAAATTCACCGTAACTCCATGGTTACACTACAAGTACTAACGTTCACATTTCTTTCTGAACATGCATGCTTGGGTAAAGATAAAAATTCAGTGTATGCATGACCAGATTGTTTTAGACGTGTATCAAAATACTTTTTGCCAGTAATAATTCCCAATTGGACATTTTGTTCCCAACATTTGAGAGCTACAGCGGGTACCCAGGTAGGGTCATATAATAGAGGTTCCGTTCCCTGGGATACTCATCTCAGCCCTATTCTCCACTAAGTATTGCTTCATGTAAAACAAGGAATACACAATTCAGAAACTGAGCATAAGGCTTCACCAAAAATATATGTAGATTATTTGTTGATGGTTCAGTGGTCACTCTGCATTCTCTGTGAGGATGGGGCCTCTATATTCATCATATCTATAACCTGACCCCCCAGTAACCCCAGGACTCACCCAGGTCATTTCCAAATATGAATTGCTAAATGGAGCAGAATGGAGCCCAAAATGACCACATATCGCTTTTACACCCCGTTCACATCCACAACATTTACTAACGTAAGTAATTTTGGAGATGTGTAACTATACATACATGTGTATATGTAGATTTACTATGTGTTCACCGGAAAATTAACTTAGGTGTAGATAAAGTATGTAAATTGTGTAAGGCACACATATTCGTCAGTCTGTTCACGACTTTCAATGCAAAACAGGTTGTCTTCCAATCAAAGCTGACAGAGAAGAGAGTTACTTCACCGAAAATTTTCGCATGAAACAACATGTGTTTGATTTAATTTGTACACATGAACATGTTGAAACCAAAAGAAAACACTGTCCACTCAACTCTGTATATACACATAAAAGTTGGCAACTGTTGACTGTTTGGTGTTGGCAAAAGAACATATATTAATTAGATCATCCTCTTACCATAACATAAACGTTCACATTGCAACATACGATCGTATACACACAGTGCAAATTCACATTTACATTTGCACCTGCTCCAGACATGATGCAGATTTGCTCCTGGTGTAAATATACACACATGACGCATTCACATGACAAGTTTACTCACGTATGTACTTCTACACACATATGCACATATATACACATATGTATTGAGGCGCATGTGAAGGGTATTACAAAGAGTGTAGCATATGTACAAAAATGTTCAACTTGGTCAAAATTTGTTGAATGTGTTGAACATGTTTAACAGTGTTTAACACATAAAGAAAAAACAACAACAAAATTTACCACCTAATTATAACAATAAAGAATTCAGCAGAAGCTTGCATTTACAAGGAAATAGCTAAACCACATCAATCACGTTAATTATATTACATGTACTACTGGGATATAAATGTGTATATATATATAACATTCACAAACAGCCAGTAGCTTATTTGAGCCATACTTACTCACTCACTCTAATATGTCCAGCTTATCATGAACACTGAGATTTTTGTAGGATTCAAAATAAGGGCAATTCCCAGGTAAATTTGGATTTTTTTTTATTTTGTTAAAACTTGAGATTTTATTTGAGATCAGATTACTATTTTCAGAGGTATTTGGAGATTGCATTGAATAACACTGCATTCAATGCAATGATGTACCATGAAGCCTATTCCTTTTTCTTAGTTCTAGTATCAGAGGAATAAAAGTCACCTCAACCAAGCCATCACACTAGTTATAACTATATTACATGAAAGAGGAATTTGTATTATTCTCATTTGGTAATTTTGACTGACATTTGCTGCAGACTTATCTGGAGCAGGTGCAGACATACCCCGGGAACATGACACAAATGTCTAGGGTATAATCAGATCATGTTACCTAAACAATCACTGATAAAGGTATGCCCTGCTAGGTTTCAGGGTTCTTGGAAAAAGAGCTCTTCCACTTTGAAATCTCATCCACAGCAAATTGTACTTCCATGTAAGAATACTTATGCTCCATGGCAATAAAATCATTTCGATAAATATGACCTAGCTCGGAACCATAACCTAGGTTTCAGTATTTTAAAGCCTGAAACCACCAGCCAAGCAAATACAGGTATTTGTTCTTTGGCTAAAGATTAACTGAGGAAACCTTAACCAGGTGAAAAGTCCAGTGATCTTAGCACTAAGGTGATCGTAACTTCCATTTCTAAACATAGGCTTACGACAGTCGTAGTGCTAAGGTAGTTTTGAACAATGGCACCCAGACCTATGTTTGACTGTTTTACAATTCAGTATGAACAGACTCAGCTATCAAACTTAATTTCACAAACAAATAACGAATTCTGTAAATTCACTTGTCTGTCATACAGTCCCTGAAACAAATATATCCAATACAGCCAATGCAAGTCTATAATGTTTGGTAAGTCTAGCTTACTGCAGTATCAGGAAAAAAAAGAAAGTCTCTGGACTCCTTTTTATTATATTTTATAACTGTAAGTTAATTACTGTTTTTTCTGTAAAATATGTTCATTTCAGAGACTAGATGTTATTCTATAAATTCACCTCAATCTCATATACTGCAGGTGTTAAACAGAGGCAGGCAACGAACGTTCTTTGGAATAGAAGACAAGAAAGCTTGTCCAAACAGAACTCATCGGAATATGAACATGATGAATATTCATGTACAAGTTTCAGGATTCTCTTCATTATTATTTTGGCTTGAAGCATGGAGAGACTGGGCATGGGGACTAAGTCCTTGACTGAATAGACATCAGTAGTGATCAACACAATTTGATGTGAACATTACTACTGCCTATAATGTGCATAGCTGACAGGGCTGGCAAAAATAAATCAATAATCGGAATTATCATCGATGGGAAGAAATATTAATGATTATAGATATGAAAATTGTGTCATCAATAATACCTTACATAAACTATTGTGATGAAATAAAGATTTACCAAAACAGACTTGTTGTTGTCAATGTTAATTACTGAAGATGGAAAGTAGCTAGTTTTTGTTATATATCAAATGTCCACTGAGTAATCCCTGACTAAATCTGCCACCACTCACCTGTGGAGATAAATATGTTTATTTCTTTAGGATTTTTTTCTACGACACTTCTCCGATATTTATCGATAATTGATCGATATTTAGTAAACGATTATCGATCTCTATGATCTGTATCGATAGCTAGGCCTAATAGTTGATCACACCTTTCAATTGTGAAACCGTTGACATGGTTAAGAAACTTACAAACAAAACTCTAAACATTGCAACAATAATTTCATAAAATTATCACGATTAAGAGTATCTAGACAAATTCTCAGTATCGAAGGTTCCACTTCCAAGTCATGAGACCAACATCTTGACTCTGAAATGAACGAATTGTATGATGAGTCTTCTTCTTATCAACAAGAGTTCTTATCACAAGGAGATAACTTTAATGGCAGACATTTCAAAACATCATAGTTGGACTAACGAGTCAATGCATCGTCCAATCAAAATCTCGTAACCAAAATTGAAATCAGGTTCGTAAACTGACGTGGAAAATTTGGTTGATAGCAGGATTTGCAAAGCATGTGTACCGACAACTCTGCATCAATTGATATTTTCAAAATCTTTTCATGTTTATAATCAAGGTGCTCATGTGATTTGATGCACTTCACAAAGTAAGAACAGTTTTATCACAATGTAGATTTTGATTATCGATCAGATTGTCTTGACTGGACGCGGCCATTTTGTTTGAAGCAAGTAATGTGAGAGGTGGAATCTGATTGGTCAATAGAAGGGACATAACTAATAACAGCTACTAGTGGTGCTACGTTTCAGGCCAGAAATTTCAGCCTAATTCGGCAAGGGTGGAAACTAGACTTTTGCAGTTAGTTAACTCCTTTACCTCGGGAGGTTGATTAGTGTAACTGGTTATTATCATGCCTGCTATTAGACTGACGACGTTGTGTTGCCAGTGTGTATCTGCCATCATATAGATAGGGTGAGTTGGATGGCCTTTATGTCACTTTTAGCAATGTTCCAACAATATCACACCGCAGGACAATAGAAATGAGCTGGTGAACTGAACCCGGAGTTATCTGCATGACAATCATAGATCACAATATTGCAGAGTGTGTTGTTAAACAACAGACACAGAGTATGTCTCTAAACAGCCTGGCTAACAGGATATAGCTTCACTCAAGACAATATGTGACTGCCACCAGGATACACATGACCATGCTTGTGCATGTTTCCGTCGGTAATCGACCGCCTCCGTGGTCTAGTGGTAGAGCGTCCGCCCGAAGAGCGGAAGGTTCGGGGTTCGATCCCTGGCCGCGTCATACCAAAAGACGTTAAAAGATGGTACTTGTTGTTACCCTGTCTGACGCCCGGCATTAAGGGGCTAAAACAAGGACTGGTCGGCTCGGAGTCAGTATACTGTGTCTGAGTGGGGTATTCATGTTAAACTGCGGCATGGTATCTCAGTGGGCTAGCACTATAAATCGGCATCAGTCCGGACTAGTACAAGCAGCCACACAAACACAAACACGTACATGCACGTCGCTATATAAGTGCAATAATCTTGGACGCGACGTTAAACCCAATTTCACCTCACCTCACCGTCGGTAATCATTGTTGTCATATAAAATATAAAAAAATAAAAAATTGCATATGATTACAGATCTCCCACTTGATTATTTGCAGACCGCTTGAATAGCTGGAATATTGCTGAGTGCAGCATTAAACAACAAACAAACCAAAACAACCAGAACTACTGTCTCAGTTAAGTAGCACTGTGTGAGTGGAGCATAGAACCTAGATTGCGAAGGGTGTTTGACTGGAAAGGGGTGCCCTACCCTAATAAGTGTAAAGGTGTGCTTGATCTGAAAGGGGATGCAAGAACTAAGGATAGAGTTGGGGGTAACCTACCCAAACCCTAACACAGCTAACCTAGCTGCAAAATCCCTAGCTGCTTCCGACAGTTGCTAATAGAAGATATGTCAGAAAGTAAAAGTGGAGCAGTACATACAGAGCTTCGTAAGGATCAAGAGTGAGTAAGTATGGTTTTACGCCGCTTTTAGCAATATTCCAGCAATATCATGGCGGGGGACACCAGAAATGGGCTTCACACATTGTACCCATGTTGGGAATCGAACCTAGGTCTTCGGTGTGACGAGCTAACGCTTTAACCACTAGGCTACCCGACCGCCCCTATGGATCAAGAAGGCAAGCAAGATTACATTTATACAGATATCCCAGACAAGTTACGCCAGAGTGAGCTCCGAAGTGCAGCTTATTGTGACAAATAAATTGACTCGTAATTTTACTGCAGGCCGTGAAGACCCATGCAAATGGATAACTATTGGCCTGGCACAAGATTTACATGCCACGGATCTGTTGAAGTTGAAGGTAAAATTAATGTCATATATATTATTAATCCAGGTAATTCATTCCCAGTATTCACAGAAATGTGTGCCCAGTACCTACAAATGTAATATAGGCCTACAGTAAGTTTCAAACCTGATCTAAGAAAAGCATATGCATGGAGAGGTGTATTTGACAAGGTTCCATCTGTGCACCCCTGAAAAATCCCTAAAGATGCTTACAACATGTACAAGGATTGGATGATCCCAGTATATAAATCAGTCCAGTATCCAAAACTGAATACCAGATTGCCATTTCTTGCTCAGATAAAACATATTGGATTAGTTCGATAAATTAGACAAAAATGAAAATTTTGTTTAGTGCAGGATGTATAGTGTCTTATGAAGAAGACTATACAGTGCCAAGAGAGAACCACCCGTATCTAACCTGGGGGTGGGGTGGGGTTCTTTCATCTACAAATTCATGAAGGCTAGTTGTAATCAGAGAAGCGCGATCAGCAGCGTGTAAACAGCTGCCCTGCCCACTAGATATCTGCCATTTATAAAATACACAGAAAACATCTCACCACGCTTGTAGTAGTAAATCACACTGACGAATGGCTTATGTTGAAGTGACGTATGTGATTCAGGCGTCAGGATCTCTACATGCTTGAAGTCAAATGGAATCGAAGGCTCCGCACATACAAATGCTACGAGTAGACCCAGGACGATATTCAAGATGCTGCCAATGCTGAATATTAACGCCATGTCGAGGAGGACACTGTTCAACTTCCTACACCGATCTACAGCCACCCACTGTAAACATACTGTCAAGCAAAGCACATTGACACGGCTTCCGGCGGCAGATTGACCAATCGAAACGCCTCAAATGGATCTTCCTCATACAACGCTCCAATGAGCTTCAACCTGATTTAGTCGCTATATCATTTGCCGAATGTTCACTTGCATAATACATTCACGCGGGCGTATTAAAAATCAATATAGTACCAAAAAAAAGCCTCCGGCAAAAGCGACAAAGACATATACTGAAAACTGAATGGCAGAACACGTGCAAATGGACGCACATTATAATAATAGACACGAAATTTACATATTATGTAAGGTAAAAACAATGCCATAACAATGATTAAAGAACAGGGTCCATTAAAAAAATTAATAAGATCTCGACCTGATTTATGCAAATTTCAACTACTTTATGTTATGCAGGAAAGACAAATAACTTATTTTCACTTTCATGTTCAAATTTTCATTGGACCCGAATTAGACATTTGTTTATGAATGGACAAAAATATATATTGTTTGTTTGTTTGCGGTTTGACGCCGCACTCAGCAATATTCCAGCTATTTGACGGCGATCTGTTATAATCGAGTGTTGACCAGACAACCCAGTGATTTACATCATGAGCGTCGATCCATGCAATGTGGGATGCGATGACATGCATCAACCAAGTCAGCGAGCCTGACCACCCGATCCTGTTAGTCGCCTCTTACGACAAGCATAGTCGCCTTTCGAGATGTACAGCACTTGACACTCATTAAGTCAATTTTAATTGGACGTTGTTCTGTTTCAGTTGCAGATGTGATTTTACTGTACATTTTTTAATGATTTAGTTTATTGCTCTTCTTATATGCATTTGATTTATATAAGTATTACACAATGTACAGAATACCGGACAAAAAACACAGAGAAATTGGTTACAGCACAAACATTCACCGATATTTCCATATTATACAATACCAAGTATGATGATATTGTGGAGAAAATTATCATCATTTGGGAGGTAAAGAAATATTCCTATGAGTCTGTCTAGCTTTTGGTACGCGGGAATCGCGGTATATTTAGTGGGTGTTCGTTATTATTTTATTTTGTTCGACCCCCCCCCCCAATTTAACTCGCATCCTTATCTCAATGCTTTTTCGAATTGTGTAAAGCTGTATTCAGGATTCAGGAACAATGGGACTCAGAGTGAAAAAGTAGATAGGTGGATTAGGGTGGGCAGGGTGGATCAGGGTGGGTATGTATGGGTGGGTGTCACCCTCATACATTCACTCACTCACCTCTCGAGCATAAATTGAGCATATCTAGTAGAATATCTGATACAGAACCGATTTTTGGGTGTCATGGTGTTCGTCATATTCGAAGTCGACTGCGTATATATGTAGTAAACAAGGGATAACTTGTGATATATGTGATTAGATAGTCCTGGGTGGGTTGGAAATTGGTTGACTCATAAATCAATCTTGACAACAAAACATCGATCAAAGCAGATAACGACAACATATGTTGGGGTTATTACCGGTCGTGGAATAGCTAGTTATTGTCGGACTATACAGGACAAGTGAATATTATTTTTGTTTCCATTATCTAATCCTTGCCCAGAGTCCCTTCTAACTTAAAATGATTTCTATAATTCCGAATTATAAATTACGTTTCACCTTTCGATGCGAATTGAAACTGAACTTTACTATAGGCAGTCAACGCCAATCTGAAAAGTGTACGTTGCAGAAAACAAGAAATCCATCAGTCTTATTTTTTTCATATGTGAACAAATTGTGAAGTTTCGGAAGGGCTAGAGGTATGTTGGTCTCAGACAGTGCCAATATGAATAGCTGTTACAACATTTACACACGGTGCCTGGCCCACAGCATGTGTTAACATATAGCTCCCTCGGTCTGACGACGTCCTTCTAGCAGTAGATGAAATAAACTTCATGCCGATCAAAAGAAAATATACACTTGAAAATTGGACTGAACCATATAATTACCAAACGTTACTATTCTGAAAACAGTCACCGAAACATGAGGCGCGTAACTATACACGTGTTAAATACATCCCCATCGAATAACCATTTCTTGTTTGTTTCAGTTTTAGCCACCATCAAACACGAGCGTATTTTGTCCGGCACTCTAGTTACGTATAGGATAAAACACGTATAGGATAAAACACGCTGGCAAGGGGAAGTGCTTTATCTTACTTATAAACCGAAAAAAAGAAACTTTAAACAACATTTATCAACATTTATCAACAAAATATCTGTTGCTGGCATACGGATCTTGAAAAGGACATTCTAAAAGCAGTGCGACTTATCAACGCCTCTCTAACCTAGTGGTACACTCACTGGGCTACAGAAACGAAGGTTGCGTGTTCAGTCCTCGGGAATATAAAGAAAATATTTGTCATTTGATTTTACATTTCATTACATGTTACAATCTGAACGGAAGTTATATTAATAAAATACCCAGGACATTATATAAAATCCCTGGGATATTATAACACATTATATAGCAAATATGACTTGAATATCCTATAAAATCCCGGGGACATTACAACGTCCCTGTTTATGAGATTTAACCCGACTGGTGAACAATAGGATGACGTCACCGGAGGTTTATAAATATATCTAGTAAAGGGAGACTGTAAATGCTTCAGACTGTGTTTCCAATGTTTAGTCTATGTCAGGGTGTTGTCATAATGCCATGCTTGAATTTAAGAAGATTACTTTTGATATCGTAGTTATACTTTTTATATATAATCATATGTAATAAATAGAGAGTTGGTTATGTACAAAATGATTGCCTTTACGGAAATGGATCAAATTTGGGTAGACTGCCATATTGGCAGTGCATAGTCCCCTTTAATACTGTGGAGGTATAAGGTGAGGTGAATGGTGTTTAACGTCGCGTCCAAGATTATTGCACTTATATAGCGACGTGCATGTACGTGTGTGTGTGTGGCTGCTTGTACTAGTCCGGACTGATGCCGATTTATAGTGCTAGCTCACTGAGATACCATGCCGCAGTTTAACATGAATACCCCACTCAGACACAGTATACTGACTCCGAGCCGACCAGTCCTTGTTTGAGCCCCTTAATGCCGAGCGCCAGACAGGGTAACAACAAGTACCATCTTTTAACTTCTTTTGGTATGACGCGGCCGGGGATCGAACCCCTGACCTTCCGCTCTCCGGGCGGACGCTCTACCACTAGACCACGGAGGCGGTCTGTGGAGGTATAAGCAGGTAGTCAAAGAGGCAATGGCGGGACTTTTGTTTATAAAGTACACGGTGCTTGCCTGACAAATGTGCGAGTCTATTCCGGAACGTCAGAACCCAGGCGTAAACATTTACTATCCAAATATATGCTCGTTAATCGTCTACAGCGGGTTATAAAAGTGTTGGGTCAATAAAAGGTCCACGGACACCTGATACACATCGTTAATCATATTTATATGTTGTGTTAATAGGTTTTCACAAACCGCTGAGGACTGGATGTACCATATCTCCTACTCCTGCGCACGGTTATAAATTAGAATTAACCAATCTAGAATGGATTGGTGTACAATAATAAGTTAGTGATATCGAGGCTTATAGCAAGCTGTTATCTACTTACTGGGATTCCAACTCAACAAAATGTTGTTTCTAAATGATTTTCATTGAGGCGACCAACAAGGGACATGGCCGTTAATTAAATGTTATTTAATTTGAAGTGAACTTGTCATCGATTGCTGTTACCTATATTACAGCACACAACGCAAGTACGTCAGATATTTATAAATAGAGATTAAGACAAAGGCATAGTAATAATATTTGAAACCTAGGACACCGTACAATAATGCCTCTTTTGTATAAACCTTACGTCAGAGTAAAGACCAACATCTCGTCCCTGAAATGAACATATTTTACAGAAATTATAGTTATACAATATAATCAAAAGGAGTCAAGAGACTTTCTTTATTATCAGGTCCTGATACTGCAGTAATCTAGACTTGCCAAATATTATAGACTTGCATTGGCTGTATTGGACATATTTGTTTCAGGGACTGTAAGACAGACCATTCAGTGTACTTCACAACTGTTCTTGTACGACGATATACGTATTTTACGACCGCTTACTTACGCTCCACTGACGCGTACATGACATTGTCAGGAGAGGTGAAAATATAATGGGGTTTATGGTCCCATTTAATCATAAAGTGACGTGCATGCATGCGAGTTTGTGGCTGCGTGTACTAGTCCGGACTAATGCCGAATTTTTAGGCTAGCTCACTGAGATACCATGCTGCAGTTTAACATTAATACCACACTCAGACACAGAATACTGACTCCGAGCCGACCACTCAATGCCGCCTCCAACCAGGGTAACAACAAATACTTTCTTTTAACGTCTTTTGGTATGACACGGCAAGGGATCGAAGCCCAAACTTTCTGCTCTCCTGGCAGGTGCTCCACCACTAGACCACAGAGGCGGTCTCCTAACATGGTACCTCAGCAGGGGCAGTCAGTCATGTTACAGTGTCAAATACAAAAGGATTCACATATTGTTGCAGAAGAATGTTACCTGATGCGACTGAAAAGAATAACCAAGATTCTAATGAACCTCAATTTAAACACAGGACCTGGTATTTGTATATGACATAAATCAGTATGAAAGAGGATACATATTACATGGAGTGCTATTTTATGAAAGAAAGGAATATTTACCGTTAAGTGCAGCACCAATGAGTACAACATACACACAATGACATTGTACTGAGTTAACTAAATTGGGGACTGGGTGCACAAATTTCAGGAATAAAAACTTGATGGGAGATATCCTTTGAGGGGAGGGGCTTAGCCTCAGATACAATACAATGGGATAGACATTATGGTCTGGTCACTAATATCTGATTCAGTATTTTCCTTTTTAATAGCCAGGTTTTATAGCAGTTAAAGAATTGTCGGAAATAAATGTGTCATTCCAAATATATTTCACACCATGTCTCCTCATGTGACAAACATCACAACCTAACGTGGACATGGTCCATGAAATCAACCACTGATATAACTGTGATACATTCACTCTATACAGCCCTCAACTTAAAAAAACCCCAATGGTTATCGCTATGTTCAAGGTTATACTGCTTCTAGAATCCACAACAGATGAGTTACATGACAGGGTAACTGATGTCCATCAGCATATGTTTGCACATGGCAACTAAATGCATCGGGTGTCAGATGGGCGTGACACTGTACCCTAACAAATAAAACAAACTCAGTTTACCTGGAAGAATACACTTTATACAACAGGACGAAGTTTTTGTATAAACATGACAAGTATATCTCAGCAGCAGTTATTTGTCAAATTTCTCATTAAAACATTTCAGATATAGTTTTTTAATATATCAATACTACTTACAAGAAGCTAAGGACCGCCTGACTCTTTCATATTACTATAGTTAATTTTCCATGCCATGACAAATTAACTATAGTAATATGAAAGAATTGGGTAGTCCTTGACGTCTTTTGTGTAGTATATATACAAGGTACTTGATGACATTCAACTACACATTTGATGAACGGATTTCTTTTCAATGAATAATACTGTTGGGGGGTCATTAGAAATGTTTTTTAAATCTACATTCTCATTATTGCAGTTCCAAATCTGTTTAAGAGTTACTATTGACAACGATTCAGCATCCATGTGTACATTATATTAGATATTCTCATCAAACGGCAGTGTTTCATGCATAAAAACAACAAACAAAAAACAATGAACAACGTACATGCAGGAAAATGCCTTAGCATGTTAACTCATCTACATTATGCTCAACAAACAACCAATTACAGCCACACAGTGTGCCACACTGTGTCTTAACTATGTGTGTTTAGAGACCAATTCAAATGTTTGATGTCCAAAAACACCTAAATTCCTTAAGTTTATGGCCCTGCCTACAAATGATTGTCAACACCTATTAATAAACTTCATGCTATAAAAAAACAAACAGGGAAAAACACAACATAGCAAGGAAAAAAAAGACCACTAAACCCGGAATTCAACATTGTCAGAATTAATGTTTTTGGTGAGTAGGGAGATATGTCTCAAAACTTAAGGAATTCAGTTTGTTTATCGGATATCCAACTTTTGAACCAGTCCCTTTCCCAGTCATGATATGCCTCACTGAGTCTCACCTTGTAACATTGTGTGGCAATGCTATGACAATGTATGGCATCAAGTGCACAGCTAATTACAACTGCTATATCATGTTGCAAAACATACCAGAATATTCTCATCAGATTGTGTACACAAAAGACATCAAATGTGTCTCTAAATTTAACAATATCTTGGGACAATGATATAATAATATTCGTATATGGCGATATGTATCATATTGCAACACTTATTTCAAAACAAGTATTAGACAATAAATATTAGACAATATGCTGGTCTAGGAGACAAAAGCCAGAAACATTCAAGCAATTTTCAAATACAGGTGTCCCAAATTTCCATTAAAAGTTTGATATGTAGGTCTCCTTATTTTATTTACCTATATTTGAATACAAAACTTGGCAAAGTATTCATGATGTAAGACAAATCTAAAAAAACTGACAGTTGTGAAGCAATGTCTTTGTGGGAATTTTATGTGGCAAAAGTCCAGTCAGCTACTTGAAATTGTTCTAAACTTTTTTAACTTCTTTGATAGGCATTTAGAAGTTGGAGTAGTAAGTAAAGAAAAGAATTTATGGATGAACAACTTCTTTATTACAATTAAGAGTGACGTTTCGGTGTTGGTTCTAACACCCTTATCCACTTGCTTGATAACGGTGTTAGAACCTACACTGAAACGTCGTTGTTAATTGTAATAAAGAAGTTGTTCATCCATAAATTATTAACCTTACTTGTTCTAAACTCTGCTGATGCATAATGCCTTCTGAGTTTCATGCAGCTGTCAACATCCCGTAACAAAACAACCATGTGTCTATGATCTACATTGGCTACTGCTGCATGGCATGAGGGCTGTTCCTGGACCTGCTGGCTTGTTTCAGCAGTTTACTTTGATAGAGGCACATACTGAATGCGAGCAGACGCCACCAGGCACTGGTCATGAAAGGGAGGTAACTCTAAAGCAGCACCACTTGATGAATCCTTCAGGAAAGGTTTAAAAACAACAGATGTTATGATTTCAGAGAATTCAAAATTATGGTTGGTTGGTTGGCAAATTAATTGGTATGAAGTATTGTTTCTAATTATGAATATATGAATTAAAGCTGTCTTCATCACATGCAAAAATAAATGAAATTAAACCCCAAAGGAGTAAGAACTACAACGTTGTTTTTTAATGCTTGTACATCTAGATAGTGAATTAGGTTTAATAGTGTGGAAAACATTTGCCACTTTAGAAATATCTAAGATCATTATCAAGGATTCAAACTCAGCTTGACTAAGGGACATAATTCTGCACAGCCTATTACAATGCAATAGACCACTGCACCACATGTGCAACATTCTAGCACTAGCAGACAGAGCCGATGCACATAATGGTTTCCACTTCCAATTCTTCATGTCAAATTATGCACAGTAGTTCTATATGAATCAATACACATTCTCTGTATATCAAAAGTGTATGGAACAAGGTATACACAGAACTAAATGTATATATTAGGCTTACAAAAGTAAAAGAACTTGTTCTCAAGCAATGACTTTTGAAAATATAGTGGGGGCAGGTGGCGTTTTATTTTATTTTTGCTTGTTCAAACTAGTATGTAACCAGATAAACAGTTGTGTACCATCAACCTGGGAAAGCGTTATTGCCGCCACTACCATAACACCAGATACACAATAAAGCAGTGCGCATGTAAGGGGAAGTAACTGCGTGCCATATTGGATCGCATTGTTTTGGGGTATTAGGAAATAAAAACGAACCGTGCGGCAGACTTCATGATGATGCAGGCGGTGCCTGAGAACCAAGGCTATGATCTTTTTTAGCCTTAATCTTCACCATATTAAACTGATCCAAAGGTGAAAATACCCTGGGGATCAATGGACAGAGGGGAGAACAGAAGAATCGGTCAAACAGAAGTCTTATCTGTATATTCCTCAGGGAGAATTAATCAGAAGCTAACACTGAAAAACAAATCTCCTGCTTAAGCATGTTGTGCATTCCCCTCTGTTTTCCTGAATCCAGACATACAGTTGTACTAGTAAACATCTTGTCTATACATCAACCCCCAACCCCTACCCCCTCCGAAAACGTCATCAGGAAGAATTTTCTAAGTCATGAGGAGCTGTTATACTAAGTGATGGAAAGGTATATGGCACTGGAAGTTCCTTCCTTGATACTCCAGTGTAATACACCTCCACTCTATCATGTCTATCAAGATAAATACCCTGGACACCATAGCTTCAAATCAAAGAGTCCAGCTTGAAGGACACTTCGTTAAAAATAGCTGTTGGTAAAATACACGTTATTTCATGATTGAAAAAAGTGGTAAAATCACCAGTACTTAACTAGGTGTGTGGCATACCATCTCAAATACAACTGTCAGATGCCTGATAAGGCAAGTACTTCCTTCTCCATTCAAAATAATGTAATACAGCTAAAAGATCATTAGTAACAGTGTATGGATTTTATTAGAACATACAAAGGGCTTGAAATTAGATTAATGCCAAACTCTTTTTAGGGAGTCATATTGATTGGTTACTGATTTCAAGCTCACCAACATGACCAATGTGAGAAATTCTGTTCTGAATTGGTGATAATATGTGGAGATTAGAGCTGAGTATCGCCTGGTATCTTGCGCTAGATTCGTATCATGATACGGACTGACGATACTACTGGTATTAGGATACACCAAATCAAATAGTAAGAAATGATGAAATTACTGAAATACATCTCTAAGACCTCCTTCTTCATACATCTATGTATTGATATCTCAAAATCATTAACAAAGAAAACCACAAGATCAAAACAGTTTTAAATGAAGGGATTGTTAATAAATGTTACAGTTAGTCGGAGCATACTCAGCTAACAAGTCGTCGTGTTCTGCCATGCTTAAAGGTGGCGCTATGCTACTTCTGCCATTTTGGGAGGTAACTCTATTAGTTCCTGTTCTACTTACAGCATATCGCGATCTCACAAACTGATGATTCAAGTATTGTGTGTACCTAAGTATCGATGATATATAGGTATCGGTGCATTGTTACAGCCCTAATGGAGATGGTGATGTCACTTCCGATAGAAAGCTATGGTGGAGAATGGGTCCAGGGTATTTATCAAACCAGAATGGAAAACCGTCGAGGATATGGAAGATCACAGATTCCCATTCTACGCATACAGGTCGGATTGTCGGACTGCTGTTGGTTCTATACAGATAGCAGAGGGTATGTTCCGGGCTAGTCCCATTAGTGTCTTCTGACACTCCCGGTGCATCTGGGTGAGTTGAGTGCGCATGTCCTGAATCTGATGTGTCAGTTCCTCTGTCACTCTGGTAATATCTGTGCAACAACTGTCCCCACCTTCACCGGGGGAATGCTGCACATTTGCCACTTTGCCCTGACCCCGGGAGCGTGCTCTACTTGCCAGTCTGAACGAAGGTTCTGGTTTGAGTGTCCCAGCTACATCATGTGCAGCAGTTAGCATGAGGTTAGCCTTGTGGACTGATATGTCCATGTTGATTGAGGCTATTAAGTTGTCAAGCTCATGGTTGCTGATTTCCTGTCTCTGCAAGGAGAACAATATAACATATATTATACCATCTTCCCGAGGCAAGAGAGTTAACTGACTTTCCACCCTTGCCGAACTAGGCTGGAATTACTGGGTTCGATCGTAGCACCACCAGTGGCTATTATGAGTTATGTCCCTTCTCAGCCTCTCCTATGGACCAATCAGATATCACCTCTCGTATCACTTGCGTTTACTTCACAAAAAATGATGGTGCCCAGTCAGGACGATCTGATCGAAAATCAAGATCTATATTGTGATAAAATGGGTCTTACATTGCGAAATGTATCAAATCACATGAGCACCTTGATTTAAAACATGAAAAGATTTGGAAAATATCTGCTGACACCGAGTTGGCGGTGCATATGCTTTGCAAATCCTGCAATCGATTGAAATCTGCAGGACAGTTTATGAACCGGATTTCGATTTCGGTGCGAGATTTTGATTGGACTATGAAGACACTCTTTAGTCCCGCCAAAATGTAACTCCATAATACCAGCCTAGCAAGGTGGAAACTGGACTTTTATAGTCAGTTAACTCTCTTGCCTCGGGAAGATGATATTATATTTGGGATTACACTTTCTAGTACTTTTTACAGTGAAGTCACAACCATGATTCGAACCTTAAGTCTCAGAGTTAGAGACCTAATCACCAGCATACAAAGTTAAAACAGTTAAATATACTGCACTAAAAGTGTATAAAGATGAAGCTGAGGGAAAGCGTACTGGTCATTGTTTGTAATTCCTATCAATACACAACTGAGAGAATGGAAAACTTGACAATAAATTGTACATTAATATACTTATCCTATCTCACACTATGCATTTTTCATTCTTCTGTTCAATCCAAAGTGGAAACATGCTTAAACAAGGTTTCCAGCTTCTAAAAACAATTCACCTTAACACACCTTAGCATCACCATGGTCACCTCTCAACAATCTGGTTATGCAATGATATCTGAAAGGCAGAATGATTGTTCTCACATAGGAAAACAAGTACCTTAGTCTCCCACAGCTGTTCCAGGTACTTTATGCTGCTCTCATAGCTGAGGATGGACTGTACCAGTTGCTGTCTAGCCAGTTGCATCTGCACGGGTCCATCGACTGGGGCCTGGAGATACACAGCGCCAGACTGAGCCTCACTCTGGTCTCGGTCTTCTGCTGCAGCCTTCACCTTCAGGTCAAGGACACTGTCCTGAAATTAAGCAATTGAGTTGTGTAAACAAATCATGGTGGGTTCACCAAGAATGTGCTTGGTATACACATCCACTCTTATGAGTAGAAACAATAAAAACAACACTTTTCTCTTTGAAAGATCAGTGGTCTAGAATGCTTTTTTCTTCACGGCTTACCATCCACTTCCAAAATACGTCTTCATGTTGTCGCCAGTTCATGAGGTTCTGGAGACGTTCATTGTCCTTATCTAGTAGCACCAGCATCTACGCATGATAAAACACAAGCAGGACATGTAATTAAATTATTTGGACCCAATTCTAACACGGTAAAGGTTTCACAATTCTCAGTTTGATTTAACAGACCAATGTTTATTTATTTGTCTTTGACAAACACATTTAAGTCTACTAGTGAGTGAGTGAGTGAGTGAGGATGGTTTTATGCTGCTTTTAGCAATATTCCTTCAGTATAATGTTTGGGGACACCAGAAATGGGCTTCACACATTGTACCCATGTGGGGAATCGAACCCCGGTCTTCGGCATGACGAGCGAACACTTTAACCACTTTATTCTACTAACCTGGGCTGGTCCCTTGTCATCAATTTCAGTAGAGTTTAGAGTTAAAATGTATGCTGTTATTGTTACTTCGGACTAGTGGTCATCTACAGAATGTAACGTTTGATATCAATAAACAACAATATTCCCTTACTCGTTTCAGCAGATGTGGGTGTCTTAGCAAATGGACTTCCAATGCTGATAAATTGTCACGGCTTTTCCGAAGTGATATCCCTGCTGTGGTATTTTCAATCTGAAATGAAAGTTATATACGTGTACTACTACATAACCTGTATCAACACTGATAATGTGATTTGAACATTATCCCTACAACTGGTTCTCAAGTAACCGACTTTTGAAAATGTGTGCAGAACAAGGCACATTATCGTGATATCAGAATTGTGTTTTACTTTCAGGAGTATTACTGATGTTCAAGAAAGATTTTGTAGACTTACACATATATTGTGTATATTGATACAGAAAATGATAAATTACTTATAGTTCAAGGAGCAGAAAAATATTTATTACTCAAACATCATTTTGTTAATTCATGAATAACAGGATATTATTGTTGATCGTATCCAACACACTCATTCAAAAATAAATGAGTAAATGAAAACATACCTTGTTTAGAAGCTTAGCTTCATGCTGCTGAGCTGCGTACATTCGCCGTAGGTTGAGTCGTAGTTTACTATTCAGCACTAGCAACCTCTGTACTCTCTCTCCAGGTGGCACAGCCGAATCTCCTTGGGCAGTAGGACCCAAATCACAAATAGAATTAGGCCATTCCTACAAACACAAGAAACACATGTCGCATGGTTGTGTAAATGCTTATCCTCTATTTTGATAAAAAAACATACAGGTTAAAAAATATATTAATTAGGTGTGTGTGTTTTACAGGGAGCTAAAGGCCTGCAAGTTTATCATCCCCCGAAATCTGCATGTAGCTTTCAAATAGGGTTCATGCATTGTCCTTGAAAAGATTTCTTTACATGATTTCCCTTACCTTGCACCATTGTGAAATGTTTTCATCCAAGGGAGATGTACACTTGTCCATGAACCTCTCTATCAGTGTCTCTTTACACATCAGCCAGGCCATAGCCAGCAACAGTTCACGACTTCCTCTTGAGGTGTCATTTGGCAAGTGAGCAAAGTCATGGGACATGTAACCACGGCTTTGTAGTTCTCGTTTGACAAGGACACACTTCTCCTCTGTGAAGAAAAAGCATGTCAATTTGGGCCAAATCTATTGTTATGTGGCAGTGGAAACTGCAAATTTTATGTGTACTGATTGTCAGTGGCAGAAAATGATTGAAGTGCCAGTAAAATGTTAAGTGCTGTCATGGACTAATTGTGAAAGCTGCCACCAGCAGTGAGTAATTTAGAGTTATCCCCCCTGTGCAAACATGAACATGACTTGGTTGTTTGAGAAGTTTCAGGATGGGACAATTACTAGAAGGTTGGCTGTACCTATATAGGAGCAACATGAGGATAATTTGAAACCTTTTTCGACCTGACTTGTGTCTTATCAACTTGCCAAGTGAGGATTGGATGCCTATTTGTGACACACTGGATTCTTGACAGCTTCCAATACTATGCTAGATTCAAGAATGGAGACAGGCCTGTTTCAAGACATTCCACTGTGACGAAATTCTAGACATTTATGAGTTCACTTATTGCTAAATTGACTCATCGTATATCCTATTGTGATAGTAAACCTAAAAATGTGAGTTTTAATATTATTAATTGATTATTCATTGATTTCAGATTACATAATTCATTTATTTGTGAGTCGACTTCTGGGTTAACCTCTGTGTTTCAATTTGGAAATCACCTTGTAACAGTATATCTTAATAACATGCTCTTATCTGTAAACTTGTGTTTTTAATTCCTCCAGTTTGCATGTGATATGTGTTTTGTTGGTAAAAGGTGGGGAGTGAAAATTAAAGTATAAGTTACATCAGGCAATATCATAGATGTATGACAATGGTTTTTCTGTGGATCCTGAACCAGTGGTTGATAGTACCAGGCAATGACCTATGCTGTGTGGCCTATAGTGACACGCAAGTAGTCAGGTCAGTAGGGATGCAAATTAGCACTAGCCTGCTAGCCTGGACCAGTTTTGTTAATCACATGTTAATGATAAGGTATCCTGCGGGCTTGTAGAATTTTAAACATTTTGAGATGTACTGCTTTATGTTATCACTCTTCGGGATAGCACAAATTTCTGGTTAATTTCCATCCACGGTTAGATTGTCCGACTTCCCTGGTGGTTACCATTCAACATGTTCAAGTATGTATCATCTGATCATATTCAGCATGCTAAGCATGATAAGTGGTCATTTTCTTTTCACATAAACATTCTAGTATAATCTTACAACGAGCATGGGATACAACCAAATGAAGTGAGTGTCTCTCGCTTTTGGAAACATGAAATGGCAAAAATCATAATCATCATGTTCATAACAATATAAAAAAGCGATGTCCTCACCATCTGAAAGTTGCCTCTGAGCCTTGACAGCAGATTCATCAACTACTCCATAATTGCTGAAGTATACCAGCTCAAACAACAGCTTCCACATCACGGGGGTCTGTAATTGATAAAAACATCAACTTGACAATCATGAGTAGTCACTGTAAATGAAACATAAAACTGCTGAACAGTATCAATCAACTTCTTGATGAGGAAAAATTCTGTTTGATCATCCTAACATGGTTTATATGTGAAGAACTGTACAAATGGGGTCCTACTATTTAACGTCCGAGGACGCCCGTGCAGCGGCCAGAAAAGTTCCAGTAACCGGAAGTTTCTGGCCGCTGCACGTGGCAAACACGTACGCCAGTTGATATTCTCACGATCTTACCAAACTGAGAAAGACATGTTTTATTGACTGCACTGTTTTTTTAAACTCCCGGACGTCTGATGAAACCTCCCGGACGTTTCCAGACGTCTGATGAAACCTCCCAGACGCTCCCACCAGATGCTCCCCGACGTTGCCCGGATGCTATATAGTACCGGACGTTTTACACTCAGTGAACCATCTGGGGCCATGCATGAACTTTTGAAAACGTTTGCGTTTTAGTATTAGTTATGGAATAGTGTGCAGAATATGACACTATAAAAGAACATTATTTTTGTTCTCTAAGCAAATTTACATTGTATCCTTCAAAGCCTACGTTACGAATATCTCGTCAGTTCGAATAAAATCAAATCGTATTTGCTTTGCAGATTCACCATTTAAAAAGAATAGGGGGGGTATGTAAATTTTTCAGCAGCTATATGTTATTTTGTATAATTAATACAAGAACACAATTATATAGAATACACTTCATTATTTAGTATCATTCTCCCGGACGCTCCCTGGCATTGCCCGGACGCTCCTGGACGTTTCCGGACGCCCCCGGGCGTTATTTAGTAGGACCGTACAAATGTCATTTGGGCAGTGCTGGATTTTACCGGGCACACGATCTGTGCTATGGGGATTTGGAGTCATCAAACTTCTCATGCCAGCTTGTAGAGGTGATACATCCCTAATCCTTACTGACAATTGATTTATTGTAAAGGGGTGCTAAGTTGATAACCCCAAGGATCATAAAGGGAAATTGAAAAGAAAAGAGAATCCAAGGTCTAAGGAGGGATAGCACTGCATGTTTTGTTTGTTTGTTTGTTTGTTTGAATGTTGTGTAACGCCTAGTTCGTGTTGCCTGTTGGTAAAACTTTCGTCCATAACCCTGCTTCGAAATGTTAAAAAATCATAAACCCCGGTATATGTATTAAAAATCATTTGTGAAGTGTTATGGTAGGTTGCCCTAACACAGGAAAGCAGGGTTACGCCATTTACTGTCGGAAATCTTACCGCTTCATATTTGTTGAACTTTGCCAAGCGAAATGTTTCTGCGGTGACAAGTGATACTCCATTTTCGTTCAGTAATGTTGACAGCAGCTCTATGGTCTCCCTTACTTGAGTTGATCCAGGCATTGTTGATTGGAGATGTTTGGAAACGATCACATATTGGCTGTGTGAGGAGACGTTTGTTTACCAGTTATTCCCAACTTCCGGTTAGAGAAGACGCTATCGTGATGCCCTCACGAAATAGTACATGTGTTCGCGATGTACTAATACAATATCTCTCAATGAGTACCTGACTTGGTATCTGACTATGTATTACCTGACTTTTATTATATCTTAGTTAGCCAAATCGACCAATTAACAGTGGAAATATTCTTTGATGAAAAAGGTCCCACGGGGAACATATCGTTAACACCCCGTTATAGCGCTCATGTGAGCTCGACTTGAGAAGGGAGAAGTATTTATTTGATTTGATGTGGAAAATTGACTCTTGCTGCGAAATATATATAAGATAAGCAACCTGCTTAAATATGGCTTCACAAAAGACTTACCGAGATCTACAAGAAAAATCAAGAAATGTTATTTAACGTTGGTTATTACAGGTAACAATATAACATTACCTCTTCGGAACTAATATTCTGACAAAAAATAATATATATATTACTGAATAATGTGTATAACCAAAACAATTATATAACATCTGAGATGATAAATGAACATGAAAGCTAAAACATGTTTTCAGTATAAAGAAGAGGGGAGAATCATTTATTATATATTACATTAAAACATGGAGCATTTGCATATGGGGCGTGACGGGGTCCGAAGAAGCCAGCAGAAGTCTCTTTATGGTCCAGCTTTTCGGAAATCATTAGGCAGGCAATTCCAGATTATGGTGGCCTCACAAGCAAAACAATTTAGCCCGAACTTAAAAAGCTGTTACCCGGTGAATTAGATTAACATTTAGTCTCTGAAATCTTATGTGACACAATATCCTTCTTGACTCTAAAGATAAACAAAAAAATCCCTATGCTGATTTCATGGAGCTAGCTAGAGCTGGCTAGACTTGCTTTTGTATGCGTTTCTAGATTATTTTTATATATAAAATAAATATATTCCACAGTCATGGGGCAGGAATACCGGTGAATCATCGCTGTACGTTCCTGCCTGAGGGAACAGGTCGGTTGCTTTAAACTTTAAATATGAATACACATTTTGAAAGTTTGTTTGTTTGTTTGTTTTTAACGCCACACTCAGCAATATTACAGCTATGTACGGCGGTCTGTAAATAATCGAGTCTGGACCAGACTATCCAGTGATTGACATCATTGAGCATCGATCCACGCAATTGGGATTGATGACATGCATCAACCAAGTCAGCGAGCCTGACCATCCGATCCTCGGCAAGCATGAGTTGCTGAATATTTTCACCTCGTCTGACACCGGTTTGACCAAATAAGTATCCTGATCTTTGGTGGTCACTTGGCGAATATATCTGTACATGTTATGGGTGGACTTTACTATCCAAAATACATTTGCCACAATTCCAGCCCAGTAGTTAAGTCTGTCCTAACAATCAGTCTGTTACGACCACATTTAGCTCCTTTTACTAAAAATACATATGTATCGTGAATAGTAAATGGTGTCAGGATAACAAGGGGTAGATTTACATTTTTTCGTCCGAATTGACGAAAGAAGAACGTGGCGTGTACAGGCCCGTGAAATATTGATAGAGAGAGTGTACATGCAGACCTGTGAAGCATTAACGACAAATAAAGGAGACTGCAAATGATTTACAAACCGTAACCAGATATTCTGGGGAGGCGAGACATTTCAGTGAGACCAACTTGCTGTCTATGTGTCCGTCACCCAGATCGCAATCGTCAGTACGTGTATAAGGCTGTTTACATCGGAACAAGACGGGGTACGGAGTTTTACTTGTCATCAGATTAAATATAAGAAGACAATGAAATAACTATTATGTATTTATTTGTATTTACACAATGTCAACATGACGAGATGGGTCGCTCTAACAAACATAGCAACTACAGATACCAGACATCGACCGACATTATGACATCGAAAAAAGCACTTTGTATGACCTGGGTATACCTTGAATAAGTCAATAAACACGCCTAATAGCTGGAGCCAATTTGAGGAAAATGAACTGAAGGATAGTCGAAGGGGGAATAACTCTGGTAAGGGTAGGTTCCGGTTGCCAAGGACTGCCAGGAGGGACCAGTAGGTTGTGCTGCCCATTGATATGCCTCCTGGTATGACACCTCGGGGGCCGGGTAGTACTGAAGAGGGGTCCGTGTGGGTTCTGTACCAGGCGTGTCGTTGAAAGCTCCATCATGAATAGTGTAAGGGGATGGATACGTAGATGACGTCGTGAGGCTGCATGTGTAGTCTGATGTAGGCGAGTAGCTGGGTTCGGCGCTTGGCAGGTAGTGGAGGCTGGAAAGAAGAACGGTTGGTAATCATTGGTTTGTATGTGTCCGTAGATACATTTCTGACAATCATATTAGAGTGGGTAAACCCATTATTCCAGCTGTATCACAGCCTGTATATTTGCATCATTTGACAGCATGTGCAAAATCCGGTATAGTATACAACAAAATCGTCCAGGCTAATGCACCAAATCCTTATTTTTAGTTGTCTCCTTAGCTTGGGTGCCAAAGAATTCAAATTATTTGGAATGAAGAGCTTGAGACTCACTTTGACCTGGCCTTGTCAGCAGCGTCGATGCACGTGGAAGGAGTGCGCGGAGTGAGCACATGACACCGTTCCTTCTGGGAACTGTCACGTGACTGGATTGTACCGCCATGATACAACTGTTTCCTCATCCAGGCCACGTGGCCATCCTTAGACTGCCGTTTAAACTTGGAGCGACGGTTCTGGAACCAGATCTGTGGAAAATAATAAACATTATATATACACATAGTGGCACACGTGTTGTTCCTAGAAATACAAAATATGGTAACTGGCATGATTATTATAATTAAATAATAATATAAATAATATCAATAAATATAATTAAATTATCAAAATTATCAAATTATATATCAGCTCATATACTATGAAGAATCAGCTTACCGATAGTCTCTCTACGTCAATATTGATGGTGTTGGAGAGATCATCCAAGATGGAGCTGTCAGGATACTGAGAGGACAGGAACACCTTCTCCAGTTGCCTCAACTGTGAAGGAAAATATCGTTGTAATTAAATTCATAATTTAACCTTTTGGTTTCCCCCGACTTGACATTGCTGTAAACCATACTCATAATTTGCAATCACGCATAAGTAATAGTAGGAATTCTGATGGGGATTTTTTGTGCAACCTATTTGTGTACTCACCTGAACGGCAGAGTACTTGATTCTGTTCCTGACCGGAAGTACCCTTTTGCTGACGTCACTCTTGCCGGGCTTGATCTCTGGACTCTTCACCTTCATACTGAATTGAAGAAATGAAAATACTGTACTTGTTATGTTATATATTGTAGGGGTGTACACATGCAGTGGTATGAGCAATGCTACCCGGAAGACACACCTCCACTCACATATACATTCCGTAACCCCTGAAGATCGGGGTTAGATTTTGTCTTCAGCAGCCCATGCTTGTAAGAGGCGACTGACGGGATCGGTGACTTGGTTGATGCATGTCACCGTATCCCAACTGCATAGATCGATGTTCATGATCTTATAGCTGGAATATTGCTGAGTGCGGCTTTAAACAAACGTACATTTACATTCTGTAAGCACACCGCAGGGTTTTTATTTTAGTAACCTTTTAATATAGAAGGGCATATGCAATGCATCCAAACCAAACTAATTTCAGCTGACCCGTGAAGATCAAGGATGGAATAGGTCTTCAGCACCCCATGCTTGCCGAGGATCGGATGGTCAGACTCGCTGACTTGGTTGATGCGTGTCATCGTATCCCAATTGCGTGGATCAATGCTCATGATATCAATCACTGGATTGTTTGGTCCAGATTACTTATAGACCGCCGTCACATAGCTGGAATATTGCTGAGTGCGGCGTTAAACAACAAACAAACACATTCAGCTGCATTATCATGCAATAGAAACATGCTGTTTGACTCGGCAACTTACTTGTATGGTTAGATAGTTGGCGTGACGAACTGTTTAAATCTATAGACGCTGCAGACAACTTGTTCACGAAATGAGATATCAGAAATGATGCTGTGATATCGGAACGTGTGAGTTTTATACGTATTTCTGGCTGTCGGAACTCTTTCAACACCTATCGAAAAACAACACATTGAGATCATGTTGTTGTAAGAATCAGATCTCTTTCACAAGAGCAGATACGACTCGCCGAGGAGAGCTTCTTGCGAAACCATTATTATTTTTACAGCAATGAGAATGTTAATTGTTTTCTCAATCTATATAGCAGCATCCTACTCCCCTTGTGCACGGGTAGGCGCACATCCAAGACTTGGCCACCGTCTCCAGCGTCCATCCTCATTTACCTGTCAAAACGTTCCACCTACATCAAAGAGGTCGCCCGACTTAGCGCACCTGAGCGTGTAATTGTTGGTTTAACAAACACATAATCAGCAGATTGGACAGCGGAAGAAGCCAGCATTACATAGTGATAGGATTAAACATGTACACACCAGTCATGCAAAAAAAATACTGAAAGAGACAGTGTGTGTATTTGTCTCTGTTTGAAACAAATATTTGTGCGAGTATCATTATGCCTAAATGGTTTTAGGTAAATGTATGATATTTTACTGTGCCATACTGTGCCGCAGTGTCTGAAGTTTGCATGTGGTCCCTGGAGGGAGCTTGTACAAGGGACGTAACTCCGTTTAAAATTACCAATTAGCTGGTCCCACAATTCCTCTTCACGGTGCGTTTAAATGTTTGATATTTTTTATGTTCATTAATCTTATGAAGGTCGTCAAAACATAGGCTAGATATTCTTCAATAGGGAATCATCTTTAAACTTTTTAGACATGTTATATCACAAAAATATGTTATTTTCGTATACAGTGTATCATTACAATGGTGAGAGCCAGTGTGATTGTAGTTGACGAGGTCATGGTACACTGACGGGATGAAGTTACCCTGGTCTCTGTTGGATGGACGGCCGATATCTTTTGATGTGAATAGCTTCCGTTAGTTGGTTTATGTATGATGGACGGCCGATATCTTTTGATGTGAATAGCTTCCGTTAGTTGGTCTTTGTATGATGGACGGCCGATATCTTTTGATGTGAATGGCTTCCGTTAGTTGGTCTTTGTATGATGGACGGCCGATATCTTTTGATGTGAATGGCTTCCGTTAGTTGGTCTTTGTGTGATGGACGGATGGTATCTTTTGATGTGAATGGCTTCCGTTAGTTGGTCTTTGTGTGATGGACGGGTGGTATCTTTGATGTGAATGGCTTCCGTTAGTTGGTCTTTGTGTGATGGACGGATGGTATCTTTTGATGTGAATGGCTTCCGTTAGTTGGTCTTTGTGTGATGGACGGATGGTATCTTTTGATGTGAATGGCTTCCGTTAGTTGGTCTTTGTATGATGGACGGCCGATATCTTTTAATATGAATAGCTTCCGTTAGTTGCTCTCTTTTAATGGACGGCTGGTATCTTTTGATGTGAATGGCTTCCGTTAGTTGCTCTTTGTGTGACGGACGGCTGATATCTTTTGATGTGAATGGCTTTCGTTAGTTGGTCTTTGTTTGATGGACGGCTGGTATCTTTTGATGTGAATGGCTTCCGTTAGTTCCTTGATCATGTTGAGTTAAAATTTAGAGGCAAAGACACCGTATCTGGTTGCTTGATGTTGTTGTATGTGATCTGGACGGCGGAACTGGAGTCTTGTTGGACGTGTGATGTGGTGTTCAGCAACAACATCAACATATTATTTCACTCAAAATCGTAATGCAGCGATATATATTGTTTCTTCATAGATCGTTGGCTGTATGTCCCCTTTTCTAAGCCTCGAAATAAATCCAGATAAATGGGATTTGTATATAACTGTTAGGGATTCAGATCCCTATATTTCGCACAGGTTCGTTGGGATGCGATAGTTTGTAATGTAAATCAGTTGGTAAACACAGAGCGTATTCTAATGTAGAAAAGTGTCATGATCATATTTGGTTGGTATAATCTTTCGAAATGGACAAAACGACCTTGATTGCAAAAACAATGCCGAGATAGTTTGAAGATGTAAGTGAAGAGCATGGGTGTGACATTTTCACCATGTCTGACACCGTTTTCACAAATAACAAGTTTCCTTATCTTTGGTCACTGGGCGACATACCTGGTACATGACTTAAATAGTTGACCATCGGAATTACTATTGCCACGATTCCAGACTCCCCATAGTTTTGAAAAGTGTGATCAGTATCGAACACTTTTGAGAAGTCGAAAACATGGAAGTGATTATTGAGAAGTGATAGCATTTAATTACGATATCCAGCATGGTCTTCTGACAAAATTTCATGTTGTATGAGGAAGTGGATACTACCATTATTATGACAGCTGTGAGTATTTTGCTTGAACAGCATACAAAAAATGGTTATTGGTTTGTAAGGAGCTACGTCATTATCTTTTGATAAATCGGTTTAAAGGTTCCGGAAAACCACATATCATGGTTTGTGGCACGGTTGAAAAACACACTGAATGGCTTCCCACAATCGGGAGTCGATTTGTTCGGCACTCATTTGCCGTCTGATTAACACGGGTTGTCTTATTAGTTTTCAAATTTCGTAGGGCTGAAATCGAATTTTGTTATCTTTTTATAATCTCACATGGACATCTTCAAAATGTAAAACGTCAACGCCAGACATTAACCAGGCTCGCTTATCTCCTGAAACAGATTTCATTGGGCATAAGACGAAATGTTTTGGTGAAAATTATATGAAGGGGTCACTGAAAATCAGTTAGGTGTCTCCACAGTGCTATTACTTACGTAAACTGTGTCAGTGTTATATCTCTATAGAATTCAAGAAACTGAAATTCAAGTGTTGGTATTACAACACATTAAAAACATAAAATGACTATTAAGGGTATTTTATGGTGCACAGTATGGTGGATTTAGTGTAGTGTGACGTATTGGTTCTGCATTAAGTGCTTACAAATTTCCTTTTCAGTGCTAAAACAGTAATAAAGAAACAATATGGTACTGTATATATGTTTGATGTTCCCAGACGGTACCTTGTGTCGACAGCTGCTTCAGTCCGAGGAAAGCGCCCGATAATCCGTTAGCATGAAGGTTTGGCTCATATACGCAACATGGCGATTGCAAGTGCATACAAAAGTTGTTGATAATACCTTACAGGCATAGATCAGGTGATGACATTGACCAGAACTGAGTAGCTTCAAAGTTGCTGTATATTCTAACATGAGTGTGAGGTATCTGTTGTGACGTCCTGGTTTGAGGTATCTTCACAAGTGGTATTGATAATTGATAATAAATGCACGACTGGGAATTGGATTTCTATATCTCAGCAAAGCAGGATATCTGTCGCAGTTGCAACACACATTTTTCCAAGGAGGTGAGGATCTATATCTTCTAGTGAGCGAGTATTGTTTTACACCGCCTTTGCAATATTCTAGCAATATCCAGAAATGGGCTTCACACATTGTGCCCATGTGGGCAATCGAACCCGGGTCTTCAGTGTTACGAGCGAACGCTTTTACCACCAGGCTACCCCATCGACCCTATATCTGTGAGGGTAGATGCTGTATATTTGATATTACCCAACAAAAGAACGGTTAAATGTCACATTAAAAGTTTCCTTCAAGCAGTTTCCTTTGATCTGTGCAGAGGTTTGACTCTTTGTCCAACCAACATCCACCAATCATGTGTTCGAATCCAAGATTCGCCTGTTTAGGATCCTTTGTTTATCAGTAAGATACTTATAATCCTGGTTTACATAAAAGTGGGAAAATGCGGGCTGCATAAGAATATGAAATGATAGTTTTCAGATAATGTTTATTATCTCAGAAACATTTACACAGTCCTCTTCAAATGACAGTTGCAATCCATAACGTAAACACAACAATATATACATTAATAGTAACAAAGCAGGCCCAAGATGAGTTCAACATTGGACTGCAGTGCATATTGCACAAATTACGCCCTCGTGCTTCATCTGACCACGAATACATCCCCGAAGGTTCTAGACGCCTATCTGGGGAAATGTCATCTGATCGCTTAGGAAGTTGAAGTGGGGTATATAATTCTGGTAGTATGGAGTTCCGGGAGAGCTGAAGTTGGACTGGTTGGAATACTCTGTCCACTGTTGCTGGCATGGTGTGACTTGGAAGGATGTTTCCGTCATCAGATGTGGGTAGTGGAGAGTATTCTGGGTAGGCCGTGTACAGGATACTGCGTCAGTGAGTGCGCTGTAGACGTTGTGTGATGATGGATACATCAGGGGGGTGTAGACGGGGTCGTAGTCCGTCACTGAGGAGCAGCCGGGTCCAGTGCTGGGTAGGTAGTGGAGGCTGAAGAAGAGAAGAGATTGTTGTTAGTCCGAGACAGACATGCCATTGTGTTGAAGCTAATAAGAGCCCACTACACGCAGGTGAAACTAACTTGGTGTGTACTTACTTTGATTTGGGTTTGTCTTTCACGTCATCTTTCTTGGAAGTCGTTGGTGGTGTGAGCACGTGACACTCGTCCGTAGCCGTTACGTCACGTGACCGTGACGTTCCTTGTTGATACAGTTGCTGTCTCATCCAGTTCACGTGAGCACCTTTAGACTGACGCTTGAACTTGGAACGGCGGTTCTGGAACCAGATCTGTATGGCAGAAAGAGGTCATTATTATCGAGACATTTAATGAAATCAGGGTCTATTATATGGGTTGAAAAGATTATGAAAGGAAATATACAACAATTCTTTAAGTCTACCATATAAACTGAATAAAGCAGTAAAAGCGAGAATTTCACTTCAGTACATTTCATGGGTCCTATGTACATTTAAGGGGACAAGAAAGAGAGTTTTATATCACTATGATATTGTGTATTGTGCGATCAATTATCTCTTTCGAGAACTTCTGTTAAGTGTAATAAAGTGGATTTACCTACCGATAGTCTCTCTACGTCGATGTTGATGGTGTTGGAGAGATCCTCCAAGATGGAGCTGTCAGGATACTGAGAGGACACGAATACCTTCTCCAGTTGCCTCAACTGTGGATATGGATAGTGGAGATGAAAACGTGTTAAATTTGTATTGCGATTTACTTTTGAAATAACAATAGTTTATGTTTTCTTCCTATTGACGTTTCGAGCAATTAAATGTTTACCTGACTAGCAGAGTACTTGATTCTGTTCCTTGCCGGAACGATTGTCTTGTTGGCGGTGCACTTGCTTGGCTTGGTTTCGGGGCTCTTCACTTTCATTTTAGTGTGGTAATTGTATAGAATACTTTTAAAAGAGAAAATGCTCGAAATGTGAAGATGGTCTCGGTGACAAGTCTTGCTGGTTTCGATTAGGGCAGCTCTTTGACTGATGACTCAAGGATGGAAGTTTTCGACTTTATACCCGTACCATGACCATCGGGCTTCTTTTAAGTCAACCACCATACACCACCCACTTATTACTCCCACGTCTGTGTTGTTAATAATCAGGAATTCTTTCTTCATGTATAGCCGCCATGCTGTTTAAGTTGAAACATCTTGATTGTTTTCACAGCAATAAGAACTATATCTTTGTTTACCTAATTAAAACGGTAGCAGTCGTCGACGAGGTAGCGGTACATTAAAGTAGCCTCCGCCAGGTGAGCGTGTACTCACTTACCTGTCAAAACTTTACACCTACATCAAAGAGGCCGCCCTACGTAGCACACCTGTGTGGACACTACGTTTAAATGTCTATCTTGTTTTGTGGGACAATTTCATTAACAAACAGGGACAAAACATTTACAAATCCTAGCGAGGAATCCTTATAGTGTGTGGAAGGGCCAGGCATTAACAATAACCGCCGTCATATAGCTGGAATATTGCTGAGTGCGGTGTTAAACAACAAACAAACAAACAAACATTAACAATACCGTAGTCTTCACAAGGATAACTTATTTGCTATTGTGTGAAACAGTTATGCTCGTAATAAGCTTGAAACGCATATCCATTATATAATTGAACATCTTTGGAATAAGAGGATACAGAAAAATCTCGATGATCATTTTTGTTCAAAAGAAATAAGGCGTATATATGTCGTGAGCCAAGATAAATGGTTCCCAGTTGTCTACATTTCACAACTTTTGAGGTACACTCGAGCAAGCTCTTTCCACGATGATTTCAAAGAGTGTTCTTAGTTACAACATAAAGCTTTTAAAACGTTTTGTGGTAGACATGTGGATGACATTTCCAAATTTGAAGCATCAGTGACCAAATGATGCTTGATACAGTTCCCTTTTTAACTTGTTCCCTTTTTTTTCCCGGGTGAACAATTGCCTTGGTTTTGCATGTGTTTGTGACGGGGTGTAACCGGGGAAATAGCGGGGCCGGATACGCTCGCCTTTTCGCCAACATCTGGTATCATCACTATTTGATGGCGATTAATGGAAACATACTCATGATATGGTCGGAATTATACAATCGAGTGTGTGTTTGACACAAATTCTTAATATGAATATGGAAAGTTTATTTTATTGTCTCTCTTAAGAATTTTGAGTTTGGTAAAAACCTTGCAATTTTCAAGTTACGTGTCCATCATAACCACCAATTACACGTAAAAATTACTTTTCTCTTTGTAGCTATTTATATTTCACTTTATTAACTTCTAAATATTTTACTCTATGCTAATTGAACGGATGTACCAAGCTATTTCAAGATCACGCTCAGATTCTATATATTCTGATGCATATATTCCTACGTAAGGGATATTATCATTTGATCAAAATATTAGTAGAGTAGAAGTTGGCTGCCACCAAAGTGTAGAGATGTTTTTGGACTTAATATTTAGTGAAGACTCACAACCCACATGAAACTGAAAAGTCAGCAACTATATTTACAATTTATAGAGGGATAAGGTGCAAGTATTTCATGGGACGTTTGATGTTCCTCACCTGTATATTTAGCGCCTCACAATATGATAATAAAATACACATTACATACCTAAACTGACACATAAATAAACTGATATATAACATTTGGAAGATGCATATGGTATTATGATAGAAAATCGGGTCCTAAATGATGGTTATGAAGAATTTAATGTCAGTATTCATTTGGCAATCTATTTTTAAAACTGTTGAAACTATTGCCATGTACTTTTTCGTGGTAATAATCCAAATACCTGTAAATGACACCTTAAACTGTAAATGCTGTACCATTACTTGCTTGGCTTTTCTGCAATACAAGGGTCACCCTATAGGTAAATTTCCCGTTTACCAGTCTGTATCTCTCACCATATGAAATAATGAATGGTTTGAACTAGTGGTATATAATGTATGTACAGTACTGATTGACGTAATTGGTTTGTCCGACATGCCTTATACATGTATGTATGTTTTACGCTCCCAGACGGTAACGTGTGTCGACAGCAGCTTAAGACAATGATATCCAAAGGAAGCGCCCGATAATCCGATAACGTCAGCATGAAGGTTTGGCTCCTATACGCAACATGGCGATTACAGGTGCATACGAAAGTTGTTGATAATACCGTATGGCATTGATCGGGATATCACATTGACCGTAACCAAGCAGCTTCAAAGTTTAACATGAGAGTTATTTGATGCCAAATGTATCATTCAAGCCTTGAAAACATAGCTTCATTCAATGTTTTAGTTATTACCTATATACGATGGAACATATGTAACCACAACACTCTTAAATGTGACCTGAGCAAAGCAGGATATCTGTCGCAGTTGCAACACACATGTTTCCAAGGAGGTGAGGATCTATATCTGTGAGGGTAGCTTTGCTAAAAATGATTTATACAATGCTTTATATTTCATATCACACAACCTAAAGAACGGTTAAATTTCACAATAAAAGTTTCCTTCAAGCAGATTCATTTGAACGGTGCAGAGGTTTGTCTCTTAGTCCAACCAACATCCACCAATCATGTGTTCGAATCCAAGATTCGCCTGTTTAAGATCCCTTGTTTATCAGTAAGATATTTGTAATCGTGGTTTACATGAAAGTGGGAAAATGCGTGTTTCATAAGAACATGAAATGATAGTTTTCAGATAATGTTTATTATCTCAGAAACATTTACACAGTCCTCTTCAAATGACAGTTGCAATCCATAACGTAAACACAACAATATATACATTAATAGTAACAAAGCAGGCCCAAGATGAGTTCAACATTGGACTGCAGTGCATATTGCACAAATTACGCCCTCGTGCTTCATCTGGCCACGAATACATCCCCGAAGGTTCTAGATGCCTATTTGGGGAAATGTCATCTGATCACTTAGGAAGTTGAAGTGGGGTATATAATTCTGGTAGTATGGAGTTCCGGGAGAGCTGAAGTTGGACTGGTTGGAATACTCTGTCCACTGTTGCTGGCATGGTGTGACTTGGAAGGATGTTTCCGTCATCAGATGTGGGTAGTGGAGAGTATTCTGGGTAGGCCGTGTACAGGATACTGCGTCAGTGAGTGCGCTGTAGACGTTGTGTGATGATGGATACATCAGGGGGTTGTAGACGGGGTCGTAGTCCGTCACTGAAGAGCAGCCGGGTCCAGTGCTGGGTAGGTAGTGGAGGCTGAAGAAGAGAAGAGATTGTTGTTAGTCCGAGACAGACATGCCATTGTGTTGAAGCTAATAAGAGCCCACTACACGCAGGTGAAACTAACTTGGTGTGTACTTACTTTGATTTGGGTTTGTCTTTCACGTCATCTTTCTTGGAAGTCGTTGGTGGTGTGAGCACGTGACATTCCTCCGTAGCCGTTACGTCACGTGACCGTGATGTTCCTTGTTGATACAGTTGCTGTCTCATCCAGTTCACGTGAGCACCTTTAGACTGACGCTTGAACTTGGAACGGCGGTTCTGGAACCAGATCTGTATGGCAGAAAGAGGTCATTATTATCGAGACATTTAATGAAATCAGGGTCTATTATATGGGTTGAAAAGATTATGAAAGGAAATATCCAACAATTCTTTAAGTCTACCATATAAACTGAATAAAGCAGTAAAAATGAGAATTTCACTTCAGTACATTTCATGGGTCCTATGTACATTTAAGGGGACAAGAAAGAGAGTTTTATATCACTATGATATTGTGTATTGTGCGATCAATTATCTCTTTCGAGAACTTCTGTTAAGTGTAATTTACCTACCGATAATCTCTCTACGTCGATGTTGATGGTGTTGGAGAGATCCTCCAAGATGGAGCTGTCAGGATACTGAGAGGACACGAATACCTTCTCCAGTTGCCTCAACTGTGGATATGGATAGTGGAGATGAAAACGTGTTAAATTTGTATTGCGATTTACTTTTGAAATAACAATAGTTTATGTTTTCTTCCTATTGACGTTTCGAGCAATTAAATGTTTACCTGACTAGCAGAGTACTTGATTCTGTTCCTTGCCGGAACGATTGTCTTGTTGACGGTGCACTTGCTTGGCTTGGTTTCGGGGCTCTTCACTTTCATTATAGTGTGGTAATTGTATAGAATACTTTTAAAAGAGAAAATGCTCGAAATGTGAAGATGGTCTCGGTGACAAGTCTTGCTGGTTTCGATTAGGGCAGCTCTATGACTGATGACTCAAGGATGGAAGTTTTCGACTTTATACCCGTACCATGACCATCGGGCTTCTTTTAAGTCAACCACCATACACCACCCACTCATTACTCCCACGTCTGTGTTGTTAATAATCAGGAATTCTTTCTTCATGTATAGCCGCCATGCTGTTTAAGTTGAAACATCTTGATTGTTTTCACAGCAATAAGAACTATATCTTTGTTTACCTAATTAAAACGGTAGCAGTCGTCGACGAGGTAGCGGTACATTAAAGTAGCCTCCGCCAGGTGAGCGTGTACTCACTTACCTGTCAAAACTTTACACCTACATCAAAGAGGCCGCCCTACGTAGCACACCTGTGTGGACACTACGTTTAAATGTACATCTTGTTTTGTGGGACAATTTCATTAACAAACAGGGACAAAACATTTACAAATCCTAGCGAGGAATCCTTATAGTGTGTGGAAGGGCCAGGCATTAACAATAACCGTCGTCATACAGCTGGAATATTGCCGAGTGCGGCGTTAAACAACAAACAAACAAACAAACATTAACAATACCGTAGTCTTCACAAGGATGACTTATTTGTTATTGTGTGAAACAGTTATGCTCGTAATAAGCTTGAAACGCATATCCATTATATAATTGAACATCTTTGGAATAAGAGGATACAGAAAAATCTCGATGATCATGTATTTGTTCAAAAGAAATAAGGCGTATATATGTCGTGAGCCAAGAAAAATGGTTCCCAGTTGTCTACATTTCACAACTTCTGAGGTACACTCGAGCAAGCTCTTTCCACGATGATTTCAAAGAGTGTTCTTAGTTACAACATAAAGCTTTTAAAGCTTTTGTGGTAGACATGTGGATGACATTTCCAAATCTGACGCACCAGTGACCAAATGATGCTTGATACAGTTCCCTTTTTAACTTGTTCCCTTGTTTTTTTTTCGGGTGAACAATTGCCTTGGTTTTGCATGTGTTTGTGACGGGGTGCAACCGGGGAAATAGCGGGGCCGGATACGCTCGCCTTTTTTGCCAACATCTGGTATCATCACTATTTGATGGCGACTAATGGAAACATACTCATGATATGGTCGTAATTATACAATCGAGTGTGTGTTTGACACAAATTCTTAATATGAATATGGAAAGTTTATTTTATTGTCTTTACCCGCCTCTCTTAAGAATTTTAGGTTTGGTAAAAACCTTGCAATTTTCAAGTTACGTGTCCATCATAACCACCGATAACACGTAAAAATTACTTTTCTCTTTGTAGCTATTTATATTTCACTTTATTAACTTCTAAATATGTTACTCTATGCTAACTGAACGGATGTGCCAAGCTATTTCAAGATCACGCTCAGATTCTATATATTCCGAGGCATATATTCCGACGTAAGGTATATTATCATTTGATCGAAATATTAGTAGAAGTTGGCTGCCACCATAGTGTAGAGACGTTTTTGGACTTAATATTTAATGAAGACTCACAACCAACATGAAACTGAAAAGTCAGCAACTATATTTACAATTTATAGAGGGACAAGGTTCAAGTATTTCATGGGACGTTTGATGTTCCTCACCTGTATATTTAGCGCCTCACAATATGATAATAAAATACACATTACATACCTAAACTGACACATAAATAAATTGATATATAACATTTGGAAGATGCATATGGTATTATGATAGAAAATCGGATCCTAAATGATGGTTATGAAGAAATTAATGTCAGTATTGATTTGGCAAACTATTTTTAAAACTGTTGAAACTATTGCCATGTACTTTTTCGTGGTAATAATCCAAATACCTGTAAATGACACCTTAAACTGTGATTGCTGTACCATTACTTGCTTGGCTTTTCTGCAATACAAGGGTCACCCTATGGGTAAATTTCCCGTTTACCAGTCTGTATCTCTCGCCATATGAAATAATGAATGGTTTGAACTAGTGGTATATAAAGTATGTACAGTACTGATTGACGTAATTGGTTTGTCCGACACGCCTTATACATGTATATATGTTTTACGCTCCCAGGCGGTAACTTGTGTCGACATCTGCTTAAGACAATGGTATCCAAAGGAAGCGCCCGATAATCCGATAACGTCAGCATGAAGGTTTGGCTCCTATACGCAACATGGCGATTACAAGTGCATACGAAAGTTGTTGATAATACCTTACAGGCATAGATCGGGATATCACATTGACCGTAACTGAGCAGCTTCAAAGTTTAACATGAGTGTTATTTGATGCCAAATGTATCATTCAAGCCTTGAAAACATAGCTTCATTTAATGTTTTAGTTATTACCTATATACGATGGAACATATGTAACCACAACACTCTTAAATGTGACCTGAGCAAAGCAGGATATCTGTCGCAGTTGCAACACACATGTTTCCAAGGAGGTGAGGATCTATACCTGTGAGGGTAGCTTTGCTAAAAATGATTTATACAATGCTTTATATTTCATATCACACAACCTAAAGAACGGTTAAATTTCACAATAAAAGTTTCCTTCAAGCAGATTCATTTGAACGGTGCAGAGGTTTGTCTCTTAGTCCAACCAACATCCACCAATCATGTGTTCGAATCCAAGATTCGCCTGTTTAGGATCCTTTGTTTATCAGTAAGATATTTGTAATCGTGGTTTACATGAAAGTGGGAAAATGCGTGTTTCATAAGAACATGAAATGATAGTTTTCAGATAATGTTTATTATCTCAGAAACATTTACACAGTCCTCTTCAAATGACAGTTGCAATCCATAACGTAAACACAACAATATATACATTAATAGTAACAAAGCAGGCCCAAGATGAGTTCAACATTGGACTGCAGTGCATGTTGCACAAATTACGCCCTCGTGCTTCGTCTGGCCACGAATACATCCCCGAAGGTTCTAGACGCCTATCTGGGGAAATGTCATCTGATCACTTAGGAAGTTGAAGTGGGGTATATAATTCTGGTAGTATGGAGTTCCGGGAGAGCTGAAGTTGGACTGGTTGGAATACTCTGTCCACTGTTGCTGGCATGGTGTGACTTGGAAGGATGTTTCCGTCATCACATGTGGGTAGTGGAGAGTATTCTGGGTAGGCCGTGTACAGGATACTGCGTCAGTGAGTGCGCTGTAGACGTTGTGTGATGATGGGTACATCAGGGGGTTGTAGACGTGGTCGTAGTCCGTCACTGAAGAGCAGCCGGGTCCAGTGCTGGGTAGGTAGTGGAGGCTGAAGAAGAGAAGAGATTGTTGTTAGTCCGAGACAGACATGCCATTGTGTTGAAGCTAATAAGAGCCCACTACATGCCTGTGAAACCAACTTGGTGTGTACTTACTTTGATTTGGGTTTGTCTTTCACGTCATCTTTCTTGGAAGTCGTTGGTGGTGTGAGCACGTGACACTTGTCCGTAGCCGTTATGTCACGTGACCGTGATGTTCCTTGTTGATACAGTTGCTGTCTCATCCAGTTCACGTGAGCACCTTTAGACTGACGCTTGAACTTGGAACGGCGGTTCTGGAACCAGATCTGTATGGCAGAGAGAGGTCATTATTATCGAGACATTTAATGAAATCAGGGTCTATTATATGGGTTGAAAAGATTATGAAATGAAATATCCAACAATTCTTTAAGTCTACCATATAAACTGAATAAAGCAGTAAAAATGAGAATTTCACTTCAGTACATTTCATGGGTCCTATGTACATTTAAGGGGACAAGAAAGAGAGTTTTATATCACTATGATATTGTGTATTGTGCGATCAATTATCTCTTTCGAGAACTTCTGTTAAGTGTAATTTACCTACCGATAGTCTCTCTACGTCGATGTTGATGGTGTTGGAGAGATCCTCCAAGATGGAGCTGTCAGGATACTGAGAGGACACGAATACCTTCTCCAGTTCCCTCAACTGTGGATATGGATAGTGGAGATGAAGACGTGTTAAATATGTATTGCGATTTACTTTTGAAATAACAATAGTTTATGTTTTCTTCCTATTGACGTTTCGAGCAATTAAATGTTTACCTGACTAGCAGAGTACTTGATTCTGTTCCTTGCCGGAACGATTGTCTTGTTGACGGTGCACTTGCTTGGCTTGGTTTCGGGGCTCTTCACTTTCATTATAGTGTGGTAATTGTATAGAATACTTTTAAAAGAGAAAATGCTCGAAATGTGAAGATGGTCTCGGTGACAAGTCTTGCTGGTTTCGATTAGGGCAGCTCTATGACTGATGACTCAAGGATGGAAGTTTTCGACTTTATACCCGTACCATGACCATCGGGCTTCTTTTAAGTCAACCACCATACACCACCCACTCATTACTCCCACGTCTGTGTTGTTAATAATCAGGAATTCTTTCTTCATGTATAGCCGCCATGCTGTTTAAGTTGAAACATCTTGATTGTTTTCACAGCAATAAGAACTATATCTTTGTTTACCTAATTAAAACGGTAGCAGTCGTCGACGAGGTAGCGGTACATTAAAGTAGCCTCCGCCAGGTGAGCGTGTACTCACTTACCTGTCAAAACTTTACACCTACATCAAAGAGGCCGCCCTACGTAGCACACCTGTGTGGACACTACGTTTAAATGTCCATCTTGTTTTGTGGGACAATTTCATTAACAAACAGGGACAAAACATTTACAAATCCTAGCGAGGAATCCTTATAGTGTGTGGAAGGGCCAGGCATTAACAATAACCGTCGTCATATAGCTGGAATATTGCCGAGTGCGGCGTTAAACAACAAACAAACAAACAAACATTAACAATACCGTAGTCTTCACAAGGATAACTTATTTGTTATTGTGTGAAACAGTTATGCTCGTAATAAGCTTGAAACGCATATCCATTATATAATTGAACATCTTTGGAATAAGAGGATACAGAAAAATCTCGATGATCATGTATTTGTTCAAAAGAAATAAGGCGTATATATGTCGTGAGCCAAGAAAAATGGTTCCCAGTTGTCTACATTTCACAACTTTTGAGGTACACTCGAGCAAGCTCTTTCCACGATGATTTCAAAGAGTGTTCTTAGTTACAACATAAAGCTTTTAAAGCTTTTGTGGTAGACATGTGGATGACATTTCCAAATCTGACGCACCAGTGACCAAATGATGCTTGATACAGTTCCCTTTTTAACTTGTTCCCTTGTTTTTTTTTCGGGTGAACAATTGCCTTGGTTTTGCATGTGTTTGTGACGGGGTGCAACCGGGGAAATAGCGGGGCCGGATACGCTCGCCTTTTCGCCAACATCTGGTATCATCACTATTTGATGGCGACTAATGGAAACATACTCATGATATGGTCGGAATTATACAATCGAGTGTGTGTTTGACACAAATTCTTAATATGAATATGGAAAGTTTATTTTATTGTCTTTACCCGCCTCTCTTAAGAATTTTAGGTTTGGTAAAAACCTTGCAATTTTCAAGTTACGTGTCCATCATAACCACCGATAACACGTAAAAATTACTTTTCTCTTTGTAGCTATTTATATTTCACTTTATTAACTTCAAAATATGTTACTCTATGCTAACTGAACGGATGTGCCAAGCTATTTCAAGATCACGCTCAGATTCTATATATTCCGAGGCATATATTCCGACGTAAGGTATATTATCATTTGATCGAAATATTAGTAGAAGTTGGCTGCCACCATAGTGTAGAGACGTTTTTGGACTTAATATTTAATGAAGACTCACAACCAACATGAAACTGAAAAGTCAGCAACTATATTTACAATTTATAGAGGGACAAGGTTCAAGTATTTCATGGGACGTTTGATGTTCCTCACCTGTATATTTAGCGCCTCACAATATGATAATAAAATACACATTACATACCTAAACTGACACATAAATAAATTGATATATAACATTTGGAAGATGCATATGGTATTATGATAGAAAATCGGATCCTAAATGATGGTTATGAAGAAATTAATGTCAGTATTGATTTGGCAAACTATTTTTAAAACTGTTGAAACTATTGCCATGTACTTTTTCGTGGTAATAATCCAAATACCTGTAAATGACACCTTAAACTGTGATTGCTGTACCATCACTTGCTTGGCTTTTCTGCAATACAAGGGTCACCCTATGGGTAAATTTCCCGTTTACCAGTCTGTATCTCTCGCCATATGAAATAATGAATGGTTTGAACTAGTGGTATATAATGTATGTACAGTACTGATTGACGTAATTGGTTTGTCCGACACGCCTTATACATGTATATATGTTTTACGCTCCCAGGCGGTAACTTGTGTCGACATCTGCTTAAGACAATGGTATCCAAAGGAAGCGCCCGATAATCCGATAACGTCAGCATGAAGGTTTGGCTCCTATACGCAACATGGCGATTACAAGTGCATACGAAAGTTGTTGATAATACCTTACAGGCATAGATCGGGATATCACATTGACCGTAACTGAGCAGCTTCAAAGTTTAACATGAGTGTTATTTGATGCCAAATGTATCATTCAAGCCTTGAAAACATAGCTTCATTTAATGTTTTAGTTATTACCTATATACGATGGAACATATGTAACCACAACACTCTTAAATGTGACCTGAGCAAAGCAGGATATCTGTCGCAGTTGCAACACACATGTTTCCAAGGAGGTGAGGATCTATACCTGTGAGGGTAGCTTTGCTAAAAATGATTTATACAATGCTTTATATTTCATATCACACAACCTAAAGAACGGTTAAATTTCACAATAAAAGTTTCCTTTAAGCAGATTCATTTGAACGGTGCAGAGGTTTGTCTCTTAGTCCAACCAACATCCACCAATCATGTGTTCGAATCCAAGATTCGCCTGTTTAGGATCCTTTGTTTATCAGTAAGATATTTGTAATCGTGGTTTACATGAAAGTGGGAAAATGCGTGTTTCATAAGAACAGGAAATGATAGTTTTCAGATAATGTTTATTATCTCAGAAACATTTACACAGTCCTCTTCAAATGACAGTTGCAATCCATAACGTAAACACAACAATATATACATTAATAGTAACAACAAAGCAGGCCCAAGATGAGTTCAACATTGGACTGCAGTGCATATTGCACAAATTACGCCCTCGTGCTTCGTCTGGCCACGAATACATCCCCGAAGGTTCTAGACGCCTATTTGGGGAAATGTCATCTGATCACTTAGGAAGTTGAAGTGGGGTATATAATTCTGGTAGTATGGAGTTCCGGGAGAGCTGAAGTTGGACTGGTTGGAATACTCTGTCCACTGTTGCTGGCATGGTGTGACTTGGAAGGATGTTTCCGTCATCAGATGTGGGTAGTGGAGAGTATTCTGGGTAGGCCGTGTACAGGATACTGCGTCAGTGAGTGCGCTGTAGACGTTGTGTGATGATGGATACATCAGGGGGTTGTAGACGGGGTCGTAGTCCGTCACTGAAGAGCAGCCGGGTCCAGTGCTGGGTAGGTAGTGGAGGCTGAAGAAGAGAAGAGATTGTTGTTAGTCCGAGACAGACATGCCATTGTGTTGAAGCTAATAAGAGCCCACTACACGCAGGTGAAACTAACTTGGTGTGTACTTACTTTGATTTGGGTTTGTCTTTCACGTCATCTTTCTTGGAAGTCGTTGGTGGTGTGAGCACGTGACATTCCTCCGTAGCCGTTACGTCACGTGACCGTGATGTTCCTTGTTGATACAGTTGCTGTCTCATCCAGTTCACGTGAGCACCTTTAGACTGACGCTTGAACTTGGAACGGCGGTTCTGGAACCAGATCTGTATGGCAGAAAGAGGTCATTATTATCGAGACATTTAATGAAATCAGGGTCTATTATATGGGTTGAAAAGATTATGAAAGGAAATATACAACAATTCTTTAAGTCTACCATATAAACTGAATAAAGCAGTAAAAATGAGAATTTCACTTCAGTACATTTCATGGGTCCTATGTACATTTAAGGGGACAAGAAAGAGAGTTTTATATCACTATGATATTGTGTATTGTGCGATCAATTATCTCTTTCGAGAACTTCTGTTAAGTGTAATTTACCTACCGATAGTCTCTCTACGTCGATGTTGATGGTGTTGGAGAGATCCTCCAAGATGGAGCTGTCAGGATACTGAGAGGACACGAATACCTTCTCCAGTTCCCTCAACTGTGGATATGGATAGTGGAGATGAAAACGTGTTAAATTTGTATTGCGATTTACTTTTGAAATAACAATAGTTTATGTTTTCTTCCTATTGACGTTTCGAGCAATTAAATGTTTACCTGACTAGCAGAGTACTTGATTCTGTTCCTTGCCGGAACGATTGTCTTGTTGACGGTGCACTTGCTTGGCTTGGTTTCGGGGCTCTTCACTTTCATTATAGTGTGGTAATTGTATAGAATACTTTTAAAAGAGAAAATGCTCGAAATGTGAAGATGGTCTCGGTGACAAGTCTTGCTGGTTTCGATTAGGGCAGCTCTATGACTGATGACTCAAGGATGGAAGTTTTCGACTTTATACCCGTACCATGACCATCGGGCTTCTTTTAAGTCAACCACCATACACCACCCACTCATTACTCCCACGTCTGTGTTGTTAATAATCAGGAATTCTTTCTTCATGTATAGCCGCCATGCTGTTTAAGTTGAAACATCTTGATTGTTTTCACAGCAATAAGAACTATATCTTTGTTTACCTAATTAAAACGGTAGCAGTCGTCGACGAGGTAGCGGTACATTAAAGTAGCCTCCGCCAGGTGAGCGTGTACTCACTTACCTGTCAAAACTTTACACCTACATCAAAGAGGCCGCCCTACGTAGCACATATGTGTGGACACTACGTTTAAATGTCCATCTTGTTTTGTGGGACAATTTCATTAACAAACAGGGACAAAACATTTACAAATCCTAGCGAGGAATCCTTATAGTGTGTGGAAGGGCCAGGCATTAACAATAACCGTCGTCATATAGCTGGAATATTGCCGAGTGCGGCGTTAAACAACAAACAAACAAACATTAACAACACCGTAGTCTTCACAAGGATAACTTATTTGTTATTGTGTGAAACAGTTATGCTCGTAATAAGCTTGAAACGCATATCCATTATATAATTGAACATCTTTGGAATAAGAGGATACAGAAAAATCTCGATGATCATGTATTTGTTCAAAAGAAATAAGGCGTATATATGTCGTGAGCCAAGAAAAATGGTTCCCAGTTGTCTACATTTCACAACTTCTGAGGTACACTCGAGCAAGCTCTTTCCACGATGATTTCAAAGAGTGTTCTTAGTTACAACATAAAGCTTTTAAAACGTTTTGTGGTAGACATGTGGATGACATTTCCAAATTTGACGCATCAGTGACCAAATGATGCTTGATACAGTTCCCATTTTAACTTGTTCCCTTTTTTTTCCCGGGTGAACAATTGCCTTGGTTTTGCATGTGTTTGTGACGGGGTGTAACCGGGGAAATAGCGGGGCCGGATACGCTCGCCTTTTCGCCAACATCTGGTATCATCACTATTTGATGGCGACTAATGGAAACATACTCATGATATGGTCGGAATTATACAATCGAGTGTGTGTTTGACACAAATTCTTAATATGAATATGGAAAGTTTATTTTATTGTCTTTACCCGCCTCTCTTAAGAATTTTAGGTTTGGTAAAAACCTTGCAATTTTCAAGTTACGTGTCCATCATAACCACCGATAACACGTAAAAATTACTTTTCTCTTTGTAGCTATTTATATTTCACTTTATTAACTTCAAAATATGTTACTCTATGCTAACTGAACGGATGTGCCAAGCTATTTCAAGATCACGCTCAGATTCTATATATTCCGAGGCATATATTCCGACGTAAGGTATATTATCATTTGATCGAAATATTAGTAGAAGTTGGCTGCCACCATAGTGTAGAGACGTTTTTGGACTTAATATTTAATGAAGACTCACAACCAACATGAAACTGAAAAGTCAGCAACTATATTTACAATTTATAGAGGGACAAGGTTCAAGTATTTCATGGGACGTTTGATGTTCCTCACCTGTATATTTAGCGCCTCACAATATGATAATAAAATACACATTACATACCTAAACTGACACATAAATAAATTGATATATAACATTTGGAAGATGCATATGGTATTATGATAGAAAATCGGATCCTAAATGATGGTTATGAAGAAATTAATGTCAGTATTGATTTGGCAAACTATTTTTAAAACTGTTGAAACTATTGCCATGTACTTTTTCGTGGTAATAATCTAAATACCTGTAAATGACACCTTAAACTGTGATTGCTGTACCATTACTTGCTTGGCTTTTCTGCAATACAAGGGTCACCCTATGGGTAAATTTCCCGTTTACCAGTCTGTATCTCTCGCCATATGAAATAATGAATGGTTTGAACTAGTGGTATATAATGTATGTACAGTACTGATTGACGTAATTGGTTTGTCCGACACGCCTTATACATGTATATATGTTTTACGCTCCCAGGCGGTAACTTGTGTCGACATCTGCTTAAGACAATGGTATCCAAAGGAAGCGCCCGATAATCCGATAACGTCAGCATGAAGGTTTGGCTCCTATACGCAACATGGCGATTACAAGTGCATACGAAAGTTGTTGATAATACCTTACAGGCATAGATCGGGATATCACATTGACCGTAACTGAGCAGCTTCAAAGTTTAACATGAGTGTTATTTGATGCCAAATGTATCATTCAAGCCTTGAAAACATAGCTTCATTTAATGTTTTAGTTATTACCTATATACGATGGAACATATGTAACCACAACACTCTTAAATGTGACCTGAGCAAAGCAGGATATCTGTCGCAGTTGCAACACACATGTTTCCAAGGAGGTGAGGATCTATACCTGTGAGGGTAGCTTTGCTAAAAATGATTTATACAATGCTTTATATTTCATATCACACAACCTAAAGAACGGTTAAATTTCACAATAAAAGTTTCCTTCAAGCAGATTCATTTGAACGGTGCAGAGGTTTGTCTCTTAGTCCAACCAACATCCACCAATCATGTGTTCGAATCCAAGATTCGCCTGTTTAGGATCCTTTGTTTATCAGTAAGATATTTGTAATCGTGGTTTACATGAAAGTGGGAAAATGCGTGTTTCATAAGAACAGGAAATGATAGTTTTCAGATAATGTTTATTATCTCAGAAACATTTACACAGTCCTCTTCAAATGACAGTTGCAATCCATAACGTAAACACAACAATATATACATTAATAGTAACAACAAAGCAGGCCCAAGATGAGTTCAACATTGGACTGCAGTGCATATTGCACAAATTACGCCCTCGTGCTTCGTCTGGCCACGAATACATCCCCGAAGGTTCTAGACGCCTATTTGGGGAAATGTCATCTGATCACTTAGGAAGTTGAAGTGGGGTATATAATTCTGGTAGTATGGAGTTCCGGGAGAGCTGAAGTTGGACTGGTTGGAATACTCTGTCCACTGTTGCTGGCATGGTGTGACTTGGAAGGATGTTTCCGTCATCAGATGTGGGTAGTGGAGAGTATTCTGGGTAGGCCGTGTACAGGATACTGCGTCAGTGAGTGCGCTGTAGACGTTGTGTGATGATGGATACATCAGGGGGTTGTAGACGGGGTCGTAGTCCGTCACTGAAGAGCAGCCGGGTCCAGTGCTGGGTAGGTAGTGGAGGCTGAAGAAGAGAAGAGATTGTTGTTAGTCCGAGACAGACATGCCATTGTGTTGAAGCTAATAAGAGCCCACTACACGCAGGTGAAACTAACTTGGTGTGTACTTACTTTGATTTGGGTTTGTCTTTCACGTCATCTTTCTTGGAAGTCGTTGGTGGTGTGAGCACGTGACATTCCTCCGTAGCCGTTACGTCACGTGACCGTGATGTTCCTTGTTGATACAGTTGCTGTCTCATCCAGTTCACGTGAGCACCTTTAGACTGACGCTTGAACTTGGAACGGCGGTTCTGGAACCAGATCTGTATGGCAGAAAGAGGTCATTATTATCGAGACATTTAATGAAATCAGGGTCTATTATATGGGTTGAAAAGATTATGAAAGGAAATATCCAACAATTCTTTAAGTCTACCATATAAACTGAATAAAGCAGTAAAAATGAGAATTTCACTTCAGTACATTTCATGGGTCCTATGTACATTTAAGGGGACAAGAAAGAGAGTTTTATATCACTATGATATTGTGTATTGTGCGATCAATTATCTCTTTCGAGAACTTCTGTTAAGTGTAATTTACCTACCGATAGTCTCTCTACGTCGATGTTGATGGTGTTGGAGAGATCCTCCAAGATGGAGCTGTCAGGATACTGAGAGGACACGAATACCTTCTCCAGTTGCCTCAACTGTGGATATGGATAGTGGAGATGAAAACGTGTTAAATTTGTATTGCGATTTACTTTTGAAATAACAATAGTTTATGTTTTCTTCCTATTGACGTTTCGAGCAATTAAATGTTTACCTGACTAGCAGAGTACTTGATTCTGTTCCTTGCCGGAACGATTGTCTTGTTGACGGTGCACTTGCTTGGCTTGGTTTCGGGGCTCTTCACTTTCATTATAGTGTGGTAATTGTATAGAATACTTTTAAAAGAGAAAATGCTCGAAATGTGAAGATGGTCTCGGTGACAAGTCTTGCTGGTTTCGATTAGGGCAGCTCTATGACTGATGACTCAAGGATGGAAGTTTTCGACTTTATACCCGTACCATGACCATCGGGCTTCTTTTAAGTCAACCACCATACACCACCCACTCATTACTCCCACGTCTGTGTTGTTAATAATCAGGAATTCTTTCTTCATGTATAGCCGCCATGCTGTTTAAGTTGAAACATCTTGATTGTTTTCACAGCAATAAGAACTATATCTTTGTTTACCTAATTAAAACGGTAGCAGTCGTCGACGAGGTAGCGGTACATTAAAGTAGCCTCCGCCAGGTGAGCGTGTACTCACTTACCTGTCAAAACTTTACACCTACATCAAAGAGGCCGCCCTACGTAGCACATATGTGTGGACACTACGTTTAAATGTCCATCTTGTTTTGTGGGACAATTTCATTAACAAACAGGGACAAAACATTTACAAATCCTAGCGAGGAATCCTTATAGTGTGTGGAAGGGCCAGGCATTAACAATAACCGTCGTCATATAGCTGGAATATTGCCGAGTGCGGCGTTAAACAACAAACAAACAAACATTAACAACACCGTAGTCTTCACAAGGATAACTTATTTGTTATTGTGTGAAACAGTTATGCTCGTAATAAGCTTGAAACGCATATCCATTATATAATTGAACATCTTTGGAATAAGAGGATACAGAAAAATCTCGATGATCATGTATTTGTTCAAAAGAAATAAGGCGTATATATGTCGTGAGCCAAGAAAAATGGTTCCCAGTTGTCTACATTTCACAACTTCTGAGGTACACTCGAGCAAGCTCTTTCCACGATGATTTCAAAGAGTGTTCTTAGTTACAACATAAAGCTTTTAAAACGTTTTGTGGTAGACATGTGGATGACATTTCCAAATTTGACGCATCAGTGACCAAATGATGCTTGATACAGTTCCCTTTTTAACTTGTTCCCTTTTTTTTCCCGGGTGAACAATTGCCTTGGTTTTGCATGTGTTTGTGACGGGGTGTAACCGGGGAAATAGCGGGGCCGGATACGCTCGCCTTTTCGCCAACATCTGGTATCATCACTATTTGATGGCGACTAATGGAAACATACTCATGATATGGTCGGAATTATACAATCGAGTGTGTGTTTGACACAAATTCTTAATATGAATATGGAAAGTTTATTTTATTGTCTTTACCCGCCTCTCTTAAGAATTTTAGGTTTGGTAAAAACCTTGCAATTTTCAAGTTACGTGTCCATCATAACCACCGATAACACGTAAAAATTACTTTTCTCTTTGTAGCTATTTATATTTCACTTTATTAACTTCAAAATATGTTACTCTATGCTAACTGAACGGATGTGCCAAGCTATTTCAAGATCACGCTCAGATTCTATATATTCCGAGGCATATATTCCGACGTAAGGTATATTATCATTTGATCGAAATATTAGTAGAAGTTGGCTGCCACCATAGTGTAGAGACGTTTTTGGACTTAATATTTAATGAAGACTCACAACCAACATGAAACTGAAAAGTCAGCAACTATATTTACAATTTATAGAGGGACAAGGTTCAAGTATTTCATGGGACGTTTGATGTTCCTCACCTGTATATTTAGCGCCTCACAATATGATAATAAAATACACATTACATACCTAAACTGACACATAAATAAATTGATATATAACATTTGGAAGATGCATATGGTATTATGATAGAAAATCGGATCCTAAATGATGGTTATGAAGAAATTAATGTCAGTATTGATTTGGCAAACTATTTTTAAAACTGTTGAAACTATTGCCATGTACTTTTTCGTGGTAATAATCCAAATACCTGTAAATGACACCTTAAACTGTGATTGCTGTACCATTACTTGCTTGGCTTTTCTGCAATACAAGGGTCACCCTATGGGTAAATTTCCCGTTTACCAGTCTGTATCTCTCGCCATATGAAATAATGAATGGTTTGAACTAGTGGTATATAATGTATGTACAGTACTGATTGACGTAATTGGTTTGTCCGACACGCCTTATACATGTATATATGTTTTACGCTCCCAGGCGGTAACTTGTGTCGACATCTGCTTAAGACAATGGTATCCAAAGGAAGCGCCCGATAATCCGATAACGTCAGCATGAAGGTTTGGCTCCTATACGCAACATGGCGATTACAAGTGCATACGAAAGTTGTTGATAATACCTTACAGGCATAGATCGGGATATCACATTGACCGTAACTGAGCAGCTTCAAAGTTTAACATGAGTGTTATTTGATGCCAAATGTATCATTCAAGCCTTGAAAACATAGCTTCATTTAATGTTTTAGTTATTACCTATATACGATGGAACATATGTAACCACAACACTCTTAAATGTGACCTGAGCAAAGCAGGATATCTGTCGCAGTTGCAACACACATGTTTCCAAGGAGGTGAGGATCTATACCTGTGAGGGTAGCTTTGCTAAAAATGATTTATACAATGCTTTATATTTCATATCACACAACCTAAAGAACGGTTAAATTTCACAATAAAAGTTTCCTTCAAGCAGATTCATTTGAACGGTGCAGAGGTTTGTCTCTTAGTCCAACCAACATCCACCAATCATGTGTTCGAATCCAAGATTCGCCTGTTTAGGATCCTTTGTTTATCAGTAAGATATTTGTAATCGTGGTTTACATGAAAGTGGGAAAATGCGTGTTTCATAAGAACAGGAAATGATAGTTTTCAGATAATGTTTATTATCTCAGAAACATTTACACAGTCCTCTTCAAATGACAGTTGCAATCCATAACGTAAACACAACAATATATACATTAATAGTAACAACAAAGCAGGCCCAAGATGAGTTCAACATTGGACTGCAGTGCATATTGCACAAATTACGCCCTCGTGCTTCGTCTGGCCACGAATACATCCCCGAAGGTTCTAGACGCCTATCTGGGGAAATGTCATCTGATCACTTAGGAAGTTGAAGTGGGGTATATAATTCTGGTAGTATGGAGTTCCGGGAGAGCTGAAGTTGGACTGGTTGGAATACTCTGTCCACTGTTGCTGGCATGGTGTGACTTGGAAGGATGTTTCCGTCATCAGATGTGGGTAGTGGAGAGTATTCTGGGTAGGCCGTGTACAGGATACTGCGTCAGTGAGTGCGCTGTAGACGTTGTGTGATGATGGATACATCAGGGGGTTGTAGACGGGGTCGTAGTCCGTCACTGAAGAGCAGCCGGGTCCAGTGCTGGGTAGGTAGTGGAGGCTGAAGAAGAGAAGAGATTGTTGTTAGTCCGAGACAGACATGCCATTGTGTTGAAGCTAATAAGAGCCCACTACACGCAGGTGAAACTAACTTGGTGTGTACTTACTTTGATTTGGGTTTGTCTTTCACGTCATCTTTCTTGGAAGTCGTTGGTGGTGTGAGCACGTGACATTCCTCCGTAGCCGTTACGTCACGTGACCGTGATGTTCCTTGTTGATACAGTTGCTGTCTCATCCAGTTCACGTGAGCACCTTTAGACTGACGCTTGAACTTGGAACGGCGGTTCTGGAACCAGATCTGTATGGCAGAAAGAGGTCATTATTATCGAGACATTTAATGAAATCAGGGTCTATTATATGGGTTGAAAAGATTATGAAAGGAAATATACAACAATTCTTTAAGTCTACCATATAAACTGAATAAAGCAGTAAAAATGAGAATTTCACTTCAGTACATTTCATGGGTCCTATGTACATTTAAGGGGACAAGAAAGAGAGTTTTATATCACTATGATATTGTGTATTGTGCGATCAATTATCTCTTTCGAGAACTTCTGTTAAGTGTAATTTACCTACCGATAGTCTCTCTACGTCGATGTTGATGGTGTTGGAGAGATCCTCCAAGATGGAGCTGTCAGGATACTGAGAGGACACGAATACCTTCTCCAGTTCCCTCAACTGTGGATATGGATAGTGGAGATGAAAACGTGTTAAATTTGTATTGCGATTTACTTTTGAAATAACAATAGTTTATGTTTTCTTCCTATTGACGTTTCGAGCAATTAAATGTTTACCTGACTAGCAGAGTACTTGATTCTGTTCCTTGCCGGAACGATTGTCTTGTTGACGGTGCACTTGCTTGGCTTGGTTTCGGGGCTCTTCACTTTCATTATAGTGTGGTAATTGTATAGAATACTTTTAAAAGAGAAAATGCTCGAAATGTGAAGATGGTCTCGGTGACAAGTCTTGCTGGTTTCGATTAGGGCAGCTCTATGACTGATGACTCAAGGATGGAAGTTTTCGACTTTATACCCGTACCATGACCATCGGGCTTCTTTTAAGTCAACCACCATACACCACCCACTCATTACTCCCACGTCTGTGTTGTTAATAATCAGGAATTCTTTCTTCATGTATAGCCGCCATGCTGTTTAAGTTGAAACATCTTGATTGTTTTCACAGCAATAAGAACTATATCTTTGTTTACCTAATTAAAACGGTAGCAGTCGTCGACGAGGTAGCGGTACATTAAAGTAGCCTCCGCCAGGTGAGCGTGTACTCACTTACCTGTCAAAACTTTACACCTACATCAAAGAGGCCGCCCTACGTAGCACATATGTGTGGACACTACGTTTAAATGTCCATCTTGTTTTGTGGGACAATTTCATTAACAAACAGGGACAAAACATTTACAAATCCTAGCGAGGAATCCTTATAGTGTGTGGAAGGGCCAGGCATTAACAATAACCGTCGTCATATAGCTGGAATATTGCCGAGTGCGGCGTTAAACAACAAACAAACAAACATTAACAACACCGTAGTCTTCACAAGGATAACTTATTTGTTATTGTGTGAAACAGTTATGCTCGTAATAAGCTTGAAACGCATATCCATTATATAATTGAACATCTTTGGAATAAGAGGATACAGAAAAATCTCGATGATCATGTATTTGTTCAAAAGAAATAAGGCGTATATATGTCGTGAGCCAAGAAAAATGGTTCCCAGTTGTCTACATTTCACAACTTCTGAGGTACACTCGAGCAAGCTCTTTCCACGATGATTTCAAAGAGTGTTCTTAGTTACAACATAAAGCTTTTAAAACGTTTTGTGGTAGACATGTGGATGACATTTCCAAATTTGACGCATCAGTGACCAAATGACGCTTGATACAGTTCCCTTTTTAACTTGTTCCCTTTTTTTTCCCGGGTGAACAATTGCCTTGGTTTTGCATGTGTTTGTGACGGGGTGTAACCGGGGAAATAGCGGGGCCGGATACGCTCGCCTTTTCGCCAACATCTGGTATCATCACTATTTGATGGCGACTAATGGAAACATACTCATGATATGGTCGGAATTATACAATCGAGTGTGTGTTTGACACAAATTCTTAATATGAATATGGAAAGTTTATTTTATTGTCTTTACCCGCCTCTCTTAAGAATTTTAGGTTTGGTAAAAACCTTGCAATTTTCAAGTTACGTGTTCATCATAACCACCAATAACACGTAAAAATTACTTTTCTTTTTGTAGCTATTTATATTTCACTTTATTAACTTCTAAATATTTTACTCTATGCTAACTGAACGGATGTACCAAGCTATTTCAAGATCACGCTCAGATTCTATATATTCTGATGCATATATTCCGACGTAAGGCATTTTATCATTTGATCGAAATATTAGTAGAAGTTGGCTGCCACCATAGTGTAGAGACGTTTTTGGACTTAATATTTAATGAAGACTCACAACCAACATGAAACTGAAAAGTCAGCAACTATATTTACAATTTATAGAGGGGTAAGGTTCAAGTAGTTCATGGGACGTTTGATGTTCCTCACCTGTATATTTAGCGCCTCACAATATGATAATAAAATACACATTACATACCTAAACTGACACATAAATAAATTGATATATAACATTTGGAAGATCCATATGGTATTATGATAGAAAATCGGATCCTAAATGATGGTTATGAAGAAATTAATGTCAGTATTGATTTGGCAAACTATTTTAAAAACTGTTGAAACTATTGCCATGTACTTTTTCGTGGTAATAATCCAAATACCTGTAAATGACACCTTAAACTGTGATTGCTGTACCATTACTTGCTTGGCTTTTCTGCAATACAAGGGTCACCCTATGGGTAAATTTCCCGTTTACCAGTCTGTATCTCTCACCATATGAAATAATGAATGGTTTGAACTAGTGGTATATAATGTATGTACAGTACTGATTGACGTAATTGGTTTGTCCGACACGCCTTATGCATGTATATATGTTTTACGCTCCCAGACGGTAACTTGTGTCGACATCTGCTTAAGACAATGGTATCCAAAGGAAGCGCCCGATAATCCGATAACGTCAGCATGAAGGTTTGGCTCCTATACGCAACATGGCGATTACAAGTGCATACGAAAGTTGTTGATAATACCTTACAGGCATAGATCGGGATATCACATTGACCGTAACTGAGCAGCTTCAAAGTTTACCATGAGTGTTATTTGATGCCAAATGTATCATTCAAGCCTTGAAAACATAGCTTCATTTAATGTTTTAGTTATTACCTATATACGATGGAACATATGTAACCACAACACTCTTAAATGTGACCTGAGCAAAGCAGGATATCTGTCGCAGTTGCAACACACATGTTTCCAAGGAGGTGAGGATCTATACCTGTGAGGGTAGCTTTGCTAAAAATGATTTATACAATGCTTTATATTTCATATCACACAACCTAAAGAACGGTTAAATTTCACAATAAAAGTTTCCTTCAAGCAGATTCATTTGAACGGTGCAGAGGTTTGTCTCTTAGTCCAACCAACATCCACCAATCATGTGTTCGAATCCAAGATTCGCCTGTTTAGGATCCTTTGTTTATCAGTAAGATATTTGTAATCGTGGTTTACATGAAAGTGGGAAAATGCGTGTTTCATAAGAACAGGAAATGATAGTTTTCAGATAATGTTTATTATCTCAGAAACATTTACACAGTCCTCTTCAAATGACAGTTGCAATCCATAACGTAAACACAACAATATATACATTAATAGTAACAACAAAGCAGGCCCAAGATGAGTTCAACATTGGACTGCAGTGCATATTGCACAAATTACGCCCTCGTGCTTCGTCTGGCCACGAATACATCCCCGAAGGTTCTAGACGCCTATTTGGGGAAATGTCATCTGATCACTTAGGAAGTTGAAGTGGGGTATATAATTCTGGTAGTATGGAGTTCCGGGAGAGCTGAAGTTGGACTGGTTGGAATACTCTGTCCACTGTTGCTGGCATGGTGTGACTTGGAAGGATGTTTCCGTCATCAGATGTGGGTAGTGGAGAGTATTCTGGGTAGGCCGTGTACAGGATACTGCGTCAGTGAGTGCGCTGTAGACGTTGTGTGATGATGGATACATCAGGGGGTTGTAGACGGGGTCGTAGTCCGTCACTGAAGAGCAGCCGGGTCCAGTGCTGGGTAGGTAGTGGAGGCTGAAGAAGAGAAGAGATTGTTGTTAGTCCGAGACAGACATGCCATTGTGTTGAAGCTAATAAGAGCCCACTACACGCAGGTGAAACTAACTTGGTGTGTACTTACTTTGATTTGGGTTTGTCTTTCACGTCATCTTTCTTGGAAGTCGTTGGTGGTGTGAGCACGTGACATTCCTCCGTAGCCGTTACGTCACGTGACCGTGATGTTCCTTGTTGAAACAGTTGCTGTCTCATCCAGTTCACGTGAGCACCTTTAGACTGACGCTTGAACTTGGAACGGCGGTTCTGGAACCAGATCTGTATGGCAGAAAGAGGTCATTATTATCGAGACATTTAATGAAATCAGGGTCTATTATATGGGTTGAAAAGATTATGAAAGGAAATATACAACAATTCTTTAAGTCTACCATATAAACTGAATAAAGCAGTAAAAATGAGAATTTCACTTCAGTACATTTCATGGGTCCTATGTACATTTAAGGGGACAAGAAAGAGAGTTTTATATCACTATGATATTGTGTATTGTGCGATCAATTATCTCTTTCGAGAACTTCTGTTAAGTGTAATTTACCTACCGATAGTCTCTCTACGTCGATGTTGATGGTGTTGGAGAGATCCTCCAAGATGGAGCTGTCAGGATACTGAGAGGACACGAATACCTTCTCCAGTTCCCTCAACTGTGGATATGGATAGTGGAGATGAAAACGTGTTAAATTTGTATTGCGATTTACTTTTGAAATAACAATAGTTTATGTTTTCTTCCTATTGACGTTTCGAGCAATTAAATGTTTACCTGACTAGCAGAGTACTTGATTCTGTTCCTTGCCGGAACGATTGTCTTGTTGACGGTGCACTTGCTTGGCTTGGTTTCGGGGCTCTTCACTTTCATTATAGTGTGGTAATTGTATAGAATACTTTTAAAAGAGAAAATGCTCGAAATGTGAAGATGGTCTCGGTGACAAGTCTTGCTGGTTTCGATTAGGGCAGCTCTATGACTGATGACTCAAGGACTTACTTACTTACTTACTTTGGAGATTTAACGTGCGCTTTCCGACTGATGCGTATTTCGCACACGGGCCCGGCCCGGCCATTTAATGTGTTTCCGAAAGGGGCGAGGGTGGTCTGTGCAACCCAAGAGGGGGCTTTAGGGGTTGCTTATATAGAATTTGGGAATTTTGAGATTTGGAATAGATGCTGATGGGGTTGGGGAGGAGAACTAAGGGAGCTGGGTATGGTGGATGATTGTTTGTTTATGTGATTTTGATTTGGTAGGTTATTATGGTTTTAGATGCGTTTTATTAGTTCCGTTTTTATTAAGAATACGCCTAAGGCCTTGAAGTTTTCTAGTTTATTTTGTGGGTTTAGTATTGCTTCTAGAGTGAGAGCCTTGTTTAGATTGAGGGTGGTTTGTAATGCGGTTCGATGTGTTAGGTAGTGTGTGCAGTGGATGAGTGCGTGTTCTGGGGTTTCTGGTTGTTTGCAGTGTGGGCAGTTACCTGTAGTGTGTTTTTTAATTTTTTTTAGGTGGTTATTTAGGTTGGTGTGTCCTGTTTGGAGTTTAGTGATTACTCTGTCGATTTTTTTTGATGGATGGAGAATTTTTGGTTTGGTTAGTGGTTTGCTGAGCACTCTTTTGATTTTGCTATTTGAGTTTAGATATAGGTTATGCCATTTTTTTGTGATTTTTTGTTTGTTTACACTTTTAATTTCTGATTTTGAGATGGGTAAGTTTAAGCTTATTTCTGGGATTTTAAGGGATAGTTTAGCTGCTTTATCGGCGTTTTCATTACCGTATATTCCTACGTGGGCGGGTATCCACAAGAAGGTTATTTGTTTGCCTGCTTTTGTTAGGTCGTTGGAGCTTTTAAGTATTTGATTTATTAATTTAGGTCGGTTTTTGGTATTTTTGTTTTGGAGGGCTTGTAGTCCACTTAGGGAGTCAGTAAGTATTAGGATTTTTTGGTTGTTTTTGGATTCTTGATTGTGGAGGGCTGAGGCCATGCCCATTAGTTCGGCCGTGAATATTGATTGGTTATTTGGGAGTCGGAAGGATTGTGTGGTTTTAGTTGGTTGTGTGGTATGGACTCCGAAACCCGTGTGTTTGGAGGTCGGATCTGAGGATCCGTCCGTGTAAATGTGACACCAATTTGGCCAATTTTTGTGTATGTATGCTAGTGTGGTAGTTTTAGCTATGTTTGGGTCGGTTTGTTTATTTATTTGGCTAGCTAGTGTTGTGTCTATTTTGGGTATTTTAAGTTTAGGGGTGAAGATATTTGATTGTTTGCAGTTTTGTTTAAGATTTTTAATTTGGTGTTCATTTAGGTAGTTTGTTATTCTTTGGGATATTGGGGTAAGTAAGGGGTGTTTACGAGCTAGAGCTTGGTTTTTAGGGCTGATGTTTTGGTTTATTAAGTTTTGGATGAGAGGGTTTGATTGGGACGCGGCCCAGAAATTTAAGCTTAGCTGTTCCCTGCGTAGACTTAGTGGCATTTCTCCTGTTAAGGCCTGAAGTGAGGTGTAGGAGGTGCCATGTTGGGTGCGTGTAATGAGTTTGAGAGCCTGATATTGTATTGAGTCAAGTTTTTTGGATAGAGAGTTGTTTAGGGTGTTGTATATGGCGCAGCCGTAGTCTAGTTTTGATCTAATTAGGGATATGTAGAGAGAGAGGAGAGTATCTTTGGAGGCTCCCCAGTTAGAGCCAGTTAGGCATCTTAGGGTGTTTAGGTCTTTACTGCATTTAGTTGTTAGGTTTTGGATGTGAGCATCCCAGGTGAGATGTTCATCGAAAATAAGTCCTAAGAATTTGGTTTGTTTTTGAAATTTGATTGTTTGGTTGTTTAGCTGGAGGATTGGGGAGGCGGGTTTCATGTTTTTATGTTTGAATACTATTCCTGTTGTTTTTTCTGAGTTAAGGGAGAAGCCCCATTTGTCAGCCCATTGTTGTATTTTATTAAGAGATTTTTGGAGTAGATTTGTGGCCATTTTCATGCTTTTAGTGCGGATCCAGATGGCTCCATCATCCGCGAATTTTGATGTGTTTACTTTAGGGGATAGACCCTCGAATAGATCGTTTATCATTATATTGAAGAGGGTGGGGCTGAGGATACTGCCCTGTGGAGTGCCATTTTCTAGGGGACATTGGTCCGATAGAGTTTGGTCTATACACACGGTTATTTTACGATTGTTTAGGAAGTCCTGGATGTAGTTTATTATCTGACCTTTGAGTCCTATTTTTTTAAGTTTTTGTATTAGCCCATCGTGCCATACCATGTCGAAAGCTTTAGAGAAGTCTAAGAAGATGCCTGTGGTATATTGTTTATTTAGTTGTCCTGTCTTAATATCTTGTTCTAGTCGGGCGAGGTTATCTAGGGTTGAGCGGCCAGGAGTGAAACCGCTTTGATCTGGGTTTATGGTGTTATTTTGGTTTAAGTAATGTTGTAATCTATTTTTAGCCATTGATTCCATTACTTTACATAAGTTTGAAGTTAGGGATATTGGTCTATATGAGTTAGCTTGATTAGCTGGTTTATTAGGTTTAGGGATTGGTATGACTAGGGCCTGTTTCCAGGGTGTAGGAACCTGTCCGTTTAGGTAGATGAGATTGTATAGTTTGAGTAGTGCCTGGAGCAGTTTTAGGGGGAGTTTGTTAATTATTTGGTAAGAGGTTAGGTCTAATCCTGGGGCTGTGCCCTTTTTCCTGTTTTGGATTACGTAGAGGAGCTCCTCCATTGTGTAGGGTTGATTTATTTCTAGATTGTTATTGTTTGGTTCTTTTGTGGGTTTGTTTTCTGTTTTAAGTTTATCTTGGAATTTTTGGCTGAAGTTGCTGTTACTGCTAACGGCCGAAAAGTGGTTGGCGAGATTATTTGCTTTTTGGGCGGGGTTGGTTGAGTTGTTAATGTTAGGGTTTTTTTTATGTCGTTTTAAGCCTCTAATGGCGTGGATTTTGCGCCAGACCGTTCTGGCATCTGTACGGTTATTTATACCTTCGCAGAATTTTTTCCAGTCTCTACTTTTGGCTATTTGGACTAGTTTTTGAACCTGGTGGTTTAGTTCGTGGGCTATGTTTAAATATTTGTAGTCGCGTTTTGCTTTATTGAAGGCTGATTTACGTTTTCGTCTAGTCTGTTCTATTTCCTCATTCCACCATGGTACCGTCGGTTTGCCTGTCTTAGATACTTTGAAGGGGATGGAGGTTTTGGCTGCGTTTATTATATAGTCTGTTAGGTTGTTACAATAGGTTTCTGGATCATTATTTTCTATTTCGTTTAAGTTAGCTTCGTTGCAGATATCTTGGAATTGGTCCCAGTTAGCTTTGTTGTAATGGAATTTTGGTTCTTGGTTTTCTGTTTGGATTGGTACGTCCAAAGGATGGAAGTTTTCGACTTTATACCCGTACCATGACCATCGGGCTTCTTTTAAGTCAACCACCATACACCACCCACTCATTACTCCCACGTCTGTGTTGTTAATAATCAGGAATTCTTTCTTCATGTATAGCCGCCATGCTGTTTAAGTTGAAACATCTTGATTGTTTTCACAGCAATAAGAACTATATCTTTGTTTACCTAATTAAAACGGTAGCAGTCGTCGACGAGGTAGCGGTACATTAAAGTAGCCTCCGCCAGGTGAGCGTGTACTCACTTACCTGTCAAAACTTTACACCTACATCAAAGAGGCCGCCCTACGTAGCACATATGTGTGGACACTACGTTTAAATGTCCATCTTGTTTTGTGGGACAATTTCATTAACAAACAGGGACAAAACATTTACAAATCCTAGCGAGGAATCCTTATAGTGTGTGGAAGGGCCAGGCATTAACAATAACCGTCGTCATATAGCTGGAATATTGCCGAGTGCGGCGTTAAACAACAAACAAACAAACATTAACAACACCGTAGTCTTCACAAGGATAACTTATTTGTTATTGTGTGAAACAGTTATGCTCGTAATAAGCTTGAAACGCATATCCATTATATAATTGAACATCTTTGGAATAAGAGGATACAGAAAAATCTCGATGATCATGTATTTGTTCAAAAGAAATAAGGCGTATATATGTCGTGAGCCAAGAAAAATGGTTCCCAGTTGTCTACATTTCACAACTTCTGAGGTACACTCGAGCAAGCTCTTTCCACGATGATTTCAAAGAGTGTTCTTAGTTACAACATAAAGCTTTTAAAACGTTTTGTGGTAGACATGTGGATGACATTTCCAAATTTGACGCATCAGTGACCAAATGATGCTTGATACAGTTCCCTTTTTAACTTGTTCCCTTTTTTTTCCGGGTGAACAATTGCCTTGGTTTTGCATGTGTTTGTGACGGGGTGTAACCGGGGAAATAGCGGGGCCGGATACGCTCGCCTTTTCGCCAACATCTGGTATCATCACTATTTGATGGCGACTAATGGAAACATACTCATGATATGGTCGGAATTATACAATCGAGTGTGTGTTTGACACAAATTCTTAATATGAATATGGAAAGTTTATTTTATTGTCTTTACCCGCCTCTCTTAAGAATTTTAGGTTTGGTAAAAACCTTGCAATTTTCAAGTTACATGTTCATCATAACCACCGATAACACGTAAAAATTACTTTTCTCTTTGTAGCTATTTATATTTCACTTTATTAACTTCAAAATATTTTACTCTATGCTAACTGAACGGATGTGCCAAGCTATTTCAAGGTCACGCTCAGATTCTATATATTCCGATGCATATATTCCGACGTAAGGTATATTATCATTTGATCGAAATATTAGTAGAAGTTGGCTGCCACCATAGTGTAGAGACGTTTTTGGTACTTAATATTTAATGAAGTCTCACAACCAACATGAAGCTGAAAACTCAGCAACTATATTTACAATTTATAGAGGGGTAAGGTTCAAGTAGTTCATGGGACGTTTGATGTTCCTCACCTGTATATTTAGCGCCTCACAATATGATAATAAAATACACATTACATACCTAAACTGACACATAAATAAATTGATATATAACATTTGGAAGATCCATATGGTATTATGATAGAAAATCGGATCCTAAATGATGGTTATGAAGAAATTAATGTCAGTATTGATTTGGCAAACTATTTTTAAAACTGTTGAAACTATTGCCATGTACTTTTTCGTGGTAATAATCCAAATACCTGTAAATGACACCTTAAACTGTGATTGCTGTACCATTACTTGCTTGGCTTTTCTGCAATACAAGGGTCACCCTATGGGTAAATTTCCCGTTTACCAGTCTGTATCTCTCGCCATATGAAATAATGAATGGTTTGAACTAGTGGTATATAATGTATGTACAGTACTGATTGACGTAATTGGTTTGTCCGACACGCCTTATGCATGTATATATGTTTTACGCTCCCAGACGGTAAATTGTGTCGACATCTGCTTAAGACAATGGTATCCAAAGGAAGCGCCCGATAATCCGATAACGTCAGCATGAAGGTTTGGCTCCTATACGCAACATGGCGATTACAAGTGCATACGAAAGTTGTTGATAATACCTTACAGGCATAGATCGGGATATCACATTGACCGTAACTGAGCAGCTTCAAAGTTTAACATGAGTGTTATTTGATGCCAAATGTATCATTCAAGCCTTGAAAACATAGCTTCATTTAATGTTTTAGTTATTACCTATATACGATGGAACATATGTAACCACAACACTCTTAAATGTGACCTGAGCAAAGCAGGATATCTGTCGCAGTTGCAACACACATGTTTCCAAGGAGGTGAGGATCTATACCTGTGAGGGTAGCTTTGCTAAAAATGATTTATACAATGCTTTATATTTCATATCACACAACCTAAAGAACGGTTAAATTTCACAATAAAAGTTTCCTTCAAGCAGATTCATTTGAACGGTGCAGAGGTTTGTCTCTTAGTCCAACCAACATCCACCAATCATGTGTTCGAATCCAAGATTCGCCTGTTTAGGATCCTTTGTTTATCAGTAAGATATTTGTAATCGTGGTTTACATGAAAGTGGGAAAATGCGTGTTTCATAAGAACAGGAAATGATAGTTTTCAGATAATGTTTATTATCTCAGAAACATTTACACAGTCCTCTTCAAATGACAGTTGCAATCCATAACGTAAACACAACAATATATACATTAATAGTAACAACAAAGCAGGCCCAAGATGAGTTCAACATTGGACTGCAGTGCATATTGCACAAATTACGCCCTCGTGCTTCGTCTGGCCACGAATACATCCCCGAAGGTTCTAGACGCCCATCTGGGGAAATGTCATCTGATCACTTAGGAAGTTGAAGTGGGGTATATAATTCTGGTAGTATGGAGTTCCGGGAGAGCTGAAGTTGGACTGGTTGGAATACTCTGTCCACTGTTGCTGGCATGGTGTGACTTGGAAGGATGTTTCCGTCATCAGATGTGGGTAGTGGAGAGTATTCTGGGTAGGCCGTGTACAGGATACTGCGTCACTGAGTGCGCTGTAGACGTTGTGTGATGATGGGTACATCAGGGGGTTGTAGACGTGGTCGTAGTCCGTCACTGAAGAGCAGCCGGGTCCAGTGCTGGGTAGGTAGTGGAGGCTGAAGAAGAGAAGAGATTGTTGTTAGTCCGAGACAGACATGCCATTGTGTTGAAGCTAATAAGAGCCCACTACACGCAGGTGAAACTAACTTGGTGTGTACTTACTTTGATTTGGGTTTGTCTTTCACGTCATCTTTCTTGGAAGTCGTTGGTGGTGTGAGCACGTGACACTTGTCCGTAGCCGTTATGTCACGTGACCGTGATGTTCCTTGTTGATACAGTTGCTGTCTCATCCAGTTCACGTGAGCACCTTTAGACTGACGCTTGAACTTGGAACGGCGGTTCTGGAACCAGATCTGTATGGCAGAGAGAGGTCATTATTATCGAGACATTTAATGAAATCAGGGTCTATTATATGGGTTGAAAAGATTATGAAATGAAATATCCAACAATTCTTTAAGTCTACCATATAAACTGAATAAAGCAGTAAAAATGAGAATTTCACTTCAGTACATTTCATGGGTCCTATGTACATTTAAGGGGACAAGAAAGAGAGTTTTATATCACTATGATATTGTGTATTGTGCGATCAATTATCTCTTTCGAGAACTTCTGTTAAGTTTAATAAAGAGGATTTACCTACCGATAGTCTCTCTACGTCGATGTTGATGGTGTTGGAGAGATCCTCCAAGATGGAGCTGTCAGGATACTGAGAGGACACGAATACCTTCTCCAGTTGCCTCAACTGTGGATATGGATAGTGGAGATGAAAACGTGTTAAATTTGTATTGCGATTTACTTTTGAAATAACAATAGTTTATGTTTTCTTCCTATTGACGTTTCGAGCAATTAAATGTTTACCTGACTAGCAGAGTACTTGATTCTGTTCCTTGCCGAAACGATTGTCTTGTTGACGGTGCACTTGCTTGGCTTGGTTTCGGGGCTCTTCACTTTCATTATAGTGTGGTAATTGTATAGAATACTTTTAAAAGAGAAAATGCTCGAAATGTGAAGATGGTCTCGGTGACAAGTCTTGCTGGTTTCGATTAGGGCAGCTCTATGACTGATGACTCAAGGATGGAAGTTTTCGACTTTATACCCGTACCATGACCATCGGGCTTCTTTTAAGTCAACCACCATACACCACCCACTCATTACTCCCACGTCTGTGTTGTTAATAATCAGGAATTCTTTCTTCATGTATAGCCGCCATGCTGTTTAAGTTGAAACATCTTGATTGTTTTCACAGCAATAAGAACTATATCTTTGTTTACCTAATTAAAACGGTAGCAGTCGTCGACGAGGTAGCGGTACATTAAAGTAGCCTCCGCCAGGTGAGCGTGTACTCACTTACCTGTCAAAACTTTACACCTACATCAAAGAGGCCGCCCTACGTAGCACACCTGTGTGGACACTACGTTTAAATGTCCATCTTGTTTTGTGGGACAATTTCATAAACAAACAGGGACAAAACATTTACAAATCCTAGCGAGGAATCCTTATAGTGTGTGGAAGGGCCAGGCATTAACAATAACCGTCGTCATATAGCTGGAATATTGCCGAGTGCGGCGTTAAACAACAAACAAACAAACATTAACAGTACCGTAGTCTTCACAAGGATGACTTATTTGTTATTGTGTGAAACAGTTATGCTCGTAATAAGCTTGAAACGCATATCCATTATATAATTGAACATCTTTGGAATAAGAGGATACAGAAAAATCTCGATGATCATGTATTTGTTCAAAAGAAATAAGGCGTATATATGTCGTGAGCCAAGAAAAATGGTTCCCAGTTGTCTACATTTCACAACTTTTGAGGTTCACTCGAGCAAGCTCTTTCCACGATGATTTCAAAGAGTGTTCTTAGTTACAACATAAAGCTTTTAAAGCTTTTGTGGTAGACATGTGGATGACATTTCCAAATTTGACGCACCAGTGACCAAATGATGCTTGATACAGTTCCCTTTTTAACTTGTTCCGTTGTTTTTTTTCGGGTGAACAATTGCCTTGGTTTTGCATGTGTTTGTGACGGGGTGCAACTGGGGAAATAGCGGAGCCGGATACGCTCGCCTTTTCGCCAACATCTGGTATCATCACTATTTGATGGCGACTAATGGAAACATACTCATGATATGGTCGGAATTATACAATCGAGTGTGTGTTTGACACAAATTCTTAATATGAATATGGAAAGTTTATTTTATTGTCTTTACCCGCCTCTCTTAAGAATTTTAGGTTTGGTAAAAACCTTGCAATTTTCAAGTTACATGTTCATCATAACCACCGATAACACGTAAAAATTACTTTTCTCTTTGTAGCTATTTATATTTCACTTTATTAACTTCAAAATATTTTACTCTATGCTAACTGAACGGATGTGCCAAGCTATTTCAAGATCACGCTCAGATTCTATATATTCCGATGCATATATTCCGACGTAAGGTATATTATCATTTGATCGAAATATTAGTAGAAGTTGGCTGCCACCATAGTGTAGAGACGTTTTTGGTACTTAATATTTAATGAAGTCTCACAACCAACATGAAGCTGAAAACTCAGCAACTATATTTACAATTTATAGAGGGGTAAGGTTCAAGTAGTTCATGGGACGTTTGATGTTCCTCACCTGTATATTTAGCGCCTCACAATATGATAATAAAATACACATTACATACCTAAACTGACACATAAATAAATTGATATATAACATTTGGAAGATCCATATGGTATTATGATAGAAAATCGGATCCTAAATGATGGTTATGAAGAAATTAATGTCAGTATTGATTTGGCAAACTATTTTTAAAACTGTTGAAACTATTGCCATGTACTTTTTCGTGGTAATAATCCAAATACCTGTAAATGACACCTTAAACTGTGATTGCTGTACCATTACTTGCTTGGCTTTTCTGCAATACAAGGGTCACCCTATGGGTAAATTTCCCGTTTACCAGTCTGTATCTCTCGCCATATGAAATAATGAATGGTTTGAACTAGTGGTATATAATGTATGTACAGTACTGATTGACGTAATTGGTTTGTCCGACACGCCTTATGCATGTATATATGTTTTACGCTCCCAGACGGTAAATTGTGTCGACATCTGCTTAAGACAATGGTATCCAAAGGAAGCGCCCGATAATCCGATAACGTCAGCATGAAGGTTTGGCTCCTATACGCAACATGGCGATTACAAGTGCATACGAAAGTTGTTGATAATACCTTACAGGCATAGATCGGGATATCACATTGACCGTAACTGAGCAGCTTCAAAGTTTAACATGAGTGTTATTTGATGCCAAATGTATCATTCAAGCCTTGAAAACATAGCTTCATTTAATGTTTTAGTTATTACCTATATACGATGGAACATATGTAACCACAACACTCTTAAATGTGACCTGAGCAAAGCAGGATATCTGTCGCAGTTGCAACACACATGTTTCCAAGGAGGTGAGGATCTATACCTGTGAGGGTAGCTTTGCTAAAAATGATTTATACAATGCTTTATATTTCATATCACACAACCTAAAGAACGGTTAAATTTCACAATAAAAGTTTCCTTCAAGCAGATTCATTTGAACGGTGCAGAGGTTTGTCTCTTAGTCCAACCAACATCCACCAATCATGTGTTCGAATCCAAGATTCGCCTGTTTAGGATCCTTTGTTTATCAGTAAGATATTTGTAATCGTGGTTTACATGAAAGTGGGAAAATGCGTGTTTCATAAGAACAGGAAATGATAGTTTTCAGATAATGTTTATTATCTCAGAAACATTTACACAGTCCTTTTCAAATGACAGTTGCAATCCATAACGTAAACACAACAATATATACATTAATAGTAACAAAGCAGGCCCAAGATGAGTTCAACATTGGACTGCAGTGCATATTGCACAAATTACGCCCTCGTGCTTCGTCTGGCCACGAATACATCCCCGAAGGTTCTAGACGCCCATCTGGGGAAATGTCATCTGATCACTTAGGAAGTTGAAGTGGGGTATATAATTCTGGTAGTATGGAGTTCCGGGAGAGCTGAAGTTGGACTGGTTGGAATACTCTGTCCACTGTTGCTGGCATGGTGTGACTTGGAAGGATGTTTCCGTCATCAGATGTGGGTAGTGGAGAGTATTCTGGGTAGGCCGTGTACAGGATACTGCGTCACTGAGTGCGCTGTAGACGTTGTGTGATGATGGGTACATCAGGGGGTTGTAGACGTGGTCGTAGTCCGTCACTGAAGAGCAGCCGGGTCCAGTGCTGGGTAGGTAGTGGAGGCTGAAGAAGAGAAGAGATTGTTGTTAGTCCGAGACAGACATGCCATTGTGTTGAAGCTAATAAGAGCCCACTACACGCCTGTGAAACTAACTTGGTGTGTACTTACTTTGATTTGGGTTTGTCTTTCACGTCATCTTTCTTGGAAGTCGTTGGTGGTGTGAGCACGTGACACTTGTCCGTAGCCGTTATGTCACGTGACCGTGATGTTCCTTGTTGATACAGTTGCTGTCTCATCCAGTTCACGTGAGCACCTTTAGACTGACGCTTGAACTTGGAACGGCGGTTCTGGAACCAGATCTGTATGGCAGAGAGAGGTCATTATTATCGAGACATTTAATGAAATCAGGGTCTATTATATGGGTTGAAAAGATTATGAAATGAAATATCCAACAATTCTTTAAGTCTACCATATAAACTGAATAAAGCAGTAAAAATGAGAATTTCACTTCAGTACATTTCATGGGTCCTATGTACATTTAAGGGGACAAGAAAGAGAGTTTTATATCACTATGATATTGTGTATTGTGCGATCAATTATCTCTTTCGAGAACTTCTGTTAAGTTTAATAAAGAGGATTTACCTACCGATAGTCTCTCTACGTCGATGTTGATGGTGTTGGAGAGATCCTCCAAGATGGAGCTGTCAGGATACTGAGAGGACACGAATACCTTCTCCAGTTGCCTCAACTGTGGATATGGATAGTGGAGATGAAAACGTGTTAAATTTGTATTGCGATTTACTTTTGAAATAACAATAGTTTATGTTTTCTTCCTATTGACGTTTCGAGCAATTAAATGTTTACCTGACTAGCAGAGTACTTGATTCTGTTCCTTGCCGAAACGATTGTCTTGTTGACGGTGCACTTGCTTGGCTTGGTTTCGGGGCTCTTCACTTTCATTATAGTGTGGTAATTGTATAGAATACTTTTAAAAGAGAAAATGCTCGAAATGTGAAGATGGTCTCGGTGACAAGTCTTGCTGGTTTCGATTAGGGCAGCTCTATGACTGATGACTCAAGGATGGAAGTTTTCGACTTTATACCCGTACCATGACCATCGGGCTTCTTTTAAGTCAACCACCATACACCACCCACTCATTACTCCCACGTCTGTGTTGTTAATAATCAGGAATTCTTTCTTCATGTATAGCCGCCATGCTGTTTAAGTTGAAACATCTTGATTGTTTTCACAGCAATAAGAACTATATCTTTGTTTACCTAATTAAAACGGTAGCAGTCGTCGACGAGGTAGCGGTACATTAAAGTAGCCTCCGCCAGGTGAGCGTGTACTCACTTACCTGTCAAAACTTTACACCTACATCAAAGAGGCCGCCCTACGTAGCACACCTGTGTGGACACTACGTTTAAATGTCCATCTTGTTTTGTGGGACAATTTCATAAACAAACAGGGACAAAACATTTACAAATCCTAGCGAGGAATCCTTATAGTGTGTGGAAGGGCCAGGCATTAACAATAACCGTCGTCATATAGCTGGAATATTGCCGAGTGCGGCGTTAAACAACAAACAAACAAACATTAACAGTACCGTAGTCTTCACAAGGATGACTTATTTGTTATTGTGTGAAACAGTTATGCTCGTAATAAGCTTGAAACGCATATCCATTATATAATTGAACATCTTTGGAATAAGAGGATACAGAAAAATCTCGATGATCATGTATTTGTTCAAAAGAAATAAGGCGTATATATGTCGTGAGCCAAGAAAAATGGTTCCCAGTTGTCTACATTTCACAACTTTTGAGGTTCACTCGAGCAAGCTCTTTCCACGATGATTTCAAAGAGTGTTCTTAGTTACAACATAAAGCTTTTAAAGCTTTTGTGGTAGACATGTGGATGACATTTCCAAATTTGACGCACCAGTGACCAAATGATGCTTGATACAGTTCCCTTTTTAACTTGTTCCGTTGTTTTTTTTCGGGTGAACAATTGCCTTGGTTTTGCATGTGTTTGTGACGGGGTGCAACTGGGGAAATAGCGGAGCCGGATACGCTCGCCTTTTCGCCAACATCTGGTATCATCACTATTTGATGGCGACTAATGGAAACATACTCATGATATGGTCGGAATTATACAATCGAGTGTGTGTTTGACACAAATTCTTAATATGAATATGGAAAGTTTATTTTATTGTCTTTACCCGCCTCTCTTAAGAATTTTAGGTTTGGTAAAAACCTTGCAATTTTCAAGTTACATGTTCATCATAACCACCGATAACACGTAAAAATTACTTTTCTCTTTGTAGCTATTTATATTTCACTTTATTAACTTCAAAATATTTTACTCTATGCTAACTGAACGGATGTGCCAAGCTATTTCAAGATCACGCTCAGATTCTATATATTCCGATGCATATATTCCGACGTAAGGTATATTATCATTTGATCGAAATATTAGTAGAAGTTGGCTGCCACCATAGTGTAGAGACGTTTTTGGTACTTAATATTTAATGAAGTCTCACAACCAACATGAAGCTGAAAACTCAGCAACTATATTTACAATTTATAGAGGGGTAAGGTTCAAGTAGTTCATGGGACGTTTGATGTTCCTCACCTGTATATTTAGCGCCTCACAATATGATAATAAAATACACATTACATACCTAAACTGACACATAAATAAATTGATATATAACATTTGGAAGATCCATATGGTATTATGATAGAAAATCGGATCCTAAATGATGGTTATGAAGAAATTAATGTCAGTATTGATTTGGCAAACTATTTTTAAAACTGTTGAAACTATTGCCATGTACTTTTTCGTGGTAATAATCCAAATACCTGTAAATGACACCTTAAACTGTGATTGCTGTACCATTACTTGCTTGGCTTTTCTGCAATACAAGGGTCACCCTATGGGTAAATTTCCCGTTTACCAGTCTGTATCTCTCGCCATATGAAATAATGAATGGTTTGAACTAGTGGTATATAATGTATGTACAGTACTGATTGACGTAATTGGTTTGTCCGACACGCCTTATGCATGTATATATGTTTTACGCTCCCAGACGGTAAATTGTGTCGACATCTGCTTAAGACAATGGTATCCAAAGGAAGCGCCCGATAATCCGATAACGTCAGCATGAAGGTTTGGCTCCTATACGCAACATGGCGATTACAAGTGCATACGAAAGTTGTTGATAATACCTTACAGGCATAGATCGGGATATCACATTGACCGTAACTGAGCAGCTTCAAAGTTTAACATGAGTGTTATTTGATGCCAAATGTATCATTCAAGCCTTGAAAACATAGCTTCATTTAATGTTTTAGTTATTACCTATATACGATGGAACATATGTAACCACAACACTCTTAAATGTGACCTGAGCAAAGCAGGATATCTGTCGCAGTTGCAACACACATGTTTCCAAGGAGGTGAGGATCTATACCTGTGAGGGTAGCTTTGCTAAAAATGATTTATACAATGCTTTATATTTCATATCACACAACCTAAAGAACGGTTAAATTTCACAATAAAAGTTTCCTTCAAGCAGATTCATTTGAACGGTGCAGAGGTTTGTCTCTTAGTCCAACCAACATCCACCAATCATGTGTTCGAATCCAAGATTCGCCTGTTTAGGATCCTTTGTTTATCAGTAAGATATTTGTAATCGTGGTTTACATGAAAGTGGGAAAATGCGTGTTTCATAAGAACAGGAAATGATAGTTTTCAGATAATGTTTATTATCTCAGAAACATTTACACAGTCCTCTTCAAATGACAGTTGCAATCCATAACGTAAACACAACAATATATACATTAATAGTAACAAAGCAGGCCCAAGATGAGTTGAACATTGGACTGCAGTGCATATTGCACAAATTACGCCCTCGTGCTTCGTCTGGCCACGAATACATCCCCGAAGGTTCTAGACGCCCATCTGGGGAAATGTCATCTGATCACTTAGGAAGTTGAAGTGGGGTATATAATTCTGGTAGTATGGAGTTCCGGGAGAGCTGAAGTTGGACTGGTTGGAATACTCTGTCCACTGTTGCTGGCATGGTGTGACTTGGAAGGATGTTTCCGTCATCAGATGTGGGTAGTGGAGAGTATTCTGGGTAGGCCGTGTACAGGATACTGCGTCAGTGAGTGCGCTGTAGACGTTGTGTGATGATGGATACATCAGGGGGTTGTAGACGTGGTCGTAGTCCGTCACTGAGGAGCAGCCGGGTCCAGTGCTGGGTAGGTAGTGGAGGCTGAAGAAGAGAAGAGATTGTTGTTAGTCCGAGACATGCTATTGTGTTGAAGCTAATAAGAGCCCACTACACGCCTGTGAAACTAACTTGGTGTGTACTTACTTTGATTTTTATATCACTATGATATTGTGTATTGTGCGATCAATTATCTCTTTCGAGAACTTCTGTTAAGTTTAATAAAGAGGATTTACCTACCGATAGTCTCTCTACGTCGATGTTGATGGTGTTGGAGAGATTTGTATTGCGATTTACTTTTGAAATAACAATAGTTTATGTTTTCTTCCTATTGACGTTTCGAGCAATTAAATGTTTACCTGACTAGCAGAGTACTTGATTCTGTTCCTTGCCGAAACGATTGTCTTGTTGACGGTGCACTTGCTTGGCTTGGTTTCGGGGCTCTTCACTTTCATTATAGTGTGGTAATTGTATAGAATACTTTTAAAAGAGAAAATGCTCGAAATGTGAAGATGGTCTCGGTGACAAGTCTTGCTGGTTTCGATTAGGGCAGCTCTATGACTGATGACTCAAGGATGGAAGTTTTCGACTTTATACCCGTACCATGACCATCGGGCTTCTTTTAAGTCAACCACCATACACCACCCACTCATTACTCCCACGTCTGTGTTGTTAATAATCAGGAATTCTTTCTTCATGTATAGCCGCCATGCTGTTTAAGTTGAAACATCTTGATTGTTTTCACAGCAATAAGAACTATATCTTTGTTTACCTAATTAAAACGGTAGCAGTCGTCGACGAGGTAGCGGTACATTAAAGTAGCCTCCGCCAGGTGAGCGTGTACTCACTTACCTGTCAAAACTTTACACCTACATCAAAGAGGCCGCCCTACGTAGCACACCTGTGTGGACACTACGTTTAAATGTCCATCTTGTTTTGTGGGACAATTTCATAAACAAACAGGGACAAAACATTTACAACCCTAGCGAGGAATCCTTATAGTGTGTGAAAACATAGCTTCATTTAATGTTTTAGTTATTACCTATATACGATGGAACATATGTAACCACAACACTCTTAAATGTGACCTGAGCAAAGCAGGATATCTGTCGCAGTTGCAACACACATGTTTCCAAGGAGGTGAGGATCTATACCTGTGAGGGTAGCTTTGCTAAAAATGATTTATACAATGCTTTATATTTCATATCACACAACCTAAAGAACGGTTAAATTTCACAATAAAAGTTTCCTTCAAGCAGATTCATTTGAACGGTGCAGAGGTTTGTCTCTTAGTCCAACCAACATCCACCAATCATGTGTTCGAATCCAAGATTCGCCTGTTTAGGATCCTTTGTTTATCAGTAAGATATTTGTAATCGTGGTTTACATGAAAGTGGGAAAATGCGTGTTTCATAAGAACAGGAAATGATAGTTTTCAGATAATGTTTATTATCTCAGAAACATTTACACAGTCCTCTTCAAATGACAGTTGCAATCCATAACGTAAACACAACAATATATACATTAATAGTAACAAAGCAGGCCCAAGATGAGTTGAACATTGGACTGCAGTGCATATTGCACAAATTACGCCCTCGTGCTTCGTCTGGCCACGAATACATCCCCGAAGGTTCTAGACGCCCATCTGGGGAAATGTCATCTGATCACTTAGGAAGTTGAAGTGGGGTATATAATTCTGGTAGTATGGAGTTCCGGGAGAGCTGAAGTTGGACTGGTTGGAATACTCTGTCCACTGTTGCTGGCATGGTGTGACTTGGAAGGATGTTTCCGTCATCAGATGTGGGTAGTGGAGAGTATTCTGGGTAGGCCGTGTACAGGATACTGCGTCAGTGAGTGCGCTGTAGACGTTGTGTGATGATGGATACATCAGGGGGTTGTAGACGTGGTCGTAGTCCGTCACTGAGGAGCAGCCGGGTCCAGTGCTGGGTAGGTAGTGGAGGCTGAAGAAGAGAAGAGATTGTTGTTAGTCCGAGACATGCTATTGTGTTGAAGCTAATAAGAGCCCACTACACGCCTGTGAAACTAACTTGGTGTGTACTTACTTTGATTTTTATATCACTATGATATTGTGTATTGTGCGATCAATTATCTCTTTCGAGAACTTCTGTTAAGTTTAATAAAGAGGATTTACCTACCGATAGTCTCTCTACGTCGATGTTGATGGTGTTGGAGAGATCCTCCAAGATGGAGCTGTCAGGATACTGAGAGGACACGAATACCTTCTCCAGTTCCCTCAACTGTGGATATGGATAGTGGAGATGAAAACGTGTTAAATTTGTATTGCGATTTACTTTTGAAATAACAAAAGTTTATGTTTTCTTCCTATTGACGTTTCGAGCAATTAAATGTTTACCTGACTAGCAGAGTACTTGATCCTGTTCCTTGCCGGAACGATTGTCTTGTTGGCGGTGCACTTGCTTGGCTTGGTTTCGGGGCTCTTCACTTTCATTTTAATGTGGTAATTGTATAGAATACTTTTAAAAGAGAAAATGCTCGAAATGTGAAGATGGTCTCGGTGACAAGTCTTGCTGGTTTCGATTAGGGCAGCTCTTTGACTGATGACTCAAGGATGGAAGTTTTCGACTTTATACCCGTACCATGACCATCGGGCTTCTTTTAAGTCAACCACCATACACCACCCACTCATTACTCCCTACGTCTGTGTTGTTAATAATCAGGAATTCTTTCTTCATGTATAGCCGCCATGCTGTTTAAGTTGAAACATCTTGATTGTTTTCACAGCAATAAGAACCATATCTTTGTTTACCTAATTAAAACGGTAGCAGTCGTCGACGAGGTAGCGGTACATTAAAGTAGCCTCCGCCAGGTGAGCGTGTACTCACTTACCTGTCAAAACTTTACACCTACATCAAAGAGGCCGCCCTACGTAGCACATCTGTGTGGACACTACGTTTAAATGTCCATCTTGTTTTGTGGGACAATTTCATTAACAAACAGGGACAAAACATTTACAAATCCTAGCGAGGAATCCTTATAGTGTGTGGAAGGGCCAGGCATTAACACAAATATCTTCACCCCTAAACTTAAAATACCCAAAATAGACACAACACTAGCTAGCCAAATAAATAAACAAACCGACCCAAAAATAGCTAAAACTACCACACTAGCATACATACACGAACATTGGCCAAGTTGGTGTCACATTTACACGGACGGATCCTCAAATCCGACCTCCAAACACACAGGTTTCGGAGTCCATACCACACAACCAACTAAAACCACACAATCCTTCCGACTCCCAAATAACCAATCAATATTCACGGCAGAACTAATGGGCATGGCCTCAGCCCTCCATAATCAAGAATCCAAAAAACACAAAAAATCCTAATACTTACCGACTCCCTAAGTGGACTGCAAGCCCTCCAAAACAAAAATACCAAAAACCGACCTAAATTAATAAATCAAATACTTAAAAGCTCCAACGACCTAACTAAGGCAGGCAAACAAATAACCTTCTTGTGGATACCCGCCCACGTAGGAATATACGGTAATGAAAACGCCGATAAAGCAGCTAAACTATCCCTCAAAATCCCAGAAATAAGCTTAAACTTACCCATCTCAAAATCAGAAATTAAAAGTGTAAACAAACAAAAAATCACACAAAAATGGCACAACCTATATCTAAACTCAAATAGCCAAATCAAAAAAGTGCTCAGCAAACCACTAACCAAACCAAAAATTCTCCATCCATCCAAAAAAATCGACAGAGTAATCACTAAACTCCAAACAGGACACACCAACCTAAATAACCACCTAAAAAAAATTAAAAAACACACTACAGGTAACTGCCCACACTGCAAACAACCAGAAACCCCAGAACACGCACTCATCCACTGCACACACTACCTAACACATCGAACCGCATTACAAACCACCCTCAATCTAAACAAGGCTCTAACTCTAGAAGAAATACTAAACCCACAAAATAAACTAGAAAACTTCAAGGCCTTAGGCGTATTCTTAATAAAAACGGAACTAATAAAACGCATCTAAAAACACAATAACCTACCAAATCAAAATCACATAAACAAACAAACATCCACCATACCCAGCTCCCTTAGTTCTCCTCCCCAATCCCATCGGCATCTATTCCAAATCTCAAAATTCCCAAATTCTATATAAGCAACCCCTAAAACCCCCCTCTTAGGTTGCACAGACCACCTTCGCCCCTCTCGGAAACACATTACAGTCTACACTTTCAGTAGGGTATTCCCCATTTTCTTCATTTTCCCGCGTTTTAATCGCCTCGCTTTGAGAATGCGAAATGTGATATCTGAAACTGGCCCATAAGAGAGATAAGCACTCCGCTTGATGACATCTAGTTCAACCGCCCCAGGAAGGCAGAGAGTAACACACAAACATGGTATCCTGCTTTGTCTGCTGATATGTATGTTAGTACATTCAGCAAAGAATAACACAAAAACAATATACTTCAGTATCTTTCAAATGTTATTACCACAGATAGAATCAAACTGTTTTGTAAGTGACTGATTGTCAGGGAAATCATAATGTTTGTGTTTTATTTGTTAATTATGCTAAAAAATACACAAGGATACTATGTATTAACAACAATATGATACAACTTTTTACAAACTGTAAACATCACAGATATTGTTTTCATGCAAAGACGTTATTATATTACAGTTCCATTAATTTCAACAGGCATGAATTCTGTGATTAAAGAGGAAATATAGGTTATTAACTGAGGATCATTATCATGTTTGATGCGTTTACAATTTCATGATAAAAAAATTGTTGAGCCCCATATTTCATTTAAGTCAGAAAATTCCATTGACATGTGTATCTGTTAAAAGAATACATGTAATATATTTAGTTGTGTCAACAAGATAGTCCAACAATGCACAAACCTCAACCAGGGCAAAACTTCCATTATTGTTATCAAAATTCCTCTCCACTATCACTGGACAATAGTTGGTACTCCTCATTAGGAATATTTAAGTAGTCTCCATCAAAATATGTGTTAAAATCATCCCATTCATAGTCTAATGTCGTGTCTGAGTCACAGTCAGTACTTTTAGAAACTATACTCTCTGTATCTGAGTTTTCATTTTGAGAAATTTTACTTTCCACTAGACATTTTGGACATGTGCCTCCATTACGGTGTGGGTTCATGCATTGAGGACCTCCCTTGCAATAACACAAAGATGTACATGGTTTGCACATCTTACAACAGTTTTTGCACCCTCTTCCAGAAAGTGCACACATATTTTTATCTGATTTACAACCGCATCTTGATGCAGGCAAAGGTCTTTTCTTTGTGAGCATACGCTTACTCTGCTCTAAATTAACATCCCATTCCACTATTACCTGGCCATTGTTGCTTTTATGCCAACCATTACTAAAACATTCAGAATAGGTTTCTGAAAATGGCTTAACACTCTGAATGGCCATTGTCAAAATAAAATTCCCTCGTTTTCTGTGTAAATTAAGAGCACTTTCTGTTGGAGGTATATGTCTATACAAATCTTTAGAGCCATGATTAGAAAAGTAACAGACTCTGCGAGTAAAATCAAGCCAACCTGCTTCACTGGACACATTTGCACAATTTTGTTCCAAATTATATCCTAGCCATTCAAGGAGATGTTTAGTGTCTGCATTATAATTACTATTTGCTACTTTAAAAGAGGTAAGCAGTGATGCAGGGTCATTATGTATGTGGCGGTAAAGCCGAGTATATTTCTCCAAATAGGTGCAGCAAATAAGCCTGATGTATGCTGTGTGAGATATTTCAACTGAATTATCTCTGGGTGATACCATTACCAATTTATCATTCACTTCATTTATGAAATTCACATATTTAAAAAAACAGGCGACGAATCGTTGATAAGTTATACCATAAAAGTTACTGATATAATCCGACCCACTTAAAAGATAGATCATCAGTAGAATAGTACATATTGTTTCCTCCTTCTGGAAGCTCTCATAATGTTGAATTAAATATACTCCATCATTGATTGAGACATATTCTCTGTTCAACACAAGTTCTATGACAAAACATTTTTCTAATGAACATTCCAAAAGTCCCAATTCGAATAGGGACAGACCATACATCCAAATATCAGTGTCACTTGCAATTATTAAAATCTGATTGCAGCATGATTGTGCTGCATGAAACCACACACCACAATCAGCTTCACCTTTATTATTTTCTCTGCATCTGGAAACAACACCATCTTTAATGCAAAATGGAGCACACCCTAATGATGGGGAGTCAATAATTAAGGATTTACCTGAGCATTCTTTCGCTTTAGAGATAAATTGCTGGCATACAAATGAAATAAGCTGTTTTTTAAAGCCATGGTGTTGTAATGCACTTACATATTCACTTCCATGACATATACTGCCTTCTTCATCAATAACAATTTTGTCAAGATTTTGAATGTTTGTTTTGCTTTTCTGTTGTCTTTCTGAATGCAGTTTTGATCTTATCTGAGGAAAGAAATCTGGCTTATCTATCACAATAGTGACGACATCTGCGCCCCTCTCAAAACCTAATCGTAGAATGACATGAGACCAATAATATGTTGCCAGTTGCCCATAAGTGACAATATCTGGTGGAGTTGGTTCATGGATGAATTTTAGAAAATCTATGATAACCTCACTCTTTGTCATGAACATGTTAAATGGAATACTTGTTTTGAACATTGCCATGATTGATTCATATTTCTTTAAAACATCCTTGAACTTACTCTTTGACCTAGCCCTCATTTCACCAAATTCATCACATAGAGCTAATGGATATTCAACAGTTTTATCTAAATAATGACCACATTTTTGAAGTTGTGAATATGCTCTCTTTAATAACAAACTAACCTGGCCAAGTTTTGTGTTCTGGGTTCGGGGGGTTGTTTTCCTCTTTGAGAACGTTTTTAATTTCCTATTCTTTTGGGATTTGGGCATTTTAAGAGGTGGCTGCATTAAATGTTGACGAATGTATGTCTTCATTCTAGTTGATCCTTCTTCACTAACTCTTAGGAGATCATTCCTTACTTCATTATCCAATTCAATTGCTTTGTCTGAAAACATATTCTTAAGTTTCCTTGGTTCGGCTGAAAATTTGAATAAACTGCATGCCTTCACATGTGGATAAATTGCTTTGAAATAGTCAACCCTACTTGCATCACTCTGTCTAGGTTTACTTTTATATCTGAATAATATCATCTGGAATAGATGCACTACTTTATCCAAGTATGCCACAAAGTTTGCCAAAGTTACAGTTCTATGCTCAGAGGCCCTGGTTGTTATCTCTTTGAGTCTCTTGTTTATAACCTGTTCATGTCCCTCATCTAATGCAACATTATGAAAAGGAATACCAGACAGACTTAGTGTCCATTCTCCAGCATTAAAATGTTGACAAACATTGGATGGCAAACATAATACGTCATTGATAGTTTGACATGATAATTCTCCATATTTGTTATGAGAATAAGAAAAGAACAGCTCAGTTAAAATTGGCAAACAAATATTTCTCAGCTGAAAGTTTCCTGAACGAATAGCAAAGTAGTATCCTGTGTACGCATTGAGAAATCTAAATGATTGTGCCCAAAACCGACTCACTTCATCTAAATTTTCTGATGACGACTTATTTTCTATCCATTCACCAAGAGATAAATCAGTGTGTTGATTTCCCTCTTGAATATCATTCAAAGCTTCACAGACCAATGATTCATGGAGTGCAGACAGCATATTATGAATATCTCTCCATTGTACAATATCTTTCATATGTTTACATACTTTACATAAGTTTTGAAGTCCCCCATCCCACAACATGTCTCTAAGAGTTTCAGCTGCATTTTTTAGTAAGTGCCAATCGCCAGGAACAGGAGTAATCCATTGGAATGTACCAGGATATTTTTTCATCAAATTTTTCACAATTGCATATGTCTGCTGGTCACCTCCAACAACTACATTATTTGGATATCCTTCTTCACCTATTTTCAGGTCTTGTTTCAATTTGATAAGATACTTTGATACATCTGTAATACTTGATGCCTGTGCTGTTTCGACTGTAGCATAGGCAACATTATCCCCTGTTGCTGGTGTGAAATCAGGCATTGTATTTCTCAAATCTTGCAATAACGTTGTTTGCTGGCAGTCAATGTTTCCTGTTATCCGAAGTCTGCAATGATGTCCCAAATTTTGTTGGTATTGAATCCAGGAATTGTCAGGTAGGTTAATATCACCACTGAAACTATTTTCATCAATTGTGACATGTTCCTGGTTTGGCACATGAATAATTTCATGGTCCGAAACACACACTTTCCTGTGTGTAACTTGGCCAGTTATAAGATTCAACATTCTTCCTAAAACTTCACTACCACTTGAAAATGTTTTTGCAAACTTTCTCTTGAAATTTAGATTGTCAAAGGTAATCCTCCAAAATGCAGATTTATTAATTTCATCAGTAACGGTTCTCTTCTTAGACCACAAAGCTGCTTCCTGCCGAATAACATTTACTCCACATGATAATCCCATTGCATTCAAAATATCAAATCCCTTGTCACGTAATCCACAAGCATATGCTGAAAGTCCAACCAATATTTGGACTAAAAGTACTTTAGGGTTTCGAATATTGCACATAATGCCAATGATAGTTTGAATCTTTAATCTCTGTTTGTGTAGGTTTTTCTCTGATGTTTTATCGCGTATTAAGACCTCTTCTAAAAAGTGTACCAATGGCGAATGTAAATAGTTGTCAAGGAAATATGGTGGTTCGTTTTCTTCATGATGATCTAAAACACTTCGAAAGTCAACTGTTAGATGTTTATTACACATAAGCTCCGTTTGAATGTCAATCATACTCTTTATATCACTGATTGTGGTAGATCCTTCTCTTGGTGCTTCTTGTTTCATTCGAAGTTTCACATTCTCTTGTACAATTTCATATATGCACTTAATGGATGAATCATTAAAAACAGTCTTGTCATACAACATGGTCCCACAAGTCCTAGAATCATTATAAGAGCTTATATCCACACATTTTCGTATCTGGTTTGCAAGATAATTTTCAAATCTTTTCACAAGAGTTTGTTGGTCAGATGAATCTGGCAAAGTTTGTCGAAAGGCATTAACAAATGAACTTCTCATTTTATATCCATTCTTCTTCACTTCTGCTATGCAATTTTTGGTATGTTCGGCAAGTTTTCTTATGAATGGAATACGTGACCTTAAATCTTTTTCAAATTGAACTTTTGTGCTCTCCTCTTTCAATAAATCGGAACTACATTGACAACAAATCCAGTCATCTTCAGAACATGTCATGCCATGTATGTCTTCAATTCGATCCTTAACATTGTCAACAAATGCCCAGTCTTTACTATCTTTACAATAGCAAATACAGCATTTGCGTTTCTGATTTTTATGATATAATTCCATGTAATGTCGTTTACATAAAACACTAGAAGTTCTCAACGTTGCCAAGAATTCTGGTCGAGAAATTTCATAGTACTTTTGCCAAATATTTAATGATATATCCAGTGACCACACATCAAAGTTTAGAAATTGTGATGTGTCCTTACATTGACATGTTGATTGGCTGGAATCATTATGACAGACTGGGCAATGTCTTTCCTGTTCTGAATCTTTTGTTAATAATTTTGACCATCTTGGCTTCTGTCCATCTTGATGTGTTCCAGCATTTTTCATACAGTCCATGTAACAGGCATTACACATGCAACTATCTTCATCCAGGTGTATTCTGTAACCACCATATGAAAGATAAGCACTGAACACTTCTGCTCTGACTAAAGGGTATCTTGCCTTTTTTACTATATGGTGATGGGAATGTTTTGGTTTTTTTCCAAGTTGTACCCAGATACTGCACATGGGGGATGGCTCGGCACCAGGTTTGTCACATTTTTTATGCCTTTTAGGCTGATCAGGACCTTGTGGCATATGATTATCCTCATGAGATGGCATTTGTTGGTTTGATACTTGTGCCTTCCGTTTTCCACAACAGGTACCCTCTTCTGATGTTTGTGGAGTGTTATTTTTATATGTTTCCACTCCTCCGGGTGTAGAAATTGTGGCACAGATCAGTGAAAATATCCAAATACACAGTATGAATGGGAATGTACATGTGAAACAAATAGTACTGATTATGTTCCAAACACGGCACAGTATAAACACAGGCAGACAATATCTTATGGTCTTGACTGCTAAAAGTTTAAAACAACACAGAAATAAAACTAAACATCCAAAATTTGAAATTCCACAATTGTACACGATAAAATTCACATTTTGCCAACACAAAGGCGATAACGTCCCAAAGTCTTCGTATATTTCACCAGCTTTTTCTAATGGTGTTAGTCTGTGATGACTTAAATCTGCACATGTATAGATATTATGCCACGTTTGGAAGACAAGAAGTACAATGCAAACTGTATATACAGATGATAATTTCATATCTGTATGTTTAAAAATCTATCACTTTCTTAATCCAATAAAGAAACAATAAAAAGAAGTATCTCCCTGGTATTACCTTGCAATGTAAGTAAAAAATGTACGGCAATTTGGAGCAGACGACAGTTTTCCATTTCCAACCAATCCGGCGTCTCGGTTTGGTCACGTGACCTAAACACTTCATTATGGGGGCAGAATCAACTAGTGGCTTCTGAATGTTTTTCTTCATTTGCACAGGATACAAGTGTCAATACAATTTAATAAACTGTTTACTTAATTATCCCACAAGACTGTAGCAATGACAGTTTGTTTTTAGCACTTGTGAGATAGAAAGATCCTGAACAAGAAGTATGTGACCCTCCAGTCACATCGTTTACCCCTAATGAAGAACTGTCCATTTGAATAGATGATATCATTATATTTACACAAAACAAAGACGATATATTTGACCTAGGGTGACAGGTCTTTCACCATGATCATAGATACCAGCGATAAAGTGTAAACTGTTGACACTAACAGAATTCCAGAACCAGCTATTTCTGAATGAAATGATCCAGAAAGGGGGATGCTCTTTAACCAACCAGATTGCTACACTATACTAAAGCTCCACCTTTTTCAGTGATTGACTCTCTTCCAAATACACCAACAACCAATACAAAATGTTGAATAATGCCTTATATAGCTTGAGATAGAAAGATCCTGGTATTGAACTTGAACTACAGTGAAAAACTGTACAACCGGAAGTGTGAACATATTACTTTTGGACCGTTTACTGGAGCCAGGCCATATCATTACATCAGGATAATTACTGATAATTGGAGGTAAACCTATGATGAATTCATATGTAAAAAAGTAAGGGCTTCTTTTATTTTAACTTCTAAGTAAATGAGATATTTCTGATGACACCACTTTCTTGTTGATCAGTGGTGTTTCAGCCTAGTATCAAATTACATTCTCCATAGGCGCTGTAGAACCAGAACGAGGCGGGATTCCCCTGCTATAAGCAGGCTTTACTACTGAAAGTGTAAGCTGTTAAATGGCCTGGCCGGGCCCGTGTGCGAAATACGCATCAGTCGGAAAGCGCACGTTAAATCTCCAAAGTAAGTAAGTAAGTAAGGCATTAACAATAACCGTCGTCATATAGCTGGAATATTGCCGAGTGCGGCGTTAAACAACAAACAAACAAACATAAACAACACCGTAGTCTTCACAAGGATAACTTATTTGTTATTGTGTGAAACAGTTATGAAGTAAGACAAGTTCTATGGATGAACATCTTCTTTATTACAATTAGTGTTATTACAAGAAGTTGTTCATCCATAGAACTTGTCTAACTTCATCACACCAACTTCTAAATGCCACTGAAAGAAGAAACAGTTATGTTTATGATAAGCTTGCAATGCATATCCATTTACATCATTGAAAAAAATGAAATAGCAATCTCGACGGTCGTCACATAAATATGAATCGTCAGAGATACTGAGATATTTATAGACATAGATATATTTCCAAGTCAAGCAATATGGAAGTCAGCACATGACTTCGAGTCTGACAAGTCGACCACCTGGGTAACTGGTGACAGTGATGTCTGTTCAGGGCATTGTATCTGAGGGTAGAGTCCCACGGTGTCGGGCAGCTGTGTACACTCTGGTACTCAACGTGTAACTGGGTTTGCCTACGGTTCGGGCCAACAACTTGGTAATCCCCCGACACCAGAGTTGCCCTGTTGTTAGTCAAAACATGCACACATCACATATTATATCATCGATGTGGAAATTATGTGCGCATTGTATGGGTTGTTGACTGGTCTTGATTGGGTGACCTGCTGTACCCATAACAAGAGGCAATAATGGTTCTCGCCATGAGTCCGATAATGTATTGATAATTGTATTTAACTTTTTCTTATATTCGGTTGTTCGGGGTTTTTTTGTTTCAGGAGTTGCAAATCTTCAATCATTGGAGGAAATAAAACTATGTATAACAACTGAAAGTTTGGCCAGATCACCTGTGACCGACTGAATAACTTGGGGTTCAGATGATCTGGACGTTGAGATTTCCGAGGAGTACAGTTACTATGTCAGTAATAGGTGAGGTGACACGGGGTGCAAAAATATTGCACTTGTATCGCGACATGCAGGTACGTGTGTGTGTGCATGTGTGCGTTTTCTTGTGCATGTGCGTGTGTATGTGCATGTCCGTGTGAGACTGGCGTCCTTCCCACTTACCTAGACTTGTCTATTAGGAGCATAGAATTACCCATTACACATCCATGAACTTATCTTTCAATACAGCCTTGGAGCAAGGCTACTTGATTGCTATAACAGTGATTCAAATATTAACCACAATAAGCCTGCTACCATTTGGGATCGCATCTTTAAAATGAATAAAATCATTATTAGTGCTGTCGAAGTGAATACCCAAAATCGGCCAATAGACAAGATGAACCTGTCGAAGGACTTTCAGAGTGGGTAAAGTCAGTGCGTGATGAGGGTAATGGTAGAATACCTAAACTGAAAAAGAGGAAACAGAATTGGAATAAACCCGTTCTGTCACATTCAGCTGTCATCAAAAGTGTGACCGCCCTGCATTAAACGTTTGTAGTTGTTCTCCCACCGAGAGGACCTCAAACAAATATAAAACGTCAACGCGAAAGAATAACCAGTCTCAATTATCCGACCAGACAGATTCCATGAGGCGTAAAAGGCAAGCTTACGGAAAAAGATTATGTGAACGGATGACGGAAAAGCAGTGATGACACTGAGTGTTCACGAAAAGGTTGGCACACTACCCCAACATAACCATTATGTAATCATCGCTACATTAATGTTTGATCAAAGAACTTGGTATAAGAAATCTGACAATGCCCCGCATGAATACTAGCAACTGTGCAGAGTTGCATCTCTTGGGCACGCCAGAAACCTATGATCGTGGGTTCAAATCCCGGTTCGCCCCGATTATGTTTCTAGGTTTGTCGGCACCCTACCCGTGCTCGTGGGTTTCATCGAAGTGGTAAACCTGCAACACTTCGGGCTTTCCTCCCACATTAAGCTGACACGCCGTGATATAACTGTCATACAGTTAAAAGCGGCGTTAAACCCAACTCACTCACTCACTCACTCAAAGTTTGTGTTCAAAGCAGCGTTAAGCCCTACTCACTCACTTCAAAGCACCATACAAGTCCGTACCAAGAGAGATATAATGCTGGGTCCAGCATATGAACCACCAAATTCCTGTCTCGAAGATTAACGATAGTCCTTAGTACGCCCAAGGAAGGACTTTCTTAATGATTTATAGTTGAGAATTATAAAGCCTGATCATATATTTATTTCATTTACTCCTGTGGACCAGACAGGGTTCTTAATGAATTGTAACACATATATAAAACCTCCTGCCGCACTTATTTAAAAAATGTTTGCACGTAGGCAACATTTCCTTACTTAAATTTGTAATCCATTTTTATCGGGTTTTGCAATCCTATAGGTTAAAATTCTTTTATATAAATAATGTTTTTCATTGTCCATTGTGTCTCATATGCCTTTTATGGCCTGATCGATGTTGTATGTATTTTATGCAATTTTATTATGTCTAATGTGTACACATACAACATGTGACACAACATGTGTCACAACAAGCCGTCATGGTAAAAACAGTTGACATAAGCGTTCAAAACAAAAGCTTGTACATCCAGCCCTTTAGGCTTATGAGACACATTTAAGTACATGTATATTCATTGTGAAATAATAATTCAGTGAAACCGCATCATCTGTTTCGTGTTTGGATCTAATCAAACAGATTAAGCAGGACAAAAAACAAAAACTTCCCACAAGAATATATAACAAAGGTGATGACTTCAACTTTCCAGTAGTCAACTTTCAAATTGCCTTTATATCGATGGAAGGGAATTGACTATTTGACCAAAATTGAACAATGTCAGATCATCCATATACCTGTCAAGATTTCCATTGATATAAAAAATATGTTTAAACCAAATTGGATTGTACATTTTGGATTTGAAAAAAAATCTCATGACGTTTTAATTGGCCAAAATACTTTTTAAACTGTGGTAATGACATAGAATTCAACAGGTATTTTACTATAATCTAAATACACTACGGTTATAACGAACCACAAATTTTAGTTCGTAATAACCGTAGTTCGTTATAAGGATATATACAGCATATATGCAACAAATGGCCGGGACTAAAAAATAAGTTTGTTATATCGGTCAGTTCGTTATAAGCGTGTTCGTTATAAACGTAGTTTACTGTACCCATAAATGATTGCTGTAGCACAAATTTCCCTCCATGCCTGTAACACAAAGGTCATAATATAGGTGAATCTGTTAACCAGTTCATATCTTGTTCATTGTTTAGATGAATGTATTGTTTTATTGTGCGTATTCGGCACAGCTGGTGTGTTCCACATGCTGATGTATGTGACGCCCTAGGTGGTGTATCGTGTTTTGACAGCTGTGTGTAAATCAGTGGTATCTGAAAGAAGCGCCTGATAATGTCACCATGGAGATACAGTTGATATACCCAATGAGGCGAATACATGTACTAACGACATTTGTTGATAATACTCGATATACATGTATCTGGTTATCAGGTTGAGTGAGGAGTACGTGTAGGCAGAGTGACACCTCATTTACAAAAGCTTTTGGTTGAGCTGGCATCGGCTGATTCCTTGTAGCCATGTACTACTTGATAATCATGAAGCTTTGAAAATACACTACACACATCTACAAGCGTGTGACAATCAGTTAGGCTTCAGTGTAAGCACATAGAAGCTTTTATCATGCTTCCTTTTACATACATACATAGCTTTCATGTGGGTCAATATTTTAGCAGGGGGACTGTATAACACTATATATAGACGCCCTGATTTCAAAGAGGCTGAAAAACACCGCGTACAGGTCGACGCCCTGATTTCAACACTATATATGGACGCCCCGATTACAGGGAGACTGTATAACACTATATATATATAGGCTGTACTACACAATATATAGACGCCCCGATTACAGGGAAACTGAAAAACACTGTGTACAGGTCGACGCCCTGATTTCAAGGAGACTGTATAACACTATATATAGACGCCCCGATTTCAGGGATACTGTATAACACTATATATAGGCTGTATTACATGTTATATAGACGTCCCAATTTCAAGGAGACTGAAAAAAACCACTGTGTACAGGTCGACGCCCTGATTTTAAGGAGACTGTATAACACTATATATGGACGCCCCGATTACAGGGAGACTGTATAACACTATATATAGGCTGTATTACATGATATATAGACGCCCCGATTACAGGGAGACTGAAAAAACACCGTGTACAGGTCGACGCCCTGATTTCAAGGAGACTGTATAACACTATATATGGACGCCCCGATTACAGGGAGACTGTATAACACTATATATAGGCTGTTCTACACAATATATAGACGCCCCGATTACAGGGAGACTGAAAAACACTGTGTACAGGTCGACGCCCTGATTTTAAGGAGACTGTATAACACTATATATGGACGCCCCGATTACAGGGAGACTGAAATACACTGTGTACAGGTCGACGCCCTGATTTTAAGGAGACTGTATAACACTATATATAGACGCCCTGATTTTAAGGAGACTGTATAACACTATATATAGACGCCCCGATTACAGGGAGACTGAAAAACACTGTGTACAGGTCGACGCCATGATTTAAAGGAGACTGTATAACACTATATATAGACGCCCTGATTTCAAGGAGACTGTATAACACTATACTGATGTCTGTGATAGGTCCCATATATAACGAAAATAATTATTATGAATGTCGAAAATATAAATTAAGGAGATAAGTTGAAATGATATTTATAAGGTAACCGAGACCGAGTTAAGATTGGCTACGTAAGCTGACATTCATCTTGCATTAAGGTTACTATCGATTTCTTCGCGCAGGTTCTACAGAAAACATGAAACTGTACATAGATAAATAAACAGACGCCCTTAGTAGTGAATATGCCTTAGCAGTGAAAATTTAACGAAGCTCCTGGCGACACTGTTTTTAATCATTTGCCCATTTGATTGTTTCAGAAACATAAGGGGCGGTCGGGTAGCCTAGTGGTTAAAGCGTTCGCTCGTCACGCCGAAGACCCGGGTTCGATTCCCGATATTCCATAAACATAGGATGGGTTAGAAAGAAACTGTAAAAGGAAAAGTCTTCTTTAAACAACTTGTCAGATACTAGTATCTGATTGTAATACCAGCATGATCGGTGTGTAGAGCACGTCTGTGAATGATTCCCATAACATTCTCACCACGAACCCCACATCTCACACATTAGTCATGGTATCTGTGACCCTCAGTTCACGGTAGAACCCTCGGTCATTTCAACTACTCACACAAACAAGTGCATTGTGTGTCATCAAGTCATGATGCATGGCCTGCAAGCGCCTTCCTCGCATTTAAAGGCATGCACAATGATTTGTCTTAGTCAACCTGCCACAACCTAGAAATAGTTGTATTTTATGCTTGAAATCACTTTCTCTTCAGGATTGCTTTGGTTCAATGTCAAATTTAACTTATCTTCATTTTTACCTCTCATGGCAACAATAATATCAAAATGTTGTCCGTTAATTGTCAAGACAAACTTCATTGCTATAAATTTATGAGTGCTAATTGTGTGTTCTGTAGGTCCACGGTCGTCTCGTCATGTCGATGTGATTATGTTTACTCCATAGTGAAATGTCTCCCGGGATATAGCCATGTCGAGATTGGAGAGGGTTTATATCGGCCGCCCCTTTGTAATATTGTTTTTTTTCTACGGCGTCCTTGTCACAGTCTGCGATGCTGCCGTGTGACCAGGTGGATCCGCCCCTCGGCATCTGGATATGGTTGATGGTTCCTCACACCGTGCCCATCCTTTAACTGAGTCTAGCAGCAGTTATATCATTTCTTCATATTTTATAGTACATTTTCTTCTTTTTCTTCTAAATTGTAATCTTGCTTACAGTCTCACAATGACGGCGCAGAGCCCTGAGACCAAGTACGACCCAGGAACAGAAACAAGTCCCATTAGTCTATCAAGGACAAGCTGAAGAAGTGTTACTTTATACTTGATTTAGAGCTGCCATAGAAAGTAGTCCCAGTAAGAAGTGGCTCATGCTAGCTACGTTTTGAATAGTGGATACATCACTTGAAGCCATCAAAACATTAAGCTTATGTACTGCACATACGTTACATCTCAAATGATGACAGCGACTACACATTATTACAAACTGATATTCATCTCCTGCTTGACCCTGGTTACAAGCCAAACACAATCATTCAGATTTTAGCTCTCTTTTTCAGATCTCCCTGTCTCATTTCGAAGATGTTGGAGCCTTGCAGCCCTCCACTTAAATATAGTTATTTCGTTTAAATACGATTCTAAGCTAACAAACATATTGAATGCAGCATAAAGGGTTGATTTTGAATTTGATGTCAGTGTTGCATATTATAAGATTTTAGCCGAGGTATAAATTTACACACGAAGCCTGCACTATTGCCTATAGATGGCAGCCCCCATACGTCCCAACAGGGAATAGAATAGAATAGACAAGGTTGTCTCTCTCTCTCTACAGATTTAGTTTAATCTTTGGAATGGACATAGAGCCAACACCAATTCTTCCCTGGTCATCGTCTGCCATCATGTAGAAATCACAATAACCTCTTACTCCTCATCTTTACTATAAGATGTGTGAGGCCCGACACGACACAGAGGGGCTACACAACCAAATACACACTTACTTTGCTCTTCAGGGAAGTATGTTAGGCTTGCATCTCCACGTCTGGCTCGGCGGTAGCTCCTCCTGTATCTTGGTGTATCTAGTTTTATTGCTGCTTTATTGCGGGCTGGGCTGTTTTCACATTCACGGGGCCTGGTTTATTGGCTTATCTAGAAACCCCAGGAATCTATGTTTACTCTAATAGTCAATTATCAATTATATTCATGAAAGGTTTCATTTTGTCAGCATTCTAACACCAGATACTCTCAAAGTTTTCATATCTTTCTACATGTTTCCCAACTCTGATAAACATGAAATACGGAAACAGAGAGCAACAGGGTCATTGTGAAACCGATATCATGCTTGGAACACAATTTGAAGGTGGGATATTTATGATATGAGGTTATGTTTTAAAAGGAATTTCATGTGAAGCATGTTTACAGTATGCTAATAAAATTCTAAAAACACGTTGAGCGGCCCTGAATACACGTCACGTATACGCCCGGTCATTGACTTAACAGATTGACGATTGGAAACATTAAAATGGAAGGAGAAATCATGTTATTATAGTGTCACAATAACAATGGATCAATGTTTAAAACGACACATTCACAATCCAATTACTCCTTAGTTTAAGGACCGCCTCCGTGGTCTAGTGGTAGAGTGTCCGCCCGGAGAGCGGAAGGTTCGGGGTCCGATCCCCGGCCTCGTCATACCAAAAGACGTTAAAAGATGGTACCCTGTCTGGCGCTCGGCATTAAGGGGCTAAAACAAGGACTGGTCGCGACATGGCATCTCAGTGAGCTAGCACTGTAAATCGGCATCAGTCCGGACTAGTACAAGCAGCCACACACACACACACACACACACACACACACACACACACACACACACACACACACACACACACACACACACACACACACACACACACACACACACACACACACACACACACACACACACACACACACACGTCGCTATATAAGTGCAATAATCTTGGACGCGACGTTAAAGCCAATTTCACCTCACCTCACCTAAGTTTAAGTAGCTGAACTTAAAATAACTGTTTGGTCTCCTGGTCGAGATATAAACTGTTTACTTGCCTTATTACTACTAACGCGAAGAGACAAAATGTGTGAAGTGTCTACGTCTTCTGTGTATTTGTAGAAGTAGAAATAGCCGTTCGGGGCGTGTACCCCTGTACAACGCAAGGTCGCAGCTAATTGGTCGTGCATAGAAACACAAGTTGGAAAACCGAAGTCCGTCTGTGCACGAGAGTAGGTTCGTTGGCCTTTACACGTGGTAAAGCCTTTACACTTGTTTTTGGATTTCCACAGTAAAACACATTCACATGGGTATTCCGGGTTAGAACAAATAACGGCAACCTATGCTGGTCACAAGAGGCGATTAAATGGATCGGATGGTAAGTCTCGACGTCTTGGTTGATTGTATGTCATCGTAGCCCGACGGCGTTGATAGACTATTTACAGTTCGCCGTCATATTGCTGGAATATTGCTGAGTGCGGCGTTAAACAACATATTTAGAAACTGGAGTCGACCTCCGAACAGGTAATCACTGTTAATCTATCTAACACTCTACCCATATTACAACAAGGTTATGTATCTCGAATTCCAACGGTGACGAAGAGAGATTTACTAAGGACAATCTTCAAACGTTACTTTGACGACAGCCTCATCCGCACATGCGCAAATGCTTATCGTTGTTGTGAAACCGTTGTATTTGCCTTGTCATGAAAACTTTTACAATCCCTAGCATTAATTCCATGTCTGGTATATCCTATTACCGAACTTATTGTAAAATTCTTATATATGAAGAAAAGACAAAAGAATATATATTACAGCGTATTGTATTCCCACGGGTAGTCGATGTTTTATGACCATGCGTTAGTCACACCATCTGGAAAATCTAACTATGATAGTACTTCATCATAAGAGAATGAGTCTGTGCCCTATGAACTGTTTCGGCGGATAATCGAGACTGGTTATTCTATGGCGTTGACGTTTTACATTTGCATTGACACGGTTTGACCTTAGTCCTGCACCATGACCGTGGAATATATTTATTTTATGAAAAAAAATTCTTCTAGAAATGCATACAAAAGCAAATCTAGCCAGCTCAAGCTAGCTCAATTCCGAAATCAGCATAGGGATTTTTTTTTATATTTTTAGAGTCAAGAAGGATATTGTGTAATCTAAGATTTCAGAGACTAAATGTTAGTCTAGGTTTGACCTATTTTATTTGTAGTTATGTGCACATATCTAAGCTTAGTCTCTAGAAGATAAAATATAAAACGTCAACGCCAAGGAATAACCCGTCTCGATTATCTCCCAAGCAGATTCCATTAGGCGCAATAAGCATACAAGTGGTGAACATCTGAATGGGTTACTGCAAATCGGCGATGCCACCAGGTGTCAAACCCATTAGCATGCAGTTGTAGATTTGCAAGCTACTTTATACTTTTCAATAATGATTCACAGGAAGTTTTCGCACAATATCTTTTCTTTTCACAAGATCAATGTGCTGAAATCCTTAATAAACATCTCTGTCAAATAAAAATAAACATTTGGCTCTTGCAGGCCAGCAAACACATATACGAACAGACAAATATCGTTTAACTTTCTGACAAACTTAACATCTCCCGCTTGACACATGATCAACTGTACATATGTTTCTTGAACATGCATACATGGTGATTCATTTTTGACACGTAATTTAGGGCGTTATAACAATATATAATGCGAGATATACCTATACCTGTAAACGTTATAAGTAAATACAACAGTGTTGCAATCGACGAGATATGGATGTACTGACTCAGCAACATGGATGCCTTGCAACTAGAAACACCAGTTCTACAGATAATTACAGGCAATTTACTTTCACATATATTGGCGAGAACCTGTCAACACAAAATATTGTGTTGTCTCATGAACTTGTATTTGATAAAATATACACAGCTTGTGAAATTGACTTCTGTCTGGTTATGTTATCCCTTAGTTTTATTGAACAATATGTTGCAACAGATGTTGAAGAACAGGGTTTCCGAGATTTATGTTTGTTACTGTTTTTGGTTGGCTTCCAAGGAAATGGGATAGTTTTGTTTACCCATATTAATTTTTATATCAATACCTCTATCCATACAAACAAAAATTAGTCAATGTTGTAAACTTGAGAAAAAAGACTGACATTGAAACTAGAATACTTCTTAATTACAACATAAACAGCATGAAGATATGCCCAGGGCCCCGTTCCACAAAGCGATCGTAGCGCTAAGACGATCGTAACTCCAATACTTTAACATAGACTTATCGTAGCGCTAAGATGGCTTTGTGGAACGGACAGCAGGATACTAATGCAGTCTGTTGGTTTCTCAAGAGTCATGGAGTTTTTACAAAGAAACGTTCATATGAACATGTTTATATTTGTTTCTTTTCAGCAGATTTAGTTCCAGAACCGTCGCTACATGTGTCCTTCCAAATATAGCCACGTGGCAAGGACGAAAAAACAATTTTTGAACGTGCGACAGCACATTCATCAGGCCCTTCTCAATTGTCAACTCAGGACACATGTCACGTGCTCACCCCACCAGCAACGTCTGGGAAAGGTGACGTCACAGAGAAACAACTCTTAAAATGAGTGGTGTTTCATATGAACTCATTGTCATATCGTCCATAAATCAAGAAATTGACCAAATCAATTGGAATACGACGAGATGCAATTAATCAAGCCTCCGCGTCTGACCACCCTAAGTGTGCAATATATAGGTAAAGTACACAAGTCGCAACCTCTTTGCACAGCTTGTGAAATTGACTTCTGTCTGGTTATGTTATCCCTTAGTTTTATTGAACAATATGTTGCAACAGATGTTGAAGAACAGGGTTTCCGAGATTTATGTTTGTTACTGTTTTTGGTTGGCTTCCAAGGAAATGGGATAGTTTTGTTTACCCATATTAATTTTTATATCAATACCTCTATCCATACAAACAAAAATTAGTCAATGTTGTAAACTTGAGAAAAAAGACTGACATTGAAACTAGAATACTTCTTAATTACAACATAAACAGCATGAAGATATGCCCAGGGCCCCGTTCCACAAAGCGATCGTAGCGCTAAGACGATCGTAACTCCAATACTTTAACATAGACTTATCGTAGCGCTAAGATGGCTTTGTGGAACGGACAGCAGGATACTAATGCAGTCTGTTGGTTTCTCAAGAGTCATGGAGTTTTTACAAAGAAACGTTCATATGAACATGTTTATATTTGTTTCTTTTCAGCAGATTTAGTTCCAGAACCGTCGCTACATGTGTCCTTCCAAATATAGCCACGTGGCAAGGACGAAAAAACAATTTTTGAACGTGCGACAGCACATTCATCAGGCCCTTCTCAATTGTCAACTCAGGACACATGTCACGTGCTCACCCCACCAGCAACGTCTGGGAAAGGTGACGTCGCAGAGAAACAACGCTTAAAATGAGTGGTGTTTCATATGAACTCATTGTCATATCGTCCATAAATCAAGAAATTGACCAAATCAATTGGCATACGACGAGATGCAATTAATCAAGCCTCCGCGTCTGACCACCCTAAGTGTGCAATATATAGGTGAAGTACACAAGTCGCAACCTCTTTGCTTTATAAGTAACGATAGCAACGTTTCGAATAGTGGATGTATCAGTTGAAACCATCAAATTATTAATGTACTGCACACATAAAGTGTATGTGGTATAACCTGCATCTCAAGGATGACAGCGACTACAAATTATTACAAACTGATATTCATGTCCTGCTTGACCCCGGTGACTAGCCCAACTCAATCATTCAGATTTTAGTTCTTACACTTACACATAAATATAATTCTTACTTTTAAAGACCATTCTAATCTAAAAATAATATTAAAAGCATCATAAAGGGTTGATTTGGAACTTGATGCCAGTGTTGCACATTATCCGATTTTAGCCCAAGTATAAATTTACACATGAATCCTGCAATATTCCTTATATATGGCAGCTCCCATACGTCCCAGCAGAGAATAGAATAGACAGGGATGTATCTCTCTCTACAGATTTAGTTTGATCTTTGGAATGGACATGTCTTCAGGTTTTAGAGTAACACCAATTCCTCCCTGGTCCTCATCTGCCATCATGTAGAAATCACAATAACCTCTTACTCCTCATCTTTACTATAAGATGTGTGAGGCTCGACACGGCACAGAGTAGCCACACAACCAAATACACACTTACTTTGCTCTTCAGGGAAGTATGTTAGGCTTGCATCTCCACGTCTGGCTCGGCGGTAGCTCCTCCTGTATCTTGGTGTATCTGGTTTTATTGCTGCTTTATTGCGGGTTGGGCTGTTTTCACATTAAGGCGCCTGGTTTATTGGCTTATCTAGAAACCCCAGGATTCTATGTCTACTCTTATAATCAATTATCAATTAAATTTATAAAAGGTATAATTTTATCAGCATCATAACACCAGATACTGTTCAATGTTGTATCATTATACACGTATTCCAGTCGTGGTGTAATTGATATCATGCTTGGAACACAATTTTAAGGTGGGATATGTATTATATGAGGTTATATTTTAATAGGAATTTTATGTGAAGCATGTTTACAGAATCGTAATAAAGTTTGAAAAACACGTTGAGCTGGGTTCTGTATGCAGGGTCCTGAATACACGTCACGTGTCATCGGTCATCGACTTTACAACTTGACGGTTGGAAACATGAAATAGTAGGAGAAAATATAGTGTCTCGGAATGTATAGTAAATGTGTGAAATTTAACATCAGTAAAAGCAGTCTTTTTTAAAAAAAGAAAGATTTTATTCCATTTCCAGGGACATGTTCACAAATATTTTGAGTGGGCAAGTGGGCAGTCTTTATAAATCTGAATGATTGTGTTTGGCTTGTAACCATTTTCAAGCTGGAGATGAATATCAGTTTGTAATTTCTTGTAATCGCTATCATCATTTGAGGTGCAAGTTATAGGTCACAAGTCTAAATATAGTCACTAGAAGATGAAATATGAAAGGTCAACGCCAGAGAATATCAGTCTCAATTATCTCCCAAACAGCTCCATTTGTCGTAAATGACAAAATAGTGGTGAACAGGTGTCAAACCCATTCGCATGCACACCTGTAAACCTTATAAGTAAATACAAAATTGTTACTTTAGGCGAGATGTGGATCTATGGACTCAGCAACATGGAGGCACGGAAACCAGAAACATCAAAGCATAAAAAGACCGTTTGTTTCAGGTGAACAATTGACTTGACTTTGCGTGTGTTTATGACGGGTGACACCGGTGGGGCAGGATACACCTACCTTTTCGCGAACACCTGATATCATTACTATTTGATAGTGATTCATAAACACATGCTCACGATATAGTCGGATTTCTATAGGATATGGAAAGGGTTTTGTCGCTTTATTTGATTAGAAACACCAGTTCTACAGATAAATACAGGCAATATAATTTCACATATATTGTCGAGAACATGTCCCAAAAATATTGTGTTGTCATGCAAACTATCATTTGATAAAATATACACAACTTGACGTGCTGTCTCTTTCTTTAAATATAAAAAAGGTTCAAATGGGCATGTTTATGTTTGTTTCCCTTCAACAGATTTGGTTCCAAAAATGTCGCTCCAAGTGTCAGTCCTAAGATGGTCACAAGGCTTGGACGAGAAAACAATTTTATATCCGTGTGACGGCACAGTCACGTGACCGTTCTCAGTTGTCAACCCAGGGCAAATGTCATATTCATAAGAAATGCCCATTTTACGATTCCAATGATATCATGATCACTGTCAAATAGTGATGATACCAGGCGTTCGCGAAATGGTGAGTGTATACTGCCCCACCGGTGCCACTTGTCACAAACTCATGCAAAGTCAGTCAATTGTTTACCTGAAAAACTCGGGAACATATTGTACAAACGTCAAAATAGGGAATTGCATCGGACATTGTTTTATGTCACTGATGCTTCAGATTTGGAAACATGTCTACCATAAAACGTTTTGAAAGCTTTACCGGGGCCTTGAATGTTGTAACCTTGATCAAACAATTTCTGAGCAAGAGTTGTATGACGCTCTTCGATATTTTGGTTGAAAGAGCATGCCCGGTTGTAGCTCAAAGGTTGGAGCTGCAGGAATATTGTTCGACATGAAGGGACAGTTGACTATTGGAAAGTTGAACTCACCCCTCGTGTCATACAGTCTTGTGGAGAGTGTGTTGTCACTCTGGATCCTTATACATAGATCTAAGTATGAAACAGATGAGGCGGTTACACGGGCCTCCTTCATTTCTTGTTCAGGTGGGTAAATCAGTGGACGGGAATTGGCTTTTTGGTGGTCATTCAACGATATCAGATCATCGATACACCTGAAACTGAAGTTTAACTTCTTGGCCAAATTACCTTGTTTTGACTTTCTGAGCAGAAATTCTGATTAATATGCATAAAGAAACAGATCAGCAGGAACGGGAGTGCAAGTGGTGCCCATGGGAAAACCATGCTTAAAGTGTTTTTATATGTTTTATATGTACTCACTGCCATTTATCTGAAAACAATAGCGGCATTGAGGCGGACTGAAAGTACTTCCGCCCTAAAGGGCTGTTCTCTCTCAATAGAATATTTATTTAAATAGCGACTTTATAGTATCTTCAGTGACGGACCACGACTCCGTCGACAACCCCCTTGCGTCCTCCATATACCCAGACACCACATCGTCTACAACGCACTCACTGACGAAGTGTCTGGTATTCACACAGAATGCTTTAGACAAGAGGGATGACTTCAACTTTCCCTTCATGTCGAGCAATATTCCAGAAGCTCCAGCCCTTGGTGTTTACATTTTGCAACTTTTGAGATACAATCGAGCATGCTCTTTCTACCAAGATTTCAAGATTTCACACGGCTCTTGCTCAGAAGTTGTTTGATTAAGGTTACAACATTCAAAGCCCCAGTAAAGCTTTCAAAACGTTTTATATTAGACATGTGGAGGACTTTTTCAAAATTAATGCATCAGTGACGAAAACAATGTCCAATGCAATTTCCTATTTTGTACCATATGTTCCCGAGGTTTTTTTTCAGGTATACAAATGACTTGCCTTTGAACGTGTTTGTGACGGGGGCCACCGGTGGGGCAGGGTATGCTCACATTTTCGCGAACACATGGTATCATTACTATTTGATAGTGATTCGTAAACACATGCTCATGATATAGTCGGATTTGTACAATCGAGATATCTATTGGATATGGAAAGGGTTTTGTCGGTTTATTCACAACACGGATATCTCATGACGTATTTCAACGCCAAATTTAGCAGAGTATTATAACCAATCGACATTCACCTGTGGGAGTTCGTATTAGAAAAGTAATCTCCCCTTTACAACGTATTATCCATTGACGCCAGAGCGTCGAAATGTTCCCCACATTCAAGTCATCCGACCCTGGCGTCCATACAATCGTTATTCTCAATTTAAAACTCTCTAAATGTCAACGAGACGAAGATCGATAACTGTTAGGTTTTTTTCTTGTTCTACACAATAAAGGCCTTTTTTGTTAAGTTTGAGTTATAGAATTATTTATATTTACGTATCGTGACTAATCGTGACTAATCATAAGAAATGTTTGTTTGTATGAATAAACTATCGATTAATAACGCATGTTCTAATATCTACTTAATTTATGATTATACGTCATATAGTTGTAGGGGCGGTCGGGTAGCCTAGTGGTTAAAGCGTTCGCTCGTCACGCTGACGACCCGAGTTCGATTCCCGACACGGGTACAATGTGTGAAGCCCATTTCTGGTGTCCCCCGCCGTGATATTGCTGGAATCGTGCTAAAAGCGGCGTAAAACCATACTCACTCACTCATATAGTTGTACAGTCGATTGTAACATCAAACAGTAAACTAAAACATGTGACACTGTGAGAAAGCTGTTTTACGGGGCAAGGCCGCAATAACGTCTTCACCATAGAGAGTATGGTACAGGGTACAACACGCAATCGCGATAATCTCCATTTATTCACTTTGTCCAACATAACCACTTATACACCCAAATCTGATCTGTTGCAGATTACCTCTGTGAAATATTGCACTCACTAATACTACATTAAATAAATGGAATTAAGCAAATCTATATCTAAATTTCAGTAATTTGGTTTTCTTTATTTGAATCATAGAACACTTTCCCCTGTTAAATGCTATATACTGACTGTTGTGTTGACTGGAGTGCTTCGATACCAGATTGAATCTCATTCAGGCAATCTGATTTTCATTACCACCAGTCCTCAAAACCGAATTACATTTAATACGATTAATGGTATTATTTAGACGTGAAATACCAGCCGTGTTCCCCAGGGTCTCCACTAGACGGAAACATAGTACAGCTCACTCAATGCGGTGACGGGGAACAGGGCATCGCTCTGATGCAACCTACAGCCGGCGAGATGGTGTGTTGGTAGATGGACAATCACTGCTTTCCCGATACTTGGCTAATCGCTATGTGCTATCTACGCTTATTGTATCATATTCATAGAAGTTGACCGTGCCGTGGAGTGAGTGAGTATGGTTTTACGCCGCTTTTAGCAATATTCCAGCAATATCACGGCGGGTGACACCAGAAATGGGCTTCACACATTGTAACCATGTCGGGAATCGAACCCGGTTCCTCGGCGTGACGAGCCAACGCTTTAACCACTAGGCTTCCCGACCGCCCCTCGGGGAATAAAAGGGGCCCAGTGTGTAATTTTATCACTAATCATGCGTTCAGTCACTGGTTCGTCTGGTACATCCCACCGTGCTTTAGCTGGGACAGTGGTGACTATGAACTTTAACTGGCGTTCCCATCCACTGTATATACAATGCAGTGTATACCTTGGATTGAATTGATTGAAAATAAAATTCAATAAAAAAAGTAAAACTGATAGATTGTAGATTTTTAAAATATTATTTTGAATCGTTATTCAATCAATGCGTATTTATGTAATGAGAACAGGTACATTATATATAGGTAATATAGGCTATCAGACCCGGGGTAGAATAGGTCTTCAGCAACCCATGCTTGCCGTGAAAGGCGACTATGCTTGTCGTGAAAGACGACATATAGCTGGAATATTGCTGAGCGCAGCGTTAAGCAAAAAGCAAATAAACAATATAGGCTATCAAAACCACGTGCATTGATTCTCTATCGTGTCAGTTGGGATCAGTTGAAACGTGATGCATATGTACATTACTGTAGGGGGCTGTCAGGAACATGTGTAGAACTGATAATGATTGCCAATAATTGCACCAACTGTTGTAAGTCTCTGTTTAAAAAAAAGAACTCTACCAATAGATCTTAGCGCTCCGACTGCAGATAGGCCATGTTTAAATGACTGTATTGGAGATCCATTAAGTGATTTTAGCTCTATGAGTTGTGTAACGTACAGAACTTGTGTAACATCGAGCTCTTTGGTCGTTTGGTGCGGCCTCGCGTGTATAGCTTTGTTTTCGTTGCTGTAACACTTTCTTGAAGCTTATTGACGTAATATCAAACCATTAAACATTCAACTATGTAAGATGAAGCATGCGTAATACTTTGATGAAAAATGTATCTTAACTCCTTGACACATAACAGACAGTAACAGTTTTATACCAGAGGTAGAATAAAAGGAACGCCGACATTAGTTCCGGGGTGTGTATGCTTGTTTGTCGATCATCTAAATGACTCACCCAGCATACACAAAGACGTTGGTACAACGTTTCGTTTTTGCTGTGGCAACGTTATGATGTAACATTTCCAAAATACTTTCCTGCAACATTGCATTATTATACACCTTTATTCATGACTGGCATGGCTGTCATAGATTCTCATCGCTTCTTGACAGGGCTGATATTAACATGAAGTGCGTGCTAATTTCCATTTAAATACTGTTGTGTTAGTGGTGTGGTTCTCTGAGCGGTCGACCTGTGAAGATCCGGGGTAGAATAGGTCTTCAGCAACCCACGCATGCCGTAAAAGGCGACTATGCTTGTCGTAAGAGGCAACTAACGGGATCGGGTGGTCAGGCTCGCTGACCTGGTTGATGCATGTCATCGTATCCCAGTTGCGTGGATCGATGCTCATGATATTAATCACTGGATTGTCTGTTCAAGACTCGATTATAGAATATTGCTGAGTGCAGCGTTAAACAACAACTAACAACAACAACTCTGAGCGGTCTATCTGTACTTTGGAAATTGCAGTCAAGAGACAGAGCTGTTGTTGGCCCCTGTTTTCGAATATCGGTATTGTTTTCTTATACAATTTAAATAAATATATTAGGTTTAAAAGTACTTCTTCATATCTAGGACTGCATTAAAATTGTGAATAATTATATTTATGAAAATAATAATAACCATAAATGATACTTGGGTGAGTGAGTTGGGTTTAACGCCGCTTTTAACAGTATTACAGTCATATCGCGGCGTGTCAGCTTAATGTGGGAGGAAAGCCCGAAGTGATGCAGGTCTCAGACATTTACTACTTCGGTGAAACCCACGAGCACGGGTATGGTGCTGAAAAACCTAGAAACATAATCGGGGCGAAACGGAATTCGACCCCACAATCATCGGTTTCTGGCATGCCCAAGGAACCAACCCTGCACAGCGAATCGCGGCGCCTTAGACGGTGGGCCACCCGTGCCCCCTGAAACTTGGGGTTGTAATGCAACGTTGTCACAACAATACCGAACGTTACGTTACAGTGTAACATACCCACAACGTTGTGGTAGCGTTGTGTATTTGCTGGAAATGTATTTATTTATATCTTGCCTACTGACTTAAACATTAATATGTATTCGTTGAATATTAATATATAAAAGTTGTGATTCGTTTAACTACATTATCGTGTATCCCAAAAGAGTGAGTGAGTATGGTTTTACGCCGCTTTTAGCAATATTCCAGCAATATCACGGCGGGGGACACCAGAAATGGGCTTCACACATTGTACCCATATCGGGAATCGAACCCGGGTCGTCAGCGTGACGAGCGAACGCTTTAACCACTAGGCTACCCGACCGCCCCCGTATCCAAAAAGAAAATATAAAGTCATCGTGTAGTGAAAGGACGTATCAAATGTTTATTATACAAATTTGGCAAACACATGGGACACTTTACATAGACAGGTGTATACGATATATTGGAATAGGTCTCAGTATCATGATAACAACAACATTCGGCGTGGTAATCCATGATCAAGGTGACTGAACTGTATCACATTATAGTAGGAGAGTTTGTAAGTATTTGGAGAAAATTGAACATACATTTGATTGATAATGAACATAAAATTCAAAGATGCACAAGACATTCACCTGACAGACGATATCTCCTCCCCAGAGCCAGGGATGAATGACACATGTATCTTTCATTGTAGACTTCTCCAGCCTCTTGACTATATTACACCACTGCACTGGACAAAATGTGTGTCGTTATTCTCAGTTTGAAAAGAAGAAGCGAAACGTGGTTATTACGAAGCCTCTTCCCCAAGCAGTGGTAAAGCACAAATTAAATAATGAACCTCGGATTAAATACATTATATTGGGGGACATTTAGACTAGAGTTGGCTATTCTGTGAAGTCCGGTAAAGCGCCATAAGGCCTACCGCTGCTTCTCCTTGGTTATTTACGAGCCATGTTTGTGGGTTTCACCGCTGGAGAACGCCTACGACCATCACTTCTCAGTTTGTTCTTCCAACATTCAGCGGGCACGCCGTGTGATAACTTATATACTGTAATGCGGCATTAAACTCCAACTCACTTACCCATTCTCTCTAGACTCGTGGCTGCAATAGTGAAGGTGTTACAAATTATTGTTACTGACATAAACATGTATGACACAGCTTCAGCAATACCTGATAACTATTATCATTACTATCATTATTATCATCATCAAGTATTAAGTGTCACTGGGTCTGTCACAGGCGACGATGGGTATATGATGACACTGACACACACAACGAAGCACCAATCAATGCCTTGTTTCCATTATAACCAAGAGTACACAGACAAGCACAGTTTGTAAGGCGGGACAGAGAGAAAGGGCACTACTTGGTCGGACCTCGGCAGGGGCAGCCGGGACAGCCGTGAAACTGACTGGTTGACACGATACGGGCGTGTGTGGCAGCAACCTCCACGACTGGAACAGCATGTTCACCTCGTACAACATGGCCCCCATTGTCCAGTCTGAAACAGCAATCACAGTCACACAGTTACATCAGTGATACTTACACGATAATATACACACTACATTGCACAACACCAGTTTGAAACATCTATCACTTGGTAAATGCATGTTGTGGTATTTACACGATAATGCTGTGAATATTACAGTGAAAAATAACGGTCTGAAACACCAGTCACCTGGTAAATACACAGTTTCATGTTGTGATAGTTACACGCTAATGCTGTGAATATTACAGTGTAAAATAACAGTCTGAAACACCAGTCACCTGGTAAATACACAGTTTCATGTTGTGGTATTTACACGATAATGCTGTGAATATTACAGTGTTAAATACCAGTCTGAAACACCAGTCACCTGGTAAATACACAGTTTCATGTTGTGGTAGTTTCATGATAATGCTGTGAATATTACAGTGTAAAATAACAGTCTGAAACACCAGTCACCTGGTAAATACACAGTTTCATGTTGTGGTAGTTTCATGATAATGCTGTGAATATTACAGTGTTAAATAACAGTCTGAAACACCAGTCACCTGGTAAATACACAGTTTCATGTTGTGGTAGTTACACGATAATGCTGTGAATATTACAGTGTTAAATACCAGTCTGAAACACCAGTCACTTGGTAAATACACAGTTTCGTTTGTAGGGGTAGTTGCACGATAATGCTGCACACAATACAGTGCAAAATACCAGTCTGAAACATCTACCATGTTGTACACAACACGCAGTTTTAGCTCGTGGCAGTTACACGACAGCGTACACAACACGGCGAACTCACGTTCCGTCGATGTAATAATTGGGTGAGTGATCATAGCTTTACGGGGCTTTTAGCCATATTCCAGAAACAAGAATGTACTTTACATATTGCACCCGTCAGGGGAATCGAACCCGGGTCCTCGGCGAGACAAACAAACGCATCAACTACCAGACTATGCCTCCGTCCTAACTGAGATGAAGTAACAGGGTCATGGCGAAGGGAAAGTTAATGTGGCAACACACAAGGATAATATTAGTCATAATGATGCAGTACGTTATAATTTTCAACCCAAGCCCTCTCTCTCTTAAGCACTGGTTCGTTCGTTACGCCAGATGCCCGGTTTGGATTCCCTGTGTGAAGCCATTCCCGGTGTCCCTCGTCGTGACATTGCTGATATCACTCTCTTTTTCGCCAACGCGTTGTATCATCACTATTTGTCAGTGATTCCTGAACACTTGCCTATGACATAGTCAGAATCACACAGTGGACTCTACTTTTAGCTTTTATGTTTTAGTCGCTTTTTACTTTGTAAACAGAAATGGAAATTGTAACAAGAATCAAACATGACTTACCAATTTTGTTTCCCTGAATGTTATCTTCGACAACGATGTTACTGGTCTGGGGATCGAACTGGTAGGACTCTTGCAACAAAAGAGGTATGTACAGCCCCATCATGCACTCGTCGGAGGCGAACTTGGCCTTCACAGAGTATTCGGCCTTGACGGCCTCAAAACTCTGCAACAGAACGGTGGAAACCAACAGATTGAACATACGGAACTGTCAAGGAACACAAGATTTCTGGAAACCATGGACCCAATGTCCAGAGGTCAAGTTCTACCCTAACCCTTCCAGGGTCCCGTGCGAACAATATTACTGAGGCAACAACAAATTATTTTTTGGTTCTGGGGAATCTCCTTAACAAATTTTTATATTTTCATGAATAGGTTACCATACTGCGGGAAGTAAATACCTCATTAAAACGAGTAAGCATTTATAAGCTCTTTGTTTCAGTCAATAAAAAATAAAATATATAAAAAACCATCTTTTACAGCAGTTTATGTTTCAAAGAAAGGGTCAGCATTAACGTATTTATTAGAAAATCTAAGAAGCAAGGAATGCTCATATCCACCGCTAATGCTGTGTTCACGTGAGTGCAAAACTCAAGTCCATGACCACAGAAGCCATCTGGAATTTGTTGTAAAGAGTCAGGGACCCTGAATCAACATCTACTAGCTGACTGGTTTGGTTTTGGTTTGGTTTGGTTTGATGTTTTACGCCACACTCAGCAATATTCCAGCTATATGATGGCGGCCTGTAACTAATCGAGTCTGGACCAGACAATCCAGCGATTGATATCATGAGCATCGATCCACGCAATACTGGTACCCTTAAGCAAAAGGTGGTATTACAATGAGAAGATCACTGGGAGCAGTGGATATTATCGGATACTCAGTGTTATTCAATTAGTTTCGATGGAACTAGAAAAAAACATATACAAGATAAACTCGATCAGCAATATGTCACGTAAAACAAGGCGTGATGAACCAGTGATTGACATTGTGAGCAGCCTACAACGCCGTCGGGGTATGATGACACACAGTCAGCCAAGTCACAACCTGATCAAACTGATCACTTCGCTTGTAGGTGCTGGAGGCACCATCGTCAATACCTCAGGGTCTTGTATACACTATGCTCCATTACAACCAGAAAAACCACACGGCCATTTGCGGTGTAGTGGTAGTGTGCCTAATCTTATCCAGGTAATGAAACGGCAGTCAAATGAACACTACATGCATGAATGTGTGAGTGAGTATGGTTTTACGCCCCTTTAAGCAATATTCCAATAATATCACGACGGGGGACACCAGAAATGTTTATCACAAATTGTATCCATTTGGTGAATTAAACTAGGGACCTCGGCGGGACGGGCGAACACTTTAACCACTAGGCTACCCCAGCGCCTCTCCCTGCATGAACTTTGTACGAACCCCACCATTGCATGTAAAACATGCTGGACATGATGTCAGGTGAGAAACATTTGCGTTTATGCGCTGTAAACAGAGGGCGCATTGGTCTAAGCACTCGCTTGATTCGTTGGTTAAAATACAGACTGCACCGCAAAGCTGCCGTATGTATTCACGGACGATGGTTTAAGTATTGACGAACACTTTCCGACTAGACACATTAACCCACACTACTATATAATCCACATAAATAAATTCCCGTTAATCCGGAAGCTACCGTTTCCGTTAAAATCGTCCGGATTAACGGGTTATGGGAAAAGAGACATATTCTATTTTAGAGAAACTGCCGGGCAAAATAAAGTATACACCCATGTTTTATAGTGGCTAACATATAACAAACCAGAAATGGTTATTTGATGGCGATGCTTTTGTTACGGGTATCATGGTTGCGTTTTGTACCTTATGTTTGAAGTGTTTCGGCGACTGTTTAAACCAAATAACGTTTTGTCAACGTATGCAATTTTTGGGTCAAATCCAATTTTTCAGTGTATACGTTCTTTTGTCCGGCAGTGTATGTAGCCTTTTCAAACAGTGATTGCCTGGATGTCGGGATTTCCAGATTAACGTGGTCTGGACTAACGAGGGTTAACTGTTGTAGATTAAATAAAGCTCGAGGTTTATTTTGACTTGATTCTCCGTCACATGTACGTAGTGTCGTGTACGTGAATTACCTTCTCACAGTAGACAATAGACGCTGCTTTTAGATGAGTAATATTCAGGTGTTTGTCGGCATCTAAAGACCCCATTGTCTTGGGGGTGTAGACGAATCCCTGGGTAGCGTAGAAGGACATACTGCCTATACTGGGCTGGTACACGGAGCCTATAGCACACGGCTTCGGGAAACACCGGTCATCCGGGGCCTTCGACACCAGCTGACGTAATACTTGTAAACATTTACTCGGCTCACTTGTTCCTTGAAACTTTAATGGCTGTCCAGAATCAGTGGTCCCATTTTCATCATCACCTGGAATCAGAGTCACACACAAGTGATGCATTATGTACATTCTCCGATGTCATGTTATAAAAAAAGCGTAAAACACGACCAACACCTTATTAAGACGCATGGTAATGATCCTAGTGATAACATGAAACAATATTTTAACGTAAGGTTTACTTTATGAATTATTATATTATGGCCCAAAATGTAGATATATTTATATAAGAGACGTGGGTCAGTGTTGAGTGTAGTACATTAATATACAGTAAACTACGGTTATAACGAACTAAATGGGACCACTAATTTTAGTTCGTTATAACCGTAGTTCTTTATAAGCACATATGTATCCTATATACAGCAAATGGACAGGACCCCAAAACAGTTCGTATTATCCGTCAATTCGGTATAAGCGTGTTCGTTATAAACGTAGTTTACTGTACCACTGACATAACAAAGCAAACAGAGCACACCAGCTGTAATATAAGTCGCACAGGGGACAGTGACAGTACATGACCTCCCCATCAGTGGTTAACCAGATATATCCCGACTGATAATATATCATTGATGAGAAATTAGAAATAAAGGCAGGACAGAACTCTCTAATGGAAATTTAATGACAAGTAGTAATGAATCAAAGGGAATTTTCGAGTGTACGTATACATTTTGTAGTCAATAAAGCATCCATCGCTCGTTGCAAGTTGTTTGTGTGTAGCAGATCCTGTTCGAGTCGTGGTTATTAATGACCCCTTTAACTAGAATGTAACCCTTATTTTCCCCTGTTTATTAGCAAGGAACGTTCAGGCAGATGAACGGTTACCGTTGTGTATTTCGCTGGGAATTCCTACAGTCAGTAGATCGAGAAAGCCAATCATATATTGAGTCATCTCCGGTCACTGAATGTATTTTCAGTCAGTGTCTTGGTTAATTTATGAGCGAACATAAATTCTGGAAAAAAAACAGGTTAACAAATTCACCTTGGGCCAAAGCGAGGTGAAAAGGCATCACAAAAGGTACATTGTCTACTGATGTAATCCTTCAGCTTCAACAGTATGTATGGTTTCACATCGCGTTTCTTGATCACTCCTAACAATTTGTATACCTTCAAAGACTTGTGCCTAAAGTTGTGACCTTTTAACCTCCATATAAACCGAACATACAGGCTTTCTGAACAAACGGATAATTTCAAAACCATGTGAAGAGCTTGTACCGCGAGCGGAATATAACTATGTGTGTGTTTTGATAGCCTTGGGAGGGTTAACAGGGAGCAAGTCACAAATCACCAAGATCTAAAGTCAACACTTCGCCTGGCCTGACATTTGATGGAACTCATAACACATGAACATGAACTTTGAAATTCTCCAGGAATTGAAAACCCCTTCGCGAAACCACAAGACACGTGTGTTTGGTTGGAGGTCGGATGGCGATGATTTATATAAGTATACAAACTTGATACACTTACGTGGCAACCAACGCTTCGAGGCCAAAGAAAAGGATGAAAGAAACGGTCTATATTCTGTTTTATTATTTTGCATCCTATCTGAATGCTTTACAGGGTGATGAGGTATATGAATTATTAACGAGGGACAATGCTCCACTAGACTAACATTTAGTCTCTGAAATCTTATATTACATAATATCCTTCTTGACTCTAAAACAAAAAGAAATTCCCTTTGCTGAGGAATAGAGCTGGCTTGAGCTGGCTAGACTTGCTTTTGTATGCGTTTCTAGATTATTATTTTTCATAAAATAAATATATTCCACGGTCATGGTGCAGGACTAATGCTCCACGTGTGGTGCCCATAACAGTTATTGGTGTCGACGTTGTAATCAGTACCGTGTGTGAAGCTGCATTGTCTAGATGTAAGTTCGGTTATCATTAACTCCATCGTAGACTATCATTTAGTCTCTGAAATCTTATATTACACAATATCCTTCTTGACTCTAAAAATTAAAAAAAGATTCCCTATGCTGATGTGGTATAGAGCTAGCTTGAGCTGGCTAGACTTGCTTTTGTATGCGTTTCTAGATTATTTTTTTCATAAAATAAATATATTCCACGGTCATGGTGCAGGACTAACTCCATCGATATACCTCAATATGTGTATGAGCAGGATCTCAAATAACTGGAACTGCCATTAACTAGAGCCGTGTCATATTTAAAGCGGGACAAGGTTTGAACCATCTGGCAGTTATAGCAAGTTTGATTCAAGCAATTAGGAACCCGCTTCTGCTAAACTTAAATTGTATCAAAAGGTAATACTCAACCATACCATGGAGCCCCCCTTTAATACATCGAACATTGTTTTTTTGTGTGAAGCTGATTCTAGCCACGAGGATTTCCGTTCCACCAGAACGCAGGGGAAAAACCTACAGGATGTTGAAATGCGTCCCCCCAAAACAAGATAAGATTGTTTTGATAAGTATTTCCTTCATATATCACAATATTAGCTGATGATAAGATGAATGAAGCTGTCAGCGGCCGTACCTCATTAATCTCGTCAAGGATGAGCCGGACACTCAGACACACATCCTCTGTATGTGTACACAGATGGTGAAGATTTAAGCCGCAAATTGCATTTCTTCTAATAAATATAGCGACAAAACCCTTTCCATATCCAATAGAAATCTCTGCATAAAGCAGAGTCGATTGTACAATTCCGACTATATCATGAGCACGTGTTTATGAATCACTATCAAACGGTAATGCTACCAGGTGTTCGCGAAAAGGTGGGCGTATCCTGCCCCACCGTGGTACCCGTCACAAACACATGCGAAGGCAACTCAATTGTTCATCTGAAAAAACATGGGATATTTGATGATCATGCTCATGATTATGCTTACGATGCAGTCGGAATCGCACAATGGACTCTGCTCTTGGCAGTGATTTCTTATGATTATGGAAATTGTTCTGACGCTTTTTTTCTTATAAAGCCTTGGTATGCAGTCACCATCAAACTATGTTCCCTGGTAAGTCTCTGGCGGGCTGGTATCTACTCAAGGTTTTCACCTGCACGTTTGTGGGTTTCTCACATCAACTCTTTTCTGGCCCTCTGGGAATTCCGGGTCAGAGCAGCCCCAGGACCCCCGGCTTGTCAGAGCCTGCTACAGCTAGGCCCGTGTGCTCAGTGTGACTTGGAGTATTGTGTTCCATCGTACCTATGCGTTATTATTGATCTTGCCATCAACCATGGTTTCCCTTGCCAAGAATTGATATGTGCACTCAATTTGTTTTAGCTGAATAATTGCTCACTGTTTACTGACTCACTCGCATGTGCTTCTCGTCCGACACCCGTAACTCTCGGACATCCGTAACTCTCAGACACCCGTAACTCTCCGACTTCCGTAACTCTCGGACACCCGTAACTCTCGGACTCCCGTAATTCTCATAAAAATGTAATTCTCATAACCCGTAACTCTCCGATTTCCGTAACTCTCGGACAACCATAACTCTCCGACATCCGTAATTCTCGGACATCTGTAATTCTCATAACTCGTAACTCTCCGATTTCCGTAACTCTCAGAGGCCCGTAACTCTCAGACTCCCGTAATTCTCGGACAAGTGTAATTCTCATAACCCGTAACTCTCCGATTTCCGTAACTCTCGGACAGCCGTAACTCTCCGCCATCCGTAAGTCTCGAATATCCGTAAGTCTCATAAACCCGTAACTCTTCGATTTCCATAACTCTTAGACTCCCGTAACTCTCCGACATCCGTGACTCTCCGACATCCGTAACACCCGGACACCTGTAACTCTCGGACACCCGTGACTCTCAGACTCCCGTAACGCTCATACAACCGTAATTCTCATACACCCGTAACTCTCAGACTCCCGTTACTCTCATACAACAATAATTCTCATACACCCGTAACTCTCCGACTTCCGTCACTTTCGGACAACCGTGACTCTCCGACTCCCGTAACTCCCCGACATCCGTAACTCTCGGACAACCGTAACTCTCGGACATCCGTAACTCTCCGACTCCCGTAACACTCGGACATCCGTAACTCTCGGACATCCGTAACTCTCCGACATCCGTAACTCTCGGACATCCGTAACTCTCGGACATCCGTAACTCACGGACATCCGTAAATCACGGACAACCGTAACTCTCGGACACCTGTGACTCTGAGACTCCCGTCACTCTCCCTACTCCCGTAACTCTCCGACATCCGTAACTCTCGGACATCCGTAACTCTCGGACACCCGTAACTCTCGGACAACCGTAACTCTCGGACAACCGTGACTCTCCGACTCCCGTGACTCTCCGACTCCCGTAACTCTCCGACATCCGTAACTCACGGACAACCGTAACTCTCGGACACCTGTGACTCTGAGACTCCCGTCACTCTCCCTACTCCCGTAACTCTCCGACATCCGTTACTCTCGGACATCCGCAACTCTCGGACACCCGTAACTCTCGGACAACCGTAACTCTCGGACAACCGTGACTCTCAGACTCCCGTAACTCTCCCACTAACCTAAATATTTAGTAACATGTACACCAACGGGTTATAATCACTCGTGTGTCCCCTGTACCGTGTAGCCTTAAATAGGTATCAGTCAGATAATTGACATATACTGTATTCCCCAGTCACTGTTGATCCGCAAGTCGCCGGCGTCTCTGACTGACCTATAAGCCTGCATGGATGGTCAATCTGTTGAGACTCCGGACTGGACGCCTTTAGAATGTTCTTCACCCGTTCCTTAATATAGTTGGCTCCGTAAAATAGGTAGCTGTGTGCGTACAGGTCAAACCGGCGTCCCCCGAGGAAGATCTGGAACTCCCCTGCATACAGAGGGGTGGATGGGATGAAGGCAATCTGAGTGGAGCCCCCGCCCATCTCCAGCAATCCCAGAGACTCGTTCATTGGTCTGCGAACACAACATGAATGTAGCGACGTGACAATATTTCATAGACTAACATTTAGTCGAAGAAAGCATTTCTTGAAATACAATTGTAATTTAATTAAAATAATTGCAATATTTTTCTTTTTTCAAAAGAACCTTTCATCCTATGCTGTATTCATAAGTGGAACCTAGGAAACTATACTTGGTTTAATTTGATCTAGACTTGCCTTGTCATTTAGTAATATATATATCCATTATATATATATATATACATTCGATAATATTTGTAATGGGTAAGATATATATTACTAAAAGCCGATATATATAAATATAAAGGCGCAGGACTCATTATTTCACTGTTTGGTCATTGGTTTTGGGAAGTGGTTGTAGATGAGTACGTTTTTTGTTTGTTGTTTAAACATCGCATTTAGCCACATTCCAGCTACTTGACGGCGGTCTGCGAGTAATCGAGTCTAGCCAGACAATTCAGTGATTGGATTAACATTAATTTACACTGTCATATGTTTTACATTAGACGGTTCAATGTAAAACGGTTCGTATCCAAGGTGGTGTTCAAAATACACCGAATGTGTTTATTTATTTTAAAACACACAGAATATGTTTATGTATTTTAATAAACGATGTATGCTGTGTTGTGATATCAATGATTCTGTGAGATGGACCGAGAACCGCACGTAAGTGAGGCAATATAGATAACATTGATGTTTCAGTAGAAATGTTCAAAATGATAATATTTTCTGATAGGGCATTAATCACTAAAAGACATATCGCAATTAGGTGCTACATCAAGTGATATGTTACCATGGAGACGTATGTACTAATCTCATCTCCATTAAACATGTTTCTGAAAATGAACACATAATCGTCTTAAATGTGAGATAGAATTCAAATGTTTTCTGATAACAAGCTCCTCATGTTGAAAGAGTGGCAAGAGTCTGCCTCGCAATGTTTACGCATGCCTTGATCCCCTATTGCATGTTTACCATAGATCTTGAAGACCGTTTACACCAGTAAAAGAACAACAGTTTAATGTTATATGTTATAGCTCTACCGTAATACGGCGGAATACACCATCGGTCAGGGTTACATGTACTGTTACGGAAAGACGGCTGTGTTGCTGATTTCACGAGAAAGACTGGTATTTGGGTTCAAGACTAATTACTTGATCCATTCTTTCAAAACATTCAGGGAATGCTTAGAGGAGAGGGGGCACGGGTGGCCCAGTCGTCTAAGGCGCCGCGATTCGCTGTGTAGAGTCGCGTCCCTTGGGGACGCCAGAAACCTATGATTGTGGGGTCGAATCCCGGTTCGCCCCAATTATGTTTCTAGGTTTGTCAGCACCATACCCGTGCTCGTGGGTTTCACCGAAGTGGTAAACGTCTGAGCGTTTAGAGGCTGGCGAGTCGCGATCGGGATAGGGAGGCTTTGGCACAGATTTCAACAACATGGAACAACACGTGATCGGCCTCGTTCTGGAAGACCACGTGTCACCATACCCGCACAGGACCCGTTCATCCGTCTACGACATTTACGGAACAGATTTGCAACAGCTATCTGAACCACATCCGCAGTACCTGGACTCCGGAGAATCTCCGATCAAACCGCCAGGAACCGTCTGCGTGACGCTGGTATACGTCCAAGGAGACCAGCGCTGCCCAAGGAGACCGCATCCGCGCCAACTACGCAGACAGTGGTGTTTAGGCCATCTCCACTGTCCATTACAGAGATGCCAAGAAAAATGCCAAGATTAACTGCAGCTGACCGAAATGGAAGCAGGGGAGTCCCAGTCTGCCGTTGCAAGACACTTCAACGTTCACCAAAGCACCATGGGATCTCGACTATGGGATCGATATACCCGCACTAATTCGACTCAAGATGATCCCAGAATTGGAAGACCAAGAGTGACCACCCCTGCTCAGGATCGGTACATCTGGTTGCATCACCTTCGGAATCGATTTGTTACAGCAACGGACACTGCAGGACAAGTGCCTGGTATGCGAAGAATTTCCGACCAAACCATCAGATATCGTCTGAGGGAAGTGGGAATTCGAGCGAGACGACCAAAAGTTGGACCTGTCTTGCGACGTCTACACCGTCAACAACTTATCCGGTGGTGCAACAGAGTACAGGCATGCAATCTCAGGAACTGGCGACGCGTTTCGTTAAGCGATGAGTCACCTTTTCTTCTTAAACGACGGGATGGAAGACAACGTGTATACCGACGTCGACATGAACGTTTTGCGCCGAACTGCGCCAACTACGCAGACAGTGGTGTTTAAGCAATCTCAACTGCCCATTACAGAGATGGAGAACCGTCGTTTTCAGTGATTAGTCACAGTTTCTACACAGACGTCCTGACGGAAGACCACGAGTTTACCGACGCCGCCATGAACGGTATGCTCAGAACTGCGTGCAGGAAGTTGACAGATTTGGTGGTGTGAGTTTTATGGTATGGGCGGGCATCTCGTACAGTGGGAGAACGGATCTCATCCAGGTGCAAGGCAATCTCACAGCGCGGCGTTACTGTGATGAAATCAGACCTCACGTCATTCCATTCATGAACCGTCAAAACGTCATTTACCAGCATGACAATGCTCGATCCCATACCGCAAGATTAACCACAGGTTTCCTGCCCCAGAACAACATTCAGGTTCTTCCTCGGCCATCAAGATCACCAGATATCAACCCAACTGAACCGATTTATAAGACGAATTGGATCGACGTGTGCGACGCCATCCCAAGCCGCAGACTTTACCGGCTTTGCCTTTGGCTTTTCGGGATGTGTGTCAGAACATTCCAAAACCTGTAATCCACAATCTGATTCAGTCTATGGGAAGACGATGCCGGACAAGCATACACTTGTGTAGTGGTCATGACCGCTACTGACAGTCTTTGACCTTGACCTTTCTTTATGTGTCATTTGTTGTCTCAACATCGGCAGTGATCTCAACATGTGTAATAGTGTTTTGTTCCTAATTGTCATAAAACTCCTATGTTTATACGTGTAAATATATGACCTGTATAGATCCGGGTAGAGAATAGGTCTTCAGCAACCCACGCTTGCCGTATAAGGTGACTATGCTTGTCGTAAGAGGCGACAAACGCGATCGGGTGGTCAGGCTCGCGGACTTGGTTAATGCATGTCATCGTTTCCCAATTGCGTGGATCGATGCTCACGATGTCAATCGCTGGATTGTCTGGTCTAGACTTGATTATTTACAGACCGCCGCCATATAGCATGGTTATTGCTGAGTGCGGCGTTAAACAACAACAAACCAACTTATAAATATATTTTAAAAATTACCTATGCGTTTCTTTTGAGTAGTATATTTCAGAAATCAGCCCTCTAACACTACAGCACTAAAAAGCGTGAGTAAATTGTGTTTATATATCACGACATGTCCACTTATTGATGAAGAAATAAAATTGTTGGATACTAACAATCCTTGTTAACGACACAACAACAATCCATTTTTATTTGGCCCTTTTCTATGCTGGTTATCATATGTTCAGTGCGCACAGAGATGGATCAGTGTGGACTCCATTTTCATTCTCAGCTCCATGGGGAGTATACGAAAGCACAACGTGACTTTGATGTACTCAGCGAGCACGGACATGATGCTGACAAACCAAGGATGATAACCACAGAGGAAGACATTTATACTCACTTGACTGAGTCGAAGAATCCGTTGACAGCGTTGAGCGATATCCAGGCAAACACGCCTTCCTCTTCGCCAGACAATATCCGGACATTTCTACCTCTAAACCGGAATGGGTTTAATGTCGTATTTGATAAAACATTCCTAATCCGGTTTAATAAGCCAAGGGCAATGTGGCCGTCTAAAATCCGGGCACCTGAAATATACAAATTATTCAATATATTTCAAGCTCACTGGCCAGGAGATTAAAGCGGTGGTTCGCGGAGACCCGGGTTCTATTTCTGGGTTCTATTTCTGGGGTCTCCCCCGCCCACTCACCCACTATAGATATTGGCTTGTAACATATAATGCATGTGTTTCAGTGAATTCCAGTGAAAGTGAGTGTAGACTACCAAAGTTGTATGTCGTTGCCTGTTGCTCAGTATCAAGCAAGTAACATTCAGTAGGAAGCAAGTAACATTCTGTAGGGAACAAGTTTAAAGTGCATCTGTCTATCCGTTCATCCATGCATATCTATGATCCTACTTTGTGGAAAAATATATGGTTAAGGCCCAAATAATCTAATTTCTAAACAAAACTATTCCTAGATGATCTATAAACGCATGAGTAAATCTGATCCCAGATGATCTAGAGTATGAGTTCACCATCTTCCCGAGGCAAGAGAGTTAACTGACTATAAAAGTCCAGTTTCCACCCTTGCCGAACTAGGCTGGTATTATCGGGTTACATTTTGGCTGGACTAAAGAGTGTATGCATAGTCCAATCAAAATCGCGCACCGAAATCGAAATCCGGTTCGTAAGCTGTCATGCAGATTTAGGTCGATTGCAGGATTTGCAAAACATGTGTACCGCTAACTCGTTGTCAAAAGATATTTTCTAAATCTTTTCATGTTTTTAATCAAGGTGCTCACGTGATTTGATGCACTTCGCGATGTAAGACCCGTTTTATTACAATATATATATCTTGATCATCGATCAGATCGTCTTGACTGGGCGACGCCGTTTTGTTTAAGCAAATGCAAGTGATACGAGAGGTGGAATCTGATTGGTCCATAGGAGAGGCATAGAAGGGACATAACTCGTAATAGCCACTGATTGAGCTACGACCTAGCCCAGTAATTCCAGCCTAGTTCGGCAAGGGTGGAAACTGGACTTTTAAAGTCAGTTCACTCTCTTGCCTCGGGAAGATGGAGTTCACTGACGTGTATCGACACAGCGGAAGAGGCCACATGAGGCTCTATAGGGGATAAATAGCTAACCAAGGAAATGCTAATTAATCTGCTCTTCACAGTTTCAGCAGCCTAAGTTGTAAACAGAAGATAACCCTATCATATGAAATCGTTTTTAGTCAGGACAACACCAGTGCCCCAACTCTATGAGCGGGATGAATATTTTGTATTTCCTTCTCCATTCAAATGAGAAGTGAGGATTAACAAATCAAACAGAGTGTATGTATGTTAGCAGTCATAGTCATATCAATGTCAGAATGTTGAATGCACTTGTTGCTGTCAGATATTTCCCGAATATACGCGGAGGTAGATTTGGTTACCATGCTGGCCATAAGTTCAAGGTTAACAAACAGAAAGATGACACAACATATTGGAGATGCACGGTTCAACTCTGCAAAGGAACAACCCAGACCTCCGATGGCCTGCTGCTGAAAGTTGGACCCACCACACACAACCATGAACTCCTTACCCCACATGCATGACGTAGACGTGTTCAAGAGAGGTCAAGAACAGAGACTACGCCCATCCCTACCATCTATGATGATGAGCTGTCCGTCCCGAGGAAGAATGTCTTGAATCAAACAAATACTGATTTGGAAGGGGCAGATATTGTTGATGTTAACTACTCTAATGAAACCAACAAGCACAGGCATATTGTATATACCAAGACGTATGATTCATTTGTATATGGGATTCGAACCCATGACACACGTCTACCGGAAGCTGACTATGCCATGACACTTGGTCCAAGAGAAGGCAACATTTACGTTGCAGAGTACATGCAGAAATGGGATGGCACCCTATCTAAGTCAGTCATAATTATGAACAGATTACTATTTAATTTCTCACAAACTTTCTATTTAATGTTTTTTTCACTTATCCATGTTAGAGAATTCCCAGGGAGTTGGAAGTAGCCCGATAGCACTTATCACAAAATGTTTCCTACCAGTGCTTATCACAAGGGAATTCCTACAACCTCTCTATACATGTCAAGCTGTGTCGTACATATGCTAAGGAATGACTGGCTGTTCGCTCCTCAGAAGAACCGTATATAGTGTGATCATCAAATACAGATGCTTTGAACCGCTCTTGAAAACAAGATGCATACGATGTCCTGGCAGGCATAAGCTATGGAATACGAGACTCCTACATGTGCAGCTTCAGAGATGGAAACATACGACGGATATTTATAGTACTGCAGAATGTGTAACGCGAGCTGCCTATAGCGTTCCCGACTAATACAGCGATTCATAACTAACAGGGCACCTGTAGACCAAAACGTATACTCATCTGTCACATCTCAGTCATTGTTACGTCTGAATGTCGCTATTGCATTACCTACCACTGACGGATTGTACAGAGGGATGTTTTCAACACAAACACTGAGGAGAAAGAACACCACTTACACATGTCAAGTTCAGTCATCTTGGCGGTTTTACTTCCTCAACTGAATGTGATCATGTCGGTGATGCAACAGATACGTGAGAGTATCATCAGATCTACTGATCTACAGATCATCATCATCAGCTGTTGTATGTGTTCGTCTGAAAGTGACCTCTGCCCAGTGGTCGGTAGGCCGTACACTCAAGGACCCGCTATCTAGTTGATGTACTTGTGTGAGTGGCAGCTACTACCTGGAGTGCAGGATATGCATACCGTTCTCGCTAACACCTGGTGTCATCACTGATTTTAAGTGATCCATTCATATACTTTCCACTGCTATTTTAGATTTTACCCCAAATGGAATCTGTTTCGGCAGATAATCGAGACTTGTTAAGCTCTGGCCTTGACGTTTTATATTTACACTAAGCGATCTAAAGCCTACTATTGTAAGTCTATGTTGTGAGTATGGGAGTAAAAAGAGCGCTTTGCACAGGCGGACCCTGGGGACATTTCAGGACATATGATTGGATAAATTGTACCAATACTTTTCCCTGTCAACATGTTTGGATGAGATACTATATCCTCCTAAGAACTTCCATGACATATGACAATAAGTCGCTCCATCACTGCCACGGCATAGGACACCAATAATGGAATTCACATATTGTACCCCCGTGGGAATTCCATCCGGGCGAACGCTTTAACGTATATGATACCACAATTGTCCCTAACTTGAGACCCTTTTCACTCACATAATTTTCACTACTATTTTGCCTATTACGCCCAATGGAATCTGTTTCGGCGTATAATCAAGACTGGTTATTTCCTGGCGTTGACGTTGTATATTTAGATATTCCATCCATGAATGGAAGACCGGAAGTCTCACCACAAAACACGGCAAAAACAATCGAAATATTCATGAGAATATACTTGATTCTATTCAGTTGTCAAATGTCAAGGTAACTGTCGAGGTCGCCCACTAATGGTTTGTTAACAAAATGATGTAGCCTGATCGGAAATGTACTTAAGTAGGTGTACATGACCTGAAGGATGGGGCTATATTTGACTGATTTGTGGCACATAGTCATGTCGGGTCATAGTCCCTGGATAGTAAGGCAATTTCCAGTCCGTAATATTGAATTATAGTCAGGTTCGACAACGTCACTTAAGGTCAAGGATTGTATTGTGTTATTTGATCTTGAAAGTCAAGGTCAATTAATGCGGGTATATTTCTTTGAATAGCTTTTACAACAGTGATAAACATTTGGGTGCCGGTGTGTTAATATACTAAAGGAAACAAATTAGGGAACATATGAACGTACAAGAGTTCCTTAATTCTTTTTCAGGTTACTTCACAAGCTTTGTACTGCATTGTGGGTGAAAATCTCATATAGATAAAGGAACAATGTGATGATGTGGTGTTCCCTTATTTGTTTCCCTCAGTATATGTCACTGTGTACAGTCGGAATCGTACAATCGACTCTGCTCTTAGTAGAGACTTCTTATGGCTTTAGAAAGGGTTTTGTTGCGTTTATTTGGACAGTCACTGAAATATTCCTATTTATTATGAATCAGGTCAGTAGTGAACGGAGATTCAAAGATCTGTAATTCATGGCTGTTACAAAGGCCTATAGTGCGTAATAGTATAGGAATGGATGTGTGTTTGTAAGTGATTAATGTCAAAGGTCAACATCAAAAGTGTCGAATTGGGCGCAATATCAGAACACAGAGACGATGGCGGGGATTTTATGCCATTCCGATAGTTGAAACACAAATGAACATTTCGAACATGACGCTGCAACATATCGCCAACAATCGTGTCAAAGCAGAAAATCTTTATCATTTAATATTTTTGTTTTGTTTCTTGTTTTAAAAATAGATAAACTTTGACAACTTGAAACACACATTTATCATAATGTTAATGGAGCGATGTGGTATTGCACAACCGTTATTCGTAATTAACGCCCTCAGAAAATACGCGTTTGTTAATTTCAGATAATGCTGACAGCGATGATTCAAACTGACCAAGTCTTTTCTTTGTTTTTAATGATGGTGATACCAGAGGTCAAAGGCCAACGAAGATCTAGGTCGATGGGCCAATACAGGAAATGAACTCACTTGTAGAAATATATCACGCTCGTTAAAATGTTGTATATCTTAAGAACATTATTGATTAATATTTCAGGGTCTCATGCACTTAGATGAGGGAAGCCTTCCCCCAGTTGAGGTCTTTTTCTCATTTGGTAGATTACAATTTAACGTTGATGTGTCAATGCCTTGAAACATCTACTTGATCACGACGAGTAGTTCTCTGCATTCACCTTCTTTCCATACCAAACTAACATCAACCTTGAGCATAAGGGAGCATCCATTTGATTTCTATGAGGTGGATGGGACGATTGTTTAAATGAATAGATTCTTCAGTAATAGGCCAAAAATGAATATTCTTTGGCAGTGATAATAATGAAAGTAATAGTGAAAATGAATAGATTGTTTGATTGTAGTCAGTAAATATTGTTTGATGGAAATAGCAAAGGAAACAAATAGATTGTTCTCCCCCTCCCACCACCACAAAAAACAAATCAAATGGATTCTCCTTCAGCGCAACCATGGCTAGATAATGTCAACTATGTACTGAACCGTTACATTCTGAATAATACCGAATCACATTGTTCAACAAGACAACTTTGATCCAGAGGATCAACACGGCGCGAATAATTGTGTAGCATTCCTGCCTATTGATGCAATACCTACACTGTCATAAAGCGTACAAATGTCACTCGTGTGAAACAAATCCTAATTTGCATGTGGTACCTTCAGAATCAGGAATGAGAACATGACACATCTGGGATTAAATACATATTTTTATGTAATAGAAAAATAGAAATCAAACGTATCATGAAAACAAAACTTATAATATGTTCTCATAACAATGACTTCTAAACATTTTTAATGTGTTTTCAATAAACAAGATGTATTAAGTTGAAACAACCATACATGATAACTGTTTACACTTCTAACTGTTTACACTTCTGTCAATGGTGTTGACAGGTTTTTATATTATGTATTTATTATATAAATATAACCTTTGAAAGTCACGATATGGCTGAAATATTGCCGATGTGACTTAACATTTTAACTCACTCACTCTAACTGAATGGAATGGTATAACACTCTTTTGTTCGGCCTGTTGGCTCATTATGTGTCTGCAACATGTTGCATTGTCTTGAGTTGAACGAACAATTATGGCAGTGGCGCAATGGCTGAACGGAATGGCATAAAAGAATGGTTTATCTACAGTGGTAAAGGTATTGGTATGTTTTCATAATTAATATTTATAAAATAATAGTTACATTGTTTTAATATTATTTTATAATGAACTAGACCAGTGCAGACATGCATATATTCCATAACATATTCCAAAATGATATCTGCATTTCTTATTACAAATATTATACATGTGTGACAAAAAGATATGGTCTCTTTTATACATTTGTTTACATCTATCGGACAATTACTCCTATCATCGAGTTTGCTCCCTTCGATCATTGTGGCTGGGTAACACAAACATGTTTAGTGTAACAAAAGTTGCAAAAATGTTACCATCGTTGACAGTGAACAAAGGATGATCTGACATAACGACTGCTTGGCATTTTGATTGGATAAAATACTTTTTTTCTGCCTCAACATCACTTGCTTGATAACGGCGTTAGAACCTACACCGAAACGTCGCATTAATTGTAATAAAGAAGTTGTTCATTCATAAATCCCATCCGTACTTAGTACTCCAACTTCTAAATGCCCATCAAAGAAGTTAAACGTCCTCTCACGATATGACACTGTATCAGGAAGCTGATATACCCTAAATACCCTGCATGACCAGATTCGCGTGCTATCCGTCCATAAAAAGAATTGCCAGTTCTAGTCTAGTTCTAGCTGGAAAAAACCCGACAGAGCTATTAAATCTACGGCAGACAATGAACACCATTGTAGGGAAGAAAACTATCGCATCCTTGGAGAAAATTAGACAAAATACCTCTTACCATAATTTTTTGTTGCAAGTTTCTTTGGCAATATGGTGGAATGATCGTCTGCTCAAAACACACGGGTGTCGTATTTCAAATTGGAAATGGCAAGTGAATTTTGCCGTTGACAAGTAATAATTACATTGTTGCAATTATTTTTCATGATGAACGAGATAAGTGGAAACTTAAACCCACAACGTTGTTAGTGTGTATTTCTTACATAACCATGAACATACTTCGCTACAAGAGTTACCTCCCAAATGCAAACCATTCTGTATGTTTAACCCTGTAGTCTGACACGTCAATTATTCATGCTGTCCTACACGGAAACAGGGTCAATTATCCCTGCCTGTCCCCGTGACAGACCTATCATTGTCCACAACATAAATAAACGGTTTTAGTGTAATAGCTTATAATTAGGGTTGTTTTAAAAATATATCCTCATAATTATTTACGTATTTCGTATGTACACATTTGTTATGTGTGAGGCAAAAATAAAGTTTCTTTTCCGACATTGTTTACATCTTTTCAGCGTTTACTCATCCCCATGTAATGTTCTCCCTCCGATCATCTTCCGCGACAAAGACAAACATTTTTATTGTAGTAATTGACAGTTAGGTTGGGTTTTTTTTTTTTAAATCTCATAATAAATCATCTATTTCGTACAAATACATGCCATTATACTTGTGCGAGACAAAGATACAGTTTCTTTTAAAAGTTTGTTTTCGTAAATGAAACGATTAATCACCCCGCCCCCCTCCACCCCTGGTAAGGTGGTCTAGTGGTTAAAGCGTCCGGGTTCGATTCTCCATGTAGATACAATGTGTAAAGTCCATTTTCGATGTTATGCGGTGGTATTGCTGGAAGTTTGCCAAAGGCGTCGTAAAAACATGGTCATTCACTCACTCTTAAAGTTTAGCACTGCGGTTGAGGCACACCGCTAGAACTGACGCAACCAGTCTGGCTATTCCTAAACGCTGTGTTGAGTTAACCCCATTAAAACAGATGCCTAACGTAAAACCTAACAGTAAAACATTTATGACCTTGAGTTCAACATCCACACCAGCATGTACATCAGTTGTGTAAACAAGATGAAAGCATTGTGAAAACCTCTTCAATAATGCTTTACTTTCATGAATGATGCCAATGAGTCTAGATCTACCAGCGACATTACCGCACAAATTATAGAATTATCCAAGATTGACTTTGGTCGGTAGTAAAGCTTAATGTTCGGCACACATGGAAACCAGCGCCAAGTACAATGACCGCATTGACAACACATTAACGTCTGAATGCAATGTGTTGACTTTACACATAGAACAACGGATTTGTATTTTCGCTACGTTTAGAAAACTCCAACGCCATCAGCAGCCAATAATCTGATGATTCGATGGTTTATGACACGCCCGGGATAGAGTAGACATCTTATCGCTGATTGAACCAGACTGGGCTCCCGCAAACTGATATGTCTGTTTTTATAAACCCAGGTGGCCGCACTGTCCAACAGCGGTACCAGTTTATGTATAAAGGCTATGTCCGATGAGACTTGATAACCTTACAATAACGGCGACTAAAGATAAATTGAGATCATTTTAAATTGTGTCTCGTTTACTCTTCCATACTGCGTATACGGTGTGCAGCAGCCACTAGATGGTCTTGCTGAGTTTCCATGAACTCGGTTACCATCTCATAACGGAACCAGCGTGACGCAATCTTTAACTGCCAAGTACAAACAGGTAACTCAGTTAAATACACTCTCATCCAAGTCCTTTCATAACTCATTTGTTTTCATGTTTTCTATTAATAGCATGATGTTTTCCAAGTATACCCGTGGTGTCATAAGGATAAACCTATAAAGAGGGGCACACATGGATACCTCATGGATACCGCCTGTTTCATAGGTATACCGCTCAATGTCAGAGGGATATCGACTGTACAAGAGGGGCACCGCCAATATCACAGGGATACCGACAATATGATAGAGATACAGTCTGTATCACAATAATACCGTCTGTATCCATGGATACCGACAATATGACATGGTGATGTAATATCATGGCTTATAACACGGTGATATCGACACATTAATTACAACAAGAATACGGACGATATCACAGGAATACCGCATATATCACAGGAATACCGCCTTTATCACAGGGATACCGCATATATCACAGGGATACCGCATATATCACAGGAATACCGCCTATATCACAGGAATACCACCTTTATCACAGGGATACCGTCCATATCACAGGAATACCTCCTATATCACAGGAATACCGCCTATATCACAGGAATACCGCATATATCACAGGAATACCGCATATATCACAGGGATACCGCATATATCACAGGAATACCGCCTATATCACAGGAATACCGCCTATATCACAGGAATACCGCATATATCACAGGGATACCGCAAATATATCACAGGAATACCGCCTATATCACAGGGATACCGCATATATCACAGGAATACCGCCTATATCACAGGAATACCACCTTTATCACAGGGATACCGTCCATATCACAGGAATACCTCCTATATCACAGGAATACCGCCTATATCACAGGAATACCGCCTATATCACAGGAATACCGCATATATCACAGGGATACCGCATATATCACAGGAATACCGCCTATATCACAGGAATACCGCCTATATCACAGGAATACCGCCTATATCACAGGGATACAGTCCATATCGCAGGGATACCACCCAATCCTGTCGCTTATGATGGTATCGATTGTTCAATGAAACCCATCACATTGTGCAAAGGGCAACTATTCAAAATGTACAAATCCGGTGGTGAGAGACACTCAGCATGAGTTGTGTCCCTTAGTTTCCAAGATCCGCTCGTCATATGTGTGAACCCCAAGTCGGTGGGTAGACCGGCGTAAACCTGAGTGAATGAAAGCTTTCATCCTATTGTATTGTTATATGATTAAAATACAACCCAAAGTACAATGGAACTTACATTACAAGATCAACCTTAAATATACTATTCACCACCCAGTGTGTATTTGGTAATTCTAATCACAAACGAACTAGACAATGCGTGTCAGTTATGAGGATAACACATTGCTTTTGCTCAAAGCATATCCATGTCACTGATCGATACCCCAGAAAGCCCCCAATACCACAAATTACCGCCCCTGCATATTCCATACAGGCAAAGTATGCCGTCGAGATTACTTCAGATAACAAACAAAGCAAATCAATGAACTCACTAAATCAGTTAAAGGCTGGTAAACACTTCTCAATCCTAGAAATAGTTAACTCACTTCCATGCAATGGATGCCCTTCCCTGTGCAATACGGTGGCACTACAAACACAGGAATAGCAATGATCTCTACCCACCTTCCTGCAACAGCCAGCATCAATGGCGTGTAATTGTATTCATTAAGGGTAATATTAACACACATTCTGTTGTCGGTGTAAATTCGGCACACACATGTAGAGCGAGAACTTGAACAGCCAGCTGTTTGTAACCACTTTACCTCATATTTGTCGCTCATACCTCCCTGTTCTAATTTAGCAGAGGCTCGTGTAGGAACAGTGGTTCTTAAAATAAATATCTGGGTTGTTTTTTTATCAAAGTTGTTATCAAAGCTAGGAAGCACACGTATATAACAAGGAAGCACACGTGTAATAATGATTGTCCGTTAGCACTGTTGGTGTCATCTTGACATCACGTAGTCTTCTCGGCTAGGTTTTCAAGATGAGTGAGTGAATGATGTTTAATGCCGCAGCCAACAATCGTCTAGCAATATCACGTCGGCTTGTTAAATCGCTTCTTGGCAAGACAAACCCGTGGCAGACTGCATGAGTAACAAGCCACGTCTCGATAGTCCATGTTCCGATACGCGAGATCTCCCGTGATTCTAACTGTTGCTAATCACGTGACACAGGACACACTTTCCTTACAAAACGGCCTCCATTTGTACGAGACAGCTTGACTCCCACTCTCCGTCTTTAACCGGTTGGTAACTGGAGGTTGTAGACTTCGAATACTTATCGATGTAGGGAAATGTAGGTACATATACGTATTAAGATCACACGACGATAAGTTTTGCAGAAGCCATTTTGTCCTTTAGCGTGTCCTTTGTTACTTAGTGAGTAAAAGGAGAGGAACATCAAGGATCACATACAATCAACAATGTCCCATATTGTAACAATACGACAAGATTGAGGAACGGGAGCCTTTTCTGACCCAGAATCCCCACGTGGTTACAGTGCAGAAGACACTACGTTTTCTCCAAATGTCATCCAAAAGTGTGAATTATTAAGAAGTTCAAGTTAAGTCCTCAAAGACATCGTACCCCATATCAGAAGGCATAACAGAGGAGGAAAATACACCAAGATAAACCTTATCTTAATCAAATACAACTAATATTGCTATATACACTGAACACTTTGTTGTTTTAATCTGGAATAGGAGACACCAGTAAAGACAACAGGAAGCAACCGTTCTCCTTGCACAAGTTAACAAGAGTGGAACCGCGTCCGTAGAATTTCTGACATTCCTTTATGATTATCAGTATTATTACCATCACTACTATTACCATCATTATATTTTACAGATTAGGCTGGTTAGACTCACTGTGAGCTCAGTGCCCTTGCCACCACAAGCAGTCCAGCCAGCGAATGGGACCTGTCGCAGAAAGCGCTGCCTAGTCAAACCCACCGAGAACTTTTTTGGAGAATGTGAAGACTCCCCAACAGAGCAGCCTTCTGCATTACCCAGATTGTCAGAAGGGCTGTATTCCTGGCAGCAAACCCGGGTACTCTCCCAATGTCAGGCAACATATTGGGAGGTACCAAAACTAAGGCACGGAGAACAATGGGGAGTTCGACAACTTGGAACTTGGGATGTTAGAGTGTCATTTCGTAAGTGAGGTCCGCATATTTACCATGATTTTCCTGATTCTTTTTCAATCACATTAGTGTCAAAAGGGACAGAGTATTTGATGATATAAATTATTTCATTGGATTTATTAAAAAAGACAATATCAGGTGTGGTGGCCTGGAAACGTCTGAGGTTGTAAGCGGGCCTATTCGAAAGAATTTTGTATTTATCATTTTCCATGACGCCCTTTACACATTCCGGGTCGTACCATGGATGGACCTCTGTGCCAAAACCACAGCATGGCGAAGACGGTAATAAAATGATCGAGCCACTCAATCATGTCGCTTAAGATACTGTGTTTGTGCCAAAGCTGGGCATCCACTGACAATGTGTTGGACAGTCTCATAAATTTCATTGGATTTATTAAAAAAAAGACAATATCAAGTATGGTGGCCCGGATACGTCTGAGGCTGTGTACGGACCTACTGCAAAATGTTTCATAATTATCACGACGCCCTCTACATATTTTGGGTCGTACCATGGATGGACATCACAAGCATGGCGAATTATATCTGGGGTTAATTCACTTAGAATGGTGCTATTCAAGAATACGAATTATGCCTTAGGTATATAAAGATTTTCCCTCAATGAACATCGGAATGAGGGAAGAGAAGAACTACCCCACCCCCTCCTTCCTACCCCTCCCCTTCATTCTGCTTGTGTAATGCACCTGTTCCATTCCCTGCGCCGCCCTTCCCTTTCCTACACCGCCAAAACATCCTGCGAAAAGTCAATGTCAGACTTCTTTCTCAACGATTCGAAACACATATACACCCACAGACTGAAGTCGTTTCCTCTTTCGCATGTTATTCAACATTACGGGTCTTCAGGCGTTACAAGTAGGAAACATCCCCCAATGATGTGGCAATGCAGGGACATTAGACAGTATGACTTGCGGCAGTTCTCGCTGTACGCCAGGGACACTGCCGTGTGGTCATGAGAGTCATTAGATGACTGGTTGCAGGCAGCACGATCGTGCCACGATAGATGGTCACTGTCGCGGTCACCTGCTAGAGTGGCAACTACAGTAAACTACGTTTATAACGAACACGGTTATAACGAACTGACGGATATTACGAACATATTTTTAGTCTCGGCCAATTTTTTATTTATGCTTATAAAGAACTACGGTTATATCGAACTAAAATCAGTGGTACCTTTGAGTTCGTTATAACCGTAGTTTACTGTATTTAGGCTCAAGTGGTAGCTTATCCCCGACCATCGGTGCGTTGGCATGCTCAGCATTAAGCCTCAATGAATGTGTGCACTTAAACGCGTCGACTCCCAGACACTTAATCGTTTCATGATCATGCCTATACTTTTCTTAACGTAAGTGTCAGACTGTATGTAAGCGTTGGTGGATCCACGGTAGTATCATGAAACAAATTTTCACATGCGGATCTAAAAATATGTTTGATCTAACAAAATCTCTCGTCATTAAATGCTCTAATCATGTTATCATACGAACTAATCCAAAAATGAAACAAACTTTACAGAAACAGTTTTTTTTATGAACTATTGTAAAAGGAAGCAAACTTTTACATGATATAGTTTCTGGTTTACTAGATGTATATTGATAATCTATGACGCTCCGTGGTGCACGCTGTCTTTCCCCGTCTGTACACTTGACAAGACCATGTACGTCTTACAACGTCAGATCCATTTGTCTGACACCTCGTGTCATCATTGGTTTTCAGTGATCCATTCATATAACTTTTACCGCTAGTTTGCCTTTTACGCCCAATGGAATCTGTTTAATCGGATAAACGAGACTACTTATTCTCAGGTATTGACATTTTCTATTTACGTAAAAACATCATCAGACTGGATTATCAAATCATAATACAGTGTTTCGGGGTTCCTTTTTCTGCACATTAGAGACCTCATACCAACATATTCCAGATTATTTTGTAGGCCAGGTCTCTCCAGCAGATATGGTACCACGGGTGGCCCAATTCGCTGTAGAGAGTTGCGTCGCTTGGGCACGCCAGAAACCTATGATCGTGAGTTCGAATTCTGCATCACTTGCATCACTTCGGGCTTTCCTATCAAGATGACACACCGTGATATAACTGGAACACTGTTCAATGCGGCGTTAAACCCAACTCACCCACTCACTCCAGTAGACATTAAATTACCAATCAAACACATTTGTGGGGTTAAATTGATGAGGTTTTGGCCTATGATCATACATATATATTCTCTATTGATTAGAGCCGTGAAGATCTGGGTTGAATTGGTCTTCAGCAACCCATGCTTGCCGTAAAAGGCGAATATGCCTGTCGTAAGAGGCGACTAACGGGATCGGGTGGTCAGGCTCGCTGACTTGGTTAATGCATGTCATCGATCCCAATTGCGTAGATCGATGCTCATGATAACAATCACTGGATTATCAGGTCTAGACTTGATTATTTACAGACCGCCGTCATATAGGTGGGATATTGCTGAGTGCGGCGTAAAACAACAAACCAAAAAAACAACTCTATTTATTAAGTATTATACGGTGCTCGTCAGTATTGCCTGACTGTTGTGCAGACAAGACACAGACACCGGACACAACCGCTTGTTTCTGATTGCAGTTTCATGTTTGGTTCGGTAAGGATTAAGTGGTAGTACAGCGGTCTGGGCGACGCATGGCTGAGCACTATATAGGCAGGACAGATGGCCTTGGCGTGTGGCATGCTGATGGTACAGCACTTACAGTGTGATAATAAACACACAGCATGGCTCACGTATACTCTACCATTGAGAGTCAATACTGGAAATCCATTCCATGAGCAAACATACCTTGTCAAAGCAATGAATTGAAACCCTAGACATAAATACCCACACGCACGCTGGTGTAAAGTGGAGACTCGCTTGCGCCAGTTGGCTGCTGATGTAATGCGTGTATACGTGTTCTGATTCAACCGTCAAGTGCTTGGGAATCAACGTAAATAATGATTTATATAGGCAACGCTGCCTATACAACATGCCTCGTGTAAATATTCTATCAACATAGAATTCAGCTCAGTCATCAGTTCATTTTTTTAAAATAAACACTACGTTCAAAACAAACCATTAATCTCGAGTGTGTGTAAATGGTGGACGGCTATCTTTGGTGAAACTTTTAAATTCAAAAATAATTACTCAGTGTTTCCCTGTTGGTAAATGGGGAGATCGTAGTGGAAGGACGAGGTTCTTTTGGCCCAAAGGAACGAGAACATGATAAAATCGTTTAAATTTCGTTATCAGTTATTAGCAGTTTAATATGAATGAGAATCAGATTGGTATCTCCAAAACCTGCGCATGGCTTGATGAACACATGTTCATGATATAGTCGGAATCGAACAATGGACTTTTAACAGAGCTTTTTTATTACTATGGAAAATGGTTTTTTTAACTTATATCAACACCAAATGCAGTACAACACTAGTCATAATGGTTCTCATGACGCGATTTTAAAAGCCCCCTACTATTTGGCCATTAGCATTTCTGGAACGATACGTAAATAAATGCAGTACAAACATCGTGACAGATTTACTAAATTAGATTTACTCTCGAAGATTCCCCAAATCAACCATTTTCTCTCATTTTTGTAATGCTTGTGGACAATAGTTCCTTTTATGACAATAATTTAAACTTTCCCTAAGCTTTGACATTTTCAGTTGGCCAAAAGAGCCTTTATGTTACCTTGTCCTCAGCATTAAAATATTAATTAGAAAACATAATAATTATAAGTTCTTGTTTTCGAGGAACACACACTCCCTCGCGGAGAATGTATTGCTCATTACACAGATATTGCTCCGCCGTGATAAACGAGAGCAAGCACTTACTTCCTATTCAGTATTCTTCTTTCTTAGTAAATTCGAAAATCTGTTAATCCGGACAACAACGACGAGTAGATGTTCTGACAAGGGAGGTTACAGTGTACAGCGGATGTTGTGGTTAGTCCAACGGACACTTTACTTCAATATTCAACAGGATAATCATGAATAATGAAACCGAAAAGCGAGAAAAAGACTTCAGTTTGTCTCCAGTTTAACATCAAGTTAATAAAATCCCACTCTACCAACCCACTGCTTAAATAAATAAATAATAACACGTCAAGTTGACAGCAATAAAATAAACCACCTTGTCATAATGAAGTGTGCATCACAAGAATTCCCTGAAAGTCTTTGACGCCCTTAGAAAAACGTTCCTTCTCGAGAAAAGATTGAAAAGACACTGAGTAACTCTCACAGATATCTTATTACTACTCACTGTGACATTTGTACCTGTATACATTAAACATGGTTTTAACTTCACGATTGACGCGACTCTGGATGTGGTCCGTCCTTGAACAACATCTAATGATCCACCAAGACCAGTGTTCACTGTGTTCACTGTGGTCTCTATAGGTTTTGTAGTTGATATTGACTCATAACTCACGGTTTGGGACTCATTGATCAATACCAAGCTAATTATTTCTTCAGAACAAGGGAATAAGGAGCTAACTTCACGATTGACGCGACGCTGGATGTGGTCCGTCCTTGAACAACATCTAATGATCCACCAAGACCAGTGTTCACTTTGTTCACTGTGGTCTCTATAGGTTTTGTAGTTGATATTGACTCACAACTCACGGTTCGCGACTCATTGATCAATATCAAGCTAATTATTTCTTCAGAATAAGGAGCATACTTCACGATTGACGTGACTCTGGATGTGGTCCGTCCTTGAACAAAAACTTATGATCCACCAAGACCTGTGTTCACTGTGTTCACTGTGGTCTCTATAGGTTTTGTAGTTGATATTGACTCACGACTCATTGGTCAATACCAAACTAATTATTTCTTCAGAATAAGGGTATTAGGAGCTAACTTCACGATTGTATAGGAAATAAGGACTTAACTTTGCCATTGAATGGAGAATAGGGGGTTAACTTTACGATGGAACGGGGAATAAGGAGTCAACTTCGCTACTGGGCGGGGAATAAGGTGGTAACCTGACGAATGAACTTGGAATAAAGAGTTAGCTTCGCGATTGGACAGGGAATAAGAAATTAACTTCGCGATTGAACGGGGAATAAGGTGTAACTTCACAATTGGACAGGGAATAAGGTGTAACTTCACAATTAGACAGGGTATAAGGTGTAACTTCACAATTGGACAGGGAATAAGGTGTAACTTCACAATTGGACAGGGAATAAGGTGTAACTGCACAATTGGACAGTAAATAAGGTGTAACTTCACAATTGAACAGGGAATAAGTAGTTAACTTAACGATGTGATTGGGAATATAGCGTTACCTTCACGACTGGACAGGGAATAAGGAGTTAACCTCACGACTGAAAAGGTAATAAGGAGTTAACTCTACGATTCTGTAGGGAATAAGGAGCTAACTCACGATCGTAAGGACATACAAGGAGTTCAAGACAGAACAGGGAATAATGTGTTAACTTTACGATTGAACAGGCAAAACGGAGTTAACTTCACGATTCTGTAGGGAATAAGGAGCGAACTCACGATCGTAAGGGCATACACGGAGTTCACTCCACCTTTCAATTACGGGAAAGGAGTAAATTATAACTACAAGTTTCACGTTTTAATAAAGAAACAAGTTAAAGGTGAATTAGCTGACTTCACTGATCCGAAGAACAGCCACATATCAACATTACTGCCTGACTTGTCATGAACATGAGGAAAACGGAACCCGTTTAAAACTGATAGAATAGGTGTGGTTCCGCAGAGTCGAAAGGACTAGCCTGTAACTCTATAGTTCCTAATGCAACTGCACTCTGTGCACATGTTATGCCGTGTAAGTTTCAAAATATGTTCTAGATTCGTTCTGCATAAATATGCACCATGTGAACTCGCGTGTAGATTACGTTAATCCATCCCCGACTCATCCTCCTTCTTGAACACCAAGTGTACAAACATACATGGTGTTCGCCACACAGGTCCCTGGTGGTACTTACTCCTACCAGGGGTAAACCCATTCGGTGATCCCCCGTCCTCCGGGTACCGCCGCTATGGATGACCTCGGGGGTAACGCCGCTGTTAGTGATCCCCTGCCCGGGTCTGCTACCCCCCCCCCCCCCCCTACACACACACACACACACACACACACACACACACACACACACACACACACACACACACACACACACACACACACACAACCGCCGAGCCAACGCCTCTACCGCTGAGCCCCAGCCCCCGGGGACTGCATGAGCTGCCGTAACTATAACGAACTATCATCGGCCATACTGACAGGCTATATACACAAGTTAATGGTCGAATCGTAAAGGAATAATATTTACCTGCACTTAGCGAGGTAGAATATCTCTGACAGACTGGGCACTGCTTGGGAAACCGCGCGAACGAGGCTGTTTGGTGGAGGCTAAAGGTATGCTGTGAGGTATTGACATTATCTGTGATCTCATGACGTTATCAGGGTGACCTGTTGGCTATGGGAGGGAGCGCTGATACAATCAGATGCCACTTTTCAAGGCAGACACTCACAAGGTTAGGGGGGGTGCAGATACACCATGAATGATAGTGTGGGTAAGCATTCAACGCCGGCGAGGTGCGAAATGACATATCACTACATTACCAGTCTTTGGGTCTTTTTCAGTCTGTGTGCGTGAGTGCGTGTGTGCGTGCGTGCGTGTGTGTGTGTGTGTGTGTGTGTGTGTGTGTGTGGATGTGGGGGTGGGGGGGTGGGGGTGGGGGTGGGGGTGGTGGTGGTGTATGTGTGTGTCTGTCTGTGCGTTCTAGAAACATAATATTTTTGCATTTACGGGGGATGGGGTGAGGCGTATACCAGAAGATAAATTATTTCCTTTCCCATTTTTCCGGGATCAATTGTTTTTCTCAAACCCATACAATATAATATTACCACTTTATCGTCATTATAATATTTATTATAATTAATAGTGTCAAAAATTTAGTTATTGTTGTTATTAATGTTTTATTACGTTTGACGGGAAATATTAATTGTTCACTCTTTTCGGACCGGAATGTGGGTGGGATATATTTATTCAGCTACCGTTTAGTCAATGCTATGGGAATTACACAAGGAGTAAATAACCAGTATTAGCTAACTACAACAATTAAATCAATTAACAAGTGTTAGAAACTGTGGAGACCGACTACTTTATGTCAATTCTACAATTTGAACGTGTTTCAATCAAAGGTGACACTGACATGTGTCATAGCCATGTGGGCGAATAACAGTGCTGATGAACAATACAGAATGGTGAAACAATAAAAAGGACGAGAAATGAGTGAGTGTGGGTGAGTTGGGTTTAACGCCGCTTTGAACAGTATTCCGCTATTATCACGGCATGCCAGCTTGATGTGGGACAAAAGTGATGCAGGTCTGAGACGTTTACCACTTTGGTGAAACCCACGAGCATGGGTATGTTAATGACAGCCCTAGAAACATAAGCAGGGCGATCCGGGATTCGAACCCGCTATCATAGGTTTCTGGCGTGCCCAAGGGACGCAACTCTGCACAGCGAATTTCGGGTCTCAGACGACTGGGCGACCGTGCTTCCCTTTGGCTGTGCTAGGCGACACGAGTCAATAGCAGAAAGACTTATACTGACGCAGCTATGCTTTATATTAGTGGCGTTGCGGCATACAGATATATAGTTCACCCGTCAGTTTTACTTGTGACAGATTTAACCACAAAGAACAGGCCGGTCAAGTAGGAGCCGAAAGCAGGGTCACGTCATAGTTGATAAAAATGCACTTCAGTACATCGTAGGGTATTAGTGGGATGGCTTTGTTTAAGGTTAGACCAATACATAACCTCCACCTTATCAACGACGGAGAGTCCCACACAGCCTACGACCTGTTTTATGACGGTGAATCTATTGATAACACAATATATCCTCCTCGCTGAATGAGCGTCAAAACATACTTTATGCTGTAGTAAATAGTACTAAACTATGACTCTCTCTCTCTCTCTCTCTCTCTCTCTCTCTCTCTCTCTCTCTCTCTCTCTCTCCCTCTCTCTTGTTCGAAGTCTGTACTGAATGGTAAGTATCATTTCAACCTTCTTTCCCCCCTTACATGTGCAGTATATCGTATATGCAATAGTTCAACTGTCATGTTAGACGTCATTAATCACAGAAATAAGACATGACTAGTAAGTTATCGAGTATTGGACTAACAGATTCCGACCCCAGCTTGTTACGTCACCCGATCAATGTTGACAAAGGCTGGTGTTCCATTTATTTACGCATGCCTATCAAACCCAACTGTGGGTACCGACACTACTATCGGGAAAGTTATCAAGGGACGCCGTACATGGTACCCACGTTGGGAATTGAACTCGTGCATTGTTGGAGAAGAGCGGGCACATGAACCACATACCTACCACACCCTAACCCCCTCGAACCTAAAAGATATATATCGCTGTAAAAACCTTACAACCTTGCTCTAATCTACATGGTAGATTATGTTTGAGTTTGGAGATTGTTCGGTCAGTGTACAGAAGAGCAGTACGCCAAACTATGATACACTTACCAGCAGTTGCCATCAGGTAGATTGGTGTTGACGTCCACTTTTCTTCTGGAACAATGTCTTTAGCTTTGGTCACAATTGTAGACAGATATTTAGTTAAGCCCTCTCTGTATGTGGCATAACGGCCTATTCCAGGGGTGAACTTGTGTCCATATCGTAAATCCATGGAGGGAATATCTGTCACTACTCTTGTGTTTTGCCATTCATACACCTTAATTTTAGTGCCACTGCTACCTGCGTCCAACATCACCCCAAACTGTGCCTCTTCGTCCGAATTAACACAGGTGACAATTGAGTACAGGTACACCGCAAAGGTCAACACGATTGTATAGAACTTGGTCATAACTGAAACCCTATTGGTTAGATTATATATAAGCTACTGTTCTGTGACTTGACTTGATGTTACCCGACAACAAGCACCATCCATATCATCCAGCTTGAGGGCGGTTCTATTCGCCTACAGCACCAGAGGGCACAGTTGTCCGGTCAGTGAGTGACTGACTTGGCCCAGACATAAACACGTAGCAGAGCCCACCGGAGTATATGGGCCACGCTGCCGATAGGTGTCATCACACCTGTTGCCGTCACAGCAGACGATACCTACCAGCAGAACACTTTTGCCAAAGCAGACGACACACTGTAACGTGTTTTTGTATTTTCGCACTGTGGTCACAGCTTCATAATGTGATCCATGAACACCCACTTTACTATTTCAGTGCAGTCCTTTAAAGATCGAGACGTATCGTGGATGATCCAGGCTTAGCTGCACAACGAATTCAAAATGTCCAGGTGAAACATACAACCACTTCCGTGTTGGAGAGGGCACAGCCTATCAGTAGGTTGAGGACTGTTCTCAGTTCGTCTCGTCTTCAGAGTCGTCGGTAACAGCTGAAAAATGAACAAGATGGAAATGACGATCCCCGTTAGTTGAGAACTAAATATAAATTCCGGTATCCCCATGAAAAAAATGGTCAAACATTTTCCCGCTAAGTTATTACATCACCCGCGCGAGGCAATACCTACAAATGGTTCAAACGTTCTCTCAAGACAGAATCCTTGCGAGGGAAACGAGGGGAGACGGTGGTGTTATTGCCGCCGCAGGGAGGAGAGTATTCAGATACGGGGGACCATCTCGGGCGATGGAGGGACGCTCCGATACCACATTCACTTGGCCGCTAAACTAACGCCACACCGCCCCGCGATCTGCCGCCTGCCATCACCCCCTCGACAGTCAGTGTGCGAGCGTTATTACTCGGCTCTTACAGCCGATAGCACTGGCAATGGCCTAGTCCCAATAGACAAGCTATGCCCAGTGTGGGTAATTGTATTATCTATAAATCCTATGGTTTTCAAATCAAATCCAGAATAATGACGGAATATACAGACGTTGAAAACTGGGAATTCACATTTCCCCGTGGGAACACTACACAAACCAGTAAACCAGACTCTGTGATAGAATCTTGCAATCATGGCATTTGGTATGGGCTTGGAATGAAATGAGCTCCTTATGACAAACATGGAATCGCTTGGTAGTTGATATAAAATAAACCAGAGTATCCCCCGAGAACGCTTGCTCTCGGCTTGTTAACGCGTTATTCCCTTGCCTTTAACAACGATTATTAGGTATGACAATGTCATCCAAAATAATTAAAGCTAGGCTTACGATTTATCAAATAAGGTCGCTGTCAAATGAGACAGCGTTAAAAGCGGATACATGTTGATCCGTGATAAGTCTACGACAACGGGAAGAATCTGTTTCAAGTATTATGCAATTATCGGAATTTTAATAGGGTTTCAGTTTTTTACAGAAATTAGCACTTGCACAAGTGTTGCGTTTTCTATTTGCAGGGAAATGTTAGTCATGCATCAAGCTCGTTAACAAATCGTTGTATCAGATTGACTATGCCAAGCGCTTGCTGAATGATGTGCTTGCTCACGCCCATTAAATGCAACATATGTTCATACGAGCAGAACAAAGTACGCTGATGTGTTTGTGTTTTGAATTATAACATTCTCTTTGATGATTAATGATTGTGTTGACCTGCGCTCTATACTAGTCTACATGGACTTCGTTCCACGAAGCGTTTTTACCGTTACGACTGACGTAACTAATATGTTAACGCAGAGATACGGTGGTTGCAATGCTACTGTCGGTTTGTGGAACAAAACCTTCCACGATATAAATATGTTTACTCGGAGTCATCTACAGGAAAATGATTTAGTCTTTAATGTCCGTACACGTGTAAATATGCACGTGTATTACGCGTTATCGTGTCAAATCAGCGCTCACAGCGGAAAGGTTTAGTACATTTTGATAAAAAATAGGAGAGCGGAAAGGAAAATATGTAAGAATAAGTGTTTCTTTAAAAGTTTTAAATACCAATGTTTGAAACAAAAAGTACGTATAAACATGAGAAAATGGCGTCTTTAGTCAGCAGAAAACAGCAGTGATAACAATCTAGACAACACCGTCCCTGCTGTTTGCGAGTAATCGAATGAATGCGATAGCGGAAGAGAAGGAAACCAGTCCAGAGATAGACTGGGCCATGTGGCACCAATCACCTAATTCAGTAGTATAAATGGACAGGTGTATAAATATCTGCGCATAAAGGAACTTGTGATAGACTAACACTTAACCCCAGAAATAAAATTATCTCAATTAAAAACATATATATCTACAAAATAAAAAAATAAAAAAATCCAAATGGAACCCAGAACAATGCTTATTGTCAGAGCTGAGGCAATCTAGACTTGTCTTATCATTCTAGACTTGGGTTTGACCCCTTTTGTAATATATTCTCTAGGGTCTGGGAGACAGACTTGAAATGGCGACGTCAGTTTGATAACGACGACAGTCGGTGATGCTCGCCCCTTCCCGTTACTTTAATGTCGATGACTTCCGATTCTTTTTCGGTGAATACAATTTCCCAATTGCTAAATGGGGAGTTTCCCAAGATGGTTGTTAGCACTAACATCAAGTGACTGCGTCAATATAAACATCATATATCAAGCCAGGAAAGTCGTTTCTGGACACCAAATCAAACACGTGTTACGGTTCCAGACCTGTCTGTTGCCGTGGACTGTAAATTAACGTTTACTTCACATAAAACCTACACCTGTGACAGTAGTGAAAATGAGACCACAGCTGTTAGTCCTGAATAAAACAAAATGACCTATGGGTAACTGTTATATTTTGAAAATATACTGCCAGATATATTCAAAAGAACATCGTGTATCCCGAAAGTAACCGAAGATAAGCGAAGCGTTTCTTGTTCCCTTGCGTCACCACTCGCCCCTTTCCGTACCCTTTAGAAGACCTATTCGACTTGTCCCAGAATAACACGAGTTGGTCACGAATGGCTTGTTCCGTGGTAAAGCCAGATATTTCTCGTCTAGTTGGCCTGAAGACGCTACAACTGAGCGTTGCTTTAAACGTTCATGTACAATATGTCCATGAGTTCCATTTCGAGTCCGTATGGTATTGAAATTGATTAGCTATTGAAAACTTTAAAGGGGTACTGTTGTACGGTGCCAGGCAACAAACAAACGCTTACTTGTTTATGCAAATTGTGGGAGTGACGAGTGGTACAGGACAGGACATGCTGATTTTCGCGAACAGCTGATGTCATTACTTATTTCTACCGATACTTTCGTATACCTGTCACCGCTTTTTTGCCCTTTTAACCAATGGATTCTGTTTCGGTGGATAATCGAGACTGGTTATTCTCTGGCGTTGACGAGTTATATTCACATGTGCGAGGCATCATCAACAAATATGTTTTACTGTGCGGAGTGTTCTCCCTTTTGTGTGCCAGAAACCTATGATCCTAGATTCGCTCTGATAATATTTCTAGGTTTGTCTACACCATACTTGTGTCATGGGTTTTAACAAAGTGGTAAAAACTAGAAAATACTCGTTCGATCCCAGGCCGCGTCATACCAAAAGACGTTAAAAGATGGTACTTGTTGTTACCCTGTCTGGGGCTCGGCATTAAGGGCTTGAACAAGGACTGGTCGGCTCAGAGTCAGTATACTGTGTCTGAGTGGGGTATTCATGTTAAACTGCGGCATGGTATCTCAGTGGGCTAGCAATATATATCGATATCAGTCCGGACTAGCACAAGCAGCCACACACACACATGCTATAAAAGTGCAATAATCTTGGACGCGGCGTTAAACCCTATTTCACCTCAACTCACCTCTTCAGCAACCCATGCTTGTCGTAAAAGGCGCCTATGCTTGTCGTAAGAGGCGACAAGCGGGATCGGGTGGTCAGGCTCGCTGACTTGGTTGATGCATGTCATCGTGGCCCAGTTGCGTGGATTGACGCTCATGATGATAATCAATGGATTCTCTTGCCAAGACTCGATTATTTATAGACTGCAGTCATATAGCTGAAATATTGCTGAGTGCGGCTTTAAACAACAAACAAAGAAAACAAAACAGGGATTGTGGCCAATGTTTCTGGTTTCCACGCCGTGATACGTCATATCGCGGAAAGCGGCGTTAACCCTACTAACTCAAGCGGGGATTGCGCCCGTGGAGATCTGGGTTAGAATAGATACCAGCCTTGCATTGCTTGTCGTAAGAGGCGATAAACTGGATATTCTATCAGACTAGAGTCACATAATTGACAAATTATGTCCCCTGGTTCAGAAACATTAATGTGTATCAATGTGTGCATCCATTTGGACATACTAAGCATATGCAGTGTCCATTCTTCTGTGGACACGGGGATATGCTAAAACGTTTTAATTATTTTCTTGTGAATATAGAAATAGGTGCAACAAATGTCTTGAGGACTAATTCACATATGGAGAAAGAACTATTGCAGACAGAACTGTTCTGCCTGGTTTGACAACATTTATACACGTTGCAGAAGCATAACATCAGTGTTCATGCCATCGCATTCAATAGATCTGAGAAGCCTCGATCACAGTGTCATTATGGACCATCATTTAATATTCTGGGGTGGGGGGTGCGAGGTGGAATTTTTTTAGAGACGAAAACAAACACTATTAAAAAACACAGTCCCAGACCCTCCTTGAATTTTAGGTGGTAGAACCTTAAATTATCTGGGTCCTTGTACTACCCCAGATGCCCAGTTAACGGTAACCTCCTGCAGGATGTACATGCTGCAATTGGCCATGATTGCATCCCGCATCACCCAACAAATAATCAATACGTAACAACCGGTGATTATAGATTCAGTACCTACACACCTGTACAACGTGTTTTCGGATATTTTTGTTTCAGGGCCTGTATGAGAGACAGAGAGGTGCTTCACATTTTTCTTGTTTGTTCATTTAATGTTGACATACAGGAATAAAAAAAAGCCATGAACATTTTTTGATGATCCCCCATTTCCATTAATTGGGACATAAATGAAAGCTGACAGTAATGTAATGAATTGTATCCTTGCACCTCTTCTTTCATGACATGTTAACTGTGGTATTGTGTTAATGTACTCCAGTCAAATATACACCCTATACTACATGTATGTATCGCGTATATTGTAGGCATATGACCTTCCCAGTTTTTAAAGTAAAGACTGCTTGATATGTCGCTTATTTAGTTCATTTCCCCGTAAAACCCATTATTCTTTCGTAAATTCATCATACTTCTAACCCAAAGATGCCAAGCTGCTGATTAACAAAACAGTTTACTTCAAAACGTCATCACCAGAGAATATGTTTCGATTATCTATAAGGGCGTAAAAGGCAAAATAGTGAAAAATATATGAATGGATAACTAAAAATCAGTTATGACACCAAATGTTCGCGAGAGAAAAAGCATGCCCTTCTGTACCGGTATCACCGCCACTCACCCAATTTTCATAGATAAGTAAGTGCTGGTTTGTTGCGTAAGGCTGCACCCAGCAATGCTTCTGTCATATGACGGCGGTCAGTAAACAATCGTGTCTGCACCAGACAATCCTGTGATCAGTATCATGAGCGATGATCCACATCCTCGTGGCAGGACTCCCTGTAAAGGTAATAGGTCTTCAGCAACCCATGCTTGCCGTAAAAGGCGACTATGCTTGTCGTAAGAGGCGGCTAACGGGATCGAGTGGTCAGGCCTGCTGACTTGGTTGATGCATGTCATCGATTCCCAATTGCGTGGATCGATGCTCATGATGTCAATCACTGGATTGTCTGGTCCAGACTCGATTATTTACAGACCGCCGCCATATAGCTGGAATATTGCTGAGTGCGGCGTTGAACAACAAACAAACAAACATAGTTTGGGATAGCATCTCGCAGCATGCTGACAAGCAGTGTCATATATGGTAACTTCCTCTGTGATCTTGGAACGACCCGACCAGGCCTTTGATGGTGAACTAACACAACTGCAGTTGGTCTTAATATAAAGTTTTGATATTTTTGTAGTCATGTCATATGCATGCATCATGGGCCATTTTCTATAGTAAGCCTTCAAACTGATTTACTGCACAACACAAGATAAGAGTTTACAGGGTGACTGTACTTGTTATTTATTGTCACGATCAATAAATTGAATATTTATCTCACCAAGTGGGTCGGTTACGCAGCTTAAGATCACGACCTTGCCTAGCTTCACGGAGGCCACAACAAATCAATTATTCGTTCGTTTTTTTAACGTCGATTTACGCACACCGTCCTTAACGTTTATACCTCCATAAATGCCAAAATATGTTAAAGTATATTCTTATGAATAAATAAGTCAACAATAATAACTCAACACACTGCTTATTTAATCATTATCACACAAAACATAGATAACGATACGAAAAACGTGACATCATTCAGCGCAATGATGAAAAAAAAGCAACGAAACTCGTCCGCCAGTGGGCGTGACAGAAACCTTTTTAGGTTTACAGAAACGTGAACTCAAAGAAAATGCAGTTAGCCAGTCAAATGAAATGGGATCTTTTGCAGCTTATTTATTTGGTCAAATGTCAGGGGGTGGCGGTTTTATTTACTTTTAAAAATGACAAACTGTTCATAAAATGAAAATATATTGCATCGTAATATTATCAAGGACGTCATTACCGTGAAGGGTTCAAGCGTTAAGCTGCTATCGATACTCGAAACTGAATGTGGTGTTATGTCACCACAATAGTTTAGGCAAGATATTATCGATGGCACAATTTTCATATCGATAATCGTTACTATTTCTTTCCATCGGCGATAATTTCGATTATCGATTTCTTTAAAGTCAGCCCTACCTTAATAATAATGATAATGATGATGATGATGATAATAATGATACTAATGATGATAATAATAATCATCATCATCATCATTATCAATATGTCCATTCGTGAAAAGGACCAACATGTACAAAACCCAGCATAAGAACATCGAAAGGAATTTTGTTTTAAGATGGGAATGACAAAGCTACATCACAGAAACAGCATGGATGTATGAAGAAACTCGGCATCACTCGTGTTGTGACTGATAGCTGGTTACGAATGGCATGCAATGATACAATAAAGACATTTTCTATCACGTTGTGTTTGAGAAACTCTGTAATACATCCGCCATAATTTAGCATAGTCCGGGCTGTTATCTGTCAAGTAAATTGGAAAGAACGAGGGTGCACAATATCTCTCCCAGCACCTTGCCTAACCCAACTGTGCTTTACACTGATTACGCATATACGATCTCTCAATTAGCATGTTTTCACTCGCCGATGTACTTTTCATAATCACGACTTGCCGGTCCATTACGTAAGTCTATCTTTTCTACCTAAGTAGAATGAACGTATTCCCAGCCGCCTCTGTTAGAAACGGTCCATGGGATTACTTTTCAGCGTGTTTTCTTATATTTTGTATGCCGAAAAATTACTTTCAAGTTTATATTTCAGGTGCTCATGTGTGTCTTGTTAAATGTCTTTTGTTTGATGTGCTTTTAAGTATGTAGATTACTTCACCAGATAGCGTTTATAAACATGCGACGACTTTGATACAAATCTATCGACTGATTTTCGCGGTTATGTAATGTTCATGGAACGTTTACTCTGGTAGTTGTGACACTACTTAACATGGCTAAACGCTTATCTCTTTGAATTCTTTTTGACGAAAAGGGCGTGTTATAAGTTCAATGTGTTGTATTTTTTGCTAAAATATATACATTTGTATGCTATTTCCAACTTTCTTTACCTCGAATACGGTTATCTCGATGTGAAACCACACCAACACCAACATCTCAGGTTAACAAACAAGCAACGATTTAAGTTAACCCACAGTCCAACATCTCACAGTTAACACACAGTCCAACATCACACAGGTAACCCACAGCTCAACATCTCACAGTTAACCCACAGTCCAACACCTCACAGTTAACCCACAGTCCAACTTCTAAAGTTAACCTACAGACCAACATCTTACAGGTACCGAACAGTCTAACATCTCACAGTTAACACAGACCAACATCTCACAGGTAACCAACAGTCCAACATCTCACAGTTTACCCACAGTCCAGCATCTCACACTTAACCCACAGTCCAACATCTCACAGTTAACCTACAGTCTAACATCTCACAGTTAACCCACAGTCCAACATCTCAAGTTAACCTACAGACCAACATCTCACATTTAACCCACAGTCCAACATCTGACAGTAAACCCACAGTCCAACATCTGACAGTTAACCCACAATCCAACATCTCACAGTTAACCCACAGTTCAACATCTCAAGTTAACCTACAGTCCAACATCTCACAGTTAACCCACAGTCCAACATCCCAAGTTAAGCTACAGACCAACATCTCACAGTTAACCGAAAGTCCAACATCCCACAGTTAATCCACAGTCCAACATCTCAGTTAATCCACAGCCTAACATCTCACAGTTAATCCACAGCCTAACATCTCACAGTTAATCCACAGTCCAACATCCCACAGTTAATCCACAGTCCAACATCTCACAGTTAATCCACAGTCTAACATATCACAGTTAATCCACAGTCCAACATATCACAGTTAATCCACAGTCCAACATATCACAGTTAATCCACAGCCTAACATCTCACAGTTAACCCACAGTCCAACATCTTACAGTTAACCCACAGTCCAACATCTCACAGTTAACCCACAGTCCAACATCTCACAGTTAACCCACAGTCCAACATCTCACAGTCCAACATCTCACAGTTAACCAACAATCACGTAACTCAAGTTAACCATTAGTTCCTCATCTCACGGTTAACCAACACGCACTGTCTCAAACTCTCTCTCTCCGTGACACCACATGTGTGAAAGAATGACATGATTTTATAAATATCACTCTTTCAGACATGTACTCTCTCCGCCCCTCTCTCATTCTCTCTCACACTATCTGTCTCTCCCCTTCTCTCTCTCTCTCTCTCTCTCTCTCTCTCTCTCTCTCTCTCGTTCTCACATTCAAAACCTCTAGTCTCCCCCTCTCAAGATACCATGTTAATTATTATAAGTGGAAAATTACAGCCGTATACATAAGCTTCTTATCAGCTTATATTCCTAATACACAAGGCTATATACAGCTTACAACTCCGTACAAATAACATTGAATAACGTAAATGACTTACATGTGACTCTATTACATGATTGTCTTGTCTCGGATGACGTGTGTTTTTACTGTGTGTAACCCACTCAGAACGGCCTGCTACTTGAGGTTGAGTTCGTGAGGCAAGATTTAAGTAACACGACAACAACTAACGCTTTACACTCCCTCACTCATTGTTAGACTGTCTGAATCCGGACATAGAAACACGACTTGTAACACCTCGCAGCATACAGTGAAACAACATAGCAAGATTGTATTATCTTTATTGCACATGCGAGCGGTCCCGGGTATTCACGGCGTATTGCTAGGAGCGGTCGGGTAGCCTTGTGGTTAAAGCGTTCGCCCGTCACGCTGAAGACCCGGAATCGATTCCCGACAAGGGTACAATGTGGTAAGCCCATTTCTGGTGTCCGCCGCCGGAATATTGCTAAAAGCGGCGTAAAACCAAACTCACTCACTCGCTCACTCACGACGTATTGCTATAGCTGTCTAACGAATAAGTCGTGTGATGTTAATGTTAGTTCCGAGGTTGACACTTCCCTCCCCCTCCCCACCCCATCCCTTCTAAAAGCGGCGTAAAATCATACTCATTCACTCACTCTTACATTACAGCGACACGACGTGATATAACTCATTGCTATCCAAAGCGGCGCAAAAAGAGATTTTAAAAAGACTGACATTTGAAAGAGACCACTAAACAAATTAACGTAAAAATGAGGCTTTAAAATTAAACAACCCTGCCCACACTTAATCCGGTGTCTAGGTATGAAACTGTATGAAAGGATCCGAGATCAGCCAAGGTAGTAAATTGAACAGTTATCTACAGTGCACGACACCACTGCACGTCATTGAGGCCAAGGTCGCATAGTAACATCATGTTGGTGCGTTTCGTCATACAATACCAAAAAGCATATGTCATGTAGAGTTATGTTACGTCATGTCCTCTTTGATATAAAGGGCTTGTTGGTGAATCAGACTGTTTAAACACCGCGGTGTTGGCAATTCACTGATTCATTCAACAATTATTTGTTAATTTCCCGGTTATGACTTACCTATTGTAAACTAGTAACACTGGTATCTTCATATCACTACAAACATACAGGGATAACGAACAATCCCGTAACAGCTGCAAAATACGCCGTGTTAATTAATACTAATCATTTCCTATTCTCGAAGAATCTTAATCGTGACATGTGTATGATGACTCAAATATATTCACACTGGTCTGGTGACACACACACACTATAGTTCAACGATTTCCGGGTAGTGCTGGCATGTTAGTTTCAAACTGAATATTTTTCACTCAGAGTTACTGAAGGAGGAGTTAAACAAACAGGTCCAGGTGACGATCTACTTTCTACGAAAGTCAAATGATGCCACTTTGGAAGTATCGATATATATTTTATGATCGATCTTTTTCTCTCGTTTTCTCAATTATTTTCTCGGAATGTTCATTTATTTCTCCTTCCTTCGAGTTTATTTTCGTTACATCAACTATTTTCTCGTTATTTCCATTTTATTTAAACAGTGAAATTTCATTTTTTTAGATATATTGAAATTACGAGAATATAATTCAAATTACGAAAATATAAATGAAATAACGAGAAAATTAAGTCAAAATTTCGAGTTTTTGAGATAAACTTGAAATAACGAGAAAATATTCGAAGCAACGAGAAAGAAATCGAAATTTCGAGATTAGTTTAATAAACTTGAAATAACGAGCAAATAATTGAAATAAAGAAAATGTAATCGAAGTAACGAGAAAAATAGAAATTTCGAAAAAATATACAAATAATTGAAATATAAAGAAACATCGATTTATAAAAAGAAATAATCGCCAAAGTGGCACCGTTAGACTTTCGTAACTTTCAGGATAAAACCTGAAGACAAAATGGTTGTTTTAGCATTTTTGTTGTTGTAAACATCCTACGTCCCACGAATATCAAATCTTCGGCGCTTAGTCAGCGTTCTGTGTTATGGACTGAAACCCGGCTCTGTTCCATGCCGTCACGACGAGGTTTTATAACAGTAATGAAACTAAAGATTTTTTCTGGACCTTGTTTTGATATCTAGCCGACGGGGCAATCATGCATTTAATCTGATTAGCTGTTACTCATCACAACGGGCGTGTTTCACATCTAGATCGTTTACTCTGAGTCAAACAAGTCGAGCACTTGTTTTCCTTTCGACTGTTTTCAAACTGAACCGCTTCTCTTGTAATTGGGACAAATACAATCATTTGGTATGTTTTATGCCGCATTGGGCGGTATTCCTATAATCACACGATTCTAAGTACAATAGGATGGATGGGCACTGAGACATTTTATAAAGTAATAAAATCAATGTCAGGAATTACCAGAGGTATATTCAAGTTGTGTTCCTTTAAACATGTTTGGTCTCCATACCTCTCTGAACAAATCGACCGCCTCCTTGGTATGGTGGGTAGAGCGTTTGCCTGGGGAGAGGAAGGTCAGTGGTTCGACCCACGGCTGCGTCATACCAAAAGACGTTAAAATATGGTACTTGTTGTTTCCCTGCCTGGTGCCCGGCAAAAAGAGGATACAGCAAGGACTGGTCGGCCCAGAGCCAGTATACTATATCTGAGTGGGGTATATAAACTGACGACCAAAAGAAAACTTTGCCATAACTTTAGTTTAAAAAACACAAAAAAGACGTGATGCAACATGTATTATAAAAGATCAAACTCTCAATCTCATTCGGTATCTGATACCTGAATGACAGTTGCCCGAAATTAGGTTGGTTTGCAAAAACAAGCTTTCAACGTAATGGACAAAGGGCACACACATCTAAAATTTCTCATGTTCAGTGACACGTCACATTAATAGCGTGTATGACCAGCCTCTGCTACAAGACACGCAAACACTCTCCTGCGCACAGAAAAGTTCAGTCCTCTGATGACATCAGTTCTTGTCGGTTGGCTGGAGGATGTTGTTTGCTGTCGAACACGACGATCCATGACATCCCGGAGGTGTTCTATGGGGACATGTCTGGGGTGCGTGCAGGCCACGGCAACACGTTAACGTTGGCTGCAAGGCAATTATGTACGATTCGGGGTGTTTGGAGTCTGGCGTTGTCGTGCTGTCAAATTTTCGTTAACAAGTGGTGTTCTCTCCTGCCCACAAATTTCTCTCTGAACCATAAGACCTCCATCCAACCTCCAACCAATATCTGTCAACTAACCATATGCCCTAAGGCATTCGTCACTGATGACGTCAATGTCAGTAATCAATTCCGGAGATGCCAAGTACGCAAGTACCGGTCTTCATTGGGTATAGTTACCCTAGATCTGCTGTCTGATGTCTGCCCGGTCTGTCTGTAACGTTTCCATTAGGTTAGTTACATCAACAGGGGAGCAACCAAACGTTCCAGCAATGTGGGCATGGGTGGCTCCCATCTGTTTCATGCCCAGGGCTCGCTCGCGTTGTTACGGTGCCAGTCGTGGCATTTCTGGGGTGGTTTGTATCAGAGTAAGTGTCTGTCATGCTGTCCGTATAATTCATATACCCTTACTGCACGTGTAGGTTCCTCTTCCAAAGCGGCACGTGTTTTTCATTTTTTTCGCATTAATTACAAAAAGCTGCCATGGACGTGTATCACCTGCATGGAGAGCAGTGTTGTGTTTGGACGTTGTGTTTAGCATTCATTTAGTTTGAACTTGCGTTCTAAATTTTTCATTTTTAAAGTGGTATAAATTCTTTTGGCCGTCAGTTAATGTAAAACTGCGGCATGATATCCAAGTGGGCTAGCACTTTTAAACCCGGATTAGTCCGGACTAGTACAAGCACATATAAGCTGTATTAGTGCAAAAATCTTGAAGGGGACGTTAAACCACATTTCACCTCACCTCAACTCAAATCACCTCTAAACAAATCCTATGTTTCTATAATTTCAATTTGGGATACAAAATATTTTTTAAATTTGTTTTGCTCATATTAGGCAGATACATTGACTGTTCGACATAATAATCTACGCATCAATCAACACATCAACATATACAATCAAGTTGAAGCCTACACCGATAATACATGACATAATGTGACACACGTACATACAGCAGCGTAATGGAAGTTTCAATGTCACACATGAATATCAACATGGAGCTCAAGTATCGACCTATCTGTAAACATTTTCTTAAGAACGAATACCCATTTGCTTTTCAAGATTATCCTAAATTCATAACGGTTTGGAGAGTGATGATAATATTTATTTGTTTGGTACTTTTGAGTAAAGAAGTCACAACAAAAACCATGTTGAATTAAGCAGTAATAGCGCTCGAATCGCATAATGTGCATAATCCAATCTAATTTAAATCAGATCGTTGTGCTCGCTGCTCTAACCTCTGAGCAAGGCTACGTCCCACTTGAGCAGAGGTTCAAATACATTTTAGAGGGTAATAGATAGTCATCAAATGAGTGGTGATCCTGAATGAGTCTATAATAATTGCCCTTTGTCGAGCTAACAAAACTACTTCCCAGTGATGGTATAAACTGGTTCCGTAATGTTTGTCAAGTTCAGACAAATCCACCCTTTATTATATTAAGATGGAGAATCGACCTTATGGGTTGTATCAACATTGACCGATGACAATGTTCTGTGTGAACATTGCAACGCAATTGAAGATGAAATTCATGTTGTTTATGTCTGTAAACATTATGAAGACGAGCGTAAACTGTTATTACTAAAATTATCAAATACGCAGTATTATTCACTTAAAAGCCTGTGTACTTCGTCAGATATGAATGTATTATTGCCATTTACCAAGTTCTTAACACATCTTTTAAGAACGGTTCCGCTTGATAAGTAATTTTGTAAATTTGAGTCTGTTTATCTTCATGTGGTAACTCAAATTATTATGTAAAAAGTTTTGTACTTTAGGTCACGTGGCTTTTAATGCAAATAAACCTGTCTGTCTGTCAGAATCGACCTTAAATACTCCTTAATCTTCTCCATGTATTTGTATAACCTCGTCTGATTTGAAAATTGCTTCAGTTGCGTATATCCGATCACTTGGCCCCAAAATGTCGTTTATCGAAACAAGATGCATCACCGTCCGGGGTGCTCAATGCCCCGTCTATTGTGGACTCACGGTATCGCTACCCCCCCCCCCCCAGCATAGAACATCTATCAGCAGCAACACACCACGCAATCAGCTTGATAGTTACATGCAAAGATTTCTTTAAACCCTAAAGACATATATTCCAGTTCGTGACAAATTAAAACCCAAATGAAAAAACAAATCTGACTGACTGCAGGTTCAAAATTAGTACTTACCGCTTTTGCTGCGATGCCGTTAATAAAATTCGACTAGAACACCCTTCTAATGTTGAGCCTCCGTAGCTTTGTACATAGAAGCAACGAAGCAATGCAGACAGTATGAATGCATGCTACTGAAATCTATACTACACGATAAACATACATTTCTATACTACTAGATAAACATATATTTCTATACTACACGATAAACATACATTTATGGCTATACATTAATATTTAGTTATTAAGTATATAAATCGTTATTTATGTATAGATATACATTCACACGTGTGGAAAATATTTAAAATCAAATCACGTTAACGTATTTTCTTATACATTACTCTATATCGTTTAAAAACTACAATTCATATGCTTGTGATATTTTTTCTAATATAATCAAATCTAAAGGAGCGTGGCAATATTGTATAGGTGCCCGGTAGTGTCACAGTGTCCGTCGTGTATGCCTTTATAAAGCCTGCCATTTCAGTAAATTAACTATTTGAGATCGAGGACACTTTGTATGCAGCATGTAAAATAAACACTTTAGCCGACAGTGTACGTTTCAAACTCGAATGGTAAGCGTCAGCGTGTGTATTTAGCAGCAAATGGCCAATGGGTCGGTGACTGTTTGCATGTTGTAATGGGCCAAGCAAATACAGCATGTTTGTACGAGTGTCAAGGCTGACAACAAGAGGGGGTGGGGTGGGGGGGTGGGTCGATAGGAAGCTTTAGCCTCTTGAAACAGGTCGGCAGCAGAAAAAATACATCTTAAGGCGTTTATTACTTGGTTTTATGCCACAGCTGACCCAAACTTTCACACATGTCAAATAAAATTATTTAGATTTGAGAACGATGTTGTTGTTTTCTTTTGGCGATTCTTTTAACGTATTTCAACACATGTTTTGCCTATTTCTTCTTTAACGCTGCAATATTCCAGCTATATGACGGGGGTCTGTAAATAATCGAGTCTGAACCGGACAATCCAGTGATAGACATCATGGGCATCGATTCATGCAATTGGGATACGATGACGTGTATCAACCAAGTCAGCGAGCCTGACCACCTGATCCCGTTAGTCGCCTCTTACTACAAGCATAGACGCCTTTTACGGCAATCGTGGGTTGCTGAAGACCTTTTCTACCCCGGATCTTCACGGGTCTCAACAAAAGTAAATAGGGGCATATTAAAAAAAGGTTTAACAAAATTATGAGTGAGTTTATAGGTTTATGGGTGAGTGAGTGTGTTTATGGGCAAACCCAGAGGTTGCTGGCAACGATCACGTCGTCGGCATTAAATGACACCTAATCAGCCAAGTGATACACAATGAGTATACTTCAGATTGCCTCCACTCTACTTGACCCTAGGATCCATACACCCAATCACATCTGTCAGCACTTAAGACAATGTTTTCATCCTATTAGCCTCAAGGTCATGGTGTCGTTAGTGCGCACAATTCAATCATTTATTTTCCTGATTATTATCTTAAAGTAAATCTACTCGGGACATAATAAAAACACAATTTCTCAGAAGATAATATTTTTGAAACAAATTAATTCTTTTTGTTGCATTTTTAGCTTTTTTCCTCAGATCCCTAGCGTTTATCTTTATTTTTGTACACATGCTCTTCTTCAGCCATGTTTATATCACATAGGTGCCAATGTGAATCATGTAAGCTCTTACCGGCCATGATATCACAACAAATACATTGTGTTTAATAATTTAAAATGTAAAAGGAAATTTGTAAGAACTACTTCTTTATTGGTGTTCCTAACTTACACCACTAGTTTGCCTCTTACGCCCAGTAGAATCTGTTTCGGCAGATAATTGAGACTGATTATTCTCCAGCATTGACGGTTTATATTTCTTATCTCGTGACCTAGAAACATCGAAACACTCAAACGCTACCATAAAGCTGTAATGTTGTCTTGACTGAGCGGGACTCTGAACCTTACACTGTTTATAACAGGTTGCGAGTATTACAATATTCCCTTTGCTACCACCGATAGGTTACGCTCACCTGGTTGTACGCCGCGGAAAATCAGTCCGTGACAAAGTGATGCTACATTCACTGCTTCAGCAACCTGTTTCAGTGTTTTCATAGCCCAACACCGGCGTCTGGCACTGTGTCCGTCATAATGTTACGATAAACTGATACATTTTACCTCGAACACACGTCCGCGTCACTGTTTCATCTTTGACCTTGACCTTATTTTCACAATAGTTCTGAAAGGGTTACAGATTTCACTCGATGACTTCACCTCCATACGTCTGCATAAATCAGTCGTACGATTAGAATCTGATTACACATACTTGATCTTTATTCCCATATCACACGCAAATAATTTACGAATCCCGTTTCAGACGACAATGCTATGTCCTTGTAGGTAGTCCCGGCAACGTCATAGAGCAAAGAGCCCCTCACCGAGGCAGATAACCTCTTATCATGTTTTACTTTCGATGTGTATTTTACAAAATGAAGTACTTTGAGCGACAATGCAAACATATCAATTTAACATCAGTTCGAGATGTTTTCAGACTTTCAGGCAATACACTGGTGATTAATAGGCCTCTGAATAGCGATCGACGACAGTACATAATCTCGATAATGCCTGTTTACTTTATTTAACGTGTTTGTAAACCATGTACTTAGATTTGCTAAACAACGCAACGGAGTTCAATGTGATGAATGTTTCCGATTAAGCGGCGCTTGGTAAAAAACAAACCCGGTTTATTAGGGGTTATACGGTACACCACACACATAAACCCACCTTGATGTTTCGACTCAAAGAGCAACGTTTTCTATATTAATCGAGAAATGTTTTAATTACAAGAGAAAATGTGGAACAAGTATTCTTCATAGGACTATATCTTTGATGTTCGCTGTAGAAGTATATCAAGAAAACCCTTTCCACAATCATCTCTACTCTCTGCTAAGTGAGTGAGTATGGTTTTACGCCGCTTTTAGCAATATTACAGCAATATCACGGCGGGGGACACCAGAAATGGGCTTCACACATTGTACCCATGTCGGCAATCGAACCCGGGTCTTCGGCGTGACGAGCGAACGCTTTAACCACTAGGCTACCCGACCGCCCCCAATCCGAGCAGAAAGTACGACTCCTATGCATAAGCAAACAGATCAACAAGGAGGGGAGCACAGTTGATGCCCACTGGGATGCCTACTTGCCAATGTTGGCTTAGAAGAGTCTAAAACTATACTGAACAACAAAAATTCCTGTGACATTGAATAAGATTAAATGCAAAGTTATGTTTTTTACCAAATCTGAAACAATTTCGGTTTGCAACAGATAAAAGACTCCTGTAAGTGTTCAAATGGTTTAATTTGCCATACTGACTTCAGAAAATGCGTGATTTCATTAAAAAACAACCACGTGAACATGCCAAAACGTCAATTTACAATTCAATAGCGTGTGTGTCCACCTCTGGTTGCGATGCAAGCAACACATCTTCGTCTCATGGAATGGATCAGGCGTCGCACAAAGTCCTGTGGGATATCTGTCCATATCTGCTGGAGCATGTTTCGAAGTTCCTGGAGTGTCTGTGGAACACGTGGTTGACGTCGAAGGCGCCGATACATCTCATCCCACATGTGCTCGATTGGTGAGAGATCAGGGGAGCGAGCCGGCCAGGGGGTGACATTCAAGTTGTTTTGTTGAAGAGAATCCTGAACAAGTCGATCAATATGAGGCCGGGCGTTGAACAACAGGGCCGATGAAATTATCGCGGTAGCGCTGTCTATTGAGATTTCCCTCTACCTCTATCATGTTGTTTTCTGAGTGGTTGTTGTCAGCACGATGCTAAACAATGCATATGGTTACTATAATTTTGTCGGCTCCAGTTTCTTCCGACTAATATACGGGAAGAAATACCACTAAAGCTATGGCACACAACACCAATGGTGATGTTGATAATATTAAAAACAATAACAACACTAACAACAACAATAATAATGATGATAATAATATGTTTAGTTTCACTTTAAAAATTAACTGTCAATACAGTTGTAACAGCGGTACTCTGGTCCTCTCAAACATAAGAGAGTACTTGTTGGGTTCAAGGGATTTATTTTCAATGGGCGTAGAGAACTACACGGTAGTCCGGATCTGCCCTAAAACATACATAACTTGATATAAATATCATGGGTATCATTATAAAGGCACTATATAACAACAATACTAATTATACATTTCAATCTATAATTCCTTACTTTTGGCATATATATATATTAACAAATCCTTCCACATAAAACAAATTACACTCTATATATATATACAATTAATAATGCATAATTAATAAAACATAAATAGCATACCTCGTCTCAGGGACGCAGGCTGGAAACTCTCTTATGGAGACGTGCAGTGAAATAGCCCTGCACAAATAAGTATACTACATATAAGTATACTACTTATAAATATATCACATAGCCACAGTTACACTAGCATGTATGGAATACGAGCATTATAAATTCTACAAAATACTATACATATATACATGATACATATACATATATCACTTCTAACCAATTTAAACCTATTTTATATATAAATGTACATTTGGCTATTACCTCAGTCAAATACACAGTTAAGTTGAATAAAGAATACATTACAATGTCATAATACAATGCTAGCTAAAATACTATATCCAACAACCATGATTAAAATACATAACCTAAGCTCCCAGATAAATAAAGTAATAATTAAATGAACTTACCCTATATGATTCAGTGTAGAGAACGTGTTGAGAAAATAGGTGTTGACTGACCAGTAGAAGTGTGATCAGTGTCCCCACATAATTGCAGAGAACATGCAACAAAGCTAGATCACAAAGAGCACCTAATCACAGGCCAAGCCTGTGACCAACCCATTGACAATAGCCAAGAAAGAAATGTCTGAACTACCCAAGCTATATACAGAACTAGCTTACCTGTGAATTAGTAGATTTGTGCAAGTGCTGAAGTTAACACAAGTATTTAGGAACATAAATGTTAAATATTTAGGTTAGCTTATTAATTTAATTCATGTTTGGTTACTATGATGATACTTTAAAATCTAACAATATTCTATTTACAAGCATACTGCTACATTCTCCCCTGCCACAGAAAATGGCGTCCCGAAATATATTCTATGTTACAGCAGAACCAGTTATCAGAAATAGCATAGCCTTGTAGGCGTCTTCTGGGAGGTCCTGCAAAAGTCTGCCTTCAGCTAGAGTCTTAAGAAATGATGCTCTTGTTTTCCAGTCTGTCAACAATGTTGGTGCTTGACTCATACAAAACTCTCCTCTTCCCATCCAGGCTGGCGGCTGACGCTGTCTTGTAGATCGCCTAGGTGGTAGAGTTGGTAGAACTCTCCTAGGCACCCTAATAGGTTCTGGATCTGGTTCTGGATCTGTTTTTGGATCTGGTTCTGGTTCTGGTTCCTGTTCTGGCTCTGGTTCTGGTTCCTGTTCCGGCTTTGCCGCTCCTTCTTCCTCAGCTTCCAGTTGAGGACTATCACCAGCTGTGGAATTACCTCCTTCTTCCCCCTCTTGAACCATTGCAGCAGTGGAATCTTCTAATTCCACATCTACATAGGTTTCATGTCCATCTGCTTCAGCTTGTGGGGCAGCATTTGACGGAATGCTAACCACTGAAGACACATCACTCAGGTCCACAGGTTGTGACTCAACCAGTACTATGGGATCATCGTCAGACTCGCTGTCTGATAGTGATTGGGTCGACTCTTGTTCCTTCACTATTGGTCCCAGGTACTTCGTTCTTGGCTTTGGAACGGGAACCGTCCTATTCATGTCAGTGTTGATCTCTAGTGAACCCACTGGCAGCAACAAGTTTCGATGAAGCGTCCTTAGCCGTCCATCTCCATCTTCCTTTTGTACACAGTACACTGGGATTTCTGGGTTGGGCTGGTCCCTCACAACATATGTGCTTTCTTCCCACTTGTCTGCCAGTTTGTGCTTTCCATCAAATGCAAGCTGCTTCACTAAGACTCTGTCTCCAATGTTGAGAATGGCTCCTCTGATCTTGATGTCATACCTACTCTTCTGTCTCTCCCTGGCTCTATGTGCAGCAGCTGTTGCAAACTTGTAGGAGTCAGCAAGCCGTTGGCGCAGATCTTTGATGTAGGTGGTCTTAGATTGTCTACCTTGTGGAGAACCTATTCCAAATGCAATGTCAACAGGTAAACGTGGCTGTCTGCCAAACATAAGAAAAAAAGGACTTTCTCCGGTCGATTCATGTCGTGTTGCATTGTAAGCATGAACGAGTGGTGCTACATATGACTTCCAGTTGGTCTTCTGGGATGGTTGCAAAGAACCTAACATACTTATCAGTGTCCGATTGAATCTTTCAGTCATTCCATTTCCTTGTGGGTGGTAAGGTGTGGTCCTGCTTTTTTCTATTCCCGCCATCTTACATAGTTCCTTGATTAGGTTACTCTCAAAGTTGGCGCCTTGATCTGCATGTAGTCTTTGTGGGAAGCCATAGTGTACAAAGAAGTTGTTAAATAGGACTTCTGCAGTGGTCTTCGCAGTCATGTTCCTAGTAGGGTAGGCCTGAGCATATCTTGTAAAATGGTCAGTCAGAACAAGAATATGTTGATATCCTCCCTTTGACATCTCCAGTGTAAGGAAGTCGACGCAAACTAACTCAAGGGGCTGGCTGGTAGTGATGGAGAGAAGAGGAGCTCTGCTGGTGTTCTTCTGAAGCATCTGTCACAGTTTTTTATCCACTGATCCACATCTTTAGCCATTCCAGGCCAGTAAAATCTGTCCCTGCAGAGAGCTAGAGTCCGATCTCGGCCGAGATGTCCAATCTCATCATGAAGTCCGTTTAGTGTTCTTTTGATGAATTCTGCTGGGAGAACAAGTTGCTTCCTTTCTTCTCCATCCATGGTAGTAATTCTGTACAACACTCCCTGTTGTAATTGGAGATGACTGAATTCTCTGAGAAGACCAGTAGGAATATCCTCTGGTATCGTGTGGTGATGTAGTCCGTCAATGACTCTGTTGAGTACTGGATCCCTCTCTTGTGCTTTCCTCCAATCCCTTAGAGTGAAGCTAGATATGTTGTTCCTGTATTCAACGTCGTCATCTGCAATAACTTCAGCTGCAAAGCATAAACTCTAAATGTAGTTAGATGTCTGACAACTATTGCAGATCGCCTTTACAGATGTAGTAGCTATAGTATCTGTCTCTTCTTCTTGTGGCAACCTTGAGAGCGCATCAGCATCTATGTTACCTTTTCCTGGACGATACTTAATATCAAAGTTGAATGCGGAAAGAGCTGCAATCCACCTGTGTCCAGTAGCATCCAATTTGGCTGTAGTCAAAACGTATGTGAGAGGGTTGTTGTCCGTCAGTACAGTGAACTGATTTCCGTAGAGATAGTCATAAAATTTCTCCGATACTGCCCATTTTAATGCTAGGAACTCCAACTTGTGTGCTGGGTAGTTCCTCTCTGCTTTATTCAGACCTCTGCTGGCATAGGCGATGACTCTCTTTTGTCCTTCTTGTTCTTGGTAGAGAATGGCACCTAATCCGAGTGAGCTTGCATCTGTATGAACTTCAAAAGGAAGACCATAATTTGCATATCCAAGAATAGGTGGCTTTGACAAAGCATCTTTCAGTTGCTTGAAGGCTGATTCCTGATCCTGACCCCAAGTCCATTTAACTTTCAAGTCTGTTTTCTTCTTGAAGCGATTATTCTTCACAGTTGGAGGGAGCAACTGTGAGAGAGGCCAAGCGATATTAGAGAAATTCTTAACAAATTTTCTGTAGTATCCGGCAAACCCAAGGAATTGACGAACTTCCTCTGGACTCTTAGGAGTTGGCCAATTCAGTACCTTCTCAATCTTTGCAGGGTCAGTTTGAACTCCATTTGCTGATACAATGTGGCCGACAAACTTTGCTTGTTCTTGTAAGAAGTTACACTTCTTGGGTGCCAACTTTATTCCACTTTTCCTCAGACGTTGGAAAATCCTTTCTAATCGAATGAGATGCTCTTCAAAAGTATCAGAAAACACGATGAGATCATCCAGGTATATCATGCAAATTTCCAAATGAAGATCTCCTAACATATGTTCCATCTGGCGTTGATATGTAGCTGGAGCATTTACGAGTCCAAAAGGCAAGCGATTGTACTCATAAAACCCAAGAGGTCCAACTGTAAAGGCTGTTCTTGCTTTGTGACCTTCCTCTATTTCTATCTGATGGTAGCCCGACTTCATGTCCATAACAGTGAAAAACTTGGATCCTGCAAGTCTGTCAAAGATTTCTTCTGCGCGTGGTAAAGCGTAGGCATCTTTAACCGTGCGACGGTTGAGTGATCTAAAATCTATACACATACGCAGAGATCCATCAGCCTTGCGTACAAGGACTACATTAGATGCCCATGGGCTATAAGAACGTCTGATGATTCCACAAGCAAGTAACTGTTGGAGATGGTCCTTCACCTCTTGAAACATAGATGGCGGTATGCGTCGATGTCTTTCCTTGAATGGTGTAGGGTCTGTCAACTCAATCCGATGTTTCACATCAGTGTAGTGGCCAACATCTAAATCTCCTGTTGAAAATACATCGCTGTATTTCTGAATTAACTCTTCACCCATCTTCTTCTGTTCATCAGTAACTTTATGAGATATGTTCACCTTGTCCAGTGGGTGCTGTTTTACTTCAGTGGCAATCTGTTCCAAGTTGATGTGTGCAACTTTCTCAATTTGGACTGGTTGTATCTCACAGATGATTGTCCTAGGGGAAACAACTATGGTCTGGTTGGTCAGGTTTGACAATTGAACAGGAACTTGTAGTGATCGCTTGTACTGGTAGCGGAATAATGCAGGAGTTATCTCTATCCCCGGTGATATACATGTCTTCTTGGCTGGATGAAGCATAACACAAGTTTCTCTATAAGGCAGTTCTTTGTAGAGTGAACACTTGACTGTTACAGTTCTGTTGGGAGGTACAACTACTTTTGACACCTCACAGCTACGCATAAGTCCAAGGGTCCCATCTTTCCTTTTAAGTTCCTTGTCCTGCAAAATGAGACTCCTAAAGGCAAGATACCAAGGTGTGTGCATTTTGCTGACTTGAAGAAAGTTAGGTCCAGTTGCCTCCCTGCAGCTCTCAAGAGCTGGGATAAGGTAATTAGTCCCCAGTAAAACAGGTACACTCTTGTTGTACTCACTGTCTGGGATGACTAACAATAAACAATTACTTTTGAGACCTGGAGATAACCCAGTAGTTTCAACTGGAACTTCCACATATCCCATATAAGGCAATGCCTCACCATCAGCACATTCAATACGAATGAAATCACCTAAGGTCTTAATCTCCAATGATGATAAACACTCCTTATGGAAACTTTCCGGGATAGTTGACACTGATGATCCTGTATCTAGGAGGGCCTTATGTGAAACACCATGGATGATGACATTTGTCTCGTTAGCTGTTCCAATCAATCCAGCTGGTATCTTGGAATGGACGACTTCAGTGGAGCTCTGTCTGAAAGAACCTAATGTCTGCCCCTTGACATTGGTCCTCTGCCATTTAAAGGTCCACGCCTCATATGATCTATGTTGACACGACAGCCTCTCATAAGGTGACCATATTGTCCACACCTATAGCACTGGACTCCAGACTGTAGTTCAAAATCATGAGGTAGTTGTGCAGGGTTATCAGGATTACCATGATGATGTTGATAATGATATTGTCCCTTGTGTTGTGCCTGGGATGCGGTAGGAGTGAACTGATTCATCCTTGCCTCCAGATTATCAATCTTGGATGACAGCTTGTCAATGACTCCCATCAACGCTGATACTTCAGAGGTTGGTTGAAGTGAAGCCATGACCTTGGCTGGTACAGGTTTCTTCTGTACTTCCAGTTTCCTTTGCTCCTGGTCATATTCAATTCTCCTAATAGCTACTCGGAGCTGGTCGAAATCCTGTATGGTGTCAAATTTGTGTCCTGTTGAGTCCTTCAGTTCCTGCCTGAGTCCTGACCAGAAGACTGTCCTGAGAACAGAGCTTGATCTATCCTGTTGGATGAAACCTTGTAAGACAAGCCTGTCTAACATGTCCTCAAGTCTGCAACCCCATGTTGTAGCATCCTCCTTTTCCCCTTGGCGTGCACCATAAAACTGGGCCATAAGGACTTCACCTTGCTCCATGACTGATGGACTGAATACACTTTTCAGTTTATTAAGAACTGAAGTGAGTGATGCAGTGTGACCTAACCTCATTATGACACGGGCAGCTTCACCCCTAAGGGCTCTCCTGAGCGCCTGTAAGATCTCCTCCTCAGAATGTGTCTTACTGCAAACGAAACTTTCAACCTCGTAGTGCCACACATCAAATGAAGTTTCACCTTTGGCCATTGGATCACCAGAAAAACAAGAAAAACGAGGTGCTTGTTTAAAACTAAACGAACTGGGCAAACTTTGGGTTGGTGGAATTGCATGATGCTCTGACTCCTCAGATTTAAACTGTGGACTACCAGTAGCGCCCTGCAACTCCTGTATTGCTACCATACCTGCTACCCAATCCCTGAGCTCGTCCTCAGTCTTACCTTTTGGTGTAACACCTAGCTTCTCAAAACCCGCAAGAAAAGAAGCCAACTCATCAGAAGATAATTGGGACATGATGATAATGTAGGGATACAATTACGAATGAATCCGAAGTGAAGGTGATAGCTTTACCTTAAATGAACACGAACACAAAAATGTAAAGCTTATAAGACCTACATGGAGAAACAATGCATAATTAACGTAAAGGTAATCCTGTATACAACTTAAGGGTTAAGAGTTTATAGTTTAGTTTTGCTTTATCAACTATCAAGTTTACGATAGTAATGGTTTGGGTTTAGTTAGATAACAAAATTAGTTTAGTTTACCAAGTGTTGTGGGTTAGTAACATTTACCTGACAACTTAATCCATACTGTACTGATACAACTGACTCACAAGACCACACAAAGATTGAACAGGATAGGACAGGTGTGCTGAAAGAGGTGTAGTGCAAACCTACCTTATATAATATTAATTGAATACTAATATAATATTAACTATATATAATATTAATTAACTATGTATAATATTAATTAAATGCTGAGACACAGTGACAACACAACTGAACAGTAACTTAACAATATACTCTTTTATGGTATATGCCAAGATTAGCTAAATCTTAGATAATAACACTACCTAACAGTGCAATCATTAGGTCTGTGTTCTTGCAAAAGATGTCAACTATTAAACCAAGTAATGAATCAGTTAATTACAGTAAAATGTATGAACAAAGTAGACTATCTAAAACTAATTAAACTAAACTAACTAATACAAACTAAACTAAGGGCCCATAATACTAATTATGTACAATCACCGCAGCAGAGCTCAATATGGCTGCACAAAAAAACATACCCATTCTCATGCTCACATAAACAACATGGGTGAAAAAAACAACAACACCAACATGTCTGTTAAATAATAATGGCACCAAAGAATTATCAAAAATATGAAATACAGCTGTAAATATTAAGGATATCCAGTGTCAATAGCCTGTATACAGACGCAAGTGTCTCTGATCACAAATAGGGAGAGTTCATGTACACATATTTACACATGTTCACTTGATAATAGTGTCGGGCACAACTTCATACACTATCACTGCACGGGCTGCTGCTGATGTTCCTCTCACTCTCCTGGCTCCATTGAAAATCAAGATCCCACCAGGGATGCCATTGTAACAGCGGTACTCTGGTCCTCTCAAACATAAGAGAGTACTTGTTGGGTTCAAGGGATTTATTTTCAATGGGCGTAGAGAACTACACGGTAGTCCGGATCTGCCCTAAAACATACATAACTTGATATAAATATCATGGGTATCATTATAAAGGCACTATATAACAACAATACTAATTATACATTTCAATCTATAATTCCTTACTTTTGGCATATATATATATTAACAAATCCTTCCACATAAAACAAATTACACTCTATATATATATACAATTAATAATGCATAATTAATAAAACATAAATAGCATACCTCGTCTCAGGGACGCAGGCTGGAAACTCTCTTATGGAGACGTGCAGTGAAATAGCCCTGCACAAATAAGTATACTACATATAAGTATACTACTTATAAATATATCACATAGCCACAGTTACACTAGCATGTATGGAATACGAGCATTATAAATTCTACAAAATACTATACATATATACATGATACATATACATATATCACTTCTAACCAATTTAAACCTATTTTATATATAAATGTACATTTGGCTATTACCTCAGTCAAATACACAGTTAAGTTGAATAAAGAATACATTACAATGTCATAATACAATGCTAGCTAAAATACTATATCCAACAACCATGATTAAAATACATAACCTAAGCTCCCAGATAAATAAAGTAATAATTAAATGAACTTACCCTATATGATTCAGTGTAGAGAACGTGTTGAGAAAATAGGTGTTGACTGACCAGTAGAAGTGTGATCAGTGTCCCCACATAATTGCAGAGAACATGCAACAAAGCTAGATCACAAAGAGCACCTAATCACAGGCCAAGCCTGTGACCAACCCATTGACAATAGCCAAGAAAGAAATGTCTGAACTACCCAAGCTATATACAGAACTAGCTTACCTGTGAATTAGTAGATTTGTGCAAGTGCTGAAGTTAACACAAGTATTTAGGAACATAAATGTTAAATATTTAGGTTAGCTTATTAATTTAATTCATGTTTGGTTACTATGATGATACTTTAAAATCTAACAATATTCTATTTACAAGCATACTGCTACACAGTGTTTATGTCATGACCATATCACTATATAAACACAAAGAAACAAACTAGTTTGGAATATATCACGATGATGTCAGTTATGTATATCGTAAATTGTTTGCTCTGCTTGTTTTTTTCTGACGTTTAGTACTTTACGTTCTAGGTCACCGGCCATGTCACAAGTAAAGCAAAACAACTGGTGCTTTCTCACACTGAAACCGACCCTTATCAACGACAATGTCATTTGGTAGCAGACCCATACTGCTTATCCTCGTACACAGCTGTTTACAGATTGGTTTCTTTTTCACAATTAATCATGTGACAAAATATCTCGCCTACAGCAGGGAGGCGGGTGTGGAAACCATGTGGTAGCTTGTGATTTATAGGCCATAGGTCAGAGATGTGATACATTGGAGCGTCATAACATTACTTATAGTCGAAATTGCAAGTTGTAGATAAGCAATATATCTGGTGGGAAGTGACCTATTAATGTCAATGATACTTAGATGTACAGTGTATATGCTGTCGATACACTTGGAGACTAGTGTTTAACGTTTCCAGTGCACATAGGGTAGATTGTCAAACAGATGCCACACATTCCTTCCTACACATGATGATAGGAATCTGGCATTGTCGTTTCACCTTGCTGGGATTGGCGCACACGCCCTCTCAAGAACATGTTTCTTTATGGCATGGCGTTTGCTATGACAACAAAATCAAAGAATTCTGCTTGTGGTTGCAAAAGAGTTTATTATAAGTAAAAAGGGTCATGTTGTTGCAAACTTTGTATACCCCCTCTTCGTATAAATGTTTCTCAGTAAAAATGTACCATTACGTTTGCCAAGCGAGTGTGGTCTTAATGAGGTACTCAAGGGAACTTGGATGAACCGCTCTTGTGTTTTCAGAATAAAAATTAAACATCAACGCCAGAGTATAGCCCGTCTCCGTTGGGTGTTAAAGATAACATAGAGGTGAAAAATTATATTGTTGCCTGACCCAAAATAGCAGTACTCCTGTCATTCGACGGCAGCCTGTAAACAAACAAACAAGTCAAAGAGAAATTATGTTCTTCAGCCCCATGCCTGTTTAAAATTTTAAAATCTACGTCCAGACTCTTGCTTGTCCTGATTGGTTAGTTTGTCCTTATATTTAGGGTAATCATGAACTGTTACATTCATGCACATACTACAGTTTGAGACAGCAGACACGTTAGTTGGTTTTGTCACACTGCTCACTCGCTGTTCTCGACCAACCATTCCAGGCCAGAATTAAAATCTGACACGTAGGCGAAGAAAGGTCAATGTAGCTCATCCGAAGTCAATCTATATTTATCATAAGACCTGTGTGTGCGTGTGTGACTGTGTCTCTGTGTGTGTGTCTGCGTGTGTGTGTCTGTGTCTGTGTGTGTCTGCGAATGTGTCTGTGTGTGTATCTGTGTGTGTGTGTATCTGTGACACTTGTGTGTATATGTGTCTGTCTGAGAAAATTTGTTTGTATGTGTGTGTCTCTCTCTGTGTGTCTGTTTGTGTGTCTGTTTGTGTGTCTGTGTGTATGTGTGTGTGTGTGTCTGTGTGTGTGTGTCGCTGTGTGTGTGTATCTGTGAGTGTGTTTATATGTGTGCATATACATGTATGTCTGTCTCTGTGAAAATCTATCTGTATATGCGTGTCTCAGTGTGTGTGTGTGTGTGTGTGTTTGTGAATGTGTGTGTGAATGTGTGTCTGTGAATGTGTGTCTGTGAATGTGTGTCTGTGAATGTATCAAAATGATTTTCTCAAAGTCGATATTGTCAAAAGACAAATGTTACAATTTCTTTTGAAAGAGAAAGAAGACACTGCATGCAGGCTTCCATCTATATATATGTTCTTGTCTGCACCATTTGTCGTTGCTCGATGTGGTTAAAACCACAAAAACTATAAAACAACACGCATTTAATCGCGACAGTAAAAGCTTCCGCGGAGCATTTCAGCCCTCGCGTTACAATCATTGTCCGTTGATATATTTTGCAACTGTGTTCTGTTTGTTATTGCAACGAGGTTTCTCTGGATTACGTTACGTTCGTCTCGTAAGTATTTGTTTTTGTTCTTGATATTTCAATGTGTGTGTTCTCCGACAAACAATTCTAGACAATTAAAAATCACCCATCTTGGTTACGGGAAAGTATTCATTCAGAGATCGGAAAATATACATTGGTACGGAGTGAGTGTTCTTCCTACTGTTTGCGTACAACTGCAAGGAGTTTCTATATACGTCTATCATATTCCAACTGTCTTCAGAGGCCCCACTCCTTGCATGGCGTCTCAGGGTACGCCTTGGCCTGCACCACGTCTTAGGAATTTATGTATTTTATTAAGCAAAAACCAATCTAAATTGTGGAAAAAAGTAAGTCTAGCAGTATCATTAGATGAGAGAAATGTATTGTGAAATGAAAGATTTCATAGTCTATAGTCTTTGCGACAATTTCGACTTTGAGAAATCCTTTTGATACCTTCATGAATGTGTACCGTACCCGCTGTGTAATATGAATTAAGTTTAAGTGTTTAAATTTCAATCGGAATCGTTACAATGGAGTCTGCTTTCTGCGGAGATTTCTTATGATTTTGTACGTTTCTGTATGTTGCCGTGTGTTGCTGTATCTTATCCTGTGTTGTTGTATCTTATCCTGTGTCGCTGTATTTTATCCTGTGTTGCTGTATCTTATCCTGTGTCGCTGCATCTTATCCTGTGTCGCAGTATCTTATCCTGTGTTGCTGTATCTTATCCTGTGTTGCTGTATCTTATCCTGTGTTGCTGTATCTCATCCAGTGTCGCTGTATCTTATCCTGTGTTGCTGTATCTTATCCTGTGTTGCTGTATTTTATCCTGTGTTGCTGTATCTTATCCTGTGTCGCAGTATCTTATCCTATGTTGCTGTATCTTATCCTGTGTTGCTGCATTTTATCCTGTGTTGCTGCATCTTATCCTGCGTTGCTGTATCTTATCCTGTGTCGCTGTATCTTATCCTGTGTCGCTGTATCTTATCCTGTGTCGCTGTATCTTATCCTGTGTCACTGTATCTAATCCTGTGTCGCTGTATCTCATCCTGTGTTGTTGTATCTTATCCTGTGTTGCTGTATCTTATCCTGTGTTGCTGTTTCTTATCCTGTGTTGCTGTATCTTATCCTGTGTTGCTGCATCTTATCCTGTGTCGCTGTATCTTATCCTGTGTTGCTGCATCTTATCCTGTGTTGCTGTATCTTATCCTGTGTCGCTGTATCTTATCCTGTGTCGCTGTATCTTATTCTGTGTTGCTGTATCTTATCCTGTGTCGCTGTATCTTATCTTGTGTTGCTGTATCTTATCCTGTGTTGTTGTATCTTATCCTGTGTTGCTGTATCTTATCCTGTGTTGCTGTATCTTATCCTGTGTCGCTGTATCTTATCTTGTGTTGCTGTATCTTATCCTGTGTTGCTGTATCTTATCCTGTGTTGTTGTATCTTATCCTGTGTCGCTGTATCTTATCCTGTGTTGCTGTATCTTATCGTGTGTCGCTGTATCTCATCGTGTGTTGCTGTATCTTATCCTGTGTCACTGTATCTTATCCTGTGTTGCTGTATTTTATCCTGTGTTGCTGTATCTCATCCTGTGTTGCTGTATCTTATCCTGTGTTGCTGTATATTACCCCGTGTTGCTCTATATTACCATGTGATGCTGTACATTACCCTGTGTTGCTGAACATTACCCCGTGTCGCTGTATATTACCCCGTGTTGCTGTATATTACCCTGTGTTGCTGTATATTACCCCGTGTTGCTGTATATTATCCTGTGATGCTGTACATTACCACGTGATGCTGTATATTACCCTGTTTTGCTGTTCATTACCCTGTGATATTGTACATTACCCTGTGATGTTGTATATTACCCTGTTTTGCCCACATTACCCTGTGTTGCCGTACATTACCCCGAGTTGCTGTATATTACCCTGTGATGCTGTATATTACCCTGTGATGCTGTAAATTACCCTGTGATGCTGTACATTACCCTGTGATGCTGTATATTACCCTGTGTTGCTGCACATTACCCCGTGTCGCTGTATATTACCCCGTGTTGCTGTATAGTACCCTGTGATATTGTACATTACCCTGTGATGCTGCATATTACCCTGTTTTGCCCACATTACCCTGTGTTGCCGTACATTACCCTGAGCTGCTGTATATTACCCTGTGATGTTGTATATTACCCTGTGATGCTGTAAATTACCCTGTGATGCTGTAAATTACCCTGTGATGCTGTATATTACCCTGTGATGCTGTATATTACCCTGTGATGCTGTACATTACCCTGAGTTGCTGTATATTACCCTGTGTTGCTGTACATTACCCTGTGGTGCTGTATATTACCCTGTGATGCTGTAAATTACCCTGTGATGCTGTACATTACCCTGTGATGCTGTATATTACCCTGTGTTGCTGCACATTACCCCGTGTCGCTGTATATTACCCCGTGTTGCTGTATAGTACCCTGTGATATTGTACATTACCCTGTGATGCTGCATATTACCCTGTTTTGCCCACATTACCCTGTGTTGCCGTACATTACCCTGAGCTGCTGTATATTACCCTGTGATGTTGTATATTACCCTGTGATGCTGTAAATTACCCTGTGATGCTGTAAATTACCCTGTGATGCTGTATATTACCCTGTGATGCTGTATATTACCCTGTGATGCTGTACATTACCCTGAGTTGCTGTATATTACCCTGTGTTGCTGTACATTACCCTGTGGTGCTGTATATTACCCTGTGATGCTGTAAATTACCCTGTGATGCTGTATATTACCCTGTGATGTTGTATATTACCCTGTGATGCTGTACGTTACCCTGAGTTGCTGTATATTACCCTGTGTTGCTGTAAATTACCCTGTGATGCTATAAATTATCCTGTGATGCTGTAAATTACCCTGTGATGTTGTATATTACCCTGTGATGCTGTATATTACCCTCTGATGCTGTACATTACCCTGAGTTGCTGTACATTACCCTGTGTTCCTGTAAATTACCCTGTGATGCTGTATATTACCCTGTGATGCTATAAATTATCCTGTGATGCTGTAAATTACCCTGTGATGTTGTATATTACCCTGTGATGCTGTATATTACCCTCTGATGCTGTATATTACCCTGTGATGCTGTATATTACACTGTGATATTGTACATTACCCTGTGGTGTTGTATATTACCCTGTGATGCTGCATATAACCCTCCTTTGCCCACATTACCCTGTGTTGCCGTACATTACCCTGAGTTGCTGTATATTACCCTGTGATTCTGTATATTACCCTGTGATGCTGTAAATTACCCTGTGATGCTGTAATTTACCCTGTGATGCTGTATATTACCCTCTGATGCTGTACATTACCCTGCGTTGCTGTGTATTACCCTGTGATGCTGCATATAACCCTCCTTTGCCCACATTACCCTGTGTTGCCGTACATTACCCTGTGTTGCTGTACATTACCCTGTGATGCTGTATATTACCCTGTGTTGCCGTATATTACCCTGTGATGCTGTATATTACCCCATGTTGCTGTATATTACCCCATGTTGCTGTATATTACCCTGTTATGCTGTATATTACCCTGTCATGCATTACCCTGTAATGCTGAATATTACCCTGTAGTTCTGTATATTACCCTGTGATGCTGTATATTACTCTGTGATGCTGTATATTACCCTGTGATGCTGTACATTACCCTGTGTTGCTGTACATTACCCTCTGATGCTGTATATTACCCTGTAATGCTGTATATTACCCTGCGATGCATTACCCTATGATGAAATTATGTGAATGGGTCACTGAAAATCACCGATGACGTAAGGTGTTCGCGAAAAGGGTAAGCATGCCCTGCCGAAGCTACCGGCAGCACCCGCCACTCACATGTTCACAGTTTTCAAGATATTTCTTAAAGAGTTCTAGTAGCCAGTATGTCTGATCAGACTAATGCAGTAGAGATAACGGTATTAGTTCATTACAGTCTCCAAGCACACGCAGATAGACATTGGGGAACACTGGAGACGAAGTGGGCGAGCCACCCAACAATGCTCCTGGATGCTGACCAGGGAAAGCGTTGCCAACAGAAAGGTAATTAGTTAGGTACTTGTTTTTTTTGTCATCTGACACTTTACGATCATGTGTGTATGTTTTGGGTTTTGTTCAAACTTGAGTCAGGCTGACATTTAAGGTTTTTGAAGTGTATAGTCTATTTAGGTGTACAAGTCGTGGGCGTTAGGATACCACCACACACACACGCCTCGGCCCGGGATGATGCCAAACAGTAGTACAACACTGCATCACCAATACAAAGAATGTAACGTTCGCGAACACCAGGTGTCATCACTGATTTTCTATTTTTCAACTTTGTTCACCACTATCCCTATGATATACTTAAGGAAACACTTCATTCCTTGGTGCAAGGGGCTTTTGTTACAAAACGTGGTGACCATAGATACAGTTACGTATCTACTTTCAGAGGTTTAGGACAATTTGTCCAAAAGGAAAGCAAATGCCATCTGAAGTTTACTGAGAAAACGATGTGTGAATAGCTGGAGTTTTTCATTGATAGCATCTATGTAAACGTGGGTGGTAGGACATTTAGGCAAGAAGTAGACATCCACATGGCCACCAACTGTGCTCCCCTTCTTGTTGATCTGTTCTTTAAGCATATGAATCCGAATTTCTGCTCGGATTGGCGAAGTCAAAACAAGGTAAGTTGGCTAAGACGTTTATCTTTAGCTTATGGTATATCGATGATCTGATACCGTTCAATAACCATCAAATAAATATATAATAGCCAATTCCATTTCATTGATTTACCCACCCCATATTTAAATTTATGCATAAAGATGCAGAGTGACAAAGTACTCTCCACAAGACAATATGACAAGAGGGATGACTTCAACTTTCTTATAGTCAACTTTCACTTTATGCCAGCAATATTCCTGCAGCTCCACTCGTTGGTGTCTACATTTGGTGTCTTTTGAGGTACAGCGGAGCATGCTCTGTCCACCAAGATTTCAAAGAACGCCATACGATTCAGAAGTTGTTTGATCAAGGTTACATCATTCAAGACCACAGTAAAGCTTTTAAAAAGTTATATGGTAGACATGTGGAGGACATTTCCAAATTTGATGAATTAGTGACAAGAATGATGCCCGATGCAATTGCCTATTTAAACTATTTAAACTATAGTAGTACTATATATTCCCGTGTTTATTCAGGAGAATAATTGCCTTGTCTCTGCATGTGTTTGTGACGGGTTCCAACGGTGATGCAGGATATCAAACACCTGGCATCATCACAATTTGATGATTCATTAACACGTGCTCATGATGTAGTCAGAATCGTACAAGCGACTCTTGTCAAGCGTTTTTTGTGGCTTTAATTTCAGTGATCCATTCATACATCGTTCACCGATAGTTTGCCTTGTACGCCCTATGGAATCTGTTTCGGCACAAAATCGGGATTGTTTATTCTCTAGTGTTGACGAGCATAAGTTACTGGGGACTGATATTCTTACCAGGAATCCCCACGGAAAGCATTGCGTCCCGCCACAGAAATAGTCATAGAGGTCCTCAGATATTGTTTTAAATATATTTTTTTTTATTCGGGATTCTCAACTGCTTTTAACAAGACAGTTAACCCATGCATATAAACTGCTGAGCAGAAGAAAATATACACCCATGGTGTCTTAAAATGAAACAAACACGAACGGTTATTCGGTGGTAATGTATTTGATACGGGTCATAGTTGTGTTTTGGACCTCAAGTCTGAAGCGTTTCGGCGACTGTTTTCAGCCTAGTAACGTGTTTATAGACGTTTGTAAATGTTTGGTTAAATCCAATTTTCAAGTATATGCTTTCTTTTGCACGGCAGTATATTTCATTTATTCACGGACCTATATAGGTTAGACAGGTCAGTGATTTACTTCAGTTCCAGGCGGTCTGTAAATTATCTACGTATTCACTCAGTCAGCAGAATGTGATTCCCGGCTACAACAACTGCATGTACTGGTTAAATCACGTCATACCTCACGACAAATGACCCAAGACATAAGAAGGTATATTAAATCCCGTGCCGTTATGAGTGTTATTTCAGGTGCATGGGGCTGATGGGAACTTGCAAGAGACGATTGTTCTGACATGTTGGAGGAGAGAGGCATCTCTAGCTTCTCGTCATGCCGAGGATTGAAGAGGTTTTTATAGGACATATTTAATTGTATCGGTCATTCTATCGTATCGGTATGCAAATATTGATGGTCGTGAACGGGACAGGGGTCCCAATGCCAATAAACAGTCGGGGCGTTCTACAGTCAATGTCCTGTTGCAAAGAGGTTGCACAAACGGAGAGACTATTACAGGATTTAAAAATCTAAAGTTGTTTGATTCGTATAGGTTTAAAGATTATAGACTGAGGGTTTACGAGGATGTAATAAATGTCAACAACTACTTTCATTTAGGAACATTTCACTATATTTTACCGGGCTAGTATCCACTTAAGCTTTTCTTAGCTTTGCTCAATTTTGTTCGTTCTCTTTATCGTTAAACGTCAGAATTCTATATGGGCAAATGATGCAAATTTTGAAAATCTTGTGCTTCCACTAAATGGATGTGGCTCCTAAAATTCTCTGATTGAAAACATGGCATAGTTCCAGATCGGATTTCGTAACAAAGGTCTCTGACCCAGTACGCGTTCTGAGATAAAAATCAATCGCGTTTACGAAGTATGAAGACAGGCAGCTTCGCCCTATTCCTCATTAAGGAACCAAGTGAAACCAGGCAGAGGGTTCAAGATAAACGAGTGTGCATGTAGGTGCAAATATCTCAACTTGTGAGAAGCATGTGGTGTTACATCAACACGTGTCACCCCAACAGCACTAGCAGTATCGCCTGTGAGGCTCGGTTATAATGATCATCTGAAACTATTTACATCAGATCGCTAGTGCTGCTTTCTCTATATCTGATTACATAATTAGCTGAATGTCTCTCCTGTCTGTCGTTTGATGGCGAACGCGGATGTGTAAGCATTATTCAGAATCGGAATCTTGTCGGTAATTGCACTGAACTTTGGAGAAAGCAGTTCATTGTGGATTATCCGCCTTGTAAACATTGACAGGTGTCACGTGTTCAGGGCCAACCCCTTCTCGCGAGATTGCGTCAGAGCTGCGAGACTTCTGACATGAGTGGATTTGCCTCTTATCGTTGATATGATATACAACAAGAGACCGCGTTATAAGGTCTTTGACACAACGCATATAGGTCTTTTGGGATCTTTTTTTATTAAAGGCGGTTAACTATGTATGAGATATGATATATGGCTTGTGTAGGACGGGTTATCGCCCGACGCATAGTAGCTGTTTTCGGGGAATGCGGTGCCGTTTTCGCCAGAGAATTCGGTGCCGTTTTAGCCTGCACCCTCGTAGGACCTGGGACGCTGAGTGAGTGAGTATGATTTTACGCCGCGTTTAGCAATATTCCAGCAATATCACGGAGGGGAACACCAGAAATGGGCTTCACATATTGTACCCATATCGGGAATCGAACCCGGTCTTCGGCGTGACAAGCGAACGCTTTAACCACTAGGCTACCCGACCGCCCTCCTGGGACGCTGAGCAAAGACAGAATATCCGCATATATTTATATACGCATATGCTACCGAGAACCACTCTAACAGTCTAAATTGTGCATAAAGACGTTGGGAAGGACACCATTGTCATTGCAGATGTCTGTTTCTCCCAAATCGCCACGGGAGTGAACATATATTCAGCGTAGATGTACATGTGGTACTAGTTTAGTAAGATGTGTTTACAATACAAGTTAATTATTGTATACATGGGAATGTGTGTAAATATATGTCTCAAAATGGCGAAACAACAAATTGTCAGTTGTTCCAATATAGCAATACTATCTGCCTGTAAAGCAACGTTTTGACCACGTGCACACTTCTTCTGTTCTTATCACTAATCACATCAGAAACACCTGAAATAAATCAGCGATACCAACATGCCTGCCTATATTAATACAGTGCTACTTGTGGAAACGAGTGGTCAATTGGGTTTTAAACCTTGCTCAATATCAGCAAAGTCACAACTGAAATTAATCAGCGATGCCATCATGCCTGTCTACATTAATACAGTGCTACTTGTGGAAACGAGTGGTCAATTTGGTTTTAAACCTTGGTCAAAATCAGCAAAGTCACAACTGAATTAATCTGCGATGCCATCGTGCCTGTCGATATTTATTCAGGGCAGAGACCATATACCACATATATCGGTATATGATTTCTGTTGAGGGCTATCAGTGGAGGTTTCACACCTTGCCAAATATCAGCAGTATCATTTGTCTGTAGAATAATCCAACCTGGACCAGACAAACCAGCCTCCAATGGTGAGAGCAACTATTAAAGTTATGGGGCACAATGAAATATGATCACCAGGATATGAGTTAGGAAACTCTCCTTACTCCACAGCCATTATAACCATCCGATCCTATTTTAGCAGACTCTCTCGACGGTCTGCTCTAGAATCTCCAAGTGGACAAAGATGTTGGAATGAAAGTCTTTGCGTTCTCGCTAAACCTAACCTATCCAGATGATATTTAGTTGTATATATCACGGTCATCGACACGGCAAGGTGCTCCTCATCTGGCCAGATACACACGTTGGAGGTATTGTCGAATTGTAAACAAACTCATCACGGTCTCCTCACGTAGGAGCGCCAGTCGACATGTAGTTTACATTATCCATAGGCTGGTACCAATATTTATGAATATGATGAAAGAGGTTCTCCTGGGATGATATTTTGAGAATGTCTTTGTGATATCAAAACACTTAATGGGTAAAATGGTATTATAGTGTTTCATTTTCAAATACGATTTAGCCATCATGGAATATCCCTATATTCTTAATCATATTGAGTAAACCTTTGTACAAAACAATTCATTGTTGTTGACTATTTGTTTCTGTGATATGTGTCAGCAAAAGACGGCATGAACACGTCAACAGGTCATATGTGTTGAACAACACGGGAGGTGATATATGCAAGGTATCAACCTGCTTCGTCTATTTTTAGAAACAGGTAAACAGTAGCTATTAGTCAATTCACGTATAGTCAGGGGTAAGTGACTTTGCTAGTTAGACAAAGTAGGCATATGGGTCAACCTATTTTACTGTGACGGGGATGCACGAAAGACAAGCATAAGATTAATTAATACTCTCCAAGAAGATGTGCAACTCTATCAGCATTGTCCATCAGAGATTTATTCATATATTCAAAACAAGTACTCCTGTCCACACTCCACTCCAAATCTTAGCTATATGCTCATCCGTTCTCCAACTATACATGTCCGCGCATTTACTTAATTAATTCACTTACAGTTCTTAATTTAAAAAAAGAATTGTAATTAATCTTATACCATTACAAGGTGTTTGATTCTATCATCTGCTATTAATCTCTGTATTGACCAACTATCTCAGTACACTAACATTTCTTGATTTTAAAAAACGGTCGGTCGGGTAGTCTAGTGGATAAAGCGTTCGCACGTCACGCCGAAGACATGGGTACAATGTGTGAAGCCCATTTCTGATGTCCCCCGCTCATATACTCACTCGCTCACTAATTATATATATATATATATATATATATATATATATATATATATATAGATATATATATAGATATATATATATATATATATATATATATAGATAGATAGATAGATATATATATAGATATATATATATATATATGCATTAACCAACCCCATGTACACACTTCAACTATCGTAAACGTGATAGCCATACAGAGAGAACCAACAAACCGTCACTTTATGAATGTACATAAAGCTATCACATCGCTACAATATTACTTGCAAATCTACGGTTCACAGCAAGCCATACAAATAATATCATGATACAGTTTAGAAGTACGCCGATGCAAGCGGCCAGAACCAACACTGAAACAACTGAGTCAACAGCCGCTGTTCTCCCCCACTCGCCTGAAGCTAGGTGTGTTTAGTGAACTCTATATATACTCGTGACGGGCAAAGCGTTCTCTGTTAATGAATATGAACTATCAACCAACAACAGACTCCCGTGGTAGGCACGGGTACAATAAACCAGTTCTAGATGTCGCCGATTGCTCCCTTGGGATGAAGACAATATATTCAGCCAAAGTGGATCAACACCTAAAATGATGATGAATAAAATAGGGATTGTTTCAGATCGATTATTTGTATTGAATAAAGGTTGCCTCAGGTGTCGAATGACCTACGAACATTATATTGGCGATAAGGGATAATAGTGGAAATCGTTTGGAGCTATGGGAATTATATCAATAATATCAAGAGGCATCTTATCTAAGAGTTGGTGTGAAGTACATATGAATTCTTTAGTCAATGAAATACATATTTCACCTGTGAGTTAGTGAGTGATCCAGCGAGCCAGTGAGAGAACGACCGAGCATGGTCTTAAATTTAAACTAAACTTCACACATTATACTCCAGACAACGAAAAAGTAACCTATGTCAATGTGCTTAATGTGTAGCTGGAATGTCTAAAGGGACCAGTCGCAGGCCTAGTATGTACAACATAAATACCGTAGATTAATATTTTATCATATCTATATTTTCTTAATGTTGTTAAATCCTCATAATTGTTTAGATTACCGTTTCGATATTCTTGTTGCTTGAAGTTCCGTTAAACATGTTGTCCATGTGAAACGTGTTAACTAAGTATAGCACACTCAGTCTACCAATAAGAAGCAACGGGGGCCGGTTGTTATTATATTTCTAAATGTTTTGTCAACATGTGTTACCCCAAAAAATATTTTAACCAAGGACCTTAGAAGTTCACATGGTTAAAAGTAGAGTTTGTGAACTAGGGCTTAAAGTTTATATAAATACATATATAACTGGGACAGACAGTGCATTATTTTGTTTAGACATTCAAACCGCGTATGATATTCAGATATCAAATTATGTTTGATGGGAAGCTAGGCTTTGAAATTGGTTTAAAATCACCCCGACAACTCTGTGTTGGCCGCTCGACCCTCGGTGTTCTGTGTTCTATTTCATAACGTGTAATGTGGGAGATCGTAATGGCCCGGAACCTACTGGCATTTAACCAGCACATCGACCTTTATATCTCTGACGGATAACCTGGACAATTTCCGTCAACAAAGTTCACTGAGATCCGACAGCCCTCAACGGGAGTTGGACAGGACGTTAATAATAATAATGATAATAACCGATTATGTTTTATTTGACGGTGTTTGATATCAATATCAAAGCTCTTCCACAACATGTCAATAAGTACAAACGGTATCAAAGATTTTACTGACACTTCATTAAAAAGCTTATTCCGAAAATCGACAACCATGTTGTCAAGATAAAACCAAACTGTTTTCTTTTCATAAAATAGTGTTTATTCAAAATTACAGTACATGTGATGGTATACATGTTTGAGTACATACATCGTAAGTTAAAATAAATTTACATTCGATATACATGTGTGAATATCATCTATGTACATTTAAATGATGCAGTCATTGTACGGTCCTTTCAAATGTAACAGAATACCACATATTGATGGCGTATTGATCGCAAATATTGAGGCTATATATTTCACAGGTTGGTACTATGTTGACCGTTTTAGTTAAATACATTATCAATATTACACAAAACAAGCAAAACATGGGATTTCTATAAGGTAGGCGCCAAGAAACCATAAAACTGTAGTATTCTGTGACATTTTTCTCTCAATTATCTTACCATTCAACCATTCATGCATTTACTTTGACAAGCATATATCCACATTTCCTTTTTAACAATAGTCCATGTGAAAGTATTTTGTACAGAATCGGAACACCTTCCTCCACTCTTTTGGATAGGACATGCAACCAGCATAGTTGAAACCTTCACGTAAACAGTGAAGAGTTATCTCCCATTTCACAAATGCCCGCAGTTTCGTTCTACCATAGGCCCCATGTGGTACATTACCACGCTAATCTACCATTGCAATGAACCACAACGGGCATCAAGATTTCCTAGTTCGAGCCGTGAAATCCACGCTCTGATGAGAGAGTAAATGAACACATAATCTTTTGTGTGCCTGCTCTTATCTCCACACACACAAAACACCCAACTTTGCATATACATATAGATAAACTGCTTATTTCAAGCAATTGGATACACATTAATATAAGCTTTATGAGTGCACAAAACCTAGGGACTCTCCTACAGGTTGTGGGGTCAAGGTCAGTGATTTATAGCAATTCTAATGTCTTATTCTTACTTGATTGAAGAACCACAAAAAAAGACAGAATATTCTTGTCTTTTTTTTGTTGAGGAAGGTATAATATAATCTCCCAAAGTCATATGATCAACATCCAAACATCATAATTAAAAAGGTAAAGAAAGACAGAATTCCAACTTCAGACGGAAATATCACATGCCTGTCTCATGTTGTGAAACGTACTTTCCTGCTGTTTTTAGTAAATTTCTTCCAACGTTTGTTGATCGTTTACACATATCTACATCCATTTTTGTATCAGCGAACAATAGCTGGTATTAGCAGAGAAAGAAATAGCTATGATTTTACAGCTACCTTCTATACAGATAAGCTTTCAAAACTACAGCTCATCACTGCATTACAGACTTGGAACTTCAACAGAGGGCCACAGGGAGATTAGTCATCTTGTTCACCTTCCTCAAGGTCATCAACAAAACCTCTGATGGAGGATAAGTTAAGTACTTGACAACTATGATTGTTATGGAGATGACAAACTACCAATATTATAGCATGCATTTAGAAGATGTGTGATTAGGTTTGTTTCATGCTCACAGAAGCCTCCTAGCTACCAGGGGCGGTCTGGTAGCCTAGTGGTTAAAGTGTTTGCTCGTCATGCCGAAGACCCAGGTTCAATTCTCAACACGGGTACATAGTGTGAAGCCTATTTCTGGTGTCCCCCGCGGTGATATTGCTGGAACCCGACTGTGGTTTTATGCTCATGGGGATTACTTCTGCTGTGGACTCACATATCACATTTACTGTACACACTTAGTGGGTTACTGAGTTGGTCTTAACGCTGCTTTTAACAGTATTTCAGTTATATCACGGCATGTCAACTTGACGTAGGAGTAAAGTGATGCAGGTCTTGTACGTTTACCACTTGAAATCTGGGAGCAGAGGTATGGTGCTGACAAATCCAGAAATTGTGTCAAGGTGAACTTGGATTCCAACCTATAATCATAGGTTTCAGGCATGCCCACGGGATGCCAATTTGCACAGTGAACATGGTGAATTACAGTGCTTTAGACGACTGAACCACCTGCTCCTGTATGTAGTGAATTTGTATTTGGGTTGATAAATAATGCATGAGAACAGCAATGTGGTTATTAGTCCTTTCATTCAGAAGAATCCAACCATTCACTGTATCAGGACTGTAGACATCCATCCCTTCACTCCTTGATAAGGCATTCTCATCATACAATCATTTTGATTTGAGGATATTACAAAAAAAGAAAAATTGCCATTCACATTGAAAAAAATTCAATGAAAGCTGATATAATTTGTTATAGCAATACAATCATGTTAATGATGATAAAAATATTATGAATCAAAAGTTTGAATACAATTGTTATTTCATATTTATATGAACATAACTGTTTTAAAAAGTGTACCAGGTAAGCATCCCACTGATGTTATATAAGAAATATATACAAAAAATAGTATTTGTTCAACTACTCTTATGTGTTACTGTGACTGACCAATATTCATGAAGACATTGTACAGGACTAGTGCTAGTTGTGACACAGGCATAAGGTACCAGCCATCAAGAAACAAGTACCGGTAACCTTGTGTTCCACATCTGACTTTACGGGTATTTTGAACAGCCTGGTTTCAACTGTATTGTCATCTCCCCCAAAATTTCCAACCGGGAAAATAATGACACATATAATATCAAAGCCAAAAACAACAACATGACAGTACACATTGGACTCAACAAATCATAAACCCAAAGAAGAAATATTAGGCTTACAAAAATAAAAGAATTGGTTCACAGGGAATGGCTTTTGAAAACATGGTTGTTGTTTTTTCTGGTTGTTCAAACCAGTATGTAACCAGATTAAGAGCTGTGCAATCAAATAAACAGTTGTGTACAATCAACTTTGGAAAGGCCTACACAAAAGTATTTAGTGTATCTGACTACTCTTGGACTTGGAATATTTAAGGATTGTTTCAACTTAAAAACGAAACGTGCCACAAACTTCATGATGATGCAGGCAGTGCCTGAGAACCAACACTATTATTATTTTTAGCCTTAACGATAAATTGAGTTAAAATCTTTGAAATGTGAATGCCCCTGCTACATGAGCATTGACTGTGACTCTGTCCTCATCAACACATAAACCTAGCACAGGACAAAACAAACTCTACGAACAATGAAAGACAGTCTTAACACAACCCGCTTCAGCCATCTTGGAAAAAGTTGATACTTCATAAACAAAATCATCGAACTAAACCATGAACCATCCAACTGCCATCCTGTCCAAATATTGCATTACCATAGCAACGAAATTTGTACACTTTGTTTAACATGAAGGAATGATATCAATGAGTTATACAATGAATGTACAATATATATGGTCTATTTGTCAGTAAATGAGCATAATGAGTACAGATGTCAGCATGATATATGAATATATTACACTACCAAAAAGCACAATGATTAAAAGGCACATAACATTTGTCAATACATGTAAAGGGAGTACAAAAAACAAAACAGTCACTAGTAGGTCTCAGGCAAAGGTCATGATAATTATTAAGGTAACATTTTTTAAAATATTTTTCGAGGGGTGGAAATTGGTGATAAAGAAGTTACTTCAAATATTCTTTATCATCAATTGTGAAATGATTTAATAAGTAGAGGGTTTGCTGATGTGGGAGTCGCCGGGAAACCAAGATTGTTTTATAAAGTTTACTCGCACATGCGGAACAATTACAAGGCATAGAATCCATGATACTAGCGGCAGGTGCTTGGGGTGTAAATATTTTAGACCCACATACATCATGAGGGTACTCATACTTGCTGTTACCAGCCTGTCAAACATTAAAAATATATTGGAACAAGTGAGTGATTGAGTGAGTTGGGTTTAACGCCGCTTTAAACAGTATTCCAGTTATATCGTGGCGTGCCAGCTTCATGTGGGAGGATAGCCCGAAGTGATGCAGGTCTCAGACATATACCACTTCGGTGAAACCCACGAGCACAGGTATGGTGCTGACAAACCTTGAAACATAACTGGGGCGAACCGGGATTCGAACCCACAATCATAGGTTTCTGGCGTGTCCAAGGGACGCAACTCTGCACAGCGAATCGCAGCACCTTAGACGACTGGGCCACCCGTGCCCCCTATATTGGAACGAGAAGGTGATAACATGGTGCATATGTGATACTGTGCTAATAGAGTCTGTGAAGAGATAAAGGGAGATGAAAGAAGTAGGACTGATTGTGTTCTGGTGTGGTATACGTAACTAAATTTCAGTCAAGTTTGATGCCCAAGATAATAGGCTATTAAGTCTTAGGCCACAATAAATTTATTAATTCACAACTATTAATAGTTTGAATAAGGTGACATTTTATATTTGATATTCATTCTTATTCAACAAACTGTTAATTGTGAACATGACAAGATGTTTGGAAGGAATATGTACTGTATTTTCTTGTGTATAGTCAAACATTTTGTCAACTAAATACTGATGTGTAGAAATTGCTGTACGTTATACTCCAGTGTTCACTATACACATATGTTTGTTTGTTGTTAATTTGTTGTTCAGCAATATTACAGCTACATGGCTGCAGTCAGTGAATAATCGGGTCTGGACAAGACAATCCGGTGATTGACATCATGAGCATCGATCCACACAATTGGGATACGATGACATGCATCAACCAAGTCAGAAAGCCTGACCACCCGATCCCATTAGTCACCTCTTACGACAAGCATAGTTGCCTTTTACGGCAAGCATGGGTTGCTGAAGACCTGTTCTACCCCGTATCTTCACAGGTCTATATACACATAGGAAATATGGTATATGGCATATTTCATGGAGTAAAGACACAGAGAGAGCAAATAATGTTCACAGCTGCAGTAAAGACAGAGGCAACACACACAGCAGTGTTTTCATCTGAAGGTACTTGGGGATGATAAACATGATAAAAGTGGTAGCCGGGGTGGGCTGGGATGAAAATCAGCGTGCACTATACTCAAGAAAATCACTTATCTATGTCTCACACTGCTGGTACTTCATAACAGACGAAAACAACACCAGAAAAGCCTGGTGCCAGAATCATAGTTGGCGGGATTCAACTCACAATCATGGCAAGTAGGGGACAAAATAGGGAGAGTGATCGACCTTCGAGCACTATGCCATCCATGCCACTTCCTCCATGTTTTATAAGGAGGCTTCATAATGACTCCATAGTGAGACGAGCATACCAGTACCAAACATAACAGTAAGGCAGTAAGATACCAAATAAGTCATATTGAAAAACACTTTTCATCAAATTACTGAATACTGCCAAAAGATATTATGCAATGACTGAGAAAAAGCAATCAAAGTTCACAGGACTTGGATAAAATGGAGAAAAAAAGGATCTCTGATGGATACTTAAAAAAATAATACTACAGAGAATAAAGACAAAAAGGCACATCACTTTACATGAGCAAATCTAGACACCACATCCCCAATATCACCAGAAGCTATCCTGTACATTGCTTAAATAAGCCATAATAACGAAACCCTTGCTAATCTGAAAACAGTGAGAAGAATGTGGAATAGGTCACTTGTTTGTTGTTAAATGCAGCACACATCAATATTCCAGCTACATGATGACGGTCTGTAAAAAACAAAATTAGCTTGGGCCAGACACTCCAGTGATAGACATGGATCTATGTGATCATGGATCCACACAGTTGGGATACAGTGACATGAAATCAAACAAATAACAGAGCCTGTCCACACTGGATACAACTGTGTCAAATGTTTCTCCCATTTTGTTCATCAGGAGTTGGGAAACATACTTCTATTCATCTTAGACATACAAAAACACCCAAGCAAATTTAGTTGTTCTTCGATCAGTCTGAACAAAAGTCCTCTGGCTATCAATGAAAGAGCCATACAAATGTGAAGTGAACATGCACAGGTAGAAACAGTAGAAATCCTACATATTTACAAGGAAGGGACCTATATACATATCTACATAAAAACATAAAAAGCAATATGAAAATGACAGTAAGGATTTTGAAATGTGACAGACGTAAGGAGCTGCATGAAATTGTATACACAAACAGAACGAATGGGTGACTATTGACCTGGCGGATCTGGCACTAGGTGCTGGAGGAGGGGGTGAAAGAAAGGTGTGTGGGGGTGGGGTGGATGGTATAGAGGAGTAAAAGTGTAGAAGGGGGGGGGGGGGGCTCTGGAGGAGGGCCCTCCCTTTTACAAAATCCTGGACCTGCCTCTGATTCAAATACGCCTTTTTGCAGCTACTCAATGTGTGTGTATGAGGATAACACGGCGAAGGGAAAATTTCAACACAAAGTAAGGAAAGTGTTCCACAGAAAAACCATTATCTAGAGCTTCATTAGCCTCATTCAAATCTGCTTACTCTGCTGGTATGCTATAGCACTGACATATCAGGTCGCCTTAAATGTTGAACCTGTTTGGTGAAGGATTTGGCTGAACATCAAAAAGACATGTAACTCCCATACCTTAACAAAGATTTGCATTGACTGTAGCACTAGATCTCTTGTTACTCCCATACCTTATCAAAGACTTGAAGTGACTAGTACAAAGGCTATCATAACTCCCATACCATAGTATAGACTTGCAGTGACTGTGGCACTACGACTATTGAAACTCCCATACCTTAACAAACATTTGCAGTGACTGTAGCACTATGACTATTGAAACTCCTGATGCAGAATACACTCCAACATCATTGCCCTACTTTGAAATTTGTCAGAACATTTCTTGATTTTAAGTGGAATTTGTAAAAAAAAACTATACAATACCGTATCCGACCTAATAAGCGCCCAGGGCACTCTCAAAATTAGAATGAAGTTTTGGTGAAAAAAAACAGAGTTAAAAGATCGTAAATTCCATGGTTTATGTTTACAGCCTGAATGATACAAAAGAAAAGTCTGTGCGTATTATACACGACAGATATATTTTTCCAGAATTTTTTAATTGCCCATAATTAAGGGTGCATATAACATATGAGTGCGTATTATACACAAATAAATAAGTCTTGTGTACATTAATCAATCAGGAGGGGTGCTAATTGGGATTGTTCACTAGCCATGCAAGATATTAGCAAATATCCCCGTGGGCACTTTTTAGAGCGGGGCGCTTATTACGTCGAATACGGTATTTAACAAGATTTTATTAAGCAAACAGAACAGGCATGATAAAAATGTTTATTTATAAAGAAACACAACCATTTATTTCTTCTGAGGAATGTGAGATGAAAGAAGCCATTAATAAATATAAACAACTTGATACACATCAATAACTTACAACTACTCTACTACAGCACATGCAATGAATACTACTATCTGTCATTGATTGCCATAGCAATAGACACTAAACTGCTAACAGTTTGGCACAATATTAAATTCAGTTTTCATGCCATTTAAATGTTTTTCAAATTTTAACTAAGATACCAATACTTATTCTTCATGAAAAAATATTTCAATGACAGTTTGTAATTTTAATGTATTTGAAGCCACACCAATTTTATTTTGTGATTTACTTGTTTCAAATTTTACAGAAGTAAAGCAAAAAAACATTGAAAACGGGCTTGTATTGAACATTTCAATGTAAATTGTTAAAAAAAGTACACACAATTTATGTATAACAACTTCTTTAATAACTGAAGGCGACGTTAGGGTATAGATGTTGCTTGACAACGATATAAGGATCTATACAGAAACATAGCCCTTACAGTTATTAACGCAGTTGTTATCCATACATTGTCTTTACTTGGTCATCCATCAACTTCTAAGTAATGCCTATCATACAATTTATATTGTTCAATATGAGTATTTTCTGGAATCATTCAATATATGAATAAACCTTCGCAATGATCTGAAGTAAGGTCCAGGTTCTAGTTTCACACTGTTGTACAATGTTGCTGTCATAAACCAGCAGGGTAAACCAACCCATATTTCCTATATCATTTCCATGTGAGTGAACACACATACCATGGCTATCCATGCACTGTACAACTTGCAACACGAAGATGTCAAGTACTTATTAATGAAAACACATTTCAGTTACATCATGGCATGTGGAAATCTCCAAGCAATATACAGATCTAAGATATTTACCAATTTGGTGAAACCTCAAAGGTTTGACATTAGGGTGATTCTGGGATTTAAACCCACTATCGTAGGATTCTGGCATGGTGAAGGGAAACAACTCTCCTCAGATCATGATTCAAAATGACCATGCTCATTTTACAACATCAAGTTTCTCATTTACCAGTATAGCACCTTGTTTGTCTAAGTAGATGGACACAAACCTTGCCAACTTGCTGTGGGCAATAGGTCAGACTGGAACTCTGTTCTGTTAACCTTATCCCATGTCAGAAACAAAACAATGCATTCACCATATTAGGCACCCTGCTCCAATAAGAGCCCCTGGCCAAATTCTAAACCAATCAATAAGTCATCATCTTCATAAGTGCCTCATACAAAGCCCGAAAACTTATTTGACAATCAATATTTTTGTTCATATTTAACAGATGATAGTTTCAGAAAAGCAGCAGTGTGAGAGGGCTTTATAATAGCCAGTAACTAATATAAAAAATGACATTTGAACTAAATTTATTGTCTACCATCCAATCTCTGACAACAAATGTGCCCGTTTTTTATAAGCACCCCAATTTGTCAATTTTCTAAGAGACGGGGGCACATATTACGGCAAATATGAAGTCTTTGACTTGAGTCCCTTATCCAATCATTAAACACCTTCACCTTTAACTTTGGCTCATTACAATATTGTTTGATAAAGCCGTCATTATGCAGGTGCTACTGTACAAATGTGCAATAAACAGAACTGGAAGAGTCAAGCTGGACGAAAATGTTGCCATCATGAATATGAAGATTATACACAAATGAACATGTTGGTAGTTAAAAGCATAATTCAAGTTGACCAGGGTTTAACAGGGATGAAAACAAATCTTAGTTTTACTTCTCTATGAGAAAACACTTACAAGAAGAATCTAAAATTCAGAACGACAAATCCCATTAAACATAACCTGGTTCTATCATCGATTACAGCAGTACCGTTGACACTTGTCATCAGAAGCTGTAACAAATGCCGCTATCCCCACGCAACAAAGCAACATGCAACATGCAACCGTCCTCTCATCTAAGCCTTAAAACAAAAAAGAGTCAACACAATCTCTACAGCAGCAATGGATGAAATGAAGATGAGTCATCACATAAACCATTACAATTATACTGAGAAAGTAACAAACCTCATTAACTCATTGGTCCTCAAGTCCATCTGTAGTTCAACTACAACCACACTGCCGACATTAGGACATATAGTGGTGATATAAGACCAATCTGCCAACATTAGGCAACGTGTTGGTGACATAAGATCAGTGTGCCAATATTAGGCTGCACAGTGGTATTGTAAGACAATAGCGCCGACATTAGGCCACACAGTGGTGATATAAGACCACATTGCTGACATTAGGCCACATAGTGGTGATATAAGACCACAGTGCTGACATTAGGCCACATAGTGGTGATATAAGACCACAGTGCCGACATTAGGCCATAAAGTGGGACCACATTGCCGACATTAGGCCATATAGTGGTGACATAAGACCACAGTGCCGACATTAGGCCTAAAAATGGTGATATAAGACCACAATGCCGACATTAGGCCATAAACTGGTGACATAAGACCACAGTGCCAACATTAGGCCATAAAGTGGTGATATAAGACCACAGTGCCGACATTAGGCCTAAAAATGATGATATAAGACCACAATGCCGACATTAGGCCATAAAGTGGTGACATAAGACCACAGTGCCGACATTAGGCCATAAAGTGGTGACATAAGACCACAGTGCCGACATTAGGCCTAAAAATTGTGATATAAGACCACAATGCCGACAATAGGCCATAAAGTGGTGACATAAGAACACAGTGCTAACATTAGGCCATAAAGTGGTGACATAAGACCACAGTGCCAACATTAGGCCATAAAGTGGTGATATAAGACCACAGTGCCAACATTAGGCCATATAGTGGTGATATAAGACCACAGTGCCAACATTAGGCCATAAAGTGGTGACATAAGACCACAGTGCCAACATTAGGCCATAAAGTGGTGATATAAGACCACAGTGCCGACATTAGGCCATAAAGTGGTGATATAAGACCACAGTGCCAACATTAGGCCATAAAGTGGTGATATAAGACCACAGTGCCAACATTAGGCCATATAGTGGTGATATAAGACCACAGTGCCAACATTAGGCCATAAAGTGGTGATATAAGACCACAGTGCCAACATTAGGCCATATAGTGGTGATATAAGACAACAGTGCCAACATTAGGCCATATAGTGGTGATATAAGACCACAGTGCCGACATTAGGCCATATAGTGGTGATATAAGACCACAGTGCCAACATTAGGCCATATAGTGGGACCACATTGCCGACATTAGGCCATATAGTGGTGACATAAGACCACAGTGCCGACATTAGGCCTAAAAATGGTGATATAAGACCACAATGCCGACATTAGGCCATAAACTGGTGACATAAGACCACAGTGCCGACATTAGGCCATAAAGTGGTGATATAAGACCACAGTGCCAACATTAGGCCTAAAAATGGTGATATAAGACCACAATGCCGACATTAGGCCATAAAGTGGTGACATAAGACCACAGTGCCGACATTAGGCCATAAAGTGGTGACATAAGACCACAGTGCCGACATTAGGCCTAAAAATTGTGATATAAGACCACAATGCCGACATTAGGCCATAAAGTGGTGACATAAGAACACAGTGCCGACATTAGGCCATATAGTGGTGATATAAGACCACAGTGCCAACATTAGGCCATATAGTGGTGATATAAGACCACAGTGCCAACATTAGGCCATATAGTGGTGATATAAGACAACAGTGCCAACATTAGGCCATATAGTGGTGATATAAGACCACAGTGCTAACATTAGGCCATATAGTGGTGATATAAGACCACAGTGCCGACATTAGGCCATAAAGTGGTGATATAAGACCACAGTGCCAACATTAGGCCATATAGTGGTGATATAAGACCACAGTGCCAACATTAGGCCATATAGTGGTGATATAAGACCACAGTGCCGACATTAGGCCATATAGTGGTGACATAAGACCACAGTGCCAACATTAGGCCATATAGTGGCGATATAAGACAACAGTGCCGACATTAGGCCATATATTGGTGATATAAGACCACAGTGCCGACATTAGGCCATATAGTGCTGATATTAGGCTACAAAGTGGTCACATAGTAGTTAAGGATCATGACGTTAATGAGGTTTCACTGAATCAAAAAACAAATTGCTGAAACATTTACATGCAATATAATCCTGATATATAGTCAATATCCGGCAACCTTCCCATCTTCCATCATTAGGCATATACTTCCTCCATTATCTGAGTGAGTGAGTGAGTGAGTGAGTGAGTGAGTGAGTGAGTGAGTATGGTTTAACGCCGCTTTTAGCAATGTTCCAGCCATATCACAGCCGGGAACGCCAGAAATGGGCCCATTAACTGAGTGAGTGAGAGAGGGAGTTGAAACTAAGGTCACATCAGCAATATTTCAGCCATAGTGTGACAAGAATAACCGAACATTTTACTACCATCATATCATACATATCACATAACAGTTGACACAATAAGTCAAACTTTAAGAATAGCTTTCAAAATGTCCATGTAATTGTACTGGCTCCTCATATTTCACGATCTGTTTATATTTTTTATTTGATTTCACAGAGTCGACTATTTCAAACACACACAAAAACATATTGGAACGAAACTCAAGTACATATGTATGAAAATTGTAAAAACTACTCCCAACAGCTAAACAAATTTTTCACAATGAAGACCCTATTTTAGGGAATTCATATCCTCTTCTGTGGAGTTTTAAACAAAACATCAAATCATGAGTAAGTGCATTCAGGAAATGAGAATTCTTAAAGAAAACCCAACAAGGATTTTGCGTGTAGGTGTTCAGCGAAATTTGACTGTATCTCCCCTTCTTCAAAGATGCCATCAAGGATATGAGGAGGAGGTTCGAGATTCGAATATCATCTTGAAGGCCTGAAAGGGTACAAATCCCATGTAGTGAATGAAAGGATTTTACACAAATGCATGCACTATTTATAGAAAAAAACAAAGTTTAGTAATCCAATTCACAACACTGCAAATGGGTAACGTACAACTCCTTATGGTTCACAACCACAGAAAAAGATCAGAATATGTGGATAAAAAATTACAAAATTAATATCTCATGATTGTTTGCATTGCAGCCCTAATCTTGACAAAATATCAAGATGCATCAATATTTGACGGCATCTTACTTCTGTAAGGAAAGCCTGCACCGAGTGGACGCCATCACGGTTATTTACCTTCTGCATGGCTGCCACCCATGTCATGCCCTGCTTCTTGCTGCTGCCATCGATCACCTCCATCTTCACGGTCTGACTATCCCCGTAGTTATCCTTGTACCGCAAAGCGATCCCTGTGCCCATCTTGTTGCCTGGAATACAAGGTCAAGGTCAAGGCCAACCATCATAGATAGTTGAGGAAGGTGATGCAACAAGATCAAATGCATTCAAAAGTTACCCAAGATATTTTCATTAATCCTTTTGTCAAGAATGAGTTCAGAGTGCAGGATGGGGGCCTCACATAATTGTTAAACTGTGATATCAAATGCGACTGACTGACCATGACAAGCCTTCACAAAGGTTGCCGAAAGAGGCACATTGTAAGCGATTTACTTTTATAGACTCATTCCCGCCTCAAGAGTTTGCATAAACTCTTGTTACGCTTACAAAATTTAAACAAGAGGTTCTCCAAGTTTGGTTGGCACTCTGAGTGAGGGAGTAATGCTTAAGTCTTAAATAAGAAACAAACCACAAAATTGTTCCTCATACTGATTTATTACAATTCTAGGTATTTGCGAACGATATACCTGTGTTACAAGTTCGGTCACAACTGGTTACAAACCAATGGAAGTACTAATATCGAACGATATACCTGTGTTTCTAGTTTGGACACAACTGGTTACAAACCAATGGAAGTACTAATATCGAACGATATACCTGTGTTTCTAGTTTGGACACAACTTGTTACAAACCAATGGAAGTACTAATATCGAACGATATACCTGTGTTACAAGTTCGGTCACAACTTGTTACCAACCAATGGAAGTACTAATATCGACCGATATACCTGTAGGCGTTAAACGCTTTCACTAGTCACAGTCCTCGAACCTATCTGACACACTCGGTCGACACACCAGGTCCAAAGACTTGGAAACTCTCTAGCCTAACCAACACTGGCACACAAAATTCCAGTAGAAAATATCCCTAAAACATATGCTAAATCTATCTCACCATAACAAACATGATAACCTAAACAGAAAAAATGGTGTGACTGGGCAAATAAAAAAAACAACAACTACTACTAATACAATTATCTTACCATACCGAACGCACGTATGTGTACAGATTTCGGCAAGCCTGTTCCCGGAGCCAGACGCTAACTGAAGCTTGTGCACCACGCACAAGCTTAAGTATCCCTTTCCAAACACCCGAATGTTAACATACCCGTCTGAACCGAGGTACCTTCACGTTCTGGTTGTGGCGAGTGTAAACTTCCGTTACAACATCATCACCATGATCACTAATGGTCGCCAGGTGAGAAGATGGGTTTGGAGTGAGACATGTCGGAAACATACTTTGGTAACTTAAACATTAATCTCTTTCATTAAAATACTAAAGTCTACTTCTTAATGCCTATTCTGTATATGGTGATACTCTTTATACCTTATAACTTGTTATTCATTGAATTGGCTTTAAGCAGAAATCTTTTGCAAATAACATTAGTGCTATTGGAGTGAGTGAGTGAAATAGGTCCAATGCTGTTTTGAACAGTATTTCAGTCATAGCACTTTTGACCCCTGGGCCTCCCTTCTGTTATTAGAATGAACCAATGATAAGACTGACAGCACAACACTCAGACTACACATACTGATTACAAGAGAGAATGTCAATGGGCAACATACAGTGTACAAAATAAACATGCTGATTAAAACATTTGGAGTCAAAAAGAGTGAGTGTGAGTGAGTTTGATTTTACGCCGCTTTTAGCAATATTCCAGCAATATCATGGCAGGGGACACCAGAAATGGGCTTCACACATTGTACCCATGTCGGGAATCAAACCCGGGTCTTCGGCGTGACGAGCGAACACTTTAACCACCAGGCTACCCGACTGCCCCGGAGTCAAAAAGAAATGGAAGTACATTCTGAAATATTACATAAAGTAAACATAAATATAGGTTGAAAAGTAACTAATAACATTGTGCTTCGAAAACATTACACAAACGTCAGAAATAGTATTTGGAAACGAAATAGTCCCTGTCTTGATACACTGACATGCAAGAAACATGACAGGACAGCTTGTGGCCGGCCCTACCAGCAAACCATGCACACACAACACCCATCAACAAACCTTCCTCGTCTGAAGGCAGGAAAACAGAAACGGAATCAACCTTTATTCAAACTTCACAATTTTGTGTGACTCTGCACAAACAAATACTTGAATCGCAACCAAAATTCAGGACAATTTAACAGAACTCAAGCTGGATGTTACCCATGTTTGTTGTCATCCTGGCACAGTCAGGTTAATCATGTAAACATGGTTTCTACCATTTTCTCTACTTCATGCCAAGTAATGGATTAAGGGCTACTGTAAACAGGAAATTTTTTGCGACCTTTTTATTATTGCGAGTTTTGCGAACGAGACTCAATCGCAAAAATTAAAAACGCAAAAATAAGTATAAATAATACATACATACTTTATTCATTGCAACACGTCATCAAATGTTGAAATCATCAACCAGAACCACAAGTTACTCCATAAGTTAAAAACACAAATGAATGCAGAATGGTCACACATTACATCACAAATGACAGAGTAAACAGACCAATTAGTGTCTTCTGATATAGTTTGCATTCAAACTCAGTCATGACACTGAGTTGAGTCAATTATCGTATTTGATAATTGGTCGCAATCCCTTCAGGTTTGGAGAGAATCTGTCTTTTGTTTGGTAATCTAGGGGTCATCTCAACACGGCAACTCGCAAAAATATCTCGTCGCAGTATTGTCTTTGGTGTGGTATTCGCAGTATTTTAACGGCGCAGAAATAAAGCTGTTTACAGTAATTCATATTAGGGCATTAACGATACACTGGAGGGTCAGTGCATTGCTATATTTCGTGCCAGGATACAAGTCATGTATTATCAGATTAGTCAGTGAGTGAGTTTGGTTTAACGCTGCTTCTAACAGTATTCCAGTTGTATCATGGCATGTCAGCTTAATGTGTTAGGAAAGCCCAAAGTAATCTCGTACGTTTGCCTTCGACAACTGGGCCACCCGTGCCCATTATTATCAGCTTATGTATCAATAAAAAATAGGCTGTATCATATCGCAACCTTAATATCTACCTTTTGTTTTGTTTGTCTTTTTGTTTGTTGTTTAACGCCGCACTCAGCAATATTCAAGCTATATGACGGCAGTCTGTAAATAATCAAGTCTAGACCAGACAATCCAGTGATTGACATCATGAGCATCGATCAGCGCAATTGGGATACGATGAAATGGATCAACCAAGTCAGTGAGTTTGACCACACCCGATCCCATCCACCTGATCGCCTCTTACGAAAAGCATAGTCGCCTTTTACAGGAAGCATGTAATATCTACCTATGCATGGTGTATCATTACAAGCTAATTTCATATATAAATGTCACGCTGTCCTTACAAGGTGATTCTTAGGATTCAGGGTCTCATTCCACAATGAGATGTTAGCACTGTTACTGTCCTAACACAGCCATACCCCTGTGATCACCTATTTCATATATAAATCTCACGCTGTCCTTACAAGGTGATTCTTAGGATTCAGGGTCTCATTCCACAATGAGATGTTAGCACTGTTACTGTCCTAACACAGCCATACCCCTGTGATCAGCTAATTTCATATATAAATCTCACGCTGTCCTCATAAGCTGATTCTTAGGATTCAAGGTCTCATTCCACAATGAGATGCTAGCACTGTTACTGTCCTAACACAGCCATACCCCTGTGATCACCTGCTTCATCCTGGACCAATGGTGAAGACTCACCTTGTGTATCGATATCTGTAGTGACAACCTGCACTGCCTCAATCCGGTCGACCAAAATGGATTCTCGTTTCCTATTCTCACCCTCGAATGTCAGGAGTCTGCAAAGCACATACAGATACATGTAATACACACAAACATGTACATGCCATACTTAAATCAAGGCTCACAGATCTGATAACAATATTTTAACAAAAGTTGGTCCCAAAGTGGGGAAAATAAAATAAACCAATACCTAAAACAAAAAGGAATTTACCTTATAATAATTATTTCAACTGTTCTTACAGCAAATATCAGGGTCCTGAAAAATTATTTCAAGGGTTCTAACAGGAAATTAGAGGGTCCTGTAAATAGTAAAATAGTATAGTGTATTGAACTGTAAGATAACTGATAAATACCGGTGGGTTAATTACAGGACTTATATATTTCTTGTCATATATCTTTCTTCTGCATCCATTCTGTACATTTGTGCGTACTGAACACACATTTCTCCATGAAACCCTGACACAACTTATTGGACTTTTTCCAATACCGAAGGATTCCGTAAAGGTAGGAGGCCGGAAATAGGAGGACTGGTCCGCCAACTTGTAGGACCGAGGTGAGGTGAGGTGAGGTGAAATGGGGTTTAACGTCGCGTCCCAGATTATTGCACTTATATAGCGATGTGCATGCACGTGTATATGTGTGTGTGTGTGGTTGCTTGTACTAGGCCGGACTGATGCCGATTTATAGTGCTAGCACACTGAGATACCATGCCGCAGTTTAACATGAATACCCCACTCAGACACAGTATACTGACTCCGAGCCGACCAGTCCTTGTTTTAGCCCCTTAATGCCGAGCGCCAGACAGGGTAACAACAAGTACCATCTTTTAACGTCTTTTAGTATGACGCGGCCGGGGATCGTACCCCAAACATTCCGCTCTCCGGGCGGACACTCTACCATTAGACCATGAAGGCAGTCTCCGAATAAGAGACAAGTTCAGCAACAGTAGAAACTTTGATACCGTGGTAGTAACAATGGTGGAGTTGATCGCAGGAAGATAAATGGCCTAAGTAAATACCTTATTCTTCCAGGTATATATTAAATGATGGAAGTAATTGACAAAGAAGGTGGGAGGGAATATATCACAAGCATGATAAAAGGCCTCAAACGCCTTCCACTTGTGGTCGTTCTCTCTACAGCTAAACAAAGATCTGAGGACATCCCATAACGTGTTACGTCAGAACGACCTTGCGCGAACTTTGACCGACCAATGGATTGACCAATCAGAAGGGAGCTTTCTTGTGCTTTACGGCACTAATTTCAAATTGGCGACTACGCTTCGAAACATATTTTGAACAGTTCTCGATTACAAATTTGAAACCTGAACAAAAGAACATTCTGAAATGACTAACAGATGATCAAGGTTGTATGGATTCAGCCATTAAATCCGTAACTATTGTTCGGAATACCCCCTGTTAAAGGTTTCGAGGTAGAAATTACATTCCGACTATCACTTTCATAATCTGGAAAGCGTCGATCTGATTAGTCGGATGGAAGGTCATTCTGAACTGACCCCTTATGGGATGTCTTCAGATCTTTGTTCAGCGGTAGCGAGAACTAAGGTCTGGTTTTCATGAGATTGGGTTGTAGAGGGTCTTACTGGAGAAACAGTGAGCCGCCGAGATGGTCTTGGCTAGTTGGAAAAGGCTAAGACAATGATGAGGTTCTCCCACGAGATGGCCAGAGCATCATGGTCCCATGCCTGAGGACCTGAGATGGGAGAGACGAACCTTGGGAGCTGAGAGTCGAACCTGGAGATGCCATCCCATCGGTGATGATTGATCTGGTCATGATAGGGAATCGGCTAAGACATAGTGGATCCCGGGAATGTGCTACGCTCGAATCTGATTGGTCAAGGGGTCGATCAATCCGGAAGTCGAGCATCAGTAATAACAGGGACATCTACTTGGAGGAGCCAATCTGTTGATATACAAGACGATGGATCTTCAACAGCTGGCGCTGTCAAATCTGGCTTGGATGAAACACCCGTAGAGAGAACCTTGCTGACATTTGAAGCTGCTGGTTGCTCTAAGGTGTGGATCCAGCCAGACCCACTGGGAGACAGACGTTAGTACTGGTATGGCAGGACCATCATCAGTGAGGAGGCTGTCAGGTACCAAGTCTTGGAAGCTGAGTGCTGACACGACATTGAGGTCTAACTAAAAGTAGCGATGCAGTTACTTCGATGTAAAAATCAATATATATCTACTCACTGTCATGTCATCGACAGTAAGTAAACTGCGCTGAATGGCTCCGTCTGTATGACTGGTCCGTCTGTTCTAATTCCAACATAAGTGGGTTTGCTACAACCCAGAGAAAAATCCTGATGCACTATGCAAACATCCCGACACTGGGCGTTGAATACTGTAACCTTGCCTAGACTGGTATCCTGTCTTATGTTGCTGCACAAGGCTTGTAGTGTGGCGATAATCTCAAGTACTCTAAAAAATACCTCGTACTTGGTGAAAAACTCTACATGCAATCCAAAACGGCATCCGAGTTCCGAAGAGATAACATTGTACATGCACTTCCCTGTAGAATGTGTGACATGACCGGTGCCTCAGCAAGTTGATCGCCCTGATATCCGATGCATGTATATAAGTTATATAAGTTATTAATAGAAAAATTAACCTGTCGATCGGACTAATAAAATGCTGCGCAAGATCCTGTCGATTTTCAGTCCCTTGATAATGTCTAAAATTCCCGATCACATATAAGTTGGCAATCTCCTTGAGCAACAGATTAAACAAACGGCGAGGAAAGAGCCCGGTAATTCCATGAAATAGTTAAGGCAGAGCGATGCCACTTTCATAACGTCTCCAAACCACTATTATTAATCCGATCCAGGCAATGCATAGGTGAAAGAGTGAGTGAGGGAGCAACTATGGTTATGCTTCGCTTGTAGCAATAACCATATTGAACATACAGGCCAGTCTGTGGTCGGCTGAACATGGGACGACTGTAGAAGGCAATAGTGTATCCTCATGCATACAGGCCATAGTCATCGAAAAGGCAGAAACAACAAGCTGTGACAAGAATGACAACAGGTAGTGCGTGAATAGGGAAGAGATGGTCAATGACGTGGTCTTGAAAACACAAAAGAAGGGAGGTACGATAGCAATGGAGAGCCTGTCAGCTAAGGTAGAACAGAATTCTTCAACGAAGCCTTAAAACGTTGATCCACTGAACGCTTGACACTAGTTAAGGCAGGTTACATATCTGTCTGGGAGAGCTGGCACATTTTTGCATGCCATTTACAACTTTCCATGTGGGACTGCACAACGAAATTGTTTTCTGTCGTTGTTTAATGCTGCACTCTGCAAAATTCTGGCAATAATCCCTGTAAATAAACAAGCCTGGACCAGACAGATCAGTGTTTGATCTTATGCACAATGACCATGCCATCAGACTACGATCAAGTCACTGAGCCTGACCACCCAAGCTTACGGGCATAAGTTGCTGGTGATCTATTCTGACACCGAATCCCCAACAGGTGCACGATTAAATAATTATAACACTTACCAAGTAGATCAAGATTCACAAAATGTCTCACCTGTTATTGCTGGAGAGTTTACAAAGGAAGGATTCTGAGCTGTCCGAGTTTTCATCCTGGTCCAGCATAAGGAACTCCCCTCCTAAAAGGGGCAGATAACTCATAAAACATAATTGTTGAAACGGAAAAGAACAGTAACACATTGGCGATTTTTATCCATGTTGACACCTGATGGCTTATCATGCTTATCAGAGTGAGAGAATTTTACGCCGCTTTTAGCAATATTCCAGCAATATCACGGCAGGGGACACCAGAAATGGACTTCACACATTGTACCCATGTCGGGAATCAAACCAAGGTCTTCGGCGTGTTGAGAACCACTAGGCTACCCATCCGCCCCACTTTTTGAGAACTGGGTTGGTATAGATTAACAATAGTAGAAAAACATCTATCTACCTGTCAGCAGTGTTTTCAGGTGTTTGTCATAGAACTCATTCTCCTTTAAAGTATTTTCATAGCAGTTATTGCAGTGGCGCACAGGGTCGACGAAGCACATGCGAGGCAGTGGCAACTTCTTATCACAGCAGGTGTTGCAGTAGACCTTTCCACAACGTCGACAATGATGCTGAAAGGGAAGATAACTCCTCAATAGTAGATTTAAGTTACGAGTAATTTTGTACAGATGGTTAGAGATTAGCACAAAAGATCCATTAGCCATGAATGCTTGTCATGCTAGTTCTCAGATAATATACATTACCGGCTCTGATAAGCATGAGAGAGTGAGTGGATTGGGCTTATCACCACTTATCATGTTGTGTTAAGCTTAATGTGGGAGGAAAGATCTAAGTAAAAGAGTGAGTGAGTATGGATTTACGCTCATTTTAGGAGTATTCCAGTAATATTTTGGCGGGGACACCAGAAATGGGCTTCACACATTGTACCTATGTGCATGACGAATGAATGGTTCAACCACTTGGTTACCCCAACGCCCTTAGGTCCAAGTGAAGCAGTCATAGACATTACCAGCTTTGTGAAACCCATGAGCAGGATGAAGATGCTGAGAAAACAAGACTCATAATCAGGGTGAATCTACCTTGTGATGTTAGGATTCTGGCAAGCCTAAGGGACACAACTCTCCACAAGGAACTGTGCCTTAGAAGATTAGGCCAACTGTTTTCATTGATGAATTAGACCTTGTTTCAGTCTTACATTCACAGTAAGAAGCGAGTAAGTGAGTGAGTGAGTGAGTGAGTGAGTGAGTGGGTGAGTGAGTGAGTGAGTGGGTGGGTGGGTGGGTGGGTTAGTGAGTGAGTGAGTGAGTGAGTGAGTGACCTAAACACAGCCTGAAGTTACAAACAAATACATGGGATAACTGAAGGAAGTCAATCAAAAACCATGTAACTTGGAATGTAAAATCCAACAAGTCAAGTCAACTTCTAAATGTCACTGGTCCCTCACAGGCAAGTAGGCTAGCAGTAATTACTTATTCTGACATATCAACCATTCATAGTGCTACTGTAAATACCGGTATTAGGTTGGCAATAGCAGACGATTGGACATTATTTGGTTCATATGGTATTCATTCCATCAAATTTTCTTGTAGAAGTGTCATTGATCACTGAAGGGAAATATTAGTATCAGGATATATAGATTAATATAAACATTAATTATTCTGTATGTGAATAGATAAAAATTACCTCGATTTTTCAAGTTAATGCTAAATATAAACTAAGCTTATCAGTGAAATTTTCTGCTTCCTCATTGTCCATAATAAACATGGTAATCCAAATAAACCATGATAAACGTAAGCATTGTTGTGGCTGTGAATAATTCATGATCGATATCTTAATATTTATATCAATAGAGTATCAACATTAAAAATTTAGGAATAAACCGATATTATGTTATGCAATGACATCCAAAATTAACCGCATTTTTATTATCTATTCATCAGCTGATACTGTAATGTTTAGTTTTACATTATTACATTGAACGAAATATTAATAAACTGCTAAATTTACAAAAATCACAATTTCCTATGCAATAGGTATTTAGTTTGGAATACTAGATAATGCCTAACATGAAACTTGGAAAGTGTTTGTAAGAACTTGCAAAAGCAGAAGCACCCCCTCCCCACCATTTCTAGAAGTTCCCAGATATCAGTCAGGGATTTATCTACGTTTCTTAACTGAGTGCGGGGTAGAATAGGTCTTCAACGACCCATGCTTGCCGTAAAAGGCAACTATGCTCGTCGAAAAGGCGACTAACGGGATCAGCTGGTCAGGCTTGCTGACTTGGTTGATGCATGTCATCGTATTCCAATTGCGTGGATTGATGCTCATGATGTCAATCACTGGATTGTCTGGTTCAGATTTGATTACAGACCGCAGTCATATAGCTGGAATATTGCTGAGTGGGTGTTAAACAACAACAACAACAAACAAACAAACAAATAAACTTTACTGAGTGCCAGTGGCAGACAAATTGGGAACATATTAATATGGTACTGTGTTTCTGATATTCAGAACCTCAAATCCTTCCAAATGATGTGCTGGTTTTCTTGGGGAATTAGTAAGCAAAGAGCCAGAGTCACAAGAGACTAATTACAATTTTTCTTACAAGACACAAAAATAACAATATCTTAAATATAGCTGGAGATGCCACAGAGAGTTGGTACACCCCTCTGGGCTGTGGGCGAGTTGTATCCTTGGTTGGAGAGTCAAACCCCTTCTGCCTAACATCTTGCTTCTATTTAACTAAAACTAGAACAAAATACAAGAATATGATTCGTTGTTGATACACAATGGGGTGTGTCCTACAATTAACGAATGACTATGTCTGGGAGTTTATCTATAAGCTATAACTGAAACTAACATTTTATGTCAGCAATTTCCCTGTATCCTAATATATATTGGGTTTTAATCATCTGAAAATTTGTATAAATGTTACACCTAATATTTAATATCTGTGTTTTCATTGAATCATAATATATCACTTGCTTTGGATCTAATTTTTATATGGAAACTTGGAATAAATGTGGATAAGAGCAGTATATAAATGTATAATATATTAATAATGAACAAACCATGTCAAATAATGTATGTTGTTATTACTACACTGCATATAACAAATAATACATCAGCTGCTGACTTGTTATTGTATTCAAGAATTAATATTCGTATTCGTTACCCTATATTCGTGATACGAATCGTATTTGCCTCATAGTGTATTTGTTGCAGCCCTAGTAATTAAGCCTCTTCCCCTTTATTGGTCTCTTATCAGTTCTATACAAGTTACCTCTACACAGCCATAACATTTGTTTAACTATATTACTAGGATTTACCGTATTTTCTTGAGTATAGTGCCCACTTTTTTTCGAATAAACACAGCTGTGTAGAAGGGGGTGCGCATTATACACAAATTATGGATTGGCTGTTTTTTTCCCCCATGGAAAGACATTACCGTGAGCACGAAAACCGGAAATACCATGTCAACAAATCCATACTGAAGTACGCAAAATAATCATGTAATTACACTGTCTGGCTATAAAAAGTGTTCTTTGTATATCTGGACTTATGTTTGTAACTTATTTCATTAATTTTATTCAAAATTCTTTTTAATATTGTTTTTATTAATTTCGGAAGATCGCACAACTCACCGTTATTAACAGCAACCACGGTCAGAATACCGCTATTGACGCCTTGAAACGAACTTCAGTTGACAGAGAATGGATACATACATCATAAATGACATACTTTGACTCGTTAAAAGTCATATTTGTTTTTGTTTGACGGTTCTATGTCAACATGAAATTCTCGCGATCACGCGATCACGGTAGGTAAAGCCTCTGAGCAAGCGTAGATAAACCAGTGTCAGTACATACTACCATGCATTTCCAGTGTCACTACATTTACATTTATCACATTAATTTCAGTGAGTATGGTTTTACGCCGCTTTTAGCAATATTCCAGCAGGGAGACACCAGAAATGTGCTTCACACGTTGTACCCATGTTGGGAATCGAACCCCGGTCTTCGGTGTGACCAGCAACCGCTTTTACCCAACCGCCCCACATTAATTTCATATTTAGATAATCCTCACATTATCATTTGAAACTGTACAATGAGTCAGCAGGCAGTAATATATGAGGTCATCTCATGTGAGAGTCTCTGTTGTAGCACTCCGGGCATGCAGTGGCCACTGTCTCTCACAGTCATCCCCTAGGGCCAACAGTGTCACTCTCACGATCATGTCCTAGGTCCAACAGTGTCACCTCCGGCATGTCCAGCAGGGATTTTTGTCTCAGATATTAATACAGAATAATTTTCCTTATTCATATACCAGATTTCCATAAAAATGTCAAAATCTTGAAAATACAAACTCAGGCTAGGTTTGGCCCAAACTGTGGTAGTACTATTAAGGGTAAAGGCTGTTACAGATGGGAGTAAGATCGGTCACAAATGGACCCAGGTGTCTAAACATTTAGTTCCCATGTCAAATGCATTCTGCAACCATATTTTGGGACATCTTTATTTCTTTACAACTTGGTTATCATTTTCACTTCTTGCACTTTTTGAAATAATTAGGTGAACTAGTTATGTATAAAGTCTTCGAATGGCAGTTAGAAGTGATACACATAAGGAAGTGAATTTATGGATGTCAACTTCTTTATTATGAGGAACACAACGTTTCAGGGTATATACTTACTCCTTCATCCATCTTCCCAAGGCAAGGGCGTTAACTGACTATAAAGTCCAGTTTCCACCCTTGCCAAACTAGGCTGGTATACTTGGAGTTACATTTTGGCCTGACTAACGGGTCCAATCACAATCGTGCATCGAAATCAAAATCCAGTTCGTAAACTGTCATACAGATTTCGGTCGACTGCAGGATTTGTAAAACATGTGCACTGCCAAATCTTTTCATGTTTTTAATCAAGGTCCTCACTAGACTTGATGCACTTTGCAATGCAAGACCCATTTTATCACAACATATGTCTTGATTATCTATCAGATCGTCTTGACCGGGCTCCACCATGTTGTTTGAAGCAAACGCAAGTGATATGAGAGGTGGAATCTGATTGGTCCATGGGAGAGGCATACAAGTGACATAACTCGTAATAGCCACTGGTGGCGCTACTATCGAGTCCAGGAATTCCAGCCTAGTTCGACAGGGTGGAAACTGGACTTTTAAAGTCAGTTAACTCCCTTGCCTCGGTAAGATGTGCTTCATCAAGAGTAAGCATATACTCTGAAACGTTCTGTTCCTCATGATAAAGAGTGAGTGAGTGAGTATGGTTTTACGCCGCTTTTAGCAATATTCCAGCAATATCACGGCGGGGGACACCAGAAATGGGCTTCACACATTGTACCCATGTCGGGAATCGAACCCGGGTCTTCGGCGTGACGAGCGAATGCTTTAACCACTAGGCTACCCGACAGCCCCTCATAATAAAGAAGTTGACATCCATACATTCTCTTCCTTAGTTATGTATAGGTTGACATATCAGTCTGCAACTAAGCAACATATCTGAAGCCAGACTAGCAAAAGTTTTCCCTGTTTCATAAGTTCAGCTAATAATCAGCTGATAATCAAAATATTAACACCCAAATTACACATGTTATACAAATAGACAAGTGTGGGGAAATATTTTTTTTGCATAGACTGTTGTATAAAGACAATCTGCTGTCTATTGATCTGTCAATTAATATCAAAATATCGTTACCGCTTATGAATGATATGCCATTTGAATAAACAATGACATAAAACTAAAACTTGTAACACTTTACCATCAACTAAGGATGGACTGCAAGAGGTGGGTAGATCAGTCATTAAGAATCAATCATTAAATGATGGACCAGTATTTTAAAATACATACACATTTTTATAAACTCATAAGTTCATTCAACTGATAACAAACTTCTGATGAGAGATTTATCTAGTCCTACTCAGAGGCTGTTATTTGGCCCCAAGTTTGCAACAAGTGTTTGTAAAAATTTCACAAAAGGAACTTCCCAGTTCATGCTAAAATATGATGGAGTTATAATTAATGTAACAGCTTTGTACATGTTGTAGAGGCGATTTGTATTTCCCTGATGAAGCACATGACCAACAAGGAGGAAGAGGTGTCAATGCTTAGGTTTACATACGTGCATCAAACACAATGTGACAAAACAGTGTTAAACAAATTTATGAAAATAACAACTTAAAAAAATCCCAATTTTGAATTAAAAAAATATAATATTTTTGCCATACAGCATGAAAGTTGTGATCGAGTGTCCATTGGCGACTAACCGGGCAGCCTCTGAGCAGCACGAGACATGATGTACTTAACTGTATTTACATTGTTCATCTTCACTCCAATATGCTACATCAAAATATCAAGTGGGGTAACTACTTCAGTTACCTGTTTATCTGACCCATTAGTATTCTAACCATAGCTTTCAACTGTGGAAAGGATTCTCATATAGGCATGTTGGTAAATGTTTCAAAAACAGGAAAGAAGACAATAAACAGATACAGGAACTGAATTCAATATTGTTCTCACTACTGAATCGACTTGTTCCACATTAATCTTATTATCTGTCTTGCTACATTTCCTTTGTTACATGTTCAGGACTTACAAAGCTGAAGAGAATGTAAACAATTTAACACTATTTGACACCATAGAAAATATTTTCCATAATGAAAAAAAGATGGAAAATTTTGTGTCACCTACCCTTCTCTTCATAAAGTCAAACTTGGCTTGACAATTTCTGTTCATGCAGAATCCCATCTGCAAAAAGATGAAGAAAGCAACATGTAATCATTTGGCCATCAACAATAGCCCAATGGTCAAAACATGTGTTGCATCTCAGAGCTTGGAAAATATTTGAATTAAATTTAACTTTCATTTTAAGGCCACATAATAGAAAAAAAACTAAAACATTCATTCAAAGGTATTAACTGAAAATATGTTGATTGATTAATTGCTGTTGCACAGTGGATTTGTCAAAAGTAAGTGCATAGGTTTACTAAAACAGACATAGTACGCCCATTTCTGGGCTTGAAGTGCCAATGTGAAAACTACATATTTGTTCAAAGGATTGACTGGTAATACATTCATTGATTGCTCATGGTTATCTAACTTAATAGATTGTTTTTAAGAAACCATGGACATAATGAAAATAGTTGTCATGTGTGCTATCTCAGCTGACCAATGAGACTTGACACCTATGTGAAACTCCTGAAACAAACTTATGTGATCAGTTGAGAAACAAACACAACTCAAATATCCTGAAACACATATGTCAAAATATTACATTGTTACAAAGAACTTTGTACAGATGCAGACATATGGGACATCGTTCCTTTACATTGATATTTACGAATACATTCCCCGTACAAGATAATTGCCTAATGTTACAGCGTTAGACATATTAGAAATTGGCACTAAAGTGCTTGCCAAACTGCCAAATAGTTAAGGTTCCAAAGAACTTAAATACATCACAATAGACTAATAATATTTGGTTTAGAAGCCCAAAACTATAGAAATGTACTTTTACTTTCATTTTTATTTAATCCTATCATTTTCAGAAACTGGGTGATGAAATTAAACATCAAAATGTTTGGAATTTGTTATCATAATAAATCAAATGGACAGATGTTTCAAACAATTGATAAAATAACTGAATATTTAGGTGTTTAATAAACTGTAGCCTTTTTACACATTGACTATGACATATTCACATGATGAAATAAGCAATGACCAGGTGAAATATTTAGTTTGAATTACAAGTCAAAGTGTAAACGGAAATCTCACAGTACCAAGCAAGTGATTTAAGAAAACTTTGTCACCATTACTGATGTTAGACAAATCAACCCCTAAAGATACAGCTACTGTGTACATTTCCAGATTTTTTCCAAGACAAAACTGTATTTCATTTTGTTGATCAATGTGATGATAAGCATTTGTACTGTCAATAAAAGCGACAAATGCACTTATGGCTGGCGCTGCATAGGTTGCAAACTAGTCGCATCTGGGTGTACACACACACACAAAAACAAAGGCAAAAGGTGAATTGTCAGAGATCAGTGCCCCTTTAATGTTTCAGTATTCTTAAAGCTCAAGTCTGTAAGAAAGGTAATCCTAATCATTGATATACAGTATTGATATATTGATATATACATTGATATAGACAAGCTCATGCATGGCAGAAACTCAGAGATAACATAGTGGTTCTTGAATTTTTGGCATTTTAATACATTTGCAACAATCTTCAACTGACACCCTGCATGCAGTCCCAAATGGCAGCACTAAAGTTTATGAACTTCAAAATTTATTATTTCAGTTTGCAATCTCCATTATGCTTTGATCTAATCGATGAATAATAATGAATTAACATGATTTACACAGACGCAAACATAGTAAATGAAATGTCCCTTTCAATGTTTACAAACCCACTTGTGAAAGTGGCCCGAGTGGGTGTGGTTGACTGACATTTGAGACGACAGTATTGTCAGTCGTTAGAGAGGCAAGATTTCAAGTAAAATTAATCTTACGTCTGCATCCGGGATCCATTGGGGTTCTGGTAATGTAAATGGACTGGTGTCATTTGCATTCATGCAAACCATACGCAAACCACTTTGGGAACGTACAAGTTTCTTTTCCCCAGTCGCCGCCATGTTTTCCAGGCTCTATTTTCCACGAAACTAATGTTGTATTGGGAGAACTGCTGAGAACGTCAGATAGTGAGCATTGTTCTGGGAATTGAATAATTATTCAGATTTCTATGAACATGTATTCCAATATATGGAGCCTGATTTTATTGGTATGTTCACTTAATTAATGGGTCAAAGAAGAGTGCAAGCAAATGACGATACCTAAATTGTATCACAATATTGTTTGATTGCGTTTGTTTTCAATTGTAAAATGTAGTGAGTTGGGCTCAAGGGAGTAGTGTTATTAGGCTACATTATTTGGGTATTTGTTAATTTGCAACTATTGTTAGACACAAAAAAGTCATGAGGCAAATGAATGAGTGAGTTGGTTTTGTCATGAACAAACTGATAGAGCAAAATTGGGGGATCGCCAAAATTACCACAACTACATGGGTGGGGGGCGTGAAAAAATTACAGTTGTGTTTTTTTTCAAATTATATGAGTATATGCCTATTCCTTTATCGTGTAGGTGAATGAATGCTATGAGTCAGAGAGCATATGTTTGTACATGTGAGAACAACAAACGCAATAAGACATTACCCCCCCCCCCCCCCCCCCCCCTACCGTTTGACCATTGTCCATTGCCAATTACCAATCAGTGATAATTTTACAGAATTACAGATATCTTCAATTGTTTTAAAGATATCAATAATGTTTTTAAGATATCAAAAAATAATGAAAGATATCTTAAATTCATTTCTGATATCCATAATACAATTACTGATATCTTAAAATGTTACGGTTATATCAACACATTAGTTTGTGATATCTCTAAATGTATTTAAGATATCATTAAACAATTACCATCCAACAGTACATAAATATATTAGAAATAAATTCAAGATATCTTTAATTCGATTAGAGATATCTTTAAGTCAATTAGAGATATCTTTAAGTCAATTCAATATATCATTAATTCTGACCGTTACTGATATCAAAGATCCAATTAAAGATATCATTAATAATTGTCAGACAAGAGAGAAACTGTACACGTCTATCAATTCCATTCAAGATATCTTCAATTCATTTCAAGATATCTTTAAAACAATTGAAGATATCTGTAATTCCGTAATAAATGTGAAAACGGCTTGCCATACACCCGCATGATTCGCTCAGTTAGTCTGTCAGCCAGCTTATCAATTAAGGAAACAATTATAAGGATTAACCCTGGTCAGAGACCATAAAATACATATTGTTTATGGTCTCTGACCTGGTGTTGCACCACGAAGGAGAAGTTCATTGGTTAATTGTAGATTATACCTTGATAATCGTTAACTGAGTGTTTATTGAAGGTTGTATACTAAATGCCTGTACTAATCTTCAAGTGACATAAACAACGTCGTTTCATTTAAAACAATATGACCACAGTGGATTTGCTCATGGGACCATAAACAGTGTCGGGATTCGAAACAGAAAGATGTCGGAATACACACGTTTTGTCAGATTAGACAGATGTCGGATTACACAGAGTCTACTGTAATTGGAATATTGCTAAGTGCGGCGTTAAATAACAAACAAACGGATAGATATACACGAATGCGTTTAAATAAATCCAGAAAATATAAAACGAAATATCCGAAGAATGTAATTAAGTGAAATATTGCCGTACGGAAAGTAGTGTACGACTCACTTCCTATGTATTTGACATTTTTCCGCTAGAGGGCTTGTACCAAATGCAGTCTTCATGTGACCGAATGATAAGTGGTTGTTTACGATAATTTTGCCATTAGTTTGTTCAAAACTTTTGACAATGTGTCGTATTCAAAGCGTCTACACTTTGGTGTTTTTGTACATTCAGAGTGGAACGTGTCAAGGTAATTTTCTGAAGTAATGTCATGCATTGTTGATAATATGTCTCGATTACTCTTCGGCTAGATCTGGAAAATGGATCTTTTTAGGATTCTGGGCCAGTTTGTCTAAGGTATCCCATGCGTGTCGTAATAGTTGACTGTGCGGGATCCAGTGGCCAGTGTCTGTGACTTGGATGATTGCGTGTCATAATACCCGATAGCGTAGATAGTTGTCGACAGCTGCGATGGGATGCGACGGTGACTTCTGAGGTGGGCATGTCCTGACTGTCGGAGACCATCGCGGCTCTTGGTTAACCTACCGGTTCCTGGAATATTAGAGCCAACTTTGCTGAATTCTGTGTTTACTCTAACTGTGAAAACTTCTAAACCCAGCTAACTAGGTCCAAGAAGTCTTTGATGACCTTTTGTGTGTATTAATTTCACATTTAATCTTTTTTTTCTGTTGACCTGTCATGATAGTGCCTATCTCTTGTTTTGAGGGAGTGGCGAATCAAAGTCAAATGCTGCTTCACACCAGTGTGTAATGTCTTGAAATAGAATACAGCTGCATTCCAAAAGAAAATAAATACTTGATAAGATGTGTGACCGCCAATGCCTAGTCTGTAAACTTCCACTGCACTCAAGTGATGTTACACCTGATATTGGTTTTGGTACTTAAGCAGGGTTTCTAAGAATGAATGGACATGTTTTAGCTCACAGTTCTCAACATATTACTTGCAGGTTGGCATTAAAACTCAAAAAGTAATTGAAAGTTTGAAACCTAGTCAATAATATGAATAATTGTCAAATTATAGTGTTCATACCATTTCACTCTTCCTTTTCATCATGACACAGACGCCAAACTTCTGAACAACGACTGAATGTCCTGACAAGATGAACAGTACTTTACATGAACCCAATGATGACACGCAGAACTAGTGCACTCTCACGTTATAACATGTCAAAATCACTTCAATATGGCTGTTCTAAAATAGGTGTCCTTGAAAACTAGGGTACTCTGTGATATATATATGAACATTTTATGTGGTGATATATAGTACCAAAATTGGGAATTTTGTAATATCGTTGTATTTGTTTGTTCGCTCTATCATCAGTAGCCATGACTATGGGTTCCTTGTTCTTTTCTATGATCCACAGTATACGTACAGTGTTCCCCACAGTGTTGATCTCTGTCAAAATCACCCAACAATTAATTTATTAAAAACCCTGTCATTGATGCATACTTGTGACCTTAATATCTGATGCCAGGAGCCATTTTCAGACTAATATGATCATTCCGTACCACCCAGGATCTGGGTCCCGTTCCACAACGCAATCGTAGCGCTAAGATGATCTTAAAGCCCATACTTTAACATAGACTAACGTCAGTCTTAGCGCTCAGATCGCTTTGTGGAAAGAGACCCTGGTATATTATGGAAAGGAATGAGTGTGCCAAATGGCATTGTGACCACACCATGGCTACCCGTAACATTAGCTAGCATCCATCACCTCTTTGTCCCTTTCTGTAATTGTTTAACCTAGGCATAGCCAAGTGTCTTAGTTTGTCGGGTTAACAGGCAAAAGCTTGTGAGATAAAGTCTTAACAGATTCTCTTAAAAACTGGTTACTTGTTTAGTGACGTGACTAACAGCAGAGATCACCCCCATTAGAAGTTGTTGTTCTGAATTCTATACCCGTGAAAATCCAGGGTAGAAAAGGTCTTCAGCAACCCATGCTTGCCGTAAAAGGCAACTATGCGTGTCGTAAGAGACGACTTATGGGATCGGGTGGCTCGCTGACTTAGTTGATGCATGGATCGATGCTCATGATATCAATCAATGGATTGTCTGGTCCAGATTGGTTTATTTACAGACTGCCGTCATATAGGTGTAATATTGCTGAGTGCAGCGTTAAACAACGAACAAACAAACAACTGAATTCTAAGGATGCTCCCTGGCATTCTGTATTTGTGGTTGTGACATAGCTTTAAGCATGTTAAGAAATAAGCTTTTTTCCCTTTTATGGCTGACTATGTATATATTAGTGATTGCAACTATGTACTGATTCATGATTGAACATATATGATCTAATGAACCATTTTTTAATTCTCTGCAGAATGGGCCTGGATAGGGGGAGATAATTCTGTTGGAACACTGTCATCATCAAGTGGCCCAGGTGCTCGCAGTGGCAGCAGTGTTTGGACAGATGAAGATGGCAACACATGGTTGTTTGGAGGCAAGGGTTTCTCTGATATCAGTGATGGCAAACCCAAACTCCTCAATGACCTATGGTACTTCAACATGCAAGATAGAAAATGGAACCTAGTCCATTCAGGAACTGTTAGTAAAGCTGCCTCTGACAGCAAGGCTCCGTCGCCAAGGCAACAAGCAGCTGCATGTGGTTTTACAAAAATAACAATGGTTGTGTTTGGAGGTCTTGATAATGATGACAATGGAATTGGAGATACTTGGGTGTATTACATGCAAAAGAAGAAATGGCTGCCGTTATCTGATATTTATAACTACACTTCAAAATCTTATAATTCTTCCCTGGAAATGCCCCTAGGGCGGGGCGACATGGCATCATGGTGCATGCTGGATAGTATGTATGTGTTTGGAGGAATGGATAACAGTAATAAGATTTTCAATGACCTTTGGAAATTTTCTCTCAGAGATTTAAGATGGTCAGAAGTTATTTCTCCCGACAAGCCATCAAGTCCAAATACTAAGCCGGATAGTTACCCTCAGGGCCGAAATGGGCCGACGACATGGAAGGGCAAAGGTAATACCCTTTTTATGTTTGGTGGAAACATATTAGGTACTAATATACGTAGTCGGCATTTGAATATGGGGTATACATCAGATATGTGGAGATACCTTGTTCACAATAACACATGGGAATTTTTAAGTGGGTACAGATCAAGTTGCCATCCTGCAGTGTATGGGCGGAAGCATGAATACTCCTTAGACAACCACCCAGGGTGTAGACGGCGAGGATCAGCATGGACAGACACGGCAGGGCGCCTGTGGTTGTATGGAGGGGATGGGACAGATACGGCCTATCCATCCGTTTTCCATTCATCCAAACTTCTCTCCGATCTCTGGATATACAGTCCAAGAGGAAAGGTATGGGTCTGGTATGGAGGAAGTGATGAAGGAGACACAGGACCAAAGTACTACTGGAAGAACCATCCTCGTGGGGATGCTCTGCCTGGGGGGAGATACGAACCAATGTTCTGGACGGGAGCAGAGAACACCTTCTACCTATTTGGGGGCCTTGGCCATGATGGACACAATCACGATGGCTACTTGAACGACCTGTGGATGGTGGATTTGAATTACCTGGTGCAGAGTAAGGGAGTTCCTGCAGGTGCTCTCATACTGTATCTGCTGATGGCGATTGCTCTTGTTCTTACTATGGCTGGGATCTTCCTGTATGCACGAGACAGGCGAGGACCTTCTATTTGGAGTCGTCTTGATAATAGTGTCAAGTACAGCCAGCTGAGAACAACAGGAGATTAGATTTGATTTTGAATTCTCTTGTAAAATCAAAATTAATTCTAGCTTTTTGAGTATAATTATAGGATATTATATGTGGTTCGCCTTGTCACAAGGATGAACAGTGATAAGTAAGGCTAAAATGTTTTGCTGCAGGGATTTTTCTAGACCTGCTCAGAGGCCGACATTCAGCCCCAAATCTGCAACAAATGTCGGTACAAACTTGCAATTCAAAATTAAAATGTCCAATTTCTCAGTGTTTATGAACCGTGAAATAATCCAATTTTGAACTAAATCCCACACATTTTCCCAATAAGCCTGCCAAGGGCACTTAGTTTGCAATCCTTAACAAATCCCTTGTGTTGGTAGGCACCATAACATCAGGTTGGAAATCAGGACGTAAAAGGATGTAGATGTGAAACTTCTTAGTCACCAATTTTCAAGTCACTGTTCCAACCAAGCAAACTGAATCTTATTTGTTATTATATGAAGGATAATATTGATAATAATTAGGAAACTTGCACAGAGAAACTTGCAAAATGATACAAATATGAAAGACATGTATTAACTTAAGTCCGGTGTGATATGGACATATGACAAGTATACTAAGCTGTCAAACCAAAAATACTCAATAATCAGTATAAATCATGCATTCAAAAGACTTTAAAGTAAAATGATGGCTTTCCAAATGTATAAATTTGCACAAACCCTAGACTAACATCTAGTCTCTGAAATGAACACATCTTACATAAAAAAACAGTTGTTCAGTTATCTTAATAAGAATATAATAAAAAGGAGCCCAGTGACTCTTCATTTTCAGATACTGCAGTGATCTAGACTTGCCAAACATTATAGACTTGCATGGGCTGTATTTGATATATATTTGTATCAGGGTCTGTAAGAAAGACTACACAAACCCTTAAAACGTGTGTTTAGCAACAGAAAATTCTCACTAAGATGAACGTACAAGCCAGTGGCCTCAAGGATTTCCTGCGTTTTTTGGATGAAAATCAGACAGTTTTGCCTTGAAACCTTCAGGTACTTTTCGGTTTCTGTTACTGGTAAGTTACCAGTGGTAACCCTGATAAGATTTCTGGGATCAGCTCAGTGGAAGCGTGTTATCCTTACAGATATTTGTAGCTTGCTTTTTATAAATATCTTTATAAATTCTGAAACCTTATATAGCATTCACATACCACACTGAACATACTGAAGAACAGGGATGGAAGAAAAGCACAGTCTCCTCCACTGTGGTATTTTACTGTCGTGCTAAGCATTGCTTTAATACTATGTTCACTCAATCACTGCTTTGGGTGTTCAGGGTAGAAGGTGGTGTCACTAATCTGTGCAATGAGATGATTGTTTGTAACCACGTTATTATTTGTGAGTGTGTGACGCTGTATAATTAGCTGGCCATGTTGACCATGGTGTAATCATTAAGAATCATTAGCAAATGACAATACATAGTGTAGTTGTTGTGTTTATGTCTGTATCATTTATTTGAAAAGAATATTTGTCTCTTTCGGATAGGGGGCACGGGTGGCCAAGTCGTCTAAGGCGTCACGATTCACCGTGCAGAGTTGGGCACGCCAATAACCTATGATTGTGGGTTCGAATCCCGGTTTGTGGGTTTCACCAAAGTGGTAAACGTCTGAGACCTGCATCACTTCGGGCTTTCCTCCCACATTAAGCTGGCACGCCGTGATATAACTGGAATACTGTTAAAAGTGGCGTTGAACCCAACTCTCTCACTCACTCTCTTTCGGATATTTATTTTTCTGTTTTGAACATGTTGAACTATATTGTTATGCAAACATTTGTACTTTCCTCATGATGTCCTCCCTCACCATCATTTGTAGGTGATACTGAAACGGGCTCCATCTGTCCGTCCGTCACAATTTGTGTCCATATTTCCCAAGCCAAGGGTGATTCTTGTTATGAATACTATTTCATATTTGTCGTTTTCCCCTGCATTCAAAGCAGGCTTTGCTTCCAAATCCCACATTTTTAGGATTTGCATTAGCTTATCAGTCTGTGCAAAGAACCTTTGAGGTCTACTTGCCTGAACATAGCTCCTACTGTGTTATAACATCATTTGTAATAGATTTTAGTGTTATAATGTGGACTCGAATAAGCTGTGCTTACAAGACCAAAGAAAATTTTAATAGACTAAGGTTTCAGATGAGTGGATTAAATCACATACTAGCTTATGCATGTGCACACACTTCAACCAGCATGGCCTAGGACTGAAGCTGTACCTTTTGCTGTGAACAAGTTTTTAAGTCACTTAGATCAATTCTTCTTGTTTTGACTGTGCCCTTGTTGATACACATGTAACCCTTGAGGACCAAGTGTTAGAGTTGGTGATAGCGTATAGCCTAATATGTGACATGATGTGGCCTGTAATGGGATGTCCTCAGATCTTTGTGTGGCGGTAGCAAGCACTGAGACTGCAGGTCGTGTAGTGTTCTTAAATGGTATGTTGTAGGCCATGTAGTGTTCTTGAACAGAATGTTGCTGGCCATGTAGTGTTCTTGAACAGAATGTTACAGGCCATGTAGTGTTCTTGAACAGAATGTTGCAGTTCATGTAGTGTTCTGAAACAGTATGTTGCAGGCCATGTAATGTACTTGAACATAATGATGCAGGCTATGTAATGTTCTTGAACATAATGTTGCAGGCCATGTAGTGTTCTTGAACAGAATGTTGCAGGCCATGTAGTGTTCTTGAACAGAATGTTGCAGGCCATGTAGTGTTCTTGAACAGAATGTTGCAGGCCATGTAGTGTTCTGAAACAGTATGTTGCAGGCCATGTAATGTACTTGAACATAATGCTGCAGGCTATGTAATGTTCTTGAACATAATGTTGCAGGCCATGTAGTTTTCTTGAACAGAATGTTGCAGTTCATGTAGTGTTTTTCAACAGTATGTTGCAGGCCATGTAATGTACTTGAACATAATGTTGCAGGCCATTTAATGTTCTTGAACATAATGTTGCAGGCCATATATTGTTGTTGAACAGAATGTTGCAGCCCATGTAGTGTTGTTCAACAGCATGTTGCAGGCCATGTAGTGTTCTTGAACAGCATGTTGCAGGCCATGTAGTGTTCTTGAACAGCATGTTGCAGGATGTCCAGTTCTTGAATGTGATCATCATCAATGTTCAAAATGATTGGTAAATGCCAAAGTCGACCTAGTCATAACCACAAAGTTAAACGTTTTAGGGGGTCCCTAGATTCAAATACTCCTCCTCCCTCTTAATTTTGAACACTGAAGATGATCCTGACTTCACTACTTGTGGATGTTTCTACTGATGTTTGACTTTGTTTCGGTGCACATGGGTTTAAAGGGAGGGAGGCTGTTGTGTATAGGCTGCTTAGGCTTTATACCTCAAGATGCCTTATTACATCAATTTAATAACAGGGTCTTACCTTGACCAACAAAATTAGGGGTCCAGGGGACCCCCTTATAATTAATTTCATGGGTCCTTACAGGTACTGTGAGGGTCCCGTAATGTAGTGTAAGTTTTGTGGACTACAGTGTAAGATTTGAAAATTACTCTAATTACAGGACCATTATGTTTCTTGTCAAGAATTGGGTACAATGAATATTATTGTGCATACCTCGGAATGCAATATATATTTTTTCTGTTTCCATTCGATACATTTGTGCTTCCAGGACATTTCATCTGTGTGAAAATCCTGTAATAATCCTGTTATATATGGTTGAACCAGTTCTATATGATGTTTTACAGATTTTCTTAGACATTTTGTAAAGATATGATTGAGCTAATGCATGAATGTTGTTGTGATACAAAGGATATGGTTCTAGAATGTTTAAAGCAATCCAACAATCCATGGGTGATATCACACACTGGTGGTTTATGTGATGAGACAAGATGTTTGTTTATAAGTTGAGTGGTAGTTGTTGCTTAAAGAGTAGGGAGACATTTTCTTTTCTGTTCCTCTTCTTGATGGATGTGACTGGTGGCCATTATTGCAATAGGAAAAGGGGGCAAAACCCCATGGACAATCTGGACAATTTGTTATTCCCTACAGGACATAACAGTATACTGTAGGCAACGCAAAGTAGATTCTACCTAGGTGGATTTTGATTAGATATTATTTAGTGAAATAATTCAGAATGAAGCAATCCTTTTCTTCTACCTTTGAGGAATGTAGTATTTGTATTAATATGATTTCTCAAATTAATTCATTTCGGTTTAAACCAAGATGTACTTGTGTAAAAAGAGGTTTTGATCCATAGTACACCAGTACTTGTTTTGATATCATATTTATATCTTCCAGCAATGTTGTAGGCATTTTTATATCACGATCATTTATAGAAGTTGTAGCCATGACATTTAGATCCAGAAATTGTGACGTTTCATCAGGTCATGTTGACGTCACATTCTTGGTATTGTGACATTATAATCAAGACATGACATCTGTTCAATGTCCGAGTTGTTTCCAGACATACTTTTCCAGATGTCTGTTAGGGGCACGCACAAACCATTGTTAATAATGTGAATACTCAAATGTTTGTATTTTCCCCATTTTCCATCCTCAATTAGCCAGTGTATTATGTATTCATTATTATGATAAATATACGGGACCCATTCCCCACCATAACTTCTATTGGAAGGGTCATTTTTATCCCAATTTCTCTTATCACCAGCTTATCACAGAATTTCTCTCACTCATGGACTTCAACAATCAAAATGGGCCATGTTTCCCAAAGCAATAGTAGCATGTTGTGAGCCTATGTTAAAGAATGGGAGTTACTTTAGCACTACGATTGCTTTGTGGAAGGGAGCCCCAGATAATAGTTCTACATTAAAAATGCAGTTTCGTACGAATGAGCCCTTGATTGTGTTATCGATGGAGAGCGGCGTCCTGATGCTGATTGACAGGGGTGTCCTATGGCTACCAGGGCGCCGTTCCACAAAGCAATCTATGCACGAAGACAATCGTAACTCCCATACTTTAACTTAACTTACGAAAGTCGTAGCGCTAAGATCGCTTTGTGGAGCGGGACCCTGGTGTTCCCAGGTCAAGTCGAGTATTGGTGCTTTTGTAGCTTGACATAATCATGACAGAACAGTATACATGTACTTTGAAGGAACAGCTACCGTATTCGACATAATAAGCGCCCACGGCGATATTTGTTAATAAATTGGCAAGTGAACAATCCCAATTAGCACCCCTTCTGATTGATCAATGTACACAACACTTATTTATTCGTATATAATACGCACTCGTGTGATATATGCACCCTTAATTACGGGCCATTAAATTTTGGAAAAATATATAAACATTTCAGGCTAAAAACATTACTATTCTAATAAGAGCCCCCTATTTCTAATTTTGAGAGCGCCCTGGGCGCTTATTATGTCGAATACGGTATCTATTATCATGTCAGAGCAAATGTTTGGTGGTAAATGGGTCCAGAGTATTTATCAATATTAGTACGAAGCATAATACGCTGGAAAAACATTTGTGAAGGATGTCCATTTTCCTGTGCCTCCAGAGTCACTCTAGTATCTGTGATGAATCTTGTGTTGTTACATATCAGTTATCATGCTTGATGTGTGTCCATCAACATTCCAGGTCCTGTCAAGCATTTATTTCAAGCATAATCAGAATTTTTAACATTGTACATACTTTTTATTTTATTGATCAAATTATAAGATCAGTATTTTGTATACATTTGTAATGTATTGTAATCTGTGTCCATGTAAAATATATCATTGTTTGAATTGAGCGTATTTTGATAATCAGTCTTTCTTTTTATCAGACATGTATACAGAAATATTAATCAATGTTGTAATTCGATATTGATGAGTTATATGATGGATGAATAACTGTGTACATCACAATGTGACAGTGCTAGTTATTATGTGTGTAGCCATTATATTGGGACACAGTAAGGCTCGTGAGGTACTTTCGGAAACACAGTGTACTGTCATTTTCTGGAAATTAATCACTTCAATTTTGCTTACGATACCCCAGAATATGACAGTGGTCCTAAACCACCATTGATAAATAGTTGACATGTGAGCATCATTACCTATATCTTTTAGGTCATTGAAAAGTTGCCCAGATCCACAACTGTTTTTGTTTTATTAGTTTCTTGAATGACTGTGTGCTTTTGATTTGATTGATAAATAAGGTCCAGTTTAAACGTTCATTGGCCTTTCTACAATGCTAACAAAGGTGATCAGCAGTAATCAACATCAAGACCTCCCAATAACACCAGGGGTAGGATAGGTCTTCAGCACATGCTTGCCGTAAAAGGCGACAATGCTTGTCTTAAGAAGCAACTAATGGGATTGGGTGGTCAGACTCGCTGACTTGGTTGATGCATGTCATCGATCCCAATTGCGTGGATCGATGCTTGTAATGTCAGTCACTAGACTGTCTGGTCCAGACTCGTTTATTTACAGACCGCCGTCATATCGCTGGAATATTGCTGAGTGTGGCATTAAACAGCAAACAAACAAACAAACAATAACACATGTCTCCTGCCGTGATAATGCTATGATATTGCTTAAAGCGGCGTAAAACCATACTCACTCAATAACATAAATGGGATGTATGATATTATTGTAGGTTATGTACTTAAAATTAAATATAGGCCAGAGGTAGATCAATGATTTTGAAATATAGGAGTGCACGTAGTACCAAGGGTGCAGTTAACATGCAAGGTGTCTGAAAAGGAGGCGCACACGTACATGCACATGCACATGCACATGCACACGTACACTGGATCCGCCAGTGTAAATGAAGTAATGACTAAAGAGACAGCTGGCCGACTTGTGTGCCATGGTTTCCCAACAGTATTGATTGTTGCTCGTGCTATCAACCACTGGTGTGCCAGGGCAAACTTGGCTCAAGGCTGCTGTGATATAACTGGAAATAATGCAGTGTAAAACAACATTCGCTTGCTTTTTTGTATCTGAGTGAATGAATATAATAACCAAACTGTTAATATGGTTGACACTTTATCACTGTTAGCGATTGGTGAAATAAGATGCGATTCTATGGATTGACGAGGGAGTTCTTGTAATGCACTTGCCATGTATACCTTATATATAATGAATTTTACATCCTTAATTTTACTCTGAAAATAGGCTAAAAGAAGAGTACCAAATGTATTTTAATTTGGCTTACTGCTTTCAATCATGACATATCACTTACATTTTGAAGACACTTGTCAAATTTACATGACTTTTGAGTATTTAGCCAGATATAAGATTATGAAAATGACTAATTTTGTTACATGTACATTATCTAAAAGATGTCAATATTAAACACATGTAATAATATTTCATTCTGTGGCCTTATTTCAAAAGATGTATTTTTGTGCCCTTTAGCCAAACAAACACTATGCATCATATGTCAACTGTTTTCAGCTTCTTTCAGCCATCACTTTGAACAATAACATGTGTACCGGGTATGTCATTTCCACCCCGTCACTTACCGTAATTAACGTAATAAGCGCCCAGGGCCCTTTAAAAATTAGAAATAGGGGGCTCTTATTAGAATATTATTTTGGTGAAAAAGACAGAGTTGAAAGATAAATTTCGTGATTTATGCTGACAGACAGAATTTAAATGCCCATAATTAAGGGTGCATATAACACACGAGTACGTATTATATGCGAATAAATAAGTGTTGTGTACATTGATCAATCGGAAGGGGTGCTAATTGGTATTGTTGACTAGCCAATATATAAGCAAATATAGCCATGGGCGCTTATTACGTCGAATACGGTACTACTGTTGCATTTTTGCATCTTGTATTTCTCAATGTTATTGTCTGTCTTGCAAGTCATTATTTTTAGACAGAATTGTACCTGGTTGCATCAGAATCAGAGTGGCAAAGCCAGTGCCTGTCTGCCATGTTTGTTTGTATTCATGTAATGAAAAAAACCATGACCAAACTTGATTCTTGTTTGTCTTGCCCTTTTTTGGATTTGATATCTGTTCTTTGCATCCATGTCAGGGAAAGCAAGTGTGCTCTGTGGGGTCTCCATGAAAGATTTGTAAATTTCAGATGGTTTAGTACTTGTGTGACAGACCATCGAGACTGATTGTGTGCTCACTCTATCAACCACTGTCTTGGCTTGTTATATGCTTGATTCTGTTCAGGTTGCCATGCTACCGCAGTAAGCATGCAGACAATGGCACCCCATTCACCATAAGAAGCAGGTATCGACACATTCTCACCATGTATTATTGTTTGTAGGGCTGTCCAAATTTACTACCCGGGTACCTATTGTAGGTCTCAAGAGATAGGTTCAAGATGTCCGATTGGCAATTGATTTATTGGAGCCCTGGCAAAAGGTATTTACTAAAAATAACCAACCAGGTAGCTTTATCTTATTTAAACATGAGTCAGAAGGAAAGAAATGTTTGTTTGTTGTTTGACGCCGCACTTAGCAATATTCAAGCTATATGGTGTCAGTCTGTAAATAATCCAGTCTAGACCAGACAATCCAGTGACTGACATCATGAGCTTCAAATTAACCAACTGGGATACGATGACATGCATCAACCAAGTCAGCGAACCTGACCACCCGTCACGCCAAAGACCCAGGTTCGATTCCCGACATGGGTACAATGTGTGAAGCCCATTTCTGGTGTCCCTGCTGTGATATTGCTGGAATATTGCTAAAAGCGGCGTAAAACCATATTCACTTACTCACTTTAGTCACCTTTTATGACAAGCTTAGTCGAAAGAAATGCAAACAATAGTGACTTGTACTGTAGCCTTGGATTTATAGTGATTTTTTATTTTTGTCATAAAGCAGTAAATCACATGACTAAAAATGTGTCCAGGTAGTCCTGTTGGTACCCAGGTCTTACTCAGGACAAACCTGACCCGAGTACCTGTCCCCTCGCAAATTATAAGCTTGAAGTTAGGCTTGATTAAGTTTAATGCATAACCTTCAGAATAATTTGGATGAATTTATTAATTCACACACACAGAGGTTTCATTGATTCATTGGCTGTTGACTGCAGGGTCTATGGATTGGTTTTGTGCGTTGATGTCATGTTTGTGCCGGTCGTACAGTACAGTGGCACTAACTAGGGTGCGTTTGTTTGTCACATCAGTGATGAGGATCATGTTTATAGCTGTTTGATGTTTTTATTGAAATAAATATCTTTGTGAAATCACTGTTCGACTTATCTTTAGTCAACGACCTCCACATGCCATGCCTCATTACTGCCCTTTGTCCATTGGGAGAGTGTGAACAGGAGAGATTTGGGTTTGAACCCGCTTGGAACAATATTTCAATCAAATCGTGTGGGATGAAAGCCCAAAGTGATGCAGGTCTTCGACAAACCAATGATAGTAATGAGTGAGTTTAACGCCGCTTTTAACAGTATTCCAGTTATATCATGGCGTGCCAGTTTAATATGGGAGGAAAGCCCAATGTGGTGAAGGTCTCAGACGTTTACCACTTCCGTGAAACCCTCGAGCACGGGTATGGTGCTGACAAACCTAGAAACATAATCGAGTCGAACCACGATTCGAACCCACAAGCATAGGTTTCTGGCGTGCCCAAGGGACACAACTCTGCGCAGCGAATTGCGGTACCTTAGACAACTGGCCACCCGTGCCTCCTGATAGTAATCAGTGTGAATCTGCCATTCAAACCCACAATCAGGAATCAGACAGTGTGGCACGCCCACACAGCTAATTTCAGCACCTTAGGCGACTGGGCCACACGTGATCTCAGTGGTAATCTATTGGGACACACAAAAAACATGAAAACTGCATTTGCACAAAAATAATTTTATACGTAAAATGTTACAAAATGGTTTCCCCTTCAAACAGCTACTGCAGCACCCTGTGATCACATGATCAGGGTCATTAAAAGTCTCAATCAAGTTGTGATAATTAAATGATTGTGGCACAGCATACCAAACCCACTGCCCATCATTCCGGAACCTGTGTTTGAAATCAGCTTCAGCGTAACAGTATATTATTTATGATTACCACTTCTGAACAGATCAATGACCGTATGTTATTTCCGTGTTGAAAACATAAGGGTGTTGCCGTAACTACTTGAAAGTGTGGTCTCAAAGTTTTATGATTACCAGACAAGTGTATAACCTACTGGTAATATGAATAAACCAGGATAAGTTGAACCAACTCAGAAAACGCATTCGAGACAAGTAGGAGGTGCACAGAATTTGAGCAAACATTTTTGGTTTGTTACAGGTAGAGAGGGTGTACCCATGTTGTGCATGGCATGATGATGTAATTGACTACGCTACCATGGACACACGTGAATCTCTATTAAGAGGTCAGTGTGACAAGAACTTGTTAGCCGAGACAAGACATGCATATACATACATCATACTACCTGCGACCCCTTTCCTCACAATGGTATGCTCCAGTGGGCGGAGATCATACACAGCCATACGGGGTTAATTGTCTGGTCACAACTCAACTTATCCTGGCTTACCAGTACTATCATATCTCATCATCAGTTGCCACAACTTTAGCATTTTTTCATTTTTATGGATGCAGACTGCAAACAAACTAGCCTTGGTGGATCCAAATAAAGATATCAAATATTAAAATGTAGATCTGAATATTTGTTTTATTTCATTTGTCACAGCATTGTGTAAGATATGTTTCATTAAGATTTTACACACAAAAAAGATTTATGTTATATTCTGTAGAGCAAAATGCCAATCAATAAAAGATTATTTTTCCTTTCATTTCAAGCTGGTGGCTGTTTTCTCCAGTTGGCTGAACCAAAACCCAGCCGCTGGTCACACACGAGCAGCTAGGTTGTCCACTGGGTTTGCTATGCTGTGCAGTGTGACATGGAATGTTTATCCCGGAGCTCCTGAGAAACTAAAGAGACTCCTACAATAACCATCTGATCCACAGGGACTTGAATTACTGCAATGTCTTTAAATAATTCCCATGCTATTGATAAAGTACTTTGAAGTACATGTTTTGTAAGTGTGTTCCAAGCCCCTGTGATCTGACCTCATCCAAGTAAGCTTTTGTCTAACAGCTTTCCATCAAACCATTGCCCTTAATTAAGCACATTGTTTTGAACATTTTCATTTAACAAAACAAAAGAAGCTGGCAAAAAAAAAAGACATCTAACCTCTTACTTCTTAAACAAACAATTATCTGATCTAAAAGAATAAGAACTCATCCCCATTCCCCAAGCTCTATAAGTTCAGGTGTTCATTTTCCAAAGCTAAACAACTGTATTGGGTGTCCAGCATGTGTGATAGCAGGATTCTGTTCCTTGATTCCAGAGAACAGTTTGCCATGAGAGTCTTCACTGACTGAAAACTTGAGACCAAGCACACTTATAAAATCCTGGTACACAGGACCGATTCTCAGAACACTGTTCATCAGTAGACCACACTTTTCTGAAGATCAACTAATTTGAGAGCTCTCCTGTACAGAGATCCTAAAATTAGCTTAAGAGAAAGATAACAACTGTTGTAGAATCTTTTGATGAAGCAAGTGCTCCGACATTAGCACTTATACCTGACAGAAGTGAGAGGGACTATATACAGAGACAGACACAGGGTCAGAATGCTGAAACATTAAGGGTTAAAAAGTACACAACGTTACAGACACTAAACACTTGCCCACTGAACAGACTGGAAGCAAGCTAGCTGCTTCTGCAGGTAAAGCTGAAATGACACAGGAGAAAATATGGTAGGCTCTCCTCATGTGGGATTCCACCTCTCGTACTCCAGGCGTACAAACATAATCTGCTAATAGTATACAAAGAGCACCCTGGATCACGCAATAAGGACTTCTGTTGACAGAAATATTATTCAGATACAACTGAAAGAAAACTGGTTCAAATCGGTCAAATATGAGCAGTCACGTGACCAATATCTTTAGTTCCGAGGCACAGAAAATACAATTTTGACAGTGCAAACATCATACAAAGTTTCATTTCCTGTTCCTTGGTAAAACTTTAAGTACAGCATTAACCATGAGCTCTTTGGAGATATAAAACTTTAGATATAGTACTGTGAAGATTATGTTGATAAATACCATCACACTCAAATGCAAGCCTCAACTTGATTACAATTACTTTAAAAAATTCAAATTATATTGTCAATATTGAATAACAAGGGAATGTCTTGTTTGTAAAAGTCTGACTTTGAGACACTTTTATTCTCTTGATATTTCTCTTCCCATAAAAGATGAGGATGACTAGATGCTCTAGATGAGTAACATGTAGGTAAATAGAGGAGAACAAATATCCAGGAGATTTAAAAGTGATTTTTGTTTTTACAGAAACTTCCTAATGGTGTCTTATGTCTTAAATATAAAAATGAGCATTTCTGATTAAATGCATTGTTATATTACCCTTATCTGACGCTACACAGAGCTAAAGGTGTAGCATCAGGTAAGGTAAAACATGTGATTTCCTTCACACCAGCTGTGATTTCCTCCACAAAAGCTGTGATTTCATCCACACTAGATGTGATTTCATCCACACTAGATGTGATTTTCTCCACACCAGCTGTGATTTCATCCACACTAGATGTGATTTCCTTCACACCAGCTGTGATTTCTTTCACACCAGCTGTGATTTCATCCACACTAGATGTGATTTCATCCACACCAGCTGTGATTTTCTCCACACCAGCTGTGATTTCTTTCACACCAGCTGTGATTTTCTCCACACCAGCTGTGATTTCTTTCACACCACCTGTGATTTTCTCCACACTAGATGTGATTTCTTTCACACCAGCTGTGATTTTCTCCACACTAGATGTGATTTCTTTCACACCAGCTGTGATTTTCTCCACACCAGCTGTGATTTTCTCCACACTAGATGTGGATGTGGATCCTGCAAACCAAACTAAAGAAGTGACTGTTGCATCTCCAGGGAAGATTTGTATGGTTGGTAGACACCATGTGTGACACACAACCTTCCTTTCTTCCTTTTTTCTCAAATGGAGAGAGTTACATACGGAATCAATTTTAGTTTAACCAAAGTGAAATGGTCAGTCCTTAACCATTCAATACATGTGCCATATCATTGTCTAACTACATCACTAAACAGAATTCTTTTTATCAGACAGCTGCAAGAATGATCATAGCTTACTGCTGAATACACGGAGTTAGTGTACCTGAGTTAGTTGTAGCGAAACTACAGCATCCAGCCTCATTCTTAATTAAATGTTAATCAATGTATCAAAAACAATCTTGTCAAATCGTTCCACCCTTTCTCCCTAATAATAATACATCTTAAACCGACTGTCTCCTTCAAAAATCTATTCTATTCCTCATGATCAATCAATGAAATGTTTTCTTGCATTAACAGAGAAATAATTAAAAGTCAATATGTACATACTAGCTGCTTTGTTTCCAATGCATCATAAATATAATACACATCAATTTACAGTAATATAAGAAAATATGGAGAGGATTTCAAATGGCTCAGAGACAGCAACAACACACGACACAAGACAGGATGACATGACGAGAAGAACACTCCACACACAGCAACAACTGCAGTGGCACCATCTTCCCTAGGCAAGGGAGTTAACTGACTGTAAGAGTCCAGTTTCCACCCTTGACGAACTAGACGCCCAGTTGACGGCACACATGCTCTGCAAATCCTACAGTCGACTGAATTCTGCATGGCAGTCGCTATGAACCGGATGTCTAGTTCGTCACTTGATTTTGATTGGACTGTGCATAGACTCATTAGTCCAGCCATAATGTAACTCCATAATTCCTACCTAGTTTGGCAAGGGTGGAAACTGGGCTTTTATAGTCAGTTAACTCCCTTGTCTCGGGAAGATGCAGTGTCATTGACTCAACACACATTAGAAGAACAAATTAGTCCACACAGAGATAGAACATTCATGAATTCCTTGAGTGTAAGGTTGTCAACCTTGTGGATTCTTTTCCTGGATTCACTGGATAACATTTCAAGTGGGATGTTGATGTACATGTTTATGTTTAGAGCACTGTAGCATCACTTCAGGCTTTCCTTCCACATGAAGCTGACACGCCGTGATATAACTGAAATACTGTTCAAAGTGGCGTTAAACCGAACTCACGCTTTCACCGACTTAGAGCGTTGTCAGCCAAGTGTTCATGACCTAACATGTAGATACATACAAAGAAAGATGGTAATTACTGAAAGGAAAACTAGATGTAGTCTCTTATCAAAGTCTTAAAATGTCACAAGCAAAGTCTCGTAGTTATGAAGGACTGAAGAGTCCACATGACGTAAAATTAAATTCATTTACGTCAGCACTTCACTTTACACTTTGCCTAAGGGACCAGTCATTTATTAAAGGACACAGGGGCAGAGAGGATTATTTTTCAACCATTCACTCCTACATTCAGAGTGAGAATGGTTTTACGCGGCTTTCAGCAATATTCCAGCAATATCAAGGAGGGGGACACAAGAAATGGGCTTCACACATTGTATCTACATCGGGAATAGAACCTGGGTCTTCGGCATGACGAGTGAACGCTTTAACCAGTAGGCTACCCGACCTCCCCCCTAACTTGTAAGAAAGTATTTTGAAAATCACATGGTCATAATGATCTCAGAAACTGTATACCTATTTCCTTGGGCTTTATCTTGATGTGTCAAGAGTGTTTACAACCCCTAATTTTCTCCACCTTCCAACAATAAATGGCCCATTGCTTCATCCTATTTACATGAAGGAACTGACATATTACAAATAACATATGTATAACCTATGTATTATCCTTGTGTCTGTATCTGTATGTTAAATCATGTAATATTCAGCACAGATAAGAAGTCACGGTCACCAAATGACATATTTGTGTAAAACATCAGTACTCTTACAGTTCTTGATTTGTAATGTTAAAAAAACATCTCCGCAAGCTAAAAAGTAAAACAGTCAGTTTTCGGCCAACAAATACTTGTACAATTTTTGGAGGGAGACATTTTTCTTTCATAGCAGTGTCAAAAAGTATACTAACCATGGTCAGGTTTTACGTTTTTGTGCTAAATATAAATAAAATGTTGTCATGAACATACTACTGATGCAGCCAATGCTGAAGACTATTTCTTTCACAGTTTACATTAATCCCAACCAGAGACATAAACAGAACACAGCTTCCAGATGACAGATGTGAAGCAGTTATATACACAAAGCCTGGAGACCATATGATTTACACAATGGTATGTACAGTCCTGCCCTGAGACTGTGCTATATATACACTTGTTCACCTGCCAGTTTGTCCATGAATGGCTTGACAAGTGCCCGGGTGGCAAAGTTGAACACAAGTCCGAATGTGATGGAGATCGGCAGGGCAGGAAGAGCCTTGCGGAAGATGGCCAACAGCAAGAGCGTGAAACACAAGCCCTAGGGAGAAACAAACAGTAGTAATTAGCTTGGTATCATACTTGCATGTTTATATGTATTCTGAAACAAATAAGCCTCATTAATATTTTGGGGGATATTTTTATGAAATTGTGTATTCTCAGTCTTCACTACAAAACAATATCCCCCAAAACAATCCCTTCTTTTGGTCAGTATATATACATAGTATAGTACATGTAGTACTTAATGTTTGATGAAATATTCAATCCACAAATTATTCCATGATACACTGAGCCTCGTTCCACAAGCGATTGTAGTGTAATGACTTTGTATATCTATGATAAATTATGGAAGATACGATCATCTTTGCGCTATGTTCATGTTACTGTCCCGCTAAGGTTTCACTTTGTCAGTAATATAATCAAAGGTAGTATGTTATGTTATGTTTGTTTGTTCTTTTATATTTCAGCTGCAGAATAGCGGCCTTGAATTAATTGAAACTGGACCACACAAACCAGTGATTGGTTTTTTAGGAGCAACGATTCAAGCCTTTGAGGTGCGATAACACACAATAATCCAAGTCACTGAGTCTGACCACCGAACAAGAAAGTCACCCATGCTACAAGAATACATTGCTGCAGACCTGTCCTAACCCTGAATCCCAATGACAATAAAAAGAATTCCACACTGAGCTTACAACACACTCTGAAATATCCAAATAAAATAATAAGTATCAGAAGCTGACATTAATATTTTACAGATGTTGGACATGTGTATTATTTTTTCTAAATTTGAAACTATATTCTCTTATGTGTAACTTACAATGAGTATTGCGACAAAACAGGCAAGAGTTGTGTTCCAGTCTCCATAGGATGAAGCCTTCCCAACCAGGACACCGTAGAAGATGAAGTCGCCCAGTCCCAGTTTAACGCCCCCTGCACACAGAAGACGAGGCACCATTATACACAACTCACCCACACATTACCGTGAACACTGACACAGTAAAAAACATTCATTATTCATAAAACGATAAACCATGAACAATGACGGTGATGATGTCTAACACTGATCACCATGACAAGACGTAGTTGAGTACGGCTTCATTCCTTCAGATTGCACATTATGAGACATATTTTGTAATATCACTGAACTCTAATCTGGAAAAAAAACCTGGTAAGACAATCACCACAGGATAGGAATTAGCATGATAGGTGGGGTTGTTTACACTCATATTTTAGTGAGTGAGTGAGTGAGTTGGGTTTAACGTCGCTTTTAACAGTGTTCCAGTTATATCACAGCGTGTCAGCTTAATGTGGGAAGAAAGTCCGAAGTGATGAAGGTCTTGGACGTTTACCACTTCGGTGAAACCCATGAGCATGAATTTGGTGCTGACATACCTAGAAACAAAATCGGGGTGAACCAGGATTCAATCCACAATCATAGGTTTCTGGCATGCCCAAGGGACGCAACTCTGCATAGCGAATTGCGGCGCTTTAGACGACTGGGCCACACGTGCCCCCGACTCATATTTTGGAACTGTAACCATGGCAACAGGGCTCATGCAGTGGATTGGGCGGTATTATTTCCATTGTGACCATCCAATTCACCCTTTCAATTAATCAACAGTCAATCAACAGTACCAACATCAGACAAGTCGCATTACTTCATTTACAGCAGCAATCATCCTCAGCTGCATTCCTACCACAGATTCACACTTTCATCACACGTCAGTCTTACAAGAAGCTGGGTTAATCAACGGTACCAACATGAGAACAATTTGTCCTAAGATCAACCTACTTTCTTCATCTTCCTGAGCTGCCTGTTGCGGCTGTTGCCGTGCGTTCCCAGTCATTGCTCGGTCATCAACAGGTCCATTGCGACCTTCAGATCGGACCTCACCAAAGTTTGCTACAGCTGAACGAGCACGGTCAGTCTCTCCACTATTGGACAGCTGTCGTCGAGGCGTGTATATATGGTCCCGGAATCCACCTTCTTCATTATCTGATGGGTTGTCATTTGTAGCACCAGTGTCTGTAGAAACTGTGGTTCTCTCTGTAAGGAAGCAAATCAATAGTGTTGATCATGTTCACAGAGGTTTTTGATGCACAAATGTACTGAAAATAATTACCCTCACCTACTACTTGTCAAATGCCTATAATTAATTGTCTGGTCCCCTCTGGCCCAGCCCACCCTATAAATGACTGGTCCCCTCTGGCCCATCCCACCCTATAAATGACTGGTCCCCTCTGGCCCATCCCAGCCTATAAATGACTGGTCCCCTCTGGCCCATCCCAGCCTATAAATGACTGGTCCCCTCTGATCCTATAAATAAGTGGTCCCCTCTGATCCTATAACTAACTGGTCCCCTCTGACCCATCCCAGCCTATAAATAACTGGTCCCCTCTGACCCGTCCCAGCTCACAAATGACTGGTCCCCTCTGACCTATCCCAACCTATAAATGATTGGTCCCCTCTGACATACCCCACCCTATAAATGACTGGTCCCCTCTGAACCATAAATGACTGGTCCCCTCTGACCCACCCCACCCTATAAATGACTGGTCCCCTCTGACCCATCCAACCCTATAAATGACTGGTCCCCTCTGACCCATCCCACCCTATAAATGACTGGTCCCCTCTGACCCATCCCAGCCTATAAATGACTGGTCCCGACTCATCCCACCTAATAAATGACTGGTTCCCACTGACATACCCCACCCTATAAATGACTGGTCCCCTCTGACCCATTCCAGCCTATAAATGACTGGTCCCCTCTGACCCATCCAACCCTATAAATGACTGGGACCCGTTCCACAAAGCGATCTTAGTGCTAAGTTGGTCGTAACTCCCATACTTTATCATAGGCTTACGACCAACGTAGCACTAAGCTCGCTTTGTGGAACGGGGCCCTGGTCCCCTCTGACCCATCCCACCCTATAAATGACTGGTCCCCTCTGACCCATCCCAGCCTATAAATGACTGGTCCCGACTCATCCCATCCTATAAATGACTGGTCCCCTCTCACCCATCCCAGCCCATAAATGACTGGTTTCCTTTGACCCATCCCAGCCCATAAATGACGAGTTCAATCTGACCCCTCCCAGCCTATCAATGACTAGTCCCCTCTGACCAATCCCAGCCCATAAATGACTGGTCCCTTTTCACCCCTCTGACCCATGACTGGTCCCTGATCTATGAAAATTGTTCGAATTGATGTCAGAGATCAGAAACATATCATTATCAATGAAAAGAATTCACATGTATGCACGGTCTTCAAAAGGTTGCATGGTGGGTGGGGTTTGGGCAGGGTTTCTGTGGATGGGGTTTGGGTGGGTGAAGGTTTGCTGCTGACACCTCCTCTGGATCTGCCATTAACTTAACCCCCAAAGCAGCATGAGGTACAGATAACCTATTGAGTTTCACATATTTCGAGCACCGACATGAAAATATAAAAAAAGTTGAACTATCGTTCAGATTGTGCACGACAATAACATCTTCAAGTCAGTAATACAAGGTCACTCTGAAACAAGATTACTACACAATCACCAGGTGACAGGAACAAAACGTTATGACCATGATTTATTCCCCATTTGTGCAGGTCACATGACTAACAGGGCGCCTGGGGCTGTCAGTATTGTTTATGGTTCTCGTAATAGATGTATTGTCTGTCAAGAGCTCTGTAAACATCTGTTTTATAGCAGCACTCCTCACCTGTGTCATCTGAGCTCGGACTGCCTCGTTTCCTCTTCTTCTTCTTCTGCTGTTTATCCCCATCTTCTCCATCGGCCGCCGTCACCACCTGCCACATCATCGTTGCTGAGATAGGAGGGAAGAAAGAACAAGCATTATAGCTCTGTTTCAAATGAGAAGGTTAAGCACTGATATGTTCTAAAGTACAGTACAGTACAGTATTATTCAATATGGTAGCTCCATGTAGCTAGCTGTTAGTGTGAATAACTCACAGGAGTAGATGAGGGCAGGGAATATAGGTTCGTTCCTCTCCTGGGCAGTCTCCACCAAGACACGCAGTGGGCCATTGGGACACAACACAGCCACCAGATCTGAGAAAAACACAGAAATTAGCATATTTCACATCATGAAATCAAATCAAATTCATCTTTAAACAAAAGTACACAAATAATAATAATAATAAATGCACATTTCTAATATCCAAATTCATGCACTGGTACATGCTCATCGCATTACGTAAGACGAAAACATTACAAAAATAGAAACTGAAACATAGTAGTTTCGATCAAATAAAACTCAAGGTCGCTGGCTGATTTGGAGTCAATGGATATCGAGTATAACAAATCGGGCAGAAAGTAGGAGCAGTTCTGTTTCTGGAAGGTGCAAGCTTGTAACAAGGGACTGTCATGGGATTTTGGTTTGGGGAACCAAGTTTATGTACAGGCGTGAGTGAGTGAGTGAGATTTTACGCCCTTTTAGCAATATTCCAGCACTACAAATGGGTTTCACACATTGTACCCATGTCGGGAATCAAACCCGGGTCTTCGGCATGACAAGCTAATGCTTAAACCACTAGGCTACCTGACCACCCCTTTTATATACAGGAATAACAGAAGCTAAAGATCCGAGATATAGGCACAACTGGTACCGTGATGGCTGACCGCCCCCATACTCTTACAACAAGTAGGGTATTTGCGACCTATTCTGCCCCGGAATCCCTACAGCAATATGCGAGAGGACTGATGTGATGACTGACTGACCCCAGACAACCATGACTCCGAGTACAACCCAGGTGGTCCAGTCTGGCAGATACTTGATGAAGATGAGCGCCATGAGGGCGCTGATGACGATGAGGTAGGCCTGTTGCAGCAGCAGTGGACCCTTCCAGTGAATACTGATCATCCCCACTACTCCGAAGTTCCACATCAACACAATCACCGTCACATAATCGAACGGGACATTGTAGGCTCGCAGCACCTCACTGAAACAAGGATAGAGAGGTGAAAGTTACAGGCTGTGAACTAAACTCAAGAGTTTTACTAGCCCAGGAAAAGATAAAATACCATTGTAATAATACAGCAATGGGGAAATTTTGAAACTTCATATTAGCAACCATACTGGTACTTTTACCTTGATTTGGATCAATTGCTTGTTAGTTTTCAATTCCCAACTTGCGGACATTTTCCTTAACACATCTTGGTACATATTGCTGTAAACTGGTCTTTGTTGGAAATGGGTTGTTGAGCTTTACCTCCATTTCAAGTTATCCCAAAGTGATTGGTTCAAAGACGCGGTTGGAGATGAAGAGGTTTGTGACCATGGTAACTGCATAGTATTTCAAATTAACTAGAAAACGGACTGATCATTGCAAAGACTGACCAGAATATCCAATTAGTTCTTCATAACCATTCGTTAAAGCATTTCATCATTACAGTGAAGATTCAGGTTTGACTTCAAATACACCTTGTGAAGCCTGTTATTGGCATTTACACTCAACAGTACTGCTATAAAGTCAGCGTCTTTCACTCACCCCAGGTATATGTATGAGAAGAGGAACAGGAGCATGAGTGAGGACACAATCAGCCAGCCGTGGATCACCTGGACACAAAAGTTGGCCATATAAATCCCAAATACCTTGTCTAGAGACATACTTTTAATTTATTTCACATAATTAGTGATTAAATCTGAGTTGAGCTTCCTTCTTTTAAATTCAGTATCCCAACTGCCACTGGTATGCATGAGACTGGTCTTATGTTTGTCCATCTTTGCAGGAAAGTAATCTTGATGGCGTATTAGCAATCTTATCCTGGCCAGTGAAGTAGACTACACTGCATCAGAGATCAGAGCTACAGATAAGCAGCATATTTGCGTAAAGTACCCCCCCAAAATATTCAAAACTCTGTACAAAGGAGCTAATTTCTGAAACACAATTACGAGCTAATTTACTTTCCAAGTCAAGCCTATGTATTTAGAATATTTATATACATCTAAAACATTATTTCATTTATTTAAATCTTAAAATGTTCACTGATTTTGGGAAAAACCCAATAGAGTGATGAACAGATGAGTGAAAAAATTTGGTTACCCCATGAAAAATCTAATAATCCAATTAAAATACAAACCCTAGAGTAAAGACTCAATTGCTGAAAAAGTTATCTGGAGCTCTGCCAGATGCATAGCTCACCTTATAACATCTGTACTTGTACAAGAGCAGCAGCACAACAGTGAGAGCTACAATCACACCCAACAAGATGAAGGCATTGGCAAAAGACTGCCACAGTTTAGTTCCTGTGTCATCAGTCTTGTCATGGAAAGGGGTGTAGATTCTGGAGAAAGAATGGTTGAGATCCATGTAAGATTTGTCTCAATACACCATTCCATGTGACAAACAAATGCATGGTTTGAACGCTGAAAATACCTTAACTGTTCCCTGGGCATACTGAGGGATGTACACACTCAAAACATCATCATGCTGCAATTGACTTTCACTTTGAGTGAGTTCAACCTTCAAAGTTTGAAGGCCCAACATTGTTTGTACATCGTCACAAGCTCCGACATTGGTGCAGTTTTGCCCGCATTCTACAAGGTTCATACTCCAATGAACTCGCACAAAGTGAAAGTCAATTCTTAAATGTTCAATCTCATTAAAATCAGATCTTAGATCTTGTTATCGCTAAACAAAGATCTGAGGACATCCCATTATGGGTCACATCAGAATGACCTTTCATCCGACCAATCAAAGTGTTGCTTACCAGATCATGAAAGTGACAGTCGGAATGTGTTTTCTGATCATGCAACTTCCAAAACGTTAACACAGGGTATTCCGAACGACAGTTATGGCCCATATGACTGATTCCGTCAAAATTATCGTCCATCTTTAGCTTCTGTGGGATAAACAGTTGAACAGAGGAATGCGTCTGAAATGGAAGTCGCCAGGTTGAAACGAGTGCTGTAAAGCTCGAGAAAGCTGCTTTTTAATTGGCTGATGTAGACTTCTTGTTAGTCGTTTCAGCGGTCGGTCGAAGTTCGCGAAAGGTCTTTCTGACGTGACCTGTAATGGGATGTCCTCAGATCTTTGTTTAGCAGCAGCAAGAACTTAGATCTGATTTCAATGAGATTGTTAAATATTAACCCATGTTGTTAACCCTTTGCCAGTGTTCAATTGAAAAGATAAAACACCCTTCATAACAGGAATCTATTTAATAATAATTACAGAAAGAAAAACAAAATAACTCATACTTATTATAATATTTGGACATCCAATCAGCACACTTTCTTCTCTAAAATCCAAGCCATACACATGACAACAGATTTGCCACATATTGCATGTGTAAGGCACTAACACAAACTTTACACATCTTTTGTCTTAGAACCAATTATATCTCAGTCTAATAGGAGCATTTTATTTTCAAAATTAAGATCAATAAAATAAAAAATATATTTATCTTTAAAACTTACAAGTAAGTTGTTTGTTCTGTGTAAAATGTGACGGAACTAATGGTTGCTACGACAACAGCCATACAGAGTGTGACGGGCACAAACAGCATGATGACATGCTTGGCTCCATACAGTAGTGTTTCGTCTTCCTCATCAGATCCTGCACTTCCCTGGTTGCTGCCATTCTGGCGCGACTGCACTGATGGATTAGTGCTATTATCTTGATCACGTCTTGTTTCTCTGCTGCGAGCACTCTGAAATTTTACATTAAGCATGATAAAAAATAATTTTCTATTTCCTTCATAGACATGTAAGCATTGATCAAGTAAGGGTTGAATTTGTTCAAAGTTGCCATGCTCCTTTCCTTAAAAAATAAAAGTGAAACAAAAATATCTGAAAATTCATTTCACCAATGCATACATACATGTAATTTTGTTGCCATATACAAATTATTAAATACCCTGTCATTAAATGTGTGATCAATGGAACTATTATCACATCATTCCTTACGGCTTGGGATATTACTGAACAAAATAAGCATCCCTTTCCGTATCACTCCAGACAGAATTTTATTTAGCCTCAACCTTTGGACCAGTGGCTAATGTCGCAGACCATGTCCAAAATACACACAATATACTTAACAACTTGGCAACAAAAATTAATCATCATTAAGTATTGTAAAATTTTATGATTCAGGATATATTTTGTTCAAGTTTTGTATGATTCATAAATAATCACGAACAAAGACCTAGAAATACTAAACATTAAAACATAAATCCCTATTAGAACAACTGGTTTTCACAGTATTCGGTCCTTGGTTTAAAGGGGCACTGATCTAACGCAATTCCCCGGGACTGGTTGTTGCCTTTGTTATTGTTTTTTCCCAGTGAGTACCCGGATGTATAGCAGAAATCTAGACTAGTTCGCGACCTCTGCTGCGCCATTCGTAAGCGCATTAGTCACTTTTATGGGTAGTAATAAGGGCGTATGGTCACATTGATCAACAAAATGAAATACAATTTTCGAGATAATAAGGAAATGTAGGTGTCTTTGTGGGTAGCATCGGTAATGGTGACGAAGTTTTGATAAGTCACTTGCTTGGTAATTTTGTGATTTTCGTTTACACTATTTTGACTTGCAACACAAAGTATATATTTCACATGAGCATATGCTTTTTTTATAGTGTGTATATTTTTTTACTGTAAAATGTGTAACAAATATATCAAACGTCTAAATATTCAGTTATTTTACAAAGTGACTGAAAAACATTTCCATCTGTATTATTATGACAACGAATTCCAAACATTTTGATGTTTAATGTCATCACCAAGAGACTGAAAATGTTACGTTGAAAAGTACATTTCTAAGTTGTTTGGCTTTTAATCCTACATAATAATCTGTTGTGATGTTTGTAGGCCCTTTTGATCGTCTTGATCAATCTGGACAGATTGTTTAGCCAAAATGACGGATATATTTACACATTTCATAAATTGCCTGAGAGAATCACATTTTACAAATTGACGGTAATATATACACGCTTACAAAGGAAAAGACCTGTGACAACAACGTCTATCGCGCCTTGAAGAATTTCCCAACCAAGACGTAGAGAAACAAGAACGAATCGGTTCAAATGAAGGAAAAAAATGCAGATATCATAATTACAACCTACCAAATTTATGCGGATAAGTTTTAGGCAGCTTCCTTGTTCGAGGAATGTATCCGTGAATATCCACACATAGGAACAATATCTCACTCGTCTGCAGCTGTACAAAGAAACTTATTCGATGTCACGTGTCTCAGTAACAATCAAATATTTTAAAAGATATATATCGTTTCGGGATATTATAACCCGTTTTCGTTTCTCAACTGATCGCTTGGATTGTTTCAGCTGTTTTACATAGGTGTCAAGTCTCAATGGTCGGCTGAGAAAGCCCACGTGACAAGTATTTTCATAACGTCCACGGTTCCTATAAATTCCATTGAGTGATAGATAACAATGATCAATCAATCAACGTATTATGAGTTAACCCTTTGAACAAAGTATGTTGTTTATACATCGGCACTTCGCGCCATGATATGAGTGTATTCCCTTTGTTTTAGTAAACCTAGACATGTAAACACTCACTCTTGACATATCCACTGCGCAAGATAACAGTGATTAATCAATCAACGTATTTTCTGTTAATCCTTTGATGACTAAGAACGATCCGTTGATTTACAAAAATAATTAAATCAACTGATCATTCATCTCTTGCTGGGCTGCCACATGCATATTACATAACACACATTTACTTCACTTCAAACCTGGATTTAGATTGAATAATTACCCCAGACACAATAAATGCCAAATGGGAACCTTTGTCAGGTAATCTAAGTGGTGCTACCACTAATTGTACCTGTAATAAATTCATTAACTGAGCATCAAGTGAATGACGACAAATACACAAGTGTAGGGTTATTATACGAGAAAACGTGGATGACAACAAGGGAGTAGTAATCGTATTATCGACGCAAGCCGAAATTGCTTTCACTGCATAGATACTTATTTTAGTATTAAACTATAACCATCTGGGGTATTTCCAAATGACGACATCCGATGAGCTCCCTTGTTCTTTTTGTCTGTTTGTTTAGGCTGAAGAAATTAATTAACATGCGCCATTTGTCGAAATCTTTATAGATCACAGTTAACCAATCAGTGTTCAATCATGCGTAAACCAAATATTGCCTCCAGCCTCCAAGTTTATTTAGCTGTCCTTGCAGACGGTACCCCAGTCTCTGGTCACGCTCAGTTGCGTTGCGTATCATCCGGGTACTCACGGGGGAAAAACAATAACAAAGGCAACAACCAGTCCGTTAGATCAGTGCCCCTTTAAATACTGATTTGGCTCTTTATTTGTATAACCTCATAAACCTGTACATAAAAATCCCCACACTTACATTGAAACCTCTCTCGTCCGTTGTTGTTGTGTCTGTGTCAAGTACGGCAGGGGAATCTCTCTGATACGACGGAGTTGTGTTGCTGAAGCTGACGTTTTCCATGTTTCTGCTGTTACGGCCGCCGGACATAAGACCAGTCCGTTCAGTTGGCTCTCCGTCGCTTGGCGGGGTTGACTGTATTGCGCTCATACAGACTGTGTCATCGTATCACGCCGAACAGTTCGATAAATGCTCCCCTTTTATTTGTCAACCCCGATCTGTTTTCTTGCTCAGTGAGTCACAAGACACAGAATAACTGCCAAATCACATACAATATCTAAGCCGCGTAGACTGAATAACAATGATTTTACAAGACAAAAATTATAAATAAAATGTGCGAAAACTAAGAAAGGTACTTGAAACAACGTATAGATTTTCACTTATTTGTTTTACTTTAGGGTAGTGGTTCCCGGAAGTAAACTCCGAAGGAAATGACATCAACTCACGTGACATGAAACGCTGCCAAGTCTTATGACCTGACCTACCTTCCCTGTTGCGCGTGCGCCTATAGCTGAAAATATCCACAACACACTCGATAATCAGTCGTTAAGACTCGCATCTCTCCGTAAGCTTACATGCTTGTCCCGGAATGGGTCGAGTTGGTCACGAATGGCAGGGGGATGTGACTTATCAGTTTATGTGCCCATCTATGGGAAAGGCATTCAAGATAAGTTCACGTTTTTGTAAGTTAACAACAATAATAATCTGAAGAGCGAGGACAAGTCAGTTTACTTGGGGAGGAGTGGAAGGTCAGGCATATGCGTTCATAGGGATGCAGGTTAGGGACAAACTCCAGAATGCCCATATCAAGGAAAAACTTCGCGCAGAGTAGAAATGTAAACTTAAGAAAAACTGGAGTTCAGAGCTCAACGCTCGCAATAAAGTCAAAGTCACGAATACTTATGCTGTGCCCGTCCTTTCGTATTCTTTTGGTGTTGTTGATTGGACGAAACAAGAAATTCAGGGTACTGACACCCTCACACGAAAAATCATGTCAGACAATAGATACCACTACCCTCGCTCTTCCCTCAATCGCTTACATTTACCAATCACCATGTGAGGGCGTGGTTTCATTAACGGAGTGTCTCTTCATGATACAATTGTATTGTGCACTTTTGAACACATTTATTTGTCTGTTGATCCTCTTGTTAAGCATGTCAAGACTCATGATGAAAACAAGGCATTCCACAGTTTACTTAACGAGCCAAGTATGAGGGACATAATCTCAATGGCAGTTTTGATTTTGTTGATGGTTCTCTACTGCTGGGCATACAGAAATGAGTGTCAACCAAGCGAAGTACCGTATGAAATCGGCCCAGGCTAAGTTTTTCAAAAGGGGCTATCTGAACGACCAGTGCATCGAGTTTATGTACAGTTTGCTGAGATGATCAGCAACCCTGCGCAGATACAGGATGGCCTGAAAAAAAGTGAAACAGAAGGCACTTCCCACTCGAAACCATCAATTGTGTGATTTTGCATCAAAATGTGAATATGAAATATAGATTATGTAATGAATTTACTGAGACTGTCGAACACATTGTCAGTGGATGCCCAGCTTTGGCACAAACACAGTATCTTAAGCGACATGACGGAATGGCGCGATCATTTTATTAATTACCGTCTTCGCCAGCTCTGGAACATATACGGTCTATTTGCTGAACGCATGCGTTCTCTCCTAGAACGCATGTGTTCTGCTGGGTTCTATAATGATCAGCAGCACATTAATGTTATAGGCGAGAACGCGTGTTCCATTTATAGAACATCGGGGTTCTGTTTTTCTAACTAGCATTCAAAGCTGTCCATGCCCTGTGAATCACATCCGTTACGTGGGAAAACTGACGTGACGTCGCATTTATTTGGCGCTACAATTTCCTATGATCTGAGGGGTATCTGTGGTAAGTATCCATCTTGGAATACTTTAGTTTCACATTTAATACTAACCTAAAATTGTGTAATATTTCGGCGATATAATCGTATGCTGATCGCATGCGAAGTAAAACTGGACCCTTACGGAACGCATAGCAGACGACATATTCCTCGCCATTTTGATCGTCATTTCTGCCATTGCTCCACAAGCATTATTCGCAAATTGTGATATGAAATCCCTATCCAAATTGCATTTGTGACTATTTGAAAGTTTCTGTTTATTTGAATGATGTTCAAATAAAATGAATATATATTTCAGGTTCTATATGAATTGTCTGAAAGTGCGGGCTGCATGCAACAAATCTCTGAACATCTAAATTTGGGATCCGAGGGCATGATCAGCATGCATCGACAATGCATCGAAATCAGCAGAGAGTAGTGTAAGTATGTAGTGAACAAACAGAACTAAACCTTCACAGGACATGTTTGGGGCTATTGTTATGTGAAATAGTTTAGAGAAACAGTCTTGTTGTTTCTATTTCAGGGTGCATTGCAGATAATCAGTACCATCCATGGAAAAGATTGAATCTCGGTCCTGAACACTTTACAGACGTTCTAAAAGTGTTACATCGTCAGAGCACGTTGAAGCGTTCTAAATAAGTTTGTAGAACTGCCCTGTTCTGGGTCGAGAACATCCACGTTCAGAATATTTTCAGAACACATGGATGCGTTCTAAAAGTGTTACATCCATGTGTTCTGTCTAGTGTTCAGAAGGAGAACACTTGGGTTTAGAGTGCATGATTGTGTGGTTGACACAGAGGTCTATCCATGGTATGAACAGATGACGTCATGGAAAATGATAAATACAAAATTCTTTGGAATAGGTCCGTATACAGCCCCAGATCTATCCAGGGGAACAAACCTGATCTTGTCCTTTTTGATAAATCCAATGAAATCATTCATTGAATTTTCTGTCCCTTTTGACACTAATGCATGGGATTGACAAGATTGAGGCAAAACATGACAAATATGCGGAATCGCTTTCGAAATGTCAAGCTTGCATCCCAAGTACCAAGTTGTCCGACTCCCCATTGTTCTCGGTGCCTTAGGTTTGTTACCTCCCAATCTGTTGACTGACATTGGGAGAGTACCTGGGTTTGTTGGCAGGAATCCAGCCCTTTTGACAATCTGTGTAATGCAGAAGGCTGCAGTGTTGGGCAGTCTTCACATTCTCCGAAAAGTTCTTGGTGGGTTTGACAAGGAAGAGCTTCCTGGGAGAAATCACATTCGCTGTTTGGGCTGAGTGTAGAGGGGACAAGGGTCCTGAGCTGATGATGAGCCTAATCAACATGACTGTGCCAGGATCACCCAAACCTCTTTGCTGCATTTTTTATTTTAATCTGTTAATAATAATAATTTGCTCTCATAATGCATGGTGCATTGCATGTGCATAGCCATTGCCATGATACACGACATGGAGTCTGTAGAAGGAAATGTATACACGTTCCATACATCTGAGAGAGATAGAGGGGAACTAATAATTAGTTTAGATTTGGTGTATTACCGAACTGCCCAAACTTTGTGGCTTTCATATCAACAAGTCTACGATATGATAAATAAAACAAACACGGTAGGGGTCGTCCCTAAAACAAAACCAGGCTGTACAAGGATATAAGACAGCTTTGATACAGGGGTGACCGCCTCCGTGGTCTAGTGGTAGAGCGTCCGCCCGGAGAGCGGAAGGTCCGGGGTTCGATCCCCGACCGCGTCATACCAAAAGACGTTAAAAGATGGTACTTGTTGTTACCCTGTCTGGCGCTCGGCATTAAGGGGCTAAAACAAGGACTGGTCGGCTCGGAGTCAGTATACTGTGTCTGAGTGGGGTATTCATGTTAAACTTTGGCATGGTATCTCAGTGAGCTAGCACTATAAATCGGCATCAGTCCGGACTAGTACAAGCAGCCACACAAACACACACACGTTCATGCACGTCGCTATAAGTGCAATAATCTTGGACGCGACGTTAAACCCCATTTCACCTCACCTCACTTGATACAGGGGGCATAAAACGTACAATGTACACGCTTTATGAGCAGAAAATAGACTTGTAGAATTCGGAAAATAAAGGCACAGTTATTGCTTCCCGGACCACATTAATTTTAATCATTGCTCTCCACGACAGACTGCACGGGACCATGACCGAGGAGTCTCCAGGGCATAATATTCCCATCCTGACTAAGAGGTGCCATTATCCCAGAATGGTGATGTGTTCATAAACTGGTTGGAACATCAGCTACTGTCCAATCTAAACGTACGCAGTGCCATTGTCATGGATAACGTCAGTTATTATAATGTCCGAGAACTAGTATGTGTGGCTGCTTGAACTAGTCCGGACTGATGCCGATTTATAGTGCTAGCACATTATTGGTAATTATTGGTAATATGACTGCCCATGAACAGGTACCAACAAACACCTCACCCGAACGCGCCACCTTTGACGGCGCTCGTGCGGTGACAAAAAAATGGTGAAACAGGTTTCCCGCCTATGGCATAAACTGCACGTGCATGGTACCTGTATAAATGCGTTCATCTGCAGGGTATTACCACACGTGATGAAAGCACACAAAAGAAATGCCACGACTGTCACAGGAGCAGAGAGAGAGAGAGAGAGAGAGCCATCGGTATGGCCGAAATGGGGGCAACACAGGTCCAAATTGCAAGGTTTGGTTGTACACCATTGACAGTAGCCAGGCTGATTCAACGGTACAGGAAGACAGGGAGGACACAGGACAGGCCTAGAACCGGACGACCCCGAGTGACAACACCACTGGAAGACGGTAAGATACGGCTCATTCACCTGCGAAACAGATTCGTAACGGCGACGGCGACGGCAGCAACAGCGTTGGGACATCCCATTAGCCAACGTACAGTACTACGACGACTTCGTGCTGCTGGAATCCGAGCGTATCGTCCTTTCCGAGGAATGGTACTGACTGCTCAACATCGACGCCTGAGACTGCGATAGGCGAGACAGGTTCGACGCTGGCAAGTGAGAAATTGGCGTCGAGTGCTGATTTCTGATGAAAGTCGGTTTAACTAGTTTCGAAGTGACGACAGAGAACGAGTTTATCGACGCAGAGGGGAACGTTTGGCTCCGGCGTGTATTGTGGTTGATCAACCATTTGTTACCCATCCCTAGATTATATTATAATTCACAACAAAACCTCTTCCTGTTATTTTTTTTATCGATCATGGAACTCGACCTATACTTTCTTTTGCCGCCCAGTTTATAAACGAAGGGATTATGGCTGACTGGAATCTTTGATCTTAAGCAGCACACTTCGTGGCAAAAGCCAAAACTCTCTCTCAGCATTCCCCTCTCAGTGAATCTGATACTCTTTAGCCATGATATCAGTTGTTCCCCTGCTCCAGTGAAGCAGGCATGGGCGAGCTGGTCCAAGTTTGTTTACATTAGGGCACTGATGACATGGGCCAGCATGACACACTAGGATTAAGACATAACACTCTCCAACCTAAACCAGAGTGAAGGAAACTGCTGAGACAACATAGAATCAGTCAGACCACATGGTCACTTAAGAAGTGCAACACTCATCTATTGTTTTGAGAAAGAAAGTTATTGAATTGTCAGCGAAATCAACGAAAGAAAACGCATTTTCTCAATCCCCAGGTAAGCATTTGTCGTATATCATTAATGTAACATGATTTATGTACAAAGTATGCTCTAAATGTTACATGTATGTTTATGCAGAGACCATATATGGTCTCTGGTTTATGTAAACTGATTATGTGTAAGTGGTGTATGTGTACCATATTGCCTTTGTTGTGTAATAGAATGTTTTGCAATTAACATATCTTATCTTGTCTTAACTACAGAACAGTTTCGATATCTTCATATTGTATGTGTAAAAAAATAAATGCCTACACTCTAAACCCAAGTGTTCTACTTCTGAACACTAGACAGAACGCATGGATGTAATACTTTTAGAACGCGTCCATGTGTTCTGAAAATATTCTGAACGTTGATGTTCTCGACCTACAACAGGAGTGTTCAACAAACATATTTAGAACGCTTCAACGTGTTCTGACGATGTAACACTTTTAGAACGCCTGTAAAGTGTTCTGGGCCGTGATTCAGAACACTACATGTTCTCGGACACGTACTACCACAGTACTGAAATGACAACTCATCGTGTGTTGTCGAACACAATTTACCCGATGTTTTTTTCAAGGCGTAAGAATATGAACCATACACCCATACATATGCTCTGGCATAAAATCACACGGAACTGCAACCATGAATTCTTTATTACATTTATTTGTCATGATCATGGATATTCAAGTCACTTAAATATGTGAGTCAGAGTTCTTCATGAAATATTACAAACTGTCGTGTAGCAAATTGAAGCATACTTCCATACTTAAGATAACTTAAGTTTCAAGTCTTTCACGAAGCGTAAGTACTTCGCAGATGTTTCTTGTGGGTAAATATCCCCAAGAACGATGTTCGTGACAGCCACATGACCATCGCATGCTTCAGGAAACTTCATGTCAAATACGACTCCGCAACAACCTACAACACCAAACATTTATTTTGTCATAGTCATATATTTATCAAACTCGTACATATTACATAAGACATTATCCTAACAAATGTTCGTTAGTAAACGCAAGATTACCGTGACACTTGTTTCATTATTTACAGGTTGCAAAATGTTTTGCCCAAAATGTTATTTGACTAACAAAGTTATCACTTACTTGGATAAAGACTAGAGCAAAATATACACAAGTACCTTCTTATTTGATCTGCAAAACCATGTTTCTTTTCCTCCTTTGCGTAGACGTGTGCTGTGTGCAATAATTTCCATGGATGGTACTGATTATCTGCAATGCACCCTGTAATAGAAACAACAAGACTCTTTTAAAATATTTCACATAACAATAGCCCAAAACATGTCCTGTGAAGGTTTAGTTCTGTTTGTTCACTACATACTTACACTACTCTCTGCTGATTTCGATGCATTGTCGATGCATGCTGATCATGCCCTCGGATCCCAAATTTAGATGTTCAGAGATTTGTTGCATGTAGCCCGCTTCGCACTTTCAGGCGATTCATATAGAACATGAAATATATATTCATTTTATTTGAACATCATTCAAATAAACGGAAACTTTCAAAATGTCACAAGTGCAGTTTGGATTGGGATTTCATCTCACAATCTGCGAATAATGCTTGTGGAACAATGGCAGAAATGACGATCAAAATGGCGAGGAATATGTCGTCTGCTATGAGTTTCGTAAGGGCCCGGTTTTACTTGGCATGCAATGAGCATATGAATATATCGCCGAAATATTACAGAGGATTAAATATGAAACAAAATTATTCCTAGATGGATACTTACCACAGATACCCCTCAGATGATAGGAAATTGTAGCGCCAAATAAATGCTACGTCACGTCAGTTTCTCACATAACGGATGTGATTCACAGGACATGGGCAGCTTCGAATGCTAGTTAGAAAAATAGAACCCCTATGTTCTATTAATGGAACACGTGTTCTCGCCTGCAACATTAATGTGCTGCCTATCACTATAGAACACAGCAGAACACATGCGTTCTAGGAGAGAACGCATGTGTTCAGCAAATAGACCGGATATGTTCCATAGCCCCCATAAAATATCCAGGTAAAATTAACCATCAGAATGCCAGTGTTCTGATACACGTAAATGTCCCATAATGCCAGTAAGTTAATTCCATGTATTAGCAATGAGTAGTATTTCAGTAATGTTTCTTGTTGTATTTAGTCAGGCTACATATGAGTTATTATTAACACAAAGTATGCCATGTTTATAAACTATTTATCATTCATCAAACTCAAAATATGACACATTTTCTGTTTGACTTAACAATCTACCAGCCTCTCTTCTTCTCAAAAATAAATATTCCGAAAACACAAATATATGGTCGAATTTAAATTTGTCTAACAATATTCAGCACATTATCTCTGCTAATGTGCATGGACTTCTCCCAGGAGAGACCACACGCGTTCTACAACAGATTACAGGCGTTCAGCAATAGAACACGTGCTGCACGAATTAGAACATTCGTATTCTGTGGTAGAACGTATGGACGCGTCCAGAGTTCTATATTAGAACACATAGATTTAGAGTGTAAACAAATCAGAGGAATCTCACATCGATATAAATTTAATTTAGGTCTGTGATCCCACTTATCCAGATGTTTCATATACTTATTACATAATAGCCAAACTAGTCTGTTGATTTGTGGACAATCAGAATGTTGAACGTGTATGTGTTGTAATGTTATATCCAATGAACCTATATTAATACATGTAAGTGATCATAAATACTGTGGTCAAATTACGTGAAGTTTTGAAGCATAACTACACAAGTTAACCTTGAAGACAGACAAACATTTGAGTGAGTAAATATAATATATATTATCCAATGAAACTGACGAAACCCTTTCCATATTCATAAGAAATCTCGGGGTGGTCGGGTAGCCTAGTGGTTAAAGCGTTCGCTCGTCACGCCGAAGACCCGGGTTCGATTCCCGACATGGGTACAATGTGTGAAGCCCATTTGTAGTGTCCCCCGCCATAATATTGCTGGAATATTGCTAAAAGGGCGTAAAACCATACTCACTCACTCATAAGAAATCTCAGTCTATTGTACGATTCTGACTATATAATGATTATGTGTTTAAAAATCACTGTCAAATTGTGATGATACCAGGTGTTCGCGAAAAGGTGAGTGTATCCTGCTCCGCCGCAATCGTTACCATTCACATATAGTACCAGTTCAAAAACATTTCATAGCTTTTAAAGCCTATTTTGATATAAAAAGATTTGGACTAGATAGTTACTAATCACTGAAATACTATAATTGCGTTATTATACAATATTAATCGCCGATATCAAAGCTAGTTGAGCCATCTAGTTACTAGGATGATTTATAAGAACTTGATATCATCTGGATAAGCTAGTTCTTTATGTTTTCTCATCATTTCCAAAATAAACGAAATACTTAGAATTTTATACACATATAGATACACGTCTTGCACAGTGAATAACATATTTATTCAATTATTAGCTGTTAAATAGTGGTCAATTTCACTTCCAGGTATGATGAAATATAAGGAAAGTAGGAGTCATGGGCCCTGCTCACATTTGAGACTGCCTTCAAAAAATACATGATGAAAACACCATGTGACAGATACTAGTATCCGAAGAGACAATATATTGCGATCATTGAAGAAATTGTGTTCGTGTGATTGAAAAGAATACTTGCAAGAAATGGAACGTGCTGTCTGTAAAGGAGACTCAAAAATTTCAAATCATTTTAAGATACTGTTTGATCAGTGTGGCCGAATCAAAGTATGTGGAAAAGTTGTAAATGAAGTTCAATCATGGGCTCTGTCAGAAGGAAGTTCAAGCGCTGATGCTCTCTTAAATTTTACACTGTTATGAGCAGGCCGGTCTTTAGAATTGATAAACTCTTGCGTGACAAAATACATTGTGTTGAAATTCCTTGTTTGTACAAATCATATGAGAAGAACTTTGAAAAGGAAGAATGGGAAAAAATAAAAATATTTGAAGTTCACTTCTGGAATAGCATCAAAGATGAGTCACCAGTTCATTCTCCTGGCTACAGGGTGATCGTTCAATCACAAAGCGTCAGGAACTGTTAAGTCAGTGTAAATGGATTTATACATTGAAGGAAACCCTACTCTACTCAATTAAAGAAGCAATCAAAACCGACTCTAACAGAAAAAATGGCAGCAGACAACATTGAGGGAGGTGTGTTAGAGTGAGTGAGTGAGTGAGTTGGGTTTAACGCCGCTTTTAACAGTATTCCAGTTATATCACGGCGTGCCAGTTTAATGTGGGAGGAAAGCCCGAAGTGATGCAGGTCTCAGACGTTTACCACTTCGGTGAAACCCACGAGCACGGGTATGGTGCTGACAAACCTAGAAACATAATCGGGTCGAACCGGGATTCGAACCCACAATCATAGGTTTCTGGCGTGCCCAAGGGACGCAACTCTGCACAGCGAATCGCGGAAATTATGATGAGCTTTCAGTTTCTTACCACAGCATTACAAATGTGTTTGCTGTAACATCCCAGAGTGGGCTTACTATAAGTCTGAGGAATGCAACTGAAAGACTACAGAGACAGGCAGACCCTGACAAGTGCTATTATAACACTTTCATAAAAGAAATATGACCTTGACTATGAAGCACAAGATGGCCACAAGCACCAGGTTTCCCTTCAAGATTGCCACCTTGTTTTCTGTTCGGACGTTCTTGTTAGGTCGTCCTTTCACAGGGATCCAGATAGAGGAGAGTCTAGGTCCTCCCAAATATGAGGAAACTTAAAACATTAATTTTACTCGTGACATATTTTCCGTAATCACTCGTACCTCGTGGGTTATTCATAAATACTCTTACTTAAGGACTGAAATAATTCTAACAAAGAATTACGAATGGAACGGCACAAAACAATTTCAAGTATTTACACAAAGCTGACGCGATGTGGTATGACGTTGTTAACACATACTCACTCAATTATTAAAAACACTCTAACTTGCAACTGTGTGTGTGTGTTGCGGGTGTAAATTTAGTATGTTCCTGCTTAGTCAAAGATTTACCAGTCAACGCGAACTATCAAATGTCATTGTGTGTCAGCTGTGAAGTTTCTGTGTATATGTGCAGCATGATGTTAATCGATATATCCATAATTCCATCGATGCGTTCTTAAAGATGAACATATGGATTGTCATTATTTATATTATGGCAGGGTATATGAAATAACTTGTAAATGCTTTTATTAGGTTGGGTTTACCAAGTGGTGAACATATCAAACACAATAGAGGTCGTATCAACGGAAATATCAGTATGAGGCAGAAGATGGATATTTTTGGGAGGCTGTTATACCCCGAACTGTGTCTGTCGGTGACAATCACAAGCAAATGAATGGTGAAGTTTTGTGTGGATCGGTTCAAACATCGATTGTTGCTTATTGGTCCCCTGAACACAGGTGTTTAGGGTAACGCGAGCCTAACTCCACTGCCGTTCAATGGCAAGTGTTTCAGCAAAGGCAGTTTAGCAGCAGACCACGTCATCTAGTGCTCTGTAAAGTATGGCCAAAGGTTGAAGATATGTCCTTGGAATAGAGGACTGGCAACAAGTTTTGTGATGCTGACTGTCCTGTATTTCATGATCGTCTTGCCTTTTGTAACATGATTCATTGGTCACATAATTGACATTATAGTCTGAGAATCAAGGGAGGTTGTTAATAAACTTAAACACTAAGACAATTCCAACGCCCACCATTGTCAGCCGATTGCTAAATTATGTTCTATGTGACTAGACATGTCTTTATTCTGAAGGTCAAATGTTCACCTGTTGGGAATTGCCCCAAACCATTTCCCCCCTGATGCTGTCCATGCTTTTGGTAACACAATCTCATTAAAATCAGACATTTTACTCTCATGGGATACCTCTCTGTGTGACCATGAATATAATCCGTTTTAAACCTCCACTGAGTTATGTCAATGAAGTTTCCCAGATTACAGGTACTGATTTGTATCTTCATGTGTCCCATATATGGTCGTGTTTTTTTGTCTGCTGGTGGACTTGACCCTTGAGGATGTTCTTACTTCTCCCATATATTCAGTTCACAAAAACACAATTTTAAGAATACTGGATTTATTCAAGACTTCAGATTCAACATTGGTACAATATATGATATTCAACAAATACTTTGAAACATATCATATGTAGAGTAGTAGTTTTCTGTACAACTTGAGAAACTGAACCAGGGAAATAACTCAAATACTGATTTGCTTATGAATGGAAGAAATTTAACCTACTATTATTGTACATAAGAAGCAAATTATTTACAAAAAAATCTGTAAAGCAAAATGTCCAAAGACACTGATGAATAAATGGAATGCTGACCATTGATATCACATGTATTACATAAGGCTGGACGGTGGGAGGCTGGGAAGGGATATATGTACAAAGGGGAGACAACTCTGAGAGGTAGATGACATCAGTCAACCTGGGGGTTGTGCTGGAACAGGTATTCTGCCTGAAACAGAATAGGGAAGATGATGATAGTTGGTGAAATATCACATACCTCAGTCAAAAATATACAGTTCATATTTTACAGCAGACAACCAACAACTGGTTCTACTAATTTATTACGTGAAAGAGGCTCATCAGAGGTCTAGAATATGTATAACTATCAAAATATTTTACATTCTTTTAACTCTAATTTTTTATATTTTGTGTATTTTTGAAAGAAACTAGAAATAATAATATTTGTCTTACTTTCATATGTAGTGTGTATTAATTTATTACAGTTATAGAAAGGTATATGATGTCAAGTGTTATCAAGGGAAGGTTCAGTCAATACTAACAATATAATCAATAGGATCCTCTGGGCGTGTCTTGCAACAGTCAATGAGGCCCTGTGTGAGTGTAGGCATCACATGTTTCATGAGGAAGTTCCGCAGAGGGATGGACTGAGCCTCCAGCAGCTCATACTCCTCCCTCTTCACCTCACTGAGGCGCTGAGACTGGAACATCACAGACATGCATTGACGTTCAACTGCATTTATCATTACATGTATTAATCATAAAAACATTCATGCAAAACAAATGCTTCAGCACTCAAGGACATACTAATCCTTCCTTTGGGGGCAAGCCTAAAAGATTATTCTCAAACTAGTGAAACTAAGTTTAAGGCTGCTTTGGATAGAATGTTATTTTCAATGTTGTATCAGCTTAATGTGGGAGGAAAGTCCACAGCGATGCAGCTCTCTGACATTTACTGCTTTTGTGAATCCACATGCAGATATAGTACTGTAATTAAATTAACTGGTTTGATCCAGATCAGGGCAAAGAAAAGTTATTTTGTATCCTGCAGTCACTATGTATCATAAGCTTCACATATCAGCAAATATATTTCTGTTGCTAGAATGGAGACATGGCTGCAATCAAGATTAGTCATAAAAACCGACCCATTCCTCCTGTCTCTTCTTCCTTTCTGCAGCTTCCTCTGCCTCTCTCCTCTCTCTCTCAGCCTTCTCCTCTGCCTCCCTCTTAAGTCTCTCCTCCTCCTCCTGCCGCCTCATCTCCTCCAACTCCTCAGGGGTAGGACCTGTAAGCATTACCAAAGAAAGCAGGATATAACAAGAGGAAGCAGAAGGCATGGGGGTCCTTTCACTTTTAACATACAATGTTACAAGGTCAAAATGAAACCTTTACCTTGATTCCTAACTTTGTAAATAAACCAACCATTTAAAGAAGAGTACAAATTACAGTAAAATTGAGCATAGCTGACACACATACATAGAGAATCTTAATAAAATTGACTCTTGATATCATGAATCAAACAATGATGATAATTTTGTTTGGACTCTGTCTGGACTCAACAAAAGTATGTCCTTATCCAGGTTTTTTCAGGTAACAAGAGTCACTGCAGTTTCAATACAATTCTCTGTAACTTTTATGGCAGATATACCAACCATAGTTTCTTGGAGCTCCTATGATTTTCTTGACTTTCTCTACAGTTTCCCTCATCATGGGTGATCCATCTTTGGTAACGTCTAAAAGAGAAAAACGTAATAGCTTAGGGATGAATCTCAAACGTTTGTCCTATTGATGTGACAAATAGGGCTGGAACGAGTCAACATTTACTACCCGGGTACCCACCCCACGATTACCTGACCCTACCCAGGTACCCACTGTAGGTCTCAAGAGTTGGATACAAAATGTCTGATTGGGAATAGTTTTTCCGTAGTCCGGGCAAAATGTATTTAGATACACGTATTAAAAGATCTGGTCATGCAAACACTGAAGTTAACTGAAGTTTTATTTTTATTCAAACGTATAAAAGTCAGAAGGAATGGGTGCATAGTCAGAAAGAAATATGAACATTAGTGACTTGTAGTGTAACCATAGAATTTTAGATATTTTTTGTCATAAAACAATGGGTCCGGGTAGTCCTGTGGGTACCTGGTTCCTGCTCAGTACCCACCCGACCCGATTACCCATGTTACCCGTCCTAGCCCAAGTGACAAACATAGACAATTATTCAGAAAGTAAGAAAGAATTCAAAGCATAACTTAATAAATTTCAGTGTTTGTAGTTTGACATCTAAATCAAAATGGCAACTCACCAAGTTTTTCTGGATGGAATTCCAGTTCATCAAAGTAGTTGAGCACAGTCTCATCCTCTGTATTGATGGAGCGGTATTCAGAAAGACGGCTGCCCAGTCCTTTTTCTGTGTTGTGTGTACCACTAACCACACTCTCTGGCAGGTTCATCACCCGCGCCTTTAAGAAGTCATCATTAGCATCCAGCTGGATGACAAACTCAGGCATGATAGTCCTGTCAAAATTACCTCCCTTAGCTGCCTCCTCCGCCTCTTCATCATCTTCAGCTTCAGTGGAAAGAACATGTAAGTCAGAATAGTTTTTACATCTTCATAATATCGTAAAGCTATCCAAATACATAAAATAAATAATCAAGATATTATTCATTCAATTATAATGCCACAATCTTTGTGTGTGATGTGATTTCATTTTCATCCGAGACTAATACTGAAATCATAAGACACTGGTGTTATCCTATAAACATGTATCCTACATAACAATAAGAGCAAACCTACATATAATGGGTGTACCCAAATCTATAACAACCATAATCATACTGCCAACATACTTGCAAACAGATCTTTTGCTTGCTCCAGGGTTTTTGGATATCCATCCAAGATGAAACCCTGATTTTGGCAGGGCATTGAGTGGAGCTTGTCTCTGAAGAATTTGATGACGTACTGGTCCTCAATGCGGTTGTTGTTCTGCTCACGACTTTCATTGATCTGTTCCAGCAGCTCCTGAGCCTCCTGAGCTGAACCATCATCGTCTTCATTGTCTTCAGCATCAGCTCGTTTAGCCTTGGCCTCCTGGAATGTTAAAAAACCAAACCCATAATAACTTTAGAACACATATTCATATGAACAAACCTTTGGATGCTTGTACCCATTAGTCAGCTGCATATGTATGTGGTACTGTACTCTGGAACATTATTGACCTGATACAATGTTCCCTGAAAAAACAAGGCAAAAAGTATTCTTTCCTGAGCACCATACCAGAGTAACAGATGTGCATGTATCACTGTACACAAGAATTAGCATACTAACCAGTATCTCTATCTCGTCATCAATGACTTTCTTGATCTGGATGTGATGGAGTTTGTAGTGCTCACACAGCTGCTTGGCTACTGTAGACTTGCCCGACGCAGGGGGACCCACGATCACCGCACGGAGAGGCTGAAACAGGCAAGCAGTAGAGATGCTGGTCATTAGATTCAGTAGAGGTTGTGTATTTTGTAATACCTTTCCTGTGAGAAAGGTTATGACAACAAATGAAAGGGACTTGTGGCATGTCTATGATATATCAGTTTCATTGAACAGGAACTTTTATGTTTTAACCAGCAATGTAATTCTTCATCAGCTGCTATCCTACACTTAATAGTAACTATTACATTATAGACATATATTGCCATAAGTATAAGGGTAAACTGTCTGAGAAAGGGCATAGTCTGAGAACAGTGTTTGACCCTGCCAGGTCGTGCTGACCTGCAATGCCCGTGCATCCTTGTATTCCTTGGTGACCAGCGCCATGTTATCCTTGATGCCGCCCTCAGCCACCCAGTTGATGCGCATGCTCTCTTTGACATGGACAGCATCCATACGCAGATTCACCAGCAGCATGTCAAAGTCAGCTTGCTGTAACAGACAAAAATAATCAAAATTATAATTGCTGATATTGCCTAAATGTCTTTGACTTTAAAGTCATTCATATCTCATATAATATACAATACAATGTGGAACATTGTGCAATGTAAATGCGGAGAAGGAAACTAGTTTTGGGTTTCAATGATATTCAATATTAGTCCTAGGAGACAACGTCAACAGGGTGTAATTAGGGCATTGTACGTTTCCCTACCTCAATGTCCTTGCTCAGCAGCGCTTCCTCCTTGGTGATGAACTTGACCCAGCCTGTGCCCAGTTGGGTGCTCACTTCCTGCCAACAGATGAATCGTAATGTAGAGGTGTCAACATACACCAGTGATGTACAGGTGTTAACATACACCACTGATGTAAGGTGTTAACATACACCAGTGATGTACAGGTGTTAACATATACCAGTGATGTACAGGTGTTAACATACACAGATGACCAGTGATGTAAGGTGTTAACATACACAGATGACCAGTGATGCAAGGTGTTAACATACACCAGTGATATACAGATGTTAACATACACAGATGACCAGTGATGTAAGGTGTTAACACACACCAGTGATGTACAGATGTTAACATACACAGATGACCAGTGATGTACAGGTGTTAACATACACAGATGACCAGTGATGCACAGATGTTAACATACACAGATGACAAGTGATGTACAGATGTTAACATACACCAGTGATGTACAGATGTTAACATACACCAGTGATGTACAGATGTTAACAGACACAGATGACCAGTGATGTATGGGTGTTAACATACACAGATGACCAGATTACAAATAAGAGACAATTGTCAAAAGAGGACATGTTTCACACAATTGTATACATGCACTTCTACAAGTAACAAAGAATATGAACATACACAGTATTCAGTGCCAAATAAGGCACATTGGTCAATATACATTCTTACAAATGAAAAAATAATGCACACATGATGAATTCTATTGTGATTGCCAACATCCAATAAGTACGTCTTAACCATGATTACAATTCCTCTGCTGCTAGCCTGAAGAAAAACAGAACTAACTATTTATGAGGTCTGCAGTTACCTTGACAATCTCCTCCAGTGTGTTCTGGGCGTCATCTTTTGCAATGAGGTACCGCACCTTAGGACGTGAATCAGCAACATTCTGGATCACTCTGAAACATCCAACATCTCGTTAAATTTCAGAAAGTGAAGGTTTCACTCTTACTCCAGGTGACATAGTAATATTCCACATAAAGTCTCATACACGACTGTGTAAATACATCAACTCACCCTGCCAGGTCCTTGATGTGGATCGTGGGGATGACATTCTGCCCATTGCCGAAACACTGCAGCTGCTGAACATTGTGCCACGCCGACTAAAACCAGAAATTAGTATTGCTGTTAACATTCACAACAGTTTGAGTGCATCATCTACATTTGAAATTAGGCAGGAAAGTCAAGGTGTCCTTGTCATGACCCTGAGGTTAAAAACCAAATATTTAAGGGGTCATAGATTCAAATACTACAGCGGAAATCCTCAAGGACGCCAGGATCCCCTTAATTTCAAACACTAATCATGATGCATGTGTATCAAGAGCACATGTTATTTGACATGGCAATGAATTGAAAAATACAATTTTCTGGTGGTATGCGCAAGGATTCTCAAGCCAATGTAAGTCTGATGACTCAAGATTACTAAATATGGTTTGGTTGGGTCACTAGTTACTCTGACTGATGATTGATCTCCATGTCTTGTATCATGACCGTGAGTTTCCATGCCTTGTATCGTGACCTTACTATCGAGATACATGAGACCAGGACAATGGGAATCATGGAAGCCCTACAGTGACATCTTAACTCAATGAGGCACAGGTGTCCCAGTCAACTAAGGTGCCAAAATTCACCTTGCAGAGTTGCCTCCCTTGGGTACACGAGAAACCTGTGATTGTGGGTTCGAATCCTGGTTTGCCCCGATAATGTTGCTAGGTCTGTCAGCACCATACCTGTCTTCATGGGTTCTACCAAAGAGGTAAACGTCTAAGACCTGCATCAATTTGGGATTTCTTCACACATTCAGCTGACATATGCCATGACGCTACTGGAATACTGTTCAAAGCAGCATTAAAAGCAACTCATTCATTCATTCACTCACTCAACAAATCTGGAATATGTAGTGGACATAAACATGCTCACAAACCTTGAACAGGAAGTGGAAGATGTTTTCTTCAGCTCCATATGTTAGACCAGAGCAGATGACATAGGTCACTAGCTTGGCTTTGTTCTGAAGATGCAAAATGGAAGAAAATGGAGTACGACAAAAGGCTGATTTATTTGCACTAAAAATATATGAAATTTAAAAGTAAATAAACATGTTTTAAAAAATGTATTCAGCATTGATTCCAGAACCAGGACAAATTTTTACCAGAGATATTACCTTTGTATGATATAATTACTCATCATAACACTCCACTGATTGTACATCCAAAAAAACAATCTCATTAAAATCAGATCTTAGTGCATGATACTGCTACACAATGATCTTTGTGAAGCGGTAGCAAGCGCTAGGATTTGATTTTAATGACATTGTCAAAGAACACCAATTGACAGCATTACATACATGATATGAGATGACGAGTGATCACATGTATTATATAACTACAAAAAAGTAGGAACATACTGTTTTGCCCAGCTTGATAACAGTTTTCTCAGCACTGATGTGTTCCTTGAAATTTGGGTGTGGCTTTCTCCTCCTGTAGTCATCTTCTGTGAAGGGGATTTCAGGATCATCCTGCAAGCCAGAAATCATCAGTAATTACAACCTACCAATAACAACAGCTGTTATATCCACAGGACAACAGCAAATATCTTTAGGAGTCTTAAGTGTTAATGTACGACTCAAAAGAAGCATCTTTCCGAAGCAAGAGCGTTAACTGACTTTAAAAGTCCAGTTTCCACCCTTGCCGATCGAACTAGGCTGGAATTCCTGGGCTCGATTGTAGCGCCACCAGTGGCTATTACGAGTAATGTCCTTTCTATGCCTCTCCTACTGACCAATCAGATTCAACCTCTCGTATCACTTGCATTTGCTTCAAACAAAACGGTCGCGCCCAGTCGTGACGATCTGATCGATAATCAAGATCAAACAAATTTTACATCACGAAGTGCATCAAATCACGTGAGCACCTTGATTAAAAACATGAAAAGATATAGAAAATATCTGTTCACAACGCGTTAGCGGTGCACATTCTTTCACATCACTATAATTAATCTGCCATGCCATGGCATATTAACTTTGATAATATGAAAGTATTCTTTAACTTAGTTTAAGTATAACACAGAAAAAGAGGGGGCGAGGGTGGGTATTACTGATCTAAGCAGCTAATATTTGTTGCCAAAAATCTGTTAACAATAAAAACAGAAATGTTTGTCCTTACGTCTGAGTAATATCAACAAGTTATCACAGGTATGGCATTCAGTCTACAATAGAGGTATCATACATAGCCACACAACTGAGCGTTGGATTCCTCTCAAAGTACTACATGTACCAGGTACAATCAACAGTCGTTCCAGCTAAGGCCATTCTTTCTTCAACTCCCGACCGCCTTTGTGGACTAGTGGTAGAGCGTCCGCCTGGAGAGCGGAAGGTCCGGGGTTTGATCCCCGGCCGTGTCATACCCAAAGACGTTAAAAGATGGTACTTGTTGTTACCCTGTCTGGCGCTCTGCATTAAGGGGCTAAAACAAGGACTGGTCGACTCGGAGTCAGTATACTGTGTCTGAGTGGGGTATTCATGTTAAACTGCAGCATGGTATCTCAGTGGGCTAGCACTATAAATTGGCATCAGTCCGGACTAATACAAGCAGCCACACAAACACACACACGTACATGCACGTCGCTATATAAGTGCAATAATCTTGGACGCGACGTTTAACCCCATTTCACCTCACCTTCTTCAACTCCCACATGATGCAAGGAGAATGATTAAATAATGCAAGAGTGCAAGAACTCACAGGATCCAGGGGCTTGCTCTTTGCCCAGGTCATACAGGAGGAGATGAGGATAAACATCTTTGACTTCTCCATCTTCTCAAGATCAGAATGGAGCTCTGTAATATAACAGGAGACAACATGGTTACAACATGAATAATTGTTTGTTTGGGATTCGGTTAGAACTAGTTTTCAAGATATCAGCGCAATCTATTATAGGCTTCCTCCTCACCTGAAACTGCCCACACAGCTTCATCAATCTGGTCTGGATCCTCTGTGATGTCATAAACGACAACATCACACTCCACAAGCTGTTCATACAGCTGATCCTTGTTCTCAAACTGTTAAAAGTAGACATAAATATATGTCAATACAACCTATGCAACCGCTTTTTCCTAATCACAAACTTAATCTCAACATTAATCATATTAACGTAGCATGCAATCTATGGATTCAAGGAGTATACTGACCAAATTTGATTAACTCAAATACTGTTTCTTCTTTTTAAATGTTTACTTATTTGTAATGGTTTTTTAATAATGAATGTGAAATACTTCATCCCATGATTTAATTATATTTAAGATGAGTTTCGGACACAATAATGTAAATGACATCTCACCAGAATGAGTTCCTTGACGAAATCTGGTTTAGGCTTTCCCCTGTCTTTGAGGGTACCAACAATTTCATAGCAGCCCTCTTTGACGGTGGGGATGATGGAGCTGTCAGTGGACTTTGCATCATCTTCCTCCTCTTGCTCCTCCAGGGAAGATCCAACCACACACCGGGACAGGAACTGTTGAGGAATACCATTGCAACATTTAAATATTTCAACCTGATATCATTCTACACACAACATTCAAAATTATATCCTTTTCATCACAAAGGCCTACGATAATTTGGATGGGAATCAGTTGGTATTTTTTCATCGACCTTTTACATGTTGTTTCAATCAAACTGTCACTGTTTACTTTCAAGAAATGGGAGTAGGGGATAACAGCAATAATAATGACCAAAATTAGAATAAATAACAGCTATGAATTTGATTATATACAGTATTAGATCCCACAATTAGAGTGGACAAATGCTTATTAACTTCAATAAAAGGAAATTAAATAATGATTATTATGTTACGAATATACAGATCAAAGATATTTGCATAATTCACAACTCATCATCAGTTGATTTTGTATCATGATTCATTATTCACCTCTTATTCAAACCAAATAAATGAAAACTTTCAACTTTGATTCATTTGAGTATTAACACAGACATTAAAAACAATCTACTCTCTTCAGGTTGCATCCAGAGACAAGATGATAGAATTTTGTCTACTTTACCTACAAAAAATACTATAATAACAACATCTTAAATCTCATTAAAATCAGATTTTTTACTCTGGTTGGATATTTCTCTTCATCTAGATAAGAGGACACCTCCATAGAAGGTCGTGTCAGGTGAATGCTGAGCAAACTTTGACTGTCCAATCTAAATGAAGGATGCATGGGTTCTTGAGCCAATCAGATGTCAGTTTTCTAAAATGATTCAAATTCATCGTTTTGCCATATTGATTTAGAAATGTTTTGTTAGTAGAAATGAAAACCCACAAAGAACACAAATGTTTCTCCCTTTTGGGCATAGATGCCATGTCGCTCAGAAATGACAGGGTGCAAAAGACCCTGTGATAGTGTTCGTTTTTGAGATTCAGAAATCCAATATCCATGTCTGAATGATCTGACGGTTACTGACTGTTGAACATGATTACTGTCAGTTGTAGCTGATTCTAAAAGATGAACATAAGATAAACAACAGTGTAACAAATATCAATGATTAGTAAATGAGAAAATAATAAACAAACGTGTACACAACATATGCGCGGAATAGCAACATTAAAGGGGCACTGATCTAAAGCAATTCTCCGGGACTGGTTGTTGCCTTTGTTATTGTTTTTTCCCCGTGAGTACCCGGATGATACGCAACGCAACTGAGCGTGACAAGAGACTGGGCTACCATCTGCAAGGACAGCTAAATAAACTTGGAGGCAATATTTGTTTTATGCATTTTTGAAAACTGATTGGTTAACTGTGATCTATAAAGATTTTGACAAAGGGCGCATGTTAATTTATTTCTTCAGCCTTAACAAACAGACAAAAAGAACGGCGGAGCTCATCGGATGTCGTCATTTGGAAATACCCCAGATGGTTATAGTTTAATAATAAAAAAAAGTATCCATGCTGTGAAAGCATTTTTGGATTTCGGATTGCGTTGATAATAAGATTACTATACTTCCTTGTTGTCATCCACGTTTTCTGGTATAACCCTACACTTGTGTATTTGTCGTCATTCACTTGATGCTCATTTAATGAATTTATTACAGGTACAATTAGTGGTAGCACCACTTAGATTACCTGACAAAGGTTCCCATTTGGCATTTATTGTGTCTGGGGTAATTATTCAATCTAAATCCAGGTTTCAAGTGACGTGAAATGTGTGTTATGTAATATGCACGTGGCAGCCCAGCAAGAGATGAATGATCAGTTGATTTACTTTTTTTGTAAATCAACGGATCGTTCCTAGTCATCAAAGGATTAACAGAAAATATGTTGATTGATTAATCACTGTTATCTTGCACAGTGGATATGTCAAAAGTGAGTGTTTACATGTCTAGGTTTACTAAAACAAAGGGAATACACTCATATCATGGCGTGAAGTGCAACCAGTCCCGGGGAATTGCTTTAGATCAGTGCCCCTTTAAAATTACTTAAAACATCATTTGATGTTTAATCTTTTGTTTATTTTGGTTTTTATCCTGTAGTTATTTCTAACCTTAAAGGGCCTATTTTCCATATGAAAATATAACAGGTTGTGTGTTTTTATGTGTAATTATAGGATAAATGATTGCAATGATTATTAAAGTATCCCAAATAAATGATTTACACCTACAATCCCCAATCAGAGACACAGGGTCATGCATCAAATCACTGATTACCTTAGATTATCAGAACATTACTCCCATAGATGTAAACATTCCCAAGTTATGTTGTCTTTGTTAATGATTTCATCTTCTCTTTCTATATCATTTTGGGTTTTCAAGATTACCTGTATGCATAGTATTGTAGCTTATTCACAAATTATCATAAGGTGTCAAGAGTGATGTTCTTAAATTTAGCATATATTCTGGTTGGTTACATTTAAAATAGGGCTCGGTGATATCCTACAACTACCAAAATTGGCATTATTGTGAGGTAATTTTAGATGATCGTGTTAATTTGATTTCACAAAAACACGCACTCACGAACCTGAACAAATTGACCACGATCGATTCTATTAGTGTATTTATTAGAGTGCCAATGACATATAGTTAAAAAAACAAAACATAGTTACTTACCTGCGCGAGATTTTTCCCTTGATATTGGTCTACATGATTAATAAACATGCGTTTACTTTTCGGACGCAAATCGGCATCTTCTTGTGTACTCGCCATTTTGCTTGCTGTCACCGTTGCTAAGCGTCAAATGGTTCCGTAAGGGGGAGCTACTCTTGTATTTATCCCCCGCTAAAAACAAGTCCATACTGGCAGTTGGCAATGCGACGATAATCTCATTGCAAACAGTTTAACCATAATAAACAGCGAGTAATGCTTTGTGTTCTGTATATTTCTTCTCATAGCCCTACATGTTTTTCGACCGATGTGGGTGTTTGTGTGTGTGTGTGTGTGTGTGTGTGTGTGTGTGTGTGTGTGTGTTTGTTTGTGTGTGTATGTGTGTGTGTGTGTGATGCGTGAGATATTGTGAGATATTGTGAAAATAAGAGAAAAGTAGAAAATGTATTCGAAATAAATGTTAGCAAGTTATTTTGCGTGTTTTTCATGTCCTTTAAATATGACATGACAAACAAGGTAAAGTGTATTCCTTATTGTCAATTACGATAACAAATATATATGCTGCGTTACATGACTTTCTATGTCCAACGATGTCCAAGTAATATTCTGAAAAGAGTATTTTAAATCATTTTGTATGATAATATCAAATAATAATATCGTGTTTATATATGATCTGTTCCGGGATCGTATTTTAGGTAATGCTTTAAGCCTAATTATTCATGATTAGTGAGTGAGTGAGTGAGGATGGTTTTACGCCGCATTAAGTAATATCCCAGCAATATCACGGCGGAGGACACCAGAAATGGGTTTCACATATTGTATCCATGTGGGGAATGGAACCCGGAACTTCGGTGTGACGAGCGACGGTTTTAACCACTTCGCTACCTTACAGCCCCTTTTGCATGGCCACACGTTCATAGGTACTGTACATTTGTGTGAATGTACAGATATAACCACCAAACAATAATATTGTGTTGATTCTCGAAATTTATGTTTCTATTTGATTGAAAGAAAGTGTTGAGATAACAATTACTCCCTAACGATTACAGCAGTGTAAAATAACAGTATTGATTCAAAATGGTATTATCACAAATGAGATTTGTCTAATTGACAGAAGCATTCCTAAAATGTATGTATAAGTCCCAACGACATTTTGTTCGATTCTTCCATCTGCTGTCAGACATTTTCCAGGTGAACCTCAAGCATGTCAAGAAGTGGTCAATGATTAAAAACAACTCGTGGTATGAAGTAGAATAACTCAAATATTCAGTTTCAAATTGAATAAAATCTAGCTGATTATGTTGTATTGAGTTTGCCTAGGGTAACTCAGTTCATAAACTCAATCACTGACCAAGCTTGTTATCAAATCAATAAACACTCTTCAGTTGACTCTGTATTGTCAGACAATATTGTACAGTGACGGTGTTTCAGACAAGTATGTTTTCTTCTCCCCTACATCCAATTTCGCCTCCAATGTTCCTGGAGGTCATTTGGAAGTGTGGCCACACGACTCCTTGTTCATGTGCACATTACCACCGCTTCTTCTTTGTGGGAATGTTTCTAATCATTTTCACATACCCGAAACAATAAAACACCCTTCCATTCTACGACGATGACATAATATGTGGATCACTGTTGGCGGAGATGGAGTCTCAGATTTTTCAGAAGATTGCTGATTAGAAATCGCTGATTTCCAATATTAATGAAGGCATTTTGTGCATTTATACTTCAGCAAGCAGATAAGATCACGTTTGAAAACCCCGAGCTAAACGTAGACAGACTGTCTATTTGACCAGGCCTTGTTCCTCTTTAAATGTTAAGACTCGAAAGTCGGAAAGCCCCCATGCATATGACTGCCTATGACTCAAGTGGCAAATAGTGAGTGAGTGAGTGAGTATGGTTCTACACCGCTTTTAAAAAGAGTCCGCCCACACCACTGTGGGGGACTCAAGAGAAGGGCTTCACACGTTTTATTCATGTAGGGAATAGAGCCTCAGCCATCTAGCTGCACCCCACCCAGCCAACCCACCCCCACCCGCTCCTCCCACCCCCACCCTCTACTCCCACCTCCGTGTCAAATATGTTGTTTGAATAAAAAATAATTATTTTTACAGACGATTGATTAAGAGGAAGTATAGTTTAACGCAGTAGCTCAACATTATTCAACTGCACAAGTACTTGAGACTACCATTCGATTGAACGTTCACACAGTCATTGCTGTATTGATATATCAACTGTACATTCGGTGGGTACAGAAGGACCACGTGATTTCCCTTCGACCGGGGAGATTAATACCGTGTACCTGTACATTGGACAAAATGAACAAGCTCCCGGCAACATTAAACATACATTCGAACTGCACACCAGCAAACAGATCCCAATAACGATTAACGGTCTTTAACAACCAATGTGTTAATCAATAAGACAGTTAAACGAGAGAAATAGTTGATTTATATGTCACGCGTTACATAGGCTGTCTCTATACAAAAAATGGACATATAATTTAAAAGTAACGCCCAGCCATAAGGCTTATGAGATACAATAAAATAATAATAACATGTATGTATAAAACATAAAAAGGATACTGTTTGTATCCTGTAAACGCCCAGGATCAGGATACACTGGTCAAATGCTTTCACGGACAACCAATGATGAATCAAACGTCAGGTCATTAGGAGCACGTCAGCAAGTACATTACCTTGCCATACAGTTAAACGCCCGCGATCCTGCCTTGACGTTTGGACGAGAGGGGATATAACTGGGAATATGCTGTAGAGCCGGCGTTGATTTCTTAATCACAGCATGTACAAGCAGCATAATTAGCTTTTATCGCCCGTGCACGAGAGGGGATAGATATACTATTATTATCTTGAAATATCAACATAGAATCTTGAAATTTCAACTTAGTATTCTTGAAATTTCTGCTAAGTAAAATGGTCCTAAAAGGCCTCCGTCGATTTTGTAGTTGTAGCTGAAAGAATATCTAATCTCGATATAAAGCCCCCCCCCCCCCCCCCCCCCCCCCCCCCCATTTTGACATAATCACTTCCGGTCAATCACTAATCAGATGAACCACTAAACTATAACCCAAATGTTGTCATACCCTCTAACATTTGTAGACACGGACATCCTAAATGCCTAAACTATCACTGGATATTGAATGAAAATGTCAAGTGATTTCAAAACGTCAACTCCAGGGATGTAAATCCACCCCAGTGGTATTGATCAGTATGAAATATTACCAATTACAATAAGCGGATAACTTTCAGTACGGTATTAATGCATATTTTATGCTTCGTCTGCTCCCGACAGAACTGCTTTTGTGTCTCTGCTGGCGCACACACGTGTGCCATCAGGACATTTGTCCTGGCAGTTTAGCCTTTGACAAAAAAACCCGTGTATTTTCAGTGCAAAGGAGAACCAGTTATAGCTGTCTGGGTAGAAGTGAGCTGAGGTGAGGTGAAATATGGGATTTAACGTTGTGTTCAAGATTGTTAACTAATACAGCGACGCGCATTCTCGTGTGTGTGTGTGCGTGCGTGCGTGCGTGCGTGCGTGTGTGTGTGTGTGTGTGTGAGCTTGTACTAGTCCGGACTAATGCCGATTGTATAGTGCTTGCCCACTGATATGCTATGTCGTAGTTAACATGAATACTCCACTCAGACACAGTATACTGACTCCGAGCCAACCAGTCCTTGTTATTAAAAGCGACAAACCCCTTTAAAAATATCATCAGAAATCTCTGCCAAAAACAGAGTCCGTTGTACGATTCCGATTGTATCATGAGCATGTGAGCATTATGAATCACTATCAAATAGTGATGACACCAGGTGTTCGCGAAAAGCAGAGCGTATCCTGTCCCACAGGCGCCACCCGTCACGAAGACATCTAAAGGCAAGTCATTTGTTCATCTGAAATAAAAACACACGGCAACATATGGTACAATTCAAAATTGGGAATTGCATCAGACACAATTTTTGTCACTGATGCGTCAAATTTTGAATTGTCATTCCATAAATCCTCCATATCAACTGTGGTTGACTGAACGCGATTTCAACCTCCGATATATAGATTTGAACGTGGATACGAGATGACACTGTTAGCTCTCCATACCAGGTAAATGATCTTCTATTCTTGACTGAATGTGATTTGTCCGTAGCTGAAATATGGAAGATGGTGAGGCTATATAACAACTTCACAAACTGTAATAAATACTATTTACGCCATTGGAACTACCATGACAAACACTTCAAACACGGAAATCAGAAACATCACCAACAATGACTTAAATCCAAAAAGCCAACAGTTCGGACATGAAATTATTGCATGGGTGCCGGCAGTTATAACTTTACGTGCATCTTCCCGAGGCAAGTGAGTTAACTGACAGTAAAAGTCCAGTGTCCACCCTTGCCGAACTAAGCTGAAATTTCTGGGTTCGATCGTAGGCCACCAGTGGATATTACGAGTTATGTCCCCTTTATGTTCCTCCTATCGACCAATCAGATTTCACCTCTTATCACTCGCATTTGCTTCAAACAAAATACCGGCGCACAGTCGATACGATATGACAGATAATCAAAATCTGTATTATAATAAAACGGGTCTTACTTCGCGAAGTGCATCAAATCATGTGAGCATCTTGATTTCAAACATGGATAGATTTCTGTCGACACCCAGTTTGCGGTACACGTGCTTTGGAAATCCTGCAATCGACCGAAATCTGCGCGGCAGCTTACGGACCGGGTGTCGATTTCGTTACGCGATTTTGATTGGACTATGCATAGTTAACTCCCTTCTTAACTCGGGACGATGCCATATGTGGTGTTCTCATGCAGCTGTTCTTTGTCGTATTCGAAAGCCAAATAGTGGTGTCCGGCTCTTGAAGTATATCTCACTCGTAGACATCGTCCTGCTCTTTGTTGTCTTCTTGGTACCAGCATTATATTAGATTTAGAAGATGTGTGCAGTTGTTTACCAGCTTGCAAACCTATTGGCAATGACCCCACACACATATGAGCTTTACATGACGGCCCTGATCCAACGATGATAGCTCTACAATTCAATTTAATCAAGTCTGGATGGTTCTTGCGTCAGTTTGTCATGAACAAGGCGCTTGGGACCATAGCCGTGTTCTCCATTGCATTCAAAGTTCCACTATGCCTTGCACATTGGCCGCAATTCGATTGGGATACAGAGTTGAATAGACAGTTATTTTTTTCAAGATCCACGAAGAGGATTTCTTGGAGAATATGGTTTTACTGTGTATATTGGTCCCGTTCTTTGGTGTTTCGATGTATGTATAATTTCTTTGATCCTACTGGTAAGAATAATATACTTTTGATCACTAAAGACTAAGAATGAACAAGTGAAAGCGCCTATCATCGAACAGGTGAAGTGTCCAGTCGACGGTGTTGGTCAGAGCCATTATAATCATGTCTGTGGTCCATGTTGTTTCTGCAGTAGATCTGTTGTTAATGGTAACAAACTCAAATACAACTGCACTGATTACTTGCGACAGACCGTATCACTTTTGGTTATCATCAGTTGTTCGGCATGTTTCATATTCTTTTTCTCATTTGGAAAGACTTTTCGACAGAATTTGAAATCATGCTTCCAGTCAAATATTTAAACGCGTCATTAACACATGTTGAAAGAAACTGTTTTAAGGACGTGAACTATGAAATATCTTTCTCAAAGATTAACCATAATACAATCAAGGAACGACTTTCTTCTCATTCATAGAGTGAGTGAGTATGGTTTTACGCCGCTTTATATGCAATATTCCTGCAATATCACGGCGGGGGACACCAGACATTGTACCCATGTCGGGAATCGAACCCGGGTCTTCGGCGTGACAAGCTAACGTTTTAACCACTAGGCTACCCGACCGCCCTCATTCATGGAGAGTATTTTGGAGAAGTTGAATTAATACCATGCAGTGAGAGAGTTAAGAGTTATAGTCACATCGGCAATATTTCAGCCATATCGTGACTAAAACAAACTAGACATTAATAATGACCATGTAGATTCTGCTTGAAGTTTTTCAATTTCAGAAAGGGACCAAGTTCAATTACCGTATTCGACGTAATAAGCGGCCAGGGCGCTCTAAAAACTAGAAATAGGGGGCTCTTATTAGAATATTATTTTGGTGGAAAGATAAATATCGTTATTTATGCTGAAATATTTATGTACAACAGATATATTGTTCCATAATTTAATTGCACATAATTAACGGTGCATATAACACATGAGTGCGTATTATACGCGAATAAATATGTCTTGTGTACATTGATAAATCGGAACGGGTGCTAATTGGGATTGTTCACTAGCCAATATCTTAGCAAATGTCGCCGTGGGCGCTTATTAGAGCGGGGCGCTTATTATGTTGAATACGGTATGTGAACACATTTGATTTTCCATCTTAATACACCACCATCTCACACGACAAATGTTATCTGGTAAATGTCAGTTTTACTTTCCAATTATATCTGTAACACAAGACGACAGTGTTATGATTTTATAAAATCCATTGTTTTGCTGCAAATGTGTGCGAAAGATTATAAGTTAAAGTGTACCTACTGCGTAAAGTTCAATCAATCTGGAACTTTAATGTGTGAGAAGGGATTAACGCCGCTCTCAGAAACCTCAGGGTCAGGAGTGGGCTTCAAACATGGCGGGAATCGGGCCAGATAGAAGTACAAGCAAGTAAGTGACTAACTATCAATAGTAATAACTGTAAAAAAAGGGCGAGCAGTTCACCTTGACCATGACCTGATGTCATTCAAATATACAAAACTCGGCGGGAGGAAAAATGTATTCCTCATTTTTTTTCCATATTTCCTAATGATTATGTTTCCTGATAACTTTGCACATTATTATAAAATATGTAACTTGATCTAGATATTCGGGTTGTCTGGTTATTCCGACTGCTGGTGTACTAACGACCGTGAGTCGGGTGTGCTGCTCGAAAGAAACGCCCAGAGACTGAGTATCTCCTCAAGATTCATGTCTGTCCGAGCTGGAAATTCCGCTCACCTCATGTCTGTAAGAGCTGGAAACTCCGCTCACCTCATGTATGCAAGGGTAGCAAACTGCGCTCACCTCATGCATATCTGAGCTGGAAACGACGCTCACCTAACGTATGTCTGAGATGGAAACTCCTTCCACCTGTTGTATGTCTGAGCTGGAAACTCCTCCCACCTCATGTATGGCTGAGCTGGAAACTCCGCTCACCTCATGAAAGTCTGACATTGAAACTTCACCCACCTCATGTATGGCTGAGCTGGAAACTGCGCCCACCTCATGCATGTCTGAGTTGGAAACGACGCTCACCTAACGTGTGTCTGAGCTGGAAACTCCACCCACCTCATATCTGTCTGAGATGGAAACTCTGCTCACCTCATGGATGTCTGAGCTGGAAACTCCGCTCACCTCATGAAAGTCTGAGTTGGAAACCACGCTCACCTAACGTGTGTCTGAGCTGGAAACTCCACTCACCTCATATCTGTCTAAGATGGAAACTCTGCTCACCTCCTGCATGTCTGAGATGGAAACTTCGCCAATCTCATGTACGTTTGAGATAGAAACTCCGCCAGCTCATGTATGTCTGAGATAGAAACTCCGCCCACCTCATGTATGTTTGAGCTGGAAACTCCGCCCACCTCATGCATGTCTGAGATAGAAACTCCGCCAGCTCATGTATGTCTGAGATAGAAACTCCGCCCACCTCATGTATGTTTGAGCTGGAAACTCCGCCCACCTCATGCATGTCTGAGATAGAAACGACGCTCACCTAACGTGTGTCTGAGCTGGAAACTCCACTCACCTCATATCTGTCTGAGATGGAAACTTCGCCTTTCTCATGTACGTTTGAGATAGAAACTCCGCCAGCTCATGTATGTCTGAGATAGAAACTCCGCCCACCTCATGTATGTTTGAGCTGGAAACTCCGCCCACCTCATGCATGTCTGAGATAGAAACTCCGCCAGCTCATGTATGTCTGAGATAGAAACTCCGCCCACCTCATGTATGTTTGAGCTGGAAACTCCGCCCACCTCATGCATGTCTGAGATAGAAACTCCGCCCACCTCATCTATGTCTAAGCTGGAAACTCCGCCCACCTCATGTATGTCTGAGATAGAAACTCCGCCCACCTCATGTATGTCTGAGCTGGAAACTCCGCCCACCTCATCTATGTCTGAGCTGAAAACTCCGCCCACCTCATGTATGTCTGAGATAGAAACTCCGCCCACCTCATGTATGTCTGAGTTGGAAACGACGCTCACCTAACGTGTGTCTGAGCTGGAAACTCCACTCACCTCATATCTGTCTGAGATGGAAACTTCGCCTATCTCATGTACGTTTGAGATAGAAACTCCGCCAGCTCATGTATGTCTGAGATAGAAACTCCGCTCACCTAATGTATGTCTGAGCTGGTAACTTCGCCCACCTCATCTTTGTCTGAGCTGGAAACTCCGCCCACCATGTATGTCTGACCTGGAAGCCCCGCTCACCTAATGTAAGTCTGAGACGGAAACGGCGCTCACCTAACGTATCCCTAAACTGGAAACTCCGCCCACCTCATGTCTGTCTGAGATAGAAACTCCGCCCACCTCATGCATGTCTGAGCTGGAAACTCCGCTCACCTCATGTATGTCATTTTCCCGAGGCAAGCGAGTTAACTGACTATAAAAGTCCAGTTTCCACCCTTGCCGAACTAGGCTGGTATTATGGACTTACGCTTTGGCTGGACTAACGAGTCTATGCATAGTCCAATCAAAATCGCGCAACGAAATCGAAATCCGGTTCGTAAACTGTCATGCAGATTTCGGTCGATTGCAGGATTTGCAAATCATTTGCACCGCCTACTCGTTGTCAACAGATATTTTCCGAATCTTTTCACGTTTTTAATCAAGGTGATTTGATTTACTTCGCAATGTAAGACCCGTTTTATCACAATACTGATCTTGAGTATCGGCCAGATCGTCTTGACTTGGCGCCGCCATTTTGTTTGAAGCAAATGCAAGTGATATGAGAGGTGGAATTTGACTGGTCCATAGGAGAGGCATAAAAGGAACATAACTCGCAATAGCCACTGGTGGCGCTACGATCGAGCCCAGGAATTCCAGCCAAGTTCGGCAAGGGTGGAAACTGGACTTTAAAAGTCAGTAAACTCTCTTGCCCCGGGAAGATGCGTGTATGATAGAGCTTTGTATGTCTGAGCTGGAAACTTCTCTCACCTCATGTATGCAAGGGGTGCAAACTGCGCTCACCTCTGAGCTGGAAACGAGGCACACCTAACGTGTGTCTGAGCTCAAAACTCCTCTCACCTTATGTATGTCTAACGTACGTTTAAGCTGTGTTCTCCGCTCACCTCATGTGTGTCTGTGATGGACACTCGCTCACCATGTCTGAGGTGGAAATTCCGCACACCTACTCTATGTCTGAGCTGGAAACGATGCTCACCTCGTGCATGTCTGAGCTGGAAACAACGCTCACCTCATGTGTCTGAGATGGAAACCCGCTCACCTCATGAATGTCTGAGTATCTGTTGTTGGTGTATTCATTAAAGTTTTATGTAAATATATCGGGTCATAATTATAAGATAGTTACGCGATAAATCGCAAATAACAATGAAGAACGAGGCATTGTTTACTTCACGATAAAAAATTGTTCTAACTTGACGTCATTTCTGGAGATTCGAATATGCCCGGGAAACTCAATCACGTCATATATTGGACGACGTTATTTTTTAGAGGGAAGTGTCCAGTAAGTTGTTCCGCATAACAATATGTAGCTGGACGACGCAGATGATTTATTCTCCCTGCAGTCTTTCATTGTACCATGAAACAACTCACATTCGTCGTTTCGTCACAGGGAGTGGACATACCAAACCAAGGATTACACAGTTTAGGAGAGCTATCACTGGATATATATAAAAATCCAAATATCATGTAAAAACGAAATGTCAACGTCAGAATCTAATCTCCGTAAAGAGTGTTTCCATTATTGTCAGTGGAATTAATGAATGTCAAACATTATGAAGTAGAATATATTAGTAATCTTCATTATTACTGCTTCTTTGATATTTGTGTTTCAACTGATTCCAACATAGAACTGTGGTTGTATGTCTGATGGCGTACACAGATGTATCTTCAGGACATGCTATGTCCCTACATTTTCATTCTTTGACAAGAAAAGTGCAAACGGAGAACAAGAAGTTATAGCTGTCTGTGCAGGGCTTTCAAGCTGGGCATGTGTCTGTGCAGGGCTTTCAAGCTGGACATGTGTCTGTGCAGGACTTTCAAGCTGGACATGTGTCTGTGCAGGGCTTTCAAGCTGGGCATGTGTCTGTGCAGGGCTTTCATGCTGGGCATGTGTCTGTGCAGGGCTTTCAAGCTGGCAATGTGTCTGTGCAGGGCTTTCAAGCTGGACATGATAGATAGATAGATAACACTCATCTATATCATCTGCGTTTGACTAAACGCGATTTGGACCTCCGGTGAAGATGAAAACGTGCACACAAGATGTCGCCGTCGGCCCTTGGTACCAGTTACATCGTCTGTGTCATCTGTGGTTGACTGGACGGATGAGGAGAAGGTTTCATTTGTCATGAACACATATAAAGTATTATCAAATGTCATAAACAGGAATACAATTTACAACCCTGTCACTACCATGGCAAACACGTCATTGACGGAAATCACTAACATCACCAACACAGACTTTAATTCAAATAGACAACAATTCGGACATGGAGTTCTTGCATGGGTTTCGACAATTATAGCCATGTGTGGTGTGGTTGGGAACATTCTCGGAGCGGCTGTCATTCATCGTATGCAAAAGACAACCAGTGGTGTGCGGCTCTTGAAGTATCTCTCACTCACAGACGTGGTTCTGCTTCTTTGTATCTTCTTGTCATCAATATTACCTTCCCTTAACAGATATGATGCAAGTACGTTACATGCTATTATTAACCTGTCTGCATACCTATTGGGAATGGCACTATATACATTTGAAATTTACCTCACGGTCCTCATAGCGACCCAACGATGCATAGCGATCGCTTTACCATTCAAGTCTGGATCCTTCTTACGTGAGTCTGTCATGAACAAGGCGCTTGCGGCCATATCCGTGTTCACCATTGTATTCAATGTTCCACTGTGGCTTGCATATTGGCCACAACCCTACTGGGACATGAATTTGAATATGCAGTTGTTAGAGCAACACGGGGGATTTCTTGGAGAAGATGGTTTTACTGTTTATATTGGCCCTTGTCTCTTGGTGTTTCGATGTATAATTCCTTTGATCCTACTAGTAACGTGTAATATAATTCTGATGATCTCAAGACGAAGAATGAACAATGAAAATCCCCAGTCATCGGACAGAGGAAGTGTCCAGTTTGTCACGTATTGGTAATCAAGACTCAACAGGAGAGCTCATCTGACTTAGTTTATTCAGCCATGTGCTCATTCCAGGGACACCCAAAAGTTGCACAGGCAAACTCAACTGAATGGTTGTAATGAAAAGTGGGAATTCACTGAAATACATCACATCCCTTTCCTTTCGGACTTTTGAATAAGTTGGTTATTACCAAAACTTTAGCAAACATGTAAAAGAGCATTTAAAGAAAAACAAAAGTTAACAAAATGGACGGATTACACCACTACTTTGCGATGTATCTGTTAAAGCCACTGTCTGTATAGTAAAGTTCTGCAAAAGTTCAGTGTAATGTCCTGAAAAGAAAGAAATTGGCCTTGATTGGAAAAGGCCCTGTGAAGTCTCTTATAATAATAAAACACTGAAAACAGATTCACACTGTGGCACTGACTAGGAAATGTTCTGTTAATGTCTATGTAACATAGTCTTTGTACTTTGCAGGTGGCACCACTATTCTTCCTCTACTTGTCTTCTGTAAGTTGTCTGTCTCTGGTAGATCTACTTGCTGACTAGTTGGGTTGACCGCAGGATCTTTCAAGTTCTCTTCGGTCGTATTGCCTGATGAAGTCTTTGTTTCCGTTCTTTCCATGTCCTCTGCTGTAGCCCTCGTTGGTTTCAAGTGTCTCCTGTTTCTGTTTTAAGTCAGATGAGCTCTCCTGTTGAGTCTTGATTACCAATACGTGACATGGTGTCAGAAGTGGTAACACTAGTGTAAGAAGCTAGAATAGAGATCAAGCAGGTAAATAAATGTTGAAATGGAGGGAGCTGGTAGTAATTATCCAAGTATGAACTGGGAGAGTACTGACTTGTTTGCTGCATGGAAGTCATTCAAAACACATGCACAGTTCATGTTTAATGGGCCTCTGAAGAAGAAAACAGAGGAAGAAAGCTGCAATTACCTTATGATATGGATAGGAGAAAAGGGAAGAATGATATTCTCGACATGGGATTTAACCGAAGAAGAGGCAAAATTATTGAAAACTTACTACGACAGGTTTGAAGAATATGTGGCACCCAAAACAAACCATGTGTTTTCAAGATACAAATTTGGTTGCAAGGTACAAGAGGAAGGGGAAACTTGTGAACAGTTTGTCACGCAGCTCAAACTTTTAGTTAAAGATTGTGGCTATGACAATCCAGATGAAATGGTGAGAGACAGAATTGTGTTTGGCACCCGACACAACAAAGTACGGGAACAGCTCATCAGTGAAGGATCAGACCTTACCCTGGATAAGGCAGTTAACATCACCAGAACATATGAGACAACTATGGCACAACTTAAATCCATGACGACAGAAACCAAGGATATAGATGCAATTTCCAGACATGGAGGACCAGGTCCCCTAGGTGGACAGCATATGAGAGGTAGAGGTAGAGGGATAGTTAGAGCTGTGAAAAGAGACCGAGAGAAAATGTGCGGCAACTGTGGTTACGATCACTACCGAAACCAAAAGTGCCCGGCTGACGGCAGGAAGTGCAACAAATGTGGCCGATTCAATCACTTTGCATCTGTATGCCGCTCACAACCACCATTTCACAGCAGTTCACAGCGCCAAACTGTAAACCAACTAGATCTGAAGGAAGACCCCCACAACTATGTGTGTGATGACAGTGATGGAGATGACTTCTTCATCGGAATGTTAAATATACATGGTCTGGACGAGGAATCTGAAGACTGGACCACAGAGGCAACAATTAATGGAAACACTGTAACATTTCAGATTGACACAGGGGCCAAGTGTAATGTGTTACCATTGGCAACTGTTAGGACGATAACAGCAGGGCCACTGAGAAAATCATCAACTCCCTTGAAATCTTATTCTGGACATATCATTCCAGTTGAAGGAACAGTAACATTGCCTTGTATGGTAAAGGGAGTTGAACATCACGTCCTGTTCCATGTTGTAGATATGACAGCCACGCCTGTTTTTGGTGCGCAGACTAGTAGTGAGATGGGTCTTGTCCAGCAGTTACATCAAATCTCAGAACCTAGCATAGAAGAAGAGTACACAGATTTGTTTGAGGGACTAGGATGCCTGCCTGGAAAACACAGCATTCAGATTGACAAAACTTACCGTCCAGTCGTACATCCACCAAGAAAGGTCCCATATGCCTTACAAGAGAGAATTAAAGACGAATTAGACAGAATGGAGAAGGCAGGAGTTATTGTGAAGCAAACAGAACCCACTGAGTGGGTAAACAGTATGGTTACGGTCATAAAGCCCAACAAAATCCGGATATGCATTGATCCAGTTGATCTCAACCGAGCAATAAAGAGAGAGCACTATCCACTGAGGACAATTGAAGAAGTTGTAGCACAAATGCCAGATGCAAAAGTCTTTACCAAGCTTGATGCCACGTCAGGGTTTTGGCAGATACAGCTTGATGAAGATAGCACAAAGCTATGCACATTCAATTCACCATATGGAAGATACAGTTTTACAAGGCTTCCATTCGGGGTAAAGTCTGCTCCTGAAGTATTTCAGAAAATTATGAGCCAGATGGTTGAAGATATCAAAGGTGCAGAATCTATTATGGACGACATCTTGGTCTGGGGAACAAACACACAGGAGCATGATGATCGGCTGAAGCAAGTACTAGACAAGGCCAGACAGTACAACCTAAGACTGAGCAAGTCCAAGTGTGAATTCCGCAAAGAACAAGTAACATATGTCGGACATCTGCTTACCAGTGATGGTTTGAAGCCAGACTCTGAAAAAGTAAGAGCTGTTCAGAACATGAACAGACCGGAAAATGTCAAAGAACTTCATACGTTTTTAGGATTCATCCAATATTTAGCAAAGTTCATGCCAAACATGTCTGATGTTGCCAGGCCTCTCCGAATCCTCATCTCAAAAGATGTTCAGTGGCACTGGGATCATGAGCAGGAACAAAGTTTTGCCATGCTGAAGAAAATGGCGGCAAGTGCTCCTGTCCTTGCCTACTATGATTCTGATAAGACAGTCACCCTGTCTGTTGATGCTAGTTCTACCGGGCTCGGTGCAGTACTGCTTCAAGAAGGAAAACCTGTTACTTATGCCTCACGTGCCCTAACTGCAACGCAAACAAGATATGCACAGATTGAAAAAGAGGCTCTTGCGATAGCTTTCGGTTGTAAAAAATTCCACCAGTACCTCTATGGCAAGACTGTGAAGGTGGAGACTGACCATAAGCCCCTCCAGGCTATTTTCAGAAAACCACTGCATCAGGCCCCTTTACGACTACAAAAGCTGTTGATGGTGCTACAAAGGTATGACCTTGAGGTATCCTACAAGCCAGGATCAGAGATGCACATTGCAGACCAGCTAAGTCGGTCATATCTCCCAGACATGGATGATAAACTGCTGCCAGACTTGGAGGTAAATATCCTCAGCTACTTGCCAATCACGGAAGAAAAGTATGACCACTTCAAAAGAGCTACGAATGAGGATGAGAGTTTAAGAGAACTCCGATCTTTGGTAATGGATGGATGGCCAGCTACCAGAGACACACTTTCAGGAACTTTAAGACAATACTGGCACTTCAAGGAAGAAATATCATGCATAGATGGACTCCTCTACAAAGGCCACAAACTGATTGTACCCAGATCTCTTCAGGGTGAAATGCTGAACAAGATCCATGAGTCACATCTTGGTATAGTAAAATGTAAAAGCCATGCCAGAGAAGTTTTGTTCTGGAATGGAATGGCCTCGCAAATAGAGGACATTGTTGGAAAATGTGCAGTGTGTGCCCAGCACCAGAAAGAAAGTCCAAAAGAGCCACTAATACAGGTTGAACTGCCTAATCGTCCATGGTCCAAAATTGGAACTGATATGTTCGAATTTAATGGCAACCACTATCTGCTGACTGTTGACTACTACTCTAAATGGCCAGAAATCGCTAAGCTCACAACAACCACAAGCTCTCAAGTAATCACTCAATTAAAGAGCCAGTTTTCCAAATATGGAATCCCAGACATTGTTTTCAGCGACAATGGACCTCAGTATGCTAGTGCTGATGTCAAGGCTTTCGCAAGTTCATATGGCTTCAGGCATGTGACATCCAGCCCACATTACCCCCAGTCAAATGGACAAGCGGAGCGCATGGTACAGACGGTAAAAAATCTGCTACGGAAGGCAAAGGATCCATACATAGCCCTGATGACTTACAGAAATAGTCCACTTGAAGGCTTGAACAAGTCCCCGGCACAGCTGTTCCTAGGTAGGAGACTGAAAACTAAACTACCGGTGACAACACCTCTGCTAAAGCCTCAGGATGGGGAGGACATGCAGCTGAAACTACAAGCCAGGCAACAGAGGCAGCTCTCATATTACCCAAACAGGCGTGAATTATCTCCCTTTCACCAGGGTGATCCGGTAATGATGAAGACAGCTAATAAGAAGTGGGTGAGTGCAGAAGTGATGAGTCAGCATGGGACACCTCGATCCTATGTACTGGAGACCCCTGATGGCCGTCAATACCGCAGAAACAGGAGAGCTCATCTGACTTAGTTTATTCAGCCATGTGCTCATTCCAGGGACACCCAAAAGTTGCACAGGCAAACTCAACTGAATGGTTGTAATGAAAAGTGGGAATTCACTGAAATACATCACACAGTTGACGGCGTTGGTCATGGCTATTACAACAATGTCTGTGGTAACCCATGTTTTCTCTGCAGTAGATCTGTTTTTAATGGTAATCGACTCAAAAACGACCCCTGATAACTGGACCAGGGTTTCAATATGTTTGATAATCATCAACTGTTCAACAAATTTCATATTCTATTACTCATTTGGGAAGGCTTTTCGACAGAATTTCAAATCATGTTTCCCATCGAAAGATTAAGCACAGTGTTGAAAGTGATTATAAATGTATGTTATATTGCTGCAAGTCACAGAACTATGACGAATAGAAATACAGACTTAGCTCTATGGGCGCTGATTAAGAGACAAAGAGAGAGATATTGCTGGGTCCAGCACATGCACCACCAAATCCTTGTCTCAAAGATCAGCCATTGTCATTTATATTCACAGCCTGAAAGTATTTGAGACAAGCGGAAGTAATATCACGTGGATTCTCGAAGACTCAAAGGATTTGCTTGTACTTTACCAAGCTCAATTATATCTTGACTTTTCAACAATGTTCTGTTCCACATGGAAACTGCATTACTTTATCCATGTGGCATTTGTAAATTAACATGGTGACAATAGATATAGTTACATCTTTTCCGTCAAAGTTTCTGGAATTGTTTTCAAGAATGAAAACAAGCGGCTTCTGAAGTTTACTGAGGAAACAATGTGTGACATGTTGGAATTTCTCACAGACAATAACATATATATTTGAAATTTGGGTACAGGACATTGAGGCAAGAAGCAGGCAACCCTATTAGCATCAATTGTGCTCCCTTCCTCGCTGTGTCTTTTTGCATATGAACCGAATTTCCCCTCGGATTGGCAAAATCAAACAAAAGAATTTGGCCGAGAATATATAGGTCAAAAGGTCATTCCCTTCCAGTGATTTATCCACTTGAGCTAGAAATAAGAGAGACCAATGACAGCGTCTCATCTGTTTCATGTTTATATCTAATAGATATGCTTAAAGAATCAGCGTGGCAGAAAGACTATCCATAGGACTGTATGACAAGAGGTATTTTGAGGTTCAATCGAACACGCTCTTTCTACGATGCCATACGACTCTTGCTGTTAAGTTGTTAGATAATAGTTACAACATTCAAGGCTTCAGTAATAAACGTTTTTAGCGTACTAGTATAAATCCTAAGGCCTATACCTGTTCGTAATCATTGGACTGTCGGCATGCCTCCAAGTGGAGATTTTAACACTGCGTAAATTTAACTAGGGTTTGTTTAATAATAGTGTGATCCTAGCAAATAACGTTGTGGTGTCTTTATTTGAATTGTATATGGTTGTCGAACTTGTCGAGCATACTAAAGCTTTCCTCACATTGTGTATTCCTATGTATGTGTGATTGTGTTAATAAAAGTGAGAATTGAAGAGTATTTGCAAATTCACTGTCTGATTATCCATAACAAACATCTAGTTTTGTTTATGAGTTATTGGGGGAGTTAATATTGTACGTGTCAATCACCAGTATTCCTGCTCTGCCTCGACAGATATTATATAATCGAGCCTTGACAAGAAACATCATTGGTTGATAAAACTGATCCACACTGACAACACAATCAGCCAGGTCAAGAACTGTCCGCAACCCCATCATCTTTACATGGCTCCTACGACATGCATAGATTACTTCATGGCGCCTTTTCTGCTTCGGAAACCTTTATGACCCAGATCGATTGCGCTAACCAGCGACAGAACTCTTTCCATAGTGATCAGACATCTCTGCTACAAGCAGAGTCCAGATTCAGATTGTACCATGAGCATGTGAGCATTATGAATCACTATCAAATAGTGATGACACCAGGTGTTCACCCACAGGTGTCACAAATACATGCATTTGTTCACCTGAAAATATACACCGTGACATATGCTACACGTCAAAATAGGAAACTGCATTTGGACATACTCTTTGTCACTGATGCGTCAAATTTGGAAATGTCCTCCACATGTCTACCATGAAAATGTCACATGTCCAAATAAACCACAAGGCCTATGAAGCTGATAATTTGCATTGGTGATCACAGCTACAGTGTCTCAAAACATACGTTCACAGAATTCTGATTTTAAACATTGAACTGTTGAAAAAAATGTCATTTTTGCCCATCACCCATTTATACATGTGTCATTATGTAATTTGACGTGCTGGAAAAATGTGCTAAGTAGAATAACATGTTCTGTGCAGTTTGAATTTTGACCCAACTATAGACTTTGACCTTCTAATATCCCTATTTGGGGTCCATTCTTTGTTTTTAAAGTTGAAATTTTGTGACCCTTGCAACATTGATATCTCACAACATGCCGATTTGAGGACAAAGATAGCTGCCATGGGGGCATTGCAAGGTCAGTCTGTATCAAATATGTTCGATTCTCGAGATCTCATTCTACACTTCGGTTCTTTATTTTATTTTCGTTTTTTCTCTCATCATTTTATGAGAGACATATCAAACAACTCGTATCAACTGGGTCTTACAATGTTTTGAAAGAACGGACGAGTAGCTGTAAACTGAAGTTTCAAGTTTCAGATGTATAGTGACCTTGACCTTCCATCAGGTGCTCCCCTAAGGGCAGCCTCTTTCGCAGCATACCCAGGAAACCAGGCTCCCCTTAGGAGAGCACACTCAATCACCAAGTGTCAGTTCTTTTTGCAGCAATTCATGTTTTTATCGTGTTTGGAAATACTTCTTGTGAAAGGCATACAGATATGATTTCCTCTAAACCCTTGTATCAGTAGGATACATTCTTGTTGAGGTGAGGTGAAATGGGATTTAACATTGCGTTCAAGATTATTGCACTTATATAGCCACGTGCATGCACGTGTGTCTGTGGCTGCTTGTACGAGTCCGACTGATGCCGATGTATAGTGCTAGCACACTGAGATACCATGCTGCAGTTTAACATAAATACCCCACTCACAGTATGACCCTGAGCCGACCAGTTTTAGCCCCTTTAAGCCCCATAATGCCGAAAACCAGATAGGGTAACGACAAGTCTTAACTTATTTTGGTATGACGCGGCAAGGGATCGGGACCTTTCACTCTCTGAGCGGACGCTCTGCCACTAGACCATGGAGGCTGTCGATACATTCTTGGAGTTGAGCTTTAAAGGGAATGTGAGACCAGAAGAGTGCTTTCAAATCAGCGCATATAACCTGGATGTTTTCAGGTTTCTTTTTGTCTGGCAATTTTGTCAAATATACTCTTCAAAAAAAGAAACTTGACATAGATGTAAAACCACTTTTTGCCAAATATCTAAAATAATTACATGTAATGAGAACCAAATAAGTCAAACAGAAAGATGATGTGTCTATAATTCGCGAAAACATTATGGTTTCTGTGTCCTATTTTGAAACAATCGCATTATATTACATTTTGAGAGCCAGTGTCAAGTTTCTTTTTTTGAAGAGTATACTATTATATTGTTGATCCTGCAGTGTGTGCGTGTGACCTTCTTACCTGGTATCTCCAAGGGGTTTTCAAATTAGTCGCCTAGAAATATTGGCACATTGCACTGTGTCCCCACAATGATACATCATTGTAGACCGAAGCCTAAATCTACATGTGTCACAGAGGCCAGAAAGGATCAGAATATTATTTAATTGTCCCCGTACATTTCCCTTTGCCACGTCCATAAAGGTCTGTTTCAGTTTACAGAGGGACAAGAAGACTGAGCGAGTCAGTGAGGTGGATGTTATTCCACTTTGAACAGTACTTGCTCTGTGGAGTCTAAGTGCAATGTAGGAGACAAACTGTGTGGTGCAGTTGGTAGATGTTTGTTTTTTACCTCCCAGAAACCCATGAGCACGGGTAAGAGACCGACAAACCAAGGTTCATTATCTGAATAGGGGATTCAAACCCACCATCAGTCTAAGATGCCACAACTAAGGGAGGCAACTGTGCACAGCATATTTCTGTGCCTTGGAAGACTGGGCCACCTAGATCCCTTGTTAAACTTGGAAACAACACCATACACCTTCTGTTGTAGGAAACAACACCATACACCTTCTGTTGTAGGAAACAACACCATACACCTTCTGTTGTAGGAAACAACACCATACACCTTCTGTCGTAGGAAACAACACACATATTTTATTGGTTCTTAAACTAAGCATTCTTTATTGACACCTACTGACAATGATAAATTTCAATTGTGCAGATAAAAGTCAAGTCATTTGTACAGATAAGTGCACAAAAACAGTAAAATAAGCATGATAAGCAATTGAAAAAACGGATTTCCTCAAATCAACAAACAGGACAAGGAAAATAACTTCAAATCAACACAATCAACAAAATCAACACAATGTTCACATAAACACATGATAAATATTTGTGTAAACCAGAGATTCAGGGCTCCTGCATTGTGTTTGAATGGAAATGTGGTCAAGGTGATCAATAAAACTATCCATAAAAGTATTAACCATGTCATGAAAATCCTTGTCTTAACCCATTCAAAACATTTGTAAAACAAACACAAATTATAATTATCTTAAAATAAATTTCATCAGTGAAATTTTATCCTGGAAATTGTGCAATGCTACATTTACATAAACTGTCAACAAGTACCATCTTCCCGAGGCAAGGGAGTTGACTGACTTCATAAACCTATCACCGTATTACCCTATACTGCATTGTGTTCCTGACAAACTCGGTAAACCTAGCAACCAGCTCATCTTCCAAACCCAGGTTTGAAGCAGTTCTCTTCCAAATCTAGGTTTTGAAATGAGTAACTTCTAAACCTGCTTTGAGGTTTTACATTTCAATTGTAATACCTAGGTTTTACAATTGACTTTTCATAAACTGGCCTCTTGATATAAACACAATATTCATTTCTGATTGGTTTAAAGTCACTATGTTTTTTACGTGAAAATGCCATGACATGAATCGAACCTGCAACTGCAAAGTTTTGTAACTCACTGTTTTCATACTGACCCACTGGGGCAGGGGATGAAAACTTGTTCAGTTTTACATGTCATAACTCCAGCTGGTCCATGCTGCAAGTGTTTTTTCTCTTGCACGCTTTTATCTAATTCCTTTTATTCCATGACACGATTTATTATTTCACTACAAGGTTTTCTTATTTTTTTCTAATATTACTTGCATTTAGATGGTTTATAAGTTGGATAAAACATGCCTCCTCAGTTTTGGTTTAAAATGTAAAAACTTGAGCAACTTTAAAAAGTCAGTTAACTTCCTTGCCTGGGAAAGATGACAAGTACAAGCACAACACAACTTCCCCTTCATCATGTTTATATGATGAAACAGGAAATAGAGTTACGGACAGATTCTAATAAAGATCAGGCCACAATTTCCTCAACAACTAATCCTATCAGTGGCTGCGACGACCAGCAGATACAGGTTACATAGCCCATGAGAAGAGCTGGAGTTTGTCACCAATCTGTCGCCACATGATGGCTGCCATGATTCAAGGAAGTATTGGGACATGCTGATACTTGTGTTGTGACACAGTAACCACACCATGACGTCATGTAATGAGAAAAGTGGAAAGAGGATCTGACATCTGGCATGAAACAGACGTTTTATATACTAGTTTCTAAATGTATGTAGAAGTACTTAAGTTTACAAGCACACATACAGCTTTTTGGAAAAGGGTGTGCACTTCATATAAAATTTGATGGAAAAACAATACGATGTTGTTTGCCAGAACTTAGTCAATTACCGGTAATTGTAATTCTTCTTGAAATCCTGCCACCAAATGATTTAGTTTTGTTTTTTATTTGTCATAATGAAAGCAAGTACACACTCCCTCTGAATCTGTGCATGGTTTACTTGAGTTTACACTGAGACCTGACTATAAAGATACTCATCATATCAAGATTATGTAATAAATATACTTTTCATGTCACAACTAATACTTTAATCATTACAGCCCTAAGCAGGAAAATTCAGTCTGGATGCCTGATATCGTGGTATGTTTAATGTATTTCTGATATCAAGGAAAAAAACAAAGCTAACAAATAACCAAATCCTAAAAATGAATGGACCTTGGAGAAAAACAATTGTTGAAATCTCAGTGAAAAAGACTGGCAATCATATATTGACAAAACAAAATAATAATTACAATCAACACAGTGGAATGTTTGAGTTGCTCGCACAGCTTGTATGACGTCAAGTGTCACAGGTGAATGTGACTTCAATGTAGAATTGGGAAAGATTTAAGTATTGTTTTGTTCAGAAATGTAAATTTGTAATCATGCTACCATGGTAAACCTACTGAAGTAGCATACTAGCCTACAGCTGCCAACCAACAGAAGTTGAATAATGACCGACAGCTGCAGTCACTGAAATGTGTGACTTCACAAGTATGCAGTGGTTGATGGACACAATCATGTATCTACTTATTAGGGCTGGGACGAGTCCCAATTTACTACCCACCCCTCCATTACCCGACCCTAAACGGGTACCCGCTGTAGGTCCCAAATTTAGGTACAAAATGTCTGATTGGGAAATGTTTGACGTTTGTATAAACCTATCTGGTCATGCATAAGCTGAAGTTGACTGAAGCTTTATCTTTATGCAAACATATAAAGTCAGAAGGAATGTGTGCATAGTCAGAAAGAAATTTGAACATTTGTCACTTACAGTGTCAACAGAGTTCTAGATAATTTTTGCATTAAACAATATTATCATGTGACTAACCACGGGTCTGAGTAGTGGGTACCCAGGTCCTACTCAGTACCTACCTGACCCGAGTACTCGAGTTACCCATCCCAGCCCTACTACTTATCCGTTTATTCCTAATTGTCTGTTTTTCGTAGTTACCTGGCAGTAAATACAATACCAAAAACAGGCCACATTCTCACTGAATACCCTGGAACTAGCACACACTGAAGCATGACGTAAATATTGAACATTTGAGCACTAAACTTAACAACAGAGAGCAACAACACCTAGCAAGCTATTTCGGTTGGAAGATCAAGGAGTTGCGGCAGCACAGTTCTAGTCGAATGAACCTCCGAGGCCGATTGATATGCTCTCATCCTTTGCATATGGAATGTACTCTAACGACCACAGCAAGTCTGTCGCCACGACTGGAACATAAAACATAAGTTGTGACATTGTTATGATGTAATAGCTGCCATGCTTCGTTCAACAATGTCAACTCTTTATAGTGGTGACTCAGTTACTTCATGGTGTGTCAAATCAATGTGGAGGGAAAACTTTGTTAACATCTCACCACACAGTAAATAATCAAGTCTGGATCAGACAATCCAGTGATTGATATTGTGAGCAACAACCTATGCCACCCGGGGTAAGGTGACACGCTATCAACCAAGTCACCGAGCCTGACCACCCAACTGATGTGCTCGCCTCTTAAAACCAACACAGATCTAACCCAGAATCCTTACGGTGGGAGGAAAGTCTAAAATGAGTGAGTGAGTGAGTATGGTTTCACGCCGCTTTCAGCAATATTCCAGAAATATCACGGCGGGGAACACGAGAAATGGGCTTCACACATTGTACCCATGGCGGGAATCGAACCCGGGTCTTCGGCGTGAAGAGCGAACGCTTTAACCAATAGGCTACCCGACCGCCCAAGTCTAAAATGTGATCATTGTAGATGTTTATCACTTTAGTGAAAAACATATGTTCCGGTATGGTGCCATCAGCCCAAGGATGGTAATCAAGGGAAATAAGGGGCTTGAACCCATGACCTGTTGGTTCTGGCACGGTTCTTGCAAACTGTACGTCGCGTTACAACACCTTCGATCACGTTGCCATCAAGCACACCACAACTTACATATCTCTCCCTCTTTTAGTGTCTCTGTCATGCTCTCGCAGACAGTATTGCAGGGATCCCGTGGCCGCACCGTCACCTGCATTGACCCCTTCACCTGCGCCAACACCAACATCGACTGCGACATATCTATCTGTACAACAACAGCAGTGGGAGGGGGGTTATTCAATATATATCTGGGGTAGCAGAATGGTGTGTTTAAATATGTATTTAGTAATGAAATACTGTATTTAAACTGGAAAAATATAACTGAGAGCTCACTTCAGTGAAATAACACTTTATGCCGGAACTACTTTCATTCTGTTTCAAGGACACAAAGTTTTTCAGAGTAAGATGTAAATAATGTAATTTGATGTATCGCATGCCATGGTAAGACAAACACAAAACTCTGTTGAGATGATCCTAAAAGAATGTGAAGCTTACTCGTTTGGGGACTTTCCCTGTATAATTGGAAGCTATGAAGACATGGTTGTTGATGCCAATCTCCACTGTAGGAGGCAGGAAGTAGGGCCGCTTGTAGAGATATCGGAACGCCTTGGCAGCATCCGGGAAACAGTTCTCCCTGAATCATAAATATATCAATGGAAGCTAAGAAAACAAAGCTGATAACAACGGTACACCTAAAGCTGGTCCTTAATTCATTTCAGAGATACATGTGAATAGTCTTGACCACAAACCCACAGAAAATCTAGTTTTTGAATATTTGACAGAAAAACAGTTGTAAAACATCTTCATAAAATATAATAAAAAGGAGCCCAGAGACTCTTCATTTTCAGAAACTGCAGTAACCTAGATTTACCAAATATTATAGACTTGCATAGGCTTTATTAGACATATTTGTTTCAGGTTCTGTAGGCAGGCTACAAAAGAACCAGTATTACCTATGTTACATGCAAATAGTGAGTCAACTGTCCATCAGGGCAACGACCCCTGAAGATCTGTGGTAGAATAGGTCTTCAGCAATATATGCTTTCCATAAAAGATGACTATGCTTGTCGTAAGGGGCAACTAACACAATCAGGTGGTCAGGCTCGCTGACTTGCTTGATGCATGTCATTGTATCCCAGTTTCATAGATCAATGATCATGTAAGTCACTGATTGTGTAGACCAGACTTGATTATATGCAGACTGCCGTTATATAGGTGGACTATTGTTGAGTATGGAGTTAAACAACAAAATATACCACACATCCACACATGTCCAGAGATGGATTGCTGTTAGATTGCCTCTAACCTGAATCACTTTGTCTAACCTTAAACTTGAAACATATAACTGGATCATAAACATATCACAGGATCTCAACTGCACTGCTCCACGTCAGCGATCAACAGACTTAAAATATGTCGTTAAAAACACTTCTGATTCAAACAGTTTGAGTTGGCAGTGAACACAAAACATGACCAGCAGAAATGTTTAACAGAAATCCAAATTGTGAACTGAGTACAGGTAGAGTGATTCCACCTACCAGTGGGGGGCACAGGTGGCCCAGTCATCGAAGGCGCCGCGATTCGCTGTGCAGAGTTGCGTCCCTTGGGCACGCCAGAAACCTATGATTGAGGGTTCAAATCCGGTTCGCCCCGATTATGTTTCTAGGTTTGTCAGCACCATACCCGTGCTCGTGGGTTTCACCGAAGTGGTAAACATCTGAGACTTGCATCACTTCGGGCTTTCCTCCCACATTAAGCTGACACGCCGTGATATAACAGAAATACTGTTAAATGCGGCGTTAAACCCAACTCACTCACTCACTCACCCCACCTACCAGTGTGCGAAGTAGTTGCTGACTTCCCCTTTGGCTGCCTTGTTGAGGAGCTTGCGGTGCTCCTTGTACTGTTGGCGGAGATTGCTGCTGAAGCCACAGCTGCTATGCTCTCTCAACACACGGCTCAACTGGTATGCCTGTGTACAAGAATCACTACTGAGCAAAACAATTTCAGGACCATGAATATTTTGGGGATATTTTTATGAAATTGTGTGCTCAGTCTTCATTACAAAAAAAATATTTCCAAAAATATTCACGATCCCCACCTTTTGTGTTCATAATGGTTCACACACTTGTAACAGCTGGAATAAACATTGCAAAATATACCGTATTCGACTAATAAGCGCCCCGCTCTAATAAGCGCCCACGGTGATCTTTGCTAATATATTGGCAGCTGAACAATCCCAAATAGCACTCTTTCCGATTGATCAATGTACACAAGACTTATTTATTTGTGTATGATACACACTCGTGTGTTATATGCACCCTTAATTATGGGCAATTAAATTCTGGAAAAATATATCTGTCGTATATAAACAGTTCAGGCCTTCAGCATAAACAACGAAATGAATCTTTCAACTGTTTTTTCGACCAAAATAATATTCCAATAAGAGCCCCCTATTCCTAATTTTGAGAGCGCCCTGGGCGCTTATTACGTCGAATACAGTAATCGTTATTTTTCACAAGAAGTTGTGCAATCAGATAAATCAGGTAGATAGCAGAAATTCCAAACACTCTGACAACATCGGGTTCAATGTCCCCCATGAGTTCTGAGTAGATTATTAAATTTGACTTAATCATATCCTGAACATTCTCATAATGCAAAAATCTCACTTCAGGGTATTCCTGATTCACTGACCAGTCAACTCACCTCAGCTATCTTGGCAATGCTGTATTCGTCTGGAGTAAGCCATCCCCTGGTCCCGTCCTCGACAATGACCGGGTGATCCCTTTTCAAGTACAGGTCTAGTATATCTTCCTTCTCCAAACTCGACACTCGTTCAATGCCAGTCAGACTCTCGCACATCTGCCATTACAAGAAAACATGTATCCACATCTACCACCTGCCAAATGTACGTCACTGAGTTCTCAGGATATATTTGGAACAAAAAAAGTTAGGGGTCATGAATATATCAGGGGTATTTTTCAGAAATTGTATGCTCCATCTTCACTACAAAAAATATCCCCCAAAATATTCACGATCCCTAACTGTTTTTGTCCTGTATATAAAAACTCAAAGTCTGCTCATATGGACAGCACTAATGATAAACACTAAATTGTCTGGATTAATAAATGATGGTATGAATGGTGTATTGCCTATATGAATAGTGTTTCCCCAAAATGAACCATCTGCAAAGTGTTTTTTGTCCAAGATTATTAACAATGGATTCATCAGATGGCTCCAATAATCAACATGATTGAGTGAGTGAGTGAGTGAATGAGTATGGTTTTACGCCGCTTTTAGCAATATTAGTGAGTGAGTGAGTGAGTGAGTGAGTGAGTGAGTGAGTGAGTGAGTGAGTGATATCTTGCTGCCCTTAGTGATATTCAAGCAAAATAACAGCAGGGGAAACCAGAAATTGGCTTCTCACATTATACCCATTTGGGAATCAAACCCAGGCCTTTGGCATGGCAAGGTATGCTTTAACCACAGTCAACAATATTCCAACATCAATGCAGTGTGTAAATCTGAATAATTGAGTGTGGACCAGGCCATCCAGTAACTGATGACAAGCAGAGGATACTGGGGACCTCGTCTTCCCTGGAATCTCCATGGGGTATGGATACGAGTAATGCTGTGATAATTGTGAGCAATATCAACTCTCCCGAGCAGTCCTCACCTCACAATCCTCCGACGTGAGCTGCCCACCGGTGTAGAGAGGGTTGTCCACAAGGCAGGACGAGTGGTAGATCTTGGTCCAGTCCCATACTGGCAACACCTGTAGGACACAATACATTGAGATGAGTAACACTGATTAGGGGTGCAACAATAAGGTAGGTCCAGTATGATACGTTTCCTGATACACTGGCCACAATACATTGAGATGAGTAACACTGATTAGGGGTGCAACAATAAGGTAGGTCCAGTATGATACGTTTCCTGATACACTGGCCACAATACATTGTGATGAGTAACACTGATTAGGGGTGCAACAATAAGGAAGGTCCAGGATGATACGTTTCCTGATACACTGGTCACAATACATTGTGATGAGTAACACTGATTAGGGGTGCAACAATATGGAAGGTCCAATATGATATGTTTCCTGATACACTGGCCACAATACATTGTGATGAGTAACACTGATTAGGGGTGCAACAATAAGGTAGGTCCAGTATGATACGTTTCCTGATACACTGGTCACAATACATTGTGATGAGTAACGCTGATTAGGGGTGCAACAATAAGGTAGGTCCAGTATGATACGTTTCCTGATACACTGGTCACAATACATTGAGATGAGTAACACTGATTAGGGGTGCAACAATAAGGTAGGTCCAGTATGATACGTTTCCTGATACACTGGCCACAATACATTGAGATGAGTAACACTGATTAGGGGTGCAACAATAAGGTAGGTCCAGTATGATACGTTTCCTGATACACTGGCCACAATACATTGTGATGAGTAACGCTGATTAGGGGTGCAACAATATGGAAGGTCCAGTATGATACGTTTCCTGATACACTGGCCACAATACAACACATATCACATAACACATAACACAAAGGATATGGATGATGATTCCAACTGCAATACTATATGTATATGGGGGATATTTGACTTTTGAGATTTTCATGAGTGACAGTGTCATTGAGATAGATTGAAAGTAGTTCTGACATTAAGTGTTATTTCACTATGGTGGTGATACTATTGTATTTCCACGTTTCCTATTTTGTATTCAACTCTCTTGTTTGCCACCTAGGCTAAGACATGAATTTTATCAAAACATAAACATCTTTTAATATTCAACTATTTGTTAGATCACGACATAACACATGGGCGGATACAGATTTTTTGAAAAGGGGGGGTGCACAATTAAGATCTATTTATTGTCTTTGGTGGTAATTTATACAGAAATAAAGATTTTTTTTCAAAATAAAAAGTGGGGTGCGCACCCCCGCACCCCCCCTCTGTATCTGCCCATGTAATACATATCATTCAATAAATCCATTTCACATCTTGATGTGTATTTCTCTCTTCATAGAAATAACCATGATAACCCAAAACAGTTTACGTTCATCATGACCATGTCCATCTTTAAAGAGTGAGTGAGTGAGTGAGTGAGTGAGTGAGTGAGTGAGTGAGTGAGTGAGTGAGTGAGTGAGTGAGTGAGTTGAATATTATTCTAGTTATATCATGGCATGTCAGCTTAATGTGGAAGGAAAGCCCTGAGTGATTCAGGTCTCAGACATTTATCACTTTGGTGAAACTCACGAGCATGGTATGGTGTTGACAAACCTAGAAACATTATCAAAGTGAACCAGGATTTGCACACTCGATCATAGGATTCTGGCGGGCCAACACGACGCACCTTTCCACAGCGAATGGCAGTGCCTAACAACTGGGCCACCCATGCCCCCATATTTCAGGAAACAGGCACCATACACAATGTGTACATGGTGCCTACCTCATAAGCCTCATAATGATAACTCCATGAATAGTTTACAATATATAAATCACAATACCAAATCTGCTTACACTGTAACCAATATGTGTGCTTGCACTACATCCCCTGCTAATTAAACAATCCTACTCCAAGATGTACCAAATACTTAAAGCCAAAATTGCAAACATTATGATCAAATACCGTATTCGACGTAATAAGCGCTCAGGGCTCTTATTAGAATATTATTTTCAGTTGAAAGATCGTAAACTTCGTGGTTTATGCTGACAGCCTGAAATGTTTATATACGACAGATATATTTTTCCAGGATTTAATTGCCCATAATTAAGGGTGCATATAACATACGAGTGCGTATTATACACAAATAAATAAGTCTTGTGAACATTAATCAATTGGAATGGGTGCTTATGAGATTGTTCACTAGCCAATATATTCGCAAATACCGCCGTGGGCGCTTATAAGAGCAGGGCGCTTATTACGTCGAGGTAGTAACATTTCAAATGTTCATTTGAATGGTAATGAACACTTTTCTTAAAAATACAAACATAATTATGACACCCTTGTTAAAATTATTAATTTGTAACCATAGACAATATGTATCAGAATTCCCGAAGATATCCCTGTCTAACTAAGGTAAGACACACTAACCATATGCAGGAAGCTCAGGCAAGGTGAGCTACAAACACAGTGTTGGACTGCACGTAGTTGTTGGGCATATCAATACCATATGACAAAGTCAATGATCTTACCCAAAGATCAATATCCATTGTATTACTACTGTTATATTCATTGGTACGGACCAGAATATGTCATTTACTGCATTAGAAAATGTAAGATGAGGTGTACAGCCTTGATATGTTTATAGATTGTAAATTCTGTTTTGCAAGAATGGGAAATTGTGTTTAATCAGCGTGTCTGCATTATTGCTAATAAAAGATTACAGTACACATGCATTATACCGGACTCCCATCCGCCAAGTTGGATGCTACTAATCAATGCTAATAAAGCAGTGCGACAGTATATCTATTTAAAAAATAGGGCTATTTCTGTGGTTTAATAATGATTAAACCTTGAAACTGAATATTAAAGCGATGCATAAACGTTAAAAATTGGACATCAACAACAAATTGTATGGTCCCTAATTTCTTTTCAGTAATATATTTGGAAACAAATTTTAATGTATAAATTATTCCTCGAACAATCTAATCATGCTAATTAAATGTGATATAAAGTATTACGTGGTATGCTGATGCTAATTAATGTAACTAGCATTAATAACTGCTCCTTTGAATCTAATGTGACCAGCCCCAACCCATCCACTGGTAGAATGCATGGTGAGAGCATGCTGCTACCTGTATTATAAACCTATTTATTGGGATCGCTATTAAGTAAGAGACTTCTTTCTTTTGGCCTTAAAACCTATTATGAAGTTTTGCTTTCCAGTCGGGTTAAATCTCATAAACGTTGTAATGTCCCTGGGATTTTACCGGTATATAATATCCCAGGGATTTTATAGGGTATTCATGTCATATTTGCTATAATATCCCAGGGATTAAAATGTCCTGGGTATTGGGTATTTTATAAATATAACTTCCGTTCAGATTGTAACATGTAATGAAATGTAAAATCAATTGACAAATGTTTTCTTTCGAGCTCGCAAACTTCATATCTGTAGCCCAGTGAGTGTACCACGAGGCTACAGAGGTGTTGATAAGCCTCTCTGGTTTTTAGAATGTCCTTTTCAAGATCCGTACGCCAGCGACAGATATTTTACACGTGTTTCCTAAGGTTTATGGAAAGTATGTTCGAAACATAAAAATGTTGATAAATGTTGTTTTAAGTTTCTTTTTTTGGTTTATATTAAAGTATGGAAAATCACTTTCCCTCGGTTTTGTTAGACAGAGCATGCCCTGGGGAGAAGGAAAAACCGTGGGGGCTTCTTGGTTTTTCCCGACCCCCAGGGCATGCTCTGTCTACCAAAACCTCGTAAGCGTGTTTTCTCCAATACTTAATGAACAGTTAGGGATGTTTCAGAGGTTTAGATCAGCAAGAAAACTCAATCTTGATAGTATTGATACTGATAGGATGAGATGTGCAGGGGCAAAGCAGACACAAGGAAACCCAAACTTGTCACAGGATCACAGAGTACACTACCAAAACGATATAAACCATCATGTGTAATTAAAGTGAACAAAAATGTTGAGCAAGTTGAAACGACTCTATAATACCTTTTACTTCCCATGCGAAATGGACATGTTTGATCATGAATGTCATCGTAAGCTCAACGTGCTCAATAACAATACCCTTTATCAATTAATTGCTGTATTATGATTTTTATAATAAGTGTTTTTGGTTCACAGATTTTTGCTTGACTACACAGGGACACTGTTCGGAAAAAATATGCATAAAACAGTATAGGCACTGACAGTCGATAGGCTAACAATATAAACATAAAACACTTCTACAATTATTAAAGCCAACCTTCTGGAACCAACAGCAGCTGTGACAACCATTACAGACATACTCTCTCTTATATTATTGATGTTACAGGCCTCAAACATGACCTTTGCCCACAACACTATTATTTCCCTATACTGTTGTTGTTTAATGTCGCACACAGCAATATTACAGCTACATGACGGCAGTCTGTAAATAATCAAGTCTGGACGTTGTTGTTGTTTAACATACATGGTTACAGGCCTCAAACATGACCTTTGCCCACAACACTATTATTTCCCTATACTGTTGTTGTTTAATGTCGCACACAGCAATATTACAGCTACATGACGGCAGTCTGTAAAAAATCGAGTCTGGACGTTGTTGTTGTTTAAAGCTGCCCTCAGCAATGTCTGTAAATAATCAAGTGCTGGATCAATCCACGCAATTGGGATATGATGACATGCATCAACCAAGTCAGCGAGCCTGACCACCCGATCCTGTTAGTCGCCTCTTATGACAAGCATAGTTGCTTTTTACAGCAAGCATGGGTTGCTGAAGACCTATTCTACCCCAGATCTTAACGGGTCTTCCCTTTAGTGAAATGCATTAGCAGACTAAGGAGGAAAATAATACCATGTCTTCATAAATTTCACCATACTCCACATTTGTGCAATTTAGGGACGACGAATCTGTAAACCAAGAAATAAAACAACAAAACTGTATACAGCAAAGACACTTTTTGATAAACCCAGCCACTTGTCCTTGAAGGGCTAATTAGGTCACATAATCATAAAAGTTAATGTCATGCATATTGCAATATTCACATTGCAATCACAGCTGCTCAAAGTCATTACGGTTCTATTTCTGGGACTGTATCTGTTTATGTGAGTATTGATTTAAAAAACAACAATCTGTTGCAGCATTCTCACAGCACTAATGTCAAAATAGGTTGACACGTGTGGCAACGGCATTGAACAAGTAGTTGTTGAGTAGTTATATGGGGGGGATAAATGAAACGGTGAAACCGGATTAACTGAATACCGAAATATTCATAAACCTGATTACAATCTTTATTGATCCAGATTCCCGAAAAGGGAGCAACCCTTGTGTCCATATTGATCAGTGTTATCTCCTGAAGGTCACTCAAGCATGAAACTGGCACTGCCACTGTGAGGGGCAACACAGGGGGGTGTCACCAGTACTGTCAATATTTAGGGGGCTAGTGTATGGTTAACATGGTAAAAATGGTTAGTAACATAATAATTCAGTTTCATTAGTTTTTAGTTACAATCAACAAAGAACCAGATGACATAATAAAATGAAATAATGTCATCGTCGATTTCAATTTTTTAAACATATCGCAAGTGAATTCATGGCATTTGATTGGCTAACCAAGTAATTGTTTTTGCATTTATCTGACCATAAACTTTGAATAAATAGGTCACACCCACAAGCTGACTTCTGTTTCCTGACAAAAAGAGAGGGTGGGTCTCGTGCTTGCAATTTTGTGTTAATCAAAGTCACTGATTTTGTGTTGTTTGTTTATTTGTTGTTTACCGCCACACTCAGCAATATTCCAGCTATATGACGGCGGTCTGTAAATAATCAAGTCTGGTCTAGACAATCCAGTGATTGATATCATGAGCATCGATCAATGCAATTGGGATCGATGACATGCATCAACCATGTCAGCAGCCTGACCACCCGATCCCCTTAGTCACCTCTTATGACAAGCATTGTCGCCCTTTACGGCAAACACGGGTTGCTGAATACCTGTGACGTTATTATTGCTGACGTATTTATTATAAGAGTAAACCTCAATATGTTTTGGAGTTAAAAAAAGGTATACACCACTCTTAACATTTATACCTTCATAAACATGATAAACACAAAATGTTGAAGTCAATTCCGAAATCATCATGATGATCCAAAAGAACACTTTTATGTTAAGTGATGTATACCATGGTAATCCTGTATATTTGACAGCTTTACCATGCATAAGTTACACATTCCCTGTCATGCTTATGTTGGTAGTGTGTTGTGTATATTAGTTCATAACAGTACTACAAGTTGCCAGGGGGGCCCATGTCAATGACCCCTGAAAAACAAAAGAAATGACCCTCCATATCTGAAGAAAATTGCCCCCCACCCTGTAGTTTCTGATTCCTTAGTCTGAACCTGACCCATCATTTTGGCAGGTCAAGTCTCAAGGGTCAATTGGCCAATCAATATTCAAGCCAAATATATATACTGCTCTACAGCAAGTTTTCATTTTTTGTACTTTTGAAGTCATAAACCTAGCACACGGATGAAGGACCATCCCTTGGTAGCCCCATATTAAACCTGTCGGTAATGAAGAGTGATCAAATCTGCCAGATGAACAATAACCAAGCAGTAAATTCTGTTTAGTTCATCAGTGACCTTTGTTCAACATGTTCACATGGTGATGTGCTGGAATTGAGTTCAATTTAAATTGTTCCATTGTCAAAAGATTCTCCAAGAAGAAATTATCCAATAAATTTTCGATCATATCAGTTCTTCAGATTGTTGTTAATTCTGCAGAGATGAAAACTTTAGAGTGTGGATTTTTACCCAACTTTAAGCAATATCTGGTACTGAGGGAGAAAACAAGTATAGACTTGTAGGGAATCAAACTAGATGATGGCTAGTGCTGTAACCACTAGGCTACTCCACCAACCACATCTTCCTGAGGCAAGGGAGTTAACTGACTGTTAAAGTCCAGCTTCCACCCTTGCCGAACTAGGCTGGAATTATGGAGTTATATTTTGGCTGGACTAACAAGTCTTTATGTGTTTTATCATCTTGTTGTATAACATCTACCCAAGGCAAGGGAGTTAACTGACTGTTAAAGTCCAGTTTCCACCCTTGCCAAACTAGGCCGGAATTTCTAGGTAAGATCGTAGCGCCACCAGTGGCTATTACTAGTTATGTCCCTTCTATTGACCAATCAGATTCCCACTCTGACATCACTTGCAGTTGTAACAAACAAAAAAGATTTGGAAAATAACTGTTGACACTAAGTTGACGGTACACATGCTTTGTAAGTCCTGCAATTGACCGAATTCTGCAAGGCAGTTTATGAACTGGAGGTTGAATTTGTTACGCAATTTTGATTGGACAGTGCCAAAATATAACTCCATAATTCCTGCCTAGTTCGGCAAGGGTGGAAACTGGACTTTATAGTCAGTTAACAACCTTTCCCGGGGAAGATGCAAACTGTTTGATGGCATGTGCTGTAACCACTAGGCTACCCAACCAACCATTTCTCTCAGCATCAGTACCTAAGATTATTGACTCAACTTAACATTCACAATACAAAAGAACAACATTTTTTATCAGGGTTTTTTATTTATCAAATATGTTTATGGTTAGTAGACTGTCACACTTATCATGCAGTGAGTACATTGTTATACTGTAATCACTGTAATAAGTGTCCTGGGTATTTCGTCAAGTCAGATGCCAAAGGAGAAACTTTTTTGGATTTTGGAAACCACATATCATGTTTATCATGTGGTTTATCATGTTTATAGAATAAAGTGATGAATTCTCATTGAGGCATAATAAAAAAATAATGTAGTGATTTCGATAATATATTTATAAAATAGGGTAGATTGACTTCTAAAGAATGTGTACTCTTTGTCACAAATAGAAAAAAATACCACTGAAAAGAAATTAGGGTTGGTCTGGTAATGGAAACGCACCAGTTTGTTTTAAGGCCTTACTAACAAACTTTTTTGTACATGTTTCACAGTGGTCAAATTAAGTATAAAGTTAGGGGCCCAGGTTGTCAGATCCCAAGGTCAAAGTCTAAGATTTAAGGGGCCTTGGATTACAAATGAATGAAAAAAAAATCTTTTCAAACTATTAACATGGCAACTTATCAAAAGATATTTTTTAATTTTGTTTGTTAGAATAAAGGTTTTCATACATATTATTTACCATTTCTTATGAACAGCATTGATAAAACCTCAAGGGTTTTTTTCATTTCACCTAATTGTAAAACAGAGTCCGGTAAAAAGTAGTCATCATATTTTCTTTTCCAATTCCATTTTTTTTGGCAGTTCAGTCTCACTAACCAACTTAAAAAAATATAAGGGTAAAGGCTTTGCCCAGGAACACCCCACCTGAGTCAATAATCCATGTAATCCTTGTACAGTGATGCCCACTACAGATGTAAAACCAGGAAAACACACACTGTCACACAATTTAACTTCCTCATCACCATTGATCACTCACTAGGATATCTCTCCAGTTTCCTTACAAACAGGGAAGCTTATAATTTGTTAACAAACACTTGCATATTGCTTCTACGTGGTATACAACCATTTATATGTTTTATGAGTTTGTTTGCCATATCTGTTTCATATCACAACTAATCAAAAGTATATTTGATTATTTCATATTTATGCCATTGTTGTAGACATATTTTTGGAGACTGGTAAATAGCTTGCTTTCAAACATTTTATATCATTTGCACTATATTGTAGTTCTAAATTTTAACAATTTGCAAATATGGTACTTGATTTAGCGTAACTTCAATATTTTATGAGTTTAAAAAAACCTTGGTGCATGCATCCTGAACATGCCGAAGAACTATCAGATAAATTAATGTTGTAATTGTATCATAATTATTAAGTCTCAATGCAGTACATTACGAAATGACCGTTGTACAAAATGCCGCATGTTTAGTGTTTCCTACAGTGTACAATATTTGAAAAAGCATGAATTAACATGTTTTTATGCTGTAGTATTTTATTCTTACAGGTTTCAGGGGTCAAGGTTTAAGATTAGCATTCTGTCAAGGATCCCATAACCATGGTAACTTTCATCAATATGTTTTAACATCATGAACATAGAAAAGCTAAAACAAATCAATGTCAAATATAACCTGAATCCTGAATCCTCACAGCGTTCCACATATCTGGTATGTATTGATGCAGGTTTTAAACATCTTAAGTACTTCATTGACAAATGGACATTTGAAAACAAATTCACATAATTGAATGATAAAACCCCTTGAAAAGAAGACATATTTTTATCCAGGTTGTCAGATCCCAATGTCAAAGTCAAAGATTTAAGGGGCCCCCGGATTACAAATGTATGTGGGAAAAAAGCTCTTAAAAATGTTAACATGGCAACAAGATAATTTTGTTGTTGTTAGAATAAAGCTTTTTATACATATTATTTACCATTACTTATGAACAGCATTGATAAAACCTCAAGTTGTTTTTCATTTCACCTATTTGTAAACCAGAGTCGGCTAAAAAATAGTCATCATATCGTATCAACATGCTCATCATCAAATACAGCTACTGTACCGGCTCTCTGCTGTTCAAACAGCTGAGTCAATTTACACAAAGCCATGTTGACAATGGAAGACTTGTCTACCCTGAAAGGTGAGTCAGCCATAAATAACTGCCTACATCATCATTCTCAAACCCTAATTTCTAAATCTATTTTGGTGTGACCATTGGTACTGCTTATGTTGGAGGCCATGTAGCTCACCTTCAAATCGCTATCATATCATAACAAATATTATTAAAATACCCTAATATAACAAAGTTGGGTCATCATGGTCCTGAATGAGGTACATATTTTCCATATTCATACATGCCAACATTTACAGATCATGCATTCATCAACCTCTCTCATTAGTTTAAGGAAAAGTATGTTATGAACCTTTGTTTGTCCACAATAGCCGATAACACCCGAGGTTACTTGGCTCTGCTCACCTTAAGCCACAAGAGAACATTTCTCATCCAGTGACCACACCCGTGGGAATAGGCTTATCATGTGACCATATCATCAGCTTGTAAGGTTTCGATGACATCAAGTGGAGGATAAATACACAAATGGCAATATTTTTTCATGTTTTAGGATATTTTCTCAATGAAAGTTAAACATTTCATGAAATATGTGTATCTAAATGTATCGACTCGTCCTAAATGAAACAGATGAAAAACACATGAATAGTCTGTGTATGATGTGACACAGGTATTAGCCTGGCCGCAAGGAACACGACTGATCAGTCCGAGTCATATTCATGGTGTAATCGAGGCTTTAATGCACACAAACTTCCAATGTAATCAAGCTGGAAATCAGTATTTTGTAACTCATATGAGCTTTCTCTTCAATTTCCCTCTCATAGAAAACATGACTGAAGCCAGTTTACTCTGTGCAGCATATTCATTGTCAGCTTCGCTGTGCAAAGATCTATTGTTTTGGTTTGAGAATTGAATCGGGCATGTTACGTCACAGATCATTGCCTTACTCATTAACTGCTCACCATAAACATGATTAACACTGCAATTAGCATTATTAGTGCCCTAGACATATAACTGAAGGCCAAAGGATTGCATATTGGACATGCTGGCTACTGTCTGATACAACATATAGCACCATCATGATTTAATAGGACGAGTACGGATATTAGGACTTTGTAACATGCACACTATTCATAGACAAGATGAGTTAATTCCACCAAGTGTACGCAGGACGGGTCCCTGTTACATGTACAAGGGACCACCTGAGAGGGGGTCACACGTAGGCATGACTGCCAGTCAGGGGACCATGGATGTCTGCATGTAGCACAAAAACGTCTCTACTGGTGTTAATTATGAAAATAATATAACAAAATTAAGCATAGTTACTGATCATTATACCAGTTATCGTATGACACACATGTGAGTGTAATAATTGCCGATTATCTCTTAATCCTTTGAACTTCCCTTTAGAAAAGTGCATTGATCGTGACCACCGTCTTTTGTAAACCACAATTCCCGAAAGATTTGAACAATCTGCAGGTATGACATCATTTCTAGTGAGACATCATTTCTAGTGAGACATCATTCCGATCTTACGTCACAATAAGATTAAAAAAATGTCAACAATGATGTAAACAATACCCTGGGTGCACTTGAAGTGATATTTGCCGTTATACGCATACCATTTTTATTAACTTGGTTATTTCTAACCTACTAAGGGTAATAAATCTTGATATGGCTCTAAAGCTTCATCAACATCGTTATAATTGTGTTTATCATCCACAACTGGCTCCCACAGGAGATATCAGCTTGGATGAGATCAAGCTATATCTACACTGTCACAATCAAATGACATCACTAATGCCTCTGCTACTGAAGCTGTTAGAAGTACTTTTTACACTGAAGACACTGCTAATTACTGTCATAAAATTGAAATAAATAAAATCTCACCCTCGTGTCTTTTATAATCAAACATATCAACACTCGTTGATAAAAGTGGCAAATATCCTCGGCAAGCCTCAGAATTTTTCAACACGAGTTGATATATTTGATATCAAAAGACACTTGGGTGAGATTCTCTATTTATCAATTTATCTGACAGTGAGCTCCTGGCTAGCATGGTTAGACCTAAACATGTCAGCATGTTATTGTTGATACTTACAGAGATTGCGCTTTTCTTTCCAACAACACACATCAGCTTGTAGACTGGGTCGATATAGAACAAGGCAGCAGCAACAACGACGAAGATTGCAAGACGTATCGCTCGTCGTGTCCATCGTTCCCTGTTCACGGATTTTATCGACTGAGTGAAGGGGTCGACAAATCTCTCAATCTGAGATGAGCTGTAGCCAGAGTTGACACAGAAGACGTGAAGCTTGCGAATTTCCTGATCTATATACTCTATTTTCTCTTGAAATGACATGTCATTGTCAGTCTTAATGACATCTTCTGTCACTTCTTTTGTAGAAGCAGGTTTTGATTCCACTGGGTTAGCGGTCGCACGTTTTCTCGCTGCCATCGTCTCGTCGTCTCAGCTGTTCGATATCAAAGAGGAAGTAACTCTGGACGTTGTTCGCACTCCTTACACCACTTCCTTCCAACTGGATATTCTACTTCCGCTGTAAACTAGACAGCATGGACGGATATCAGCTTTTCCGAAAACTCGGTTTCGGAGCTAAATTTGATTTAAAGCGCTTTCACGGTGATGCAGAAAAGATAAGGGTAATTATTCCTTACCCCCAAATAATATATTTCTTTACCTGTGTTTCTCTGTTTAGACGTCATAGACTCATACACATCCGCACACTCAACCACACTGTCCAGAAGCCCCCGATGCTGGAGTGATATTTTGTTTAGACGGACCCATGATCTATTTGGTTCTCTTTGTGAATACCCTAAACATATCATATGTCACTCGTCAGGTTACTTATAGGCTACTATCCAACGCCTACAGGTTTCTTAAATCATAGATAAATCATTGTACAGTATACACATCTACCATTTATTCCTTCACAACTGTCTTGATTCTAATATCTTATTTGTAACCGACCTTCACAAGCTTAAGGGGATTAATGTCATGATATTCATAAGGAGCGCCATTAAATTGTCATCAATTGTCAAATACTATTTTCTGACACTAGTTGGTTGGTTTGTTAGTTAACACTGCACTCAGCAATATTTCAGCTATATGGCCGTGGTCTGTAAATAATCGAGTCTTGACCAGACAATCCACAGATCCAGTGATTAATATCATGAGCATCGATCCACGCAATTTGGATTGATGACAGGCATCAACCAAGTGAGCGAGCCTGACCACCCAATCCCGTTAGTCTTCTGACAGTAATTACTATTCTGTCAGTAATTACTATAAGGCTGATTAATATAATGTCATTGTTACTAGATTATTAAACATTGCTATGAATTGTCTTTATTGACAATTTTTTACTCTCTTGTCTTGCTTTTTACGTTCTAAGCTGCTGAACCATGTTGTCAACCTAATGTTGCATTTAACATGTGTCAATATTCAGATTGTGGGCACCAAATCTGACCCAGCCCATGGATCAGGAAGAAAGTTTGCTCAAGAAGTTCACCAAAGAGATGATGAGGTGATCAGTGAAGAGGATGATAAACGTTCAGTCAAGAAAAGAAAACTACCCCAACATCATGAACATGCTCAACATGATGGTCCAACAGTAACAAAGAAACAGAAAGAAGAGGGTATCTATATAATTCTATATACATGGTTATCTGATTATGGATATGATATATATTTAATGTTCTCAAATTTTACTTAAATCTACACCTTGTACACAGAAGTACTAGTATGTCAGTATGTGGTAAATGATGATTACCATGGTTACAGTGGGGATGAGGGGCTTTTACATGTGGCTGAGTTTAATGTTGGAAGGCAAGTTTGCATAATCCTGTGTTATCTTCATACTTGAGGCCAAATTCCCTTTTCAAACATGTTAAGCCATTGGTTCAGATAGCATGGACAGTCAGAATGCAGGAGCACTTAAGGTTGAAATGTGTCCGAGTGTGCCAGGAGCATGATGATAAACTTAAACGCAGCATGCTCAGTCACAATGATCACCATGGTCACCATGCTTCAGTGAAAACTTATGTGCACCATATGACTTGGTTTGCTACGCTTAAAAACTCGTCTCAAGTCAAATCACTCTGACAAGCATTGGGTCCCTTTACTTACTGATGGGGGCACTGTTCAAAGGTGGCGTTTATCCATACTCACTCATTCACTTTGTTTATTTTATTTATTACTTTTCTGTCACACAGAAGACTCAAGTAGTGATACTGGATCTTTAGACAGTGATGAGGACAGTGATGATAGTGAATCTGGCACAGAAGATGAAGAGATGAATGTTCAAAAAGCAGGATCTGATTCTGAGTCCAGTGACAACAAAACAGATTCTGAGATGGATGATGACAAAATGAATTCTGGCTCGGAGAGTGACTCTGGTGATGAGCTACAGCTGCTGGGGAACATCCGATCATCGGGGAAGACAGTGAAGGAAGTGCAGCAGACCCAGAACTCGAAGAACGGACAGCAGAACAAGGCAGATGCAAAGCAGAAGAAGGTGAGTAGTGTAGTTGCTATTATATCATAGTGATATTGGTATACAATTATTCTCTTTGTAATTACCTGTTATTATAAGCATGCTAAGGGTAACACTATTTTCAGAGCAATATTTCCAGAGTCTGCCATACAAAGGAGACTGTTATTATAGCTAAAATGGATAGAATTTGCTTAACGTTGAAACAGATGGTGCAATGATTGACAGTGCAATGATTGATAATGGTAACTGCAAGGGAGATCTGCATCTATCTAGATGTAGCAAGGGCAAGGATGGTTATACTTTGCAGTCATTTGAATTCACCCTCAATCTGCAATCTGTCACATGTTTCCTCATCCAAATCGCTGTTGTACTTCATCGACCCACACATCATTTGCCTGATGACTTGAGGGCAATTTTATGATAATCCTATCCATTTATAGCGCCGATGTCTAGTTGGAGTGGTCACAAGTTGCCCATGTTTTTCTGAAAGATGACCGCCTCCGCGGTCTAGTGGTAGAGCGTCCGCCTGGAGAACGGAAGGTCCGGGTTTCGATCCCTGGCCGCGTCATACCAAAAGACGTTAAAAGATGGAACTTATTGTTACCCTGTCTGGTGTTTGGCATTAAGGGCCTAAAACAAGGACTGGTCGGCTTGGCGTCAGTAAACTGTGGCATGGTATCTCAGTGGGCTAGCACTATAAATCGGCATCAGTCCGGACTAGTACAAGCAGCCACACACATGTGCATGCACGTCACTATATAAGTGCAATAGTCTTGGACGCGACATAAAACCTAATTTCACCTCTCAAAGATACATTTAACCATGTGGAATGTAATTATTTGTTTTAACGTTCTTGTGGTGTTTTCAGTTGAATACCTTGAGGAAGCGACACAAAATCCATGTGACAGGCACAGACATCCCACCTCCTTTTACCATGTTTGAAGAGCTGCGGACGCAGTACGGCCTCCACAAAACCCTCCTCTCCAACATCGTCAGCGTGGGATATAAGGAACCCACTGCAGTACAAATGCAGGCCATTCCGACCATGTTACAGGTACTGACCAGAGATGCTCCTTGTTGACCAGGACGGTTGGGTAGTCTAGTGGTTAAAGCATTCGCTCGTCACGCTGAAGACCCGGGTTCAATTCCCGACATGGGTTCAATGTGTAAAGCCAAATTCTGGTGTCCCCCGCCGTGATATTGCTGGAATATTGCTAAAAGCGGCATAAAACCTCACTCACTCACTATGCTTGTCATAGGAGGAGACTATACCTATCAGGTGTTCAGACTCCGAGTCGTGGTTGGTTGTGTAGCAGTGTACGCTGATGCTGTGTGACGGTGCTCGTGATATCAACCACTGGAATGTTACAGTCTTGTCATACAGTTGGAATATTACTAAGTGTGGCTTTAAGTATGTTAAGTGAAAGACGAACTAACAGTCAAAGTTATAAAAATGAAATACTTGGGTGTTCTCAGTGAGAAGGGCCTGACCTGAAACTACTGACACTATCGACTCTTTTCCCCAGAGACGTGACATCATGGCGTGTGCCCCCACTGGCTCGGGGAAGACAGCAGCGTTTATCATCCCAATACTGCATCACCTGAAGGAGCCGCGCAACGCCGGCTTCAGGGCAGTCGTACTAGCTCCGACCAGGGAACTGGCGAAACAGGTGAGACAAGAGTCTGTCTGTGTACATCTTTAACATGTACCTAATGGTGGATCAGAGGGAGAAAGAGGAGCTGCAACAATCTCACTAAAATCAGGACTTGTCGTCTGATATGATACCTGTCTGCATGAAGATCTGAGGTCACCGCCATAGAAGGTCACCAATCAGCTTACTTCATCGTTTTGGCTTTCACTCCTTCTCTTCTCTCTCCCCCCCCCCCCCCACCCCAATTTGGAATTGGACCCAAGAAAACAAACACAAAACACAAATATTCCATCAGTGGTACCCCCCTGTGGTAGTGCTAGAATATTGCTAAAAGTGGCGTAAAAACATACTCACTCAAGCAGAGAGGTATTGTATCAGAGTAAATGGTCTGATAAGCGGACCCCTACACTTTGGGTTTTATGATCATGTAATTTGAGCAAGTAAATTTGGACGGTGGGCAGTTATGGGTTATTGAATTTTCAGAATGTTGCAAACCCTGGACATCCACAGTTGGATATATTAACAATCCCATCCATTTCTGCTGTCAGACTTACAGAGAGTTCCAGAGATTGTCTGAGGGTATAGGATTCAGGACGTACTATATTGAAAAGGCAGCAACAGCAATTAAGAAGTTTGGACCAAAATCAAAGAAGAAATTTGGTGAGTCATTCTCCAAACATACAGCTGTTTCTCAGCATACATGGTATATAGAAACTAATGTTCACATGGAAAGTCATTGCTATTGTCTATAATTTTATTGCTTTTATGGACTGTTTTTATGTATATTACGTATTTGGTTACAATCAGGCCTTTGAACATTGCAGACATCTTGGTGACGACTCCGAACAGGTTGGTGTACATCCTACAGAAACACCCGGATGTACTTGACCTTGGCAGGTGAGTCATATGAAGGAGATCGCATACCTTCTCCTTGAAGCATTTGTAACATTTCTGCATTTGAATATTTTATCCATGAGACTAGGATGTGCTAAACATAAGCATAACTACCTATAACAACACTCATTTGCTGATATATTTCCAAAATTTTGCAAGACTACTGTTTGTCCTCTTGGAATTTGTTACATACATTGTATACTGTCTGGAGAATTATATTCAGAAAATGATCTGTTAAAGAATCTTTTGATATAGTATGTATTCTTATATACAATATACATTTTAATAGTTCATCAATTCATGACAGTCAGAGTGTCCATAGTTGAATAAATTACCAGTAACAACCAACACAAGTTGTATTGAGGTGCATGAGGTTTGAGATAACAAGCTGTCAGTATGTTGATTGTTGACAAGATAGTTCGTTCATGAAAGTACAAGGGGCGGTCGGGTAGCCTAGTGGTTAAAGCGTTCACTCGTCACACCGAAGACCCGGGTTCGAATCCCGACATGGGTACAATGTGTGAAGCCCATTTCTGGTGTCCCCCGCCGTGATATTACTGGAATATTGCTAAAAGCGCCGTAAAACCAAACTCACTCACTCACTCATTAAAGTACAATGAAAGCTAATCACAACAGTCCGTTGGCTCAGAACGGTAAACAGGAGGTAATGGCAGGCAGTGTTGGCTGTCACAAGTATTTAGACAGGAAGTTTTTCTTGGATTGGAAGCCATGTTCTGTTGAGGTGATGACAGTGAATTTTGTTTCAGTGTGGAGTGGCTGGTTGTAGATGAGTCCGACAAGTTGTTTGAGGAGGGAAAGAGAGGATTCAGAGACCAGGTATGAGAGGACTGTGGCAAAAGGAAACAGGACATTTCTTTACAATGACAGTCACACTCATCATGCTCATCAATAATATAATTAATGTGCATCTAATGAGACATGGTCAATTAAAGAATAAAAATCATATCATAATCACATTTCTGACATTTTTACAAATTTAATTTCTGGAAATACTCTAGAAAAGGAGACTTGAACAAATGATAATAATTAACCTCATCTCCTGTGCGGTGAAAAAAGCATCAATAGCAATAACAAAACTGTCTGACGGTAAACAACTGTTTCAGTTGGGTGTTATCTACAAGGCCTGTGACTCAACTCATGTGCGGCGAGCTATGTTTAGTGCAACGTTTGCTTGTGACGTGGAGGAGTGGTGCAAACTCAACCTGGACAATGTGGTGCAGGTGTACGTGGGCTTGAGGTGAGTCTGATGTCACTGCTACCTGGTGCAGGTGTACGTGGGCTTGAGGTGAGTCTGATGTCACTGCTACCTGGTGCAGGTGTACGTGGGCTTGAGGTGAGACTAATGTCACTGCTACCTGGTGCAGGTGTATGTGGGCTTGAGGTGAGTCTGATGTCACTGCTACCTGGTGCAGGTGTACGTGGGCTTGAGGTGAGTCTGATGTCACTGCTACCTGGTGCAGGTGTATGTGGGCTTGAGGTGAGTCTGATGTCACTGCTACCTGGTGCAGGTGTACGTGGGCTTGAGGTGAGTCTGATGTCACTGCTACCTGGTGCAGGTGTACATGGGCTTGAGGTGAGTCTGATGTCACTGCTACCTGGTGCAGGTGTACGTGGTATGGAGGTGAGTCTGATGTCACTGCTACCTGGTGCAGGTGTACGTGGGCTTGAGGTGAGTCTGATGTCACTGCTACCTGGTGCAGGTGTACGTAGGCTTGAGGTGAGACTGATGTCACTGCTACCTGGTGCAGGTGTACGTGGGCTTGAGGTGAGACTGATGTCACTGCTACCTGGTGCAGGTGCAGGTGTACGTGGGCTTGAGGTGAGACTGATGTCACTGCTACCTGGTGCAGGTGTACGTGGGCTTGAGGTGAGACTGGTGTCACTGCTACCTGGTGCAGGTGCAGGTGTACGTGGGCTTGAGGTGAGACTGATGTCACTGCTACCTGGTGCAGGTGTAGGTGTACGTGGGCTTGAGGTGAGTCTGATGTCACTGGTGCAGGTGTACGTGGGCCTGAGGTGAGTCTGATGTCACTGCTACCTGGTGCAGGTGCAGGTGTACGTGGGCTTGAGGTGAGACTGGTGTCACTGCTACCTGGTGCAGGTGCAGGTGTACGTGGGCTTGAGGTGAGTCTGATGTCACTGCTACCTGGTGCAGGTGTACGTGGGCTTGAGGTGAGTCTGATGTCACTGGTGCAGGTGTATGTGGGCCTGAGGTGAGTCTGATGTCACTGCTACCTGGTGCAGGTGCAGGTGTACGTGGGCTTGAGGTGAGTCTGATGTCACTGCTACCTGGTGCAGGTGTACGTGGGCTTGAGGTGAGTCTGATGTCACTGGTGCAGGTGTACGTGGGCTTGAGGTGAGTCTGATGTCACTGCTACCTGGTGCAGGTGTACGTGGGCTTGAGGTGAGACTAATGTCACTGCTACCTGGTGCAGGTGTACGTGGGCTTGAGGTGAGTCTGATGTCACTGCTACCTGGTGCAGGTGTACATGGGCTTGAGGTGAGACTGATGTCACTGGTGCAGGTGTACGTGGGCCTGAGGTGAGTCTGATGTCACTGCTACCTGGTGCAGGTGCAGGTGTACGTGGGCTTGAGGTGAGTCTGATGTCACTGCTACCTGGTGCAGGTGTACGTGGGCTTGAGGTGAGTCTGATGTCACTGGTGCAGGTGTACGTGGGCTTGAGGTGAGTCTGATGTCACTGCTACCTGGTGCAGGTGTACGTGGGCTTGAGGTGAGACTAATGTCACTGCTACCTGGTGCAGGTGTACGTGGGCTTGAGGTGAGTCTGATGTCACTGCTACCTGGTGCAGGTGTACATGGGCTTGAGGTGAGTCTGATGTCACTGCTACCTGGTGCAGGTGTACATGGGCTTGAGGTGAGACTAATGTCACTGCTACCTGGTGCAGGTGTATGTGGGCTTGAGGTGAGTCTGATGTCACTGCTACCTGGTGCAGGTGTACATGGGCTTGAGGTGAGACTAATGTCACTGCTACCTGGTGCAGGTGTACGTGGGCTTGAGGTGAGTCTGATGTCACTGCTACCTGGTGCAGGTGTACGTGGGCTTGAGGTGAGTCTGATGTCACTGCTACCTGGTGCAGGTGTACATGGGCTTGAGGTGAGACTAATGTCACTGCTACCTGGTGCAGGTGTACGTGGGCTTGAGGTGAGTCTGATGTCACTGCTACCTGGTGCAGGTGTACGTGGGCTTGAGGTGAGTCTGATGTCACTGCTACCTGGTGCAGGTGTACGTGGGCTTGAGGTGAGTCTGATGTCACTGCTACCTGGTGCAGGTGTACGTGGGCTTGAGGTGAGACTGATGTCACTGGTGCAGGTGTACGTGGGCTTGAGGTGAGTCTGATGTCACTGCTACCTGGTGCAGGTGTACGTGGGCTTGAGGTGAGTCTGATGTCACTGCTACCTGGTGCAGGTGCAGGTGTACGTGGGCTTGAGGTGAGTCTGATGTCACTGGTGCAGGTGTATGTGGGCCTGAGGTGAGTCTGATGTCACTGCTACCTGGTGCAGGTGTATGTGGGCTTGAGGTGAGTCTGATGTCACTGCTACCTGGTTCAGGCGTACGTGGGCTTGAGGTGAGTCTGATGTCACTGCTACCTGGTGCAGGTGTACGTGGGCTTGAGGTGAGTCTGATGTCACTGCTACCTGGTGCAGGTGTATGTGGGCTTGAGGTGAGACTAATGTCACTGCTACCTGGTGCAGGTGTACGTGGGCCTGAGGTGAGTCTGATGTCACTGCTACCTGGTTCAGGTGTACGTGGGCTTGAGGTGAGTCTGATGTCACTGCTACCTGGTGCAGGTGTACGTGGGCTTGAGGTGAGTCTGATGTCACTGCTACCTGGTGCAGGTGTACGTGGGCTTGAGGTGAGTCTGATGTCACTGGTGCAGGTGTACGTGGGCTTGAGGTGAGACTAATGTCACTGCTACCTGGTGCAGGTGTACGTGGGCTTGAGGTGAGTCTGATGTCACTGGTGCAGGTGTACGTGGGCTTGAGGTGAGTCTGATGTCACTGCTACCTGGTGTAGGTGTACGTGGGCCTGAGGTGAGTCTGATGTTACTGCTACCTGGTGCAGGTGTACGTGGGCTTGAGGTGAGTCTGATGTCACTGCTACCTGGTGCAGGTGTACGTGGGCTTGAGGTGAGTCTGATGTCACTGGTGCAGGTGTACGTGGGCCTGAGGTGAGTCTGATGTCACTGCTACCTGGTGCAGGTGTACGTGGGCTTGAGGTGAGTCTGATGTCACTGCTACCTGGTGCAGGTGTACGTGGGCTTGAGGTGAGTCTGATGTCACTGCTACCTGGTGCAGGTGTACGTGGGCTTGAGGTGAGTCTGATGTCACTGCTACCTGGTGCAGGTGCAGGTGTACGTGGGCTTGAGGTGAGTCTGATGTCACTGGTGCAGGTGTATGTGGGCCTGAGGTGAGTCTGATGTCACTGCTACCTGGTGCAGGTGTATGTGGGCTTGAGGTGAGTCTGATGTCACTGCTACCTGGTTCAGGTGTACGTGGGCTTGAGGTGAGTCTGATGTCACTGCTACCTGGTGCAGGTGTACGTGGGCTTGAGGTGAGTCTGATGTCACTGCTACCTGGTGCAGGTGTACGTGGGGTTGAGGTGAGTCTGATGTCACTGGTGCAGGTGTACGTGGGCCTGAGGTGAGTCTGATGTCACTGGTGCAGGTGTACGTGGGCTTGAGGTGAGTCTGATGTCACTGCTACCTGGTGCAGGTGTACGTGGGCTTGAGGTGAGTCTGATGTCACTGCTACCTGGTGCAGGTGTACGTGGGCTTGAGGTGAGTCTGATGTCACTGGTGCAGGTGTACGTGGGCTTGAGGTGAGACTAATGTCACTGCTACCTGTTGCAGGTGTACGTGGGCTTGAGGTGAGTCTGATGTCACTGGTGCAGGTGTACGTGGGCTTGAGGTGAGACTAATGTCACTGCTACCTGGTGCAGGTGCAGGTGTACGTGGGCTTGAGGTGAGTCTGATGTCACTGCTACCTGGTGCAGGTGTACGTGGGCTTGAGGTGAGTCTGATGTCACTGGTGCAGGTGTACGTGGGCTTGAGGTGAGACTAATGTCACTGCTACCTGGTGCAGGTGTACGTGGGCTTGAGGTGAGTCTGATGTCACTGGTGCAGGTGTACGTGGGCTTGAGGTGAGACTAATGTCACTGCTACCTGGTGTAGGTGTACGTGGGCCTGAGGTGAGTCTGATGTCACTGCTCCCTGGTGCAGGTGTACGTGGGCTTGAGGTGAGACTAATGTCACTGCTACGTGGTGCAGGTGTACGTGGGCTTGAGGTGAGTCTGATGTCACTGCTACCTGGTGCAGGTGTACGTGGGCTTGAGGTGAATCTGATGTCACTGCTACCTGGTGCAGGTGTACGTGGGCTTGAGGTGAGTCTGATGTCACTGGTGCAGGTGTACGTGGGCCTGAGGTGAGTCTGATGTCACTGCTACCTGGTGCAGGTGTACGTGGGCTTGAGGTGAGTCTGATGTCACTGGTGCAGGTGTACGTGGGCCTGAGGTGAGTCTGATGTTACTGGTGCAGGTGTACGTGGGCTTGAGGTGAGACTAATGTCACTGCTACCTGGTGCAGGTGTACGTGGGACTGAGGTGAGTCTGATGTCACTGCTACCTGGTGCAGGTGTACGTGGGCTTGAGGTGAGTCTGATGTCACTGCTACCTGGTGCAGGTGTTCGTGGGCCTGAGGTCAGACTAATGTCACTGCTACCTGGTTCAGGTGTACTTGGGATTCAGGTAAAACTAATGTCACTGCTTCAGTTCGGTTGTAACACTTATGAGCAATCTACAGCGAAATGTGTGTATCTCTCACTTTAAGAAAGTGACACATTTTACCTGGATATGCTTGAGTTAATTGCCACATCCAGCTCACTACAAATAACCATGACACATAACAAAGCCCCCAATGAACAATGTGTATGCGTTGTCCAGGAATTCAGCCACGGAGACAGTCCAGCAGGAGTTGGTGTTTGTGGGGACCGAGTCGGGAAAACTGCTGGCCGTCCGCAACCTGGTCAAGAAGGTACAGACTTGACGTTATTAATATTATCATCAGGAGCGTATGTTTCCTCAACAAACTTTATAAAAACTATAACAGCATTCATTAATTTATTCATGTTAAATTAGTCATTAAATTATTAAATATTATGATATAATTAGGAATGGTTTTCAAGGAATGGTTCTTGGTATATATGCTACTCAGATGAAGTTAAAGAAGATTTTATTTTTTTCATATGGCTGTAGTTATTCTGTCATGCCATTGACTATACCCATATGAAAGAATTGGATGTTCTTTCACTTATTTTGACCAGTATGTTTGTCATGCATGAAAACGATGACCACAATTTGTTTTTGTTTTTTGTTGTTGTTTTTTGTCATTTCTTTTCAAGGGAATTTGTATTGGAATACCCATTTCACGTTTACTCTAGGAGTCCCACAGAATTACTGCTCTACAGTCATGTCCTAACGACCTGTGAAGATCTGGGGTAGAATAGGTCTTCAGCAACCCATGCTTGCCGTAAAGTGACAATGCTTGTCGTAAAAGGCGACTAACGGGATCGGGTGGTCAGGCTCGCTGACTTGATCGATGCATGTCATCGATCCCAGTTGCGTGGATCGATGTTCAAGATGTCAATCACTGGATTGTCTGGTCCAGACTGGATTATTTACAGACCGCAGTCATATAGCTGGAATATTGCTGAGTGCGGCGTTAAACAACAAACCAACCAACCAAATCATGTCCTAACATCCTCCTGTGACACACATCACACTGGGGATGCTGGGGTGGCCTTGTTATTAAAGTGTTCACTCGTCACACCAAAGGCCTGGGTTCGATTCCCCACATGGGTACAAGGTGTGAGCCAATTTCTGGTGTCTCCTCATGTTGTATTCCAGAAATATTGCTAAAAGCAGCATAAAACCTAACTCACTCACTCACTCACTCGCACAACCTTGTTATCCACAGGGCATTGAGCCTCCAGTGTTGATCTTTGTCCAGTCAAAGGATCGAGCCAAGGAACTGTTTCATGAACTCATCTATGATGGTGTCAATGTTGATGTCATTCACGCAGACAGAACCCAGTTAGAGGTGAGATCAGGTGCACTTGTGAAAAAATATATACTACACCATTGCTATGCTGTTCATAGTAATAATTGAAAACAGGTTGTTTGGTGAGCATGGGAAATTATCAATGAAATTATACAAAAATAATAAGAAAATGAAACCTAACAAATCCGTGAAATAAAAATGGACCTCTGAAATGGTTGGATGTATGAATTAGATGAATGTTTCAAATTTGAATGTCTGGAGAAAATATCATTAGAAAATGAATGTATCGATACTTTAACCCTGATGGTGAATGTTTGAAATAATAAAGTACGTACCAGTATTTTCAGCCATCATGGCTTATATGTAATCCATTCAAGTTACTTTCTTTAACTTAAGTGTTATTTGTTTTGAATTTTCAGCGTGACAATGTTGTGAAGTGTTTCCGGCTGGGCAAAATCTGGGTGTTGATCTGCACGGAGCTGATGGGTCGCGGTATCGACTTCAAGGGAGTCAATCTCGTCATCAACTACGACTTCCCCTACAGCGCCATCAGCTACATACACAGGATAGGTGAGCAGCCCTGATTGTTCCTAGGTCTCAACTGGTCAGTGTCCTTGGGGTATGATGGATGGGCATCAAACATTGTGTTATTGACAGTGCTATTGTACCACTACAAATATAGTTTCTCAGATACTTTAGTAAATCGCTAAGATCACTCTGTGAACTGTGGCCCTGGGTATTGAGGATTCTGTCCTGTTCATGAAAAAAACTAAAACCTTTATTCTTGAAATTCAAAATAACAGATTTTACTTGTTAATAGAAAATATTGTGGGTACAATATGTGAAGCCCATTTCTTGTTTCCCAACTGTGATATTGCTGGAATATTGCTAAAAGGGGCATAAAACCATATTCACTCACTTGGAAAACATTGATGCACTTGTTGCAGGATTTGCTACTTGGACAATATTTTATGGGTGCTTCAGACACAACCTCCTGAATATTGGCAGAGTTACGTACAGTGATACAAACAGGTCATTTACAGGCTTCTTTTGTTCGTCCAAAAAATAAACCTTGATCATGTTTATGTCACAGGTCGAACAGGGCGCGCAGGTCGACCTGGTAGAGCCATTACCTACTTCACACAGGACGACTCGGTATATCTCAGAAGGTGAGTTTCAACATGGCCTTGTGGGGATTTCCAGCTCAGAATAGGCGCCCAGTACCCCCTTGTCAGGGGAGACAACTAAAATGGGGATCAGTTGTCAGATCCTATGATCTGGCTGATTGTATGTCAACGTACCTGGCTGCTGGCATGGATTGTTGTTCATGCTTTCAGTCATTGGTTTGTCTGGCCCACACTTTTTTAGGCTAAAAAAAATCTTGGTTCTCAGGCACCACCTGCATCATCATAAAGTCTGCTGCACGTTTTGCATTTATTTCTATTTTCAAAAAAATATAAAAAACCTAATACTGAAATATAATGCACAAAAAAAATTGAAAATGGAAACAAAATCACAACGTGCAATGAACTTTATGAGACAGTACCTGAGGACCAAGACAATTATTTTTTTTAGCCTTAGTTTACACTCCATTGTGATATACCTGGAACATTCAGCCACTAACCCAAATATTGGTTACCTATGCTGGTGGTAAGAGGTGATCAAATGGAGTGGTCAGAAACTGGTCATGTCTGCTTGTGATTGCTGCTTACACTATCGATCACTGGATCGAGGAAATTTTGGTTATTTACTACAGACCACCGTCATACAGCTGGAATATTGATGAGTGTGGCGTTAAACAACAAACAAACAAACAAACAAACAAACCAAAACTTTGCTGCTTATTCACTCTTTTAAGATACAACGTTAGTTGTCATTAGTTAATGATTCATACAAATTTAATCAGATAAAGGGGGCGGTCGGGTAGCCTAGTGGTTAAAGCGTTCACTCGTGACACCGAAAACCCGGGTTCGATTCCCGACATGGGTACAATGTGTGAAGCCCATTTTCTGGTGTTCCCTGCCGTGATATTGCTGGAATATTGCTAAAAGTGGGGTAAAACCAAACTCACTCACTCACTCATCAGATAAAGCTTCCCCTTCCTAAGTGCTGCAGCTGTTCAGTTGATCAGTGTTTACATGCATTCAGATCAACTTGTAATTGTATAAATGTAACACTGATAAAAACTAGGATATCTGCCTGTTGATAAAAATGCAATCTTGTGGAAGGAAACAGGTTTGGGAGTTAGGTTCAGTGGATTTCTCAGGTGAACACTGTGGGTGATGTATTGACTGTGTACTTATTATTAACTTTGAGGGGCCACGGATGGCCAGAAACCTATGATTGTGGGTTCGAATCCCAGTTCGCCCCGATTATGTTTCTAGGTTTGTCAGCACCATACGCGTGCTCGTGGGTTTCACCGAAGTGGTAAATGTCTTAGATTTGCATCACTTCGGGCTTTCCTCCCACATTAAGCTGACACGCCGTGATATAACTGGAATATTGTTAAAAGCAGCGTTAAACCCAACTCACTCACTAACTATTAACTTTGATTAGGTAATGTTCTTTGGCCCCTGATCACTTCCCTGTTCATGTGTTCTTCTTCAGCATTGCTAATGTGATGAAGCAGGCTGGGTGCCCAGTGCCGGACTACATGCTACAGTTGGCCAGACCCAGCAAGTAAGTCATGTTAGTCATGTCTGGCTTTGTCAGCTTTCATTTACTTGGAGGCAGAAGTAAGAATCAGGGCAGTGTTACGTAAATGAATGTCTGTTTTATGTGTTTTAAAGTGTTGTTTGTAATTGCCAAAGGTTTAAATGATGCAGTAATTTTGCACACAGCCTAAAAGTCAAGTTATTGTGTCCATTTTATAATACGCCAAATTTGCCTCAAGTGAATTCTCATGGCACTACGTTATTATCACCCCGGTCAGTGGATCAGTGTGCCCTCAATTTTCATTCTCAGCTCCCTGGGAAGTATTCATGCATGCTTTGCATCTCTCATTCTCTCCTCTTTCTTTCAGGAAGCGCAGAAAGAAACTTGCTCACACGGCACCCAAGAGAAAACCTGTGTCAACAGACTCCCAATATGACCTTGAACAACGGCAGAAACAGAAGTAAAACCATCTATCTTTGAATTTGTAGTAAACATCCAACATGCTATTTTTATTAACCTGCCTAATGTATATATATGTGCTTGCCTGAATGTATTGCTAATATATGTGATATATTTGATTTCGTCCCTGTTCTTAATGATGGTATATGCCTTTATAATCAGGTTTGGAACTCTACAAGATAAGTAATGTCTCAACACTGTGTGCATTTCTAAGTTTGGTATTTATCAGCTCATCTAACAGGTGTCAGGAAAGATCCCAATCTCATTAAAATCAGACCTTAATTCTCGATACCGCTATCCCATTAGGGGTCACGTCAGAACGACCTTTCATCCGACCAATTAGAGCGTTGCTTACCAGATCAGGAAAGGGACAGTCGGAATGTGATTTCTAATCATACAACCTCAAAAACTTTACCCGGGGTATTCCGAACGATAGTTACAGGTTTAACGTCTGAATCCATACTATCTAGACCATCTCTTAGCCATTCCGGGATATTTTTTTGTTCAGGTTTCAAATTTGTAATCGAGAATTTGTCAAAATATGTTGCGAAGCATAGTCGCCAGTTTGAAATTAGTGCCGTAAAGCACGAGAAAGCTGCCTTCTGATTGGTCATTCCGTTCGTCAGTCTAAGTTCGCGCAAGGTTGGTCTGACGTGACCCGTAATGGGATGTCCCCGGATCTTTGTTTAGCGGTAGCTAGAACTAAGATCTGATTTTAATGAGATTGGAAAGATCCAAGACTTGATAGATTTGGCTATGGTCCACCTATTTATGATAAGAGTTACCCCCCTTGGCACCTCATCCCAACGAAGCCCCTCAAATGTACGATAGAAGCCATCCTTCATCAGTGAAGGTTTATCCATAACATTTCTGACATACATTACATTTAATCTGTATGATATGTTGCATAAATGGTATAATTATATCAAAATTGAACTGTTCAAGGCATTTGCTCTCAGCAAACAAGTGTGGCTTAGTTCAGCTTGAGTCACAGGCACCACGTTTTACCCGTCCTAATTTTCAAGAACGCTTGAATTTGTTTTTCGTCGTTCCTCATTTGTTCCTTCTCCAAGACCTTTCCTAAACACATATGTCATCCAGTATATTCAAGGAAACCTACGGCCTTGAACCTCTTTTACTATTTCACTTTTTCCTTTCAGGGAAGAAAACATGAAGTCTGTGTATAAGAAAAAGCCCAGGCCAAATAAGGAGAGCTCAACTCCCGGAGGGGAAAAGACAGGTCCTGTTACAAAATCACAACCAAATAAGAAAAGTAAGAAGAAAAATTTCTTAAAGGGGGATGCTGAGCAAGCCTCTGGTACAAGTCAGGAGGTGTCTGAGGTTGGACAAAACAAGGAAGGTGATCACACCACCGGGAAGATCAGTTCAAGCAAGTCTGTGAAACATAAAGGACAGAAAAACAGAAATAATAAGAAAATGAAAAAGAAAACTAACACATCAGTGAAATAAAAATGGACCCTGACATGGTTGAATGTATGAATGATATGAATGTTTCAAATTTGAATGTCTGGAGAAAATATCGTTAGAAAATAAATGTACAAATACTTTATACCTGATAAACATGTGTGTTGTCTTTGTATGTAAGATTTCCAACAATAATTATCCTTAATGATTATGGTAATAATGAAGGAATGTCCTTTAAGGTATGAATATTTAGGAATCATTTGACACCACTAGAACAATAACACAAGCTATGACATAAAGAAATACAGTCTTTGATAGGCATTTTGAAGTTGGAAGAACATGAATACATGGCACTTTTTTTAAAAATGAAATGGTGTTTCAGGGCTACTTCTTTTCCCTTCATCAGGTCAGCAGGTGATGATGGGGCAAGATGTAGCCCTAAAACATTGTTACAAAGAATAAAGATGCTGTTTTCCTTTCAAAGATGTCATGTATTCAAGAACATCAACTATCAACTGGTAACTGTACTGTATGTGAGTAGTGAGTTGCGTTTAAAGCTGCTTTGCAGAGTATTCCAGTGATGGCATAAATTGTCAGTTTAATGTGGGAGGAAAGCCCGAACTGATGCAGGTCTCTGCCTTTACCACTTTGGTGAAGCCCATGAACATGGGTATGTTGCAGAGAAACCTAGAAACATAATCTGGCAGATTTACATTATATATGTTTAATAAAGTTTCGTGTGACTACATGGAATGTGCCTTAACCATCTACAAACTATGTTGCTTCATGGGACGACAATACAAAAATGATTGATGAACCAGTGGAAATCTGCGCCAATAGTGCGAAAATGTAAGGCTTCTTTTTTTTTGTATTAAGCAGCGCAATGAATGATGGTTCCATAACTACTTTGTAAATAATCGAGGGGGGCACGGGTGGCCCAGTCGTCTAAGGCACCGCGATTCGCTGTGCAGAGTTGCGTCCCCTAGGCACGCCAGAAACCTATGATTGTGGGTTCGAATCACGGTTCGCCCCGATTATGTTTCTAGGTTTGTCAGCACCATGCCCGTGCTCGTGGGTTTCACGGAAGTGGTAAAAGTCTGAGACCTGCATCACTTCGGGCTTTCCTCCCACATTAAGCTGACACGCCGCGATATAACAGGAATACTGTTAAAAGCGGCGTTAAACCCAACTCACTCACTCACTCGTTATAAATTATCGAGGTCAATATCTGAAGGCCGATGTCAATCCTGGTATTTGGTGCAGTATGTATGGCATCTAATGAGGTAACAATTACTGAAATATATTATCGGAAAGGGCATTCAACCAATCAAAATTTGCACTCCTATGACAGCAAATTGACTTCAAACAAACAGAACCGCAGCTTTCTTCACGCCCTTCATCTCTGTTCCAAGTTGGGTAATGGGGCTATAACGGCTGTATCTAACCTAAACCACATGAGGTGACCACAGTAGCTGCTGTGTATAAAGTGGAGGTGCTGAGATGGGTGACAGGTGACTCAAGCCTCACATACAACTGGACTGATTGGGGGTCATGGCAGCATCAAGAAGACAGGCTGTTGTAGTCATGTTATTAGCCCCTTTGTTGTTTCTTCATATGAACTATTCTCAAGGCCCCATTACACAGAACCCTAGTTAATGTTACTTATATTTCCTTACACCCGTATCCTATATTTCTATTGTTAATTCTAATCAGATACTAGCAGTACATTCACTGTTATTAACACATGTTTACGTTACAAGCTTCGTTTACGAACTAATGGATACCGTTTTCATCAGGGGAAAAGTGTTCACCGCCAAAACATGATAAGAAGTTTTAGAAATGAAATATTGTTTAAGTTTAAGGTTTCGCTCAATAAGTGGTTTGCCATACAACCTGTCATGAATTGTCTAGTTTTATCTATACACATGCCTCTGAAATTGGGCGCAGATGAAAAATTAGCGTACTCGCGAATTTCATAATTGATACTGAACATGTTTTGCTGCCCCGTCCTTTGGTGACATTGTAGACAGTAGGGATCAGGTTTTTAAGTGTGCCAGCTGTTAATATTGTCAATGCTTCTCAGTTCGATTAGTTTCAGGCAGTCGTGATAAAGCTGGACAGTTCGGCATGAAAAACCACATTCACATCACCCAATAATCCCATACAGACCACTGTGGATACGACCAGCTCCAGGTGACCTGAAAACACCCCTCGATATGTCCAAAGGGCGTTATATACCTGAAGAGTAAAGTTGACCGCCATTTGGCTAAGAATTGGTTTCCTGCTTTTTCCTTTATGTACATGGGCCAAATGGACCAGACAAACCAGTGATGATAGCATTAGCAATCGGGTACATGTACACGCAGTCAACCAAATCACCGAGCCCGACCATCCGATCCATAAAACCTTCCCTTACGACCAGCAATGGAGTGATGAGGGACCTATTCCAACCCGGGTCTATACCGAGAATAGGATGCATACGTTTGTTTATTTGTTTATTTGTTTGTTGCTTAACGTCACACTCAGCAATAGTCCAGCTATATGACGGCTGTCTATAAATAATCGAGTCTGGACCAGACAATCCAGTGATTGTTATCATGACCATCGATCTACGCAGTTGAGATACGATGACGTGCATCAACCAAGTCAGCGAGCCTGACCACCTGATCCAGTAAGTCACCTCTTACGACAAGCATGGGTTGCTGAAGACCAATTCTCACCCGGATCTGCACGGGTAAGGTACACAGATAGGTTGAGGTATAAAGTCGACATTGGCAATTGCATAATTACCAAAAGATATAATGTATAGGTTCTCCGGCCCTTTCTTAATTTGAAATACTGTCTGCAGTCTGGCATAATAATCCGAATATGTTGGCCTCAAATCTGACTACCAAACATTGCAAGGTGTTCAAGAGAAACCTCTACACTAATCCTGATCTAAACAACTTACTGACACAAGACGCCGTTCAAGAACACAATTCATCTGATAGTGTGGATGTTGTCGGTAGATTACGGACTAGCTACAACAGTTTGTCCTAGCTAGGCAACCCTGATATGCTTTTGGATCTGCTGGCGATTATCTGCGCTGCACTGTTGACCCTCCTGTAAAAGCAGGATGATTGATACAGGATATCCTACACACTATGGACCATACACTATCGCCTCAATTATTGTAACATGCGTCCCACTTTAGGTTCCTAGGGCCTCTTATTGTAAAACGGCCGGTGGAGTAGTCGAGTGGTGAATCCGTTTGCTTGTCAAATTGACCCGGGTTCGATTCACTTCATGGTAGAATGTATGAAGCCCATTTCTGGTATCCCCGCCGTGATATTGCTGGAATATTTCTAAAAGCGACTTAAAACATACTCCCTCGCTCACTCACTCACTCACGCACTCACTCACTCGCTCTAAAATGTATGTACCTTGACTGGTGTGAGTTGGATTAACTCCGTTATTTCAGTGTTATGAAGTTGTGTCAAAGGGGACTTGGCCTGGGTCAACTGCAGCACTAGCAAAATTGAATTAAACCCCTCAAACCCCACGTTGTCTGCAAACTTAAATGTAATGATGTGCATCAACGTAGCATTTAATGGTTACCCTAATTACACTGAGATTTCGCCAATGGCGCCAATTTCAACAACACTGGACATGAGAACCTAGTCTCTCTTTCAACTGTGAGTAAAACACAAAGCTACCCATAGATCGTGGACATCTACCGCTTCCTGTTCGTTTGTAATCAGCAATACTCCAGCTATATGACGGAGGTCTCTATTGATCGAGTCTGGACCAGACAACTCAGTGATTGACATCATAAGCATCGATCTACGCAAATTGGATACGATGACATGAACCATGAACCAAATCAGAGAGTCTGACCACCTGATCCCGTTTATAACAAGCATGGGTTGCTGAAGACCAATTCTAACCCGGATCTTCACGGGTCTGCATCTTGTGTAATAGACATTGTTGTTGAGAATGCAACGTTTTTAATCGAAGGCTCCGAGCACATGCTGGAATATAATGGACAGATTAGGCTAGGGGACATTACTCTGCACCGCGAGTGTGTAGCTGCGTTTGACTGAAACCACAAGGCTGGTGTCTAACTGACACTACTGCAATAGTTCTGAATACGTAGTAACAGCTGGTCGACCTACATCAAAATATAACTGTTCACCTCACCAAGTTGAAGGAATGTTGCAATCAAATGCCATTTATTTAAGATAGATAACCAAACAGCCAGAACACACCTTGCTATTCACCAATTCAATCCCCACAATCACCAACTAATGTGGATACAATTGGACAAATAAAAGTAAGATTTTCACACTCAGCGGTTTTCTGGGGATTTGATCTAGCTCACCAAGACATCGCGTTGTCGGCATTTCGCCATCAAATGCCAAGTCCTCTTGATTGATAAAGCAAACAGCTTGTTAAGACTTCTGTAAAGAAACGTACGTACGCCATGATGGACACAATGGTCACGTGGGATTTCTTCACGTAATGTCCATACCACGATAGCGTTGTATTTGTACGTGGATAGACTGACTGAAAGGATGGACAGCGCCTCAAAGTCATAATGACTTGTTGGGTAGGTGAGAGTTTGCTGGGGTCACGGACGGGTCAGCCCAGGTGATGGGCTTGATAACGCGCAGGTAACACAATAGATAATGGATTTACTACCTGTGTGATGATTGCACGCGGGAAACCACGGAGGTGATTCAATTAGCAGTCTCACAGTGCTCGTAATTCCCGGATGTCAATGAAGTGGGCTGGGACTCCAGCTTTCAGAAACAATACCAACAGAAATGTTCACGTTGTGGTGATAAAAGACGTTTTCCTGATGTAGATGAAGCGTGTAGATTTAGTAATGTATATTGATCATGAACAGCATTTTATAAGTATGCAACTGCTATGAGTCAGCCGAATATTAAACCTTGATGAGCACTGACTTGACATGATCCGTGCTCCTGGCTGACATGCAAGGTCCTGCATGGTGTGGACAGGAAGTTCATCTGGAGGTTACCCTGCCTTCAACATGGCAGACTTTAATCTGTTAGCTGTTGTTGGATCAACATGGATCATTAACATTTAATGCAGACACGCTTCGTTATGAATCATAATGACATGAAACAATGTGCTGAACCCTTCAATTGGCGCTTCACTGTTAACTCATGGGTGATCTGGTAAATTTGGACCAATTGTCGCATTGTCGCGCTTTGAATCCTAGTTTTAGTTTTACCAAAAGGCGACTTTGAGATATTTTCAATGTCAAAATTTGTCCCGTTGTCTCAGTCAACCCATCTAAAATGAGTAAAACATGGTTTTAAAAGATGCGACAAAGCAACACGTTTCTTATGTTATCCTTGAAATTGTGTCTACCTTGACATGTTTTTTAAGGACATATTCCATATGTCTTTATTGTTTGTGTCTTTTTATAAACCAACGTTTCTTCACAGGAAGAAACACACACTTCCCCGTCTCCAGCAATTTTCAAATTAATGAGGGGACGCGGTTGACCTAGTGGTCTTGTTGGTTGTGCATTTCGTTGTGCAAAGTTACGCATGCTTGGAGGTTTCACCGAAGTGAATACACGTATGTCTAAGAACTGCGTCACATCGGACTTTCCTCCCACATCAAGCTGACACCGTCACACCGGTGAAATGTTGTTATATTATCAATTTCTATTTCAGAAAAATATAAAAAAACTGCACCCAGGAGGTAGAATCGTCTTTCTGCCTAAAAATAACCTTATGAACACAGATTCTGAATTCTTTCCACTTTCATTCATACATCCGCACACCACTTTCATTCATTCTGTACTGCTTAACAAATTGGGCATTAAATCATATCAAATCATATATTTTAAAATGTCAGGTAGTTACACTTTGATTAATTTTGACATATTTTGCTTTTGTTTGTAAGAGCAACAATGCAACAGAGGCGACAGAGTTCATGTTAGGATTCCATACCTTACAGATATTTGGTATATTTTATGAAAATATTAGATGAAGTTGGCCGACACCAGTCACTTAGGCGCTCATACGTTATCTGGGAACACTTAGATCTAAAAGTTAGCTGATGTCAGCTGAAACCTTTCAGAATTACAACCTGTCCGGTCAAACAGTAAACATCTCATAAACGTCAGCCTACACTTCAGACTCTGTTATCTGTGAATATATAGCAGCAGTTTGCCGGAATCTAAACCACACAGGAGTCGCCAGCCAGCAAGGAGTCTGTCGGCAGCCAGTCCCAGTACATATACATATAACCCACCGATTGAAGACCATATTTCGTTGAATGTATACCATGAAGGCAAATCAACGAATATTTACGTTAAATCTTTGAGACATCACCAAAATCTGCGAAAGACACCTTGATCCCAACACCAGTCCTCGATATATCGGTATATATACCCAGCAGAGGTTCTGGGTTGTCGCCACAGTCAACAGCTGTAATGACGACTGTGTTGGTCAGGTGATCATTTACTTGCTAAAGGTACGATCACCTGTAACGGAACGTTACGTTGAAAGCATAACGAAGCTAAAATCCGTGTCAACAATTGCCTTCAAAGATACAACTTGTAAATGCCATGGATTAGCTACAAGGCTATAAGTCCTCGTTCTGGGCCCATCTCACGCGGCCTTGACGTCCGTGTTAAAGTACAGGCGTGAGGACAATCGTAGTCCTGCACCATGACTGTGGAATATATGTATAACATGTTATATATTTAACCAAAACCGATCTAGAATGTGAAAAAGAAAGTCTAGCCAGCTCTATTCCATAGCTTAAATCACCATCAGGAATATATTTTTGTAGAGGAGAGAATTAAATAATAAGAAATAAATCACTACAAGTTAGTCAAGGAAAGTCGCAGAGCTATGTTAGTTATATCTGTTGGGGCAGGTGGTCAAGTCGTCTAAGGCACCACAGTTTGCTGTGCAGAGTTGCGTCCCTTGGGGACGCCAGAAACCTATAATGATGGGTTCGAATCCCGGTTTGCCCGGACCATGTTTCTAGGTTTGTAGGTTTTTCCAAAGTATAAACGTCTAAGACCCGCACCACTTCAGCAATCCCCCCACATCAAGAGTTAGCTGGAATACTGGCCAAAGCAACGTTAACCCGACGTTCACTCACTCTTACATCTGTATTTCAATAACATTTATCTTATTCAAACATTTATATGTTAAGCGTATATTTCACTGTTCCGCAAGTCAATACTTGGCTGGTGCTGAACAAACGTTTTAATTATTTGAATATGTACTCTTATGTTATATGTTTAAGATTTGACACTTAATTCTGTCATTTTGTCTGTCCATGCCCTCTATGTGAAACTTGGTCTGCACATCGGGAAAATCGAGCTGGGTCTTGACAACCGTTTGTGGATAGTATTTAATACACTAGTGTGACTGTATCTCTACACCATATAGCCATATATAGCTACTCCTGTGTTCCCGATGTCCATTTATATTTACACTTCATACAAGAAAACACATCGATTGCCGGGACCTTTGTTAACGTCGATGACACTTTACTTGTTGTTATAATGCAATGACCAATGTCGCGATTGACCGATCGCTTTTCAGATGACTGAATATTCGTTATAGCAGAATCCCATTAGTTCTATCACTAAAGAACAGCCACGTTAATATTTTCTGTAAAGCCACGCGAAGAGCATTCTTTCTCATCACAGCCCGACCCTAAAAATAGGCCCAAAGCTTTTGAAATATGTTTTAGTGTTAATTTGGAGGGCATTCCATAAATGAGTATAGCCTTTTCGTGATGAAAAACCTGAATAAATTACTACATGATGAAAATGATCATTACCAAATCCGCCACTGAACTGAACCGTATATAAATAATGCTCGACTCTCATTTGTCGTGTTAAGGAACAGAATTGTATTTCCTATAACGACATAATGAAGTGCATGATTGAATAAGTTACTAGAACATGACGGAGCGTTCATATAGATAGACAGATAGATAGATAGATAGATAGATAGATACCTTTAATTTCAGATTACATTGATAGTGCTAGCCCACTGAGATACCATGCCGCAGTTTAACATGAATACCTACTCAGACACAGTACACTGACTCCGAGCCGTCCAGTCCTTGTTTTTAACGCATAAAATGGCTAAACGTCAGGCAGGGTAACAACAAGGACCATCTTAGAACGTCTTTTGCTTTGACGCGACCGGGAATCGAACCCCGGACCTTCCGCGCTCCTGGTGGACGCTCTACCACTAGACCACGGAGTCGGTCGCTGGGTGACAAGGTGTGGGGAGTATAACACAAAAAGGACAAGCTAAAGATAACACAAAAGAAGCAACATGTTGTGCTTGATTAAGTTTGTTTGTTTGAATTAACAATAATTTATGATATTTATGTAGAAAAATGGAGTACCTTTATAAAAAGCGTTTATCCCAAATTTTGTAAAAAATAATGAATACTTTTCCAAAAGAAAATCTGAAAGAAAATCCGTAAACATACGAAATAAATTCAGTCTTGCTTTTATGTGATTAATGTTTGTTTACATTGCATTCCAGTAAACGTTGTGCAGAAAGTATTGTGATTTCAACATTGAGTGGAAGTGTATATATGTTCATAAATCACGAAAATATATCTAATGAAACAAGGTCTGCCAGTTAATGTCAACGACGTCCGAATAATTCTCCCTGACCTCTGTGATAAGTGGCAACTTTAGCACATTAACCATATCGACCCCATACTTCTTAACACCCAGGTATTTGTACCCGACCTGCTTCATTAGACCCTCCCCTCATTCAGCGTGTGGGTCTGGAGGGTGTCTAACTCAGGTAGTTTACCCAGGAAATCAATCGCACAATGAACCATTCCAAAATATGACGGAGGGTGGACAACACAGGTATGAGTCATGTGTTTGCTGAGGACATATTGACCATTTATTCTGCTATAGCATGGAATGAGGCTTTACAGTTGATCTCAGACTAAAGCTTAGTCTCTGAAAGAAAATCATTTTATGATCACAAACAACTCCATTGAAACTGAACAGGAGCCTCAGTGAGATTCAGAGCCTGCCTAAGATCTAGACTTGCTTCATTTAGGGCTGTAGAAGTAGTAAAAGATGTGCAGGAGGAGAATTGATGTGGTTCGGGGACACACTATAGTGGATTTGTACGTCATGTATAATGGCATTGTGGCTTATTGCATTATATACTGAATACATTGGTACTAGGAATCATTACGGGTTAGGTAAACAGAGGAGACCATGCTGTTAGACTCTGCCGTATGTCGGACATGATGAAGTGGGTTATGTGACTACGATGCTGACGATGCACGTATATCCTGAACAGATTGACGGATCGGTTGGATAGCCCAGTGGTTGGAGCGTTCGCTCGTCACCCTGAATACACAATTGATTCCACACAGGCGAGTCCCATTAAGGTGTACCCCTACGGCACCGGATGATATAATGCACCGTGACATGCTGAGCAAACTTGACTCCCTTAGTCGTTGTAGGATCCGCTAGTCGTGGGTTCGAATCCTTGATGTTCCTTTATCTGTCAGGACCAATTTTTGTTTGTGAGTTTCACCAAAGTGTTTTAAATGTTTGTGACCTGGCTCACTTTGGGCTTTCCTGGAACATTAGGCTGACAAAACGTGACATTACTACAGAATAATGTTGAGAGAGGCGTCAAACCTAACACACTCACCCATTCACCCACTTACGTCAAACGTACGCACTGCGTTCGTAGCACACACATTATCTGGAGTGATGGTGGATGCAGCCAGATGGCCGTAAGCCAGGATGATAATGAGTCTTATCACCATGTTTTAACATGAACACCCTCAAAGTACTTGACTCTATGAGTCTATGATCCCCCGTCAACACGCAGACACTGTGCACCTCTGGCCCTGCCCAGTGCAGACAGACAGAGCTTTAGGCATACGCAGGGTGCATGCAGATTCAGCCCGTAAGTCCCTATCGTCGCAGGAGGGATTTTGTAGCTTGTTTTGTGTAGACTCCAAGTCCTGGTTGACTTACAGGCTTCAAATTAGCAGCATTGCTGTCGCATAGATTATAGGAATGGGTTTTGTCAGTCAGATTGTGACTGATGTTCAATTGTAGCTGGTTCTTAGACTAAAAACATTTTACATTGTTTTGTATGTTCTTGAACATTCACAGTTTTTGTTCTTCTGTTTTGAAAGTTGTTAAATCATAAAGAAGAAGAGGTAGTGAGTGAGTTGAGTTTACCGCTTCTTTGAACTGTAATAGTTACATCTGTAACTGTAACAGTGCATATGAGTCTATGGGTTTTTTGCATTTTAATGTGTGAATTCAAATTTTACAAGGGTCATGTATGGTCCAATGGCCTAAAGGCTAGTACATTGCTGTGCAGAGTTATGTCCCTTAGGCGCCAAGGATTCGATGGTCACGGGTTTGAATCCCACATTTGCCCCGACTGTAACGGATAACGCCTACGTCACTTTGTCTTCACAGTAAGTCGACACATGATTTACTATTCGGCATTCTAACGAACTCACTCACTCACCCCGATGTGAGCCATACCCGACCATTCACCATTTCGCTCGTGTGCAATCTCCCCGGTGTGAGGTAATCGGCACGGTGGTCATATTGAACTCGGAGTCATTAAACTCATTGGAATTCTCTTGATGTAAAGAAATTGGCAATTATTAATATCTGACACGCAATATAAATATGATGCTGCCGTGATAGACACTCATACACTACACCAACACACGATCTGGCGTGCTACTTCAGGTAATGGAGATTGAGGAATGTCTAAATAGCCAGAGAGGGCATTCATTCAGGAAGTTTGGGCGATCGCAGTAAAAAGGCAAGTTTTAACTTAATCTGCTTATTACTTTCAAGTGACTTCATGCATCTTTTGTCTCTGCGTATGTTTAATGTTTTTCATGTATAGATCTATAGTACGTGAATCGACCTTTTTTTTTATCGTGGTGGGACAATTGTGACATTAATGTTTTTCATGTGTAGATCTATAGTACGTGAATCTAGCTTTATTGTCGTGGTAGGACAATTGGGACATTTTCAGCTGATGTATACTGTTTAAATGTTCATATACTACGTTCCAGCAAGAAAACAGTGGTGGGATTTTGATCTGTGGAAATCAAACCTACGCAGTTGTGATCCGTATATTGTCATGGAGACATAATCAAAGAGAATCTTTTTATGGTGAGGGGTTTGGTGTCGGCCGATGTACGACACGATTATAATTATAGCGATAGAGGATGAGGAGTAAGAGCGTGTGTGTGGTTTTTATTAACGCCGCACTCTGCAATATTCCCGATATATGACGGCGGAAAGAGAGAGAGATGGAGATGGTGAAATGTAGAGAGATGAGAGAGAAATAGAGAGAGAAATGGAAAGATGGAAGAGAGAGCGAGATGGAGAGATGTAGAGATGAGAGAACCGGACAGAGCAAAATAAAGATGAAGAGGGTTGGAGAGAGAAAGATGGGGAGAGATGAGAGAGAAATGGAGAGAGAGAGATATATATATAAAGAGAGATAAGAGAAATGAAGACAGATGGAGAGAGAAATGGAGAGATGGAAGAGAGAAATGAAGAGAAAAGAAATGGAGAAAGAAATAAAGGAGAGAGAAATGGAGATGTAGGGGCGTGTGGGTGAGTGTGTTTGAATGAGAGAGAGAGTCTGAGTGAATCAGTGAATTTCGAGCGAGCAGTGGAACCTCGGTACTTTTGGCCTATTCGATCTCTAAATGTTTATTCTTTACCGAACTGATTTTCTAGTTCATTGTTGGCCCTGTAGAGATACTCAGGTAAATATTGTACCCTGGACGCCATCAATAGGAATTACATGTACAATCACAGGGGGTAAGCGCAGTCCATGCAGACCAGAAATTGGTAGGTAGCAACTACCATTTTCTCGCTGGACAGCAGGCGAGTACACTATTCATCAGAATATCTGGCCATTGTCATAGGGGGTAAGTGCTGTCCATGCAAAACCGGAAGTACGTACCATTTTAGGTGCTTTTCAGCGTGAAAACGACATTATTAAGTCATACTAGTGTACATGTATGTCAATTTCAGCTTTATTAGGCTATTTTAGGATTTTTGGCAATGTATAACCTTTGTATGATGAATGAGTTCTGAGATATGTAGCAAAACAAACTTTCGAGTGGATGGTATTTGGTTTAACATGGATATTCTCCATAAGCTGACAGCCATGACGGTTATAGCTTGACAACATCTCATCTATACCTTGTTGCTGCCTTTCAAATTGCCAGGGGCGGTCTGGTAGCCTGGAGGTTAAAGCGTTCGATCGTCACACCGAAGACCCGGGTTCGATTCCCGACATGGGTACAATGTGCGAAGCCCATTTCTGGTGGTCCCTGCCGTGATATTGCTGGAATATCGCTAAAAGCGGGGTAAAACCATACTCACACAAGCCAAAACATGAGACCATGTTGATAATATGGGTCCTTCGAGGAATGATCGGAGTCATTTTTCAATGCTATTACAGATATTTTTTTTCCACATGCAGCGACAAATCCATATTTAGATTTGTACGTCTTCAGACGTCATTCACACGTTAAGTAGTGTTTCCTTTTGACGCAGATTCTTGAAGCTAAGGGATTGGTGTTAAATGTCAGCCATTCCGCATCAATTGCCTAGATGACCATGGCTTTTAAAGAAAAAAGAATAATGTCAAATATGTACCAGAGACGCATGAAATAACTTTGTATAAGTGACATATGAAATAATACCACATACTAGTTTAAAGCCAGTTTGTTTAATGAGAAAAAAAATAATCTGCCCAAACCATTATCAATTTTTAACTCGATTCTAAAACGTAATGAGACATTCCCCTTTTGTACTGGATTCCAAAGCTCCACAAAAATCCGTACGAAGAGAGATATTGCTGGTTCCAGCACGTGTACCGCCAAATTTCTGTCTCAAAGATTGACCTTAATCCGTAATACAGCCAAGGAATTACTTCTTTCTTTATGTTCACAGAAAATATATGATATCATGTGGATTCTCAAAACTTCAAGGGATTTGCTTGAATTTGTACAATCTCAGAATAGAATCAGGTTCAATTATTTCCAAATATTTGATTTCCAACTTTTTAACACACCTCTATCCTACACGACAAACTTAAGGGAATTTTTCATTCGTTGATCCGTGGGGCATTTGCTAATGAACGTGGTAACCAAAGTTACATCTCCATCTTCAGACGTTGTCCAAAATGTCATCTGAAGTTTTTTGAGAAAACAATATGTGAAGTGCTGGACGTGCTAATCGATAACATCTGTGTGGAATTGAAGGATGAGGCAGTTAGGCAAGAAATGGGCTGAACTGTTATGCATATGATCAAATATCGTTCAATACTGATCAAAGAGCCACTGATTTACCCACCGGAACGAGAAATTTAAGGAGACCAATGTGACTGACTTATCTGTTTCACATTTAGATTTATGCATAAGAATTCAGAACGACAAAATACTATCCACAGGACAGTATGACAAGTAGGGTGATAGTCAACCTACCCTTAATGTTGCGCATGTGGGGCACGGGTGGCCCAGTCGTCTAAGGCGCCGTGAATCACCGTGCAGAGTTGCGTCCATTAGGCACGCAAGAAACCTATGATTATGGGTTCGAATCCCGGTTCGCCACGATTATGTTTCTAGGTTTGTCAGCATCCTTACCATTGCTCGTGGGTTTCATCGATGTTGTAAACGTCTGAGACCTGCATCCTTTCGGGCTTTCCTCACACATTAAGCTGACACTAGGAGATATAACTGGAATACTGTTAAAAGCGGCGTTAAACCCAACTCACTCACTACTGTGGAGCAATGGTCCTGCAATTCCAGCCTTTGTGTCTCCATTACACAACTTTTGAGGTACAATCGAGCATGCTCTTTTTACTACGATTGCAAAGAGCTTTATACTACTCCTGCTCAAAAGTTGTTTGATCAAGGTTAAGACATGTGGAGGACATTTGAGGCATCAGTGACAAAAATGATGTCCGATGCAATTCCTTGACTTGTGCCATATTTTTACGTGTGTTTTTTTCAGATTTGCCTTTGCATGTGTTTGTGACGGGTGCAACAGGTGGGGCAGGATTCGCTCACCTTTTCGAGAAAAAATGGTATCATCACTATTTCATCGTGATTCTAAAACAAATGCTTATAATATAGTCGGAATCGTACAGTGGATTCTGGTTTCAGAAGATATATTTTATGGTTATAAAAAAAAAATAACAAGAAAGAGAATGCGTTATTTGTTAACGCCACGTGGGGACGTTTGAGGTTATTGGCGGCCAAAACAAGGTAGTTGAAATACTATTAGGAAATACATGGTCTAACAAAACGTTCTCAAATATCTGCAACAAGAACAGTTTTCACCAATGTCCCTGCCGTGTGCAACATTCGTATACTAACGACCCAGACAGCTCTACCAAAAACCTTGACAGTATATTTTTTCATGCAGCCAACTACCATCGACTAGTATGACTAAATAATGTCGTTTTCACGCTGAAAAGCACCTAGTTTTCGACTCGTCGCAATCGCGCCAAATGACACCAAAAGTAAAGTAATAAATATCGAACTTATTATCAAGCGTTGTATATAAATACTTTATCGATTGCAGCCCTGAAGCGCTTCGGCGCATGATATAACGTAGATTTAGTTCAAAATATTAATTAAAAGGACTTGAAAGCGTGCCTAAATACTGCTTCATGTGCTCGGGTGAAATCACATTCTTTACTGGTTGTTGCAACGTACCAACTTTAGGTTAGGCACTTGTAGACATAATCAGATGAATATTGTAGTCTGGACGCGACCAGTAGGAATAAATAATAATTCTAAAACAATACACACAATAACCATTTGTTTGCTTGATACCCGCACAAGCTTATGGTCATATTGAGAGACCAGGCGTCCTCTGGTGTCTGCGTTTGTCAGAAGGAAACCGTGGTATTGTGGCATTTCTAGGTTTGTCTAGCATCAGTGAGCCATGTGACCCCAGGCTGTCACCTCAGTGAACATTCAGTCTTACAGTTGTTAGTAAAGATAAACAGACACCAGCTTAAGTTATACCTTTCGCCACCCAGGGTGCGAGGCAGGATTATGCTGGCATCGGTTGCATTGTCTGGGCATTTGTAAGCCATTTGATGTTATTATTGTTTTGAAACATTATTCACAAGACCGGCACATTGCAGGCCTGACAGAACCATTATGAAATAAGTTTTAGTCTCTCTATGTGACCAAACATGAAATATTTATTTGACCCGGTCTGTCATGTACAGCTACCTGCTCGGCAGCCCAGAGTCTGTTAGCATAGCCTCATTGTATATTTAAAAAGGAAGGAAAGGTGAGTTAAACTGTTTCTTGTTTAGAGCAATATTTCAGCACATTGCGAGGACAAATAGTTCCCCAATAAATCATGCATGTCGTAAGAGCTTACCAAAGAGGATCGGGTGGACCATCTCTGTGACTTGTCTGCAATAACCGCGTGTCATCGTGTCCCGTCGGGGTTGGTCGTTGCTCATTCACTGGTTTGTCTTGTCCAGACTCGGTGATGTACAGATCGCCGTAATAACGATGGAATATTGCGGACAACTATTACCCACTCACTCCTCAAGATGTAGCGAATTATAAGAAAATATTTTCCTAACAATTGATGACTTGGAATTTTTTTTGTCTCTAATGTTTATCGTACAATGTATGTTTGATATTTGATTATTGCATATTTTTCAGGCAACAAACACTTATTTGCAATGCAAACTGTATGAGTGGCGGGTGCTACCGGTAGGGCATGACATGTTTACCCTTTTCGTGAGCACCTGGAGGCATCACTGCTTTTCAGGGATCCATTCCTATACATTTCACCGCTGTTTTCCATTTTGCGCCCAATGGAATCGGGGGACACTTGAGCTTGGTTATTCTCCGGCGTTGATGTTTTATATTGTCTGTGATTTCACCAACGTTTCGTAATCATATAGGTAGATTCATTTCTTTGTATATCTTTTGAGGGTTTGGTTTACCTTTTCCTCATACAGTCTCTCGCTGCTATTTAGTTACAGCACGGGCTCAGACGTGACCGCATGTACATCACGCAATGGCTCAATAGATAAAGAGAATTGGGTACTATACTTAGATTCACTGTACAGTTGGAAAACAACCTTAACCTTTGTCTTAAGCAGACCTTAACCTGTAATCCGTTCGTCTTGTAGCCCGTTCCACAAAGCGTCTTTTGCGCTCACTCTGTGCTCGAGTATGGAGGGCAGTCTCTTATACAGATCCTGAAACAAAAAGTCCCAAGGATCTCAACAATATTTTGGCACGTCTAAATAACTACAGTTTCAGAAAAGAAAAGAATTCTCTTCGCATTTTAGCAACAAAAAAATTCAAACACTAAAAATCTTAGTATCCTTTGGTAGGTACGACAAATATAGTTTATGATAGATCCTTGGACCGGGCCCAAGTTTGATGGTAAGTTAATCAGTCAAGTATCTTCAGTGGTCTGGATCAGGTTAATAACCTGTTCTACAAGCAATCGAATCGTCACAGGCGACTAAACTCATATACATGTACACTTTAACTCAAAGAGGGGCATCCTGTATGTGCGAGGTGGTGTATGTCGTCAATACGTTTGGTGGGACTACGTTTACGCTTACTACATTAAGGATACATGCCTACAGGTCCAGATGGTGAACTTGTTTCATCCCATTAGCTCTTCTCTCAAGAGTAAGACTGGAAATCGTGGATGTTACCTTGTTGCAATACCACTTAAGTAGCGGAGCAGATTTGATCTGATTTAAAAATATTTTGAAGTTCGTTTTAAATGTTAACTGCTTGTCCTCATTCATTTATATGATCATTTTGTTGTCAACCTGATACATGGGAACAGAAAAGACATCTACTTACATTATTTTTCAACATACCCAATTGTCATTAATTCAGTAAACAAAATACGTCTGTAATAACATCAGTTTATATATGGGCATATAAGTAGGGGGTTTTGGGTGAGTTCGCTCTTTTCTTCAAATGGGTATAAAATTACCCATGACTGCATGAATAACGACCTTGATGTGACGAAGTCCGGATTGTCTGCGAGCATGAAATATTTTGATGGCGTTGTGATAAAATACCTCAGGTCACTCAAGTGTTTAAAAAAATACTGTATCCAGCAGACGACACAATGCCGCCATCTTTGTAGACAAAAGACCGTAACTTGACACTTCCGACACGCATGGCTGATTTTTAGGAAAACCTCAACAAAGTTCCTCGATATTACACGAACTCAGTAAAGAAAATCTCAAGAATAATACAATCTAAAGTTCAAACCAAACCTTTACAATTATGGCATTTGATAGTATACATTTACCTCACTCTCTTGAAATGTTGATGGGGTGTGTCCTTATAGCGGGGGTCAACAGTAGCCTACACTAATGCGCGCGTTTTCTCGTGTGACGGGACACTAAGATAGCACTTGTGACCAAGTTGATTGTAGAGTCCGTTTTGAGGACGCAGGTCCAGGGGACCATTTCGGAGTTATGGAATATATTTCGTGCCTCTGTCTGAATTAGAGACACCTCCAAGATATAAGTAAGTTCACTTTTGCACGTTCTTCATTTATAAAGAAATAGAATCATATGCAAGCCTGGCAGCATGTTCTTGTCACAGCACCCTCTCGAACCGTTACCGGTGGTGGAGTCGTTATCTATTGCCATGTGTGCTAGATTCCAGTTACCGTAAGACGTTACACAATACATTAACAGATAATGTCATTTAAGAATAGCATATATTGGGGCCCATATGTTTTCAGCAAGCATCTTTCATACTTTGATTCATCGTGTGTCCAAATTTCGGACAGTGGTCATTTGTTACCCCCTTGACCTAGTTTCGACCGGACATGGCTGACAGATGAAGCTGTTTTATTGGGGATGTGTTTAGACGGAACGGGCCTGTGTTACTTGTGTACATTACATGCCACACGTTAGGGTTAAGACTAAAATGAGCATTAATGAGAAAAATGTAATAACTATTATTACCGGTTATTATATCCAGGTTACAGATATACAAAGTAACACGAAATGTAATCACCCGATCTCTTTTTCCCAAGCATTTAAAAATCAAACACAAAGGCCAAAACAACTACTGCCATGTCATTGCCATATTAATTAATGACAACTTTATGTAGGGTAGACAACCCTCATGCTTTCTAAATCACGCATTCAGAGCCCGCGTTGGCTTACGTTAACACGTTCATAGTATTACTAACTTCAATAATGTATAACGTGTATATTCCCGATGTTAATATATTCATAATACCTGCATCCACTACAACGGCCTAGATACTTTGTAACTTTGCCGACGTCGACAGGCCTTCGCGGAAAAACTGAAATACCAGGGTAAAACGCTATATAAATACACCTATATATAGCCTCAATCTTAAATGATTTTTTTCATGAACGTGCACCTGTCGGAGGCCGTACCGGTCCTAACCACCGGTCATCTGTGGTCAGATGTGCTGGACGGGGAGAGTTACTTGCCCAGGGGAACCAGCCCCGGGGGGTGCGTGTGAAGGAATGCGACCCCCGAGGGTTTAGAGTACACGCTTCAAACGCCTCAATAATCCAATTCTCATAATCAGCTTCAGCTTGTTGAAAAACATTTAATCTAAGACTTAGGTTGTTTACGGCTAAAGAGGCATGTTAGCAAGATTCTTTCGTCCAATTTAAGTCTGATTTGTCAATATTGGAAAAAGTTTTCCCTAAGGTGTCAACAAATAGGAAGTCGACTGAAATAGATTCACAGGGGAAGAACCGGCCCTGTCATCAATTCTCGCCAGAACACGTGAAAATGTTTTAACACTGACCTCATGCTATTCCCCTTGTTAACCATCGCCCTAGGCTGCCATGCCACAAGAAACAAATATATGACAGGCCTCTGGCGGGTCTAAAATGAACTGCCGAAATGAAAGTATGCATCCTAGTTCCATGGTGGCTAAAATGAAACAGACAAGAAATTGTTATTCGATGGTGATGTATTTGATACGGGTCTCATAGTTGTGTTTTGGGCCTTAAGTTTGCAGTGTTTCAGCGACTGTTTGCAGCCTAGTAACGTCTTGATAACGTTTGTAATTGTTTGGTCACATCAAATTTACAAATGTATTCTTTCTTTTAAGTCATACAAGTCTAGATTTCTTCAGTTTCTGAAAATACAGAGATTCTCCCTGATCCTTTCTATAGCATTTTAAAATACAAATCTGCGAATTTATTTTCTTACTATATTTTCAGAGACAAAACGTCAGTCTATCTCAGGCATGGCACATGGCACACACAACAGGGTTTTAGTCAAGGCTGGGTGCTTGTTATACAAGTTCTTGTGCACGTTACCTGTGATATACCGGCTTCTCCCATTTCAAATCTATTGGACTAAATACATCTTCTCTTTCATTTAAAACTGATGGCTTTCATATACGCAAGGTGTCCGTCCACGTTATACTCCCATACATCTATAAAAGTATATGTAATATGCGACCAGTTTTGGAAACATACACTGTATCCCGTATTTAAACACGCCACGCATTCACACCAAGTATTTAATAAATGTGAACTGTCACTCCCTCCTCAACAACTGACGTCACATGACCCCGGGTCATGTTCCTCGTGATCACGTGTTTACATACTTTACCTACTTGCTTGTCAACCGACCGAGTGGCGCTCTGTTTGAATTCAAGTGTGTGCTATATCGACGGGCCAGGCTGTAATTATGAAACTGTTTGTATGGAAATCTCAAAGAGCTTTGAAGGTAATTAAATTTTACAGACTTGTCATCAGATACAAGTCAGTATACAATGTCGCTGTTATAGTAATTGTCACTGGATGCACTATGCACGCTAATCAGTGTAGGTCAGATCTCATCAACATTATCAGTGCGAGTGTGGTTCATCATCGATGTCACATATCCCTGCAATAGTTAAGGACGCTTGTTTTAATAACGCACTGCTTTGAGTGTACAATGTATTTGTTTTCAAGTTACTCGTATAAGATGTCTCGGAATGATTCGTAGCCAGCGCCCCCGTCTTTCTGTACCCACGTGTGTGTAAAGAAAATATGTGTAATTGGAGGTATGTTTAACACAATATATGGTCATGTAATAGTGAGCTATTTTCTCCTTCGTTATACCCAGCAGATATGAAACTATCAGTGTATGGCGTTATTGACTGATCATCCCAAACTGTTCGTCCATTTCTTCAACGGCCTATCAGTGACACGATATTCGAAAAGTATCAAGCTTCTAGCTTGACTTGACTGCCCATGGTCCACCACGCAAATGTCATGTTTCAGGACCACCTCTAGTCTGTCTTACAGACCCTGATACAAATATATCAAATACACCCCATTCAAGTCTATAATGTTTGGCAAGTCTAGCATACTGCAGTATCACTAGATGTTAGTCAAGACGACCTCCTCCACCTCAACCACACATACGCCATTGTATTTGAGAGAAGTGGAATTAATACCTTGTAGATTCCCAGAACCTCAAAGGATTTGCTTGACTTTGTTCAAAAGAACCAGGTTAAATTTTGTCAAAACATTTGATTTTTCAACTCTGTACACAACTATCCCACATTACAAACTTTAATTAAAAACTTCATTCCTAGATACATAGGGCTTTTGTTGCAAAGCGTGGTGACCATAGATACAGTTACATATCTATTTTCAGAGGTTCAGGTCAATTTGTCATAAATGAAGGCAAATACTGGACGTCCTCATTGATAACATCTATGTAAGATTTTGGGGTAAGAGATTTAGGTAAAAAGTAGGCATCCACGTGGGCACCAATCGAACTCTCCATCTTGCTGATCTGTTTCTTTATGCATATGAATAATACTTTCTGCTCAGATTGGAAAAGTCAAACCAAGGTAACTTGGCCATGAAGTTTAACTTAAGCTTTGTTTATATCGTTGATGTGATATCGTGCAATAACCCTTAAACAACCAAATCCCTTCCACTGATTTACCCACCTGAACTCGAAATAAAGGAGACCAGTGAGACCGCTTCATCTGTTTCATATTAAGATTCAGTGTTAAATGATGTCGGATGCAATTCCCTACTTTGGCTCTTGAACCATATGTCTTTTCAGGTGATCAATTGACATGCTTTTGCATGTGTTTGTGAGGGTTTGTGTGTTGATAGGTGGAGGATAAGCTTACCTATTCGCGAACACCTGGTATCATCACTTTTTGTCAGTGATTCATTAAAACATGCTCATGACATAGTCGGAATCGTCGCTTTTATTTACAAAGTACTTAAGTTTTATCGCGGCTGGACATTTTATCGTGGCAGGAAAGTATGAACTGATACGTACCGTGGACGTTAAACACTTTGCTGAGATTAATTTAACGGATATGATGCTGAAACACCAAGAATTCTAATCGGGATGTCCCTGGAATTCGAACTGGTGACTATCACATCATGTCGCTAAGTGAATACTGACTGTTGCATAAAGGTACGAGTAATAACAACCATACACGCATGGGGCACTGTGTAGAGGTAAAACACATGTGTATACTTGCCATAGACGTTTCTTACAAATGTACAGAATGCAACAGTGTGTACCATGTAAATGTGCATTCTAACCTTACGATGGTTTGTTTCAGATACATACAAGCACTAAAGATATGTGCTTAAAAACAAGGGACACAAGAAACTGAGCGTAAAAAAACAAGAATGCCAGTTTCGTCTCCAATATTTCGCTTCCCAATGGCAGGATTGAGTACAAGCTTTGACAACGATGCCAGAATGGACACCATCGAGAAGACGTCCACTAGAGAAAAACTGTCACGAACCTGGTCCGAGGGTAAAGTGTTACGTCACACTCACAAGTGGACACTCTCCTACCAAAGTGTTCGACAGCAACAACTGAAGATGAGAAATCCTGAAAGCGTTGAGGCAAAGTTTGAAAGATACAGAGCTTGGTGTAAGTACTGCTTAGATATGAATTGTATGTCCACCTCAGTATCTTCTTGCCACCTTCAATATCCTGGACTTACAGGTGTATACGCTCAATGTATTTCCAAACATATCCTGGGGAAACTCTCGAACCCCCATAATTGAGTTAAATTTCTCTCAAAATGCGAAGTGTATTCTTTAAGGTGGTCATATTTGTTTATTCACATCATCAAACATGAAGTTTCTCACAGCGATATGATTGATTAACAGTTCTTTATTATAACAAATACCCGCAATTTGTCATAAACTCAGGGCAACGTAAAGATAAAAAAATATTATCTATTTAGCTTCTTATCTTCAGTTCCTTACCAACACATTGGGTTATCTGACCACGAAATTGTAAAATGTCTGTCACCAAACGTCTTGACTGAAACATAAGGTTTCATTATGCGCACAAACAAGTATTGCGATGATTCAGTACAATTTCAGTAACCAAAGCCTGCATGCAAGTCTGATGCTTGCCTTCCTAGCTCCTTGCCCTTCGACGAGATCTCACTGATAATTGACTTTTGTTAACACACTAAAACACCGAGTATCAATAATGGCTACATCCTTGACTCCTCTGAAATATATGATGACGTCTTGGTACCGACGGCATATATATGTCGTGAAACGCTTATAGGATCTTACATGCATAGTTTTCCCTTTGTCAAACTTGTATGAACTTCTAGCTCACATCTCATTCTGAGGACTATGTCAGTGTACAGTGATTCTAATTATTCAATCACAATAGATGACCTAAGAAGATAAACGTGAACCACCGTTTCAAGGCTAAGTTTGATTATTCGCATCAAACCTATCGGCTTCAAAAGGGAAATGATTGACAGAAATCAATTAGTTCTGAACCCATTTGGACAAACATCACTTGACCTCTGACTGAACTTCAGGGGACAATTAGGTTAGAAAGTATATCTGGGTTCAAGATCAGTCAAAGCAGCCCGTGTTTCTGTAACGCAGTGTACGGCATAATCCAGGTTATCTGGACTAGACCAGTGTGTCCATCACCTAGAAGTTCATCTAAGTCATCTTAGGCCGCTCATCAACACTGTTATGCCATGTTCCGACTTGTTGCATAAGGGAATCAGTGTTTTCTATCACGGCTGGGGATTATCTTGAGGGCTGTCCGTCAAGCGCTTGGTACGTGTGTGTTATCAGGAAATGTCAACATGGACAGTGATATAACCCTTGTATCTACTGTCCGGAGCAGCACGTCTAGGCGGAGTGGACATCCATTACCAGGATGGACACAAGGACGCTGTTGTTGTAGACTCGTGACGTGGCGGACACTGGTCAATGTCATCAACGTCGTTGTGTCCCAGAACAGGTTGTGTGGAATCAGTGACATTTACAATGAATATACTTCAGGGATATTGATATTAAATGGTACAGGTAACTGTGACACCTGTCAGTGTATGCAAAGGAATCGTGATACATTACTTTTTATGATGAATCGGCTGTGGTGACAGAAATTGACAGACATTTTTTATTAAAATGTTTTCATGCTAAACTGCTTTGGGAACTGCTTACATAGAACAAACGTGGGTGCAGTTTATTAAACCACCACCGCTTGACTCGGTGTCCCCTTACACATGTTCGTCAATTACTGGATTGTCTGGTCCAGACTCGATTATTTACAGACCGCCGTCATTTAGCTCGAATATTGCAGCGTGAAACACCAAACAGACAGATACTCGATCACATGACTGCAATATCAAGGCGGGCGACACCAAGAATTGAGTTCATGTAGCCATGTTGGGAATTGAATCCGGGTCCTCGGCGCGACTTGCCTGGACGAAAGTGCCAATGAGCTAATGTTTTAACACGTGAAAAGCACAATACAAAATATTTTCAAACAATCAGTACAGGGCTTCGTGGTAATGTAGCAACTTGGAAGGATGTCAGATGGACGGGTTGGACGATGAACGAGGTGGTGCCTCTGTAGGAGGTCGCTGGGTTGTAACGCCACGTATATCATATTATCATGCTATATCGGAGTATGTCATCTGTATTTGGCCGGGAACCAGGATCCACGCGGTGCGCCATGCATGGACAGGGCGATCAGTCAATGAACTGGTTGCCAGGCACCCGACCAACACCATTTAATGGCAGTTTGCTTCTCCATCGAGACCTTGATAATTACAGATATGTCAAGCGACGTTTGTATTGGATTGAATACTCATATTCCTTATTTCTCCGTGAGGAATAAGTGATGATGTTTTGTCATTGTGAAAGGGTTACATAAAGGCATGAAGATATTTTCGTAGGCAAACCTTCTAAATTCCCCAAGGACATGCATGTTGTAACCCTGATCAAACAACTTTTGAGAGAGAGTCATATGACGCTCTTTGTAGTAAGAGCATGCTGAATTGTAGTACTTCGAAAGTTAAATGTAAAATACAAACTGCTGGAGCTGATGGAATATTGCTCGACATGAAGGGAAAGTTGACCATTGGAAAGTTGCAGTCCTTCCTCTTGTCAAGTAATGACAGAAATTACTTTTATCGTCACTTCTCTGTCACAAGTAATGACAGATATTACTTTCATCGTCACTTCTCTGTCACAAGTAATGGCAGATATTACTTTCATCGTCACTTCTCTGTCACAAGTTATGACAGAAATTCATTTCATCGTCACTTCTTCATCACTAGTAAAGACAGAAATTACTTTCATCGTCACTTCTCCATCACAAGTAAAGAGAGAAATTACTTTCATCGTCACTTCTTCATCACTAGTAAAGGCAGAAATTACTTTTATCGTCACTTCTACATCACAAGTAAAGATAGAAATTACTTTCATCGTCACTTCTCCATCACAAGTAAAGACAAAAACTACTTTTATCGTCACTTTTTCATAACAAGTAAAGACAGAAAATACTTTCATCGTCACTTTTTCATCACTTGTAATAACAGAAATAACTTTCAAACGTCACTACTCCATTACAATTAATGGCAGAATATACTTTCATCGACACAGCGTATTCATCAGAACCCGTGAAGGAAATTACTTACTTGTCCAACCAAGAAAGTAACAAGACATATACAATGCTGCGCCAGGAGTTATCAGTAACATTGATACCCTAAAGATAGAGCTGAAAAGGTGAGGAAATATTTGCTCAACCCGGTACGATTATGCATGAAGGTAATTAGCCTACTATCCAGAGAGGATCCACGGTTCTTAGCACATCTAGGTGATAAATGAGGCCAGTAATAATTATCAGATTATTGTTCTATGAGGCTTGTTGATTAATATCACGTCCATGGATTATTTATACCATCCCCTGAGATTAGCCCCCCATCCTGGTCGTGATGCGTTGTCATACATGATTTCCATCTCATGGAACATTGAACTCATAAAGTTAATTGCTAACTAACAACTGCTCAAAACAAGGCAATTAATATAATGCTTGAGCACACACATTAAAGGGTGGATTATGCATTACCCATGTAATAATAAGCGCCCAGTAGGCTGTGCTGTACATCTAATTTGATGCAATGGTCCCTGGTGAATGGCCATAAAGTAGACACGCACCCTGCTTTCCAGAAAAGGTGGGAAAATTGGGGTTCCTTTGAGACTAAGTTAGAGAGGTAAGTGCTTTGAGTGTTGACCATCTGTGACTTCGGACTTCGGACTCAAACTTTGTTGTCTGTGGTAGTGTGGCATTGTAGTAGGGTGACATCTAATCACAACGACGTCAGCTCGGCTTCTGACTAAACTACAGGTTCGAACCCGTTGTGATACGATGAAAGTAGTGAAGAACTGTGACGTTTACCTGCTTCAAAGACCGAAATACAGGTTCGAACCCGTCTTGATGGAAGTAGTGTCGAACTGTCATGGTTTACCTGCTTTCTAATCGAAGTTCAGGTTCGAACCCGTCTTGGTGGAAGTAGCGTCGAACTGTGATGGTCTACCTGCTTCTAATCGAGGTTCAGGTTCGAACCCGTCTTGATGGAAGTAGTGTCGAACTGTGATGGTTTACCTGCTTCTAATCGAAGTTCAGGTTCGAACCCATCTTGGTAAAAGAAGTGTCGAACTGTGATGGTTTACCTGCTTCTAATCGAAGTTCAGGTTCGAACCCATCTTGGTGGAAGTAGTGTCGAACTGTGATGGTTTACCTGCTTCTAATCGAGGTTCAGGGTCGAGCCCGTCTTGATGGAAGTAGTGTCGAACTGTCATGGTTTACCTGCTTTCTAATCGAAGTTCAGGTTCGAACCCGTCTTGGTGGAAGTAGCGTCGAACTGTGATGGTCTACCTGCTTCTAATCGAGGTTCAGGTTCGAACCCGTCTTGATGGAAGTAGTGTCGAACTGTGATGGTTTACCTGCTTCTAATCGAGGTTCAGGTTCGAACCCATCTTGATGGAGGTAGTGTCAAACTGTGATGGTTTACCTGCTTCTAATCGAAGTTCAGGTTCGAACCCATCTTGGTGGAAGTAGTGTCGAACTGTGATGGTTTACCTGCTTCTAATCGAGGTTCAAGTTCGAACTCGTCTTGGTTAGTATCGATGGATGCAAATGTTTCACTGCTATATGTACCAGCTATTTACGTAAGTGTATATTCCAATCAAGTAACGTTCTAAGCATGTACATACACATAACATAGTTATTTCCTTTGTAACGTACAAACCTCGTTTCATTACGTTTTTAATCTAAAGTACATTAAAATTCATTCCGATTTTTGTTACAATGAAATACTGATTTCCTAAGGGTATTCCACAAGGGGCATAGTTCAACGAAATCCTTTCTTTATAACGATGTATCATCCCTCAAGCCCTCGTTGCTAACCTCTGAACGCTAACCTGCCCCACCCGTGACACAGGCCACTCATTGTTACATGGAACATATAACACCACCACTGACCCTTGGAGTACACTTCTGGGTTATACCCGGTTCTGCTAGCACTGACAGTTGAATAACCTGCGGCGAAGTGGTCCTATGTAACTATAGCTACAACAAACATTTAATATTTAACAACTCCCCTTTGATGTTCATACGGTCAAATGCTTGATAATATCACCATCCACGTAATGGGTGAACAATTTCTTGCTATAATGGTCGATAGCGTCGGTACATCGTCTTACATGCGTGGTCATTTAGACGTCAGTTTGGCTGTGGTTGTATGGCCCTGACTGGACCCCCGGGCGCGTTATATGGTCAGTTAGGTCAGTATGCCCTTTCTTTTCGACAATGTCATCCCAATGAGTCATGTGTCCCTGCGTGTCTGGGTCAGTCCAAGACATTCTGATAGGGCCAATGTTCCGTATTCTTGCTGTGGATCAACACCACCCAATCCAGCTTGACAGGTGGATATTCGTCTATACTGCGCATGCTGTATCATATAATTTAATATAGACCGAACCCAGTTTGTACAACTATCGTTTTACATACATGTGCATTTCGTGTTTGTATTTACTTGCCCATGCGGAGTAGGCCGTCTTCCCAAATAAGAAAGTAGAATGCAAATGTTGGAAGTAGACAATCGTTAAAATAGAAGCAATATATATATTTCGATAGTTAAAATGTTGATACAATAAAACAAAATAACGATAAGGCATGAAACATAATGAGCAAAATACATTACTGGAAAACCATAAAATGACTACGTTAAGTCATTCTGATTAATAACCGCATGGGGTGTATCGATCATTCTATGCTCACGACCAATCAAAGTGTTTTTAAATATGCATGTACATACAACAGTGGGCACCGTCCAGCTAACTGCAGTATATATTGTATACAGTAAACTACGGTTATAACAAACTCAAAGGGACCACTGATTTTAGTTCGATATAACCGTACTTCGTTATAAGCATATATACAGCAAATGGCCGGGACCGTAATAATGTTCGTTATATCCGTCAGTTCGTTATAAGCGTGTTCGTTATAAACGTAGTTTACTGTATATGTTTTCTGTGCCATTTAACTGTGCCGCTAGGGTTTCCCTGCTACTGACATTGTCCCTTGTCTGTGAGTAACACTCTTCCACAAGGGGCTCTGCTGTGTGATAATGTGTATTGATTTTCATCAAAATTATCCAAATTTCATCAGTGTCTGACAAAGTCCCCAGCCGGTCACCATAGCTTGACATTAGCGCTAGCCATTCCGCACGTGTCAAATACTGCGAATATTTCTCAGTCCAATGTCATTGTCGTCTTGTGGATCCAAACACAATCGTGCATCTTGGAATCTTCACGAGCGTTGTTGACATTGATGCTTGGAGTTTGATGCAGTGATGGCAGTTGTCATGTAAACCAGATTCCACGTGTGGCACCCCTCCAGGTGAGTCGTATCTGGCTACCTTCCTTTATTCTCCGTTAAAGAGGCAGCTCTGTTAGTAAGTGGAAAATAACCCCTCTTATCCCTGACTTGAGTGTGTTATAAAAAATAGAGCAATAATGAGCATGGATCGATTTGTCTGCCAATAACTAAGCCAGTTATTGCCGACTCAGCCAAAGAGAAATGTATCTGTAGTATAGCAGTATTAGTCCTCTGATAGGCGATAACGCCGGCTATACCATAATTGCATCATGTCTCTTAGACACCCAACACCCCATATCAATACCCCTTCTACCGTTAACACTACAGTCTGACCATAATGTAATGGAAGCATATCATATGTCTGTTCTAAAAGGACACGGCCAACAGAATCAAGGTCGTATTCATAGCAACGTGTTCCTGCATTTAGAATAACTCTTCAGAAATGATAGCTCTACGCGCTAAATGCTATGACACCATCAGAAACGGTAACTTAGTCTTCTTTCTGGACCCTTGTAACGTGGTCTGACTCTGCCAAACCTTACTCCGTCTTTTATTGATGACTGGCTGCAAGCTTTACAATGGAGATCGTGTACGGGGGTTTGGTAATCATGTTCCAGGGGTTAGTGACTGCCGGAATTAAATGTCTCTGTCACGTGCTGCTACCTGTAAGATCGATCAGGTAACCAGAGGCCGCGTGCTGTGCGCGTGTCGGCGGATCCTCCCAACGGTGACTAATGCACAAGCTACAATACCTGCAGATGGGGCTGTTGTCGCTGTGATCAACGTGCACGTGGTCTGCGAGATTTTGCATCCATTGTTAACGCTGGTTTGATATTATTTCTGTCGACTATATCACCATATCTGACACAATTAGAACCCCGTGTAATGAATATTTACTTGCGCTATTGTTCAACACAAGCAATCATTTTGCGCCATCGAGGTCATGCGATAAAAACTGGAATGACAACATATTGATTAGACAGTTTCTCAGAGTCAGGAGCAGCGTTAGGTGATTTCTTAATAAGGCACGGCATTGTGTTTCTCTTTTCAGGATAATAACTTATAATTTGACAAGCAGCCATTGGCGTTTTCCTTATATGATTACATTGACAGTGGTCGACTATGCTTGCCGTAAGAGGCGACTAACGGGATCGGGTGGTCAGACTCGCTAACTTGATGCTCGTCATCGTATCCCAATTGTGTGGATCGATGCTCATGATGTCAGTCACTGGATTGTCTGGTTCAGACTCGATTATTTAAAGACCGCCGTCATATAGGTGGACTATTGCTGAGTGCGGCGTTAAACAACAAGCAAAAAACCCAATAAAAACCCATTGACAGTGATCCTTGTGCTGGATTAAGTATGGTCAAGTCCCTTGGATCATGACATGACATGACTACTTTTACCGATATGGTTCTCTTTGCAACAAAGATTAGTGTTGATTATTACATACGTTATGTTGCTTTAAACTTCATGACACAGGTTGTAAGTATGCGCCTCATAATCCTCGCAAACCATCTTGATATAACAGGACATGAATATGCTTGCCCTTTGTCACTTCAAACAGGTGCGTGTCTGACAAACTGGATGTGTCGTCACTGTGACGGTATAATCGCCCCATCATCTACAAACTAATTACACAGCCAGCCACTTGGTGGTCAGAAAGTATGAGGTAATAAATAATCCAATGACCGACATAACCACTATTTGATCATAGAACGACGTTGTCAACGTCTGAACACCTTCTGGCACAAGCGCCACATACTCGTATGTCATACACCATAAGACGGGTAATTATTTAGGCCATGTGATTAAATATCCATGTTTTTTGTTGCATAAAATATACAGAGGAACGATTCCCAATAGACGTGCGGTAATGGTTGAGATGATGTGTGTCGGACTATTTGTTAATGACAAAGGCGTACACCTGAATTGCTTATATCCTTCCTTTGCGGTTAGGGGCAGATTGGTTAATTGCCAAATCTACAAGGTAGACGTGAAAGTGATCGATCTCCTGTAACATTTGTATTGATTTTTCTTTCAGCAGACTGCCTACGAATGTGTAGTCATGTAAACGATACACTATATCCACGTAGAACCCACGCCGCTCCATGGTAACGCTATCTGGACGTGCGTTCTTCACAAGGATAGAATATCCACTCTCGGGCGTATATCTTAATAGGCACAGTGTAAGATGGTTCAACGTATATAGGTCGCGGAAAGGTTCAATATGAAAGAATGTAATCGTTACGCGGCAATTAACACAAGAATATTTGTTTGGGCCAGGGTTACCAGAGAGTTTTAAATAAAATTATTTCCAGGACATTGTTGCCGCCAATGTACAGTGAACCGGATATGACAATCAACTTCGATATATCGACATAAAAATACGCTACTTTATTAATGCGGGCAAGGGACACACATTTGACGCATTGATTTCATTTCCGCATTAATTTTATGATTAACAGCATTAATTAGTTCAGTTATTGCCACGGGCAGTCCTGAACTCGCAGTTGCTAAAGATTGCAGATCACATGCATAGTCCTCTTCATTTCCCCCATGTTGCTACAGACACCATTGATTGTAATTCCTTGACCTGTCACATCACCTGTCCAGCTCGGTGGAGCAGATATCACTGCCATCCATTGTGTTTGGACAGTGAGAAATTGTCGTGGCTTGGCACCGAGTTCACTGTTTGTCGTCTGCTCCGAGTTAAGTGTGGTCTGCTGCCATTAGTTTACGATCAGTAATGAGTCAACAAATCTGTGAAAGGCATCAGATTGAAAGGATCTATACATCCAATTATACGGTATTTAGGAGAAACACAGTTACCATAAACCTTCTTCAAAGACCCTATTCAAGTATTTACCTACTTTCCGCTTTGAGTGCGGATAATCAACTTTAGGAAAGAAGACAATGGAAGTTGGTCTCAATTTCAAGTCAATCTATAATAACAGTGAGAGCGGAGTACAGTGTCTCCTTCGTGTATATTTACAATAACAAGAACCGATATAATGTATATTATCTCCTTAGAAGGGCGCATTGGCCACACAATGTACACGTTAATGACACAATAGAATCAACCGCTTATTATGTACCACGCAGTCTTCAAACATACTACTTTCTCGACTCCTAGTCCTGAGTTATTGGGCCAATGGAATCAGTTATTGACATCAGCTAAACTTGAAAATACTCGAACAAGTTAAGAACAAAATATAATCAACCACTTATTATATACCTGATAGTCTTCAAACATGCTACTTTCTCGACTCCAAGTCCTGAGTTATGGGAGCAATGGCAGCAGTTATTGATGATTAAACTTGAAAATACTCATGTGGGTGAATGAGTATGGTTTTACGCCGCTTTTAGCAATATTCCAGCAAAATCACGGCAAGGGACATCAGAAATGGGCTTCACATTGTACCCATGTGGGGAATTGAACCCGGGTCTTCGGCGTTGCGAGTAGCCACTAGGCTACCCCACCGCCCCTGAAAATACTTGAAACTCGTGAAAATCTGGGGTAGAATAGGTCTTCAGCAACCCATGCTTGCCGTAAAAGGCGACTATGCTTGTCGTAAGAGGCGACTAACGGGATCGGGTGGTCAAGCTCGCTGACATTGATCGACGCATGTCATTGTATCCCAACTGCGTGGATTAATGCTCATGATGTCAATCACTGGATTGTCTGGTCCAGACTCGATTATTTACAGACCGCCGTCATATAGCTGGAATATTGCTGAGTTCGGCGTTAAACAAAAAACAGACAAATTAAACAAATGCAATTACTTAAAGATTGTTAATGATCAATATGCTATCAATCAGTTCCATCTGTGCCTTTAAACGTATACTACTTTCTCGGCTTAGTCCTGACTTACGGGAACAATGGTGCCATTTATTGACCTTATTGACTAAACTTACAAGAAAAATCTCTTAGAAAAGCTAGGTATATATATAGAACTCGATCCTTGATCATCAAAAGACAGCTGACGTGCTTTATTCCATACTCCTCGTCTTTGTGCGTGTCAATGAACAGGACCTGATCGACATACCGCCACAAGTATAGCTGTAACCCAAAATAGCTACGGACAGGAAAATGAAATTATAAGCCGCATTTGAGATAACGTGATGCTGTCGATCGTCAGGTCCGATTGTATAGACTGGACAGCGGTCACTGCCAGATAACTGTTGTGGTTATCGACCGCGTTTGATAAGGACTGATAGAGATCAAAGGTTGTTTCAACGGGCAGGTAAAAATTGGACAGCTTTCTGCACGTTTTGTGTTCTTAAGATGTTGATCATTCATTGCATGTTGTTATTAATCGTTTTGCCGCTGTTATTTGCTTTATTGAACGTTGGGTTACAGGCAACAGTGATAAGCTAAGGTCCCCGATAATAATGCCATCTAAGGGTTGGTTCACACGATTGCGAACAGCTACGAAAATGCAGATTTGTTTTACTTCATCCTGTCCATTAACCACGTGATTGGTTTAGGACATGTATTTTCAGTTTACCTCCCTCCCCCAAAAAGGGGAAAAAATCCTGAACCAATGAACATTTCTTTATGACGTCGGTTTCTACACATTCACTTTAGGACATGTATTTTCAGTTTACCTCCCTCCCCAAAAAAGGGGGAAAAAATCCTGAACCAATGAACATTTCTTTATGAGGTCGGTTTCTGCACATTCACATTTGATTTAGTGAATGCATTTTCAGTTTCACCGACCTCCCCAAATCCCGAAACAACGAACAGTGAAACATTTCCATCTGACTGCGGCTTGAGTGCATGCATTTTTCAGCCGCATATTTCGGAAACCCTTGATACTATGATCATTTTCCAGTCGACAATATGTCAATGAGTATAATCATTTTATGCCCTGATAAAGAAATTAAATCGCAATATAGTTTGTCAGTCCGTAGATCCATCTACCCAGGATGAGTGAGTTGGTATAGCGTTTACGCCACTTATAGCCACATTCCATGATTTGGCTTTACACATTGTCTAACCGGGGCGGTCGGGTAGCCTAGTGGTTAAAGCGTTCGCTTGTCACGCCGAAGACCCGGGTTCGAGTCCCGACATGGGTACAATGTGTGATGCCTATTTCTGGTGTCCCCCGCCGTGATATTGCTGGAATATTGCTAAAAGCGGCGTAAAACCATACTCACTCACTCACTCACTCACTCACTCATTGTCTAACCATGTCGGGGAATGAACGAGCCAACGTTTTGACCACTTGGATACCCTACCGCCCCTCATGTATTCATGGGGCCCGGTTGGCCCAGTCGGCAGAGGCCAAGCAATTCGCTATGCAGAGTCGCGTCCCTTGGGCATGCAAGTAACCTATGATCGTGGGTTCTAATAATTTGCCCTGAAAATGTTCACAGGTTTGACTGCACCATACCGTGCTCGTAGGTTTCATTAACTAAAGTGGTTTTGTGTCTGTTTCTTTGTTGTTTAACGCCGCACTTCGCAAAATTCCAGTAAAATTATATGGCAGCGGCCTGTAAATAATCGAGTTTGGACCAGGCAATCCAGTGATTGCCATCGTAAGTATCGATCCACGCAAATGGGATATGATGACATGCATCAACTGAGCCAGCGAGCTTGATCACCCGATCCCGTTAGTCGCCTCTTACAAGCATAGTCGCCTTTTGCGGCAAGCATGACCTATTCCACCCCGGATCTTCACGGGTCACCAAAGTGGTAAACATCTAAGACCCGAATCACTTTCCTCCCAAGTCGAGCTGACACACCGTGATATAACTGAACTACTTTTGAAATTGGCGTTGAACCAAAGTCACTCATTCGTGCTTTAAGAAGTGACCCGTGTTAATGTACCCTAAATAGAGTCGAAACTGGGTTCAGTCTATTGATAACTACGGGAGCTTTGTTCCGCCTCTACGAAACCCGGTTAGCCGTCATTATGTATAATAATAACTAGGTCAGTCGTCGCTAGGAATAATTATGGGTCATCAAGATTACCAGTATCCTTTGGGTGTATTTAATATTGATTATTGTAAAAGTAATACTGTGTCACTAGGATTGCGTATTGAAAAAAATCATTACACCTCCACTCTTGACAAACATTGCGAGATCAAATATTTGTCAAAGAAATATTCACTTTGCTATTTCTAACATAATGGCAGAGGTAACGTTTCTGACCAGTTATTGATAAAGGATTATTATTGAGGCGTTCATAAATTGGTTCCTGTTAGTTACCGATTTGAAATATGTTATATGACCGGAGTCAACTCAAGGTGAAAGGTACATTTTTTAAGTCACGTCAATGGAGTTGTGGGGAAAACTCTGACACCTTCTTCTTTTCCAAAACTACGTGATTTTGTTCAGGTTATATGTTATTTTGGTAAAATGCTGAACAAACGTTATAAATTGTACACCTTTTGTACACTTATGAACATCCTAGAAGTAGGACTTCTGGTCACAAAACTCTTTCGGGATCAACCTTGACCTTTAATCGCGGCAGGTGCTTCCGGTTGGGGTTGGGTGCAAACCGGTGTCGTCACTGTGCTTTCGTCAGTGATTCGTGTGTGAACTTCGAATCTCGTATCACATATTCACGTTCATTTATTCAATATGATGCCAGCGCACGTTAAAGAAAATGTGTTCTTAGAATATGCACGGTTAGCAAAAAACACCTTTTTAGTATTATATTCATACCTTCTCTTAGCATTACTTTAAATTGATTTAGTTCAAATCTATATAAGGTGTGCGGAATTTACAACTGCTCAAGTAAGAAAACAAGTTTCTCCTTTGTTGTTTGAATAGCTGCTAATTTCAACGCAAGTAGTGTTGTTGGGAAGCCTAGTGGTACGTGTGTTGACTATCAAGTTAATGACTCCCTTTCGAGTCCCTGTCGATTACAACTGGTTACATACACATGGCTCAATCACATATTCCCCAAACCGTTACATCAACGCTCTTTGACGCTGCATTTGTGTTTTCATATTATTGTCATATTCCGAACACGACTTTCAATTCTTCTGATGGTTCATCAGACAGCTTGGCATGAATCAACATCATCATGTTCACTTCTCACGACAGTACATGGCTGTGAACCTGGGTGAACCGTCCTTCAAAGTCCAGATCAAAGGTTAACGTAAGCCCTGCTTCAGGGAGTATCCATGCTATCAAACATCCTGCCCTTCAACCCTGACTATTGTGTCTGCACTAATTATTTCCGAACGTATTCCAAACCGCAGAATGGTATACCCGCCTAATGGGACCTCTTTTATCTTCACATGTACAACGTTATGCTATTTTGGGACAAGTTGATTGCGAAGGCATGTTGAACCATGAGAAGGCATAACGTTAAAACGTCAAAGTTTGTGATGTGTCAGCAGAAGGCTTAATTCGAATGTACAACGTACTATTGGACTTATAGATGGAATTGGAATCGTATATTATTTCATAGTGAGTGAGTGAGTGAGTATGGTTTTACACCGCTTTTAGCAATATTCAAGCAATATCACGACGGGGGACACCAGAAACATTGTACCCATGTCGGGAATCGAACCCGGGTCTTCGGCGTACCGAGCGAACGCTTAAACCACTAGGCTATCTCACCGCCCCCTATTACTTTATAGGGGCTGTGGGGTAGCCTAATGGTTAAAGTGTGTGCTCGCCACGTCGAAGGCCCAGGTTAGATTCCCCACATGTGAAGCCCATTCCCGGTGTCCCCCGCCTTGATGTTGCTCACTCACTCACTTATTACCTCATACCTACAACAGGTAGGAATACATCTATTGCTACAGAATGTTTGCATACAAGTATTACCGACCACGAAAATATGTCCATTTCTTTGATCAACAACTCAGATAAAAAATACTGGATTAGAATCACACTAATTAAATTATGTGTGACCATATTTATTTACTACGTTGGCAACAATGGTAATTTCATTAAGACACGTATAAACCATGAAAATAGTTCATCTGTTGGATTGCTTAACGTTGTCTTTGCACGATTTATCCCCTCTCACAGTTAGCCTTGTATTTGAATATTTTTTTTAATACACTTCGTCAAGTGGTAGAAATTAGACCTATCATCCACTCGACGTCGACAACAATGAAACTGAACAATGATTGTCAATAACTACTTATGACACTAGTTTTAGCACGAACGGCGCGGAAACTCACAGCTCTAAAAGCAAAGTTCCACATGGTTGTCACACCCACTTAACAGCAATCCGTAGAGAATCACGATCTTCCTGGGCGTGAAAATAAGACTGCAGCACTGTATCACATGAATGGAAGTTGATTGTTTCCTCATCCTAATACCGCCTCTGTCCACAACCATTAGTCATACATGAGTAGGCACCCTTCACAGTCTGGTTGTCACGGCACGGCTTGTGCAGCATTGGGTAATAAAGGGGCTAATCTGATCGATATTTACAATAAAGCTGGTCAAGGCCACGGAAACACGCTAGGTATCACAATATTTATATCAGTGAAAATAAATAGATAGATAGACCAGGCACAATATAGTAATAATTAAATAAGTGGAGTAAGATTGAACAGTTTTAATTGGCGAGCGCTTTCAACTCGTACCACGAACGAGTCTCATCAGGCCATAACTGATAACTGATGAGACTCGTACGTATTTACCGAGAAATGTATGGTGTTCGCTTATAAACAGTGTGAATAGTTGTAACACATTCATGAAAACCAACGACTACTCCATAATGACTAACGTCGCTATATAAGTGCAATAATCTGGGACGCGACGTTAAACCCAATTTCACCTCACATCACCAGAATGACTGGATATTTCTCTGGGCACGTGCACAAAGTTGACGCTGACGAATCATTGAAGCAAGACATGCCATTGTAAATGGAATTCAAATATCCTATTGTGGGACTATTTACAGATGACTCAATGAATCAATAAATATACTGAAGCATGTCGTTGGACGCACGAAGCTGGTCGAAGTAATATTGATTGCCTAAATCACTTCGAGTAAACTATGAACACGCTAAACTCCTTGTTTGTCACGCAGTGTTAAAGATTGATTCTGATCCAGGGTATGTTGCTCATTTCCAGTTCCACAAAAGTGCTAAGCTCGTAACTCCCATACTTTAACATAAGCTTACGATCGTCGTAGCGCTAACATCGCATTGTGGAACAGGGTCCATGGACATGTTCCACACAGCGATCTTAGTGCTATGCTGGTCGTAACTCCCATACTTTAACATAAGGCTTACGATCGCCGTAGCGCTAACATCGCATTGTGGAACAGGGTCCATGGACATGTTCCACACAGCGATCTTAGTGCTATGCTGGTCGTAACTCACATACTTTAACATAAACTTACGATCGTCGTAGCGCTAACATCGCATTGTGGAACAGGGTCCATGGGCATGTTCCACACAGCGATCTTAGTGCTATGCTGGTCGTAACTCCCATACTTTAACATAAACCTACGATTGTCGTAGCGCTAACATCGCATTGTGGAACAGGGTCCATGGACATGTTCCACTTGGCGATCTTAGTGCTATGTTGGTCGTAACTCACATACTTAAACATAGGCTTACGACAGTCGTAGCGCTACGATCGCTTTGTGGAACTGCGCTAAGATCCATACGCTGTAACGAGAGCCCAGTGTGAAATTGCGACATTTTCTCTGTCTTTAAGGTAATCCTTACATCTTACATTGAGCTTATTGTTTTCTAACGAATTGAATTAAACTTGCTTTCACTGCCAATATTGCCAGCCCTCATCAGTGTGTTGGTCTCTGATTCCTACTGTCCTCCGTCTGACTTCAGATCTGTCCCGTAGCCCAGAGGAAGAGCTTCGGTACCTCAACACCGCCATCGTCGGCATACGGAGGTGGCTGCGGAAAAAGCAGGACGACCTCAAACGTCTTTACGACGGCCACGAGGACTACGAAATATCAAGACTGGTCAACATACAGGTAAGAGTGCGATGATGGTATTTGAGGTAGAAGCCTAGACGTAGGTTGATGGTAGTGGGGCTTGCTGGGTAGACCTGTAGTTATATGAAGTTTTTTTTCCAATTGCTTGGGGTCAATCTGTTCAAGTACATGCATTTTGCATATGCTACCATACCCCACGCTACACCTGTTTACGCTACAATGTCTACTTCCGGGTTAGAATTTATCCTCAGCAACTGATAATCTGCCACTGATGGTGCTTAGTTTTGACGCTCCAACTGCAAATAATAGGCACAACGTACTTATTCTACAACCCTATAGTGTCAAATGTTGAATATAATCAACTTGAAGTTAGAATGTGACAGAACCCTTGACGTAACAGGTGGAGGTGACATGTGACTTGCTTAATCTGGCGTTCGTTTGTCGGAGACATCTTGACAATAGAGTTATCTCCCCATGATCTTTCACCAACACGCTGGGGTAATTGTTTCGATCTTGTAATGACAGCATTATTCTGTACATGTCGTGATTGATATATTTTATATTTCAATTTAGAAGTTTTCGCTTTTTTAATAACAACATTTATTGTGCACGTGGCACACATTAAGCCAATATTTTGTACGCTTAGTTTTATCCGTATGTACATCTAACCAATAATCCCGCGGACTACTTCGGTGGTAGTTTTATGAGTATAGGGTGATTCATGTTATATATTATGTGCCTATTACTGTATCAAGTTATCGGATAACCCCGTGACCTACGTCTGTGGCGGGTAATAATAGCTCGTGTCATACTCCAGGAGATTATCATTGAGTATCACACGGTGTAGTAGGGAATTATTTGACACTTGCTTCAGATTTATAAATCCATGGACAATGAGATGTAGCCATGCGTGAACATATGTGGCGATGAGAAACGCGATAGACATTCACGTGACACAATACCTATACATGTATACTACACTAACAGCATATGTTTGAACATAAATGTTCTCTTTATGTTATCTGTATATCTTTATGTGAGTATTGAAGAATACACTCACATATGGACCCGTGAAGATCCGGGGTAGAATAGGTCTTAAATATATATATAGGTTTATATAGCAAAACAGACGCTTTCGTTTACATTTCTCCGACGCGAGTAGTTGCTGTTTTGTTATAGCTTAGCTCTCCAGTTTTCAAAAACAACAAATGTGTATACAGTAGTGATTTTGATTACCTACAATACCATACGAAATATATATAATATGAGATTTTTTAGCAAAACCTTGTCATTGCGAAACGTGATATGTACGTTTCATAATCATATACAACTGTATGATAGAACCGCTATTACCCATGAAGATTCGCGTTAGAACTGGTCTTCAGCAACCCATGCTTGTAGTTAGAGGCGACTAACGGGATCGGATCAGACTCACTGACTTAGGTGATGCATATCATCGTATCCCAGTTGAGTTAGATCGATGCTCGTGATGTCAATCACTGGATCGTCTGGTCCAGACTCGATTATTAACAGACCGCCGTCGTGTAGCAACATAAAACATGTGCGGCGTTAATCAACAAACAACTCATTTATATATATAAATGTTACATTGATTGCCTTATTCTCAATATTGGAACTCTTACTTATTTTACGAGTTATGTATCGAGTGTTATGCGGACTTGGTGTCTCAATTTCCGGTCTATTCTTAGATACAGATCCAGTACGAAACTATATCGCACTGCAGGTTTATCGTGCCTGACTGACACGTTGCTTTGTTTCCGTGTTAACTAATCAACACATCTTATTTACTCAGTGCTGCACTGCATAGCTTTCACTTATGCCGGCGTAATCTCCAGCTAGTGTCTTCATTAGGATGTATGTGGCAAGTGTATCGCCTCCACGGTGCTGTGTTACGCGGTGCATTTTCATAATTCGTGGTGCATCTGCAGGCAATACTATGAAATGTAGTTAATGACCAACATGTGCATGTGTATTGTCCGATTATTTGGAAACCATAGCAACCAAAAAGGCAGCCACCTGCACGATGTTTTTCATCTTCCCGAGGCAAGAGAGTTAACTGACTCTAAAAGTCCAGTTTCCACTTTTAAAGTCAGTTAACTCTCTTGCCCCGAGAAGATGGATGTAATTAAGATACCCCGGTTGGAATAGGGCACCTGTTGCTTGTGGTATAAATTGATTAGGTGGTCAGGTTCGGTACTTATGCAGCGGGTGTTTTCACCCTTTATACATACCCCTTACGTATTTGTCTGTCTGTCCATCCTACCCTTGCCCGTGTAAACATACGCCACCCTACCCTCGCCCGTGTAAACATACGCCACCCTACCCTCGCCCGTGTAAACATACGCCACACGTATTTGTCTGTCTGTCCAACCTACCCTCGCCCGTGTAAACATACGCCACCCTACCCTCGCCCGTGTAAACATACGCCACCCTACCCTAGCCCGTGTAAACATACGCCACACGTATTTGTCTGTCTGTCCAACCTACCCTCGCCCGTGTAAACATACGCCACCCTACCCTCGCCCGTGTAAACATACGCCACCCTACCCTCGCCCGTGTAAACATACGCCACCCTACCCTCGCCCGTGTATACATACGCCACCCTACCCTCGCCCGTGTAAACATACGCCACCCTACCCTCGCCCGTGTAAACATACGCCATCCTACCCTCGCCCGTGTAAACATACGCCACACGTATGTATGCCTGTCCATCCTACCCTCGCCCGTGTAAACATACGCCACACGTATGTCTGCCTGTCCATCCTACCCTCGCCCGTGTAAACATACGCCACACGTATGTCTGTCTGTCCATCCTACCCTCGCCAGTGTAAACATACGCCACACGTATGTCTGTCTGTCCAGCCTACCCTCGCCCGTGTAAACATACGCCACACGTATGTCTGTCTGTCCATCCTACCCTCGCCCGTGTAAACATACGCCACACGTATTTGTCTGTCCGATCATCCTACCCTCGCCAGTGTAAACATACACCACACGTATTTGTCTGTCTGATCATCCTACCCTCGCCAGGGTAAACATACACCACACTTATTTGTCTGTCTGATCATCATACCCTTGCCCGTGTAAACATACACCACACGTATTTGTCTGTCTGATCATCCTACCCTCGCCCGTGTAAACATACGCCACACGCATTTGTCTGTATGTCCACCCTCCCGTGTGTCTGTCTTTATAGTAAATGGCTACAACAGCATTTCATAGTTCAAATAAACAAGTTAAGGTGAGCTGCTGTACCTGTACTCTGCTGCACAATGACAAGAATGTGTCTGTGACAGAAACTGTTCAACGTGAGAGTCTGACAGGATGGCTTGTGGGGTTACATGTCCATATGAACACACTTCTAGAGGTTAAGTAACAATTACTTCAACCTACATCACGTTTGTGACGTGACTCACATTGGCGTTGACGCCGTCACGCACTGCGCCCTAACGCACTGCGGTTAACGACGTGCGCACACAATATGACGATACCTCTATACAGACATCCGATATGAAGGCGGACATATAGTGATGAAGAAAAAGTCGTTACATATGAGTTAGACGACGGTATATATCACTGCACAGTAATCCTTACTTTTCCGCTTTGCTACACATAAAACCCCTTTAAACATAGATTTATGATAATGGGTATAGGACTGTGCTAGAGGTCGTTTTTCATTTCATGTAAGCTAAACTATTTATGTAGGATCGCCCAGTATGCTGAAACTGTAGGTTGAACATATGTGTTTTGTTACAACACAATGACCCAAGTAGAATTATTGTGTAATGTTTTTTACTTGACTCACATAATATTGCGTGCTGCTGTTGATATAACGTGTACGTTCTGTTTTATGTACTTATGTACTCTCAAATATAGCTTCATATATCGGCAAGTTCCGGGGTAGAATAGGTCTTCAACAACCCATGCTTGCCGTAAAAGGTGACTATGCTTGCCGTAAAAGGTGACTATGCTTGTCGTAAGAGGCGACTAACGGGATCGGGTGTTCAGGCTCGCTGACTTGGTTGATGCATGTCATCGTATCCCAATTGCGTGGATCGTTGTTCATGATGTCAATCACTGGATTGTCTGGTCCATACTCGATTATTTACAGGCCGCTGTCATATAGCTGACATATTGCTGTGTGCGGCGTTAAACAACATACAAACAAGTTTATTAAACTGATCCAGAATAATCCTCGGGCCAAATTCTTCTATAAACCATAAGACATAATACTGCATCTTAATGATCCTGAGCTGTTGTAAATGAATGTATATACCCGGGGCAGAATGCCGATGCTGTAATGTCAAACAGAGAGAAGAAGAGACTTTTCTCTCATACTGTAAAGATTCTGCCTGCACATAACGCATTCAGCATGCTCACCAGTATCAAACATATATTTGCCCACGTGGGAGTCGGTGAATCCAGATATAGAACACGGGGAACGTGGAACACACGGACAGGGAATGTTTGTATAGGAATTATGTCCTGAAGGATTTGATACCCAAGTAAATTAATATCAGGTATATCGTGCATGTTTGAATACCATGTGAAAAGTCTCGCCATGTACTTTGGAGGGCAATGATTTGAAGGGATCCGGGGAGAGATGTACACTAGTCATGCATAAAAAAAAGTTTCTTCTCGTGGTTTTAATAATTATTCTGGGTAATTAATAATATATTTTCTTTTGAGGAATCTCTTTACCTTCAGTCTAATATATAGTATTTTAACAATCAGACAAAGTAACAATGAGAATCAAAGGGTGTTCTGTTGCTTTTATTACTCTTAAATTGATAGCAATTGCTCCTGGAAATAATACACCGTTGCGTGCTGGTTATGTCAACATTTTACTCCAAGAGTGGAGCAATACATTCAGGCTTCATTCATCTCCATGTTTGAGCGTAGGGCCCCTTGCCCCTCCCTGATACTTTGCCTTCGTTGATTGGTTAAATCCCAGATACATCGGCCAATGAAATGTGCCGTTACTTGTGATGAGATCACCGGCGCTCAATGCGGCCTGACAGCGAGGACATGGAAGAGTACTGTTGATATCAGTACGATCGTCCATTGTTCACACTGTGGAGTCTCCTCCACGGGTGAATTACTGGCTATAACACACACGGAATACTTTCAAGGTAAGTCTAGTTACCATACAGCACATCATGGGTCCATGTGATCTCTAGATCAGCGTTAACCCATTTCAAAATCTCCTCATGTAGACCCCGAATATTTTGGTTCGAAATTACTGCACATTGGCCATTGCGCTCCACAACAGGAACAAGTGGTTTATATTTTGAAATGCGTTTCTCGGCTTGAGGAGTACGGGTTTTTTCCACGTGCTTTGGGGATTGCTATAGCCAGATACTATGGATGTGCGTAGTGTGGAATATTCGGAATGCCAACGATACTTTTTTCTCGTGCTGGCTGCTAAATATCAGAGACTTGATGTGATGTGATAAGCCAAGCCTGGAAGTCTGAGATTGCGACTGCCCGACGAGGGAGCAACCGACGAGACTGAAATCAAGACCACGGTGTGGTTCCAGAGCCAGGCGGTGTTGAAACATATCATATGTTGACATGGGATTATAAAGTCGAAAAAAACCACAAGGTTCAGTGTGTTTACCATTAAGTGGTGGGCGTGGCACAACAAACACAACATTGTGTTACATAATCACACTGAATACGCACATGGATACAATGTGTGGAATTGTGTCCTAAAAAGAAAGATATTAATCAATGTTATCATAAAAGTACATATGTATGTGGGTTTTTTTTCTTTGTTAATATATTAGAAGACTAGTTATTGAATAATGGGAACTGCCATTATATATGTTTGCCTCTGTTTGGATTCAAGGAAGGGCTAAGGAGAGTGGTGTGTTGGAGGCATACCTAAATATGTATTTTCCAATGATAAATATTTTTTCTTGTGACATGTATAGTGTTTATAATACTATTTGGTGGCAAACAGATTCTATAATCTCACCTAATAATTTTTAAGCATATATATATATATATATATTTCTTTGCTATGTCGTATTGTTGTGACATATTTCAATTTGTATTCAGTAGAAGTACCTACAACTAACAGTGTTTCCATTTATCAGTAATTTCCAGTAATTACCTGTCAAATAGGCCATGTAGCAGTAAAAAAAATAATTAACCTTACCAGTCCAAAATATTGAATGTACCAGTAGCCAGTAGTCCAGTGAACCAGTGCATTTATAACTGACATAAACATTGAACTTGTTTATGGGTATATTTAAAGTAAACATTACATCCAAGAAGTTATTTCTTAGATCAAACTTCCCGTTACACAACCTATACATGACGTCATGCAGTAAAAACATGTTTTGTTTTTATGTCCTGGGTCAGTGGTTGTATCTTTTCCTTGTGTGTCAGGTAACTACTGATGAATTATTTGGCTGATAAAAAATTACTTTTTTTTAATTGTACAAGCTTGTCCTACAGAGGACATTCAACCTTTTCGCCTTTAATTTTTTCTTTTTAGATTAATGATTGATACTGTTGTCGGACTGATATTAAACATGCAATTCAGCACTCAATATGGAAATAGTTGACAAAATAAGGATCAATAATCTCCCAATGCACAGGTCGTGAATAATACAATCTTATTTTTGTCCACTTGAATACCCATTAATTAGATTTGAATTGTAGTATTCTGTACAGCGGAAACATGGCATTTTGATGCTCATTGATCATTGCTGTTAGCATTGGCAGGATGCTCTTTCCTAATGGTGAACTGTAGAAATGGTGAGTGATCAGGGACTGAATTGAAGGACAGAACAAAATATAAAAAAAGAACTATATCCATGTGTTTCATTGCTACAATGGTTATGGTGACCTATTTCTGTTTACAGTTCATTTTTAACAACTTAGAGATACTAAGTTAAGTGAGAAACATGAATCAGAAACAGAATTTGGCTGTCAGTATGCAGTAATGTGTGTTCCGCTCCAGTGTCTAAAATCATGGCTGTTCTAAGCAGTTCTGGTAATTATGAAACAGTTATGAACATCATTTAATAGTAACCATGGTAACAGTCCATTCAGAAATATGAAATAATCAATATGTGAAAGGTTTCTTTGTTATTTTTCAATAATCAGTGGTAGCATTTGGAAATTTGAAATTCTGTCATTATTTTAATGTTTCTGCATTCTTGTTGCATTCTTTGTAGTTTTTCCTCTTTAGGGTCTGTGTTCACATTTGTGTTGAGCATTGTAGGATTTGGTGTTATGTCTGTGAAACTACCAGCATAACTCACCCTACCCTTCTCCACATGTCTCAACCATGATTCTGTCGTGAGATGTTTCCCAGCCTGGGAAAGGGGTAAATAACAGTGATAATTATACAGTGTCGTGTAAATTATAGGGCTTATCGGCACAATACAAAAACTTCAGATGTCCACAATAAATGCTCTCATAGACTACTGAAAATAGCCTTGAGTCACACAACCTATTGTAGAGTTGAACTGTTTAAGTGTATATCTTTACTTGTCTTGTTTGACACAGTATTACTCATACATCACATTATATGTTTGAACGATTTCTCCTTTATGTTGGTAGCAATGCAGACTTATTCATGCTTGTCAGTTTGAGTGCTGCGTGAATTTATGAAGGTGTATAGTTGTCTTGCAGTACATGCCAAACTACTTCCAACCCCATTTCCATGTAAATCACTGGGAGATATATCGTGATAAGTATATGCCCATCTGACCTTTGATATTGATGTATTCTATACATGTGGGAAACCTGTTTAGTATGGGATTTATGACTTGTAAGCAAGCATATATTATTAATATTGACTGTTTTTGGAGTATGTTAAGAGCTGCTGATAAGGCTGTTATACTGATTGAAATACTTCAGGAGGTGTATGTCATTTCATTCCTGAAATGAATGATAGCTATCAATATGATATAGAGAGTCTTAGATTAATCTGCCTGAGATAGAGATCATTATGCTGTTGGATGGTGTTTGAACCTGTATACCAGTGACAATTATGCCTCCCACTGTGCCAGCAGATGTAGCTACTGAAGCATGGTCTATGATTATGGCATATTGTTGGTGTTACCTAGAGTGGTATATCCACTTTGAAGCGCTTCCCACCCTGCCCACTCTCAGCACAGATGAGGGATGCCTTTGGTAGTCGCTGGGGTATGACAGGGTCTTGTACAGTCACAATACCCCAGCAGCTCATGGGATGAAGCCTGCACCTGTACTACCATGTCATTACATCATCTCTATTTGAGAGAAGTCCAGCTTCTAGCATACCAGGTCGTACCTAGTTGTCTAAGGTGCCGCAATTCGCTGTGAAGAGTTGCGTCCTTTGGGCACACCAGAAACCGTGGGTTTGAATCCCAGTTTCCCTGATTATGTATCTAGGTTTATCTGCTCCATACCCGTGCTCGTGGGTTTCTCAAAATGGTAAACATCTAAGACCTGCATCACTTAGGGCTTTTCTCTCACCTTTAGCTGACATGCCACGATATAACTGGAATACTGTTAAAAGCGGCTTTAAACCCCACTCACTCACTCATTGTAGCATTACAGGACAATTTCCCTCCCTCAACTCTCAAATTTGCTACCATGTTAATGATAGCTATGGCTTTTACTTGCTGTATCCGTGTCCCTGCACTCAGTGATTATTCAGTTGTCATTGAACTTTCTAGTTGGGCAACAGTATCTGCTTATGTGGCTATTGTATCAACATGATAAGTGACCACTGTGTGTCCCTGAAGTGAATTCTACCTAATGATGAACCAGGAGACAAATACTAGTGTATAACTGTCACCTGAGAGACCTGACCCTTCGGTCACAAGCTGTTCTCTGAATGGAGGCTTGGTTACAAGGTAATTGCACCACTGCGGCCATTCTGGATTGTCCTTGTGTGGCTGGCCTCTTGTGTTCAACAGACAGTGGATGGCCACTTGTCAATAGACCATGAACGGACACTTGTGTTCACTAGACAGTGGATGGTCGCTCCTGTTCAGTCGACTGGACGGCCATTTGTAAATAGGTTTAATGGTAACATTAGTTTGATCCATTTGTCATTTGAGGCTTTCGGGAAAATATGGACATGAAAATTGTGATAAGACATAATTCATGTTATCCATAGTGTTAACACTGATGCTGGCGTGATTGAGCTTTCATTCCACGTTGTACACGTATTATGGTAAATTAGTTTAATGTTTTCATAACCATTGAACATGTTGACTGAAAATTACAATAATAACTATTTAGGTTTGACATGTTATGAACAGTTGTAAAGAGAAGGCTATCTGATTTGCCATGTTCTTTACAGGTGTTGATGGGTAGATGTGTGCGATAGACTGATGAACAGTTGTAAAGAGAAGGCTATCTGATTTGCCATGTTCTTTACAGGTGTTGATGGGTAGATGAGTCCGATAGAATGCATGTTTACGTGGACCTCACAGCCCTCCAGCTCCATGTCTCCACTGTGTGTAGTCAGTGGACCATGGTAGGGACAGTATGTGGGAATTCACACCTCCAGTCACAGCAGAGTAGCAGTCGTGGCACTTGTGACACCTCTGTATGTCTGAGGAGGCCTATCATGAACCCCTTGAGGTGATGTGCATCAGGATCTTGCTCCCAGTGTCTGTAGAGTGAGATACTATGGTTTCTGTTGACATGGATTGGTGGGATTGAATGTTCTACGGATGGTCACAAAACTACCACCAAGCAACAATATAACACAGAATAAGGTCAGGTATGGCTGAAAAACAAATTCAACTACCAGTATACACCCAATCTGATAGCAGCTGTCTGATTGCGTACTCCATGTATATTGAATGGATATTGAACTTGCTTCCATGGTAATCAGCCTTCTAGTTCTGTTACATACTACCAGCAGTCAATTACCCTGGTACAGGAAGCACTGGCAATCCAGTTATGTAATCACATGTGCTGGAGCATTGTAACCCTATAGTGTTGGCAAGGACTTTATTTGATACACTGCACTACTTAACCTCCTGAGACAGACCACTTCAACTTGAGTGATTTTCATCCTGTTCTTTTACAAACTTACTCTGAGTTAAACTGATCATTATAGACAGGTATATGTCATTGTATATACTGTTGATATCACTTTCAGTTGCCTCAACAGTCAATCTTTTGTAGGGGGCACGGGTGGCCCAGTCGTCTAAGGCGCCACGTTTTGCTGTGCAGAGTTGCATTCCGTGGGCACGCCAGAAACCTATGATTGTGGGTTCGAATCCCGGTTCGCCCTGATTGTTTCTAGGTTTATCAGCACCGTACCCAGGCTCATGGGTTTTACTGAAGTTCTAAATGTCTTGAGACCTGCATCACTTTGGGCTTTCCTCCCACATTAAGCTGACACGCCGTGATATAACTTGAATACTGTTAAAGGCGGCGTTGAACCGAACTCACTCACCACAATGTTTTGTAACAAAAGTTACATTTACATTGACCAAGTGCTTGCTTGTTCACCTGAAGCAGTAGTTTTAGACTCCGCCTTATACGTGAGTTTGCAATGTTTCCTGAAACTTGTGTTCAAGAATGCGTATTAGATGCAAGTGTACAATATACACAACACATTGTATGATCCTCATGACATACTGAAGTATCGTCAGCCACCTCTACAATGTAGGATAACACTGTATAATGCTCTGCTTGCCCAGTAGGTCCTAGTCTGCATGTGAGACTGTGTGATCATTATGACACTGGAACACCTTCAGCCCCCTGTACAATGTAGAATAACACTGTATAATGCTCTGCTTGCTCAGTAGGTGCTAGTCTGCATGTTAGACTGTGTGATCCTTATGACACTGGAACACCTTTAGCCACCTTTACGGTATAGGATAACACTGTATAATGCTCAGCTTGCCCAGTAGGTGATAGTCTGCATGTTAGACTGTGTGATCCTTATGACACTGGAACACCTTTAGCCACCTTTACGGTATAGGATAACACTGTATAATGCTCAGCTTGCCCAGTAGGTGATAGTCTGCATGTTAGACTGTGTGATCCTTATGACACTGGAACACCTTTAGCCACCTTTACTGTATAGGATAACACTGTATAATGCTCAGCTTGCCCAGTAGGTGATAGTCTGCATGTTAGACTGTGTGATCCTTATGACACTGGAACACCTTTAGCCACCTTTACGGTATAGGATAACACTGTATAATGCTCTGCTTGCCCAGTAGGTGATAGTCTGCATGTTAGACTGTGTGATCCTTATGACACTGGAACACCTTTAGCCACCTTTACGGTATAGGATAACACTGTATAATGCTCTGCTTGCCCAGAAGGTGCTACAATATAGGATAACACTGTTTAACGCTCTGCTTCCCCAGTAGGTGCTAGTAGTTTTGTTCATGTGTTTATTATGACAGGTAGCCTGACATCTCATCTGTAGCATACATTTGGTGAGGGGATTATTTAGATTCAGCATGCCCTTCATGCATTACCTATGGGAGTAGGGATACAGGATGTTTGTGGACCTGGATGGATTGAAACAGATTCCATGATGCTGCAACACTATTCAGCCAGACACACCATCGTCCTATGAATGTGTAATTACCTCAGATTTACCATTGGGTAGGGTTTCCCCGGCTCTATCCCAGAGCTGATAAGCTGGCTCCCTTCCATGCAAGGTCTAGCTACCCTCATGCCTCATGTGTGATAATAACCTTTTCAAGGTGATAGTAAAAATATGAAGATTTTTATAATCATACAGCTGTTAATTATGTAATTATAGCAAGCTCCTAGAAGATAGTGCAGCATCAAATTGTTTCTTGATGAAAATGTTAAGCAGAGTTCTAGATGCTGCAATGTCTGTGCAAGAAGCTGTTGTATCCAAACTTGTTGATATTTCATTACATCATATCAATCTTATTGCTCATTCCCGGCACAGTCATGACACTAGTATATGTCATCAATTTATTTTCAGTCTAACTATACACTTTAAGTGGGTCAGAATTAGCCAACTTCACAGCTTGAAATATGACTTTCATCAAGAGCAATGCTGTAATAGAAGAAAACATATCCTTATTTGTGTTCATATATCTAAAAGTTAAAACAGCATTTGCTAGGTCACAAGTAAAATAATGTTTCATACGGCAAATTGTGACTGGCATACACATTATTTCGGCATCCAGTGTAGTCCATATTTGAAGCAATTGTGGCAAGTGTTTTGAAGTCATTAGTGTCAGGGCCCGTTCCTCAAAGCGATCTTAGCACTAAGGTGATCGTAAGTCCCATACTTTAACATAGGCTTACGATCCTCGGGCGCTAACATCTCTTTGAGGAACGGGGCCCAGGATGATGAATTTGGTTGAACATATATTTTCATTAAATCGACAGACCATCCAGTACTGGCTTTAGTGAGTACCTCTGTGAATGACATTACTTGAGGATTGATATAGTATACATACAGATAACAGCATATGGTATAGCATAGTTCTTGGAATGTATAGAGTACACCATTTATCTAAATATCACTTTTTGTTAAGATATAACTTTTGTGGTCAGTTTTAAATATGGAGAAGCTTGCAATGTTACATGGATATGGTAAAAATAATTTATCAGTGAAATCTATGTAAAGATGTAAACTGACTAGAATGTTCATTGGTGTTAAAGGCGACTATGCTTGTTGTAAGAGGCGATTAACGGGATCAGGTGGTCATTCTCTGACTTGGTTGATGCATGTTATCAATCCTAACTGTGTGGATTGATGCTCATGATATTAACCACTGGATTGTCAGGCCAGACTCAATTATTTACAGACCGTCGTCATATGGCCGGAATATTGCAGCATTAAACAACAAGCCAACCAACCAAGAATGTTCATGTTGTAACTTTCATGCAGTGTTGTCTTTCACTGAACAAGTTGCCAAGGATGAAACCTTTGGTATTGTAAACGAGCATGTATGATGTGCACGTCAGTATTTGTAAGTATTCCCAAAAGTGCCCTTCTGTTCTATCTCCAGGCAGTAGTAGCAGTCTGCTCATGTTACCTCTCATGGCTCTAGTCAGCACTACAGACACCCAGAATGACACTACTACATTCTCCTGAGGGTCAGGTATTTGATACACTGCCATGACTTGTGTTGGTGACATTGCTTAGAGCTGTATCTACAATGATGAATGTTGGACACAAGTGGAGGTGTCTCACACTGATGTGTTTTGTCCACGAAAATCATGGGTGGCCTTGGATTTAAATCTTGATGTGTCAATCTTGACACGAAACTGTTTATTTTGAATAAGAATAACAAATAATGAAATAAGATTAAAGAAACTTTTAAAAAAAAAACCCTGAAGCTTGCAGAGCTTTGTGAAGCAGAGAACAAGCTACAGTGTGGCTTATCAGAGCTATAGATAAGCTTTTGGTTGTATGGGTATTTTACCCAAGGGTTTGATTTTGATTGGTTATCCACAAGTTTTAGAGGGTTTCAAAAAAATTTTACTCACCTGTTTCTTCACATTTGGGTATAAAATTAAAACCTGTTTTGTAACAATCCCTGTAAATCATTTAAAAATATGTGAATAGTAGTATACCTGCCTGCGCTTGCATGCGTCTCCCTCCCGGGAAGCCATTTGTTAATTTCTTTAATCACCAATCAGTGACTAGTTAAGATACAACATGTACATTGACTAGGCACGATCTGTTTTTCAATTGGCATCTATCAGTATGTTTGTCGCAGAAGCTTTTCCGAATGTAACTATCGGTAAGTGAATTTGGCGATTGGCTGATAAACAATCACTTTACCTAACAGTTGTAATATACACTATCGTATTATATGATAGTTTTAATATACGCATGAAGTGTTTTTCAATAGCGTACTTATAGTTTTTGTTGTGTATTTGATACGCTAGGTTTTGATTTATCTGCATTTTTCAGTTTATTTTATGCATATTTTACGCAAATACACAGCTTATCCTGAGCTCTGGTTTATACCATGTATAAGGCTAAATAGGCTAGAGCGTTTTTCATAACATACTTCTTCTGAGTCAATATTTGAAGCATCTCAATCCGATCAGACAGACATTCCCCATGTGGCCATGACACCTGAGCTGATCAGCAGGTGAGGGCTAAGAGGTTGTTGGAGGGGGAGTGGCTAGGGTAGGTGGCAGTGAGGGGGGTGGTGGTTGAGGGGTTTTTAGAGGAGGAGGAGATGATGGAAGGGGAGTTAGGGTTGGGCAGGAGATGGGGAGGATTTGGGGGGCCTGATAGATAGGAAGTCTGCAGATGAAGGAGGGTGATGAAGGTACCAGGGATCGGAATGTGTGAGTGACCTGCTACTGTGTGCCACTGGGAGAAAAACCACTTAACATACTCCACCATTGATTTGATATATGAAGAAAATGGCAGCTACACAGGTGTGATCTGGATCCTTTAGGGATTTGATGGTGATGTTGGACTGGTTAAAGAGCTGCAGGTGAAGAATCAGAATAAACATTTGTAGTGTTAGTCTGATGAAATACCACATGTGAAAAAAATCCAAGAAAGTATAATAAGACGATAAGCAGATATGAGTTAAACTATTTAACAATAAACAATTCCCTGCCTCCTTGAGTACCTCCACATGTTGTCAAGGAGACTGCAGACCCTTCAGTTAACATGGTTAAACACCTTACTATTCGAACTGCTAGAATGGTTAGTGGTTTGCCCCAGAGTGATTGACATGTTGCCTCTCATCTCAGGCTCCCCACTTGCTTTGGTACCAATGGGAACCATGAATAGCAGCAGATGATTCATACCAAATCCAAGTAGAGGTAGATTTATTGATATGAGAAATTATTAAGTTTTGTTTGATTTGACGATTTGATTTGATTTGATTTGATTTGACTTGACATCCTTTTTATACCAATGGTGTTATGTCTCAGAGAGTGATTTATGAAAGACAGAGCTTTGGCTTGACCTGAATACTTTTTTTCTCCATATTTATTACCCTGAATAATAACCATGTTTTTACAGTAAAACCATCCATGTCCACAAGGTCAGGAACTTCTGGTTTTTCAATGTTATTTTTACATAAAAAACAGATTAAATAATATCAGTCATAATACTTTTTCAGAAATGTGTAGCTTCTTTTGCTATATTTGAGTGTTAACATGAAATGTTTCAATTCAGCAATAAAAAAATTAAAAATTCACAATGGCGTGACTTATGTCACATGAATGATTTATTTTCAGTAAAAATGATTCATCAAGGACAATAAAAATTGTGCCAAGAGCTATGTTTTATGTCATCATGAAGTAATGTGTGTAGCTACAAATTCCATGTTGTCATAAACCTGCAGAGTTTAGTTTTTCACATAAAGTTTAAACATGCCACTTCTAATGTGTTGAAAGGTAGGTAGTTATCTTCCATTGTTTACAAAGAGCAGGATACCAATTCTGAGCATAATTGTAATTATTTATACTAATGTTCTAATATGTACAATGTACCTGGCACTGTTTCGTGAGCTGTTTACAAACACAACTGTATCAACTAGCCCGCAGCCAGATAAGATTATTTGTTGCAGGATTCCATTCACCAGTTAGATTAACTCCACCGCTTAACTGGGATTATCTCGAGATTAGTATAATTCCCTTGAATGGCATTTACTGGAACAGATAGCTTATCTGCACACACATTGCTAGGATGGATCGATATACATTCAGTGATCTAAGCCCATGGTCAGTAGCATGTCATACAAGCTTTACATTCTAGGAATATGGTCATTACAAGGCTGATGGATATTGTGTATATTTCTACTGTGATGTATAGTCTACAATATCAGAGTGGATACAACCATCACAGGCAAGTAGATATTGTGTATATTTCCTACTTACTGTGATGTATAGTCTATAGTAGTACATAGGGGCTACAACCACCACAGGAAAGTAGATATTGTGTATATTTCCTACCTACTGTGATGTACAGTCTATAGTAGTACAGTGTGGATACAACCACCACAGGCAAGTAGATATTGTGTATATTTCCTACTTACTGTGATGTATAGTCTATAGTAGTACATAGGGGCTACAACCACCACAGGCAAGTAGATATTGTGTATATTTCCTACCTACTGTGATGTACAGTCTATAGTAGTACAGTGTGGATACAACCACCACAGGCAAGTAGATATTGTGTATATTTCCTACCTACTGTGATGTATAGTCTATAGTAGTACAGTGTGGATACAACCACCACAGGCAAGTAGATATTGTGTATATTTCCTACCTACTGTGATGTATAGTCTATAGTAGTACATAGGGGCTACAACCATCACAGGCAAGTAGATATGTTGTGTTATGGCGTTCATTTTGTTATGCATACATAGAATACACATTGAAGTTATGGTTTTTTTTCATGCTTTTTCTTGAACTTGTTATTTTACTTTTAAATTTCATCTTTTCTTGATATATCATCACCTTATGTGAAGTTGCAGTACTGTTCTCTCTGTGTGATATAGTATCAAGATAGCAATCAGAATACTTGTCCTGCCATGACAGAGGCAAGCATATAATTTCATCCTTAATGATTGCAGAGCAGATTAAGGAAGCAATTCATTTGTACACTGGTCTAGTCTTGACATACTCGGTGGTCCTGTTGATAGAGTGTCTGCTCAGAAAGTGGTAGATCGGTGGTTCAATCCTCTCCGCATCATACCAAAAGACGTTAAAAAATGGTAGTTGTTGCTACCCTTCCTGGGGTTTGGCATTAAGGGGAATGATTAAACAAGGACTGATTGTCCATGAGTTAGTATACTTTGTCTGAGTGGGATATCCATTTTAAACTGTGGCATTGTATATCAGTCTGCTAGCACTGTAAAAATAGGCATTAGTCCAAACTAGTAGTAGCACATGTCCACATGCACACACACACACGCACACACACGCATACACACACATAGCTCTATACTTTGTATAAGTGCAGTTATCTTGAAAGTGATGTTAAACCCCATTTCACCTCACCTCACCTTATACATAAAGTTTGATTTCCATTACATATATGCTTCTATTTCTCTCCGGAATGTCAGTCTTTGATTCTCTTGAATAATTTCATACCTAAAATAGCAATATTGCTTTCAGACTGCAAGGATCAAATTGAAATATTGTGTAGGCGTTACTTACACGACCGTGAAAGTGCATATCAGGGATGAATAATAAATATGGTAATTGAGTCAGGTTGTATTTATTGGATAACCTTTTAATTGCCTGCCTACTAACCAGTAATATGTGGCCTAATTGTCTGTAATTATACAGTATTATACAGTCAAGTGCAATGTGCCATGTCCATATGAACAGATGCAGAATTCCCTTTGATGGTTTGATTGAAGTAATACATTAATGGATTCAAACACTTTATCTGTTTATGTTAAATATTTAGTGTAAATAACTTTAAACGTTATATTTAAATTGAACATTAAATTGTTTGTAATTGTTAAAGCCTACATCGTGTAGTTTGTACACAAAAATCGAAAAATACATTTTTTAATTATATATGGACTTGTAAATGTAAGAGGACTAAATTGGTAAAGTTGGTTTTGATCCTTAGGCATGATAGAAGCTTCAATTTTTAATTAACACATTCGATATAATCTCTGGTGCCCCTTCTCAGTGTGGTGAAGGCCTCACACATGCTCTAAACATGCTAAAAGTTGGAATGTATTTTTTATTGTTGGTATATTTGGACACTGTTCATTAGCTTTCTTTATGGGAGTAAACCCACTTAGCTCAGTCATTGGTGCCATTTTGAACAGGTGTGTAGCTGCCCAGAAATGTTTGCTGTGAAAATAGATGTTTTGTCATGGCTTATTTCCACTGGTAGCATGCCCTCCCTGCCCCAACTGTTTACTATGTTTTCAATGACCACAACTTGCTGCTGGATGGAGCGTTGATAGATGTGTCCATAGATTTGTATCAAGGTCCAGACCAATTCCATCCTTCCTGAAACCGCTTCCTGGCAGTGGCCTTTTAATTGATACGCTTGACCAGCTGTTTGTTCCAGCCTCAGGAAACGACCTGTCGAAATTCAGTTATTTCTTCAATCAAACAGCTAAACATTTACATCTTGATTATACAGGTGAATCTAATATTTATCCCAAAGCTTCAAGATTAAATTATTTAATTGTAGATTAGGTTTTTGGTACTGATGATGCATGTGATTACCAGAGTTATCTCCTATATCTCCCAAGAGTTATCTAACTTCAAGCAAGTTATGAGACTGCATATCGGTCAGTATTTGGAACAGTTCTAATATCAAGGCCTTCGTGAACCACTTTGTGATTGCGTTCACTAGATTCATGCATGCCGTAAAAGGCGACTATGCTTGTCGTAAGAGGCGACGAACAGGATTGGGTGGTCAGGCTTGCTGACTTGGTTGATGCATGCCATCGATCCCAATTGTGTGGATCGAAGCTCATGATATTAATGACTGGATTGTCTGGTCCAGACTCGATTATTTACAGACTGCCGTCATATAGCTGGAATATTGCTGAGTGTGGCGTTAAACAACAAACCAACCAAGATTATATTGTTTAACTGAATCACAACATCATGTTGGTTCATATGTACTGAGATCATGTTGGATTTGGTTTACCCAGGATGTTTCTGTGTGCTGTTTATATTCATGGGTTCTGTCAATGTGTGTATACAAAGCTTGTGAATGAAAACTTGCAGTAAACCACCAATACAGTGCATGGTCAAACACAGCAACTGAAAGTGCATCTCAATTGTGCAGTGTGTGTATTAAGTATTTACTCCTAGGTTTAAAGACAATGTTTGAAACAGGAGGTTTTTGTTGCTGGTATTTGAGGACAAATATCTGGTTCGTCTAAATAGTATAAGCAGAATTTCACATATGCTTGTTGTTGTGTGTCGGGAAAATCACTGCTGGAAGTTTAGCAAGCAGAGCACTTGCATACTTTTCTTCCTTTTGTTTAGAGATTTCCTAAAGAGGGGATTTTTAGGAAGGCTGCTATGTTCTTACTGAATCAGGGCTGACGACCAATTTGCTACATGCCAGCAACACCTGTATGAGATGTTGGACCAACCCTGCAAGAAGTTCCCACTGTTAACAGGGATCTCCAAACTGAAGCCCTGGCAGAAAAAAATGGAGTTGTTCTTTGAAAGTCAGCATGACCTTGTGGATTGCCACCAGATTAAATGTTGTCTTGTGGTACTGGTGATAGGGAATTGGGAATTGCGGCATGTTCAGAATGGCTTTGTTTACATTTGACATTTATGCTTATTACATGGTGGAGAGATATTGGACACAGCTTGGACATAGCCACAAGTCTGTTTGACAAGTCTAAGTCTCTACAATTGCTCGATGGACTATTAGTTTTCTCGGAAATCTAGTCTGAGTTGATCTGTGAACATGTTTAATCTAACTCACAGTCTCTACTTTTATTGGAAAGAATGAAAGTATTTGAGGGTGGTCAGGAATGCAGTCAGGAATGTTGAATCTGTAGGCAGCAAATTTGATTTGTACTCATGTTTTGCAGATTATTTAGACCAATATTGGAACAGCGAGTGGCCAAAGAAAAAAAGGAATCAGCTTTAAGTCAAGTCCTATAACATTGCATGAACATGTACTTGACATGTTTAAGGTACCGTTCATTTGCTTCCTGGAATACAAGTTCAGACGAAGTGACTACCATGCAAATTAGTTTACTCTACAAGAGAAGTGAAGATCTTTGTAAAACATTTTGAAGTAGAAATGTACAAGAACAAATGTGCCTGCCTCACTATATAAGTGTTAGGAGAAATTTTACATAAACAAATGAAGACTATTAACCGCCATGAAGATTATTTAATATCATAAAACATTATGCAAGATGAATCTTTTTGGGTAAAACATAAAGATTACTTAACTAAAGACATAAAATAATGGGGAAATAATTGAGTTTACAGTTCAAGTTGACACTGATGACTGTGAACAGGTGAAGATAGTGATATTTTTAGTCAATTATTACCTTATGTCTTCTTCAGTTATCCCTCACATCTACACCAGGATGTACCATATTACATGGGTTTATTTTGTATACTTTAGATCATTATTATTGACCACTGTGAACTATTACTGAAGAGAAATGATTGTGTCCCACATGTTACATAAATAAATCTATACCATGTACACAACTACAGTATAGATTTTCTGATAATGTGAACATGATAGATGTGATACATGTACTGGTATTTACAAAACTGATTCTGACAAAATAAACAAATTTACATAGTTTGTTTTACAATCTCTCAAGGAATCAGGTTTTTTCCTTTAAACAAACGGTATGTTTGAGCCAGAAGGTAGGTGATCACCTTCGACATGGAGTAGATTAGATTCATTTTCGGATCTCTAGGTATCGAGAGGTTTGTTTGAAGCAGCATTCCTCTGTATTCTTAGCAGTGTCGTGTTGTTTGTTTGCGTCATGTTCGTAATGCCTCAGTTCTACACCGGTCAGGGAGAGTACGTGATGAATTGCTGAAGGGGGGTTTTCATACAAGAAGGTTAAAATTGATAAAAACTGAAATTTGGACGTTGAAAGTAGACATAGGATGCTGACAGTATGTTTTGAGTGAGAATGGTGCATTCTGGGTGCTGGCGTTACACCTTGAGCTGGTTGAGCTGACACGGTAAATATCTGTCATATTGGAGTGTGGTATATTTCTATTATTGTCGCCGGTAGGTGCATGATGGGACATGCTGGCCTATATGTGTCACAGGTAGGTTTGTATACTAAGTTTAAAATAGACAAGTTGTCTAACAGGATCAAAAACAGAACAAAGTGTATGCTGACTTTGTGTGGGAATGCAAGGCAAAAAACAATAAAAATAAGTGGAATCCTATCAGCTGGTGCTTGGCAGTACTGGGGGTGTTTCTAAGTTGGACACGATTTTCACTTCTTTATGTTTAGTGTCATGGTCGGCCAACGTCAGAATTGATCTCTTTAGTTTTCACTTCTTGAACCCTTGTGGTTATCTCAAGTTGACTTCCTACAAATAGAAGACCGCTGTGAGCCAGATGAACAGTTGATCGAGATGCTCATGTAAAACACTTCACCCACTTAGCAGTGACATATTCTGTTGGAGGGATTACACAAACCGGGATATGATGCGTCGGTGCTGTCTGGTAATGGGACAGGGGACAGTGTGTAGTATGAAGTGTCAACAGTCAGGTGAGAGGTACAAGGCCATTTTTCATTACATGAGTCCACTTGGCTGATCTCAAAGACCTATAGAGTTTGGTTTTAAATATTTTAGTGGTAACATAAAAAATTCTCATCTTGCGAAAAGAATGTCTGGGACCTGCATCACTTCGGGCCTTCCTCCCGCATCAAGCTGACATGCTGAGATATAACTGGAATAATGTTAAAAAGAGGCGTTAAATCCAACTAACTCACTCACTCACTCACTCACTCACTCACTCACTCACACCATAAGATTAAAAAAATGATGATAATTAAGATTTTGGGGGATTTAGGGTATAATAGTTCTCCAACATAAACGCAGATACTCAACTGATCTCCAAGACACAGTGTTGGGTTTTATTGTTGTTGACTTGAATGTTGCTGGCTGCAGTATAAGGCAACATTCACCCAATTATTGCAGTATTTTGATACTTCGATTGCAATAAGGTATGGAATCCATGTTCCGCAAGTCCCAAGCTAAAGTGAAGGTGATCATTGATCCCTGGGACTCGGTAACATTCCACCTGAAGTGCTTGAATTAGTACAGGTAAATTGAAACTACACAGAAATAAATGTAAGGTTGAAACTTTTCAGATTGTTTATCTTATTTGAGTTTTCAAAACTCTCCAAAATCCTTGTCCTGTCTGTCAATACAGCTCATGCCAAAATGATTACCACATCTAGAAGCATTTCATATGAATCGGCCATTAACTCGAAAATGGAAAATGTCGCAAGTTTAATGATGGTGTTATGCGATGATGAGTTATGAGATGAGTGATGAATGTGTTGTCAGTATGTGTGTGCTTCAGGTGATTCAATGATGATCCTCCACACTGTCACACCAGCATGTCTAATACAGGGCAAAAAGAAGGCATGATGCTTCAAAAATAAATTGCACTTTGAAGAGTTCATTTCCTGAACTTTTTTAACACAATTATTTCACAGTTGATTTCGAAAAGACTTGTAATAGCCTTTCATTGTTGTTGTTTAAGAGCACTGGTTGATGTGGCGGTGCTGGGAAGAAGGATTGCATTGGTTAGATTGCTGGGTGTCGTGACAATTTGTAGAACAAAGATGGCTGAGGTTTTGGTCTGTAGACGGAAGGGTGTGAGAGGTGAAGAAAATGAAGAAAGTTTGTGTGGAGTTGAGAGTGACAAGGCCGATATTTGATGTTTGCGTCTGGAATGTGCTGCTGTACGGAAGTGTGGAGTTTTAAAGATGGCTTGCAGCAGTTTACTAGTTACATCAAAAGTGATGTGGTAGTCGGATTTCCTCATTTGAATGGAATATGTCAGCATGTGCGAAATGCTTTTTAGGTGTTAAGATTATGATGCTTAAAGGAAACATTCTTTACGGGAAGCTGCAGGGTCTAAATTGGGAGAATTGTAACAATGTTTTCATTCATCATGTTCATGCTGTCAGTCTTATTTCAGAATGATACACATGGTTCAGGTTTTGTAGACTATACTGTCTTGCTTGACAACGGTATAAGGATCTATACCGAAACGTCACTTTTTACAGTATTCAAGAAGTTGTTATCCTTAAAATTGTGTCCACTTTGTCATTCAAACTGTCAAATAGCAAATATCACAGATACCATGTTAAGTATATTCACAATTCTCATTCTCTTGAAACCGTTTATTTTGTTTACTTTCAAATTGTATCAGTTGATGTAATTTGCATAGTGTTTTCTTGGCCTATATGCACTCGGAAATGCCAGACAGTTCCCAGTTGTGTTGTTGATATCTTCACCCACATTCGTTTGCTTGTGTGACATTCCGTGTGGGTTTGATAAGAGTGTGAGCAATTTTGCGTGACAGTTCCACAGCGAAACTGATTACTCACTGTTGCATTGTGGGATTAATGTCAAGTATGATGTAATTCCTTGAACAGATGGAGCGAGTGTTGCCTCTTATTTGATGTGCGGTCTGAGAAAAATATAATCCTTTATTTGCCATCAATTGATGCGATTAACTTGTGAAATTGACCAATGAGGAAAATAACTATTAAATGAGCAGGAAATGTAACAGGGACTTGTAGTTTGACGCTAATGTTCAACAGCAATGAGGGGCACAGAGAGATGATGCTAGTCACAAACAAATAACAGATGTATCCAAGTCTTAAGTTGTTCAAGTGAAATGTTTGATGGACATCTTTGTTTTGTGTGAATTGAACACAGCATTCCTTTGAGGTTTTTGGTCGAGTTTGAAGTAAATTAAATATGCATGGGGATGAGTAACATTGTAGCATGGAGAACATGCTGAATTGAACCTTTGAATAATTAGTTTCTTGGATAGTTAAATAGCATGGGACACTGTAACAGGCACAAACAAAGATTGCTCAGAGTGGTTCGTTCGGATTCCAAATACCTACAAAGGAATCTTGTTTGATGTTGCAGATGGAATTGAAAAGTACAAAATTGTTTTAGGCAGTGTATTACCTTGTGTACCGACGATGTAGCTTTGAATAACAAAATTTATGGAAAAGGAAACAAGAACAGATGTATCTGTTTATTAAATCTTGTGAGCATGGTGCAGCATTTTGAAAACAAATGAAGCAGAATAATAATGTTAAGAGTTGGTATAAAATGGGGTTGGTCATCTCCTGGAAACATCATTTATATATTTTCCTATAATAAGACTGTTGATTATTGGAAATTTAGCACACTATATCAATCATGAACCTGACAGAATTGCTGTCAGATCTGAATGATATGGCATTAACCATATTTACTGCAAGGAGCACAAATTCTGTTTACTTTCATGCTATTATGATAAAAATAGGATAAAATAATATTGGACCTGATTTGACATACATCCACAGCTGTCACATGGTGTCATAGAGAGGTCTGAAAGAAGTATACACTTGAACTATGTAGATACGGTATTCATACACATGGTCAACTGTACCCTGTCACTCTCACGTGTCTGTTAGTGAATATTGATGGACATTGTCTCGGAAATTTGATCCCATCCAACTAATAATATGGAAAATATGGATCTAGGAAATGCGAATGACTGTGGTGCCAGCTGAAATTGAGTTGACCATTGTTGTAAGTAAATGATGTGTAGACATTTTAGAAATTGAATTGACAGTGAACAATGTATAGAAATTGAATCTCAAGTCTTAATTATGTTGGTTGAATATTGCTTTCCAGTAGTATCACGAGATGCACATACAATGTATAGATGCTATGAGGTAACCTTTCAGTCAAAGTGTTAGCTCATCATGCCTAAGTCTTAGGTTTGATTCTCTCCAGGAATTAAGGGTTAAGCGTGTTCTTGGTGTCCCCTTTGCTTTGCACAGATGTCACTGAAAATGGAATTTAAACTTGTGTGAGCAGTTCTATGCGCTTCATACTACAGCATGTATAGCCAAGCCTCTTGTTGATACGATCCTATATCACATGCCTAAGGGACATATCATAGACCTGGGCATTATCAGGGTCTAATGTTTCCTGACCTGGAAGGAAAGATAATGTGGGATGATAGAGCTCATCTGCGATGTAGATGTAGCGTAGGTGTCAGAATGAATTGATTAGAAGATACATACGATCCAACATGTCCAGTGATTCTGATTAAACGATAAAGTGGTCCATAAATGAAATTGAATATGGGTTTTTCATTCGAGCTGTTTTGAAAATCATCTGTTTCAAAGAAGCTCTTGATGGTAGTGAGTGGTTGAGTTTGGTTTGATGCCACTTTGATCAGTATTCACGTTTTACCCCAGCGTGTCAGCTTGTGTGGGATGAAAGCACGAATTATGCTGATACCCGATGTTAACTTTGGTGAAACCCACAAGCATGGGTATGGTGCTGACAAAACTAGAAACATAATTAAGGAGAACAAAGATTCAAACCAGGATCACAACCAGGATCAGAACCAGGATCAGAGGATCCTGGTGTGCCCATGGGATGCAACTCTTCACAGTGAATTGCAGCATCTTAAACTGGGTTTGTTGATATGAACTTTGACTAGAAAAGCCTATGGACACACACAATGAATGAATAAGGAGAGTTTTAAGATATCTTGCAATCTTACATTTATTTTAGGAATATTAATGTCAGACTGCTAATGTGTAGCCCTGTTTGAAGCTGAACTTAGGTGCTCTCTATGGCAGGCTGAGACTTTAACCACTGCCTTCTACATCAGCATGATAGGTGATTATTCAATGCAAACTTTCTGTGTGTACCTGACATCTGTCATTCGATGTGGAAGTGTTCAGAAAAGTGATACATAGTGTATCTGACAGATGCAATTGGTTTAGCATTGTCCTTTCATGTGTATATTTGTCCAAATACAATTGTTTATTAGTGAGAAGATAAAAGAAAGCATTGCTTGATGCCAACCATACCTGACTGATTCTGCTCCTCCTGTAAGTAGTGGGATGTGTATTTGTACAGCACAGGTATGGCAGCCCGCTGGTTGACCGATGGACCAGACTCACAAGATCCAGCTATTCTGATGGATGAGTTTGTTGGGTTGGAGAGGCAGTATTATGTTTCAACTTCTTTCAGTTTGCCCTGTGGGGATTCTGGTTGGTAAAGGTAGACACCCACCTGTGCTTGTGGTAAGAAGCCACTTAATGAATTGGATGGTCAGCTTGGTGACTTGCTTGATGTCTTGTCACCGTTTCTAACAGCATGGATGATTGCTGATGTGTCAATCACTGGATTGTCTGGTCTAGTCGATTATACACAGGCGGCCATCACCTGGCTGGAATATTGCTGAATGCGGCATTAAACAACAAACAAAAATCAGTTGCAATAATGCTGGTGTTACATATTTTATTAAATTTTCACATTTTCTCATTACCAGTGTACTATGTAAAATATATTGTACCGGTAATCAAAATACCTTGATATTGCAGTAAATTGCCAGCTACATAATTCTATCTTAATTCTAGTTTTGAAGTGAAATTACTTTTAGACAGAACATTGAATATATTGCCGTGTTCCCTTTTGCATCATTGAAGAAAAAGACTTTATACTTCCTGACATTTGGAAATAGATTCTATGCCACTATCTTTACTTATCACGTGATGATTCCAACGCGTCTGAAGTATCATCTTGAACACTACCGCCTTGTATTTATTTCGGTAATTCTGGCCACATTCCAACCCCTGGCCAGCCATGTGGCAGCAATACTGAAACCAGAGTGAGAAGCAGTTAGTGCAGTTTGCTGAGAGCACATGGTACATAATATCATCAGTCTTCAGGGAGTTAGTAGTTCAGTTTGGACCAAGTTTGATTTATGATCATAATCAGTCCACAGAGGGCGGTTGCTATTGATTGTTGTCCAGATAATAGTTTCATGTTGGTATCTACTTACACACTCGTATTTATGGACATGGTGCGACTAGTTTCCTTTACTTTGTCTTTAACGTTAACATCAATTTTTTTAAGATGAAGATATAAACATTTCTATCCTTTAATGTGATTCATCAAAGCAAGTATTAAAGAATTGTTCCTGTTTTTAGGTGTTTTTCATAATCACCGGAACCTGACACTATTTTGAGAACTCTTGTTTCAACTTTGAATTACAAAATGAGAATCTTCCAGATTTATCCAAGTCTTTATATGTTCTTTGCAATCATTTCATCATTGTTAAGAGATGAGATGTGTTGTGATGGCTGTAGCGTAGCTTTTTAGTCAAATCAGATGCAACAAATTTCTGTTAATTATGAATCAACATAACACATGTCCAATAATTAATAAATGTGTGAATTTCCGTCACTGTCTTTAATAGAAATTGGTTGCCATGGATGTGCAATTTCAACAGCCTCTGAGTCATAAAGTGGCAACAATACAGCTGAAAAGAAATCAATAATTCATTCCAAACTTGTTTTTTTAAAGATTAAAGGATGTTGAATAACTTTGAGATAAAAAAAAAAGAAGCAAAAACAAACACATCACACGGAACATATCCTGGGGATAGTTGAATATTTTCAGTACTATTTCCCTGTCAGCTGATTAGAGAGTGGGCATGTGATACTGAAACTAGTTGAGGAGGAATGTTAATTGATAAACATGGTAGAGGTGATTATGGTGCTGGTTGTTCACTGATGTCACCAATGTTGAATAGCCAGGGCTCTCTCATACTGGAGTGTCGATACATGATGTGAGATAGAGATAGATAAGGTAAATTTTGTTGGTCATATACACCCACAAGCGGCCAGAAACAAGTTAACACATATGTTATAACAGTTAACATGGTTAAAGCTAATACAATAATGACAATAGTGGGACAGTGTTAAAAAATAGGACACTTACACCTACTATGTGAAACATGATGTTAAATTTACTGTATCAGATTTGAAGCATATCATATTTAATGTTGAAAGTTAAAAGTTTTGTTAGATTTTCTATATGTGTGTGTGTGTGTGTGTGTGTCTGTGTGTGTCTGTGTCTGTGGAAAATGAGCAACTCACCATTTGGTGAGTGTATCATTTTGTAGATGTGGGGATATATTCCATTTAAGTGTCACCCCCGTCATATGTTTCTGTTACTATATCACATTCTAGTACAGTGTTGACTATTCGAAAGAGAATTCAAATTATCTGAATAGACTTATTTTGCAAGCACAGGGCTCTCTACACAATAGTCAACATCTTTGTGTCAAATGGTCATGTGTAAAAAACTCCCGCCCTCATAAAGCAATATCACATGCAACCTGAATATGAGGGCGTTAATGGCATCGATGCTGTATTACTTCCGAGTTCCAGGCCCAGGGTCAGGTCACACAGGGAGTGGTGACTCACCCAATTTCAAACGAGGAAATAGCGGCACTGAGTGTCACAGACAGTGGTGGTTGTAATCAGCCCGCCATTCCTCCACATGACAATGGGCGCTCCTTTTGAATTTTGAATCACTTTGACTATCGATGGTTAGCATGGAGAAGGATGATCAACTTAAGGTTTGCTGACGCATGCAGCTTGTTTCTTGATTTCTCTTGTCAGACACTATGTCTTTTTAAATGACTTAAGTAAAAAAATTCCTATCATTGTTTTAAGGTTTAGGTCAATGAAAGGTTGATGCTAATATTATCATGAAGTCCCTTTTTATGGTTTTTGAAAGTATGTTTTTCTAGTATTTTGAGTATGTTTTTGTAGAATAATAAGTTTGTATTTACACGTGTGTAGATGACAGCTGCGCATTTGATAATGGATGATTTGTTTGTATGAACATGTAAAGACTTGTGTAATGCTATAACAGTGTGGCATTTTGTTTGAAAAGACATTACATTTATTTATTGATGGTGTTGTGTTTAAGTGTTGGGGGGATATCTTCAGGGGATAACTTGAACTTGATGACAAATCCGTAGGGAATAAGTCTCAGTGAACAATACATGAGTGAATATTGCTTTAGTTGTATCAGCATTTTATAGCTAGTCACCATATTCACAGCAGTTAACAATTCATGGATAGGGTCTGTAATGTAAATGTAACGTAAGAAACATTATATGATCATTATGATTCCAGGGATGAATTTGTTTCCAGATTATTACTGAAATAATTACACAAAGAAAGTGATCAGTGTGAATTAATCATGACAGCCATGAATGTTCAAAATTTTGAATCTGTTGCAGAGACATTTCATTTATATTGTTTTAAGTGTTGATCATTAACTTTAATTGACATAATTGACAAATATTGGCTAGGACCCTGTCAACAAACCTGTGTAACATGTGAAAGTCCTATAAACATCATGCGTATATCAACGTTAGTTAAAGCAAGGTTATAACGGTCGCCCTGGTTCAGTCATGATGTTACTGTATGCTGTTCTAATGGAAGAGGTTTTCTCTTGGGTCAAGAAGACTGGCAGGTCATGTTTATTTTGACTGGCATTGTGTGTCCTCACAGTGATGTCCACTGTCGGTGGGAAGTGAACCCTTGTGGTTCTCAGGGGCGACCTGGGTCAAACTGACAGGCCCCGGGGTCAGGCTTCTTCTACTGGGACACCTGTAGTATTCAGGGCTGGGCAGTTTGTTCCACCAGTGTGTTGCATGTCTCTCTTGGCTTGGCGAGCCGGAGGGAATTATTTTGAAACTAAATCATGAATGAAGAGGAGGGATTAAGTTGTTGCTTGTTGTCTCCAGACAAGTATTTGCAGGTTTTGATACAGAAGTATTCACAATGTCGTAAGTAAGGTGTTCTTTCTTCTTCTGTGTATTATTAGATTCAGTTTATTCCCTTGTGACATGTTGTCAGTAAACACTCGGACCAAATCGGATTCTTCTCATGACTTTCAATGCGACATTTACTATTTTTGGAGGTAGGTCTTGACATGATTGAATTATGATGGATTAGCTGGACAGTTGATATTTTTTTATTAAGAGCCAACCCTCCATCTAAATTGGCATTAAATATGAATGTTAGTTTTGTAAGGATACTTCAAGCTTAAGACCATTATTGTCAGAAAACCTTTAATGGTAGGTATTCATAAAATATACAGCTTTGATGACTCGTGAACATATGTTATAATATAACAATTGCAAATATAGACTGCTGGTTGAAAACATCATTACAATACATTTGAAGTGAGTGAGTGAGTATGATTTAACGCCACTTTTGGCAATATTCAAGCAATATCATGGTGGGGGACACCAGAAAATACATTTGTAACAAACTGTATGTCCAATTGATGACATGAATAAGTGATGCGGATTAAAAGAACAGCTATTTATTTCTAATACAGTGAACTGAATTAAATTGAATGGTAAACTAGTTTAGAACTGCAGTGGGGAGAGTGCATGTGCTGTTTCAAGATCATCACAGGGTATGGTATTGACATACTTAGAACCTGTATTGATGTCCTACATATTGATAGGGCCGTTGATACCAGCATACTTGAACTGTATCTCCAGGATATTTGAAGATCCTTCAGTTATGAATAAACCCAACACTTGGATTTTCATCGTCTCACCAAAAGTGGCAGCTATGTGGCAGAGAGCCATTGTATCACTCCAATACTCACAGAGAAAGGTTGACACAAGATCCATAGTCGTTGAGTAGTTCTTGGAAGCACCTATAGGTGTCACTATTGAAGGAGAAGGAAAACAAAAGGTTTCCTGACAAGTCTATGCAAAGTCACTGCATCAAAGACTAGTGAACTTTTGACCGGTACCCTTCAAATTATTACCATCAATATCGAACCAGACCTTGTGATTCAAGCAGGCTTGTCAGATGTCCACAATTAAACCATTGTCCTCTGAAACTGATCAATATTATATTCTCAGTCATTGACACAGTGCTAATCAGAGGGATTTATTTGTGTGCATATTTCGCTAATACCAAGAAAACTACCGAAAGTGTTATTGTACGTTGCAACATGCTTTCCTGCTTGTGTGATGGGAATATGTGTGCATTCAGATATTGTGTGTGTGTGTATTTACTCATGTGTGCGCGTGATTGGTACTATGCCCCTGCACTACACATATGCCAGGTCTGGGGAACAGGCAGAAGGAGAACGCCATCTGGCTGGTTATAATTGAGTGATTCAGTTCTCTAAATTGCATTAAAAAGGGTCCTAAAAAAACAATTGTTGACAACTAATGTTCACCTCCAGATCTTCTTTCTAACCATGGCTCACAGATGAGGCAGTCTCTTGCTCATCAGAAGGTCATAAGAATTGCTTACTTCTTTTTCTCAAAGCAGAAGTTTCATTCAATAAATATTCTTTTGCTGCCTGGGAATAGCTTGATTGGTTTACAATAATGTCAGGAAGTTTGCCAACTGTAAGGAACAGATCATTTGAATTTCTGAAATACGAACTGAATTACTGTAATTCTGAGCCCTGCCAATACACATAAAGATATTTTTAACCATCCTACTCAAGTTGTGAAAGGAATAGTTATACTTTAATAAATAATAAGATATGGACATGTTAAATAAAGAGTATTTTCCAACTGAAGTGAAGTTATGTATGTTTTTATCAAAAGTTCATTTCCTGTCTTAATAGAAGCACTGCATTATTTATAATTCTATACATTTTATATTCCTATTATTTGAACATGCATTCAGATGCAACCTTGTGTTTAGTCCATCAAACCAATGCACACAATCCATGGGGGAAACTGCACCTGTATTTGATAAGAATCAGTTGATGTACTGGGCATGTTGCGTGCCAACTACTCGTCAGCTGAAGATTAAATAGACATATTCCCGTTGTAAACCATGATGGGACACATAATTTAGCATGTTCTCTTATTGATTAATCATAAATGCAGTTACCATGACAATGGTTTTTGAAATTCAATATTGTTGATGTTAGAATTTGAAATGTTTGAATAGGCATACAAATAGGAAAATAATCAATCCACATGGAATGTACATCGTTTCATTCTGTGAGACGAAAGGAAATATATTTGTTTTGAACTTCGATTGATGCTTTGTGACTGTCATAGTATTACTGTTTATCACATCAGTAGTAGCTGTAACGGAAAATCAGTCTTGTTTACACAATTTCTGTGAATTTTGCTTGATAAAATACAAAATTAATGGATTTAATCCTAAAGGAGAACAAAAGGAGTGTCCCATCCATCCCACAAATCCCCACTCATTTGAAGGCCTTATGAGACCATGCAATTCATGCAATTCAACAGTTGCACACTCAAGGTCATTGCCAGTCAGTACTCAGCAACGGCAGGTTTTGAGAGTAGGAATAGCCTTGAGCTGTCATGAGTAATACCTAAGATGTGATACAAGATTTATACCATACTAAAGTGGTGATACAACCAATTACAACTGTCGAATTTTATGTTTGCAATGTATTATTGATGGGACTGAAATAGTAAGCACTGAAATAGTAAGCATGATGCATTATGGACTCAACATTGCTACAGATTATTCCGTCTTTCCGTTATTATTCAGTGTGGTGTGAATATGACATGCATATTTGTTCTGCTAACCTACAATGTACACATATTGTTTACGGTAGATGTGTGAGGGAAAAAAAACCCAGACGTACATCCAGGGCAGTTTCACTGTACTTGTTGCAATGAATATGATATACTACCACAGACGTAGATCAGCTCCATGTTTGTTTTGCATACTAAGTAAATAGGAGATTGCAGGGAAGTATGCACACAACAGAACCATGATTGCATAGAATCTGGTGAAGAAAGTACTTAAGTCGACAATTATTCAGTAGAATGTATGTTTGAGAGAAACTGACAAAGTGTAAAAACATCTGAATGTATCGGAGACATGGCTGACTGTTAGTGTATAAACAAGTGGCCACTTCTGTTGTTGGTTCGCAAGTCATATGAGTGCAACACGGGACTACCTGAGTCATGATTTATGAGAACATTCTTGTCATTTACCATGTTTACAGACATTTACAACACTTCTCTTGCTTATCAACAATCTCTCTACACTGACATGTCGGCCCAGTGGTCTAAGGCACCTCAATGTGGGATGCAGAAGTGCATCCTGTAGATGTTTTGGGACCTGGTGATTGTTGGTTCGAATCCCAGAATTACCTGATTATGATCCTTGGACTTTCAGCACCATACCATTACTTGTGTGGTTTGCTTTAGTGGTTATTGTCTGTGACAAGCATGACTTTGTACATTCCTGTCACATAGAGCTGATATGTAATGAAATACAGCATCATGCCCATGTCACTCAGTCACTTGTTCGAAATAGTCACTAGTGAGAATATTCTGGATATCAGAGACCCGTGAAGATCCAGGGTCTTCAGCAAACCCATGCTTGTCGTAGGGGGAACTGGATCGGGTGGTCAGGTTTGCTGACTTGGTTGATGCATGTCATGGTATCCCAATTGCATGGATCGATCTTCATGATGTCAATCACTGGATTGTCTGGTCCAGACTCGATTATTTACAGACCGCTGTCATATAGCTGGAATATTACTGAGTGCAACAGTTAACAAAATGAAATGGAAACATTTGTCACATGTACATTTACAAATTTTACTTTGATTAATAAATATGTGTATTGATCTGATTATTTGCTAAAGGTAAAAGAACAAAATACATTAAAATAATCAGTTATGTCATATTTTTCATCAAAGATTAGGAACTATCATTCAAGTAAATGTAAAACCACAAATGTTAAATGCCTTCTATTAACCAGCATAGAAGATGAGACAGCCTTCTGTTAGATATATCCTCGTATCATATGTTTTTGGACATCATACATTTTCGGACAGCCGTGTTTATCACGAGTACTCCCGCTATAATGATGGTTGTGGCTTCACACAGACATTTGTTAATACCCAGGTGATGGCCTGTGTTTTATGATAAAGTTGTCTTTTATAAGTGAGTGAGATGTTTTACTGTTGTTCTTGTGATCAGCGAGAAAACAACAACTGTTTCTTAAGTGTCCAAAAACCCATAACAAGGGGATATATATAATGATGTATGTGTGACGGAACATACCACAGGAAAGGCTGTAAGCATATGAACCTCTTCTACATGACATTTTAAGATGTATGCCACTGAATATGATACAGACATCATTGTTATCACTGAATGGCTAGAGTGGAGATTTGTGTGCCCATTGGTTAGGACTATGATCCTAGTGGCAGCTTGATAGTCTGGGTCAAGACAAGCTGTGCTTGAATGCATTGAGAGCCACAGATAATTGGCACTTCAAGCAACTGACAAGTGGACAGCATGTCTGCACTGACCTCACACTGAACTCTGTTGCTGTGGCGAGAGTCGTCTGCCCTTGTTCCTTCTTAGATTGAACAATAGGTAATAAATCTTACTTTATCATTGATTAAAGATTTGTCCTCTTTCACACTGTAGAGTTGTCTGCCCTTGTTCCTTTTTGGATTGAAAAATGGGTATCAAATTTTACTTTACCATTGATTAAAATATTTGATCCCTTTCACACTTTAGTTAATGTTTTCAGAAATGGGCTTGTCAGTATTATGTTCTGGTGAGGATGAAATTATAAAGAATTATTTATTATGGCCTTAGGTCTAAACCTACCTGTAGAGAGTGTAACTGTCTTTATGGCGGTTATCATTACATTCAGCCCAGGTGGTTTTGGTTTACAAAGTTCAGCTGCAAGAACTAATTGGTAGGTTTTACATTTATCATACTCAGTAAATAAAATTCTGGTTGCTAGGAAACCAGTGCTTAACACACACTATTTTGGAAGTCAAAAGTTACCGTAGGCAATTTGTGCACAAGTGGCAGAGGTTTGATAAATACTTCGCACCAGTGTCTGTTGATTATACTTTCCAGCTATGTGAGAATGTTAAAGTCAACAGTAAATATCTCAAGGCGTATCCAGCTTCACACATTTATAAATATGTTATGTATTGAGACCTGCTAGAGTGGAAGACAAACAACAGCATTCAAGGCCCTCAAGTTGAGGTCTAGCAGTTCAAGGTTCTGCATGATGTTTAAGGTCCAAATTCTATTTAGCATTTACAAGTTAATGAGTAAAAATAGATATCTGGGACTTGGTGGTGAAATTATGGTGGATATGTGAGGTATAAATCAATAACCTGCAAACAGGAAGACAAACACACTTGTAACTTGAATCTTGTTATCTTTTAAATGGGGGTTTTCCCGAATGAATAAATGTGGCTTGGAAATTGTTTTTGCTGCATATTTAGCATGTTTCGACCTAAAACTAAATATATGTACATGATGTATGGATTGGAGGAAGATGAGAATGTACAATATTTACAATGTTTTGTTGTGTGTGTCTGATGTAGCCATTATGAGAATACTTGTGTTTTAAATAGAAAATATATCCCTGATTGGTTCAAAAGCATGAATGAATGTCCCAGACCCCTTAAACATGAATAAGGATGGAAAACCTATTCCTAAGTGTCGGCACTTACAGCAACAGCACCCATGTTTCAAAAGGAAAAACGTTTAACACATAATTCCACCTCCAATCTACATCTTCATGTAATCGTAATTGTTAATTTATTTCCATTTCGCTGTCATTTAGGTGTAGAATCAGTTTGATAATGTTGTATATAAGATCTGTGACTAATGCTATCACCTCCACCTCCGATCTACATCTTCATGTAATCGTAATTGTTTATTTATTTCCATTTCGCTGTCATTAAGGTGTAGAATTAGTTTGAGTATGTTCTATATAAGATCGATGACTTAATGCCATTACGCCAATGTGATGCAGCCAATCAGCAGGACTCCACTACCTCGGGGATGTAGATAGTGAGATGAATGAGTTAACCTGGCAGATGCAGTAGGCCAGATAGATGGCGACCCTTGATGTGAAGAGATGATCCCTCTTCCATCTCACCAGGCTGCTGGTAATAAACAGCTGGCTGGGCTGTGTGGAGATGTACCTGCATGTACTGCAGGGATACATCCACACTGGAGACCTGGCTCGCCTGTACTTACTTACCTACCTACCTATATGGAGTGGAGGAAGATGCCAGTCATTATTCCTGTCTAGTGTAAGGGTGATTTTAGGGTTAGGAATCCCAGAATGTACAGTATATGTACAATGTTTTGTTATGTTAGTCCGATGTAGCCATTTTCAGACCACATCAATTTGTCTTTATTGTTGAATCAACCCTTCATTTTGTGAAAATTCAGAAAAAAAAGTGATAAGACATGCTATGTCTAGATGAAAATATTATTTTGAACACCATTTTGTTTATAGTTGGCATAACTTTTTTATCTAGAGTTTTAGGAAATTAATCTAAAATCTTTATTGACATAGTTGCTTTTCCAATGTATCTTGCTGTAATAACCTTTCAATTCTTCAACAAGAAAAAACTTACCCGGCAGAACAAAAACATGTAAAGTGAAAAAGTATTATACTTGCTCTCTCCAGTTTCTTTCTCTTCTCTCTACTGTACTCTTTCAAAATATTGATTATTCACCCATCCTCTAGATGTCCCATCTATCAACCCACCCTTACCCTGTTCCACATCAGAGACAAAACTGATAGGGAAGAACCCCAGAGGATTCAATCCAAGAGACAATGACAATGCCACATGCTGCTTCCAGACTGGTAAACCAGATGCTAATTTATGTTCAAACAGTTGTATTTGTTCTAAATGGCTCTGGACAAAGATGGGATCATTTAACTGCAGGATGTAAGTTTATGTAACATAATATTACGAGTGTGGGGGAGAAACCTGATATCTCTCAATAGGCTCTGCTTTGTCACTTCTTGAACGATGTAATGGACTGGGGTTTTTATCATTAGGCCATGTGTGTTAGGAGTTAGTGGACTGCTGAGAGTTTAAAGAAGCAAAGTGTTTGAGTGAAGGAGGCATGGATGTCGTGTACAGAAACATGAATGTCATGTCGGCATGTCTCTTGGTTTTGTCATGAGTATAAGTGACTGACACTGTCATTTAGAGTGTTGGGATATGCTGTGTGTTTTGACAAATGGAGGTGTAAGAGTCCATGGACGCCAGACCCAGATGTCTTCAGCCAAATGCAACAGGATACAAAGGTTGTCAACCATTACTCTTTGACTGACACAGATTCCTCAAGGTTGGATGTCTTGTTTGGTAACATTTTGGATATTTTGTTGATCACATTTTGGATGTTTTGTGGATAACACGTTTGGTTTATGATAATCATGACAGACATGCATCTATCTTTCTTTCTTCTATGGCTATCATGACAATATATATTTATTCATTCAAGACTGTTCATATAGAGGAGAGATCATGGAATTTATCTTCAAACTGAGCATTTGCTGAGTAACAAGTCATGCATTTTCAACATTACACATTTCCTGACTGTGAAAGTTATGTTATGTCAAACAGGAAACTAGCGTGCACATTGAACTTTGGTCTGTATTGTGCATTTCCTGAAGTTGCCTCGTCACTTGTAAATCTGTAAATGCCATCCCCCTATTACTGTGAAGCTCTGGTTACATTCACTGATGTCCTGGAGTATACCAGACACGGTGCAGCCAGCAGTGAAGGGCTGTTGGATAAGGGGAACACTAGTCTCTCAGAGAAGAATGTGCACATGTACTATTTCAAATGATTCTCACGTTGTAGACTCATTCTCCATTTAGTATTCTTATGGATCTGTATACATAATCACTGGTGAGTCTTGTTGATTCTTTTGAAAAATTCTGAATTTTAATTTGTCTCTTTAAAGTAAAAATGGTCTTGCTGTATGGAAATCTGTATCATTGTTATTAAAGGTACTAATATGTATTTGGAGATGAATGTAATACTTTGTTAGAATTATATTATATATTAACTACAAATTGTATTCAAAATTAAGGATGATGAATCTTCACACGTGCTGGTTATTTTTTATTGTTTATTGTTTAAGATAGATATTTTTCTAAAGAATTCAGTTATTCTCAGGAAGTATTCACGTGTTTAGGATTTAGTATATATATTGATTATGTCTTGAAATAAGATAAAATATTTTCAAAAGTATTTTGTTATCAACTTATGTTATCAAGTGTGAGATATTACCAGTTATTATCACCTGATAAGTAAGTATCGTCATATTGTTCCAGTTGATAACATGTTTAAGAAACTCATTGTTTAGATGACCACAAAGAAATTCGTAGAGGTTGGTCAAAACTGTTGATGTTTTCCATTGGTAATACACACAAGAGGCCAACCATGTTATGCAAGAGAAACGTAAGAGGCTTAAGAGATATGTGACATAATCACAGCAAATCTCCTGTCTACAGACCCACTCAGCCAGAGCATGTTTATTTCAGTCAGGAATCTCACAAGGTGAAACAGCAAACACTTCTCCTACACTGTATGACACTGTGGAGAAATGCGCCACTTTTTGTCATTCCGCTTAAAACGGAAGGGAATACAATTGTCTCACCATTGCTTGCAAGATGGGTTCAAGTATTAAGGGCATTGATGGCTAAGTTTTGCTTCTCGCAATGATGCCTATTTGAATCATGCATAACATATTGCTTTTTTACTAGTGTTATTAAATAAAGTGCTTACTTTGGTAATTCGAGTTATTTAGTTTTTTAACTCCCTCACTGAATTGCATGTTTTTCGCTAAATCTGTTTCAGAAAATGTTTACATTAAGAGCCATTGTTTTGATGCACTGTGGAAGTGTATTTTCATGTTGAAACGCGAACAATTAGGAATTCTTTGTGCGGAATAGATCTCCCTCAACAACTGACTTTGAAGTTTCGTGTAAATTCTGACGAACAACTGATCTTTGATACTGTCATGTAAATTGCAACATTTGTTGTTCACATTAGCACACAGCTGATTTGGCCTCAGTCAATATGCAGGCAGAGTTATCGAATGGTTTTTGTTTACTTTTGGAATTGTGTTTACAGAAGTGACACACTGGTTATCTAAATCCTGTTTATACTGATAAAGACACGACCTTCCTCAAATAGCACCAGCTTCATTTTCATATGTATGTTAGAGGAATGGACAGTGTTGGATGTTGTTCTCATATATTTGTATGTTTCCCTTATTAGAATATAAAAGGGGGGCACGGGTGGCCCAGTCGTCTAAGGCGCCGCGATTCGCTGTGCAGAGTTGCGTCCCTTGGGCACGCCAGAAACCTATGATTGTGGGTTCGAATCCCGGTTCGCCCCGATTATGTTTCTAGGTTTGTCAGCACCATACCCGTGCTCGTGGGTTTCACCGAAGTGGTAAACGTCTGAGACCTGCATCACTTGGGGCTTTCCTCCCACATTAAGCTGACACGCCGCGATATAACTGGAATACTGTTAAAAGCGGCGTTAAACCAAACTCACTCACTCACTAGAATATAAAAGAAGAAATACATATTTGGAATACTGCATCAATAGGTTATTATAATATATTTTCTTAGAAATTTATTCTGGATGAGAGAAATTTGAACTATTTGACACGTTTGAGACCACATTTTAATAGAATGTTCCGAATCCTTTATCAATGAAGGTTTGATCTCCATTTAAATGCAATGCTTTCAAGTCCAATTCTAAAAACTCATTTGAAGAATTATTTCAAAATTGTCATTTGGGTTTTGTTCTTGAAAAACAGACTCACCATGTGTCATTAACTCAACTGTGAAGAAAGAAAGATGTTGAAGAGAGTAAAGAAAGAGTGTGAAAGTCCATCCCTTATGCACAAGGTTATACGTGATGCATGGCTTGTATAATGATGAGTAAAATCTGATTCAAAAAGGGAAATATTTCCTTTATTGTCAGGAACAACTTTGTCTTCAGAAACATGAATTGCATGTTGATGATATGCTGTATTCTATGAAATGGGATGGGATGGGATTGCCCTATGTGGATTAGGCATTGATTCACTATGCTGAAGAGCAGGGTTATATTCTCCATATTGTCCAATGTGTGAGGCCAAGTCTTGGTGTCCCTTTACTGGATAGTTTAGGATAACAGCAATGTGAAACTTAGTCTGTCTTACAGACCCTGATACAAATATATCAAATACAGCCCATGCAAGTCTATAATGTTTGTCAAGTCAAGATTTCTACAGTATCTGAAAATGAAGAGAGTCTCTGGGTTCCTTTTTATTAATTTTTTTAAAGATAATTGAACATGATATGTTCATTTCAGAGACTAGATGTTAGTCTGTGTGAAACTCTGCTTGCTCACTTATTGTAAATCTGTGATAATGTTGATCTTATTGATAAAAACATTTGTTGAAATTTGTGACCAGGATACTTATTGGAATCCTTCTATTTCAGAGTATACTGACAGAGGCGTATGACCAGAGAGAAGCTGTGGACTTGGTAGTGGACCGTGGACAGCGCTACCTTCGACAGCACTCAAATATTGTCTTGGAGGTGGACCTAGATAATTTGGTCTATCTGTGGGATACATACAGCGACAAACTCTACAAACTGAGTGCACACTCCTCCCTGCTACAAGGTGGGAATCTTAGCACTCCAACGCGATTATTCGTCCCAGAGGTTGAAGACACCGAGAGAAGGCTTTTTTGGGATCAACTCGGCCCAAACAAGCCAACTTACAGAGATGTGGATGTTTGTTACTTTCCTGACCGGCCCAGGTCTGAGGGATTAACACAACTGAGGTTGTCCCCACGGTTCCTAGATGGTGTCAAAAATGGGTCAAGGTCAGTAGGGTCAAGGTCAGCAGGAGCTGAAGTGTTGGTGGAGAGAGGGAAGGAGAATATCCCACCCTCTCCGGGATACAGGATTAAGCATGACCATCATGAGACTGATTTAAAGTCAGGGTCTCATCATTTTGAGCTTATATCAAAGGTTTTAGGGAGCAGTAATCAAAAGCGAGTCATGGAGCCCTTGCAGCAAGTGGAACTTGCTAAGGGTGGTGTTTTCGAGATCCATGTGGTCACTCCAGAAAAGAACGGAAAGGATAGTCTCTTGGATACTTTTGCAGAGTTGGATTTACCGACGGAAGCAAAACGGCGGAAGATGAATGGGGATACTCCAAGCAGTATGAGCAGTCGCTCTGTGTCCCCGTCAGCCTTCGACTGGTGGGATGAGAGTCGGAGCAGCACCCCAGGTGGCTCTCCGGCCCCATGCTCACTGGTCGAGTTCAAACGAAAGTATCGCAAGGATGAATTGTGGAAGTCTATCGAGTCACATTACCAATACTTGATGGGCAAGGAGATCATTGAGACATGCAGAGTAAGTAGAACATTATATTATGCACATCAAACAATGAATACATCTTTTATACATATACATTATTTTATGTTGGTACTTTGGTGTCATGCACATAAAAAACACACCTATCTGACAGCAGATTAAGGAAGATTTGATAAAATGAAGAAGCTGATGTCTGCAGCAATGCTGTGTAAGTCATTAACCAAGAAGCAATCCTATCCTCTGTCTTATCTTATGCTCTGGCACTCTTCCCCCAATTATGTTTCAAGGTTTGTCTACCCCATACCCATACCCAAAGTGGTAAACATCTTAGACCTGCATCACTTCGGGCCTTCCTCCCACATTAAGTTGACACACACTGATATGACTGAAATATTGTTCAAAGCACCATTAAACCCAACTGACCCACTCACTCACTCACTCTGGCAATCTTCCTCGTGGTTTAAGTGTTCACTCGTCACGCCGAAGACACGGGTTCGATTCCCGACATGGGTACAACGTGTGAAGCCCATTTCTGGTGTCCCCTGCCGTGATATTGCTGGAATATTGCTAAAAGCGGCACAAAACCAAAACTCAGTCACTCTCACCTATGATTCCAAGCTGCAGATATTGTTCAATTTTAAAAAAACAATTGATCAATGAATTGGATTCACTCATTTACTTTGTATGAAATGAGGTTTCTGTTCCCTCAGAAATGCTTTCAAATGTTTTATTTTTATGCATGTATCTAATGTATTGCAATCTGTTTCATCAGTCCACTGAGAGTGACCTGTCCCTGGATGATGAAGATTTCGCGGGTAATCCCAACGTTTCGTTTGCTGAGTTTCTTCAGCAGTATCGAGAACTCACGGAATGGCTGAATCAGATACATCTTGTTACCAAGAGAAGCTACATGTGTCTCTCTGAGAAGTATCTGAACCAGGTGAGTTGTCTCCCTTTCCTACGCAGACCGTTTGAATGAGTTTGGAAAAGCCATTATGTTTTTGATTGATAATATGCATACTCAGTTATGACACTTTCATTACGTTATAAATTTTAAGTGACATGTCTTAGCTATGTAAAAGATTTATGTTCCTTTTGAACAGTTTCAATTTTAAACGTACTTAAAATTCTGAAACACTCTCTCTTTTTTAGACATACCATGAGGAAATGCTAGAAAGGTCTCCTCGTCGCAAGTTCTTCAACGAGTATGCAAAGCAACTTTTGCTGCGCTACCCTCACATGAAGGATGAGATCGGTACGAGGATGAGCTTCCTTAACAACCAATGGCAGGAAGTTGAAGTTGCCATAGCACCCAAACATGGATGCCATGACAAGAAAAACATGATTAAAGGTGAGTGAGTCAAATGTTGACCGATTGTGTGTGTAACATAAGGATCAAGGTCAGGTCCAAACTGAAGTCAGCATCCATACTGAGGCCACCTTGTGCTAAAGTAACAGCTTCTGTTGACTGCATGAAGAACTGGTATCTACCATCCTATCGGTTTAGCTGATCGGTTACTTAAAGATAGCCGTAGAAACATTAAAAGGCTGGAAGACCTAAAACCACACATGGTCTAAATACGACATCGAATTATCTTTTTGTACACATTGGAGGCACAGGTGGCAGTGTCGTCTAGATGCGACCCTTGGACATACTATAAACCTGTGATTGTGGGTTCACACCGATTATGCTTCTAGGTTTGTTAGCACCAATCTCATACTTGTGGATTTCACGAAAGGCTTTCCTCCCACATTAACTTGATACACTAGGATAGAATATACTCTTCAAAGCGATGCTAAACCCAACTCACTCACTTCTGTAAACATCACCAGTACAACATCAGGGACGGACATTAACCAAGAACGTCTATCAGTCCCAGCCTGAAACGTGATAACATATAGCAATACCAACAAACACCCCACCTCAAAATGTTTGAAATTCTACAGGCCCTTAGGATACCCTTAACATTAACAAAACTGGTCTGGGCTATTGCGCTAGTGCAGAATTCCATCCCAACAATATTCTGATTAACTACGTCTCGCAATAGAATCCACCATTTATTCAATTAAACAAAGTGAAACATTGTTTGTAAAATGATGTTCGAGGACTTTATACAAGTCTAGGCTGTCCATTGATGTGTGCTGCATCTATCTTGCCATCACTCTCCTATGTTAACATGACTTTTGCCACAATTTGGACTTGGCCTACTTGCAAAAGGTTAGAATAACAATGGCAACCTTTAGGTTTGCTTGATTAGGTAAGTGTACACGAAGGTGTTAGGTGCAACAAATGTCACGGAATGGTAATAACTTCTGAAAAAGACACAGGATCTTCCCTTCCACTTAAGGCTAAAGGAAATGGCCCTCAGTTCACAAGATCTTCCTTTCCTCTTTAAGGCTAAAGGAAATGGCCCTCAGTTCACAAGATCTTCCTTTCCTCTTTAAGGCTAAAGGACATGGCCCTCAGTTCACAAGATCTTCCTTTCCTCTTTAAGGCTAAAGGACATGGACCTAAGTTCACAAGATCTTCCTTTCCTCTTTAAGGCTAAAGGACATGGCCCTCAGTTCACAAGATCTTCCTTTCCTCTTTAAGGCTAAAGGAAATGGCCCTCAGATCACAAGATCTTCCTTTCCTCTTTAAGGCTAAAGGACATGGACCTAAGTTCACAAGATCTTCCTTTCCTCTTTAAGGCTAAAGGACATGGCCCTCAGTTCACAGGATCTTCCTTTCCTCTTTAAGGGCTAAAGGACATGGCCCTCAGTTCACAAGATCTTCCTTTCCTCTTTAAGGCTAAAGGACATGGACCTCAGATCACAAGATCTTCCTTTCCTCTTTAAGGCTAAAGGACATGGCCCTCAGTTCACAAGATCTTCCTTTCCTCTTTAAGGCTAAAGGACATGGCCCTCAGATCACAAGATCTTCCTTTCCTCTTTAAGGCTAAAGGACATGGCCCTCAGTTCACAAGATCTTCCTTTCCTCTTTAAGGCTAAAGGACATGGCCCTCAGATCACAAGATCTTCCTTTCCTCTTTAAGGCTAAAGGACATGGCCCTCAGTTAACAAGATCTTCCTTTCCTCTTTAAGGGCTAAAGGACATGGCCCTCAGTTCACAAGATCTTTTATTTCCTCTTTAAGGCTAAAGGACATGGCCCTCAGATCACAGGATCTTCCTTTCCTCTTTAAGGCTAAAGGACATGGCCCTCAGTTCACAAGATCTTCCTTTCCTCTTTAAGGCTAAAGGACATGGCCTTCAGTTCACAAGATCTTTTATTTCCTCTTTAGGGCTAAAGGACATGGCCCTCAGATCACAAAATCTTCCTTTCCTCTTTAAGGCTAAAGGACATGGCCCTCAGATCACAAGATCTTCCTTTCCTCTTTAAAGTTAAAGGACATGGCCCTCAGTTCACAAGATCTTCCTTTCCTCTTTAAGGCTAAAGGACATGGCCTTCAGTTAACAAGATCTTCGCTTTCCTCATTTCAGGAAACCCTCATGTCAAATATATAGAGTTTATTTCCTCCAAGTTTCAGGCCATAGGCCCATAGGACATACATGATATCATTAAAGTGTATGCATAAATACATGAAAAGAATATAATACATAAATAATACATCAGTGAATTGTAAGTGACTCGCGTAATCTAAAAGCTAGGTAGATATATTTAGCAAGTTGTGTAATACAGTGATCCCTCGCTATTGTGCTCTTCGATAAAGCGCTACCTCAGTTACTACGCGCGGTAATGCATGGCTCCCAAAATTTATGTACACTTTTAACACTGAGATTTTTACACAGACATGATTGTATTGTTGTTCATTTGCACATAACGCTTCCCATTGCATAATCAACCGTTTATCGCTGAATGGAGTTCTAATAATCTGTTTGAAAACATCCGCAGCAAGTCCCGGATTGTTCTACAAGTTAACTTTTCACACTATACATCCTTTGATCTCAGAAGTGCATGCATGCAATAAAAGAGAACCACAAGCAAAGTTTATATTCTTAATTAGGGGCAATCCAATTCTAGGCGACACTGTCAACTCACACGTAGTTGCTGTCACAACACAGCGGTCATTCCTTTTGTTTCGGATCAAGTAACTGTATCAAACCAATTAATCTGGCTTGAATTGTGTATCTATATTTGTATGAATGTGTATGAATGCGCATAGTGCTGGTCAAAACTCTCGTTTTCTGTATTTTAAGCAACATGCCCAATCAATGCCACCGAAACAATCTGTACTTGTGTAATGAATTGTGATTGGCTCTTCGTTCATAGCGTCTGTTACTACCATTATCGATCGATATTCTCATGCAAGTAGACTACATTCACATTGACCGTGACAGTTAAGGCTTGTAAATAATAACAAACGGTGAAAACATAATGGATATATATTTTTACACTATGAACGGTAAACAACTTGTATCATTGCAATGTGCGAGACAAGGCAAAGATCGTAAGATTGGCCGCGCGCTGTCCCGCCTCGGCCTCGGTTAAACGGCTCATTGTCTACAACACCCACCAATTATTTGGACCCAATTGGTAGCGTTGTAGCGAGGAACCACTGTAGTGTATTTATATTTAGAAGACATAAGATTTACAAACTTTTCATATGATGGATTAGTGTGAAAATATGTATCAATAAAATGTAAACATAATGTTGAATATGAAGTACAAATAAGAAGGATATTCATTTTCAATGTAGTTGAAGTCCAATTTTTGACATTGTGGGCAAAATCTTTTGTTTTCATGTCAAATGTCAAATATATACCTTCGGATTAACCTTTCACATGATTAGAAAAATTACATTTTTAAGTCTCAATGGTTGTATTATGATGTTTTTTCATGCGATGAAATGGAAGGTGTAGAGTGACAAGTTCTTCTGTCTAGAAAGAATTAAGACTATGTGATACAGAAAGTATGTATACACAAGTAGATAAAAGGTACGTTCAATAAACTCAGGCTTGCACATGTAATTATTGTATCTCATTAACTGTGAATAAATATTTACAGGGGTAGTAGCCCAAACATTTAAGACTCCTATAGATAATAATCCAATGATTTTAAGAGAAAATAAGTTATCATTCAATCATCATGTCCTACCACTCCAAGAAGGACTTTTTACAATTCACAATGACACATAAGACTGTGGGAAGTTGTATCTGGGTCAAGCACGGTTATGGGTTGTGTGACTGTCTGAGTGCACGTTCCTGCAGATAAACATGTGACATTATGCCTTTTTTTCTATGTCCTTGATAAGCACGAGGTAGAGATTGTAGTAACTAGTGTGTGTTTGATAACCTTTTGAATTTTTTAGGCACTTTTTTTAGATGATCTTGAAATTTGGCACTGTTACAGTGTTACAGTTAATTTAGATAAGAATGAAATTGACGTGAGTGGAAATTAATATGAGAAAGGGGTAAAGACATTGCTATGAATAATAGAACAATGTTGGTTTGGAAGTTGTAAGTAAACATGTTATTGCAGGTATGTTATTTGTTTCGTTTGTTTTTTGTTTAACTCTGCACTCAGCAATATTCCAGCTATGTGACGGTCTGTAAATAATCGAGTCTGGACCAGACAATCCAGTGATAAGTATCATGAGCATCGATCCACACAACTGGGATAAGATGACATGCATCAACCAAGCTAGTGATCCTGACCGCCTGATCCTGTTAGTCGCCTCTTCCGACAAGCATAGTCACCTTTTACGGCAAGCATGGGTTGCTGTAGGTATGTTAAGTGAAATGTAGTGTTCGAGAATATGTTAATTAACTTTGAACCATGGTGGGACTGTTGTTCCTAACCCAGCTTATAGAAAACGGTTTAATCTTCTCACAAGGGTGATTGTGGGAGAGGAAGAGTCTCTATTACCTCATGGCAACCAGTGGTTTGTAATTGAGAGGGCCCATGGGTGCTTGAAGCCTTCTATGGTATTTCAATCTGGGGACCTTCTAAAAGTCTATCTTTGAATGTTAGGCTTAGACAAAGAACCCTTGACTTTCATTCTTTAATTTAGACACTGGCAACTAAATTGAGGAATTGGTGTCACACAGGCTTCTGTGTATGAAAAGTTCATGGAAAGATGAGCATCTGGGATACAGTTGTAATGGGACTGGAGGATTCAGCTCACATTGTTGATTACAGGTTTTTTCCAGTGCAGACCGGAATACTTTACAGTCATAGAAATTAATTTGTTTAAGACTAGTCCAGAGGACTATTGTAAACCTTATGTCACTCGTCTTCAGAGTTTGTGTCTGGTCCTGCTTGAATGAAACCAACCTGTTTACAATGGTTACATTTTCTCTCAGTTGTATTTAGTTCCAATTTGCATCTAAATTTTTGCTTTGAGAACTGGTTCAGAATTATGTCCCTCAGAGTCAATCAGGACTACCATTATGGCAATTTTAATTGTCCTCAGTACAATTAAGTGGTCTCGAGCTAGCAGACCAGCTTAATTTTCAAAGGCTGCTTTACCAGTGCATATAGCTGTTGTGGCTTAAACCTGACTCTCACACACTCCTGTTGTCAGAACATAGCATATTGCACAGAAGCACAGCATTGAAATATAATGTGACTATCTAGATGTTAGAATTATCAAAATCTTTCACGTTACACATAAACACACCACTGAAATGAAATGTGAAAATCTAAATATCAAAATATTGGTATTATCAGTGATCATGTTTAAGATGCACATTTCAATAATACATTCATACTATGTGAACTGTGGAAGGGGAAGTATAGGACTCAGTTGTTGAAATGACCCGTGAAGATCCGGGGTAGAATAGGTCTTCAGCAACCCATGCTTGCCATAAAAGATGACTATGCTTGTCACGGGATCGGGTGGTCAGACTCGCTGACTTGATTGATGCATGTCATCGTATCCCAATTGCTTTGATCAATGCTCATGACGTTAATCACTGGATTGTCTGGTCCAGACTTGATTATTTACAGACTGTCGTCATATAGCTGGCATATTGCTGAGTGTGGCATAAAACAACAACCAAACAAACACACAGATGTTGAAGTACCAGACATTCCAAAAATGTTTTTAATATTATCATCACTCCCATATTTTTCCTTCAGGGGAAACGTGGTAAGATTGACAGACGAGATAAGCAAACATTCTTGTTAATCAAATATCGAACTGTTATAGAAAACACAGCAGCCACAGGACTGGACTGCATCTTTATGTATATTGTCCTCTTAATTATCTTCTGCAAAAAAGGAAGAAATGCTAACAAGACCTCCCTGCTATTAAATAACACCTCAACAACCTGGGGAAAGTCGTGATCAAATATTGCAACAATAGGCTTTGTATTCCATGGATTGTGTGTGCAGGCCCTGTTGTAGAAAAATGTGGGTTTGTTGCGATGTAGACATACAAGAATCTGGTGTTGACCTTTTCTTCTGAGAGACAACTTGCCTGGCCGTCTTGTACAACATCACTGTTGGGATAGGGTTATATGTGGAAAGACGGTGTCATGGCCGTGCTTGACCATATGGCTTACAGCTTGATGTTACTGGGTTAACAAGGGAAAAATCATAAATGGTGTTTGACTGCTTATGGTCACACACACATGGAAAAAATACAGGATATTTGTGATAAACTACATATTTGCAAAAAAAACATTCAACAATCCTCATGTGTTAACAGCAACTATCACACCTTTTGGTAAATTTTCAAGGCTAAGCATTATGACTTGTTATTAAGGGTGCGTGGTATTACCAGTATATCGGTAAATTAAGGTTAATTCTGTGGGTGATACGTATCACAATATCATGTTTTAATGCTTGGTATATTGGGTGATTTCAAATTGTGATATTTATCATGTGTTTAATGTTATACACCTGCCAAATACATGTACCTTCAAAATATTTCCTTAATTCCAAAATGCAAGTTCACATTCCATCACTGTCCTGGAGCATGCATCCTTGCATATTTTTTGAATGAGTAAACATTATGCTGTTCCAGCATCTCGTTTTGTTCCATTTATGAACTTCAATTCCTGCATTGATGTTTCAAATTGCTTCTGAATTCAAAATTTGAATTGTGCAATATATTGTGATGCGTATTACAATACAGCCTTGTGCATTGTGAAATACTGTGATGCACTTTAAACATCCAATACCCATCCCTACTTGTTATGAACATCGGGGATGAAGGAGACAGGCATCCCTGTCTACAAGCTATGTATTGTAGGCATTAAAATGTACAGTTAAGTGCATTCACACAACGTGTGGCCATGGCTGGCTGCAGTGAAGCAGATCACAGCAGGATTAATTGCCTGATTATTGATTATACATGGCTTGGAGTAGAATAAAGGGACAAATTTGAGCAGTAAATGTTGAATTGTTTATAGATCAGGCAAAATGAATCTTATGCTCAAAGGAACTTGATGTTTTCAATTATTTTGAGTGAATGTATTGAAAGCACACATCCATATCGCTTTGTGCCTGTTGAGATATTTATTGTTGTTATTCATTATTTGTAACAGGCTTCACTCAAAGCCACACAGTTAAAAAGGAAATGAGTGCTACATCGATAATCTCTGTGTCGACCTCCAATGGACTACCATTGAATATCCACATTTTCAGATGAATTTGAACTGAAGGTGACAGGAGTTGTGTCCCTTATATGATTGCACCTTTCAATCGCAAGTGAATGTGAAACAAAATAATACAGTACAATATTTTTGTTTTCTCTTCTTGTGCAGGAATAGTTTGCAGATATATATTCTTTACGATAAAAAGTCATTATATTTTGATAATCATACAATAACAACAGTGTGTAGCTTTGAAGCTCTCATAAAATCTCCCTGCAATCTTTGCAAGTCCAGGTGATCTCCATGTACACTGTATGACCAGACTATTACGCCCTGTTAACAAAGTCGCCTTATTTGCAGCCATAAGTATAGAATGGACAATGTAAATGTTCTGATTTCCAAAATTTTGTGTTTTGACTGTACATTGCATTGCTTGATGTGAAAAAGGTTATAGCTTGGTGTTTAGAACTATGCCTATTCCCTCTATGTATCCCTCTGTGTTTATTATCCCCCGCCTCATCTTTGACTTGAACAGGACCTGTGAAGATCTGGGGTAGAATAGGTCTTCAGCAACCCGACTATGCTTGTTGTAAGAGGCTACTAACGGGAAAGGGTGGTCAGGCTCGCTGACTTGGTTCATGCATGTCATCGTATCCAAATTGTGTGGATCGATGCTCATGATATCGATCACTGGATTGTCTGGTCCAGACTCGATTACTTACAGACCGCTGTCATATAGCTTGAATATTGCTAAGTGCGGCGTTAAACAACAAACAAACAAAACATGAACAGACTGTTCCTAGTAATATTCAACTTATTATTGCCATGTCGGAAGGGTTCTTGATTATTACACGATAAGCCCTTTCTGAGTACAGAGTGCTGTAACAAGAAATGGTTTATATGCAATCGCAGTTACCTGTTGTGTTGTTAAGAAGAATGTGTTTGCTAGGCAACACTCTCACTGATACCTTTTGAAACAATGTTTGTTACGAGGCCTGAATCATCAAATAAAAACTATCTGTTCACAAAATGTTCTCTAATTTTGTTTCTGTTGAAATTAACTTGAAATGATTTTAAACTAGTGTTATTCAAATGGTTTGGTTTTCGGGAAAGAGTAAGGGACAGAAATTCTGATTTTTATTTTTTTTTGGATTCCTGAAATATACCGTTTTATTGAAAAAGCTTGGCTTAACAGCACCATTCTATGCTTGTGGCATTCTATGTCAGTGATGAAATACTGCATTAAGCCCATCTAAGTAGACAAATATCCCCCGAGTCCTGTACATTACAAGATGATGAGTCAGCGTGTTGTTACTTCCAGACCTTCAGTGTGACATGAGCTGTCTGCGGAAGTGGTTGACGGAGGTGGAGAAGAAGTTGCTGATCCAGACGGTGCGGCCGGAGTGGACACGGGAACAGCTGCAGGAGAAGCTCAAGGAGCACCAGGTACTGTCACTTTGTCAACACCATTGCACAATGCAGTTGCCCATGGGCCTGGTTACGTCATCTGTCATGTCAGTTGATTGAAAGAGTGAAGGAAAATGCAAGGGCCACAATGGTTGATCCTACTCTGATTATGTGAACTATTGAGCACAGGATTACCAGCTTTTGGCCTTGCAGATGTTAGATAGCCTCACAGTATGGATGTTGTATGTGAAGCCCTACAGATGTTATAACACCTGCTTAGGACCCCTGAAGATCCAGGTTAGAATAGGTCTTCAGCAACTCATGCTTGGTTGATGCATGTCATTGTATCCCAGTTGCGTGGATAGGTGCTCATGTCAGCTCCTGACTTGATTATTTATCTCCATCGTATAGCTGGAATATTACTGAGTCCCATGTTAAAACAACAAACAAATAAATAAACATTAACACCTGCTCAGATAGGCTTACAGTGTGGATGTTGTATATAAGGCCTTGCAGACATAATAACACCTGCGTAGATAGGCTTACAGTGTGGATGTTGTATATAAGGCCTTGCAGACATAATAACACCTGCTAAGATAGGCTTACAGTGTGGATGTTGTATATAAGGCCTTGCAGACATAATAACACCTGCGTAGATAGGCTTACAGTGTGGATGTTGTATATAAGGCCTTGCAGACATAATAACACCTGCGTAGATAGGCTTACAGTGTGGATGTTGTATATAAGGCCTTGCAGACATAATAACACCTACTTAGATAGGCTTACAGTGTGGATGTTGTATATAAGGCCTTGCAGACATAATAACACCTGCTCAGATAGGCTTACAGTGTGGATGTTGTATATAAGGCCTTGCAGACATAATAACACCTGCTTAGATAGGCTTACAGTGTGGATGTTGTATACGAGACCTTGCAAACATAATAACACCTGCGTAGATAGGCTTACAGTGTGGATGTTGTATGGGGTACAACAGAAATGTACTTTGTCTGAAAACAGAAAACAGAAGTGTACCCTTGCTGGCTACTGCATTACGCTGGAGCTGACTGGAGCATTGAATGGAGTGTGAAACCGGTTCATTAAAATTGTAGAGTTCAGAAAACATGCCAGTTCTTAGATATGTTTTGAGGGGTCAGGGATCTTTTCCACCTAAATTGCACAGCAAGATCTTGATTTGGACCTCACTCCCTTTTGAAATTACTTGTTTAGCTTTACACAGTGTCTATAGGGTCATTGATATCACATTGCTGGACATCTGCCATACTGCAGCCTCTGTTGTTCTTGGGGAAGAAAGATGTTTTCTTGTTTGACACACATTGATTGCTTGCTAGGTCGTCAAGCCATGATCTAGGTTTACATCTCTTGTCCCCACTTGTGTTCAGGAAACTGTTAGTTTTTTGTGTTTTGACATGTTATGTGATCTTTATCCAATGTATGTAGTTATAGGTTATGTACAGGGGACCACTTGAAGGATTTTATGAAACTTCAACTTTTATGAATTTCAATTTTGGCTTTGTGTAACTGGTTAGAGAAGCTGTTTATTTGCTTTTAAGGTTTATCAGGTCATATTTAGATGCACAGTTACTTATAACATGGAGAAACATTTATTTCTTACCTGACCGGTAATTGTCATCTTGCTATCTTCAGCAGGTAAGGGGGACTAACTCTTCTTGTCTTATGGCATCTCAACCAAAGCTGCAGTTGTCATTATTTTACATCTTGAAGGTCAGGCCAAAGAATTGAAATAAAAAGTTATTTGATTATTTATTAAAAAAAACCCATTTAAAACTCACGCCGGTTTGTCTTCAAAGTATTCAAAGGAAATACATATTCATTGTCACCTGACATTTACAGAATCAGGTGATCATCTCGAGTAGTTTTGATGGTTGTCCTGGCAACAGATAAACACTGTCCTATTCATGCAACTTGCATGTATTGTTGTCATGCACAGGCAATGATTACCCTCATCTTCCTGGGCAATATGGTGGTAGAAGAGGCTGCTCTCGCAATTTGTATATTGCACTTGTTCACTCTGGGAAAGAACAGGGTCTCCTTTGTTCTCATCACGACACATCATAATTACACTGAAAGATTCGATTTACATTTTTGTTTTTTTAGCTTGGAGTTGTTTTGCAAATAGATTATTAACTTCTTCTGTCATTGTGTGTTATTTTGGAAGCTCAAATAAGTGTGATTATATTCCTTTTAGCCTTATTTTTTACTCTGTTTTTAAATCATGGAAATGTGACAACATGAACTATTATTATTTTATAACCATCATCATAGTTAAATAGGGGTCCTGGAAATGCATTAATTAAGAGCATTTGCCAAAAATTGTTTCTCGATTAGGGAATGGGACAAGCCAAAATTTACTACCCAGGTACCCGACCCCCTATTGCCCGACCCTACCCGGGTACCCACTGTAGGTCTCAAGAGTTAGGAACAAAAGGTCTCATTGGAAATTGTTTTACTGTAGTCCTGTCAAAAACTATTTTAAAGATACATGTATAAAACAATCAAATCATGCATACTGGTACACTGAAGTTGATGAAGCTTTATATTTTCCCAAATATATACAAGTCAAAAGGAATGTGTGCATCGTCAGAAAGAAATGCGAACATGGGCGACTTGTTGTGTAACCACTGAGCTATGGTGATGTTTTTGTCATTAAACAATATATTTCGGGAGTAACCACGGGTCCGGGTAGTCCAGTGGGTACCCAGGTCCAACTCAGTACCCACACGACCGGAGTACCCGAGTTACCGTCGCAGCCCTATTCTCGATACATTATTGTGTACGGAAAGAAAGTAGTGTATGTTTTCTATTTGGTTTCTAATTTCCTTTAGAAGGTTCACTTCAGACATTTCATTTATACTGAAGGTGCCGAAGATAGTTTCATTTTGTTCAGTAGTTAACATGAAATTATCATCTCTTAGAAGAAAGTAAATTTCTTATTCATCTTTATGATCCCAGCATTCCTTATCATGAAGTGACAAAACATCTTAAGAAAGCCCAGCCAAGACATTCAGATCTATTCAGAGTCCTCCATTTCACTAAAACACCTTATTCTGTCAGTTTAATGGAACATTCTTGAAGTATGATAAACACATCACACAGAGTGCTGTTGAGTGACCACGGCATATAGCCACATAGTCATGCTGCCCAAACAGGGCACAGAGAGGATGGATGGGAACAAAACACAATAAACTTGAATATATCCCTGTGGAGCGTGACAGTAAACAGCCCCATGGTGTTCTTTTAGATGTCAAAGATGCCCCGGGGACTGTCTTCCTCCGGTGGTCTCTGATGTTTACAACACCCACTCTCACTACGTGTCCCGTCAGAGAAGTTCACACCCACACCGATCGTGGTTTTTACGACAGGTCAATTTCAATACCCTCAGTGATATTTACGACCTGTTATTTTCATGCTTTGTCACATGTGGATCACAGTTTGCATTTAATCCCAATCTGTGTACTTTGTAATGGTTATAATTTCTGCATGATAGCTCAAATCTGGGAATGATGAACTCCTGTTGTGTTGGTAAGAACGGACTTAGTATGTTGTACTTTGTAGCCTCTATAATAGTTCATTTATATCGAACTAGAGAAAGGGGTATTGCCTGTGAATCAAGTGAGTCTATGGATATTGTGTTGTTTGTATGAGAAGAAGTATTTTTCTGTTTGCTTTTGTAGAAATTTATCCTGTGGTCCCTAGCTTCCAGAATACTCTGGTTGTAGGTTGGAAATTCCTTATACTGTGGGGGCGGTCCGGTAGCCTAGTGGTTAAAGTGTTCGCTCGTCACGCCGAAGACCCGGGTTCGATTCCCGACATGGGTACAATGTGTGAAGCCCATTTCTGGTGTCCCCCGCCGTGATATTGCTGGAATATTGCTAAAAGCGGCGTAAAACCATATTTACTCACTCACTCTCTCCTTATACTGTGATGGGGTAGCCTAGTAGTTAAGGTGTTCGCTTGTCAGGCTTAAGGCAGGGGTTTGATTCCCCACATGGATACAATATGTGAAGCCCAGTATTGCTTCTTGGGTCTGATGAATCTGTAAATTAATTTGGTTCTAAATCTTGTCATAAGAATATTCCATTCCGAATTCATAGTTGGTGATGATATTGAAGGGTTTTGATGTCTGACTATGCTTTTTCTGTATCATTCACCTTTCTCAATCTTAAATGTATTGAATCTCCTTTTGCCAATTAGTGTATTGTTTTGTCATTAAGAAAGAACATATGATTTATTATGATAGAAGGCTTGTTATTTCATGTATTAGTCATCAGGTCTTGTGACCACTTTGACATATCAAGCCGGTACACTATTTCAGACATATGATACCAAAACCTTTTAAGTTTATTGATAAGACTTGGAGATCAAAACATTTTGTCATCGACAACATAACTACACAATCCATGCATATTATAATGTGTCTGAGGAATGTTTGAAGAAGTTACAAAATTGCCCGTACGTGATAAGAATTGTTATTTGACTACCAGGAGAGTAAGTGAGTTGATACTGCTTCGCACTGCTGCTGCATATGTTGGCAGTCAGGATGGTGTCCATTTTGAATTTTCCTAACACATTTTCTGCGGCCATGGGTTTTTGGGATGTTTATGTATGATCTTGATATGTCCTGAAGCTGGAAGGCAGGCATTTCCCTCTGCCATGTCTATATATTTGTAAAGATGAGGTCACCTTCATTATAAACAAATATTAATGTTGATCATTTTGAAAAAAAATGAATGTAAAAAAAATTAAAGTCAATAGAAAATATGAAAATTTTGAAGTTAAATAATAATATCAATAATGGAGGTTTGTACTTCTTGAAGTTATATATTTGTAGCAAACATAGGGAACCAAATATGACCATGTTGAATGTGGATATTACATCGTCATGACGATCTTCAAACCACTATGACATCAGCAATCCAAGCCCCAGGCTGATGACCCAATATTTGTTGTGTTGGAACAAATAATTATTTACCCCCTTTTTATGTCCACGACAAAATTCTCCTCGCCTTGACTTTGGAATAGATTGACACCATCGAGTCAACTACACGATTGAGATATGGATGTTATTGTGAAGTGATGGATCAACATTTGCAGAAACCATGAACATCATATAGAGGCATGTTCCTTTGAAGCACAGAAGGGTCAGATAGAATATGTGAATGTCACTCCGATCTGAATAAACAGTCCGATTAAAGATGGCAGGCAGATGTGAAGAGAGCATTTTGTCTTTATTATTTTCACATTGTTGGACTGTTTCACCTTAGCCACTTGCCTCGTGTCGTTGTAATAAAAAAAAGCCGATATTTGATGTAGGAGCGTGAATATCTTGACCAGGTGGTTGCAGCGTATTGCATGACAGAAGGCCACTGTTCCAAGTACAAGTTTTCCGCTTGTTCAGATTGTAAACCTAATCATTCAAGTGCGACGCTATGTGGATATTTAAGTAAGGAGTTAGGGCTTCTTTGTTAATGTCTTACGACAAAGTCTAGCATTATGAGTATTAGGTTTGATGATGTAGGATCTTTGTAATCTCCATACAGATTCTGTAATCTGATTACTTGGGATTACCGTCTGCTGTTCGAATCTGACTTGCAACCATTAATTGGCAGCCCATTGCTGACTGAAAAGGTGTACAACAGTAAGTACATCTATTGTGGACGTTTGAAGTGACTTGATACGAACAGTTCACATGTGGTCTTTGTCCAGTTGGGTTACATTACAGTGTGGTGGTCGGATGTTCGAGGATCTGACGATTCAAAGAAGGAGGAGTGCAACGCGATAGGTTACCACTGTTTTGGAGGGGAGGGAGTGAGGCCTCTTCTCTGTGACACACAGACAGTGTTGGGTGAAGAGAGTAAGGCTTCTTCTCTGTGACACACAGACAGTGTTTGGTGAAGAGAGTGAGGCTTCTTCTCTGTGACCATACCACTGTTAAGGGATATTGCCAGGTCAGACAGTGTTGGATGTAGGGAGTGAGGCTTCTTCTCTGACACAGTGTGTGGCCATACCATCTGTGGAGAGATATTGCCAGTTTGGTTGTGACAATATTCAAGGCTTGAGGATTTACCTGTCGGCCGCTGGGACTACACCAGATAGTGGTAAATGTTTGATGTCATGCAAGTTTTGGATGTAACTCTCATGTTGGATTGAATTGATTTGTACTCTTGCTTATTTGATGTTTATTTAGTATTGCACATTGACAAACACAAGCTATTTTACAGAGTCATATACTAAGATGGTAAAAATGTATAGTTTAGATTATTTTTTATAAAAAAAGGACTGCTGATTCTTTCATATTTTTATAGTTAATCTGTTGTGGCATATCATGAATGAACTATAGTATCATGGAAGAGTTGGGTGGTCCTCCACATGTATTTAGTAGTATATATGCATTCATAAGGTTCAAAATTGTATTGTTTGTATCTGGCAGGATTAATATTTTGTTTATATTTTCATAACAATTATGTTAAAAAGAGAAATATATACATGATATGGGATTTCAAACAATAATACTGCTTCTTACATATATGTTTTCATTTTGTTACGAGTCTAATAATACCTGTGCTCACACATTTTGTTTCAAGTCAGTGTTAGAACTTCCTTTTCTTTCAATCACCACACAATATGTGATGTTTTTATCATGTGGCTGTCCAGTGTACTCGGACTGCAGGCAGTGACGTAATGTTCTGTTAACAAACTGGTTTCTTATTTGCTCGGTACATCAGTTGTGGGCACAGGGTAATTGTGCCTCTTGTTGGTCTCCCACAAATTACACCAGCATGCACATCTACCTGGTGGAAACTAGTTAGCAAATGTTTTAGCTTTCATGTCACAGAGACGTGTGTTGTTACAGGGTGGTTGCTGGCAGACGTGACGCAGTCATCGCCATCTTTGTCAACATTCCTTATCTCAAGAGCAGGAAATTATGTTATGGTACAAGGTCAAGATGACCTCATCATTTCTACCTGAAACTGATTAAGTATTCAGAATCACTATACCTCTCCATTATGCTGTACAATGTCATGCTCATGTTTGCAATGGTGTTAAAAATTCATGAACTTTTCCTGGAGTTGTCACTGGTGAAACCTGTGTTAAAAAGAGAGTATCCTTGACAACCTTTTGCTTTGTAAGCTGTATGAATATTTGAGATGATTCATTCACTATTAATTTTTTTAGTTTGACAGGTGTTCCTGTGTTAAGTGTTAAAGTCTAATATTACCAGAAAGTGGAATTATTCATTTTAAATCTTCCTTGTACAAGAAGAATGATACAAGGCAAAAAAAAATACTCGCCATTGAAAAGATCAGCAAGTGTTGACTTCCTGCCTTTGGTAATTCATATGTTGAAAATACTGAAATAGAAAACTCAAATTGTTGGAAGAACAGTATTATCTGACCATGCTTTCAGTGACAGGAAATACTGCAATGTTATATATCTGATTTATGTTCAGTTTAATCACTTTCTAACATGTCAGTTTCCTGTGAGATCCCTGTATTAAGTATAAGCTCAGCTGTCTGTCTTGTGACGACTGAGTACAGGGGACGCCTTCTGGTGATACTGGTGAGATAAAGATCAGAGTCCCAAATTACCCCAGGCTATCTCTTTACTATTCACAAGTCACTACCTATCTTTCTTTTCCATCTGGTCGTTTATTCTATAATGGCCTAATTGCCAACACCTAACCCTAATTTTCCCTTTCTGTGTGTGTATTTGTATGTCAGTTTTTCAAATATTATCTTCTAAATAGCAGTTATAATACATGCTTGTGGGTATTCCTTCAAAAGGATGCAGAAAATGTCCTTCGATAAATACTTTGAGGACTATATTCTCTGAAAGAAAATTGAAAATAATTTTGAGTCACCACATGTTGATGTTTGAAGGTCGGTTATATTTAAGAAGGCTTTGTTAGTAGGTATGTAAACTATGCCTGAGGACAAAGAAACTTTACATCACAGAATAATAGCACTTTCCCCTATATTCTTGGTACCTAATGAAGCTTGAGAAAAGAGCCCAGCTCAAAGAAGCACCATGCCACAAAATCAGTCAACTGTGGCCATTTTCAGTGACAACCTAATCTGCTGTGTTTCTATTGGGACTGTGTTCTGTACAACTTATTGTCAATGTGTTAATGTCATTATTGACTATTGATTGTACTTGATAATCTCCAAAGTATAGAAAATAGCCAACATCTTTGACATGTTTATGGGCACCTGAAGCTCACCTAGGAAAGTGACATGGGCTCAGCCTTCAACCTGTCTCCCACCAGGAAATGAATGATTTATTCCAGTGTGATTTATACTTTCTCGTAGATTAATGTGGACCCTTCTCTGATCTGGACAGAAAGCAGCCTTTTGGATCTAGTGTATTCATCATTCCCTGGATATTGGGCAACAAAATAACTATCTACTTTCATGTGTCCAACAGAAACAAGATGCCTAGGAAACAAAACGCCTGTGTTGGTCATTAGACTATTTTTCCCTTTGTAACACTCCCTTTTGGTTATGCAGAGAAGCCTGTCAGTTTGTTGTAGGAAGTAAATAACAAGGGTACTGCAGAGTATTGATACTGCTGGATATTTTCATACACATTTACTGATTTACAAACTCAGTAAAAATGTTTTGCTGTCAATTTTGAGAAGAAAGAAACTATGTTTATCTTATGGATACATGGGGATGCATGAATATCCTTACTGTTATTATTGCTTAATGTGGCAATTACAGTGTAAAGACAATTATTATTTTTGATATTTAAACAAATAATTTAATGATTGGTAGGTTAATTTAACATAATGATGTTATGAAGTAGAACAACAAAGTGATAATTCTTCGCTTATATGTGCTGCATCAAGTTGTCTAAAGCACCACAATTCTCAAGTCACGCTAGGATCTGCTGATCTTGGGTTTGAATCCAAGGTTTATATCCTGATTATGATCCTTGGTTTGTCAGCACCACATTGTTTCACCTAAGTGTTAGACCTGCATCACTTTGAGGTTTCCTCCTGAACGGATCTAACAAGCCGTGATTTAATTGAAATAGTGTTCAATACAGCGTTGGGCCCAACTCACTCGCATATCGATACATATGTTGGTTATTTTCAGAATAAATTATTTTTATTGCCTGTCAGAAATATTTCTCTAATTGGTTTTACTTATCAATGTATGTTTGTATCAGCTGTTGAAGTTCAAGCGGTTGAGCAGCATTGTGTGGGTTCCAGTGTCGGCCACCTGTTGCCATCCACCCTGTTTAGTCAGGGTGAGGCAGGCAATGTTAAACAGTGTGTCAACATACAGTCATTGCCTTCACGCACATCAATGTTACAACGCACGTAGCACCGTCATGGGCGACCTATGAGACCGGCTGCAGCCATGTTTGGTCAATACCATTCTGCTGCCAGGTAAAACTGGCATTAACGATGTAAATAGACATCATTGTGCACAGGTGAATAATATTATATCAAATGAGTCACTTGGCTGTTCAACCGCCCCCCGACCTAGCGGTGGAGTGTCTGTTCAATCCCGTCTGCGCCATACCAAAAGACTTTAAAAGATGGTACTTGTTGTTTCACTACCTGGCACTCAGCATTAAGGGGCTAAAACAAGGACTGGTCGGCTCGGAGTCAGTTTACTGAGTGGGGTATTCATGTTAAACTGCGGCATGGTATCTCAGTGGGCTAGCACTATATATTATCATCAGTCAAGACTAGTACGACCGCCTTCGTGGTCTTGTGGTAGAGCGTCCGCCTGGATAGCGGAAGGTCCTGGGTTTAATCCCCGGCCGCGTCATACCAAAAGACGTTAAAAGATGGTACTTGTTGTTACGCTGTCTGGCGCTCGCCATTAAGGGGCTAAAACAAGGACTGGTCCGCTCGGAGTCAGTATACTGTGTCTGAGTGGGGTATTCATGTTAAACTGCGGCGTGGTATCTCAGTGAGCTAGCACTGTAAATCGGCATCAGTCCGGACTAGTACAAGCAGCCACACACACACATGCATGCACGTCGCTTTATAAGTGCAATAATCTTGGACGCAACGTTAAACCCAATTTCACCTCACCTCAAGACTAGTACAAGCACACGCACGCACACGCACGCACATGCACGCACACGCACGCACATGCACGCACACACACTTAACAGTAAATTTTGAGAAGCCCAATATGCTAAAGTTCTGTATACCATATACACATCATTCAGTTCTCTGTGGCTCAAGATAAAAGAATGCCGATATGATATAGGTTTTGTTGGGTCATAGCCTTACATTGTTCTAAAAATATCAGGCTAATAGTGTTTATGTTAACTTGGTACAACTATATATCGATCGAATTGAAATAGAGATAGGGGGCATGGGTGGCCCAGTCGTCTGAGGTGCTGTAATCCGCTGTGCAGAGTTGCATCCCTTGGGCATGCCAGAAACCTATGGTTGTGGGTTCGAATCCCAGTTCACACTGATTGTGTTTCTAGGTTTGTCAGCACCATATCCGTGCTCGTGGGTACGTCGAAGACCAGCATCATTTAAGAGACATGTTTTCTTGTTAGGAATTGTCTCCCTTGAGCATACCTGCTCAGTCACTGAGTGCAGTGTGATTGATTAGTACAGGTGATTAGCGGATTGCAATTAAGACGTAGATTTCCGTGACCTCGACTGACCAGGGATCATACACTATGTACAGCATCTCTCTTGAGTGACCCTAGATTTATCATTAGTGTTGAGATAGTTGACTCAAGTAATGATAGATGGATGACTGAAGATTATAAACAAAAGCAGGCTGTGGACATTCTGTTTGTAAACATGGCTCAGAGTATTGATTCCCTGATGTGACCTCAGGTGCTCTGAAGATGGATCTCTCGACATCATGTACAGCATGTTTTGAGGGTACTTTTGCAGACATTGATGGATGCATCAGAGTATTTCAAAACGTGTTTGCTACTTGATAAATGTCCAATAGTCATCAGTGATTATTTTTTGTCTAAGGTTTATTATGTTCTGTTTGGTTTACAGAAAATTCCATGATGAGATTTAGAAATTGACCTGTGTTTTCATTGTAAATCTGTCTGCTGTTGTGAAATAAATTTAGGTCCATTTGATTATATGAAAGGTCAATTATCAATAAATATCATCACTATGGGTATATTGTGGAAATCTGCGATAGACAATATCGTCTAACTATAACATGATCATGCCTTCCATCCAATTCTTACGTCTCTTGCTGGATAATCTCATTCACTGTGAGAAACAGGGAGCCATTTTGAAACCCCCAGGATTAAATCAGAATATTAAATCTGAATTATACTGAAAAATAAATTAATTCTCTCTCATTGGTTTTGCAATTCAATATTTCATGTGTGAACAAGTTTTTAATGTGGTTTTTGTTCGCAATTGCTTCAGTTCAATGTTGTTATTGACGATTGAGGAAGTGGTCAAAAAGTTGTGAACATTGTTTCATGGAGTATGAACACCAAATTACATCGGATGGACAACATGCATTGTCTTGACCTTAGGCAATGTGGAAGGGAGGGTTTGTTCTTTGTGTGATGCTGTTAAAGGGTTGGTATTGGCTAATGAGACTGAGCCATAAATAGAACGTCTTTGGGCTGTTTTGTGAAAATTGCCCCAGCTCAGCTGATAAAATTAGTTTGCATCGTAGTCTCTTGTGTGACAGTTTGCTGAAAATCAATAACCTCGCTCTGCTCTGTTGTGGCTTGCCACGGACAAGAGACGCGATCATAGTGTCTGGCATAGTTCACAAGTCACCACACGGAGTGGGTCAGAACGGGCTCACTGTCCACCCTGATTAGAACTGAGTTCAGGGTGAGCGTGCTTCTCCATGTGCTGCTATCAGTGGGCCTATCTATCTCCCAGCTTATCTTCAGTCACTGTGTCTCTTGCTCTACAGACAATAGCCACGCTTCTCTCAGTCCTGGATGTATCAAGCATTGTTATTGGCTGAAAGACAGATCAATATTCTCCAGCCACATTGAGGCGCGATACCTCATTCAGTGTATCAGGAGATTATATGATAAGACCGGAATACCTATCCTGGATATACACCCTCCTTCTATGTCCTGAAACCATCAACGTATCAGCCTCATTATAAGGTAAGCGAAGCAGACGTGGCCACCATGTGTGTTATAGCCTAAATGTTGCTTATGTAACGTTGCTCATGTCATGCAGTCTGTGTTCCGGGAGTGGGATACGAGGACCGAGAAGGGACATGATGGAATGAGGTGGTTTTGCGCTGATGTAATACTTCCCTGTGGACTTACAATTACCTGCCTTTGCAATACCTGGGGTCAGTCATGTCACTCGATGTCACCCGATACACTAGGCCTCGTCATTTGCTCGTGATGGCTTGTCCGACATTGTGGCCCTTCTGGTGCCTGACTGACAGAGGTTGGAAACTTGCACTCAGCTTCACATCTCAAACTGTCACTCAGGGATTTAAATGAGTTATTTTTTTAAGTTTGTTTTTTTGTCTGAGATTTATTACCCATGTAATTGAAGTATTTGATCATTATGATGGATTTAGTTGTGGGAGACTGGAATCTGAAAATAATAATCTGAGTAATGTTAGATGTTTCATAAATGGAGATGACGATTTGAAATCATTCAAAATTTGCAAACAGTATTTATTTTTACAGCTTAAAATAGTCAATGGGTAAAATTTATTTTCATATCTATGAGTAAAGACGAGGATGTGAAATTATTTTCAGTTTGCAAACATGATAGCTGTGATAGCTGTAAATAAGTGTAAATAAACTCACTCATTTAAAGGGCTCTAAAAGTCAACAGTGTATCGGTAAGAAGCAAAAATATATGCCTAACTGTTAACAGCTGTGTTTCAGAATGGCTGCTATGAGTAATTACTGCTAGCTGTAGATTAAATGCATGTACCTGGTAATACTTATTTGTGACAAATATTCCGTGGTACTCCCCTAGTGATATAGGTTTAAGTAGGGAAATAACCTGGTTAATCACACCCTCCATGTCAACACCTGGGAAATGCAGGTTTATGGCCATCATTGAGGTACACATTGTCACATTTGTATTCACTCCCCCAATTAGTGTATTAATAATTGTAGATATGGGTAGTTACCGCCACTCTTCTCACACACCATGACACTGCAGTTCTGTGGAAACTGGATATTACACAGCTTATACTTATTGTTGGTGTGTATAGCTTAAACTACGTGGCTGTAAAGTATACTGTGAGATATGTTTTAAAAAACACTCGCAATTTTAGTGAATTAAACTATCAACTATTTTAAAAATATCTAAAAATAACTCTGACATAAATCATTTTTCAAATTTGAGCCCTGAATACCTTTATATCTATATTTACATCTGATACAACTTGAAATGTTCTAAAAATAAGCATACGTGAGTAATATCCTGTGACAATGTTTTAACTTGTAACATGCGTTGTTCTTCGTGTCATATCATGAGGTTATACAGGTAGGGGCCCATTGTCCCTTATCTCCTGACATGTGACCTATATAAGGCAGCAAGCCCAGCCAACCACAGGCACAACTTGTGTTTTGCTTGTGTTTGCGGATGCATAAAAAAATGTCAGTTATGCCTTGCCAAGTTTGGAATTTACTGAGATATAATACTCCATCCTGGTGAATGGAAGGTGATAATTGACAACTGCGGTCGGTTATGAGGTATTTGTCAACCAATGAAGGTGGGGGATAAAAAACTAGCGACTTTTAACCCCTCATTATGATTTTCAAATTGCTAGACGTTTTCAGAAATGTTTCATAATGGTTCTGTTTGTTGAGGGGATGTATTGCCTGAGTATGGCTTTGTTGAATGCAAGGTGATGAGGCTGAGGATCTGTGTGTATCAAGTTGTTGAATGGTGATAATCAAGAGTAGTATTTCGAAATGTCCTCATGAATGCTCTTGTAACAGCACTTATATTTCCTGAGATCTTACATCCTTAGATTAAGCTGTTGTCATCTACAATGCATTGTTCATATACATGTGGTTGTACAATACTACCTTCAGAATCATTTAATGACTGTTACGTAGTGACTTGGTTGTATTTGTGTACTGTGACAACTGATTCAAATATGGAGTGACAAATATTGTACCTGCTTATTGCTGGCGTGAAGAAAGGCAGACAGATATATCTGACATATCCGATATTCGTCTATCAGCCTTACTTCATGCCAACAGTAAGCAGGTACAATATTTGTCACTCAATATTCGAATCAGTTCAGAACAAACTTGATCAGTGAACAATTCTGTGTCGCAATACAAAGCCCCTTATGACATGTTTCTTCTTACTCAACACAACCATGAAGCTGACATTATTGTCCTGGAATGACTATATTTCACAATCGCTATTGCTTCTCAAAGGTTTTATTGATATTTACTGTGGTGTGTACTAAGGGACCACTGGAATATAACCAGATTGTAAATAACTGATTACCAAAAACTGAAATCTGGCCATTACCACTGCAAAGTTGTAAAAGCCAGGGGTGGTAGGAGGTGGCCTAGTGGACAGTGTGCTTGTTTCTTACTCAGGAAGACATTGGTTCTATCATTGTTGTTCATAATATCTACCAATGGTTTGTCTGAACCAGGCTAAAATATTAACAGGCTACCATGACATAGCTGGAATATTGCTGACTGTGGCGTTAAGCAACATTCACCTCTTGTCACCTTATGTAAAGAATCCAGATTTGATTGGGTTGTCGTGTTTAACACCTCTAAGTGGATGGTTAGCCGATATTCTACTATTCCTTGTAAGCCATGAGAAGTATTGATCACTACCTTTCTGACCATGTCTGCAGGATGGACAAGCCATGTTACCGGAGACTAAGAGGAAATGATACATTTTTTCTTCAATTCACCTGTCTATTTATTATTGTCTTGATAGAGTATAGGAAAACATGCAGTATCTAATTTGGGATTGATTTAGTAGTCATAATTTGCGATTTCTGATTCATTGCTCCAGCGTCAAGGCAGCTGTGATTGAGTTAGTGTAACATTGACGGTGATTAAGAGTCCTACAATGTGATTCTTTCAGGCCCTGATTTGATGGAAAAATGTACATTGTTGTAGCCTGGCAATGAGAAGATGGAGTGAGTGAGTGAGTGAGTGAGGTTTTGCACTGGATTAGAAATATTCAAACCTTGTCATGGCTGTGGAAACTATGATTTTGCTTCATGCATAACCAATTCGGGCATCAAACTCAGGACTCCTGTCAACAAGTACACACCTGAACCACTTGACTACTCCAACCACACAGGGGGCAGTCGGGTAGCCAAGTAGTTAAAGTGTTCGCTTGTCACGCCAAAGACCTGGGTTTGATTCCCGACATGGGTACAATGTGTGAAGCATATTTCTGGTGTCCCCTGCCGTGATATTGCTGGAATATTGCTAAAAGCGGTGTAAAACCATACACACTCGCTCACTCCAACCACACAGTTTGACAAAGGGAATTGTAGTGTTTATGTGTTATGAAAGTAACTGCGTGAACTACTTTGACAAATATACAAGGGAAATAAACGTCACTGAAAGTGTATTCATTACAAGTCAGATGTGACTTTGGGTTATCGATGCAGGACAGAGTAATGGGAAGATTTTGTTGGATTTTCTACACATTGGGGACGTTTGGACTATTGATTTTGTTGTAGCAGGCCTTTGTGTTTCATGCATTTGACCATAATGAATATTTTCAGGAAATCCATGTTATATTGGGTATTAGCTGCTAGTTGTGAAGTGCTCGGTGTAATATTCTATCACGTGGAGTGACCTTGCCACCACATACACTGAATCAACCCGAGGACCTTTTATGGGGAGAAATTACAGGTGTTGGTTTGATTACATTTGAACCTGGTTATTGTAATTGTGTACATTTTCAGGTAAACATTAGCCGAGCAATTGTCCTTTACTGCAAATTTTTAGCTGTTTGTCCGCAAACCCTGCCACCATTGTAAAGATATCAATATTCACATAAAGGTCATCAAGGGATCAAACAAACTACCAAATAGCAAACATACTTTCTTTGTCATTATAACCATTTACATCCTGTTACTGGCCATTTTGGTTCTGATTTTGTAGGTTTGTAACCGTGTGTTACAAAGACACCATTAGATGGAGATTACAGCCATATTAACATGGCCTTAGCTCACACTACAAATAGCCAGCCCTTCAGAAGCAGTTGTGGACAATGGATATACTTATGTTTAAAGTATATGGGTTCTGAACATATATGATCTCTTTGTTGTATAAACATATTATAATTCCGTCTTTGTGGTGCTTGGGACAATGAAAAAGGACTTAGCAACATTTTTTGAAGGTTTAGTGTGAGAAGATATTCACCAGGTATTTGATACGAATGTATATTCACCCCCGGGCATGAAAGTAGAGGATTATGTGAACAGTGTTTGGTAAAGGTGATTGGTACCATCTGAACTGGTTCTCTCTTGGGTGTCACATTCCTGTCATATAAATGACTGGCTAAGATAAATAGTCCTTAGTTCATCACTCTCAGTGTCCCACAAAATCACAACTGCCAATAATCCTATAAAGAAGCATTCATGCTGGTGTGTATGGAGCAGATAAGGACATTGTAGTCATGTGTCTTTCATTGTATGCAGATCTGGGTCAAAGGAAGATCTGTCATCTTAAGATGGTGGATGGTGTCAGGAACTTCCACTAACAGCTGGTTTTTAAATGAAAAGATTATTTTACCAAAAAAACTGTTAAATCATCTCAATAGACTATAATAGAAAGGAGCTCAGAGTCTCTCTTCATTTCAGAAACTGCTGTAAAACTTGCGAATGATTATAGACTAACATGGGCGGTATTGGATATATTTGTTTTAGGGTCTGTATGACAGACTTTAAGGAACTGTATAATAATGTCTTCATAATTTGGGGGGTTTGGTGTCAGGTTTTTGTTGAATATCAATTCCTGTAAAAGAAAGCTGTGAGGAGGAAAGGTTCAGTTATGTTAATGTTTATATTTATCAATTAACACTGAATAAAAAACATTCCTGTAAATTATGCCGTTAGTAAATTGGATGGACATGATTTGTATTGTTAATTATTTTGGTAACATGTTCAAAGACTTTATAATGATTCTCCTAATGTACTGCTTGTTAACTCTTTGGTGTTTTCGACACTGCCTTGTTAAGTATTAATTAGGAAACAACATGGTCGAACACTTCTATGTTGACTATGAATTTTTCATCATGAAATATAACAGCTTCCTGTGGACAGTGACAATGAATGGCCATGTCCTGCAGAGTGCTGTGTTTGATGTCTATAATAAATTATTTATACCTGTACAGTCTAGTGATCTTGTGAAAAGTGCTCTAACACTTAATCTGGTAAGGCTTCTCACTTAATAAGGCTGGTCACACAACTGTTCATTATTCATGTAAATGTTACTGGCCCTGTAACTGTAAACCAGTGCAGCCTCATAACAGGTGATCTGGTTGCACTTGCTCTGACAGATGGGAGGTGATTGAGATTATGAAATTATAACCGTTATTGAATATAATACTGATGGCATTTTGTGAGACGATATCAATCAAATCAGTCCTTAGGGAAACTTTGTTGTTCTGGATAGCAAGAATTGTTCCTTTGAAACATTATCAAGTCATCTTTTCATATGATGTAACTTGTTAATCTGATGAAATTATTTTTGTAATCATTTCCAAGATTTAGACACAAAAAATAGTTTTTTCCTGTTATTTAAATTTAAATTCATTGTAACTCAAAAAAGAAAATATTATGATGCCAAAAGAACAAATTTAATTATTAGTGGACAATATTACAAAACCAGCAGGGATGGAATTACTATAAAAATTACTTGCATAAAATCTTTTCTCTTTAACCTGGGCGGCATTCACCTCAATGCAGTTCAATTTCACTGAATTATTGATTGTGTTGAAACTCTGCAAACATCTGGGATGTAGGAGTCATTAATATTGAAATAATGTCCAGTTGCCATGTTGGCAAATTGATTTCTTCATTGCACAATCCTCTGGCATGGAAAGTCAATATACAGTTCGTAAAAATCACCCCATCTTCAGAAATAGCTCCATCTGGTGCAAGATACTTCATGGTGCTTCTTTGTCCCCCAAAACAAGTTTTGCCAGATTTATAATAATCATATCAAGAAAATTGATTTTATTGTGCTTATCATCTGTTATAATTTGATGTATGCAACACGTTTGTCCATACACGTAACAGATTGAACACAAAACAGTATGATATATTGTTAAGCAGAGCCAGGCAGCCGGTCAGTCCAAGACGCAGCTTTGTCAGAAAACTTCTCATAATCAGTTCTTCCAATTTTAAGGTATTTGCAGCAACAACAAGGCATTGAACCATCTATCTGGGCAAAGCTGACACATAAATTAATCAGGGGGACACAATGGCTGCCGATGATGGATATTGATGTGCCAATACACAAAGCAGTGTAGAGAATAACACATCTTAACCAATGGTGTGTCTGTTCCATGCTAGGAATATCGACATATTCAGATAACATGGGCTTATTGTAAATATATCTGGTGATATGGGAATGTTATAGGTATATGCAGGTGATATAAGCTTGTGATAGGTATATTCAGGTAAACAGGGATATTATTGGTGTATCCAGGTTGATATGGGTATATTATTCCTGACTGGAGAATAAGCCTACAGCCCTATTCACTTTTCTGAGCAGTCAATTTGCAAAAGTCAACATGGATATTCAAATCTTCGATTCTTTGACCTGCACTCATGATCTTCACAGCTCCTTGTGCACTTAGTTATTGTTTCCATAGCTACCTGTTATTCTTGTTTTGTTTGCAGAGTATTTACAAGCAAACAAATTCTGTTCAACACAGTTTGAAGATTCCAATACCCCCCGAGTTAGTGTGTCAAGATGTAAGATACCTTCAATGCACAGAAACATGACTTGAGTTGGGTATTTGGTGCAGTATTAGCTTTTCCAAATTTAACATTGTGGATTAGTTAACCTTGTGCTAAGCTGAATATTTTTAGCTCCATGCAGACAATGACTGATAAACCCATATCCTTGGCATCCCATTAATCCACCAAGAGCAATAATCCGGAACACAGTAGTGTCCTTTTAACACCTGTATTACAATAGCATGAGACTCTCTCCTTCCATGTCCACCTGCTGAACAAATGAGTAGTTGTAAGCCGCTAGCACATTTCTCCTGACGTCTGCAATCCTAGTCCTCCTATTGGCAGCCTTAACTTGGGATTAGGGAGATTTCCGAAGTGAACGAAAACTGGCAATTGTTGTGGAAGGGATGGATCTCAGTATTTGTTTAGAAGGAATGTCTTGTGCAATGATTGTTTGTTATTTGTCCTTCTTAATTTGTGCTCAGTTTTAGCTTGGTCTGGAGAAAAGTATCATTCTGCTACTTCCTTTAGCACTTCACCTGATGTGGTGTCCTTTGGGTCCTTTCCAGATGATAAAATCTCCTAATTAATTGACAAGAAATTATGGAAGCTCATGCAGTGTTCAGTGTAATTGAGAATGTTAAATGGCAATAACTACCCCGTAGCATAAACTGACTTTACGGTTGAAACATTTGTGTGACTCCTGCGTCAGTTCTGAGACTGATGTGTGACACTTTTCATTGACTTGTGTTAACTGTGACTGTTGCATCAGTCATTGACTTTTGTTAGTTGTCACTGTAGTGTCATTGGATATTATAATTTTATATGTAAACAAATGTCATGAACCTCAAGGTGTGAAAGTATCATCCTTATGGAGGTAATATTCGTGCCATGTTGAATCAATGCATGTGTCCAGTGATGTCCATGCAGGTGCTGTGACTCAAAGCAGTCACAATAAATAAACAATGTTTCGCTTGCTGTCTGAGGGGGCACAGGTGGCCCAGTTGTCTAAGGCGCCGCGATTTGCTGTGCAGAGTTGCCTCCCTTGGGCACGCCAGAAACCTATGATTGTGGGTTCAAATCCTGGTTCGCCCCGATTATGTTTCTAGGTTTGTGAGCACCATACCCGTGCCCGTGGGTTTCACAGAAGTGGTAAAAGGCCTGCATCACTTCGGGCTTTCCTCCCACATTAAGCTGACACGCCGCGATATAACTGGAATACTGTTAAAAGCGGTGTTAAACCCAACTCACTCACTCACTCACATGCTGTCTGCTTGGCTGTCTACCTCTCTGAGTGTGTGTGGCTCTTTCTCTTTCTTACTCACTCATTTATTTCACTCTCACACACACACACACACACACACACACACACACACACACACACACACACACACACACAGGTGCAGAATGTTTACACTTGTGAAGTTTACAGCTTGACAGATATATTACTCGATTTACTGTACTTTTTTCATGAAAATGATATGTGTGCTATACTTTATGGACATATAAAGCTATTCATGGAAGGTGTTTTATTTCTTGTATAATCTTAAACCAGTTTGTAACAGTAAATTAGGTAGAATTTGCACAGGCTATGAAAATGATCTTTTATCCGCTTGCTCTTTTGGTATAAATGTCCAATATGAAGGAGAATAAATTGATAGTGATAAGGAAAGTTCCTTGATCAAAAGATAACCCCAATGAATGCATGCAAGCTCTCACGTATTTCTTGATAACAACAACGATAACGGATAAGCTGAAATAGGATAACAGTATCACGTATTTTAAGACGTAAGTATTCCTGATATATGACACATAGACACACTTCTCCTGTCATTGTCTTGTCACTGAAGTAGCAGGTGAATTACGTGAACAGCCACAGGTAGCAGGTGTGTTTTTGACTCACTATTGTGAACTTTGACTACAGATTATTTTGATCCTTATTCCTGAATGCACGTAACAGGCACCCTGACTGGTAGTTGTGCGTGGGGGTGTTACCTGATCATACTCTCTCAATGTCACTCTGTATTTCTGTGTTGGACAAAGTAGACTGTAAGTGTTTTACACCTGAATTTGCGTTCTATTTGTCTTGAAAACTTGATCAAGCTTTCTTTTCACTAATTTTTTGTAATATATTGGATTTGTAAGTTAATTGTGTTAACTGCTTAGTCATCTAGTGAAGGTGTTTCAAATTTCTTGTCGAAGAAGATTTTACCATTGAAACTGTCTTACATACAGTATACATGACAGGGTTTGTTAAATGTAACAAATATATGTGCATAGTTTACGTAGATCTGCCCTGGTTAATGGCAGTTGACCAGGTTGTTCTTGAGCACCATCTGCTTGTGTCTGAGTCCAAGGGGGTGGTGGGGTGGGCTTGTGGAAAAGTGGTTGGCTTGTCATGTAGAAGAGGGGCGGTCGGGTAGCCTAGTGGTTAAAGCGTTCGCTCGTCACGCCGAAGACCCAGGTTCGATTCCCGACATGGGTACAATGTGTGAAGCCCATTTCTGGTGACCCACGCCGTGATATTGCTGGAATATTGCTAAAAGCGGGGTAAAACCATACTCACTCACTCATGTAGAAGACCCAGGTTCGATCCTCAAAATTTGTATGTTTAAACCTATTCCTGAAGTGACATGTAGAAGTGAAATTGTGCAAGAAATGAAAAGTGTTCCTGCTGATAGATATCACTAAATGTTGTTGGCAATATCATTTCTGATGAGATGAATACAACATTTATGTAACTGGAAATAGTTGAAAAATCTCCCACAACTTACTGTGTAACACTGATCATGTGTAGTATTTCTGATACAATTGATCTTGCCTGATAGCATCTTTAATCAGGCATTATCATGTAACTTGTGTGGAGCACAGGATTAATCCCTGCTCCAGGCTACTTGTGGGAGTCGGCTTTGCTTCCAGATTACGTTGGGTGCTCATAACTTGAATCTGTAATGTCGTATGCTGTGTGCAGGCTGGGGTATTTCATGTAAGATTAACAAAGCATGAATCCTTCATCTCGCTGCAATAGGTGAGAGGGCTGTTTTTTTGTCACGGAGTACGGGTGGCATGAGACACTCACACCTCATGATACATTAACTTTTATCAATACAGGAATTCTTTCGGCTTCATACATGTCTCTCCTCGGGGAAATCTTACGTTACAGTTTGTTCAACAAAGGGGAGAAGAACTAGGGTCTTTTAGTGAAAATAATAAAAAATGAAATGAAAATCTCTAAAGTAATGCTGGGTTTGTTTGCAGTGATGAGGAATTGTTCGTGCATTTAACCCAAACAGGTTCATCCTATCGACTGCAATTATCAATTCCATGTCCTTTAATTGATAGGAGAAAAGTGATATTGGCCAGTGATATCATTTTGTGGACTTGGGTTTGGCAATGCTTCATTTTTCAATGCCAAAGCCATCTTTGATGTCTCTACCCTGAATAGACTCCACGGCTACCAACAGCAATTCCCTGTCTCTGTGTCAAACTCTTTGTTCCCTGTCTCAGTCACACTCTCTGTTCCCTGTCTCTGTGTCAAACTCTTTGTTCCCTGTCTCTGTGACAAACTCTTTGTTCCCTGTCTCTGTGACAAACTCTTTGTTCCCTGTCTCTGTGTCAAACTCTGTTCCCTGTCTCTGTGACACACTCTTTGTTCCCCATCTCTGTGGCAAACTCTCTGTTCCCTGTCTCTGTGTCAAACTCTCTGCTCCCTGTCTCTGTGTCAAACTCTCTGTTCCCTGTCTCTGTGACACACTCTTTGTTCCCCATCTCTGTGGCAAACTCTTTGTTCCCTGTCTCTGTGTCAAACTATGTTCCCTGTCTCTGTGGCAAACTCTCTGCTCCCTGTCTCTGTGTCAAACTCTCTGTTCCCTGTCTCTGTGACACACTCTTTGTTCCCCATCTCTGTGTCAAACTCTCTGTTCCCTGTCTCAGTCGCACTTTCTATGTTCCTGTTTTTGCAAGATGTAACTTGTTTTCAGTCTTCTAATGGCATTTGCAAACCGATTGTTTCTTAAGCAATTGTTAACATACAAACATTTGACAATGGGAACTGAAATAAATCAATGTTTTATCACAGATAGAATAGATGTTATCAAAGAAGATGACGAAAGATTTTCATAAGAGCACATAACATATAATATTATGTATGTAATTCAGGATCAAGACAGAAAAGGTTGACATTTTAAATGCAAATTTCCTGTAAGCCACTAGCTAGTGTTATACAGAGAATCCTCGTATTAGGCGGTGATTCGTCATGTAGATCTACCACATGGCGTAGTGCAATTCCTCTCTGTGTCAGAGTCCCATCTGTCACTGAGAAGCTTCCTGGATACCCCCCGCATGTCAATCGTAGAATTATATCACCATATATTATATCTCAACATGGAAAATTTATCATGGTGAGTGTTGTGGCTTGTTGAGCGTCTAGTGTCAAGGTTAAGTGATGTTTCCTGTAGGATTGCAGTCTCTTGTAACAAGCTGAGATGTTAATGGTGCTTATCCTGCAATAGCATTACCAATACAGCAGTCGTCTTTATATCAAGAGTTCAGTAGGGACGGTGAGCATGCATTAGAGTCATGTCAATTTTGATTAGTTTCATTACCTTTGTGTGTTTGTTTATTGTTGGTTGGTTGATTGGTTGTTTTACGCCGCACATAGCAATATTTCAGCTATATGACGGTGGTCTGTAAAAAATCGAGACTGACAGACAATTTCAGTGATTGATATCATGAGCATCGATCCACGCAATTAGGATCGATGTTATGCTCAACCAAGTTAGCGAGCCTGACAACCCGATCCTGTTAGTGGTCTTTTACGGCAGACATGGGTTGCTGAAGACCTATTCTACCCCGGATCTTCACGGGTCTTGTGTATTGGTAGATGACCTCCTCTGTGGCCTAGTGGTAGAGTGTCCGCCCGGAGAGCGGAAGATCTGGGGTTTTGATCCCTGGCCGCGTCATACCTAAAGATGGTACTTGTTGTTATCCTGCCTGTCGCTCGCCATTAAGAGGCTAAAACAAGGACTGGTCAGCTCCAGAGTCAGTACTGTGTCTGTGTAGGGTATTCATGTTAAACTGCGGCATGGTATCTCAGCGAGCTATTACCATAAATCAGCATCAGTCCGGACAAGTACAAGTGTGTGTGCATGCATGCACACATTGCTATATAAGTGCAATAATCTTGGATACTTACAGTATCAGTATAAGTATCCTTATTTTTATGAAGTTTTTTTCAAAATGGAACTTAAATTTAGGGCTCTATTTGATTCAAATCTGGGCCACAAGGAACTTTGATCAAGTAAATATTGTCATTCTGCTTCAGTTAGTATGGTAAAGGGTCTTTGTAATTAATATTATTATATCTGTGTGTTATTAAATGATTATATTAGTCATAGGGCTAATATCATTTTGGAGAACAAGTCCATGATCTGGCAGTGTTTTCATGGAGAACAGGTCATTTTAATCATCTGACAGATATACGTCACAAGTAATCTGACACAGGTTGAAGAAAGGAGATCTTCCAGACTACACTTAGATACATACATGCAACAATGTTACAATGTATAACATTACTGGATGTCAGATTAGCATCAAGGTGACAAGGTCAAGGTCGTAACCCAGGTGTGAGGATTGTTGTATATTTTTTGTCAACTCGTGACATATTTCGCGAACACCCCTACATCTGGTATGGTTGACATCTGCAGAAAGTGAAGGAGTGAACGTGGACCGATCGATAACTATTGATGGTCTAGGTATTTCCCTTTTTCAGAAGGCATATTTATACAATGGGATTCAGCTATTGGAGAACATTGATTACATTCAAGAACCTTGAGAGTGTACTGGGGAACCTGCCTGTCCCAACACAGACCTCTCGTCTGTGTGTGACCACCAGGGGAGGCCACTGGGCCGCTACAATGCACAAATATTTACTGGTCATGATTTTCAGACTGTTGTCCTCAGTTTTGTGTGTGCCATGCTATACCTGAGGCCAATGTTGGCGAGTATTCTTTATTGATTTGAAGAGAAGAATCGAGGACTACTAACACAGTTATTGCCTGTGTGAAGATTGAGAAGGATTTACACCTTGATATAAACAGCCTGGTTTGATTGGATACAAAGTTTTTCTCTGAAGATCGTTGCATATGTCAGATGGAGAGCTGTTGGTTCAGGAGTTTGTGGCATAGCAATTACATAAGTGTGGAATGGATTCAACACTCTTGTGTTTGCTTTGTATTCAGCGTGGTAGATGTGTGTTAATATAGTCAAACATGCCAAGTCGAAAAGAGTGGAAATGTATGCTGTAATTATTTGCTGATGTGACAAATGTTTGTTACAAACCTGACAGATTGGAGAATTTTACCAGGTTGTGAAATTCAGTGTGTTGGTTGAAATTTCTTTTGTTGTATAATAAAAGTATTTGTTTACAAAGTTTAGGGTTCAAAAGGTTAAGATTCAAAGTTTTGGGACCCCTTTGAAGTACTGATAATGTTGAGTTTTTGTAGAATAGGGCATTGTGGGTATTATCATCCCTTGGTGATCCTTCATGGACAAAATATATCATCATGGACGCTTTTCAACATTTAATGAATTTAGTGTTGCCTTTATCCTTCAGTTAGCCTGAGATGTCATTACAAGGTCTTCAGCTAACACGAATGCAAATTTATAATAAACTTTTTTCATATTTGTTTCAATCAGAAAAATGATACCACAACTTTATTGACATTGTGTAGAGTATGTCATTCTTTTTGAATACTGAAATGCCCTTTCAGTGTTATTTCATTTCATTATATTTGTATTGCTTTTTTTTAAATGAGGTTAAAGCTCTCTACATGGCAATTTGGAATGGTTGTAAATTGTAATTTAATTATATCATTGCTCTGTTTCAGGTTCTGCAGCGGGACATTGAGTCTCAGTCAAAGGTGGTGTCAGCCGTGGTCAAGCTGAGTCAGCGAATAAACAACGATGAGAGCTTTAACGGTGACATTGACACAGACGACGACCACTACACCCCCATCTCCCCGCGCACTGCAACAGGCTTGGAGCACCGTTGGCATGGCGTGTGGCTGCAGTCGCTAGAGTGGCAGTGTCGGCTAGAGGAGGAACTGAACAATCCAAAGGTAAAACACCACTTTCACTACACACCAGTCTAGTAGTCTAGTGGGTCAGGTGGTCACTCAGCTGGACTGGTTGGGTTTGATTCCCCCTGATAACAAAATGTGAACAATTCTTTGTTACATTATGCTCCTACTCATCTGGCATGACTCCCATGTTAACTTGAGTGAGTGAGTGAGTGACTTGGGTCTGATGCTGATATGAACACTATCTCACTTATGTAATAGAGAGTCAGCTTAATGTGGGAGAAAAACCCCGAAGTGATGCAGGTCGCAGATGTTTACCACTTCGGTTGGATATGGTGCTGACAAAGCTTGAAACACAAACAGGGCAAATCTGGATTGGAACCAAGATCATAGGTTACTGGCATGCTTAAGTGGTGCAAATTGATGCTCCATAGACAACTGCATCAACCGTGCCCCCGTTCTCATGTTGAAATAAGACAGCCTCCATGGTCTAGTGGAAGAGCGTCTGCCCGGAGAGCGGAAGGTACGGGGTTCGATCCCCGGCCGCGTCATACCAAAAGACATTAAAAAGATGGTACTTGTTGTTACCATGCCTGGTGCTCAGCATTAAGGGGGCTAAACAAGGAGTGGTTGGCTCGGAGTCAGTATACTGTGTCTGAGTGTGGTATTCATGTTAAACTGCGGCATGGTATCTCTCTGAGCTAGCACTATAAATCGGCATCGCACACACGCACGCACGCAGGTGCACGCGCACGCACACACACACACACACACACACACACACACACACACACAAGTGCAATAATCTTGGACATGACCCCATTTCACCTCACCTCATGGTCAAATATACCATGATCATTCTTTGTTGTGCCATCTTTCCATTCTTCTGGCACAACAAAGAGGGTTTTCCTAAACTCGCTTCTTTATGTGTCAGTATGTTTGTTCGAGCCATCATGAACATTATGTAAGCAAGTATCAGATTAATCAGATTCACAAAGTAAGAGTTCCACTAGGTAAGAAGTACCGCTGTCGTCAGATCACTTGGGACAATTTTAGATATATATGACAAATAGAAAATGAGTAAATACAACACAGGACACAATAGAAAATCATGAGGCCGTGCACTATTGCTAACAAAGGCTTTGTGGAGTACTCTTATAAAGCTGGAAGGTAATTACGGTTAAGTGTTCAATTAATGAATTATTCAAGGCAGTTCAATGTAGTTAGTGAAGCCTATGAAACTGTTGTCTCATGAAACCCAGACCTCTGTTACTTGTTATTTGCTTCTTACAGATTTTATGAGCCAAAGGAGTGAAATTTTTTATGACTTTCTCATGAAACAGTAATGATGTTCAGTCTCATTATGTACAAGCACTATCCTTTCCTTCACGTCGATGTCATCAGTTGAAGAAGCCGTAAATACAGGCACTGTAAGACTGAAAACAGTTTCTGTTGATGTCAGGAATATGGTTTTGATGTGGCGCCTAAGATACAAGTTTAATCTTCAGAAGGTCAGATAGTTAGAGCTTTAACTGGTAGGTCAGTCCGGTCTGAGATGTCCGTTTTCTTGGAAGGTATGCTGTAATTGTCACTGGTGCTTTTTTATGTTTATGTAAAGTGGCCAATCAATATGTGATCAACCCTGAGATTAGAAACCTTATGGTGAAATGTCACTTGGTGATTTCTCATTACATTTTGAAACTATGATCTTTTAGGAAAACAAAAATACAATTCACAAGCTTCAATTTATATTTATTACAGAGATTCATGTCATCAAACATTTGGATCATTCTCTGCAAAGTCTCATTTTCAGACTTATAACTGTTCATGTTATAACATTTTTAGATATAATGTCTGATTAAATGAACGTAGAGATGTATGCTGAAATGTTATGAGATAATGTTTTCATGACATTACTAAATGACAAGAGAAAAATAAGATATTTTTTAACTGTCTGCACATATGTCGATTTTTACAGAAGTAAGTGTATTTCAATCATCCTTCATGACGTGACAGCACAATTGTATCGTAGCACCCATAAGGTCCCTTTGCTTCTGGTCGGTCACATATTTTGTTGATTGTTACGATGCAGCCCATAAAGTGATGTCATTTCAGTACATTATGGTTGATGGTGTGAGTTGACTTCATCAGGGGGCAGGTTTAAAAACACCTAGGCTTGTGGGTTTGAACCATGGTTCACCCTGATTATTTTTCTAGGTTTGTCAGCACCATACCTGTTCTCATGAGTTTCAACAAAGTGGTAAACAATCTGAGAACTGCTTCACTTTGGGCTTTCCTCCCACAATCAACTGATATTATTAACTTTAATACTGTTAAAACCCAACTCACTCACTCTAAAGACACAGCTGCTTCACATGATAAGGGACCATAGGCTCATTTTTTGGTAACTTATATCTCAGGCAGAAGTCTATAAAATATTACTTATTTTTCATATTAGTATGAATAATGAATAGAATATCATAACAGACTTATAACTCACAGATGAATAAAAGAGTGGATTCCCAGTATCAAATTCTTGACACCATGCCTCCCTAAATGGGGGTTTTGATTGTTGGGATGTGTGACCTAGTCTAACAGTTAGTCCCCAAAATAGTTATCTTTAATTATCTATAAAAAAATATATCTACAAAATTAAAAATCCCATCCTAATTGAGCCAAGATCAATGGCTAAATTCTAGAGACGAGGCAACCAAGACATCAGTTGGATTGATTATTTAGTTTATCTTCTAGGGTCAGGGAGACAAACTATGGTGACCTTGGGTATGACATAGATCTCTGCTCATGCTGTCAGCCACTGGTTGTGTGGTCCAGGTTGGATCAGTTACCAGCCTTTGTCCTATATAGTCATACCATTGTGTGGAACTCACTGGACTTCAACGTGATGATCAGTTTCTATAGGCTTCATTTCACATGAATTGATAAATTTATGCTTTAGCTGTGCATTAGATTCATGACTGCCACATGTCATATTCTATTCCCTGAATAATGTACTGTTTTCCCTCTGCATCTAGCTTTGCAACAGCTAATGGTTTCTGTTTGTAATAACAAATACATTTAGTTGCATAGAAAAGTAAACATTACGGTAGAACATGTTTGATATTCGTAATCTGGTTTGTTTGTCTTTCATCTTATCTCTAAAGAATAAGATATTCAATGAACTAAATTCATTCAAAACGTATATTCAAGAGACACAGTTTCAAGTTTGAATTCAAAATTGTCATCCATGCATTGATTGGTGATTCTGACTTTTTCGCGTCTTTCCTATCCAGACATGAAATGAAATAGCCTTGCATGTCAAAAAGAAAAATCACCTGATCTGATTTAAGTGAAAAATAAACATCCGCCTAAAAATGTAGAATTTGCCCGTTGATCGTAAACACTGGATCGTGCCATCTCAACAGCAAGTTGTGCAAAGCAGGTATATTTTGACTTCTGAACCGAAGAGCTAGGATGGGTCTAAAGCAAATCGTTTTGTGGATTTTAGGCTGAGAGGAATTAGCCGAGAAAACAGACACCTGGGTGACAAATATCGGCACAAGCTGCTAATAAACAGTGGAACCATTGTTGATTTCTCAAATTCATTTGTACAGACAGATTATACTGATTGAATTCGGTAGCTGACATTTTGGCAGCCATTTCTATTGTCCAAAATCAGTGTTATGGTTATTCAGATGCTAAAAGTACAAACAGAAAATCCTGTAAATGCTGGACTGAGTGTCATGGCAGTTTTTCTATTTGTTGATGTGTTAAATATTTTCATTTGTATTATTTGTTGTAAATATTATAACTGTCCATTGGACATTTGTTGAACATACAATACCTGATCTGTTTGCCAGAAAAGAATATTTTTTGCGAGAAATTGGAAGTTTTTATTCTCTAAGAAACATATTTGACAGATGTCTTTGTGGATTTTTCACTTAACGGTGGCAAATGGTTTTAATGATAGTAATCACATGCCAAATATTTGTTGTGCCTTGATGTAGGATAATTTGATGGCCATATATTTACAATTCCAGTGTTGTCTTTCATATTTTGTTACATGTGTATTTCAAAGTCTTGCTGTGACTTAACATGGAGGGAAAAACATATCACTTCAAGAGGGCCATGGAATTATCGAGACCTTCTCAGAGGCCGACATTTGGCCCCAAGTCTGCTGCAGATGTTAATAATAATTCCCAAATTAGAATTAAAAACATATCCCAATTTACCTGCCAAGGGCACTAAGTTTGTTATCCTAGGTAAGTTCCTGAGAGCATACAGACAAGAATGATACACCTGTCTATTGAGGAAACTCATGTTGAGATGTAAAAATTAACACATCAATTTCCCGATCATAAAGTAAGTATCCAGATACTATTTCATTCAATACCACAAAGGTACAGGTTTATTGAGGGAATGTGTAGTCAGGTACAACAAGTAAAGCGTTAAGTTGACACACCTTTTTATCAGGTGTAAATCCTTTGATAGTTAACAGGGTCTGCATGAGTGAGATGGGGTGTAGACACGTGTAGGGGACTTGGCGTCTGATCTGGGTAGGGCTGAGAGTGCGCATGTGTCATAGCGTCACTCTGCAGCAGCTGTCCTTATACTTCTTCACGTATGTTCGTCTCAACCTTTGAACAGTGGATTGATGGTTACTATTTACCTTTGCTGTTGTTCATGGCAGGTTGGTTCATAGTTGACTTATGGTTTTATAGCATGAGAGTGAATAAGTAAATAGGTTATTCAGTCAACAGCTTCATTTGGATCTAGTGATATTTGGACCATTATTTTTACCACTATGACAGAGACTTTACTAAGTTTTTGAATTGCATTTTAAAGTTTTTAAGACAAGTTTTGTAGACATTTACAATGTATTAATGAGTCTGTTGATGGAGCAAGAAATAGCTCTGAAACTCTTGGAGACAATTACAAAATCTTGTCATCCGTTACGTTTTTATTCATTTTTACTGAGTAATTCAAACATCAGTTGCCATTACCGGCAATTACTCATACAGGTGTTAATTAAGGTCAACCATGAGAAGACCCGCAAGGCTGAGCCTAACCATGCTTGATTGATCATAGGGCAGACCTAAACAGTTCAAAGTGTTTCCATAGCAAAGTGGGAAAATAAATATGTCACAAGTAGGACGCTTGGGTGATTGGGTAAAATTGTGGCCGCAGGTAAGGGCCTAGCTAAACACAGAAGCGGATGAGTTATGATTGATTACATCTCAACCCAAACTGACACCAGGTTGTCAGAGTTTTTGTCCAAATGAAGAAGAAGAAAGTTTTAGATCTTCTTTCAACATAGGGTTAGTCACAACGTGAATTAACTCAGGTAGGAATATTTCACTAAACTGTCATTTGGATTGGTGATTTATTGAATTGTAGAGCATTTTGCTTTTGTTTTGATGAATGATTATGCAAAAACAAACATATTTTGCAAGGTGTTGGCGTAAACAGCAAATGGTCTGTTTGTATCAGTGTTCATAATAAGTTGTGCCATTGCATGACAGTATTCTGGATTCATATTGGTCAAACCATTCCATTGAAACACTATCTATACGGCTGTGACTACCCTGTAACACTTTTCTTCTCAGTACAACTCCTGTATTTATTCTGGGCAATCATAAATGATTACATGTTTAACATATATGTAATTGCATAAAACAATTCAAAATGTTAAAACAGATAACATTTATCAATGCTTCAATTGCCTTACCAGGCAAAAGTATTGGACATACCAGTATGTTTATTATGACTAATTGTTTGTTAATTTGCAAAACAAAATGCATGGTTTTCCGTTGGTGATATAATCGTTCATCATAAAGCAGGCTGTATGTCATAGTGCATACCAGGGATAATATTATGAGCTGACATTGACATGCTCTCTCTGCCCATGATGAATCACTGTGCTAGATAGAGGGGTTCTGGCATGGCCATGGTGGGACTCGTATACAGGTAATTGCCGCGTGCATCGCTTATCTTCCTTCTCTGATAGGTTATAATATACTCAAATAATATATACTCTAACTTGCAAATAAGTTACCTTACAGATTTTTCTAAACATTTTCAAAACAATGTGAAAGTTATGTTGACAGAAGGATGGTTTAAAGTCATATATCGTATTAGTCACATGACTCTAATGTTTTGCCAGTAGGTTATAAATGTATAGTTAATATAAACGGATGATACATATGTATCGGAGTATATATAAGTTGTTGCTGATCAGAATCTCAAACTAAATATCCAACCTTCTAATTTTGAAGTGCTTTTGTACCTATTGAACTGTGGGTATGTTTCGCTACATTTGTAAGCTGCTCACTTGACCTGCTGGCTCAAAACGTGTGGTGATATGGCAACATATGCAGGTCGATAACAACAAAACAAACAGCCATTTTGGCAGAGGCAAGTTTCAGCTGTTGTTCATGACTAATACAAAAGAAACCTTTCACTTTTAGAAATATCAATATCATTATTATGTATCCTTCACGTAGACAAATTTACATACGTGGATATAGGAATAATACTGGTCTGGTCACACATGTTGTAACACTAGACTAGAAATATGAACTTGTTAATTTTCATATTAATATAACGTCAAGACAGGGAATTCTAAGGTAGGAAACTAGTTGATTGTTATGAAGCTGAAAACTTTAAACTTTTAAATTTAGTTTTATAGATATTTAAAGTGTAAATAACAATAATCTGGATATAATTATTGTTTTAAAGATTTGAGCACTGGCTGGTTATTGTTTTTCCCAAGGATGTGCTTGTATTGATTTGTCTTTCATCAGTAGTAGCTTGTACACAGGTAGGTAAGATGTAGGTCAACAACACGTGTGTCGTTAAGTTGGTTTAGGTAAGTGGAGTCTTGGATGACCATTTGAAGGAGTATTGACCACAACATTCTCTCGTTATTATTCCATTTCCGTAATGACCAGCAGTTAACCATGCCTTTGACTCTTCTAAGTCAATGGTAATTTCTTTACCTCTATACATTAGGGGCTCTAAGTAGATAGCAAGGCTATGCAAGGTAACTTAACACTGTGATGCTAGTATTGAAGTTTGTGAGTATGTCACGACCTATTTGCCACCTAGTGCCCAGTGGGTTGGCTGTGTTCTCTGTCGCAGGTCGTGTGTGCTGACCACAAGTTGCGGGATGTTATATAGGGATGCAGGAAGTTGAGATAAACACAGGGACGCTATAGCCACTGGCCAATGTGTGTTTGGGTATTCTGGACCAGTCTGTGAAACTGTGAGTGGATATGGTGAGATCGATATGGTTAAACATGAAGGCAATGTTGTGGTGACTGGCAAGGTAGAGTTCAGGTGTTGTGGCAGATAGGCTCATACCACACTGAACACTGATCAGGATACATCACTCCTTAGGGTGTCACTCTCCACTCCAGTATGTCACACAGGCAAGTTGGGACAGCTTTTGTGCTTCAAACTTACAAACTTTTTATTTTTATTACAATGTTTGTGTAAAGTTAGATTTTGAAAGAACGTGAAAGAGATGAATGTGGAAGGTTGTCAGTTGTATGAGAGCAGTTTAGAATATTATTCATCGCTTTTCATTTTGAGTGCAGTTATCTTTCATAAGAAATTGTGAAGTAGCCCCAGTGATATCTGCATATTTTTAAAGTTATTCATAATTTATTTCATAAAACAGTACAGAAATATTAACTCGAATGATATCACAGCTTTGGATGCTCATTTTTTCTCTAATATATTTTTAGCTGAAAAAAAGTATAAGGAATGGGTTCTGTTGAAATGACAATTGACAAATTCACCTTGGTGAGGCCTTATTCAGTTGAAAATTTCTTTTATATTGAGTCCGATTTTTTTTCTATTTTATTTCTTAATTTAGTGTACATAGTGTTTTTCTGGCTTGAGAGGGTCTTTGATCCAAGAGTATCACATGCTATGCCTCCCATCCTGTTGGCTGAATGTCGGTTTAGATGAAGGTGGCTGGTTGCTCGGGTCTACCGACATGCATGACCTTACTTGACACGGACATCTGGTCATCAGGATATTTGTGGCCTCCAGCTGAAATATGATGACAGTTTAAACTTAATATCTTCTAGTTTTTATGTTTCTGGTCAACTTCTCAGAGGTCAGATTCTTACATCAAATGGTTATGTCATCCAAATATTGATTGGAAGATACCACATTAAGTGTGTTTCTAGATAGCTAAGGACATCAAGGAGAGAAGATGGGTTACAGTATAGATGTACCTGTTGCTCTTTAACAAATTAGGACAAAGTATTGGAGGTTTGTGCATTCTGTGTAATTTCAGTAACCACAGTAAAAGAGTATTCTGGGTCTCAAGTTGAGTAACTGAATTGATATTATAAAACAATTATTTATATTTTTGGGGTGATTAAATGAATTCATACTTGTTCCTTTTATTTGTTATTGAATATATGTTTAGATTTTAAATACTCATGTTTACTTTAATTACCATGTTTAGTAAACTGGCAATTTTAGAAGTTGGTAACAGTAATGATAAGTTATTTTATGGAGAACAGCTTCTTTATTCCATTTTCACTCTTGCTTGAAAACAGTATGAGGATCTATACAGAAACGTCTCATCATAATATTATAAAGAAGTTGTCATCCATAAAATATCTTGTCTTTACTGTGACTGTTTACTTTAGCAAGAAGTATTCCTTTCCATAATAATCATGCTATGTTTAGTAAGTTATCAAAAGTACATACAGATAAATTATGGCCAGTCATTGATGGGACTATATATATCAATATTGATGGTGAGCTGTTTCATATCATTGCCATATGACAGTTGTATCTGGGTGTGATAAGAATTACCCCACCAATAGTTGATCAGTAAATATGTTGCAAAGATTCTGATTGTGGTTTGTGTTTGATATGAACACATGTAGCCACTGTTGGCTGACAGTTTCAATTAGCTAGATATTGATATATAGATAGATGTTAATAATAATGAGGTCAATTCAGGTAGATTAGGGCATATAGTGCTCAGGTATTGACCATCGCCTGGACACTGGTTCATACCTCAGTGCTTCGATTAATTGCAAGTAGATTGTATGTGTGGAATCCTGCCTCGTTTGTCAGTTCCATCCCAGATTGCTTGCTCCATTGATTATTGTATATGGTTATACTGTTGTGGGCTATGGGCTGATGAACAGTTCTCTTATTCTAAAAGGCTATTCGTGCCAGTTGATCAGTATTGATTTTCATAGTATTTTGTTTGCCGAAACTTTGCTAATGGATTGGATGAGAAGGTGTTTGGAACAGTTAAACAGATTTGTGATTTTTATATAAACTTGTTTCAGGGCTTCCTGTAATGTATGAAAGCTAGTATTTATTTTGTTTCTTTTGGAAACTTATAACAAACTGTAACCTTTCAAACTTACTGAAAACGATTTGTGAAGGGTAGATATTTTTTTTATAAAGTTAGCAGTTCATGTTTTTGTGTTAAATAAAAGTGTTTGACTTCAAAGAAAAACACTTGAAGGGGGATTAAGATTTTGTACTTCGTGACTCATGTTCTGTTTTGGGCGAGCTGGGAGATGTGCAAGTTGAATAGACTCCATATTTGAGGATACTTGCTCTGAGGTTGCTCGTATTGTATGAGTGTATATCTGACCAAGCACTTCTATCCCTGTAAAACCAACACCCTCAAGGAGAGGGTAGGTTTAAGTGGATAGGTAAATAGGTAATGACAGACTGAATGTGAAATGGCTACTGTAAGTCAACAAGGCATGGAGACAGCTGTAGCCACACAGGAGAGTTATACACGCAGGCAGGAGGGCAGTTCGACCTGAACAGACTCATTATGGTATCTCAAGGGAATGTCCAAGAGCCAGGTTCAATTCCATTTTGGGTATTTTTAGTGATCCCTTTATACTACTCAAAAGATGTTAAAGATATCTTGATTCTTTCATATTACTGTAGTCAATCTGTCAAGCCAAAGAACACTTGATTCTGTCTTCTGTAATATTACTACAGTCAATCTGTCAAGCCAAAGAACACTTGATTCTGTCATATTACTATGGTAAATCTGTCATGCCATGACAAATTTACCATCATAATATGAAAGAATTAAGTGTTCTTTAACTTCTTTTGAGTAGTATATATTGTGTAGTTAGTAATATAAGTGCTATAAAGCACGAATCACTTGCTGTATAAAAGTACTATGGATCACTTGCTTTGCATTGATATTAATGGTGTGTCTTTGATGCTTGTATGTATTTGTTCAGTAACTGCTAGACATTGGTCTCTTTTTCCTGTTTGGTTATGGATAATTAATGTTTGAACCTAGGCCTGAATTCAACAAGTGTACTTTACAAATGTGTATGATGTTAATTTATCCATAATTTTTCATTTCGTCTGTCAGGTATCATACTGTCATATGTAGCAATGATGAATGAAGATGAAGCAGATGATGTGTAAAAAGTGTACTTTATGATGATTGATGAATAATGCAATGATTTCCTTCCATGCTTATGTGATCATGTGAGTGAATAAGTACAAATTTAACATCACATCAGCATTTTTTCAGCCATATAGTGACATTTGATCATGTATTCATCCACTGTTGTTGATAGAAAAATAGGATTATCCCTGCGATGCATGTGGGAGACCATCTTCTATGGTTCCTAGGATAATACCCAGCATCCGGGAATAATGACCTTATGTCCAACTCCCCAGGAGAAGGTGGGCTTTGTATTGTAAGACGATACGCCTCATATCACACCCACCACATACACGACATGCCAATATTAGATATATATCATAGACCACACTGCCAGTGCATCCCTTATAATATACACATGAAATACATTCCACTTGTCTATATCTCCCACTGCTGTGACATGTGTCGACCAATCATGACAACCTCAGCTTCATCTCAGGCCTGTGAAGGGATAGTGGTTCATCCAGTGGTCAAACGGTCATTACTGACTTGAAAGCGCCCTCTGTTGGCAGGTGAAGCAGGGTAATCAATGGTACTGGAGTAATAATGGCGGTGTATGTTCCCGAGGTGTTGAGGCCAGGTAGGGGAAACACTGTAATTAGTGACTGACAATGCAGGGGGTAATTAAGTGAATGGGAAATAGATCCAGTTGGGGTGGAGCGGTGTCATTTGTAAGATTTATAGGAAGGATATATTGCTCAGTTGACCAGTTGACCAGTTGATGTATTTAGTCAACTTTGTTGTGAGCTTCTAATGTGATAAACATGTTATGTGCCTCACTTGTTCCAAGCGTAGGAAACTTCTGGAAATAGTCGTCACACAAAAACTGGGCTTGTAATTCAGACAGTTCACAGCTCATATCAAGTTTCTGATTCTTCTGCTAAGGAATATGCTGAACCATCAGTTGTGTATGAAAGTTAGAACATTACCAATCATGTTGGAAAGCCTTCTTGTCAAGGTATCAGCTACCTGCCAGGGGATATGCTGTACCATCAGGTGTGCATCAAAGTAAGGAAGTTACCAAGGATGTCAGGAAGACCTTCAAGGTGTCAACTACCTGCCTGGGAGTATGCCATGCTATCAGGTGTGCAGCCTTGTTTTGTGTAGCAGGACTTTATTTCAAAATATGTTATTACCATAGTTTCAGTTAAATGGAATCACAGTGATATGATTCTGGAGATGTTGGGCCCGTTCTACAAAGATGTCTTGGTGCTAAGATTATTTTAAGTCAGTGTTAAAGTTTGGGAGTTACAATCGTCTTGGCGCTAAGATCACTTTGTGGAACGTGGTCCTGCATGGTAATGCAGGTTACAACAGAGCTGAGTTGGGTGTGTTTGGGTGGAATTACCATGGTTTAGTTCAGTAGTGTCAGGTTTCACCTGTTTCTTCACCACATAGCATGTCACTGGACAACGTGGAAAAGACCTTAGGCCTTGACAGCTTTCCTTCTCTGCCCATGCTACTGTTTGAGTAGAACATCTGGATAAAACACGATTGTCTACCCATAGCAGTTTCAGAAAGGGTGTGTATTGTTTGTTCCACTTCAGTGAGACCATTGAAGACAAGGATTTATTGTCGATAAGTCGAATATTGGTTTTGCTTGTCAAGAAATCATTATCCTGCTAGATGGCCCTTTATGTTCTCTATTGATGAACATGACATGAAACTGATCTTTGTCGGTGGCATCATTGCCTGCTCTGATTGGCTTCCTGTCCACTGATCACTTGTTAACGCTGACTTACACCTAATCTAATGTATAGGTTGATACCACAGCTCAGGCGTATGGTCAGTTGAGCTGGACCAATTGGGTTTGACCCTAATTCAATCCAGTGAGCACTACTGTTGCAGGAAAGGTATTGATTCAGCCGATCAATCCATCATTGACCGAAGTTGGTCAAAACGACCACATATAATTTCGGCATCATTTTGCTCTATAAGGGTTCGCTCAGCAAGAATTATAGAAATTATACAAACATTGTGCTCAGGGTGAGCTGACGCTAATTATTTTCCAATATATTGAATGAAATGTTTGGACAGGGACTTGACCTACTTGTTGGTGCTTGTAATGTAGAGCTGCCAAGACTCGTACTATGGTGATGCCAGAGCCACCTGGTGTCAAAGAAAGGAATTAAGATTGGCAGATTCAAGGGAGTTTTGTGTTAATAGGAGGATGCCTGTGGAAATGGGTTGGTTGAGCTCTCACTGAGATTGTGCCATTGACCGAATTAAGACCATATTCAGAAGATTTTCCAACGTTTTCTCAATACATATTTGATGTATGGCTTGTGTTAGAATCAACCTACCTGAAACTAAACCAATGTTGATTTTTAAAAAATTGATGCAAATCTGGCATAAAAGTCACCATTAACCTAACTGAAAGTCTTAATATTGTGGGGGAAAGGATGATTGTTTGACCAGACGCTTCTTGTCAGTCATTTAGGGCTCAATTCAGGTTCAATATGGAAGTTTTCATGAAAGACCAGTACACAAGCCACTGTCAAGTTGGCAGGTCAGTGGCAAAGCCACCACAAACATGGACCTAGACCGTGAAATTCTGTATCCTATTTCCAGCTAATTTTAGCTGTAGCCATTACACGGGTAATTAAATTATGTTATTTTCGTGTTAGTTGTACTCCTGGCTCCTCAGGGACTGGTTCAGGTAGAGTATAAATACTTAATGCTCAGGTGCTAATTTTCTCTCCAGTGTCATAAGAGCTGATGAGAAAGAAGGGATCAACAAGCTTTGTTGGACAATTGATGCATTGTGTTAAAAGCATGATGATAGACACATGGTAATACAATGTACAACTAGTAGGGAAAAGAATATACACAGAATTTGTATCAATACTTCTTATATTTACCACTGATATGTTTATCATGACATATTGTAGTTCTGTTTAATTTGACATATTGTCTCTATCAACCATATTGTAGCTAGCCCACGCACGCACGCACGCAAACACACACGCACGCACACACACACACACACACACACACACACACACACACACACACACACACACACACACACACACACACACACACACACACACACGCACTGTGAATAACACTTGGTTCGATTCCCTACATGGATACAACAAGGTATGAAGACCTTGTATGTCTGTGAAACTAGTCTGTTAATGAGTTTTCTATTTACTAATTAATACGTGATAAAAGTATTGTCCAATCATTTCCCTTCACTTCTGGTAAAAGTGGAGCATCATTTGCCGCACAACACCACTTGTCATTCTCACACCTGCTGGTGGTGATGATAGAACTCATCAAATACTGGCCTGTTACTCAACATCCCAGAGAAACTCTCTCATCAATAGGAGTGGATTACACAACTTCCCAGAGGACTCCTGAAACAAGATCAACTGCTGTCTAATCTAGTTCCATGTCCCTATATGTCACCATCCCAGTGAACAGTGTCCCTGTGAAGTGTAGCGGCCAGCCTGGCTCTTGTGACAGCTTGCCTGGGGGGTCACATCCCAGTGACCCAACTTAGTCCCTGAGAAACATCCCTGTGTACCACCAGGCCGTCCCCAGTCAGGCCCTGTAGTTGTCATCTTCACACTTCCACTGAAAGTAATGATGAAGCTCGGACTGGATGGCAGATGAGTGGATGATGGACGGCTATGGATGAAGGCCTTTGAAGACCATAAGATCTGGGAATATTTTACAGTGATATGTTTGTATATCCTGTAGACCACTGTCTTTTGATGTGGATGAAGGTTTTCAAGAATTTTTGATTTGTAGGGAATATCTTATACTGATGTGTCTACATATCTTGTCCCTCGGTTTTGATGAAGGCCTTTCAAGATCATATGATCTGGGGGAATATCTTACATGGATCTATATTCATATCCCGTTGAGCACTGTCCCTCTGTGTGGATGAAAGCCTTTCAAGACCATATGATCTGTGGGAAATATGTTACATGGATCTACATTCATATCCCGTTGAGCACTGTCCCTCAGTGTTGATGAAGGTCTTTCGAGGACATATGATCTATGGGGAATATCTTACAGAGATCTGTATTCATATCCTGTTGAGCACTGTCCCTCAGTGTTGATGAAGGCCTTTCAAGACCATATGATCTGTGGGGAATATCTTACATGGATCTATCTTCATATCCTGTTGAGCACTGTCCCTCGGTGTTGATGAAGGCTTTTCAAGACCATATGATCTGTGGGGAATATCTTCTACTGATATAATATGTACATATCCAGTGAAGCTGAAATAAGTCACTGATGCTGTCTCAAACTCAATGATAGGATACACAATACGCTGCATTCTGTATCAGTTACCTGGTATTCAGATGGTTAACAGACTGGTAATGATTGACATTCTAGCATTATTAATTGAAGTCCATTCTGAATCTGATCCTGTTTCAAAATAACATGAAAAGACATGACATGACATTAAAATAAGTTTTATAGAAATAAGTTAACTTTTTTTAATTGTGTTTTATGAAAATTTGTCCCAAACAGTTTATTGCAAACAAGAATGAGGTCAAATAAACCCTTTCATGTCATACAAACATTAGGTTATAGTGGTAATGTCCATTGAGGAAATTGATCCCAAGATAATGGCAAATATTAAACGTAATAAACTTGGGCAACAACATTTACTGGAGATGATGTTTTTGTGTAACATAACAGTTGGTTTTGTTTCTGGAACTATTTTAAGCACGTAGTTGTGTTTATCCTGTGTAAGATGACTCTCATGCCATGATCTGTGCTATGAAGGAATAATCAATGATGATCCATGTTTCTCTGCCCTATCTGTGTATCGAGGATTCCTGGGTATTTCGGTGTCCTCCGCATCTTGTGTACGCCATCCTCCAGCAGGTTGTTACAGCTAGGCACACGACAAACATGACTGACACTCGTCAAACAGCAAGCATACTTCGTGAGAAACTTATCGATTAACTGCATGGAGACATTTCTATTAAACAAGATGTTTTTGACATATTCTGAATAGAAAAAGCCTCAAAACCTTTGACAATTAAATTAGGCAAAATCAGTTAGGTGATAATTTGATTTGTCGCCATGTATTCATGATTGAAATAATAATACAGGTATGAAGTATCAAGTATGAATACTGTAGACTCGGGTAGGTTTGAACTAATGGGAAACTTTGAATCAGTTTAATATATACAATATTTGCAGTTGAGATAGACAGAGTATTTTTATGAGAAATGTATTTGTTCTATTCCGAGTTCACAAAAGTTATTTTTTTCTATTATGATATATCAACACAATGATAGCTCTGTATGATCTAGATAAAATGGATTTTTTTTTCTCTAAACAAAACTTCACTCAAACTGTTTCCAGTGTATAAAACTAAAGGGCGAGGATCTAAGCATTCTTAGATTCCTGAACAGCGTCATGTAAAAAGTTAAAGTGTAAACACAGTGAACAAAAAGCTGGCCTTGGTTACACTGTTACATGTACTACAATCAGGAACACTGATCACCAATACAATACAATAAACCAACATAGAAGTCAGGCTCTCACTCTACCATAATCAAGTTGGTGCACTGGGTCATGTGATTTGTGTTATGTGATCTCATTTTGTCATGTTGTCCAACTGCAGGGTCATGATTCTAAACAATTGACCGGCGATGAATTACATGCTGTCCCTGTAAACATTGTTTGGAGATTGCAAAACTGAAATTCAAAACTTTTGTAAATAACATGTATTAAATACAGGGCTCGATTTAAGGAACTTTAACTTTAAACTAGCACCAGGTGCATGTTGACGTAAAAGATCTCTTGCACCAGACAAAACCAGGTTGCACCCTGGTCCCATAAATTGATCGAAGTTGAAACAGAAGCATAAACTAGTCTAAATAAGTAAAATCTCAGATCTCTGATGACTGTCATGAGTCATGGGTTACACGTAAAACAGGGATTAGTGATGTAGTATGGTAAATAAAGCTTAGAGGTATTGAGTGTGTTCAAAGATCGATGTTGCGAGGACATGTAAGAGTTAGTCAGACAACAATTTGAAATTTTTGACATGCTCTTAGTGCATGTAGACTTAAGTATTTTTCAATAATAGGTTGCACTGGTGCATGTTTTATATAGCTAAATCGAGCCCTGAAATAACATACCATCTTGGTATTAGTAAACATTTCCACACTATCATGTGCTTTCTCTGTACATTTACACTGTCGTCAGTTACCTTGTTCAATAATTTAGTATGTTTACAGTAGATGGACCCAAGTAGTTTATCTTCAATTTGAATATTGATTTTAAGTTTGTGATACCATTGAAGGTGAATAACACTGTGTTAAGATGCGGAACCTTGTAAGATGACACATGACTGATTTTCATTGTCTGGTGATCAATCGCTGATGTTCTGTGATAGCTGGAGCAACCGAGACTCACCGGAACCACTCAGCTGTTTTATGACACCTTCTCGTTAATATTTGATATACACATTAAAATAGATGGTGGAACGATGCTATTTATATTCAAAGGCTTTTTGTCAATATGGTTGTCTTTGAGATGTAAAATACACCACATTTGATAAGTTTATTGTTGATCCTTTGATGCATTTCCAAATCATAAGCTGCAAACATATGTTGGGATGACAGCTATTTGCATCAAAAGCCCCATGGTTGTGGATCGAGATGGTAATTTACCGTATTTTATCTATTTTGTGTTGCTCCAATGGGCTGCCTGTGGCCATTTCCAAAGCCTAAACTGCTATTTGCATCCCAAAATGTAAATGCTTGTAGATCCAGATGGTAAAATATGGGCTATTTTGGGTCTCTCTTATTGGCTGCCCATGGCCATTTCCAAACCTTTAAAGCGTTCGCTCATCATGCCGAAGACCCAGGTTCCATTCCCGACATGGGTACAATGTGTGAAGCCCATTTCTGGTGTCCCCCGTCGTGATATTGCTGGAATATTGCTAAAAGCGGCATAAAAACATGCTCACTCACTCACTCACTCACTCACTCACTCACTCACTCACTCCAAAGCATATGCAGCAATTTGGGCATCGTATTGCTACACGTTGCATACCTGGAGAGATACAATAGACTTAGTGGAGCATCGGCAAGTGGAAGATGGGATGTCGGTATCTTATCTACATATATCATAGTTAGAGGCTGTGGGTGACATTCATTTTGACTACCCTATGTTATATTTTTTCATTTTAACAACTTTGCAACGGCAAAATTCATCACCTTGGTTTGGAAATGTGTGTAATACGGTAGGTCTATTAAGTGTGTGGGAGATGTGTTATCTATTAAGTTCAGTTCCAGATTGTCAATCAATTATGTGAAGTGGATATAGAACATCATCGATCACAAGGGTTATGAAATGAGAGTATAGTCATGACGATTGTTTACTGGCACTGGGCTGATAAGATCATCTCTACCCAGTGTAGGTATTTGTCAATTACTCACATTGTGTCAGCAGATTCACGTCAGAGATTAGTGATGGTAGGACAACTGATGGAAAAACAAATGGGAAAAAAGCTCCTTTTTATGTTATCGTGTTTCCGCTTCATTACATACATCCTCATCAAAGAAAGCACTGTCATACTTGCTCGAGAAGCTTTTAGTGTTTGAGCTTCAGTATTCAAGCTGCGTTAATGTCTTGCTGTTCGTAATTTGTTCTTTTTCTGAATGTTTCAAAGTTCAACAGACTTATGAACTGTTTTTTGTTTTTTATGTGAGTCATAATTTAAGTTTGACCGTTTTTTTCAAGATGTTCTGATTTTTTAACGAAAGACTACGAACTTGGAAGTAATGATATTGTGTTTGTTTTCAGGGTATCAATGGCCGAGGGTTCCAATTCAGTGGTCACTTCAACCTCTCAGCCCTTGAGGAGTCCCAAGGCAGTGAGAATGGCAGCACACAGGATGTGAGCAGCATTCTGGGTGATAGTGAGGACGACAGTCTTCCTTACCTGGGTGGACGCCCGGAGAAGTTGACTGACACCCCACACCGGCTGGACATCACCGACCGCAGTCTGTCTTGCAAACTATCCTTCCTGGACAAGAGTAGCGGAGACAGCGCCAACATCAGTGAGGCGGAGTCCAAGATGGAGGACTCCCTGGCCTCTCCTGACAGCTTGGAGTTGCCACAGAGCAGCGATGGTGAGCTGGATCCAGCCATTCGCTTCATCTGCAAACAGGAAAACAAGGATATTGGATACAGTAGTGAGAGTCACTCAAACGATGAGATCGAGTTGATGCGGCTGCAGAGTCTCATGGAGGATAAGTTCCCTGGAAAATGTGAGGTTGCCAGTGATTCCCCCTTCCTGAGTGATGTGACCACCAGAGGGCGCCCAAAGAAGGAGTATTACCGTATGGTGTCTGTGGATGTTGACACTACGGATAAGACTGATAATGATGACGGGACGGACACTGGTAACCTTGATGTGAGTGACAGAGCTGGTGGGAGTGATGACTTGTTTGTTGTTGAAATGACCAAGCAGATCTTGGTTGAAACTACTGAGAAGTATACAAGATCGTCCGAAAAATTTGAGATTGATCGTCATAATTGTAATGCTTTGCTGCAGCCGAGTCAGTCAACAAGTGAACAGTCTGAGTTTGAGAACAATGGTGAGTCCAAGGACAAGATTCAGTATCTGATTGACAAGGCAGAGGATTTGGTCCGATCTCCTCCAAAAGTGTTTCATACTTCGACACCCAAGGTACATGAGCGGAAAACACCCGAGAAACAGGTCCGATCTGTTGGTTGTAATACAGTGATCATCAGCTCATGTGACGCAAGTGCCGAAGATACAGACAATGAAAGTTCTACGGAAGAGTTCTCTACAGCAACAGATGAAGCTAGTGAGAAACAGTTTGACAGTGTGATCTGTCTGGATTATACTTCAGACTCTAAAAACACCAGCCATGAAAACGTGGCTCTGTCCCCTATCCACTCCTCCCCATTGTTTGAAAATGTCCGACTACGCCAGCAGCAGTCTGGTCCACGCAGACTCAAAGACCGTCCATGGAGTGTTGTGGAAATGCAGGAGTTCTCTCGGAACCTGGAGTCGCAGCCATTTTCCACTTCTGAGAGCGCCATTGATCGTATGATTCTCAGTAAAACTGACAGCCCTAGATCCCCTCCCCCTTCTTTCCTCTCCCACAGGCAAGCCGCAACATTCCCGCGTGAGACGAAAACCAGTCGTGAGATGCGACGATCATTCTCTACCTCAGACCAAAGTTCCCCTCGAGGTGCTAAGCGGAAACTACGCTATTCCTCCCAGAATGACACCCTCCTATCTTCCAGAGCAGCTAATATGAACAACTTGGTGCCTTCCACAGACTCTGAAGATGACATCACAAAGCATATTAGTGAAACTGATGACATGGTGGACCAATTTGAACTGGCCCGTGTCCGATCTAGTGGCAGCAGTGCAGATTCAGATTCAGACACATCAGGTAAGATTGGTTTGTTTGTTTGTTGTTTAACCCCACACTCAGCAATATTCCAGTTATATGACAGCGGTCGGTAAGTAATCGAGTCTGGACCAGACAATCAAGTGATTGACATCATGAGTATCGATCCACGCATTTGGGATACAATGACATGCATCAACCAAGTCAGCGGGCCTGACCACCTGATCCCATTAGTTGCCTCTTACGACAAGCATGGGTTGCTGAAAACCAATTCTTACCCTGAATCTTCACTGTGCAGAGTTGCGTCCCATTGGGCACGCCAGAAACCTATGATTGTGAGTCCGAATCCTGGTTCCCCCCGATTATGTTTCTAGGTTTGTCAGCACCATACCCCTGCTCGTGGGTTTCACCGAAGTGGTAAAAGTCTGACATCTGCATCACTTCGGGCTTTCCTCCCACATTAAGCTGACGCGCCATGATACAACTGGAATACTGTTAAAAGCGGTGTTAAACCCCACTCACTCACTCACTCACTCACTCACTCACTCACTCACTCACTCACTCACTCACTCACTCACTCACTCACTCACTCTTTGAGAATTGATCCTGAAAAAGCATGCTCTTTCAGTCCAAAATCCTCCTGTAGCACTTCCAGGCAGAATATGTACCCAGTATTCCATGATTCTTGTAAGAGGCAAATGATGAGAATCAAGTGGTTACAATGTATGACCTGGCTGATGTGGATCAAAGCTCATTCTATCAACTACTGGATGGTCTGGCTGAGACTATGATTTGTAGACCATTATTTAGCTGGAATGTTGGTGAAAGTGGAGTAAAGACAGTGGTATCATGCTAACATTACAGTGCATCGTCAACTTCAGACAGGTGGATCAATTGAGAACATATGACATTTTAAGTTTCTTCAGATGGAAATGAAGAGAATCAACTAGACTAACATTTAGTCTATGAAATCTTATATTACACAATATCTTTCTTGACTCTAAAAATATTTGGTTTTTTTCCTATGCTGATTTCATAGTGGAATAGAGCTAGCTTGAGCTGGCTTGACTTGCTTTTGTATGCATTTCTAGATTGTTTTTTGTTTCTATAATATAAATATATTCCACAATCATGGTGCAGGACTAAGAATCAACCAGTAATATGTGTTAAATGTCCTGTTGTTTGGACACTAATGTTGTGTTCTGTTATCCCAGATGCCTATTTGACGCCCCTGGTTGAGCCCCTGACGTCGGACAACGAGGATGTCCTGAACAGCACTGGTTCCTTCTCAGAGAATGCCTGGGACAATTATCAGGTAGGTGGAGTCTGATCCGTAGAAGAGAAGCTTTATGTTGAGTGTTCTGCTCATGCCTGTTCTATAGGGTCTAATTGGAGTGAATTTCATACAGCACTTAGGTGAAAAAGAAATATTGCTTGAGATATTGTTTAGGTTCATTTCTTCACATTAACTGTTGTGCAGGAACAGAAGTCTGTCAAATACAAAAAATATATTATGACCTTGAGTTGAAATGGCTTCATAGAAATGTCAAGAAGAATAAATTTTGTTTGCCTAAATGTTTGGTTGAGAGTCAAGTGATGAAGAAATGTAAAAAAAACTTTTTTAAAGAACAGGTTAGAAGAAGTTACATTTAGGAGTTTTTAGATGCTTACTTAAATATTTCAATGCTTTGTATCACAAGCAAGCTCTGCCTTATTCTACAAAGTATCTGGTCTCTTACGTGTTCAAGGGGAGATAACTAAGATTACTCACAACAACAACAAAAATCATCACCATGTTTGGATTCAGTAATGCTTTTGTTGTCCAACACTGCCACTAACCATTATCTAAATACATGGATGTCTAGAGGAAAACATCCCTCGTTGTGGACTCCATGTTATAAAGTTACTGTGTGCTGAAAGGGTTAACATTCTTGTCTGCCTGCAAGTATTAGACATGGTGTTGACAAGAAAAACATTCAGTCATTGCCCGACTTTTCCAGTCCCCACTGTACCCGGCGGTGTCTGATGACCCCACGGAGGAGAAACTGCACTGGGAGCCCAGCGACGAGATGGAGTTTGATGACGACTTCCTGTTGCCAAACAATAAATCTAGTGCCATTGCTGCTGCTGTTGCTGCTGACAAGAAAAAAGCTAAAAATAAAATCACGGTGAGAATCTTGCAACAATATACAAATATGAATGTGCTGCCAAATGTTTTCAATACAAAACCAGATTGGGTTGATGTCAGGGTTTTACCTTGACCTTCAAAACTAGAGGACACCTAATTACTAATTAAAGGGTCCTTACTGGAAATATGAGGGTCCTGTAAATTAATGAAATGGTGTTGTTTAATCTACTATAAGATCTAATAATGTCATTAGTTACAAGAAGTTTATATTTCTTGTCAAGAATTTGGTACAATGAACATTATTGTGCATCCCTCGGGATGCAAGTATATTTTTTTCTGCATCCATTCTATACATTTGTGCATACTGGATGCACATTTCTGCATCGCTTAAAACCCTGGTTGGTGTTCGCCAAAAATACCAATTACCAAAGATCATTATGTGAGGAAAGTGCGTGAGTCAGTTTGGTTTAGTGCCAGTGGAACAGTATTTCAGTTATGTCATGACACGTTAGCTTTAAGTGGGAGAGCCCAGTATCTAAGACATTGTCCACTTCAGGGGAACCGACTAGAAAGAGTGTGTGCAGAAATACAAAAGATCAGAGTAAATCTGGGATTCAAACATTTTTTTTCAAGCAATCTGAGATTGTAGCATTTTATGCCATTGGTCACTATAGGAATGTTAATATACCAATTATCCTGTCACCTATAAAGGTATGCATAAGGATTACAATAAATTCAATAACGATTCCTATTTGATAATGATGCATTTTGTGTGCAGATCCCTGCCCCTGCCCAGTATGATGACAGTGACTCGGACATCGAAGACTTCCACTACGTGTTGGACCAGTCAGCTGACCAGATGAGACTGGCTGACCAATCACTGAAGAAGAAGAGGAAAGACCCGATGGGAACAGGCATCTACCTCAAACCTGCTAAATATGTAAGTCAAGTCGTATTATGTATCACAAGGTGTCGTAATATTGTTCAATTTGAGACCCATGCAGTCGTTTGTCTAGAATGTAATAACTTTGAATATGTTGTCAAATGAAGTTCAAGAGTGTTCCTACGACTGGTAATCAGTGTATTTTACCCCTAGTTGGAAGACCTTGTCTATTAATACTGTTTGCTTATGATGGTTCATATGCTGATTGGGGCGGTCGGGTAGCCTAGTGGTTAAAGCGTTCGCTCGTCACGCCGAAGACCCGGGTTCGATTCCTGACATGGATACAATGTGTGAAGCCCATGTCTGGTATCCCCCGCCGTGGTATTGCTGGAATATTTCTAAAAGAGGCATAAAACCATACTCACTCACTCACCTGCTGATTGAAATTGAGATCAAACATAAAGACCTAGTAATTGAAGAATTTATTGTAGATTTAATTGATTTAACGTAAAATATAACTGTATTTATCCTACATCTGAGTTATAACATTTATTTATCCTATGTCTCAAGTATATATATGTGTTTATCCTACTTCTGAAGTGTATGTATTGTAAGCCTATGTTATAAATCTGTCTTACATGTGGGGTTGCGTTGTGTTGCAGGCGGAGATCATGGCGACCTGTGTGACCAACATCCGGTGCCTGGAGAGCATCAGTCAACACCTGGACCCCACGGACGTCACCATGGACGACTGCCAGCGCATGCAGGGTAGGGAACTGATACAACTACAAAGAGAAAAGACATGAATTGAAATATCTTTCCTCATCATAATTGTTGGCCCTTCTTCAGTTCCTGAAAGCCAAACATTATATGTTATTTGTGATGGCACCACTTGTAGGATCACTGTGGTTATAATGCTTTGTCGTAAGAGGCGATTAACGGGTCGGGTTGTCAGGCTCACTGACTTGGTTGATGCATGTCATCATATCCCAATTACGCGGATTGATGCTCATGATGTCAGTCACTGGATTGTCTGGTCCCAACTCAATTATTTACAGACTGCCGTCATATAACTGGAATATTGCTGAGTGTGGTGTTTAACAACAAATAAATAAACAAACAAGCAAACACTCTCACTCACTCACTCACTCACTCACTCACTCACTCTGTTTCAGACATCCTGTATCAGTGGGAGAAGCTGCGAGCACTTGCGTCTGAGCGGCAGTCTCAGTCGACGCAGTTGGCTGGCATCTACTCCATCATCAATGAGATGAAGAAGAAGCATGAGGAGATTGAGAGTCTGATGCACACCGACAAGTTCAGCTCTGCTCAGGAACTGGAGGCAGCCATTAATATGCTCAAGGTGAGGGTCACTGGTCATGTTGCAGTGTTTACAGTAAGCAGACAATGATCAGGGTGTGGAATACATTAATAAGGAAGGGGTATTGCTTACCAAGCAGCTGATGTGTTTCCTCATCACATGGAAGAGTAAGGGAATCCCTGGGTACAGTTTGTTAACATGTTCTTGGTATCTTATTAATCTTCAAATTTGCTTTCATGCTCAATCACTGTCGGAAGATCCAGGGTAGAATCGGTCTTGAGCAACCCATGCTTGCTGTAAATGGCGACTATGCTTGTCGTAAGAGGAGACTAACGGGATTGGGTGGTCAGGCTCACAATCCCATTTGGGTAGATTGATGCTCATGATGTCAATCATTGGATTGTCTGGTCCAGACTCGATTATTTACAGACCGACGTCATATAGCTGGAATATTGCTGTGCTGCGTTAAACAACAAACAAAACATTCACTGTCGGATTGAAAAACTGCACTTAATCGTAATTGATATGAAACGGAGATACTTCAACACATTCTGACATACTCGGTGCCTGATGTCCTCCATGTAAACTCCATGTATTGTGATGGTCCTCTAGGAGCAGCAGCGAAGTCTCCAGGCACAGAAGGCTGAGGTGGGCGATCTGGAGAAGGCAATGGATGCATTCAATGAGCAGTATCCTGCCATCCCCATCAACAAGTTCTACACCGAGTTGGCTGACATCCAGGAGACGAACATTGAGCTGCAGCACAGGTAGGTCTTCAGTAGAACTGGCTGGCATGGGTGGCACTGTGGATCACTGTGAGTTTCAATGGATCTGGTGGTCATGGGTTCAAATCCTAAAATCACCCTGATTATCATCCTTGATGCTCATTGGTTTCTCAAAAATAATATGGAAATCTTTGTAGAACCATTTTGTTATTATATATGTGCTTTAAAACAATGGTGATATAGTCCTAAAAGTTTTTGTAACAAAGTAGCTAGCTCATACAAAGAGTAATGAGTGCCAAATATGGTTCTACAGTAAGGAGTTATCTCGTATCCCTCAGCAATCTCATTAAAATCAGACCTTAGTTCTCGCTACAGCAAAACAAAGATCTGAAGACATCCCATTAGGGGTCACATCAGAACAACCTTTCATCCGACCAATCAGAACGTCGCTTACCAGTTCATGAAAGTGACAGTCGGAATGTGATTTCTAATCATACAACCTCGAAAACTTTAACACAGGGTATTCCGAACGATATTTACGGGTTTAATGACTGAATCTATACAATCTAGACCATCTATTAGCCATTCCAGAATGTTCTTTTGTTTAGGTTTCAAATTTGTAATCGAGAATTTGTCAAAATATGTTTCGAAGCGGAGTCTGACATGACCCGTAATGGGATGTCCTCAGATTTTTGTTTAGTGGTAGCGAGAACTTAGATCTGATTTTAATTGAGATTGACCCCCTCAGTGATGTGGTTAACAGCAGGTCCCCAGTATCCTGTTGCTTGTCACAAGAGGCAATGATATTGGGTCAGCGGTCAGACTCATGTCGTGTCCCCTCGCTATTTTTCACTTCAATATAGCGCCAACACGGTTAGCATGGCTCCCAAAATGTACTTACATTTTTAATAAACGCAAGTTTTACAATGACACAATGTCTCAAAAAACATTATCAGTTGATGACTGTGAGCACGTTTGTAACACCAGAAATACCAGTCAACAAATCTGGTTGGGTGTTATCATTGTACCTTGATAGTTTTTCTGGCCTAGATTGTTATCTGTTAAATCAGTTGTTAAATTAAAAGTGTCCTAATCTCTTGCAGCCTGCAGCAACATGTGATGAAGCAGGAGCACACACTGGCGATATGGTTCGAGTACCTGGAGAGCTGCAGAGAGATGGACCAGCTGCTGGCCCAGGATCGCGACCGTCTGCAGAAGCTGCTGCGTCAGCGGGATAACGGCATCGTCGTGTTGAGGAAGGACCTGGTGAACGAGGTGGAGGTAAGACATGCTTACGCTCTGCTTGTCATTTAGTAAAGAAACTTCACAAATTTAGTGGTGTTCTTCTCTGATGTAGGGTTTGAGATAAGTATTGATAACATTCAGAAGCAGCTCTGTGTGGGACACAACTCCCTTTGCAAACTTAACAATAACATGTAAAAAATGTGAAATTTGAATTGAAGGCAAAGTATTGATAACAAATTAAAAAATAACATTCTCCATTTCATTACTATAGTGATTCTGAGGCAGTCACCAACTGTCTAACCATATCTCGAAGTAAAAACTGAGATGGAGATGGTATGGTCAAAATGGCCGAAGAGTATTGATCGGTCGTACTCAGTTATCCAAAAGGAGTCTTGTGGTTAAGGCTTGCCCTCATCACGACAAAGGCCTGGTTTAGATTTCCCACATAGATAGAGTGTGTGAAGCCAGTTTGTTGTGTCCCCTGCCATAATATTACTGAAATTGTTGTAAAACAATATTCATTCACTTAGTTACCCGCAATTCTTGTGTAATTTACATGGTCAAAACTATGTCAGATCTAACCCTTTTTGTGCCTATGTTGCAGACGCTCCAGTCTAGCTTGTCCGTGTACGAGTCTAAACTGTGCCACCTTCAGAGTCTCCGCAAGGAGCTCCATGGATCATCTGATGAGGACACACAGACAGAGTTCCTGGCCTCCCTGGCCGACATCCGCAACCAACTGCTGGTGTATGAACAGAACTGCCGCCAGATTCAGCGCAACATCCACGACGAGGAGGATGAGGAGATGGCCATTGAGGCGTCGCAGCTCGGACAGCTCGCAGTATCTGCTGCAGCCCTGCACGAGCATATCGCACGCAGTCGACGGGAATCGTAAGTCTAAATGCATTACTTGCCATTACTAGTGACATCAAGCTATGTCTTCTTAATAAACACAGAAACTAATACTTGTTTACATTCGATGTGACATATAGTATCTGCTTATAATTCAGATAGTGCCTTGTGTAACAGTCGAGGTGGGTAGAATTAAGTTTATGCACATATTTCTGATCATGTCACTCCGCTTCAAAGAAGTATGGTCAGAATAGGTCTCCAGTGTCTATGCTTATCAAACAAATTCAACTAAAACTTGAGTCAGATGGTCACAGCTCTGTATGAATAGTACCTGGATAAGGAAAAGAATTTATGGATGTAAACTTCTTTATTATGAGGAACACTACGTTTTGGAGTATATACTTACTCTTTCATCAGGTGATTACATTTACTTGATGAAGGAGTAAGTATATACTCCATAACCTTGTGTTCCTCATAATAAAGGAGTGGACATTCATAAATTCTCTTCCTTATGTGTATTACTTCTTAATGCCTTTTGGGGCGGTCCGGTAGCCTAGTGGTTAAAGCGTTCGCTCGTCACGCCGAAGACCCAGGTTCGATTTCTGACATAGGTACAATGTGTGAAGCCCATTTCTGGTGTCCCCTGCCGTGATATTGCTGGAATATTGCTAAAAGCGGTGTTAAACCATACTCACTCACTCACTTAATGCCTTTCAAATACTTAGTACCTGGATAGTTGACGTTTAATTAAGATAAGTTCAACTTCCAGCTGTGGCCTGTCTGAGTGTTTCAGTAGTGACTTCTTGAGGCTAAACTGTCATGTGTTTGTTACAGTGAGAGCGATGAAGTGGAGACAACTGAGGAAGACAAAGACACACGTGCCAGCGGCTGGCTGGCGTCATGCCCAGTACAGGTTGCCGCGGTGATGCTGCTGGCAGGGATCGTGTACTTGTTTGATCCCAGCATCCTTCAGGACATGGCTAACTTCTCTATCAGGATCTCACCAGAGCTGAAATATGTTAACGGTCCTCCCCCAGTCTGAGTGAATCAGTAAGCCAATGAGAGATCAGAATGCTAGATCCGATCTAGCTGCCGCTCAGGTCCCTGTCGGACCTGTGTACAGTTACAACGCCCTCTAGTAGCAGATTAAGACACAGTCTATATCTGCGGCGTGTCACGCAGCGGCCTGGGTGTACATACAACCTTATCAGGCAGATAAGTAGAGCAGATAGGGCCAGGCCCCACACAAATGCACACCAATATTCTCCAAAATACTTCGGAGGCAAATCATACTCTAGATACATATCCAAGTAACAAAATTATTTTAAAATTATTAAACACATTATCCATGACAAAAAGAATTTGGTATTAAACTAATATTGATAATTATATCTTTATAGTGCATATTGTTGGGGCCTGGATGGGTAGACGCGTACAAAGATGTACATACAAATCATACAGCCAGGGGCTGATAACACTGAATTGTACATACAGTTATCCATGGCATGATCACAGCAGTCACCACCACCAGCAATTGAATGTTCAGAAGTGTAGATATTATGCTGGTGCAGTGTTTGGTCACGGCGGTCTGACATTGGCTGCTTTGAAAGTTTTTCCTAAGTGGATTCTGTTCATATTGCTGTACATTCAGTCCAGTCGGAAGTAATTTGCTATAGGTCTCCGATCTGTAGCTCATGAAACTAGGCTCAGAACCAAAATCCACTCACTTACAGTGGTCCAGTACCTGATGGTACTTCCTGGGTATCATACTGGTACCTCCTTAACTTGCAATAATAGCTGGTTGAACAGCAATAGTCTACATACAAAAAGTTTAATATATGTATACAATCTAACTATTTATACATAGATATGGTATATCATTCAAATACTTGTAAATAAGTAGATTTTACCTTTTCAAGATAGGTATAAACCTATTATTGGGTATGAAACCACACATAGTTGAATAGATGATATGATATGTAATATATTGTATATTATACTAGGAATAAAAGTATGGTTAAAGAAGTGATCATTTGGAACAGTATATAAAAATAAATCCTGTCAAAGTACAGTGATAAATAATGTCTTGATAAATATTTTCACTTTATCATGAACAGTTTGCCTCGTAAAGCATAACATAAAATCCTTTAGATAAATTATGACTGTTTAAAGAAACTTATTGCTAAATGATATCTTGATATATTCATGAACAATTCCTCGTGCAGCATGGTCATGTCCTCAGGATAATGTGCTGTATTGCATCCCATGTTGTTACAAAAGGAATAAATATGCATGAAGCCAAAAGGGCAGTTTATAGTGCTATTATTTCCATGCTTTCATCCTTCGTGTACCGGTCTAGTCAGTATCTGTAATCAAAGTTTGGACTTGAAATGTATTTGTGAATAGGCAGCAAACTTTTATGTGTTTCTGAAATTTTATCAAAATTTTGATTTTGATTTTGATAATTAGATTTGACTTTGTGACTTTTATATAAAGATAACAAACTGTTATTGCCATGAAATGGTTGTATGAATCATTGCTGAAATTTTAAACACCGGTGTGTTTTGTATTCTTTTCTATAAAACACTTCGGTGAACGTCATTTTTTCATCTCTGTTAACTATCAGCATGTATATAACAACTATCATGATCAGGCAGTCTTGGTGTTATCACAGTAGTTATTATTGATAATGTCTTATCACTGTTATCATAGTGGAGAATGTTTGGTATCAACAAGAATATTAATGTTGATATCATTCTTAAGAATAATGACAGTCAATGTTGTTAGATGAGTTACATATTGATATCAATTTTAAGAACACAATTGATATTAATGGAGCAATATAATGGGAAGAATCAATGATAATATCAAGGAAATTAGACGTTTATATCAGAGATAACAAGCCTCATATGAAATGTCACTTTGGATTTTCATATTGGTATTGTTTTCAGGAAATAATAACATAACCGGAATATGTGGAGATGTGAATAAAATACATCTATTCGGTTTATTGCTATGACTAAATAGGCAATGTTTCTACAGACAGTAATCCTGTCTTTGACGACGTTGTAGAGAAAAGATCTATCTATGCGAAGTGTTACCATCGCCAGTTTACAGTGGCTGTCAATCAGGAAGTGTACAAGATTCCAGGTGCTTGTTTGAGGTACACTGACAGCGAAATGTACACATGTATATAGGGTGTTTTGTTGTAACCAACACCTGTCTTATACCTTATAATTCTTGGCAGCAGGGAAATAGATTTTTATTCAAGGAAACGTAAACCACACATCATAGTACATTCACTAACACGATGCTTTTGGCATCAAGAAATTACCACGACTAGGTTGAGTTATAGGCCAGTCCAAAGTCGGCTCAGACAGTAATTTATATCTTGACGTTTATCAATTTCCACAGCTACTCTGGGAGTGACATAGTTTATGTGATAAGACTTGTGGTGATTTGTCCATCACATTTTAGTGTAATGGTTCTCAGTAATTCTCTCAGCTCTGGTGAAGTAATGATGGGAAGAATGCAGTGTTGTGACTATTAGCTGTTGTTGACACTGTGTGTGTGTGTGTGTTGCATTGTTAATTGCTTTGTTTGTTGTCTTGCATTGTGATGCTAACAAATAGTCATTTAAATCCTTATTATTTATAGATATTTGACATTTTAGCATTTTTTGTTAAAGCTTTGAAAATTGAAGCAGCATAAATGGTTTTGCTTCTAAATTTCATATTTCCAGTGTTGATATGATTTTGTTAAACAGACTAGACTCAGTTTATTTGATACCGGTATTCTTGAACTTACAATAATTATTGTAAACTTTGCTTGTTAGATCAGTGAGTATTGTGGGGAAATATTTCCTACCCCAATTTCTGGATTGTCTTGTTAATGAACTTTCTCAATGAAACGCATTTGCATTTTTACATCACATTGATATATATTTTTCTTTGTAGACAACTTTTGTACCTCTTGATTAAGTGCCTGTTGAGTTACTCAATTTTTTTACCTTATTTCTTATTCCAATTGAATACTTATGATGGATGTTCATTTTGTTGTTATCACCGTTTATATTGTAGTGAAAAAAACATGGAATATTTCAGGTAGAACTTTCTAACATTTGTACGAGGGCATAAATGGAAATATCTTCCGAATTGTTTATTATTTTGTAAATATTTCCAGAGTACTAGATTAGGAATATTTTTTTATAGTGTCATTCAATATTTACAGATACTCCTTAATCTACTTTGAAAAAAATATATGCAGGTCACTACTGATGTTATGGTTTGATAATTGAGGCAGTTTTAACAGGTAAGTGATTTTATTTACTGACCAAAATATCACATTAAATGGTGCTATCCCATGCAGTTGTAGCAATACACTGCGTTGTAATACTAAACCGATTGTTTGTTCATTCCCTGTCTAGTGCAGTGAATTTGAGATGATATTCTGTCTTGAAATTTTTGAGTATTCTGACGTCTCAAACACACTTGATGGGTAATAAATTATTTAACCTCAACCACTTGTCTTGTTTATCATCATCATCATCATCATCGGAACACCGCATGGGAGTGGTCGTCAGACAGATGGAGCAAGAAATGTTGACAGCCACTTTCAAAAATAAAAAGACAATACACAAATATTTGGCAATGATTAAAAATGATGAAATGACGGGTAAAGGTGAAAATGGGAAATCAACATTTTTTCATGTGCCAGAATGACTGACCCTATTTGAGGCCTTTGTTCAAAGCACTGAAGTGTTCTATTCGATTGGAATGTTTTGTGTTTGACAGAATAGAATGTTGATATTTTATACATGATTTTGATGTTAGTTTTCAAAATGTTAGGATGAGCAGTACAAGTATGGAGATACATTGTGGCTTTGGGTCAAAGTCAAGCGAAATATTGCCCTTGCAACCATACCTTGTATGGCTCAGAGCCAGCATTGGGTTTGTTTGTTTCATGTTGTTAAACACCACACTCAGCAATATTCAGCTATATGACGGTGGTCTGTAAATAATCAAGTCTGGATCGGGCAATCCAGTGATTGACATCATGAACATCAATCCAGGCAATTGGGATACGATGACATGCATCAACCAAGTCAGCGAGCCTGACCACCCGATCCCGTTAGTTGCCTGGACAAACATAGTCACCTTTTACGGCAAGCAAGGGTTGCTGAAGACCTATTCTACCCGGGATCTTCATGGGTAGCCAGCATTGGGAGTCTACATTAATGATACAAACACAGAAACACATCAGTATATCCATGTTATACTGAAAGACACCATGGTTACCCAAAAAGAAGTGTTTACACAAGTCTTTGAAAATAGCAATCATTCCAATTATGTTTACCGATACATGTACATAATGGAAGTTATAGATTGGATTCTTGGTAATAATAATTGTCTCAGCAGTGAGATATTATTTTGATCTGCATGTCTGTTGAAAGATGGCCAGGCAAGAGTCATTAATCCCTCAAGGGAGATGGTTATTTGAGATTTGTTTGTCATCCATGAAAATAAGCATTCATGTGGGACATCGGCCATCATGTTGGCAGAGATATCCTGGTAGAAACAGCAATCACACAAATCAGTATGGATAGAGTTAATGCATGCCCTGCCATGGGAGTGTTTTATAAAACCCTAAGTCACACACTGCGAACAGTGAGTTGCAGCAGTTGCAATCGTCTTTGACACTCAGAAAACTGCCAAGGGGCGCCATGTTAAAACCATAGACATAGAGTTCAATTTGTTTCAGAGCTCGAGCAGTAGTGAACAAACTTGGTGTCAAAATTGCAATGTTTTAACTCAAAAAGGCCTGAAACCTCAGTCTATCCTTAGACAGCTTATTTAAAGTATTCGACCTTGTAACTGCAATACTATTGTATGCATCCAAAGTCTGGGGATATGAAAAAGCAGAAGCTACTGAAAGAATCCATTTGTAATTTTAAACGTTGCTTCACATTAACCCTAAACGTGTTTGTAAATGGTGAACTTGGAAGGGTCCCACTCAATATGCATATTTGTAAAAGACTTATCCGCTTTCGTCATAAATTAAATAACCCAAGTGAGCCCCCAAAGTTATCACAAGTTATTTTTAATTTGTGAAAGCTGATATATAAATCCACAAAAATAACAATGGCTTAGCTGCCTTGAAAATATACTGAATTCTTGTGGTCTAACTGGCGTTTTTCATTCACCCCAACATGTTAAAAGATACTGGATCGTGGAAGAAGTTGGGAGAGGTGAGGTGAGGTTTAACGTCGCGTCCAAGATTATTGCACTTATATAGCGATGTCCATGCACGTGTACTAGTCCGGACTGATGCCAATTTATAGTGCTAGCTCACTGAGATACCATGCCGCAGTTTAACATGAATACCCCACTCAGACACAGTATACTGACTCCGAGCCGACCGGTCCTTGTTTTAGCCCCTTAATGCCGAGCGCCAGACAGGGTAACAACAAGTACCATCTTTTAACATCTTTTGGTATGACGCGGCGGGGGATCGAACGCGCCGCTCTACCACTAGATCACGGAGGCGGTCAGAAGTTGGGAGAACAATGAAAGGTCAGTCTTATCAAACTTGGCGTAGTACAGTTGCAACAAGCGCTAAAAGATTCTACTACAAATATTTTAAGCATATAGTTAATTTTGAAAAGTACCTCTTGCTACCTAAATCAGTATTATACCGACTACAAAAATCTAGAACATCACACCATAACCTTTCCATTGAAACCAGAATTTGAAGATGGAGCAATACTCATAGAGAAGATCGCTTATGTTTGTTTGTTTGTTGTTTAACGCCGCACTCAGCAATATACCAGCTATATGACGGTGGTCTGTAAATAATCGAGTCTGGACCAGACAATCCAGTGATTGACATCATGAGCATCGATCCACGCAATTGGGATCGATGACAAGCATCAACCAAGTCAGCGAGCCTGACCACACGATCCGGTTAGTCGCCTTTTACGACAAGCATAGTCACCTGTTACGACAAGCATGGGTTGCTGAAGACCTATTCTACCCTGCATGGATGTTCACGGGTCAGATCGCTTATGTATATTATGTAACCAGGCTTTGCAGATGAATTTCACTATCTATTTCGTTGTGAGACTTTCATAAAATAAAGAATAACAAATATCGATAGTAAATACCTAAACTACCCAACCATCTCTAATCTAAAACACCTCTTATGTACTCCTAAATGTAAAGAGTTAAAGCAACTTGGTAGGTTCCTAGCAATTATTAATACAGGATTAAGTAAGGAGTCATATATTTATAATACAATCTGAAGACGCTTAAACTAACTGTGTATGTCCATAGTTATATATAATTGTATACTCCCCGTCATCTTGATTCACTTATTCACTATTAAACCTTTATTTATGATGTATTCTTTTATTGCTCATGTACCAATGACTGGGGTTGAAAGAGAAATTAAGAATCTGAGAATCTAGTTCATACGTCCATATGAAACTAAAACCTTATTGATAATACTTACTTGATAAATGTATATATACACACCTTCTTCTGCATTGATGTTTTCTTTTCAAATGATTTGTTTGTTTATTGGTTGTTTAACGCCGCACTCAGCAATATTCGAGCTATATGACGGCGGTCCAGTGATTGACGCATTGGGATACGATGATAAGCATCAACCAAGTCAGCAAGCCTGACCACCCGATCCCGTTAGCGCCTCTTACGACAAGCATGGGTTGCTGAAGACCTATTCTAGCCCGGATCTTCACTGGTCTCTTTTCAAATGAACATACTCAAGCAAAGACAGATTGTCATGAAAATGTGTAGTCTCGACTGGGGCCCTTGTGAAGATTACTTACATACAATCTCATTAAAATCAGATCTCAGTTCTCGCTACCGCTGAATTAGCGGTAGCGAGTACTGAGATCTGATTTTAATGAGATTGACTTACATATATTGGTCTAGAAGTTGTTCAGGAGGCGCTTATGGTGGGAATTAAGGAGATCGTATTTCCCATGACATTAATCAACTAGTCAATATCTGAAATTTAATAAAGCAAAAACACACACAATGTTATTTAAAGCAATGAATCATGCAGAACAAGCCGAAGTTAAGAAAAGTTACATAAAGATGCGAGTGGTGACGAATGATCGCGAAAGACGACAGAAACACAGATATTACAGACGCTTCGATGGCAATCGGGTTGTTAACGTTATCAGCGAGCATTGGTGACGAACGTGAGTCATTCCGGAAAGATGCGAGTAGTGACGAATGCAGCGAATAATCTATTAAACTGGTTCCCAATGGCACGCGCTGCAAGCTTAGCGCTATTTACTAGTGTAGATAGACACGAGCCCAGTCAGTAAATCTATTATGGATGAGGCTGTGCGTTATTGCATGCGAGATCACTTGATTCAGATCAGTTAGACAATGACATACACGAACCATTAGATTGGAGAAGTCCTTGTTATCAATAACGAATGCTTCGTGTTTGGTTGATAATGCGGTTTCAACAAAACAGAAGGAACAAGAAGCTCGTGTCCCAGCTCTTGCTTTGAACAGAACCTAGCAGCAGATCAGATGTAGCCCTTTCACTAAATGGGTGATTGCAAATATTTATGTACACACTTTGATATGAATACTGTAGGTTATGTTTCAAGTTAGTATTTCCAACTCCAGTAAATTAATTGAGGTGATTCAAGATTGTTGCACTTATACAGCGACGTGTGTAGAGCCCTTGAACATACAGTGGTCTAAGTCTACAAAAAGCCGTAGCTTATGTGACAACGTGCATTCACGTGTGTGTGTGGTGTGTGTGTGTGCTTGGATGTACTAGTCCGGACATGCCGCTTTTATAGTGCTATCATGCCGCAGTTTAACATGAATACCCCCACTCAGACAGTATGCCGACCCCGATCGAGTCGACCAGTCCTTGTTTTTAGCCCCTTAATGTCGAGCGCCAGACAGGGTAACAACAAGTACCAACTTCGAACCTCCGGTCCTCCAACTCTCCGGGCAGACGCTCTATCCACTAGATCACGGAGACGGTCGTAAAATAACAGATCATTTTCGAAATTGTATTATCATAAAGCTATTGGTTCGGATAACTAATCATCCGTTTTACTCCTATAGCTGTGTGTGTTTCTAGTTTTCTGTTTAAGGTATTCGCCCAACAATTACTATGGTATGGACTTGGATATACAATTAACAATCGGTGAAGGAATCTTTGTTTGGATTATTTATCCGACACAAAAGGTTTAGATCATTTTACATTTTACTGCAATTTTCTAGGTTGAAAAGGGCGGCTCTTTGAAAATCAATGTGGCTTAGAACAGGAGTAGAACGATATCTAACTGACTCGACTGTGTGTATCAAATGGCAATATCTTTTCCTCGAACTCGAGTTGCTGCACACAACTGAATATCGATAATGGGCCATAACACTCACAAGTCAAAGCGAGACAGTATTAGGGATCTGGCGAAGGCTGCTGTTCTCTCCTCCCTAAGGAAAAGTCGAATGAAGCCAATATTGCTAAGATGGAAGTTTTGTATGTTTGTTTGTTTGTTATTTAAGGCCGCACTCAGCAATATTCCAGCTATATGACGGCGGTCTGTAAATAATCGAGTCTGGACAAGACAATCCAGTGATTGACACCAAGAGCATCGATCCACGCAATTGGGATACGATGACGTGCATCAACCAAGTCAGCGAGCCTGACAACCCGATCCCGTTAGTCGCCTCGTACGACATGCATAGTCGCCTTTTACGGCAGGCATGGGTTGCTGAAGACCTATTCTACCCCGGATCTTCACGGGTCTAGGATGGAAGAAGCAGGATTTACATTAATATTACTGTGAGTTGTTTCTCCATTGCTAAGTTGGAATGTCGGTTCACACCAAGAAGGAGAACATGTGGAACGCCTCACTCGCCAACTGATATACGGAGTCCACATTCACATTCGACGCTCATGACACAGGCCTGTGATCATTGCTTCGGGCCCTGCTCTCGTTAAGGTTAAGCATGTTGGCATTCATATACAACAGTCTTCAATGTTACACAAGGCATGTGCTTTACTATTGACATGTTTAAAACTGTCTGCTAGGAGAGTTTCATTAGCATATAGATGTTACAGTGGGCTTCTGTATGCGCTCTTGTGGCTGCTTCGCGTGTAGCGGGAATAATATGGGCCCTAAAACCGACCCTTGTGGAACTCCCCATCAGATAGGCTGAAAGCAAACCAGGTTAACACAGCATCACCCTGTCCAAACTGGGAGTCAATTCGCTGTAGAAATGTCTGGACCCGTGAAGACCTGGGTAGAATGCTTGCCGGAAATGGCGACTATGAGACTGACTAACTGTGAGACTAACGGCATCAGGTGGTCAGGCTCGCTGACTTGGTTGATGCATGTCATCGTATCCCAATTAGACCGGCAGCCCAGAGCACTTTGGTCAAACGAACAAGGTACCAATATCCGAACACAGGAACATTTACTGTGTAACCCAACATATTCATATATGCATGTCTGCCGGGGAGACCCTGCTGCGTGTGGCCCCTGCCCCCCCCCCCCCCCCCCCCCCCCCCCCCCCCCCCCAAAAAAAAAAGGGGCCACTCAAGGGCTGGATCAAACATTGGAGGTACCACACGAAAGTAAGTGTAAATGAACTGGTACGTCTCACAGAATACAGAATGGGCCACGCCAGACAAATCTTCCTCTGCAAAAGGCCTGCCAGACACCCCCAAAGAGGGTTCCAAAATTTGAGCTGGGTTAAACATTGGAGGTACCACATGAAATCAACATAAAATGAACTATTTCACTCTACTAAGAATAAAAAACCCATTGCCAGACAAATCGTCTGCTGCATAAGGCCCGCCAGACACCCCCAAATGTTGACCCTTAATGCATTCAGTGAACTCTCTGGTAAAATTTGACTAGAGTATACATTCAAAGTACCAGATGAAAGTAAGTTTAGATGAACAGGTACATGTTACTGAGTACAACACGGCCCATACCTGACAAATTGTCCTCTGCATAAGGTCCGCCAGACCCCCCAGAGAGGGTCCCAAAATTTTGGCTGGGTTAAACATTGGAGGTACCACATGAAACCAACATAAAATGAACAATTGCACTCTACTTATTGCACAATACCCATTGCCAGACAAATCATCTTCTGCATAAGGCCCGCCAGACACCCACAAAAAGTTGACCCTTCAGGTATACACGGGTAAAATTGGTCTGGAATATATATCGATTGTACCACATTAAGGTATGTTTGAATGAACAGGTTCATATCACGGAGTACAGAATGGGCCACACCAGACAAATCTTCCTCTGCATATGGCTTAAACATTGGAGGTATCACATGGAACCAACATAAAATGAACTATTACACTCTACTTATTACAAAATACCCACTGCCAGACAAATCCTCTTGTGCATAAGGCCCGCTAGACACACCCTCACCCCACCCCACACAGTTGACCCTCTGTAATCCCAGTGTGCATAATGAAACATTGGACATCAGCTCTGAGAGTCAACAGATGGTCAAATTTATGTTTTGTTCTTAAAGATTGAAGGATTTTATTGAGATTAAAATCACGTATTTATAAAATCAGGTCTCTGAATACTAGTATTGATATCATAGATTAGGCCTATCGTTGAAATGTAATAAAAAAAGGCATGAATCTGATTCTTGTGAATATATATATGATCAGCTATGAAGTCCTCAAAGCCTGCTATAGCCTGATAGCTTGGCTATGGATTCCTACAAACCCAAACATGCTTAGGTAGTCCTCAAAGCCTGCTATAAGAATGGTAAATGACAATCCCTAATACCATTTGGAAATCTTTTGGTGATAATTGTGTTTAAAAACCTATGATCTCCGTTTATTTAGCAAGTTTTATCATCTAAAAAGCTGAATGTAAAATTGATAAATATGGAGATATTTGGTGTGCTTGAAGAAGGATTGAGTCAACGTGATGTTGCAAGACAATTTAACGTCCACAGAAACACCATTTGGTGTTTATGGCAACGCTGGCAACAGACGAATGCAGTCAGAGACCATCCTCGGAGTGGCAGGCCAAGCGTAACCAATAATCGACAAGACAACTGGATTCGAACAACACACCTACGAAATCGATTCTATCCAGCAACTGTGACTGCAAGAAGCATCCCTGCCCTTCGACGATTATCATCACAAACCGTACGTCTCCGCCTCAGATGTGCAGGGATTGTCTTCATTGTGTCATGGAAGAAGATCGGTTCTGGGGCGGCAGCGTTTTGGTATTGGGTGGGATTACAGCAAGACAGAGGACCCGTTTGATAGTGGTAGAGGTAAATCTCAATGGACAGCGCTACCGCGACGAGATCATCGGACCTGTTGTTCTACCGTTTTTGAGTCGTCATGGCCCAGGCATTACCTTTCAACATGACAACGCCCGGCCTCATATTGCTCGACTTGTTCAGGATCTCTTCAACAAAAACAACGTGAATGTCATCCCCTGGCCGGCTCACTCCCCTGATCTATCAGCAATCGAGCACATGTGGGATGAGATGGATCAGCGCCTTCGACGTCAACCACGTGTTCCACAGACACTCCAGGAACTTCGAAACATGCTCCAGCAGATATGGACAGATATTCCACAGAACTTTGTGCGACGCCTGGTCCATTCCATGAGACGAAGATGTGTTGCTTGCATCGCAACCAGAGGCGGACACACACGCTATTGATTTGTAAATTGATATTTCATTTTTTTTAAAAATGAAATCACGCATTTTCCGAAGTCAGTATGACAAATTAAAACCATTTGAACACTTACAGGAGTCTTTTATCTGTTGCAAGCCAAAATTGTTTCAGATTTGGTAAAAACATAACTTTGCATTAAATCTTATTTAATGTGAGGAACTTTTGTTGTTCAGTATATAAAAATCATGGCACATAGCATCATATGCCTATCTGGCTTGTAGGAATCCATAGCCAAGCTATCACACTGAAGCAGGCTTTGAGGACTTCATAGCTGATCATATATATATTCACAAGATTCAGATTCATGGCTTTTTCATTACATTTCAACGATAGGCCTAATCTATGATATCAATACTAGTATTCAGAGACCTGATTTTATAAATACGTGATTTTAATCTCAATAAAATCCTTCAATCTTTAAGAACAAAACATAAATTTGACCATCTGTTGACTCTCAGAGCTGATGTCCAATGTTTCATAATGCACACTGGGATTACAGAGGGTCAACTGTGTGGGGTGGGATGAGGGTGTGTCTGGCGGGCTTTATGCACAAGAGGATTTGTCTGGCAGTGGGTATTTTGTAATAAGTAGAGTGTAATAGTTCATTTTATGTTGGTTCCATGTGATACCTCCAATGTTTAAGCCATATGCAGAGGAATATTTGTCTGGTGTGGCCCATTCTGTACTCCGTGATATGAACCTGTTCATTCAAACATACCTTAATGTGGTACAATCGATTTTTATTCCAGACCAATTTTACCCGTGTATACCTGAAGGGTCAACTTTTTGTGGGTGTCTGGCGGGCCTTATGCAGAAGATGATATGTCTGGCAATGGGTATTGTGCAATAAGTAGAGTGCAATTGTTCATTTAATGTTGGTTTCATGTGGTACCTCCAATGTTTAACCCAGCCAAAAATTTGGGACCCTCTCTGGGGGGTCTGGCGGACCTTATGCAGAGGACAATTTGTCAGGTATGGGCCGTGTTGTACTCAGTAACATGTACCTGTTCATCTAAACTTACTTTCATCTGGTACTTTGAATGTATACTCTAGTCAAATTTTACCAGAGAGTTCACTGAATGCATTAAGGGTCAACATTTGGGGGTGTCTGGCGGGCCTTATGCAGCAGACGATTTGTCTGGCAATGGGTTTTTTATTCTTAGTAGAGTGAAATAGTTCATTTTATGTTGATTTCATGTGGTACCTCCAATGTTTAACCCAGCTCAAATTTTGGAACCCTCTTTGGGGGTGTCTGGCAGGCCTTTTGCAGAGGAAGATTTGTCTGGCGTGGCCCATTCTGTATTCTGTGAGACGTACCAGTTCATTTACACTTACTTTCGTGTGGTACCTCCAATGTTTGATCCAGCCCTTGAGTGGCCCCTTTTTTTTTGGGGGGGGGGGGGGGGGGCAGGGGCCACACGCAGCAGGGGCTCCCCGGCAGACATGCATATATGAATATGTTGGGTTACACAGTAAATGTTCCTGTGTTCGGATATTGGTACCTTGTTCGTTTGACCAAAGTGCTCTGGGCTGCCGCTCTAAATTCATGATGACAATCACTGGATTGTCTGGTTCAGACTCGATTATTTACAGACTGCCGTTATATAGCTGGAATAGTCCTGAGTGCGGCGTTAAACAACAAACAAAACAAAAGAAGTGTCTGATGATCCATGATCAGAAGCCGCTGGGATATCAAGAAGGAATAATAGTCTAACCTTTCCATTATCAACTGAGTAATCAAGCTGTGGCGTATCGTTGTGTACTTCAATGTAGATGTATTCTTTACACATCAAATCATAAAGGTATTATGTTTCAAAGAGATGGTCCCTTTTGAATAGCTGTAAACCAATAAACCCTAGATATGACATGCAATCTGAGATAGAAGTAGAAGGAATGAAGATTTTGTTATTGAACGCTCCTTGGTGATTTAATGGGTCATCCCTCAAGTACCCATACTGCAGTCGAGGAGAGAGAGAGAGAGAGGGAGAGAGAGAGAGAGAGAGGGAGAGAGAGAGAGAGAGAGGGAGAGATTATCAGAAGTATATACACTAATTAGATAGGTTTACATGGATCAAACATCAGTCTCGTCAAAATCAAATCTTAGTGATCCCTGCCACTTGTGTAGGGATAGCGAGCCCTTGGATCTAATTTTCATAAGATTTGCCAAACACATAATAATAAATGTCATGGTAAACGTGTCTTCTCTGTTTTGCTAGATGGTCTTAGTGGTTATCCCAATTACCGTAAATCCTTGATTAAACGACGCTGGGTCCAACGACCCTCTGTCTTGAATAAACGCCTGTCGTGAATGCCGGGTTGAATTTGAGTCTACAATATTTTGTTACGTAATGCTCCCTTTTCAAAGATTCCAGTGTATTTCGTTAAACAATTCAATTAATATTAAACTATTTGATTTGTTTTCATTGAATATGATGCTATTTTTAGGTATAGAACGTAAGAAAAAAAACACAAGGCTTTGATGTGAAAAAAGACCTGCTGAAAAAATATAAACAGTTACCTTAAATAAACGCCTCGTCTCGGGACCTTCCGATGATAATTTTTGATGGACGATAAAGTATTCTTATGACTCACTATCATCGCAAGAAAAAAACAGTAATAAACAAAAGTAATGAACAAAAAAGAATGCATAAAAAACATGTATATCTTATCAAAATTTAAAGAAATCAGCTTTTGATTTATAATTGCACTACAAAATATGATTAAAATGTTTTGTCAGTGTGTCGGTAACACCAGAGACCATTTAATGGAAACTTAACCTCGGTTGTATTCCTCCGTTCCAAGTTAATCGACCAAACCAAAACATGTTTTAGTGGTCAACGATTGCATAGTTTTCTACATTATTACTTCCCCTGTTCCACCAATGAAAATGTTTCTTTCATTCAGTATCTAGGACGCTTACGTCCGTGTTGCTACATGCCCAAGCAAGGTGCTCGGTTCGATTTGACAGGTAATTTATCGAATATGTTCTTATAGATAAGCGTTCGATTCAATTTTTACATATGGACATGTGAATTCCTTCACTGTCACTGCTGATAAGCCGTTTATAAACTATATATTACCCATTTTACCTTCACACGAAGATCAAAGAGGGTGTTGTTGCAGGTGTGTATTCCCGGTTGTCCCCGACCGTTGTCACCTAGATGGCCGTTCATTAGCATCGCGTTAGCACATTTGTGATGCTTCATGCCTGGATGACTGTTTATGCCAAGACAGCATTTTGAACATTCTCAGCAGTTTGAGTGATATCAGTATGATGATGACAAATCTTGTCACCAAAGAGACGGTATCATTTTCATTAGGCTAATATCAATATTTGCGTGAACAGATTAGTGATGTTGACCCAAAACAAATGTAAACAAAGGATGTGGTTGACAAGTATTTCACAATATACATCAGAATAGACTACTGCTGAATGGCATGCTCGTTGTCATTTTTGTTTCATGCAACACCGGTAGAAACTAACATTTTTAGTCCACTAGTCCTTATAATCATTAATGATAACATATACTGGGGTCAACTGCAGTATTTGGGTCCCCACTTCTGTGCAAAACCCTTAAAAATGGACAGTTTCTGCTAGACCTTATGATACCTTAACTATCAGGCAGTTTGGAAAGGACTACAGGACTAGTGCCAATTTCTAACGCTGTAAAGCTATATAGTGTTGTTGCATTTGCCTAATATTCATTTACTGATGTTACTTTGATTTAAAATACAAAACAGTCAAGCATTTTGAGGTATGGTGCAGATTGGTTGCATTGATAAATGTCCATTAAGTGTCTGGGTACAGCCAACACTGCTCTAGCACTGTTACATGATACTTAACCTCTGTAATAAACTCTAATATCAGAGTTAAAAACTAACAGTTTTAGACCACTAGTCCTTATAATGGTAACATAGCAAAACCCTTAAAAAGGGCAAATTTCTTCTAGTCCTTATGATACCTTAACTATTGGGCAGTTTGGCAAGGACTATAGGACTAGTACCAATTTCTAACACTGAATATTATTCGTCAACTGATAGCCAAAGATATTGCTTTAATATGCCACATCAGCAGTCTTGCAGCTATTCACTGCCAGGAAATAAAATGTGGATCCATGGCATTATTCTGAAAGATCAAACAGTAATGCACATGGCTGACTGGATAGTACAAAGAGTATGACTTATATTGAAGTCAGAGCTCCAGATAAGCTTTTGGTGTTGTGGGTATTTTACCCATGCATTTAAAAATCATTGGGTATCAGTAATTCTATCTGGGTATTCAAATTTCTGTTACCCACTAGCTTTTACACATGTGGGTATTTAAGTTAAATATTTAAAAACACTATTCATCTAGTCCCTGCAAACTGGTGTCGTGTGGGTTCGAGAGCTTTATAGGACTCAAAAATACCACGATACTTCCACAAGAAAGTGTGATGGCAAATGATCATGATGTAACTGTCATCGTGGAGTTTGGCAAGGTTGACGGAATGTCCGTTTATAATTTCAAATAAGTTGCTGATTTGCTAATCGAATACGCAGGGTTACTTCACAATATTTTGATGATACTCACAAGTTTTATTTTTGTAGTGAATCTGTAATGTTTGTTGCGTATTTGATACGCTTAGATTTTATTTTACTGCGTATTTCTGCATTTTTTATGCATATTTTACGCAGATACGCAGTTTATCTGGAGCTCTGGAAGTATCATGCTGTATTTAGAAAAGAACATTTCATGAGTTTAGCATGAAGTATGATGACAAGGAGTAGCCATGAAACATTATTGGAAATACTAAACATGATGTTGTTAATATCCATTAATATTCATGTCTTCATAGGGCAGCGTGTATATTTTGATGTAACTTTGTGTATTTTATGGCAGACCAATTAATCCAGTCTGGGTTGGCAATTTTCAAGCTTGGATAGGATCATTTACTGAAGATCTTACTTTTCAGTTACTTCATGAATTAGTTCATCTCAGCACGCAGTATTTCAAGATCAGTTGACTTGGGACGTTGTTTTGGCCTGGAGTCCCCTAACTGCTAGTCCTTATGATAGCTTCTGGTGTCATACTTGCTTGATGAATTTCAAGGTTCACAGTCTAGCATGGTCTATTTCCTTATCCTCGATGGATTTAAATTCTATTGTGGTAAGAACCCATTTGCCACCGTAGATTCATTTGAAAAGTGGTGTACAACTCTCTATTACTAACTTCCTACAGAATTTCCCTCGGACATGAGTTTAATTTGATAGGACAGCTAGTTTAGCACTGTGTCATTCAAAATCTGACTCAATATGTAGCTCATGGATCTGGGGTATTCATCATAATAGAATAGAGATACACTTGATAATGAAAGAAGCTTATAATCATGACTGTGAAAATCTTTATATAAAACATGAAAACATAAAATAGTTTTAAAAAAAAAGTGATAATGTGGCACTGAATAGACACTGTCATGTGTAGTCTTTGGCCAGCACTGATGTGCTGTGGTGCTAGTCTTTCAACCATGTCAACACCGTATACTGGCCAAGAAGCATCGAGTCCCCATACACCGTGGGCCGGTTTACCTGCCAAGTCGTAGTCACGTCAAAATAGTATATATTCTTATGGACCTACCTGTAATATCATTCATTTATTAAATCTGTCATTTCACAATGTCTGAAATATGTATTCCATTTCAATTTATCATTTTTTATCGATAAATTAAAAAAATATTCACTATTTCCCGCATTGTAATTGAAAATAAAATTCTCGGACACACACTTCAACAACAGGTCCTCATCGAACATGTCAAAGAGCAAAATAAAGATGTTTTAAACAAATCTTTAAATATATTATACAAAGTAATAAATAAAATCAACAAAAATATATCTAAAAGTAATCAAACTTACATCTAAGTTATCATTTCCATCTTTTGGTGCGATCGCGTGTAATGTAAGTCAAATGACATCTCAGCTTTCGTCCAGTCAGCTCCGAGAATGGAAGGTCGGTGGTTTGATCGTCTGGCATTGTCATACCAAAAGATGTTAAAAAAAAGATTGTACTTGTTGTTCCCCTGTCTGGCACTTTAAAGGGATCAAACAAGGATTAGTCAGCTTGGAGTCAGTATAGTGGAAGAATTTCCATGTTAAACTTCTGCATGGTATCTCAAGGGGTTAGCACTAGAAAGCCATCTTCCTCAGGCAAGGGAGTTAACTGACTATTAATGTCCACCTTTCCCAAACTAGGCAGGAATATTTTGGAGTTATATTTTGGCTATCGTGTCTGTACATAGTCCGTGTAGGGAAACATCTGGTTTACCGTCCACTGGGCATCGAAGGATCTTAAAAAAATCTTTCCATGTTTTTTATCAAGGTGCTCAAGTGATTTTCTGCACTTGGTGAGGTAAGACCAGTTTTATTACAATACAGATCTTGATTATTGATCAGATCATTGTAGGCGTGTTGCAAGCCACAAATAACTTAGAGTCAGCAAATTAATAGCTCACCCCGGGGTCAGCAACAGCTCGAGGCACTTGTACTTCTGCCCAGTTGAATTGCCCAAATAAAGAATGTAATAGGAGAGGCTTGATGACGACCTGATGACTTTACAACTATTGATGACTACTTTGAAGATGTGTAGTAGATTGGGGATGCTGGGATGTTAGCTGACTTTGCCCATTTCCTAGTTGGTCCAGTCAAGAATTTCCTGCTCAGCTGTCAAACTCAAATCTCAGTCAGCCACCATTTTGGTTTGAAAACGAAGTGACCTCAGCCAGCGATTGGTGCAATTGCTTGCGGCTGAAAGTTAGTGCCCTGTTGTAAGGCGAATCACTGCACATTGCTTGCAAGCGATTGGCTGTTTGCAACACACCTCTTGATTGGCCACTGCCAAAATGGCCATTTTGTTTTAATTAAATGCAAGTGATATGAGAGGTGGAATCTAATTGCTCAATAGGACATAGAAGGGACATAAATCATAATAGCTATAATTTTATAGTCAGTTAACTCCCTTGCCTCAGGATGTTGGGGGTAGATTAGGTCCTTAGCATCTCATGCTTGTCGTAAAAGACGACTATGCTTGTCATAAGAGGTGACTAATGGGATCGGGTAGTTGGGTTCACTGACTTGGTTGATGCATGTCATTGTATCCCAACTGCGTGGATCGATGCTCATGATATCAATCACTGGATTGTCTGGTCCAGACTCAATTATTTACAGACCGCCATCATATAGCTGGAATATTGCTGAGTGCAGCTTTAAACAACAAACAAACTCAGGATGTTGTATACAACCAGCATAAGTCAGGACTAGTACAAGCAGCCACACATGCATGCACATCGCTACAGGAGTTCAATAATCTCACCTCACCAGAGTAAAGATTGTTACGCTTCACTGAACACTGTTACAAATTCACTTCTGTCTCGTATGTCATGTATCACATTCAAAAGGTGACTGACATGGATTGCTTTGTACAAGTGTCCGGTGTTTTCAAAAGGGTGAACATTTATCATCATGATTTTCATATTCACTTAATCCTCTCACAAACGAACTGCTTCTGCTTGTTAGTATTTACATTTCCCAACTGAGTTTTATATACTACAGATTCAGATATATCACAAGTCTTTAGGTTTTGTTTGTATTATGTGATCCATGTCAGAATAACAACTTTGAAATGAAATCTTCATAGCTGCAGAAATCTTAGTTTACTGTTAAAGATTGCTTCTTTTGGTATTTGGGAGGTGGAGTGGTAGCCTTGTGGTTGAAGAGTGTGCTCATCATGCCAAAGGCCCAGGTTCGTTTCCCTGCACATGGGTAGTTGGATACAATGTGTAGAGCCCATGTCTTGTGTCCCCTGCCATGAGGCATATTGCTAGAATAAATTGGTGAAAGCAGCATAAAACCTAACTAACTCACGCACTCTTATTGTATTTGTCTCCTTATGGATTACAGTTCAAGTTTGTGATGTGGTGTTTTGTTGCAGGTAGTGTTAGAGAAATGTAAATCTTGAAAAAGGATTACTGGAATTCATATAAATCATGAACCAGAACCAGTTTCAAAGTCAGCTGTTTCTTGGTATTATTGGGTAAAACAAAAGACAAACTCTGTTTCCTGTTTTTCAACTTCAGTCTGAAGTCCCGACCTTAAGCCATTTTCCTCTTATCTTCATCAAGTTGCAGCATAGGTTTTGTCACATATAACCCTCAGGATTTTATGCCACTTGCGTAAATTTGTGCACTTCACTACAGGCAATTTGTGAACCAGTCAGCATGTTCTGTAACTTCTGTTAAAGTAAGAAAAGTGAAAAAAACAAAGCAGCTCAGACGTTCATACAGTTTGGCCCTCACTCTATGAAGGTTCATACTCCAATGAACTCGCACAAAGTGAAGGTCAACTCTTAATTAAAGTAAGAAAAGTGAAAAACCCACACAAAAAACTACAATATTTTTTGATGGACTTAAATAGGAAACACACATATTTTCTTTCTGGCCCAAGGTAGAAATCTACAGCAGCTGCACAAGATTTGGCTCCATCCTTGAGTATATTTGGATGGCAGTGAATTATTCATCATCATTTGCTCCTGTTATCTCTGCAATCTAACTGTTTGATTAATTCAACCCTGCTTTGGCTGCAGCGATTCCCAGTGGCAAACAGAAGCAAGTGTTGTTGTGAGATAGTTTCATGTGTTTTGTCATTTACTTAGTATTTTTATTATTATTATCTTCTTTTCATCTATTAGTCAGTCATTTTAGGCATAAAAGATCTACCAATACAGTAGAGTATGAAATGAATATCATTTAACATGTTTCATAATTTTAGTCTTTGATATATTTTTTCAGAACAAAAAGATGGATGTTGACATGTTTCATCATAACCATGCATATGTTTTTGGATACTTTATAGTGTGACTTATTTCAGACATAGGTTTGGTGGCGTAGTGCCTGTCTACCTTCATCATGACTGCAGGCTCCATCATCGTACCGACCATCATCCCCCTCCGAGCACCGGTGCCAGGGAGGTCCAAACTCTCCATAGACTCTGCTACCAAGATAGAAGTCAGAACAGGTGAGTCCTTTCATTTTCATCATGTAGTGCTGTGCTGGGAATGTTCACTCATTTCCATGAAGCCTATTGTTCTCAAATGTTTCAAGGTTTGTGCAAAAGTGCCAAGTAATGTGTTCATGAATAATGTATTGGATAATTAAATAAATTCTAAGGATCATTTGTAAATAAGGAAGAACATGTAAGACATGTTAAGAAATAGGTAACTTCAGAAGGTAATTTTATGGTTGACTGAAAACATTAACATTTTTGAGGCAGGGGAGTGGGGTTGACATTTAGTCACTTCTCCATTTGCTGTCGGAATGTGGTTTTTCTTACTTTATTTGTTTCCATCCTGGAATGAATATACAGTGAATCTTCATCAACTGAATATATTGTTAAAGGTGATATAACTTGAATCTGTGCCAAAAACTTTGAAGTCTACAAGCTCAAATAAGGGTCTTAACATCATTTTCAGTAGATTTTAGTGTTATTATATTGGCTATTATTAGCTAAGCTTACGAGGCTGAACAGATTTAAGACTATAGTGGATAAAATTACAGACTGTAATTTATGGCCCAGACAGAATCCTATTTTGCACTCTGCTTATTTGATGTGCATACAGATACAGTAGAACACGGATATAACGAACACGGATAGAGCGAACAAACGGATACAACGAATTGTTAAAAATCATGACTTTTAACGAGTCAAAGTATGGCATTTATGATATACAGACAAGATTAGTCCAATTACATGGACAGGTAAGATTAACATAATGCAAAGTTAACAAGATTGAATTGTCACCAGTTACTGTGTTGATTCGCTGCTGATTGTGTACAGCCAAATGTCAGTGACACTTGACACGGAGTGAGATTTCTTAGTTCGCTATACGCGTCACTAATATTTGGCGTCAATAATATTTGGGCTTGTTGGGGATCAGATATTCGTTCGCTATATCCGTTAGTTGTCTGTAGAGAGTTCATTATGTTCGTAAATTTATATCATAATATATTTGAGATAAATTGCGATTTGAGGCAGTTTAACTATTAAATGTCAACATAGGTTTTCGCAATCAAAATACATGTAGCGCAGGAAGTCCCTATGGTGACTGGTCAAATTGTTTCATGCGTAAAAATATCCTATATTGCAATAGCAATCACCTGCACCAAAGTGCTATGCTTATGGTTCTTATAATTTTAATATATATAGTGAAAGCTGTAACTAAAATAACACGATATTGAATATGTTATTCTGATAAAGTTTAATTTCAGATAAAATTTCTTCCGACTATTGTATCAAAATGTTTTGAAGTTGTATCCTTGGGTACTTTTTAACTGAATCACTGGTAGATGCGGGAGGAAACATGTATAAACTTGTATGTGTTTTGTGTTTTGTGTCGTCTAAGATGGCGGATGTTTCCGAGCTAAAACGTATAACTTGTTTGATAGGCATTACTTAGAAGTTGGCGGATGACAAGATTGACACAATTTTATGGATAACAACTTTTTTAATACTGTAAAAAGCGACGTTTTGGTATAGATCCTTAGTTGACAACGGTATAAGGATCTAAGGATCTATACCGAAACGTCGCTTTTTACAGTATTAAAGAAGTTGTTATCCATAAAATTGTGTCAATCTTGTAAAACGTATATATAACAAACTGATTTTTCCGGTCCTTTGTAGTTCGTTATATCCATGTTCTACTGTAACTAGATCATGTTGACATATTTTTTAAGGTCCTGATGACATTTCATTAACAAGGTTTCACCATATGGAAGAGAATTTATGGATGTCATCCTCTTTATTATGAGGAACACAACGTTTTGGATTATAAACTAATTCCTTCAAGTGAATCACCTGATGAAGGAGTAAGTATATATTCCAAAATGTTGGTTTCTCTTAATAAAGAAGTTTACATCTTTAAATTCTCTTCCTCATGTGTATCACTTCTATAGGTCATTAAAAGACGTGAAGGTTTCACATTAGTGTATTTTAGCAACATTGCTAGCATGTAGCATGTATACAGAAGGATGTTCCCTTATTGAAACAATGTTGGTCAGTTTAGGAGCCAACTTGTATTAAACCATCACCTAAGCAATGCTTAGGCCAGGGCCCACTTGCACAAAGCGATCTTATCGCTAAGATGATCGTAACTCCCATACTTTAACATAGGCTTACAATAGTTGTAGCGCTAAGATTGCTTTTTGCAAGTGGGCCCAGGATTCACTCTAAGAAATTTCTGGCATGGGCCTTCTATGTGAAAATTTCAAATATTCCAGAGGTACACCACACTTGCCCACACAGCATGATGTTATAATGCCTCATTGTATTTGATTTTTTTTGTTCAAATGTAGGGGCTAAAAGCATGAGTCCCCACGTTAGAATTATCCCTGCTTAGGTAATATCTGTAAATCTCAATGATAGTGAACACATGGTGCCAAGCCTAGCTTTACATGAACACTATAAACTATTGCCATGCCACTGTGTATCATGTTTGTGCTATTGTTTTTCACATGGAGTCCAGCTACCTTTACTTGACCATATCAGTGTGCGTCATGTATACACACCAGCCTCATCAGACACGATGTCTTACATTATTGATCTGTGCCCCAGCTTGTGTAGCTCCTGGCTGGTCATTAGGAGATTCACTGACAACAATAGCCTCTTTTGTTGCTGCTTAAAGATTTACAATACATCTGTGGGTGTGGATGACACTAAATCAATACCTGTACCCACAACATGTGTCTGTCACATTTGTCTGTGGTTAATTCAAAATAAAATGTGCTTGATTGATATATGTATAACTCCAACTAATGTGAACCATATGGTTACAATGTAATTAAACATCCTCGTGGTAAAATAGGGGCATCTTCATTAAAGTGTTATCCCGAGTTTACCACTGCTGTCCCAGTTTGTTTTCACAAGCTTATGATCATTCTCAATTATTCAGAGTAACATATACCTTGTATACTCATGTTCCTTCTGTGTGTCCTGAATCCTGAATGTTTCATAGACCATTGCCAATTTCTTAAAATAACTGGCCAATCAAATTGATCCCTGGGCTAGGCAAGGTGCAGTGGTGAACTTCCTAACTAATCCAATTGTAGAAAGACAAGTTCTACACCGTTTCGGTGTAGATCCTAACACCTTTATCAAGCATCACTTGCTTGGTAAAGGTATTAGGATCTACACCGAAACGTCGCACTAATTGTAATAAAGAAGTTGTTCATCCATAGAACTTGTCTTTCTTCATCATACCAACTTCTAAATGCCACTGAAAGAAGGAATCCAATTGTAGTTTTCAGATGCAGTGATTTGAAGCTTTTTGAAACCTTCAGTCTCTATTCGCTCTAAATCATACAAAGTATGTTTTATTTATTTCTACCACCTTTCTTTGATGTACCAGTGTTGGTGACATCAGTGTTCTGTGTGTACACAGTTCCTCATCCAAACTCCTTCTAGTCATCGCCAGTATAGCAAATGCATCAATACTTTCAGGGTAGCTAGTCTGCTTGTAAGTAATAACATCAGTACCGGGCTTCTACCCAGGAGATTAAGGCTAAAACTATAGGTCCCCAGCAACTTATTCTTTGCTTAGACCAATTAAATACCCCAACAGCATGGGACATTGCTCGTGGTATCAGTCACTGGTTTGTGTTATCCAGACTTGGTTATTTACATACAGGTTGCATTTAGCTAGAGTGTTGTGTTAAAATACACATGTCAAATGTGCTTTGGTACATGATACAGTCTACATGATCTAAGAGTTGACAATTTTAGGAATTGACATTTATTCCTCGTTTTGCTCTTCAGAAACAAGAGATACCGATATTCATTACACAATCAATGGCACCAGACCTAACCCCTTCCAGAAGATGGGGGAGAAGTGTACAATGCAGTACCGTGGGCCCTTCACCCTTCCTCCGGGGAAACAAACACTGAAGGCAGTGGCTGTGTCTAGGTGAGTACATCATGCAGTACCGTGGACCTTTCACTCTTCCTCCGGGGAAACAAACACTGAATGCAGTGGCTGTGTCTAGGTGAGTACATCATGCAGTACCGTGGACCTTTCACTCTTCATTCGGGGAAACAAACACTGAAGGAGCGGCTGTGTCTAGGTGAGTACATCATGCAGTACCGTCGGCCCTTCACCCTTCCTCCAGGGAACCAAACACTGAAGGCAGTGACTGTGTCTAGGTGAGTACATCATGCAGTACTGTGGGCCCACTCTTCGTCTGGTGGCAAAATTGCACAAACCTTCAGTGGCTTGGAGGTAGTGCTAATATTATTCCATCAGACTAAAGCTTTATCCTCAACCTTAAAAATATGACAATTTTCCTCATTTTCCGAACATTTTCCTTTACATGTTGACTCTTGATAGCTAAGTTATCCCTACTAACAGTTAGTTGACTGTAAATGAAGATAAGAACAACTGTAGTGATATGTGTCTGTGTTTCCAGGGATGGGTTGAGAGAGAGCAGTGTAGTCACGAAGGTATTTGATGTGGAATATGTTCCCCCTCCTGCTCTGGAGCCCACAGATGATGACCTTGGCTTTCAAGAACAGTGGGAGAAGGAGCAATCAAAGGTATGTCATGGGCTACATTCTCTCTTTTATTCTGCATAGTGTAGTGGGGCACCTAGTGGTTACATAGTGTTCAATTCACAACATGGGTACAGTGTGAGAAAGCCCATGCTTGGTGTCCCCCATCATGGCTAAGAGTGTAAAACCAACTCACTTCCTCACTTGCTCTATGAGCAATGAAGAGTGTGTTCAATGTTTGGTAAAATATGAATATTAATTTTGTTCTGACATTGCAAAATTATTGTAGCATATGTCAGCCAAATTTATTTTCGAAAGCTTTTTATACTGATGCAGTGTTAAGTTTAGATTTGATGGTTTAAAGTCAACATGAGTAAAATGTGTGACTATTCTTTGGAGAATAAACCGGTTAATCCTATTTGCAGCTTGATGTGAGGCGAGCAACAACTAAGCTGGCAACTTCATCACGATCTGCCTGGACTGACGTCTCAACCATGAAGCAGACACAGCAAATGATGGCAGGTGGGTTGATTGTTAGATGTTTAGATGGTAAGGTTTTTAAGGTGTGATTTCTTTTTTGTGCAGAATGATGAAGTAAAAGGATAAAAGTTTCAGTGATGCGTGCACAGGTTTTATGGACAATGTCAATCTCATTAAATCAGATCTTTGTACTCGCTACCGCTAAACAAAGATCTGAGGACATCCCATTAGGGGTCAGAACGTCAGAATGACCTTTCATCCGACCAATCAGAGTGTCGCTTACCAGATCATGGAAGTGACAGTCGGAATCAGTTTTCTAATCATGCAACCACGATATGTTTAACACAGGGTATTCCGAACGACAGTTACGGGTTTTATGATTATATCCATACAATCTAGGCCAACTATAAGCCATTCAAGAGTGATCTCCTTATCAGTTTTAATTTTTTTAATCGAGAATATGTCAAAATATGTTTCGAAGCGTAGTCCCCAGTTTGAAACTAGTGTTGTAATGCTCGAGAAAGCTGCCTTCTGATTGGCTTATGTAGATTTTTTGTCAGTCATTTCATTGGTCGGTCAAAATTCGCGAAAGGTCGTTCTGACGTGACTCGTAATGGGATGTCCTCAGATCTTTGTTTAGCGGTAGCGAGAAATAAGATCTGATTTTAATGAGATTGGGACAATGCCTTCTGTGTTTAACAAAGCTATGTTTCTGTGTTGTAGATATGTCAGTTGGAGGAAGCTCACACAGGCGGCCAGGGACTGGACCCAGATTTCTCAACTCTCGCCGAGGAAATATGTCTGAGCGGGGAACAGTGGTTAGTATTACCTGGCACCTGTAGTTTGGAAACCTTGATTGTCCAGTATATGATATCTCCATTGCATCATGATAAATCCGCTAGCCTCGTTCATCACCACAGCTCTGTTGTGGTCCTGATCTAAATGAAATGACGCACAAGAGCAAAGAAAACTGCAGTGTTTGGGATAAGAGAGATGGTGATGTCACTTCCGAAAAATAAGACCATGATTGTGAATAGGTCCTCGATATTAAACAGAATAGAATGGATGATAACTTGGATGGTCACATTTACAAGAACACAAGAGGTTAGAAGAACCTTTTTCCATTTCACAAATTCAGAAACAAATGCAATTATTATTCTCAAAAAGTTAAAAATTGCCCAAAGGTATTGCATTCTTTAATGTTGCACCTGGTAAAACCATTGGTTGGAGTTTCAAGATACCAGTTCATGACAAATTAATTCTTAAACTGCTTCAGACATTTGACCACTCGGGTGAGTATGGAGGCTCTGATACCCGTCGGTCTGAGAGACGTCTGCCAGACAACACCACTCAGGCCATGAGGCTGCAGAGAGAAACAGACTTCCTCAAGTAGGTGGTGATTTACCAGAGACAATTTACACATGCATTTGTTGATATTGGTTTGAACTATTCCGTCCTGTTCTATGAAAGGTAGCATCTTACTTTCTAGAGTTCTCAGTCACTGATAAAAGGAGTTTCATCATAGTGGTAATGTCAGCAAGTTGATTCACTTGTGGCTGTTTTGTCACTGAAATACTTCCAAAAGAAATGTTAAACCCAATTCATTCACTTACTACCAACATGGAGATTAAACACCAAATTGATTTCAGTTTCTTGACAATCCCATTAAAATGAGGACTTCTCACTACCGCTAGACAAAGATTGGTGAACATCCCATTTTGGGTCTGAACAATCTTTCATCTGACCAGTCAGATATTTGCTTACCAGATCAGGAAATTAACAGTCAGACTGTGTTTTCTTATCATGAAACCTCATAAAGGTTAACACAGGGTGTTCTGAAAAGACTGGTTACTGGCTGGTTACAGATGATTTCGGCAAAATCATTGTTTATCTCTGACTTTAATGGGATAAAGATTTGAAACGGAAGAAACTTTCAATTTCAATCGCTTTTGGGAAGTACTGTCATACAATCATGTTACCTATTAAACCTTCCATTTTCTTTTGTTCAGTTTTCAAGTTTGAATCGAGGACCTTGTCGAAACATTTTTAAAGTGTAGTCTGGAATGGAAGTTGCCGGTGTGAAACTAGTGTCATAAAGCACAAAGATTGTTACGTGAGATGTCCTCAGATCTTTGTGTAGTGGAAGCGGGCACCAAGATCTGATTTTAATGAAATTAATTTCTAGATCACCATTGTTATTAACAGAACTTTATTACCTTATTAACAAGATGTGCTGGAGATGTGGGGTATGATCTGTGTCCCAGCTGATGCCTGTTGGCTTCACATCCTACTGCCTCTATTTCAGGTGTATCTACTGTTTTGCTGACCGTCCATCTGACCCCTATGCTAGATTCTGTACAACTTGTGGTCAGCCTGTTCCTCCCATCCCACAGACCCACCGAATAGCACCACCGGAGCCTGGACAGGTCAGACCGGTTTAACATTGCATGCTAGATGGCAGATTGTAACTGTGACAGTATGACGTTCACGTATCAGAAGTGATATTCTTCTAAGTAATAGTGGATATATGAAATGATTTTGGGGAATGGAATGGAAAATCAAAATCATTTTCTTTCTTATTTTTTTTTTGGGGGGGGGGGAGATAAAAACTTTTAAATTGTTGAAAAATATATCCAAAAAATCAGTATGACCATTACCTATAGATGTTTGAGATGTTACTCTGTAGCTTGTTCATACTGTGGGCAACTATTTCAGATGGGAATGTGTGTGTACTGCAAGTCCATGGTGCCCTTCAACACTGAGACATGTGTGGTGTGTGAGGGTCCGATACCCGTCCAGAACCGACCCCAGGCCAGTGTCAAGCTGTCTGACCGTCTAATCTGCACACTGTGTGGTACGGCCAACCCCAGCAACCTTGTGCTGTGTATAACATGTGACAGCAGGCTGCCGACCACAGCACAGCAGGTTAGTGTGTACACTGTACATGTCTACATACATAGAGATTGTAACTTGAATCCTCTCTGGGTGTCCAGGACAGAAAAGGTCACCACTACCTTGTGATTGTTAGAGTCAATTAAGATAATAATCGGGTGCCACCACGTGTCGATTGTGTGTCAGTCTATCCCAACAGTATGAATCGTTGCTCATGCTCGTACTATCATTCCCTAATTTGCCTGGGCAAGATTTTCATTGTATTGACTGTAGGGCTGGGAGCCTGGGACAGTCCAAATTTACTACCCGGGTAACCACCACCCTATTACCCGACCCTACCCAGGTACCCGCTGTAGATATCAAGAGAGGGGTACAAACTGTCCGATTTGGAAAAGTTTGACCGTAGCCCTGACCAAATGTATTTGGATAACGTGTAAAATGATCTGGTCATGCATACACTGAAGTTTACTGCATGAAGTTTTATCTTTATTCAAACATATGAAAGAAAGAAATGGGAACATTAGTGACTTGTAGTGTAACCATAGAGTTTTAGATAAATATTGTCATTAAACAATATATCACGTGACTAACCACAGGTCCAAGTAGTCCTGTGGGTACCCAGGTCCAACTCAGTACTCACCCGACCCGAGTACCCGAGTTACCCGTCCCAGCCCTAATAAACTGCTGTGAAATTGCTTGAATATTGCAAACTGAGGTGCAAAACAAACTTCACTCCTTTGAAGGTATCAGTCTTATTGATTCTTTCTGAACATAAGTTTCATAAAATTTGTATGATACACACTCAATGTTTTTGCCTCTTTTTTTTCTTTTCCTTTTTTGATTGGTCAACTTTTCTATTTGTCAGACTGCCATCCTGAGTGGGAGATCTGCCCCTCCGATTGTCAACCCTGACAAGCGTCATGTGACATGTAACAAGTGTGGTCGTGTTAACAACGGAGATGCCCGCTTCTGTGACTGGTGTGGCACAAAGGTAGGGATGGAATAACACTAGTTACTTAGAAGTGTCTTGTGGCATAATTTAGTTATATGAAATGAAAAAAACGGTTAATGATTGATTGATCACATTAATAACATGTGAAATATTATTAAAAATATTCTTGTACTGCTTTTATTCAGCCAAGCCAGCCAACAAGTGCCATGGTGTGCTCCCAGTGCCTGGCCAACAACCACCCTTACTCTACTTTCTGTGGGTCATGTGGTGTAAAAATGGATGCCCCCGTCAGGACAGAGTACAGGTAGGGGTTGTTTCAAAATCACAAAGTTCATTTATTGCATTTGTCAGTGTGACATTATTACTGAGGTGGGGTGAAATGGGGTTCAACGTCGCGTCCAAGATTATTGCGCTTATATAGCGACGTGCTTGTATGTGTGTGTTGTTTGTGTGGCTGCTTGTACTAGTCCAGACTGATGCTGATTTATAGTGCTAGCTCACTGAGATACCATGCTGCAGTTTAACATGAATACCCCACTCAGACACAGTATACTGACTCCAAGCCGACCAGTCCTTGTTTTAGCCCCTTAATGCCGAGCCCCAGACAGGGTAACAACAAGTACCATCTTTTAACATCTTTTGGTATGACGGGGCCGGGGATTGAACCCCGGACCTTCTGCTCTCCGTGCGGATGCTCTACCACAAGACCGCGGAGCCGGTCGACATTATTTCTTTAAGAAGGGCCTATAGATATATATGATATAACTCTAATATTGACCATTTGTCTGATTTTTATTTCAGAAAGAACCCTGCTGGCGGATCAGGGGATGTGAGTACTCAACCACCAATCTCAGACTTAATTAATATTTACATATACTACAGACAGTATACAGGGCAGACTAGCTGAAGTCAGGGTTTCATACTGATCTAGATGTTCCTCTCTTGAATGGACCTATGTGGCAAACATCTACGGTCTATGCCAGTTTGAGCTTTCCTCCCATATAATGCTAACAAGCTAGGATATAACAGTGTTAAACCCGAGCCACTCACTCACTCACACTTCTCACTCATTCTCTTCAAGAGAGTGGTGGCACATGGTCCTGTGCACAGCGCACAGGTCACAAAATCAGGTGAAGTTAAGCAACGTCAGTCGCGGAAAGTCCTTGGATGGTTGAGCGCTTTTTGGCAGCTTTGCCCCTGATTGTTTTTAGGGCTTCAGTCCTGCCCCACAGTGAAGCACTTGTGGCATCTCCTTGGGCACGTGACTTTGTTCAAAATGTGTCTCTGTTCACTCAGCAGTGAATGGGTACCCGGTAGGATGAGTTGTTGTTAACCTTCTAGCTCCTAACAGGCAGCTTGGGTTGTATACTCCCCAGGGAGCTGAGAATGGTTCTTGAGTGCACATTGATCCGTTGACCGGGGAAATAATAGCACTTTGAGCTTGCCCCTGAGTGGTGTGGAAATATGTGCAATATAAATAGCCTATTATTCTTATTGTTGTTGTGGTTGTTATTGTTTTAATAATGAAATCCTTCAATCAATGTAATAACATCTGTTGATTTATCTGCAATCAGTTCTGTTCCATTATTGGACTTCACTATGAATGAGGGGCGGTCGGGTAGCCTAGTGGTTTAAGCGTTTGCTTGTCACACCGAAGACCCGGGTTTGATTCCCGACATTGGTAAAATGTTTCTGGTGTCCCCCGCCGTGATATTGCTGGAATATTGCTAAAAGCAGTTTAAAACAGTACTCACTCACTGTCACTATGAGAATGACATGTAAATTACAACTGATGTAATAAAAATTAATTTAGGAATGCAGATTGCAGCTAGTGTATTAACAGCATATCAACAGACATGTGATTGTAAGCATTGTGATGTATGAAATCCCCTTTGGTTCATTCAGTCCAAATGGCTGCCCGTGAGTTTCCCTGTGGCTAGCACCCCCAAGCCAATGACCACTGTGGCCTGTCAGACCGTGGGGCTGTTCTACCCATCCAAGCGTGGGATTGAGAAACAGAAGGAGATAGAGGAGGAGAAAGTTGCCCTGGAGAAGCAGATGAGAGACAGGCGGCCATTGCTCACTGCCATCAGCCCAGGGAGGGGTGAGTCATAGATTCCTGGGTGAAAGACCCGGTTTCATTAACATTCAACTAACACAAAGCCAAAATGGTTTGGTGACCGCTTATTCCAATGAAATTTGGCTAATTAGTGTGATGTAGCTGAAGCACTTTTTGGGAGGCAGGTTTGGCATCTGAGACATCTCAGACAGTAATGTCAGTTTGGTCACATACAATGTTAGCTTAGTTCTCTGTTGTTCTAAGGCTAAGAAATTGTTATTGTTGTTTCTCAGGTACTGCCTGCATCATCATAAAGTGTGCCGCACGTTTTGTTTTGGTTTCCACCACCCCCCACCACCCCCCAAAAATTTTAAAATAAATCTTAAATATTTCATGTTTCAAACACACAACCCTCGCAGTGAAATGCTACAATACTTAAGAACATCATGATTGTATACAAAGTTTGGTTGCATACTAGCTTGAACTCCCCCCCACCCCCCAAAAAAACCCCACTAATTTCAAAAGCCATTCTATTCATTTTTTAAGTCTAATACAATGTTTACAAGACACGCTCCTGTCTGTGTTTCAGGTTACTGGCGTCGGCAGATTGAACACATCTGTATGCATCTGAAAGCCCATGCCCAGAATGATGCTGAGTTCCGTGCTCTCATTGGAGAGCCCAAGATGGGCAAGGTACTCATAACGGAACTCTCATGACCTTATATCTGAAAGAAAGATTAGACTTGGTTTCAGGGCAAAGGCTTTGAAGCATTGGTGCTGGTAAGAAGCTGTGAAAGGGTATGACATGATTAAGAAATATGTTTCTAGGATGGTCACAGGATATGTTAGTTTAGCCATGCATACTCTTATCACATTGAGGGGGCACGGGTGGCCCAGTCGTCTAAGGCGCCGTGATTCGCTGTGCAGAGTTGCGTCCCTTGGTCACGCCAGAAACCTATGATTGTGGGTTCGAATCCCGGTTCACCCCGATTATGTTTCTAGGTTTGTCAACACCATACCCGTGCTTGCGGGTTTCACCGAAGTGGTAAACGTCTGAGACCTGCATTACTTCGGGCTTTCCTCCAACATTAAGCTGACACGCCATGATATAACTGGAATACTGTTAAAAGGGCCTCTATACCCAACTCACTCACTCACTCACTCACTTATCACATTGATATGAAATTGAAGTTGTCCATGAACCTTTTTCAGCAAATTCTTTTTTATGTCTCTGAGGCATTATGCATAGTGTTTCTGTTGCAGAATTTATCTCAATTAATTGCTTTTACACTATCTGCTGTATTTTGAGTGATTCTTCACTCGTATGGTGAGACATTGTTTTCAGCTCTGGTCTGTTTTTCTAGCTGATCACAAGTGCTATCCAAGAAGATGGCTATGAGTTGAGCCTGAACCTGACGTTTGCTCTGCGGGGAAACAAAGACCCATTTGTGGGGAAGAAGCTTGGGGTATCTCAGCAGGGCTACCTCAGTATGCACACTGACAGGGACAGCATCAACAGCTACAACACAGAATCAGAAGGTAGGGACTACAACAGGTGTACAAAGAGGACTTACTCTGCAATTGTGGCTTTTCGGTAGCTCAGTGGTAAAAGCTCATTATGCCGAAGACCTGGATTTTATTCCCTTCATTCTCGTATTTCCCATGTTATTACTGGAATATTGCTATCACCAGCTTGAAAACACTCTCGCTCTCTACCCTGCAGTAGTATTCAGAATTTCACAAAACATGATAATGGTTAAACTATTGACGTTGTGCTGCTTGGATGCTTCTAATTGGCAAGGAACATTAATTGCAGCTTTTCTTGATGTTAGATATAGCCGTGTTTTAAACAGTTGTAAACAATGTTTATTTACATTTGTTTAAAACACGGCTATATCTAACATCAAGAAAAGCTGCAATTAATGTTCCTTGCCAATTAGAAGCATCAAATATTGTTATGTAAAAATGTTTGACAAATTTGCTTTTAAGTATAACTTTGTATTTATGATGCACTTGTATATATAACAGCTTGTTCTCGTCTCTGTATGGCTAAAACTGCTGATGCAATATTAAATTTCAACTCACTCACTCTTGATGCTAGCTGTTAGTGTTTCTAATTTCTTCCTGTAACATAAGGCAGTTAAGTATGAGCATCTGGTTCTCAGACAATGAACTTTGAAAAAAATTGATGCATGGTGAAAACCTTATTCATATTTAATAGTATGAAAAAATATATACCCAGGTGTGAAAGACATGAAGATGTTTCACTGATGATGGCAATGTTGGAGAACCAAGACTTATTTTGTGCAGCTTCAATATGAGCGTTTGTTTTACAGACAGTGGAGAAGACACAGCCAGAACAACCAACAACAAAAAGTCGACTAAGAAAGCAAAAGCTAAGAAGAAAAACACAGGACCTAAACTCTCAGTGAGTGGATGTCTTTGATACCAGAGTCATAATTTTGGCATGAAATGTTTCCTGTTTGCTTTAATGATTAGAATGAAACAGCATGGAGGCTTAGATATTACTAATATGCTAATATGTTTACAAATGTAGTCAACGTTTTTGCATTTGCCCTTGTAGATTTAAGGTCATACAAGAACCCTATCACTGAAATTTGTTTGTTGAAAACGTCAATGTACAAGACGTACGGAGATTGGACTTCACAATACCATTGTGTTGGCATGAATTGTTTGTCATGTTATCGACCATTGGTTTGTCATATATACAGTATGTCATGATATTGCTGACTGTTGCTTAAAACAATATTCACCCACTTGCTCTGTACAGTGACTTTTAGAAATTTTAACATAGGAATAATAACATAACATTTCAAAGTGTGTCCCCATTTGGTAATGATTTCACCCTCGTTCTTGTCACCTAATCCTTCCATCCTGCATGTTGCATGTCTTCTCTTGCAGCCCATTAACTCCAAACTGATGAAGGAAATCGGAGCTAATGGTGATGGTTCCCCAAGTGAAGTGCAGCAACTCTTGGATGAGGTATGATCCATGAGACTAATCCTCAAGAAACATGATGTGATGCATGTTGAAATATCCTGCTTGCTTTTGATGACTTCAGTATTGCTGTGATAAAATTGTCTCAAAAGAAATTATGCTAATTTTTGTGATGACATGTGTCTGGTAGTGCACAGTGAGTGTATAGTCAGTGTAAAGCCAGTGTATAGCCAATATATAGTCAGTGTATTGCCAGTGTATAGTCAGTGTAAAGCCAGTGTATAGTCAGTGTAAAGCCAGTGTATTGCCAGTGTATAATGACTAGTTACTACTCTTGTGTTGCTAGGGAGCAGACCCAAGCTGTGTTAATAAGAACGGCCTTCCTGTGCTCCATGTTGCATCCAAGAATCGTCACCTAGACTGTCTCCCCGTCCTGGTTGACGCAGGGGCTGATGTCAACAGGAAGGGACCTTCAACAATGTAAGGTTTCCTAGTCCAAGAAATATTCATTTCACTGTTTCTCTTGTCAGAAAAATTATTGAAATGACATTGGATAAAGTCATTAAAGTACTCACGGAAATGAAAAAAAACTGTTTTTCTCAATTTAAAAATCAACACAAAGTGTTACGTAGCTGTAAATACGAAATAACAAAACAACTTGAAAAGTACTAGTCTGGATTTGCTAGTTTGATCTCAGTGAACAATACAAAATGTACTTTACAGGAGGTAATTTGTCGGCACTTTCAACATTCAAAAATAAAACTAAGTCTAAATTGACATAGCAGAAACAGAGTATAGGCATTACGCACCTGTTCTCACCTGTCGTCAAGGTGTCATAGGTCACCTTGATCTACTTACACCTGGTTATGCCCTGTTTCACAATAGTCTGTTTTATTCACATTTTTACACACTTTTACGTGTAAAAAGGCATAAAAACATTTGATACGCTGTATTTGTGTCACGGCCCAATTAGTACTAATTTAGTTGTTTGAATATTTTCATATTTTGTATATTAACTGCAATAATTTAAGATCTGAGGTTGAAAAAACAGTTTTTTTTCATTTCCGTGAGTACTTTAGGGATTGTCGTGACTTTTTATCCATTGGTCACAGAGTTTTTTGTCAGCATAACTTTTATATTTTATCATGGGTGATGGATTTTAGTAAAATCGTTAGATCCACAGTTTACTTTGAGATAGGTTTTCTCAGGGTGAAATGAAATCTCCATTTTTTAAAAGTTTTTTTAGTTTGGGGTTGCGATACAATATGTATCCCGATACTATGAGTTTGAAACGATTCGTATCCCGATCCAGTACTTTAATGTCAAAGGTGAATCACAACACTGAATTATTTGCTTTTAAATGCCAGTGGTTGTTAACAGTTTCTGTTATTCATCATGTGTTTTAACACTAAGATACCTTGTAATGTAATATATCGTATGTATTGCGTTACTGTGGCTGTAAATCGATGTATTGCATCGTGGGCCTCATATCGGGATAAAATCAAATCACTGTATCGCTACACCACTCATCTTTAATAGCAACGGTTCAAGGTTGGGTTATTTTCCTTATTATATCTTGAAGTGACATCCTACCACAATGCTTCTACCTGTTTCTTCTTTCTAACAGAAAAGGCAACACAGCTCTCCATGAATCTGTGAACCTTGGACCCTCTGGTCTCAAGGTCATCGATACACTGCTGGAGTAAGTAAATCTTTATATCCAATGAGGCTTCTGCTGCTGCTATCACTGACATTTATTAAAGAATTATTTGTAGAGAAAATACTATTTCTTTAAAGTGGTTTTAAAATTTTTAATTGCGGTTACAAAATCCTACATTTACTCAATATTTGTCATGAATCAAATAAAAATGTTCTTGGTTAATATTTCTTTGATGTTATTTTCAGTCTTGGGGCAGACCAGAGCATGAAGAATGAGAGAGGAGAAACACCATATGATCTCGCAGCAAAAGCTGGCTATGACTCTATCATTACAAAGTTTGCCTCAGCCCTTGGCCAATCTCAGCTCCATAAGATGACCAAGCCGAGAACAAGTTAATCTAACTGGCTGGCCAGAGTTGCTGTAGACACTCCTACAGTGTTGCCCAGGTGTCCTGTACCTCATCTCTGAACCATTGAGCCTAGTTGTTGCCTTATTACCAAGTGCCAGTCGAAGGAAATGCCCATGAAAAACACCTGTACAGCATTTATCAAATTTAATTTTTATTTTTATCCATCACAGATTTGTTTTCTTTAGTCATATTTTTTTTACAGTGAACACATCATGATCCTGATTCTTACAAAGTCTTGAGAAATTACCGTATTCGATGTAATAAGTGCCCAGGGCGCTCTCAAAATTAGAAATAGGGAGCTCTTATTAGAATATAATTTTGTTGAAAGATCGTAAATTTTGTGGTTTATGCCGACAGCCTGAAATGATATAAAAGAAAAGTGCATATTATACACGACAGATATATTTTTCCAGAATTTAATTGCCTGTGATTAAGGGTGCATATAACACACGATTGCGTATTATACTCGAATAAATAAGTCTTGTGTACATTGATCATTTTTGAAGGTTGCTAATTGGGATTGTTCACTAGCCAATATGTTAGCAAATATCGCTGTGGGCGCTTATTACAGCGGGGCGCTTATTACGTCGAATACGGTACTTCTCATGGACTTTGGCTGAAAATATAGACTTTAGATCTCAGGCAATGAAACTTTGTGTGAGTGGGCAGATTATTAGTGAACATGGTGAATGTGGAAAAGTGTTCCACCACTGGTCATAATATCCATTTGTTTTACTGAAGAAGTCTGGTATTTTAATAGTTCATGTATTTGCTGATGGGCAGTGCCTAAGAACCAGGATGTGTTTTTGCCTTTTAGCCTTTTATAGATTTGGTGGTAGATTTACATGGTATATAAGTATATTTGTACATAATATGATGACAGCTATCACTTATTTTACCTATGAACAGCTATAAAAATCAAGCACTGAGACTTCACCTACGGGTACCAATGAAGCCACATTCAGATACAGAACTTGTGCTTCTGAGTCATGTATGTCATTCCATGACAATACTGCCATCTTAACATAATTGTATATAGCACTGAATATGTTGTATTCATTTTACTAGGCTTGACCATGTTGCTAGTATAGTTTAGAAACCCTTATTTATTTTATGTGTATGTCAGAAAGGATGCATTGTTTAGTTTGAAACTTACTCACATGCTTCAGATGTTAATTGTTATTGGTTCAAATGTAAAATGAGTGTTTAAAAATCCATGTGTAGTGTTCTAGTGTTGTGATACTCCGTCCTGTACTATGGCCTATCTGTGATATTTAGTATGTGAAAACTTATTGTTACTGTCATAAATAGCCTTCAGACTCCAGTATATATATACATGCTTTTTATCTTAGAACTCTGTAATTATTTAGCAGATAACATGAAATAAACTTTTTCTAGCATTTTGTTTCACAATGATCTTTTCAATGCTAGTGTTTTCCCTTGAGGGACAGTAAGGTTTTAATCATCTGTTATATCTCGGTATTGGTGTTTGTTGACATAGGAGCTGTGGTTTGGTTAGTTGGTTGTTTAACGCCGCACTCAGCAATATTCCAGCTATATGACGGCGGTCTGTAAATAATCGAGTCTGGACCACACAATCCCGTGATTAATATCATGAGCATCGATCCACGCAATTGGGATCTATGACATGCATCAACCAAGTCAGCGAGCCTGACCACCCGATCCCGTTAGTCGCCTTTTACAAGCATAGTCGCCTTTTACGGCAAGTATGGGTTGCTGAAGACCTATTCTACCCCGGCGATAGGGGCTGTGGGTAGCTTCGCTAATTGCATCATGAAAATAAAATCTGTCAGCATAGTAAACCAATAATCCCTGTTCCTAATGGGTGAATGTTGTTTTGTGCTTTTGACAGGCTTGAACTAGTGATACAATGGCACTGTCACAGCTTACAGCTCAACTCACTTCAGATAAATGTTTTGTGCTGCCTTCCAACACTAGAGGATTTTACATCCACTTCACATAGTGGGTATCCATTCCCTGCTAGGTGAACAGAGGCACATTTGAACAAAGTCACTTGCCCAGGGTGACACCAAACATGACCCTTGTGTTTTGGGGTGTTTGTATGTACAGATGTTGTAAGTTGTTTAGGTCTTCCTGACATAAGGGTGATGGGGTAGCCTAGTGGTTAAAGCATATTGCTGGAATTATGCTAACAGTGGTGTAAAACTCAACTCACTCAGTCTTGTCCAACATTTTCAACTCGATATCTGAAGATGGGCATAGCCCCAGGGTGAGAATATTCCAGCAAAGATGTTTACCATAGTGTGAAGCCCATCCTCCCAGTAACTACTTGAAGTGTACAAAAAAGTGGCATAAAACCATCCTCAAGCCATGGCACGATTAAACTTTGTTACTGACAGAAAATAACAAATATTTTCTTTACTACATTTATTGCTCTTATAATACAGTGCTTAACTTAAATATTAACTAAAGCCTAGCCTCACCAAACAACACACCATATGCATAGAGTATACTTACACTGAAAGAAACATCACAGTGCCGTCATCTACAAACTCAAAGCAGAGCTGACTGCTAACAACTCATCTTATTATTAATAATTCATGGACATATTTTTACCAGCATTAAACTAAAATACAATGTTCAAGATACAGAAAAGGCTAAAAGAAACAAATATGTACATCTTGCTGAGCACTTCTAATGCTAGGTGCAGTTTTCATACAGCTTCTTGTATTATTACTGCTAGCACTGGTGCAATACATCCACTCAACATAATCTGGTTAGTAACTCATGTTAGTAATAGGCCAAGTCAGAGATGTTTAAGTTCATGTTACCAGTCAAACAAAAGTAACAAAAACACACATCACCTTAGCCTACTGGTAACATTGTTATTAATATCAATATGAACAATGACAGGTGCAAAAATAGATCAATGAACATGTTGAATGTTGATCTAGATGTTGCTTTCTTACATTCATTCTGATCGTGATGGTCATAAAGAAATCACCAATAAAACCTTTAATTTGACAGAGAAAAGATCATACATACAAATAAAACTTAAGGAAATCAACAATAGCTGTATCTCTTGAGTGCATAGTACCAGGTAGTTGGTTATAACTAAGAAAACATGTCAACAAAACATGGATACTTGAATTCATGACTAGTGACCTAACTACATTCTGACTTTGGCAGCAACAACTACCGGCAACGTAATTTGATTGAAATAGTCAACGACAGGACATGTTGGCAATAAAATGTGTACATTTCTGAATGCACTGGGGAAAATTTCTGTTGCAACTGTACCAAAAAAGTACACACTCTATGGAAGAATGTTTATGTACTTATTCTACATTTCATACTTGGTGAAATTGTCATTGGGATATTATTGTTATTTGTATGCCTTTAAAAAGTTGTCCTGTGGATATTTCAAGCAAAAAATTAGTAATCTTGAAATATTTTACTTTGGATCTTATGTATTGGTGTTGTCGACTAGCTATCTACTTGTTCCTTCAGACCTCATTTTAACATACGAGTGAACATAGCAGTCCCCTTTCTAGTGAAACAAGCCCTTTAGTCATATATGGAGAGTTATGAGAACTCTGTTAGGTGTTAAGTGCGCTGATGTCTTCTGGCAGTGTTTGCCCATCTTTATGAAACAAGTATACCACACATGAACTTAAATACAAATTCAGAATACACAATATGTACAATCTCCATGCAACTCCATGATCATACCTAGAAACCTGTATTCCACTAGACTCCTGAAGTGACGTTTTATACAATGAGCAATGGCAATGAAGGAATGACATGACAATACGTTGAACATCCTTCTTAAGACTGTTACATTACTTTATCCAGTCCCAACATGACTTGGCTTCTATTTGGACATCCTTGTACAAAAATAATTCAGATGGACAGACATCTCATCTAGTTCAAAAATCAATTGTTCTGACAAAGGAATTATCTACCTGACTGGTTGTATTTACTTCAATTGTTTTATGTCCTAGTTATCACAATTTAAACTTGTTTCTACTCCAAATCGAAATGTGGATGTCAGTGTCCAAATGAAAACAGACAAGGCAGGTAACTCCAACCACTCTGCCACTGAACTTACCAATATGTTCAACAAACATACCCAAAATAGATATTAAAGCTCGAAAATGGATTAAAATAGTTGGGTTAATATCAACTCATTGTCATTTAATACTGACACTTCATAATAACGTACCCTGTCAAAAATGTCCATGTATGTCAAATATTCACACAAAATTGAGGAATCATCAAGTTACAGGAAAATATTTTCAGTCTGATATTGATCCATGTAACTGCTTCTGGTTTTTGGTACTAGTTTTGCTTTTCACAATTCTTGCACTGAAAAAATATTCAGTTAAAATTAGGTGGCAGAGTGTTGGACAAGAGCTGGCCTCTGATGGTTATAAGGAAGTGAGTTTATTCAATAAGCTTCTTTGCCTTGAAGTATCTGCGGAGGTAGAGCACCTGCCATGTCGCCAGACCCAGGAGGCAGCACATGGAGAAAATGCTGAAGTACATCACACGCGAGTGGGTTGATTCTGGAAAGAGATATAATTAGAAATCATTTGCAAAATCCAACTTGACAACACAACCTTCTACATATGTCTAAATGTCCTAAAGATATTCTTAATCTTGGAAATGGTTTGGTAGAATGTCTATCAATACTTGCTAATAAACGTCCTAATGACATGAATTTTGTCTCAAGCAAAATTCACTGTAAAGGCACTCAATCATTCAGGTTGTTGTTTAACACTGCACTCGACAATATTCCGGCTTTTGGATAAAGGTCTGTAAATAATCCAGACTATCCTCTGATTGAAATTATGAGCATCGTCTACGCAATTGGGATGAGATGACATGCATCACCCAAGTCAGCGGTCCAGTCAGTGGCCTCTTACTACAAGCATAGTCGCCTTTTACGGTAACCAAGGGTTGTTGAATACCTATTCTAACCCAGGGTTTCAAGGGTGTGTGCCTTAGGAACGCAACAATGAACATCAATTTGCAGTGCCAGAGACGACTGGGCCACCTATGGTATTCCAAACTGAGTGCCCTTGGCAGGCAAATTTGAAAAAAATAACTTGGGCAAAATTGGCGTATCTTTAAAGTTTGAACATTTTTTACATTTGCTGGTACATTACAGCTATCATGACAAATAGTTGTACCAGGTTTACAACTATGGTCAACCAAAGGATGGTAGAGTAAAGCACTATCCATGCTTCACACTAATCTGATCCCAATGTAGACCTTTACAATGAGGAATGGGTACAACATTATCTGGAACCAATCAAAGATACAAACAACCAGCGAAAACTTCTCTGGCATCTTCATTATGATTTTCTTCTTTAACAGTACTAGGATATAATGCTGCTTGAATGACAACATGTCCTACCATTAGTGTCCCTCATTTCCTCCTCCCTTGCCCTCATGTAGGCGAAGTCATCAACAATTGATTTGGACAAATCTTCCAATCGACGCAGCTCAACCTCAAGGGGCTTCAATTTCTCGGCTTTGGCAAGCTGAACACAATAGATGATGGGGATTCAGCAAACAATTCATTAATCATGTTACTTTCTGTAAAAGTAACTATCAGCATTATCAGTCATCATGGTCATGTTACATCTAAAAGAAACAAGACAACTTTCTTATAAAAAAATAGTTGGTTGGTTTGTTGTTTTACGCCGCACTCAGCAATATTCCAGCTATATGACGGCAGTCTGTAAATAATCGAGTCTGGACCAGACAATCCAGTGGTTTATATCATAAGCATCGATCCACGCAATTGAGATCGATGACATGCATCAACCAAGTCAGCGAGTCTGACCACCCGATCCTGTTAGTCGCCTTTTGCGACAAGCTGAGTCGCCTTTTACGGCAAGCATGGGTTGCTGAAGACCTATTCTACCCCGGATCTTCACGGGTCTAAAAAAATAGTACTGACTAGAGCAACATGCACCGTTACATTAACCTAAAACTTGCAACAAAATGTTTCTTGTTTTCCTCCACTCCCAGATACTGTAACAAGGTATCATGTAAATCAAACATATGTATTTTTGCAATTATATTTCTAATTTATTCACCTGGTTCATGTGATGGTTCTCAAAAGAAAAGTCATTATTAAAAAAAGACCTTTGGTTCGAGTCAAAACAAAAACCTTTCAGCCTAGCTTTCATGAGTTTTCATGAAACTAGTATCTTTTTTCCCCCACTACAAAGACAAAACAGTTTCATGAAACTAGTATATTTTCCTATAAATGTTATAGACATGTGATAGAGGTTTAACAGCAATAATACTAGTGTTACTCCGTGGCAGTTGGCGCCTCATGAAAACTCACCTCTTCATAACTCTTTGCCTCCACACCATGCTTCATGTCTAGAGAGATTTCTCTGTCTCCTCCTTGGCCGCCTGAACAACAAAGATTTCACAATGTGTAATATAGTTTATTAGAAAGTTGACAAAAATGAAGTTAACTGAATAGTGATTAATTAGGAATGAGAAATGAAAAAAATAAGTCTTTGTATCTTTCATGTAAACATGGTAAACAACATTTAATAAGCATAAGGTAGCAAAACTTATAAATGACTGTTTACTATACTTTGTAACACAAACAGACAAGACTAGGAACATGAGGAAGGCCTTGAACATGTTGAAACATGTCATTTCTTTTCACACCTGTTCCACTAAAAATTACAATAGATATTATATTAACTATGATAATGAACAAAAGTAATTGGGAAATAACCGATTACAGAATTCATGATGGATTCCTTGGAATCTAAAACCAATCAACAATTGATGTTAAAGTGGAATACTACTCTCAACCTGATTCATTTAGTATAATGCGCAAATCATGGCTTATGTGTAATTCAAACAACAACACTTACCTCCAACCATTTTTGTATCAAAGCACACTTCAAACATATCATACTCTTCTGTTGTAAATGCAAATCTGCCCTTCTTAGCATCTTCTTTGGAGTACAAAATATGGCTCTTTGAATCTGTCACCTGGAAGAAAAACAACATATTGGTACCCCATGGTATTTTCATAACTCGAACATTAACATATGAACATTGGCGCATTTGGGTTTTTTGTAAATTACAATCCATTGACATGATTTAAGATTATGATAAAAGACTTACTTTGATACACTCCGCGTCTTACATATTTCTTACATCGATACAAGAAAACAATCATCATGATCATTGGGACATTATTTCAGTCGAGAAACACACCTAGTTAACGCGATATAATTACCCAAAATCTGCACAAATTAATAATTAATAATTATCCAAAAATTGTGACAAACCCTATAGTTTTACCCTATATGCCCGAGTGCGGCTTTGTAACAACAAACAAACAAATTCAGCCAGTAATCGCCCGGGAAGACAGGGTGACTGTGTTAACGGGGACCGGTCAAAGGAGGATTCATTGCATAGGAATCTAAGCAATGTAAAAACTAGCATTGAAGGTAAGGTGAAATGGGGTTTAATGTCGCGTCCAAGATTATTGCACTTATATAGTGACGTGCACGCACGTGTGTGTGTGGCTGCTTGCACTAGTCCATACTAATGCTGATATTATAGTGCTAGCCCACTGAGATACCATGCCGCAGTTTAACATGAATACACCACTCAGACACAGTCATCAGTATACTGACTACAAGCCGACCAGTCCCTGTTTTAGCCCCATGGCAATTGCCAGGCTGGGTAACAAGAAGTACCATCTTTTAACGTCTTTTGTGAGGACGCAGCAAGGGATCCACATGATCAAACCCCCAAACCTTCCAATCGCCATGCAGGCGCTCTACCACTAGACCATGACGGCGGTCTTACCAACATCCATTATTAATATTATCTAATTGGGAAGGAAACCGTCCTATCACACAATCTATACCACCTGTTACCATTTGGATCAAGTTCACATGCTTCTCACTTTCATTATGTTATTGTTAATGTAGACATGATTTTAAAGCAAAGAATTATGAGTGAAAATGTAAAATCAACATTATTTTCAGATGTCTACTTTTAAGTTCTGCTTTTAATATATCACGTTACAATTTATAAGTTAAGTTGAAATTGCAGGAAATGGAACACCCTATGATCTACAATGCCATACAATCTACCATAAGCATGATAGTAAAGAGGTGTCACATTATTTGTTAAATACCATGTTTAATACCAATCTGTAATCATATAAAAGAATATATATACCTTAATTGAAATATATGATAAAGTACTCGTACAGGAATCTAAAACTTAGTACCCTACTTTCCATCAAAGATTCACTTGCACTTAATTATTCACTGTTGAAATTATTTGACAAATATTTGACAAATATGTGTCAAATGTGAAATCTGTTGAATTCAAATGAATACAGGCCAGCCAATTCAAGTGATCACTAACATGATAGACGGTGAACATTCAGTATATGTCAAAGAACCGAAGAAAAAACTGAAATCGTTTGTACACGTCATATGTAACTAAACGATAGATCGCTATGTTTGTTGCTGCTAGTTGGAAAGTAATCTGCCATGTGACAGATGTGCACTTGTTCAGCAGATTTGTAGCATTTTCCCGTTCATTGCATCATACGGAATGCACAGATAAAATCGTACTTGTTATTTCCGTTATTATGTAAAAGTTACCGTAGTAAAGTGCAATACTTACCATAAGGTTTGCTTTCTGTCCAGGCGCGTCCGACACTTCGTAGTCACCGGTAACCAGAACATCTTTATGAATTTCCTCTCGAAGGCACTTCTTTTGATTGGGTGATAAATGGAATCTTATGGCATCTATTGTGACTAAACATAACGTACATAAGACAATAAATATGTTAGTGAGGTCCATGGTGAAGCAAACTGTCCCGTTTGGCTCTTAACAACCTTATAACAGACTGTAATTCAAGCACCTGTTTGCGTTGCACGTTTGCTAACGTGGCAATCGGTTATTTCCGTGTTACTCCGGTAACTTCCGTAGTAGTCCCGCAGTATGTCAAATTCAGAATACTAACGAATTAATTTTCATATTTCTATTTATACGTGTTATTGCATGGCGTACGGGTACAATTGGATCTAACATTCATGCAAAGGTTTTGATAATATAAAAGGTTCGAGGTGAATAAGAATTTGTGAAGGTGAAGGTCGTCATCGTTGTTGGCTAACGTTAGCAGGTGCGTGTAGCATGTGTTGTGGAGCTTTATTTTGATAAACACGCTGGACGTAAAGCTCAAGCACTTTATCCGTACAAAAAATATATATAACTAATATTGATTGTAATTTTAATAGTAAACTCATACTAATGTCAGTACAGGTATATCTCCTGTCACTATCTGAAAACTAAAAGTACTGGTTTCGGCCAACTGATTTAAACGTTGTGTACTCCGTCTCTTTTTCAGATACAAGGTAGTAAATATGTGTCACTGACATCACCTAAAATGGGGAAAGGATCAAAGTAAGTCTGTTTTATGACCATGTACTTGCTAATATATTCACAGTCTCCAACTTTAGTCTGAAGCCCATGTAAAATCACTTTGGTACAACAACACATTGGTTTAGAGGGACTGTGCTCTATGGTCCGAAAGCCCCTTTTTCAGTTTAGGTCTCAAATGCAAGTACAGCCAGAGGTTTTGGCACCCTTATTGCACTGATTGTAACTGGTTGTACAACTAGTATGATGAGCTGGCCTCAGCTGGGAGATATGCACACTAGCCTTTTCCAGTAACAACAGTTTGTTTAGTAACGTCCCGTTGGCCGGCCTCACTGTGTACTTCCTCTCTGTCTATTGTCCAATGGACAGTTGTTCAAACACAACACCCGTGTCTTGGACTGTACAGACTGTTGCCCATGTCCTCAATATGTCCTTTATAAGAATATTGCAAAATATGTCACATGTGACATAATTACATAATTTTAAGAATGTAGTGGGTGTGCAAATATTATTGGAGGTAAATACTTGTTTATTCAAATAATGCTGCATGTAAATAGTTGTTTCTGTAAAGCTTTGATCACACAGTATGTACTTGTATTGCAGGATAATCATGGTGCTCCTGGAGAGTATGGCAGGCACAGGCCACAAGCTTGTACGTACACGTCCGAAGTTGGCTGAGAAACTAGAACAAATTGGCTTTGACCCACATGGTAAGCATAGCCCACACTATGAAGCCTTTTCCTGTGTAATTGCGGTCGCCAAAAAGATCTGAAAGATGTGGATACAAGGTGATTGAGTTTCACGGTCATGGTTCATTGCAGTACTTTGTGCCACAATACGATAATTGAATCCTGAAGTAATGTACATGTACAAAATGATGAATGCATGATTATGAAGAAAGAGAAGTTATTTCTTACAACATACATAAGTTGAATAAATTGTACAAAATATTTTCTTGATTTGTTAACATCATTAAGTAATGTGGGAAGTTGCTTCAGAGTTACATTTCTTTTCATTTCAGTTCGAAAACTTGTTCTTTATAAGGAGAAGAAGAAAATACGTTCAATATGAGGGTGAAGTCGAGCCAGATGTCATCATGATCATGTGTGCCTGTGTTGATTTGGGAGTCCTTCGTCCTTGTTCATAGGATAGTAGTTTTGTTGCATCAAACAGCAAGAGGCAACTCATTGACTGTTCACAGAAAGGAACAATGGAACTCTGTTGTGAAGTTTAACTACCATATATCATGTATTGTTGTCAGAATAAATATGTATTATTTCACTGCTTTACTTGTGTTTCTTTACTGCACAATTTGCTGTTCAGAGTTGTGTCCCTTGGACATGCCAGAAATCTCTGATTGTGGGTTCGAATCCTTAGTCACCCCAATTATGTTTCAAGGTTTGTCAGCACAATACCCATGCTCGTAGGTTTCAAAAATTGATAAACCTCTGAGACATGTATCACTTCAGTCTTTCCTCCCACATTAATCTGACATGCCAACATATGACTGGAGTTCTGCACAATGCAGTGTTAAGCTCCTTTACTGAAAAGAGTGAACATGTTTTGTTTAGGCTGTTTGAATAGTATTTTGGTCATATTATGGCATGTCCACTTTAAATAATGTGCAAGGCAATCTCATAAAAATGAGATCTAGGTGTTCGCTAGTGCTACACAGTGGTAGAGAGCTCTAAGGTCTGATTTTAATAAGATTGTGTAGGAGGAGAGGGCAAAGTGATGCAGGTCTTAGACATGAAACTCTTTGGTGAAACCTTCGAGCAAGAGTATGGTGCTGGCAAAGCTAGGATCTTTGATAGCTAAGACACCCATGCTCACAGATGCTACGATTAGCCATTCATTTATGGTGAATCACATAATAAGTCAAAATCTGTTTTAATGTTTATGAAAGAATGTGGATCTATCCCATAATCTCTTGTTTAAGATACTGATTATTTCTAATAGAAGACATCTATATAGATTGTGTGTGTTATGGACAGAAACCGAAACTTCTCTTTAGGTAGTTACCTGGTGATTGGTGACAGGTACCTATTGGGTCTACTAGATTAGGATGTGCTGGTGACTGTGTGTGGCCTGGCTGATTGTGTGTCATGACACGAAAGCAGGGCTTCTTGCTCATACAATCAACCCCTTGGTAGGCCAAGGTACATTTTACAGGTGAGGTGAAATGGGGTTTAACGTGGTGTCCAAGATTATTGCACTTATACAGTGACGTTTGTGTGTGTGTGTGTGTGTGTGCGTGCGTGCGTGCGTGCATGCGCGCTTGTACTTGCAGTTTTATATGAATACCCCAGCCAGACAAAGTATACTGACTCGGGCCGACCAGACCTTGTTTTTGCCCCTTAATGCTGAGCGCCAGACAGGATCATTTAGGAATGAGGCAGCTGGGATTGATCCCCGGGCGGACGCTCTACCACCAGGCCATGAAGGCGGTCTACATTTTGTACATGACACTGGTATAGCTCTAACATTGCTGCCTGGCATAAAAATAACATTAACCAAGTGCTTGCTCAGTGATATGTTAAAATCAAAATAAATTTAGCTAATATTGACATTGTGAAAGTGAGCTTATACCATGAGTCTTGGTCTTGGAGCGGTCGGGTAGCCTAGTGATTAAAGCGCTCATTCGTCACGCCGAAGACCTGGGTTCGATCCCGACATGGGTACAATGTTTGAAGCCCATTACTTGTGTCCCCAACCATGATATTGCTGGAACATTGCTAAAAGCGGCGTAAAACCATACCCACTCACTCCATCCATGGATATGTTAGCACTGAACTACTGCACGTGTCCAAACAGCTGGCCCTATCACCTGACGACTTAGGAGATGAACAGTGTATTTTCCAAAGTTCAAAGTGTCCACCACCACAGCACAATAATACAGCCTTTAAGTCTACTCTTCTTCTGGACAATTTCATTTCAAATGTTTGGAGGATGTTCATTATGTACCTCTTCACAATGAAGTGGCACTTTTTATATTTTGTAGAAATCAAAATGTCAGTCATGAAATGGGGTGTGTAAAATCAGTTAAGTATTCAATTTGAACTTCCTTAGGCTTTCCTGTACAAGTATGAGTTACAGCTCGCCCTCTCTTGCATAAGAAACGATACGAGTCACCTTGTAGCTTACCTGCACCTAGTTGCCATCCTTTCACAGACATTAACTGGTTCGCCTTGATGAAGACTTGAAACTCCCAGTGACCAAGGCCAGCTTTAAGCCCAATCTTTCAATAAGATATGCTTACAATAAGATTATCTGTTATTAACCCCACTATATAATCATTGTGGGTCATATATGCTATGATATATATGATATACATAAATAATGGATTGTCTTGAACCTGAAAATAAATGGCTCAAGTATGGTCATAATAAAGATAAAACTTGTGCTTTTTTTATGGAAACATACAATGTTTGAGTGTCATTTGTGTTTCTGTAGTATCTGCGAAGAAGTCGTTGTCATTTGATGGTGGACGAAGGAGGCATGGGTAAATGCCCTAGGTGATTTGCATACCACACCATCCAGTTAAAATCTTCTGCTGTTTGGGTTGATTAATTAACCTTCGGGAATTGTTGGTTTGAATAAGCACTAGGAATCTATATGCATGTACGACGACTAAAAGTGGATCAAGTTTCACACTCGGCGACTTTGTTGATTGCATGTCATCGTATCCTGTCTGTGTGGGATGTTGCTCATACTATCAACCTCTGGTATACTAGTCCATAATCGATAATTTACAGGCCGTCATCATATACCTGGACTATAGCTGAGGGCAGCAGTGAAAAACATTCAAACATTAATTTAATGTCTATTTTGTCTTTTACAATGCTATATACTAATCTTACATTCCATCCATAGTAAAAGTATAAACCAGAAATCAGTAAATCTTACAGGGTGTAACTAAAATGGTTCTCTGTATCAGTGGTTCAGATGGTTTTAATTTTCTGTAAGCACTTCATTCATCAGATGATAGCAGGCTGCTATGTTCGGTGAACCATGATTGGTTAAGATGCACTGTATTTACAAGGCCTGATTTTAATATTTTTTGTTTCTCAAAGGTTGTATGGTACAATATATACACAATGGATGATACATTTACATCTTTGGACAAATATTGTTTTAAAAAAAAGAAGCTACATCGCAATAGACTTTCACTTAGATAACTGTTGATATACAGAGGATATTGTATGAGTCTTCATGTCATACCATGTTCACGAGACGAGTGTCGTAAACATAGTATGGCATGAACACCCATACAATGTTCTATTTCTTACCGCGGAAGATGATGTCACAACAAGATTTGAATGACGTCAACAATGCTGTGCGGATGACGGAAACAATACACTGTATCTCGTGACCCGAAGGAACATGATTTTGATGAACCCTGATGTAGGTAATACATAGAGGATATTTCATGTGTCGAGTGAAATATCATGTTTCTTTCATCGAATGACGGGGGGAAAGGTGATATTTTCAAGAGTGGTGAGACACATCTAATATCCTATATATTATATATTCATATATATTTTTGTGTAGTTGTCTACCAGAAAATTAATTATTTCATTACAAATGTAAAACCTTGAAACGTAAATTCTCCCTACCTAACACACAGGGACCGTTTACCACCCCCTGTATTTGCGACATAAAAAGTAGTTTCGTGTTTGCAAAATCTTAAGCCAAATAAACAAAAGTATCAAAAAATATTTAGGGTCACGAAAATTCTTCATCATACATTTAAATATGTTTATATACAAAATCAGCTTTAACAAAAAATATTCTTGAAAACAAGGAGACGAGGAAGCGAAGGAATATACGCTTGGCCAGTAGCAAAAATATCACTTTTCTCAACTTTCCACTGAAGTATATAAAACATTATACAAAGTGGTTTCCATTTCTGTAACATGTGCAATGTTAGCTTTGTTAACCACCGTCGACAGTGGCATTTCTTATCAACTGAGTACACGTATTAACATTTTGCTCTGCTATATACAGGCCTGAGTCACTTGGTTAACACGTAACCTCGTATTACAATGGCTTGTGATGCAATGGCAAGTAGTGCAGAAGCGATAAGTTTGTATGTGGCAACGTTTTCAGTCCCACTTCTCCAAATATAATGTAAAAAGAAGAATCAAATACGAATGAAATATCGTTTACAGCAAGAACATATGTGGCAACGTTTTCAGTCCCACTTCTCCAAATATAATGTACAAAGAAGAATCAAATACGAATGAAATATCGCTAACAGCAAAAACATATGTGGCAACGTTTTCAGTCCCACTTCTCCAAATATAATGTACAAAGAAGAATCAAATACGAATGAAATATCGCTAACAGCAAGAACATATGTGGCAACGTTTTCAGTCCCACTTCTCCAAATATAATGCTAACCTTAACACAATGTGACATTTCTAATACCCAGAAGCTCGTCAGCCTGATCAATAAAGGTTTGTTGTGTCCCGCCCGCTAGTACGTAGCAGTCACATTGCTTATAACGAGTAACAAGGCTAATAAACTATCAAGCTGATATGTCACTAAATTCATTAATCATCAAATGCAGAAATATTTCTAAAGATCACCTTTAGCTAATTCAATTACTCATTACCTATGAAAAGTCACTCCTTCGAATTGGACACTACGGAATCCTTTTAGGGCCATTTGTTTTTGTTGTTGAAATTTCAAGTTATAATCTTCAAAATTCATCTTATTATCTTAAAATGTCCGATCATTATCTTAAAATTTCCGATCATTATCTTGAAATTTCAAATTAGTATGTATCTTGAAATTTCAACTTAGCATCTTGAAATTTCAAGAAATAAAAACGGCCCTAAAAGGCTTCCGTAGGACACAGAATGTCCGATTAGAATTAAAGGCTCACTGATTATTCACACATTTCGTATGATGAGACTGCTAAACGACATGGCCGGGTGGCCTCGCCTCTTTTGTATATTGAATACCTTGTACTACTGACTATAACGTTCTTTCCTTATTAGTCCACCGTAATTATCAAACGTTAGTTATGACATAACTTGTACTGTTGAACAGGATTGTTTGCACGGTGCTATATGCATGCATTGGGGTCGGTGTTAGACTCTCTGTACAAAGTGACATCAAGTCAGTAGCTTGCCGTAAGTTTGCTTTATACAAACGGGAAAATCGTTATATGCAACCCAGCTAGGCTAAGTTACCTTTCGTCTCTGGACCAAGGCGTATATGGCCAAGGTCACCTGACACGGATTAGGGAGTGAGTTATGTTTAACGCCGCTTTTAACAGTATTCCAGTTATATCACGGCGTGTCAGCTAAATGTGGAAGGAAAGCCCAAAGTGATGCAGGTCTCTGACGTTTACCACTTCGATGAAACCCACAAGCAGGGGTATGGTGCTGACAAACCTAGAAACATAATCGGGTCGACCCGGGATTCGAACCAATCATAGGTTTCTGGCGTGACCAAGGGACGCAACTCTGCACAGCGAATTGCGGCGCCTTAGACGACTGGGCCACACCTACTCACTCACTCATTCAAAGGTTGACAGGACGGAAAGTGTTACTGAAGGTAGGGAAGCGGTAGATGGAAGGAAACCTGTCTTTAAATGAATGAATGAGTTATTTATACAACAATATCTGCCTTTTTCGATTTCTAGTTATAAAGAGATACATCTTAAAGACGCCAATATAGATTTTTACAACAAAATGTTACTGTCCTGCACTAATTTTGACACGGTCCCAAAACATGCATCTGTCTTCCTCTTGCTCAGGCCACGTGATGTAGGTTGTCGTCTGCAGCAGTGCATACAGTGATGACGTCATGTTCCGGGCGTGTATCTCCTCCAGCAGCACCACCACGAGGTACCCCTCATCCTGCTCCAGAGAACGTTTCTGAACCAGAGTCAGCTCAAACTGACACCATGGACTCTGACTGAAGCTGTTTGATAACACCATGACGACTTTCCTGCTGGCTTGTAGACTATCAATTATATTGTCCACAATGTAGTGACCAGGGGTGAAATCTCTCTCGTGAAGACATAGCTTCAAACCATGCCTCTCTTCAAGATTCATCATCAGGTTATTTCTGACCCAGAGTGAGTCTTCATCGCAATACAGAACAAATGCGTCAAAGGTGTAGGCCATGCGTTCTCTCGCGGGCTGAAGTCGTTTCTTGTACCTGAGCATATAGATGTAGTAACGTACGTGCCAGCGCCACCTATAGGCCAGGGATACAAAAATCATTAGTAATATTGTTGCACCTGTAACACTAGCTATGATCGCCATGCCAGTTAACTGGCGAGGGCAGAAGGTATCAAGCTCCATGACATATTTTAGAGGTACCCTGACCAGACTTGGAGGACTGGCACAGAGATACTTTTTAGGGTATCCAATGAACTTTTTATGCGCACTTTTAAGCCATTCGATAAACCACCGTAATTCACAGGAACAATCAAAATTATTGATTCCGAAATTAACCGATTCTAGCTGTGTTTTCAGTTTGTCAGGAAAAGCATCAGGATCTGGAATTGAAAACTTATTGGCACTCACATCGAGGTGCTTCAACCATTTGAAGTTTTCAAAATCACTTTTATGGACATTCGTTAACCGGTTTCCAGAAAGATAAAGAGAACTGATATTTCTCATCATCTCGGAAACAACTTTTGGAACTGCAAAGAGGCCACAATTATTCATCCTGAGAGTGTTGAGAGTTGTTAGATGGCCCAGCAATCTGTCCATATAATCATCAGTTACGTCATACATCACATTGTTTGAAACCTCTAGAAGCTCCAGATTGCTACAACCGTCAAATGCACCACGTTCAACGTTTTTGACAAATTCAAGATGGCATCCTTTCAGGTTTATGGTCTTCAAAACTGAGTTGTTGAATGCAGAATTAAAGATCCTGGCAGATGATTGCCTTAACGAGGTTTCTGTCATATCATCGGTATACGGATTACAGGATAAAACATTTTGAAAGTAGATATGATTCAGTTTAGGTAGCTCTGCAAATGTATTGCCTTCGAGTTTGTCAATGTTATTAGCGGACATTGATATGTTATGCAACCCAGTTAAACAACTGAAATTAACTCCCACAAGAGATGAGATATAGTTGTGATCCAGAACGATTGCGTTAAGTCTGTGCATTGAAACCATCTCCTCATTGCACAGATTAGGGAAGTCGTGGAGACGGTTCCCAGCCAAATCTAACATATTTGTTGATGTATTATATGGAAGCTTTATATGTTTGATTTTGTTCCGTCTAGCAGACAGAAAGGTCAGATGGCGAATATTCGATACATCGAGAAAATCTATCTCGTTTTTGTCCAGTAGAAGAAAGTGAGTTACCTTTCCCGACAGTTCTTCAAATAAACGTCTAGTGTCGCGTATGTCCATTCCTTCCAGTTTCAAACGTAGTGTCTTTTTTCCACGTATGCTTCCAAAGGATTTACCTAAGCTTGTCTGGTTTATTTTGTTCCAACTCAGATCAAGAAGCCATAGATTGGGCATTACTGTGAATGCATCATCCGGCAGAGATGTAATGTTGTTGTCACTGAGGAACAACCCTTCCACTTGTGTGACATTAGCAAACGTGTTTCTTGTAACATTGACAAGTTTGTTTCTCCTGAAGAAAAAGTATGTAATTGACGTACCCAGGTTTGGTATATATGTCAGCTTTTCTCCATGGCCTTCACACTTTGCACAGTCGGCCTTGCAATTGCAGAGATCGAAATAACAGGGTTCGTAGATGTAACCTTCGCACGGAGTGCCAAACACATCGTTGTGCAGTCCAGCTTGGTTGTCGCTCCACACACCTACCAGAAACCAGAAAAATAAGAACATCTCCAGGTCTTGTATAACCTTCATGATGAAAGATTTACCTCTTTGGAAAGCAACATGAATCTCTCTGAGGGACGTTGAAACGTTTATATCACATGCCCTTGTCCGACTATTTCCTTATGTCAGTTAAAAAACGTAACATTTAATCACCATATTGTTTATCGAAACATGATTAAATGCACAAACACTGAACTGACTTCCACCAGATGTGGAGGAAGTATTTGTGAAATACTGCACCAAAGATGACAGAATGAGCCAAGGCAGAAAACAAGAGAAATAAACCGACCCACTCCCATCCTGAATTGTTTGATCAAAGAACTTCGTTGAAGTGACCTTTCATATAGATATTAAAGGCAAGTATATGTAATAAGGCTGAATGGGTTAGATCGCTGACTTTTTGTGCTGGCGTTTAGGTGCCTCACCCTGGCAGGGGTGGGTTCGAATCCGGGAAAAAGTACTAAAATCTGTACTTTACTAAGAAAGTGTTATTCCAAATATAACATTAGTTACGTTTGACCACTTTCTAAATGGCATTGTGTATTCGTTCAGTGTAATATTTAAACTTTCACAGTTAGGAACGTTTTAAAAAATATTTCCATGATTATTTATGTATTCTGTATGTACGCATATCAGTATTCACACGCGAGACAAAGATAAACTTACTTTTAAAAGTTTCCAACTATTACTCATCCTCCAAGTAACTTTCTGAACTCCAAAACAAATAAAGCCCCACAAAAAATGACGCCATTTGCGGTTACATTCAAATATCGATGTATATAATCTATCATTATTACAAGTATCAAATTGTGCAACGGTGTACAAAGTATACCACAACATATGTGTGTTTAAGCACGTGAAACAGTTTAGCTCACCTGAACTGAAAATTCAACTGTCGTGAGTTGTAAAAGCATAAACATTCTCTCAGCAAAGTTATTATTCTGTAAGATCTGTTAACAGTTAATTCTCTACACAATGTATGTACTTTGGTTGGTTTGTTGTTTAACGCCGCACTCAGCAATATTCCAGCTATATGGCAGGGGTCTGGAAATATTCGAGGCTGGACCAGACAATCCAGTGATTCATATCATGAGCATCGATCCACATGATTGGGATCAATGACTACCCGATCCCCTTAGTCGCCTCACGACAAGCATCGTTGATGTTTATGTTGTTGAAATAAAAAAACACTTTGCAGCTATGTAATTTTGGTGGAGGCAATTTTCATTTGTTCCAACAGTCTGAAGCATTAGTATTTTTTTTCAAGAATTTCGGGTTAAAATATATTTCTTTTTGATAAAATCCCATCCCCCAGCCCCACCAGAATAGCAAATGGTGATGTCATATGTTGATAGTTCCAAATATTACATGGACATTTGTGATATATAGGGAATCTCACCAAGTGTCTTTTGATATAAAATGTATCAACTCGTATTGCCAAAAGTTTAAAACCCTGAGGCTTGCAGAGGAATTTGAAATTTTTAGTTACGAGTGTTGATGTATTTCATATCAAAAGACAAAGGTGACTCTCTACTGAAATTTTGTTTATCAATAAAAAAATCATACTTCCAACATTTTCAGTTTGTATACAGTATTAACCAGTGTCTTGAGTGTAAAAAAACCCAGCTAATACTAGTAACAAGCTTAAGTTGCAGAGAGATGATAAGTGATGGCATTTGATTGTCATCATGGTAACTGATGATATTCTGCAAAGTATTGTGATGCAATTTCATTGTAGTGATATATCCTTAGAGATATTGCTTGAACTCATACTTTATATAATTGATCAAAATAAAAGCCTGGTTCTTTTTTCCTGGCGAATATTTACCAGCGTCAGTCCTTATCACAATGGGGCAATTGTTATTAAGACCTTAACCTCAGTGCTTAATAAAACAAAAAACAAACAAGCATTTATAGTATAAAATTCATAATTTTTAAAGTGACACTAAATATAATTTACAGTTTGTACAGATCTTGATGATGCTGTGTTCATCAGTGCACTATATGCTCCAGTATGCCTTGTCTAATGAGGTGTTCACACTCGGACCGCAGCAGGAAGTGCTAAAACAGACAAGCAACATGGACTTATTCTATGGAACCTTGTTCACATAATCTTCACTAACTTGACATATTGTTTAACACCATGTTATTTCACGGCCCCAGTAGACTTATTTTGTATTATCATTTAATCAAACGAGAGTCAAAGACAGATAAGTTATTACCGTATTCGACGTAATAAGCGCCTCACTCTAATAAGCGCCCACGTCGAGATTTGTTAATATATTGGCTAGTGAACAAACCCAATTAGCACCCCTTCCAACCCCAATTCCCATATAATACACACCCCTCCCATCCCCTATTCGCGTATAATACGCACTCCTGTGTTATATGCACCCTTTATTATTGACAATTAAATTGTGGAAAAATATATCTTTTGTACATAAACATTTCCGTCTGTCACCAAAAACCACGAAATTTAACTCTGTTTTTTTCACCAAAATAATATTCTAATAAGAGCTCCCTATATCTAATTTTGTGAGTGCCCTGGGCGCGTATTACGTCGAATACAGTATGTCAGATAAATCAATGTATATTTCTGGTCCCTAGTGAGTGATTGAGTTAGCCTAACACCCCTGTGAACTGTGTTCCAGTTACATCAGACATGTAACATCTTCATGTGCCTGAGTGAGTGAGTGAGTTGGGTTTAACACCGCTTTTAACAGTATTCCAGTTATATCACGGCGTGTCAGCTTAATGTGGGACGAAAGCCCGAAGTGATGCAGGTCTCAGACATTTACCACTTCGGTGAAACCCACGAACACGGGTACGGTGCTGACAAACCGAGAAACATAATCGGGGCCAACCGGGATTCGAACCCACAATCATAGGTTTCTGGCATGTCCAAGGGACGCAACTCTACACAGTGAATCGTGGCGCCTTAGACGACTGGGCCACCCGTGCCCCCTCATGTGCCTGAAGTGATGCAGGTGTCACTTTGCCCCTTTAGCAAAACCCATGCAAGGGTATGGTGCTGACAAGCCTAGGAACATAATTGGGGTAAACTGGGCTTCAGACCCACAGTTAAAGATTTTTGGGGTTTGCTAAGAGTTTGTTTGTTTGTTGTTAAATGCCACACTCAGCAATATTCCAGCTACATGATGAAGGTATGTAATTAATCGAGTCTAAACCATACAATCCAGTGATTAATATGATGAGCATCGATCTACACATTTGGGATATGATGACATACATCAACAAGTCAGCGAGCCTGACCACTAAGTACAGCGAATTGACATGCCAGAGATAACTAGGCAACCTATGGGATTCCAAACAAAGTGCCCTTGAGAAAAAATGATTCATTTGTGCAAAACTGACATATCTTTAAATATCATATATACAAGTCACCTCTACAAAGACATAAAATCAGTTATAACTTTATCACATTAATTTAAATAAAAATAAATTCCAATTTGGGAACTTGTTAAAACACTGTCTGCAGACTGTAAACAGATCTAGATAAATCCCAGTAAGCTCTTGTTGGATCTTGTGAATGCAATGCCTAGTGCTACAACACTGATCTGAAATGGTCTACCTGGCTGTTCTTCTTGAGGACAATGACATTTCCATCCTGAGTTTCAAACTCGCCATGATCGACCTGACACCTCACTTCAACATACAATGTTTTTGGAGGTTTCAGATCCTGTGTGAGGTCAAGGCCACCTGCATCGCCAATCGATCGCATGTAGCTGGCCAACATCTTGTTGTACCGACTAAACCACTGTATCTGCCAAAAAATAAAGATAGGAAATTGTTTGTCATTCAATCAATAGTGATCAATAACAAGGAATCAGAATCACCAGGTAACCCAGTGACTTGGAAGCCATGTCCTTCTGCCCCGATGGCATGGATCTGTGCTCACAATATAGATCAATGAATTGTGTAGTCCAGACTTCATTATTTACAGGCCACTGTCATATAGATGGAATATTGTTGAGTAAAAGTTTGAAAAACCAAACACACACACACACATGAAAATGACAAATGATTTGTGAACAGACAATGCCATCTCAAAGGTTAAATGTAACAAATGTTATATTTGGGATTACAGTTTCCAGTAAAGTACAGATTTTCGTACTTTTTTTGGTTGCTTCTTGTCCGGGATTCAAACCCACACTACCACTCTGGACATTTCACAATCCGGAGGATTTCATTTTGGATTAACATGTATTTTTATGTTTGTCCCAAGAGCCTGTAGAGTATTCAAGTCTGAATCACACAAACGGGAGGTAAGTTTTTGGAAGTAACAATACACACCAGATATAGTTTCAGTGACACAGTCAACAATGTCACAACTGTTAGTTGGTCTTTCATGTGGGTTACCCTGCCTAGCATTAAGTGGATAAAACCGGACTGGTCAGCATGGAGTCTCTATGATGTGTCTCAGTGGGTATCCATGTTAACCTGTGGCATAGTATTTCAATGGACTAGCACAATGAAGCAGTCATTAGTCTGGAGTAGTCCAACAGACACACACACATGCATGAACGTTGCCATGGGAGTGCAATAATCTTGACCGCGACTTAAACCCCATTTCACCTCAGCTTCCCTGTGGTCACACATCAAAGTACAGGTCATACTCAGCAGCCATTGTGTCCACCCGATCCCCAGATTCCCCTTACAACAATCAGTGTGACGCTGCTTGGTTGTTATGTAGACTAGTGGGACAAACATGATGAAGGCTCTTATTATCATTAATGTTATTCTTCATGGAAGTAAAAATTATCTGATAGTCAACCAGTGTGGAATTTTTTCACATGCTCGCAAATCTATCTGGAAAAGATATAGAAATCACTGTCAACATGTTCATGGCGTCCCCCCCCCCCCCCCCCCTGTAACTGTACCTCTTGTTCACACAAGTTATATTTGATGTCAACTGGAAGAACACTCCCGAACTCCCATCTCATCTTGCGAATCTGCACCAAGCGATTGTATCTGTAAATAAATACAAACCCAATTCTAACATGTCTAATGCTAAGAGTCATTTGAACAAGAAACTTGATCAGTATATGAAATCACTCAGTTTCAAATCTTCAAAGCTGGTCAGAATCATATGGACCCTATTGTTTTACCAGGTACAAAATAATGTGAGTGAGTGAGTGAATATGGTTTTACGCCGCTTTTAGCAATATTCCAGCAATATCACGGCGGGGGACACCACAAATGGACTTCACACATTGTACCCATGTGGGGAATCGAACCCGGGTCTGCGGCGTGACGAGCAAACGCTTTAACCACTAGGCTACCCGACCACCCCACAAAATAATGTGTCCTATACACACACAAAGTTTGAGAATGGATTCAAACAACATGCATTGTGACACAAAAAGTATGGCTGTAAGAATCGATTCATAAGTAATGATTCAGTTGTAACCTTCATATTAAACATCACCGATCTTTCTATTCTGATCAGAAATAAAATCAAAGTACAAACTGTCCATGTCATTGTCTGATATTCTTTACTCACTTGCATCATTAAACATCATGAACATACTGAATGCTCTTAATATCAATCACTGGTTTGCCTTGATTTTTTAATTACTGGCTGATGTGATACAGCTATAAGTAAGTGGCCTGTGGCATCTAACAACATTCACTCTTTCATCATGTTCCTGCATTAACTGGTGATTGATTTACTTAAAAACATATTGTTTAAACACTCCAGAAAAGTTCCATACACATGAACACAAGGGTGTGAGTTGTCACAGACTAGCAGACATCCAAAAGTTATCATATCCCAATTGTGTACATAGATGCTCATGAGGTCAATCACTGGTTTGTCTGGTCCAGAGTTAATTATTTACGGATTGCCATCATACAGCTGGACTACTGCTGAGTGTGGCATTAAACAACAAACAAGACATCCAAATATGTGCAGCTCTAATGCCTGATGGCAATTTCATCATAAACGCAAACAATGTTGGCTTTTGACATGTTTGAGTGTGGGCGTAAAGTTCAATTCATTTTATTGACTCAAAAGTACATATTAATTAATAATGAAATGAATTCTTCTGTACATGTGTAGATAAAAATTATGAGCAAATATTCACCTTAATGATAAATATTAACTAGGCTGATTCACTGAATGTTCAAAATGGAATCTCCTGTCTCCTTTATGTCCAACTTAACAGTGACAATCTTAATAAATGTTTACGTTTCAGTGGCTGGGAATTAATAATTTAGTATCGATCAAGTAAATTTGTATCGATTGTTGACACTAAAATGTTATCCATACATTGGTCATGTTGGTAGTGCAATAAATGATGACACTGAGTTTTGGGCGACTTGTTAAGAATACAATTGGCCAAGCTCTTTCTCCCTTGCAGTGGGCTAGTGTTACTACGAGGTGTTGCACTATTCTTGACAGCGTAGATGTGAAACACTTACAAATATGCTAACAAACATCGTTTGTTCCTTTCAAGTGCTGAATGTCGCAGTTGAACCCCTGAAAATAGTCCACTTTCTCCAGCAACTGTGGCACTCCTGAAACATTGTATATCAGTGCATGGTTTACAGTGTGATAAACACTATAGCAACATCAGGGATACACTCTAGTAACCATGGTAACAAGGTCCACATGGTCCAGTCACTGACTATGGGTGTGCTGGCACCATAAACATGTTATTATGGTTATTCTAAAATAAGTTAAATGGCTATTTATTTGAGATCATAAACGAACAAGTTTTTATCAAGTTTATTTTGACCTACAATGAGGTAGATATTTGGACCATGACAGTAAAAATTCCCTAATAGTAAATTATTAATTTCCCACTTCATGTAAATCATGTTAATACAGTTGTTAATGTTAAGGCTTTGTAGAGGTGACATGTGCTTCACAGATGAGACCATTTTTCTCAACCTGAAACCAAACCCGATAACTTTCATGTTGTAGTTCTAGTTTGAAAGATGATGAGGGAATTCTGGAATATAAGAGTACTGTACGTACTCTAATGTGTATGCTGTTTTATTTTATGTAGCACGCTGGAATGCATCTACTACAACATTATGACAGTACCAATCCAGAAACTGAGGAAAATCTTCCATGTTCAGAGTTAGGAACTGGTTAGGGCACTACGCAATGCAGAATGGACTCATCCTAGGATTCTGTTCTGCATTTTGATTTTGGCTAAGGTACATTTCTGTATACAGAAAGTGGCGACGACCCCTTCAGCTTTAATAATAAATAGTATATACTCTGTACACAGATACAAAAGCCCATTTGGACCATATTGGTAATTTTTTTTTTTCTCTTTTAAAAGTCGTAATTACAAGAAAAAAGTCGTAATTACAACTTTTAAAAGAGAAAAACCAAAATACCAATACGGTCCTAATGGACTTTCGTACACAAAAAATATATTTTAGAGTGGAAGTGAAAGACGTTAAAGAATAAGCAATTACATCAAACTGATTGACATGATAAGCAAGCAGTAGAGATTTATAAGACTAACTTACACATCCCTCTGATTGTGTTCAAACAAGGCTTTCATCTCCTCCAACACCTGACGCACTCCATCCTCCTGTTGAAAACAAACATCTATTGTTCCAAATTATATTTCAAGGAGGAGAACAATTCCTACTGTTATATCAGGAGATCATAAGAATTGTATGGTTTGGCAGCTCCTGCCAACTCGTTTAATGAAATTAATGACATGATACGTTGTAAGCTGGATATTATGAGAGTGATGTGTGTGTACACATTCTTCGATTTTGTCAAGCAAAACGTTTTAGTGTTTAGGCCCATATTTACTCACGTTGTATGGAGGCAAAGTGCCATCAACCGTTCGTTTCAATTCACGAATTAATTCCAAAACTTTATCCGCGAGCATGTTGACATTTCAAGTTTCACGCAAACTCCCGCCAAGTTTTAGAAGGCTATTTATGATTGGAAGAAAGGCCAGTGGCCTAGCCAATTACTATCTGCGTCATTGAGCCCCACGAGATTCTATTAATAGCCAGGAAGTGTTTTGGTTTGCAGTGTTGTTGACACCAGTCACGATGTTTCGAGTTAGCAAATCAATGCCAAAGTCGAATGACTCCATCAAAGACAAAATGGAAACTGCGAAGCTCGCAGGATATACTATTTTACCGAGCAGGTAAGATTTACATGCCAGTATTCTGTGCTGTTTCAGTTTATCAGCGATAACGTTGAGGCAAGAGTAGTCAGTGGACTTTGGACCTTTGTTCATCGTCCTCTAGCACCGGCTTTGCCTTGTAGATGCGTAGTTGAGTGTTGAAACCCGAGCATTCGGACGACTAGTCATCTGCTTGTCAATAACCATGGAAGAGGAAAGTGAAGCTTATTATCTATTCTGGTAATGGGATTTAGAACTTTGGGAAGTTTTACATGATTTTGCACCTTAGCCCTTTTAGGAAATAAACACTAGACAACATGTTATGTCCAGAATAGAGCTGGTAGGCCGAAGGTTAGCCCACAGCACGAAGCGTTATAGTTGTCACCATGGTGTCATTTGCACTGAAAATCGACGATATTCATCACGTTAGTTATTGTTAAGATATTATTTACGGAACATACCTCAAATGATATCAACAGAAGTAACGTGTTAAAACTGTCGACTGTTGGCCCTCGCCACTCTAGTTATCATGGTTAATATTGAGTGGTCGACAAGGAATAGTGATTTCACCCATACTTGTAACCCCTAGGGCTACAGTTGTTGTAAGCATAGTTTTCAGCCTTGGGTATCTCGGTAATTCATTAATCTAGTCCCTATTTATTGCAGTAGACATTTGGGTCAGTAGGAACATAAAGTGCTTACTCATGTGAGTTGTTATCAGGTTATGAATATCATCTTTGTGTTTAAAAATTAAATAAGTCTTGACTATATGACAAACTCATGATTTGCTGCTAGTATTTGTATGTTGTCAAAAAAATGTTATGTTTCCAAACAGTTTATATGGTCATTTGTTGAAGTGCATTCCCATCCTGGTTAACAATGAAATATATGATCACATTCATTACCACATTGATTACTCTCAATATTGAAGGTAATGGAAACAAACTGTGTACAATTCATGTCACTATTATCAGTGTATCACAATTTATATTCTTATTCAGTAGTTATCTAAAGTACACACTGCAGACTAATGAAACAATCAAGTCTTTGAAAGGCATTCTTATGATGAAACTATGACTATTCATGATTGATAACCAATGACAACAGGTGTGAATATTATACATCATGTTTATGGCTCAACAATCATGACTCATGATTTCATTATTACTAACCAGAAATGTTTATTCAGTGTTCTCAATATGCACTACAGTAACAGCATATACTATTGAAGCAGGCTGAAAGGGTCATGCTTGATCGGTTTTCCATCAAAATGTACCCAGTGCTATTGACTATAATCAATGTTAAGGAATCGAGGTAATCACCTTGTTAACAGGTTTATCATGTTAATGTCATGCATAGTCCTTACTAGATGCTTAAAATAGTGAGAAGATCCAGGTTAAAATAGGTCTTCAGAAAACCAATGCTTGTTGTAAAAGGTGACTATGTTTGTCGTAAGAGGCGACTACATTAGGGTGGTCAGGCTCACTGACTTGGTTGAGCATGTCATTATATCCTAATTGTGTGCATCAATACTTATCAATACTTCTATTATTTACAGACCATTGTAATATACATGATATAGCTGGGATATTGCAGAGATGTGTTAAACAACAGTCATAGTGTATACATTAGCTGGAGAAAGGATGTAAAATAATCATCCTGGTACAGAGGGATTTCTGCTGAGTCGGATAATTTGATACTTCCTCTTGACCGAACATCAGGGTCAGTGACCACTAGTCTATTGCAGAACATATTATGTAACAGACTTGTGTCATTTGTGGTAAGAACAGAAAATTCAGCCATAGTTTGTGTTTTTCTATTTCCTTGTTTGTCTTTATTAATTCAAGCATTATAGTACAGTGTATACATGGTATATGACGTATACAAGAAAAGGGCAATCTTTATAGTCAATGAATGTCTGATTTAATGACACTTGCATCGCTTTGCAAACTGATAACTCTATTATTTCATATGATAAATGCCCTTTGTGTCAAGGAGGCCCTCAGTGCAGCAATACAACATAATCACAGTATGCGGTATACATTTCAACATTTGGTGCCCGGCATATGGAAGGTTAATTGAAAAATGAAAATCACCCCCCCCCCCCCCCCCCCCCCCCCCCGAGCAACCATTACAAATGAGAGTTATCTCCCTTAGGCTCGTAACTTCAGTTCTTGCATCACTGTACTAGGTGAGGTACTAATTACTGAAATGTTACGCAGCATTATGGGTATATCTATGATGTAATGTTGTTACCTATGTCGGTGTTAAATTAGATGTGTGTGGTGTGGTGTTCCAGTATTTATGTATTAGGGGCTGACCCAGGATGTTCCACTTGGGCCGTTCATTAATACTTTTACTTTAACAACCAAATCAAAATGTGATCATTGTTGGAGATTTTATCCTCCATTGCGCGGCTACTTTGAAGCAAATGTAAATCACAATCTAAACCACTCCAAGGGATTTCGCAGATTAGTGAATTGCCCAATACGGGGGAATGAAATCATACAGCATAGGTTCAGCACAACTATCTTTACCCATGATATGTATGTCCAGTGTTAAGACCCTTATATAATGTGTACGTTTACCTGATTACTGTGTCTTGGTCTAATTATTACTTCATCGTGTGGTCAGAATGGAGCGAGTGAGTGAGTACAGCACTCCAAGCTTAGACTTTTCATGGGAGCCACTTGGCTCCTGGCAGCACTTTTTCATTTCAAACTTTAAGGAGCCACATTAAAATTTAACATGTTTAAATAACAACTTTGATATAGCCTTACGAACAATTTAACATATTAGAAATTAAATAAAAAGACAGGACATGGTTGAAAACATTCCATTTCTTTTAATGTGTCTTAAGAACAAACTTTGAAAACTTGCTAAAATAAAGACAAGTCACTGAACAGCCACACATGTAGATAGTCCATCACTGGACTTCGCTGAGCCAATTACCTGACACAATACTACTACTGCCTTTCACTTTATTCTAATGTTTGTTTTATGCATTCACTCACATTTCTGATTCATTTATTACTATTAGACACATTCATAGCAGAAGTAATCATGGTTGTCTCACATCCCAATACTGAATTCTCTGATTCTGCTATGTCCACCCATATCTTCATCTAATAAACTCCTTTTAGGACTGCAGGGAGTAATAGCCATAGTTATGTCATCCTGTCACCATTCTATGATGGACAGGTTGTCTTAGAGTTGGCTTTTGAAATATTTTGCAATGATTTGAACACGCCACCTTTGTGTAAGGAAACTGAGGAATGTGCACATGACCAGAAATATAAAGACTGTAGCATTACCATGGCGATGTACATTTTCATTGCCAAGCTAATTTTAGTAATGGGAGCCAACTGACAACCAAGCAATAAATACAGGTTGCAATTGCAGCCAAATTGGTCCCAACGTGGTTAGTTTGTTGTTTAACACCGCACTCAGCAATATTCCCGCTATATGACGGGGGTCTGTAAATAATTGACTCTGGACCAGACAATCCAGTGATAAATATCATGAGCATCGATCCACACAATTGGGATTGATGTCATGCATCAACCAAGTCAGCGAGCCTGACCACCCGATCCCGTCCCAACATGGAGGGCCTAGGTATGGTTTTACACTGCTTTTAGAAATATTCCAGCAATATCACAGCAGGTGACACCAGAAATGGGCTTCACACATTGTACCCATGTGGGGACATGAACCTGACCTTTCGGCATGACGAGCTAACGCTTTAACCGCTAGGCTTCCCCACAGCCCCGATCAGAATAGAAGAATAGTGAAACAATTTACTAGACCATATAGACTGGGGCTTCAGCCTGATGGTTTAATTCAAATAATGTGCTTATCACTTGCAAGGCACCCATTACTTATGAGAGTATTCATCAACAGATATTTGCAATTCATTCTAATTTACAGGTGTTACATAAAATCTCATTGAGTTTTATGTGGATTTTATATTGGAAGGTAGAATGGTGACTTTAGGGGTTCAATGCATGGTAAACACAACATGGTAAAAAACTTGAGGCTGCCAACGCCCTTTTGGTACATGGGATTCAGGGGTCTATTTGAAGGGTATTCAGGATTCGGCAGTGTGGTACCCTGGGTGTGGTATGCAGATTCAACATTTAAATAATGATATTGGTGCATGTAATACCGTATTTGACGTAATCATGGTAATAAGCGCCTACAGTGATATTTGCTAATATATTGGCTAGTGAACGATCCTAATTACCACCCCTTCCGATTGTTCAATGTACCCTTATTTATTTGTGTGTGATACAATGGGCAATTAAATTCTGGAAAATATATCTGTCGTGTATGATATGCACAGACTTTTCTTTTGTATCATTTCAGGCTGTCGGCATAAATCACAAAATTTAAGATCTTTCCACAGTTTTTTTTTTCAACAAAATTATAATACAGCCCCCTATTTTTAATTTTGGGAGCTCCCTGGGCGCTTATTATGTCAAATACGGTAATTCCCTTTACACAGATACACATATTATTGATTCAGTGGTAAGTAAATGAGACTTAGAGTGAAAACTTAGCTGGTATTCAGGATTCAGGGGAGGGGGGGGTGGCACCCTCATGCTTGTAACCAAAGCGATGAGCATGTCATTATTCCAGTCTATGTTGCAGGGAGTCAGCGAAGAAGGCAGTGTTGGTGGCAAAGACGGTGTGTTTGACAGTGTTTATCATCTACATTGCGGTGCCCATCTTTGTCAGAGCCAACTCCTGGATTTTGCCCAAAGTTGTTTTCTCTAACCTCGGTGAGTAAATAATATCTCACTCTTTGACCGACTTTGTGACACCAGATGTTGGCCATTGTCTGCTGTGCAACAGGTTGTCTGAGGTTTCATGTCAGATTTGATATATTCATCGTGATTGTAGTCAACATGGTCAGACAACAACTTTTCTCTCACCTGACTGAAAATCAGTTGTTCCAAAACTGTTATAAAAACTGCTCAAAGAATGCTGATCCAATTTTAAACATGGCTGCCATTTTTGTTCCTTCATTATTCAGGTGAGTGGTCGAGCCTTGTGCCTTGTTTTTATTTTACTGTTATTAAATGTTTGCTGACATTTAGGTAGGTCAAAGAGTTAGTGACCTTATCCACAATGCATTTGATTAAATATGATATCTTTTTTCTGATGTTTGCAGTTGTATCTTTTCATTTTCTGATACATCAAAGATAGAGGGGTCCAAGCTGTCATGGCTCTTGTCAGTCAAATACAGTCATCCCTCGCCATAACGCGGGTTTCGGAGTCCATAGATGACCCCCGTGTTATTAAACATCCACATTTTTTCCTTATATGGAATGTAGGTCGGAAATAATATATTTCTTATGCATATTGCATGCTTGAGTATAATTTAGTGTATTGTACCCAGTTTAAAAACTATGTTGTATCGCCTGAGGTTAACAAACAAGAGATAACAAACTTTGTCAATGAAAATTGCTATTAGACACTAAACATCAGTAGACATGATGATTAAACATTTCATTTGTATTTCCTGTCGACTACTACATGTATTAGGTATTGTTTTATATGCCAAGGTTAAGAATACCGTGTACAGATGTATCGAAACTTAGCTGGAAATGGCTATCAGCTGTGTACACATGTTTTGTCCCAATCTACCGTTGATTTAGTTTTAAAAAAAACAATAATATAACTTCAACGGCATTTTGCAATGAAAAATATTTTCTAATATGCGTTATCTGAATACAGCTTTCATTATATATGAATTTAAAATAGTAATAACCTAAGCGTAGTACTTCGATATAATGCAGATACATTTTAGGTATGGAACAGGTTGACGAGTCACCGTCAAGGCTACGTGGTATAGCTATTTTCATCACGAATACAAAATGTTGACATATTTTTTTATCAATCAAAGTATGTCAGTTATGATATGTGAATCCATTCTCTGACAACTAAGGTTTGTTTCAAAGCCTCAATAGCAGTAATCTGATCGTGACCTCTGTGAATATGTGAGTTAGAACTGTAACGGTACGCGGTAAAGCAGACCCCATGCAACCTGGTAAAGGGAAGTTGTAAGTGTTGAGCATACTGTTTCACAAATGAATTTGCCAATATTAACATTATTAACATAAACAATTTGTATTGAATGAAAATGTGACTAAACCTGATCACACAGTCCCGAGTCCAGATGTATAACAATGATCCTGTGTGCACGATTGTTATGCTCTATCCTATAACGTGGAGATGTGAAAATAATTAAATTTATGGGAACAGAGCTCGAGATAAGCTGCATATTTTCGTAAAATACACATAAAATAAACTGAAATATTAAGATAAATCAAATGTGCAATAAAAACTATAAGTATGCTATTGAAATATAACTAATGGTTATATTACAACTGTTAAGTAACACAATTGCATACATAACAACTGTTAGATAAAATGATTGTGTATCAGCTGATCACGAAATTCACTTACCGACAGTTACATTGGAAAAGCTTGTGCGACAAACATACTTGAATTCCGATTGATTCTAATTGAAAAGCACATTGTGTCCAATGGTTATGTGATTATGAAAATAGCGCCAGTAATTTCTTACAATGCTAGGTTTTCAAACAAAAAGGGCTTCCTGGAGAGGGAGCTGCAAGCAAATGCAGATAGTATGAGAGCATTCATTTAGATTGATATAAGTTACAGGGATTCTTACAGAACATTTTAAAAAACCAAAATACCAAGAAACAGGTGGGTAAAAAAATGAATACCCTCTAAAAATTGTGGATACCCGATCAAAATCAAACTTTTGTCCTTGGGTGAAATACCCAAATAACCAAAATCATATCTAGAACTCTGGGGAACCATTGATTATCGTGTGGCTTAACCGGGGTCGCGGTATCGCGAAGGGCGTTGTTGCGAGGGATGACTGTATGTGAACCCAATGTTTTTGCTTTAGCAATGGAAGAATAAGCTTTCGAATAAGTTAGTGTACAACTGGTGGTGAAAATGCATTTAATGTACAGGTTATTAGTCCCCTGAGTGAAATTGAGACATTGTCTTGGTGTCCTAGAGTAACATGAACTGCCACATTGATTTACATCTGGAGACAAATAAAGCTGTGTTTGAACAACTTGAAGCAAATTAGCAAGGACTGCCAGCTGCCTCATTCTCAGCTGCTTCTCATGTGTCTGCAGCATGTTGAGCACTGTAAGCAATTGTGATGGAGTTGAATAACATTGGTCATTAGATATACCATCTGGTAGATGTTTTCACATTGTAACATGTCACAGATTTGTAATTTAATATTCTTGACCACCAGGATATATCTATTAATGAATTATTTCATTGCTGTTATATTCTTGAGATTATTACCTGCACATGTAAGGAAAACAGCAGACAATGTTACAGCAATAAAGTTGTATAATGGAGATTCTTTGTTCCAGTTCGTTGGCCTCCATTTATCGATTTGTCTAAGCCGTCAGATTTTGGTCTGAATACAACCCGGAACTTCTACCTGCAAACAGACAATGGTGTTCATGTCGGAGTTTGGTAAGAAAAATGGGAGTTAAATCTGGTCTCTTTTTCTCTCAGAGAGAGAGAGAGAGATACAGAAGGATAAGGCTGGGATATTTTGGCGCAGATTACCATATCTTGTACTTCAGACAAATATAATAAGCCCCAGGTCCAGCTCCAGATACCCAAAATAGATCACCATAACCATTTTAATTTAAAGTTGTTTGCATACAAACATGCATGCCAATTTTTAAAACCACTAATATATATAACCATGATAACAACACCCTTCGTATTAACCCAATGTAGCCTTTTCAGTTTTCATACCCGTGTATCCTTACACATCTTTATATACTGTTCAAATACACCTAAAATCACCTATACACAACTCTACTGCAGTGAATATTGCACAAAAAAACACGTCCTGCCTATTGTAACTTAGACATATATCACTGTTGTGAGCTTATTCGCATCGTCGATATCTCCAGGGTGCGTATTTCGGTAAACCATTACCTACTCCTGGATCCGTGCCTGTTGTTCTCAAATAAGATATAGAAGATGGCTTATATGCTATGAAACACACTTTGCAGCGCACAAGCAGAATTAAGAGTTACTGGAAACAGCATTTCAAGCAGAGTTATTAATAAAGATGTCTACTCGGTTGTTTAAATTAGACTGGATCAAAGGGAGTGAAAATTTATTGCATACCCAAAGAAACCTATCAAATACTCAATGAATACGATAACGATAATTGCTACACAGCTTACAAAATGATCTGCAGCCCAGGGTGCCGTTGTACAAAACAACCTTAGCACTACTACGACTGTCGTAAGTCTATGTTAAGGTATGGGAGTTACGATCACCTTAGTGCTAAGATTGCTTTGTACAACGGCACCTTGTTAAATATGTCGCTGTGACAATGACTATTGTACATATTGTAGGCACACCCTGCCATCGAGCCTGGTGCAAGACGGGGGTCCCGCAGATCCTTATGAATACGAACAGTTGCTGAAGTCTGGGAAGAGGATTATTCTGTATCTCCATGGCAACAGTGGAACAAGGTAGGCAGTTTAAAGGCATGTAATATACAAGTGATTGTTCTGTGAGCCATGTTTGTGTCTATTGAACCATTTGATGACGGAGACAGAGATTTCAGTGTTTTATGTCACTGTACCTTGCTTCGATATTTTGAATTATTCTGGTGTGTATTGGCTGAAAAAAAGGAGTCGAGGCTATTGACATGGTTGATGCTGTAACTTATTTGCACCCCAAAAGGTCACCAAAACTTGAGATCACCAGTTCAGTTCATTACAGTTTGGATGGCTTGTGTCAAGGTTAATCCGGGGTTAATATTGTGTCAAGGTCACTGGTGATAATATCCACTTAACTCATAAAGAACAAGGAAATATGACATTGTTGAACCTCGGGGCGATTAAGTCAATTTGCCTGTTGATGCAGAAAGGATCTTGTTAATTATCATGCTTAGTCAGGGGATTTACCCAAATCCTCTGTTGGGATACTTGAGTATTCCATTAGGAGATAAACATACTGTGTTTTCAATGTAGAGCCAGGTTACATGGGTTGTCGATCAAAATTTACGGAAATCCTGACAACAGCCTTTAAACAAAATATGGCACTCTATATGCTCAAACAGTTTGTTTGCTTTATAATACCTCACTTGAACTTATGACATGAATTGTGATGCAGTTGATATGACGTCACAGTAGTATATAGAAAAGTGCCAAATAGCAAGCTTTTTTGCGTTCGCAAAACATGAAATACGTTCTCTTTGTAGCTTTCTATCATGTTTTCTGATTAAAATATATTGCCCCACATCCTCGAATATTGTCGCAAGTCCAACTTTTGTAGCCTATAATTGTACATGTAAGTATTTAAATATGCCTACCGACAATGACTGTAAAAGAAGTACTATCTTAAAAATATTAGCTTCCGTGGTGATATGGACATCAAATTGGCTCTTTCAGTCAGAGGAAGTTTATTGTCATATGATACGTCTGATTGTCCAATGAAAATTGAGTTTCTTCCATATTCATGGTAGAATATATTTTATCAGGGTGTACAACACTTGAAGGACATTATAGATAATTTTGAAAATGATAAGAAAATATAAGGAGAGTTTGTTGTACTGGTACCTGAAATGTTTGCCACCCTGTTATGAGAAAGTATATTGGATCACTTGGTCACTTAGCACACTTTGGTGGTAGATGGTGCAAGAAAATGGACAAAGAATTGGCAGGATCAACTAGAAATGTTGATTGTAAACTATTTTCAATATGCCTATAAGCAAAATTCCATCTGGAGGTCAAATGCATCTGTTTTGTTTCCAGAGGGGGATATCACAGAGTACAGCTGTACAAACTACTGGCCGGCTTGGACTTCCATATTATCACTTTTGACTACAGAGGTCAGTAGTCATGGAAACACAATTCAGTTTGTCTTGTTATGCAATTCTAAGGAAATAACGCAATAAATAGCTTTGAAAATGAACTATGTAACATTACTATCAACCTCCTCCAAATGAAAAGTACTGTTTATCATGTTTACTAAAGTACCATACTAATTCCCTTGCGTGGAAGGTATAGAAAGCATGCACATGTACAGTCACGTTAATCTGACATGGTTGATAGCATTTGATTATGTCGGATAAACGAAATTAAGAATTATCAACGTTCGTGATGGAAAATCAGACAACTACACAATAAGATAACATCTCGCATCAAAACACGGGCTGTGTACTCGCAGGCAGATGATCACTGTGTTGAATTAACAAGAGTGATTTCGGTAATTCGTTGCAAATAAGGTGTGTCGGAGTAGGAGTACGAGACTGTCGGATTAACGGGTCTAAATAGCACTGATTTAGTCAGTTCCCATCATTAGTGTTGCATAAAGCCGATTGTCGGATTAACGAGTGTCGAATTAACGAGACTTGACTGAAGTGATATTTTAGTGTTATGGGTATGTCAAAGCTCCACATCAGCTGCGTGTTTGAGTAACACTTGCACTATAAACCACCACAACTCAATTGAATTTGAGTTACTTACGTACAGATACTCATGAACTAAGAACAATAGTATAATGACAGTCTGAGTAATGACATTTATTCAGCTCTTGTGCCTGTTGTCTTTCATATCTTTATCTGCTGATTGAAGGCAGGCATCACGTACACATGAACTACAGGTAGACCGCAGTGAATAATTAAAAAAATGCTACATAACCTGCATCACTTCGGACTTTCCTCCAACATTAAGCTGACACGCCACGATATAACTGGAATACTGTTAAAAGCAGCGTTAAACCCAACTCTCTCACTCAGTTATATTAGAAATGGTGGTTTTTCAATTGTGAATGAAGGTGGAAAAAAAACAAGCAAAAAAAATATTCCTGGTAGTTCATTCTTAAGACTCAATTTAGGCAAAAGTGGTTTGAGGCTGTAGTATTTTGGGCTATACATCCGCCATGTTGATGCAGGTTTCGGAGACTCCACCGGCACCCCTACTGAGGACGGGGTCGTCCATGACTCCCACTTCATGTACCGGTGGATCAAGGAAAGGAATAATGGGCAGCCCATCTTTCTCTGGGGTCACTCACTCGGCACAGCGTAAGTTTTCTTTCTCTGGGGCGACTCACTCGACACAGCATAAGTCTTCTTTCTCTGGGGTCACTCACTCGGCACAGCTTAAGTCTTCTTTCTTTGGGGTCACTCACTCGGCACAGCGTAAGTCTTCTTTCTCTGGGGTCACTCACTCGGCACGGCATAAGTCTTCTTTCTCTGGGGTCACTCACTCGGCACAGCGTAAGTCTTCTTTCTCTGGGGTCACTCACTCGGCACAGCGTAAGTCTTTTTTCTCTGGGGTCACTCACTCGGCACAGCGTAAGTCTTTTCTCTTTGGTCACTCACTCGGCACGGCGTAAGTCTTCTTTCTCTGGGGTCACTCACTCGCGCAGACATGATACGTCCATGCATCTTCAATCTAGATCTATCATGATCATTTTAAACATATTTTTTATTGATTTTGCCATATTTAGGGTAATTGTAAAACAATTCAATTGATCTGCCTTCAGCATTTGTTAGTCAAACATGACGATCTGGGTATGATGACTACTTATGTAAGTGTAAGCTTTACATGTAGACAGGATTAAGTAATGTATGTAAGCTGATGAACAACAACCTAATGTGTTTTTGTTAAATTATTTTGTAATTATGTCACAAAATGTCGATATGTTATGATTGTTTCTTGTTTGTTTCAGAATAACTACAAAATTAGCAAAGAAGCTCTGTGAACTGGGTAAGTTTGAAACAGTTTAAATATGTCCTTACACCAGTATACAAAAGTCATTGATATGCATGTTTGAGCATAAAGCCATCTTGCATCTTCCGAAACATATTAAACATAGATCTTTTGACAACCTGTACTCTACTCTGTAGCTGTTTTCTGTAATTTAAAAAATCTGTGGTTTATAGGCATGATTTTGCTTCAGTGTCAAGATGTTAATTAGGAGTACTCTGTAGATGTTCTTTGTTAAAGCAAATGCTAGTCAAGCCAAAGCCCAGATCCGAATATTGGTACAACGTGATGTTGCTAGAATATCGCAAGAAGCAGCAAAAAATGACACTCACCACAAAGTTAAACCAAGATGCTGAATGAAAGAAGTTGTTACCTCTTCTGCAGTCACAAACAGACTGACAAACTAGCTTCACAAGACAGCTGTCTTAATGTTCTGATTGTGTAATAAAGGAACGTGTGTGTTACAGATGACCATCCACCAGGCATAATCCTGGAGGCCCCCTTTAACAACATCCGAGAAGCTGCCGCTAACCACCCTTTTGCCATTGTGAGTATCCAGGCTGGAACTGTGTGTATGAAGTTAGACAAATCCATCAATATGTGAGATCTATATGTGAGATCAGTTTGCGAGATCTGTATGTGAGATCTATATGTGAGATCAGTTTGTGAGATCTGTATGTGAGATCTATATGTGAGATCTGTATGTAAGATCAGTTTGCGAGATCTATATGTGAGATCAGTTTGTGAGATTTGTAGGCGAGACCTGTGAGCAAGATAGGTGTGTCAGATGTGGATTGTGTAGAGTAATTATTACCATATTTTTTAAGCAGTGTTGGTTTTAAAAAGATGTGGAACATGAATGTCAATAAAGAAGATATTCGTGTATCATGTCACAGTGGTATTCTGGGATAGATTGGTAACCAGTAAACTATGCTTGTCGTAAGAGTTGACAAATATGAATTTGTTGGTTGATTGCATGTCATCATACCCCGATAGGGGTGGTCGGGTAGCCTAGTGGTTACAGCGTTCGCTCGTCACGCCGAAGACCCGGGTTCGATTCCCAACATGGGTACAATGTGTGAAGCCCATTTCTGGTGTCCCCCGTAGTGATATTGCTGGAATATTGCTAAAAGCAGCGTAAAACCATACTCACTCATACCCCGATATATTATTACATCACTTACAGTCTGCCATGAAATAGCTAGAAATTTGCTGTCTGTGGAAACAACAACAAAGGAACAAAAAACAAGACTCTTTTGTAACACACAAATCTTGATATGATATTGGAACAATAGTGTCAAGGGGAAGTTTTCTTGTGGTGGGTTGAATATGGATCTGATATGGGGCAGTGTGAAGCCTATGTTTTAGCATTGGCATGGTATTTGTTAGACCCATGTTATCCTTAGCACATTGGATACAATCTACAATCCCTGCTACGATATGACTGGTATTGTGCTTATAGTGTCATTACACCTCACTCACTCGTTGACAACTGCCTATATGACACCTGACGGGAAGATTTAACTGCTGGCCCGTTGGCCCGTGGATGGTTGAATTTAAGAAAGGATTGCTTAAACGTAAAGTAGATAGCCCGTCTGGCAAGTCAAACTTTCACCCAATCTCTGTGTATGTTTTTTTTTTTTAAATTGGACACTGCTTGTATTTTGAGAAAATATTTTGGGTGATGAGGTCGTGTGAATGGTTAACTCAAAGATCACCCTGGTAGAATGACACAACCATCGGCCATACTCATAAAGTAGCCATAAAATGAGTCATATGCAAGCCAACATATAATCTCAGAGTGCAGGAAAAGACGTTATAGGGGTGAGGATCACATTGGGTAACTCAGTCATGACCTCCAACATTCAGTTTGGGGTCAGTTAGTTTGGAGAAGGGCCAGTAACTTTTGAAAGGAGCAAGCCCTGCTGGCTACATACTACTAATTTGTTGTTAAATCTATCCCTACCTGTTTTCTTGCGTGTCTTGGTTTGACTGACAATGACTTGTTCAACTTTTCAGCCCTACCGCCTTCTGCCATGGTTCACCTGGGTCTTCGTTGATGGCATCAAGGAACATGGTATCCACTTCAGCACTGATGAAAAGTAATGTTCTTATTGATATAAATGTCAGACACACCTTTGTTTTACTTATCAGTACCATGAAAATTCGGGTGCATCATTAGATGCATCTTTGGGTATCAGGTGGTCAAAATAGATGTATGATGTGGTCAACACTTGATAGGTGACCACTATGTTCTACCGTCTCTCATGTGTGATCTGACTGTTGTCATGGCAGCATGGGTTGACATCCATACCATCAACCACTGGTTTATCTGTGCCAGGTGGTACACTAGTAGTAATATTAACTTCTGTGGTATAATAGATTTTCTTCGCAGTAAGTGACCAGTGCTGATCAGTATCTAACATTTCCTGTAGTAGGCATTTAAAGCTTCCTTTGTATAATGATGAAATTATCACAATAAATTAACAGTAACCATGGTAACATGGTTTATGTTCTTTAAAAAGTATTCACATGAAATATGCAGCATCCAGTTCATTGCCACATTAATGTTTACAATTGTTACAATTACCTTAGTTTAGATGGTCAATGAAAAGGCAGAAATTCCTTTGTATACATTTAATGTATCATCCAAGTTCATACTTAGCATTAAATTGATTCATTATAGGTTTTCATATGTACAATTTCATTAATATCTGATCTTAGTTCTCACTACCTCTAAACAAAAACCTGAGGAAAGCTCAAATACAAGTCATGTTAGAACAACCTTTCGCAAGCTTTGACTGACCAGTGCAATAAGTCAATATTAGCCAGTCAGAGAGCAGCTTTCTCCAGCTTTATGGCGCTATTTGTGAACTGGCAACGTCCATTCCGGACTACACTTTAAAAAAATCAATTGAAAGTTTGAAAACTAAATAAATGAAAATTCTGTAATGTCTAATAGATGGCAGAGATTGTATGGCAGTACTTGCCGTTGCCACTGGCTATTGAAAGTCTCTTCTGTTATGATTTTCTTACCATTGACGCGAGAGATAGACAATGAAGTGTCGTACAGCCCGTAAATGTCGTTCCTAATACCTTGTGTGAACCTTTTCGAGGTTTCATGATTAAAAAACACATTCCGACTATCACTTTCCTGATCTGGTAAGCAACACTATGATTGGTCAGATGAAAGGTCGTTCTGACATGACCTGTAATGGAATGTCCTCAGATCTTTTTTTACCAGTAGCAATAACTTATTTTAATGAGATTGACATAGGTAATTTATTTTGTTTTATTTCTAATCGACATATCATGATATTTTTGAGTTGATATATCAATACTACAATTTCCACTCAATGACACCTCTCATAAAGTGCTTGTCTTGAAAGTTGAGTTTTTTGTCCTCAGTATTCGGAGTGTGAGTCCCCCCATTCTGATCCTCCATGCAGAGGATGATGCTGTGGTGCCATTCCATCTTGGAGAGAAGGTGAGATGCCCTCTGTTATTCCGTCATGATGGTACCTGGCTCTAGATCAGAATATCTACTTCACTCTCGTCAGAGAGAAAGAAACTGATACTGTTTGTTCAATCACAGTCAAGTAGCATTAAGTTAGCCAAGTTAAAGTTTCAAAACCTGTTTATGTTGTACCTGTGTGTAATTAGATATACCTTAATTGCTGATTATTTATTATTTGATATATTGACAAGGATGTTCTTCCACCTGTAACGATTCTGTTCGTAGGTAGGCGTGTAATGATTCATCAGATGTTGGTTGCATACTCTGTTACTATGGTTACATAGTATGAGGATTGCATCAGTTGGTCATGTATCGATACAAGATGATACAGGTATCGAAAAGGGTGACATGTTAATTGACATGGACGTAAATGATAAAATTCTATTTTCTGAGTATATGTACAAGAGGTCTCAAGCCACTGTTTCACCAAGTGACTAAAATCTACGAAATAGTTTTAGTTGTTCTTCTATTAATTTCCTTTGATGATGGCAATGTTTCCTTCATATATCAAGTGTTGTGTTTTCATTTACCGGTATGTTGAATTGTTTTACAACCTTACAATTTAGATACACATCGTATTGCAACAAAGTGGATCTTTAAAAATCTATTTGAAGAACAGTGTTTATCAAAGGATTGGGTTGTCCAAATAGCTGTTAAATACTGGTTGGTTGGTTGGTTGGTTGGTTGGTTGGTTTGTTGTTTAATGCCGCAATCAGCAATATTCCAGCTAAATGACGGCGGTCTGTAAAATCGAGTCTGGACCAGACAATCCAGTGATTAATATCATGAGCATCGATCCACGCAATTGGGATCGATGACATGCATCAACCAAGTCAGCGAGCCTGACCAGCTGATCCCGTTAATCGCCTTTTACGACAAGCATAGTCGCCTTTTACGGCAAGCATGGGTTGCTGAAGACCTATTCTACCGCGGAATCTTCACGGGTCATGTTAAATACTGAGTGATGGTTGGATGAGTCAAGGACTCCTGGCGGACTGGTTGAATCTGTATCATTGTGCCATTCCCTCTTACTCCACTGGTTTGTCTGGTCCAGGGTCCCGTTTCACAAAGCGATTTTAGCACTAAGACATTTGCAACTCCCATAGTTCAACATAGACTTATAACAATCATAGCACTAAGATCATTTTATTAATCAGGGCTTTTGTTATATAGCTGTCTCCTGTTTGAACTTGTTCACTCCGTTTATAAAAAATTATATTTGTATGAATACAGTAATTACACTGGCCCTTATTTTGTCCTACAGCTGTACGAACACGCCAAACAGTCCAAGCCGGATCACCATGCTGTGGTGGAGTTCAAGCGCTTTCCTGGTCACCATGGTTTCGGGCATAAACACATATTCAAATCGCCAGAACTGCCTGAGATTATCAGGTGAGAGATGGCTCTCTGATTTCATTTTATTGCATTTTCTTTACAATGTCAATAGCCAGATCATCCTCTTCATCTGTCCACATAATTTAAGACTTTTTTCAGGGTTTTTTTATTGAAAAATTTCAACTGAGATTTTGGTCATATTTATGCATTGACATGACAATGATTTTATAAATAGAAATATATTTACTGTCAGCACAGTCACATTCAACATTTACAAGTTGTGAATGAGTGAGTGAGTATGATTTTATACCTCTTTTGGCAATATTCCAGCAATGTCACGGTAGGGGACACCAGAATTTGGCTTCACACATTGTTCCCAGGTGTGGAATCAAACCCTTTGCCTTCGACGTGACAAGCAAATGCTTTAAACACTAGGCTACCCCACCACCCCTCAAATTAATATCTTCCAGAATCTATATGAATCAAATTGAACTTCAAGGACATCTCCTGCTTTTTAAAACAATCACCATAATATTGAGGCACATGCAAAAGCAAGCTTAACACGCTTAATGTAACGAAATTAGTTGTATAAAGGTTGAATTGCTATTGTCTTTCATGTGAATTTAATACTGAAAAATGCCCCTGTTAATCCTTTTTTTGTTTTTGTTGTTTAATGCTGCACTCAGCAATATTCCAGCTATATGACGGCAGTCTGTAAGTAATCGAGTCTGGACCAGACAATCCAGTGATTGACATCATGAACATCAATCTATGCAAATGGGATACGATGACATGCATCAACCAAGTCAGCGAGCCTGACCACCCGATCCCATTAGTTGCCTCTTCCGACAAGCATAGTCACCTTTTACGGCAAGCATGGGTTGTTGAAGGCCTATTCTACCCCAGATCTTCATGGGTCCTCCTGTTAAGTAGTTCAGCAAGTCTTTAGACTTTACAATAGGGATAAGGTGGTGATGTTGTGACTTATCTGATTTGTGTTTACTTTGCCAATTAAGAAAATATCAATCAAGCTACCATATTAACTTTTTTTCTTTTCAGGTCTTTTGTTCACAAGGCACTGGAGAGGAAGAAATAATCAAGATATTGCTGAACTTTCACAGCGGAACTCAGGGAATCACGTGATTAGCATTCCAAACTGTGGAATATATGGAAAATGTACTGCTGTTAATATTGTGATACACAACAAACTTCATTGTATTCCTGATCTTTTAGTCTTATATTAGGAGAGAGTATCCGTACACATGTTCAACGGTTTGTCATTTCTGATATTGAAAGTTCTTCTGCTTTCGTTTCTCAGATGGCCCTAGTGGTCTGCAACACACTGTACAGAGTTGCATCCCTTTGCCATGCCAGTTTTTGCTCTAATGATGATCCTTAGTCTGTTAGGACTGTCTTTCTCTGGGGGGCCCAGTCGTCTAAGGTGCCGCAATTTGCTGTGCAGACTTGCGTCCCTTGGGCAAGCCAGAAACCTATGATTGTGGGTTTGAATCCAGGTTCGCCTTGATTATGTTTCTAGGTTTGTCAGCACCATACCTGTTGTTGTGGTTTTCACCAAAGTGGTAAACGTCTGAGACCTGCATCACTTCGGGCTTTCTTCCCACATTAAGGTGACATGCTGTGATATAACTGGAATACTGTTAAAAGCGGCGTTAAACACAACTCACTCACTCACCATCTTTCGTTGTAGGTATATGGCTATGACAAGTATCGCTTTGGGCATTTCCCCCAAACTGTTGCTGGAACTCTGTGATAGTGGTACAACTGATATACTGTTAAACCCATCTCACAAACTCACTGTCCTACCTGCTTGTGTGTTCTGGAAACTGGTATTCCTTCAATTAAAGACTGCATGTTTATTTTGTTTGTATAGCCACATACAAGCCTAAAATAGTCACATGTGTAGACAACAACAAACAAGTATTCAATAACTGAATGAATGAATGAATGAATGAATAATTTGAATAGAAAAATATGAATAATTATGTCAAATGTTTCATTCAAAGCAATGATTTTTTCAGTTGATCTCAAGAGTTTTTAAGACTGAAATAAGTCTTGATGATAAATGTATACTTTTGTTTTATAAAACTTGTAATTAGGGTTTTTAATTGATGAATTGTTTGTTTGTTTATATTGTTAATCTTTTGTCACAAGAAGGTAGCATGGTATTTTTAGACTTAAAAATATTTGTTTAGTGTTATGTAGAAAATTGTATTTTAGCACTTATTTATGTTGTGCTTTGTTTGTGCTTTCCACCTACCTTCTGCAAGAATTTACCGGATACCAATTATTTTTATGGCCTTCTCAGCTTTTTTCGTGGTGTGTTGCTTTGATTGACTTTATGCATTTGAGGGATTTATTGATGTGTAAGTTATTAACTTAGCTAAACATTCATACACAGAAGTACATTATATTTGTTATCACATCTTGTCACTGGAGTATTTATTAAGCATTAGAAATAAACAGGAAAGCTTCAAGTACCTGATCGGCCCATTGTCCAAAACATAATCTTGCTCTAATTAACATTAACATGGTCATATTAACATAAACTCGCCCTTATTATGTCTTTTTGTACGCTAAACATTTGCCCATAAACTTCCCAGTAGTGCTGACAGGTTTCTACAATGTAATAGGCCTCTTATACTTTGACCTTGGACGTGGGAGTTGTGTGTTGATTTTTGTGGTTGATTTCATATTATTGTGCCAGATTTACACTACACATATGTATTGGTGTTGAACGTGAAGGTGTTGTGTTGGAAACGTTATTTATCAGGATTATAGTTAGGCATGCTTATATTAACATGGAACTGTGTACATAATATTGGTCACTCCAGACAAATGTAGATGAAGGCCTAAGCGAAACATTGTGTTTCGTCATAATAAAGAAGTTGACATCCATAAATTCTGTTCCTTATCCGTAGACGTGGCCATTGGTATGTTATTCTGAGACTAGTGAACATCAAGAGGGTCGGTCTAGATACATAAATCACAACTCGGGATGACGGGAGGACTAGCTGCATACAACTTGTGGTGTCTTTGTCCAACCTATCGTCACTGAAATAATGAGTGTTGGAGTGAAAAGGTTCAAATGAGACATTATTGGTCATGTTTGTGTCCCACTCCACATCTTGACATTATTGGTCATGTTACCGTCCCACTCTAGATCTTGACATTATTGGTCATGTTTGTGCCTCGCTCTAGATCTTGACATTATTGGTCATGTTTTTGTCCCGTTCTAGATCTTGACATTATTGGTCATGGTTTCCTCCCGTTCTAGATCTTGACAATATTGGTCATATTTTTCGTCCTGTTCTTGATCTTGACATTATTGGTCATGTTTGTGTACTGCCCTACATCAGAAAGCTGACATGCTGAAATACTGGGTTTAAACTTACCTTCTTGACGCGGCTTCCCAGGGACAAGCTGTCTGTGTCCTATGGTTAAGGGAGTAATGAACTTATACTAGTTTCATATGTGGTATCAATGCATTTTACAGTAACCTGGAGCAACAAGCATTGGTCGCTTTCTGAATTACCTGCATTGGTCTCTTCCTTAAATAAAAGCTTGTACATTCATCCTGATGACATATTTATATTTATATGTATGTTGTTACAGTGCCTTGACAAAATGTTGTTATCTATATTTTACACAGAACCTTGTTATCTCTCTATGGCATAATAACCAGTTTTAGTCCGTGGATTGTTATCTCTATAGATCTGGCAATAACCACGATGGTGTGGTCCAAGGAACCGACCACTAGTGGGATTGGCCAAGCCATGCCAACGTAATAATTGGAACAGCTTCTTGGCGCTAAGTTTGTGTCTCAACATGTTTCATAGAGAAATCTATGTCGTTATCATATACTTGGGTAATACGAAACATTGAAAGAGGAAATGAAAGATGTGCTGTATCTTGGAGACAAGGTACATAATCTCTTGCTTTAATATTTGGAAGAAAAGGCTTTTGATATAACAATCCTGCTGTTAACATGGTTTGTTCACTATATGTTGTCAGTTTGAATACTAGTATTAGATCTGACATATTGTTAGTTTTGGTAAAGAGAAGACGGAGACGAGGGACATTGAAGAGAGCAGGACACCTGTACAACGTTTTGTATTTGTGACAGAAAAAGCAAAAGGTATTTGAAGTAAGGGAGGATCGTGAAAACAAATAAATAGCCATTCTAGTGATATATTTATGTTTGTATGAAGAAGAGAAACAACCGGCCAGCACGTTCAGGTGCTTGTTTCCCCACTACAGATGAACCTTTGTAGCAGTAATGAGTAGATACTAGTATGTTTGTCACAGGAGAGGTAATGGACGGGTAGTGGTTGTCGTCTACATAATTGTGTACGTTGCTGATGTAGCTAGAATGTGTCATGTGATTTTTAACCATGTCAAGTGTATCGGAGAGGGCCTGTTTCAGGTATTGTTGCCATGGATACAGCAGCATGTCACACTTGATATTTGAGCTGGTTGTTGTTTCGGAAATGTGTTGGCCAGCAGGGAGAGGTGTCTGAGCAGATTGTGCTCTGTTATCAAACTGAACAATGCAAATGTGTTTTTCTTCCTGTGATATATGTCAGTGTTATTGAATAAATGTTGATAAGAGTTGGATTGAGTTATTATTTTATATATCTACAGGAAAGGGGAGGGTTTTGCAGAATCGACCCCCAGTACCACATGATGGTCCAAAGAACGGACTAGGCGACTATGCTTGCCGTAAAGGCGACTATGCTTGTGGTAAAAGGCGACTAACGGATCGGGTGGTCAGGCTTGCTGACATGGTTGATGCATGTCATCCTATCCCATTTGTGTAGATCGATGCTCAGTAGTCCAGACTCTTTCATTTACAGACTGCTGTCTCACAGCTGGTATATTGCCGCTGCAACAATAAACAGCAAACAAAACAAGAACAGAGTACTAATGGTAAGTTAGTTATTAAGTGTTACCTGGTGGACCCTGGGCTCCAGTATTCATGGGTTGCCATGATACAGCTGGAATACTGCCAACTGTGTTATTAAACAACATCCACTCATTCATCCACAGTCAAAACAAGCCGACTCATCGAGATATAACTAAAATCGGCATATCAGTAAATATAAACTGCTGTGGTCATTCCACCCTTACATATGCTCTCCAAGAAAAGTAGGGGATATTCTAACAAAACAGATTATTACAGAAATACAAAGAGGTATCAATGTGGTAATGGATGGATAAGAAGAAATGGTCCTCATTGGTTTATACATCATGGCATGGTCACCCAGTGACAATTTGTATTCTTGTCCCCCGCCGCGCGAAGCGGGGGATATAGTATTCACGACCGTCCGTACATCCCCATCTGTTTGTTGCCGCGATATCTCAAGAACTAAACACTGGATTGTCTTCATATTTGGAACTATGGTGTATATACAGACTCCGCAGACACAAGTCGGTTTTGGTGACCTTGACCCCATTTTCAAGGTCACAGCAGGCAAATCTGCTTTTGGAGTTGGAAAACGGTGTTGCCGCGATATCTCAAGAACTAATCGCTGGATTGTCTTCATATTTGGTACTATGGTGTATATACAGGCGGGGGACATTTCGTCACTTTGTGACAAATACTTGTCTACTCTTGCAGTGCCTGGCCCTGGCTATAACATATCGGGTGATCTTTGACGTTGGTGTACAGTAGGGCTGCAACAAATACACTATGAGGCGTATAATACGATTATACGATTCATATCACGAATATAGGGTAACGAATACGAATATTAATTCACAATTACAATAACAAGTCAACAGTTTATGTATTGTTTATCATATTCAGTGAACCAATAAAATCAAAATTTATTTGACATGGTTTGTTAATTATTGATAAATTATACTTTTATACATTGCACTTATCCAGGTACTAGTATCTGCTCAAATGCGACAATGACCAGTGAAAACAATACTATCAAATTAAATATTATTAGAGTGTTGTCATTGAAAGAAATCTATGCATATAATATGTTGTTATGGAGATTATTAGGTACAGGGTATGTAAAAAGACGTGATAGCATATTCAATTCTAGTGGCCATGAATAACGAATTCAATTCATGAATGGCTACGGTTCGATTCACCGAATACGCGAGTGAATCGTAACAGCCCTAGTGTACAGGGCCCCGTTCCACAAACCGATCTTAGCGCAAAGTCGATCGTAACTCCCATACTTTAACATAGACTTACAACAGTCGTAGCACTAAGATCGCTTTGTGGAACAGGGCCCAGGTCCCCGAACACCTCCCAGACGTGTTCTGTGGGGGAAGGTCAGAACTCATGGCTTGCCATAGCATTCTGGTGACGTTCTGCAGCTGGAGGTAGTCATTTACGATACGTGCACGTGGACACAGGCGTTGTCTTCTTGAGAGACAAAACCCTGGAATAGCATGGCCTGTAAACGGCACAACTATTAGAGCCACTTGTTTGGGCTCGTGCACTACGGATGGGAAGAGTGAAAATAATATTGGGTTTAATGTAGTAGAATCTGTGTAAAAAATGTTTTCTAAAGATGGACAAATAAACAAATAATGAAATTCATCACCTATGTCAGATAATTTGCAAAGTTGGCATTTCCTTTCGGTTAAAGGTATTTTTCTCCGTCTCCCAGTTTCAATGGGTAGATTATGATTACAAGTTCTAAACTTAAGTAAGACTCGCCACTCGACGGATCACTGACTGCCGAAAAACAGAATCTTATACTTAGGAACTCACACAACTCAAAAAAGGTTTGAATATCCACCGGGTCTTGCACAAACCCTTCAGTACTTTGACTTTACTTTGAGAACCTCGTTTGTCCAAAACAAATTAAAATAACCATCTTTTATGGTACGTTAAAACAGAGGTGCACCTTTGACAAGCACCCATCATGTTTCTGATTGCTGGCATCTTGAGGGATGAGGCTATGCTAAGTTCAGAACATGACTACAGCAGTGCGTGAAGAGTGCCAGCGGTTGCTCTTCTTTGACTGATGTTTACACACCTACTTTTGAGGTCCACATGGATGCAGCTCCACCATACATGCCTGCCCTCTGACATCGTTAATACTAAGCCATGTTTACTCAAGCCATCTTCGATACCAGTTGCATTGCCTCACCACTGGTTATGTCCAAAACCATTAAACGCTCTCTGATTCAAGAATCGAAACTTTTTTCTACAGAACGGAGAGGTACACTCAAAAACTCCTGATTGGTTGTCTGTGTAATCTCATGTACTATGACTGAAAATATGTACACATTCTTGTTCGTGCAGGCTGTATGTGACTTGTGATCTGATAAACTCATTTTGGGTGTATTCTTTGTATAGGTTGCATTCTTTTTACAGGTGATTTAGATTTACATCAAGAACTGCCAGAAAGCTGATTTTACTAGAGGTTGTTTGTATCCCTTAATGACAATATTTTGCTTTCCACATAACATTGCTTTCACAACACATTCGAGAATGTGCGTCCTCTTTTCCAAATGTTCCTTGTCTACTTTTGAACTCTGATAAAGTAGAGACTGCTTTGGTTCCTCGTGGACAGAATTACAGTAAACTACGTTTATAACGAACACGGTTATAAGGAACTGACGGATATAACGAACACGCTTATAAGGAACTAAGGATAAAACGAACATATTTTTTGGTCCCGGCCATTTGCTGTATATATGCTTATAACGAACTACGGCTATATCGAACTAATATCAGTGGTCCCTTTGAGTTCGTTATGAGCGTTTACGTAGTAGTTTACTGTAAGGTGTTTTTCGCCTTATGAACATAAAGCATCTTGTCATGTGTTACTGATACTCCTTCCTTTCCTTTGGATTTTGAAAACGTCTGAAACAGACGCCTAACAAGCATCGTGTAGAGGAAACGAAACACAGTGTTAACAGAAAAAGACACGCTTTGGGATGGACTGTATACCATCTCGCCGAGGCAACGGAGTTAACTGACAATACATGCCAGTGGAAACTGGAGTTTTATAGTCTGTTAACGTCCTTGGCTCGGGGTGATGACTGTATTCCAGCCATTAATATTTCTATAACCAGGAGTGAATGAGTAGGGTGGATTTAACGGCACTTTGAACAGTATTCCAGGTATATGCCGGCGTGTGAGCTTGGTGTAGGACGTAAGCCCGAATTGATGCAGGTCTTAGTAGTAGAGTTTATTTCCTCCAAGTTTTAGGCCATAGGCCCATAGAACATACATGATATCAATATAGTGTATGCATAAATACATGAAAGGAATATCATACAGAAATGATATATCAGTGAATTGTGAGTGACTCGCGTAATCTAAAAGCGTGGTAGATATATTTAGCAAGTTGTGTAATAGTGTATTTACATTTAGAAGACATAAGATTTACAAATTTTTCATATGATGGATTAGTGTGAAAATATGTATCAATAAAATGTAAACATAATGTTGAATATGAAGTACAAATAAGAAGGAAATGATATTCATTTTCAATGTAGTTGAAGTCCAATTTTTTACATTGTGGGCACAATTTTTTGTTTTCTTCTATATTGGTATGACGTCCAGTTTCGATCATACGTTTATGGCAGCTGCATCGGAATCTTGTTAGGGTTTCTTTATAGATCTTCTTGTTTACTTCCTGAAGGTACATTTCTATTGTTAATACCGATTTGAAAGTTAAATATGTTTTAAGTTTTGATTTTTGAGATAGGTTTTCAATCCAACGTTGTTGACCACAGTCCACGATACGTTGTTTGAATTGTGAAATGAATGTTTGCGGATCTCCAACATCTTGAATTATCCAAGCGTAGCCAAATCCATACTTGAAAAGAATGTTTTTTATATATGTTGACCAGGATCATCTAATTTGTACATCATTAAATACGTTTGCTTCGGTAGACGATCAGTGTTCATAGAGATTAATTGTGTCCAGTATTTAATACATTTACTAATATAATACACATATAATCGTTGTCTTTCAGTTTCACCAAGAACAGCGTCATTGCTTGCATCATTTGGTAGGTTAAGAATCCGTTTGTAATATTTAGTCTGTACCATCTCTATAGTTTCGTAGTATTGGAACCCCCAAACTTCAGAGCCATATGTTAATACTGGTAAAACCATGGATTCGAACACCTTGATTGCAGCAGTGATTGGTAATCCTCCACATAGATAGTTTATTGTATTAATGACATACTTTTTCTGCTTGTTGTGCAAGTGTTGCCGTTGCTTTTGTCCATAGCAATTTAGGAGTGAAAAATAGTCCCAAATATTTATAAGATGAAACAGTCTCTATCTTTTCTTCTCTGTAAGTCAAATTTTCATAGTTCCTTAAACGTTCACCATTTCTAAAAACGATTATCTTTGATTTGTTCATATTTAGAGACAGTCCCCATTTTTTACAAAATTCACTTATACAGTTGATCTGTTGATGTAATCTTCCAGTGGTATCGGCAGTGTTGGCAACATCATCGGCGTATAATAAAGAACAAATATTTGGTGCTTCTTCTGAGATGAATATTCCACGACAGTTAGATTGATTTAGTTCGTTGACCAATTCATTTATAAACAGGCAAAAGAGTGTCGGGCTGATCATGCATCCTTGTCGCGTTCCAATAAAACAGTTAAAATATTCAGTTAAAACGTTATCAGTTCTCACACAAGCTTTTAGTTTCGGATACATATCTCGTAGAATTTTTAGAACGTTTCCATGGATACCATATTTCACAAGCCGATGCCAAAGCAAGTTATGGTTAACACAGTCAAACGCTTTACTGAAGTCAATGAAGAGACAATAAAATCTCCCACCGGTTGATTTTGATAGATATTTCTGTATCATTCCGTACAATGTGAAAATACTGTCGACTGTTAAGCGTCCTTTTCTAAAACCAAACTGGTTTTCATATATTATATTATTGTCATCACACCATAGCTGCAGGCGTTCGTTGATAATGTTTGTGAATATTTTCCCCAAAACGGGTAGTAAAGAAATACCTCTATAATATTCACTGTTCGTATCTCCATCTTTATACAGCGGACATATAACTGCTCTGCGCCATGATTCCGGATAAACACCTGATTTCATTATCTCGTTAAACAGATGCACACATATAGGAACAATGATATCCAAAGAATTCTGGAATAGTTCAGAAGAGATCCCATCACATCCTGGTGCTTTATTTGATTTCATGTTAATAATGGCTGTCTTCACTTCATCACTTGATATCTCTCTGTTTACGTCTTCAGGCGATCCACGTCCACAAGCCTCACATACATCATTGTCATGCTGTGATATGTCTGATTTTACTAAATCTTCAATAGATGACTTCGAACTAGGAGAATTTAATAGATTCTGGAAATATGAAAACCATCCCCAAGAACTGATACTGTTTGTTTTCCTGCGACATTTTATTTTCTTGATTTCCTTCCACAGTTTGTTGTTATCACTTTTTATCTCATTAAATCTATCTCTGAGTGAACCTGAAATTCATCTTGTTTCTGTTTGCATAATTCTTTAAAGCTTCGTCTTTGCTGTTTATATACTTGGTAATCTTCATCTCTATCCGTGTCTCTGAATCTATCCAGTGCAAAATACTTCTCCGACTTCACTCTATCACACTCTGCGTCCCACCATGCAGGCTGAGTTCTGCGCTTTTGGTCACTTGACCCCTGTCGCCTGCTCATCGCAGCAGCAGCTTTCGTGTACAGTCCGCATATGAGATCCACAGCGCTGTCTATATTCACAGAGATAGCTTCTTTGATATCATTTATAATGTTCGAAGAGGTTTCATCATGAATTAAATCATTAAAACTGATAGCGTGATCTTTATTCCATCCAAACTTATAATAGACGGACTCGTCAACATGGTTATCAGTGTCTTCTAGGTTTTTGTTGCTTTTAATATCACAAATGAGAGGGAAATGGTCAGACTTATCCCACTCCAATATCTTGAATTGTTCAATATATGTAAACATGGTTGACGATCTAATGTTGTAGTCCACAACACTAAGACCATTACTTGCAGTGCAGGTATATTCTCCCTTTTGATCCCCTGAAGTTCTTCCATTAACAATATGTATTGAATAGCTCTTACATATGTTGAGTAGTTTCCTTCCGAAATTATTAACTTGTTTGTCTTTATTCAAACGTGGTGAGGAGAAGATGTCACTATCATACCAGGCACTACAGCCATCAGGTAGATAATCAGCACTATCATCTGATATAAAATCCTCTTTTTCGCCTGTTCTGCTGTTAAAATCACCTGTTATCAGAATTTCTGCATCATATTTGCAACTTATTTCACACAAAGCATCTTCAAGTTTATCTAAACTGTTGCCTTCCATATGCATGTAGTAAGATGAGTGCTCTGGTGAAATATACACAAGCCCAATAATAACATCATGTTCTAAACCAAAATAATACATATCTAGAAAAAGAAATACAGCATCTTGGTATTGTGGCAGTATTCTTCTAACACCTTTGCTAGAGGATTTATGCACAAATACACACACCCCACCATGTTTACCTTTCTCCCTACACACAGGGAATATATCATGTGAAGGCAAGGAACCACTGTAATCTGAGTGAGAATATAACCAAGTCTCAGTCAAACACACTATGGGGAGTTTAGATAGTTCATATTTGACAGTGTTATCTTTAAAGTTTCTTTTGAGTGAGTGACAGTTTCAGGAGAATATACTAAGTATTTGGTTAATTGGTGATTGTGTAGAGTTCTTACACTGTGTACATGTTGGTTTAGACTGGGCCTGGCCCCATGGCTACCTACACTTCTTCAGTTCACCTGTGTTCACATTCACTTCATTAGGAGTGCTGTTTATCACAAGTTTGTCAAAACGAATGAAAGCTTCTTTACCCTCCTCCCTAGCCTTCACTAAGTGTGGGGTTAGTTTTCTGCGCTTCTCCCTCACAGGGAAGCTGAAATTCTCGCTAATCTTTACTTGAGAGTGTTTAAGTTTACTTCTTGCTTGTCTGAGAATCTCAGATTTGGATTTATTTCTTGTTAACTTGACGATGACAGGTCTAGGTTTCCCTCCCTCCTTCCTCCTCCCCAGTCTGTGCGCTCTCTCTATCCCCACCTTCTCATCCCTGTGCATCCTCTATCTCCAGCTTATCACTGAGCACCTCCCTCACCGCCTCCTCAAACTCCCCCCACGTTTCTCTCTCACCACCTCTCGGGGATGCCGTAAACTACTATATTGTCCCGGCGGGACCTACTTTCTAAATCATCAGTTTTCATTGTCAAGTCAGTGGTTTTCAGCATTAATGTTTCAGTGAGAGATTCTACTTGCTGCTTTAACAATTTAACTTCCTCCTGTAGCTTCGTGACTAAATCTGAGAGTTCAGAAACTGAAGTCTTAGGGCCTGGGTTTGTCTCTACATCCCCACATCTAGTTATAGTCAACAATGCGAGCACGAACACTGTGACCACACACAGTCCACACGAAACTTACAGCGTGGTTTTCGTGGGCAGAATGTACCTATCTTCACTCTCCAGATGTTTACGTCGACACCCATATCTCTTTTGATCTTCTTTGTATCTTCCCAATACACTTTTTGAAAAATAAATATTCAGAGCTCGACTTCTCGAATGTTTTCTCAAGATGCAGGTCTTAGGCTGTTACAATTTTGATGAAAGCCAAATCTCATTAAAATCAAAATTAATGTTAGTTTTCGCTACCGCTAAACAAAGATCTGAAGACATCCCATTACGGGTCACGTCAGAACGACCTTTCGCGAATTTTGACTGACCAATGAAATGACTGACAAGAAATCGACATTAGCCAATCAGAAGGCAGCTTTTTCGAGCTTTACGACACTAGTTTCAAATTGTCGACTACGCTTCGAAACATATTTTGACGTATTCTCGATTATAAAAAAAATAAAACTGATAAGAAGAACATTCTGGAATGGCTTATGGATGGGCTAGATTGTAATGGATATAATCATAAAACCCGTAACTGTCGTTCGGAATACCCCGTGTTAAATATTTCGTGGTTGCATGATTAGAAAACAATCCGACTGTCACTTTCATAATCTGGTAAGTTACGCTCTGATTGGTTGTATGAAAGGTCGTTCTGACATGACCCGTAATGGGGATGTCCTCAGATCTTTGTTTAGCGATAGCGAGAACTAAGATCTGATTTTAATGAGATTGGTGAAAGCCACGAGGACGGGTTTTGTGCTCAGAAACCTTGAAACATAACTGGGGAACCTGGATTTCTAACCCACGTTCATACGTTTCTCGTCTCCTGTCTCGACTTTGGTAAAATATACCCAGTACATCAGGTGATAACAACATTGAAGAAAGAGAGTAGCATCGTGATCAGTACAATTCTTGGATACTGAGATACATTTCTGACATGGTCAAGGTGTGTGTACGAAACCGAATTCAGAAATAGTTCCGATGACAGGAGTGCACGCAAGAAGGATGACAAAGAACAATCCCCACACAACAGAAATACACAGATGTAGAAACAGTTACCAACACCTTTTGCTTTCAAGGAAAAGTATCCATCCTCGAAGTCACATGACAATAGGGCATTAGTTAGATTGTCGGTGGGAAATGTTTTGAAATCTGCTGGATTTATTGTCCTTATCTCATCTTTAAACCCTTGGAAATATCAGTAGTCCCGCTTATATTATTGTGATTGATACAGTCCTGTAGATTTGTGAGATCTGTCATATTTACTAAAATGTTAATAGAGAAGTTCCAAGATGAAAACTAACAGGAAAACAGAATCAATGCTAGCAGCTTCGGGAAATAAACGTTCAATCAGCGTATACAGGAGGGAAACACAAACCAAAAAGAAATAAGTAAGCTTTAAGAGTATATTTGGGCGCGAGAATGTTCAAAATACAACACACAAGAATTTATTACTATTATTGAACAGGAATATTCACTGAATTCTAGAGCAAATTAAATATTCTGAGTTCAACATGGACTCAACCCTTGTTTAGAAATATAACCACATTTTATTTGTGTTATATCTCAATATACGTTTAGTGTAGTTATATCAACAATTTGGCTAAACAAATGGCCGGGGAAAAAACAGTTCGTTATATCCATCAGTTTGTTATAAGTGTGTTCGTTATAAACGTAGTTGACTGTACATATATCATTACAGAATGACGCTATGATACACTGGATAATGGAGGGTGTTCTTGTGCCTTCGCTGATCAATTTGAATAAAGGCAACAAAAAAACATTTCCATATCCTCAAGAAATCTCAGGTGTAGCAGTCATTGTCATGTCATTGGTCTAAGGGCGGTAACTCTAAGTTTGCTAACCCCTCTTGGAAAAATAGACTGTTCCGGAAGTCAACGTTAGGTTGGGAGATTCCAAATGTAGGGGATTTCCAGTCACGAGTTTTGTATGACAACACGGAGGAGGAAACTAACTTTGACGGAAGAAAATCGCGTCATAAACAGCTGACATACTTGCGAACTTTGGTCAGTCATGGGGTATAGTAGAGATAGGTAAGATTTAAAGTTTATTTTCTGTTTAGTTTGGAAGTAACTATGTGAACTATCAAAGTAATTATCCGCTGCTTGCAGTGTTGCTGTCGACTAGTCTACGACATTACAACTTTTGACAACAATCTGTCTTGACGTGAGTCGAGTTAAAAATAGAACACTGTTCGACCTCACAAAGACCGTCACCCCTGTGTCAGTTCAGGCGGTGCCGTTATTCTGATTATGATGATGGCGTGTGTTTCTGGTGATACCATGGATGACATCAGCTTATTCAAATGTTAGGCCCCTAATCGACAGTGATGAAATGGCTGGCGATATTGTAAAGCTGGCATGCAGCTTCACGCGTTCAAAGTTAACAGATGGAACAAAATATTTCAGATTCGAATTGAGGCATGTAGAATCATGTTCATCTGAATTGATCACCAGAACACCTGTCTGCCAATATCCAAATCCCCATCTCATCTGTAGTACTGGTACAGCTTGGAGTCTGCATACTGACTGTGTCCATTCACAGGACCATGTAACTAATAATAACAAACAAACTTGCAGGCAAGCCCAAAAGCTGCGAGTTTGTTATCATTATGTGGTCCATGTTAAACTGCTACTTGGTATTTCAAAGGGCTAGCAAAGCGCAAGCAGCCCTCCCTATAGTATATGACAGGGACCTGTATAATGTTCAAATTTTATGGTTAACTTTTTAGTTAAAAAAAAGAACTGTGTCAGTTTTTCATGCCAAACAAGCCTACTGAGCAGTATTTCAGAAATAGAAAACTCTTAAACCTAGAAATCTCAAATCTTAGCTGCAGTGTGTATAGTTTCAAATTTTATGCAGTTTGAACTTGCTTCGATGTAATTAAAGAAAGGTATTGTTATTGAAATGTTCAAAGGAATGGCGATGGTAATGTCACTTCCAAAATGACGCTACAGTGTGAGAAAATATTTCTTCACATCACATAAGCAATCCTACAGCCACTCACAGCGATGATGGAATTGAGACATAATACCCTGGATAATCTAGGTTGTAGTATACATCAAGGACACTGCCAGGTACCTAAGTCTTTATTAAGTGAATGTATTGGTCAGTGATCCAGATAAATATATTTTGAGTGTTTACTCACATGTTACTATTCACATTGGGTATTTATAGTTTTCTTTGGGTATTCAATAAATCTCATTAAAATCAAATCATAGTGCGCCCCACTGCTTCACATAGTAGTATCAAGCACATAAATCTGATTTTAAGGAGATTGGGTATTCAATAAGAACGTATTAAAGGGCTGTGCATTTGTCATGTTTGTAACATAACAGGGTTTCAGACTGTTCCATTTTCAACTGATTGTCATCCAAAATGTTCGAAAGATATTTTATAAAATTTGATAATGATATAAAAGAATGTTCTATCAAAAGCTTGTCTTGTAAATTAGACACACACTGAAAATTATGAGGGAGGTATTAACCATCATTAGCAGGTGGTTCATTAGAGATTATCAAGTTGTTGGAAAACAGATTAATGTGAGTACTAGGTGGTGGTTGTGTGCTCCAGGTTGTGTGAAATCACACTTGAAATAGGAAACCTGGAGGCTGGCTTTGTGAAAAGATGTGTCTGATATCACATTTCAAAACAGTAGGTGGTCTGCAGAATTTATTGAAGTTCTAAACATTATCAGATAGCTTTTTGTTTGAGCACATTTATCAGTTAATGGATGTGATGTAAGTGATTTAAGTGATGAAACCCCCCATGGACCCCAACTTAAATTATTCCAGATATTATTGTGAGCTAATCCAGGAAGAACTGGCAAAAACAATTTGGTGCCAATTTTTTACCCAGAATGCGCTGAAGGAAATTTAAATTCTTGTTGTATTATGGAGGTTTGAATAGATTCTGTGGCCTATTTTTAAGATTCTGCACCAAACATTTTACAAACACTTACAATACCCGTTGTGAAATGTGAAATTTTGTTTACAAGAAACACTGGTGAAACAATGCCCTGTGACCAAACAGGGTTGCTGGGGTCATCAAGTGTGCATGAGCTACTCTCAGTGATATGCAATGTCACTGATAAAGAAGAAGAAGATTCCGGGGTAGAATAGGTAGAATAGGTCTTCAGCAACCCATGCTTGCCTTTAAATGTGACTATGCTTGTCGTAAAAGGCGACTAACGGGATCGGATGGTCAGGCTTGCTGACTTGGTTGATGCATGTCATTGATCCCAATTGCATGGACCGATGCTCATGATATCAATCACTGGATTGTCTGGTCCAGACTCAATTATTTACAGACCACCGTCATATAGCTGGAATATTGCTGAGTGCGGCGTTAAACAACAAACCAACCAAGTCACTGATAAAATCCAGTAAAGTTGAGAGTTTTCAATATTTGTTTAAATATAGCTGGCAGAGGTGCATTTTAAAGCAAGCGACAGTTTATGACATTTATATTCCATAGATATCTTTTTCACTTTCATTCTTGGGGATAAAGGGATTATTATTGGGAACTAATAAGCATATTTTGTTTGTCCGATTCTGTAGTTTTTATTGATATGCATAGCAATGCAGTTTGTTAGGTATTTGTTTATTGACGCCGCACTCCTCCAAACACTACAAACTCTATCTTCCGTGTGACAATGAATCAGTTAGGTTTGTGATGACAAGGGACCTGTGAAGATCTGAGGTAGAACAGGTCTTCAGCAACCCATGCTTACCGTGGTGACTATGCTTGTCGTAAGAGGTGACTAATGGGATCGGGTGGTCAGGCTTGCTGACTTGGTTGATGCACATCATCGTATCCCATTTGCGTGGATCGATGCTCATGATGTCAATCACTGGATTGTCTAGTCCAGACTCATTTACAGACCGCCGTCATATAGCTGGGATTGTGCTGAGTGTGGCGTTAAACAACAAACAAACAAATGTAATGACAAGGATGGATACGAGCTGTGTAAGGGGTAATGGGATGATTGTACCCCACTCACACAGTAACACACTGGTCATGTCGATATGTATCGCATATATATTTCATGCACTAGTTTTTGCAATGAAGTTGGAAAGAAATTCTGTGGATTGCTCCTTGTCCCCCTGGTATTTCCTGGGGAGACTTCACTTCCAACCCTGCAATGATCAACCATTCCTTTGATCTGTAAATAATTACACATGCATTATCATCAATGTGCAACATAGCCAAGTAACAGAAACAAACAACACCTTATTATGATATGTGATTAATTGGTCGGAACAAAACAATGACCAATGATAAATTACAACTGATGCTTAACACTATGCCATGATACAGCTGGATATTGCTTAGCCTGGCATTAATTAACATTCACTCACCTTCAAGTTTGTGTCATCTCTAGTCAGCAGATTGATGCTCATGATGTCAGTCACTGGATTGTCTGGTCCAGGCTTGATTATTTACAGACCGCCGTCATATAGCTGGAGTATTGCTTGGTGTGGCATTAAACAACAAACAAACAAAATACTTTGATGCCTTGCCCATCACAGTGTTTGTTACTTGCAGGACATTCTTGGGTTACCTCAAGCGCTTCCAGCTGCGGTTCCTGCTGGTGATGGTGGTGTTCCTGTACGTTGTCGTACCGCTGCTGGTGTGGCTCAACCCCAGCATCGTTAACATTTTCATATTCGGAAACTACTGTGAGCTCAGCTTCTTTTTCATTCATTTTCAGTCAAAGCCAAATTTTTTTTAAAAATACAGAAACTATTCTGCAGAATCTTTTGATCCTGATATTTAAACAATCCAGGAATCTTGCTTCATGTTAACAGGGCTACTGTCAGTTCGTTATGATGACAGTGTATGATATAACTCAAATCATCAACAGGGCCCCGTTCCACAAAGTATTCTTAGTGCTAAGGTGATCGTAACTCCCATACTTTAACATAGGCTTACGATAGTCGTAGCACTAAGTTCGCTTTGTACAATGTGGACCTGGCCAGCAGATCTAAATAACACCATCATGATCAAAGGTCACTAGCCTTCAATGATTCAGATGACTGGTGCCTTAAAACTCTATCGACTATTTCATCTGTTCCCCCTGCAGTTGTGCTGCCCTTCTCGGACCTCTCCCACCCCAGCTCCTATGGCTTGCACGATGCCCGCCACCTCCAGATTGACAGTGATGACGGTTTACAACTGGGGATATGGTAAGTGAGTTATGTCACAGGTTTTGTAGTAGTCAGTATATCTTTTTATTTGAAATCTTGGTGGTAAATGGAGTCGTTTGTTATCCAGTGATTATCCAGTGAATCTCAATTCTTTTATGATATAAACCCTGGGCTCAATGGCATCATAACCCACCCACCCACCCACAACTACTCAACCCTGGTACCCCCACCACTACTACACAACCCTGGTACCCCCACCACTACTACACAACCCTGGTACCCCCACCACCACTACACAACCCTGGTACCCCCACCACTACAACACAACCCTGGTACCCCCACCACTACTACACAACCCTGGTACCCCCCACCACTACTACACAACCCTGGTACCCCCACCACTACTACACAACCCTGGTACCCCCACCACTACTACACAACCCTGGTACCCCCACCACTACTACACAACCCTGGTACCCCCACCACTACTACACAACTCTGGTACCCCCCACCACTACTACACAACCCTGGTACCCCCCACCACTACTACACAACCCTGGTACCCCCACCACCACTACACAACCCTGGTACCCCCACCACCACTACACAACCCTGGTACCCCCACCACTACTACACAACCCTGGTACCCCCACCACTACTACTCAACCCTGGTACCCCCACCACCACTACACAACCCTGGTACCCCCACCACTACTACACAACCCTGGTACCCCCACTACTACTACACAACCCTGGTACCCCCACCACTACTACACAACCCTGGTACCCCCACCACCACTACACAACTCTGGTACTCCCACCACTACTACACAACCCTGGTACCCCCACTACTACTACACAACCCTGGTACCCCCACCACCACTACTCAACCCTGGTACCCCCACCACTACTACACAACCCTGGTACCCCCACCACTACTACACAACTCTGGTACTCCCACCACTACTACACAACCCTGGTACCCCCACTACTACTACACAACCCTGGTACTCCCACCACTACTACACAACCCTGGTACCCCCACTACTACTACACAACCCTGGTACTCCCACCACTACTACACAACCCTGGTACCCCCACCACTACTACACAACCCTGGTACTCCCACCACTACTACACAACCCTGGTACTCCCACCACTACTACTCAACCCTGGTACCCCCACCACTACAACACAACCCTGGTACCCCCACCACTACAACACAACCCTGGTACTCCCACCACTACTACACAACCCTGGTACTCCCACCACTACGACACAACCCTGGTACCCCCACCACTACAACACAACCCTGGTACTCCCACCACTACTACACAACCCTGGTACTCCCACCACTACTACACAACCCTGGTACTCCCACCCTCACTACACAACCCTGGTACCCCCACCACTACTACACAACCCTGGTACCCCCACCACTACTACACAACCCTGGTACCCCCACCACTACTACACAACCCTGGTACCCCCACCACTACTACACAACCCTGGTACCCCCACCACTACTACACAACCCTGGTACTCCCACCACTACAACACAACCCTGGTACTCCCACCACTACTACACGACCCTGGTACTCCCACCCTCACTACACAACCCTGGTACCCCCACCACTACTACACAACCCTGGTACCTCCACCACTACTACACAACCCTGGTACTCCCACCACTACTACACAACCCTGGTACCCCCACCACTACTACACAACCCTGGTACTCCCACCCTCACTACCCAGCAATGCCTTGTGGTTGAATAAGGGGTTATGATGATGACAATAACCATTAGTCTGTGTGATATGTTCCAGGCAGCTGTTACCAGCCTCACTGAGTGGTCAACCTTTTGAGCAGGCTTTGGCATCAGGAAAAGAGATCATTCTTTATTTACACGGAAAAGGTCAAAATAGGTAAATACTCACTTCTCACTCCAGTGAGTGAGTGAGGATGGTTTTACGCTGCTTTTAGCAATATTCAAGCAATTTCACCAGAAATGGGCTTCACACATTGTACCCATGTCGGAAATCGAACCCGGTTCTTCAGCGTGACGAGCAGATGTTTTAACCACTAGGCAACCTGACCGCCCCTCTCACTCCAGACTCACATGCTCCCTTACTCACTGACTCACTCTTTCTTGCACCTGGAGTAAACTAAATATCATATCTGACTCTTCCATTAATGTTCATCATTTTCTTTGTTAAAAATAGTAAAAGTTTGTTTTGAATATTTGTGTGATATATTTTTCAGAGGAAGTAAGATTCGTGTAGGAACATACAAAGCACTCACGCGGATGGGCTACCATGTCGTCACCTTTGACTACCGAGGTAGGCATTAGACACCTGGCATCTTGTGCTTTACCAGTATTGGAGAATATTTCCTGCTCTTGTTGCTTACACGCTCTCATACTGTTACAATAATTACCAAGAAACTAATACCCTGTTCACATGCACCTCTATAAATATCTGTGTAGATTTGCATACATGTGTAAATATACATGGGTACACTTGTCATGTGGACCTGTTTACTCGTGCATGTATATTTACACGGTTTTACACCAGGAGCAAATTTGCACCATGTCTGGAGCAGGTGATTTATAACCTGTTTACATGCACAACATTTACTAATGTAAGTACTTTTGCACATGTGTAACTATACATACGTGTGTATATGTAAATGTACTATGCGTTCACATGAAAATCAACTTAGGTGTGTAAATAAAGCATTTAAATTGTGTGAGGCACTCATATTTGTCAGTTTGTTCACGACTATCAACACAAAACAGATTGTTTTCCAATCAAAGTTGAATGACAAGAGAGTTACTTCACCGAAAATTTTCAGGTGAAGCAACATGTGTTTGATTCAATTTGTACACAAAGTTTTGACTCCTTGACACCAAAAGAAAACACCTTTCGCTCAACTCTGTATATACACATAAAAGTTGGCAACTGTTGACAGTTTGTTTGGTGTTGGCAAAAGAACAGATATTAATTAGATCATCCTCTTACGTTGACATAAACGTTTACATTGCAACACATGCACACAGTGCAAATTTACATGTGCACCTGCTCCAGACATGATGCAAATTTGCTCCTGGTGTAAATATACACACAGGAGTAAACGCGTTCACGTGACAAGTATATTCATTTATATATTTCTACACACGTATGCACATATACACACATATGTATAGAGGCGCATGTGAACCGGGTATTAGACTGTTGTGGACTGAAAAATCTTTATTGTAATTTACAGACCTCTGTCAGGGAACAGACCTTGCATGTCTTAGGGAAATAAGTGTTGGGTTTCTATTTATCATTGTTGTGACATCAGTAAGTTTTGCAGACATTTCACTTAGCTGAGTTTTAAAAGTAGTCTCAGTTAGTGAGGTGCCATGCTCTGCGGGTGTTTAATACAGTGTAGTCCTGATTGGTTTGATTTTGGACACATGAAGATCCGGGATGGAATAGGTCCTCAGCAACCCATGCTTGCCGTAAAAAGTGACTATGCTTGTCGTAAGAGGCAACTATCGGGATCGGGTGGTCAGTCTCGCTGACTTGATTGATGCATGTCATCGATCCAAATTGCATGGATCCAAGCTCATTTCGAGATTGATTATTTACAGACTGCTGTCATATAGCTCAAATATTGCTGAGTGTGACGTTAAGAACGATCAAACAGAACAGTTTGATTCTGGTAGTAAAGCTGCTTCATATCCTGATAGATTTTACCTCATGATTCAGTGTCATGTCTGGAAATGTTTAAATTATATGAAAACTTAAATTTATGATCAAGAATAATTTCATTTCACTTTCACTCCTCCATAACACAAGAACCTGTTGTCATGGTAATGAGGTATCTCATTGTGTGATGTTTGACTGAATCCAATGTTTTCTTGTCAGTGTAGAAAACACTCTCTCTTCAAGTAAGCTCAAAGATTGATTCTTTGTCAGGGTTCTTTGCCATTAGGCATTGTAGTCTATGATGTCAAAAACATGCTTCTGATTCTGTGCCTGACTCTCTGTTTCTGAACATGCTGATTGTTTCTGATTGTGAATGATTCTGTTTCTGATTGTGAATGATTCTGTTTATGAGACTCAGTTTTTGATTCTGTGAGTGACTGTTTCTGAATCTGTGAATGATTCTGTTTTGGACTGAATGATTTTGTTTCAGACTTTCTGAATATGTGAATGATTCTGTTTCAGACTGTTTTTGAATCTGTGAATGATTCTGTTTTGGACTGAATGATTCTGTTTCAGACTGTTTTTGAATCTGTAAATGAATCTGTTTCAGACTGTTTTTGAATCTGTAAATGATTCTGTTTTGGACTGTCTGAATGATTCTGTTTCAGACTTTTTGGATATGTGAATGATTCTGTTTCAGACTGTTTTTAGATATGTGAATGATTCTGTTTCTGACTGTTTTTGACTCTGTGAATGATTCTGTTTTGGACTGTCTGATTGATTCTGTTTCAGACTGTTTTTGAATCTGTGAATGATTCTGTTTTGGACTGTCTGATTGATTCTGTTTCTTATTTTGCCAGGTTATGGTGACTCCACAGGTTTCCCGACCGAGGACGGCCTCATGGCCGATGCTCTCACAGTGTACAACTGGGTAAAACGGCAGTGCCAGTCTTCTCCTGTCTTTATATGGGGGCATTCTCTAGGAACTGGGTGAGTATTTACCTCAAATCAAATCTACATGGTCAAATGTGTTCTCGATCAGTATATGAATATGTCGAACAAAAATATTTTTCATGATTCGTAAGTAACACAACTATCCTCTCACTGAACTGGACTCTAGTATAATGTGAATTGTCAAGCATGGCTAACACAGTTTGCTTCATAGGACAATGGAAATTTGAAGAATATTTTTTCATTGGCATTACAAATGACTGACATGCAGTATTCAAAGCCTGTGAAAAAATTCCAACCATGGGAAAGTAACCATAGTTTGGAAAAGGCAATGGCAGCTGTGGTGAATGTGATCTTTGGTCATCTTTTGGACAGATCAAACATGACAAGTGTTGTCCATTTGTTCATTGTAAAATCTAAAAGATTTAGAATTTAAATATGTCTTCTTTACCATAACATCAATCAAATAGTTGTTTGTATGTATGATATGCTGGTATGCTGTTTGTTTATGTACCGATATATGAATGTGTGTATTTGTGTATTTGTGTGTGACTTGTATATTTGCATCATAATATTTGCAACAGTAGGTACAATTAGTCTAAATCTATTATTTTATGTACAGTTTACTCTTACTAATTGTGAAATGTCCTTTGTAGGGAGAGCTGTTTAGATAGGTTTAACCTGTTCACCAATCCCATTCCTTTTCTTGGAAATAAATATTGTTTACATCACAAGTGTTGACAATATCATTTCAGAGTAGCTACCAAGCTGGCCAGACACCTAAGCTTAGAAGGTATGTTGATATGGTTTATGGCTTTTCTCTTAGGAAAATCTTTTTCAGAAAACTTGTGTAATGACATTGTCATGTGTATCAATTAGTCATATTTTGTCAGCATGATATCTTGAGCTTTATGATATTACCATTGTATTGTGAGATGTTTTCATTCACTTCATATGTTGTTTTCAATAACAAACTTGCATGACGGCATGTCATGAAACAAGCCACTTCGTTGTCACTGTACTTAATTGGCTTCTCTCCTGTTAATCCCATTGGCTTCCCTGTTACCATGGTTACAGAGTTAGCTTTGAACATGAATCCTACCTTGTGTAAAACTCGGCCTGTATATACATATATATTGCATCAAAATTCTGTGATGTTATATTACAATCTCATTAAAATCAGATCTAAATTCTCACTGCCGCTAAACAAAGATCTGAGGACATCCCATTACGGGTCACGTCAGAACGACCTTTTGCGAACTTTGACCGACCCCTGAAATGACTAAAAAGAAGTCAATATCAGCCCATTAGAAAGCAGCTTTCTTGAGCTTTATGGCACTCGTTTCAACCTGGCGACTTCCATATCAGACTACGCTTGAAAAATATGTTGACACAGTTCTCGATTAAAATCTGGAAAACTGAACAAACGAACATTCCGGAATGTCTAATTGATTGAGATTATATGGCAGTGAATCCCATGTACTGTGCAACACCTCTGTTAAATGTTTAACCCACGGAAGCGAGAGATAGATAATAACTTTAACTGAATCAGTCATGCAGCCCGTAATTGTCGTTTGGATTACATGTTAACATTTTTTGAGGTTGCATGATTAGAAAACACATTCCGACTGTCACTTTCATGATCTGGTAAGCGACGCTTTGATTGGTCGGATGAATGGTCATTCTGACGTGATCCATAATGGGATGTCCTCAGATCCTTGTTTAGCGATATCAAGAACGGGTCCAGTTGACAAGGGATTCAGATATTCGGAAATTGTTATCTGGAAATATTTGAGAAAATGCAAGTCTCAGGATAAACAAGGTGCACCTGTATATGAATTCCCTTACACATACTACTGAGTATTCCCTCAATGAAGGGGCAAGAAGTGGCCCTCAAACACCTTTACAAACAATAAGGAAGTTGTTGTCCATACAATATTTCATGTCTTCAGCTTGATCTGAAGTATTGCAACTGTTCCAAAACATTCAGCTGAGCTAGAGAACCCAAAGAGAATATTTAGACATTGTCATTAGGAGGTAAACACTCTTTTCGATAAGCGCTTTATATCTGTGGGTTTGATAGCACTAAATTTAATTTTCAAAGCTATCAGTGTCAGATTTCAAATGTAAATTTCAGCACTCTCTATATGAATTGTTCATGTGATAAAAATGCAAATTGTTTGTTATATGCAGTGACCAAGACATCAAATAAGCTGCTTTAATCAGGGATTACTGTGATTTGTAAATCTTTCGCATATTCTAAAAACACAGGGCAGCATCTGGGGTTGTACATTGAGTTTCCCTGCATTGTTACTCTGTCCAACTCTCTATCCATCAGTTCTTCCATTGAAACATTTCCTCTCCTCAACTCTGGCCTTCGTAATATTGTATATTCCATTGTCCATGTATTTGTCAAGGTAAAACAAATTGAGCTTTTTATTTCCCTTCTCATTATCTACAAGATAAACATTCCATTTTTCAGTTGGCAGCTGTGTTAGATTTGACAGTGTTTGGAATTGAAAGGGCAACTGATCATGTATGAGAAAGATGTGTTTTGCTTTAGGTGATTTTTGTTGTTGGTTTTCGGATCCGCTGACATGAAAAACTTTGATGGTATAATAATAAATTAAAAAAGAAGTTAACTTGAAATATCTCACAAATTAGATTCATTGCGAAATACGCGAAGTGTCTGACCGATTAGAGTTACGGCCCTTCAATATGACATATCCGGTTGTGCAGTCATTTAGTTTGTGAATTGATTTACGATATTACATGCCTTATGATACAGGAAACAAGATTTAATAAGCACACAATTGAAATAAGTCAATTGGTTTTTAACTCTACCTCCAACATGTTCACTTGAAGTCATTTTTTATTTTGACCACTGACATTGTAAGAACAAACTAATATTATGTAAACCAACTGAAAAAAACATTAATGCCCTTAAATATCGGCTCCTCCTGAGATGCGGCAGCCATATCAGCTGTTTCAATCAGGGTTTGTAATTGTGATTTGAAACCTCTGACTAACTGATCATAATTTGTCAATGGTAGAATTAACATTACCTGGGTGTTACTGTTGTCATTATAACAGTGATGTGTGCCATGTGTTCCAGGTACACCTGCACTGGGCGTGGTCCTGCAGAATCCCTTCACCAACGTCCAGAGTGTCATGGACTACTCCAAAATGGCAATGGTAAAACAGGATTTTAAAATAAAGTAGAGATTTTAATGCTGCACTCAGCAATATTCCAGCTATATGACCTATTCAAGCAAGATAAGTGGATGTTTTATGAATGTATGAGACCTTGTGGATGTGGATGTTTTATGGATATTCTTTGTCAATACAGCAAGCTGTTGAAAGCAAACCGATAGATTAAATAGAAATAGTACCAAGAACATGTACCGATAGAAATCCTAGCTGTCCAGGGGAGGTCGGGTAGCCTAGTGGTTAAAGCGTTTGCTTATCACGCTGAAGACCCGGGTTCGATTCCCAACATGGGTACAATGTGTGAAGCCCATTTCTGGTGTCCCCTGCCATGATATTGCTGGAATATTGGTAAAAGCGGCATAAAACCAGACTGACTGACTGACTGACAGTCTCACTGACTCACTCACTCACTCACTCACTCTCCAGTATCTCCCCATCATCAATCTATTGCATGAGATGAACTATTAACCTTGCTTACTCCCCTCCACAGCCGTACCGGTTCCTCCCCTGGTATATGCCATATTTCAAGCGGTCGCTCAAGTCAACAGGCACATCATTTTCCAGTGATGTCTAGTAAGTATCACAGGAAGCAGCTGATAAGTAGATCTGAGGGAAGGCAGGACAGCAAACTGGGGACATGCTGACCTCTATGCTGACCTCTTTAGTCATTATTTACAGGTCGCTGTCACGTAGCTGGAATATTGCTGACTGTGATGAATTGAATGCTTTATGAAACAAAACACCTCTCATTGATAATAGAGGAGCGTTGTCATGTAATAATGTGGTAAATGGACATGTTGTCATGTAATAATGAGGCAGTGGACATGTAATCTAATAATGAGGAAGGTGGACATGTCGTTATGTAATAAGGAGGCATGTGACATGTTGTCATGTAATAATGATGCAAGTGGACATGTTGTCATGTTATAGAGAGGCAGGTGAACATGTCATGTAATAATGAGGCAGGTGCACATGTTGTTATGTAATACTGAGGCACGTGACATGTTGTCATGTAATAATGAGGCGGTGGACATGTAATCTAAGAATGAGGCAAGTGGACATGTTGTTATGTAATAAGGAGGCACATGACTTGTTGTCATGTAATAATGAGGCGGTGGACATGTAATCTAATAATGAGGCAAGTGGACATGTTGTTATGTAATAAGGAGGCACATGACTTGTTGTCATGTAATAATGAGGCAGTGGACATGTAATCTAATAATGAGGCAAGTGGACATGTTGTTATGTAATAAGGAGGCACATGACTTGTTGTCATGTAATAATGAGGCAAGTGGACATGTTGTCATGTAATAATAAAGCAGGTGACATGTTATCATGTAATAATGAGGCAAGTGGACATGTTGTCATGTAAAAATGAGGCATGTGACATGTTATTAAATAATGAGGCAGGTGACATGTTGTCATGTAATAATGAGTCAAGTGGACATGTTGTCATGTAATAATGAGGCACGTGACATGTTGTCATGTAATAATGAGGCAAGTGGACATGTAATCTAATAATGAGGCAAGTGGACATGTTGTTATGTAATAAGGAGGCACATGACTTGTTGTCATGTAATAATGAGGCAAGTGGACATGTTGTCATGTAATAATAAAGCAGGTGACATGTTATCATGTAATAATGAGGCAAGTGGACATGTTGTCATGTAAAAATGAGGCATGTGACATGTTATTAAATAATGAGGCAGGTGACATGTTGTCATGTAATAATGAGTCAAGTGGACATGTTGTAATGTAATAATGAGGCACGTGACTTGTTGTCATGTGATAATGAGGCAAGTGGACATGTTGTTATGTAATTATGAGGCATGTAACATGTTGTCATGTAATAATGAGGCGATGGACATGTAATCTAATAATGAGGCAGGTGGACATGTTGTTATGTAATAAGGAGGCACGTGACTTGTTGTCATGTAATAATGAGGCGGTGGACATGTCATGTAATAATAAGGCAGGTGACATGTTGTCATGTAATAATGAGGCAAGTGGACATGTTGTTATGTAATTATGAGGCATGTAACATGTTGTCATGTAATAATGAGGTGGTGGACATGTAATCTAATAATGAGGCAAGTGGACATGTTGTTATGTAATAAGGAGGCACATGACTTGTTGTCATGTAATAATGAGGCAAGTGGACATGTTGTTATGTAATTATGAGGCATGTAACATGTTGTCATGTAATAATGAGGCAAGTGGACATGTAATCTAATAATGAGGCAAGTGGACATGTTGTCATGTAATAATGAGGCATGTGGACATGTTGTCATGTAATAATGAGGCAAGTGGACATGTTGTTATGTAATTATGAGGCATGTAACATGTTGTCATGTAATAATGAGGCGGTGGACATGTTGTCATGTAATAATAAGGCAAGTGGACATGTTGTTATGTAATAAGGAGGCACATGACTTGTTGTCATGTAATAATGAGGCGGTGGACATGTAATCTAATAATGAGGCAAGTGGACATGTTGTTATGTAATAAGGAGGCACATGACTTGTTGTCATGTAATAATGAGGCAAGTGGACATGTTGTCATGTAATAATAAAGCAGGTGACATGTTATCATGTAATAATGAGGCAAGTGGACATGTTGTCATGTAAAAATGAGGCATGTGACATGTTATTAAATAATGAGGCAGGTGACATGTTGTCATGTAATAATGAGTCAAGTGGACATGTTGTAATGTAATAATGAGGCACGTGACTTGTTGTCATGTAATAATGAGGCAAGTGGACATGTTATGTAATTATGAGGCATGTAACATGTTGTCATGTAATAATGAGGCGATGGACATGTAATCTAATAATGAGGCAGGTGGACATGTTGTTATGTAATAAGGAGGCACGTGACTTGTTGTCATGTAATAATGAGGCGGTGGACATGTCATGTAATAATAAGGCAGGTGACATGTTGTCATGTAATAATGAGGCAAGTGGACATGTGGTTATGTAATTATGAGGCATGTAACATGTTGTCATGTAATAATGAGGCGGTGGAAATGTAATCTAATAATGAGGCAGGTGGACATGTTGTAATGTAATAAGGAGGCACATGACTTGTTGTCATGTTATAATGAGGCAAGTGGACATGTTGTCATGTAATAATGAGGCACGTGGACATGTTGTCATGTAATAATGAGGCAAGTGGACATGTTGTTATGTAATTATGAGGAATGTAACATGTTGTCATGTAATAATGAGGTGGTGGACATGTAATCTAATAATGAGGCAGGTGGACATGTTGTTATGTAATAAGGAGGCAAGTGACTTGTTGTCATGTAATAACGAGTCAAGAGGACATGTTGTAATGTAATAATGAGGCACGTGGACATGTTGTCATGTAATAATGAGGCAGGTGGACATGTTGTTATGTAATAAGGAGGCACGTGACTTGTTGTCATGTAATAACGAGTCAAGTGGACATGTTGTAATGTAATAATGAGGCACGTGACTTGTTGTCATGTAATAATGAGGCAAGTGGACTTTTTGTCATGTAATAATGAGGCGGTGGACATGTAATCTAATAATGAGGCAGATGACATGTTGTCATGTAATAATGAGGCGGTGGACATGTTGTCATGTAATTATGAGGCATGTAACATGTTGTCATGTAATAATGAGGCGGTGGACATGTAATCTAATAATGAGGCAGGTGGACATGTTGTTATGTAATAAGGAGGCAAGTGACTTGTTGTCATGTAATAACGAGTCAAGAGGACATGTTGTAATGTAATAATGAGGCACGTGGACATGTTGTCATGTAATAATGAGGCAGGTGGACATGTTGTTATGTAATTATGAGGCATGTAACATGTTGTCATGTAATAATGAGGCGGTGGACATGTAATCTAATAATGAGGCAGGTGGACATGTTGTAATGTAATAAGGAGGCACGTGACTTGTTGTCATGTTATAATGAGGCAAGTGGACATGTTGTCATGTAATAATGAGGCAGGTGGACATGTTGTCATGTAATAATGAGGCATGTTATAATGAGGCAAGTGGACATGTTGTTTTGTAATAATGAGGCAGGTGACGTGTTTCATGTTATAAAGAGGCAAGTGGACATGTTGTCATGTAATAATGAGGCAGGTGGACATGTTGTCATGTAATAATGAGGCAGGTGGACATGTTGTCATGTAATAATGAGGCAGGTGGACATGTTGTAATCTAATGATGAGGCAGGTGGACATGTTGTCATGTAATAATGAGGCAGGTGGACATGTCATGTAATAATGAGGCAGGTGGACATATTATGTAATGATGAGGCAGGTGGACATGTTGTCATGTAATAATGAGGCATGTAATAATGAGGCAAGTGGACATGTTGTCATGTAATAATGAGGCATGTAATAATAAGGCAAGTGGACATGTTGTCATGTAATAATAGGCAGGTGGACATGTTGTTATGTGTTGATTGTGGCATGGCTCTGTTAACCTTTCCACAATTAAATTAAAGTATCAATGTTTACAGGCAATACAGGCATCTTCTCTGTTTCAGCATCTGTGAGGTAACATCACCCGTCCTCATAATACATGCAAAAGATGACAGAGTTATACCTATAGAATTGGCATATAAGGTAATGATTGAGTGGACATGGAAGCATGTTCACTCTGTGTGTAAAGACTGAGAACTCTTTCTCTATATCCCATATGTCCGTGAAGTTCTGGGGTAGAATAGGTCTTCAGCAGCCCATCTGCTGTAAAAGGCGACTATGCTTGTCGTAAAAGTGACTAATGGGATCGGGTGGTCAGGCTCGCTGATTTGGTTGATGCATGTCATCAATTCTCACTGCGTGGATCGATGCTCATGATATTAATCACTGGATTGTCTGGTCCAGCCTCGATTATTTACAGACCTCCGTCATATAGCTAGAATATTGCTGAGTGTGGCGTTAAACAACACATAAACCAACCAACATAAGGGAGTTAAATTGAAAATATTGATGTCAGCTATTGTCTGTAACAAACAATCACTTACCTTTTATGCCAATTGTGTGAATGGCTGGTGCTATTGCGAGAGTGCTTCCCTTTTTCACATTCATGTGTCATGTGATCCCTACAAATGATTTCAACCACTATTTTGCCTGGAATCTGTCTTTGCAGATAAAGGAAACTGATTATTCTCTGTCATTGATGTTATATATTTATACTGACATACTGTTCTGAGGACCACATATGACAAATCAACTTGCCTCTCCCCAGCTGTTTGAGACGGCCCAGAAGACCCCGGCCAGGACAAACATTGTCACCGAGATGGTCGTGATGGATGGATGCGGACACAACAATGCCTACATGGATCCAGACTTTTCAACAATAGTCACGTAAGTAACAATTTCAATGCTGCTGGTATCATCTTCCAGAGGCAAGGGAGTTAACGGACTGTGAAATCCAGTTTCCACCCTTGATGAACTTTGCTGGAATTTCTGGGCTCAATCGTAGAGTCCCACCTATTGACCAATCAGATTCCACCTCTCATATCACTTGCATTTGCTTCAATCCAAATGGTGGCAACCAGTGAAGATGATCTGACTGATAATTATCCCCCGCCGCGCGAAAGCGCGAAGCGGGGGATATAGTATTCACGACCGTCCGTACGTCCGTCCGTACGTCCCACCTGTTTGTTGCCGCGATATCTCAAGAACTAAACACTGGATTGTCTTCATATTTGGAACTATGGTGTATATACAGACTCCGCAGACACCAGTCGGTTTTGGTGACCTTGATCCCATTTTCAAGGTCACAGCAGGCATATCTGCTTTTGGAGTTGGAAAACGGTGTTGCCGCAATATCTCAAGAACTAATCTCTGGAATGTCTTCATATTTGGAACTATGGTGTATATACAGACTCCGCAGACACTAGTCGGTTTTGGTGACCTTGACCCCATTTTCAAGGTCACAGCAGGCATATCTGCTTTTGGAGTTGGAAAACGGTGTTGCCGCGATATCTCAAGAACTAAACACTGGATTGTCTTCATATTTGGAACTATGGTGTATATACAGACTCCGCAGACACCAGTCGGTTTTGGTGACCTTGATCCCATTTTCAAGGTCACAGCAGGCAAATCTGCTTTTAGAGTTGGAAAACGGTGTTGCCGCGATATCTCAAGAACTAAACACTGGATTGTCTTAATATTTGGAACTATGGTGTATATACAGACTCCGCAGACACCAGTCGGTTTTGGTCACCTTGATCCCATTTTCAAGGTCACAGCAGGCAAATCTGCTTTTGGAGTTAGAAAACAGTGTTGCCGCGATATCTCAAGAACTAATCGCTGGATTGTCTTCATATTTGGTACTATGGTGTACAGGCGGGGGATATTTCGTCACTCTGTGACAAATACTTGTTAAGATCTATGTTGTTATAAAACGGGTCTTTCTTAGCCAAGTGCATCAAATCACGTGAGCAGCTTGATTATTAACATGAAAGATTTGGAAAGTATCTGTTGATGCTAAGTTGATGGTACACATGCTTTGCAAATCCTGCAATTGACTGAAATCAGCATGGACTGAAATCAGTTTAGGAAGAAAATGTCAATTTCATTCCTAGATTCGTTAGTCCAGCCTAAATATTACCCCATAATTCCAGCCTATTTCGGGAAGGGTGGAAACTGGACTTTTTTGTCAGTTAACTCCCTTGCCTCAGTAAGATGAATTGGTATAAAGAGGTGTAAAGTTGAAGTATGGACCAACTGAAACAAGAGTATGTTAGCGACACTTACATTTGGTTCATTTTGTTAGAATGTATTAATAGAAATCCATGAGTTGAGAAATTTGATAATTATGGGCCATTGCTTAAAAAATTTATTAGAACTGGTTCTCAGGCAATGATTTTTGAAAATATGGTGCAGGCAGGCGGTGTTTTTTATGTTTTATTGCTTGTTCAAACAAGTATGTTACCAAATAAACAGTTGTGTACCATCAACCTGGGAAAGGGCCTTCCTTCGTAAGCAAACATACAAACTCCTATTGCTGCCATTGCAATAACACGAGATGCGCAGTAAAGCGATGGCATATATAGGGAAGTAACTGCGTGCTATATTGGATCACATTTTTTTAAATATCACGATTTTTTGTTGTTGTTTAAAATGGAAATAAAAACGAAACGTGCCGCAGACTTTATGATGATGCAGGCGGTGCCTGGGCTCAAGACTATTTTTTTTTAGCCTAATCATGTTGAAAATATTTCTTCTTATAATCATAATTATGTATGTGTTTTGTTTTTTTCCAGAAAATTCACATCTTCTCTTCTGCAAAACAAGAAGACGGTGTGACAGGTTATAATCTCTGTTGCTGCTCTGTGATGAGGAATACAGAAGGAGATGCCCGTGCCTTGCTTTTACCCTGTGTAACATCCTCAGCTAGGTGATGCTTTCTTTCCTGTGGTGGCCGGACAGATGGTGTAGAGCACCTTTGCAACAGGACACTTTTATCATGGTTTCTGTGTTGTTGCTGGAGAGATGATGGCTACTGCTGAAGTGTAATATGCTTTCATGTACTGGTATTTGTTTGTTTCATCGTTATTGAACAAGGCAGATTGTTTGGATTGATGATGAAAAGAAGACACACTCCAGGATTCTCTGTCTTGTTTGAAGTATTGATGGATTGATGCTGTACGAGGCTGACATCAAGATCCACAGGCTTGCTCCACGGATATTGATGCTGATATGATTATGTACCATTTTGAACATGAGTCGAAGTTGATGCTGAACTTAGATTGCATTGTTGGTCTCTCTCGTACAATACATTTCCAATAGTCTGAGAAATCATTTCTGATGCCAAATTCTTATCTGTGATATTTAGGGAAAGAAATTCAAAATATTAACAATTTTTATTAAATATGGAACAATTCATTGATATTTTCAGTGGTTTTTCATTAAGCAACAATTATTGACAGCTTTTCTTATCCAGATCTGATGTAATTATGTTGTATGTCAAAATGGCCAAGCTAAGGGATGATCTATTGCACAATGGCATATGCTTTTGTAGCTGGTCATTTATTTTTGTTCAGCTGTATTTTGTTGAACAGTGCTTCATACATTGTCTCCATGTTTACTGATAACTCGTGTCTTCATTCCTGACCATAATTTTACAATTCTAGTTCAGTATGCTCAAATCATAGAGAGACAATGCATCACCAGAAGGAGGGGTGAGGGTTTTGAAAACTATAAAATGCTAAACATGCTGGATGTCTTGGAAAGAAATGTGTAAAACAATTCTCCTTCAGGTTTTCCTGTCACAGAAATAAATATGTGTGATGAGTCAGTGACTGAAGACAAATACTCCATCTCTTATAAAATTTTGAGGTCCCCAATAATATTAAATGGTGGGTCCTCATCAGGTTATCTCAATTTGATAAAGGGCATTACAGGGTCACCACACTGTTGAGAGAATGAACGCCTTTAGTATTGCAGTCCCAAGCAGGGACAACTCGTATAGTGAACACTAGGTTACAGCATTTCACATGTTATTATCATTACCACAGATTTGTCATTTTTGCATTTATTGGGGTTGTATGTTTTTAAACACACCAATTCCAAAGCTGGGATATTAATATGTAATATTTTCATATTGTCCATTTACACAATGAGGCATTATCTAAGTTACATTGTTACCGGTGCGCGTGCGTGCGTGTGTGCGTGCGTGCGTGCGTGCGTGCGTGTGTGTGAGGTGCATCTGGTCCCATGGTCTTGGATGAAGCTGAAGTTGATAGGATTGATGTGAATGGTGTACGTCACACATTGCCACTGATACAAGATACAATCATGGTTGACTTTGTCTTGGTACTGATAATTCTGTAGCATTTATCCGCTTGTTTTAATATGTTAGAAATGCCAAACTTACAGTTAATGGTATGTGTCGTTATTCTAGGAAGACTATTTGGTGTTACCATAAAAGACTCCCAGAACCAACAGTTCCTTCCAATGATGTTTCACCTTTCAAACTGTTTCAGTGCACATTGTCAGATGGCAACAATTGGTACCCAGGAATGAAATGAATTTTTGATTCTTGAGACCGGCAAGATTTTGTTTGATTTATATTTCCTAAAAAGCGTCTTGAGGTAAACATGGTAAAATCTGACCAAAACTTTTAACAATTGGTTTTCATGTAAGCATACTTTGAATTAAATATCAAACGTCCATACCAGAGACTAATCAGGCGCTATTATTTGCCAGACAGATTCCCTTAGACGTAAAAGGTAAAATAGTGGTGATAATTATATGAATGAAAATGCATTTATATCTTTGACTGATGCTAAATTTAGGTCAAAGATATATATTTCCAAACAACATGTTTTTATGTACTGTTTCTGTTTGCCTCAGACATGAAGTATGTTATGTTTCCATAGTTTATATGCGTGTTATGGTAAATGCAGCTTGTAAATGTGTAAGTAGTTTTTCTTGAAGGATCGCATCATGGAGGTAATCTTTCTCAAGGAGTAGTGTCAGCTGATGATCTTTGTATTGCTTTTGCTAATTAAGCAATATTGAGTCAAACTTGGTTTTCTTCATGTTATGCAATGACACAAACCAAAGGCCCACCCTTAATACCCTTAATATGATTTTCCTGAGGCTATTTTGTTGACATGTTGTAGGATAGGTTATTTTCTTTGCAATAACGATATATATATACATATGTTTTGTTTTTCTTTGATACTTTACTTTCATCATTACTTTTTACATCTAATGTTTTATGTTTTTAATTATTCCAATGATATTTTCAGTCCTGTCTTCCCAAAACACTTTTCCCAGGGATCCAAATAATTACAAAATAGTAACTGTCATGCACATATATACCATCTTCCCGAGGCAAGGGAGTTAACTGACTCTAAAAGTCCAGTTTCCACACTTGCCTCACTAGGCTGGAATTTCTGGGCTCGATCGTGCTGCCACCAGTTGCTATTACGAGTTATGTCCTTTCTATGCTCCTCCTATTAGTTTCCATCTCTCATATCACGTGCATTTGGTTCAAACAAAATGGTGGCGCCCAGATCGATGATCAAAATAAATATTGTAATAAAACAAGTCTTACTTTGCGAAAAGATTTGGAAAATATGTGTCATTGTCCAGTTGACGGTACACATCTATTGCAAATCCTGCAGTCGACCGAAATCTGCACGTTGAAATCCATGTTGTTTACGAACCGGATGTCAATCTCGTTACGCGATTTTGATTGGATTGTGCAGAGTTTCGTTAGTCCAGCCAAAATATTACACCATAATTGCAGCCTAGTTTGGCGAGGCTGGAAACTGGACTTTTACTGTCAGTTAACTGCCTCTCCTTGGGAAGGTGCATATTAACACACATGTGACACATATTTAGTATTTAAGCTGATGTTTGATTGTACTTTTTAATGTGCATTGCCCATGCACTTTCCCTTCAGGATCATGTCACAAGTTCAACAAGGCCAAAAAGTTAATTCTGTTTTGTCTGTTAACGCTGTGCTTATGAATTGCATATTTTCTTTTTCTTTTTAAATTTATTAAGTTGATTTCACAATATGCTTTGACAGGCAAATGTAACTGTGACTATGTATGCTTGACGTCTCAAATTCAATCAAAGGTTTAGCATAAGCACTAGTGATTGACCTGAGATTTAGTTATTGAAGATTGCAGGTGAGAATTGGCTCTTCTTTTACTGATGTTTCCAGCCTCATTGAGCTATTTAAAAAGAGTCATTGCAAGAATGTCATACCCTCATGCTTCTTTGTAAACACCTGATTTTTAAACATTCCAAATGAACCAATGGGAGTGGACCAAAGTAGAAGATGCTCATGACATTAACACATGCTTGTGGAGTGTGTCATGCTGGTAGTGAGCAAGTTGGGTTTAACACTGCTTTGAACAGTATTCAAGTTATATCAGTGTGTCGGCTTGATATGGGAGGAAGGCCCGAAATGATGCAGGTCTTAGATGTTTAATACTTTGGTGAAACCGAGCAATGGTATGGTGCTCACAAACTTAGAAATATAATCAGGGCCATAATCATAGGTTTCAGGCATACCCAAGGGAAGTAACTCTGCACAGCGAATTGTGGCGCCTATAATTACAGGGCCACCAGTGCCCCACATGTCAAGAGTGTTTGTCCAATAAGAATGACATTCCTTGCTATGATACTGCTGTTGTGAAGTCATCTAGTATCTATCTTGAACACTCCATCGTTTCCTTACACCCATTCCACGCTGCTTGACAACATATTCTTTTATTTGTATACACTGTATATGTACAACATCCTCAATGTATTTCCAGTGTCAGTTTGGAGTGAAATGTATTCATTTGACCGTGGTTTACACAACAGAATACATTCAGACAAACAATGTATCATTTGTTTCTTGAACAAATCAGCAACATCAAAAGGTGACAATACTCAAATGTCAAAGCATTGAAATACTATGTATATGACTTAGAAACTGTCTGTTGCAATGTAACATCAATAAATATTTCTGTCCAAATATTGATACCTTTATAAGGCTTAAAAAAATAAAAGAATTGATTCTCAGGCATTAACTTTTGAAAATGTAGAGTGGGCGGCTATAGTTCTATAGGCCTCCCGACATAAACAAGCATTTAAACTCCCATTGCCGCCATGACCATAACACGAGATTTGCAGTGAAGCAGTGAACATGTAAAGGGAAGTAACTGTGTGCTATATTGGATCACATTGTATTTAAGTATTAGGATTTGTTTATTGTTTTTTAAAATGGAAAAAAACCCTGAAACATGCGGCAGACTTTATGATGAGGCGGGCAGTGCCTGAGAACCAAGATTATTATTTTTTAGCCTTATGTTTCTTTCTTGTCAACTGAATCTCAAGTCCTGCCCAGAGATTTAGATTGGGCCCGAAGTCTGCAGCAAAAATTACAAAATTTGAAATAAATCTTTCCCAGTTCATGTCAATATTGTTGTGTTACTAACATAATTTGTTTTTCATATTTGCCTATCAAGGGCAGTTAGTTTAGAATCCTGGATACATCACTACTTCTAGTGATGAAGATGAGATGAGTGTCAGACTAAACCAGTTCATGATGAGGCTGCATCATCGTATATTATGTTCTATGATGTTGCTATTTGTAGATCAGTGACGTCCGTAACGTTTTAATACAGCCATTAATCTATACTGCTGTTTGTTTTGGTCATTGTGGGATTAACTACAAATTCTGTCTATTTTAACTATAATAACGGAAATGCTATTTTTCAGGGCATTATCATTTACAGAAGCCCTGTTAGTTCATCTGTCGTTCTTTTTCAGGCAGTAAATGGCAGTCATGAGGCTTCTGCAAATGTTAATGCCCTGAAAAATAATGTTAGCTTCGTAACGTTTATGCAGATTTACAGATATATGACAAGGGTATTTCATTATCAAAACTCAGTTTATCAATATCAATTTTGACCATGTTTGAAATGATACGAATGAGTCATTTTACACAGTATTTTATAATGACAAAGCTATCTCACTATACATGCTGTACATTCTGACATTTTATGGCAATGTTTATTGATTACCTGTTGAATCTCAACTGCTTACATTATTTGTGTCTAGTCAGCATGAACACATGCCATCTGTGATCATATGAACAATGCAAGTGGAAACATACATTTAACATCCGGGATGCTATAAAAGGTTTTATTCTACTAACTACTGGTGTGAGTGACCCAGGCTAGATTTACAGTCAGGATGTAGCTGGAATGGTGTGACATAAACTACTGGTGTGTGTGACCCAGGCTAGATTTACAGTCAGGATGTAGCTGGAATGGTGTGACATAAACTACTGGTGTGTGTGACGCAGGCTAGATTTACAGTCAGGATGGAGCTGGAATGATGTGACATAAACTACTGGTGTGTGTGACCCAGGCTAGATTTACAGTCAGGGTGGAGCTGGAATGGTGTGACATAAACTACTGGTGTGAGTGACCCAGGCTAGATTTACAGTCAGGATGTAGCTGGAATAATGTGACATAAACTACTGGTGTGTGTGACCCAGGCTAGATTTACAGTCAGGGTGGAGCTGGAATGGTGTGACATAAACTACTGGTGTGTGTGACCCAGGCTATATTTACAGTCAGGGTGGAGCTGGAATGATGTGACATAAACTACTGGTGTGTGTGACCTAGGCTAGATTTACAGTCAGGGTGGAGCTGGAATGGTGTGACATAAACTACTGGTGTGAGTGACCCAGGCTAGATTTACAGTCAGGATGTAGCTGGAATGGTGTGACATAAACTACTGGTGTGAGTGACCCAGGCTAGATTTACAGTCAGGATGTAGCTGGAATGGTGTGACATAAACTACTGGTGTGTGTGACCCAGGCTATATTTACAGTCAGGGTGGAGCTGGAATGATGTGACATAAACTACTGGTGTGTGTGACCTAGGCTAGATTTACAGTCAGGGTGGAGCTGGAATGGTGTGACATAAACTACTGGTGTGAGTGACCCAGGCTAGATTTACAGTCAGGATGTAGCTGGAATGGTGTGACATAAACTACTGGTGTGAGTGACCCAGGCTAGATTTACAGTCAGGATGTAGCTGGAATGGTGTGACATAAACTACTGGTGTGTGTGACCCAGGCTAGATTTACAGTCAGGGTGGAGCTGGAATGGTGTGACATAAACTACTGGTGTGAGTGACCCAGGCTAGATTTACAGTCAGGATGTAGCTGGAATAGTGTGACATAAACTACTGGTGTGTGTGACCCAGGCTAGATTTACAGTCAGGATGTAGCTGGAATGGTGTGACATAAACTACTGGTGTGTGTGACCCAGGCTAGATTTACAGTCAGGATGGAGCTGAAATGGTGTCACACAAACCACTTTTACTTCCCCCACTTGGCTGCTTGTTGATTACCTGACTACAAGTCAAGTGAGTTTTGGGGCAACGGGGTTGCATAAGACCCAGGTTCCATTACCCACATGGGTACAATGTGTGAAGCTCATTTCTGGTGTCACTTACCATGATATTGCTAAAAGCAGCGTAAAACCATACTCACCCACAAAAGTGAGTTTTAATCAGGTCATGATTGTCCTTTGTCTTCATTCATTTTTGTCTGTAATGGTCCTTTGATGCTGATATTGGCATACTTGTTCTCACCAATGTTGATACCTGAGTTAATTCAAGATGATTTAGAACCTGATTTTCAATATGTCAGCCACAGCAGCAATTTTAAAAATCTCATCTATTACCCAGACACTTTCTAAATGTAATTAAATTTTGTATATATCAAGTTTGAGTTTGTAGAGGGCCTCAACGCACAACTTTTTGTGGGGATATTTGTAACGTTGACCTTTGACCTTTGAATTTTGAAGATACAACTGAAGTCTAAAAAATCACTCTTTTACCTGGAAACATAAGCTGAAATTTGCATGTTGCTTTAACTGGACCATAATGGTTGAAATGTTTAAAGAAATCAATTTTCATGAATATCTTAACATGCTTAAACATAGTATTTTCAAAAAACACATGGCCTAGAAAACTGAGACATTGTTTGGTAATGGCTATGAGTAGGTTCAAGTTTTCCTGATTGAAATTCAACTTTGGTGCAGAAGATTCGGCATACACTACTTTTCTCCTCTGTTTCAGTATACATATAAATTGCGCCAAATTTGATAAATCTTAATATAGATATATGTTATGATTGAAGTATCATAAAGTTATCAAATGCAAACATGTTGTCATGCCTGTATGAGCTCTCTTTTTTTAGGAACCAGCTTAAAGTAGCAACTATGTTCAAAACAGGAAGTGAAGTTTACCTTATTAGTTAGCATAGGACTTTCATGTCAAATTCATGAGGAATATGAGTGGTAGTAGAGCTGTGGAACATTACTACCGAGATATATTGTTGAAGCAGTAACTGCCTTAAGAAAACCTTTTTTACAAATAAACAATCGAATTTGTATTGAGATAAATGTTCATGTGTACGTAACACATTATTATGTTTTGTATCTCTGTCACTGTCATCTTATACAATAAACGGTCTTTCTGTAAATGCCGGTTTGTCTTTGCTTGGCTAAGATATATTCGTATAGGGAAGGGTTTTTTTCCTTGGTAGTCTTTATATGGTTTGTTTTCTCAACATTTTCTTGCCAAGTTACCTTTCCGTTCATTTCATTTAGGTCATCCTCGCTGTGCCGATTTGATGAGAGTGCTTTCCCTTTCACTGTGCACACTGCTGACCGACGGGCACCTTGCGCGTCATGTTGTTGTTGTTGTTTAAAGCCGCACTCAACATTATTCCAGGTCATATGATGGCGGTCTGTAAATAATGGAGTCTGGACCAGACAATCCAGTGATTGACATAATGTACATCGATCCACGCAATTGGTATACGATGACATGCATCAACCAAGTCAGCCAGCCTGACCACCCCATCCCCTTAGTCGCCTCTTACAACAAGCATAGTCGCTTTTTACGACAAACATGGAGTGCTGAAGAGCTATTCTACCCCAGATCTTTACGGGCCTGCACGTCATGTATCAGACACGATCATGTTATTTAATTTCTCACAATTCCTGTCACGTAAATCTATGTCGCCCGATACTCAAAGTATAACGAAAGACCAAATGATATTTTAATCTTTTAAAACTGTTTACTTTTCCCTATTATAACGCGAAAATGAAATTGTAAACCACATCAGTGTTTGATTCAGTACTGTCCATGACTAATTACTTGCCCGTCCCAAAGTCGTCTCCCATGAAATAACACCACGCCTCATCAAAATACATACACGTTATGTTTGTAGTTCAAGTACTTTATTGGCACATCGGAACACATCTAACGTGAATGCATATGGGCACTATTCTTGAATGCCTCATTGTATCGTGACAGTCATATGATAGACCCACATTCATAGGAACTGCAGACCAGGAATATGTGCAGAACATAAGCGGTATTTGTAAAGTGATGCAATTTTATAATCTTTAATTAATCAAAAACAACATTATATACAAAGGTGAAGAAGCTTGCATTGCCTTCTATCTATATCCAATCTGGTCTTTCAATCTATAAAATGGCGTTATATAACTTGAGTTATTACAAAATGCACCTCATCTTGAACGACTTGAAAGAAATTGGTTTATATCTTAAGTTTGAAATATGTATATGTGAATAACTAAAAGCTTGTTTTCAAATTTGGTGTGATGCTCTTAGGCGTTTAGAGATTATTGACGTTAGAGTACCGTAAAATTATTTTTCCCCTGTAAGTATCATCAGCTATTATCTACAGTTTTAAAACACGGGCTCTAGGCCACCAGTAACCAAAGCTAGGTCACTTCATTAGGGATCATGGGGACTTTCGGTGCCTCAGGTTCCTGCACGATACGCCAGCAGGATTTACGTCATCACTATAGTTACTGGTGGTTGTGCATAATACAAGCCAATATTAAAAAAATACTCATCAGTGGGTTTGCTTAAAACACTGGTTGATGACAGTTACATCGATTATGACAGGAATTACGTGTCACACAGGGGGACAATCATTTTACCTCCTGGGCAGAGCCTCCTATAATCTTCGTTGATAAAAGGTATCACACCAAATTAAAAACAAACATACCAGCAAGCAATTAGCTATTCACATACATATTTAAAATACAGACCATTTTAAAAAAAATTACTTTAGATGAGATGCCTGCTTACACGGGAAAAGTGATCTTTCAGATTTTCTGTTTGATAATATAAATCCTTTGCAAGTGCAAAGTCCACACAGTCAAGCAATATATTCTTGATGCAGATGCATGGTAGGACTTGGATCCATGTCCAAACGCTTGGCAGGTGTAGCACTGGAGTGGAGTGGAGATACACACATCCACTCCAATGTTACAATGACCAACTTTGATCGATTGAGGGATTGATGTTCGGGCGAAGGTGAAGAGGTTTGACCACACCAGCCTTCTTTACTGTAAATCGTAAGATGTGTTTTGGCACATGTGCTCTTGGATGGACAATTTCGCTCATTTTCAAAATGCGTTCAGATATTCAGCCTTTGTTAAATACATTAACTGCAGTGGTGATTGTCAGTATTCCCGATTTACTATCGATCCTTATACGGGATTCCACTGTGCAAAACCGTGACTTTATTTATAAAAGCCAGTTCAAACAAACAATCAGAAACTTCAGCGAATGATACCAAATTATGTTGACCCGATTCTGTGTAAATATGTTAGACTTGCAATGGCGTATATGATACTGCTATTTTCATAGCTCGTTCCTGTTGTATAGCATCACGTGATATGAAACACATAATGAAAGCTACCACACTAATTCTCTCAGATGAAAGAGGCACCAACATTCAAAGACACTGTATGCTTCACAAAGCTGTTTTGCGTAGTTGTTTTTCCTATTTACAACTCACTGATGCACAGTCAACTCCCACACACTAGAAGGACCCTCCTCCTACAATATCACTCTGTTGAAAGTAGCAGATCACAAGCGATTTTACCATATACGAAACAACCCCACTAAAGGACCAGCTTGAGAATGTGGTTGAAGAAGCATCAGCTGTACTTCCTGTGACCAGCACACTGGAGTGGGTAAGTGAGTTGGGTTTAACGCCGCTTTTAACAGTATCTTAGGTATATCACGGCGTGTCAGCTTAATATGGGAGGAAAGCCCGAAGTGATGCAGGTGTCAGACGTTTACCACTTCGGTGAAACCCACGAGCACGGGTATGGTGCTGACAAACCCAGAAACATAATCGGGGCGAACCGGGATTCGAACCCACAATCATAGGTTTCTGGCGTGCCCAAGGGACGCAAGTCTGCACAGCGTATCGCGGCGCCTTAGGCGACTGGGCCACCCGTGCCCCCCAACACACTGGGAGAACTGGCCTTCCTGTGCACTGGGAAAACAGCTGGCCTCGGAGACTACAGTCCGCCCGACGACGAGATCTATGGCATGAGCGAGTCAGATTGCGACTGAAATTATCATGAGACGGCCCCTCTAACTCTCTGTCATTTCCCCTACCACAGAACGTGCAGTGCATGCGTGCTTGCGCTGTTCCTTCCACGGTTTGTCCCCCTACGTGTCATGTACACATTTCTATACAAAATTACATGATAGTTTCTTAAAGTCCTTCATCCGTCATGGGTCTTAAAATAAACAAAATTCAGATTTTGTTGGGTACGGGGTATTCATGGTCAAGTACCCTATTGATGTTTCATACACTTTTCTGGATTTCGAGTTATTTTGCAGTTCATCGTTATCATTTGGAGTCAAACGGACTGTAAGGCGACACAATTTCCTGTGCAGAGTTGCGTACTATGGCTGTGCTAGAAACCTATGGTTCTGGATTCGAATCTGTGTTTGTCCTGATTATATTTCTAGATTTGTGAGCACGACACTCGTGCTCGTGGGTTTCACCAAAGTGGTAAACGTTTAAGACCTGCATCGTTTCCGTCTTTCGTTTAGCATCAAGCTAACGCCCCGTGGTGTAACTAAAATACTTTTAAGAGCAGCGTTAAACCCAAGTCACTCACTCATTCACTTCCTACGATGTCTGTTAGTATGACGATTATTAGACGTTTTTTGATATAGCTTAGATTTAATTCACCTTTCCAAATGAAGAGAAGTTGGTCCCTGGTTAACTGTGTAAACATTGTTGTATAAATGTATCATGAATGATATAGTATTCAGCTTTTTAAAATATCTTCACCGCACAAGGATACAACGTTCTTTAATGAATCATAACAATTTGTGCATGTTAGTGTGGATTAAAAAAAACGTGCACATTTTCGTATTTCACTAAGTTTCTAAAGATCCACTGATGACGTCTTAATGATACGCAATGAGATAAAATGAGAATGGGGCTCTTCACATTCACATGTGAAGTAAACAATTGGAATTCATACACGTGTCTTTGATATAGATAGCTGTAAGTTTGATGATATATATATATCTTAGGGTACGATTCACATCGAAAAATGTATATCTTATAAAAGATGCTGTTAGAACATTCCCATACAGGTCAGTTCTCGTTTTACAGTGATTACAAAAACTTTCCAGGAGACATCTTTAAACGAAAAACATGCTCACACATTTCGTGGAAGACCTGGGTCCCGTTCCACAAAGCAATCGTAGCGCTAAGGCGATCGTAACTCCCATTCTTTAACACTGGCTTACAACTGTTGTAGAGCTACAATCGCTTTGTGGAACGGGGCCCTGGTAAGAGTATTATGTTAACAACGTTACATATAGTGGCTTCAGTCGTTGGACAGGTGATAAGCATGAGTTTGGTTGAAGGATTTGTCTCTCAGCTCATGACCAGGTCGTTGTCTATGCATATATACAGAGAGAACATGGTGTGGACAGTCCATAGTAACCAGAGTGGTATACACTGCCACCAGAGCTGTCGGTTACGGAGATTATTGTGTACAGTTTGGTGAGGAGCAGTCTCATGGGCAGTGGTCGGTGGAAGAAGCTGCGCTCAGGGAATTATAGGCAGCGTACATAATTTTGCAGAGTTTTCTCCCTTTGCTGAAGTCGCATGGAATCAGATGGTTTCCTCATAATAAAAATGTTGAATCGATTGCCGCTAAAGGGTCTATGATCTATGAAATCTGGGCTGCAAAGCCATTTGAGTTGCTTCAGACATTTTTAATCTTTGTCTCTAAGGTCAGATTCAGATCGAAATGCTCTGGATACCCAGGTCAGAGAATGAGAGATAAGATTATCTTAGTAAGCCGCTGGACACGGACTAATGGGGTATCAGTAATTTTATTCCAGTTATTGAAAACCTGGATCATGTGGAGTGGATGCATTTACTATGAGTTAGTCTGAATGCAACAACTGGGTAGTGCCACATGTTTATTTGGTATCTTGGTCATTACGACATTTGAGCAGGTGTCATGGCAAGGCTGCGTTGATTGTTGTGGCTTGAAGGAAGGTTTGTTCCACAGGTGAAGAAAATAGTTTATCTGCCTATACTTACAAAGATGCAGATGTCCAAAGCAGACACATCTTCCCGAGGCAAGAGAGTTAACAGACTATAAAAGTTCAGTTTCCACTCTTGCCGAACTAGGCTGGTATTATGGAGTTACATTTTGGCTGGACTAACGAGTCTATGCATAGTCCAATCAAAATAGCGCACCAAAATCGAAATTCGGTTCGTAAACTGTCGTGCAGATTTCGATCGATTGCAGGATTTGCAAAGCATGTGCACCGCCAACTCGTTGTCAGCAGATAATTTCCAAATCTTTTCTTGTTTTAAATCAAGGTGCTCACGTGATTTGATCTCGCGATGTAAGACCCGTTTTATCACAATATAAATCTTGATTATCGATCAGATCGTCCTGACTCGGCGCCACCATTTTGTGTGAAGCAAACGCAAGTGATGCGAGAGGTGGAATCTAATTAGTCCATAGGAGAGGCTTAGAAGGGACATAACTGGTAATAGCCACTGGTGGCGCTACGATCGAGCCCAGTAATTCCAGCCTAGTTCGGCAAGGGTGGAAACTGGACTTTTAAAGTCAGCTAACTCTCTTGCCTCGGGAAGATGAAGCAGACAAGGCAATGACCTGTTTGGTGTTTATGATTTAAATTTTAACATGATGGCGATTCGGGCTCAGTTTTTAATTTCTTGTTACAGGTGTTTTGACCATGTGTTTGGTGACGAGACACACCACCGAGTATGACGGAATTAGTCAAAGCCTTAATCATGCCAGAGCGACTTCCATGTGTAGGAAGTATGAATATGGTTTCCTTGCTGGAGAAAGTAGGCTGTTTCTAACGGTCTGTAGGGGTACCGTTATCTCCTTTACATTGTGCGCTTTATTTGCTGTCCGTTATACAACGGTCGGGATCTTTCTCGCCCGTGCAGTAAGCGTTTTATAGCATTGGACATTTCCATGTTATTGTCCCACAGACAACACATTGGTGATAAATTTATTGGAGGGGGCCAAACGGAGTTTGTAAAATCCGTTAAGAAAAAAGAGCTTATTACAGTTCAAATTCTTGAATGAATGTTGGATTGTAAAATGAAAAACCCATTTGCAGGTTTTATGTGGTCTGCTGAGTTGCTTAATATTAAGCATGGTGATAAAAAGGTCGAATGCGGATGTATACAGAAAGCATGGTTAATTATTGGTAGAACAGGGACAAAGGTGTGTCCTGTGAAGTGTATGGAAAGTTTCATGAAAAGGCCAGGTTAAAACGAAGAAACTAATGCTAAAACTTATCTGTGCAAGACCAGCGATGGCTATACATTTAGAGCCGAGAACAAACCGATGTCTTATACTCGGTTAAGAGATTTATTTATGGAAGCCTTTAAGCCTTATGTACCTGATATAAAATGCTATTTTCTGCATAGTTTGAGGTCAGGTGGAGCCACAATGGCAGCCAATACAGGCATCCCTGATAGAATGTTTAAACTGACATGTGAATATTTGACTGTCAAATAGCCTACTAGTTTCACTGTCCTGTTGTTTAAAGCATGGGTGTCATGAAAATGTGTCCAAAAATGGAATTTAAACATATATATGCATGCATTTCTCAACATAATTTCTTAACATTGTGATGATCCCTAGATCACATTTCACATGTATTTGTGCTTCAATGTATGTACTTTTAGCTCTGTACAATTTTGATATATGATTATATGAAATGATCACTGATGGGTCACTAAAACATTCCTTTCAATTGTTTCCCTCATTTCCAGTATTGATGAAACTCTGCCAAATGAATTGCGGCGTCCTTGTCTATAGGGCCAATCATGCCCCCTTCACTGTAAAATATATTTAATTCACATCATGCTTTACCCATGTAGGACATATATTATATAGGTTTGTCGTCATATCAACAAAGGATCCAATCAGCCAAATTGCCTCAAAAATGCAATTAATTATATTTCCACGGGTAAAATAAAATGTTTGCCCAGTGGGCTTGTATGCCACGAGGGAAAAGTACTCATGAGGTTATTTCTTTCTACGTGACACAAAACCCCTGCTTGCCGTAACAAGCTACTATGCTTGTCGTAAGAGGCGACTAACGGGATCGAGTGGTCAGGTTCGTTGACTTTGTTGATGCATGTCATCGTATCCCAACTGCGTGGATCGATGCTCATGATGTCAATCACTGGAATGTCTGGTCCAGACTCGATTATTTACAGACCTCCGTCATATAGCTGAAACATTACAAATGTTGCACCATCTGACATTGACCTATAATAAATGATTTGTTTAATCTGTATGAATTACTGAGTCCTGACCTATTATTAGTTTATTTTAATAGAAGCCATGTATATTCATCCTTTACATAAAATACATGTATGTCTAATTTAAAACTTAATATTTACTTTTCAAGAAACGTCCTTAGTTTCATTTATGCCAAGTCATATTATATTGAATATTATGTGGACGTGCTTGATATATAGTAGCTTAAACAGTTTGCTCTGTTTCGATTTCCCGCACGTAGCTGTTGATAATGTCTACCTACGACACTTTGGGAAGGATAAATGTGAACGTTTCCTTTTAATCATTTACTTATTTGACATGCGGACCTCAACATATCAACTACTTTGAGTAGTAACTTGAATACAGAAGCGTAATCATCTAGGCCAGGCGTGTTTTACGTCCACGTTGCTGGGAAATGTTCTTCTATCATAAGGACTGAAAGGTCGGTATTTACTTATTGGACATAACCACAATATGAAATAGAAGCAACCACATTTTCCTTCAGAGTAACAATAATTAATTCTAATGGGGCTAATGGAGTGGCTGGGGTGGGGGTGGGAGTGGAGGTGGGGTTGGGGGATGGGGTTGGGGTGGGGGTGGGGGTGGGGTGGGATGTGTGGGGAGAGCAGCATATCCGTGCTCCTGAGGTTCACCAAAGTGGTGAACGGCTGAGGCCTGCATCACTTCGGGCTTTATTTCCACAGCTGACGCGGCGCCGTGCATATTATTACTTATAACAGTAAATCTGCCCTGACACAGTCACCAAAAGCAGTTGATGCAGTTGATAGCAGTTTATAGAACTTAGCATTGATAGTGATGCATAAACACATGCTTATTATGCAGTTGGAATCGGACTCTTGTTTTCTTTTATGTATTAGTATGGAATTGGTTCTGTCGCTTTTGTGTGAAGGGTGGTTGCTACCGGTAGAGCAGGACATGCTTACTGTTTTTGCGAACACCTGGTGTCATCACTAATTTTCAGTGATCCATTCATGTACATCACAATTTTGTCTTTTAGGCCCAATGGAATCTGTTTCGGCTGCATATTCTTGGGTGGTGACGTTATATATTTATTTACAAATAACATTCGTCGTCTTATCTCAACTTGTTTTATACACTTTATAAAATAGTTTAATATTTTCTAATTTCTTTTATTTCTTCAGAGAAACAACTGATTCAGGAAATATTTGGATTTGATGAATATGATGCACATGTCCACTCTGATGGTAGTGCTTACACTGTGTGTGATGCAAAAGGAAGCAATATGCAGGATAACCAAGAACCTGAACAGTGTACAATGTGGAGATGAGTGGTCACCCTGTTACAAACGCATGTGTGTCTGTGCCTCGAAATGTGTCAGATGTATAGATAATGGAAGAAATCTTACAACGATTCCTGACCTAAACTCCACAACTGAACTGCTCAACTTTTCATCCAACTATTTAGGAAGCATATCAAGAATGACGTTTCAACAAATGACGCATATCCGAGTTCTATCCCTCACCAACAACAGTATTACCAACATCTCCAATGATGCATTTCAAGACCTTCCTATGCTTGAACATCTTGATCTTGATTATAATGATCTTAAAATATTGGATTTTACTGAACTACGCGATCTAAAGATCCTCCGAAGATTATCAGCTTCAAACAATGATATTTATATTATACGGGACATCGTACCAACGCAACTTACTCACCTTTCTCTCCAGTGGAACCGCTTGTCGATGCTTCCCCGGTTTTGTTCTGGCAGTAACCATTCAAATCTGGTGGCTATAGATTTGGGAGGAAATAATATAGGACAACTGTCGAGGCAAAGTTTAGGGTGTCTCATCAACTTGAAGTACTTCAGTTTAGTTGGAAATAGATTAATCACGATTACTTCGGGCACATTTTCGTCACTACCTCAAATTGAAACAATAAATCTCAGTGACGTATTCAAAGATAAGGGATTTACAGAGTCAGTAGGATTAGAGGCATATGCACTTAATAATAGTGCTATAAAAGCACTTTATCTCGCAAATATCGCTCAGTATGGGTATTTTAATGTCATTGTTAATTCAAATGCATTTAAAGGGTGCACAGGACTTACAACCCTCAGCTTAGCATACAATGTTATGTTGTACTTTAACGACACATTTTTAAATGTACTTCTTGGTGATTTACAAACCTTACAGTGTATAAAAATGCCAAGGTGTCAATTATCATTCTTCCCAGAGGTCATATCAACGTTACTAGAACTACGAACAATCGATCTACATGGAAACAGAATAATGCGGTTAAAACAGGGATTATTTAACAACTTGAAGAAACTCAGGAACATAAGTTTATCAGAGAACGCTATCGAAGTTATACATGAAGCAATTTTCCCAATAAATCTAAGAAACCAACTAAAGCATATCAACTTAGCATATAACAATTATGTCTGCACTTGTGCGAATCTCTGGTTTATAACATGGGCAAAGGCAGATAAACATAAATTTGACAATTTTCCTGATTCATATGTATGCGGATATCCTATTGAACTCCAATCCACACGTCTCATTGATACTGATATCTCTAAACAGACATGCCAAATCTCACCTTACATGTTTCCTGTTATTTTTGGTCTGTCCACAGCAGCAATTGTGTTGTTGGTGGTCATCTCCCTCACATACCGATGGCGTTGGCATATCCGTTATTGTGCTTACATGCTGAGATTTAAACAGAGACAGCGAATCGAAGAAAGAGAGGAAAGATTCATCTATGATGCATTTGTTCTGTATTGTGAAGATGATTCTGGGTGGATACGGAATAACCTGCTGCCGAAAATTGAAGATGAGGACAATTTAAAGTTATGCATTCATGAGAGAGATTTCACCCCTGGGCGTTACATAGTTGACAACATTGTAGACAGTGTGGAAAGCAGCCGAAACATCGTCCTGGTGCTGTCGGACAGTTTCAGTCAGAGTCTGTGGTGTCAGTTTGAGCTGACTCTGGTTCAGAAACGTTCTCTGGAGCAGGATGAGGGGTACCTCGTGGTGGTGCTGCTGGAGGAGATACACGCCCGGAACATGACGTCATCACTGTATGCACTGCTGCAGACGACAACCTACATCACGTGGCCTGTCGAGGAGGAAGACAGACAGTTATTCTGGATGCGGCTCCGGAATTGTTTGCAACGATGAACCTGGTTTGCATTGACATTAAACAGGAGTTTAAGCCGAATCATATTAACGTTACACGGTTTGCAAAGTTACAACAATAAAGGGCGAAATGATAAAAATATGAAATATGTGCACGATTTCTGGACGGCTGGTTGGAAGTAGAAAATTACATTGTTAATATTTTCGAACTGCATGTGATTTTCACCATGAAACTATCTCAACTCACCTCTGTCATCAGCTATTAAGGTTTGCCGCTACCGTTCTCACACAGTATAATTGAATTGATCATAACGTGTTCTGTATAAACTCATGATAAGACTACGAGTTACGTACCATGACATCTCATATTGAATTTAAATATTTGCTGCACAATATCATCTTCCCGAGGCAAGAGAGTTAACTGACTTTAAAAGTCCAGTTTCCACCCTTGCCGAACTAGGCTGGAATTACTGGGCTCGATCGTAGCGCCACCAGTGGCTATTACCAGTTATGTCCCTTCTAAGCCTCTCCTATGGACCAATCAGATTCCACCTCTCGTATCACTTGCGTTTTCTTCACACAAAATGGTGGCGCCCGGTCAAGACGATCTGATCGATAATCAAGATCTATATTGTTATAAAACCGGTCTTACATCGCAAAATGCATCAAATCACGCGAGCACCTTGATTAAAAAAAAAAAAGATTTGGAAAATATCTGCTGACAACGAGTTGGTGGCACATGCTTTGCAAATCCTGCAATCGACCGAAATCTGCACGATGGTTTACGAACCGAATTTCGATTTCGGTGCGCGATTTTGATTGGACTATGCATAGACTCGTTAGTCCAGCCAAAATGTAACTCCATAAAACCAGCCTAGTTCGGCAAGGGTGGAAACGGTACTTTTATCGTCAGTTAACTCTCTTGCCTCGGGAAAATGCACAATATCGGAAATGACCTCTTTTAACACATCAGAGCAAACATTTCTAAAACGTGTACATAGAAATATATCAACATATTGCCTGACGTTATTCATGTTTTGTTAAATAAACAACTATCCGCTTATGATTACATTTGTTTCCACCTTGTGTACATGAAAGCTGACAGAAAGTGACAAAATATGTCCCTAAAACGAATTTCGACTCATTTCTGTAAAAATGTTCATATTTGTGTAAACGTTTCAAGACGCGAATTGGAAAAGAAAAAGATTAAGAGTCTTACCTTGTGAAACTCAACTATGTCCTGCTTCCTTACTTGACAACAGTAACTATTCAGTAATAAATCATTACGTCTGATTACATCAGTTTCAGCACAGGTAAAGGTCCAAAGGTTGTGTGTCATTTGGGTTCCGCGTACTGCAGTTATATACTTTATACATCATCAATGCACGGACGAATGGGCTGTGCGTTCCTGCGCTTTCAGTGACAAGTGGAGAGTTTCATTCATTTACATGACCTGTTCACATTAAGTACGTGTGTAGTATTGGTTGGACTCGAATGCTTGGCTGTATTCTGAGACATTGGGATTCGCGATGGTACTTTATTCGCTTCGCCCTCTGTTCTCGTAACTGTACCTCGCAACTCGCACAACAGGTAGTGTCACTTGTCCACTATCAGTATCAGAAAGACACAAGTTTGCTTTCAGTTATCTCTCACTGTTTCTATCTTTTATCATTACCAGACGTTTTGTATTATCTGAAATTGACGTTGTTCGTAGCGAATACGCGTCGGTGTGTGGGTTGGGGCGCGTGGTGGATGTTTTGGATGGGTGTTTGTTTGATGTGTAGATGTGTTGGTATGTGGGTTGAGGCGCGTGGTGGATGTTTTAGATGGGTGTTTGTCTGTCTGATGTGTAGATGTGTTGGTGTGTGGATTGAGGGGCGATGTGGATGTTTTGGAGGATGTGTGTTTGTTTGATGTGTAGATGTGTTGGTGTGTGGATTGAGGCGTGTATCGGATGTTTTGGAAGGATGTGTGTTTTTTTGATGTGTAGATGTGTTGGTGTGTGAGTTGAGGCGTGTGGTGGATGTTTTGGAAGGATGTGTGTTTGTTTGATGTGTAGATGTGTTGGTGTGTGGATTAAGGCGTGTGGTGGATGTTTTGGAAGGATGTGTTTGTTTGATGTGTAGATGTGTTGGTGTGTGGATTGAGGCGCGTGGTGGATGTTTTAGAAGGATGTGTGTTTGTTTGATGTGTAGATGTGTTGGTGTGTGAGTTGAGGCGTGTGGTGGATGTTTTGGAAGGATGTGTGTTTGTTTGATGTGTAGACGTGTTGGTGTGTGGATTGAGGTGCGTGGTGGATGTTTTGTAAGGATGTGTGTTTGTTTGATGTGTAGATGTGTTGGTGTGTGGATTGAGGCGTGTAGTGGATGTTTTGGATGAGTGTTTGTTTGTTTGATGTGTAGACGTGTTGGTGCGTAGTGGATGTTTTGGATGGGTGTGTGTTTGTTTGATGTGTAGATGTGTTGGTGTGTGGATTAAGGCGTGTGGTGGATGTTTTGGAAGGATGTGTTTGTTTGATGTGTAGATGTGTTGGTGTGTGGATTGAGGCGTGTATCGGATGTTTTGGAAGGATGTGTGTTTGTTTGATGTGTAGATGTGTTGGTGTGTGGGTTGAGGCGCGTGGTGGATGTTTTGGAAGGATGTGTGTTTGTTTGATGTGTAGACGTGTTGGTGTGTGGATTGAGGCGTGCGGTGGATGTTTTGGAAAGATGTGTTTGTTTGATGTGTAGATGTGTTGGTGTGTGGATTGAGGCGTGTAGTGGATGTTTTCGAAGGATGTGTGTTTGTTTGATGTGTAGATGTGGTGGTGTGTGGATTGAGGCGTGCGGTGGATGTTTTAGAAGGATGTGTGTTTGTTTGATGTGTAGATGTGTTGGTGTATGGATTGAGGCGTGTAGTGGATGTTTTGGAAGGATGTGTGTTTGTTTGATGTGTAGATGTGGTAGTGTGTGGATTGAGGCGTGTAGTGGATGTTTTAGAAAGATGTGTGTTTGTTTGATGTGTAGATGTGTTGGTGTGTGGATTGAGGCGTGTAGTGGATGTTTTGGAAGGATGTGTGTTTGTTTGATGTGTAGATGTGTTGGTGTGTGGGTTGAGGCGTGTAGTGGATGTTTTCGAAGGATGTGTGTTTGTTTGATGTGTAGACGTGTTGGTGTGTGGATTGAGGCGTGCGGTGGATGTTTTGGAAGGATGTGTTTGTTTGATGTGTAGATGTGTTGGTGTGTGGATTGAGGCGTGTAGTGGATGTTTTCGAAGGATGTGTGTTTGTTTGATGTGTAGATGTGGTGGTGTGTGGATTGAGGCGTGCGGTGGATGTTTTAGAAGGATGTGTGTTTGTTTGATGTGTAGATGTGTTGGTGTATGGATTGAGGCGTGTAGTGGATGTTTTGGAAGGATGTGTGTTTGTTTGATGTGTAGATGTGGTAGTGTGTGGATTGAGGCGTGTAGTGGATGTTTTAGAAGGATGTGTGTTTGTTTGATGTGTAGATGTGTTGGTGTGTGGATTGAGGCGTGTAGTGGATGTTTTGGAAGGATGTGTGTTTGTTTGATGTGTAGATGTGTTGGTGTGTGGGTTGAGGCGCGTGGTGGATGTTTTGGAAGGATGTGTGTTTGTTTGCTGTGTAGATGTGTTGGTGTGTGGATTGAGGCGTGTAGTGGATGTTTTAGAAGGATGTGTGTTTGTTTGATGTGTAGATGTGTTGGTGTGTGGAATGAGGCGCGTGGTGGATGTTTTGGAAGTATGTGTGTTTGTTTGATGTGTAGAAGTGTTGGTTAAGGATTAAGGCGTGCGGTGGATGTTTTGGAAGGATGTGTTTGTTTGATGTGTAGATGTGTTAGTGTGTGAGTTGAGGCGCGTGGTGGATGTTTTGGATGTGTGTTTGTTTGTTTGATGTGTAGATGTGTTGGTGTGTGGATTGAGGCGTGTAGTGGATGTTTTGGATGTGTGTTTGTTTGATGTGTAGACGTGTTGGTGTGTGAGTTGAGGCGCGTGGTGGATGTTTTGGATGAGTGTTTGTTTGATGTGTAGATGTGTTGGTGTGTGGATTAAGGCATGCGGTGGATGTTTTGGAAGGATGTGTTTGTTTGATGTGTAGATGTGTTAGTGTGTGGGTTGAGGCGCATGGTGGATGTTTTGAATGTGTGTTTGTTTGTTTGATGTGTAGATGTGTTGGTGTGTGGATTGAGGCGTGTATTGGATGTTTTGGATGTGTGTTTGTTTGATGTGTAGATGTGATGGTGTGTGAGTTGAGGCGTGCGGTGGATGTTTTGGATGGGTGTGTGTTTGTTTGATGTGTAGATGTGGTAGTGTGTAGATTGGGGCGTGCGGTGGATGTTTTGGAAGGATGTGTTTGTTTGATGTGTAGATGTGTTAGTGTGTAGATTGAGGCGTGCGGTGGATGTTTTGGAAGGATGTGTTTGTTTGATGTGTAGATGTGTTAGTGTGTGAGTTGAGGCGCGTGGTGGATGTTTTGGATGTGTGTTTGTTTGTTTGATGTGTAGATGTGTTAGTGTGTGGAATGAGGCGCGTGGTGGATGTTTTGGAAGTATGTGTGTTTGTTTGATGTGTAGACGTGTTGGTTAAGGATTAAGGCGTGCGGTGGATGTTTTGGAAGGATGCGTTTGTTTGATGTGTAGATGTGTTAGTGTGTGAGTTGAGGCGCGTGGTGGATGTTTTGGATGTGTGTTTGTTTGTTTGATGTGTAGATGTGTTGGTGTGTGGATTGAGGCGTGTAGTGGATGTTTTGGATGTGTGTTTGTTTGATGTGTAGACGTGTTGGTGTGTGAGTTGAGGCGCGTGGTGGATGTTTTGGATGAGTGTTTGTTTGATGTGTAGATGTGTTGGTGTGTGGATTAAGGCATGCGGTGGATGTTTTGGAAGGATGTGTTTGTTTGATGTGTAGATGTGTTAGTGTGTGGGTTGAGGCGCATGGTGGATGTTTTGAATGTGTGTTTGTTTGTTTGATGTGTAGATGTGTTGGTGTGTGGATTGAGGCGTGTAGTGGATGTTTTGGATGTGTGTTTGTTTGATGTGTAGATGTGATGGTGTGTGAGTTGAGGCGTGCGGTGGATGTTTTGGATGGGTGTGTGTTTGTTTGATGTGTAGATGTGGTAGTGTGTAGATTGAGGCGTGTGGTGGATGTTTTAGAAGGATGTGTGTTTGTTTGATGTGTAGATATGTTGGTGTGTGGATTAAGGCGTGCGGTGGATGTTTTGGATGGATGTGTTTGTTTGATGTGTAGATGTGTTATTGTGTGGATTGAGGCGCGTGGTGGATGTTTTGGATGGGTGTGTGTTTGTTGGATGTGTAGATGTGTTGGTATGTGAGTTGAGGCGCGTGGTGGATGTTTTGGATGAGTGTGTGTTTGTTTGATGTGTAGATGTGTTGGTGTGTGGATTGAGGCGCGTGGTGGATGTTTTGGAAGGATGTGTTTGTTTGATGTGTAGATGTGTTAGTGTGTGGGTTGAGGCGCATGGTGGATGTTTTGAATGTGTGTTTGTTTGTTTGATGTGTAGATGTGTTGGTGTGTGGATTGAGGCGTGTATTGGATGTTTTGGATGTGTGTTTGTTTGATGTGTAGATGTGATGGTGTGTGAGTTAAGGCGTGCGGTGGATGTTTTGGATGGGTGTGTGTTTGTTTGATGTGTAGATGTGTTGGTGTATGGATTGAGGCGTGCGGTGGATGTTTTGGAAGGATGTGTGTTTGTTTGATGTGTAGATGTGTTGGTGTATGGATTGAGACGTGGTGGATGTTTTGGATGGGTGTGTGTTTGTTTGATGTGTAGATGTGTTTTGTTTTGTTTTTAAATTGTTTTTATTCATTACAGAGGGTACATAGTCATCGTATCATAAGAAGCATCAAATTACATGTTGATTACAATCAGAGAAATGTACAGGAAGTGATATGACAGTAGGTTCACCTTTCATACGTTGTAATAATTGTAAGAGATATAGATTAAGGAAGCTAGTCCGTCTGCGTTATGGTTTTCTCCATTAAACTCCATTTTTTAGAGAAAGAACTTATTGTTCCGTTTCTTTTTGCAAGGAACAATTCGACATGGTAAATATCTTTCAGTATATTTCTGTATGACTTAAAATATGGTTTTACTTCTTTAACATGTGTTACGTAAATGTGTACTTTTTGCCAATACCAATAAGTGATTTAATAAGATGTTGTTTGTATCTCCACAATAGATATCTTGTTTTGTATTGAAAACATGACCGAAAATATCCTTTATGAAAGCATTAAATGCGTCCCAGAATTCTTTAACACAAGAACATTCTAAATATACATAAGCGATGTTTTCACTGTCTGAATTGCAAAATGAACAAAGGTTGTTGTCAACCAAGTTCATCATTAACAATTCCTTTTTAGTGTTTATAATTTTGTGTAGGAATTTGAATTTGAATTCTCATAGTTTTGTATCTATTGTAGATTTTCTATATTGTAAAAATACATATTTCCAATTAATTTGATTATTAAATTCTTGTTCCCACTTCTCAAAAATTTCTGGAAAGTTAGATGATGAAATAAAGTTGTCATAAAATATCCTAGAGCCATTGCTTGTCTTAAGTAAATTAAGCCATGGTTCAGAAATGTTTAGTTTAGTTTAGCATTGTGTTTAGATTATCTGAATCATGCACAAGATCTTTCCATGGCTTCGGGACATTTAAGAGCAAACGGTTATAGTCCAATAAAGTACCTTTTATACCAGAAATTATTTTCAGCTTAGGGAATGGAATAAAGCCGTTCGAGTCAGATAAATCCTTTACATGGCAAATACCCCTTGTATACCAATTTCTAATAATGAAATCCGGAAATTTACATTTATGATTGTACCACAATGGTTGCATTAAAATGTCATTAACATCGTTTTCATTTATTTCGTGCGTTTTTATGTATTTGTTCCAAGCGTCTAATGTGTCTTTCCAAAATGGGTTTGTGATATTGAAGTGTTTTTGAATATTAGCGCCCAAACGGAAGATGTCTTGTAAGGGAAAGTCTGAAAGAGGGTAGCTGTTTGGTTTGGAAATATACCGTTTGATACACGATACCTTAAGTGAGTAAATAAACATTGTAATATCCACCATTCTAAGGCCACCATCTTCATATTTTCGAACTAGGTTTACTCTTTTTATTTTGTCTTTCTTATCATTCCAAATGAAATTGAAAAAAATGCTGTTTAATTCCTTTATGAATTCTTTTGGGGGATTTGGTAAAGCAGTTAATATATGAACTATAGTTGACAAAGCCAAGGTTGTTATTACGGTTATTTTCCCTATTAATGTCAAGTTGCGTTTCCGCCAGTTTGAACGAATTCTTCTAATTGTTTCCAGTCTTTTTCTAGTGTTGATAACCCAAAGGGTTTTTTCAAATCAGGGTTTAGTTTAATTCCAAGTACATCGAAATTTGCGTTGTGCCAGTCCAATGTCAAATCAGGACATAATGTGAGTGAACTCCCTGCCATTGAGCCTATCCGATCAGCTTTGGTTTTGTCTGTGTTTATTTGTAAGCCAGACATTCTATGGAACTTACTCAGTGTATTTACTGCTTCATTCAGAGACGTTGATGAGCCATCTAAAAATAGTTTGGTGTCATCGGCATATTGACCTATCACATGCTCACTTTCTCCAAGGACTATACCTTTTATATTTGTATTTCTTATCATTATGTCTAGTATTTCTGCGACGAAAAGAAACAAGTATGGGGAAATCGGATCTCCTTGTCTACATCCTCCCTCGTTGCTGAAAAATGAAGACAAGTGATCGTTTTGTATGACACAAGAAGTAGAGTTTGACATCAGGATATTTACCCATGTTTGCATATAAGTTCCAAAACCAAATTTATCTAAAACCTTCATAATGAATCGCTTAGCGACTGTGCCAAAGGCTTTTTCGAAATCAATTAAAATTAATAGGCCTTTCTTCTTTAATCTTTTTGTTTCGAAGATGATGTCATATAGGAGTCTAATGTTTTCGCTAATACACCATAAATCCTGTCTGGCTATCGTTGATAAGGAGATCCAGTGTCTTTTTTATCTTATTTGTTATACAAGTGCTAATAATCTTATATAAAGCATTTAAAAGAGAAATGGGCCTCCAATTTTTTTAAGAAACGTCTATCTTTATTTGGTTTTGGAATGTATGTTATAACTGTTATTCATTGTTAAACTCAAAGAGTTGTTTTTGAAAGTGTCCTTGATATAGCGATAAATTAAAATGTTGATATCTTTCCAAAAATATTTGAAAAATTCGATAGGAAAACAATCAAGTCCCGGGCTCTTATTATTTTTCATTGACCTAATAGTTCATCTAGTTCTTCTGAAAGATTGTTATCTAAAGTTGGGGTGGTTATGTCTTTTAAACAATCTAAACCATCAGCGTCAATATCGTCTGTCGACTTGTATAACTTTGCGTAAAAGTTTTTCTGTTCGGTTATTATTAGAGAACCATCTGTTATTTCCTCACCTTTATCAGTAATAATAGTATTGATAAGTTTATTCTTATAGTTCATGTTTTCTAAGTGACAAAAGTAATTAGTTGGTTTCTCTCCTTCGTTATACCACTGTATTCTATTACGTATTTGAATCCCTCTCATTTCTTCTTCTTTAATTGTTTCGAGCTCAGATTTCCGTTCTGACAGTTTGGATAACAATGTTTCCCTAACGTTTTGAAAGTCGTTCCTAACTCGTGTTTCTAATTCCAATATAACATTTTCTATTTCTTTATATTTTTTTCTATTTTACTTTTTTTTAAGTGAATAGAATATGAATAAGTTTTTCCTCTTACTTTCATAAACAATGTATCTAAGAATAGCGAATCAGTAATGTAAGATCTAAAGTTTCTTCAGGGATATTTTTAATATCTTCATTATCAAATTTAGGATCAGCGTATTCACGTTTAGTTTCGTTTAAAATATCTTTTACCATTGCTGCATATTCATCTTTTCGCAGTAATGATGTATTGAACTTCCAATATCCTCTCCCCTTTTCTTTATTTTGTTGATTGGATAGCGACAATGTAATAGCGGAGTGATCAGTTTTGTAGCAGGGTAAGACTGAAGAATGAACCGTGACATTAAAAAGATCTTCAGACACCAGAAAAAAATCTAGTCTAGCTTGTTGACGAGGGTTGATTTTCCACTAAGTAAATGTATTGTTGTTTGGATGTAGTTCTCACCATGCATCTATTGGGTTTAATGATTCAATTTTATCAAGACTAATTCTCTTGCATTAGGATTGTTGATATTTTTTAAATAGTTTTGTAAGTATATTGAAGGATCACGGGCAAAGTTCCAATCTCCACATATTACTAGAGAGTCATTATCCATATCATCAATTTTTTCAAATAATGTTTTGTAAAATGAAGGGTGGTAGGAGTTTGGGCCATACCTGTGGTGAGCGTAAACTTTATACCATCTACCGTAATGTCTAAAATAATATAATTACCATAACACAAGTCTTGTGTATTTTATATTCAAAATTGTTGTTGAAGAGGATTGCTACACCTCGTGCATTTGACTTGTACGGTGCAATAACACTATCAAATCCCCATTCATTTTTCATAAGATTTTCATTATCTTTGGAAATATGAACATCTTGCAAACAAATGATAGAGAATTTCTTTTTTCTATATATATTCATGACTTCTTTTCTTTTGGTCTTTGCAGCTAGGCCTCTACAATTAGCTGAGACTATATGTATTTTATCATTTACTCCCATGTATTGATCCATCTTTCTCTTGAAATATCGGCATGTACCAACTGGAATGAATTTTTGTTTTGCATAACGATAGAAGATGATAACGAGAATAAAAACAAAGAAATATCCCTTGTTGCCATGAGATGTGTAGATGTGTTGGTATGTGAGTTGAGGCTTGCGGTGGATGTTTTGGAAGGATGTGTGTTTGTTTGCTGTGTAGATGTGTTGGTGTGTGGGTTGAGGCTTGCGGTGGATGTTTTGGAAGGATGTGTGCTTGTTTGAAGTGTAGATGTGTTATTGTGTGGGTTGAGGCGTGTGTTGGATGTTTTGGAAGGATGTGTGTTTGTTTGATGTGTAGATGTGTTGGGGTGGGTTGAGGCGTGTGGAGGATGTTTTGGAAGGATGTGTGTTTGTTTGTTGTGTAGATGTGTTATTGTGTGGGTTGATGCGTGCGGGGGATGTTTTGGATGGGTGAGTGTTTGTGTTAAGTGTAGATGTGTTGTTGTGTGGGTTGGGGCGTGTGGAGGATGTTTTTCATGGATGGATGCGTGTTTGATGTGTAGATGTGTTGGTGTGTGAGTTGAGGCGTGTGGTGGATGTTTTGGAAGGATGTGTGTTTGTTTGATGTGTAGATGTGTTGGTGTGGGTTGGGGCGTGTGTTGGATGTTTTGGAAGGATGTGTGTTTGTTTGATGTGTAGATGTGTTATTGTGTGGGTTGGGGCGTGTGGTGGATGTTTTGGAAGGATGTGTGTTTGTGTTATGTGTAGATGTGTTATTGTGTGGGTTGGGGCGTGTGGAGGATGTTTTGGAAGGATGTGTGTTTGTTTGTTGTGTAGATGTGTTGATGTGTGGGTTGATGCGTGCGGGGGATGTTTTGGGTGGGTGAGCGTTTGTGTTATGTGTAGATGTGTTGTTGTGTGGGTTGGGGCGTGTGGAGGGTGTAATGGATGGGTGCGTGTTTGATGTGTAGATGTGTTGTGTTGGTGTGGGTTGAGGCGTGTGTTGGATGTTTTGGAAGGAAGTGTGTTTGTTTGATGTGTAGATGTGTTGGTGTGGGTTGAGGCGTGTGTTGGATGTTTTGGAAGGATGTGTGTTTGTTTGTTGTGTAGATGTGTTATTGTGTGGATTGGGGCGTGTGGAGGAGGTACAGAAGGATGTGTGTTGGTTTGTTGTTTAGATGTGTTGGTGTATGGGTTTGGGCGTGTGGAGGATATTTTGGAAGGATGTGTGTTTGTTTGATGTGTAGATGTGTTTATGTGTGGGTTGAGGCGTGCAGGGGATGTTTTGGATGGGTGAGTGTATGTGTTATGTGTAGATGTGTTATTGTGTGGGTTGAGGCGTGTGTTATATTTTTTTTGGAAGGATGTGTGTTTGATTGCTGTGTAGATGTGTTGGTGTGTGGGTTGAGGCGTGTGGAGGATGTTTTGGAAGGATGTGTGTTTGTTTGATGTGTAGATGTGTTGATGTGTGGATTGAGGCGTGCAGGGGATGTTTTGGATGGATGAGTGTTTGTGCTATGTGTAGATGTGTTATTGTGTGGGTTGGGGCGTGTGGAGGATGTTTTGGAAGGATGTGTGTTTGTTTGATGTGTAGATGTGTTGGTGTGTGGATTAAGGCGTGCGGTGGATGTTGTGGAAGGATGTGTGTTTGTTTGATGTGTAGATGTGTTATTGTGTGGGTTGAGGCGTGTGTTGGATTTTTTGGGAAGGATGTGTGTTTGTTTAATGTGTAGATAGGTTGGTGTGTGGATTAAGGCGTGCGGTGGATGTTGTGGAAGGATGTGTGTTTGTTTGATGTGTAGATGTGTTATTGTGTGGGTTGAGGCGTGTGTTGGATTTTTTTTTAAGGATGTGTGTTTGTTTGATGTGTAGATGTGTTGGTGTGTGGGTTGAGGCGTGTAGTGGATGTTTTGGAAGGATGTGTGTTTGTTTGCTGTGTAGATGTGTTGGTGTTGGTTGAGGCGAGTGGAGGATGTTTTGGAAGGATGTGTGTTTGTTTGATGTGTAGATGTGTTGATGTGTAGATGTGTTGATGTGTGGATTGTGGCGTGTATAGGAGGTTTTGGAAGGATGTGTGTTTGTTTGATGGGTAGATGTGTTGGTGTGTAGTTGAGGCGGTTGGAGGATGTTTTGGATGGGTGTGTTTGTTTGATGTGTAGATGTCATACTCCATTTGTCTACTATAGATCAAGTTACACTTTACCTATCCCACAATCCAATACTTTGTCTTCTGACGTCACTCACTAAAGCCTATTAACCCGTCACTCACCATCCTCTTGTTTTCGTTTCTCTCAAAGCCATCTTGTTTATGCTTCTCCCACCATTCATCCCCTTTCTACAACCTTGTGAGGCTGCCTTGGTTTCTCCATTAGGCGGGCGTCTGTAGCTCCGAACTCATACCATAAACCTCTCCCTAACCTATTACCCGGTGGTCACGACATCCAAGGGTTCATCTTTACTAATACTGCTATCCTATCCCTAACCTAACACCCGGGGTTCACGACCTCCAAGGTTACATCTTTACTAATACTGGGATCCTATCCCTAACCTAACACCCGGGGTTCACGACATCCAAGGGTACATCTTTACTAATACTGCTATTCTATCCCTAACATAACACCCGGTGTTCACGACATCCAAGGATACACCTTTACTAATACTGGTATCCTATCCCTAACATAACACCCGGTGTTCACGACATCTGAGGGTACATCTTTACTAATACTGGGATCCTATCCCTAACCTAACATCCGGGTTTCACGATCTCCAAGGGTACATCTATACTAATACGGGGATCCTATCCCTAACCTAACACCCGGGGTTGACGACCCAAAATTAACCCATTAACCCACAACAATACTCGGTTTGACGACCCACTAACAAGCTATCAACCCAGATTCACGGTCCTCGGGGTACTCTTTCCCTATGAGCTATCACGCGGGTTTATGACCCACTGGTATCAGCAACCGAGGTAGCCCCCCACCCCCACCCCCATGTAAATAAATCATGTTATCATATTCCATTGTTTGTTGTTCTTTGTTGCACAAATATGGTAGAGTGAAGTGAGTGATATCCATGCTGCACGTGCCGAACGGGACAGGTGGGTTCATGAGAGCGATGTACTTGTCAGTGTTGCGCTATACAGTTTTGTAAGGATGTTGAGAGTAACCCGGGCCCCGGAACACCAGAGGTAAACAAGATACACTGGACTGCATGGTTGACACTAGCAGTCGAGATGTTTTGGTGGAAATTCGAAATATAAGGAAAGAAATATCTGAAAACTTTGCAAATTTGACACGAAGAATGAATAACATGGAACAAGATATCCAGTCGTTCGTCAGCGAAAGTACAGAACTGAGAGATGAGGTGTCACATCTCCCCCGCAAAATTAACTCTATGGAAAGCCAGGCCAAAAGAAACAACGTGATTTTCTATAACGTGGAAGGACAGTCAGCTGAATCGTATGAAGATACCTTCGATGCCGTAACCAAGGTGATGACCGAAACTATGAACATTAAATATGAAGATTTTGCAGTGCTTAATGTACGAAGACTACCATGCAAGGCATCCGGTCCCAAACCAGTGCTCGTCACATTTGTCCACCCTAACCACAAGTCGAAAGTAATGATGGGGGCCAAAAATCTGAAAAGCCAAAAGATCAGTGTGTCACATGACTTCACAGACGACGAGAGGAATACTCGGCGAAAATTAAAACCTTTCATGGACAAGGCCAGAAACGATGGGAGTTTCTCTGTGATGAGATGCACCAAGCTGCAGATAGACAACGCACTATATAAACTCGACGAAGCCATTCCAGATACTCTCAAATTGACTCTAGTTAGACGGTTTATGACCCAGGAGAAACTCCACCAGTAGTGTAGCATTCCGGCCAAGGCCAACGTGATGAATATTCAGGGATTACTGGAGTCTGTTGGAACATTGAAGGATTAAAATCAAAATTGTGTATACCTTCATTTTGTGACTTTATCTTCACATATAATATTATAGGCCTAGTAGAGACATGAGCTGATAAAAATGACGTATTCTGCTTCCCTGGATATACACAGTTTTGGAACACTCGAAACAAAAGTGAACACGCCATCAGAAAATCCGGAGGATTACTTGTATTAGTAAAAGACGCTTTTTCTGATTTATGTACTGATACATATACAGAATCTGATTATATACTGTTGCTTAAGATCCAAAGTCCTGAAAGTATGAGTGATGAAATATTTTGTCTGGGTCTAGTATACTTCTCTCCACCCAACTCAAGGGCCTAATCGGCTGAACCTATTTTTGAAATCCTAGAGAATGATATCGTTATATTTAGTTCAGATTCCCCATATTGTCATGATGTTGTCATGGGTGACCTTAATGCTAGAACTAGTTGTCGCCATGATTATATTGTAAATGATGATTCCACACATCTACCCATCGACAATGATGTTTATTGTGTAAAAGATAGTAACTTTTTGCCTAGGTCTTCAAGGGATAGCAATATTAATAAAAGAGGCCATGCCCTTCTGCAAACTCACAGGCCTTAGAATTTGTAATGGGCGAATTGGTGAAGATGTAGGGATTGGTACTTTTACATGTTATGCTAACAACGGCCAAAGTGTGGTAGAATCTGTTCTAGCAACTGAACATTCCTTCCCAGTTTTTTCATCATTCTCGGTTGCGAACCAAGTAGAATCGGGCCATTTACCTGTAACATTCTCATTAGAATTTACAATAATAAATGAGAAATGTGAAGAAAAAGCTCTAACACCAAAAACTTGACTTTTTGGGAAAGAGGAGATGAAAATAAATTTTAATCATAACTGGAATATTATACCGGTTTGTAACATTAGTGAATTCTCAGATAATCTTGGCAATTGTACAACAAGAGCTGTAACTTCATTTCTAAACACTATGACAGCCTGTGCTGAAGGCTGTAGAGTTTCTCAGTTAAGCTTACGTAGAAGTGATGATAGAAGGGGAGGTAACTGGTACGACAAGGAACGTGTTGAAGCACGAACAGATGCACGCAGGTGTTGCCTCTAGCAGTAAAGCTAACAGCTATATTCATCAGCATGGAAATATAATAAAGAAATTTATGTAACTAAATCACAGCATTATAGATCAGTTTTGGTGGGAAAATCTTCTTTAGTCTTATAAAGGACTTGTGCCCCTTTAAAATTTAACTATTAATCACTGGGTTTAGCATTTCGAGTCAGTGTTTCAAGGTAGCCGAGAAAGTGCCGATTTTCTTGAGGTTTATAAATTTGTAGATGACTTTGTCAACTCCATTGGTTGATAGATAATACAGGTGTTCCCGAAACTGAGCTAGACACTGTAATTACTCCAGAGGAATTGGTACAAACTCTTGGAGATATGGAGTGTGGCAAAGCTCCTGGTTATGTCCAATCTAAATGTCTGGACATGTTATTACAATTATTTAATGCAGTATTCATAAGTGGTTCTTATCCAGATCAGTGGTCTTATGGCGTTATACTTCCTATCTTTAAGAAAAGTAATCCAAATGATCCCTCTAACTATAGACCTATTACACTTTTAGAAGTAGCAGGCAATGTTTATGCAAAACTTAACCATTTTACCTGGTTTAAAGCTGGAAGCCCATCTTTGCTAGTGTAGTAGTTTAGCTTTGTATTTATGGTTGGAGTTGGTAGTTGTGATGTAAAGTGTTGCGATTGGGGCTTTTCCGTTGTGATGTAGCTAAGCCCTAGTTCGTTTATTTTATTAAGAATTTAGCTAACACTTTGTTTTCGGCCTTTGCTTACTTGGATGAGTTTCTTGATATGTGGTTTTCGGTTTTTACTATTATTTAGTAGTTGTTGCATTAGTTTATTGTGGACGGCGCTTGTCCAGTAATTTAGTGAGAGTTGGTGCCTTCGGAGCTAGAGGGGGAGCTCTCCCGTTAGTGCTAGAAGGGACTCAAGGGGATTGCCCTTAGTAGTACCGAGTGCTGTTTTGAGAGCTTGGTGTTGTATTTAGGTTGGTGTTTGATTTAAATTTGTGAAAAGGTTGTGGAACACCTGCGATCCATAATCAAGTTTTGACCTTATTAGCGTTTGGGAGATACCTGAGAGGTTTTTTTATTTGCTCCTCAAGTCGAGCAGCTTATTGCTGTCATAGGTCCTTAGCGCACCTACTAGGTCTTTGACATAAGCTTCCTAGGTGAGATGCTGGTCGAAGATTAGCCCTAGGAATTTGGCTTTTTTAAAATTGATTATTTTGGCCATTTGAGAGTTATTATTGGGAGGGTGACATACGAGATCTTACAAAGTTTATATATACACTGCCCGCGGACGTCGGAGAGAACATCCTCTCCTGGACCGCTAGGTAATACAACTGACGGAGGCGCCGAACTACCATGTGTTTCTAAATACGGGGAAAACACGAAAAGCAAACTAACTATTATACCTACACTGAAGATGTAAGTACCAAAATAAAGCGCTGAACATAAGCTACCCAATGGCATCATAACGGATTCACAACAAGCTATGTACAATTATTGATGAGGCAAAAATGACCATAAACACATGAGAAATTTCTGAATGTAGATATAAATTTCCCTAATGTTTGCAAATCATAAATACAAAAACATTTTCAATACAAGAATATGGTAGCGAAAATATGATAGATAACATACATCCAGTCAACACATGGCTTGAGAGTGTCATTAGATCACAAGAGAATGATATAGTCGGGCCATTAATTCTCTAACACAAAATGATTTCACACTGTACAGTAACGACCTCCGGGCTTTACCGAGAGGTGCCGGGAACAGAGCGGCACTAGACCGTGACATGGTTAAACACGAATGAGTGAGTGAGTGAGTATGGTTTTACGCCGCTTTTAGCAATATTCCAGCAATATCACGGCGGTGGACACCAGAAATGGGCTTCACACATTGTACCCATGTCGGGAATCGAACCTGGGTCTTCGGCGTGAAGAGCGAACGCTTTAACCACTAGGCTACCCGACCGTCCGGTTAAACACGAACCATGGTGACAATTGTGTGATTTAACTTTCAATTGTCGGACTCAAGATGACACCGATTTATCCGAAGTTATGTTCTGTGTTATATTATTTCACAAGTCTGTGGTCATTACTGTTTCGAATTTCAACACATATTATATCACAGTTTGTTATACAAAATAGTTTCAGGCTGTTACATTTATGCTTTCGTTTGGGTAGTGTTTCCGCGAAGGCCATAATGATATGTATTTTCTATGGAAATATTCAGGTGAAGCAATCTCAAGGTTCATTCTCTTACCCATATGTACACTCTTCACAAAAAGAAACGCATAGTTGTTTTGAGAATTCCATTTAGATTTTTTTGCCAGCAATCGTCATAAAGACAATTATGTTTGACTCCCGTTATTCATGTCATGTTTGTTGTGCATTGCGCACAAACACATCTCAAAATGTTTTTTGTAAACGTTTATCAGCAAATATGCAAAGGATGCACAGAAATTGCTTTCAGAAAAAGTTTTCAGCACAATGCACGTGCCAAGTGTTGGAAACAAGAGTAGAGACACTGGCTATAAAAGACCGTACAAAATTCACCACTTTATTACGAATTTTCTGAAGTGAACGGAGATCGAAAAATGCCAAGATTAACTGCAGCTGACCGAAATATCGCCATTGGACGTTTGGAAGCAGGGGAGTCCCAGTCTGCCGTTGCAAGACACTTCAACGTTCACCAAAGCACCATATGTCGACTATGGGATCGATATACCCGGACGTATTCGACTCAAGATCACCCCAGAATTGAAAAACCAAGAGTGACCACCCCTGCTCAGGATCGGTACATCAGGTTGCATCACCTTCGGAATCAATTTGCTACAGCAACGGACTCTGCAGGACAAGTGCCTGGTATGCGAAGAATTTCCGACCAAACAATCAGAAATCGTTTGAGGGAGGTGGGAATTCGAGCGAGACGACCAAAAGTTGGACCTGTCTTGCGACGTCTACACCGTCAACGACGTGTTCGGTGTTGCAACAGAGTACAGGCATGGGATCTCAGGAACGCGTTTGGTTCAGCGATGAGTCAAGGTTTCTTCGGGATGAAAGACAACGTGAATACCGACGTCGGCATGAACGTTTTGCGCCGAACTGCGTTCGACAGGTGGACCGATTTAGTGGAGGGACTGTCATGGTGTGGGGATCATATCCTACACGGGTAGATCACGGTTAGTGGTTGTCCAGGTCAATCTTACAGCAAACCGATACATAGACCAAATTCTGCGTCCTCAACTCCTCCCAACTTTGGACCGGCAGAGGGATCTGTTCCAACATGACAACGCTCGGCCCCACACAGCACGTGCAACAGTTAATTTCCTTGTTAATGAGAACATCAATGTCCTTCCATGGCCGTCGAAATCGCCTGATATCAACCAGATTGAACATTTGTGGGACGAGCTTGATCGACGCGTCCGTCAACGTCACCAGCGTCCATACACACTGGCACAACTCGCCAACGCCTTAGAGGAGGAATGGCGAAGAATTCCCCACGAAAAAATCCGACGACTAGTGCAATCTGTGCCAAGGAGGGGTCGAGGAGTGACGGCTGCAAGAGGTGGTGTGACCAGGTACTGACCATGTCGCCCCCTTGTGGCTGCACATGTACACTTACTGAACTGAGTTAATACTGACAATGACGACAATGCTTTTGTCGATCACTGTGTCTAATTTCATTTGAATGTAGATACTTTTACATCCGCTTAATAAATGTCCTTATTTTTTAACTATGCGTTTCTTTTTTGAAGAGTGTACAACTGTCGAACTCCTTTATGCGACTTCCATCTTGTTTTCATGTTCATTTTCACTTCTGTTTTTCTTGATCAGGAATATTAGGTACGAAAACAAGCATGGATATGAAATTCCTCTGAAAATGCGGCTTCAGCATTTCGCGGATACATTTTACCATAAGATTCCCCCACCTCTACCTCTTTTATGAACTTTTAATGCGGTTATGCATTCAGCATATTTGACACCTGTTGCTACTGCTTACTGTTGTAAAGGAACATTTATTGCAACCTGTAAAGACTTTTGTAAAACCTTCAGGGTAGCAAGGGACCTAAATCATGGATTTTTTTCTCATAGACACTACGGCCTTGTGGCAAATCTATAATGTTGCTATCGTAAGGATGTCTAACGTCCCAGTTTATGGAAAGCTGAAGTAAAATTCATACATAACGTTGATCCCGGTGTGCATGGCCCAGAGTTAATTCATTTGTGTCAACTCGACACCCTACGAATGAAGGGAGTGAAAAGCTTACCAGTACCTTGTTTTAGGACAGGACGTCGAGCGAGTGAGTGAGTTGGGTTTAACACCGCTTTTAACAGTATAACAGTTATATGTGAGAGGAAAGCCTGAAGTGATTAAGTTTACCGCTTCGGTGAAACCCACGAGCTCGGGTATGGTGCTAACAAACCTAGAATCATCATTGGGACGAATGGGATTCGAACCCACAATCATACGTTTCTCGCGTGCATAAGGAACGCAACTCTGCGACGCCTTGGACGACTGGGCCACCGGTGCCCCCTGTGAACTAAAACCGTTAACAGGTAATGTTAGAGTCCCGTGCCCTCACAGGACGTCGAAACTAGTAGTATGAATTTTGTTCAGTCGGTTTGGGCAATGGGTTGCCTTGTGGTTAAAGCTTTAGGTCGTTATATATGTTTATCTTTGTTCAACCATATGATAAATCAGAAGGCATGGGTGTATAGTCAGAAAGAAATGCGAACATTAGTGACTTGTAGTGTAACCTTAGAGTTCTAAATAAGTTTTGTCATTGAACAATATATCACGTGATATCCACGGGTCTGGGTAGTCCTGTGGGTACCTGGGTCCTACAAATACGCTCCTAAACGCCAAATGATAGCTAAGGCCTTTTGTAAGATGGTTTTTAGCACATGTGCTCTTGGATGGACAATTTCGCCCATTTGCAAAATGCATTCAGATATTCAGCCTTTGTTAAATACATTAACTGCAGTGGTGATTGTCAGCATTCCCGATTTACTATCGATCCTCATAAGGGATTCCACTGTGCCAAACCGTGACTTTATTTATAAAAGCCAGCTTAAACAAACAATCAGAAACTTCAGGGAATGATACCAAATTATGTTGACCCGATTCTGTGTAAATATGTTAAGACTTACAAGGCGTAAGTGACACTGCTATTTTCATAGATCGTCCCTGTTGTTTTGCATGAAACATATAATGAAAACTCCCACACCAACCACTGATAATGCAGATTCGGTTTTATACACATCCTGTTGTGATGTCAACCCGAATCAACCCTTATTCATTTTCTAGTTGGAAATTACTAGATATATACCCCAGGGACCACTTTTTCCATGATGTGTGTTTTATCAAAAAAAAACATCTATCCATGTCCACAACAGGCACACTCGTACTCTGCGAGGCCGTTCTCTTCCGAGAATCAATATATTACGAACCTTACGACCGATTATGTGTGTCTCTATTTACATATTGAAAGTACATTCCTGGTTTGTCACGCGGAGCCCGATTTAAACTTCCTTGTCCTTGCAACATTAGATATTACTGGGGACTGGGTTTTTCCGAGAAAACAGCTCTCACAGAGTGCAGTTGTGCTATACCAGGGTAGGTTGACAGGTAAGTAAGAAATTGAATTATTTTAGTTAAAATGAGAAATACGATATTTTCATGTTACTACTCATTTATTGTTTGTTGTAATGCTATCCGCGTAAATCTGTTTAATTTCTTATATATGCAATGTAGAGAATATCATTAACACAATTTAGATGCAGCTCACACAGGTTAATGGTTGAAGTTGGCAGGCACAACAAAATACCCAAATGTTTAAGATTATGTAAACAATGTTCTTTAAATGTTGTCGAAGATGAATTTCATTTTCTACTTGTATGTTGTAAATATGACAATTTAAGGAAAAAATATATTGAACAGAAATACTATGTACATCCAAATAAATACAAGTTTATCTCTTTAATTTCACATGTGAGCAAAACGGCTATACAAAATCTCTCTCTCTTTATATATCATGCCATGTTATTAAGAAATGAATCCTTGTAACATTCCTAACCGCTTCCACATTGTCATGTATTCTGTACTATGGGCCTGTGGCCTTACAGTTATATATGAATAAACTGATTGATATTGATATTGATATATGCAATGCGAACAGTGTGTTGAGTGAATAAGTGGTGTGTGTGTGTGTGTGTGTGTGTGTGTGTGTGTGTGTGTGTGTGTGTGTGTGTGTGTGTGTGTGTGTGTGTGTGTGTGTGTGTGCTATTCAACAGTCAGTAACGAGCAAGTCGTGTTGAATCAATGATATTATTAAACACATTTTGCTTTCCTTAGACTTCTCAACTCTGTACGTGGATAGGAAAGGCTAAATATACCCCACATCTTGACTAACCCATGCTTAGCATAACCACACGTATTATAATAACAATCTTACACAAGATGCCCATGTCTTCCTTCCTACTAAATCTGGGGCGGTCGGGTAGGCTAGTGGTTAAAGCGTTCGCTCGTCACGCCGAAGACCCGGGTTCGATTCCCGACATGGGTACAATGTGTGAAGACCATTTCTGATGTCCCCCGCCGTGATATTGCTGGAATAATGCTAAAAGCTGCGTAAAACCAAACTCACTCACACTCCTACTGAATCTAGATTCTTAGTAAGTGGGTAACATTGCTCTAAATAGTGATCATCAGATATTCTTAACCAACATTTTACAAATTCGGAGTAATCTATATCAATGAAATGTCTACCACATTCAGCTAAACCTGCACTACTTGATGCATGTTTACCAACACCAAATGCATATTTACAAAAAATGTTATGGATTCTATCAATGACATCTCTTTCTAAGAAGCCCTACACCTCCGCGCCACATAACAAAACTTAAAAAAACATATTTACAGGAACGTTTGGGTATTTTTGTTGTAACTGCTTTATAACAAACAGAGCTTTACTGGCTTTAGATACAAGAGTATGTGAACACAATATCCTTTTACGTCCAAATAAATTCTTTTTTCTGATTGAGTAACTCTGGCGTTTTATATCTACTTGTTTCAGATTTGTCTATTAATCCTGAATATTTCGGATTTGAATGTCATTCCTATATCATTATAAGACTGCCTTTGTGAACATTGTTCAAATTACAGACCACTTGCTCTTATAAGTTGCTTGGCAAAAGTATTTGAAAAATGTGTATTTATATACGTATTTAATTTCTTGAGAGATAATAATATTTTGAGTAATTTATGCCTGGTGACTGTACTGCATTTCTGTTGACGTATCTTGATTTCATAGCAAAGACACTTGATAATGGTAAAGAAGTTAGAGCAGTATTTTTGCATATAAGCAAAGCCTTTGATGAGGCATAGTGTGTAAATCTAAAGCTTGTGGCATCCGTATACAACTGGTTTAAAAGTTACCTTGAAGACAGACTACAGAGAGTTGTTATCCAAGGTAGTAACTCAAGTAACTTTAAGTAACTTGAAACCTGTAATGGCTGGAGTCCCACAGGGGTCAGTTTTGGGGCCACTGCTATTTCTTGTATACATTAATGATATTATTGAAGGCATTGATAGGAATACTCGACTGTTTGCAGATGACACTTCGGTATATGTACTTGTAGAAGCCCCAAATACTACTGCGTATAATATCGATGCCGATTCAGAGAAAATTACCAAATGGGCAGATGAATGGCAAGAAAATTTAATTCAGAGAACAGAAACTATTCAATTTTCTCGAAAACTCTACATACTGCAGTAATCTAGACTTGCCAAACATTATAGACTTGCATAGGCTGTACTGGATATATTTGTATCAGGGTCTGTTAGACAGACGAGCCTTATTCCACAAAACGTCTAGAGCTGTTAGTGATTACATATAAAGAAATCGATCCAATTTACAGGCTATAAGATGTAGAACAGATGCCTATTAATCATGGGAATATGTTACCGGATAGAATAACTAAAGTAGAATCGATCGTGAAAGTCATAGGATTATTAAACTTGGACAATGTTACTAATGTGCATTTTAATTTAAACCAGGGTACCAGACTTTGTCAGATAATACATTCTCGCCTCAGACTCAGTTTCAGCGATTTAAACTTCTGTCAGCTTGAAAGACACATCTCAGATAACGCATCATGCTATTGTGGCTATCCATTTGAAGATATTCTGCATTATTTTGTAATAGGCCCTTACTCCAATATCTTAAGAACCGATTCGTTTTACCACTTGTAAGGTTACAGTAAATGTTTAATGACTTGTTTTTCTTAACAAGTGAACACCTTTCCATCAACCGCATAAAACTGTTGACCAGATCGAATACGCGCGTGCGTGCATGCGTGCGTGAGTGAGTGAGTGAGTGAGTGAGTGAGTGTGAGTGAGTGAGTGAGTGAGTGAGTGTGTGTGTGAGTGTGTGTGAGTGAGTGAGTGTGTGTGTGTGTGTGAGTGAGTGTGTGTGAGTGTGTGTGTGAGTGAGTGTGTGTGTGAGTGTAAGTGAGTGTGTGTGTGAGTGAGTGTGTGAGTGTGTGTGTGTGTATAAACTGTAACCTTAATTCAATTCAATACCATCAAACTGTTACGGATTAGCGGTTAACGTGTTAATGTTAATAATGTAATATGTTAATATACCGCTCCAGTACAAAGTAATGTAGCCAGATTTGCCAATGATTCATGGCCTTTAAAGTGACACCTTAAGGATTAATATATACATTGGATCATAAGCTTGATGGGGGTGGCAAATATGGGTATAGAAATAATTTGTGATTTTAGATGAAATAAATTTCTTTACTTATGAGATTGTACCTTCAATTGTCGGACCCAAGACATATATTTATCAGAAGTTGGGTTCTGTGTTATATTATTTCACATGTCATAAGCCATTACTGTTTTGAATTTTAACACATTATATGTTTACAATTTGTGATACAAGATATTTTCAGGCTATTGTTACATTTATTCTTTCGTTAAGGAAGTGTTTCCGTCATATGAATCAGTTTCGCAAAACGGTAATTATTTCTTATTTATGGGCATACGTACTATTACACATGTTACAAAGAAGGTAATTAAGCAATGCATTTGCCATGGAAATATTCAGATATAGCCCTCACAAGGTGCATTTACCTAGCCATATGTACAACTGTCCAACATGTTTATGTATCTTTAATTTGTTTTAACGCTCCAATCAACCTTTGTTTTGGGGCGGTGGGGTAGTCTAGTGGTTAAAGCGTCCACTCGTCAAGCCTAAGGCCCTAGTTCGTTTCGCCACACGTGTACAATGTGTGAAGCCCATTTCTGGTGTCCCCCCCTTGGATATTGCTCACTCACCCACTCACTACCCGTTTTTCTTGATCCGGATTCCTGATCATATACAAGGAGGCTTCAGTATTTTGAGAAAACATTTTAAGACATTATTGCCCGAGTCCTGCCTCTTTAGTGAACTTTTAAAGCTGTTATGCACATTCAGTATATTAGAAACCTGCTACTACTGCTTACTGTTCTAAACAAACGTGTATTGCAACACGAAAAGACTTTCGAAAAACGTTCAGGGTTGCTAGGCCCCCAAATCATGAACTTTTCTCTCAGAAAAATTCATTCGTAAAGTTGATCCAGATGTACATAACCCAGAGTTATATCTTTGTGTTAACGCGATCCACCAGAGAAGGGAGTCAAAAGCTTACCAGTTCCCCGTTTTAGGAGAGGACGTCGAAAATCCTACCAGTAGTATTTTTATCCACCTTTGTTCAATCGGTTTGGACGTGGGTAGCCTTGTGGTTATAGCTTTGTGTCGGCACACACAAGACCCGATAATCCGCATGGTGAACTTACATTGCGTTTGTTTTATGTTTCAGGGGAAACAGTAGCACCATTGGGAGTTTACTATTGCAATGGACGAGACCTCCCCTCTTCTCAATGTTAACAGGGATGGCAGGTAGCTAGCTCTCTTTTATTTGTAATTGTATCTTGATGCTTAACTTTGAGGTCACAAAATTAAATAATAACATTTGACGACAATATATTATTGTTATCAATGGTATTCACAAAATGGCAAAACCAATATGTGAATTTGTTAGTATGAAGTTAGTACTGAGACCTCGAATGAAATATACATAATAACTTGTTAAAGACACCTATTTTCTTTTACATTTTCATCCAATAGCATTACTACATTTAAGATTCCTATGTTCAATTCATCTGTGAAAATCATTTGATTGGCTAACCAAGCAATTTAGTTTGTTTGTGTTTCTATAAAACGAAAGCTTGTTTGACACGCCCTCAAACTGACTACATTTTTCTGATTGTCGATAATTAAATAAGCAGTCTGTGACGTTATTATTGTTGACGTGTTTATTTATAAGAATTGATTTCAATCTGTTTTTCTGTATTTATGGAGTTACTCGTAGACAATATAAAATACAACTGAATCGGGAGAGCTGTTGGAAATATTGCGTACGTATCCAGCGAGTTAGCCAACCATTTCTGTTTTCAGATCGGATAATGGTGACCACATAGCATGGGCGGTAACTGACAGCATTAGTTTCTTCTTCTCATGTGCGATCGTCGGCCTTCTCCTCTGTTTCCCCATAGCCCTGATCCGAGGAGATCTAATCATGATTCGACATATTGACCCATCACCGATTTCACCAAAATGTTTCCCACATATATCCGATTCGGACCTAAACATATTTCACACGAAAGTTGTGAAAGAAAAGGCACGTCTACTCTATGTGAACATCACTATGCCTGAAGCTCAGAAAGACACACATCCGTTGCATGACATATATCTCCCCAACTGGTGGATGTGGGTGTCCTCAGAGGCGAGTGAAGTGTCAACCTTTCTATCCTGGCAAGAGGACTATGCAATATGGTCCTTTGGAATCCTTGACTTTTACACCTCTCGAGTTGCCCAGTTCCCGTTGCATGTACCCGAAAGCTGTAATATTACCTTACAAAGTTCAGCGGTTATGGATATGGTTGCCGAAACACTGAATAACATGACAGTTAAGGCATTGTCGTATTTGAAACATGACTATAATGGTTCAAGATGGTGTAACAGATTTAAGATGTACAGAGAGACTAAAATGATAAGAAATTTTAGATATTTTGTTCATGATTTGGGTTCAGATTGCTATAAGCTCAACCACGATGGTACAACATACAAAGGCTCTATCAACCCAGAAACAACGTGGACTAATATCTCCTTTGCAATGAGTTACCTGGCACTATTATTTTCCCCTTTATGGTTTGTGTATCTTATTCATTACATTTCAAATAGGTCTCCTGTTCCTTGGCTTAGATGGGGAGGGTTACCCAGTGACGGTTTGCTGGACGAATCATATATCTACCTGGGGTTGAAGAGTCCTACAACCTTTTCGTCCATATTCTATGATGCACTGCAATCCATGTGTGAGAAATGTCGTTGTTTACGGGTCTGCTTTACATCACGCCCTGCACATCTTCTTAAACTTTTTTTGCTTTTGGCTATGTCTCCGATCATAATATACATCAAAGTTATCATCTACAAAACTAATCGTGATCATCATTTTCTTCTTGACCGTCAAATCAAGTACAACATCCCTTTAGGATTTTCTTCAATGCTATTCTCGTTTGAAGAGAAATCCGACAACTTTTTAACATTTACTTATGGACCATGTGTGTTTCTACTAATATATCACATTTTGGGTTTAATATTCATTGTAATAAAAACAATGTTTGTTATTGACTTTGACAATAGACATATAGGCAAAATGCCCCTTTCATCCTTACATTTATCCCACATGGATTCCATCAGAAGCCAGACATCTAACAGGGCACTAAACGTTATAGCTGAAAATAGCACACATCGTTGTCTATATCTGTCATTTTTAAATACGGTTTGGACAGAGGACTGCGAGCAAGGCAAATGTATTGGTATTTTGAAGTTCCCGTTTTCGTTTGTGTTTCATGTGTTCCCATTTCTATTCACCAGTCATTTGATCATGAAAGGATATATGCAAGCCATATCCAAGAGCCTACATAGACACACTGTTCTGTTGTGCTTTGTTTGTTTACTTCTTGGGACTTTGTATTTCTGCCTCATATTCTGTTTCACGACAATTTTTCTTGCCAGCTTCGAGTTTCTTACTTTCATAATAACCTTCTGTTACATTGCCCTTGTAACGTATCCTGTTGAATCTGCAGGGTATTTTCTGTTTGCCATTTCCTCTCTCTCTTTCATAGCTCGCTGTCTCAGGGACGTTGCCCAAACATATCACAACCTTCTGTCTTTAACAATACAAGCATGGAAGGAAATGAATATGGAGGATATGGTCCTTAAAAGGAACAGGGGCCAAGATGTAGATACGCCGCCACCTGTATACCCTATATATGCCAATGGAGTTTATGGTATCCCAAAGAAACTTTATGAAGAAATTGTTTATAAATACTCTCCTAAACCCCAAATGATAGCTAAGGCCTTTTGTAAGATGGTTTTTGGCACATGTGCTCTTGGATGGACAATTTCGCTCATTTTCAAAATGCATTCAGACATTCAGCCTTTGTTAAATACATTAAGTGCAGTGGTGATTGTCAGCATTCCCGATTTACTATCGATCCTCATAAGGGATTCCACTGTGCCAAACCGTGACTTTATTTATAAAAGCCAGCTTAAACAAACTATCAGAAACTTTAGGGAATAATACCAAATGATACCAAATTACCGACTCTGTGTAAATATGTGTTAGACTTGCAATGGCGTACGTGATGCTGCTGTTTTCATAACTCGTCCCTGTTGCATAACATCACGTGAAATGAAACATATAATGAAAGCTACCACACTAATTCTCTCAGATGAAAGAGGCACCAACATTCAAAGACACCGTATGCTTCACAAAGCTGTTTTGTTGTTGTAACGACAATATTCAAGGGATGTCTGGCAACACATTTCGTGCAGAAAACATGATAGATATATACAAAGAGAATGTATTTCAAGTTTCGAGGACAACAGAGAACTTGCTATTTTGAGCGTTTCTGTATACGACTGTAACCTCATATATTTTGCCTCACTATGAGCGATATGACTTAACAATATTGACGTGCGGTGTACAACGAAATCTTTGCAAGGCCTACTTATTTTCTTTAGGGGTGCCAACCTCATTTTAGCTTACGAAGTTGCCGTGCTACATGCTTTCATTGCAAGTCATAAGTTCGAGTGAAGTATTACGGTGTAAACAAACTGCTCGAGCATAGAGAGCGCCATATTTTGTTAAAAATCTGTTGTCGGTGATTTCGTAAATTCTGATCGACAACCCACTCAAAACACTGGACGCTTCACTAAATATTCTTGCTAACACAAAAGAGTTCGCGTTTTTTAACATGTTAGAATGCAGATGAACATACTGTGTTTTCAATGTAGAGCTAGGTTACCTGTATATTTAACCGCGCTAAATTTAACATTTGAAACCTCACGATTTGTTTACCTCTTAATTCATTCACTAGTGTTTGAAAAATATAGCGGCACCTTTGATGATTTATATGTTAGGTTCGATTCACATCTACAAATGTATATCCCTTAAAAGATGCCACTATAACACTCCCATGCAGGTCATTTCTCGTTTGACAGTAATTACAAAAGCTTACCAGGAGACATCTGTGAAAAAGACATGTTAACACATTTTGCGGAATCAGGGTAAAAGTATTTGATAACAACGTACCATATGTGAAGGGGTTTGAATCACGATCATTTTTGTGTACAGATGTTCTGTAGCCTATTCCAGTGGACACGGACACATTCATCCATTACAAGATGAATGTACACTACTTGACTTGTACATGTGACTTGTGTTACCGTTGTTTGATGCAATCTAAAAGAATTGATGTTTATTGATAAACCATTTGTATTTGAACATTGAACAATGCTATCTGAATTTATAATGTAACTGTAGACATTTGTATCGCACTAGAGATTTAAAAATAATGTGGATATATGCTTTGTTTCTCATACCTCTTTCGATGCTTAGAAATATGTTCACAATATTGTTCACTATGTAAATATTGTTTACCTATCATTTGTGATATTCTGTTTACTATTTCCTTGTGAACATTGTAATATGTTACACATGTAATCTTCACCATAAACACTTAAACCAATCTTCATATCTATGGTACGACTATAAAATGCCAGTTTACCTATTTACATATGACTGGATGGGTGTGTCAGTTTGGCATATGTAAATATGAATTTACTTGAAAAGATTCACACAAAATATCTTAAGCTGGCCTGTGACATTAGAAATTCAACTCCCCATTTCGTGGTATATGTAGAAGAGGTAGAGCATCTTTATCAATTTCTGTCATAAACTTTCTGGACGGGTAGAGTAATTATGTTATCGAAAATGATCTATAACTTTGCATATCTTAAACACGTAACAACTAGTCATAATTCAGCCTGGATCCAGAATGTTGAACGCATGCTTGATAACTGTGGTTTATCGTATGTATTTAACAATCCACAGAGTGTCTCAATAAAATTAGTTAATAACTCATGTAGAAAATACGATGAAAGATCAATTCTACCAAAACAGGACATCAGAATTTGGGAAGAGTTCAAAATAATATGGAAGATATCAAAATATATCCCGTAATTAAAAACGAAATCTCCCTTTACACAAACCCAATTTATTCTGATATTTTGACTTTCTAACCATCATCTACATGCGGAAGGAAGCCGTCGGCTTGGTATAGACAGAGAGCGAAGGTCAAATAAACTGTGCACATCGCCATCTTTCGCAAAGGGATGTCATTATGAGATTTTTAGCCGTGAAGCCTTGAAGGAATAAAGGAGCTCTCTTACATCTGGGCATCGTTCTACAAAGCCCTGTTAGCACTACGACTTTCGTAAGCCAGTGTTAAAGTATGGGAGTTACGACCACCTCAGCGCTGAGATGGCTTTGTGGAACCGGGCCCTGATAAATACATATATGAATCTCAATGATGAACTATCTATTTTTCAAGTTGATTGTACAACATACAAGTGTGTCAACGCTGAAGCATATGTTTATGAATACGTTTAAGTATATTCTATGTTTTCATTTTTAGGTATATGTGTATATGACTGAATGTAAATTGTGGATGTATACGTAATTAATCTCTTATGATATTTATCTTCACATGATCATGTTATTGGACGGTACATCACGTGGCATCTTTGCCTTCTTGTATTATGTTATTATTGTTGAATATTGTACATTTTTCTTGTTCCACCGTGAGGAATTTCAAGTTGAGTTGAGTTAAACATGCTTTTTCTGAAAACTAGTAAAATTTTTCATTTGTTAAAAGGCGTTTGTTTACTTGTTGAGGTTAATACAAAAGTGTATACTTCAAGTCACTTTTATATATATCATCAGTATATCAGTACATGTATATCATTTTGTTCTTCGCCTTGGAGTTCATTTGAAGTGTGTTAGCACGTGTGTGTGTGTGTGTGTGTGTGTGTGTGTGTGTGTGTGTGTGTGTGTGTGTGTGTGTGTGTGTGTGTGTGTGTGTGTGTCTGCTTGTACCAGACCGGACTGATGCCGATTTATAGTACTACCCCACTGAGATACCATGCCGCAGTTTAACATGAATACCCTACTCAGACACACTACACTGACTCCGAGCCGACCAGTCCTTGCTTGAACCCCTTAATGCCGAGCGCCAGACAGGGTAACAACAAGTATCATCTTTTAACGTCTTTATGGTGAAAAGACCAAAATGTGAACAAAATGTGAACAAAATGTGTGCGTGCGTGCGTGCGTGCGTGCGTGCGTGCGTGCGTGCGTGCGTGTGCAAGCACCACGGGTTTGCATTAATGTGCCAGAAACCGGTTAGCGCAGATTTTAGCAATATTCCAACAATATCATGGCGAGGACTCAGGAAATGGGTTTCACACATTGTACGTATGTGGTGGACCGCCTCCGTGGTCTAGTGGTAGAGCATCCGCCCGGAGAGCGGAAAGTCCGGGGTTCGATCCCCGACCGCGTCATACCAAAAGATGGTACTTGTTGTTACCCTGTCTTGCGCTCGGCATTAAGGGGCTAAAACAAGGACTGGTCGGCATGGTATCTCAGTGAGCTAGCACTACAAATCGGCATCAGTCCCGACTAGTACAAGCAGCCACACAAACACACACACGTACATGCACGTCGCTATATAAGTGCAATAATCTTGGACGCGACGTTAAACCCCATTTCACCTTATATGTTTCTATAGTTCGCGTTTCTTTGGCGGTGAGTATATATATGTTGTCTGCACATGGAAAAAAAATATTTTTCAGGCCAGTAAGTATAGATAACACAGTGCTCTAAGGCACAGCAGCAGTTTACTGTGCATGTCCATGATATGCTTTTCGTAGAATGGGAAGATGTTTTGGGCAAAACCCTTTCTAATTTTGTAGCTGATTCTGTGTCCAGGTATATATCCCAGGCGAACGCCTGGTATCATCCCTATTTGACAGTGATTCATAAACACATGGTCATGAATGAATATAGTCGGGATCGTACAATCGACTCTGCTTTTAGCAGAGATGCCTATTGAATATGGAAAGGGTTTTGTCGCTTTTGTGTACTTTAAACCCTAAAGGCGATATAGGTTATATAATATTTATTATCTTTAACAAATCTACAGGTAACATAGGTCTTTAAACACATCAGTTTTAACATCATCGACCAGCTGATATTGAAGATGTCTCAATACACTACACACCACATACATATGATATTGTTGTATCAACTGTGTACATGGGTTGATGGCCTACAAAACAGAAATAAACTTACTACATTACACCACTATCAATATTATGAAAGAAGACTCTCCTTTTATTTTGAAAATTGCTGCTGTAATATCAAATTGATATTTTGTCATCAATAGTGGCATGTAATTTCCAGTTGCATATTGTGATAGAACATCGGTTTCACCACTAATGCGACTTCTCTCCTATTCGTCGAGATAATGATGACGTCGACAGAAATGCCCCCAGGGATCCATTGTCAGTTGGTGACGTCACGCGGGTTTTCCCATCCTGGTTCATGGAAGTGAAACTTACATACTTCCGTCATCTAACAATTACCATGAAATTAAAATATAACACGGTGTTTGTAATCCTCGAACAGAATACTACAACACATAAATAATAACCTTTGATCAATAATGACTTTGACTATGTAACATTTGAGCCTATAGCTGACAGTGACAGTGACTACTGTGTTTTCAAACCATCGTCCCACATTCACAGTCAGCGTATGGTCAACCGCTCAACCACGGTCGAGCATGTAGCAAAACTGCAACTGCATACATGAGGACGATACGTGGTGACGTACTGGTTGGTCGGACCAGTAGTCTCCGGGTTATTGCGCTGTTTAATTGATACCTGCTTGACATTTACAGCCGTGAGCTGTATTCTGGCGTCACCAGCACACAAACAAGGGCCGTGAGCGATACCCAGCATCACACACAGACACTCACACACACTCGCGGGTCTATTGTTACAGGAGAGCCTTAACAGGACAAAAGAAAAAAGAACATGCTTACCTTTATTCCATGGACAATCTTAGCCGTGCTGGTGAGTACTTACGTATTGTTTTATTTAATTTACAATGTATCAGGTGTGATATGTGTCCATGATTAAATCAGTACATTGATATTAGATATGAAGGTATTATTGTCTTACCCTTTCTCGCAACCACACCTGGTGTCAACCCATTCTGAAGGTGATTCATAAACACGTGCTCATGATAAAGCCGGAATAGAACAAGCGACTCTGCGTTTAGGAAAGTGGTTTTCACACTTATATTTTGTTTTGACAAGAGAATTTATTTATGTCGAGGTTCACAATATACCGGTATTCAAGCATTGACTAAAGGGCAACCCTGTATCTAAAGTCCTACGTTAAATCTGTGTAATGATATTGTCAGTGAAAAGAGTGAGTGAGTGAGTATGGTTTTACGCCGCTTTTAGCAATATTCCAGCAATATCACGGCGGGGGACACCAGAAATGGGCTTCACACATTGTACCCATGTCGGGAATCGAACCCGAGTCTTCGGAATGACGAGCTAACGCTTTAACCACTAGGCTACCCGACCGCCCCCAGTGAAAAGAGATTAATGACACATGACAAATGTTTATCAAATAACACAGACATATCTTTATGAGTCATGATTAAAATAATTTTGCCATTTGTTTACGGAACCACGAGTGACGCATAGATTCTTGTAGTCCTGCGTCATGCCTGTGGAAACTATGTATTTTATGAAAACAAAAATTATTTAGATTCATATAAAGGCACGTATAGCCAGCTCAAATCAGCATCAGGACAATCAGTTGTTTTAATTTTAGAGGAGGACATGTATTGTGTAACAAAAGATTGCATTAACTGTATGTTAGTCTTCGATACTCGTACCTCCGTCCATGAAACAACCCCGTTTCCGTAGACATATAATCTTCGTCCATGTAAATACGAGGGGCGTTCAATAAGTTTTGCAACTTCAATATAAGACCAAGTCGCAGAATATCTTTTGCACTTTTATTTTTCAATATAATCTCCATTCACCTAAATACAGTTATTCCATTTGTCCTTCAAGCTTTTAATACCACTTTTATAGAAATCCACAGATTGGCCCTCTAACCACGCCTCTGTGGCAGCCTTTATGTCCTCGTCATCCTGGAAGCGTCTTCCACGCGTAAGGCAGATTTCATTTGCCGGAATAGGAAATAGTCACTGGGGACTAATTCTGGGCTGTACAGTTAAATCACCCACCCTACAGCCCAGGCTTAGCCCCCAGTGACTATTTCCTGATCCAGCAAATCTGTGGATTTCTGTAAAAGTGGTATTAAAAGCTTGAAGGACAAATGGAATAAGTGTATAAAATAAAAGTGCAAAAGATATTCTGCGACTTGGGCTTATATTGAAGTTGCAAAACTTATTGAACGCCCCTCGTACATGCAACCTCCTTCCATGTAAACAAAAGTGACATGTCCACAACTATGACCACCATTGGTGAAAACGTTCAATTTCGACCCGCCTTGCTGTTGTAAGACATGGGAAGATCAGGTTTAGAATTTGTCTTCAGCAACCAATGTTGTCGTTAGAGGCTACTAACGGGACAGGGCGGTCAGGCTTGACACTTGGTTGATGCATGTAATCGTAACCCGATTGCGTAGATCGATACACATGATTCAATCCTTGGAATTACAAACCGATGTCATACAGCTGGAATACTGCTGAGTGCGGCGTTAAACGGCAAACACATTGATTGGAAATTAATGGAAACTATGTGTTCATTTACTGTGTTGATAATGATTCAGTTAAGGATGTTAATTATTTTTTCTGACATTGTTACATATGACAATAATGTGATGTAATGTCAGGATGTTTGACTAGTTTGTCACAAATATGCGATGAAGTTATATTTCCCACTGTTTTACTTTAGGTACATGGAGAGGAGGTATCGTCTTTACACAGAATTAGAAACGAAACTGGGATATCGTCGTCTGCTCCGGATCAAAATGAGGCTGTCACGTCACAACAAACGACAAGCATGGAGACCATTCTGAGTGACAGATCTGCCACGGATACAATAACACATGACTCCGCCTTTTTACACAATACAGCCATAGTAACATCTACAAAATCCGAAGACGATACAACCATTGCGGCAGTGACACCATCGTTATTACAAGATGCAGAGAAAACAGATTTAAATAGAACATTCGGACATAAAAATACCTCGACAATTCAGTCGTTAAACGTGACAATTAAAGAACAAAGAGATAATGGACCAGAAAACTCTCACAGTGGCACCAGCATCTTCAGTGAATCTAGTGTTGGTTCTGTGACTGAGCCGTGTATTAGTAAAGGATGTGCGTATGGAGTTACAAAACATATCCCTTTACCCAAAACTGTAGACGGAGACACCATATCCAGTCACCATACCACACCAACATCCCCTGCCCTTTCTGAAGCACTAGAAACATACCAAAGACTCTTACCTGCCACTACAGAAAAATCACCGACAAGACTTAGTGTTATTGGAAGGATAAGGGATGATCAGGTTGCGGGTGGTGTTCCCAGCGCAGACCATCAGGTACCTATTTCTTCTCCAAGCATACGTAGTAATGATGGAGGTAATGAAGCGACTACATCGATGTCGTTTAACGTCAAAGCTGACGAGTCAAACCAGAAACACAGTGCCGAATCCACAGATGCCAATCTGAAACACGACGGTGTCTCTGAAGGAAATGAAGTGTCACAGGCACTATTTGAACAGCCACAAACTGGCCGGTCTCATCTCTCTCTAACTAACTTGTCCATCCTCGGTGTCTCCCTGGGCTTTGTCGTAGCTGTGCTAGTCGTGGTTATCGTCGTCGTTCTCAAACGACAGGTAAAGCATGGGGAGAAGAAGATGACAAGTTTGAATAAGGAAACAAGGAGAATAGACATGAGGGCATTAAGGCGAAATACAATCAACGATGTGAAGGCTTCTCTAGTAGGTATACCGTCCAATGGTGATATCTGGTTAGAGATGAGCAAAGACTCATCTATTGTTGTGTAAAGGACTGTTGGTAGGATGAAGCTAAGACCCATCCATTTTTGTGTGAAAGACAGTTAAATTTATTCACCGTCTTGTATGATGTGTAACTATATCGTATCTAGCATTGTCAGCTTGCACTGAGAAAATGATCCATAAAAATCCGTACAAAGAGAGATATAATGCTGTGTCAAGCAAATGTACCACCAAATCCCTGCCTCAAAGACTAACTATAATCCTTAATACAATCAAGGAAAGACTTTCTTTATATTCACAGAAAGTATTTGAGACAAGTGGAATTAATAACACTTCAGTCTTTGGTGTTTACATTTCACAACTTTTGAGATGCAATCGAGCAGGCTCTCTCTACCAAGATTTAAAGAGTTTGAATAAGGCTACAGCATTCAAGGCCTCAGTAAAGCTTTAATTTTTTTTATGGTTGGCATGTGGAGGACATTTCCAAATTTGAATAATCAGTGACAAATATAATGTCTGATGCAATTCCCTATTTTGACTTGGACCATATGTTTCCTAGCTTTTTCAGGTGAACAATTGACTTGTTTTTGCATGTGTTTGTGACCGGTGCTACCGGTAGGCAGGATAGGCTCACCTTTTCCCGAACACCTGGTATGATTACTATTTGGTTGTGATTCATAAACACATGCTCATGATAAAGTCGGAATCATACAATCGACTCTATTTCGTACAATCGAGATTTCTATTGGATATGGAAAGAGCTTTGTCGCTTTATTTATATATATTGTGACACAGTTCAAGGTTGTTAATGTCATATATGATGTTTGAGTCATCTTGTGTGATATTATTTTATTATAATATATGTGGATAAGCTCCTTGGCTTGAATATAGTGAATGCTGGCCCGTTACCAAACGCGAACATTTTCATCAAAATTCTGGAATTCACTTTTTGGTTTGCTGGACTGAACCAGTCTTCATGCAGATACAAAATTATTGGAAAAATACATTTTAAAATAAAGCAAGAGTTTATCATTTCGTAACAATTTTTATTTTGGGTTTATATCCCCAAGAGGTACTGAAACAAATTCCATCCAGCCAACGTCAGTTGAAGCCTGACTGAAGGTATTCATATTTTTATTTGTTTAAATATGTTTGTATATATTGCACAATTTTACAGATGGGTATGACCTTGTTTTTATTTCAGTTTACACAAGTATTACTGTGCCACTTTGTACTTTTATAATGATTTGTAATAAACTATAAACATTGAGATAGATACTTCAAGAGTTTGCCAAACTACAGAATGTTAAACATAGAAACGGTATCGTGTATCGGCATATGAAGAAGATAAGTCGATGATGATAATATATTTTTGATATGACGGGAACAAGTTAGCCACGTCGATCTATAAACAATCCGAATAGCGCTGTCAGTGTGATATCTATACATACATCACAGCGACTGACCCAATTCAATCTGTCAACTTGTCAAAGTGGAGCAATTTACATGGATTAGAACACTTGTTGATGAGAGGTCAAGATGAGGTCAGTCAGCTTATACAATAAATGAAAGCGAATTAGATTAGGTTATTAAAACATGGTTGTTAAATGTGTTTTTAAGAATGTAAATGTTAAATCACCCTGACTGTTTATTCTCAATGATTTGTCTTTTCCTCAAACAAGGGTCTGTCACCATTATGGGCACAAATAAAACATTTAATTATCAACACAAATGTTATGCTGTCAACCAGGCGAGCTTGAATGTGTTGAAGAAAACCTTCTGGTTGCCAGGAATAATCCTGAATAAATGAATGTGTTTGAAAACTTCCAAAGTAGGTTATGACAATCAAGCTGTACATATTCATTATTAATCAGATATAGAAACTAGTACCAGTCTTCTGGAGGTACTCACAGGTTTCTTTCAAATATGAAGACCCCAGTTATACTTAAGCCTGAAAAATATTAATTTTAATGACAACTAATTCAAATGACCTTATTGTAATAATTAGGTGGTTCGATCCAATATACGTCAAAAGATTGTATTTGCAGTTGTCCTGCCTGGTGCTCGGCATTAGGGGGAAATAACAAATACTCGCCGGTTCGTAGTCAGTGTAATGTGTGGGGCATCCCATTTGGCTAGCATTATAAAGCACGCACGCGCACACCCACACGCACACGCACCGACACCCCCCCCCCCCCCCCCCCCCCCACACACACACACACAAGCACACACACACACGTCGCGGCGTTCAACCCCATTTAACCTCAACACTACATACCAATAAGTGAAATAATCTTGAACGCAACAATAAACCTCATTTTACCTCACCTTAAAAGCCTAATTACCAAAGCTAAATTTATCCCCACTATACTAGACAGAGCAACCCGCAACACCCACCACCAAACAACGCATACAAAGCTTACTTCAGGGAACGTTGAGTTATATTTCAGTGTGTTATGCATTCGCTATGTGTTGTATATGAATGTGGATGTGGTTGGGGTTAACGCCTCTTTGAAGAGTATTCCACTTGTCAGTTTCAAGTTGGAGGAAGTCCCCACTGACCCAGGTCATAGCGGGTTATGTGCCTGTGCACCATACCGAATGACCCCCATTTATCACCACCGTAGAACGCACAGCCAACAATCACGGGACACAACTCTGCGTAATTAGTGACATCTTTGACCATTGAGTCACCCCCGTCCCACAGAACTCTGGATTATAAATATAATATCTAGACCCTTTGTAAATGACATGTGTCGGGAACATTGTGAGAAAGACGTTTGTGGCATTTTATTTATTCCATACACGTTTTTTCAAAGTCAGGTAATCAAAAACTTATATCAGTATTCGGAGTACATACCTTAGACCTATATTGGACAATATGCTCCAAGTAAAATATTGTCTCCATCGTCACCTTGAATAAAATTAAATACATATCAGAAACATGGGAAGTACTTTAATAATTCAAATCCAGTCAACACCTATCTCAAACTTCAAACGCTCTCTCAAGCAGGATATATGAATAAGGATATGATGAAATTGATCAAAATTTAACATTCAGTCTGGGTATCAGTAATTCTAGCATCAACGTCAACACAGACAACACAACTCCCGCCCCAACGACGAAGACAGCTCCGAGTAAACGTTCAATCGTTATACCTTCTCCCACACCCTGCACCTGACAAGTCCTGTTATGATATTGGTGGTTCTCCGGTCTTTCAAATAGCTTCTGTAACATTCCTGACGCAACGAGAATATTGATGCTAAAACAAACAAACAAACAAACAAATAAACAAACAAACAAACACCTAGCAATAAATCCGAAATAATGATAGATGCATACCCTTTACACGGATACAGATCGCACCTTGTTGAGCAGTACGAGAAACGTATACAGCAGAATATAGTATTAAACCTTCGCACATGAGTGAGTGAGTGAGTGAGTTGGGTTTAACGCCGCTTTTAACAGTATTCCAGTTATATCGCGGCGTGTCAGCTTAATGTGGGAGGAAAGCCCGAAGTGATGCAGGTCTCAGACGTTTACCACTTCGGTGAAACCCACGAGCACGGGTATGGTGCTGACAAATCTAGAAACATAATTGGGGCGAACCGAGATTCGAACCCACAATCACAGGTTTCTGGCATGACCAAGAGACGCAACTCTGCACAGCGGCGCTTAGACGACTGGGCCAACCCGTGAAGATCCGGGGTAGAATAGGTCTTCAGCACCCCATGCTTGCCGTAAAAGGCGACTATGCTTGTCGTAAGAGGCGACTAACGGGATCGGGTAGTCAGGCTCGCTGACTTGGTTGACACATGTCATCGATCCCAATTGCGTGGATCGATGCTCATGATGTTAGTGACTGGATTGTCTGGTCCAGACTCGATTATTTACAGACCGCCGTCATATAGCTGGAATATTGCTGAGTGCGGCGCTAAACAACAAACACAAAAACAACATGAGTGTGATAATGAAAATCGAAAGGCTTTGGGGCGTGGACAGTTCCTTTTCCCGTGTCCATACTTACACATTCTCCAGATCATCCTTCAATGGCGAATGTAACGGTACACCGAATGCACTCTGTTGCCAACTGATCTTTTCGCCAAGTGCTGCCAATCTGCAGTCTTCATCTGTGTATTTCTTTATTTGGTGACTATACATAAAGACAGCATGTTTGCCTGTCTGAACTCTTCTGTAATGTGCATCGTAATCAGTGGACATTATGAAAGGCTTTGTTTTATTTTCTTTCGCCATTCTTGCCCAGGCCCGTCGTACCTCCTTTCGGGGTGAGGTCTAAAGTATCAACAGAGGACACAAAACATGAAACGGCATTTAAAGTCATCCCCAGATATATGAGCTTAAGCGAGCCCCACTTTGAACCTAAAGCAGTTCTACCAAATCATTGCGAAGTGACTTAAAGCTTAAAGTTGGATACGTTCAGGTACACAATTACTCAAGTCCTATACAGTGACCATCACAATTTAGTCGGTTTTTAGGAACAGCATCAGGTAACAGTGGCCTTTTCTCAACGTGAATCACCACTGGGTCTTTGTGTTTGGAGAAGATGCATGAAGTGTACGTATTATAGCGATATTTATCAGAAGTTAGGTTTCGCAAGTAAAACCCTTCATGTGAAATCTTTCAGCATAGTTCAAACATAGTATCTTTCATAGAATTACCTAATGATCTTTGGAATACTGACCTTAAATAGATAGTAATTAATTCCTTCAATGGGCATTCCCAAAGTGTAGTCTTTCCTCTCTACCAACTCCATCAGGTTTGAAAATGGAGGCTTTTGTTTCTTCACTGATAGTCCAGCTACGAGATTAGCCGAATAAATCGAGACCACGACAAGCAAAAGTAACCACCAGAACGCTATGAGCACTTTACTTGAACACGATTCCGGGGACGGTTTCGGACGAGACATGGGCAAATCTGACGAGAAAATATGACATGCTATACAAAAACACACACACACACACACACACACACACACACACACACACACACACACACACACACACACACACACACACACACACACACACACACACACACACACACACAATTAGTTTCTGACATGAACACATAGAAAGCGACAACACACACACACACACACACAAAACACACACACACAAAACACACACACACACACACGCACGCACGCACGCACGCACGCGCGCGCGCGCGTGGCTGCACATAACAAATTTTGGTGGAGAAATCTGACAAATTAAAGCAAATATCCCTGGTTTCAAATTTTTGAGATCGGTCAACAGGCAAAATAATCACAATTTATATAGATGTGTCTTTACATGTTATTAACTATTCAGTACATTCATAACTGCTTTGAAATGTTCCTTACCCTGTTTGAGAAGTGTTTCTTTTGTATACCACAACATTTCATAACAGTAGCCGTATTTTGATAACCCAACTTCTGTACCATTAAGAGTTATTCTGTACACGAGTTGAAAGAGGAATCCACATAGAAAGACGAGCAGGAAGACTTCCAGTTTGAATGGTTTAGCCAGAAGCAGCCATCGACGGCTATCGTCGTCAACCTTCTTGTACATCACATCAACGTAGCTATACATTATTGGAGGCGTGAGGAAGTCCATAACAGCAGTCCTGTCTTCGTGGACACTTAGGTACGCTGCTACCAGGTCAACATCCTGAAGTGGAGAGATGTAAAGTACATAATATATGAAGACCTACAAATAAAAACTGAAGTTGTGAACTAAATGAGTGAGTGAGTGAGTGAGGTTTAACGCCGCTTTTAACAGTATTCCAGTTATATCGCGGCCTGTCAGCTTAATATCGGAGGAAAGCCCGAAGTGATGCAGGTGCTGATAAACCTAGATACATAATCGGCGCAAACCGGGATTCGAACCCACAATAACAGGTTTCTGGCGTGCCCAAGGGACGCAGCTCTGCACAGCTAATCGCGGCGCCTTAGACGACTTGGCCACCCGTGCCCCCTGTGAACTAAAACCGTTAACAGGTAATGTTAGAGTAATTACTTTGGACCAAATCAATATTATTTTCCTAAATAGATGAAGAATGAAATGCAAAACATAACCAGTTTCCATATCTAATCGCATTTAAAGTTAGTCCCTCGACACTGTGATTGAATTGGACTTTGATTTGGACTGATGACAGTGTCATTTGTGTGTCTATTGTGTGTAGTTATTCAACGTAGGATATGCCAGACATACTCTTCTTTGTAGCTGACCTATCATTCCGTCCCATGACCCATTGATCTCCTGGCCCCATTCTTTGTCAGCTGGAGGATTGAGGAGGTAGCTGAAACAAATTTTTATGATAGTTTTGTTGGTCATTGCTGAACTGATACCAATAATATTTGAGCACAAATAAACAAACCTAGAAGCGACGTTCATTTGCAAGTGAGTCACTCTCACGCGAGGACTGAAACTGTGCACAAATCTAGAAATGTGCTACTGTCACTTTTTATGTACAAAGTGTTCAGAATACGTACAGTGGTGTTTAATTGTAAAAATATCAACCATATTAAGAATACCAACATGTTCAAAGTTTGACCTGTCCCGTATTCTTATTGGTTGGGATCATACTTCAGGTCCCGCAATCCCAACAGTGTGTGCAGCAGCATTTCTCTGTTTTCACGTTTCAATGTTAACGGTGCCCTCTTTTGGAACAGACCACCTCCGTGGCTGAGTGGGGTATTCATGTTAAACTGCGGCATGGTATATCAGTGAGCTAGCACTATAAATCGGCATCAGTCCGGACTAGTACAAGCAGCCACACACACACACACACACACACACACACACGCACGCACGCACGCGTTCATGCGCGCACGCACGCACACACGCACGCACACACACGTGCATGCACGTCGCTATATAAGTGCAATAATCTTGGACGCGACGTTAAACCCAATTTCACCCAACCCCTTTCCCTTTGTGGCACACGCAAGTAATTATCATATTTCGCAAAACCTGGCATCATCCCTATTTGACAGTGATTCATGTACACAATGTCATAATTTTGATATTGTCAGAATCGTACTTTTAGCAGAGATTTCTTGTTTTTACGGAAAGGGTTTTATTGCTTTTATTTATCAAGAATGCGATAAACCATTTTGATAATCTTTGCAAATCTGATAATATTTCAGTATTCTTCATAAGCTCCATGCATCGATGCAAAATGTCTTCATGGAAGTATGGGAGTTTCTGTACACAAACATGGTTTCACATCATTTGACACTATATGACACAGGGGGCTGTTCACTCTAGTATAGTATTCCTACGAGGTTACTCAAGTTCCTTCACTAGGTGAAAGTGTCGTCCTAACCTTGGATTATTTTACGAATGACATCATAAAGATATTATTACCCTCGTGATATAAAGAGAATATGTATTATGCTTGCACGGAAACATACTCTTCTAATTATATCTATGTATCATATGTAATACATTGCGTTATGTATTATTTTATGCAATGATAATTTGGTTTATGGTCGAGTAGTAAGTCAAAATAGTTTGTCAATATTTACGTCCGGAGAAAACCGATGACATGTTTTTCAGTTGTTTAATGATGGTCATCATCAACATAAACATTTGGCTAAGTGTGTAGGGAACATATTTTCATTATGGATGCAGTGGCTACCATGTGATCTAAAGATACCACGAATACGTTCTTTTCGGGGATTTTACATCATATAATAATAATGATGATCACGGTTATTCAAATGAAAACGCTCAAAGGGAATTATATACAAACGTAAACGGTCATGCCTAAATATCTTCTAATAAAATACATTATTTTATTGCCACTAAATTACACATCTTGCAGTCCACGAGAAACATTCCTATAAGCCAGTAATATCAACTTTTGGGGATTTGCTTGATTTGTTTTTGCAGCCTCATAAAAGTACAATTATGTCACATTTGATATTTCAACTTTATACACCACTATCCCACACAACAAATTTAAGGGAAAATATATTTCATTGATCCATGTGGCATTTGCCTCTAAACGCGGTGACCCTTGATGTAGTTTTCTTTATTTTAGAGATGCATGACAATTTGCAAGTATGATATCAAATGTCATATGAAGGTTACTCAGAAAACAATTTGAGGGATGCTAGACTTCCTCAAAGATGACATCTCTGTTAAATTTGATCTAGACCACCAATTGTGCTTTTCATTTTGTTTCTTTATGCAGAAACAAAAAAATGTTTCAAATTGTCTTCTGGGATTGACAAAATCAAAACAAGGGGATTTGGTCAAGAATTGAACTAGAGCTTTAGGTATATCGATGATCGTTCAATAATGGTGAAATAGCTATCTCCCTATACCAACCTGAGCTAGAAATGAAATAGCCAATTAAACCGCCTCATCTATTTCATATTTAAATTTATGCATAGATATTCAAAGAAAAACACTATCCACAAGACAAGAGGGTCGCCACCGTCGCATGACAGGAGTACTGCTGTGCGGCGTCAGGCAACAGATACAACTAGTGTCATCAATGATTTATCAGTGATCCATTCATATAATTATCACCGCTATTTAGCTTTTTACGCTCAAAGTAGTCGGATGATCGAGACTGGTTATCCTCTGGCTTTGAAGTTTTATCTTCAACTTACCAATAGCAATATCCCACTAGCTGCAGCCTTTGATGCCTATATTTTACAATTTCGAGGTACAATCGAGCATGCAGTTTCTACGAAGATTTTAAAGAGCGTCGTGCGACCCTTTCAAAAGTTGTTTGATCAGGGGTACCACAATTAAGGCCTCAGTAAAGCTTCCAAAACATTTTTATAGTAGACATGTGGACATTTTCAAATTTGACGTATCATTGACAGCAATGATGTCTGTTGCAATTCGTTATTTTAACGTGTACCATATGTTCCAATGTTTTATCAGTAAAACAATTCATTTTCCTTTGTATGTGTTTGTGACGGATGGGAACAACTGGTGTTATCATTTGTATGAATCCATCTGTGATAACACTACATGTGTCCAAGAGGTTCCAAACGAATTTTTACTATGGCCGGCGTGGTAGGCATATCATAAACCAACAATTGCATACACGTTTTCACCTGTCTTCACACACAGTGTAGTAACATTTAGGGTTTTTATTTGAACATTCTACTCACCTGAAATTAAGAGCTATTGCCATCTTTTGAAGGATTCCATATACAGGCCCAGAAATAAATATCCTCTCGTCGATCTGGCTTATTTCAAGAATACCTATGGACTAATATGATTGTTAGCATGATCAATAAAAATCAATTCTGTACCAAGAAAGATATGTGGATTTACAATACATGGAATGTACATCAAAGCCTTCGCAGATCCTATGAAGGAAATGTCAGAGGAAATATTAATGAAGTCGGACAGGAGTTTCAAAAAGAGTATAAGCAGGAAACACATATCTTTGAAATGTTACTAAATGTTGCTGGTTTATAGACCGTGTCGTTCCGAGCTAAACTTATGCATATGAATCAGGGTCTTTTGCAAGGTACCAGTTCTCAATTATCGAATCTATTTCACTTGTTTCAGTACATTTCAAACATGCTTTACACTCTTAAAAGTTCCAAAATATGAAACATCAGTTTGAAATAAGTGGACAAGACTTAAAACATGCAAAGGTTACAAACGATTATCTCAGAATTTGTGTTAAATGGTCTTATCTTAATACCAAAAGACGTTAAAAGATGGTACTTGTTGTTACCCTGTCTGGCGCTCGGCATTAAGGGGCTAAAACAAGGACTGGTCGCCTCGGAGTCAGTATGCTGTGTGTGAGTGGGGTATTCATGTTAAACTGCGGCATGGTATCTCAGTGGGCTAGCACTATAAATCGGCATCAGTCCGGACTAGTACAAGCAGCCACACACACACGTACATGCACGTCTCCATATAAGTGCAATAATCTTGGACGCGACGTTAAACCCAATTTCACCTCACCTCTTATCTTAAATACTTGGACATTAACCTTTCTGTCGATACTACTTTACGGTTACACTTTCTGTGAGAATTGGATGTTTTACAAAGTTCATGATCTGTTTGTACTTGGGAATGGGAACAACTTATAGTTCTAATTATTTAAATACACATCGGATATCTTGTCAATAACTGGAACTAGTGTATGCTTCGACCATGCAAGAAAAACTTTAGATTTGTAGACGTAAACATCTAAGATTTTAAGAACTTTTCCTGCAGAAATTCAAATTGACTGTGTCCAAGAAATCTATCTTATTGTCAGGTTATACGACACAATAATAGTAATACAGAGGGACTAATAATTGTAAAAAGTTTCACGTGTTATACCGGGGCACTGTCTCGATTGCTATGATTGATATCCATCATAATATAAAAAAACACACTTAATGAACAAATACAGTGAGTTTTGAACAATGGATCAGTGCCACTTAAAGGGAGATATAAAACTTACCGGTAGTGTGGAGACTACTAATGTCCGGTTGTTAAGTCCATAGTTCAGGTTTGGAAACAAAGACTTTTCTGTGTATGAATTTGGAGTGACAGCTTGAAACATATTCCCACCAATCCTGTTATGAATCGTGAATACACTAACACAGTCGGGGCTTGAGTCGTACAATGAATGACATAGATATTAGAAATAGCTTTTCAAATTGGTAATAAAGATTCCAGAAATGTTCGAGATTATTGTTTTCGATTGTTGTGTCTAAACTTGAAACGGTCCATGTAAATACTGGCTTTCAGAAACGTTGCTTTTCGAGCAGCAAGACACGCCGTGTTGACGATGTCCTCTTTATTGACACACGTGATATCTAATGATCATAGGGGGCACGGGTGGCCCAGTCGTCTAAGGCGCCGCGATTCGCTGTGCAGAGTTGCGTCCCTTGGGCACGCCAGAAACCTATGATTGTTGGTTCGAATCCCGGTTCGCCCCAATTATGTTTCTAGGTTTGTCAGCACCATACCCTTGCTCGTGGGTTTCACTGAAGAGGTAAACGTCTGAGACCTGCATCACTTCGGGCTTTTCTCCCACATTAAGCTGACAGCCGTGATATAACTGGAATAATGTTAAAAGCGGCGTTAAACCCAACTCACTCACTCACTCTAATGATCATAAGAGTCTGTTGCAACCATAGCTTATATAAACTGGTTTGTCTACATAACACTGAGCTATTCACTTGACAACTCATTTCTTTTGAGGATATGTTTCTAGGTTTATCAACACGTTACCAGTGCTCTTGGGTTTTACAAAAGTGGTAAATGTCTGAGACCTGCATCACTTCTAGCATTCCTCCCACATTAAGCTGACACGCCATGATATAATTAGAATACTGTCCACACACAGTGGCGTTTAACCCAACTCACTCACTCACTTTACTCTCACATTAGGCTGACATGCCGTGATGTAACTTGAATAAATCTAAAAACGGCGGCGTTAAACCCAACTTACTCACAAACTTTTGAGAAGAAATTAATATTGTACACTTACCACCAACTGGAAAAATGCAACATTTTCTATTGACACAGGCGGGTCTAAGGAAACGTTCCTCGTGTCCTCATGGCCAAGAACGATCCACTTGGAGTGGTGTCGAAAGTCGGATGTTCTGTTGGAGTTCAAATCGTAGCGTGCAGCCTTAATCACATATGGGCATAACAATAATAAAAAGATATCCACACAAAAGGGGCGATATAGGAACAGAAAATATAACAAATTCATAATTCTTTTAGTTTACGTTTAAGATATTCTTACTATGACAACATATCATTTGTTTTATTTCTGGCAGTAACGTTTACGCGTACAGATACGGATAGATGCTGATGACGCTGGTCATGCTTGCTGGTCGACATGAACGTTTGAGTTGGTCTCAGTACCAAACATGTCCAACCTAACATGGGTTGGTTGGTTTGCCGCACACATCAATATTCCAGCTACATGACGGCGGTCTGTAAATAATCGAGTCCGGACCAGACAATCCAGTGATCGACGTCATGAGCATCGCTCCACACAATTGGGATCGATGGCATGCATCAACCAAGTCAGCGAGCCTGACCACCCGATCTCGTTAGTTGCCTTTTACAACAAGCATAGTCGCCTTTTACGGCAAGCATGGGTTGTTGAAGACCTATTCTACCCCGGATCTTCGCGGGTCTCCTCTTGAGGTACCACGTGGATCATTTATACTAGGACTGTACATTTTCAACTGAGCATCAGAGAAATGAAATCGCTGCTGTCCCTGAACAGAGTGTGACAAAGGTACTGAACTTACATGACACTCCATCATCCACATAGCGCTATACTACCCTCCTTTATATTCAGGGTGCGGAATGGACAGATGCATGGGTCACTGGGTGGATATTATACATGTATCTTTCTGAGTGTGTGTTTTGGACAGGAGTTTGGTGTGTAGGTTATGGTTGTGTGTAATGTGCGGATGCATGTAGGGTTTACATGTGCTTGCAATTATATATATTATGTTCTGTTTTGACGTGTATGTATAAATGTAGGCATGCGTATTTATCTGTGTATTCATGTATGATATGTATACGCAGGTAGTGTGCATGCTAAATTAGTTATATGTTTTTATGTGGGTGGATTTGGGTGTTTGTTTGAATGTTTGGGTATATATATCACACTGACAGCGTTATTTGGATTGTTTATAGATCGACGAGGCTAACGTGTTCCCGTCATATCAAAAATATATTATCATCATCGACTTATCTTATCTTCTTCATATGCCTTGTTACAGTGAGTGAGTTTGTTTAAAGTTTGGTGATGATGGTGTGTGTGTGTGTGTGTGTGTGTGTGTGTGTGTGTGTGTGTGTGTGTGTGTGTGTGTGTGTGTGTGTGTGTGTGTGTGTGTGTGTGTGTGTGTGTGTGTGTGTGTGTGTGTGTGTGTGTGTGTGTTAGTGTGTGTTAGTGTGTGTTAGTGTGTATGTGGCTGCTTGGACGCATTATCACTAGAACACGGATGCGGTCTCCGAATCTATATAGGCATGTACAGCTTTAGTTATAGTCATGTAACTTAGATAGAAAATGAAAATCCCTTTTACAGAACCTCAATTGGATACAAATACATCTGTCAAACGTTAAACACCGCTTACCATAATATATTTCCGTGTAAAAAAGTCTTTTGAAACAAATTATATACTGTATTAATATTCTGAGAAAAACAAGTTTGCTTTGTACACAAAGTAACATACTTCCCTAAGAAAGAAACGCAAAGCCCGAATCGGTGACAATATTTAGACACATTTAATTTGATAAAGAAAAATGCGACAAGGATGAAAGTTTACAAGATGAATCATACAGTGGTTAAGGTCAAAACACAAGGATGCGAATGTCACATGTTGAAGGTCAAGGTCATGAAGGTTTCAATATCTTGTATGATCACCATTGGCAACCAGAACAGCTTTGCATCTCCTTCCCACAAGGGTCTGAATCACACGTTGGGGAATCGTAGCCAGTTCTGCCTGAAGTGCTTGTGCCAACTGTTGCAGAGTCTGTGGCTGTGGCTGACGTTGACGCACACGTCTGTCCAACTCGTCCCACAAGTGTTCTATCGGATTCAAATCCGGCGATCTCGAGGGCCAAGGCAGAACTTGGATGTTGTTAGCCCGCAGGAAAGCTGTGATGAGACGTGCTGTATGGGGCCGGGCGTTGTCATGCTGAAACATGACGTTGGCGGTATGCGTGATGGGTACGACGTGAGGCCTCAGGATCTCGTTGATGTACAGCTGAGCTGTTAAGTTGCCCAGGACATGGACAAGGTGAGTTCTACCAGTGTGCGAGATGGCTGCCCACATCATTACGCTACCACCACCGAATCTGTCGACCCGTTGAATACAGGATGGTGCAAAACGCTGACCCTTACGTCGGTACACACGAGTTCTTCCATCTGAACCACACACTCCCCCAACGAAGTTGCTGCCATACCATGTGTGCTTGACACCACTGACGTCGATTTTGACGGTGCTGTGCCGTTAAAACGACCCCACGAAGTCGTGCTTCTCGTGATCGGTTCCTAACTGTTTGGGCTGATATCCTGCGCATACCCGGAATGTTGGATGCCGTAGAGGATGCGGTTGTGGCTCTGTCCTGGAGATAACGTAACAGGATGTATCGGTCCTGCCCCCTGGTGGTCACTCGTGGTCTACCTGATCTGGGACGGTCACGTGTTGTCCCTTGATTTTGATATCGGTCCCACAGTCTTGTTATGGTGCTTGGCGACACGTTAAACACCCTGGCTACTGCAGATCGTGAATTACTAGCTCCCAATCTGCCTATTGCGTTGTTAATGTCTGCTTCGCTGAGTCTTGGCATTGTTCTGCATTAAAGTGCGCGTCAACAACAATTGCCACTCGAGTGAAAACCCTGCGCTTTTAATGCCTATGGAAGCATGTTACACATGCAGTGAATGGGTGTATTTTGGTGACATGGTTAGCACTTGGCTGCGTTTTGGTCAATTTTGCATGTTTTTCTCCCTGAAAACATCTCAATGGAATTTCCATCTCATTCTTCATGGCATTTTGTACGCATAACACTACATCTCCCAAATCTTTCCTGAAAACAACATCAACCATAATACTATTTCAGTAACCATTTTTACCCCTTTTGCGTTTCTTTTTTGGGGAGTATATCTATATTAAACTGCAGAAACCGAAACCGAGTATCTAATTGTTTAACTGTTCCATTGCAATTATTATTTGATAACCCTTTGCATCATATGATGTCCTTGCAACCACGTGGAGGAACACAGAGCGGTCTGGTACGAACGTGTCGGCAGATATGGTGGTATCATACAAATGTGTCAAAATGAGATCAATGTCAACAGTAGATATTTACAAAAGGTACATGGAGCTTCGGAGTACATGAAAATAAAGAAGGGACGGTGCTTAGCTTTCTTTCAGGTGTGTATAATACTTGCCATATTCTTTTCGGTCTTGTTCCAGTGTGATGTAACTCACTGGGACGACTCGAGTCTTATTCCGCTCGCACTTTTCCTCGATGATTTTACATAATTTGCTAAATATATGTATGCGTAACGGTCGGTTATGAAAACAATATACCGTATACTTTTCTATACTTATTGGAAATAAGGTGTGTACTTTGGTGAAAAAAAGGGATTTAAATTGTGCACAAAGGTCGTAACTAGGGTGAGGCTTGCGCGTTGTTTCAAAATATAACATCCTGAAAAAAAGACCCCAGTGGATTCTTTCCAACACTGACAGAGATTATCCAAAGGAGTGAGGAGAGGCGATAGACAGTGGGACATGATGATTGTTTCCGATCCCCGGTGACTATGGCTAACAATCAGTTGTAACATGGTTGATAGTATGTCATCTTAACTTGACAGTGGATAGACGGTCATGCAACTTGTTGGCTCTAATCAAGTCACGCTATAAAGCTACATATTGGAAACTGACAATAAACTATTTATTTTGGTGTCATGTTTAACCCTTGCCTTAAATCCATGGACATTAATGTGTCCTACCTCTCTGTCGCTTTGATTTGTTTCATAGTAACTTGAATATAATAATATTTCCTTTGTATATTAAGTTTCTTTCTTGGTGTAAAACTTGAAACCATGTGAGACTCGTTAGTGCTAAGAAATACCATTGCGTCTTATTTGCATTCCACAAGCGACCTAAAAAATTACGTCAACAAAAGATTACCAACTTTTTCTAACATCTAAAGGGGTACTTTGCAACCTAGAATGAAGTGCTTCAATGCTCAACCAATACAACAGTGTGCAGGAGCATATTACTTCTGATTTTGAAGACATGGCGAATACACTAGAAATCCAAAAAGAAAAGATAAACACGTGCATTTTCCAAAAACAAACTTACTTGCATCAGTAGATATAGCGACGAAAGCAATAAGATAGAACAGGACAGTTACCATGTCTTGGCGCATTCACAGTCACGTATACTGGCTAATCTTGGTCGTCATCTGAGTACATGTACATTGAATGGGATTGTAAACATAATTAGAGAATGTCCATTGATTATTAACGATCAAGTTATTCATCACGTGCACTCGGTAAAACAAATTCCATGTATGCTTACACCGTATGCCTACTACCGTGTTAAAGAGCGTACACACACACACGCACGCACGCACGCACGCACGCACGCATGCACGCACGCACGCGCGCAGAAACACACACACAGAGACTGACATACACACACAACACATACATACATATACACACAGATATGCAGACACCCACCACCACCACCACACACACACGCACACAGAACAACTCGTTCATCTCGAAATCAGTGAATCACACACACACACACAGAGACTGACATACACACACAACACATACATACATATACACACAGATATGCAGACACCCACCACCACCACCACACACACACGCACACACAGAACAACTCGTTCATCTCGAAATCAGTGAATCACACACACACACACACACACACACACACACACACAGACTGACATACACACACAACACATACATACATATACACACAGATATGCAGACACCCACCACCACCACCACACACACACGCACACACAGAACAACTCGTTCATCTCGAAATCAGTGAATCACACACACACACACACACACAGACTGACATACACACACAACACATACATACATATACACACAGATATGCAGACATCCACCACCACCACCACACACACACGCACACACAGAACAACTCGTTCATCTCGAAATCAGTGAATCACACACACACACACACACAGACTGACATACACACACAACACATACATACATATACACACAGATATGCAGACACCCACCACCACCACCACACACACACGCACACACAGAACAACTCGTTCATCTCGAAATCAATGAATCACACACACACACACACACACACACAGACTGACATACACACACAACACATACATACATATACACACAGATATGCAGACACCCACCACCACCACCACACACACACGCACACACAGAACAACTCGTTCATCTCGAAATCAGTGAATCACACACACACACACACACACACACACAGACTGACATACACACACAACACATACATACATATACACACAGATATGCAGACACCCACCACCACCACCACACACACACGCACACACAGAACAACTCGTTCATCTCGAAATCAGTGAATCACACACACACACACACACAGACTGACATACACACACAACACATACATACATATACACACAGATATGCAGACACCCACCACCACCACCACACACACACGCACACACAGAACAACTCGTTCATCTCGAAATCAGTGAATCACACACACACACACACACACACAGACTGACATACACACACAACACATACATACATATACACACAGATATGCAGACACCCACCACCACCACCACACACACACGCACACACAGAACAACTCGTTCATCTCGAAATCAGTGAATCACACACACACACACACACAGACAGACATACACACACAACACATACATACATATACACACAGATATGCAGACACCCACCACCACCACCACACACACACGCACACACAGAACAACTCGTTCATCTCGAAATCAGTGATGAAAACAGGCGTTCGCGAAAATGTTAAGCAAGTTCTGGCCTCCCGGTAGCACCAGCAACTCAGATGATTAAGTGTGTTTTGTCGGTGTCCCGGTCATTTTCGGTGAAGATCTGGCTGTTTTCATTGGTACCGGACATGGTGGTTGTACAAGATTTTTGCTTTATTACATAAGTTACTTTACCAGAAACACGGTGTTTACAACATCATAAGGGTGGCCCAGTCGTCATAGGCACCGCGATTCGCTGTGCAGAGTTGCGGCCCTTGGGCACGCCAGAAACCTATGATTGTGGGTTCGAATCCCGGTTCGCCCCAATTATGTTTCTAGGTTTGTCAGCACCATACCCGTGCTCGTGGGTTTCACCGAAGTGGTAAACGTCTGAGACCTGCATCACTTTGGGCTTTCCTCCTACATTAAGCTGACACGCGGTGATATGACTGGAATACTGTTAAAAGCGGCGTTAAACCCAACTCACTCACTACAACATCATAATGTTGACTGTTTGCTGGCGATTTTGACATTTCTTTGGGACCGCAATGCCATGGGGTGTGTATCATGAAATTACATTGTATATTGCTTGCGCCGATAAGGAATTATTTGAAAAACAAACATTTTCTGTTGCCAGTTGCCTGCAAGATTTGAACATTGTGGACGCTTTTCACCAAGGTGTTTTTTGCGCGCGGAATGATTGATGAGTGCTTCAAATTCGATACCATTAATTTATGGCATTTAATAACCCTTTGTCAATATCAAAAATGCTAACACTGTAGAATTCCGCTTTTTATCAGTAAAAGTATATCTCCAGCATGATAGACATCTAATTTATTTACATTGTGTACAGCTGCTCACGTGCACTAGCTAACAGACCCGTTGTCTAATGTGTATGCTTAAGTTATTGACGTACGATATACATAGTCCTTAATGTTAACATGACGTTACAAATATGCACTGTGGTACCATCATTATTGGGACGTCAATAATCATCACGCCAAAAATGGAATTTGCATTACGCCAGCAATTGTGAAATTCGAGGCAAATTACTCGTATTGAACTGTGCTCCGACAATATAGATATCAAATGTGCTAATATTTCAGTTGACACTGCAAGCCTTTGATTCAGTCATGAAAGAATACTGTGAGAATAGGGAGCTATCGGACTTCATACGAAATATGGATAAAGCGGAAATTAACAGGCTAATAAACAAACAATTGTTTGCTCCACAACCTCTTCCTCAATACATAATTCAACAATAAATATTTTGACAGGCACTTATTTATAAAAAACCACAGGACTTGGCTGATGAAATATTTGTCAATTATTGACCAAGGCCAGCGGTCTGGGCCGTACAATTAAATCACCCACCCTAGCTCCAAGACTTAGCCCCCAGTGACTTTTTCCCGTTCCGGCAAATGAAATCTGCCCTTCGTGGAGACACTTCCAGGATGAGTGAGTGAGTGAGTGAGTATGTTTTTTTTCGCCGCTTTTAGCAATATTCCAGCAATATCACGTCGGGGGACACCAGAAATGGGCTTCACACATTGTACCCATGTCGGGAATCGAACCCGGGGCGTGGGTAGAGAGCCAATCTGCGGATTTCTGTAAAAGTGGTATTAAAAGCTTGAAGGACAAATGGGAGAGTGTATTGAGGTGAATGGAGATTATATTGAAAAATAAATGTGCAAAAGATATTCTGCGACTTGGTCTTATATTGAAGTTGCAAAACTTATTGAACGACCCTCGTACCAGCAGGGAAGGGCTTGGAAACTCATCGAAGACCCATGTTCGATTCCTTACATGGGTACAATGTGTGAAGCCTATTTCTGGTGTCTCCCCGCTGAAATATGTTTGAATACTGCTTACAGTGGCATAATACAAATTACCTCACTCACGCACTCTAGTCACGCTAGAAAGCTAATCCTAGTATTTTGCGTTACATGTATACACACATAACAAACGCTCAGTTACCCCATAAAACTAATGAACTTCTGGAAATATCAATACAATGGCAAACGAACCCATCCCAAATAGTGGCGTGAACGGTTTAATGGTAGAACATTTTGCAATTGACGCATGGGATTTGGAAAATTCGAATTTGCTTGACCTAAACAAAGCGCATCATTGACTAACTCATTGTAACCTAACTATAAACAATGCTTTGCTGCCTTTCCACAATCGTGTGAAATATCTGACAAACTGTGGCAATGACAACCAAATGCGCCAGTGTGGCAAATGTTTGAGGGGTTTGGGCCAATCCACATTCAGATCACGACATGCTTTGTCCTGACCATGCATTCAGAATCAATGCACACGAATATACGACATTAACAGTAATCATTTGCGCTTTCCAGCACCAGACACACTGCCTTCACCATGCATTATTGGCATAACGTTTCTACAGAAATCTATACTGATTTGAAATGTTAATGAATCAGTGGAGAGTACCCCAAAGATGGCCGCTGTGCTTTGGCTGTGTTTCCTAGCTGTCGCAGACGCTACAAGTAAGTTATGTAATATCTAATTCCGCTGACTTTATGCATATAATCCTACGCCCTTCTGTTAGTTAATCAAGATGCAATTGTAATCTTAAGGAAGAATTTGTAAGAAAGATGTTCCTTATTTTATATAAGATCTACTACGTCTTTATACCTTGTTAAATGTCATTACCTAAGGTAAGATACTTTTTAAAGGCTTCTTATTCGAAACGTCAATAATCAGTCTCGAATATCTGCCGAAATACATCCCACAGGGCGTATAAGCCAAGATAATGATGTAAATCATATGAAGTATGCATTGCAAAAGAGTGATGCCATCAGGTGTTCGCGAAAAGAATAAGCATGCCCCACTCTATCCGGAGCCCCCGATACTCACACAATTTTCATTAACAATTAGTGTATATTATAAAGAAATTGTAATTGATATACGATAAGTGGAGAAATGGTCTGGGTGCCAATAGCGTGTCCATTGTACATTAAGCTGTACATGTTGTATTCTACAATTGTGCTATGCATATCTATTTTTAGGTCTAGATTACACTGTTAAAGCGGGTGGCGCGTTCAAGCCGGTTATACACATATACATGTACGCGCTGATCAAGACGTATTTCACCATGAATACGGGTTTAAAAGTTTGAATTGACGTGAATGGACTCAGAAATAAATTTAAATAATTCAATGTACGTTTTTTTCATTCTGTCCAAATGGGAAGTCTACTTATCAATCGTGAGGCGGTCGGGTAGCCTGGTGGTTAAAGCGTTCGCTCGTTACGCCGAAGACCCGGGTTCGATTCCCGACATGGGTACAATGTGTGAAGCCCATTTCTGGTGTCCCCCGCCGTGACGTTGCTAAAAGCGGCGTAAAACCATACTCAGTCAGTCAGTCTTATCAATCGTGTTAAAATTATACATACTTACACATGATCGAGTATCACTTGAAATGAAAACTATGGAAAAGGATTGGCACTTTTTCTAAAAGGGAAATGTACCTGTATAAACTACCCAGTGTAAAGTCGATAGCCTGCTAGCTTCACATGTGAAAGGAAAATGCGGTACCCTACAAAATAGGCATGTCTCTTTCTATGTCGTGTTAGAATATGAATATTTTCAACAGATGAATTTTTTTTACATCAAAATTGGCATAGCGTGGGTATAAACTCAAACCGTGTACAATATTCTAAGTACACGCCAGAAATTATATCAGAGTAGATCCAGTGGATTTTGATCGATGACTTTTAAAATCACATGATGATTTGATCAACCATTGGCTTTGAACAAAGTATATCACTGCCTAGTGCTTGGTACTTATTGCTTTGATCTTTGTCGGGGCTAATCACCTAGCTGGCGCTCAATTTGCCCCCTGCTATGTCCATTCTTTCACCTATCAGCACCAATCATCTGTTGGCTTCCTTTGTTAGCTTCTACCCTTTGTTATTTTCCACCGTTTGTTATCTTATTAATTGTGTTGTCCTTACATGTACATATATATGCTCTCTGCTCTTGGCATCCATTACAATAAAGCTAACTGGGACCAATTCCAAGATATCTGCAACGAAGCTAACTTAAACGAAATAGAAAATAATGATCCAGAAACCTATTGTAAAAACCTAACAGACTATATAATAAACGCAGCCAAAACCTCCATCCCCTTCAAAACATCTAAGACAGGCAAACCGACGGTACCATGGTGGAATGAGGAAATAGAACAGACTAGACGAAAACGTAAATCAGCCTTCAATAAAGCAAAACGCGACTACAAATATTTAAACATAGCCCACGAACTAAACCACCAGGTTCAAAAACTAGTCCAAATAGCCAAAAGTAGAGACTGGAAAAACTTCTGCGAAGGTATAAATAACCGTACAGATGCCAGAATGGTCTGGCGCAAAATCCACGCCATCAGAGGCTTAAAACGACATAAAAAAAACCCTAACATTGACAACTCAACCAACCCCGCCCAAAAAGCAAATAATCTCGCCAACCACTTTTCGGCCGTTAGCAGTAACACCAACTTCAGTAAAAAATTCCAAGATAAACTTAAAACAGAAAACAAACCCACAAAAGAACCAAACAATAACAATCTAGAAATAAATCAACCCTACACAATGGAGGAGCTCCTCTACGTAATCCAAAACAGGAAAAAGGGCACAGCCCCAGGATTAGACCTAACTTCTTACCAAATAATTAAAAAACTCCCCCTAAAACTACTCCAGGCACTACTCAAACTATACAATCTCATCTACCTAAACGGACAGGTTCCTACTCCCTGGAAACAGGCCCTAGTCATACCAATCCCTAAACCTAATAAACCAGCTAATCAAGCTAACTCATATAGACCAATATCCCTAACTTCAAACTTATGTAAAGTAATGGAATCAATGGCTAAAAATAGATTACAACATTACTTAACCCAAAATAACATCATAAACCCAGATCAAAGCGGTTTCACTCCTGGCCGCTCAACCCTAGATAACCTCGCCCGACTAGAACAAGATATTAAGACAGGACAACTAAATAAACAATATACCACAGGCATCTTCTTAGACTTCTCTAAAGCTTTCGACATGGTATGGCACGATGGGCTAATACAAAAACTTAAAAAAATAGGACTCAAAGGTCAGATAATAAACTACATCCAGGACTTCCTAAACAATCGTAAAATAACCGTGGGTATAGACCAAACTCTATCGGACCAATGTCCCCTAGAAAATGGTACTCCACAGGGCAGTATCCGCAGCCCCACCCTCTTCAATATAATGATAAACGATCTATTCGAGGGCCTATCCCCTAAAGTAAACACATCAAAATTCGCGGATGATGGAGCCATCTGGATCCGCACTAAAAGCATGAACATGGTCCAAAATTTACTCCAAAAATCTCTTAATAAAATACAACAATGGGCTGACAAATGGGGCTTCTCCCTTAACTCAGAAAAAACAACAGGAATAGTATTCAAACATAAAAACATGAAACCCGCCTCCCCAATCCTCCAGCTAAACAATCAAACAATCAAATTTCAAAAACAAACCAAATTCTTAGGACTTATTTTCGATGAACATCTCACCTGGGATGCTCACATTCAAAACCTAACAACTAAATGCAGTAAAGACCTAAACACCCTAAGATGCCTAACTGGCTCTAACTGGGGAGCATCCAAAGATACCCTCCTCTCTCTCTACATATCACTAATTAGATCAAAACTAGACTACGGCTGCGCCATATACAACACCCTAAACAACTCTCTATCTAAAAAACTTGACTCAATACAATATCAGGCTCTCAAACTAATTACACGCACCCAACATGGCACCTCCTACACCTCACTTCAGGCCTTAACAGGAGAAATGCCACTAAGTCTACGCAGGGAACAGCTAAGCTTAAATTTCTGGGCCGCGTCCCAATCAAACCCTCTCATCCAAAACTTAATAAACCAAAACATCAGCCCCAAAAAACAAGCTCTAGCTCGTAAACACCCCTTACTTACCCCAATATCCCAAAGAATAACAAACTACCTAAATGAACACCAAATTAAAAATCTTAAACAAAACTGCAAACAATCAAATATCTTCACCCCTAAACTTAAAATACCCAAAATAGACACAACACTAGCTAGCCAAATAAATAAACAAACCGACCCAAACATAGCTAAAACTACCACACTAGCATACATACACGAAAATTGGCCAAATTGGTGTCACATTTACACGGACGGATCCTCAAATCCGACCTCCAAACACACAGGTTTCGGAGTCCATACCACACAACCAACTAAAACCACACAATCCTTCCGACTCCCAAACAACCAATCAATATTCACGGCAGAACTAATGGGCATGGCCTCAGCCCTCCATAATCAAGAATCCAAAAAACACAAAAAAATCCTAATACTTACCGACTCCCTAAGTGGACTGCAAGCCCTCCAAAACAAAAATACCAAAAACCGACCTAAATTAATAAATCAAATACTTAAAAGCTCCAACGACCTAACTAAGGCAGGCAAACAAATAACCTTCTTGTGGATACCCGCCCACGTAGGAATATACGGTAATGAAAACGCCGATAAAGCAGCTAAACTATCCCTCAAAATCCCAGAAATAAGCTTAAACTTACCCATCTCAAAATCAGAAATTAAAAGGGTAAACAAGCAAAAAATCACAAAAAAATGGCATAACCTATATCTAAACTCAAATAGCCAAATCAAAAAAGTGCTCAGCAAACCACTAACCAAACCAAAAATTCTCCATCCATCCAAAAAAATCGACAGAGTAATCACTAAACTCCAAACAGGACACACCAACCTAAATAACCACCTAAAAAATTTAAAAAAACACACTACAGGTAACTGCCCACACTGCAAACAACCAGAAACCCCAGAACACGCACTCATCCACTGCACACACTACCTAACACATCGAACCGCATTACAAACCACCCTTAATCTAAACAAGGCTCTAACTCTAGAAGAAATACTAAACCCACAAAATAAACTAGAAAACTTCAAGGCCTTAGGCGTATTCTTAATAAAAACGGAACTAATAAAACGCATCTAAAAACACAATAACCTACCAAATCAAAATCACATAAACAAACAAACATCCACCATACCCAGCTCCCTTAGTTCTCCTCCCCAATCCCATCGGCATCTATTCCAAATCTCAAAATTCCCAAATTCTATATAAGCAACCCCTAAAACCCCCCTCTTGGGTTGCACAGACCACCTTCGCCCCTTTCGGAAACACATTAAATGGCCTGGCCGGGCCCGTGTGCGAAATACGCATCAGTCGGAAAGCGCACGTTAAATCTCCAAAGTAAGTAAGTAAGTAAGGCATTCATTCACCTGATGAAGGAGTAAGCATATACTCCGAAACGTTGTGTTCCTCATGATAAAGAAGTTGGCATACATATATTCTCTTCCTTATGCGTTTCCCTTCTAAATGCCTTTCAAAGACCTTATGGATATCAGCTATTCAAATCGTAAGTGTTACATTATGAAGAGAAACTGTAAATTTTAGCATGAATGAAAACGTCCAAGAACGATTTGGCGTTAATTGCATTTATTCAGAAGGGCATGATGAACTATGAAGACAGGCGAATAAGAGAGAAAAGAACAATGGCAGTACACTTAACAATATCAGTTTGAAGAAGAATATAACAATATTTTAAAGGTTACCATCCAAACATCACCGATGGCGACAATGCTGTACATGCTAAATTCACGTACCCTATAAAGGAAATGGTGAAATGGATAGAAAACATGAGATGGACTTCTGTGGCCGTCATATTTGATGGGAAATCAGGTATGTTCTTAATTATCCATCACAAAGTACAAAGCAGTTCTTGCAATATGTATTACATAGTGGCTCCATGGTATAGCAGAAGAGTAGTTCTGTCTGATATGATATAAAACGAATAATTTTATGCATCTGTTCAGAGATCAGAGAGGTATGGTGAGTCATTGTGTTCGATTCACCCCTCCCCCTTTGAAAATAACATATGAATCCCAATGAACATACAAACTCCATATACCTTCTTGTAATGTCCGTGGATATTGTCAAAGGAAGCACCTGCTGTCCGTTACATGTGAAGGGGTATAACAACCTATCTGATCTGTAAAATTTGTATAATTCCATTATCATTTCTACATGAGAATCTCCTTAATCATCTACCTTCTTCGGAACTGAAATCGTTCTGGGTTATTGCACCGTATGTATAATGTTACAGTTGTTATTTGTTGTAAATTTGTATGAATATACTCTTCAAAAAAAGAAACGCAATACGGATATTTTTGGCCATCAGAGCAACAGCAGGGGACCAAGAGGGCTCAATGAAGAGTTTTAATGTGTTTAAGTGTCAGTGACAAATGTTTCTGGATCAAAATGATCACAACAAGGACATGCAAACCATTAGTCGGGAAACACGTACGATTCGGAAAACGCACCCACTGCGTTAACAAAAGGGCCATGGGGCTGCATGTGCAGCAGCTCTATGAACGATATTAAAGTGCAGGGTTTTTGCCTGGCATCTGCGTCAATCGAACAGTGACAGTTCAACAACATCCCAAGATTAACAGAGGTGCCAAGAAAAAACGTCATAGGCCGCTTGCAGGCAGGGGGATCCCGATCAGCTGTAACCAGGGTTTTCAATGTAGCGCCCAGCACCATCATTAGGCTTTGGGGTCGGTTTCAACAGCATGAGTCAACACGTGATCGACCAAGGTCGGGACGACATAGAGTTACCACCCCCACCCAAGATCGCTACATCCAAACTGCCCCGGGGCGGTCGGGTAGCTGGGTGGTTAAAGCGTTCGCTCGTCACACCAAAGACGATTCCCGACATGGGTACACTGCGTGAAGCCCATTTCTGGTGTCCCCCGCCGTGATATTGCTGGATATTGCGGCGTAAAACCATACTCACTCCAACTGCGCCAAAGTGAAAGGAAGTGGACAGGGGTAGCGTTATGATAAGGGAGGCTATCTCTCATCATGGCAGGACCCGTTTGGTCCATATCCAGGGCAACCTTACGGCTCGCATACTCATCTCTTCCTTGGGCAGGATATGGCAGGCCGCTATCGATTCCCACGGGGGACATACGCGGGGACATACGCGTCATTGATGGTAGCTGACCTTCACCTAGGACTTTTCCTATGTACCGAAAGCCGAGATGACTACAATCACCAAGTGTTCTTTCTACAACATTCTGGCTCAATACCTTGTACGGCTCCTCGTATAAATGTATGTTCCATCCTTAGACAAATCTGGCTTTGCGTTTCTTTTTTTTGTAGAGTATATTTGGGGAAACCTTTTATCTAGGCATATTAATGTTTTCTGGTCAATCATTTAATACCTTCAAGCTGCAATGGGATCGCTTGCGAAAACATTGACGTCCTCATTACCGAAAACAACAACGTTGATCTATGACTTCATCAATCTTGGCATACAAACTGTCTTGTATGTTATCTACCACAATCTTCAACCACGCATTAACACCGTGCTTCTTTGTGCCGACTCGAGGACATGCTGGAGATTTCTGGACGAGGTATCCGTCTCCATTATTCAAATGTAAATAGCGCATAAGTGGATATTTGCTCAAAACAAATACTAAACTTGAATCTTACAGAGAAATCGATTTCGTGACTCCCAGATGTATTTGGAATAAGTCTATAGCGCATTGGTTCAAAACGTGATTTCTCGAGTTTCAATATGTCTGTCAAACAATGTATGTTTTCGTGGCTCATTTAATCGTATGGTACTTTTTTAAGGCTGCACGCTACGATTTGAAGTCCAACAGAACAACAGACTTTCGACATCACTCCAAGTGGATTGTTCTTGGTCACAAGGATACTAAGATTGACACCTTTAACCCGTCTGATTATCTCGAGAATGTGGCATTCTTTCAGTTTAAGGCAAGGCTGGCAAATTCATAACATGTCTAACAATATACTTTCTTATCAACTATTGATATACGGTATTTTTTATATATACCATTATTCGTGAATATAAAGTAAAACCAGAAAGACTTACGTCTTTCAGTATCCATGTCAACCGTTGTGTTTTACACATAAAAGCAATATAGAATATGTACATACAGGGTTGCTATGCGCCATTATTGACATCATAGGTCTTAATGACATATCAATGTATATTGAAATTCAACAATGAAGTTGAATGGTATTGGTTTCCCTCTGTGGTGTAACGTACATATAAATGGTTTAAGTGATGTTCTTTACATTTCACATAAGGCAATATCATTGGGTACACTGCACATTTGTTTACAATGCAAACCTGCGCATTCGTGTGGCATGGTTATGTTACAGCATCCTCGCGTATGTAATTCTTGGCGTTAAGGGAATAACTTCTCATATTTACAATCATATATTCCACACACTGTTATATAGAATCAAATTTGTTAATAATAGTTAAAATTGTGTACAACATCTCTGTCACATGTACTATAGGCCTGGGACCTCTTAAGTGCTTGAATTCAGATTGATTGATTGATGGGATATTTACAATAACTTCGTGTATGTTGCTTGACATTTAAGGATTCAAGATGTGAACGGGTGTATGTATACACGATTCATAACACCATGGGAGAACACAGATTCCAAGATGTATCAACTCTGTCATACAAAGAGACGAGTCTGTTTCCCAACATGAAATATGGATACAACAACAGAACACTGGTTGTTTCAACCTTACCGGTAAGCCTATCGTTTGCCTGCGCTGTAAAAAACGATTATGTATGATAAGTATTAATCAATTTACTAGGATTGATAGTGTAGATCCCCGTGAAAATCGGGTGGATACAATGTGCTGCGGCGTTAAATAGCTTTCACTCACTTTCTGGATCGGTTTCCCCTTTTTTATAAATTTATTTTAAATTTGTAGACACCTTTTCAACCAAATCTTTCCTTCTGTTCATATACTAATGAATATACCTTGTAGTCTCTAGGAAATCTGGAGATGGATGTAGTGGGGACAAGGGTTTCCATTTCCGGACCTTTATCTGATATTCTTCAAACTTTGGCAAAGACACTAAATTTCAGGTAGGTGTCACAAATGAACTTTACGCTTGTAATGACCAATCCGGGAAAAAAAATTTAAGCAAGAAAAAGTGGAAATGAGCATTTTCGGTGATTACTAGTTCAGATAAACGGTCCATGAAAATTCCCAAGTTTATTGCTGAAAACGTAACTTGCCCATAATCTTTCAGCTACGTCATCAGACCCCCTGCTGACAAACAATGGGGCGTTGAGGTCGATGGGTTATGGGACGGCATGGTAGGACAACTCCAGAGAAGAGTAGGTCGATTATGCTATCTTCATATCTACCCTCCAGAAATTGAGAGTGCACTGATGAATAATGTTAAACCGGGGTAATTATTGCCCTAACTGCGCTATAAAATATAAACATTGCTGTCATTGTTATGAAAATTATCCTGTGTATTATCAATATTCCCAGGGCGGTGGGGTAGTATAGAGGTTAAAGCTTTAGCTCGTCACGGCGAAGATCCGGGTTCGATTCCCCACATGGGTACAATGTGTGAAGCCCACTTTCCTGTGTCCCCACCGTGATATTGCTGGAATATTGCTAAAAGCGGCGTAAAACCATACTCACTCTCTAACTATAAATATTCCCAATAAGCTGTACTGAAACTCCTAACTAAAGTGACTATCGGAAACATATGGATACCAGGTTACCACATTCTACTCCACCGGTTATGACGTAACAACACATGCAAAGGCAAGTCACGTATTCACCTGAACAAACACGGGAGAGCGTTGTTCAAGTAAAAAATATGAATTGCATCCAACATCGTTTTGGTCACTTTGAAAGCTTTACAAAGGTCTTGAATGTTGTAACCCTGATCAAACAACTTTTGAGCAAGATAAGTGTGACGCTCTTGAAGTCTTCGTAGCATGCCCAATTGTACTACTTCAAAAGTTGTGAAATGTAGGTACCAAAGGCTGGAGCTGTTAAAATATTGCTCAACATAAAGGGTAATTTACTACTGGTAAGTTGACGTCATCAGATAAATGGGCCAAGGGACGGTATGATAGGTCAACTGCAAATAAGAGTATGCCTGACATGTCCTACTTTTAACAATAACACTCCAAAGACACAAACATAACATGTTGTCGGTTAAGATGAAACAACAATTTAATCACAGTTTGGGGGATATTTGTTTTGCAATCCCTGCACGTAATTTTTGACAATAATCCCCCTCCTGGTAATTGTAAATACAATTAAAATGTTGTCACATTTAACTTCGTGTGAACTTTATATTTTTGTATTCGGAATAATATTATTGATTTGTTCCACTGTAAGGAATCTAACAATACACATTAAAGGTTTGTGTTCACAACTTCAGTTTTTATATGTAGATCTCCTTATATTATATGCTTTACATCTATACACTTCAGGATGTTGACTTGGTAGCCGCGGACCTAAGTGTCCACGAAGACAGGACTGTTGTCATGGACTTCCTCATGCCTCCAATAATGTATAGCTACGTTGAAGTGATGTACAAGAAGATTGACGACGATGTCGATCAGTGGCTGCTACTGGCTAAACCATTTAAACTCGAAGTATTTCTCCTTATCTTTGCATGTGGAATAATGTTTTCAATTCTCTACAGACTTACTCAAAGTGGATCTAAATTTGAATTATCGAACTCTTGTTATTGGTATGAAATGCTGTGGTTCACGATCTCAACTATAATGAAGCAAGGTAAGGTTTATGCGTTATCAAAAAGGAAACAGAATTGAGACAAAACTTAATTATAGTATGGTTGGACTAAAACCATAGGAAAATGTACTGTAAATCATGAAATTATATGCATCCCGCAAATAATGCGAACACGAATATGAAAACTTGAAGGCGCCACCTAACTTTATAAAAGCGAGACACCCTAATTCCGACTTTTATATATAAAAATAGGATAATACTTTAAGGGCATGATAAAGTACGTCAGAAACTTACCCCTGATATTGGGATATATATATCATATATTTTTGTTCGTCACTGCGCCGCGTCCTTGCTGATTCATGCTAAATCATTCAGTCTGGACATTATCTGGATTATTTCAAATATTAAAGAACAGATTTATCATACCTCATATTAAAGAACAGATTTATCATACCTCATATTAAAATAGTTTTATCACTTTTTGTTTTATATTTTATCATAATAAAGTTTGGTTTATGTTTCCGTGACAGATAAGCCAGATTGTGAGAAGAGACAGGCGCCGACGTCCTTCGGAAGTAAACTGCTTCTTGGGTTCTGGTTGTTGTTCTTGGTTGTCATTGTCTCGATCTATTCGGCTAACTTCGTAGCAGCAATATCAGTCAAGATACAGAAGCCACCATTTGAAAACCTAATGGAACTGGTAGAGAGGGAGGACTACACTCTGGGAATGCCTATCGAGGGTGTCAATTATGATCTATTTAAGGTAAGGTATTGGGATATATAAAATTAAAAGTTCATATGTCTTGTAGACGATTTAATATATATATTGCAAGATTCTCTGATGACCATACCCTGATCGAGATTCAGTCATATCCTTTTCGGTTGCACAGATGCATATTACGTATATACTGTTTTTGTACACGGCGTTTATCAATCGGTGTATTGGTAAGATACGACTCTATGTTTATTTTATATTTAATATTATTTGTAACGTAAAACTCCAACTCCCATTGTCTTGATATACTGTTCGATTGTCTCAAACTGCTGATAACTCGACATATATTCAACAGTGCCAATGTATGGTGGGGTAGCCTTGTGGTTGACATGTTCCGTCACGAAACCGAAGGCCCGGGTTCGATTCCCTACATGTATACAGTGTACTTTGATTTGTTTATATTTAAAGACCTCGCCCAGAGAGGATGTACGAAAAGCCTGGACAAGAATGAAGAAAGAAAATGAAACAAACCCTTTCATAATGTCCACTGATTACGATGCACATGCAAGAAAAGCTCAGACAGGCAAACACGCCGTCTTTATGTATACTAGCCAAATTCGGGTATACAAACAGGAGGACTGCAGACTAGCATCTCTTGAAGAAAAAGTCAGCTGGCAACAGAGCGCATTCGGCGTACCCTTGCAGTCGCCATTGAAACATGATCTGGAGCATGTGTTAGTATCATCATCATACCATATAATATTTTCCATTATTACCCGGGGGCACAGGTGGCCCAGTCGTCTAAGGCGCCACGATTTGCTGTGCAGAGTTGCGTCCCTTGTGCACGCCAGAATCCTATGATTGTGGGTCCGAATCCCGGTTCGCCCCGATTATGTTTCTAGGTTTGTCAGCACCATATCCGTGCTCGCGGGTTTCACCGAAGTGGTAAACGTCTGAGATCTGCATCACTTCGGGCTTTCCTCCCACATTAAGCTGGCACGCCGTGATATAACGGGAATACTGTTAAAAGCGGTGTTAAACCCAACTCACTCACTCACCATTATTATCCATGATATCTATTGTCTGTGACCTTCATATGACTTCATGTTTAAAAGTCATCCCCATCATTGTATATGTTTGTCGTACGAGGCGACTTAGAGGATCGGTGGTCAGACTCGACGACTAGGTTGACTGAGTGTCATCGTAACCGCAACATTGAAGGCTGTTGTTCATTAGATCAGTAACTGGTTTATCCTTTCTAGACCTGATTGAGTACAGGTGGTGTCATTTTGTTGGAATATTGCTGAGAAATTCGTTAAGCAACAAAAACACACAAACAATGTGTGGATTCATACTCATTCAGTCTCTGTCCGTTGTATCACTTCCATAGAAATAGAAATTCATAATAAGCAGACATAATAAAAGCGTTACAAGGAAAATATGAAAGGAACCATTGGAAGTGTATATTACAGCTTAACCTTCATTTAAAACAGGGAAACCTTGTCATTGTTACATATGGAAAAAAAATTAATAAGCTGTTGGTATCAAATAAGGGCTACACGAAGTTGTCCAAATGGACATAACTTTCTTTGAATATTTTCATTTTGGAATGTTTGTTTGTTGCGTATGATGCCAGAATCAAAACTATTACAGTTATATGACAATATGACAGCATTCTGTATATTATCGAGGCTTGACCAAATAATCCAGCGATTGACATCATGTGCATCGTTCTAAGCAATCGGGATACCGAACCTGACCACCAGACCCCGAAAATATATATTTTACAAATTATATGTCTCCACTTACGACAATCACATGTTGCTGAAGATCAATTCTAAACCAGATCTTAACGGGAATATATCTTGGAATGATAATGATGAGACTATGTCTCCTAATGGTCAATCATATTCAATGTTTTTTTCAAAGTTAAGATAGTGAGTGACCTGGTTGCATCAATAGTGTTTTCAAATCATGTTCTTCAGGAAGTGGGGGCACGGTTGGCTCTGTCGTCTAAGGCGCCGCAATTCGGTAGCGTCCCTTTGACTCGCCAGAAACCTATGATTGTGGGTTAACCTGTTAAAAGCGGCGTTAAACCAAACTCACACAGTCACTCACTCTTCAGGATGTTTTGTTGTTCTTTCAGCATGTCATTCCTTGTCCAGGCAGGAATTATACAGAACATCATCAACAGTCGGGACCGGTTCCCAGGCCAAAATAACAAGACTTGCATACATGGCGACTCGGTCAAGGCAATAGTGATAACTGATTTACTTGGATGTATCGTCGTCGTTGGCGCATTCGTTGGACTATCTTTACTTGCATTAGTTTTTGAATTAATGTTCTACAGGCTGCCACGATTTCATAACACAAAGGCTGATTTTATTTCATAACCTACTCAATGGTTTACTTAGTTCACAGATGCTATCCAACAGCATGGTAGAAAAGCAATCAAGAAAATAGCATATGTTGGTTAAACTCATTTTTAAAAATCCTATGCACACATGCATGAATATAAGCGTTTTGAATGTGTTCGAAGTCTTTTCACATTCATCAGAAATCTCTGCTCAACGCAGAATCGATTATTCGATTCCGACAATATCACGAGCATGTGTTTAGGAATCGATATCATTAATTTAATTAATTGTATTTGTATCATTAATTTGTATTGCTACAGTTTTCATAAATAAATGCCAATTCAAATTTACACTTTTCACGTTTGTTGTGATGTCATTTATCCTGCCTGGATCTGGACCAATAACAAGAAGGAAATAGCCCGGCAAAATATAGGCCAGGGGCTGAATTGGTAACACCTAGACCATGGATGATTTAATGTAAATTAACAAGAAAATTTGAATTGTGTGGAATTTAGTGTTAGTTTTTAGTCGCCGGTATTCATTTCGATTATATATGAACGTCAAAGCCGACAGCTAACCATACAGGTGAGCTACAGTGTCTTGGCAAGGCTTTCCCCAGGGAACAATTGTTCCTTCTTGATATATCATAAAGACAAAATATTACATCAATCATGTCATCCAGAAACGGTATATATGATAATCCTCTTATACCCTACCAGTGAATGGGTATTTCCTTCTTTTGTCGAATGTTGACATTTTTATCATTTAGCTATTATGTAATTGTCGATATCGTGTTCTTGGACTTGGATATATTACATGAATACTCTTTATTATATCTTTACAGAAAATCAACATAAACAAAGATTCTTGAATGCGGCTGCGAATAGGATTTTAGTTAATATCGCCTTAAATTCAATAGCTGCTACTATGCAGGACCTTTTACTGTTTGATGTTGACGAATTAAGGAACGCACAATTTCACATATATTTGAGAAACGGAAATTCCAAGCTCCAACCAATTCATTTACACGATATCACGATAAAGTCGGAATTTTACAATGGACTCTGTACGATGCAATTGCTTTGACTAGAATATCTCCGTATTGTATGCCAATGAAGTTTTAATATGAACATGGGACGAAACGAATAATATATAGCCGTATGATATCTTTATTATTTAATGACTAGTATAGCATTATGCCTACATATCACGCGAGAATATAAAACTGAGATCTTATCAATATTCTTTATTACGTTGTTTTATATACTTCCATATCACAGGTAGTTGTTATAAAGCAATAACGTATAATGATTTTGAACATTAATGACCAGGACCCACTTAAAGTGATCTTATTTATTTGCATGGAGAATCTTATAGCGAAATTTGACCCCGTTGACTCGCCATTATTATTATAAAATAAACATGACAGCTCATGGCTGCTCCGGCAACAAGTGCAAGAGCGACATAGCCACCGACGGCACTGTGTCCATGTTGTTGACGTCCGGTCATCTCTATCATTACGACGCCAGTGGTAAACTGCTTGGTGACAAACAACTGGGGAAGAATCACTACACAGACACTGCCATAGATCCTCACAGGAAAATGGTACGTCCTTCCCTAAAACCTCGGTTTTTTTTCGGGGGAACATTTGGCTTGTCTTTGCTTGTGTTTGTGATGGGTGCAATCAGTTGGGCAGGATACGCTCATCTTTTCGCGAACACCTGGTATCATCCCTATTTGATAGTGATTCATAAACACATCCTTATGATCAAGCCGGAATCGTTAAAATGGACTTTAGGCAGAGATTTCTCATGATTATGGCAATGTATATTTGTCGCTTTTATTTAGACACTTAGGTGACAATATTTCATTAACTGGAAAAAAATAAATAATGGCATTGGTTTGGTTCTGGTTCCACTGCCTCCATCCCATGACTACTTCCTCTTTCCCTTACGGTCAGATCACCTCGGGATGGGGGATAGTAGCCTTTGTTTGTCATACGAACCGATTAACGAGGATCAAGTGGTTACAATGTGTGACCCAGCAGGTGATGCATTTAACTAACCATTGGTTTGCAGTGAAGTAGTTATACTGCTGCTGTGACGTGAAACAACATTCACTCACAATGTTGGTTGGTTGGTTGTTTAACGCCGCACTCATCAATATTTCAGCGATATGAGAGTGGTCGGTAAATAATCGAGTCTGGACCAGACAATCCAGTGATTTATATCATGAGCATCGATCCACGCAATTTGGATCGATGACATGCATGAACCAAGTCAGCGAGCCTGACCACCCGATTCCGTTAGTCGCCTTTTACGACGAGCATATTCACCTTTTACGGCAAGCATGGGTTGCTGAAGACGTATTCTACCCCGGTCGCACTCACAATGTCCTCTCTGGATATGCAGTTTACACAAATTACATGTAGTTTGTGTTTGTTTCAGTCCCCTGCGTTAGTTTTTATTCCGCATTTTCGTAAACAAAAAAGCTGTGTAACTCAGATTTGCAGATTTGCGACATGTCTATGATGTATTAACCTCAATTTGTATTTAATTTCTCATTAACATGATGATTGACACAGTCTTGTCTATTTTCAATTCAGTAAAAACAAACAAGGATCACACAACGTTATGCAATTTTTAAATTATCTGTTAACTTGTAAGATGACTACTCATAAATGGTTTGAAATATATCATCACATCCGAAGTCGTTTTGATTTTATGGTGACAAAACGTTTTCGGCATCGATTGAAAAATAAGAATGAAAGGGTTTTGTCGGTTTTATTTATTAAAATGTATATAACGTCGCATCGGCAATGTTCAGCCATATCCACGTAACAAGGAAAACGCGTCATGGAAGTATGGCATTAAAACACATCATCTATATGCCAAAATTAGTATTTGAAACAAATTTAGTATTTGAACACTAATATATATTTGCAACAAGGATTGTAAGCAAACAGAAAGCACATCCAGACCACCTCACTGGAGACAAAGTGGACTTCAGCAGAGTTCGCCTCATCACATACAGCTGGTTTTGGTTGGTTGGTTTGTTGTTTAACGTCGCAATATTCCAGCTATATGACGGCGGTCTGTAAATAATCGAGTCTGGACCAGACAAGCCAGTAATTGACATCATAAGCATCGATCCACGCAATTGGGATATGATGACATGCATCAACCAAGTCAGCGTGCCTGACTACCCGATCCCCCTTAGTAGCCTGTTACGAAAAGCATAGTCGCCTTTTAGGGCAAGCATGGGTTGCGACGCTACCAACAATTATTTAATGTTCAGTGTTTGAGTTAAAACACTGATTGATTATAGTAAAACTGATTATGGCAGGAGTTCCGTGTCACACATCGGAACAGAGCATTTAACAATCTCAGTTGGTATGAGCCAAACACACACCAAACAAGCGCTTTGTTATTCTAACATACAGAATAACGGGCTTAAAACACGGACAACATTAAAGTAATCAACAGCATTATGGAGAAAGCATAGGTTTCCTTAGGTAAACTGCCTCTTCCTAGAAAACACACGGAGACAGTAAGTAGTCTGATGCTTGTCAAATATGATTGCCCTTCATAGTAGCCACTGAGATTGTTGGTTTCCAAGCACAGCGTGCATTCAGTTTTGTCCAATGCGTTCCGTTGTCTACAACACACGACGAGGTGGTGGAGGGATTTTAGATCGTAAACACCCTTAGCAAAAGGTAATGGAATGGCAAACACAGAAATACAGATAATCGGAAATTTGGATCAATTCAAAATCAAACCGAAGAAGATCCAGTGGCAGGATCTAAATACATGATTGTGAAAAATAAAATCTCCACAGGATACCGGAAGTTGGGAAATGAAGATATGTGTTCAAACTTTCACAGCGCTGAAGGATGATTACTGATGATGATGATGATGATGATGATGATGATGTTTATGGTGGTGTCCAGAAATGGCTGATTCACATGTGTCACTCCTACCCGTCATAGTACATGACGACCAGGGGATCGTTGCACACACGCTCGACCTGTGTCTAGTCTGTCTATATCGTGTTTGGTTACATTACCGGCGTTGTAAGACAACTGCAAACTTTGTACCTACAAGACAAGTTAGTCTAGTCAAACAAATAATGCGACAAAACCCTTTCCATATCCAATATAAATCTCTGCATAAAGCAGAGTCGATTGCACAATTCTGACTATATCATGAGCGTGTGTTTATGAATCACTATCAAAAAATAATGATACCAGGCGTTCGCGAAAAGGTGAACGTATCCTGCCCAACCGGTTGCACTCGTCACAAACACATGCAAAGACATGTAAATTGTTCACCTGAAATTACACGGGAACAAATGCTACAAGTCAAAACAAGGAATTCCATTGAACATCATTTTGTCACTGATGCGTCAAATTTGGAAATGTTGTAACCTTGATCAAACAACTTCTTAGCAAGAATCGCATGACGCTCTTTGAAATCTTGGTAGAAATAGGATGCGCGATTGTATCTCAAAAGTTGTGAAATGTAAAACATTCATTAACAATATATGTCCAAGAATGAGCTTCTCTTACTGCAGGTTATCTACAGTTACTTCTTCCAAAGCTACCCACATCACATTCCGGTGCAAATCCCCTGCCTTATTGCAATGGATTACTCGCTGTCAAAAGTGATCTGGACGGATTACTGTGTTGGGGGTAACTATCTGCAGTGACAGGGAACTGTCGGTACGCACGAACTCATGCATGTATGTGGTGCAGAAAGACAAAGGGTAATACTAAGAGCCGAACACTATTACTGGATCACAAAATCCACCCCACCCCCTAAAAAGAAAGGAATAGAACAATTGCAATGTGCAAACCTGAAAAGAGAATCACAGTCCCCGTTCGAATCATTGTATGTTTACAAAGATGAGGCAAAGATTTTGTGTTGACAAGAGAAACACTTCGGCAGAATTTGCCTTTCCAGTAGCATGCGAGAATGACTAGATCATCATGGCAAAGAACGTCTTGAAGATATGGTTTAAATGTCGTCATCTAAATATGTTCAAGGCATCGACTACCAACTAGGCTCACAATCTTCACGACAGTTTATATATTACCTTGTCGGTTAAAATAGTTCATACCGTATGTAGAAATTATGTTGATAAGGTGACGAGGACTATGACACACAGAACATGGCTGACAGTCGCATTCAACACATCTACTACAACGACAATGACAAGAAAGTTTACTTTGCTGGTTACACCGACGGCGGCAACACCATCTTCAGATACGACACCGAGGAGATCCAAAACAACCACGGCAGCCTTCATGGGTAAAGACTTTTTAAACATTCACCATTGGCGTCTCTTGTTATAACAGCAATCAAGAAAGCAGATTCAAACACAACTATTGCTTTTCATGAGCCTAACTGCACGAAAAGAGTTAGTGCAGAGGTGGTACGTAGTGGTTAAAGCTCCTGAGACCCAGTGTCGACTTCTTTCTTTGTCTCCCCTGACCTGTTATCTATCGATTATCGCTAAAGCCTCGCTCGTTCGAAAAGGAATAGTTTTTGCCCTTGTGATGATTTAGATCTAACCAGATTAATTTTGCGACAGTGACACTTGTTCAGTGACACTATGTATACTGTATACTGAACAAAAAAGGTTAAGGATCATGAATAATTTGGGGAATATTTTTTATGAGATTGTGTGCTCAGTCTTCACAACAATATTAATTCATTCTTTTGTTACAGAATAACGTTTAACAACATCATTCGTTTTGTAATTCAAATGCAGATTAACGATAATGCCATCGCACCAGAAGCCAGCATATGACAAGTACGTGAATCCCTATAACATGCACGGTGCTACCTCAGTTTCTGTCGGAGGACGAATCGATTCCGATCGTGGAAAAGTTGAGGAGGTGCAGTTCTATGTTGCCAGGTAAATTGAGAATTATATCGCAGTGTACAGAAAAAGACGCAAACATGTCGTATTTCCTTTTTAAGACTTTAAATTTAACAAAGTGTTGATTGTTTTCAAAATAGCCAACCCATGATATCAGAGACATATATGGCCTATTGAATGTGGTACATATTTGTGTCAAACATGATAGAGTATAAAGAGTATTTGACTAATCACTTCCGGCAAAGAGGTTATCTACGACGTATCATAATAGCCTGTATTTTAAAACAACGTGTGTAACTTCAAACTGTTATCTCGTCTTTTTATTGTTTTGTTTTGAACAAATGTGACCTGATTTCAGTTTCTCAGAATACAAAAATGCTAGGCTGAGTGTATCTTACAAAAAATATTCTAATTGTAATTGTAGAAAACATAAATTGACAGAAAACTACCCGTGAAGATCCGGGGTAGAATAAGTCTTCAGCAAACCATGCTTGCCGTAACAGGCGGCTATGCTTGTCGTAACAGGCGACTAAGGGGATCGGGTGATCAGGTTCGCTGACTTTGGTTGATGCATGTCATTGTATTCCAATTGCGTGGATCGATGTGCGTGCTGTCAATCACTGAATTGTCGGGTCTAGACTCGATTATTTACCGATCGCCGTCATATAGCCGGAATATTGCTGAGTGTGGCCTTAAACAACAAACAAACAAACAAACCCAAGAATAACATTTCAAGTGTAGGCAGTATAATGTAACATGTAATATTCATCAGACTCAGTAGCGGTGCCGGCAACAGTGTCAAGAGCCTTGAGATCGCCGCTGGTGTCAACAGTGTGATGTTCATGGCACAGACCTCCGTGGCATCCATTGACCACAGGAATGACATCAAAATCAACAACATGACTGTGGGAAGTTATGGCGGTTCGGATGCAGTATTGTTGGGTAAGTACGCTATTTGAACATACTTGTTGATTTCGCTGTTCCTTGTGACACTTGTGAGTGTTAAAAAAAATGGACAAAAGAATTGTTATATTGAAAGTAGACAGTGATAAATTGAATTTATTTAACAGAATCTGGGATACTTAACATGTTTCTAGCTTTACATGAAACATAATACGTTTATCGCATTCTACCCTTGCCAATACAATTTTGTGTTGTCTGGAACAATCTAGGCTTGAGTATGTTAAAAACGCAGACCATTTTTCAAACTTCCCACAAAGCTGAAACTTGATGAAGATGTGCCCTGGATATGTTCATGGCACAGAGTTGAAGAATTTAACGTAATTAGAAAATTGTTTAATTAGTGAACAGTCATATTCTATTCAGCATCGTATTCTCAGAAACGAAGCGAGCGAATAATTATATTGCATTTTTAATTTAAGAAAAATGATAACAATTATTATTTTTCTATGACACCACCACCGACACTCAGAATGAGACGATTGTGCGAAAAACATAGTCTTACATATTATATGCTTTATATGATACCTTACATAAACTTTATATGTCTTCTTTAAAGTTGAAAATTACACCAAATGTACTCTCACACCAAGCCGAAAACATTACAAGACCATCATCAGCGACACTCTCCTTCCTTGAATTGCAATTAAAAGCTCCCTAAAACATGATCTATACTTCAATTAAAGAATAAGTATGATATTATATCATATTATTGGAATTGTCAATCAGTATTCGAACTTTTAAGTTTACAAAATGTCAAACAGTTATCTAGCCTCGGTAATTACATTTGATGCTTTTATTTGCAGGTGTTCCAAGTGATTTCAGTATTCGACTGGCATGGCACACCTTTGCTAAGACCAGTGGACATGCAAGCGCTGTAACGGTTTCTGTCAATGGCTACAATGGGAAAAACAGGGTAGCCTACATTGCATCCTCTAAGGTAAGGTTACGGTACATAAAGTGTCCACATAATGCACCACTGTCCTTTGTATTTGTAATTGAGTTCGGCTAAACCGAGCCTTGGTATTTCTACATTGCCAAAATTTTGAAAACATAACTAAAATGACATAGTAAATTCCAATATAAAGCATCCTCGGTTCCTTATCAGCTGAGGGGGCACCGGTGGCCCAGTCGTCTAAGGCGCCGCGATTCGCTGTGCAGAGTTGCTTCCCTTGGGCACGCCAGAAACCTATGATTGTGGGTTCGAATCCCGGTTCGCCCCGATTATGTTTCTAGGTTTGTCAGCACCATACCCGTGCTCGTGGGTTTCACGTTTCAAGTGGTAAACGTCTATAGCTAAGACCTGCATCACTTCGGGCTTTCCTCCCACAATCAGCTGACACGCCGTGATATAACTGGAATACTGTTAAAAGCGGCGTAAAACCTAACTCACTCACTCCTTATCAGCTGTGTATCATACATCAACAGACACCTTGTCATGATTCAAAAGCTTTGACAAAATGCTTATTTTACATGAAATCAGATAAAAAAATATTCATTCTAAATATGTAAAGCCTTTACTCTGGTGGAGATTTGTGGGGTAATGTTTTTGTCGCTGTCATTTCGCAGGAGGTAGAATTCTTCGAAGTGAGGCCAATTTCTGGCACCAAAAGAGCAAGATCTCAAGATACTCAGTACGTTCTCGTAGTTTTGGATATGTAAACGCGTCTAAGTTTATCAAAGATTCACTCGATTGAACTGATAACAATAAAGGATACGACACCAGAATAGAGTGACGTTGTTGTGCCTACATGTGATGTTCCCACCTCCGTTGGGATTCCGGGGAAGAATAGGCTCTCATGCATGTAGCAAGAACCAACTGGTATGAAGATCTGGTCGCCAGGCTTGGCTTTGAGCATGTCGTTGAATTAAAATCGGTGAAAATGAAATACATTGCATATTAATCACATATCAAATGTATAAAGGTTTATGGCGCATAAACGTATTTGATATACATATATATGTAGTTGCCACGATATATATATATGTATATATATATATATATATATATATATATGAGAGAGAGAGAGAGAGAGAGAGAGAGAGAGAGAGAGAGAGAGAGAGAGAGATGGTCGAATAGTTGGCGTTATCGAGTGAGAGAGGGATTATGTGAGTTTAAAAGAAGTTCCTTAACTTTTCAGCCATTTTACTGCCATGTATTTCAAATTTCTTTTACGCCTGTATCCATAACTAAATCTTGTTTTTTCTTAATTGTGTTTGTGATATTTGATATTGCTTCATAAACACTTCTTATGATACAGTTGGAATCGTCTAATGGACTCAGCTTCTTATGATTATGGAAAGGTATTTGTCGCTTCGATTATCAAATTATGCGTCATGGCTCATGGACAATTTCTTGAAACGATTTAACGGACAGCACCGGGCAGTGCTTCTTTGTACGGTACTTCTAAACGTCGTGGCGTAGATTATTGATTGACATATTATACTATTTACATCAACACAGCTATTGTGACAATTTTAGTAGTTGCAAATGAACAGCATACTACACAACGTGCAATTATCTTGTCAAACATTGATATTAGGCTGCGGAAATGTTCTGTTTTCAGTAACTATGGCGACATCAATATCAATGAATCCGAGGATAAATACCACGACATTCTATATGGGATAGTAGTGTGTAAGACATAGTGTTTTGGGGTAAACACATTTGGGAACAAAATAGGCATCCTCCGCGTCTTGCTGTTCTGTTTCTTTAAAAGATGCATGTGAATCAGAATTTCTGCTCAGACTGGCAAAGTCAAAAAAATTCTCTTCCATTGATTTTCCAACCTGAACTAGCAAATAAAGGAGGCCAGAGACCGTTCATCTGTTGTATATACTGAACAACAAACGTTCCTGTGACATTGAATGAGATTTAATCCAAAGTTAAATCTAAAACAATTATATTGGAGATTGTTTGGAGATTATATTGAAAAATAAAAGTGCAAAAGATATTCTGCAACTTGGTCTTATATTGGAGTTGCAAAACTTATTGAACGCACCTCGTATATTTATAAATGTATGTATTATGCTATCTCGTGGGTAATGTTCTTCCATTGCCATTGCTTTATAATACTGTTTTATTTCTATTTGCTTACTACATCACTACAAAATCTACATTTGGAAGATCTTCTCGTCTGTAACTCGTCAGTGTATCTTCTGACAAAAAGATGAAACTTTCGGTATTCGTTAACGCGTATGCATAAATGCTAAGATGTTCAAATGTATTCTACAGTCAGAATATATGAACCATCATATGCTGATATGTTAATGCATTCTATTAAACATTCATCCTTTACTAACATATTTATATAAATGTAACGTTTGTCATTTAAGTATAGCTACATGTCACAGCGGGGAAAATACAGCTTTATACAACCATACCTACAAGGCAGACTGACCTATAAGTGTACGAATCCTGTCACACAAAAGACCACTACAATCGTTCGTTCCTCGAGCGAGCAACAACAAGCTGCTGAATGTAGCAGTGATTGGATTATGTAGTGGAGTAGTAACGCTGACTATCACCTCTCTTGTATATTTGGTCAGTTCTAAAATCAGACAGTTATCAATCTACCTCTTTAATGTTGCATCCATGGTCTTGAAACTGATAACCGATTATTTTTTGTATTTTTTACTGCAAAGTCGTTCAAATATCGTTTTATCAATTTACTTCCGGAATCTGTATGCATTTTATGGTATTGTTCAGTTCTATATCACAATCTAAACTGACCTAGCTCGTGATCATGAGACTATTGCAAATGGATACATAGTCAAACATTCAATAGGATGCACAGCTCGTTATGATAAAAGACATTGTCCGGAACGAAGAAGCATGACGAGTTGTGTTTAACACTGCATGTACATGTGTTATGTTAATGACTGCTCGTTATCTCAAAGAATGGATGCCATTTAAGCGGTTTCAAACCTACAACCTTCTGATGTTGCAAAAATGGTTAATAAATGATGAATTTATCGCAAACCCTCCCCTATCTATGGGGTTTATTATGTTTAAAATATATTCAGCACAAACCTTCCCTCACTTACCCTAAATAATGAATATAGCATGCCTATGTTACAAATACACCACATCTATAGTTTAACTGATGTATATGAGATAATCCACACAGGCCTTCCACACCCAGCGGTGCAGGTGAAGTATTTATCAATATGTTCAAAAATATAGCTTAAATTATCATGTGAGGGATGTTTTCTTCCATCTTTTAACTATTTGCTGCAACATGATGATGTCTGCGTGTTTTTCCGTTGCTTTTATACAACTATGTGGCCTACAATACACATATTGACTGTTATGTTGTGCCTGAGTGTTCAAGACAAAGCTTCGTGTGCCCGTATATCTTGACTGGTGTTATCAGTGTAAGATCAATATAGATTGCCCTAATCACACACTGTGAAAGCCTCTTTCGCTGGTGATAGTATATCCTGACCCCTCCCCGGTGGTCTAGCAGTCCAAGGGCAGATGACGAATTATGTCCCTTAACGTGTATTATTGTGAGTTATTAACTGGAGTAACAGCCTGAGCCGCCTCTTCACTTGGCATCAATACCCACAACCTTCACTCACTCACGTGTGGTAGAAATAACATTATCTATGTGACATTCTTACACTTCTGATCTTTCTATATTTGCTGATAACAGCATGTACCCCATGAGATTTATAGAAAGCATTATTACACACATAAATGTAAAGTAAAGTGAAAGATTTATTTGTCATAAAATGTACCAGTGGTGCTTAAGATGATAACGCTTCAATCGAATCTGTACTTATGTCATACAGACATATGTCAACAAAGAAATATGTGGTAAATTTATCGGCTTTAAGTAAGCACTGGCTGAAAATTAGACCATCCTCATTCCTGTGTTGCTAAGATGCAATCTTTAGTTGTCTACAAGTTGCGATTCAATAATGCAGACAAGTCATTCAACGACCGAGAGCTGAGAGCAACAGAGTACAAGGTATGGGATACTTTTATTGTGGTCAGTGTTACATCTCAGGTTTACAAACAACTGTAACTTCAGTGTATGTACATTTCTAATTTCAGACATTTCTGGCGGTTTATCAGTTTGATCAACCTTTGATCATTGTTCAAGACGAAATCGATAATGAGTTTGTCTTTGATCTGCGCCCTGCTCCTGACTGCCGAACTGGGAGCTTTGGCTCAGGACAAGCACTTCATGGGAGGGTCGCTGACATTCAAGTTTATAGATGCATCCAAACCAAATGCGCATCAGGTACCTTTTACTTTACTATCATAGGGGCGGCCGGGTAGCCTAGTGGTTAAAGCGTCGCTCGTCACGCCGAAGACCCGGGTTCGATTCCCGACATGGGTACAATGTGTGAAGCCCATTTCTGGTGTCCCCCGCCGTGATATTGCTGGAATATTGCTAAAAGCGGCGTAAAACCATACTCACTCACTTTAATATCATAGTTATGCAATCATTGCAAAAAATCGTGTTAATTTATTATCTTTGCTTAGTTTATGAACAACTGGTTTGCCTGTCCCAGACTTTTATTATTGCTGGTTGTAGACGTAAAATCAATCATCGACTCAATGATATACATTGTAGCCACCATCAGGTCAAGGTTCACATGTACATGAGAACACACAAATTGCTAGTTAGAAGTTGATATCACTGGTCATCATTAACTAAGTTCTGAATGGCACAATGGCTCCAAAATAACATCACAATTATAATGAAGATCTTTATATTAATATGCCTTTATAACTTCATAATCTGTTACAAGGGGGAGCACTCATTATTGTTCTGTGTGAGATACCACGTTGGTGTCTCATATAACAAAATTGTAATAGATATTTCCCATCAATGAAAGGGGTCAGCCTTTAACCTCTCAAAGAACGAATGTGTTGTTCCTAGAATAAATACATATCATGCCAGTAATTTGTCGAGGTTGTTAACATGGTAATGTGTCATTTTGTGGACACGAGACATTTCGTAACATCTACAGCACAGCGAGTACATACTTCTTATGACAGTCGGAACAAAGACAGTGAGATTCTAAGAACACATTCAACTACTCCAGGATGTCATAATGGCCCCATCCTCTAAGGGAGATAAGATGTGTACTGTTTTCATTTTGGGCAGATAGAGAATTAAGTGTCAAAAGTTGTGAATTTACTCAGACAAACAAATGCGGTTAAATGATGTTTTCTTATAGTTTAATGAATTCTCCCAAATGGAATTTACCCGGGGTATCGAACGTTTTTAAACACTTTCTTCTATTTTCTTCTAGGTTGAGTTAACTGTCGTTACCGGATGGGTTCTAGGCGAAGGGCCTTGTGGAGAACACTGTTCGACGAAAGACCTCGGAAGGAGCACAATCACATCTCGGAAGATTATGACAGACTTATATGGAGATGCATATTTTGGAAACTGGACTTCGGAGACTAATTACCTTCATGGAAATGTCTCTTTCAGGACAATAACTGACAAAGTATCAAAGGGACTAGTGACTGAAGAAATACAAGCGGTGAATGTGCCTCTCCGATGGGAACAGGAAGTTGCTGAAGTCGTTTTGGAAGTCGACCCTGCTGCCCAATATACAGATTTTGTGTAAGTTTGTTACAGATTTTCATACAATAGATAGAGTTATCGATGCGAAAACCTCTAGCCTCTGGGAAAAGCCTTTCTGAAGCTCCATGCATCGATGCACTATCGCGATATCTTCATCATTTTCTCACACCTGGTGTCACCACTATTTGATTGTTATTCTTAAGCACATGCCCATGATTAAGTCGGAATGGTATAATGGAGATTTATTATGATTATGGAAATGGCTTTGTCGCTTTTAGTTGCATACGATCTATCAAGGCTCCTTGACTGAAATGTTGTCAATATGGATAACGCCTGATCCAATCATCCATAAGCAAACATATGGCCCAGATTCCTAGATTCTGAAACTATGCTCTCGCCATCATCCTGGAAAGCACTATGGAGATGCTCTTTGCCCTGTGCTGCACAAGAGTCAACTCGTGCAATGTAATAGAAAGTATATACTTTGTTACACAGTGTTTTGTTCTTGGTAATATGATCTCCGCTAAATGTCTTCAAGATGAGCCATCCCCAGTCCTCTCTGCATAGATACCAGCACTGAGCCTGTTAATGGAATGTCATTTTGTAACTTGAAACTCCACAATATCTGCTCGGATCCGAGCACATTCTGACCACTGGAGGATATAGTATATATGTCTATCCATCTGTAACTCTATATATACGTCATGATCCATTAAGCTTGAGATGTGTAGGCCTGTAGACAGATTACATTGGCTGCTGGTATTTATCAAAGGTAAACATTGCCTGTAACTTTCATTGAATTTCCAATCTTCAGTGGCAATGCAATCAAAGCCATATTGTGCCATTTAGAAAATTGCAGAAATGAAAAGATACAATATATTTAGATGATACACACGGTACTATAAATAAACTGAATATGCGAGGACCATGACACGTATGGCGGCCATCACAAAGAAATTATTTCTATCACCATAAGGGTAGAACGATCGTGTGTACTAACTTTCCGGTATTGTGCACATTTGCCTTTTAGCAATTTTCAAGTTGAATAAAAGCGACAAAGCCTTTTCCATAATCATAAGAAATCTCTGCCAAAAGCAATATTACGTCACACTTGAATCACTGTTGAGAAAAATACCATATGACGAAATCCATTATTCATGATTGATTAAATGACATCTGAACAACAGGCTGACGCCAGCGACGTCTCTGTAGAATTAAATTTGCACCGCACTTATCATTATGGAAAATCAGTATGAACGCCAAAGAAGATATGAAAATCAACAAACTTGAATCTGTTCAAACGAAGGGCTAAGTCAGCATTAGACTAAGACCAGATTGCATGATCTACATTTACGCTAGAGATAGATACGGAAGGTTGTTGTTCACATCTCGGATATTTTGGATGTTCATTCATAACCAAACACGTTCGAAGTGTCGAGATATTAACCCCAATCAGAACTATGTTGCAAAAACGAGCTTCTTTAGTATTTGTCTTTCCGTAGGACTTACGTAGCAGCCGTATTTCAAAATTAACATATCAATCGAGGTTTCAACAAAATTAGCGAACGCGCTTTCGTGTCACTGGATTGTCTCGCAAAACTTCATTTTCTTGTGGCCGCCGTCGTCCAGCCGGGGAACTATTGTGCGGCATAAGCCAACAAACAAACACTTACTTTTTTAAAGCCAATTTCAGAAATGGCGGGTGCTACCGGTAGAAGTGGGCATGCTTTAAAAGGATTTCAAAGAGCGTCATACAACACTTGCTCAGAAGTTGTTTGATGAAGGTTAAAAATTCAACACCTCAGTGAAACTTTCAAACTTATGGTAGATATGTGGAGGACATTTCCAAATTTGAGATATCGGTGACAAAAATTATTTCTGGTGCTTTTCCCTATTTTGACTTGTAGAATATGTTCCCGTGTTGTTTTATGTGAACAATTGACTTGCATTTGCATGTGTTTTGACGGTACCACCGGTGAGGCAGGGTACGCTCACCTTTTCGCGAAAATCTGGTATCATCACTGTTTAATAGTGATTCATAAACACATGCTTACGAAATAGTCAGAGATCTGAGTGTCTATTCAGGCGTATATACAGTCAGTAGAAAACCATTGGCGCAATGTCAGTGTCAGTGTATGCTGAGCAGTCTGTGGTCATTGCAACTGATTAATCATGTTGCTGTTTTTAAAGGATGCGTGGTATTTCCTGGAAAGCCTATGATTATAACTACAGAGGTGATGGAATGTTTCATCTTCAAACAAAGATTAATGCACACGAACGAAATGACACCATGCAGGCGAACAACAGTCCCGTTGTTATGTTCAAGCCTTTATACAAGTAAGTCAACACATCTCGTGGAGTAGGTTATTGTTTTAGTTATTGTTTAAAGGTATAAGATAAAATCTATTTGGTGTTCATTAATTTTGTAAATTCGGTTTCGGCCCGTATTATGTAAGCAAAGTATTTCCATGGACATGCATTGTATAATGTCAAATACAAACAGAATATAACCAACTGAGTACGTCCAGAACCTCAATTCCTTTACATTTGCATTTTCCATTTGGTTATCTGGAAATGCCGATATTTCTGAACAGTTAATTGCAGTGATTTGGTTATGTCTATTTAACAGTCACTCATTTTTTCAAACCATCACTCATTTTTTTCAAACGTAAGCTGTGACTGGGTAATTTTGTGTAATCTTAATTGGTTCAATAAAGACAGGGGTTAGAAATGAATTTACAACCACTGCCCCCAACCATGTTAGAAATGTACATTTGTGTACATCTATTGATTTTCATGGATAAGATGCCAAAAATATCTATCATGATGTGTATATAACACCATATAGAAGAATGCAGAGGATACTGACTAAGCGCCAGTACCGTTAATTGTTTGGATGTAATATCGCTAACTTAAGATATTTTCAATTGAAAATAACAAATATGATAATATGATCGGCTGCTGCTCAGTTTATGACATTCATACATAGTAGGTCGCGTTAGAGCATTGTCTTCAATAGAGTAGTTCGATGATATTTGAACGCAACTATTTTGTATGGTTATGCAATCCATTTGTGATGTAGAATTCATATATTGTTGTAACAATAGGTTTATGTTTAATTATTAAATATAATTTGCTTCATGATTAGAACTGATGACAAATATACATATACCCTATATTTTGAAAACATGACGTATAATTCATTGCGAAATCATTGCTTCTCACCCTGCCCCTAACAGACACGGACTTAAAAGGGTTTCAGGTCCATATTACTAGTATGTCTTGCAGAGTCCTCCTGAACAATTTAACAGTCATCAAACTCGCTACCTTGGACCAGGATGGGGATTATGTGCAATGTCGACAGGCAAAATTCGTAAGCGCCGGTGGTGTACATGCACCGAACAACGTCACAATAAATAAGGTATTTTTTTCTGTGATAAAACATGATGAAATTCAGAACGTACATTGATTATTATACTAAAACCGATTTAGAACGACGTGTAAATTTGAAGGACCTTGTATATTATCAAACTATACATGGACTTCGAGCCATAAAGATCTTTCGCAAGGCATCTTTATGTACAACAGGGATGAGAGTGATCATATTTTATATGATCTGATTTTAGGACTGCAGCATTGAAATCAAGGCTTATGAATCGGATCACTTCTTTGATGGAGGATTTGGGGCTATCGCCGTTCAGATCAACGACTATAACTCCAATCCTATAATGCGGAAGGGTGAACGGTATCCACATCTTTTAAATGGGCCATATCGTCAGGAGCTCAGCGATGTAGTAGTTCAGGTAAGGACATAGGTTATCCACACAAGATTTCACGATTTGGCAGATGTGTGAAACATAATTATTATGATAGTCATAGTACTCAACTTCTGTACACAAAGGCCTGTGACCTATATGTAGTCATGATTTTCATTAATTGTTTTATTTATCATTTCAGTTCATGATACAGACTTTAAAAATCATAGAGGCGCCTGAATTTGTGGCCCCAACAAAAAGCAGTCAGCATGTGTTCTACGTTTATGTTGGCTCAACACTGGAAATACCTCTCTACGCGAAGCCATACAAGTCACCTTCAAGGTACGCAGTATGATAAATACTGTATGTTTCTTAAGCACAAAAAGAAACACAATTTCATCCTTATTCATTGGGATGCGCTTTTTTTCAGTAAGGTGGACTTCTTCAATTTGAGATCCATTCCAAGGCAACCATTTGTCATCCCACCACTAAAGTCAGACACGAATCGCACGAGAGATGACGTCAAGTACACCATAGTAAAATGGCGCCCACAAAAGTCTGACGTAGGATCCTATGTTATTGGTGCATTGGTTACAGACGACAAGGGGTAAAACTGACTCATGAGAATTATTTTATTATTTTTCGGGTTCATAGTAAGAGCAAGTTTCATTGAACTGGAAGACAATAATAGCACAAAGCATTACCTACATACTATCTGAAAAATACAACTGAATTTTTATCTTTTCAGCAATAACTTATCCTGAAATGAGCTGATTTAGTGGGGTAGTTATTTTGTATATCGGAAAAGAACTTGCACTTGATTGGCTTGAGACATACTTAAGACGTAATTAATCTCATAAAGGGTTTAACTAAATTTAACATTTACACTTAAAATATTCATCCGATCTCTACAAATATAAAACGTCAATATCGTCACGATATGGCTGAAATATTGCCAATGTGACGTAAAGCATTAACTCACTCACTCACTAAAACGTCAATACAAGAGAATAACCAGTTTTGATTCCATTTGGCGTAAATGATAAAATAGCCGTGAAAACTATAGGATGGGCCACTGAAACAAAAGATGACTCCAGTGCAAACGAATATATGAGATGTCACTTCATTGAAATATTTGTAAATGTATCTACTGTCGCGCTCTGTTTCTATTTCTGGTTTCAGAAACGACGGATCTGATAGGAACTACAACATAATAGTCAAAGGTAGGGCTCTTTGATATTCTTATCAAGTCATTGTTATGTGGAATATATAAGCATTATATACATGGTATTGTCTATTAAATGTGCATTCACCCGTCCATTCTTTTTTTTCCAGATATAAACGTCACCACACCTGACGTTGTACCTGCAGTAAGTACATGTATATAAGTATGTTAGATATGTACCTAAATGAACTGCTTAGCCTGGATCGTCATATCCTGGGATGAGACAACTCTAACTTCCTAGTATTAAAGACTAGAATTATGCAAAATGGCATGTGCAAAGGAAGGGTGTTCCACTCCTCATTCTTTGCATTTGAAATATGTGAAATAAAGAATACATGGTGACTACTTTTCCTTTTCTCAGAATCGACCATACTTTCCGTTATTCCCGGATGGGGAAGGAATACAGTGCCTACAGAATTCAACGTGTTCTTTTCCTATCTATGCTGCAACTGAGCGTAGTGGGTACGAAAATTCATAATAGTACATTCACCTCTAGTACTGATCTTAAAGCTTAAATGGAAAATGTCTGTGATGATGACAGAGGTAAATCAATAAATAGTGATAATAAATATTATACAATATTGTACAAACAAATACACATAGTTTCACATATTGTTTGAACAGTGGAAGGATCGCATCTTTGAAGTACACAGCTTCAAATTTGAAGGAAATCAACGTTGCACCGCCAATACCTATTACCATACATGGGCAGGACATGTTTGTGAGTGACGTGTCCTTAACATCTTCTCAGATAGGAAGATGGGATTTATGTTTCCGGGCGCTTGATGACAGTGGGTAAGAAAATATATTCATTATACTCACCAAAGCAGGAATATGCTTAATTGGACAATTCGCTTAATTGGACAATTTCTTATCCGTATTCTACATATATATATTGTAATTTATTCTCATAAATTATGGAGGATACATTACGGAAAAATATTTACATAACTGTTGCATACCTCGTTGTTTTGCAGTGCACAATCGGAAGAACGATGCCTTAGAATTTCAATGGAAGTTACTGGTTAGTTAACTACGATACTCATTCTATTTTGGATGTTTAATTGGGCTTAACTAAAGCATTATGTATCCGTTTTATTTTGTATTTAAATCTCTGCAAAAACAGTATATATTTCAACGCAGATTTATGAAAACAATTAATTCAAATAACCTTTTCCCCTTGTAAAATCTCAGATCCAAGGAATATAATATATACTTTAGCAATATTTTACTGTACTACACCCCTAATTACAAATAACTCACTTCTTGTTTCTGTATTCTTTCAGTTATATAAGCTCATCAAGCATATTAACATTGAACTTTTTAAAACTTTTTTTTCAAACATGACATGCATTCTACATGCTTGTGAAAGCCTTTCGACTTAGCAAAATTGAGAAATTGTCTCGTTTCACCGTTTAGAGGAGGTAGCCATTTTGTACAAGGACGATTGGCAGCGAGATTATGACATCACTTACACCGCGAACATATTACAAACAACGTAGAACACAAATTAAACAAATTGATACAAACAGTCTGTCTGCTTATAAGAATTCTGTGTCAAGTACCAGATAGAGGTAGATTCACGATTTAGAAAACTCTACACTGACAAGGTAAAGCCAGCTGAGCGCTCCGAGCAGTTGACGAAGATTCGATTTAGAAGGTCAACTGTTGATACAGAACGAAAACTTCCTATTGCTTCAAACTTGGCTCCCGTCTGAACTTATATCTTATGACTGCCCGAAAACTATGTACGCTTACGGGTGACGATGATCAATTAACGGTGATCTCTGAACTTTTCAATTTCATCTTCTCTCGTACTTATTCATGTACATTTAAACATGTCAACGCGAGAGAACAATCAGTCTCGACCATCCGACAAAACGGCTTCCATGTGGGGTGTGGCAAAATAGCGTAATCCTGCCCCACAGGTAGCACCCGCAACTCACACAATTTGGCTACAAAAGTAGGTGTTTGTTGCCTGACACAGTACTCCTGCCATGCGAAGGTGGCAGGTAAACAAACCAGACAACCAAGTGAATGATGGACCGGAAAATCAGGTGACACAATAGCGCAGAAACATGATTATTGCTGATTACTTTTGAGCCTTAATTATTTACCCAATAATTGGCACACATACAATAATTGTGATATTGGACTTGAATATCCCTTTAAGACAATTACTCTCGGTTCATAAAGATATTCTGCACTATAAAGCTAAAGTTTACCTACATTCTGTACATGTCTATTTATAGACCCATGCAATTCAACTCCATGTAATCATCGAGGGTCATGTGAAAGCAATGGCACATCCTTCAACTGTAACTGTTTCCCCGGAATTACCGGTCGCCTCTGTGAAACAGGTATTTGTAAATAAATAACTTACATGTATATGATTGGAAATGAGTGTGTACAGATTTGGAAAATACCCTTCAGTGACGGGATCGGTTGGTCAGGCTCGCTGACTTGGTTGATGCATGTCATCAATCCCAATTTCGTGGATTGATGCTCATGATATTAATCACTGGATTGTCTGGTCCAGACTCGATTATATACAGACCGCCGTCATATAGCTGTAATATTGCTGAGTGCGGCGTTAAACAACAAACAAACCAACCCTTCAGTAAATTCAATGGTGACGTGAACACCAAGTATTTGTTATCCTGGAGCGAACACAGATTAAGTAATTAGAAAATCTATAAACAAAACCATGCTTTTGTTAAAAAAACCGTTCCACTTCCTAATGGTTGAAAAGTTTGTATTCTTAAGTTATTGCTATGTTACATCTCAAGTTCAATCATTTATGAGGTTAAGCTGTTTGACAAAATAACGTCAACGTCATTGTGTACACAGGAGTGATGCTTTTTGATAGAATACAGTTTTCTTCATCAGCTATCGACGAATGCCAAAGCAACCCCTGTCAACACAATGCTACCTGTCTCAACACTATGCCTGGTTTCTATTTCTGTGTTTGTCTTTCGGGGTTTACTGGAAAGAACTGTGAAACAAGTAAGTAATCAAATATATACCCTACGCGTCTGCTGCGCGTCACAACTTCTGGGAAGTTATTTTTTGTCTTATTGTTTGACTGTTTCTTCTTTACATTTAAATAAATAGAAGCGCAAAAACCCTTTCCATACTCATCCGCCAAAAACAGTCCGTTGTACGAATCTGACTATTTCATGAGCATGTGTTTATGAATCACACGTGAAATAGCTATGAAACTAGATATTCGCGAAAAAGTTAGCGTATCCTGCCCAACTGGTGACCAGTCACAAACACATGGAAAGGCAAATCAGTTGTTCACCTTCTAAAAGCGGTAAGAGACAAATTGGGAAATTGCATCGGAGATCATTTTTGGTCATTTTATGATTTAATTTAAGAAATGTCCTCCTCATGTCTACCATAAAACTTATTAAAAGTTTTACTGAGGTCTTTAATGTTGTAACTTTGATCAAACAACTTCTGAGTCCCATGTAGCTCTTTGAAATCTTTGAAGAAGGAGCATGCTCGATTGTACCTAAAAAGTTGTGAAACATAGACACCAAAGGCTGGAGTTGCAGGAATGTTGCTGCATACAAAGGGAAACTAAACTACTGGAAAGTTGAAAGTTGGAAAAAATGCTTTATCTCTCTGAATCTTCATGCATACATCTAAATATGAAACAGATGGGGGGGGGGGGGGGGGGGGGGGGGGGCATCACTGGTCTCCTTTATTTGTTTTTGTAGAAATTGGCGATTTTGATGGTAATTGAACGATATCAGATCATCGATATACCTTGAGCTTAAGTTAAACGTTACCTTGTTTTGCCTTTGCCAATCCGAGGAGACATTCCGATTCATATGTATAAAGAAAGAGATCCACAAGGAGGGGAGCACAATTGGTACTTAAGGGGATGCCTCCTGCTTGCCTAAATGTCTTACCCCAAAATATTACATGTATGTTATCAATGAGGTAGTGCAGCATGTCGCATATTGTTTTCTCAGTAAATTTGAGATGGCATTTGCTTTTATTTTGTGACAAACTGTCCTGAACCTCGGAAGATAGATCTGTGGTCACCACATTTTGTAACAAAAACCTCATGAATCAAGGAATTATTTTTTTCCTTAAGTTTGTCATGTGGGATAATGGTGTACAAAGTTGAAAAATCAAATGTTTTGACAAAATTGAACTTGATCCCTTTGAATTTTTGAGAATCCAAATGGTATAAATTTCACTTGTAAATATAAAGACAGTCCTTCCTTGATTGTATTAAGGAATATGGCTACTCTTTTAGACATGGATTTGGTGGTACATTCGCTGGACCCAGGAATAATGTTCTCTTTGTACGGGTATTTATGGAGCTTTAGAATCCAGTGCAAAAGAGGAATTGACATGTCTTCAGGTTTTAGAGTCAAGCCAAAAGATCCTCAGTTAACATACCTAGTAAATGCTAAATTATTTATAATCCATGAAGTGCAGATGCACCCTCGTACTTTCATATACTTGTATATTAATATAGATATTTATCATAACTTTGATTTGATTTGATTTTTGATCAGAAAACTATTAACACCTGATCTTTATAGAAATTTTGACGTATAACTATGTGTGCTTCTTATTAACAGACATTCCAATGATTGTTTGAAATGAAACACGTGAATACGTGAACTACAATGCGTGACATCTTAAATCTTAGATCTTTGTGGGATGTGTTCTTTGAAGTTCATATAAAATGCACTCTACTTCAGCTATCGACGGATGCCAAAACAAGCCATGTCAACACAATGCAACCTGTTTTAGTGCTGTCAATCCTATGCTGCCTGGCACCTATGTCTGCATGTGCAGTATGGGCTTCACTGGAATGAACTGTGACCAAAGTATGTTAATAGAAATATGAACACACTGAAGAGTGTGATCATATTCTAGCGAGGGCCCTTGTTTTATAGCCCCGTTATGTAAGAATTAATATTGACGCTGTGCTGTAATATGTTTGACCCCCGTAGATAGAGTAACGTCTCCGTAATGACAAAGCGTTAATATACCTGTCGTTTTACTATTCAAATGTACAATATTCTCTTCCGTAATTCTACTTTCTATTACAAAACGACCCGTGAAGATCCGGGGTAAAATAGATCTTCAGCAACCTATGCTTGCAGTAGCAGGCGACCCTGGATCGGGTGGTCTGGCTCGCGGACTTGGTTGATGCATGTCATCGATACCAATTTATGTCAATGCTCATGATGTCAATCACTGGATTGTCTGGTCCAGACTCGATTATTTACAAACCGCCGTCATATTGCTGGAATATTGCTGAGTGCGACGTTACAAAACAAACCAGCCAACCAGCCAATTATTACAAAACAGAAATAACACGCCCGTGTGATGTATAATATTGCCCCAGTAATATAGTAAACGTTTAGAAAAAAACACACAAACATGTAATAAGAAGTAGCAGTTAAAACACAAACATTATAATAGTTGAAATGTCCAAGAGGACACTGTAATGAAGAGCCTAACATATTCGTGAAAACGGGAAAATGATTGAGAACATCTTAATAGTGTATACTATCGACCCCGCTTTGTCTCTTTCACTGATGACACCGAAACTGGCGTTAACCCATCATGTAAACGTTCGTTTAAAATATGTCGAATTCTGGAGAGTATAGCTTTAATACCTCGTACCACGTGAACTACTCGATCTTAAATTATTATCTATTCGGCAAAGGTCAACACACACACCCTCCCCAACCCCACCGAACCCCCTCGTTTTACAAAGGGCATTGCATGTTAGTGCTGATGTCTCATTTGAAGGATAACGCAATTAGATAGACATAAAAATGATATCTAACTGTTACTATTTGTATTATGCATTCAATGTTTGCTAATTCACTTGTACATTTTTCAACTTTCATCAACATCACAAGTGTTCATATCATCATTTCACATCATTTTGCTTTGAATATATGATCTATGTGTGTTTCTTGAATTTGCCAATAACACTGAATTGTATTTGCCTGAATTTGTGTTACTCTATTTACACGTGACGGTGATATAATATGCGTTGTATACTTATATTTTCCTTTTTATTTTTTCAGGTGATGGTCACACCGTGCATAACTTAGACGTGCATAAATTGAAATTAATCAAAATTTGCAATAATGTCGATGGTCATAATACAACACGTTGTGGTTAATGATCGTACACACTGCTACCATTACGTGATATAACTAGTTCGCTACCAGACACTCCACGTTTCATATGATCCAGTGTGGTCAGTATCCATGCCAATGTATATCAATACCTGAACATTGATGTCTATCGACTTTACTGACTGAGTTATGAATTAGAATTATAAGTGAAATTACGATTTGATTCCAAGATTATTATGATTTAAATGCGGTTTTCGTGGTGCCCGAATTTCTGTATCTGTGTTTTGAATGGTTGCTTTGTGTTGCAGATTTCTGTAATTTAGCTGGCGAAAGGAGTCATTCTGTGTACAAACGTTAAACCAACACACGTAAGTTGTGACCCGTGGATATAGCCTTTCCTAACCAATTTATATGTCATCAGAGGGTCAAAGCTGAATCAGTACAGTAATCCGAATATTTAGACACGGAAGTAGTACGCAATATTTTCTAGCTTCAAACAATGTATTTATCACATTAAAGCATATAGAATAAAATAGGTAAATATATGGTGATATGTTTGACATTCAGGCGTAAATCTAGTGAGAATATGTCATCGTATTCAAATGATGGTTACTGTTGTTAATGTAGCGTTGATTCCATTCTGAGTATGTCCATAGTACTTTCGAGTCGACCCGTGAAGATTCCGGGGTAGAATAGGTCATCAGCAACCCATACTTGCCGTAAAAGGAGACTAACGGGATCGGGTGGTCAGGCTCGCTGACTTGTTTGATGCAGGTCATCGATCTCAATTGCATGGATTGATGCTCATGATGTCAATCACTGGATTGTCTGGTCCAGACTCGATTATTTACAGACCGCCGTCATATAGCTGGAATATTGCTGAGTGCGGCGTTAAACAACAAACAAACAAAAAAACAATCAAAAAAACTTTCGTGTCCATGCGCGTGTTCGTGGGGCCATCAAAGTAGTAACATCTAGGACAAGCTGAATCGTGACCTTCCATGAGAAACCAAAATTAAACAGTTCAACGGACGTTAAATCCAACTTTTTCACTGCAGAACAGGCATAATTAATTCAGATCGGTTCAGAAATTCATTTCAGTTAACAAGAAATCTGTGTGATAAAGTTGAGATGAGAACGTGTTCAAAAGGGGACTATGTATTTGAATTGACGATTCATTTCATCGTTGATGTTTTTCTTAGATCAAGCGAGGCCAACGGCTGGATCCTGATCCCCAAAAGAGCACTGCAATCGTTTTATCCTCAAGTGATCAACAGCAAACTGCTGAATAAATAACATCGTTCGGTTCGGCAGTGGTGTAGTGACGCTCCTGAAAAATCCAAAATATTTTTTGAACGGTGTTCTTTTTATAATCGAGTGAATGTCAGAAACAGCAGTGTATGTTTTGTTTTGCTCATTCCATAATCCCCAACCACTTCATAATATTTATGTTATATGACTTAATTTGCATATGTAAAACAAAAGTGGAATAAAACATTATACACCAAACCAGGTGTTATGTTTAATGACTGTTCGTCTTCTCGGTTGTTGAATTCAAAACCCTTAAGTTATTTCATGAGTTCGCATGACTTACTAAAATTTACATAACTACACCCAGAAGGTTGAATGTAAGACAAACTTACTGCTTGCAATTGAGGTTCGTGGTTGATCATCTGAAAATTTTCGAAAACTTCCATAACCCATGTACAACATACCTTGTACAAACACACTCACCATTCTGTCACTCAAACTGATAACCTCAACGACCTACATTTCGTTGTTCATTCCTCCGGTGTTAATCTCAACAACAGTCACTCACAAGTAACCGATATACGACTTTGAAGATATTTCTGTGACTCAGTTTTTAACTTGTGTTCGTCACTTGCTGCCAACAACGTTTGAAGTTAAACATTCTCTTTATCCCACGAACTTCAGGAAACTTTACAACCGTTGATTACTTAACTGAACGATTAATGTGTCACAAAATGGATTAGTGATACTTATGATGACTACATTTCAATCGATTCCTCGCTTTCATCGTAACGGTATATGTCAGCAAGGAGATTTGCATAAATATTATAAGCTTTGAAAGTATTTGAGACAAGGATTCTAAAAAAACTCAAAGAATGTGTTTGAATTTTTTGTAATCTCAGAATCCTACCAAGTTCTATTATTTCAAAACACTTGACTTTTCAACTGTGTTCACCACACGACAAACGCTTCATAAGGGAGAACTTCATTCCCTTGATCTACAGGGCAGTTGTCACTGAATGAAGTAATCACAGACATAGTTAATCACTATATTAAAAGGTTCGTAAAAAACTTGCCTAAATTGAAAGCCAATGTCGTCTAAAGTATATGAGAAAACAATATGTGAAATGCTGGTAACAGAGTGACAATAATCTATCCACAAAATCTATCTACGAAGATGTCAATGAGCGTCATACTACAATTGCTCAAAGGTTGTTGTGTGATCAGGGGTACCACCTTCAAAAGCTTAGTAACGCTTTCAAGATGTTTTATCAGACCAAAAAAAACGATGGCTGATGCTATGTCCTATTTTGATTCGTACCATACCAAATGTTTCTTCAGGTGAATGAATTAACTTGTTTTTGCAGGTATTTGACACGGGTGTCATTGGGTCAGGATACGCTCACCTTGTGTCATAATGTTTTTATAAACATATACTGATGATATAGTCGGAATCATACAAGGATTACAGAAAGGGTATTGTCGCTTTTATTATCATAAAAGATTTTCAAAGCTCTGAATATTTATGCATAGATCTACATGTACATATGGAACTGTGGGTTCACTTGATTCTTTTATTTCTTGTTCAGGTGGGTAAATCAACATTTACAAGACATAAGTCAACAATCACATTAAACACGGTATGTTACTATTCTAAGAAGTTACCACACTCCCGTAACATTACCACACTGAATGTGATGAATCTCTCTTGAAAAACGCAATGACACTTCTTCATGGTGGCACACAATATTTATCTAAAATTGTAGCAGACAAGACTTATATATAGCATCTGTAAATATAATAGTGTTTGTCTCCTAACTCAGTGGTACATATTTTGCCGTGCACAGCACAGCACTGAATGGAAAAATAAAAGTTTAACATGGGCAAGAACATAAAAGATCAGCGTGAAATAAGATTGCAGTGGGAATGCACGTATATACACTTCTTTGGAATTAATACATAAATGTCCTATGGAAGTAACTGATTTGGATCGGACGTATAAGTAACTTGAATGTCAGCGATCCTCCGATGAAGTGCTTTTGCTGAGCCAATTTCGTTGGCCAGATGCAAGACACAGACCAAAAATGTCTCGAACAATAATCAAAGGGTGAAAATTGATGAAACACTTGAAATTCTGAAATTAGAAATCTACCTACAGTGCAGTTTATAAACATTTCCTTGTAAATCTTAATTGAATTTCTGTATAGTGATGTAAGTTCCCGGCGACCATGAATTGGCCATATACCCAATTGAGTTTCCAGTGTCTCTTTATGCATGTGATTTGGGATTTCTGCTCGGGTTGGCAAAGCCAAAACACGGGTATTTGGTCAAGAAGTTTAATTAATGCTTCTCGTATATCCCTGATCTGATATCGTTCAAAAATGGTCAAGTATCAAATCTCCTTCTATTGATTTACCTACCTGAACAAGAAGTAACAGAATCAGGTGAACCCACCTCAGCAGTTTCATATGTGCCTGTAGATATATGCATAAAGATTCAGAGCTTTAAAAATCTTTTATGATAATAAAAGCGACAAAACCTTTCAAAAATCCTTGTATGATTCCGACTATATCATTATTATATGTTTATGAATAACTATAAAATATAGTTATGACACAAGGTGAGCGTATCCTGACCCAATGACACCCGTGTCAAATACCTGCAAAGACAAGTTAATTCATTCACCTGAAGAAACACGTGACCATACGGTACGAGTCAACATAAGGAATAGTATCTGCCATCGTTTTTGTGGTCTGATAAAATATCTGAAATCTTCGTAGATAGATTTTGTCGATAATAGACAGAAAGCCCTGGACTACCTGTTGTGTCAGATTAGCGCACAAGAAAGCCTTCCTGAGATCTAGAGATTGTTTCGATCTTGTACTGTGTTGACACTCATTCCTGGCTACCAAGCTTCCCACCTGTTTAAAGTCTGAATGTCTAGATATCTAGTTGCCATGTCGACTTTCCATGCCAATAAAGACTTCCTCTCCCGAGCCAGACAGAAAGCCCTACCTGGACTACCTGTTATTCCAGATTAGCGCACAAGAAAGCCTCCCTGAGATCTAGAGATTTTTTCGGTCTTGTACTGTGTTGACACTCATTCCATTGAGACAACTACCTCGGTTCGTGGTTTCCTGGCTACCAAGCTTCCTACCTGTTAAAAGTCTGAATGTCTAAATGAACACGTCTGCATAATGTGACTGTGTATATGTATACTGAACCAAATTAAAAACTTCACAATCCTAAAATTTTAACATTTTGACCAGTTATCATTGTGGGCCCTTATTGTGTATTTAAACAGTAATGGCCATGTATTGTCTTCAGATAACTTCCGTTTTTTGTGCAGGTGAATCGATCAAAATCATGTGCACAGCACTATAGTGGCAAAAGTGGTTTTTCACGAGCAACTGGTCACGTGGCCATAATACCGCACGTGTTTTCAGCCATACTTGTTAGCAGTCATTAGCAACAAAAGAAATACACAAGAAAACAAAAGTCTTTACGGCCATTTGTCGTGCCACGCCTTTCAAATGTGCAACGTGAACGTGCCATCGGCATGTTGCAGACGGGAACGTCCGTAGCTAAATTCGCAAAGACGATGGGTTGTAGTCGACGGACTGTTTATGATTTACAGACGCCTCGGGTACCACCAGCAAACGGGTACCACCGCTGATCGCCCTCGGCCAGGTCGACCGCGTGTGACGTCACATCCAGAGGATCGTCAGATTGTCTTACGTCACCTCCGTAACCGATTTTTGACGGCTTTATCAACCAGAAATGAACTTTTAGGGGTAGACTGAGTGCATAAACTATTCGAAACCGTCTGAGAACTGCTCACCTTCAAGCACGACGTCCATACTGTTGGCCGATTCTGACTCAATTACTTAGACGTCAACGTCAATTGTGGGCACAGCGACACTTACGATGGACTCAGAGGAATTGGAATCAAGTCGCCTTCAGTGATGAATCCCGATTCAATGTTCGATTTGCTGATGATAGGGCGAGGATGTGGAGGCGCCGTCATGAACGTTACGCCCAGTGTTGCGTACAGGAAGTTGACAGATTTCGAGGCGGAAGTGTCATGGTGTGGGGTGCTTTCTGTGGCAATGCACGTTCCAGGCTTCTTGTCATCCGTGGCAACCTCAACGCTGATGCTTACCGCGACCAGGTACTGGCACCACAACTTCTGCCTTTTATGGCAGCACATGGACCCGGTTTGATCTTCCAACACGACAATGCCAGACCCCACACAGCAATTTTGACAAGGAATTTCCTTCAGAATGCGGGAGTCAACGTCATGGACTAGCCGTCAAGGTCTCCCGACCTCAATCCCATCGAACACGTCTGGGATGCTCTTGGCAGAAGTCTGCGCACTCTCCACAACCAACCATAGAATTTGCACAGTCTTGGCACCATTTTGCAGCAACAATGGCGTCGTCTTCCCAATCATGTGTTCACAAGCATCACAAGGTCCAGGCGTTGTGTGGCAGTTGTCCACGCACATGGTGGCCATACACGCTACCGAACTTGTGTGCCATCAGATTCCCGTGCTTGGGACTTATGATTTAAACTGTTGATGTTATTACCGAATACCGTAGGTGCTTGGAACAAATTATGGTTACCACCGTTAATTAAAATCCTACTTTGGTCATTAATGATTAAAAATTACATTCTCTGGTACATTTGTCCGTTGTATATCATATATGGGATTACTTTTAAAATGTGAAGTTTTTAATTTGACTCAGTATATATGGATATTGCAAGGAAAAATGATGAAAGTTAACTATCATGTATATCAATGTTTACGCTCATGTAGGTTATGTAATAAAACATCTGATATGGCGAACCCTGAACTATTTTCTCGTTACTTTGTACACGACCCCCTGTTAATCCCTTTAGGGATCCGTTCATAATCAGTTTCTCAGTCACCGTCCCAGTAATATATCTCTCTTTGCACGTATTTTGAAAGCTTAAAGTATTTATACAAATCTCCTTGCTGACATAAAGCGTTACGATAAAAGTAAGGAATCGATTGAAATGTAATCATCACTAGTATCACTAATCCATTTTGTGACACATAAATCATTCAGTTAAGTACTCAACGTTTTCTGAGGTTCGTGGGATAAAGAGAATGTCTAACTTCAAATGTTGTTAGCAACAAGTGAAGAACACAAGTTAGAAACTGTCATAGAAATATCTTCAAAGTCGTATTTCTGTTACATGTGAGTGGTTGTTGTTGAGATTGACACCGGAGGAATGAACAACGAAATGTAGGTCGTTGAGGTTATCATTTTGAGGGACAGAAGGGTGAGTGAGTTTTGCAAGGTATGTTGTACATGTGGTTATGGAAGTTTTCGAAAATTTTAAGATGATCGACCACGAACCTCAATTGCAAGCAGTAAGTGGGTCTGACGTTCAACTCTCTGAGTGTAGTTATGTAACTTTTGCGAACTCATGAGGTAACTTAAAGGGTTTTGAATTCAACAACCGAGAAGACGAACAGTCATTAAACATAACACCTGGTTTAATGGACTATGTTTTATTCAATTTTTGTCATGTATGACACATATTATGTCATATAACACAAATATTATGAAGAAGATTGGGATGTTGGACTGAGCAATACAATACATAAAATGCTGTTTCTGACATTCACTCGTTCCTAAAATATTTGGAATTTTTCAGGAGTGCCGAATCGAACGATGTTTATATTCAGCAGTTTGCTGTTGATCCCTCAAAGATAAAACGATTGCTGTGTTCTTTTTGGGGACAGGATCCGGCCGTTGGCTTCTCTCGATCTAAGAAAAACATCAACAATGAAATGAATCGTAAATTCAAAGCATAGTTCCCTTTTGAAAACGTTCACATCTTAAGTACATCACACAGATTTCTTGTTAACGGAAATGAATTTCTTAACCGATCTGAATTAATTATGCTTGTTCTACAAAGAAAAAGTTGGATTTGACGTCCGTTGAATAGTAGAATTTTAGTTTTCACATTGCACGTCATAAATCAGTTTGCTCTAGATATTACTACTTAGATGCACCCCACGAACACGCGCATAGACACGAACGAAAGATCATAACTATGGCGAAATTCGGAATGAAATCAACGCTACATTAACAACAGAAACCATAATTTGAATATGATGACAAATTCTCACTAGATTTACGCCTGAATGTCAAACATATGACCATACATTTACCTATATATGCCATATGCTTTAATATGATAAATACATCTGTTATGAAAGTCATTGTTTGAAGCTAGAAAATATTGCGTACTACTTCCGTGTCTAAATAATCGGATCATTGTACTGATTCAGTTTTGACCCTCTGATGACATATAACTTGATTAGGAAAGGCTATATCCACAGGTCACAACTTACGTGTGGTGGTACTAAGTTTGTACACAGAATGACTTCTTTCCGCCAGCTAAATTACAGTAGCCGAGTCAGAAATCTGCAACACAAAGCAAACTATTAAAAAAACAGATACAGAAATTCGGGCACCTAGAAAACCATAATACGCTTGGAATGAAATCATAATTCGACAGACATCAATGTTCAGGTATTGATATACATTGGCATGGATACTGACCATACTGGATCATATTGAACGTGGGGTGTCTGGTAGCGAACTAGTTATATCACGAAATAAGGAGTATTGAATTAAAATCTATCACATAATAACAGTGTTTACGATCATTAACCACAAAGTATTGAATTATGACTAGCGACATTATTGCAAATTATGATTAATTCTAATCGATGCACGTCTAAGTTATGCACGTTGTGATCATCACCTGAAAAAATAAAAAGGAAAACATAAGTAATCAACACATATTATATCACTGTCACGTGTAAATAGAGTAGCACAAATTCAGGCAAATACAATTCAGTGTTATTGGCAAATTCAAGAAACACATATAGATCATATATTCAAAACAAAATGATATGAAATGATGACATGAACACGAATGATGTTGATAAAAGTTGAAAAATGTACAAGTGAATTAGCAAACATTGAAATTCATACATTGAATACAAAATGCAAATAGCAACAGTTGGATATTATTTTTTATGTCTATCTAATTGCGTAATCCTTCAAAAAAAGAAAACAATTAACATCAGCACCAACATGCAATGCCCTTTGTAAAACGAGTAGGGTGGGGTAGGTGAGAAGAGGGGTGTGTGTTAACCTTTGCCGGATAGATAACAATAATTTTAAATTAAGATCGAGTAGTTCGAATTATTCAACCACTTTCACGCGGCACGAGGTATTAAAGCTATACCCTCCCGCATTCGACATATTTTAAACGAACGTTTACATGATGGGTTAACAACAGTTTCGCTGTCATCAGTGAGATCGACAAAGAGGGGTCTGCAGTATACACTTTGTGATGTTCTCAATAGTTTGCCCAGCGGATTTCACGAATGCCTTATTCTCTCTATTCAGACTTTCCTCTGCTACTTGTTATTACATGTTTGTATGGCAATTCTAAACGTTTCCTATATTACCGAGGCATTATTACACATCACACAGGTATGCAGCAAGTGTTATTTCTGTTTTCTAATAGACAGTAGGATGTAGGGAAATGTATATCATGTGCAATCGTGTATCGTACATTGGGATACTAATACAACAGGGTATATTCAAGCTTTGTCATTTTTGGGACGTTACTCTATCTACGGGGGTCAAACAAACTACAGCACCGCGTCAATGTTAATTCTAACATAACGGGTCTATAGAACACAGACGCTCGCTACAATATGATCACACTCTTCAGTGTGTTCATATTTCTATTGACATACTTTGGTCACAGTTCATTCCAGTGAAGCCCATACTGCACATGCAGACATAGGTGCCAGGCATAGGATTGCCAGCACCGAAACAGGTTGCATTGTGTTGACATGGCTTTTGCTTTGGCCTAAATTTCATTCATTCATATCCGTGTTATATCATTTTAGGTTGAATGAGAATTGTTTTGAACTTAAACGTTAATTTAACACAATTCATCAGGAACATGTAAGATATTTGCAGGAAACATGATTGGTGACATACGGTTTTGACACTTTGGGCCCGTGAAAACATCCTTGAACAATATTACCTATATAATGCATCTTTGGAATCAGTATTATAACTGCTTTACTGGATTAGTGTAATTTTGATACATAGTTGAAGAAATGTAATAATTACTTGATATTGCATATTAAAACTCACCTGTTTCGCAGTACAGCCCCGTAAATCCCGTCGAACAATGACACGTCCCTCCCTCAATAATACCGTGGTTTTGACAGGGATCTAATAAAAAGATAATCACACTGATGAAAACTAGTTCAATCATATAAAATGAATGAATGTCAACTAAAAAATCATTTTTTCAAACCTACATCTTCTTACTTCGAGATTGATCTTTAGTCATATTAAAATTATACATTCAATCAAAGATAGCATGAAAAACCTATTCATCACATCGTTATCTGACATGCACATTCTTACCACACGTAGGTTCCTTGAAGGGACTGTCACACAGACAGCTTGCTGTGTCGTCTTTCTCCAGGATACATGCACCATGAAGTTTATTGCAGCCTTTGGCCGAACAGACATCTGCAAACAAAAATGACGTAAATGAATATTTCGAAGACATTTTGATCGTTTTATACTTGATGATGGGCAAATGTAATCTCAAAATAAAAGTCATCATGTTTCCAAAACACTTTGTAATACCTGTATGTTCATGGTAACACATTTAAAAATAAGGTAGATCTGCTTCAAACCTGTTGGTGGTGTTGGTTTGGTGGAATAGCATCTTGGTTGTTCTCTTTGCCTATTGAAGAAAAGGAAAATGTGTATGCCATAATCTATGTTCAATCACAGTGAAGACCTGGTGGTTGTCACCATAAAACAAGACCAATTCAAAGGGTCGTATTATAATCACGGATTCATGTAGATCAATGATATTCTGTACATTGTTCTTTGGGCTGAGTCGTTTTGATTAATATGATTATTTTGTAGAAGTAACCCTTCGTGATTTAGGTGTTTGATCGAGCGTACCTAGCTTTGAGACAGGCTGTCGATGGATGCTGAGCAATTGCAGCAGGTACCGATACATCTGTGATACAGTCGGTCCAAGTTGTATCCTTTCTTGTAGGGAAGACATTTGCCGTGCTTGTATCTGTAGTGACTTGCGGGCTACATATGAACATACCAATACATGTATCAGCAAAAAAAACCCGTATACATTCGGACTAAGACGCGGACTAAGGAGCATGTTATAGATACTCTCATTGTTCCGCTTTTAACATTCCATACACATGTACCTGGTGAAGATTACTTTTCTCAAGTATACTTCAGGGTATGACGATCAATTTGGGATAGCCAAACAATGGAAGTGTCATTTCGTCAAGTTTGAAAGTCGTTTTAGTGAAGTGTTATCAAATGGGCAGCCAGGTGTATTTGAGTAAGTATGCTGGAACACGAATGAGTGAGTGAGTTGGGATTAACGCCGCTTATAACAGTATTCCAGTTATATCGCCGCGTGTCAGCTTAATTTGGGAGGAAAGTCCGAAGTGATGTAGGTCTCGGCGTTTATTGTCTATTAATACTGGAATTAAAGAAGCTACATACCATTGACCGCCATTATCAGGAAGTGTATGAAGTATCATGTGACAGTCCTTCCCCTGTGAACATCGTATGGTGCTCCCGGAAACAGGTGTAGGGTCATGGAAACTATCCTGTAGCGAAGAGTACATAGTGTTACAATATAAGGGTAGCGCTATTTTTCAGGGCATTATCATTTGCAGAAGCCCGAGGTCTTCTATTAATTGCCCGACGAAGGAGGTCAGTTGATTGACCGACGGCTTCTGCAAATGATAATGCCCTGAAAAATAGCATTACCGTTATTATAGCTAAAATGGATGGAATTTTGTATTGAATAAAAAGAACAACAATATCGGTTTGGAAACATTTACTGCAATCAACACAAATGTCACTGACCCACTTTTACCAATATGGAAACATCTTAGAACAAACCAGATGACGTCACTATTTAACGTGACGTCACCTATACCTACCCTGTGACGTCACCCAACAACGGGCGTGATAATGGCCCGTCGTCAAGCCACATGAGGTCATTATCAAGTTACGGTGGACCGCTGATTCTTGATAACATGCGGGCGGTTTACTGATAATTCTATCCATTTTAGATATAATGTACATTAACCTACAAAGGATAAACCTTGGGTATATATCCGAAGATATTTTAAGAACGAAATCAGGATACCTTTGTGATATGTCGAAAATGACCCAGCATGCATTCTACTTCGAATTGAACGCTCAGTGTTTCGCGCGGAAAACTCACCTTTGACACTGGTGTTGTTGTTCCTGAAACGCACAATTTATAGTAAATCATATGTAGGATCTACTAGTATTCATTCATACCAGTACGTTTGATAGCAAAACGTTTACAGAGTTTAAGATCTTAGATTTATGTTTTGTCCCATTCGCTTAAGCGGGAAATGTACAAATCATTTCAAGGGAGTATCAAAGCTTGCATATGAGTTTTCCATCTCGACAAAATTGTAAAGTTGTCTTTGAATTAGACTTAAACAGATGGACAAATTTGTATTCTGATTGATATTCCAAATACAACCGATCAGATTATTAAACTCTGTTATGATAAATACACTTAAAATGATACTCTCCTTCAATTACAGACACACTTTAGCTTTACAAAGTTGTTTTTATCAATATTTACATACCTACACGTTTCAAATGTATGTCTTGAATTGTATTTTGTTGGACGAATATACTGGCTATTGTGTTGTGTGACTTCAAACAGTCATAGTCGAATAATTTAAATTTGATGCTTGTCTGTAATTCAATATACTATAAGTGACAATCGTTACTAATTTCGTTATGTGGGAACTGCGTATAATTAGCTTGTTTGACACCATATAAATAAATCTTTAGTAACTATATATCTTACCAGTGTCAGTAACGTGAAGATGGTAGCAGACTGTATCGGCATTTGCGCTGTAAAAATATTTAATATTGATAATAATCATAAATGTATACATGAAAGAACCAAACAAAACCACAATATTTGTAACTAAGAGATTAGTTGTATTCACGTATTGCTTGCATTCTGTCAGCCTTCTGTAACCACTGCAGAACAAGGAATGCTGTCGTCAGAAAAATACGTTACATTCATGGGCCTTGAAAGTGTCTCTACTTTAACGCAAAGAAATTCCTGTCAATTCATTAACAGTGGGCATTGACTGTACCTATAGACATCCGTTGTATCGCTTCCAGTTTTGACACACATTTTTTTCTCGCCAGCCTCGGTTGGTGTAATGTGCATCTGACTCGTGTATAGGTCTTGACGTCCTGGCGTGTCCCTATCCTTTGCTGGGAGATCTGGCGACTGGACGGTTAGTCCATTACTGTGAGGGCCAATCTTAATCACTGGAACTGGTCTGGAGGAGAATAAGCACAATGATGCAAGCTAATTCATTGGTATACTTGTCTTGATTAAGAAACTGATTGTGAAATACTGATATGAATGTTATACTGTATACATGTCATACACTGTTATAGACTGCATATAATGAGTGAAGCCCATTTCTGGTGTTCCCCGCCGTGATATTGCTGGAATATTGCTAAAATTGACGTAAATTCAAACTCACTCGCTCACTCATAGACGGCATAACAAAATTAGGCGTGTATGGGAAACAGTCTTAATCTCAATAACTCATGCATTCATCATCCTTTCAGCGGGCAAGGTAGCCAAGTGGTCTGAGTCGCCGCAATTCGCTGGCAGCGTTATATTCCTTAGGCGTGCCAGAAATCTATGAAAGTGGGTTCGAATCGCAGTATCGTCCTGATTATGTTTTCTGGGTTTGTAGGCACCAAAACCATGGTTTCACCAACGTGGCAAACGTCTGAAACACTTTGGGGTTTCCTCATATGTGAAGCGGACATGCCATGATATAACTGAAATACTCATTAAGGTGGCGTTAAACCCAACTCACTCACTCATCCGTTTAGCCGCACACACACACACACTCCCTACCAACTGATCCCACAATCAGACATAGAAATACCACTGTAGTAGTTGTGTTACCCTTGTCCTTTTGAAATGGAGAGTGGAATTGTGCAGGTCTGATCTTTCACACAGTTGAAAACTCCGCCATTTTCGATGCTTGCACCGGTAAATGTAGGCTTCATGAAATAGAATCAACCATGTTACAAAAGTATTCAGTTGTTTCAGAAGGAAAGAAGGTATAGGCTACATTCAACTTACTTACTACCGAGCATAATTTTTGTTTCACAGGCAATTACATAATTGATTCTTTGTGCAACCAAGTAACGTAGCACACGCGGTTATTGTTTTTCAAAAGAATAAATGAAAATTAAAGATATGTTTACAGAAACTGAAAAAAGTATATTACCTTCTGATGAAGAGGGACGTGTATGCCTGAAACAAAGTTTAAAAATATAAATAAATGAATAGTCAAATATAAAATGATGCTGAACTGAAGCAGACATTACAGACACTTAGTATCGATAAAATGTAATCGTTGCAGATAAACGCTTACAAGAACATGCATGTACAAGTAGCTTAAAAATATTATACAATTTCATTGAAGATTAATATGTTTGCCACATCCTCTTAAACGATGGCTTAAGTGTTCTTGTCATGCAAAACAACTGCAAGTATGTACTCCCTGGAGAGCCTATCAAACTTGGACTTTTGAGCTGTGTACCTGTCTCACAGTTGACGCCAGTGTAGCCTGTGGGGCAGTGGCATATCGGATTCTTCCCGTCGTTCTCACACGCTCCATGGTTCTGACATGGGGATGACTTGCAGGGCGTCTCTGGAGTGTACATTCATGTATACTTTTCACAAAAAGTCATTTCTTATTACCTTTCGGGTCTGACAAGTGCTTTTAAATTAAGCTTATCATCTCGATGTACTTATTTCTGACTCTTGTAACGTAGCATGCAAAATGTAGAATGGAAGAATAATGTGCTCTGAGTTACTGTATAACAGTGATATATATTCGTAACATATATGTAAGTACAATGTAATATTTTTGTAATCTAATATTATTTTAATCTTATGTCACATTAGATACCTGTGTTACAACTGTCTCCCGAATGGACATCGTCACACAAACACGTGCTAGTGTGGTTTGTCTCGACAATACACACCCCATGACCACACGACGTTACTGCACAAGGTTCTAGAACAGAAAATATAGAACATGTACCGGCATTGTCTTTTCAATAAAGATACACGTTCTGTTCCCGTGCTGTCAGTACAAGAAACATACTTGCTGTTTGTACCTGTAACACTAATGAGATGGCTTTTTATCTCTGATGGAAGAGTGTTAGTTTGATCCCTTGACTGAAATTGAATTAACTTACTGGATGCGTCAGGATCAACTTTGAAACAGCGAGGTGGGTCACTCGACCTGAAAAAAGTAATCGATTTGTCTTAAATATATTACACGTGTTTAATCTTTCAAATACTCTGAAGTGACACGGCAGCAATAAACAAAGCACTGAGAACATGCTATGGAATAAGTTCCCCACAGCCTGATAGTAGGCTGAACTGATTAAAACTGTAATAGACGTGCATTTAAAATTCTTCGCAGAATGTCCAATAGCGGTTCAGAAACATCAGGCATGACTCCTTCCAGTACAAAAACTATTAATACCTTGAGTTTAGGCATATCTGATGATCCCCTGTCTTGGAGTCGGGTGTTATGAGGACATCAGTAGCGCACGTCCCTGTGAGCGTCTTGGTAGGAAAGATATGTGTCTCTACGCCTTCCGTATTCCCATAACTAACCTGAGGACTGTAAACACCGAGTTGAACTGTTCATATTGTAATAAAGAGCACCAATAGTTACGCCAATAGTTTGGTAACTTTAAAACAACAAAATGACTTAATTTGGATTTCCAACGTTTAAATTCTTTTGACAAAGAACTCTTATCATTCTTAGTAAATTGTCTATGTTATGCAATTAAGGTAATACATAAAACGAAAGGGTCTGAGTCTTAGATTTGTTTTTAACCATCAAAGAAGATACAATTTAAACATATTGGGCTCTCTCAAACCAAGTCTGGGCCAATATTTAGGCGATGAGTACAAACGAGAACATTCAATACAACATGTTAACGTACCATTTGTTCCCTGTAGTTGGTTTGGAGTATACTAATAGGTGACAGTTGTCGCCAGCAGCACACGGAACTGTGCTCCCATCTGTGGGAGTTGGAGCTTCGAAGTGGTCCTGGAAAATACCACGGCTTAATTTGTATCCATCCGAAACATGGAACGCTATTAAATCATTTTACATATAACGAAGGATTATGTTAATTATTCTACAAATATCGCATCTAGGCTCGATGGTTGACAGTATAAACAACGATCCATGCATTCGTGGTGCATCTCAACCATCCGATTTTTATTTTCCACGGCTCATAGAATGTATGTCTAGTGTAGGGCACTTGTCACCTGTACTGTCCCGGAATCATCCAGCGTGCTCTCATAGCTTTAACTTACTGTGCTTGAAGTTGTTCCCGATCCTGATCCTGAACCATCACCTCCTAAATTAAGTTTAAATAAACGCTGGTTACTTGACGTAGATGAACACTAGTACAATGCTTATACATTTTGACAATAACCAGTGTCAGAGTTCCAATATTATAATATTACATATGATTTATGTTTACTTGGAGGCATTAAAATAAAACTCATGGTCGTTTAAAGGTAATGGAAATAGGAGTCAATGACATCATTAATGCCCTGAATGCAGACGGTACAATTATGTACCCAACACAAAGTCTGATTATGGAAGATTGGTGAATAGCATAAAGTATGATGACATGACGTTGTGAATCTCCGGTATACAACGTGCTTATGGCCTGGTTGGCAGTAATACTTCGTATTGCGATTTTGCAATATATAATAATAGATTATAGTACCTGGTGGCGTCACGTTGACATGGTAACAAGTAACCTGATCGCTGGAAAACAGAACATCAGCGAATGTGTGAAAAAGTAATATATTGTTGTGCAACGTGATATATGTATATGTAAGAGAAATAATTACCGTCCATTGATTTTCACGTTATTCATAGCAAGTAAAAAAATTGCGTGCGCCTGATTTGGCATGCAATCTTTATGGGATTTGTGAGACTCTTTTATTATCACAAAGGCCTTAGTGTATAAGTACTAGATTTGTATTAGAACAGATACAGCACGCAAACAGAACAGAATATCTATCTTCCTATCGATACACAGTCATTATATTATTTCTACCACTTATGATTAATCACGATATCTCTCCTCCGAATAATGTTACATGTATCACACATACACACGCGCACACGCACGTAAACGTACAAGATGAGTAATACATTTGCTAACGTACGTGTATGCTATTCCTAGTAAAATCCTGGATATTTTTTATATTTGTATATTTACTGCTTGTTCTATTTACTAGTGTTCAGAGAAAAGAGCTGTGTGAAGGTCTTTGCTTGAAGAAGTTGCTCCAACTAACTGAGAGACCAACCAATTGCAATCACGCAGCTCCCACGTGACCAAAGGAAGTGACGTCACGGATCCTCACATTACTCTGGAGTCCGAAACATCGGAAGGCATCGTGGGGAGGTAGATCTGCGATGGGTGGATCCCTTTAGACGCAGTAATGCAGGATAGATATACAAATATAAAAAAATATCTAGGATTTTACTAGATTGTTTACTTATCCTGCATTACTCCTTAATGCATCCTTATCGGACGGAACCGGAGGAGGGCATACCTTCAGATGTGGACTTTCATCTTTATTTCCAGACTCTGTACCCTAGCCAATCCTTGGCAATGTGGGCGGCTTCGGGTGGCCACTCCATGTATGGGAACCTCCCATTCCCTAAAGCCCGTCCTCGGCTGTGGTTGGCATCAGGTGACCACTCCATCTATGGGAAACTCCGTCTCCCTCAGGCCGTCTTCGGCTGTATGGTCGGTCTGGATGGCCATTACATGGAAGGGAAGAGAGTCAGGTATGCGTTGTGTCCTGGTACTGCGCAGCCTGACAATAACGATCAGGTAGGTCGAGACTGGAGCCGTATGCAAATGAGGCATGAACTCTCTAGTCCAGGGCTTACAAAGGCCGGCTCTGCACTTGGAGGCGTGGTCAATGAGGTGTAGTAGTGGTGACCTGTTGGGCCACTACTAACGGACCTAAGCTGTGCGCGCCTTGCACATCCTCCAATGTGACGTCTCGCCGGTAGTGACTGGCGAAGAACGTGTTGGGTCGACAGAAACATCCTTCCATGATGGAGCGTAGAGGGCAGTTGCTGTGTAGCGCCATGGTGGAGGCGACCGCCCGGATCTCATGCGGGTTGTTGGAGCGTGGGGGATCCAATCCCGAAACCTTGTAGGCCTGGAGGATGATGGCTCGTAGTCAGAGGGCGATCGTGTTACGGCTGACTTCCGCTTGCGAGGTCGCAGATACCGGTACGAAGAGGCGTCGTCGTTGCCTGCGGCGTTCCTTGGATCGTCGGATGTAGAAACGAAGCGCCATAACCGGACATAGACGGATCCACCAGGTGAAACAATCGGAACGTCTGTTGAATGAGCGAGGTCGAATGAGTCGTTCCTTGGTTCTGAAGGCGCCATACGCCGGTGATGTTGTTCGTCGAGATGGAGAGCCGGGCGTGTCTGAGGGCCTGCTTCCAGTGAGCGATGGCCAAAATAAGCTCCTCCGGTTCGAGGTTGTTTATGTGCCATAGGCGCTGATCGCCGGACCACAGCCCCGAGGCGTCCTGTCCCTCCACGTGTGCGCCCCATCCCTGCAGGGACGCGTCTACGAATAGGCGCAGAGAGGTCGTAAGCCCTGTAAAGGAGACGCCCCCTAAGACATTCGATTCCGCCGTCCCCCACCGGAGATGCTGCTTGAGTTGATCCGGGAAGACGATGGATACTGAGGCGTCCTGGCGCCTGATGTAGGGAGCCATGAACATCTGAACTGGGCGCAGTTGGATCCTTCCTCTGTAGGTCAAGTCCTGTGCTGAGTTTAGGCGGCCCAGGAAGACTTGCCATCGGCGCAGAGTGCGTGGCAGGTCGAGAACTGGAGTCAGGTGCGCCTACATGCGCTCCTATCAGTCTCTGGGTACAGAGATGAGGTCGAGCTCCGTCTGGAAGAGGCCCCCGATGAACTGAAGACGAGTTGAGGGTGTCAACTCTGACTTCCTGAGGTTGATCTTCCATCCCAACTGGTGTAGGAGCCGGAGGATGAAGTCCTTGTGGCGGAGTAGAGTGACAGTGTCCCGATGGTTCATTAGGCAGTCGTCTATGTACGCCTCGAACTGAATGTCCCGGCGATGGAGGTGCGAGGCTATGTGAATAGCCACGGGGCCAAAAAAATTCGAAAAGGGAGGACCGCCCATTGATAATGGACTCCCATGAAGGTGAAGCGGAGGAATTTCGTGTCGTCGGGATGTATATGGACATGTAGATAGGCGTCCTCGATATCCAGGCTGATGAGCACCTCCTGCGCCTGGATCCGGGATCGCAGTAGCATGGTCATCCTGAAATAAGGTGGACGCGCCAGGTAGCGTTTGTTGAAAGCAGCGAGGTTGTGGATCATCCCTTTTTGTCCGAGTCCTTCTTGGGGACCAGGAAGACAGGTGAATAGAAGCCCGGTGTTATGGTTGGGGCGTGTACAACCTCTATGGCTTCCGTGTCTAGCAGCGCCGTGATGTTCCGGCTCAGTAGCTGCTGTTGAGTAGGGGGGTATGTGTCCATTATTGGGGACGACGTGAGTGGCGGGTCGTCTATAAGCGTCAGCTTGCACCCGTGTCGGATGATATTGGTGAGATATGGGTCCCCCAGAGTGGACTGGGAAGTCATCTCGTCTATAACGTGGGGCCCTAAAGGACGGAGTCGGTGACTGCTTACTCAAGTCCTCATCCAGAGCAGAGGGCATGTCTCTGATCAGTGGGTCAGGAGGGATCGAGGTGGGGTCTTACGGATGGCCTTCTTGCTATCGACCTCTAGGCCAGGCGAGGGAGCGATTGCCTCCAATCTGTCTGCCAGCCAGTCTGCGACTTGGTCGAAACCCAGGTGGGACTCGCTGTCCGTGGGGGTGTCGTCATAGCAAGGGATGAAGGCGCCCTCCGAGGAGTCGGATCGACAGCCACTGGAACGTGTGCGAACCGGGGAGCGGCTCCTAGATCTATGACGCTGTCGATAAGATCTGCTGTCACTTTGACGTGAAGACGTACTTGGGGAAGCCGAGTCCGTGGAGTGACGAGAAGTAGAAGGCGTCTGTGAGGTCGGCCGACGCGGCGGAGGCAGAGGCGCAGGTGTCCGTATAGGCGCTGTGTAGATAGGCGCCAGGTGAAAGGAGGCGTCTGCAGAGGCGCTATGGGAAACGCTTGTAGAGACGTCTGTAAAGGCGCTGGCATCGACGGCTGTCTGGCCTGTAAGTACTGAATGTACTGGGGGAGAGAGGCGTCTAGCATGGGCGTCTGTGCCGTAGGCGGGGCGCCTGTGAGAGATCGAGCGTCTGTCCGGAGGATAGTATAGGCGTTGTCTGGTAGGTGGGCGCCACGCCGGGCGTCAAGGTGGCCGCCGCCGTAAAGATAGACGTTGTTGTCGTCGTCAAAGTGCTCTGGGTGGAGACTGCGACCGTGGGGTCGGACATCAAGCTAGTAGTTAAGGTCGGGGGTAGTCATCCGAGATGGGCGATCTTGTAGGCGAATTTTCGGAGAGGTCTGACATCGTGCCTGGCCTGCTGTGTTCTGCGTATTTTACCTACACGGAGGTACTGACTGAAGGCTGTGGGTGAAAGCAGTAAACAGTCTTTAAAGCGGTGACCCTAGAGGTATTGAGATGTACAATTTAGGCACAGGGGGTGGGGATCCCACACCGACATATTACGCCGGCACTTTGAGCAGGAGGACATGATATCTGCAATGAAGCAGTGTAAAACCACAATGCGTCACCGCCCGATTATGTATGCTATAATTTGTTTATCCCATTGTGTGGGTTTATGAAACAAATATTTCGACAAACGTAAGACAACATACAACAAAACAAACAATACTTGCGAGGTTACGCCAATCGTGGGGTACCAAGCAAAAAGAATATAGAACGCAAACCAGTTCATTAACTGCTGACCACGTAAAATATTCAAGATGGCTACTTGGAACAACAAGACACCTGGCATTATGTTTTCTTTTGAGAAAACGCCAGTAAGTGTCTAACAACGTTATGCACAGGTTTATCAAACATAGAATGTACAAAATACAAACCGTAGGCACAACACAAAGACAAAAAACATTAACTCAAATAGCAAACACGTGAGGGTTTGAATCAGTTTATCATCAAGTGACAAGCGTAACGTGGGGATCCGTGAAGTCATTTCCGTTGGTCACTTGGGAGCGGCGTGATGGGTTGGCCTCTCAGCTAGTTGGAGCAACTTCTTCAAGCAAAGACCTTCACGCAGCTCTTTTCTCTGTCAAGAACAAGCAGTAATATGCATTAAGGAGTAATGCAGGATAAGTAAAAAAAGGAGTTAATAACGCAAAGGGGGACTACGCTCGAGCGAATTTGCATTCCTAGCAAGTTCACTCTGGTCGTCAATTCCACTTTTTATGCCTGCTAACTCAATTGTTTTATGATAACCAAGCAGTTTAACAATTAATGATTGCATTAATTACACAGAAACTATGCCTCAGTTTAACATAAGACACTAATTACACACGTCGAGACAAAGACCAGAAATAGGCACCCGATTAATTCCCCCTCCCAACACATCTCAGTTACATACAATTACATGGCGTGCTACCTGTGTGGCTGTCCTGACGTTGTCTGGATGCAGACCTTTTCGTTACCGGTCGCTGAAGGTGTTGCCTGAACACTGCCTTGGTTTAGGTCGGGCGCTGTCGTGCTGGCTACAGGTTGTGTTATGCTCACATGTAAGCCATTGCTCGTGGGACCAGGAGTCAACGTTTCATGAGCACTATGAAAGAATAATAATTGTTTCAAATCGACTCGTGTTTATGAAATCAAACGTTACACAATGATAATGTGACAAACACATTTACAATTTCATATATTTGCATTTGTTTGCAGTAGAAGAGTGAAAGAGAAGGGCAAATCATCACTGCGGAGGGCATAAAACACGAATAATTGGAACAGAATCCGAGTGAGTGAGTGTGGTTTTACGCCGCTTTTAGCAATATTCCAGCAATATCACGGCGGGGGACACCAGGCTCGACACATTGTTCCCATGTCGGGAAACGTACCCGGGTCTTCAGCGTGACCATCGAACGCTTTAACCACTAAGCTACCCGGCCGCCCCGAATAGAACCAGGGTCTTCAGCGTGACCAGCGATCGCTTTAGTCCACACATTACACACTCTACATCACATATGTACATTGAAGTTGAAGACTTGTTCCTACCCTGGGCCCCTGGTAAATACCGGGATGGAACATGTTTCTCCCACTTGACACTGTATTGTAGCACCATTGTGTAATGTTGGTTCTGACACCTGGGCCTGTAGCGAGACAATTATGAACACTTGGAACCTCGTCATCATATCATACATCATTCATAAAAAGTTAAAATGTATAATATTTTTATAATGTAACCACAATTGTTAAAAGCATGTGGACACACCTAGAAAAAGAATGGCAATGAAGGTTAGGTTTCACACTTCATAGTATCTCTTGCCAAAGTAGGCACGATTTATGAATAACACCTTCTTTTATACTGTAAAGGCAACGTTTCCGTATAGATCCTAATACCGTTGTGAAGCGAGACATTATCATGGTCTTGCTTGACAACGGTATAAGGATCCGTCAACTTCTAAGTTATGCCTATCAAACAATTTATCTCCTTCCAGTTCCTGTCATTGTTCACATTTTTTTTAAATTCTGTATTTGTGTGTGTGTGTGTTTAGCATAGTCATTGTTAGTACATTCATTTCCGCATGGATTGCAGTGTATAGGGCACATATGACAATATTTAATATGATAATATGAACTTTGTTTTGATAATATACTTACTTCTGAGGTGTGAGAAAGAGCTGAAAACAAAACCAAACAAAGACAGCATAAATAATATAATATTTACGTATACGTTCTCAATTATGCTCTTTGATCAAAACTATTTCAATTTGCCAAATGCTATTATTATTTGTTTTGTTTGGTCTTACCTGTTTCACAGTCGTGTCCTATGTAGCCTACCGGACAAAGACATTGATAGGACGTCACTTGACTAACGCAATCGCCACCATTTTGGCATGAGTTTGGGAGGCATGGGTTAGCTGTGGGTGATACAATCAGTGATTAAAACACATGCGGTATCTATATCCTACTTTGCTATGTGGATTATAGTACCCGTTAATCTACCCCCTCAATTAATGGTACAGCAACAAAAATCTATGTTGATCAATAATATTTTTTAGGTTTCATGAGTACTACAGGAAGTTTTAAAATAATGAAACATCTGTTATGTGACTTACTTTGTTGACATGTATCTCCTGTGAAATCTTCTGTACACACGCACTGGTAGCCGGGAGACTGCTGTGGGTGATTTGCACAACCACCTCCGTTGTTACAAGGGTTGGGGTCGCACAGGTCTGTAAATATTTCTGCCTCAGGAACAATTTCCAACGAGCGAGTACAATTTACGTATATTCAATCATTGTCATGAAGACTGTTTGTATTTTCCTTGATGTTCTATAATATCATATGATTTCAAGGATAATTAACATGTGAACCATCAATCCAGGAACATGCATGGAAACTTAAACCCTTTCTGCCCGTATTTTTAAGTGACCGCTACACAGAAACGGAAAGCTGTCCCAATTGCCCTTGAAACAGCCTCCTTATCACTTGATAGTTTCAAGTCAAGACTTCAAACATTTTTGTTTGACAATTCGGTCTTTTAACTCTACTGTTCAATGAGTATTGTCAGCGCTTTGGGCATGAATTGTTGCGTGGAACTAAGAACATGATAAGAATGCTCATTATTATTATTATTATTATTTACAGATTAAAATAAAAAATGCAGCAAAGAGGGTTTGGGTGATCCTGGCAGTCAGGCTGGTTAGGCTCATCTTCAGCTCAGGGCCCTTGCCCCCTCTACACGCAGCCCAGACAGCGAATGAGACATCTCCCAGGAAGCACTGCCTAGTCAAACCCACCCAGAACTTTCATGGAAACAAACCCGGGTACTCTCCCAATGTCAGTCAACAGATTGGGAGGTACCAAAACCTAAGGCACCGAGAACAATGGGGAGTCGGACAACTTGGAACTAGGAGCGTGACATTTCAAAAGCGAGTTCCGCATATTTGCCATGTTTTTCCTCAATCTTGACAATCACATTAGTGTCCAAGGGGACAGAAAATTCAATGATGGAAATGATTTCATTGGATTTATCAAAAAGGGCAAAATTGTATTTATCATTTTCCATGACGCCCTCTACATATTGGAGTTTGTCCCTATTATTATTATTATTATTATTATTAGTAGTAGTAGTAGTAGTAGTAGTAGTAGTAGTAGTAGTAGTAGTAGTAGTAGTAGTAGTATATGATATTAATATGGAAACTGCTATGGTCACTCGATCAATATGAAAAGAAAAGAATCCTTAAAATGCCATACCTGTTGTTATGACGTTCACTTTGTAACATCGTTTCTCGCCCTGATAGCTGTAATCAAATATTTGAAATTAATATCGAAAGCATCCACGACAGAGTGTGCGAGCGTCGGCTATTTTTCACAGTTCGCTTTTGGTGCAATTAGACCTATTATGTGATATTCAGATTATAAACATAAAGTGTTTTCAATGTAATCCTCGTTAAATATTCTTTATTTTATATATTTTTCGGATTTAAGGTTAAAACGCTGATTGTTTTTTCATTTGATGTCAATGCCCTTACACTGCACTGTCACTGTATAAACAATTGTCCTACCTGACTTGGAGACACACGTGACTATCTCCCCCTGGTGGCGGGCTGAATAAAACATCTGTTTGACACTCTCCATCCTTAGAATTAACAGGGAATGGCATTGCTGATGTGCTACCAGATGTTAGAAAGCTGAGGAAAAGAATTAGTTTAAGTATCAAGTCCGGAGTTTATACAATTAAAGATTCCGCTTGGATAAGTATGCTTATCAGAATATCACCAAGAAGAGACAGCTTAGCAACTTCTGGTACTGATATATATAATAATACTTTTTAACATGTAAAACTAGATACCAACGCATTTTCTTTTTATCATTGGAATAGAAATCGGATATGTTGAAGTTTATCTTGAATCCCGACGCAGACAGCAATATTCCAGGTGTATCACGGTGGCCAGCAAACAAAGGGGTGCAGGTCAGTTTTTTACAGCATGAGCAAAATATCCCAGCTATCATAACTGCCCGATCCATTTTAGGTCTCTTACGATAAGCATAAGGCCTAATACGTACAGTGAACTACACTGTACTCTGTCCGAAAACCTCAATTATGAGTGGAGATTCATGACGATCAGTATCAGAAAAAAATCACAAGTTTGAAAGATGTCTTGATATAACGCAAAATATGACAGTCTCACCAATTTCCAGAAGGATGATCTTTAGAGTGGAAGATGGCGTGGCATGGCTTGTCGACGTAACAGTTGACAATGCTGCCATCTGGTAGTGAAGGCTCCAAAAATGCAGCAGTCTGTATATATAAAAAGGTGTCTGTGCTGACATATTGATCTCATGCTCGAATAATGGTATCCTCCTCATTAAGTAAATCATGTGTTTGCCATTTCCTTTATACGCTACTCGTGTAGTGTAGTCCTGTCTGAAATAAACATAATTTTTTTTAAACAATCGTTTGAGCTTTTTTGCTTCATCCTATCAACACTATTGTAGCAGAACTGACATATTCTACGGGCAAATGGCACGAGCTTTCTTTCCATCTAATAAAATCATTTGGATGAAGTATTCTCAACAAATTATAAAGGCCAATCCTTTCTCGAGAGGCATCCTTTTATGATTTGGAACATGTTTAATCAATGATAAGAAATATACGATTATATTATGATTTTTATCATTAATAGAGATTTGATATTATATATGCAAGTTAAATTTCCATGTACTGAAATCAAAATATGGACTTCGAACATTTCATTCATACACTTTATACTTACGAGTGCCGGCTGTTTTGATTGTGCTATGAAAGAAACATATGGGGAGGCTTTTATTTCGAAAAGTAATGCACGGAAAATAAAACGTTCATTTTAACATTAATACGTTAAGAGCGTTATTTTATAATTACTATAACAATATGCATTGTATATTACAGTACCTGGTCCTGGTGGCTTGGTGTGTATCAAGTAACAGATTCTGTCAGCATTCACACTGAAGTTTAAATATATGTTACCGTTAGTAAAGATGGACTATCTATCAAGGTAATACTGATCTATTAAACTTGTATAAACTTTTAATGTTACACAGTTGAAATCACGACGTGAGGAAGTTCGGAGGCAGATTGACAACATTCGTTTACACACATCAAATGAATATAAGCTTTTTAAGACTGCCTCAGTGGTGGTAGAGCGTCCGGCCGGAGAATGGAAGGTCCGAGGTACGATCCCAGGCCGTGTCATGCCAAAAGACGTATGAAGATGGTACTTGTTGTTACCTTGCCTTGGACAGGAAATATAAGGGCTAAAACAGGGACTGATCGGCTCGGAGTCAGTATACTGTGTCTGAGTTTGGTATTCATGTTAAACCTCGGCATGGTATCTCAGTGGGCTAGCACTATAAAATCAGCATTAGTCCGGACTAGTATATGTCACACACGCATGCACGCACGCACGCTATATATGTGGAATAATCTTGGACTCGACGCTAAACCCCAATTCATATCACTTATCAAGTTTAGTCCTTTACCCAGTCCCGGCATCGACGCATATGCTTAGTTCTCCGGGGTTAGTTGGTGTCACCGTCAAATTAGATGTAAGCGTCTTTTGCAGCCCTGTGCTTTTGTCAGGTGTTGGAGTGTCCACACTGGAGGTTAATCCCGGTGATGTCGGACCGAGGGTAACTGGTGGAATGGTTCTGAAAACCATAGGCATAATACATTCACAGATGACAAACAGGGAACAATGTCATGTCATTGCTAGATACATTGACATCATTACAGTTTAATGCCTTCCTTTTGCGGGTGGCGCGGATAGCCAAGCGATCTAAGGCATCCTATATAACTCTGCATCCCTTAGATGCGTAAAGATCGACGTCGGTTCGAATCTCAGAATCGTCGGGATTGTGATTCTTGGTCTGTCAGAAACATATCCCTGCTCGTGGATTTCGATTGGCATACGTCACTTTAGAACCTCCATCCACAAAATATTTATCTGAGACGTGTTTAAATCCAAATCAACCACCCTACTGACGTTATTCCAGTGTTATTCATATATCACATACACTCTTCAAAAAAAGAATCGCACAGGTAGAATGTGGTTCATTGAACCTGACACAAAAAATCCGAATGAATGAATTGGATATATGTTATTGGAAAATGTTGGTGGCCTGATGTTCGACAAACGGTGCGTCAAAACGCAGCCATTGTCGATTTGCAATGTCTTAAACGGCATTGTTTTCACATTTGTTCACAATTTCATGGAGGAACACAGTAAAGCAAAATGCACATGAAAGTTATGGCATTCCTTACTCGTGGTAGTGGCTATAAAAAGGCAAGCATAAGCCAATAAGTTGTCATTCAATTGTCAACGTTTTCAAGTTCGAAAATGCCGAGACTCAGCGATGCCGATCGGAACATCGCCAAAGGACATATCAATAGGAGGGTAGTCGCAGTCTTCTGTTGCACGCTGCTTCAACGTCCACCACAGCACCATTTGCCGCCTTTGGGACCGATACACACAGTTCAATTTCACTGCAGATCGTCCGAGAAGCGGCTGACTAAGAGTTACAACCCCTGCGAGGGATCGCTACATTAGATTGTTCCACCTACGTCATAGGCAATGCCACAGCTACGGAGACCGCAGGACGCATCCCTGCTTATCGGACCAGACTGTTAGGAACCATCTTCGCGAGGTTGGAATCCGACCCAGAAGACCAGCTATCGTCCCTGTTTTGCAACAGATCCATCGACACGACGCTTGCGTTGGTGCCATACCTTACAGCCTTGGAATTGACGAGTGTGGTTTAGCGATGAATAACGATTTCTTCTTCACCGGCAAGATGCAGAGAGGGTGTTAATCGTCGTCCAAATGAGCGTTTAGCCCCACATTGTGTACGACAATTTCGGTGGCGGTAGCGGGGCCATATCCTACATCACGAGATCTGACTTGGTTGTGGTGTAGGAAAATTTGACAGCAAATCGCTACATGAATCAAATTCTTCAGCTTCACCGCCTTCCAATCATTTTCCGCCAGAGGGAGCTGTTACAACACGGCTCGTGCCAACATCAACTCTTGCCCCGGCCGTCGAGATCTCCAGATCTCAACCCAATCGAACACCTCTGTGATGAACTCGATCGACGTGTACGTCAACGTCAGAACACATCTCAGATACTCCCACAACTGGCCAACGCGTTACAAGCAGAATGGCTCAGAATTCGGCAGGATAGAATTCGTACACTTATCCAGTCAGTGCCGAGGAGATGCAAAGCCGTGATTGCTGCCCGGGGCGGTCACACCAAATACTGAGTTCAGCGCAACCTTGTGGCCTTATGTGACATGACAATGATCATTTTTCTGTGCCTTTGTACAACGACAACATGTGACTATCGAGCTCCAAAACTTCATATTTGCATCTATGATATTAGATTAAATATATCGGCTTGATGAGGTAAATACATTTTCAAAAAATATACCCGTGCGTTTCTTTTTTTGAAGAGTGTATGTCGTTTAATGAAGAAAAGTCTCCAAATAACTAGGCAAATAGACATTTAGCATTTCAAAAGGGGCACCGATGTTTGATGTTACTAGTATATAACATATAACATTATGTATGAACAGACATTTCAGGTATCAAGCGTGTTGATTGATTAATTATTATGTATGTGTGCTACACACCCCGAGGGAGGTTGACGAATGAAGAGTGGAACACGACATGGTACACCGACCGTACACTGGATACCCCCGCCATTCACCAGGGTTGGAGTTATAAAGGGTGACTGAAACATGTTACAAACGTCAGTGATTCAAGACAAAGATATTGACAATGTACACTGATGTCAACATACACCTTAGTATAAATGTACACACAAATCCTATATATCGAAGGCGTCTATTAAGGAAGGTCGGTTATAACGAACTTCTTTTAATAAAAAAACATCAATTGTATTGATCTCCTACATTCCAAACTTTGTGTTTCAAGAAGCATTGGTTTGGCATCATTATACAGTGTACATAACGCAGCTGGAATAATTAAAGTATGTTGTAATGTACAACAGTTACCTAATTCAACATGTGAAGAAGTTGTGTTCACAAATAAAAAAATTGGAGGGGGGGGGGGGGGGGGAGGGGTCACGGCTGGCCAAGTCGTCCACGGGGATGCTATTCGCTGTGAGTTGCGTCCCTTGGGCACACCAGAAACCTATGATTGTGGTTTCGAATCCCGATTCGCCCCGATTATGTTTCTAGGTTTATCAGCACCATACCCGTGATCGTGGGTTTACTAAAGTGGTAAAACCTGCATCACTTGGGGCTTACCTCCAACATTAAGCTGACACGCCGTGATATAACTGGAATACTGTTAAAAGCGGCCCACTCACTATTTTACAGTCACAACAGTGTTATCAATATACGAGTGTATGTTATCTCACTTCTTTATGTCCATTGTCTTTATTTATTGGTGTTCCGCCAGTTGATTTCTCATCTGTAACAATAACCATATACATAACATTCACACGTTCGTCAGTAAAAATAACTTTACTACATATGATCATCCAAAGATGTACCCTCAACCAATTTCAAGACGCATAATAAACATTTTATAATTTTGCAGCTTTCGGGATGACATATTGGTGTTCAACTAAAATAGTTTCAAAGAAATTGCTTCGCATATTATTTGTATTTATCTGGCACTTGTTTTGTTTCTTTGGTAGCATGATTTGATTTGATGGAAATTTCTCGTTATTGTAATTATTTGTTTATTCAATTGACGTACGAGTTTCTTCTCGTTACTTCTTACAGTTATGATCATTATTTCGATTTTTTCTCTCGTTATTTCAAGTTTTCATTAAAAAAAGAAATTTCGACGTTTTTAATCGTTATTTCAATTATTTTCTTGAAATTTCGAGTTTTTTCTTCGCATCTTTGATTATATTCTCGTAATTTCGAGTATTATCTACCTCAAGTTTGCATTAAAAATGGACATGTTGAATTTTTAAAATGACTTGAAATTACGAGAAAATAATTAAACTTACGAAAAGATAATCGAAGTTATATAATAATCGAAGAAGTAACGAGAAAAAGGAAATTTCGAGTTATTAACATAAATTTGATATAAGTGGGAAATAAGTGATCGTGAAATAACTTGATATTTAAAAAGATATAATAGAAAAAAACGAGAAAATAAACGAACTAACGAAAAAATACCTCGAAATTTGGAGAAAAATATTTGAAATAACGAGAAATTTCGATTTAAAAAAAATGATTATGCAAACAAACTTGCACCATTAGGCCGAAGGAAACTAATCATTAACAGTCCTGGTTACACGAAGGGTAAGAAAATCTAAAAAGGTACAAAGACATTGTCTGTTTGTTGTTTAACGCGGCACAATATTTCAGCTGTATGACGGCGGTCTGTAAATGATCGAGTCTGGACCAGACAATCAAGTGTTTTACATCACCGAGCCTGACCAATCGATCCCGTGAGTCGCCTCGACAAGCAAAGTGATTCATGAACACATGCTCATGAATATGGATAGGGTTTTGTCGCATTAATAAAGTATGTTTCTTTAATGGTTTTATATGTTGTGCAATGGTATCACCTGTTTGGCAGAGAGGGTCACCATACCCCAGTGGACATCTGCACACGGCTTTACTCTGTTCCACCACGCATACTCCCTGGTTGACGCACACATGACTGGAGCAAAGCGGGTCAGCTGGGGAAATATGATTACACAGTAAACAATAGCTCTCGTATCCACATTGACAGAAAGTGGTAAATAATTGTAAATAATGCTTTGATACCATCCCTGGTATCATCACCTTTTGATGGTGATTCCTAAGCACATGTTCATTCTATAGTCGGAATCGTACAATCGACTCTGCTTTTGGCAGATATTTCTTTCCTCAGTGGCTTCTTTTTTCTTTAAATGATACAGTACCAGATGGGTTGCAAATCCTAAACACACTGACAGATGATATCAAAGTGGCTTTCAAGCAGTGCCTTGGATAGGAACATGTAGAACAGAATGTAAAGGGTTTTTTTCAGCATTAACCAAACAATGTAAACGTGCTATATATAGCAGGCGATTATAGATCTTAACTCACGGTTTTCACAATGTTGGCCAGAATGTCCCTTGTTGCACTGGCACTTAACGTCATCTACCAGGTCAATGCATATACCAGCTCCAGAACATGAGTCGGGTTTGCAATCATTTATATCTGTTTTGAGTTTGAGAAACAAAACTTAAATGTTAAATAAACATAAGTTATTCTTGTGTACAAGTTTTCAATTAAGTTGATTCAAACTGCTTCTGATTTACTTACAGTAACGGGGATACGGGTGAACTAAACATATATACTCGTAAAATGCACCACAACTCACTGTCCTTCAGGCGAACCAGAAAGCTGTGTTCTTGGGCTGCACTCTAAGACCTAAGACTTATATATACGCTATTTCATACGCCACAGTGCTAAACAGGTATGGTCTGGCTACAATCACCTGCACTATATGTTACAATAAAACATATGCAAGTATCATTGCTGAAGGAGAGTCTTAATAGTTTCAATCTATCACATGTATACATAGAAATGTGATCACGACAGAAAAGCTGCCCAAAACGCATACTGTATGCATTGTTGCAAAATAGTTTGCTAGATATAAACTTTCGAAGTCTTATACTTACTTGTTTCACAGTTACTTCCAGTGAATCCCAATACGCACTGACAGAAGTATGAGCCTACGAAGAAGCTGCTGGTGGCACAGGTTCCGCCGTTTTGGCATGGATTGCTCAGGCACTCGTCCACATCTGATGAATATTGCGCCAGTTAGAACACAAGGGATGGTGTAGATATTATGTAATGATGCCGATACATTCATTATGGCTATTGTGTACATGCGTACTATGACCTTAATATAAGTGCACACAATTACATATATTTGATAAGCACTGAATAAAAAAAATCATCTTGGAAACTTTGCATTAACGATATATACTGCGTTTATTGTTCCAGAGCTAGAAATGTAACAGACAATATTCATATCAAACCATATTAATGAGTGGATAGTGGTGGTATGTCTGAAATTCCATTGCTGAGCGGAAATTAGTTGTTACAAGTTATTAATAATTACCTCTATCACAAAAATCGCCAGTGTATCCGAGTGAGCAAATACATTTGAAGGTTGAGCCGTTGCTTTTACATGAGCCGAAATTACACGGAACTGACTTGCACGGATCTACAAAAAGGTAAGTTAATTAAACCTCCCACAGATGACATATGAATCCTACCATTCAATGCAGTTCATATGCCATAGCGTTTTATACCCTACTTTTTTGTTAAACAATTGTACTTATGACAAGTTACAAATAACAGAAGTCTTTATTTAATAATGTAACATAAACACAATTTCCTTCAAACATAGAATATATAGACGTTTTATTGTTTTCATAACACTGTCGCCACAGTGCTTCTGAAGCACAATAACCAAAATATATGATAAAGAATTCAGATTTTGTCGCTGTTAAATCCTCCCTCAATACAATGACATCAGTATCATCAGAGTAATATCAACATAAACTGACCATCAATTTCCATAGTGACCCCAAGGCATTTCCTCTCAGACGTTGTCCTGTAAAGTATTTATATTTTGTTAAAATTAGTGGAATGTAAATATTGTATGCTCTTGCTTACAACATGAACGTGAAGAATATTCACGAGATAAAAAAACTTTGTGCTGTCTATAACTATTAAATAGATTTATATTTCTCCTTACCCTTGGTCGTCATACGCCTGGAAACATATTCTTTGTCCGCCAACCTGATCAGATGTTATTGTTACATCAGTCTCAAACATTACTTGTGTATTCTTGGTCACTTTGACAGGCGACGAAATTTGCGTTTTCTTGATAGTCGAAGTTAAATATTTCACAGATCGTATTCGTCCTCTGCAAAGTACAACGTTTTATACCATGAACTATTGAGATTAGTCTCTATATATGACATTTGGTATTTGAAAAAGACTTGTTGTTACACTTCCTGGCGCTTTTGAGGCTAAAATAAGTCGGTTTGGAGTGGGTATAATGACTGGGGTGTTCATGTTAAACTGCAGCATGGTATCTCAGTGGGCTAGCACTTTAAAATCGCAATAGTCCGGACTAGAACAAGCAGCCACATACACACGCACACGTGCATGCACGTCGCATTATGAATGCAATAATCTTAAACGAGACGTTAGTATTCAAATTATAAAGGCGTCGTATTTGGCAACGTGATTGATAGACAACGTCGTCAGGTAAAATGAGGGCACAATCAAATTACAGTTGGTAAAATCTGAAAGTAAACAAATTCAGCTAAGGCGTGAAACAAGAAATCCTACTTCCATTAACGTACGTGTAAACGTGCATAAGATTGGACTTCATACACCGTCGTAATGGTTAATGCTACTTAAGATACATGCAAGATTCCCATGATATCATTAAAAGATGTCTTCGGAAGGCCTGTTGTGCGTTATCAACATATCCATTCTTGATAGTAATGCACTTATAATTGTTTCGTAAACAGTTTCAGTTCCGGACCTGGGAGGTCATATATAACTTGAAACATATTATGTATTGAGTGACATCATAGTTTGGTTTTAGAATATATATACATTACAAACTACATTTACAAGAGAAATTGATTGTTTGCGTTATATTATCCGCATATTTGTTACCCTTTTAAAAAGCAATCATCTTACCCAGCGCGTCTAGTTGTAGAGTAAATAGGGAAGGAACATGTTGAATTCTGTAGGCACCGTATTACAATATCAGTGGGGAATAATGTAAAGAAGGGTTGAGTCTGAAAAGAAAGAAAAAGACATTTCTACAATCACTGGGCACATCATGTCCATAATGACGTTTCATAGGTTCACAGCAATTCTACCACAAATTATTGTATATCTAGCATGCTAAAAGTTTTATTTTCATTGGGCACATCCAGAAACGGGCATCTCATTGCACAGAAAACATCTGATATGCGCAGGTCTTTGCACGTCAGCAAATTGGATCTACGTCCTGTTTTAGGCATTGTAAACAATGGTGTATAGTTATTGATATATCAATAGTGCATAAATACATCTCTTGATTTGTTAAGCATAGTTTTCAGAGCATACTTGAGTTGCATTCCTTAGGAGTGCCGGAAACACCAAAGTGGTAAAATTCTATGATCTGCATCAGTTCGGACTTTCTGACAGGCCTTGATACAACTGAAACACTGTTCAAATCGGCGTTGAACCAAACTCACTCACTCGTGTGTTTTAAGGGGCTGAGCTCCCTCCTCCTCAATATCATATTGTCGGGCCCTTAGGAACATAATATGAACTAGAGTGAGTGAGTGAGTATGGTTTTACGCAGCTTTTAGCAATATTCCAGCAATATCACGGCGGGGGACACCCATGTCGTGTCTCGAATACGGATCTTCGGTGTGACGAGCGAACGCTTCAACCACAAGGCTACCCGGCCGCCTCAAAATGAACTAGAACTATTTAATGGGACTCTGTATACTTACCAACGTACCAACATCAGGAGTTGTGAAGTTAAGGTCTATACGAAGCAGAGAAACATTATATGTGAATATAAACGTGAACACAGATGTACGATAGTTAATATTAGACTGAGACATTATATATAAAATGGAGATTATGTTGGTCACGAAGATGTACGTGGAATTTTTATTATATCACAACTCATCGTCTTACTGTTTCACGCTTAGAAACTTATCTACTATCTGCAGACGATGTTTCACCTCTGACAATGATGTTGTAATTCCTATCATGTCCGTCATTTCTGAAAAATATAAAGAATGCGATTGCTGAATAAAAACATGTTTATAAAAAAGTGTATATAGAATGCATCCACATTTGACACTTCATCGTGTTTTTCAATCATTGGTGAATGTCAAGTCTACTTCAAATCGAAGGAGCAGTTAGCCGACTTGATATAATTCGACCGGCTTATCCATATTATTTTCTTATTCATTTAGCTCAGAGTCTACGATTTTTTTAACAATCCGCAACCTGCCTTCTGAGTGACGGTGGCCTGTAAATAGTCGAGTCTTGACCTGACAAAACCAGGATTGGAATCGTGAGAAACCATCCACGCCGTCGGGTAGAACGACCTGTTTTAACTCGGAATTCCCATGGGGTCTACAATCTAACTAACTAAATAACTAACATCCAATGTAACATCTTTGTAATGTTTTCTCCCCGGCAATCGGCAATTTGAACAATGAACAATCGGATGAGGATCCATCAAGATTATTTACCAACAAACTACATTTATCAAGTTAGACTCTGAGCGGGTCACAAATAGATCATTTTGGGTACGCAAATAATATTAGTCCATTTGTATGGCGCATATATCCATGCATAGTGCTTGCTCAAAGCGCTTAACAATAAGAAAACCATTTGGAGACAGAAAGTCCAAAGAGACAGGATTTGAGTTGTGAGCTTAAAGTAGGCAGTTCACTGCAGTCACGGAGGTGTTCCAGGCAATGGCCGTTGAGTATGCAAAGGAAGTGATTGAAAAGGAGTAGGCCACACTTGATTGACACTCACATTGACATAATCTCCAGCACACTGGTAAATGCATCAGACAACATTTTTGTCACTAATTCGTCAAAATTGGGAATGTCCGCGACAAGTCTACCAAATAGCTTTTTGAAAGCTTTACTCAGTCCTTGAATGTTGTATCCCCCTTACCAAACACGGTTTTAGCAAGAGTCGTGTGACGCTCTTTGGAATCCTCAAGTTCAAGTACCCATTTCGACGTGGACCGTCGAGAAATCCAAACATGGTCTCCACACGCTCATGTGTATGATAATGGACAGCCTCACATAAGGTTTAAGATTCCGTAATTTTGACTGATTATAATTTAAAACGTTTGTGTCGAAAGTTCGTCCCATATTACAGAGCGACATTGTGTAAAGAGAAAATGCAGTGGAATAAAAGACTAACAGAACGACTAAAGCAGAATAATCCTTACCCCAAGTTATCCGTTACCAATGCACTGAGGACATAGGTGCCAACATCTGCTATCTCTGGACGCCATTTCACTAGTGCATATTTGATGCCATCACTTTTGCGACTTGTGTCATATTGCAGTGGTGGTATAGGAAATGATCTCCTTGGAATTGATCTCAAATTGAAGATAGAAATCTCACTGGAATAAGAAACAACCCTCTTATTAAAAACATAATCGTTCGGTTACGTCGTCAGAGGACATGCGAGATCCGGAAACTAGGTTCATAAGTATAGTGCGAACAAAAGACATAGTGAGAATCACATCACGTACCTTTTGGTCGTATCATATGGCTTAGCATGGAGAGGTATTTCCAGTGTTGAACCAACATAAACGTAGAACACATGTTGACTACTCTTTGTGGGGTCCACAAATTCAGGCGCCTCTATGATTTTCAGAGTTTGTATCATGAACTGAAATCATGAATCAGAACAAAATGTTATGATGTCGTCCACGGTCAACTGCCTGTTAAACTAAACTAACGATGAGTTGCTTACCTGAACCGTTATATCACTGAGAGACTGTGATCCAACTGGTATAACTGGACGACTATACCCCTTGATGCTTATAGGTTTGGTGTTAAAGTCACTGATCTTAACAGGTAGCGCGCCCCATCCTCCATCAAAGAAGTGATCAGATTCATAGGCACTGATTTCTATGCTGCAGTCCTGAAAAATAAAACAGAATCCAAATACTACCGTCTGAGTCTACAAAAAATCAAGATGGAAAGCCACTGCATTAGTACACTACTGAACAAAAGAATGTATACATCGACTTGGATTGCTTATAAAGAGAAAACGACGAAATGGACACATTTCATTTGAAAAATATTTTGAAGTTAAATCATATAATCAATGTCATTGGCACTTGTGATGAATTAGCAAGAAGCGATCAAACACATCGAGGATTATAACTATCACATGTAATGGTCAACAGGACTTCTTCTTCAAATATCGTGTCGATAAAGGCATCAAGGTAGCTTCCAAATGTGCCTACAGTTTATAACAACATGACCTGGTCTGATGGTCAGGATGTAGGATACAACATTGGCCAAAGTGAAGGCAGTCTAGGAAATGGATTAAAAAAGAGAACAATGCCATAGCCATTTTTTATGTTGTTTTATTCATCTGTCATTTTAGGTTTTCGTACAAAATAATCAGTGAATGATCAATCTGAACTTCTGAATGGCAATGAAAAATATTTAAATTTACAATTGTTCTTCACAGACAAGAAACTTATCAGAGTCAAAGTTTGCAAAGTTTGCTAATTTAATCAAACGTCTTTCTTCTGGTCTGTTAAGCATGTCATCAGAGGTAAAATTGATAACGAGAGAATGAGTTTGTGCTCTGAAGTTTCACACTCAGATGATAAGCTTCAACAGTGCAAACAAGATATAAAGGCTCCAGCATCTTCTCAGGATTATGCTGATGTAAAGTTAAAATATATGTATAATTGTTTTGTTGTATCTACTCAGAATAAGCTTCTTATTCATTATGATACCCCTCTATATAATGAGAATGTATATTTTGGATATACGTCTTACGCTTCGTGAAATTGATGAAACTTTCAACGATATGGGATGTTCCATTATTATATTGTGTGTGTGTGTGTGGTGTGTGTGTGTGATGTGTGTGTGTGTGTGTGTGTGTGTGTATGTGTGTGTGTGTGTGTTGCAACCGGGTTCCGTCTTAGCGCAAACGGGCATACCTAAAACAATTGTCAACTCGTTGCGCAATGGTTCAAATATATTTCCCCATATATTATTTATATTTCAGACGCAATTTAAAGCACATCAGGACATGCGAAATTATCCAGTATGGTAGAACCACGGACGTATATACAATAGTTGTAGATGCAAGACATATTTGAAAACAGAAATTATTCCTGAGGGATTCTTTGACGAAGAACTTGAAATCATACGCGTATTCTGATTGATTTGTCGTTTTTTCGCACATAACATTCATTTTCTTGCAGGTTACGGAAAGGGGCGATTTGTGACGAATGAATGACATCCGTGTTACGCTTGGAGTTCAAATGTCCATGGATGGTGAAAAGAAGTGCATCCTAGAGCCAATCGTTCACCTATCTGTCGATAAATTCCCGCATCCGCCGATCAGGATGGAACGAGTTGAATTGCCCACATTACTAACCAGTATGAATCACATCACTGCCAACAATTTGATTTTTAATATAACTTTGTATTCATGACTCAAATATATATATATATATTAAATTGTTCTCGTCGCTGTATGGCTGAAATAATGCCGATGTGACGTTAAATTTTAACTCACTCGCTCAATCGCTGCCAGCGTCGCACGAAGGAGACCAATGACGTCTATTTGCAAATGTTGACGGTTCACGGACATTCTGCTGTGGGGTTCCTTCAGTACGTAATGGTATTGACAATGTGAGTCCTATGTGGCGTCCTAGTCCGTCAACGCCGGCGGGAAGCGTCAACCGCAGATGTAACGTGTGCAGATGGTGGTCCTCTTATAGGATGGTAACACAAAGTCTTCCACTTCCTGGACTGTCCCTTGTGTGCCCAGTAGTCTGGCAATGGTCAGTTCGCTGGTTCAGTCAGCTACTCATTAGCGCCATTTCAAGATCATTCTATATTTCTCGGCTGATATCCTTGCCATTTATCCTCGCGCGCTTTTATGAACTGTGATATTTTTGGCATTCACCCTCTTGCTTTCTGTACCCTCTGTGCTTTTTCATCTCACCATATCGTAAAAACACGTTTTGTACAAATGCTCGAAAATAATTTTTCTCAAAATGCACGACGAGGGCGTCTTACAATCAGATGATTTTGGGTGTGTTTGAGCTATCGATTTTCAAACGGGATACGGTTTCCTTCGGCAAAGGTATTTACACCTATTCACTATCCATCAATTTCTACTTTCTTTTGACCGGCATAACCTTATGATACCATTATTAAATAGTTCACATGAACTAAAAGGTACGCATATACTCCTTGTCTCCAGAGTTATTTATGTTGAAGAAAATTTACTCTGAAGTGTATCTCATGAACATATTCTGTTACCTTATTTATGGTCGTGTTACGTGGCTTCGGGAGACCACCAGCTGTTATGAACTTTGCTAACTGACATTGAACAAAATCCCCATCCTTGTCCATGGTGGAGAGTTTGATGACGGTTACGCTGTTCAAGAGAATTCTGGAAGACATAAATTTATAATCAGACATTTATGCGTTTCAAAACTTTCAAAAATCAATATTTGCTTACAAATGTATCTTTCAATGAACATCAATACACAGAACACAACTCTGTTTATTGTGTTAATGGTGATATGAGTTCACGATGTGTGAGTACTTGAAGGTATGCACATATCAATGACTTGGAAGCATTATATACTCTTCAAAAAATGAGGAAACACTCGAAAATAACTTTACATTTCCAAATAGAAAGAGACGTTACTTTCTAGTAATAGTTATATAATAATAGTGAACGAATTTGGAACACATTACGAACGGTAGTGAAGTATGACAGTAAGTGTGAGGTGAAATGGGGTTTAACGTCGCGTCCAAGACTATTGCACTTATATAGCGACGTGCATGTACGTGTGTGTGTGTTTGTGTGGCTGCTTGTACTAGTCCGGGCTGATGCCGATTTATATTGCTAGCTCACTGAGTAACCATGCTGCAGTTTAACACGAATACCCCACTCAGAAACATTAGTCCCTTAATGCCGAGCGCCAGACAAGTACCATCTTTTAACGTATTTTGATATGACGTGACCGGGGATCGAACCCCGGACCTTCCGCTCTCTGGGCGGAAGTTGACGTTTTTGGATCAGTAGTGCGTAACACCGCCACGATTTGTCAAACATTGCAAGGGACGTTGTCCCACTCCTCTTGCTGCGCCTGGCTAAGTTCAGTGAACGCTCTCGGTGACCTATGACATTGACGCACACGACTCCTTATCATGGCCCAACCATGTTCAACAGGGAAAGGTCTGGGCTCATTGCTGGACATGTCTATGAATGTTGTGGTGAGGTTCATGTCATGTCGACATCGCCAGACAGGACCACACCAATCAAAGTGAATCGGGACTAATCTCCTCTGAAAACATGACACGTGACCTGCATGAAGACGATATCTAATAGTCTGACCCGTAACTAGTAACCCGGTAGCCTGATGAAAGTTTGCAGCAATAAGATTAAGCTCGATTTCGTAATGCCTAGTTTCTGATCAAGCGATCCTGTACTCTTGTTGTTGACCTGGGACGCTCTAGTTTGGGTTTGTTGGCACCCGATCCATTGTCTGCTCATCACAGACAGAAACATTGAATGTATTGGCCACTGCACGCAGGCTTCCGACAATTTCCATATGTAATCAGCATGCCAATAGCCCATAGAGGCTCCGCTCGATGTAGATGAAATCAAGTATGAGAATCAGAAGATTGACAGAAAAAATGGTCCACAGAAATTAATCGACCTTCCTTGAAAGTGTCAAAATCAGGAATGGCACCCAACGCACGTGTGTGACGCTACAGCGTGAGGCACGTGCAAACTATAGTATGTGTTGTATTTAGTTTCACATACAAACGTTTTGACGTCAACACTTATCTTACTTCTCACACTTTGTATCTCATACTTTGAAAGCATATAGTACGAACATTATAATATGGGCCATGAGAGATTGTGGGAGCAATTGTCATGCCATCGAAGAGCTCATTTCATATTTGGGAAAAGACCGATCAGTTATACTTAATGAAGCACACTATATTAGTATTGGTTTACTTGTATGTAGGCTTAAACATCGCAACAGGGCTGTTGTTCGGTTGCCCTGTATCATTGCGTTCCTGTGCCTTAATCTTGACTTGAAGGTGAAATCTTGTGTCGCCAGTGTAACCATAGTCAAAGTCTTTCCAGGAGTAACCGTGCAGCCTGTTGATATATTAAGTTGGATCAGAACCGTGCATTTTTTCAATGACATTAAAATAATTTTTATTATGTACTTTAGTGTGAAAGACTATGTTGAAAAAAATGATATTTTCACTGCAGTGAACATGAAATTTGATCTTTCACTGCAGTGAACGTAACACTTTGACGGAAGTATTGTCATACAAGGGTTACCTCCCCTTATATTGTCTCCCTAAATCGTAAGTGTCCCGCCCGTACACAAACTGTTGCTGTCTTTTTTACGTTACAAAAGAAGGCAAAATAATGATGGTCAGATGGTCATTTATGGAGTTAATATCACTGTTAAGTTCTCATTTAACTCGTCAATCGAGACTGTTCGTTTCGCAAAGTGCCATTTTTGTTATAACAAAGAATTTTCGTCACCCTTAATATCTTTTGATACTTTTTTTTTTAAAACTGGTGAATCGTCCCTGTGCGTTAGGTAGGGAGAATTTACGTTTCAAGATTTTACATTTGTAATGAAAAGATTTAATTTTCCGGGCGAAAACTACACAAAAAGTATATATTAAATTGGATATTTCATGTGTCTCGTGAAATATCATGTTTCTCTCATCTCGTGACCGGGGGGGGAGAAAGGGGGGAGGGAGGGACTATTTCTACAACATGATATTTCACTCGACACAAGAAACATCCTCTCTATATCAAGGTACAATCATTTTATAACAATAACCCATGGTGTTTATACAAAGATTATTTCCTTCATCATATATGTATTCTGATACATTGTATGGACGTAAGTACATCGAATCAGCACTTGTATCCCCTTACTATGGAATCCTAGAAGGGACATTGTCGAGTTGTCGCATCGTCGACCTGACAAAAACAAGCAATAAGTGAAAAAAAATAACCGAACCACGACAATGCGACATGTTGGCCATTTTTCGCATTGTCGCGTTGCCGCATTGTCGTTATTTGAATAAAAAAATGTATTAAACAAAAAGGCGACAAATCCACATAAGAGGCCTGCATACAAGTGCGTGTACCAATGTTGGGAATCAAACCAAGTGCTTCGCCTTATTTATATAGTCGAAAGAAGTAAAAATTCAAATCACGGGGAACATCATCATCCGATTACATATGAATGCATGCATTATTGACCAAATAAAGATGCAGAAAGAATTTTTCATCTGGGCGACTTTGGTCGAACAATAGATTGAGCATTGGTGCAAGCTATCTTAAAATACAGTCGTACATTCACCTTCTGAACAAGATGACAAACGTAGTATTATATGTAATAATTTGACAGTAAATAACAAGTTGATTATACTTACACAATATCTGTATACTGTCGTAATGGATCGACTTCAAGAATGACCTCCGCTATTTCCTGCTCCCACCCGAGGGGCACATTTACGGCTGCTACTTCGCCAGTGAGTCTCTTGGATACTTTGTCAGTGATCAGATTGTAAGTGACGCTACTATTCGGGAATGCAGCCTCCGAACTCCAGTTTCCAAAATATACATCGCCATTCATGTCTAACATATGATTTCGAGTTACAACTGTGCTCCCTCCGACGTCATTAATCGAACAGTGTTCGCCACAAGGTCCTTGACCCAACGTCCACCCGGTAACAATCGTTAATTGGATCTGGAAGAGGGATATGTTTAGAAACCTGATCAATTTGAACAAAACGGTCGATCACCGTGCATGTTATGGCTAACTGATTCTTTAACCATTGACGTAGGATGTTTGTACAAATGAAAATTAATTCAAATATCAGTCTCTTACATTCTCTTTAAAGTAAGTGAGTGAGTGAGTGGGGTTTAACGCGGCTTTTAACATTATTCCAGTTATATCGCGGCGTGTCAGCTTAATATGGGAGGAAAGCCCGAAGTGATGCAGGTCTCAGACGTTTACCACTGCGGTGAAACCCACGAGCACGGGTATGGTGCTGACAAACCTAGAAACATAATCGGGACGAAGCGGGATTCGAACCCACAATCAAAGGTTTCTTGCGTACCCAAGGGACGCAACACTGCACAGCGAATCGCGGCGCCTTAGACGACTGGGCCATACGTGACCCTCCCCACCCCCTTTAAAGTAAGTAAGTTAAAACATGCAAAATGAGTATTCATGTCCGTTACTGTATAATGACAATGACATACCTCGTTCGAAGCAACAGCCAATATTATTCCTGCAATGCTTTTGTATATGAAACTTAAATTATTTCTCCACATGGCATAATGAGGAGGAGAGACACCAAAGATTCCCCCATAGCTCCTCTCATGATAGTTTAATCTCTATCACTGTCACCTGTATGGCTGAATATCAGTTTCATTATCGGATATATGTCGTTTGTTTGTGCAATATTTTGCGGAATGTAGTGATAATAAAAACAGACTAGCAAGAATACTTGCAAATATGTGTATACGGCCTAGAGATGTACATCTCATTTATAACAACATAAACGTGATTATAAAGCCTATACCTTATACTCTGTTGGTTTCGATGTATCGACGAACTTGAAGCTCACTGATCCTCCAGTAAAGTGTTTAGTCTGAGCATCCACACCCAACAGAGGCATCAGAATCAGGAGGAGAGACACCAAATATTCCGCCATGGCTCCTCTCATGATGAACTCTTGGTGAACACTGTGTGTAGACTGCAGTGTATCACATTCCTAACTTTTCATGTACTAGACCACCTGGAAGAAAATCCACCTGTCAGTTTTGGGTTAATAATTGGTCCCCGGAACCACCGCTGGTTTTAAAAAGCGAGTTAAGGCCACCCAAAAATTTAAAGTTTATGGTCTTTGGGTTTTGGCCTGAAATGACGCGCGACGCGGTTTTCCCCCTTTTTGTTGTTGCTGACAAGTTTATTTACATACTATAGCCCATCTTCGCATTCCGAGGAAAAACGTTCTTGTCCCTGCTATCAAATTGCCTCTTTTGCAGCAATTCATATATGTACAATACAGTGACATCTAAAATGCACTCGAAAACCAAAAAGGAAGTATAATATTACACACGCACGCACACACACACACACATACACACACAGCTGTACAGACACGATAGCCACCGTGCGCAATATCCAGTTGATACTTGGATGTGTGGAAATACATGTTAAAATAATCCACCCCTGGTTAAAAACAAAGTTGCGACGCGGGGGTTGAAAATGAAAACATGCATCTGTTGGTACATATTTGTATAAATCGGCATTGACATGGGTCGATTGTGATGTTTCATGAAGGTAATATAACCAGATTAATATTATCTGCCAACAACGCAAACGTTGTACATGTAGTGTCCCATAGGAATTATGCTGTTTCTATGCTTGAAGATATGTCCTCTTTGCTATTCTAGCATGTTAGCATATGGTGTATCGCAAAGTTAGAACATATTCATCTTGATTTACTGCAACTAAGTTTCTACATTTTTTAGAATAGAGAAGGCATAATAGTAAGTGTATAACCTACATAATATCGCAACAAAAAGAATATTATAAAATATTTCCATGATATATTCACCTTGTTCCTGGTCAACAATGATCCATAAGAGCGACACTCTCACCAGCGGTAAATGTATGGCTCAGATCATCGATGGACAATATAAAGCCACGGATAACTCACTCCTTAACAACACAGGAATAAAGGTAATATTATTACTGTGCCTTGTCTCTTTGGGGGGCAACTATACGCCCCTATCAGTCTAGTTGAAACTTAAACCTCCCTTAAACCTCCCACGAGGCACGCTTCATGTCTTTCAAACTTATAAAATCACTTCAGCCGATACTCAGTGACAGTCCTACTTCAAATAATGCATAAATACTTGGTACAATAGAAATGTAAAGAAATATCCGATTGATTACTTTAAGACGAAGTCATCACAGTGACAGACATCTAAAGATTTTGATAATAAATTACATCCAGCGAACAACGATCGATCAGGTGTTTGCAAACATAATCGCCTCGTCACAAAGTAATTGCACGTATAGGAGGGACTACTGTAGACATGATAGCAACTGAGCCACGCGTTAAAAAATCTTTATGGCTAGATATATACATAACTTCGACAGTATTCACACGTAATTAAATGACTTTGAATGCGTACTACTGTTTTTATTTCCTTTAATATATACAACCGACAAAAAATACGGAAACTGGTGAAATGATAGTGAAAGGGTAATAACGATAAATGTCTTAAAATAATTTCGGAGATCTGGTGTGTCCACCAAGTTGGGCGATACATGCACGACACATTAATGACATACTGTTGATAAACTTGTGTGTGGTTATCCTTAATATTGCACGCCATTCCGCCTGAAGAGACTCCATTGGCATTGTTGGCGGGTGCTGGGTCTTTGGCCTACACTCTCCGCCCGAGAACATTCCACAGATGCTCTACTGGGGACATGTCAGGGGACTAAGAGGGCCAGTCCAATGTCCGTATGCCTCCTCGGCAGGAATAATCGATGACGACCCGAGTACGATGTGGTTTGACATTGTCATCCTGCAGTTCAAAATATGTGCCGATAATTCTAGCGAATGGCGCAAGGACAAGACGCACAATTTCGTCGACATATCGTTGGCCATTCGAATGTCCATTACCAATAACCAAATCAGTTCGCGTGGCATGTCTGATACCGCCCCATATCATTACACTACCACCCCCATACCGATGAATGTGGCAGGTATCCACTTCATACTATTTATTATGTAAAATGCGTTAAATATTGGCTTCAGAAAATACAAATGAGTCCAAACAGATACCCATATCTGTGTTATTAAATGTTATTATCCATTACTGATAGAAAACGTCCTAACTGGGCATCGCATATCAGACTAATGGTTTTGGGGATGTATGGGTTGCACAAAGCGTTGGCAATACAGAATAATTTGTACATGTCTGGCGCAGTCTGCCTGCTTGCCTGCCTGCCTGCTGCCTGTCTGTCCATACTGACCATGGTCAAGAATTGTTTCCCTGGCATACCACTCGCCGCTACGTCGCCAACAGCGTTTTATACTATCATTCAAATTGAAAAACAAACCTTGATTCGTCTGCAAACGGGGTGTAACGGCTTACCGTATCTGATGTTGCCTTGCCCACCCCAATCCTTGCCGCCTGTGGTACAATGTAAGGTGTTAGGTTCACACCCTTCACAGGCCGTCATATAGCTGGAATATTGCTGAGTGCGGCGTTAAACAACAAATAAACCCTTTAGCAGGACGCCTTGCTTTCACGCGGAACGGAGTTGAATCTATTTCGTATTGCAATTAATGTCGATTTAGAGACGAGTTTGTGTTGGTATTTCTTTTTTAGGCCTGTCACGCCCAGGTCTCATTGCACACCCACTCGTTTGAGGGTACTTGTCCAATAATGGAGAAATCTTTGATTTTCGGGCAACTGGGGAAATTAACGTCCCCCCTCCCTTTTACTCACAATTCGCGATATTGTCTGTTCATTAATATACTGTCTCGGAGGCATTATTTAGCGTTTGGCTTTTGTGTGTACGCGCATATCGTGCTATTCATGCATAATGTGAAATTTCATTATGATTAGATGTTGCGTTCAGATGAAACGCCACGGTATTGTTAATGTACACCTCAACGACAACTACATTCAAATAATTAGTTATCTTTTGCCGATAGTACTTGTCTGTAGAGCGTTAGAGGCGCCAGAGTAAAATCTCCAAATGATCGACGATAATCACCATAATCTGTCGCGACAAGGATCAGTCGTCATATAAACATATTTATTTCCATAAAGTGGAGGGATTGGCAAACAAGCAGGATTTTGCTTATCTGAATAGCTCTCCCAAACATGATGCATATACAAATAGCAATGTATTAAAAGTGACATGAGAAATAGCATACATTGCATAATTGGCATTAAAGTATTGTTCTGTAAGTGCTTAATTACTGGATTATCTTCCATAACTACAGTTACATTAATAATTACATTCAGCACAACGACATCGCAGTATCATATAGCAAAGCCAGCATCTCAGACAAAATCTCTAAATCGGCAAGAAGATAGAATAAAACTGTGGACCGATTTCAAAATTTTAAGATTTGTTACTGTCGTTAAATTTGAATTACCTTTTAGAATTGAATTTAAATCGTAGCCTTTTACGAAATAATACATGTTTTGCCTTACTGTACTGTTAACGTGACACGTAAGAAAGAAATGAAGTGCATCTTCCGTATGATAGCCACAACAACATCTCGGGCTGTCGGATATAAATCTGGTAAATTTGTCGGCGTTAAGATCACTGCAGCCAAGCATGAGACGGGAGTGTATAACCTGACAGAATCTTGATCCATGATTTGTATCAAAGTATATACCATTCCTATCATTGCTTTTTATAAAACTTTTAAAACTTCCTAAGCTACTGCCATTGGTGTATTCAATAGGTAGTGAGTTCCAAATATTAACTGGAATAAATGATTTGGCATAATTTACACTTTGTGGTTTGCAGCTGTGAGCAGTTTCTCAAATTATAATCACTTGCATCCGACACTCTATTTGGAACTAAGGATGAGAGATAGTCCGGTACTAGATTGTTAACCAATATAAAAAAAATTATTTAACTTTTGAAAATGCCTTCTTTCTTCTAATGACGTAAGATTTGTTTCTTCATAAAGTTTACCGTGACTTGTGCCACGAACAGCCCCACAAATAGTTCTGAGTGCATCTAGATTTAGTTTTCCAAGTAGTAACGCCTGTTCTTTTGTGCAGTTGTCCCATATGTGGCAACAATAATCAGATATCGGGAATATGAAAGATTTATACATAGTTTCAAGTGTTTTTCTATTTAAACGATACTTGAAACTCCTGAGACAGTTAATCATTGTAACTTCTTTGATAGGCATTTAGAAGTTGGAGTACTAAGTAAGGATAAGAAATTTATGGATGAACAACTTCTTTATTACAATAAGAGCGACGTTTCGGTGTAGGTTCTAGGTGTTAGAACCTACACCGAAACGTCGCTCTTATTGTAATAAAGAAGTTGTTCATCCATAAATTTCTTATCCTTACTTAGTTAATCATTGGACTGACTTTCTTGACTAGGCTAACAATGTGATCGTTCCACATACAATCTTCTTGGAGAGTAAGTCCTAGATGTTTATGAGAATGAACTTCCTGAACAGTAGTGTTACTCATTTTCGAAACTGGTTTTACATTCGGAAGAATCTTCCGGGAAAATTGGATAGATACTGTTTTATTAAGATTGAAATCGACCTGCCAGTTTTCTGCCCAAGAGGATATTCTACTTAGATCGTTATTCAGACAATGTGCTGCTGGATTCAGGTCATTTTCCACGACATATAGGGATGTGTCACCGGCATACAATATCTTATGTTACTATCAATATCGTCTATAATGTCGTTTATGAATATTAGAAACAGTAGCGGTCCTAAAACTGACCCTTGTGGAACTCCGGCCGTAACTGGTCGTTAGTCTGAACTATACCCATTGATAACAACCCGTTCGCATCTATGTTGTAGGTAGCTTTCAAACCATCTCAATAATTTCCCTTCAATACCATAGGATTTGAGTTTATGGATAATGCCTTTGTGCCAGACTTTATCAAAGGCCTTACTGATGTCGCAAAAGACTGCTCTGATTTCTTTGCCTTTATCCAATTCTCTAGCAATAAAATCATATAAGTAAGTCAGCTGGTTAGCGGTAGAATCTCCTGGCATGAAACCTGATTGAAGATTTGTGAGCAAATTATTATTTCTTAAGTAATTAAAAACATATTTGAAAAAGCATTTTTCGAATATTTTAGCCACACAAAACGTGAGAGCTATAGGTCTATAATTACTACATTCATTAATATTACCTTTCTTGTAAATAGGCACAACGGAAGCTTCTTTCCAACTTACCGGAAACATACACTTATCAAGGGATACATTAAACAATTTAGCCAGTGGATATGATATCGCTAAAGCACTTAATTTCAATAATCTAATCTAATCTGGGAGGACATTTTGTATTACTGGTGCCCCTTAGATATTTTTTAACAAGCCGCCACCATACTTTTTCACCGTACGCATCATTAATTTTACTATCAATCTTGAGTACATATTTTCTCTTTGCAGTGCGAACATAGGAGATAACACGGTTTCTTATTTGTCGAAATTTAGTCCAGTCAGAATCTAAGTTACGCTTTTTAGCAACCTTATGAATTCTGTTACGTTTCCTGATCAGTCGACGTATCTCACTAGTGATCCATAGTGGATCATTAGGTCTAATTGTTACACATTTCAGTAATTGTCCGGGTAAAACATTCTGCCATAACGTCAACATTTCTGGATGATAACAAATGATCCCACTTTGTCTCAGTTAAGCTATCATTATTTCTTCATTGTCAGCTATGTTGTAATTATAGATTTTTCTTTTAAAATTTGCATTGCCAGGTATGTTTGCCTTAATTTTTTCGAATATAGGACAATGATCACTACATATAGGATCGGATACACCCGAACTCCACACACTGTCTGCATTAGTTACGAACAGTTAATCAATCAGGGTTCTGGAGGTAGGTGTAATCCTGGTGGGCTCAATTTGGGCCAACCCATATATTGCTTGTAAGTGATCTATTTTGCTCTTACTTTCTCAAAGAATATCTAGTTTAAAGTTCCCAGCTATAATAGTTGGTATATTCAAACTTGCATTACATATTGACTGATCTATGATCAACTCCCAGTAGGCCTCGCTTTTATCTTCCCTATAGAATGTCCCTACTACGTATTTACTGGTCTTGCATGTTACTTGTACCCAGAATGCTTCGAGTCCATTTACGCACAGATGATCCTTGTTTTAAACATATAAATTGTTTTTTATATATACCGCCTCGACGTGGTCGATCGTTTCTAATTGGCAAATGAAAACCTGGAATTGAAATATCAATAGTAGGTATGCCGTCATGCAGACAAGTTTCGGTTAAGCAAATAATATGGTATGAATGAAATTCAGTGCAGAGTAGATCTACCTTATCCTTTAAACTCCTTACATTTAGATGAACAATCTGTAAATTACCATATTTTACTGGCCAAGGGTTTGGGTGAACATGCCCGCAACATAAGAGAAGTACCACTACTATAATAGACGTTCTTAGCTTATAGATCCAACAGGAAGAGAGAAACAGCAAGTACTATGTAAATTTGCAAGATACCTTCCTATAGAGACTAGAAGCAAATAATCCCACCTCCTGTCTATAATGCGCTATATCTACCGGCATCTTTATTTAACAGAATATATTTGTTTTCTATAGAGGCAGGCGGGGAGGTTACGCGCTAAGTATAATTTTGCAATGCTTAAGTGCACTATATATAACCAAAAACTGACAACAGAAAGCTGAATGAAAACTACAGAGAAAGAACGTCACAACACTCACAGACAAAACATGACCAACACAAAATGAACTTTCGAAACATAAACGAAATCCATATACATCAACTGAAATCGAAACCGAGGATCAGTCGTTACACATAATAAATGAGACGCAACGCTGTTACAGCTGAGAAGAAGTCCGCAACGGAGGGTTGCATGCAGCATTTAGATATGAGGGACATTCATTTATTATTATTTTGTGCACTGTCGTAAGTTTTTTTAATTTTTCGTCTCTCTTTTAGTGGTAGCCAGCCGGTTTCGAAGTATAAACTTTCACTCGAGGCAAATTTGATCAAACCTGTCACAATTCTGGCAGCGTCAAGTTGTATTAATTCAAGTTTATTTTCGTTATAAGCAGAACAGCTGCCCTATACTTCCGATGAGTATTCCAGAATAGGTCTTTTAAATGTCAGATAGATTTTTGACAGACTATATTTATTTAATTTAAATTTAAGTTTACGCATAGCTGAAACCATTTCCGCTGTTTACCTCGCAATAATTGAAACATGTGCAGTTCATTTCGTATCTTGAGATAACGTGACCCCAGATGTTTGTTGGTTTCTACATGTTCAATGGCACTGTTAGCATAGAGAGAGAGAGAGAGAAGGTCTTGATCTAGTCTGTCTTCAATTACTACCATATCAGTAGATGAAGTTTCAACACATGTATCGTCTGCGAATAACCTTGTAATATTTTGAAGGTGATTAGGAATATCATTTATGTAAACTAGATGAATATGTGAACCAATCACACAGGTTTGAACAGTATTTCGGTACTATGGAGCGTTGTGTGATTAGTGAGTGAGTTTGGTTGTAACACTGGTTTGAACAGTATTTCACTTATACCATGGAGTGTTGTGTGAATAGCGAGTGAGTGAGTTTGGTTGTAACACTGGTTTGAACATTATTTCATTTATACCATGGAGCGTTGTGTGATTAGTGAGTGAGTGAGTTTGGTTTAACACTGGTTTGAACAGTATTTCACTTATACCATGGAGCGTTGTGTGATTAGTGAGTGAGTGAGTTTGGTTTAATACTGGTTTGAACAGTATTTCACTTATACCATGGAGTGTTGTGTGATTAGTGAGTGGGTGAGTTTTGGTTTAATACTGGTTTGAATAGAATTTTATTTATACCACGGAGTGCTGTGTGATTAGTGAGTGGGTGTGTTGGACACAAAGTGTGTCACTTATATCACGAAGTGTCGTGTGATTAACCCTCAGATCGATGTGTAAGGACTAAGATCACCCAGCAGTGATAGCATATCTGGATAAGGGTGAAAGCATGGCGCTGGAGGTGTATTATGCGATCAATACCGCAATCACCTTCAAGGGGTGATATTGGGTACATACATGTAGGCTCTTTTGATTCAGAATTCTACATATTAAAAGGCTGTTGGCCAGTCAATGTTTAAATCCTTGAAGCAATATCTCAGTTATTTAACGACGTGACGTTAACATTTACCTCATATTACATTATGGGTTAGTGCTGACAATCCAATTAACGATCATGGAACTTGGATATAAAGGCGCAAGTAGGCCAGCCTCTGAAATATAATTACTGTGGTTCACTTGTGTTAGAATTAAGATAACATTCGTCTGAAGTTACACTGGATTCACAAAGCAACAATAGGTCTATGTCAGCCTTAGCGATAAGGTTGAGATCGTAAGACTATGTCTATGTGTATGTGTTATACAATATACATGTATGATAAATAGTTGTTTCAGTTTATCATCATTCACTTCGTGAAAGTGTTGATTTTCTTTGTATATGTAAACGTAGCAGAAACACTGGTTGTAGTCATGTGGCTTGCATTATAGTTTACAACTTACAGCATATTTCGACCCAAGCCTTACTTGGTCACGCCTATATTTTATACTTCAATAAATGTTTCTAATAATATTTTCGCAATTCATTCACTGACATTCGCAAATGTTTTATCCTCAACCTGTTCGTACGTTTATGAATTAATTTATATCATTTTCATTATAAAAAAGTGTTCCTGTGATCGCTTTTAAAACAATGAAAGAATAATTGAATGAATGAATGACTTTATTTCCTCCAGATACATCCGAAGATTCTAAAAAACATAAAAATTACGTAATTAAATATTCAAATAACAAAATAATCAAATTTATATTTTATATCAATGTCCCGCATATATATAGGCTATAAACAGTGAGACCTAATAACAATAGTAATATTACCACACGTTGTTTAGGATATTATTAATTTTTTCATTCTACAAAAATGAAATGCCACGTTATTTCGTCAATGTCATTGTTATCTGCACCGAGAAAGAATGCTAACATATCATGGTCTTCCATCATTTCTATTTTAACATACATTTCAACAACACGATTATCCATAAAAATGGACAAGAATACTTCTCTCTCTGGAAGGATACATTTACAGTTTAAGATGGTTAGGTGAAAATAAGCATTAGCGAAAGTATTACATTTTTTGCATCCTTTTGATATTTTGCTTCGGGATCCAATCCTTATTACATATTGTATCTTTCTCTCAATTCTGGATATAACATTACAATGTTGAAGTGCACACGATGAGTAAACGTTGTGTGAACTTTAGAATATCCAAACAGGTCAGCTCTACATGACAATTTATATTTCCACATTTCTTCCTCGTGGGTAGTTATTTCATTTAATACAATCTTTCTCCGCATCTTATTCGCGGGGAATTCCCCTGGGCAAATGTAGTGACCTACATGATGCAGTAGCTTATATTTCTTAGCTGTTGAAAGCAACACTCCACATAAACTGTGTAAATTATTGTTATGAAAATAATAGAGTGACGTAGATGCGCAGAAAACAAAAACCTTCATGGAAAATAACACTGGGTGCTTTCAGCTAATTCAAGATCTATACTATGTAGAGGAGGTAGTAATTCACATCCATAAAACCTTCTTGTTAAAATCATTATTTTCCATAGATCAATACTTGCTTACTGATGCATGGTAAACTAACATTATTTATACCTATTCCTGTATCTAACGGAAGAAACTCAGTTATGAGGTCATTTATGTACACAAGAAAAAGCCAAGCTGAGATAACTCTACCCTGACCTATACATTGTCTAACAGCAAATACATCAGATCGCTCGCCCTTATACTGAACACACGCATACATGGAAGTATTACAGAGATGTAACAGAGACCACATGTTACCTCTAATACCAAGATGACAGAGGCTTACGAAGAGACCCGAGTGCCATATTCGATCAAAAGCTTTCTCGTTATCTAGAAATGCTGTGTAGATACATGATCCTCCGTTAACATAAACATTGTACACACTCCATGACGGTAAATAGCGACATGACAGCACCGTACACGTGCTCCTTCCCAAAGCCAAACTGCAACATCTCGGGAAAATTACAGGCATTTCGGCATGTCCTCGTTTCTAATATTTCTAGGAGAATTTTCTCAAAAAGCTTACTAAGGCAAGATGTTAGCGTAATACCCGTATCATTGACAGGGTTTGATTTATCTTTTTTACCTTTATATACAGATATAATTACCCCGTGTCTATAGGCTGCAGGTGTGTCCCGAAGTCTAAGAATAACATTTAATAATAGTGCTAACTTCCGTACGAGCAGCTCACCACCAAACATCCCATGTTCATTGTTAATATTATCAGGGCCAGGTGATTTGTTTCGCCTCAGTTTCTGTACACGGATATTTCAGCACACAGTACATTATCAACACATGAATTAGTTTCATTACTAAAGGCTAATTTCTCAATTTCATGGTCAACACCATGTTAAAAGTCTTGGTCGAACTGGTCAGAGTCATATGGTTTTGCTGGATCCGCATAGTACCTATCTCAAAGCTGACATATGTCAGTGGGTGTTGTTACATTACGGTCATCATGCGCAAGTTTATCAACCCCGATTTTCTGCTTACAGAGTTTTCTGACATTCGCACATGTGTGATCCTCAACCTATTCGTACGTTTATGAATTATTTGATACCATTTTTCATAAGAAAATAGTGTTCCTAATATCGATTTTAAAACAAGGGATGTCGTTATATATGTGTCTTGTTAAGTCGTGTGAGTGAGTGAATGAGTTTGGTTTAATGCCGCTTTGAACAGTATTCTTGTGTTATCCCGGCGTGTCAGCTTAATGTGAGGAGAAAGTGATTCAGGCCTCTGACGTTTACCATTTTGGTGAAAGTCACTACCACGGGTATGGTGCTGACAAACCTAGTAACATAATTCGAACCAGGATTCGAACCCACGGTCATAGGTTTCTGTCGTGCCGAAGGGACGCAACTCTGCGCAGATATTGGTGGCGCCTTAAACGAATGACTCAACCGTGCTCAGGAGTAGTCGTGTGATAGAAGATATATTTACTGTATCAGTATAATCATTTACGAAATTGTGAACTGAATTGCAACTGAGGTTGAGAAAAAGCTTTTAGTTATGTATTGAGTGATAAAATACTGTATTTATCTAAAAGATAGAATCGATGTATACGTTATTTTAATTTTTAAAATTCATGCTTAGTTTCACACTAAAAATATTTTTATATATATTTTTGTCAAAGTAAAATACCAAGTATATTAAAAATGCTCGGCGAAAGTGAAAAAAAGGACATGTAACGATTAATTATATTTAGTGACAAGGAAAGTAGTTTCAAAGACTGTGTGTCGACTAGGAACGGATGAGTACCCTGGGTGTGATGGTCAAGAATATATCGATGAGGGAAAAGACGGCATGTCTGGGCATACGAAAACGGGAAAGCAATTCACTGAGCTGTATAGTGTGAGCACGGAACACAGGTTGTTTACGCAAGCTTCTTTCAATTTCTTGAAAGTTGAGGCCTTCCTTAATTAAGGCTTAAGGTAAAAATCTCTACGAGCATAGGTTGTTTCGTGAAATGGAGACCAGGTCCGCCAGTGTATTAGTACTGAAGTGATGTCATCATGTGTTGAGGTGCATATATGAATATTAATGTATAAATGAAACATATCAGGTCATTGAGATTTTTGGAACATGTGTATCCTGTATTGTAACATAAAAGTAGGTATGTTCCCTGATCTGATTGGTTAAAAAGTGTTGTCAAATGAGCATAACATCGCTGAATTTTTTGGGTCTCATCACCGTGTATGTATACATTAATTAATGGAACTATTTTTGAAATCATCAACATGGAGGAACAGAGGGAAATTTACCCTGACTTCCACATTGGAGATTTCGATGAAATATTGAGTGAATGGGACGACGAGATATTTTCTGAGATAATTCAAGAATTTGAAGGTAAATGAAATTTACCTTTTTCCATTAATTACAAAATAATAATCATAATTAATGTAATTTTCTTGGGCTTGGTCAAAGGAAAAAACAAAACAAAATCAATTTTTAACATAGTAAAAACATTTATTGCAACTCTATAATAGTTATGACTTTCATACACCCACCTAATTTTGTTCTAATTATAACCCACAACAGCTGTTGAAGCTGAAAACCGTTCTGAGATGGCCCCTGAACTAGGAAATACAGCCAGCGTTTCCGTAGAGCCCAAAGTTCAAGCGTCCAGTTACCGGTTCGCGTCCCTTGATGAAAAAGCAGTACAGGACATCTTGGATGAGAACCTCTCCAAATCTACAGGCAGTTAAAATATTACGACGTAAGCCACTGAATCATAAAAGAATACATGAACACATACCAAAATTTCCTACGCAGATTCGATTAACATCAGCGAGAGTAGCAATAGCAATGTAAAGCGTGACCAATGTGTCATCGCAAAAATTGGCAATAATATAACGAGATTGACCAAAATCTTAACACAAATTAAATATTTCGTTTTGTAAGATTTGAGATATGTTATACTAAATGGATATACGGAAATTTCATTTAAACACGACACCGTAATAATAACGAATTACTCCCACTTACCGTCACATTTGTACCCTGAACAAGGCAATCTTTTCACTTCCAGAATGGCTTGGTTTCCGAGGTTTTGAACCCACGTTCGAAGAGCTTCCTGCTTTTCAACTGAATGAGAGACTGAGGTTCTTTTATGCCGACGTCAGAAATGCTGAGGGAGACCTTTACTCAAAATCGAGTTTTGTTGGGTTGCGTGTTGCCATACACAGGCATATCAAGGAACCGCCATTTGAGCGCAGCATAAACATTATCCAAGACCGGGAATTTCACACTGCAAACTGCCGTCACTTTGCTGTCAAACGCAGGTATTGAAAATCGAGAGTTTTGCAAAATTACCGGCCACAAAACCGATGAATCGTTGAAGTCGTATTCCATTGACTCGAGCTCGGCTCAAAAACGACATAATTCGAACATTTTTAAGGGACAGCAGCAGTTCGCTAACGAACGTAATTTGGTACCTGTCTAAGATACAAATATCCTGCCACTGTCCACTACTCCCGTGAATAATTTCCAGGTTAATTCTTCTGATAATTCCCACGGTCTCTCTCACATATGTTATTCCACTGTAACAGTAAACAACTTTTTCCATCCCAGCTAAGCTGCACGTCTGAGATTTCGCACATGTTTGACGTCTCTTGTCACCACCTCAGTTTCAGGCGAGTTGACACTATCTTGTACAGGGGCCAAACAGTATGTACGTCTTTTCTAATTTTGATTATTTGTATTTTATAGATACGCATAACTACAAATTACAAGTAAGATGAGGAACTGTGATAAAGAATTGAATTTGTGATATTTCCTGTTGTTTGTTTATTTTCTGAGAAATGGGCTTGAACATGTTACCACCCCTTTCGTAAAATGGACCATCATTATTGGAGTACCTCGAAACCATTGATCGGTTTTGCGGCACCCTCTATCATGCATCTTTTCGAAGGTGAGCACGAGGAGACGTATTACTAACGACAGTCTTGTTGTGTCATGCGCTCAGTAAATTAGTTCCTTCTAAATATCGATTTACGGCGTCGTGTTCAAATGAAATTTCCGTACATCCATTCAGCATAACATCACGCAAATCTTACAAAACGAAATATTTATCTCCTAATTCATAAGCATACAAGTGGATGTAATAACCAGTTCTGATAGGTAAACCGGGTGAGTGAGTGCATTTAGTTGGATGCCGCTGTGAACAGTATTTCAGTTATATAACGTCGCGCTAGCTTAATGTGTGAGGACAATCATAAACGACCCCCTTTCGTAGAAGTTCTCTGCATTTTGAAAATGATGAGCATGGGATCCCTCTGACAAAGCACAAATCTAGGAGTTGACATTATTAATAAATGCAACGTTTTACAGCAGTTCTTATTAGCTCACGGTTAATTAGCTCTGAATTGGTGGTGTTCGGTAATTGATTGGGATGGTAAAACTACTTTCTTACTCATTTCAAAATTAAGGCTTTCCCCAGCAGTGATCGCATTCGTAAATACATAAACGCATTTGTAAGGTAAGATCATATTGTTTTGATGCTACATTTAGATCAGAGAACGGTCGTCACTATGCACTCAATCTCGTGATTGGGATATTTTGGGTTTGATCTGATACCGCAAATTGGTATCTTGTTTGGATTCTGAACTCTTGTGTTCTATGGTGCGTATGTCGAATGTTCTCGAAGTTTCTCCTGTGCATGATTCCCCCAAAATGAGGTGTACGTAAACGGTTCGAAATGGGTCATGGATATCTTGAATGGCTTCCTCTGCTTGAAATATAAAATCTACTTAAAAGTAAACAGCTATTAAAGGTGAACTTTTGACGTTTTTCCTTTGGCAATTAGTAACAAATCGCATATTATATTACGAAATTTTGCAACATTATTGAGACGAATTTCCTTCTGTCGAACCACGTGGGGATGCCGGGTTTAAATTGCTCAACAGCAACCTATGCCGGTCGTTTTAATTGATCGGGTTGGCAGGTTCATTGACTTGGTTCTTGGTTTGACATCGTACTCACACAATATTAATCACTGGATTGTCCAGACTCGAATATGTACAGGCCGCCGTCACATTATTGTGGAGTGCGGCGTTTTACAGGAGCAGATACAAAAAAGTTCACTTTGCGCAGTCACATGTCGTATTGTCTTTATTTGAATGCGCTGGCGTAAGTAACCTCAAGTTCCGTGAGCAGTTCAGTGTTGAACTGTGGAAATCTAGGTCATGTCGTGTCTTATATACAGTAGATATGTACTCATTAAGCAGAAACGACAAACAGACATAACTTTAGAGATGCGATAGTTTTAATGAACATTACAATCTTCAGTCGGGTTGGTCATCACGTTCTTCTACCACCAGGGTATTCACTCTGCAATAAGGAGACACTTTCACCGTGGATAGAACTGGTGTTGACACTGATGGCTTTTCACTTTTAAGATAGAGACTCTACAACAAAGGGAAATATGAATATTAGACGCAACTAGTACTTACATTCAACATTATTAATTATTTAATTTCGAATCGATTTTTACTTGGTGCAAATTCACTGGGATTTTTTACCTTGAAAGAATTATGACCAATCTGTATGAGCGTTGGAGCTTGCAAGGGACAAAGATGAATAAATTTGGCATGTCAAAAAGATTCCTATTCATAGATAATGAAAGATAATGTAGTTGATGTGGTTGACACAGTACAAGCATCAAACTATGCAAAAATAGGAATATCTAAAGGATATGAAATAAACTAATGAAGCGAGTCCAGTTTAACCTTTCTCGATGTAAGAATCATTTTAATATTTCGGAGATTTGTACAAACTGATATCTTTTATAAAGATACTGATACGCACCAATATTTGGATTTTGGATCATGTCACTCGTATCATACAAAACATAATATCCCTTACTGTCTCGCAAGACTTATTTGTACCATTGTTTCCGGGAATGATGTTAAAACTACCCGCCTTGCTGAACTTAAGAGTTTCCTTCTGCTTGTGGCTTTTTGTCAAGAGGCACATCAAGAGGAGAATATATGGAGAGCATCATGGAAAATGATAATTATAACAAACTTCTTTGTAATAGCTCCATATAAGCCGTAGACGTATCCAAGCCAAAAACTCTGATCTTGTCCTTTTTTATAAATAAAATAATCATTTATATCATCAAATTCTCGGTCGATTTTGTCACAAACATTATTGATAATATTCTGGATGACCATGGCAAATATGCAGACCTTGCTTACGTCATGACACGCCTGCACCCCAAGAAACAAGTTGTCCTACTTCCCGTTGTTCTCGGTGTATAAGGTTTGGTGCTTCCCAATCCTTTGACTGACATTGGTCGTGTACCCGGGTTTGCTGCCAGGACAGCCCTTCTGACAATCTGGGTAATGCAGAAGGCTGTGTTACAACCCTTAATGTAAAAATGTGAAATACATTAAGAGTAACAACCCGCAACCCTTAATGTAAAATTATTATTTTTTACATAAAGGGTTAATATCGTACATATCGCCCCTCAATGTAAAATATTCTTGTAAACAAAGTTTGATTGGCAATACTTTTTGGATACTTTTTGCTATTTTCACGTTTTTTTATCGTTTGCGCGTTCGGTTCCAAATTCAATTTAGCAGGGTTAAATCTACAGGTAACCTAGCTCTACATTGAAAACAAAGTATGTTTATCTCCTAATTATATGATATAATAGTATACATTATGGGTTTATATTCGGTGCTCGATGAGGCATCTGAATAGATGGATACTGTTGATGGATTACGATTACATCAAATAAGCGACATAAAACATCGAGCTGTGAATGCTCTCGACGGAATTGACACTGCGCTTATTGTAACAGCTGGCATGGGACTCGGTGTAGCCGGTGTTGGTTTATCATCAACTATATTCGCTGCGCCTATCGTACTTGGTATGGAAGTAACAGCCGGAGTCCCTGGACTGGTAGGAATAGCAATGAAATTTATTTCTTGTAAGTTGCAAAAGTAAGCATTAAAACATGATTATATTCGGATACACACTGAAGCAAAGTTGAACAGCAGTGAGGATCATATTTCAACAGCACTGGCTGATTGTAAGATATCCGAGGATGAGTTTCGTTTAGTGTTGTCAGAACTAACCAAATACAATGCAATGAAGCAGGAGATTCGCTCCAATTCTCGTAAGACCAGTGGTATTTGTGAAGACGAGAAAAAAAGTTCATAGAACAGGGGAGACAACAAGCGCGTCAATTATTCCGTGCCAAAACCAAAGAACTGGTTGGAGATTAAAAATAGATTGTTTGATCACATTTACACGAATGCTTTTATAAGTCTATAATAATGGAGAATTCAAGCCAACAAATGAAAAAGCTTTGCTCCGGGACAAAATTATAAAATGGTGTGAATTACCACAGGTGTCTATATTATATCAGTGATGTCAAACCAACCAAATACGGCCATCAATTGTTTCTTTCCAATTTCAAAAAAGAGTATTTAGTCTGGTCTCCTAGTAAAATGAACGAATAACTTAGTAAAAATGTTGAATATCACTTTGTTCAAAATAATGGAATGCGTATGAGTAAAAATAATAGAGAAATTTAGTTTAGTCACATCGTCGTTTTTTACATATAAATTCCCTCTGTAGTAGCTCCAGGTGGTGGTGAGCTAGAGTCAATTTAGCTTAATCTCATGACGATTGTTTGTGCGCATCATCATTTACACCTACAAAATTCCCTCTTTAGTAGAAGTATATAGGTATATAAATCTGGCTCCAGTGGGGTTGCGGCAGAATCCCCTTTGACTATACTACTTGTTGAACATAACGAAATAATCGATTTGATAAAGTCACTTCCAGTAAACAAGGCTAGTGGTCCAGATAACATTAATCATCGCTTATTCAAACATATTGACCATTCAATAGCCACGCCATTGTACTTATTGTTCAATTTGTCTTTGCTTAAGCACGAATTTCCACACTATTGGAAATTGGCATATGTCATTCCTATATATAAGAAAGGGGACAAATCTTCACCTTCCAATTATAGACCTGTATCCCTACTATCATGTATCAGTACGACTTTTGAGGTTGTTTAATCATCTTATAGACCATAACTTGCTGTGTTAATACCAATCTGTATTTGTGCCAGGATATTCAACTACTTTTCAACTATTAGAAATATATCATCAAATATGTCAGTACTTAGATCAGCATGAATATTTTTGCATGGTTTTCTGTGACATTTCTTAAGTATTTGACCGAGTGTGGCATAAGGGTTTATTACACAAATTAAGACAACATGGTATTAGTGAAAACCAGCTTAAATGGTTCCGGAGCTATCGCACCAACAGACGCCAAAAAGTAAATGTTAACGGCTGTTTCCCCAGTGAACAAATCCAACACGCTGGTGTACCTCAGGGGTCAGTTCTTGGTCCTTTGTTATTTTTTATATATATTGATGATATATGCTTTGAAATGAAAAATTTGACACGTTTGTTCGCATTGGCAGTTCCTCTCCAGATATTAAGCATTTTGAAAACTCCATAAATAAAGATCTATGCAAACTACATAACTGGGCACAAACGTGGTTAGTACAATTCAATCCCAGCAAAACCAAGTATAATATATTCTTCGCGCATAAAACCCCAGATGAAATACCATCAATAGTTTTCAATAACACATGTATAGAAAGGGTAGACTGTCACAAGCACCTTGGTGTTACATTATCACAAGACACAAAATGGAACGATTCTATCAATAATATTCTTTCAAGTGCATCAAAAATGGTTTCATCGATGAGAAAACTCAAATATCGTTTTAAGTAGATCATACTTGGCTAGAATATATCTAGTTTTTCTCAGACCGACTTTAGAATATGCCTCAGTTGTCTGGGACAGTTGCACTTCCTGTAATGCTAATAAATTAGAATTACTACCACTTGAGGCAGCTAGAACAGTAACAGGATTAACTAAATTTTCCTCCCGTCACAGCCTGTTTCACGAAACTGGATGGCAGCCTTTAGCGTATAGAAGAAACGTCAACAAACTTGTAACTATGTATAAAATAATAAATAAGCAATGTCCTTCAAAAGTAACTGAACTTATACCACCATCTGTGTCGCAGAACGTCAATTAAAATCTCAGAAACCGCCATGATTTTGTAGTACCATGTGCACGCACATCTACGTTTAAAAGGTCTTATGTTATAGACACATATGGCCAATGGAATAATATATCATCAGAATTAAGGGATAGTTTGTTGTGAGGTTGTTCCCGGTGTTGGACAGCTTCGTCCGAACGCAACGGTCCCCAACAGTTGTGTGTGGCTGCACATGGAATCATAGACTGTGACACGTGATCCGATTTCGATTGTAACCAGTCTCGTTATTGTCCTTGTCAAGTAAACGTCTTGTGTTCGTACCTCTGTGTTGTATGTTATGTGGGCCCGAAGACCTTACATCGTCAATATCTTCTTTAAAAGCTGTCGCATCTGAGCAGCCTACATCACCACCTATGCACTATAATTGCGGTAAGAGATCTACAAACATATTAGACTGAGAAAGTTGTTGCACACTAAATTCCGACCTGTTACGTGTTAACTTATCTGATACTATTTCCTGAAAATGCGGAACTCCTTGTGAAAATTCATTCAATTTATTCTTCGAATGTACCTTATATGATGATTTTAGGGAGACATTTCTGACAGCTATCGATAATCTTTGAGGACAAAAAATTCTACATATACTCGACAACAAAAGTTCCTGTGACACCAATATTTCAGTGTATTTTTCAAACAAGTAAAGTTTGGTTTTCGATATTGTAGTACACGTATGCAATCAAATCACAAAACGCAACTGCTACAGAAAAGCATGCATTCAGATGTGCAGGGATTGTCGCCAGAAGACCCGCCAGACGTCCCATTTTGACAGGAACCCACCGTCTAGCACGTCTACACTGGTGCAGACAGCTTCTACGCTGGACGGCCATGCAGAGTTGACAAGTTCTATTCACTGACGAGTTTCGTTTCGGGGGCGGCAGCGTTATTGTATGGGGTGGGATTACAGCAAGACAGAGGACCCGTTTGATAGTGGTAGAGGGAAATCTCAATGGACAGCGCTACCGCGACGAGATCATCGGCCCTGTTGTTCTACCGGTTCGGCCTCGTCATGGCCCAGGCATTACCTTTCAACATGACAACGCCCGGCCTCCTATTGCTCGACGTTTTCAGGATTCTCTTCAACAAAACAACGTGAATGTCATCCCCTGGCCGTCTCGCTCCCCTGTTCTCTCACCAATCGAGCACCTTTGGGATGAGTTGGATCGGCGCCTTTGACGTCAACCACGTGTTTCACAGACACTCCAGGAACTTCGAAACATGCTCCAGCAGATATGGACAGATATCCCACAGGACTTTGTGCGACGCCTGGTCCATTCCATGAGACGAAGATGTGTTGCTTGCATCGCAACCAGAGGTTGTCACACACGCTATTGATTTGTAAATTGACATTTTGGCATGTTCATGGTTTTTTTTGGTTTTTTTTTATGAAATCACGCATTTTCTGAAGTCATTATGGCAAATTAAACCATTTGAACACTTACAGGAGTCTTTTATCTTTTGCAAACCGAAATTGTTTCAGATTTGGTAAAAAACTTAACTTTGCATTAAATCTTATTCAATGTCACAGGAACTTTTGGTGTTCAGTATATATTGCGCACTCTGTTTCCACAATGTCAAGCTTCAATTGTAAACTGTTCATTTCTATTATGCAATATTATGTTTAACTGTATATAGGGAGAAGGCGGTTATAAGTGTTGCACTTGTGCTCAATCCCTTTGTCTTTTTGGACAATAAAATATGTTTAATAATAATAATAGTAGTATAACTGTAAATAAATTCAGGACCACATTGACTCGTTATCGGCTCAGTTCTCACAATTTAGAAATTGAACGCGGGCGACATTTCAATATTCCTCGTAGTTTAGAAAATGTAAAGTTCGTAACCTAAACCATATCGAAAAGGATTATCACTTTTGGTTAATTTTACCATGTTATAGACATCTAAGGCAAACTTTTTACATCTTTCCAAATATTCTGAAGTTTAATACACCACTGTCATCGCAAGACCCTATTATCAATATGAATACAGAAATGTACTTGTTTTACGCCAATGCTGTAAGAACACAAATACTCCAACTCTGATAATATGCAATTATGTTAAAACTGCTTTTTATTTAAATTGCAAAGGAAAGTGTTGTATTTTATACTGTTTGCACCTAAATTGTATTTCGTTTGTACAAAAAAGGCCCATGGCCTAGAAGCACTGAATAAAGTGAAGACTAATTATTCGTAATAGAATTTATTCTTCCTTCAACTGTGCGCATTTTCTTAGGAACAACAAAAAGTAGAGCCATGGAACTTGTGTACGTGCACTGCACCTTTCATATTCCAACAGCCTCTCAACAACGACAACCTTGTCGTTTTTTACAGGTTTTCTTTATGGGTCATAACTGACGATTTTGTTAAATCTTGGTACAAAGGTGTATCTGGGGACACTATACAATGACTTTATTTACGTTACCACCTTGCTTCCATGGAAACGGAAAGAGCATCTGCACATCTGATTAATCGATATTCACAGATTTCGTTCAAAGTTGGTATTTAGATACAACGCATTTCAGGTCTCAACCGAATAGGTTTTCTTACCATCATGGCAATATAACCGAGATATCTGATTGGTCGAAATCTAGTTGTTCGATTTCGTTTAAAATGATATTTAGATATATTTGTGCACACAAAGCACATGTTATTACAATACCAACGGAATGGAGTCCTCTGATTGGTCGAAATTTAGATAGTTAACCCAATTTAAGACTATTTTACCATACTTATTAGTGCTCGTTATGAAACTAGTTGTTTAGATCAGCACAATATACAGTAATATAACCTCATTCAGTAGTCCAAGATGGTATCACAGTCGCCATTTTGTAATTTCCATGTCTCAAACTTCTAAATGAGTAAATATCTATTTGTGATTTCCTTTTGAAAACCCTCGTAAATATCATTTCATTAGATTATTAGTTCATTGTACCCCCGCAACGAAGTAGGGGGGTATAATGGAATCAGCGTGTCAGCCCGTCTGTCGGTCTGTCCGCAGAAAATAACTTTCCGAACAATTTCTTCCAAACTAATTGCCTGATTTCAATTAAACCCTGTACACGTGGCCACTCCAATATGTTGTTGGGCACATTGCAATTGTGTTGTTTTTATTGCTTCGTCATTTCAATTTGTCTGGACAACTTCTAAATTACTACATCGATTTTTCAGACATGTACTTACATGTAGGTGTAGCTACGGACACTGTACGACACGCCTTCATTTATTCCCCATAGGACAGTTCTAGTTAGCTTAATATTTATCCATACATGCAAGGTGTCCATAAGGCTTATGTGACGTATTGTCATCCGTCTTTGTACGGCGTGCGTCATCCGTCATGCGAAATGTATTCACAATCCAATACGGTTTATTCATAAAACATGTCGAAGTTCCGTGGTGAGCTCATGTCAGCTACCCAGAAAGATCGAATGGTCGGTTCCTAAATGACATGAAATACTCTACAGGCCGTATGCCTTATATTCTTTTTCGCTTTTTTCAATCAACAATGGTCTTACTGCAGGATATGCTAAACTGCTATAGAAAAGGTATATACTTCATATCATAGACTAAATATAAACTTTAAGTGCCTATATTTGACTCGGCACGGCACTTTGGAAACCTATGGGTTTTTTTTAAAACAAAACATGATTGCATTGGAATTCCTGTCGTTTGTAATAGCATATGATTCTGGTGTATGCTTAACTGTCATATCCGTAATACTGCAACAAAATGTCCATTATTTCATGCCTAAACCTCTGTTAATGGACCATTCTAACAACCCACCATCATCTACAAATTAGTCTGATCTGCTTGGGCTTATTCCTCCTTTCTGTCGTTACGGTATTGGGATAGTAACGAGGTTACCTTGCAGAGTATCGAAAAATAACCTTTGTAAAACAGTAGGTTTGATAAAAATCGGTTAAAAGAGTTGAGGGTCATAAACCCTTTTACGAAGCCTGAATATAACAACAAGGTGGTCATTTGCACATCTAGACAAAGTAACGATCAATTAAATCTGCGAAGCTTCATGAAAGTTCGGAAAGTAATATCTCACAGTGATAACCCTTAATGTAAAAAACAAATTATCTGTCACTTCAACACTTAATGTAAACATGTTTACATTAAGAGTTTGTTTTTTTACATTAAGGGCTGGAACAAGGGTGCAGAGTTGGGAAGACTTCACATTCTCCGAAAGGTTCTTGTGGGTTCGACTAGGCATCACTTCCTGTGAGAAGTCGCTGTCTGGGCTGCGTGTAGACGGGTCAAGGGCCCTGCTGACGATGGGCCTAACCAGCCTGACTGTTTGCTGCATTGATTTACTCTAATTTGTAAAATATAATAATAACAATGTCCATTTTGATAGCACTTCTTCTACACATTCCCTAGTTCAACCCCAGTAAATGGAACAGTGTACATTATGTTTGCAATCTCAGGGCCTGATGAAATATACGCATTCGTGGTGTGTAAACAGAAAACTATATACATTATTCTTCATGGGTCTTCATGTCATACACATCTTGATTTAAATTGATTTCGATGAAAAGATATAGTCGCCAAGCTCTAAATTAACAATATTTCGTTCCTAATGTGACTACGATGAACGTGATGTTATCAATATTCAGGCGCAACAACCACCTAAATCCGTCAAGGTGTGTGTGTATATATATATCACAAAAGCACGTGACCACCCTATATCATAATATTGTTACCCGAAGCACGTGTAAACCTGAATAACTCAAAGTAGTGCACCATGTGACCATTTTATTTGCATTTTCATCATCTGGAAACCAATGAAACCTCAGTGACTATTAAAAGGGGTAGCTGAGTCGGATTTGGAATTATTCCCCAGAAAGCGTCCGAGATGATACACGCAGGTTGTTGTGGTACGACTTCGGTCTTCGTCAAAGTGTCAGCATTCTTGTTTCTCTTTGCATTTGGCCTTCTTCTTCTGGGGTTCGGGACGCCACTATGGAGTGCAAGAGGAGGTCAGAACGAAGGACTCTGGGAGAGGTGCACCGGGAGCGTATGTGTCTCAACTCCATCTGATCCACTAGGAGGTATGTCTTAAATGTGGAGTGTTCTAAATGTACGATTTAGATAACCCAAAAGATGAAGTGAAACGAAATATATCTGTCTTCATGTGGATGGATTCTATTAAATAAACAGCTCCTTAATACAATAACAAGTAACATTTATGGATGACAACGCCTTTATTGAGATGTAGAAAGCAATTAACGTCTTATTATAACCTTTAAACAAACCATCGGGATGCATATTCCAGTCTTATGTGAACAACAAGCAAATGACTCTTTTTACAGTATGCTCTATATCAGTGCAGATAGGGAGCATCGATGTTAAATTCTTATTCAGTGAAACGGGGGCACGGTCGGCCCTGTCGTCTTAGGCGCCGTGATTCGCTGTGCAGAGTTGAGTCCCCTGGGCACGCCAGAAACCTATGATTGTGAGTTCGAATCCCGGTTCGCCCCGATTATGTTTCTAGGTTTGTCAGCACCATACCCGTGATCGTGGGTTTCACCAAAGTGATAAACGTCTCAGATCTGCATCACTTCGGGCTTTCCTTCCACATAAAGCTGACACGCCGTGATGTAACTGGAATACTGTTAAAGGCGGCGTTAAATCCAACTCACTCACGATACAGTGAAACGGCGGTTGCTTGAACTTCATGAATGTTTTATACATATAAGGTACACGCCATGTTACAGTACATTATACACTTATGCAGATCAACAGCTGTTTTATATATTAGAGAAGGTACACGCCATGTTAATTAATGTATCATTATGCACTGTATCTTACAGGACAAATCTTGCAGATCGAGACTGGTTTACATAGGTCTATTGGGGAAGGAACACACCATGTTACTTTACTTTATTCACTGCATCTTGCAGATTAAGACTGGTTTACATAGGTCTATTTAGGGAAGGTCCACACCATATTATTGTATCATTGTTCCCTCTATCTTGCAGATGAAGGCTGGTTTATTACCGTGCAAGTGGTTGTGACGATTGGCTTGATCCTTGGTTTGGTCGGCGTCATACTTTCTTTCATCACTCTGTGTGATGTCGCATGTGTAAACAAAATGGCAATCCGGATTGCAGCGATCATACACGCCTTTATACCAGGTAGGAGTAGTTACAGATCCTGTTTTCAAATGTAAGAATTCAACTGGACCATTCACATCTTTGTACCGGTTTAGAGAGCTTATTGTTTCCAAATGTAAGAATTTTACTCGACCATTCACAACTTATTGTCTGGATTCCGGGTAAGCAAAGCTATGCTTGTCGTAAGAGGCAATGACATAGATGCGTATGTTGTCAATCACTGGATTGTCTGACCAGACTAGATGATTTACAGACCGCCGTCATATAGCTGGGATATTGCTGAGTGTCGTTGAACAAAAAACAGTCGATCAATATTATCATTCCTAAATAAGAATATTCAAAACAGAAATAAGTAGAAAGTGTCCGCCCTCGATCAATGGTTACCCTTATGATTACAAACTCAAACAAATACAAATATAAATATAACAAAGGCCTTCTAAACATAGCGTGTGCTGATTCATATATAAATCTTTTTAAAGCTGCCTTGCTCTTGTGCGGTTTGTTTGTCTACTGGATCAGAGGCGAGATATATTTCGCCGTCTTCTATCTGGGATTTTCCTGGGGGATCACTCTTATTGCCGCCATCGTCTTCATCGTCGCTGGCATTCTCCTCTCCATCGACATTGACCGCTTCCGCAACAAGCCTGTAGAATGTGATGAAGCTACAGCTACATGCGGCACACGCCTTGACTAAACAGTGTCAAGGTCGCGATGTGGTCAAAAAGTCAAAGGAATGAAGGCATGTCATAATGTATTATGTATAATGTATACTATCTGTCAATAAAGCATATTTTGTATATACCTTGGTTTTTTTATCATTACGATATACGAAATAGCCACGAGATTAGGTAGGTTGAGACCCAACCATAGTGAACATCATTCAAACAGTCAGTCACACATAGCCGTTTTTCTTTATGCTTCAAGCAGCTTGTAGCCATTGAAAGACGTGGTCCTGAATTTATTTACAGTTATACTACTATTATTATTATTAAACATTTTTTATTGTCCAAAAAGACAAATGGATTGGGCACAAGTGCAACACTTATAACCGCCTTCTCCCTATATACAGTTAAACATAATATTGCATAATAGAAATGAACAATTTACAATTGAAGCTTGACATTGTGGAAACATAGTGCGCAATATATACTGAACACCAAAAGTTCCTGTGACATTGAATAAGATTTAATGCAAAGTTAAGTTTTTTACCAAATCTGAAACAATTTCGGTTTGCAACAGATAAAAGACTCCTGTAAGTGTTCAAATGGTTTAATTTGCCATACTGACTTCAGAAAATGCGTGATTTCATAAAAAAAAACATGAACATGCCAAAATGTCAATTTACAAATCAATAGTGTGTGTGACAACCTTTAGTTGCGATGCAAGCAACACATCTTCGTCTCATGGAATGGACCAGGCGTCGCACAAAGTCCTGTGGGATATCTGTCCATATCCGCTGGAGCATGTTTCGAAGTTCCTGGAGTGTCTGTGAAACACGTGGTTGACGTCGAAGGCGCAGATCCATCTCAACCCAAAGGTGCTCGATTGGTGAGAGATCAGGGGAGCGAGCCGGCCAGGGGATGACATTCACGTTGTTTTGTTGAAGAGAATCCTGAACAAGTCGAGCAATATGGGGCCGGACGATTTCATGTTGAAAGATAATGCCTGGGCCATGACGAGGCAAAAACGGTAGAACAACAAGGCCGATGATCTCGTCGCGGTAGCGCTGTCAATTGAGATTTCCCTCTACCACTATCAAACGGGTCCTCTGTCTTGCTGTAATCCCACCCCATACCATAACGCTGCCGCCCCCCGAACCGATCTTCTTCCATGACACAATGATTGACGTAACGTTCACCTCGACGTCGGTACACTCGAATCCCTTCATCGCTGTGGCTTAGGTGAAAACGAGACTCGTCAGTGAATAGAACTTGTCCCCACTGCATGGCCGTCCAGCGTAGAAGCTGTCTGCACCACTGTAGACGTGCTTATCGGTGGTTTCCTGTCAAAATGGAACGTCTGGCGGGTTTTCTGGCGACAATCCCTGCACATCTGAGGCGACGACGTACGGTTTGTGAAGATATTCGTCGAAGCCTAGGGATGCTTCTTGTAGTCACTGTTGCTGGATTGAATCGATTTCGTAGGTGTGTTGTTCGAATCCAGTTGTCTTGTCGATTATTGGTTACGCGTGGCCTGCCACTCCGAGGATGGTCTCTGACTGCATTCGTCTGTTGCCAATGGTGTTTCTGTGGACGTTAAATTGTCTTGCAACATCACGTTGACTCGATCCTGCTTCAAGCATACAAATGGCTCGCAGACGCTCATTTTCGGACAGGCGTGGCACTTGGTAATGTTGAATAATTGCGTAATTTTGTTGTTGAGTGGTTGTTGTCAGAACGTAACTAAACAATGCATATGGAATCCCGTTAACGCACATGTTTTTATACCCATTCTTGGGTAGTGAAATGCATAAAAGTCAACTTTTGCATCGAATGTTACGCTTTTCAGTAGCCATTGCGTTTTTGCGATTTGTACAACTGCTGGGGTTCGTGATGGTTAGCAATTTATTATTAACAGATTTTGTGAGAATCTTTCTCGAAATCAGTCATGCATGTGTCTCGCTTCATTCAGATTAACAGGGGGTCGTCTACACTGCCAAAGCGAAATAATTCAGGGTTCGCCATATCAGATGATTTATTACATAGCCTACATGAGCGTAAACATTGACATACATGACAGTTAATTTTCATTATTTTTCATTCCAATATCCATATGCATATACACAGTCATATTATTCAGACGTGTTCCTGTAGACATTCAGACTTTAAGCAGGTAGGAAGCTTGGTAGCCAGGACGCCATGAAGCCACGAAGCCAGGAAGTTGTCTCAAAGGAATAAGTGTCAACACAGAAAAAATCTCTAGATCTCAGGATTGGCACTGTAGTAGAACGGGAGTCTGCACAGTTGCTTTCTACTCCATACACATTGGGTGAACTGGCAGAAACAACCTTTCTAAACGGCATCTGGGAAGGCTTCCTTGTGCGCTAATCTGGAATAACAGGTAGTCCAGGGAGGGGTTTCCGTCTAGCTCGGCAGGGGAAGTCTTTCTGGGCATGGACAGTGGCCATGGCAGCAACTAGATATCTAGTCACCACAATCGCCCAAAATGTATTGGTAAGACACTTCTCGATCGTCAATTCAGCTTGTTTCAACAACTGAACTTCGTGTTCAACACTCGCTGACAGTAGGAATATAATGTGCAAGTACATGTAGAACTACAACCATGTGAACTCCATTCACCAATGAATCTGTTCGTGTCTTCGGATCCAGACGAAGAAAGATATATTGCTGGTCCAAAATCCTTCATGCAATCAAGGAAGGACTTTTTTCACATCTAAAGAAAGTATTTGAGACACAGATTTTAAAAACCTCAAAGGATTTGTTTTTTTGTAATCTCAGAAACCTACGAAGTTCAAATATGTCAAAACACTTTACTTTTCAACTGTGTTCACCACACGACAAACACTTCATAAGGGAGAACTTCGTTCCTTGATCACTAGGGCAGTTGTCACTGAACGAGGTGACCACAGACATAGTTAATCTCTGGCTTCAAAGGTTCTTGAAAATTTGCAAAATTGAAAGCCAATGTCATCTGAAGTTTATGAGAAAACAATAGATAGAGAGAGAGAGAGAGAGAGAGAGAGAGAGAGAGAGAGAGATAGATAGATAGATAGATAGATAGATAGATAGATAGATAGATAGATAGATAGATAGATAGATTAGATAATAACTAAACAAAGTAGTTACGTATCATAGTGAAGGGGGTATGAACAAGTGTTACCACTTGTTAACGTAATGAGAGACTAGTAACATAGTTTCTTTCTTGCAAATTAATAGTACATGACATAGAAATGTGTTTGACTATGTCATGGCCTACAGTTCCGCAATGACATTCTCGCGATTCTATCTTAGAGCATCCTATTTTGACCATATTAGACAGAACATAAAACTTTGAAGGAAATCGTAAAGAAAGTTGCCAAATCCTGTGTTGACCTTCTGATCTGATACCAGTATATCTTAACAGGTCCTGTCGGTCGCACATTTGTTTCAAAAGCCTTACAGAATCTACATTTCTTATCTTTTCATTCACAAGACTAGTCCATTTACACTTATTGGGAACATTACAATTAGCTATGTATTCATTCAAGACATGAAAAGATCGTATTTATGTACAAGGCGCAGCATGTTAAAACAGGGAGATTTATAACATCTTTTGTCAAAATCTGGTTGACATTTGTATTGCCAAAATCTGCCAATAAATAGTTGTTTGAAATAGAAGTCGCAGCTAGATCGACACAGTTTACCAAATAAAAGCAGAGCTTGTTTATCAATGTATGCCTGAATGGTAATAACATCTAGACTATCCAATACAACTTCACTTGATATATGTCTTGGTAGACCCTGTAGTTTTTTACTGAAGTAGCGCTGTGGTTTTTCCAGCAATTCATACTCTCTACCAGTAAGTTGCCCCCATACATTGCATCCATATAAGGCACATAGCAAGATAAATCTCTGTAGTATTTGCACAGCCGCAATTGGGTTCAACCCACCGAAATACAAACCATTGTTATGGTTGACAATAATAAGTCTTTTCAGTTTTTCACATGCAATAGGCGAGCGTTCGAGTTTTGAGATACTGCCACTAAGGCATGCCCCAGCATACATTACAAAATTTGTGTGTGGCAATTCTATGTTTCCACGGGAAACATGAGGGTCTGATACATTATATTTACAGTGCGAAAATACTATGACTGCACTTTTATTCACATTATAAACCAGACGCCATCTACACGCATAATTGTGAGCAATATCTAGCAGGTTTTGCAGTGCTGATGGAGAGCTACTGACAATGGTTGTATCGTCTGCTAGCAGTTGACCCTGATAGTGACCCCAAGGTAAGTGGAGGCCGTAGCCAGAGCAATCAAGCTTGCAAATGAGATCATTGATATATAATGTGAAAAGCCAGGGAGATAATACACGTCCTTGACCAACAGCTTGATAGATAGAAAATACATCTGAGCTGTAGCCTGCATATGTAACATATGAGTGCATGGACGAGTAAGCATTACGCAAGAGACGCCATGTTTTACCAGTTATACCCATGTCATGTGGCTTAAGGAATAGGCCATCAAGCCATACTCTATCAAATGCCTTTGCGTTATCAAGAAATGCACAATAAACAACTAATTTTCTTTTCGTGTAGTATGCAATGTTTTCAAGGAGGCTGAAGCAGGCTGGTATATATTCATATTTGATTATAGCATTGAACAGTGTAGTTAAATTGCCAAATAATGATCTACCTGCACGTTTAAGGTGTTCACTAGTTAGGCAATCTGGACCAGGGGATTTTCCCATTTCAATGACTTGACAGTACACCAAACCTCTTGGGAGGTAAAAGGATCGGATAGCGGTGAATCAAGCTTTTCCACATCAGGATTTTTATAGATCTTTTCAATTAATTACATCAGAAGCAAAAGAGTTGTCAAAACAATCAGACATTACAGGTGTAGCCCTAATCAGCAAAATACATGCCAAACGCTGAGCATATGTCCTCTGGCATCGTTGAAGAAATCCCATTAACAGTTAATTTTGACATTTGTCCATTCTGTCCCGATAAGCGTTTAGTCACTTTCACATTTTCGTTAATGTCGACTTCAGCAGCTTTCAATATTTCACAGAAGTTATCGTCAAGACTGCGATGTTTTGATCTGCGATGGCGTTTTCGAAATTCACGTTTAGCGTCTTTGCACTTTCTATAGTGTTCATCGTCTGTATTATGAGATTTTCCCGATTCACGCCAGAGTCCGCGACATCGTCTCATTTCATTATGGAGAGGTTTCAAGCCATATTTTTTCCAATATGGTTTCAGGTACGAGTGATATCTGGAGCAGTGATATCTGGAGCATGGTATACTGTTGTTCGATGAATCTCTGAGTGCCTGTACGATAAAGTCGTTGTAGGAGTTGATATATTCTGCAGGAGTTGAGTAGCATGACAAATCAACGCACGTCTCTCGGAGATGGTTCTGAGTCTCATACCGGTAGAGCATCAAGTCAACTTCACTTGCTTTTTTCCAGTCAATCTTGTCACCACCATAGTGTTTACTGGAACCGGTGACATTAAGATCCACAATTATAGGCAAGTGATCAGACACACTGTAGGGCACACTAGTGTCAATCATATGTCCAGTTACACAAGGGAGGTATTCTTTATGTACAAAAAACATTGTCAATGAGAGTTCTCGAAGAATTGTTCTTTGTTGAAAATGTATATTGAGACTGATTATCCAGAGGAACAATAGAAATGAAATTTCTTTCAGTGAGTGCTCTCTGTAAATATGACACACGTTTTCTTGTTGGTTGAAGATGTTTGCGCAGATCAAATTAAAATCCCCAAGAAGAATAGTGTCACATTCGTGTGAATATTGATCATGCATCGCCATGGTAAAGTCAAAAGCGTCTATATATACACTATCCAAAACATTGGAAGATGGCAGATGTGTTCCAATGACATAGATCAGTTCTTCATTCGTTCTTCATTTTAGACCTAATATACGGTCCCGGCTATTGGTATCCAGAAGTGTGACCTTGCAGTGTTTTGATTTCCTGACGAATATCGCCACTCCCCCAAAGCCTCTGTGACCCTGGGGATAACCCACAGAACATTTAGTAAACACTGAAAATTTGTCGTTAATATGATACAGGGTGTCTTCATTCTGTCCATCAAGCCATGTTTCACACACAGACATTCGATCACAGTGGTCTAATCTGGAGGATAGTTCATGCTCGCTTTTAACAATGCCTCGTATATTCCATGTTGCAAGTCTGCTTATGAACATTATAAGAACTAATGGTAGCATCACTTGAAGTTTAATACATTTCACCATAATTATTTATTGCTATGGAATGTGCGTGAACTATCTTGTCCTGAACATACCAGTATTTCCTTGGCACCAACTCGCGGCAGTTTACATTTTCTGGCCAAAACGTATCATCATCAAGAATGATTTTTCCACACTGAGGAGACACACTGATTGATATTGTGTAAGTCGGATTATATTCCTGAGGGTGTTTCAGTAGGGAGTCCTTGTGGATTATTACACCCCTCTCCTTGGCATAGTTAGTTATGGCATCTTGGACAATATCAAACGACTGTTTTGCACAAACATGTGACAATACAAATCGTTTAGTTCTGGTACGTGTTGCCCCCGAGAATGCACGTTTCTATTCTTGAGAGAAGTTAACTGTGTGCTGTTCATTGGTGCCGATGTGTTCCTCAATGGACTGGTTATCCTTTGTTATCTGCAGGGTGTCGGCGTGCCTGGTCTGTGGGGGTTGAGTAACACGCTTGGCTTGAGCTGAGACCTGGATCAGGGGACACTGGCTGTGGGCTGGTGGGTGGGGTGATGGAGACAGGCGCTCAGCTGGGGCGTCAACAGTTATCTCCCTTTCATGGCGGGATATTCGAGCTTCTGGTGGACTCTTGACTGTTTCTGAGGAGAGTAGTTTATCCCTCATATTCATGCATTCTATTTTACCATCGATTGTGCTTGGTCGCTTGTTGATTGATGACATTTTCTCACACAGCTTGTCTTTCAGTAAGATATTTTCACAACTTTTGTCCTTCAGTTCACGTTTTAGTGATGTAATCTCACTGTTCTGTCGTTCAAAACTGGAGGTCAACTTCTGCACTTCTACTGCATACGTTTTGACTTCGTTATTTTTCTCACCCCAGGCTGTTTTTAGTTGTCTCATATCACTCTCACACCTCTCTTGAAAATCTTGTAGTTTACCATCAACACACTTCATCTGTTCTTTCAGATCATCATGAAACATGATAAGTTTGCTCACAATGTCACACAGTACATCATTTTTTGACCGATCATCACACACACTATCGCTGCCAATAAGGTGTTCTCCGCTTATACTTTTAGAGCCTACATGATGTTTCATACGACTCAGGACTTCATTTTGAACAACATGTCCAGGGATGTATCTTTCGAAATATTTGTACAATAGATAGATGTCAGATGCATACTTCTGGGACCCATTTTGTCCACCACGATGCACAGGTCTTGCAAGTATACCTTCTGGAAAATCACTAATTTCTTTCTTTGCAATATCGTAGAGTGCGAATCTGACGTCACTATAGTATTTTTCATCATTTATGTAAGCATTCATAAGCTTGTTCTCACATATTACTTTGTCATGTTCAGCAAGGATATCAGTAAGTTCATGGAGTATGGCATAATCAGTGACATCGGAAGGGGGGGGGGGGATTGAGTACAATATGCAGGCGATGATTCACTCATTATGACAAATCTGGGTACCACAGCAGGGTGAAGAAGAAAAGCTTACCTGGTGCGCCAGTCAAGGCCAGTAGTATTTCCGCTCAAACTACCAGCACTCATTCCTTGGGCTGTATTCGTCAATTATCGAATAAAGTTCACATGGAAATGTAACTGTTGTCCAATGTTACACATGTGATGATGTCATTTTCACTCTGAACTATGTTTATCTCAATAAAGAATGCTAGTAAACTTGGGGCACATCAAAGCTCATCAGAGCTCTCGAAAAAACGTCCACACTGCTCGGCATCCCCGGCCAAGACAAAATCTATCTACGAAGATTTCAATGAGCACCATACTACACTTGCTCAAAAGTTGTTATGTGATCAGGGGTACAACCTTCAAAAGATAAGTAACCCTTTTGTAGCCGGGCGTGGTATTTTGTTGTCCAGCCACTCGGCTGCTAGTCAAAACATGAGGCAGCTCTTGATGATTTATTTCTGTGTAGCAGATGGTGGGAGGGAAGCTGTAAAGAAGAGTCCTCCCTCCATAAAGAGTTCATGCAGAATTGTTATTATTTAATTTAAATCAAAAAGGAAAAAGATCAATTTATATGGATAAGTGGGATAGCACATGGTTGAAGCACATGGTTGAAGACCATGTGCCCAATTAATGCAACACAAAATGTGCGAACTAGCAAATATTTAGATATAACAAATTAAATAATAATGCAATTAAATTTATTTTACTTTAATGAAAAGCTGTGATACCCTTTCTATGAATATATTTGTTTCCAAAGCAGGATGGAAAGAGATAAGAATATTGAAATGTTTCTCACCTGTAAAGAAGAGTCCTTCCTCCATAAAGAGTTCATGCAGAATGCATGAGGAGGGCAGGTGAGAAAGGAAGTTTAAAGAAGTGGACCAAAGGGCCAATCAGAAGAAAGGTAGCATCTGACAGGTATTAAGGGAAGTCAAGATGCTTCACAGTCACATGAAGTGGTAGACATATCTAAAAATAGATAGGGGGAAGTCCAGGTGAAGCTGGAGAAATCACAGAGGCTGCATAAGGGTATCAATGTTGATGTGAGTTGGCTGACATTCAACTGCAGACAAGGACAACATATAATGAACACAGAATGAAGTGATGGTGATAATAGATGAAAATGTATATATGTATATAATGAATAATAGCGGGTTATAAGTGGGTGGTACTTATGTGGCTATAACTCATTCAGAGTTAGCACCACCACCCGGCTACACTTTCAAGATGTTTTATCAGACCAAAAAACGATGGCTGATGCTATTCCCTATTTTGATTAGTACCATACCATATGGTCACATGTTTTTTTCAGGTGAATGAATTATCTTGTCTCCGAAGGTATTTGACACGGGTTTCACTTGGTCAGGAAACGCTCAACTTGTGTCAAAATGTTTTGGGAAACATAACAATATGAATATATATTTTATATTTTTTATTACGTGTTTGAATCCTTATCTACCGTGTAGTTGTCCGATTTTCGATCACGAACGTTGATACCACTAAATTTCGTTTATCCGACAATCTCGTTAATCCGACATAATCATATGCAACCATCGATGTCGGATTAACGGGACTTGACTGTATAAGTCTTGTCTACTACAATTTTATCAACAATTTAGACAACTTAAGATAAATATCGAATGGCAACATGAAGAAGTGTCATTGCGTTTTTCAAGAGAGATTCATCACATTCATTGGGTAATGTTTCGGGAATGTGGTAACTTCTTAGAATATACACATACCGTGTTCCATGTGATTGTTGACTTATGTCTTGTAAATGTACTTACTACTGTTTACTGTGATTATATTCATAGAGGCAGGAATTCTGAGTGCATATAAAACTCCTCTCGGAAGTTGGTACCATTGACTTCATAACAATAAGGAGGTAAGCATTTTACTTATGTTGGTCCAGGAAGACTCATAATCATGGTGTTTTAAGTTAAGTCAGGCCAATCCATTTAATAATGATTGAAATTGTTGTTTTAACGATATTAACAGTCACGAACATCGCAATTTCCGTTGCTACCTGGCAAGTACATCGATAATAATAATAATAATAATAATAATAATAATAGTAATAGTAATAATAATGATAACAGTCAATAAACAACATTGACTAAAGGTACGTGTATCATATAATGGGTACACTGTTTCTTTCATTTCTCTATGTCAAGTTAACTGCTCTTACTGTGAGTGTTGGGTCACTGTTTGAGAAAACGGTCTGATCTAAGACCTCGGAAAGAGCACACTTTATAACTCGAAAGCATATGCTGCACATGAATGGAGAGGACTATTTTGGAAACAGGACTTCAGAGACCACCCACTCACGCTCGCGTCTTAATGTTACAGTCAGATCACTGACAAAGTATCAAATCAAAGTTTATACACAGTACGTTGAAAAGGGCAGCTACTCCGCATAGTCGTTCGCTTGGTCTGCTGGTCTGAAAAGTGAAACAGTCACTTCCCACTCGAAACACAATGTGTGATGTTGCATGAAAATGTTTCAAAAAATGTAAAATGTAGATTATGTAATGAATTTAATGAACAGTCCCACACATATTCAGTGGATGTCCAGCATTGGCACAGAGACAGTATCAAAAGCATGATGGCATGCCTCGACCCTTTTATTACTGTCTTTGCTAAGATTGTGGCTTTGACTCATGAGGCCCATCCAAGGTAGAATTTATGGAAAGCATCATGGAAAATGATAATTATAATATGCACATGCACAAAAGTTAAGCGCCACCATATTCATAGTATCTTGATTTCATGTGTGGGAATCAGAAATACGAAATATGATGATGTATGACTGAATGAGGCTTCCATACTTTCATGAACCCAAATTTGTCCAGATACCACAAGGAAAGCATGCTTTACGTGTTCCCCTGCCCTATAAATAGTGAAATTCAAGTTTCAGACACGTGGTTGGATTTTGCTCCTGTGTGAGATTCCCCTTCCAAAAGAGGTTGAAAATCAGCCATGGTGAGGAGAAAGGTAACGAATCCTGAAAGATGGTAAGTGATAGACATGAAAAATGCTGGCATGTCATGGAGGGCCATTGCAAGACAAATGGGTCGTCATCACAGTGTTATCACTCGTTTGATCGTCAAACAAGGTCAAACCAACGATGTCAATGACAGGCATAGGTCTGGTAGGCCAAGAAAGACCTTTAACAGAGAAGATAGACGTCTTTTCAGGATAGTCAGATGAAATCCTTTTGCCACTTCAACAGATTTAAGACTGCAGTGGATTACCCACCAGAGACTCTCGACGGTGACCGTAAGGCGTCGCCTCAGTGCGGCTGGTTATAAAGCCAGAAGACCAGAAAAACGTCCTCAACTGACTGAGAGGCACATGCGGAATCGTCAGATATGGTGTCGTGCCCGTAGTCGATGAAACTTGGCCAACTGGAGAAGGATGTGTAGTGTTATCGTTTAGAGCAACAGCATTACTGGTGGTGACTCGTAATGACGTATAACGGGAGTGACGTCCCTTAGGCCATGTGCGTTCGCCATGTTTTCATATTGCTGTAACGGAACAAGTCCGATGTGCAATCGTCAAGGTTAATAAACGAACTCCATCATCTGTTTGATAACAGAACATGGTGTCAGAAGTGGGATCTTATTAACGAAGATTGAAAACACAAAAAGGAGAAGTTTACCGATCTGCAAACAAGCATGGCAAGTTTTCAAATTCAACATCCCCAGAAATTTGATTTCAAAACTCCTGAAAAGTGGGAACAGTGGGGGAGAAGGTTTGAACGTTTTCGAATTTCATCAAAAATATCAGAAGATAATGACAGTGCACAAGTCAATACTTCGATATACATAATGGGTTCAGAAGCAGAAGAAATTTTGACATCGTTCAGACTTTCAGCAGAAGAAGCAAACAAATATGTTTTAGTAAAGTTTAGTTCCTTCTAAATAGTGAAGAGAAATGTGATTTTCGAAAGGGCAAGGTTTAACAGTAAAAAACAAGAAGCAAACGAAACTGTTGATGACTTTATCACTGCGTTATATATTTGCTGAACATTGTGACTATAGCACTTTGAAGGATGAAATGATATGTGACAGGATTGTTGTGGGACTATGGGACTCAAAGCTTTCTATGAAGTTGCAGTTAAATTTGGAACTTACCCTCAAGTCAGCAATCACACAAGCCTGCCAGTCTGAAGCTGTTCAACTACAACAGGATGCCATGCGAAATAACTTTAGTTCTGAAGCTAAAGTTGAAGTTGTCAAAAACAAGAAACAGAAGAAAACTGTAAACAAATTCACAAGTTCACAGAAGGGTAAAAGCAAGACATACAATACTTCAAATTCAAGTGATTCATGTCATTGATGCGGTGGATCAAGTCACTTCAAATCCAAGTGTCCATCGAGAGATGCAGTTTGCCATAATTGTTCAAAGACCGGACATTATTCTAGTGTGTGCAGAGGTAAAAAGAAAAATGCACGTAATAACCGAAGTGAAGTGGCCTCAATTACCATTTCACCTGAAATTTTAGAGACTAGAAATAGCAATTCCAACAAACCTTGGATGGTGAATGTCACTGTAGGTAGTCATCCAATCAACTTCAAGATAGAAACAGGTGCAGATGTTACCCTGATACCCAAGTAAAGTTTCACACAGGTGATGAAGAATACTGATATATCACTTTCACCACCAGATAGAAACATTACTGGAGTAGGAGATTACAAGAAGATGGTCTGTGGACAGTTCGTTACTCACCTGACATGGGAAGAGAAGACTCTCAAGCAGACGGTGTATGTCGTAGAGGACACGGAACTCAAAACTCCATTACTTGGACGTCCAGCAGTGGATGCCCTAAAAATGGTAACAAAAGATGTGAGACTTGATGCTGTATCAACTTCTGACAAATCAACATACAAGGAAAAGTATCCGCAAGTATTCAAAGGTCTTGGAAATACTCAACGTGAATACAAGATTGAGCTGAAACCTGATGCACTCACAACGTCTAGGTGGATAGCCATCCCTCTCATGCAACCAGTCAAGGAAGAGCTACAGAGGATGGAAAACCTGGGAGTAATCTCACCTATTATCGAACCGACCAAGTGGTGTGCCGGAATAGTGGTGGTTCCTAAGCCTCAGAACAAGGTCAGGATATGCGTAGACTTGACGAAGTTGAACGTGAATGTGCGACGAGAAAATCACAACCTTCCATCAATAGAAGAAACTCTAGGTCAAATAGCAGGGGCCAAGTTCTTCACCAAACTGGACGCTAATTCTGGATTCTACCAGGTTCCGCTTGCAGAAGTATCATCTCGTCTTACCACAATCATAACTCCTTTTGGATGCTACAAGTTCAACCGTCCACACTTCGGCATTACTTCAGCATCAGAAGTATTTCAGCGACAAATGTCTCAGGTCCTCGATGGAGTACAGGGAGTACCATGCCAAAAGGACGATGTCCTAGTCACAGGAAGGTCTATTGAAAAGCATGATCAACGTCTCAAAGCAGCACTTGAGAAAGTCTCAGCAGCAGGTGTAACACTGAACTTGGATAAATGCGAGTTTGCAAAGACCCATGTCAAGTTCCTCGGATTCATCGTGAATGCAGTAGGAATACACCCCAATCCTGACAAGATCAAGTACATTATAGAAATGGGGGAGCCAACAACTCTCCCAGAATTGAGAAGATTCTTTGGGATGATAAACTTTCAAAGCAAGTTCTCACCAAATCTTGCAGAAACGTCAAAACCTCTCAGAGATTTACTGAAGGCAGATTCAGTATGGTGTTGGGATCAACCCCAGAGAGCAGTTTTTAGAGCTATTAAGGAAGAGATAAGTTCAAGTAGAGTACTAGCATACTATGATGCAACAAAGCCTACCAAAGTGTCTGCTGATACTTCATCTTATGGTCTGGGTGCAGTGCTACTGCAGCAACATGAAGATTCCTGGAGACCAGTAGCATTCGCCCCGCGATCTCTCACACCGACAGAGCAAAAATATGCGCAAGTAGAAAAGGAGGCACTAGCTACGACATGGGCGTGTGAAAAGTTCTCAACTTACCTGGTTGGACTTGCCTTCGTTGTGAAAACAGATCACAAGCTGTTACTCTCACTTCTTGGATCAAAGGAGCTAGATCTATTGCTTCCACGAATCCAAAGATTCCGGATGAGATTGATGAGATTCTCGTACACGGTGAAATACGTACCTGGGAAGAATCTTGTACTGGCTGATACTTTGTCCAGATCACCTCTCTCAAGTTCAACAACATTTGAAGAGGAATTCAGACAGGAAACTGCTGCCTACGTGGACAGTGTGATAAAAAACATACCTGCGACAGAAAAACGTCAAGATGAAATTCGGACAGAACTTAAACAGGATGAAGTGTGTAGTGAACTAATGAAATATTGTCAAGAAGGCTGGCCACACAAGTCTAGAGTTCCAGGAGCAGTTAACATTACTTTCCATTTCGACACCCTTTTGTTGAGGGGAAAAAGGCTAGTTATTCCAACAGCCATAAGATTGGAAATGCTAAATATTCTTCACACAGGACATCAAGGGATAGTCAAGTGTAGGGAAAGAGCTAAGCTATCAGTGTGGTGGCCAGGACTTTCAAAGCAAATCAAAGAAGTCGTCGAAAATTGCACTGAGTGTATCGAAGAAAGAACAAATACTCAAGAACCGCTGATTTCTACCAAACTTCCAGATCGACCTTGGCAACGAATCGGGACTGATTTATTCACTCTAAAAAGTTGTATTACCTGCTTGTAGTAGATTATTACTCAAGGTATGTAGAAGTGAGTAAGCTTACAAGTACCACAAGTGACAGTGTAATCAATCAGCTCAAGTCCTTGTTTGCAAGACATGGAATTCCGGAAGTAGTGATGTCAGACAATGGTCCTCAGTATTCGTCGAGTCAATTCCAACAGTTTGCTGAGAAGTATAGATTCACTCACATAACCAGTAGTCCTACATCTCCACAAAGTAACGGAGAAGCGGAACGTGCTGTCAGAACAGTGAAGTCACTCCTGAAGAAAGAAAGTGATCCTTACCTGGCATTGCCTGCATATCGTTCTATTCCACTTCAGAACGGATACAGTCCATCAGAACAACTAATGGGAAGATGTCTACATACGACAGTTCCAGTACTTCCACAGACACTCAACCGAAAGACTCCAGATTTGAAGACAGTCCAACTCAAGGAATCTGAAGCAAAGTCAAACCAAAAGTTCAACTTTGACAACAGACATCAAGCAAGAAATCTAACAGATCTTGATCCAGCAGGTCAAATGGTGTCGACTAATGATATTGGTAAATTTGTAATCCAACAGAAACTGGATTATCCACGTTCATACATCATTGAATCTCCATCTGGTACTTACAGGAGAACTCGACATCAGATAGTTCCAATGACCCCATCGTCAAACAAACCAGATTCAAGTCAAACAAGTACATCACCAGCTCCTGTTTCTCCACAGTCACCCGTACTATCGCTGAGATCATCAAGCACAGTTACAAGATCAGGAAGACATGTGACAACTCCAAAAAGGCTCGACCTGTGATCGGGGGCACGGGTGGCCCAGTCATCTAAGGCGCAGCGATTCGCTGTGCAGAGTTGCGTCACTTGGGCACGTCAGAAACCTATGATTGTGGGTTCGAATCCCAGTTCGCCCCGATTATGTTTCTAGGTTTGTCAGCACCATACCCGTGCTCGTGGGTTTCACCGAAGTGGTTAACGTCTGAGACCTGCATCACTTCAGGCTTTCCTCCCACATTAAGCTAACATGCCGCGATATAGCTGGAAAACTGTTAAAAGCGGCGTTAAACCCAACTCACTCACTCACTCATTCGACCTGTGATCTCATAGAGACTTAAATGCATGTGTTTCAAATATGTGCATCACAGACTGTTTAAAGTGTTTTTTCAGTTAAAGTTATAAACCAGAGTGTTAATTAACATGATGTGTTTATTCTCAGTGTTCACAGAAAACAAAGGACATTGAAAGACATTTTATTTTAAAGATTTTCCCTTTAAAATCTTAGAGAATGGGGGATGTAGTGTTATCGTTTAGAGCAACAGCATTACTAGTGGTGACTCGTAATGACGTATAACGGGAGTGACGTCCCTTAGGCCATGTGCGTTCGCCATGTTTTCATATTGCTGTAACGGAACAAGTCCGATGTGCAATCGTCAAGGTTAATAAACGAACTCACTCATCTGTTTGATAACAGAACAGGATCCATTGGTCTGAAGAGTGTCGAATGCTGCTACGAACTGTTGATGGTCGCAACGGAAACCTGAATGGCCAACAATACCAAGATGCCGTTCTTTGTTCAGTGGTAGTCCCTCATTTTGACAACCATCGTCTTCAGACAAGACCTGTTTACATGGACGACAATGCTAGACCACACAGATCTCGGGCAGTTTTGGCTTATTTGCGTCAAGAAGCTATTGCCACTCTTCCTTGGCCGGCCTGTAGTCCGGATCTTAATCCGATTGAGCATTTCTGGGACATTCTTGGCCAGAAAATCAGACATCGTGATCCCCCTGATATGGTCTGCTGATATCATGACAGTTACATGACAAAAAAAGTTGTTCAATGTTTTCTAATCCTTCAATTTCTGGTCTTCGGTAAAAGACTTCCCATTCTCCAAAACAGCACTTCCTTGGAGAAGTCCAATTCGCTGACTGGGCTGCGTGTAGAGGAGGCAAGGATCCTGGGCTGATGTTGGGGCCAACAAGTCTGACTGTTTGCTGCATTCATTTATTTTAATTTGTAAAATATGATAATAACAATAATGTCCATTTTGATAGCACTTCTTCTACACAATGCCTAGTTCAACCCCAGTAAAAGGAACAGTGTACATCATGATTGCAGTCCCTGGTCCTGATGAAATATACGCATTCGTGGTCAGTAAAAAAAAAGAAAACTGTATGCATTATTCTTCACAGGTCTTCATGTCATATGCTTCTTGATTTAAATTGATTTCGAGGTAAGTTTATAGTCGCCAAGCTCTAAATTAACAATATTTCGTTCCAAATGTGACTACGATGGACGTGATGTTATCAATATTCAGGCGGCGCATCAACCACCGAAATCCGTCGATGTGTGTATATATATACACCACACAATCACGTGACCCTATATAATGTAAACCTGAATAACTCAAAGTAGTTCATCATGTGACCATTTTATTTGCATTTTCATCATCTGGAAACCAATGAAAACTCAGTGACTATTTAAAGGGATAGTTGAGTCGGATTTGGAATTATTCCCCAGAAAGCGTCCGAGATGACACACGCAGGTTGTTGTGGTACGACTTCGGTCTTCGTTAAGGTGTCAGCATTCTTGTTTCTCTTTGCATTTGGCCTTCTTCTTCTCGGGTTCGGGGCGCCACTATGGAGTGCAAGAGGAGGTCAGAACGAAGGACTCTGGGAGAGGTGCACCGGGAGCGTATGTGTCTCAACTTCAAATGATCCACTAGGAGGTATGTCTAAAATGTGGAGTGTTCTTAATGTACGATTTAGATAACCCAAAAGATTAAGTAAAACGAAATATATGTCTTCACGTGGATTGATTCTATTAAATAAACAGCTCCTCAACACAACAACAGGTAATATTTATGGATGACAACGCCTTGATTTAGATGTAGAAAGCAGTTAACGTCCTATCATAACCCTTAAAAACCCATCGGGATGCATATTCCAGTCTTATGTTAACAACAAGCAAATGAAACTGTTTTTACAGTATGCTCTATATCAGTGCAGACATAGAGCATCGATGTTAAATTCTTATCCAGTGAAACGGGGGCATGGGTGGCCCAGTCGTCTTAGGCGCTGCGATTCGCTGAGCAGAGTTGCGTCCCTTGGGCACGTCAGAAACCTATGATTGTGGGTTCGAATCCCGGTTCGCCCCGATTATGTTTCTAGGTTTATCAGCACCATACCCGTGCTTGTGATAAACGTCTCAGATCTGCATCACTTCGGGCTTTCCTCATAAAGCTGTCATAAAGCTGACATGCCGTGATGTAACTGGAATACTGTTAAAAGCGGCGTTAAATCCAACTCACTCACTATACAGTGAAACGGCGGTTGCTTGAACTTCATGGTTGCAACTTTAAGGCACAAATGTACTAGCATATTCTGATCGTCACTATAGTAGAATGGTGGTACTTCGTTGGTCTCGAATTACAGAAAACTCGATTATTTTCAGGATATCAGAGATTGTGAGTAAACGAAGTTTTACATTATCTAATATATATAAGGTACACGCCATGTTACAGTACATTATACACATATCATGCAGATCAACATCTGTTTTATATGTTAGAGAAGGTACACGCCATGTTAATTAATGTATCGTTATGCACTGTATCTTACAGGACAAATCTTGCAGATCAAGACTGGTTTACATGGGTCTATTTGGGGAAGGTCCACACCATATTATTGTATCATTGTTCCCTCTATCTTGCAGATGAAGGCTGGTTTATTACCGTGCAAGTGGTTGTGACGATTGGCTTGATCCTTGGTTTGGTCGGCGTCATACTTTCTTTCATCATCCTGTGTGATGTCGCATGTGTAAACAAAATGGCAATCCGGATTGCAGCGATCATACACGCCTTTATACCAGGTAGGAGTAGTTACAGTTCCTGTTTCCAAATGTAAATCTTTGTACCGGTTTAGAGAGGTTATTGTTTCCAAATGTAAGATTCTACTCGACCATTCACAACTTATTGTCTGAATTGCGGGTAAGCAAAGTTATGCTTGTCGTAAGAGGCGACGACATAGATGCGTATGTTGTCAATCACTGGATTGTCTGACCAGACTAGATGATTTACAGACCGCCGTCATATAGCTGGGATATTGCTGAGTGTCGTTGAACAAAAAACAGTCGATCAATAATACCATTCTTATTCTAAATAAGAATATTCAAATCAGAAATAAGTAGAAAGTCTCCGCCCTCGATCAATGGTTACCCTTATGATTAAACACTCAAACATACAAATATAAACATAACAAAGGCCTTCTCAACATAGCAAGGGTGGTGGGGTAGCCTAAGACGCCGAAGACCGAGGTTCCATTCCCAACATGGGTACAATGTGTGAAGTCCATTTCTGGTGTCCCCCGCCGTGAAATTGCCTGAAAATTGCATAAAGCGGCGTAAAACCATACTCAGGCACTCACTGACTCATTGTAAACATATCATGTGCTAATTCATATAAAAATCTTTTTAAAGCTGCCTTGCTCTTGTGCGGTTTGTTTGTCTACTGGATCAGAGGCGAGATATATTTCGCCGTCTTCTATCTGGGGTTTTCCTGGGGGATCACTCTTATTGCCGCCATCCACTTCATCGTCGCTGGCATACTTCTCTCCATCGACATTGACCGCTTCCGCAACAAGCCTGTAGAATGTGATGAAGCTACAGCAACATGCGGCACACGCCTTGACTAAACAGTGTCAAGGTCGCGATGTGGTCAATAAGTCAAAGGAATGAAGGCATGTCATAATGTATTATGTATAATGTATACTTTCTGTCAATAAAGCAAATTTTGTATATGCCTTGTTTTTTATCATTACAATATACGAAATAGCCATGAGATTAGGTAGGTTGAGATCCAACCATAGTGAAAATCATTGAAACAGTCAGTCACAGAGAGCCGTTTTTCTTTACGCTTCAAGCAACTTGTAGCCATTGAAAGACGAAAAACCTTGCGGGAATAATATACTGGACAACAAAGGTTCCTGTGACATTGAATAAGATTTAATGCAAAGTTATGTTTTTTACCAAATCTGAAGCAATTTCGGTTTGCAACAAATAAAAGACTCCTGTAAGTGTTCAAATTGTTTAATTTGCCATACTGACTTCAGAAAATGCTTGATTTCATAAAAAAACCCGACATGAACAGGCCAAAATGTCAATTTACAAATCAATAGCGTGCGTGTCCACCTCTGGTTGCGATGCAAGCAACACATCTTCGTCTAATGGAATGGACCAGGCGTCGCACAAAGTCCTGTGGGATATCTGTCCATATCTGCTGGAGCATGTTTCGAAGTTCCTGGAGTGTCTGTGGAACACGTGGTTGACGTCGAAGGCGCAGATCCATCTCAACCCACATGTGCTCGATTGGTGAGAGATCAGGGGAGCGAGCCGGCCAGGGGATGACATTCACGTTGTTTTGTTGAAGAGAATCCTGAACATGTCGAGCAATATGAGGCCGGGCGTTGTCATGTTGAAAGATAATGCCTGGGCCATTACGACAAAAAAACGGTAGAACAACAGGGCCGATGATCTCGTCGCGGTAGCGCTGTCCATTGAGATTTCCCTCTACCACTATCAAACGGGTTCTCTGTCTTGCTGTAATCCCACCTTATACAATAACGCTGCCGCCCCCGAACCGATTTTATTCCATGACACAATGATTGACGTAACGTTCACCTCGACGTTGGTACACTCGAATCCGTCCATCGCTGTGTCTGAGGTTAAAACGAGACTCGTCAGTGAATAGAACTTGTCCACACTGCATGGCCGTCCAGCGTAGAAGCTGTCTGCACCAGTTTTTTACTTGTGTTCTTCACTTGCTGCCAACAACGTTTGAAGTGAAACATTCTCTTTATCCCACGAACTTCAGGAAACTTTACAACCGTTGATTACTTAACTGAACGATTTATGTGTCACAAAAGGGATTATTGATACTTATGATGATTAAATTTCAATCATTCGTCACTTTCATCGTAACGATATATGTCAGCAAGGAGATTTGTATAAATATTATAAGCTTTGAAAACACGTACAAAAAGAGAGAGACCCGTGAAGATACGGGTAGAAAAGGTCTTCAGCAACCCATGCTTGCCCTAAAAGACAACTATGCTTGTCGTTAAAGGAGACTAACGGGATCGGGTGGTCGGGCTCACTGACTTGGTTGATGCATGTCATCGTCTCCCAATTGCGTGGATCGATGCTCATGATGTCAATCACTGGATTGTCTGGTCCAGACTCGATTATTTACAAACCGCCGTCATATGGCTGGAAAATTGCTGAGTGCGAAGTTAAACAACAAACAACAAAGAGAGATATATTGCTCGGGTTCATGACGGTTAGCAACTTATTATTAACGGATTTTGTGAGAATCTTTCTCGAAATCAGCCATGCATGTGTCTCGCTTCATTCAGATTAACAAGGGGTCGTCTACAAAGCAAAGAGAAAATAATTCAGGCCTAGGGTTTGCCATATCAGATGATTTATTACATTGCCTACTTGAGCTTAAATATTGATATACATGACAGTTAATTATTATTATTTTTCATTGCAATATCCAAATACATATACACAGTCACCTTATTCAGACGTGTTCCTTTAGACATTAAGATTTTACGCAGGTAGGAAGCTTGGTAGCCAGGAAACCACGAAGCCAGGAAGTTGTCTCAAAGGAATAAGTGTCAATACAGTACAAAATCTCTAGAACTCAGGAGTCTGCACATTTGCGTCCTACTCCATACACACTGGGTGAAATGGCAGAAAGAACCTTTCTAATCGGCATCTGAGAAGGCTTTCTTGTGCGCTAATCTGGAATAACAGGTAGTTCAGGGAGGGGTTTCCGTCTAGCTCGGCAGGGGAAGTCTTTCTGGGCATGGATAGTGACCATGGCAGCAACTAGATATCTAGTCCCCACAATCGCCCAAACTGTTTTGGTAAGACACTTCTAGATCGTCAATTCAGCTTGTTTCAACAATTGAATTTCGTGTTCAACACTCGCTGACAGTAGGAATATAATGTGAAAGTGCAAGTACATGTAGAGCTACACCCAACTGAACTCCATTCACCAGTGAATCTGTTCGTGTCTTCGGATCCAGACAAAGAAAGATATATTGCTGGTCCCAGCAAATGTACCACCAAATGGTATCTAAAAACTTAACCATAATCCTTCATGCAATGAAGAAAGGACTTTCTTTACATGCACAGAATGTATTTGAGACAAGGATTCTAAAGAACTCAAAGGATTTGTTTGATCTCAGAAACCTACCAAGTTCTATTATGTCAACACATGTGACTTTTCAACTGTGTTCACCACTCGCCAAACACTTCATAAGGGAGAACTTCATTCCTTGATTCACAGGGCAGTTGTCACTGAACGAAGTGATCACAGACATATTTAATTACTTCTTCAAAGGTTCGTGAAAATTTGTCAAAATTGAAAGCCAATGTCGTCTAAAGTATATGAGAAAACAATATGCGAAATGCTGGTAAAAGAGTGACAATAATCTATCCACAAAATCTATCTACGAAGATTTCAATGAGCGTCATACGACACTTGCTCAAAGGTTGTTGTGTGATCAGGGGTACAACCTTCAAAAGCTTAGTAACGCTTTCAAGATGTTTTATCAGACCAAAAAACGATGGCTGATGCTATGTCCTATTTTGATTAGTACCCTACCATATGGTCACGTGTTTCTTCAGATGAATGAATTAACTTGTCTTTGCAGGTATTTGACATGGGTGTCACTGGGTCAGGATACGCTCACCATGTGTCATAATGTTTTGATAAACATATACTAGAGATATAGTCGGAATCATAAAAGGATTATAGAAAGGATTTTGTAGCTTTTATTATCATACAAGATTTTCAAAGCTCTGAACATTTATGCGTATATCTACAGGTATATATGAAACTGCTGAGGTGGGTTCACCTGATTCTTTTATTTCTTGTTCAGGTGGGTAAATCAATAGAAGGGAATTTGATGCTTAACCATTATTGAACGATATCAGATCATGGATATACGAGAAGCATTAGTTAAACTTCTTGACCAAATACCCGTGTTTCGGTTTTTCCAATCCGAGCGGAAATCCCAAATCACATGCATAAAGAGACACCGGAAACTCAATCGGGTATATGGCCAATTCATGGTCGTCGGGAACTTATTTATACAGAAATTAAATTAAGATTTACAGGGAAATGTTTATAAACTGCATTGTAGGTAGATTTCTAATTTCAGAATGTTAAGTGTTTCATCAATTTTCAAGCTTTGATCATTGTTTGAGACATTTGGTCTGTGTCTTGCATCTGGCCACCGAAATTGGCTCAGCAAAAGCACTTCATTGGAGGATCGCTGACATTCAAGTTTACTTATACGTCCGATCCAAATGCGTATAAGGTGATATTTACTTCCATAGGACATTTATGTATTAATTGCAAAGAAGTGTATGTACGTGCATTCCCACTGAAATCTTATTTCACGCTGAACTTTTTATATTATAGCCCATGCTAAACCTTTATTTTTCCATTCACAGTGCTGTGAGTTAGGAGACAAACACTATTATATTTACAGATGTTACATATAAGTCTTGTCTACTACAATTTTATCAACAATTTAGACAACTTAAGATAAATATCGAATGCCACCATGAAAAAGTGTAATTGCGTTTTTCAAGAGAAATTCATCACATCCAGTGTGGTAATGTTTCGGGAATGTGGTAACTTCTTAGAATATACACATACCGTGTTCCATGTGATTGTTGACTTATGTCTTGTCAATGTACTAACTACTGTTTACTGTGATTATATTCATAGAGGCAGGAATTCTGAGTGCATATAAAACTCCTCTCGGAAGTTGGTACCATTGACTTCATAACAATAAGGAGGTAAGCATTTTACTTATGTTGGTCCAGGAAGACTAATGGTGTTTTAAGTTAAGTCGTGTAAGTCCATGTAATAATGATTGAAATTGTTGTTTAAACGATACTAACAGTCACGAACATCCCAATTTCCGTTGCTAACTTGCAAGCACATCGATAATGTATAATAATAATAACAGTTCATATCAAACGATATTGACTGAAGGTACGTGTATCACAAAATGAGTACACTGTTTCTTTCATTTCTGTATGTTAAGTTAACTGCTCTTACTGTGAGTGTTGGATCACTGTTTGAGAAAACGGTCTGATCTAAGACCTCGGAAAAGAGCACAGTTATAACTCGAAAGTATACGAATGGAAGGACTATTTTGGAAACGGGACTTCAGAGACCACCTACTCACACTCGCATCTTAATGTTACAGTCAGATCACTGACAAAGTAGCAAAGCAAAATGAGTTTCAACAAAGCGAAGTGCCAAGTGAAATCGGCAAAAATTCGGGTTTTCAAATTGCATCTGCGTCGAGTTTATACGCAGTATGTTGAAAAGGGCAGCTACTCTGAATGGTCGTTCGCTTGGTGTGCTGGTCTGAAAAGTGAAACAGAAAAAATATATATATGTTTGCTGCTCAGGACCAGTCACTTCCCACTCGAAACACAAAGAGTGATGTTGCATGAAAATGTAAAATGTAGATTATGTAATGAATTTAATTAACAGTCCTGCACATTGTCAGTGGATGTCCAGCTTTGGCACAGAGACAATATCATAAGCGACATGATGGCATGCCTCAATCCTTTTATTACCGTCTTCGCCATGCTTGTGGCTTTGACTCAAGAGGCCCATCCACGGCGCGGCCGGGAATTTATGAAGAGCATCATGGAAAATGATAATTATAACATACTTCTTTGTAATAGCTCCATATACAGCCTTCGTCATATCCAAGCCAAAAAACACGATCTTGTCCTTTTTAATAAATCCAAAGAAATCATTAATATCATCGAATTCTCTGAATTCTGACACTAGTATGATTGGAAATGTTCTGGATGACCATGGCAAATATGCGTACCTTGCTTACGAAATGACACGCCTGCATCCCAAGTAACAACTTGTCCTACTCTCCATTGTTCTCGGTGTATTAGATTTGGTGCCTACCAATCCGTTGACTGACATTGGTAGTGTACCCGGGTTTGCTGCCAGGACAGCCCTTCTGTCAAGCTGGGCAATGCAGAAGGCTGCAGTGTTTGGAAGACTTCCCATTCTCCTAAAGGTTCTTTGTGAGTTTGACCAGGCAGCACTTCCCGAGAGAAGTCTAATTCGCTGACTGGGCTGCGTTTAGAGAAGGCAAGGATCCTGGGCTGATGATGGGCCCAACCAGTCTGACTGTTTGCTGCATTCATTTATTTTAATTTGTAAAATATGATAATTACAATAATGTCCATTTTGATATCACTTCTTCTACACAATGCCTAGTTCAACCCCAGTAAAAGGAACAGTGTACATCATGATTGCAGTCCCTGGTCCTGATGAAATATACGCATTCGTGGTCAGTAAACAGAAAACTAATTACATTATTCTTCACAGGTCTTCATGTCATATGCTTCTTGATTTAAACTGATTTCGAGGAAAATATATAGTCGCCAAGCTCAAAATTAACAATATTTCGTTCCTAATGTGACTACGATGGACGTGATGTTATCAATATTCAGGCGGCGCATCAACCACCTAAATCCGTCGAGGTGTGTGTGTATATATATATATATATATATATATATATATATATATATATATATACACACACCACACAATCACGTGACCACCCTACATCATAGTATTGTTATCCAAAGCACGTGTAAACCTGAATAACTCAAAGTAGTTCACCATGTGACCATTTTATTTGCATTTTCATTAGCTGGAAACCAATGAAACCTCAGTGACTATTTAAAGGGATAGTTGAGTCGGGTTTGGAATTATTCCCCAGAAAGCGTCCGAGATGACACACGCAGGTTGTTGTGGTACGACTTCGGTCTTCGTCAAGGTGTCAGCATTCTTGTTTCTCTTTGCATTTGGCCTTCTTCTTCTGGGGTTCGGGACGCCACTATGGAGTGCAAGAGGAGGTCAGAACGAAGGACTCTGGGAGAGGTGCACCGGGAGCGTATGTGTCTCAACTCCATCTGATCCACTAGGAGGTATGTCTAAAATGTGGAGTGTTCTAAATATACGATTTAGATAACCCAAAAGGTGAAGTGAAACGAATTATATAAATCTTCACGTGGATTGATTCTATTAAATAAACTGCTCCTTAACACAATAACAAGTAATATTTATGGATGACAACGCCTTTATTGAGATGTAGAAAGCAATTAACGTCTTATTATAACCCTTAAACAAAACTGTTTTTACAGTATGCTCTATGTCAGTGCAGATAGAGAGCATCGATGTTAAATTCTTATCCAGTGAAACGGGGGCACGGGTGGCCCAGTCATCTAAGGCGCCGCGATTCGCTGTGTAGAGTTGCGTCCCTTGGGCACGTCAGAAACCTATGATTGTGGGTTCGAATCCCGGTTCGCCCCGATTATGTTTCTAGGTTTGTCAGCACCATACCCGTGCTCGTGGGTTTCACCAAAGTTATAAACGTCTCAGATCTGCATCACTTCGGGCTTTCCTCCCACATAAAGCTGACACGCCGTGGTGTAACTGGAATACTGTTAATAGCGGCGTTAAATCCAACTCACTCACTATACAGTGAAATGGCGGTTGCTCGAACTTCATGAATTTTTGGTTGCAACTTTAAGGCACAAATGTACTAGCATATTCCGATCGTCACTATAGTAGAATGGTGGTACTTCGTTGGTCTCGAATTACAGAAAACTCGATTATTTTCAGGATTGGAGAGATTTTGAGTAAACGAAGTTTTACATTATCTAATAAATATAAGGTACACGCCATGTTACAGTACATAATACACTTATCATGCAGATCAACAGCTGTTTTATATATTAGAGAAGGTACCCGCCATGTTAACTAATGTGTCATTATGCACTGTGTCTTACAGGACAAATCTTGCAGATCAAGACTGGTTTACATAGGTCTATTGGGGAAGGAACACACCATGTAACAGTACTTTATTCACTGCATCTTGCAGATTAAGACTTGTTTACATAGGTCTATTTGGGGAAGGTCCACACAATATTATTGTATCATTGTTCCCTCTATCTTGCAGATGAAGGCTGGTTTATTGCCGTACAAGTGGTTGTGACGAGTGGCTTGATCCTTGGTTTGGTCGGCGTCATACTTTCTTTCATCATCCTGTGTGATGTCGCATGTGTAAACAAAATGGCAATCCGAATTGCAGCGATCATACACGCCTTTATACCAGGTAGGAGTAGTTACAGTTCCTGTTTCCAAATGTAAGAATTCAACTTGACCATTCACATCTTTGTACCGGTTTAGAGAGGTTATTGTTTCCAAATGTAAGAATTCTACTCGACCATTCACAACTTATTGTCTGGATTCCGGGTAAGCAAAGCTCTGCTTGTCGTAAGAGGCGGCGACATAGATGCGTATGTTGTCAATCACTGGATTGTCTGACCAGACTAGATGATTTACAGACCGCCGTCATATAGCTGGGATATTGCTGAGTGTCGTTGAACAAAAAACAGTCGATCAATAATACCATTAAATATTCCTAAATAAGAATATTCAAAACAGAAATAAGTAGAAAGTGTCCGCCCTCGATCAATGGTTACCCTTATGATACCAAACTCAAACATACAAATACAAATATAAATGTAACTAAGGCCTTCTCAACATAGCATGTGCTGATTCATATATAAATCTCTTTAAAGCTGCCTTGCTCTTGTGCGGTTTGTTTGTCTACTGGATCAGAGGCGAGATATATTTCGCCGTCTTCTATCTGGGGTTTTCCTGGGGGATCACTCTTATTGCCGCCATCCTCTTCATCGTCACTGGCATACTCCTCTCCATCGACATTGACCGCTTCCGCAACAAGCCTGTAGAATGTGATGAAGCTACAGCTACATGCGGCACACGCCTTGACTAAACAGTGTCAAGGTCGCGATGTGGTCAATAAGTCAAAGGAATGAAGGCATGTCATAATGTATTATGTATAATGTATACTACCTGTCAATGTATAATGTATACTATCTGTCAATAAAGCAAATTTTGTATATGCCTTGGTGTTTTATCATTACGATATACGAAATAGCCATGAGATTAGGTAGGCTGCGATCCAATCATAGTGAACACCATTCAAATAGTCAGTCACAGATAGCCGTTTTTGTCTACGCCTCAAGCAACTTATAGCCATTGAAAGACAGGAGTAATATATGTAACCACTGTCGCACAGTGAGTCGTACTGTTGGAATACTGTGTGTGTACGTGTGTGTGTCTGTCTGATTGTACTAGTCCGAACTAATGCCAATTTAATAGTGCTAGCCCAATGAGATGCCATGCCGCAGTTTAACATGAATAGCCAACTCAGACACAGTATACATACTCCAAGCCGACCAGTCCTTGTTTTAGCCTCAACCTTCTGCTCGCCGGGCAGATGCTCTAGGCGGTCTTATAAACCGAGGACAATTAATTCGTTTAACCAAATTAGTCGCCTAGGTTTTTCCATAGACTCGCACTTGTAGGCTCAGCGGCATGCTTATGAGTTTAGATACATATATTAAGACGGTCATGTAACGTGTATGTAATCTTTAATTCATGTCCAGGGTAACCAAATTCCAAAATGTTTTTTCATCACGATGAAGGTCTATGATGGATTCCCCACATGGGTACAGTGTCTGCACCAAGATGTCCCCGGCTGTAATGTTGCTGGAACATTGCTGAATGTGCCGTACTATCGTACGTTTGGAATTACGATAACTCCGTGGATGTATTGTCTCTACTTTATTCCACGTACCAAGCCGAACTACCGGAGCCGCTAGATATCCCTGGCCGCTCACCTTGTCGGGTCATCCTGATCATTTCTGGGCCCACTTGCACAAAGCGATCTTAGCGCTAAGACAATCGTAAGCCTATGTTAAAGTATGGGAGTTACGATCATCTTAGCGCTAAGATCGCTTTGTGCAAGTGGGCCCAGGACTCCAGCTAGCTCCATAGCAATTACATACATTAATACATAAAGTCTATTCTACCCATGCACATGCACTGTTCGTGATTCTACGTTCCCCACTTTGTTACACAATATAATATTTATCTTCATTTACAGTTTGTCAACACCATTTATATAAAGCACAGTTCTATCGATGAACAACAATAAATTCATATTTCTAACATATTTATCACTACGATAGTACTATAAAACCATACTCACTCTTTGACACGGGGACAAGGATTACTATGTAGCCACGACTCCATATAGATCCGCTAATCGTGTTATGGTCCCTGTTTTGCTCGATGGTTTCACAAAAATGGTAAATGTTTATGGCAGGTGACACTTTGTATATTACATGTGTACATCCATTTGGCTGCCACATATGTAATGCAGTTAAAAACGCGCCTAAACCTGAGACACTAACGTTCTATTTCACTCACTCACTCCGATAAATGCACATCTAAATAACTTCATATATACACATATACTTCATAATAAAGATAGATATGTTGCTATTTAGACAGGGAAAGAAGTATTATTACCTTGATCAAAGGACGTGGCATATTTGTTCAGTGGTCTAGGATATTGCATAACTGAAGTTACAGTAAACAGAAAACTAAAATACAGCTTCGTTCAATTCCCTCTCTTTTGTTTCAGTACCAACGCTGGCAAAATGCTCATACCTCACTAATATAGCTAAGAAGTTGAAATTGTCATTGCTATGTATTGTCATTGCTTACCCTGATAATATATATTGTCTGTAAGATTATGTGTCAATGCAAATCTCCTGACAGTCACGAACGCAATTAGGGAATAAAACGTTTTCTGCAGAAATAAACAAAGTGCGAATCGCAAAAAGCCGAAATAAAGCAAGCTAATACCACATTCTCTGTAATTCAGCGTTATCAATAAGCTACACAGGTTCGTTCCTACATTGCACATCTTATCAACCAGCAAATAATTGGACAAGCAGGGAAAAACATTTCGCCAATGAGATTACATCTCCCGTATACGTACTCGGTGTTTCTAAGTTTTCAAGTATTTAACAGACTTTGCGCTATTAACCACAAGTTATCATGTTATCATTTATTATCATAGAAAGTTTTCTGTTTTTTAAGCTGTTTGTGGACCTGTTTCTGAAACAAGTGGGGCGGTCGGGTAGCCTAGTGGTTAAAGCGTTCGCTCGTCACGCCGAAGACCCGGGTTCAATTCCCGACATGGGTACAATGTTTGAAGCCCATTTCTGGTGTCCCCCAACGTAATATTGCTGGAATATTGCTAAAAGCGGCGTAAAAACCATACTCACTCACTCACTCTGAAACAAGTTATAACAATATTCAATATTTGAAACCTCATGCGTGCGGTGCAAAATTCAATTTAGCACGACTACATTTACAAGTTCTTGTTCTACATTGAAAACACAGAATGTTTATCTCCTAATTAAACAATAAAGATCACAGATAAAATCATATTCTCATTAGTCATTTAGTCAGAATTAAAGATCTATAAATAGTCTACATTTGGAGTCAATGCGATTACAGTTGTACACCTGAGGGATATATGGGTCAATTTATTATGGAAACATTCTTATTTCGGCCACCCCGATGAAATATTTAGTTCGGATCTTTATCTCCACGACACCATATATCTGTTATATCAAGTAGTGATACATCACTGGGCGTCCCTGGGCCCCTTGAGAGAGTGTCAGTCAAGCAGAAACGAGAGGGGTGTACATTAAATTATTCCTGTGTTGTTAAGGAGAGAGATAGTGACTGTCATTGCTCTGGGCCACACATTCGATTTCACAGCTAGTGTTGGTGTTACAGTTCGACTTCATTGGGACAAGCATATGGTCGGGAACAAGGTAAATATACCATGCCGCAGTAAACATATATAAATAATTTAAAATAAACCGTTTATTTGTGTGTTACACGTTATTGTTAGATGATGCAAGTAATATATATTTTCTGTTATAGTTTCTGTTAAATCATGTTTAAACACAAATGTATGGAGAACTAACACACAAATAGGTATGTTTCATTCAGGTGTCCTGGTGCACGAAACGTTTGGCTTGTAATACAGTGCCATCAACACGCAGTGTTCACCAACTATCATGAGAGGAGCCATGGCGGAATATTTGGTGTCTCTCCTGATTCTGATGCCTCTGTTCAGTGTGGTTGCTCAGACTAAACACTTCATGGGAGGATCAATGAGCTTTACGTTTATCGACACAACTAACCCAACTGAGTACACGGTATGGAAAAGAAAATATCGACGGCGTGAAATTGTTTCCAGCTAAGTAACGGTCATCTCTGATAGTTGTCTCCCCTTGGAAAACATGTGTGCGTGGTCTTTCTTTGAGCAGGCCAGTTTGACAGTAAAGAGTTATCAACCTTAAACTTATTCTCCGGAGCCTGCTCTGTGGCGGTTGTAAGACGTCTAACGGTGCCTCAATTTGCACTGTTGTCGGTATTTAACACTTTCAATGCACGTAGTGGATCTCGCTGCAAAAAACACTTTTGCATGCTGTTGTTAGGGTAGCATTATTCGGGCGCTTCTTACACGTTTATCCAATGAACGTTTCTTTCACTTTGGGGTTTTCAGGTACATATTTTACAGTTTGTTGTTATTTCTTCTTGTGAGGAGTATAACTGTATTGGTAAAATCAGCATACTCATAAATGCATTAAACTATACCTGCTGTTAAATTGTAAAGTTCAAAATGCTCCTTGAGAAATAACAATGAATATCAGTTATTTTATTCCCATAACATAGAACGATTCAACAGAAACTATATAACTATATAAGTCATCTGGAATGAGTGTGTGTGAACTCCTGTCATCTTGAACAGTATCAAGTCATAAGGAAGACCATTCGGCGTTTCACACAAATAGTATAGCTACAAAAGCCTGTCGTTTTACGTCAGGTGGCTTAAATGTTTATGCATAAGTTTATGTCTATAGCTTCAGCTGTTTTACCACTGATTTCAGTATGTGACCGCTTTATGTGACCTCATTTCACAATCACGGTGTATTTCAACGTCACTGAGCGTTGCTGGATTTTTTACTTCCCACGCAAAATTTCATTCCTTTTCTTACAATGTAGAACGCTGCCATATATAAAGAATGTTGACTAATACAAGTTGCATACCATAATTATACTTATATTTATCTTTAGAAATACAGAAAATTGATTTACCATGGAAAGTGCAGATGTATACCTACAATATTTAATTCATTTGAACAGTAGTTATGTAGGAGTAAATAAAACAAGACAATCACGGTCTTAAAATACTTCTTTTACAAACTGACTAAAATGCAGTCGGATATGCTATAAATTTCTTTGTTCCAAGTTAAGAATTGCATGCGGTACATGCATGATTTTTTCAGGCCCTGTTAGCTATCGTTACCGGATGGGTGTTGGATGAAGGTCCTTGTGGAGAAAGATGTTCCATTTCAGACGTTGGAAGGAGCACAGTAACATCTCGAAATCATATGTTGGACATGAATGGGGATGTATATTTTGGAAACTGGACTTTTAAGGGCTACTACACATAAATGAATACCACTTACAGTGTGATCACTGACGAAGTATCCAAGAGACTCTTTGGTGAAGTTGCAGCCGTAAATGTGCCTCTCAAGTGGGAACAGGAAATAGCGGAGGTCGTTCTTGACGTTGATCCATATCCAACTTCTATGAGAGTTGAGTAGGTATATTTTATGTGATGTTTATCTTAATTTCAAACTATTACATATTAGTTGTTTCAAAAGCTGGTGTGTCCCTGGGTTCATTTTGTTGTTCGACCAACCTGACACAGAACCATGACATAAAATATTGAATTAAAAACGTCCACGCCAGAGAAAAATCAGTCTTGAATAGCTGCCGAAACAGATTCCATATGGCGAAATAGTGATGAAACTTATATCAATGGATCACTAAAAATCATTGATGAAACCCGGTGTTCGCGAAGAGGATAAACAATTTTCACTTTCTTTGAAATAGTAAGTGTTCGACAGTAAGGAGGCGTGAAAGCTCCAAGTGAAGATTATAGCACGGGATAGCATCACACATCATGTTGACATGCGACGTGTCATATTAAATAAATTCGTATGAATGTCTACCATAAGATTTCTGGTGGTTAAACCTTGATTGAAGAGCGTAGTTATAAGCAAAATATAAAATTTATTATTTATTTCAATTTGTAATCTAACCTCGTCATCCAGTCGCAGATTATTGAAACTGTTGTATACACCAAACACTGGTTACCCAAATAAATATGTATCACTGATCTGACGATTACTGTGTTACACAAAAACCAAACAAAGGGGTAACGCTCTTTCTTAGGATCTATTAGTCCTTGAATGATTAACTGAAATGCTTTCAAGGCGGCGATAACTTCATGCACTCACTCGCTAAATCCGAAGCTGAAAGTCTGGTTAAGAACCAAATATACACATTGTAACACGTCGGCAACGTCACATAGTTCCGACGGACATGTACTAAAAAAGACCCAATCTGTAATGAGGCGGTTATACAACACTCAGGATTATGACAAATTCATTCTATTTTCATTTAAGTAATGGTTTTCCAACGAGGCTGTGACATATAGATGAATGAGTGAATGAGTTTTGATTTTAAGTCGCTTTTGGCAATATTCCAGCAATATCACGGGGCTACCCGACCGGGTATAAATGAATTCATTGTTGACACAAAGTACTAGTATTTCCTAAAACAGATGAACACGTGCTGTTGGCACCAGTTGCACCGTAATCAAAGGATTGCCCAGCATTGTCGAATATGAAACAGTTAGCGTTTAGCTTAACTACGTATTTGCTGTAATGACCTTAAATACGTTGTCTGCCCTTCCCTCTGTTAACCTTCCAGAATTATAACATATTGAACGACACAACAATAAATTGCACGAAAAGTATCATTAACCAAGTTGGTTGAAATTTTGCACTTACACGGATTTCAATATTGTTCACTATTCAAGTAATTTCTGTGACAAAGATGTAGGCCCTCGTAATATTTCGTCTCAGTTTGCACCAATAGCAGCATTAACAAAGGGCGTACATTGGTACATGGATAAAAATGATGATTAAATGTAAAGGAACGTTTATGTTTCACACTCATATTGGTTTTAGAACAGTGCGTGGTCGCCTTTATATCTCAAACATTATCTATTGTCATTGAAATTATTAATGTTATTGTAATTCATGCCATGATGATGTATATGAATATATATGACTCGTTGAAATATATATATCAACAGGCTGTTAGGTCACTCTTGGAAACCGTTTGATTATGGTTACAAAGGTGACACAGGCATTTACAATGACGTTCGGATTGAGATTGCACATGAACGCAATGACACTGGACAACCAAACAACAGTCCTATAGCCATGTTTACGCCAGTCTACAAGTAAGTCCACGGAACACACTCTGACTGTCATTTCTAACTCCATGTAATGTCAGTTCACGACACATATAATATGATATATATATATATATATATATATATATATATATATATATATATATATATATATATATACATATATAACGACCCTTTATTTATGTGCATAACTTGTCCAAACATAAAGCATTGATAATGTATTTATACATATAGGTAATATTTGAAATGTTGACAGTGAATACGCCGTTTATAAAATGAATACTGATTTATGTCTTACAGAATTCTCTTGAACCACGTAACAGTTATCAAATTCTCCACTATCGACAAGGATGGGGATTTTGTTCAGTGTGAGATAGCAAAGTTCATAACTGCTGGTGGTTTACCTCAACTACGTAACACAACAGTATATAAGGTATCAAATTGTAGCTTAGTGTTTGCTTTGTTTATTCGTCATAACCTTTCATGTAAAGGACTGACCCTCTGCGGAAATTAAAATAATAAGAATTCTCTATATTTTGTTTACATGTACGATCGTGTATGTGTGGGGGCTATGCTCCTTTGGGATAAACAAAAAAGTTTATTTCAAGAAGTATCTTTGTTCACATTTCAAATCTGATAGAAATGGTGTAGTAAAATTACACTTTAGTGAACACTTGTCGCGTTTGAAAAATGTTTCACATGTACAAAGGAAAATATCAGCGATTAGAATCTATGCGAAATTATTGTCACTTGAAATCTAAAAAACCCGTCACACAGTTGTGAGAAATATAGCCTATATACATGAGCATGCATGTGTTTGATATGTACAGTGGAAGACAAATGGACGTTTCTCTTTGTGAAGATTTGTGTACGGCTGTCTCTGTGAACGAATTGACTTTAACCGGGTAAGGTACTTTTCCAAAGTTCACGCCAACTGTCGCTGTTTCCAAACAAAACTTGAACACCGGAAGCGGAGATGTCATTATTAGCTTGAGAAATTGAATTAGGATGCGCAGATTTATGAAACTTTGCATAGGATCTGTTCTTAACTTGTATTATCATAACATAGCCTCCTCATCTCGCGCAAGATACATTGATTAAAATACTAACACAGTTAAATGTACACATCACGTCTGGAACTTCAGGCAGCAATGTTATGTTTTTACTTTTTCAGGACTGCAGCATAGAAATCAGTGCCTATGAATCCGACCACTTCTTTGATGGAGGGTGGGGCGCGCTACCTGTTGAGATCACTGACTTGAACTCCAAACCTATAAATTTCAAGGGCATGGATCATGATTTTTCAGCTGGATCAGTTTCTCTCAGTCATATTACGGTTCAGGTGAGGACATTATATTAATGTTAGTTTAGTTTAAACATATTTTATTCTCATGAAAAGGATTGGGCACAAGTTATCACAACTTAGAACGCCCTCTCCCATAGATTTACATGTATGCTTATTTACAGTTAATAAATCAAATGACAGAAAGGAAAGAAAGGAGATAGAGAAACGTATATCATTGTTAACTTGTCAGGCAGCTGACATTGGATGACACCCTGGTACAATGTTCTGATTCATTATTTCACTTCATGATACAGACTCTGCGAACCATTGAGGCGCCCGAATTTGTGGAGCCCACAAAGAGTAGTCAACATGTGTTCTACGTTTATGCTGGTTCAACACTGGAAATACCTCTCTATGCTAAGCCATACAAATCAGCCAAGTCGGCTAAAAGGTACGCTATATCCCTATTACTGTGTCATGTTCATAATATTCACTGACAAGTATTTTTCATTGTGATGAACTTTATTTCAGTAAGGTGGACTTGTTCAATTTGAAATCCATTCAAAGGCGAACGTTGATAATCCCGCAACTAAAGTCTGACATGAATCGTACGAGAGATAACGTCAAGTACACCGTAGTAAAATGGCGCACACAGACGTCTGATGTCGGCACCTATGCTCTATGTAATTGGTGCACTGGTAACAGACGATATAGGGTAAGTATGACCTGCTTGAATTCCAAGTATTTGAAGCAAGAAATTATGAGGGTATTTGGCTCATGTTACTTCAACAACAAATCCGTTGTTCTTTCACAGTGAAAAACCGCTTTCCGTTACATGAAGCTATACTCCCTGAATGTATACTAGTATATCGACATAATCTGCATTGGTTTCAAGTTGAACCTAATTCAGTCCGTTTAGTTATGAACCTACAATCTGAATTTGATGCTCCCCTTGGAAGGCTGAAAACTTAAGCTAAGTAAATAAAAGCGACAAGAAACAATCTATAATAAGAAATCTCTACCAAACGCAGAGTCCATTGCAATATTCCGACTATATCATAATCATGTGTATGACTCACTATCAAATAGTGAAGACACTAGGTGTTCGCGAAAAGGTGAACCTACATACCTTCTCTACATGCATGCATTAGTACTTTGGGTCTGTTTCCATCAACAGAGTAATGATGCTTAAGACAAGAGTACGCCCCCCTTGATCTCTATCATTTTCATTTTTTAGAAGGTTTGCAATTGTAAATGTAACAAAGGCAGTAAATGTCATTTCCAGGCGAAATGTATATTTGTGTAATAATTCTTGTCCTACTATTTCTCATGTTCTTTTCAGAAATGACGGGGATGATCGAAACTACAAAGTAATAGTGAAAGGTGACATTGTTTTACAAAATAAATCACAAAATTCAACTCTTGAATTTGACTTTAATTAAAAAAAATCATTCATCTTTGCAATATATGAATAACACTTGAAAACATAACACCATAAAACAAATCAGTTCAATACATATGTTATATTTCTCCATTTTCCGTAGGCATAAACTTCACCAGTTCCACACCGCACATTTCTGTAGTAAGTACATATGTAATTAATATTACATTATAATCATGCATAACTGACATTTACTTCAAAACCGACCGCTACAATTCCTCTACAAAGTTTTTGAATAAAAACGACAAAACCATTTCCATACAGTTCATGCATCAAATAGTACCATGAAAAATGAAAGCGTCATTGAAGTTACTTTTAGCAATAGAGAAAGTGAATACAGAAAGGCTCTTCTACTTTATCGTGAAACGTTCCATTCGCATGGGACCTACTTTTTCTTTTCAGACTACGCCCTACTTTACGCTATTCCCTGATGATGAAGAAATACAGTGTTTAAAAACTTTAACGTGTTCCTTTACTATTTATTCTGCATCGAAGCGCAGTGGGTAAGAAGAATTATTCATACACATGACGTATACGAGTAGTTGCCTGTGAAAACAGATCTGTACAGTTGAACTATGTTTATAACATGAATACTACCTATAGTACAGGCGAATCAATTAATATTTACAATAGCAAATGTTCCCGAATATTATCAGTTATAGGTTATGATTGTGAGGTAAAAACATGTTTAAGATCAAAATTTGCAATACAACATAGTTTGCAGGTAAATTAATGAACAGTTCACTGTGAAATATTATACTGAAAAACATTTATAATTGAAAGTTTCGTTTTCATGCAATAACTTCACATATTGTTTGAACAGGGGAAGGATCGCATCTTTGAAGTATACAGCTTCAACTGTGAAGGAAATCCACGTTGCCCCGCCAATACCAATCACTTTACATGGACAGGACATGTTTGTGAGTGACGTTTCCACAACGTCAACTCAGATGGGAAGGTCGAATGTATGTTTCCAGGCGTTTGACGATAGAGGGCAAGTACACTCATTGTACTCTCAACAGCCGATATGTTGTATAATTAATAAAAATGCAAATACAGCGCGAGAATCAATTGAACGTTTACACACACAATTTTTGTAAGTCTGTTAAATATGAGTTACACATTATCAAATAGTGTCATATACGGTTAATGTGGTAGACACCACTTTATGTTATCTATCATGCAATGTGCACTAGGTATTGAATTGGTTACGCTTAATATCACTGCAACCGTATGGATATCCACACCAGTGTTATCTTATCTCAAGGAAACATGTCATAGACGCCACCCCAACTGGGCAACATATGTTAAGGGTCTGCTCTTTCGATGTGGATTTGGAGATGAAATATTGTTCCTAAATGTATTTAAACAAAGGTTAAATGGTTGACAAAGTATACTTGATACACCAAAACCATTAGAATTTTATTCTTCTTTTAAATCTTTGCTTGAATGTGAAGTATACTTGGTAAATATAAATAACTACAGAAGGGCATTAAGGAAATTTCGAAATGGCTTTTATTCACTCCGAATACCGAAGTTTCATAGAGACCTTTGTCATATAAACGATTTAAAAGTCATGTTCCAGTATGTCTAGTACCTGAAACAGAATTCCATGTTCAACGTAATTCCCTGTATATAAAATAGAACGTAATCAGTTACCTTGCATAAATAATAGAGTTGATATCGATGTGTTATCCAATCTACTAATAAGGAAATCATGTCGGAAATATCAAAATGTGTCTGTACTATATTCCATCCTGAAGGAGATATGTGAAAGTTGTATATCCTGTCTGTATTCATTAATCACATTTCTGTAAAATATCTACAACGCCTCACTCATGTCAAAAATGTATATTTTCTGTATATGCACTATGAGTCACATGGCCTGTTTAACATGATGTGTTTCAGTGCAAACTCGACAGAGAAATGCCTCGGAGTTACAATAGAAGTTCCAGGTTAGTTGAGTATGACAGACATTTTCAGGACACCCGTTAACTTCTGTGACATGTTACATTATGTTGCCTGTTACACCCTTCGGCAGATATGCAAATCTGATCATCACTCCATGGTGTTGACGTTATAGTCCATAATTTCTATCCTCACGATATTATCAGATTTATTACTTTCATATACATTGTAATATGCTTACAACCTCTGCTCATTTAATGTTTTCATGATGTGTTGTGCTGAACAAATATAACACAATTTATCCGAATACTCAGTGTATGCACACATTCTAATTGTAGACCCCTGCCTACCAAATCCCTGTAACTCATGAAGTTGTCAAAGCAATGGCACTGCCTTCAGATGTATCTGTCATCCGGGATTTCCTGGTCGACTTTGTGACAAAGGTATTTAATAAAAACATTTGACATGACATTATGTCTTTTAGAATATAGAAATTTACAAGGATCAACCAATCCTTTATTAATAAAATCTTAACTTTAACCTGCTCTCGAATAAATTAAATCGTTGTCATCACAAATAACACGTGTCCAGTATGATGCTTTCACTGAGTAGTTATTGAAGACATGTGCATGTGTACGTTTACCATGTACACATGTACAGTAATATATATGACACACATACAGGGCGGTCGGATAGCCTTGTGGTGATAGCTTTCGCTCGTCACGCCGAAGACCTTGGTTCGATTCCCGACATGGGTACAATATCTGAAGCCCATTTCTGGTGTCCCCCGCCGTGATATTCCTGGAATATTGCTAAAAGCGGCGTAAAACCATACTGTCAGTCAGTCAGTTGACACACATACTCACACTAAAACAAATGTACCAACAGCATTGTGTACCGTATATTTAAAACTATAAGGTCCCTTCAAGAAAGGTATAAACTTGAAATTCAGCCTCTCGTCAAACACAAGATCAGATGGTTAGATGCCCTAAATGGTGAAAATATATTTCGTTAGTGATTGCAATCTCAAGGTTTACGATGAGATATTATCGTTCATTAAAATAAATATGAATCTGTACATTTTCAGTTACACATACACCCATATGTTCCTAAGTAAATACATGTTGACACTAAACCCCGTAAAGATTCAGGTTAGGTTTGGTCTTCAGCAACCCATGCTTGTCGTAAAAAGCGACTAACGGGATCGTCTGGTCAGGTTCGCTGCCTTCGTTGATGCATGTTATGTATCCAAAAAAGGTCAGTCACTGGATTGTCTGGAATATTTACAGACCGCCGTCATAAAGCATGGGGCGTTAAACAACAAACACTAAAAGTGAATTTAACTTAATGAAAGAAAATAAACATATATAATTCAAATCAATAGACATAAAGTGTACGATTACTACTCTATCATAAGCGCGTGTCTATGGATAACATACCAGTACTACCCAAGAGGAAGTAGGTAGAGCATATGGCTTCAGCTGTGAATGCACCAGTTACTGTTGATGTTATAATGTCAATGTGTGTCAATGAGTCAATGAGTAATGTGTTATGATCAGTGTTGTCTTCATCAGATATCGACGAATGCCAAAGCAACCCCTGTCAACACAATGCAACATGTTTCAACATTGCATATGGTTCTGAACTCTATATCTGTCTTTGCACGACTGGGTTCACTGGAAAGAAGTGTGAGACAAGTATGTTTTAAAATATACATATTCACCATAAGATAATGATATAAACATAAACTTTATACTGCACTGCAACTTGAAAGTCCTAGCGCCGCTGTTCCCGACATATGAATACTTAAAAGTGAATATGTCATCACTTGAGTGCTTCTCTTTACCTGATACGTTTTTACGTTTTTATGCATGTACATGGTATTCGGATGATCTACTTATTATTTCATTGCATTTAGTACGGTCCACCCGTGGTTATGACATTTGGACAAGAAAAGCGTCAATTTATGCGTAATTCTACTTTCATTATAAAGATATGAGGGACGTTTCTAGCTTTTGAATTATCAGAAGAGAAATTTCATTTTACATCGCTCTCTGTGTGAACATGTGGGAGATGGGATAATAGGAATTGCGTGTGTTTGTCACCGATTGTGCTCACAAAATGGGGAAGATACATGTATGTTAATGACACTGCTGCTGCTTATATGAAGTGTAAAGTATGTAATACCTACTGAGAAGTTAAGTTAGTTTCGAATTTAGTTTTCCTTGACATGAGATACTCTTTGAGGAATATAGGAAATATGTCTGAATAACGTTTACACCTCTCTGTCATATCAATGTTAATTATATGTTTATCAGAACATAATCATCAACTTACATATTTGAATCTAAACTGCTGTATTGTTACATTATATATTAATAGATATAAATGACTGTCCGCCGAATGCTTGTTCGGGGGCCGGTGTTTGCCATGACCTGGTGAATGCCTTCAAGTGTCAGTGCAACCATGGTCATTCTGGCACACGATGTGAAAAGCGTGAGTATTACTGTTCACACTATAATTTTCAAAAAGTAAATTAACTGTCTACGAAGTTGATATAATCCTCTTTAAAACTCGCCTTGATCCGCCGGGGAGCTTATTTATATTTCGATCATGTTTTGGATATGTTTATGGCTATATCCAGATGTTGATAAATAGAATATAAATAGAAGTGGACCGAAAACAGATAAAACGTCAGATATCTTATTGATGCCAATGATGTGTTGAATAGAAGTCTACTGTACTTTAATTTGTTGTGCTTTTTTCTATCATTATACATAATTCTGTCCTGTTGTTATATTATTTTGAATGATCAATATTGTTTGTGAAATGAGGGGTTTCAAACTGACTAATTTATATTCACACAGTCTTATCTTAATGTATCCTCAACATCCTCATAAGTATCAGCAAAGGCAGCATCCACATGCATCAAACGTAGCACCTTTATAATGCATCATTAATTCAATCGCCAATACCACTGTATTTGAGTTTTTATTTTAACCATAATTTGTAATGATAAAAACAGAGAGGATTAAAAATGTAACGTCGCATTGACATTCCCGCCCAATAGAAATGCTTTCCTCTAATCTTAGGGCGTTGGTGAAATATGTCTCTATATCACAGTTGAATGTTTCTCCACCTTATTTAAAAGTACAACTTTAGATAAATGTTACACCGAGCTCACAGCTCGCTTTCAAAATGTCGAAACATTCATATTATTCATCATCCATCTGTTCAGTGAGTATGTAATCTAACTGGATTCGTGCTCATGTCCGGTTCAATGGTCAAATGAAACACATGCGAAAAATATAAAACCGTGTCTTTATGGACATGATTAAAAAGGAATAAACTTTATTCTACAAATCCCCAAGATAAACCAAAAACATAAAATATCATTAGATTATTTCATATCCTTTAGATATTCTTTTGCATATTTTACCTTTTGATGCCTGTACTGTGTCAACCACATCCACTACTTAATCTTTCATTACCTATGCATAGGAATCTTTTTGACATGCCAAATTTTATTCATCTTTGTCCCTTGCAAGCTCGAACACTCAAACAGATTGGTCATAATTCTTTAAAGTTAGAAAACCTAGTGAATTTGCACCAAGTAAAAATCGATTCAAAATTGAATAACTAATAATGTTGAATGTAAGTACTACTTGCGTCTAATAGTAATATTTCCCTTTTTTGTAGAGTCTCTATCTTAAAAGTGAAAAGCCATCAGTGTCAACACCAGTTCTGTCCTCGGTGAAAGTGTCTCTTTATCGCAGAGTGAATACCCTTGTGGTGGAAGAACGTCATGACCAGCCCGACAGAAGATTGTAATGTTCATTAAAACTATCGCATCTCTAAAGTTATGTCTGTTTGTCGTTTCTGCTTCATGAGTACATATCTTCTGTATATATCACGGCATGACCTAGATTTCCTCAGTTCAACACTGAACTTCTCACGGAACTTGAGGTTACTTACGGCAGCGCATTCAAATAAAGACAATACGACATGTGACTGCGCAAAGTGAACTTTTTTGTATCTGCTCCTGCAAAACGCCGCACCCCACAATGTGACGGCGGCCTGTACATGTTCGAGTCTGGACAATCCAGTGATTAATATTGTGTGGGTACGATGTCACGCCAAGAACCAAGTCAGCGAACCTGCCAGCGATCCATTAAAACGACCGGCATAGGTTGCTGTTGAACAATTTAAACCCGGCATCCCCACGGGGTTCGACAGAAGGAAATTCGTTTCAATAATGTTGCACTATTTCGTAATATAATATGCGACATGTTACTAATTGCCAAAGGAAAACATTTAATAGTTGTTTGCTTCTTAAGTAGATGTTATATTTCAAGAGGACGAAACCATCCAAGACATTCAATACTGCCATTGGGAAACGTCCCAGCACCACCTACATGACCCATTTGGAACCGTTTACGTACACCACATTGTGGCGAAATCATGCACAGGAGAAACCTCGAGAACATTCGACATACGCACCAAAGAACACAAGTGTTCCGTATCCAAAACAAGACACCAATTTGCGGTATCAGACCAAACCCAAAAATATCCCATTCACGAGATTGACTGCATAGTGACGACCGTTCTCTGATCTAAATGTAGCATTAAAACAATATGATCTTACCTGCTTTTATGTATTTACAAATGCGATCACTGCTACGGAAAGCCTTAATCTTGAAATGAGTAAGAAAGTAGTATTGCCATCCCAATCAATTACCGAATACCACCAATTCAGAGCTAATTAACTGTGAGCTAGTAAGAACTGCTGTGAAACATATATATATTCTTGACCATCACAGTCGATACACAGACTTTGAGTCCATGCAGGAAGCAAAGGCACTGTAAGTCCCCATGGTCCCTGGTATGGTGTTCTCCCTTTAGTTACTGACGATCTCTAGCCCATTTTTATATTGTGTTGATAATTCTTTCTGCTTTTATATGTTCCTCAACTAGTTTTAATACACTCTGTGATATTCTAGTTATTGTACTGTCCTTTGCTGACAGTTTTTTTTATAAATTATATATACTTATTTGTTATTAATGTATTAATTCTCGTCACGATATGGCTGAAATATTGCCGATGTGACGTTAAATATTAACTCACTCACTCACTCACAGACTTTGAGAGTACTGGGGAAACTACTTTCCTTGTCACTGAATATAATTAATCATTTTATGTCCCTTTTTCACTTTCGCCGAGCATATTTGATATACCTGTTATTTTACTTTGACAAAAACCTAAACCAAAATATTTTGTGTGTGAAAGTAAGAATGTATTTTGAAAATTATAATCACTTATACATCGATTTTATATTTCTAGATAAATACAGTATTTTATCACTCAATACATAACTAAAAGCTTTTTCTCTCAACCTCATGTTCAGTTGCAATTCAGTTCACAATTTTGTAAATGATTATGCAGTAAATATATCTTCTATCACACGACTACTTCTCTGCACGGTTGACCCAGTCGTCTAAGGCGCCACAATTCTCTATGCAGAGTTGCGTCCCTTCGGCACTCATTCACCCACTCACACGAATTAACAAGACCCTCAAAAGAAGCCAAATAACGACATCCTTTGTTTTAAAAGCGATCACAGGAACACTATTTTCTTATGAAAAATGGTATCAATTAATTCATAAACGTACGAATAGGTTGAGGATCACACTTGTGCGAATGTCAGAAAACTGTGTAACTATGCATATGTCAATTTTGAGGTAGGTACTATGCGGATCTAGCGAAACCATATGACTCTGACCAGTTCGACCAAGACTTTTAACATGGTATTGACCATTAAATTGCGAAATTAGCCTTTAGTAATGAAACAATGAAACTAATGCATGTGTTTGTGCTGAAATATCCGTGGTCACTTGATATGTACAGAAACTAAGGCGGAACAAATCACCTGGCCCTGATAATATTAAAAATGAACATGTGATGTTTGGTGATGAGCTTCTCGTACGGAAGTTAGCACTATTATTTAATGCTATTTTCAGACTTCGGTACACACCTGCAGCCTGTAGACACGGGATAACTAGATTTATATATAAGGGTAAAAAAGATACATCAAAGATTAGAAACGAGCATGCCGAAATGCCTTTAATTTTCCCGATATGTTGCGGCTGGCTTTGGGAAGGAGCACGATGCGGTCATGTCGCTATTTACCCCCCATTGAATGTGCACACAGTTATGTTAACAGGGGATCATGTACACACAGTATTTCTAGATAACGAGAAAAAGTTTTGATCGAATATGGCACTCGGGTCTCTTCGTAAAACTCTATCATATTGGTATTAGAGGTAAAATGTGGTCTCTGTTACATCACTGTTATACCTCCATGTATGCGTGTGTTCAGTAAAAGGGCGAGCGATCTGAATTATTTGCTGTTGGACAATGTATAGGTCAGGGTAGAGTTATCTCAGCTTGGCTTTTTCTTGTGTTCATAAATGACCTCATAACTGTGTTTCTGGCGATTAACTTATACTGCATAGTATAATTGTTGTGATTCATAAAAGTAGCAATTATTGTGTTCACATGCTTATCAATTTGGTGATTATGACATACCTTTGTTTGCTAATGTAAAATATGCGGGTGTTGTTCCACAAGGTAATCTTTCTTTCAAATTATAAATTGAAGAGAGTGGTACAAAAGCAATTCGCACTCTTAATTCTCTTTACTACCTCCTACATGGTACAGATCTTGAATTAGCTGAAAGCACCCAGTGTTATTTTCCAGGAAGGGTTTTGTTTTCTGCGCATCTACGTCACTCTATTATTTTCATAACAATAATTTACACAGTTTATGGGGAGTGTTACTTTCAACACATAAGAGACATAACCTACTTCATCATGTATTTCACTACGTTTGCTCAGGGGAAATCCCCGCGAAAAAATAGTGGGGAAAGATTGTATTAAATGAAATAACTACCCACGAGGAAGATATATAGAAATACAAATTATCATGTAGAGCTGACCTGTTTCGATTTTCTAAAATTCACACAACGCTTACTCCTCATGCATATGCTATACGGCATTGTAAAATTACATCCAGAATTGAGAGAAGAAATGCAGTATGTGATAAGGATTGGATCCAGAAGCAAAATATCAAAAGGATGTAAAAAATGTAATACTTTCGCTTATGCTTATTTTCAGCATGTCATCTTAAACTGTGAATGTATACTTACAGAGAGAAAAGTATTCTTTTCCGCTGTTATTGATAATCTTGATGTTGAAATGTACGTTAGAATAGAGATGATCGAAGACCGTTATATGTTAGCATTCTTTCTTGGTGCAGATAACAATGACATTTATGAAATAACGTGGCATTTCTTTTGTATAGAATTCTCAAAGTATTTATATCAATTTAAAAACATTAAAATATCCGAAACAACGTATGGTAATATAACCAAAAGTTCTCACTGTTTATAGCTTATATAAATATGCGAGACATTGATATAAAATATATGCTTGATTATTTTGTTATTTAATTATTTAATTACATAATTTCGATGTTTTGAGAATCTTCAGATGTATCTGGAGGAAATAAAGACATTCATTCATTCATTCTTTCATTGTTTTAAAAGCGATCACAGGAACACCATTTTATTATGAAAATGGTATAAATATATTCATAAACGTAAGATTAGGTTGAGGATCACCTAAGTGCGAATGTCAGTGAATGAATTGCGAAAATATTATTAGAAATATGTATTGAAGTATAAAATATAGGCGTGACCAAGTAAGCCTTGGGTCGAAATATGATATAAGTTGTAAACCACAATGAAAGCCACATTACTACAACCAGTGTTTCTGCTACGTTTACATATACAAAGAAAATCAACACTTTCACGAAGTGAATGATGATAAACTGAAACAACTATTCATCATACATGTATATCGTATAACACATACACATAGACAAGAAACGAATGTACTTTGGTAGGTTATAATGCACTCACAAATTGTGTCCGAAATGGGCAATGATATCCTAAACTGTCATGTTTTTAACGGAATGATGTCATATTGTCTTACGATCTGAACCTTATCGCTAAGGCTGACACAAACCTATTTTTGCTTTATGAAACCAGTGTAACTTCAGACGAATGTAATCTTACTTCTAACACAAGTGAACCACATTAATTATATTTCGGAGGGGGGCCTACTTGCGCCTTTGTATCCAAGTTCCATGATCGTTAATTGGATTGTCAGCACTAACCCATAATGTAATATGGGTAAATGTTAACGTCACGTCGTTAAATAACTGAGATATTTCTTCAAGGATTTAAACATTGACTGGCCAACAGCCTTTTAATATGTGGAATTCTTAATCAAAAGAGCCTACATGTATGTACCCAATATCACCCCTTGAAGGTGATTGCGGTATTGATCGCATAATACACCTCCAGCGCCTTGCTTTCACCCTAATCCAGATATGCTATCACAGCTGGGTGATCTTAGTCCTTACACATCGAGCTGAGGGTTAATCACACGACACTCCGTGATATAAGTGACACACTTTTCAAACAAGTGTTGGACCCAACACACCCACTCACTAATCACGCAAAGCTCCATGGTATATATGAAATAATGTTCAAACCAGTGTTAAACTAAACTCACTCACTCACTTATCACACCACGCTCCATGGTATAAGTGAAATACTGTTCAAACCAGTTGTTTAACCAAACTCACTCACTCACTTACCACACAACACTCAATGGTAGAAATCAAATAATGTTCAAACCAGTGTTTAACCAAACTCACTCACTCACTTACCACACAACACTCAATGGTATAAATGAAATAATGTTTAAACCAAATGTTACAACCAAACTCACTCACTAACTCCCACGACGCTCCATTGTATAAACGAAATACTGTTCAAACCAGTGTTAAACCAAACACAACCACTCACTAATCACACAACGCTCCATGGTATAAGTGAAATACTGTTCAAACCAGTGTTAATCCAAACTCACTCACTTACGAATCACACAGCGCTCTGTGGTATAAGTGAAATACTGTTCAAACCAGTGTTAAACCAAACTTACCCACTCACAAATCACACAACCACTGACCAACTATCAATTATGCTTTTGATGCAACTAATGAAGAAATTCACCTTTGTATTTTCAGTGCTGCTGATAGTTGTATAGACAGTGTGTGTATCAAACGGTGGAAATGATACATGAAGGTATTGTGTTCATGATCCTGCTGAATTCTTCGTTTACTGTCGTGAGAGAAACGTGATATATGTTTTAATCTCTATTTCAATTCAAGTTTAACACTCACCAATGATGACACTAAAAGCGTTTGACTTGACTGTATGATTGACTGAATATATTCATATAAAGGTATTAAATATCATTTTAAAGATATGTGTTGTGTCAGAGATTTTCTATTATAGGTTCACATAATGATCGCGTGAGTGCATGAGTAGAATGTCTGGCGCTGCATGCAACCCTTCGTTGCGGACTTGTTCTAAGCTGTATCAGCGTTGCGCCTCGTTTATTACGTGTAACGACTGATCCTTGTCGCGATCGATTATGGTGATCATCGTCGATCATTTGGAGATTTTACTCTGGTGTCTCTAACGCTCTATAGATAAGTACTACCGACAAAAGATAAGGGAACGAAATATTTGAATGTAGTTATCGTTGAGGTGTACATGTACAATACCGCGGCGTTCCATCTGAACGCAACATTTAATCACAATGAAATTTCACATCATACATGAACAGCACGAGAAGCACGTACACACAAAAGCCAAACGCTAAATAATGCCTCCGAGACAGTATATCAATGAACAGACAATATGGCGAATTGTGAGTAATAGGGAGGTGGACGTCAATATCCCCAGTTGCCCGAAAATCTGGCAAATCAAAAAGTGTAATTTCTCGATTATTGGACAAGTACCCTCAAACGAGTGGGTGTGCATTGAGACCTGGGCATGGGAGGCCTAAAATAAGCAATACTAACAAAAAAAATCGTCTCTAAATCGACATTAATTGCAATATGCAATAGATTTAACTCCGTTCCGCTTGAAAGCAAGGCGTCCTGCTAAAGGGTTTATTTGTTATTTAACGCCGCACTCAGCAATATTTCATCTATATGACGGCCTGTGAAGGGTGTGAACCTAACACCTTACATTGTACCACAGGCGGCAAGGATTGGGGTGGGCTATGCAACATCAGATACGGCAATGGCGTTACACCGTGTTTGCAGACGAATCAAGGTTTGTCCTTCAATTTACATGATAGTAGAAAACGTTGTTGGCGACGTAGCGGAGAGCGGTATGACAGGGCAACAATTCTTGACCATGGTCGGTATGGACAGACAGACAGACAAAACAGATAATATATTTTTACCTAAGAGTTACCTAACTGATACTTTCTTTTGTTGAAACACAAACATTAGACATTTTGCAAAATTTATGATTGTATCATTGTTGGGGTCTTTCTAAACAAAAATAATGATGATTAATTGCCTTTGGGATACACTTTTCCCGCCGACTTATTGTATATAACATGACGTTGATCCTCAATTACACGACAGTGTTTATATAAGACGACATCATCCTCAATATTAGCAACACCCCTACAAACAAGTTGAATACCAAGCGTATTTTGTCCACATCTAAATATGGCTATTAGCCTTCTATATTCACAATGCTTAATATTTGATAAATATGTTTCGCCAACGAATTAAGATTTATGCAGTTTATAGAATGAGAGGGTCTTGCTGCCTAGGGATGCAGACCCAGCACCCGCCAACAATGCCCCGCTTGGGGTGTCTCTTCAGGCGGAATGGCGTGCAATATTAAGGATAACCATGCACAAGTTTATCAACAGTATGCCATAAATGTGTCCTGCATGTATCGCCCAGTATGGTGGACACACCAGTTCTCCGAAATTATTTTAAGACATTTATCGTTATTACCCTTTCACTATCATTTCACAAGTTTCCGTGTTTTGGTCGGTTGTATACATTAAAGGAAATAAAAACAGTAGTACTCATTCAAAGTCATTTAATTACGTGTGGATACTGTTGAAGATACGTTTATATCCAGCCATAAAGATTCTTTAACACGTGGATCAGTTGCTATCTTGTCCACAGTAGGCCCTCCTATGACGTGCAATAACGATTTCCATTATGTGTCAGTGTTTATCCTCTACTACGATCCGACAACTGTTTACTTTGTGACGAGGCGATTATGTTTGCAAACACCTGATCGATCGTTGTTCACTGGATGTAATTTATTGTCAAAGTCTTTAGATGTCTGTCACTGTGATGACTTCGTCTTTATTTAGTTCAATCGGATCTTTCTTTACATATCTATTGTACCAAGTATGGATACATTATTGGAAGCAGGACTGTCACTGAATATCGGCTAAAGTGAGATTATACGTCTGAAAGACATGATGCATGCCTTGCGAGAGGTATAAATTTACACAAATAGACTGATAGGGGCGTATAGTTGCCCCCTATAGAGACAAGGCACAGAAATCATATTACCTTTATTCCTGTGTTGTTAAGGAGTGAGTTACCTGTGGCTTTATATTGTCCATCGATGATCTGGGCCATACATTTACCGCTGGTGAGAGTGTCGCTCTTATACATCATTGTTGACCAGCGTATGATCAGGAACGAGGTGAATATATCATGGACATATTTTATAATATCTCTTTTGTTGCGATATTATGTAGTTTATATACGTACTATTATTCCTACTCTATTCTTAAAAATGTAGAAATTTAGTTCGAGTAAATTAAGATTAAAATGTTCTTACTTTGCGATACACAATATGCGAAGATGCTTGAATTGCAAAGCATAGAAACAGCATAACTCCTATGGCATACTACATACACGACGTTAGATTGATATTTATCCGGTTATATTACCTTCATTTAACATCACAAAACTATCCATGTCTATACCGATTTATTTGTACAAATGCATGTTTTCTTCTGGCGTGTGTGCCCGTGTGTTTGTGTATATGTGTTTGCACGTTTGTTCTTTAATAAAGCTTTCAGCAACATTCCAGCTAAATAATCGGTGTGTGTGTGTGGGGGGGGGGGGGGGGGGGGTACCTCGATCGCGACTCGCTGTTGGTTGCGGGTACCAATTTTTACTGCTATTTTCTTTCAGGCGGTCTGATACTTCGACAGTTAGGAATGTGATACACTGCAGTCTACACACGGTGTTCACCAAGAGTTCATCATGAGAGGAGCCATGGCGGAATATTTGGTGTCTCTTCTCCTGATTCTGATGCCTCTGTTGGGTGTGGATGCTCAGTCTAAACACTTCACAGGAGGATCAGTGAGCTTCAAGTTCGTCGATACATCGAAACCAACAGAGTATAAGGTATAGGCTTTATAAACATGTTTATGTTGTTATAAATGAGATGTAAATCTCGAAGCCACATACACATATTTGCACGAAAGTATTCTTGCTGGTTTGTTTTTATTATCACTACCCTTCCGCAAAATATAGCGCAAAATAACGACATATGTCCGACAATGAGGCCGATATTCAGCCATACAGGTGACAGATAGAGATTAAACGTCTCAATGCCAAGTGAAGAAATAAATTAGTTTCATATACAAAAGCATTGCAGTTATGATATTGGCCGCCATTTGGTATGAGGTATGTCATTATACAGTAACGGACATGCATACCCAATTTGGATGTTTTAACTAACTTACTTTAAAGGGAATATAAGAGACTGATATTTAAATTAATTATCATTTGTACAAACTTCCTACGTCAATGGTTGAAGAACCAGTTAGCCATAACATGCACGGTGACCGACCGTTTTGTTCAAATTGAAAAATATGATCAAACGATCAGGTTTCTAAACATATTCCTCTTCCAGATCCAATTAACTATTGTTACCGGATGGGTTTTGGATCAAGGACCCTGTGGCGAACACTGTTCGATCAATGACGTCGGAAGGAGCACAGTCACAACTCGAAATCACATGTTAGACTTGAATGGCGATGTATATTTTGGAAACTGGACTTCGGAGGCTGCATCCAATGATGGTAACGTCACTTACGGTATGATTACTGACAAAGTATCCAAGGGACTCACTGGCGAAGTAGCAGCCGTAAATGTGCCCCTCAGGTGGGAACAGGAAATAGCGGAGGTCATTCTTGAAGTCGATCCATTAGGAACATATACAGATATTGAGTAAGTATTATCAGCTTGTTATTTGCTGTCAAACTAAAACATATAATACTACGTTTGTCATGTAGTTCAGAAGTTGAACGTAGGACTGTATTTTAAGATGGCGTGCACCAATGCTCAATTTATTGTTCGACCAAAGTCGCCCAGATCAAAAATTCTTTCTGCATCTTTATTTGGCCAATAATGCATGCATTCATATGTAATCGGATGATGATGTTCCCCGTGATTTGAAGTTTTACTTCTTTCGACTGAATAAATAAGGCGAAGCACTTGGTTTGATTCCCAACATTGGTACACGCACTTGTATGCAGGCCTCTTATGATGATTTGTCGCCTTTTGGTTTAATACATTTTTTAATTCAAATCACGACAATGCGGCAACGCGACATTGCGAAAAATGGCCAACATGTCGCATTGTCGAGGTTTGGTTATTTTTTTTACACTTTTTGCTTGTTTTGTGAGGGATTCCATAGTAAGGGGATACAAGTGCTGATTCGATCGACTTACGTCCATATAATGTATCACAAAATGATACAGGAAATAATCTTTTTCTAAACACCATGGGGCTACTGTCATTAAAATGATTGTAACTTGATATGGAGCGAAATATCATGTTGCTCTCATCGAGACAAACAAGATATTTCACGGGACACATGAAATATCCAATTTATTATATATTTTTTGTGTAGTTTTCTCCCGAAAATTTAAATTATTTCATTACAAATGTAAAACTTTGAAACGTAAATTCTCCCTTCCTTACGCATAGGGACGGTTCACCACTTTTGTAAACAAAAGTATCAAAAAATACTTAGGGGGACGAAAATTCTTTGTCATACATTCTGATATGATTATATATAAAATCATCTAAAACAAGAAATATTCTTGAAAACTAAGTGACCGCTGCTGGAAGGGAAAGAATACACGCTGGTCAAGTAACAAAAACGAACAGTCTCGATTGAGGAGTTAGATGAGAAATCAACAGTTTATAACGAAACAGCTTCGAGAGAATAACAAGCGACAAGAAGTGATATTAACTCCATAAATGACCATCTGTCATTATGTTGCCTTGTCAATGTGGAACTAACGTGAAAAAGACATGAACAGTTTGTGTACTGGCTGGACACTTACGATAAAGGGAAACAATTTAAGGGGAGGTTATGTTATGTTCACTGCTGTGAAAATATCAAGTTTTATGTACACCGCAGTGAAAATATCATTTTTTTCAACTTCAGAAAACTCAGTCTTTCACACTAAAGTATATTGTTTTAATGACATTGAAAAAATACATGGTTCTGATCCAACTTAATATATCAACAGGCTGCACGGTTACTCCTGGAAAGACTTTGACTATGGTTACACTGGCGACACAAGATTTCACCTTCAAGTCAAGATTAATGCACATGAACGCAGTGATACAGGGCAACCAAACAACAGCCCTGTTGCGATGTTTAAGCCTACATACAAGTAAGCCAATACTAATATAGTGTGCTTCATTAAGTATAACTGATCTTTTTTCCAAATATGAAATGCGCTCTTCGATGGCACGACAATTGCTCCCATAATCTCTCATGGCCCATATTACAATATTCGTACTATATTCTTTCAAAGTATGAGATACAAAGTATGAGAACAAAGAAATGTGTTGACGTCAAAACGTTTTGTATGTGAAACTAAACACAACACATACTATAGTTTGCACTTGCCTCACGCCGTAGCGTCACACACGTGCGTTGGGTGCCATTCCTGATTTTGACACTTTCAAGGAAGGTCGATTAATTTCTGTGCATCATGTTTCTGTCAATCTTCTGATTATCATACTTGATTTCATCTACATCGAGCGGAGCCTCTATGGGTTATTGGCATGCTGATTACATATGGAAATTGTCGGAAGCCTGCGTGCAGTGGCCAATACATTCAGTGTTTCAGTCTGTGATGAGCAGACAATGGATCGGGTACCAACAAACCCATTGACAATTGCCGATCGACCCCCTTCAGGGCGTCCCAGGTCAACAACAAGAGTACAGGGTTTCTTGATCAGAAACTAGGCATTACGAAATCGAGCTTAATCTTATTGCTGCAAACTTTCATCAGGCTACCGGGTTACTAGTTACGGGTCAGACTATTAGAAATCGTCTTCATGCAGGTCACGTGTCATGTTTTCAGAGGAGATTAGTCCCGATTCACTTTGACTGGTGTGGTCGTGTCTGGCGACGTCGAAATGAACCTCACCACAACATTCATAGACATGTCCAGCAATGAGCCCAGACTTTTCCCCGTTTAACACGGTTGGGCCATGATAGGGAGTCGTGTGCGTCAATGTGATAGGCCACCGACAGCGTTGACTGAACTTAGCCAGGCGCAGCAAGAGGAGTAGGGCAACCCCCCTCGCCATTGTGGGGCAATGTTTGACAAATCGTGGCGGTATTACGCACTACTGATCCAAAAACGTCAACTTTGGAGTTTCCAATTTTACCCCCGTCGTCCTTCTTTGGCGGTCAGACCTCCGTGGTCTAGTGGTAGAGCGTCCGCCCGGAGAGCGGAAGGTCCGGGGTTCGATCCCCGGCCAAAATCAAAATACGTTAAAAGATGGTACTTGTTGTTACCCTGTCTGGCGCTCGGCCTTAAGGGCCTAAAACAAGAACTGGTCGGCTCGGAGTCAGTATACTGTGTCTGAGTGGGGTATTCATGTTAAACTGCTGCATGGTATCTCAGTGAGCTAGCACTATAAATCGGCATCAGCCCGGACTAGTACAAGCAGCCACACAAACACACACACGTACATGCACGTCGCTATATAAGTGCAATAATCTTGGACGCGACGTTAAACCCCATTTCACCTCACCACATCTGTAGCGGTCATGACACTTACTGTCATACTTCACTATCATTATTTTATATAACTATTACTAGAAACTAACGTTTCTTACTATTTGGAAATGTGAAGTTATTTTCGAGTTACTTTTTTGAAGAGTATATAATGCTTTCAAGTCATTTATATGTGCATACTTTTAAGTACTCACACATCGTGAACTCATATCCTCATTAACACACACAAAAATTAGTTATGTTCTGTGTATTGATGTTTATTGAAAGATATCATTTATCATATATTGATTTTTGAAAGTTTTGAAACGCATAAATGTCTGATTATGAATTTATGTCTTCCAGAATTCTCTTGAATAGCGTAACCGTCATCAAACTCTCCACCATGGACAAGGATTTGGATTTTGTTCATTGTCAGTTGGCAACGTTCATAACAGCTGGTGGTCTACCTACACCACGTAACACGACCGTAAATAAGGTAACTGAATGTGTTCATGAGATACACTTCAGAGTAAATTTTCTTCAACATACATAGCCCTGGAGACAAGGCGTATGTGCGTACTTTTGAGTTCATATGAACGTCTGAATTAACTGTGTCATCAGGTTTTCTATAATCTGCTCACGTTACATCTGCCGTTGGCGCTTCCCGATGGTGCCATCAACGGCGTTGGTGGGACTAGGACGCCGCATCAGTAGACTCTCATTGTCAACATTGATACTTGTTAGCAATAAGGGCAATTCAACTCGTTCCATCCTGATGGTCGGATGCGGGTTTGTGGACAGAGAGGTGAACGATTGGCTCTAGGATTCCGTTCTTGTCACCATCCCTGAACTTTTGAACGCCCAGCGTCACAGTGATGTCATTCTGCAGCTTGTTGTCCTTCTCTTTCCCAGTCACAATTGAAACTTGTCAAACCAGACAATGTCAGGCACAACGCTGCTCGAACAATCCAGAATATTAATAACGTACCCGTGTGGCACTGACCGTCACACTCACCTGACTTCTCACCGATAGAGGGGGCACAGGTGGCACAGTCGTCTAAGGCGCCACGATTCGCTGTGCAGAGTCGCGCCCCTCCGGCACGCCAGAAACCTATGCTTGTGTGTTCGAATCACGGTTCGCCCAGATTATGTTTCTAGGTTTGTCAGCACCATACCCGTGCTCTAGTGTTTCACCGAAGTGGTAAACGTCTGAGACCTGCATCACTTCGGGCTTTCCTCCCACATTAATCTGACACGCCGAGATGTAACTGGAATACTGTTAAAAGCGACGTTAATCCCAACTCACTCACTCTCACCGATAGAACGTTTCCGTGAGGCGTCGTGTCCAGGCGTGGACACCCGAGGAGGCCACACACGATGTTGATGGGTCAGGCCTCATTGTGCCTATATTCCATTGTGCCAATAGAAAGTAGTGTAGACAAAATTGGATATGATTTTCTCCCCTCTTAGAAATATCATCCCTGATCGCTTAAAGTATAAACAATTACATGAAGTGTAAGACTTATATTCAAAATATACATTCTCATTATATAGAGGGGTATCATAACGAATAAGATCCTTATTCTGAGTACATACATCAATACAATTACACATGTTTTTACTTAACATCAGCATAATCCTGAGAAAATGTTGGAGCCTGTATATCTTGTTTGCACTGTTGAGGCTTATCATCTGAGTGTGAAGCTTCAGAGCACAAACTAATCTTAATCTCAGTCTCTCAGTATCAATTTTTACTTCTGATGACATGCTTAACATCGAGTGAGTGTGTTAGTTGGGTTTAACGCCGCTTTTAACACTATTCCAGTTATATCGCGGCGTGTCAGCTTAATATGGGAGGAAAGCCCGAAGTGATGCAGGTCTTAGACGTTTATCACTTCGGTGAAACCCACGAGCACGGGTATGGTGCTGACAAACCTAGAAACATAATCGGGGCTAAACGGGATTCCAACCAACAATCATAGGTTTCTGGCGTGCCCAAGGGACGCAACTCTGCACAGCGAATCGCGGCGCCTCAGACGACTGGGCCACCCGTGCAACCCGTGCCCCCCATGCTTAACAGACTAGAAGAAAGACTTCATTACAGTTCCTAGACGCTGCTGGACGTTTGATTAAATTAGCAAAATAGTTTGACTCTGATAACTTTCATGTCTGTGAATTTGACTGCGACTATGACACAATGATAAGAAATATTGTAAATGTAATTATTTCATATTGCCATTCAGAAGTTCATATTGATCATTCACTGAACATTTTGTACCCAAAGCTAAAATGATAGATGAATATAACAATATAAAAATGACAATTGCATTGTTCTCTATTTTTATCCACATCCCAGACTGTCTACACTTTAGTCAATGGACAGGTTAATTAATTATGGATAAATTAGGTGCAAAGTTGGAAACTACCTCCTGACCATCAGACCACATCATGTTGTTGTAAACTGTAGGCACATTAGAATGCTACTTATTGATGCCTTTATCGACATGCTACGGAAGAAGAATTCAGTTATGATCCTCTATATGTTTGATTGCTTCTTTTAATTAATTCAGATACATTGATTTATATGATTTAACTTCAAAATACTTTTCAAATGAAATGTGTACATTTTCTCGTTTTCTTTTTTATAATCAGTTCCAAGTCGATGTATACTTCCTTTTGTTCAGTAGTGTACTAATGCAGTGGCTTTCCATTTTGAATTTTGGTAGACTCAGACGGTAGTATTTGGATTCTGTTTTTTCAGGACTGCAGCATAGAAATCAGTGCCTATGAATCCGATCTCTTCTTTGATGGAGGATGGGGCGCGCTACCTGTTAAAATCAGTGACTTTAACACCAAACCTATAAGCCTCAAGGGGGAGAATCGACCAGTTCTACCAGTTGGATCACAGTCTCTCAGTGATATAACGGTTCAGGTAAGCAACTCATCGTTAGTTTAGTTTAACAGGCAGTTGACCGTGGACGACATCATAACATTTTGTTCTGATTCATGATTTCAGTTCATGATACAAACTCTGAAAATCATAGAGGCGCCTGAATTTGTGGACCCCACAAAGAGTAGTCAACATGTGTTCTACGTTTATGCTGGCTCAACACTGGAAATACCTCTCTATGCTAAGCCATATGATACGACCAAAAGGTACGTAATGTGATTCTCACTATGTCTTTTGGGGGCACTATACTTATGAACCTAGCTTCCGTATCTCGCGTGTTATGTGACAACGTAACCGAGAGATTTTTTTTTAATAAAGAGGATTGTTTCTTATTTCAGTGAGATTTCTTTCTTCAATTTGAGATCAATTCCAAGGAGATCATTTCCTATACCACCACTGCAATATGACACCAGTCGCAAAAGTGATGGCATCAAATATGCACTAGTGAAATGGCGTCCAGAGATAGCAGATGTTGGCACCTACCTCCTCAGTGCATTAGTAACGGATAACTTGGGGTAAGAATTATTCTGCTTTAGTCGTTCTGTTAGTCGTTTATTCCACTGTAGTTTTCGCTTTAAAATAGCACTTTACACCACTAGAGCAGTTGAATGAGTGCGTGCAGGTTCATCTCAATGTGAAATTGGTCGCTGTCTTCAAAGTAACGCATGCTGCTTTTGACAGACTGTGGGATAAGTAATGCTGAATCTTGCAGCAATTCGCGGATAGGGATAGATATAGGGATACTGTTTCTATTTTGAAGAGAACATGAACAAATACGTCATGCATTCTAAAGAAAACAAGAGTTCAAGAGTCAACTGTCACATCATCTTACTTTCTTTAAGAATGTCGCTCTGTAATAGGGGAAGAACTTTCGACACAAACATTTTAAATCATAATCAGTCAAAATTACGGAATCTGAGACCTAATGTGAGGCTCTCTCTGCCTGTGCATTCGCATATACACCAGCGTGTTGAGACCATGTCAACTTGATTGTCTATACGTTGTGGTCTTCCTGTTTGGTCTTTCTCGACGGTCGACGTCGAAATGTGTACTTGAACTTGAGGATTTTAAAGAGCGTCAAACGACTCTTGCTCAAACGTTGTTTTGTAAGGGGATTACAGCATTCAAGGACAGAGTAAAGCTTTCAAAAAGCTCTTTGGTAGACGTGTGGAGGACACTCCCAAATTTGACGCATATGTGACAAAAAATGTTGTCGGATGCATTTCCCAGTGTGCCACGTGTGATTATGTCAATGTGAGTGTCAGTCAGGTGTGGTCAGTCAGGTGTGGACTTTCTGTCTCCAAATGAGCTTGGCATGCTCTTTGAGCATGCTATTATTATTTGCGTACCCAAAATGATATATTTGTGACCCACTCAGAGACTGAACTTGATAAATGTAGTTTGTTGGTCAATACTTTCATAAGGTGGAATAAATTTGAATGGATCTCATAGTAAGGGATGGAACTGTGACCAGTGCGTCGTATCGTGATGGATCCTCGTCCGATTGTTCATTTTTCAAATTGACGATTTTGCTCACAATGAGAATCATCATGTGGTATCCTCGGACATCCTGAGGAGAAAGCATCACAAAGATGTTACCTTAGATGTTAGTTATTTAGTTGGTTGCTTTGTAGACCCCATGGGAATTCCGAGTTATGAAAAGTCCCCACCTACCTCTACTGCTCTTGGGAGTTGACTTAATGGATTGGGTGTTGACTACTTGTCGTTCTTCCCGACGGCTTGGGTGGTTTCTCACGATTCCAATCCAGGGTTTGTCAGGTCACGACTTGACAATTCACAGGCAATGTTGCGGATTGTGGCATTAAACAATAAAGTGAAAAAATATAAAAAGTTCGTAGACCATGAGGTAAATGAATAAAAAAGGATATGGATAAGCCGGTCGAATGATATCAAGTCGGCCAACTTCTTCTGATGCTCCTTCAATTTGACATTTGACATTGAAAAACACGTATACATATAACCGAATAAGTGTCAAATGTGGATACATTCTATATATTTTTTATATGCATGTTTTCATTCAGCAATCGCATTCTTTATATTTTTCAGAAATGACGGACTTGATAGGAATTACAACATCATTGTCAGAGGTGAAATATAGTCTGTAGATAGTAGATACCTTTCTAAACCTGAAACAGTAAGATGATGAGTTGTGATTTAATATAAAAACTACATATATTGTATATATAATGTCTCAGTCTAATATTAACTATCGCACATCTGTATTCACGTTTGTATTCACATATAATGTTTCTCTGTTTCGTATAGACGTTAATTTCACAACTCCTGATGTTGGTACGTTGGTAAGTATATACAGTTCCATTAAATAGTTCTATTTCATTTTGGGCCGGTCGGGTAGCCTAGTGGTTAAAGCTTTCGCTCGTCACGCCGAAGACCCGCGTTCGTTTCCCGACTTGGGTAAAATTTGTGAAGCCAATTTTCTGGTGTTACCCGCCGTGATATTGCTGGAATATTGCTAAAAGCGGCGTAAAACCACACTCACTCACTTACTCTATCACTCTAGTTCATATCATGGGCCTAAGGGTCCGACAATATGATATTCAGGGCGGTCGGGTAGCCTAGTGGTTAGAGCGTTCGATCGTCACGCCGAAGACCCGGGTTCGAACCCCGACATCGGTACAATGTGTGAAGCCCATTTCTGGTGTCCCCCGCCGTGATATTGCTGGAATATTGCTAAAAGTGTCGTAAAACCATACTCACTCACTCACTCACTCACTTACTCACTCCTCGGGCATCATCAACGCCGATTTGAACAGTGCTTCAGTTGTATCAAGGCCTGTCAGAAGGTCCGTGATGCAGATCATAGAATTGTACCACTTTGGGGTTTCCGGCACTCCTGAGGAACTCAACTCAAGTGTACTCTGAAAACTATAATAAACAAATGAATAGATGTATTGATGCACTATTGATATATGAATAACTATTCTTTTAACAACACCATTGTTTACAATGCCTAAAACAGGACGTAGATCCAATTTGCTGACGTGCAAAGATGTGCGCATATCAGATGTTTTCTGGGCAATGAGATGTCTCTTTCTGGATGTGCCCAATGAAAATGATATTTTAAGCATGGTAGATGTACGATAATTTGTGGTAGAATTGCTGTGAAGCTATGAAACGTAATATCGTGGACATGATGTGCCCAGTGATGGTAGAAATGTCTTTTTCTTTCTTTACAGACTCGACCCTTCTTCACATTATTCCCCACTGATATTGTAATACGGTGCCTACAGAATTCAACATGTTCCTTCCCTATTTACTCTACAACTAGACGCGCTGGGTAAGATGATTGTTTTTATTAAGTTAAAACATATGTGGCTAATATAATCAATTTCTCTTGTCTTCTACGTTTTCACATTTGTATATACATGTAGTTTGTAACGTTTATATATTCTAAAACCAAATAATGAAGTCACTCAATACATAATATGTTTCAAGTTAAGTATGAACAGAAACTATTTTCGAAACAATTATAAGTGTTTTACTATCAAGAAATGTTTTGATAACGAACGACAGGACTACCAATGATATCATGGAAATCGGGCATGTGTCTAAATCTGTCTAAATTAGCATAAACCATTACGACGGTATATGAAATCCACTCGTATGCACGGTCACACGTATGTTACCGAAAGTGGGATTTCTTGTTACACGCCTTGACTGCATGGTATTTGTTTACTTTTAGATTTTACAAACTGTAATTTGATGGTGCCCTCATTTTACCTGACGACGTTGTCTGCGAGTCACGTTGCCCTACGACTCCATTGTATTTTGAATACTAACGTCTCGTATACGATTATCGCATTCATAATGCGATGTGCATGCACGTGTGCGTGTGTATGTGGCTGCTTGTACTAGTCCGGACCAATGCGATTTCATAGTGCTAGGCAACTGAGATACCATACCGAAGTTTAACATGAACACCCCACTCAGTATACTCACTCCAAACCGACCAGTCCTTGTTTTAGCCTCTTAAGCGCCAGGAAGTGTTACGACAAGTACCATCTTTTAACGTATTTTGGTATGACGCGGACGGGGATCGGACGGAAGGTCTACCACTAGACTACGGAGGCGGTCCTTCTGCAAATGATAATGCCATGAAAAATAGACTAAAGGGTTACAATAATAGTATTATATACACATTATCCGGATTTCCACAGCAGTCACAAGGATTTCTTTGTCAGGCGTGTGTTAGTCACAACACATCTATTCAATTACCGGATGTCATATATAGAGACTCATTTTAATAGTGAATGGTATTACACGTTTTACTTTGCAGAGGACGAATACAATCAGTGAAATATTTAACTTCGACTTTCAAGAATACGCAAATTTCGTCGCCAGTCCAAGTGACCAAGAATTTACAAGAAATGTTTGAGACTGATGTAACAATAACATCTGATCAGGTTGGCGGACAAAGAATATGTTTCCAGGCGTATGACGACGAAGGGTAAGGAGAAATATAAATCTATTTAATAGTTATAGATAACACAATGTTTTTTTATCTCGACGCATTGGTATCTACCAATGTTCTTTACGTTCATGTTGTACGCTAGAGAATACAATATTTACATTCCATTATATATAAACGAAATATGAATACTTTACAGGATAACGTCTGAGAAGAAATGCCTTGGGGTCACAATGGAAATTGGTGGTCAGTTTATGTTGATACTCTGTTGATACTGATCTCACTGTATTTAGGGAGACAAAATCTGAATTCTTCATCATATATTTTGGTTATTGTGCTTCAGAAGCACTGTGACGACAGTGTTACGAAAAGAATAAAACGTCTGTATATTCTACGTTTGAAGAAAATTGTGTTTATGTAACATAATAAAAACAACTTTTGTTATTTGTAACTTGTCATCATATTCAATATTATATTATTATTTACTGTTTAACAAAAAAGTAGGGTATAAAACGCTATGCCATATGAACTGCATGGAATGGTAGGATTCATATGTAATCTATGGGAGGTTTAATTAACTTTTTGTAGATCCCTGCAAGTCAGCTCCATGCACGTCCGGCACATGTGAAAGCAACGGCTCTTCCTTCAAATGTACTTGCACAGCCGGATACAGTGGCGAGTTTTGTGATACAGGTAATTATTAATAGCTTGTAACAATTAATTTCCGCTCAGCAATCGAATTTCAGATATGCTAAAACTATCCTCTCATTAATATGGTTTGATATGAATATTGTGTGTTACATTTATAGCTATGGAACAATAAACGCATTATATATCGTTTATGCAAAGTTTCCCAGATGATGTTTTTATTCAGTGCTTATCAAATGTATTGTATATGTAATTGTGTGCACTTATATTAAGGTCATGGTAGGCATGTACACAATAGCCATAAAGAATGTATCGGCATCATTACATAAGATCTTCACCATCCCTTGTGTTCTAACTGGCGCAATATTCATAAGATGTGGACGAGTGTCTGAGCAATCCATGCCAAAACGGCGCAACCTGTACCACCAGCAACCTCTACCTCAATTTTTACTACTGTCAGTGCGCACTGGGATTCACTGGAAGTAACTGTGAAACAAGTAAGTATAAGACTTCGAAAGTTTTTATCTAGCAAAATATTTTGCAACAATACATACAGTATGCGTTTTGGGCAGCTTTTCTGTCGTGATCACATTTCTATGGATCCACATGTTAGATTGAAACTAAAAAACTCTCCTTCAGCAATGATACTTGCATATGTTTTATTGTAACATATAGTGTACGTGATTGTAGCTAGACCATACCTGTTTAGCACTGTGGCGTATGCAATAGCGTATATATAAGTCTTAGGTCTGAGAGTGCAGTCCACGAACACAGCTCTCTGGTTCGCCTGAAGGACAGTGAATTGTGGTACATTATATATACGTTTTGTTTACCCGTATTCCCGTATTCCCGTTAAGTAAATCAGAATGAAATTGAATCAACTTAATTGAAAACTTGTACACAAGAATAACTTATGTTTGTTTAACATTTAAGTTTTGTTTCTCAAACTCAAAACAGATATAAATGAGTGCAAACCCGACTCATGTTCTGGAGCTGGTATATGCATTGACCTGGTGGAAAATGTTAAGTGCCAGTGCAACAAGGGACATTCTGGCCAACATTGTGATAACCGTGAGTTAAGTTCTATAATCGTCTGCTACATATAGCACGTTTATATTGTTTGGTTAATGCTGAAAAAAAGCCTTTACATTGTGTTCTACATGTTCCTATCCAAGGCCCTGCTTGAAAGCCACTTTTGTATCATCTGTCAGTGTGTTTAGGATTTGCAACCCATCTGGTACTGTATCATTTAAAGAAAAAAGAAGCCACTGTGGAAAGAAATATCTGCCAAAAGCAGAGTCGATTGTATGATTCCGACTATAGCATGAACATGTGCTTATGAATCACCATTTAATAGTGATGATACCAGGGATGGTATCAAAGCATTATTTACTATTATTGACCACTGTCTGTCAATGTTGATACGAGAGCTGTTGTTTACCGTGTAATCATATTTCCCCAGCTGATCCGCTTTGCTCCAGTCATGTGTGCGCCAACCAGGGAGTATGCGTGGTGGAACAGAGTAAAGCAGTGTGTAGATGTCCACTGGGGTATGGTGACCCTCTCTGCCAAACAGGTGATAACAGTGAACAACATATAATGCCATTAAAGAAACATACTTAATAAATGCGACAAAACCCTTTCCATATTCATGGGCATGTGTTCATGAATCACTTTGCTTGTCGAGGCGACTGACGGGATCGAGTGGTCAGGCTCGGTGACTTGGTTGATGCATGTCATCGTATCTCACTTGCGTAGATCGATGCTCATGATGTAAAACACTTGATTTTCTGATCAAGACTCGATCAATTACAAACCGCCGTCATATAGCTGAAATATTTCTAAGTGCGGCGTTAAACAACAAACGGACAATGTCTTTGTACCCTTTAAGATTTTCTTACCCTTAGTGTAACCAGGACTGATAATGATTAGTTTCCTTCGAAAGCCTAATGGTTCCAGTTTGTTTGCATAATTATTTTTTTAAATCAAAATTTCTCGTTATTTCAACTATTTTCTCAAAATTTCGAGGTTTTTTTCGTTAGTTTGATTATTTTCTCGTTTGTTTTTCAATCATTTCTTTCTAAATATCAAGTTTTTTCTCGATCAGTTATTTCCCAGGTATCTCAAATTTATTTTAATAACTCGAAATTTCCATTTTTCTTCTCGTTACTTCTTCGATTATTATATATAATTTCGATTATCTTTTCGTAATTTTAATTATTTTCTCGTAATTTCAAGTATTTAAAAAATTAAACATGTCGATATTTTATACAAACTTGCAGTGGACAATACTCGAAATTACGAGAATATAGTCAAAGCCACGAAGAAAAAACCCTCAAAATTTCAAGAAAATAATTGAAGTAACGATAAAAAACCTCGAAATTTCTATTTTTTAATGAAAACTGGAAATAACGAAAGGAAAAATCGAAATAATAATCATAACTGTAAGAAGTAACGAGAAGAAACTCGTACGTCATTTGAGTTAACAAATAATTGAAATAACGACAAATTTCCATCAAATCAAATCATGCTATCAAAGAAACAAAACAACTGCCAGATAAATATAAATAATATGCGAAGCAATTTCTTGGAACTATTTTAGTCGAACACCAATAAGGCATGCCGAAAGCTGCAGAATTATAAAATGTTTATTATTCGTCTAGAAATTGGTTGAGGGTGCATCTTTGGATGATCATATGTAGTAAAGTTAATTTTACTGACGAACGTGATGAATGTTATGTATATGGTTATTTTTACAGATAAGAAATCAACTGGCGGAACACCAATAAATAAAGACAATGGACATAAAGAAGTGAGATAACATTCACTCGTATATTAATAACACTGTTGTGACTGCAAGATAGTGAGTGAGTTGTGTTTAACGCCGCCTTTAACAGTATTCCAGTTATATCATGGCGTGTCAGCTTTATGTTGGAGGTAAGCCCCAAGTGATGCAGGTTTTACCACTTTGGTGAAACCCACGAGCACGGGTATGGTGCTGACAAACCAAGAAACATAATCGGGGCGAACCGGGATTCGAACACACAAACATAGGTTTCTGGCGTGCCCAAGGGACACAACTCTGCACAGCGAATAACGGCCCCTTACACGACTGTATACACTGTATATTTGTAAATACAACTTCTCCACATCTTGAATTCGGTTACTGTTGTACATACTTTAATTATTCCAGCTGCGTCATGTACAGTGTATAATGTTGCCAAACCAATACTTCTTGAAACACCAAGTTTGGAATGTAGGAGATCAATACAACTAATGTTTTTTTATTAAAAGTAGTTTGTTATAACCCACTTTTCTTAACAGACCTTTCGATATATAGGATTTGTGTGTACATTTATACTAAGGTGTATGTTGACATCAGTGTACATTGTCAATATCTTTGTCTTAAATCACTGACGTTTGTAACATGTTTCAGTCACCGTTTATAACTCCAACCCTGGTGAATGGTGGGGGTATCCAGTGTACTGTCGGTGTACCATGTCCTGTTCCACTCTTCATTCGTCAACCTCCCTCTGGGTGTGTAGCACACATACATAATAATTAATCAATTAACACGCTTGATACCTGAAATGTCTTTTCATACCTAATGTTATATGTTATATACTTGTAACATCACACATCGGTGCCCCTTTTGAAATGACTTATGTCAATTTGCCCAGTTATTTAGAGACCTTTCTTCATTACCAGATATACACTCTTCAAAGGAAGATTTTTAGTAAATTTATTGTACCTAATAAAGTCGATATATTTAATCTAATATCAAAGATACAAATATGAAGTTTTGGAGCTCGATAGTCACATGTTATCGCTGTACAAAGGTATTAAAAAATGTTCATTGTCATGCCATATAAGGCCAGGGCAAATCAATGATGTTGGCGTTATGAAGGTTGTCTACCGTAACACGTGCTGTGTGCGGTGGAGTGTTGTCCTGTTCAAACAGCTCCCTCTGGCGGTCAATGATTGGAAGGATTTGAGGTTGAGGAATTTTATACATGTAGCGATTTGCTGTCAAATTTCCTAAACCTCAAACCAAGTCAGATCTCGTGGTGTAGGATACGGCCCCCAACACTATGACACTACCGCCAACGAAATTGTCGAATTCACGTATACAATGTGGGGCAAAACAGGGAAAATAACTGGCCTTCTGAGTCTGATTCCAGCCTCGCGAAGATAGTTCCTGACAGTAGGTGTAGGTGGAACAGTCGCATGTAGCGATCCTGCACATTGGTGGAAACTCTTGGTCGGTTCTCGGACGGTCTGCAGTGTAATTGAACTGTGTGTATCGGCCACAAAGGCGACACATGGTGCTGTGGTGGACGTGGTGACGTGGGCGCGCAACCGAAGACTGCGATGTTCCAATCGGCAGCGCTGAGTCTCGGCATTTTCGAACTTGCTGACAATTGAATGACAAATTATTGGTTTTGCCTTTTATAGCCACTACCACGAGTTTCGAATGCAATAACTTGCATGTGCATTTTGTTTACTGTTTTCCTCCATGACATATTTGAACAAGTGTGAAAACAATGCCGTTTAAGACCTTGCAAATCGGCAATGGCTGCGTTTTGACGCACCGTTTGTCGAATATCAGGCCACTAACATATATTCAATTTATATGCCGGATGTTTTGTGTGGTCTGTACGTTTCTTTTTTTGAAGAGTGGTATGTAAATACCACCGAATAAGGTTAGTTTGGTGGGTGATTTTGATTTAAACACGTCTCAGTTAAATATTTTGTGGATGGAGGTTCTAAAGTGACGCAGGCCAAACGCTTTGAAAACGTCAAAATCCACGATCAGGGACATGTTTCTGATAGACCAAGAATCACATTCCCGATGATTCTGAGATTCGAACCGACGTAGATCTTTACACATCTGAAGGATGCAGAGTGATATGGGATGCCTTAGATCACTTGGCCATCCGCGCCACCCGCAAAAGGAAGGCATTAAACTGTCATGATGACAATGTATCTAGCAATGACATGACTTTGTATCCTGTATGCCATCTGTGAATGTATTATGTCCATGGTTTGCAGAACCATTCCACCAGTTACCCTCGGTCCGACATCACCGGGATTAACCGCCAGTGTGGACACTCCAACACCTGACAAAAGCACAGGGCTGCAAAAGACGCTTACATCTCATTTGACGGTGACACCAACTAACCCTGGAGAACAAAGCGTATGCGTCGATGCCGAGACTGGGTAAGGGACTTAACTTGGTAGGGGAGATGAATTTTGGTTTAACGTCGCGTCCAAGATTATTGCACATATATATGGACGTAGGTGCGTGTACTAGTCCGGACTAATGCCGATTTTATAGTACTAGCCCACTGAGATACCATGCCGAGGTTTACCCACCCAGACACAGTATACTGACTCCGAGCCGACCAGTCCAAGTTTTAGCCCTTTAGTGTCGAGCGCCAGACAGGGTAACAACAAGTACCATCTTTTAACGTCTTTTGGAATGACGGGGCCTGGGATCGTACCCCGGACCTTCCGTTCTCCGGCCGGACGCTCTGCCACCACGGAGACTGTCTTAACACGTCATGATTTCAACTGCAAAATTAAAAGTTTATATAAGTTTAATGGATCAGTATTACCTTGATAGATAGTCCATCTTTACTAACGGTAACATATCTTTAAACTTCAGTGTGAATGCTGACAGAATCTGTTACTTGATACACACCAAGCCACCAGGACCAGGTACTGTAATAAACAATGCATATTGTTATAGTTATGATAAATAACGCTCTGAAAGTTAACGTATTAATGTTGAAATCAAACGTTTTAAATTCCGTGCTTTACTTTTCGAAATAAAAGCCTCCCATTTGTTTCTTTCATAGCACAATCAAAACAGCCGGCACTCGTAAGTATAAAGTGTCTAAATGAAATGTTGGAAGTCCATGTTTTGATGTCAGTAAGGAAATTTAATTTGTATGATATCAAATCTCTATAAATGATAATGAACGATATATTTGTATATTTCTTATGTTTGATTAAACATGTTCCAGATCATAAAAGGATGTCTCTCAAGAAATAATTCGCCTATATAATTTGTTAAGAATACTTCATCCAGATGATGCCAGTAGAATATGTCAGTTCTGCTACAAAAGTGTTGATGGGATGAAGCTATAAAAGCTCAAACGATTGTGTAATAAAAACATTATGTTAACTTTAGATAGGACAACACTTTAAAACGAGTAGCGTATAAAGGAGAAGGGCAAACACATGATTTACTGAATGAGGAGGATATCATTATTCGAGCATGACATCAATATGTCAGCACAGATACCTTTTTATATATACAGACTGCTGCATTTTTGGAGCCTTCACTACCAGATGGCAGCATTGTCAACTGTTACGTCGACAAGCCATGTCACGCCATCTTCCACTCTAAAGATCATCCTTCTGGAAATTGGTGAGACTGTCATATTTTGCGAATATATCAAGACATCTTTTAACATTATCCTTTCTTCAGATACTGATCGTACTGAATCTCCACTCATAATTGAGGTTCACTGTACTTATTAGGCCTTATGCTTACAGTAAGAGACCTAAAATGGACCGGGCAGTTATGATGGCTGGGATATTTGGCTTATGCTGTAAAAAAAACTGACCAGGTGGCTCCAAGATAACATATCCGATTTCTATTCCAATGTTTAAATGAAAATGCGTTGGTATCTAGTTTTACGTGTTAAAATGTATTATTATAAATATCAGTACCAGAAGTTGCTAAGCTGTTTCTTCTTGAGGATATTCTGATAAGCATACTTATCCAAGCGAAATCTTTAATTGTATAAACTCCAGATTTGATACTTAAACTAATTTTTATCCTCAGCGTTCTGACATCTGGTAGCACATCAGCAATGCCATTCCCTGTTAATTCTAAGGACGGAGAGTGTCAAACAGATGTTTTATTCACCCCGCCACCAGGGGGAGATAGTCACGTTTGTCTCCAAGTCAGGTAGGACAATTGTTTATACAGTGACAGCACAGTTTAAGGGCATTGACATCAAATGAATAAAAAAAATACGCCTTAAGCTTTTACCTTAAATCTTCAAAGACAATTAAAATAGAGATTATATATGGAGATAATTTTAATACTGTATGTTTATTAATTGAATATCATATTATAGGTCTAACTGCACCTTTGCACCAAAAACGATTTGTGAAAACCGGCTGACGCTCGCACATTCTATCGTGGATTCTTTCGATGTTAATTTCAAATATTTGATTACAGCTATCAGGGCGAGAAACGATGTTACAAAGTGAACGTTATACCAACAGGTATGGCATTTAAAGGATTCTTTTCTTTTCATATCAGTCGAGTGACCATAGTAGTTTCCATACTAATATTATATAATAATAATGACATTGAGAAGAATAATTCTTATCATGCTCAAAGTTCCACGCAACTAAACATGCCCAAACCACCAACAAAACTCATTGTACACTAGAGTTAAAAGACTGAGTTCTCAAACAAAAATGTTTGAAGTCTTGACTTGAAACTATCAAGTGATAAGCCTTTTTTAAGGGCAATTGGAACAGCATTCAATTTCTGTGCAGCAGTTACTTATAAAATCCATGACAACGGTATAAGGATCTATACCGAAACGTCGCCTTTTTACAGTATTAAAGAAGTTGTTATCCATAAAAATTGTGTCTATCTTGTCATCCGTCAACTTCTAAGTAATGCCTATCAAACAAGAAAATCCATGTAGTAATGGCAAGCTGAAGTTTGTTCCGAGAAGGATGGTACACATGGAAATTATCCTTGAATTCATATGATAAAACAAAAACATCAAGGAAAATACAAACAGTCTTCATGACAATGATTGAATATACGTAAATTGCACTCGCTCGTTTGAAGTTTTTCCTGAGGCAGAAATCTTTACAGACGAGTGCGACCCCAACCCTTGTAACAACGGAGGTGGTTGTGCAAATCAGCCACAGCAATCTCCCGGCTACCAGTGCGTGTGTACAGAAGATTTCACAGGAGATACATGTCAACAAAGTGAGTCACATAACAAATGTTTCATTTTTTAACTTCTTGGAGAACTGATTAAACATAAAAAGTAGTGTTTATCAACATAGATTTTGGTTACTGCACCATTAATTACTGGAACAGATAAACGGGTACTGTAACGCAGATTGTGTAGTATGATAGACCCCATGTTTTGTAATCACTGATTGTATTGCCCACAGCTAATCCATGCCACTCACACCCATGCCAAAACGGTGGCGATTGCGTTAGTCATGGGACGTCCCACCAATGTCATTGTCCGGTAGGCTACACAGGGCACGACTGTGAAACAGGTAAGACCAAACAAAACAAAACAAAACAAATAATAATAGCATTTGAACTAGTTTTGATCAAAGAACATAATTGAGAACGTATAAGTGAATATGATGTTATTATTGTTGTCTTTGTTTTGTTTTGTTTTCAGCTCTTTCTCACACATCAGAAGTAAGTATATTATCAAAACAAAGATCATATCATCATATTACATATTGTCATGTGTGCCCCATACACATCCAACCGTGCGGAAATGAATGTGTTAACAATTAAAATGCTGAACACCCAAAAAAACAGCAGAATCAAGAAGATGGTGAACAATGACAGTAACTGGAAGGAGATAAATTGTTTGATAGGCATTACTTAGAAGTTGACGGGTGACAAAGTAGACACAATTTATGGATAACAACTTCTTTAATACTGCAAAGGCGATATTTTGGTATAGATCCGTATACCGTTGTAAAGCAAGCCCATGATGATGTCTTGCTTAACAACGGTATAAGGATCTACACCGAAACGTCGCCTTTACAGTATTAAAGAAGTTGTTGTCTATAAATCGTGTCTACTTTAGAAGGAGATACTATAAAGTGTGGAACCTAACCTTCATTGCCATTCTTTAATCTAAGTGTGTCCACATGCTTTTAACACTATTGGTTACATTCTAAAAATGTTAAAATTGAACTTTTTATGGATGATGTATGATTTGATGACGAGGTTCTAAGTGTTCATAATTGTCTCGCAACAGGCCCAGGTGTCAGAACCAACATTACACAATGGTGCTACAATACAGTGTCACGTGGGAGAAACATGTTCCATCCCGGTATTTACCAGGGGCCCAGGGTAGGAACACAGTATTTGAACAAGTCTTCAACTTCAATTTACATATGTGATGTAGAGTGTGTAACGTGTGGACTAAAGCGGTCACTGGTCACGCTGAAGACCCTGGTTCTATTTGGGGCGGCCGGGTAGCCTAGTGGTTAAAGCGTTCGATGGTCACGCTGAAGACCCGGGTTCGATTCCCGACATGGGTACAATATGTGGAGCCCATGCCTGGTGTCCGCCTCTGTGATATTGCTGGAATATTGCTAAACGCGGCGTAAAACCACACTCACTCACTCACTCACTCGGGTTCTGTTCCAATTTTTCGTATTTTAAAAACGTATTTTATGCCCTCCGCAGTGATAATTTACCCTTCTCTTTCACTCTTCTACTGCAAAACAATGCAAATACATGAAATTGTAAATGTGTTTGTCACATTATCATTGTATAACGTTTGATTTCATGAACACGAGTTGATTGTGAAACAAATATTATTCTTTTACAGTGCTCATGAAACGTTGACTCCTGGTCCCGTTAGCAATGGCTTACATGTGAGCATAACACAACCTGTAGCCAGCACGACAGCGCCCGACCTAAACCAAGGCAGTGTTCAGGTAACACCTTCAGCGACCGGTAACGAAAAGGTCTGCATCCAGACAACGTCAGGACAGCCACACAGGTAGCACGCCATGCAATTGTATGTAACTGAGATGTGTTGTAAGGGGGAATTAATCAGGTGCCTATTTCTGATCTTTGTCTCTGCGTGTGTGATTAGTGCCGTATGTTAAACTGAGGCATAGTTTCTGTGTAATTAAGGCAATCATTCACTGCTAAACTACTTGGTTATCATAAAACAATTGAGTTAACAGGCATAAAAAGAGGAATTAACGACCAGAATTAACTTTCTAGGAATGCAAGTTCGCTCGAGCGTAGTCCCTATATCAACTGAATCTCTTTGCGTTGTTAACTACGAATAATATACACGTAATTTAGCAAAGACATTACTCATCTTGTACGTTTACGTGCATGTGCGTGTGTGTGATACATGTTATGTTTTACTATCTAAATGTAACATTATTCGGAGGAGAGATATCGTGATTAATCATAAGTGGTAGAAATAATATAATGACTGTGTATCGATAGGAAGACAGATAATCTGTTCTGTTTGCGTGCTGTATCTGTTCTAATACAAATTTGGTACTTATACACAATAGGCCTTTGTGATAATTGAAAAGTTTCACAAATTCCATAAAGATTGCATGCCAAATCAGGCGCACGCAATTTGCTACTTGACCCTTGCTATGAATAATTCGGTGAAAAAATAAATGAACAGTAATTATTTCTTTTATATATACATACATAATGTTGCACGCCTGAGACACATATGGAAATACGCGAATCGTGTATTACAATATCATTGTCAGATAATTGCTTTAACACCAACAACAATATTCAAAAGAACACGGATATAACGAGCACGGATATAGCGAACAAACGGATACAACGAACAAGTCATTGCTGCAATTACGTGTATTGTGTTTTGTTTTATCCAAGATGGCGGACGTTTCCGAGCGAACACGTATATAACGAACTGATTTCTCTGGTCCCTGGTAGTTCGTTATATCCATGTTCTACTATATTACTTTTTCACACATTCCCTGATGTTCTATTTTCCAGCGATCAGGTTACTTGTTACCATGTCAACGTGACGCCACCAGGTACTATTATCTATTATTATCTATTGAAATCTATTGTAAAAACTAATACTCAAAAGTATTATACCTAACACGCATAAACCTGCATATACCCCTCGTGATAAAGCTACAACTTTAATTGCTTTAATCATAAAGGGTCAGTGTCACGATCCAGTAATATTTAGGGTTGGGGCTCATTATGTTCAAAATGCAAAATCGCAATACGAAGTTTTCTACCAGTCTTATATATATGCAGATATAGACTTACCAGAAAATTGTAGGGCCATAATCACGTTGAATACCAAGGATTCACAACGTCATGTCATCATACTTTATGCTATTCACCAATCTTCCATTATCAGACTTTGCGTTGGGTAATTATTGTCTGCATTCAGGGCATCAATGATGTCATTGACGCCTATTTCCTTCACCTTTAAATGCCATGACATGTTTCTGAGTTTGTTTTAATGCCTCCAAGTAAACATAAATGATGTGGTATAATATTGGAACTCTGACTCTGGTTATTGTTAAAATGTATAAGCATTGTACTAGTGTTCATCTACGTCGAGTAACCAGCGTCTATTTAAATTAAATTTAGGAGGTGGTGGTTCAGGATCAGGATCGGGAACAACTTCAAGCACAGTAAGTCAAAGCTATGAGAGCACGTTTGATGATTCCGGTACAGTACAGGTGACAAGTGCCCTACACTAGACATACATTCTATGAGCCGTGGAAAATAAAAATCGGATGGTTGAGATGTGTAAACTGGCTGATCTTGAGTCATCGTACCACGAATGCATGGATCGTTGCTTATACTGTCAACCATCGAGCCTAGATGCGATATTTGTAGAATAATTATCATAATCCATCGTTCATTGTAAAATGATTTAATAGTGTTCCATGTTTCGGATGGATACAAATTAAGCCGTGGTATTTTCCAGGACCACTTCGAAGCTCAAACTCCCACAGATGGGAGCATAGTTCCGTGTGCTGCTGGCGACAACTGTCACCTATTAGTATACTCCAAACCAACTACAGGGAACAAATGGTACGTTTACATGCGATTAAATGTTCTGGTTTGTACTCATCGTCTAAATACTGGCCCAGACACAGCTTGGTTAGAGAGAGCTCAATATGTTTCAATTGTATCTTCTTTGATGGTTAAAAACGAATCTAAGACTCAGACCCTTTCGTTTTATATATTACCTTAATTGCATAACATAGACAATTTACTAAGAATGTTAAGAGTTTTTTGTCAAAAGAATTTAAACGTTGCACATCCAAATTAAGTCATTTTGTTGTTTTAAAGTTACCAAACTATTGGCGTAACTATTGGTGCTCTTTATTACAATATGAACAGTTCAACTCGGTGTTTACAGTCCTCAGGTTAGTTATGGGAATACGGAAGGCGTAGAGACACATATCTTTCCTACCAAGACGCTCACAGGGACGTGCGCTACTGATGTCCTCATAACACCCGACTCCAAGACGGGGGATCATCAGATATGCTTAAACTCAAGGTATTAGTAGCCTTTGTACTGGAACAAGTCATGCCTGATGTTTCTTAACCACTCTTGGACACTCTGCGAAGAATTTTAAAATGCAAGTGTATTACAGTTTTCATCAGTTCAGCTTACTACCAGACTGTGGGGAACTTATTCCATAGCATGTTCTCAGTGCTTTGTTCATTGCTGGCGTGTCAATTCAGAGTATATGAAAGATTTAACACGTGTAATATATCTAAAAGACAAATCGATTATTTTTTCAGGTCGAGTGACCCACCTCGCTGTTTCAAAGTTGATCCTGACGCATCCAGTAAGTTAATTCAATGTCGGCCACCACCTTAATAGTGTTATAGGTAAAAACAATAAGAATGTTTCTTGTACTGACAGCACGGGAACAGAACGAGTATCTTTATTGAAAAGACAATGCCTGTGCATGTTCTATATTTTCTGTTCTAGAACCTTGTACAGTAACGTCGTGTGGTCATGGGGTTTGTATTGTCGAGACAAACCACACCAGCACGTGTTTGTGTGACGATGTCCATTCGGGAGACAGTTGTAACAAAGGTATCTAAGCTATGTATATATGTGATATATGATATTGAATGAACATGTAAAAATATTACATTATATTTACATATATGTTACGAAAATATAAAACTGTTGTACAGCAACTAAGAAATGAGTACATCGAGATAATAAACTAAAAGCACTTGTCAGACCCGAAAGGTAATAAGAATTACATTTTGTGAAAAGTATACATGAATGTACACTCCAGAGGTTCCCTGCAAGTCATCCCCATGTCAGAACCATGGAGCGTGTGAGAACGACGGGAAGAATCCGATATGCCACTGCCCCACAGGCTACACTGGCGTCAACTGTGAGACAGGTACACAGCTCAAAAGTCCAAGTTTGATAGGCTCTCCAGGGAGTACATACTTGCAGTTGTTTTGCATGACAAGAACACTTAAGCCATCGTTTAAGAGGATGTGGCAAACATATTAATCTTCAATGAAATTGTACAATAATATTTTTAAGCTACCTGTACATGCATGTACTTGTAAGCGTTTATCTGCAACGATTACATTTTAACGATACTACCTGTCTTTAATGTCTGCTTCAGTTCAGCATCGTTTGATATTTGAATATTTATCTATTTATATCTTTAAACTTTGTTTCAGGCATACACGTCCCTCTTCATCAGAAGGTAATATATTTTTTCAGTTTCTGTAAATATGACTTTCATTTTCATAAATATTTTTTTCAAAACAATACCGCGTGGTTGCACAAAGAATCAATTATGTAATTGCCCGTGAAATAAACACTATGTTACATCCAGGTAGTAAGTAAGTTTAATGTAGCCTATATCCTCTTTCCTTATGAAACAACTGAATACTTTTGTAACATGGTTGATTCTATTTCATGAAGCCTACATTTACCGGTCCAAGCATGGAAAATGGCGGAGTTTTCAACTGTGTGAAAGATCAGGCCTGCACAATTCCACTCTCCATTTCAAAAGGACAAGGGTAACACAACTACTACAGTGGTATTTCTATGTCTGATTGTGGGATCAGTTGGTAGGGGTGGTAGGCTTCAGCGATGGTGTGTGTGTGCGGCTAAACGGATGAGTGAGTGAGTTGGGTTTAACGCCACTTTAAAAAGTATTTCAGTTATATCATGGCATGTCAGCTTCACATGTGAGGAAATCCCAAAGTGTCTCAGGTCTTAGACTTTTGCCACGTTGGTGAAACCATGATTTTGGTGCCTACAAACCCAGAAAACATAATCAGGACGACACTGCAATTCGAACCCACTTTCATAGATTTCTGGCAAGCCTAAGGGATATAACCCTGCCAGCGAATTGCGGCGCCTCAGGGCACTTGGCCACCATGCCCGCTGAAAGGATGATGAATGCAATGACACAATGAGTTATTGAGATTAAGATTATTGAGGCTGTTTCCTAACACGTCTTATTTAGAATGCAGTCTATAAGTGAGTGAGTTGTATTTTACGCCGCTTTTAGCAATATTCCAGCAATATCACGGCGGGGGACACCAGAATGGGACGCACACATTGCTTGCAGTCTATAACAGTGTATGACATGTATACAGTATAACATTCATACCAGTTTATTTCACAATCAGTTTCTTAATCAAGACAAGTATACCAATGTATAAGCTTGCATCATTGTCCTTATTCTCCCCCAGACCAGCTCCAGTGATTAAGGTTGGTCCTGAAAGTAATGGACTAACCGTCCAGTCGCCAGATCCCCCAACAAAGGATACGGACACGCCAGGACGTCAAGACCTATACACGAGTCAGATGCACATTACACCAACCGAGGCTGGCGAGAAAAAAGTGTGTGTCAAAACTGGAAGCGATACTACGGATGTCGATAGGTACAGTCAATGCCCAATGAATTGACAGGAATTTCTTGACGTTAAAGTAGAGACACTTTCAAGGCCCATGGATTTAACGGATTCTTCTGACGACAGCATTTCTTGTTCTATAGTGATTCCAGAAAATTGCAAGCAATGCGTCAATACAACTAATCTCTAAGTTACAGTTGCAGTGATTTTGTTTGGTTCTTTAATGTGTACATTTATGATTATTATTAATATTAAATATTTTTACAGCGCAAATGCCGATACAGTCTGCTACCATCTTCACGTTACTGACACTGGTAAGAGTATATAGTAACTAAAGATTTATTTATATGGTGTCGAACAATGCTAATTATATGCAATTCCCCTATAACGAAATTAGTAACGATTGTCACTTATAGTATATTGAATTACAGACAAGCATCCAATTTATATTATTCGACTATGACTACAATAGCCAGTATACTCGTCCAACAAAATACAATACAAGACATACATTTGCAACGTGTAGGTATGTAAATATTGATAACAAAAACTTCGGTTTTGAGAATTTTGTAAAGCAAAGGGTGCATCTGTAATTGAAGGAGAGTATCATTTTAAGTGTATTTGTCATAACAGAGTTAAATAATCTGATCGGTTGTATTTGGAATATCAATCAGAATATAAAAAAAATATCCATCTGTTACAGTCTTATTCAAAGATAACTTTACAAATTCGTCGAGATCCTCTTGAAATCATTTGTCCATTTTCCATTTGAAAGAACGGAACAAAACATAAATCTGAGATCTTAAACTCTGTAAATGTTTTGCTATTAAACGTACTGGTGTGAATGAATACTAGTAGATCCTACATATGATTTACTATAAATTGTGCGTTTCAGGAACAGCAACACCAGTGCCAAAGGTGAGTTTTCCACGCGTTCAATTGGAAGTAGAATGCATGCTGGGTCACTATTTATTCCACGAACCGAAACTCGTTTTATCAACATATCACAAAAGTATCTTGATTTCGTTATTGAAATATCTTCTTTCTCCTTTGTATGTTAATGTACATTGTATCACGTTGTACTCTACGCTGCAGGATAGTTTCCATGACCCGACCCCTGTTTCCGGGAGCACCATCCGATGTTCACAAGGGAAGGACTGTCACATGATAGTACATACACTTCCTGATAATGCCGGTCAATGGTATGTAGCTTCTTTAATTCCAGTGTTAATAGACAATAGCAGGCAAATGTATGCAGCAAGCTACAACCATTTCTCTAATACTTAATGATTAAAATGGGACGATAAACGATGTTATAACTTGTGTCTAAGGCGCTGTGCAGAGTTGCGTCCCTCAGACACACTAGAAACCTAATATGATTGTGGGTTCGAATGCCGGTTCGCCCCGATTATGTTTCTATGTTTATCAGCACCATACCCGTGCTCGTGGGTTTCAAAGAAGTGGTAAACGTCTGAGACCTGCATCACTTCGGGCTTTCCGCCCACATTAAGCTGACACGCCGCGATATAACTGGAATACTGTTAAAAGCGGCGTTAAACCCAACTCACTCACTCGTGTTCCAGCATACTTACTCAAATACAACCTGGCTGCCCATTTGATAACACTTCACCAAAACGACTTTCAAACGAGACGAAATGACACTTCCATTGTTTAGCTATCCCAAATTGACCTTTGTACCCTGAAGTATACTTGAAAAAAATAACCTTTATTATGTCCCTCGTCTTCACCAGGTACATGTGTATGAAATGTAAAAAGCGGAACAGTGAGAGTATCTATAACATGCTCCTTAGCGCGTCCTAGTCCGAATGTATACGGGTTTTTTTGGCTGATATTGGTATGTTCATATGTAGCCCGCAAGTCACTACAGATACAAGCACGGCAAATGTCTTCCCTACAAGAAAGGATACAACTTGGACCGACTGTATCACAGATGTATCAGTACCTGCTGCAATTGCTCAGCATCCTTCGACAGTCTGTCTCAAAGCTAGGTACGTTCAATCAAACACCTGAACCACGAAGGGTTCCTTCTACAAAATAATCATATTAATCAAAGCGACTCAGCCCAAAGTGCAATGTACAGAATATCACTGATCTACATGAATCCATTATTAAAATGTAACCCTTTGAATCGGGCCGGTTTTATGGGGACAACCACCTAGTCTTCACTGTGTTTAACCCGTATCATGGTGTGACCACTGGTTGAACATAGATTATGGCTTACACATTTTCCTTTTTTTCTATAGGCAAGGAGAACAACCAAGATGCTATTCCACCAAACCAACACCACCAACAGGTTTGAAGCAGATCTACCTTATTTATAAATGTGTTTACCATGAACATACAGGTATTACAAAGTATTTTGGAAACATGATGACTTTTATTTTGGGATTATATTTGCATATCATCAAGTACAAAACGACCCAAATATCTTCGAAATATTCATTTACGTCATTTTCGTTTGTAGATGTCTGCTCGGCCAAAGGCTGCAATAAACTTCATGGTGCATGTATCCTGGAGAAAGACGACACAGCAAGCTGTCTGTGTGACAGTCCCTTCAAGGAACCTACGTGTGGTAAGAATGTGCATGTCAGATAACGATGTGATGAATAGGTTTTTCACGCTATCTTTGATTGAATGTGCAATTTTAATATGACCAAAGATCAATCTCGTAGTCAGAACATATAGGTTTGAAAAAACAAATTAGGTGACATTCATTCATTTTGTATGATTGAACTAGTTTTCATCAGTGTGATAAGTGTTTTATTAGATCCCTGTCAAAACCATGGTATTATTGAGGGAGGGACGTGTCATTGTCCGACGGGATTTACGGGTCTGCACTGCGAAACAGGTGAGTTTAAAATATGCAATATCAAGTAATGATTACAATTCTTCTACTATGTATCAAAATGACACTAATCCAGTAAAGCAGTTATGATACTGATACCAAAGATGCAATACATAGGTAGTATAGTTCTAGGACGTTTTCAAATGTACACTGATATGTTGTATTTTTTCTCCCTTGTCCTTAAGCCGTATCCAACCCATCAAAGCCACAGTTTACCGGGCCGAACCCAATGAATGGAGCTACCGTGGAATGTGAACTGGGGCAGACTTGTCATATACCTGTATACGTTAGGCCAGAAACCCCAGGGTATGAACTTATGGAATGTGTTGAATATCTGACAAAAGGTATAGTGGTAAACGCTCTATCGCGTACATGTAAGAACGATCAATATTCCAAAAAGGACCATATCACCCTTAACAGTAACTGCATTTATAACTAAAGGGTTGTTTTGAACATGCTCCCACAATTTTCATCTTAAAATCAGTACTATATTTATGTTCTGTTTCTGTGACCGGCTACTAGATCCACCCCATCACTGAGTCCAGGTCCTACCACCCTATCTTCAACATCGACAATATCCAAGCCACTAGCACCCGACCCAGGCTTACCAAATACTGGCATACAGAAAGGGGAGGTGCAAATCACCCCGATTAATCCAGGCATCCACGACGTCTGTGTAAAGACCAGTGCTGGGGGGTAGGCAAATCTTAAACTAGTAGTATTTTTGTAATTTGTTTTGGATCTTTGTTGATATTTTACTAGTATGTCATTCCAATAATCAAATTACGAATGATATGTGTATACATGTTTACCATAGTATGTCATTTATCATTGCTATATTTAAACTGGTACGAGACTCCAGCCAATTTTGCAGCCCTAGCTATCTTATAGCAAGTCTAGTCATTCAAAATAATAGATACGAAGTATATCCATCTATCAGCAATACCTGCTTACCCTATCTGCACACTACCTCATCTCCGACATGACAAAATTAAAATTATTTTGTTTTTCAGGAAATCAGATACGATATGTGTTAAAGTACACGTGAAACCGACCACAGGTAAATGTATTACGTATTTACCCGTTTCCCTTGATATAAGAGAAATAATATATTGCGCTTCGACTGCGTAATAACCGTAAATGTATTCTAACTACATCCATAAATTTTACCTTCTACATCAATATATTTCAATCTGTTTTTTTCTCTTAAAGGCACACCAACTGTTCCAAACAAGGTAAGTCTATGACGTGACATCTGAGATCTTTAACATAAGTAATGACATAACTTCCATACATGTATATTGTATTAATACGGTTTAAATGGATGGACATAAGCTCGGCTTTAATGTGTGTGATTTAAATATTGTACCAAACGTTCACTGCTATAAACAGGATCCGTTCATGTCGCCCACGATGCCTGAGAACAGCGTCCTTCAGTGTGATAAACTCAAAGACTGCCACGTTCTGGTGTACACAAAACCTGAGGGAAGTATTTGGTGAGTAATCTGAGGATTCGTCATTTAAACACACAAGTATGTAATGTTCACACATTTATACGAATCATAACATAATGCTTCTAAAACATTTCTTGTAGAATATATCTTGATTGTGCGCTTTTGTTATCTACTAGGGGGCACGTGTAGGCCAGTTGTCTAAGGCGCCGCGATTCGCTGTGCAGAGTTGCGCCCCTTGGGCACACCAGAAAC